>NC_079475.1:15416831-17940185 GCF_026230105.1 Diorhabda sublineata
AACAATTTTCTTTAAAATGTTCCGTTCCGAAAGTTAACAGTTCTGTTAGTTTAGTAATTTAATGTTTCGGATAGAGGCAAGGTAATTCAATCTACAGATACCCAAAAACTAGTTTAGGGATGCGTCGATCTGTCCTTTGATGCTTAGTCGATATTTCAATAAAAACCGAAATCGTGTTATTTCTGTTATTTTTTATTCGAAGCAATGATCCACAAACAAGATATGTGTTTATCATAAATATAAAAAGAATGTATAATATTAAAAATGCATTCATGTTCAATTGTGGCATTTTTTAAGCATTCGTGGAATATCTGTAATCTTCATGAACACTTTATATATTAATATCAATCTCACCTGTAATCTCTGGATACGATAATCGGAGTAAAAAACTTGTTATCAGAAATAAGGATCAAAATTTAATGATAATATCAACTGTATCATCAAAAATATTCAAAACTCATAGAAAACTTGAAATGGAATATATGAACCCACTTGTAATAAACATTCTATATAGCAATATTATTATACATAATCACATTGTAATTTATCATAACCAGGTGTCAGCGTTATGAACAGACTGAATTCTTTCATAAACGACCTAGAACAGGCAGAACGCAATTTACAATCGCTCATGATGACCGATTTATTGTGTCAACAATATTTAAAAATCGTCACCTTAATGCCGTTCAAGTGCAACGACAGCTCCGTGAGGTGCGAGGAATGACTATTAGTATGTGGATAGTAAGGCAACGACTGCAAGAAAATGACCTGACCCCTAAACCATCTGCGATTGGTCCAGCTTACACAGGGTCATTTGAATTAGATTTTGGATTAATGGAAATCTGTTCTGATCTCAGATGAGAACAGAATATCCCTCCATTGTAGGACAGTGTACCGAAGACCAATAGAGCGATTTGCAGATTGCTGCTCTGAAGAACGGAGTACTTATGGGGATGCATGATTTGGGGTGCAATTTCTATGGGAGTACGAACCATGAACTGTGTTCATTGTTAGGGGCGATCGTGTTTACGGAAGAAGAAGTTTAACGGCTGATATATCTAGGAGATTTTAGTAATTCATGTGGTACCTTACGTCGACTCTATTGTAGACGAATTTACCTTTATGTATGACAATGCAAGGCCGCACATCTTCAAAATGGTGCAAAATTACATTTCAGAAAGGTTTTCGGACAGAATGGTTGTAGCAGTGCTTGGGGTCGGTAGTGACATATTTAAACATATATTAAAATGGTTTATAGTTATTTTTATTGTTAGACATATGTATCATAACATACTATAAACTTGTTATTAGCAAAATTAACTTTTATATTACCAGTAAACTCAAATTTGAGATCTTATAATTAATAAGGCACTCTAACAACTTTTCTTATAACAGTCTTCTTAGAATCAGTCAAAACTTTCCTAAATTTATATTTACTGTATGTGACTGTCAGAAGTTTTACCATAATTCGAATAATAATAGTTTAGAACAATATGAAAATAGAATAATGATAGTAAATAATATATAGTAGATCAATAAAATAATATTACCTGCCCACTTGATCCATTTTTCAACAACTCTTCTTTCAGAATATGCATCTACACAATTGGCTATTTTAATTTGTGAAGTCTTTCTTTTCTTCGCATGGGATTCCTTTGCCTTTATTTTTCGTTTCAGTTCAATTAGATTTTTCTTTACCTGTCTAGCTTTAAAACATTTCTTCTTCTGTTCATGTTTTTTCCTAACTGTCCCTTTCTCGAGCGTTTCTCTTTAAATGGTTTAATTGTTATTTCTAGCACATCTTGTTTTTCTTTTGCCGAACAGCATGCCTGAGATTGAAGCAACCTTTGTTTATCCATTGAAAAAGATGGTGCAGAGTCAATTTATTGGGATACATGCCCATTGAACGGAGAAATACCAGTTTAGCTGAAACCTGCCTGAATATTGGCTTGTGTCAAAGTCGGAGGCTAGCAGTCTTGATATTATCTGGTATGTCATAAATAGACAAGAAAACTTCGCATTCATCTGTCTCAAGTAGTAGTGATGACCTTTTTGAATGGTCCAAAGACAAATTGATCCGATGGTAGTATATGCGAGAAATGCGGAAAAAAATTACAACGTAGTAATGTCATCTTCTTTTCGAAAATCCTTGGCATTAATATAGAAATGAGATGAATGATTGTCCAATATTAGTAAGACCTCATGGGTTAGAGAAACATCAGAGATTACTTGAAATGTTCATGGAACACAAAGAATGAAGTAACCTGCTTCCAGGCTGCAGGATTTGCAGTTCCAAATTAATCCCACTGGTCATCTAATAAAAGAATCGTAGTTATCGAAACACACATCAGACAGGGCAATTGTGGATGTTGGTGTATTGCAAATAAACAGTGTGTTCAGTATGAATATCACCAATGGTTCAAAAACTTAATAAAAGGATTTGCACAGGTCCAAAATCGGAGAATGCAGGGGATTAGGCAGTTCCAAGAATTTGGCAGAGATGTCAGCCAGTGCATTATCATGGTAACAAGTACTTTTTTCTTAGCCAATTGGAGCCCTTTTTTTCAATTCGGCATAGTACAAGCCCTATGACCGTTTTGCCTCTCTCCAGGTAGTCAATGTAGATAACACTTTGTGAATTCCAGAACTGGGTGGATCCGCAGAAACTCTTTCAGATTAAGCTCAAACACTGCTCTCAAGAGGTCTTAATATTATGCATATTGTCTGAAATTGTATGCAAGCTAGGACCTACGTGAAATTGGCATGATAGTAAATTGCCCTTGAAATAATTGTACCCTCGTAGACTCCGTTTGATTATTTCCATAGTATAAACAATAAAATGGTTTGATTTCATTTGAATGATCACATCATTTAGATAAGTTGCCCCTTACTATTGAAAGGTACAATCGGAAAAAATTTTGATTGAGTATTTAGCTAACACTACAACATATTAAAAGCAATCAGAAGAAAGATTACCAAATAATACTAATCTAGAAGTTTTCAGAAAAATTCTGTCCTTCATTAGATGAAGAAGAGTTTCTTGGAATTTTTCAATATGAGTTATGCATTGGAGATAAATTTCAAGCTAATATTCCAATCTTCTATAAATTACCATCAACAAGTTTACTGTTTTCACTCCCAGAATTCACTGAATCAGCATAATCGAAGATGTCATCCTTAATAAGATTGATAATAATTTGATTTGCTTATATGCAGCTGGTTTCAATTTTCAAAAAAACTTCCATATATGGGAGCATGTTCGCAGCGACTAATTAAATTCATCAAAAAAATTAATCATTGGAATTGAGATCGAGGTAATAGAGTGACAATCTCAAACCATTATCACTATGTTGTTTTATTTCAAGACAAGATACACACTTAAAACCCTTCCACAGGGCAAAGCGTTTTCAGGTTAACATTTATGTAACTAATGTGCTAATTTTTCTTATTTGTTAAAAATTAGCACTCCAAAAATGTTCTACTTCATATTAGTTTTGAAACAAATCCGTCTATCGGAGTTATTTAGAATTCATATTAAATACCTTTCATATATTATGTTTATTCTCATAAATCATTTTCTCTTTCTAATAACAAGTAGTGTGTAGCTGAGGTCTCAGAATGTTGATATATGTATACACAGATCACAAGTGTATCTCATAATTCTCTTTTTCACGCTACAGTTTCGGTTAACACCTTCGAATAATGATTTATTGTATAATAAGATGAAGGAGTATTTGAAGACAACGATTTATTAAACCAAAAATAAAGTCAGGACGTGAGGGTTTATTGGAAAGAGATTCAATTCATTCTCCTAAGTTTTTCTATCAATTTTCTGGATGTGAGATGAAGATTTATTCGCCCACATTCAGCCGGTTTCGTCTATTGTTGTTTTAGAAAAAATGGGAAAGGAAAGTTGGAGAGCAACTACAAACGCAATTATACAACAAATTCGAGGGAATAGATCGCAACCACAATATGGACGACTTTCGTAACAATGGGCAATGGACAATGGATTCACAACAATTTGCGCGACAGCATTATTAAAAATGGGTTTTCCGGGTTGTAACGGTGCTAAAATAGTTAAAAATATCGGCTAATGACGACAGTTTTTTTGTAAAACACGCTGTAAAAGGCACATTACCTACATGCTAAAGGGTGGAATGAATAATATTCCTACTTATTGGGTCGAATTAACGACTGCATTTATAAAAGAAAAGTCCTTTCGCATTAATAAATGTTTATATGAAACAATTAAATATAATTTTTTTAAAATAAACTTGAAACAATATAGAATGGAAAATACTTGTATTATTGTGAAAAAAGCGTCGATCTATGAGAAATATGGAACAGACCGTGAACGGGATTTGAACCTACGACCGCCGAAATCTGGAGGTTGACGTCCTAGACAGCTCGGCTAACGAACGCAATTGAAGTGGTGGGATATACTAACAGTAATAAGCAAAAAGGAAAGTTAAAAACAAACAGGCACTCAAACCCACATGCACGTGAAGTTAATATAATTTTTCATCCACAAACAAGTCTCGAAATTATTTATCCGCCGTCGTATTAATTATACATATATTCAAAACAATATATTCGAATCTGTTAAAACTATTCAGGTTTCCTAAGTTATAAATAGATTCTTTTATTCGAAAACGTGACAAGAATTCGAATTTTTATGAAAACGGATTAGTAAAATATATAAATAATTTTCTAATTCCTTCATTTTCCTACCACTAGGTTGAATCTACTTTAAGATGTTTAATAAGCTTTCCTATGGTAATTTTACTATTCAATCTACTATTCTAAAACAATATCTGCACAATGATAATGCTATTTTTAAATTACAAGATATTTTCAAATTGAGTATGTTCAAATAATATAAACATGGAAATGCCAATGCACAGATTGCAAATATAACCGTATCTCTGTTATGGTAATCATTAATCATAAAAACCCTCCCGGCTTAATTTTTTTCATAATTTTCTTAAAACATTAGAATAACACTATTAAGCGCATCAGGATAACCCTAATTGAAATAACTCATTTTTTCATCAGGCTTTCCTGATCATATCCATGCAAAAAATATCTCAGCTTCACCAATCCGGAGAAAGCGTAATTACATTCGAAGATTCAAGTTGAAAGAGAAGTTCAAAGAGGTGGAGACAAGTCAAACATTTATAAGTATTTATAACTGGTAGGACTAACAAGTGATAAATGTTTATAGTTGCAAGTTGTGGAAAATTAAAATTTAGGTACTAGGTTTATAGCGCGCGTCTATATCATCAAAAAAATATAGTATTTTTCATACAGTTTACAAATTCCTATCAATTAATAAAAAGTATGCGATTTATTTAATGCAAAGTACAAAAAAATTATTCTAAATGGAAGCTCAAAGTTACCAAAAAAATGAAACTGGGATATATATTAAGTCTTCAAAAGTACCATCCGTATAAAATTTAAATATCAACATATATCAACAACTCAACAATGATGATCCAGATCGCCCTATGCAGTTTTATAACAGGATTAGTTTTTGAAATCCACATTTTATGAAACAAATCATATTTTCTGAAAGGGCTACGTTCTGCAAATGGTTCAGTCAATCATCAAAATTGTAGATGCAGCATTAAGAATAATCCTCACTGGGTGAATGGGGGGAAATCATATATGACACATTTATGGGTCCTTTTTGAAAAACTTCATAGATGAGGAACACTAGACTGGCACCCTGCTCCTCCATATTTTTTATTAATAAAAATCAAAATCTTATATGTAAAAACTGACTGTCGTGGAGGAGGACTCCCAAAAACTATATTGTTCCCAAAGCAGTCCCAGGTCTAGAAAAAATACCCTTCATGATTTATCAACGATAATAACTACTTTGAATCTGATAATTTGCGAGTCAAATAATAGTAATAGGAAAACTACTAGTACGTGTTGTAACTACTAGCGCCGCTACAGAAGTTCGTATGTGCCAAAGGTTAGCGACTGTCAGCTATTGAGCCTACTCTTTCGTATGCGACATCTAACGTGACTGTAGATAAACCAATGTAGCCGTTCCTTCGTTTGTGAAGAAGCTGTCTTAAAAATAATCGATGTAAAAATAAAGCAACGGACTGTTGTGAAATTTGGAAAAACTGCAATCGAAACTTATAATTTATTGAAACAAGTTAATGGCAATGAGTGGTTATGAGTAATTCAAACGTTTTCAATTTGGCTAAGAATATATTGAAGATGATTTACGTTCGGGTTGCGCTTCCATGTGAAACCGGATGAAAAGATCCTACCATCGGCAAAGTATTTTTGCGATGCTGAACCTATAGAATTGGACAAAGGATGTGTGTGGAAAATTTTACATGAAAATTTTAATGTGCGAAAAATGTGTGCAAGATTTGAACCTACGACCGCCGAAATCTGGAGGTTGACGTCCTAGACAGCTCGGCTAACGAACGCAATTGAAGTGGTGGGATATACTAACAGTAATAAGCAAAAAGGAAAGTTAAAAACAAACAGGCACTCAAACCCACATGCACGTGAAGTTAATATAATTTTTCATCCACAAACAAGTCTCGAAATTATTTATCCGCCGTCGTATTAATTATACATATATTCAAAACAATATATTCGAATCTGTTAAAACTATTCAGGTTTCCTAAGTTATAAATAGATTCTTTTATTCGAAAACGTGACAAGAATTCGAATTTTTATGAAAACGGATTAGTAAAATATATAAATAATTTTCTAATTCCTTCATTTTCCTACCACTAGGTTGAATCTACTTTAAGATGTTTAATAAGCTTTCCTATGGTAATTTTACTATTCAATCTACTATTCTAAAACAATATCTGCACAATGATAATGCTATTTTTAAATTACAAGATATTTTCAAATTGAGTATGTTCAAATAATATAAACATGGAAATGCCAATGCACAGATTGCAAATATAACCGTATCTCTGTTATGGTAATCATTAATCATAAAAACCCTCCCGGCTTAATTTTTTTCATAATTTTCTTAAAACATTAGAATAACACTATTAAGCGCATCAGGATAACCCTAATTGAAATAACTCATTTTTTCATCAGGCTTTCCTGATCATATCCATGCAAAAAATATCTCAGCTTCACCTTACTGGAAAAAAGAATATTTATAATAAGGTTATCCTGACGAGATTCACACTAGGATCATATTAGGTTGACACTATTGAAAGTAAATTAATTTTTCTTCAGGCTTTCCTTATATTCATGCAATGAATCATCTTACTTATATAAAGACTATTGCATATCAGTCGACGAATGTTTTGCTTCCAACGTTGGCATGGAAACGTTGGCCATGAAAATTCGATTTTCCAGACCCGCGTCAAACGACTATCCAAGATAGGAACGAAGTATGGTACAACTACACTTACTTTTTGTCCTCTTGCGCATGAATGTATTTGTATACGTGTTTTGTATGAAACAAACAAAGTTGCTGGTATCATCCAGTTTATTTTAAAAGACTTTATATCTGTTGTGTGCTGTTTATCACTTTTTTTGCCACATTTTAATTTCCTTAAATAAGTTTAGGTAAGGTTCCAGCATTTGTTCAATGTCCAGCCAACGTTGGAAGGTGAATTTTGGCGCAAACGTTGAACGCATCGTGTAGTACCGGCTTAACGGAATGGTTAAGCCGGTAACACACGATGAATCCAATACTTCCAACGTTAGACACTTCTATGATTGGACGTATTGTGTGGTCGTAGTGCGCATGTTAGTCGACGAATGTTTTGATTCCAACGTCGGCCGTGGAAAATCGGTTTTCCTAAACCGCGTCAAAGGATTACCCAACAGTGAATTGGAACCAACACTTATGGTACAACTACACACACTTCTTGTGTTCTCTGTTTATTTTAAACGAATTTATATCTGCTGGTTTGCTGTTCGTCACTTTTTTTCCACGTTCTCATTCATTTAGATAAGTTTAGGTAAGGTTCCAGCATTCGTCCAATGTTCAACCAACGTTGGAAGGTAAATGTTGATGCCAACGTTGGACGCATCACGTAGTTACTGGATTTAATGATCTTTTGCTTAGAAAATTTGAAATGAGTTTGTATTTACATCATTTAGCTTGTTTTTTAGTTTGGTAATCTTGTCCTTTCATGTTTATTAGAACTTTTAAACGAGAATATAGTCCAAGATTCTATCTTATCTGCACAGTTTTGATCTAGAAGCCATTTGATTACAGGTAATTGATTTTCCTTCTTCTAAATTCCATATTACTTCTTTTTATTATAGCAATTTTCGATAATAATAAAAAATTATACACTTGTTACGTGTTTTAAGATCTCATTGAACAATAGGTCACCAGGAGGAAAAATTATTTTGATGCACATGTCCGCCAGTGGATTCTAACCAAGAGAGAACCAGATATTTTTGTCTCCCATACAGAGACTGAAAAATTTCCATACGACAGTGAGAAAATATGATTTTTTTTCATTGTTAGTTTATACATAATTTGATGAAAAAAATAATGCCTGTATTAAATACAAATACAAACCCAAAGCAATGAGACGACCCTTATTGGCGTGAACGAAAAAGAAGTAGATTTATCACAATTGTTCTCATTTTGTGCAATTTATTTCTCGAGTTTTGTCAGCATCTACAGTTTTCCTCCTTAAAAGAATGACCTGATAAATATTTCCTTAATCACATATTTATTCATGGAAAATACCGAACAATTTCTCAAACTTCACAATCCGGAGAAAGCGTAATTACATTCGAAGATTCAAGTTGAAAGAGAAGTTCAAAGAGGTGGAGACAAGTCAAACATTTATAAGTATTTATAACTGGTAGGACTAACAAGTGATAAATGTTTATAGTTGCAAGTTGTGGAAAATTAAAATTTAGGTACTAGGTTTATAGCGCGCGTCTATATCATCAAAAAAATATAGTATTTTTCATACAGTTTACAAATTCCTATCAATTAATAAAAAGTATGCGATTTATTTAATGCAAAGTACAAAAAAATTATTCTAAATGGAAGCTCAAAGTTACCAAAAAAATGAAACTGGGATATATATTAAGTCTTCAAAAGTACCATCCGTATAAAATTTAAATATCAACATATATCAACAACTCAACAATGATGATCCAGATCGCCCTATGCAGTTTTATAACAGGATTAGTTTTTGAAATCCACATTTTATGAAACAAATCATATTTTCTGAAAGGGCTACGTTCTGCAAATGGTTCAGTCAATCATCAAAATTGTAGATGCAGCATTAAGAATAATCCTCACTGGGTGAATGGGGGGAAATCATATATGACACATTTATGGGTCCTTTTTGAAAAACTTCATAGATGAGGAACACTAGACTGGCACCCTGCTCCTCCATATTTTTTATTAATAAAAATCAAAATCTTATATGTAAAAACTGACTGTCGTGGAGGAGGACTCCCAAAAACTATATTGTTCCCAAAGCAGTCCCAGGTCTAGAAAAAATACCCTTCATGATTTATCAACGATAATAACTACTTTGAATCTGATAATTTGCGAGTCAAATAATAGTAATAGGAAAACTACTAGTACGTGTTGTAACTACTAGCGCCGCTACAGAAGTTCGTATGTGCCAAAGGTTAGCGACTGTCAGCTATTGAGCCTACTCTTTCGTATGCGACATCTAACGTGACTGTAGATAAACCAATGTAGCCGTTCCTTCGTTTGTGAAGAAGCTGTCTTAAAAATAATCGATGTAAAAATAAAGCAACGGACTGTTGTGAAATTTGGAAAAACTGCAATCGAAACTTATAATTTATTGAAACAAGTTAATGGCAATGAGTGGTTATGAGTAATTCAAACGTTTTCAATTTGGCTAAGAATATATTGAAGATGATTTACGTTCGGGTTGCGCTTCCATGTGAAACCGGATGAAAAGATCCTACCATCGGCAAAGTATTTTTGCGATGCTGAACCTATAGAATTGGACAAAGGATGTGTGTGGAAAATTTTACATGAAAATTTTAATGTGCGAAAAATGTGTGCAAGAATGGTGGGTCATTCCGCACTTTTCTTCAAGAGATTTCTTGCCAAGTACAACATACCAGTGCTAGACTATCCACTTTGTTCGCTGGATCTTGCACTGAGCAATTTCTACCTCCTACTCAAGGTCAAATCAGCATTAAAAGGAAGAAGATTTGAGTTTGCGAAAGCGGTAAAAAAGCAGCGGGTCTCTCGAAGGAACTGGCAGAAAAAGTCTTGCTTTACTGTCGAATAATTATAAATAAAGATTCGCGTGGAGCGATGTAAGGATAGAGAAGTGATGAATATTCTTCTTTTTCTTCATGATACGTTAGGACAGGATAGTCCTGTGTTTGCATCACTGGTTAACTAGCTGCAGCCGAAATGATGAAGACCAGCTTTCATACCATCTTGTAGGTGGTCGTCCTGGTGGTATTCGGTTTTACTTCCTTTGCAATCTATCATATTACATTCTGTCTTCGTGGTCTCTCTATTCCCTTCACTGATTTATCGCCCATCTCACCACATCCTGGATCCTGGGTAAATATTGAATGTGATAATAATAAATATAAATCATATCTAAATAAATCATTTTTTTATCACACAATATTGACATAAATTTAAATTGATCTTTATGCTCTACTCCCTCTTTTACTGAAGCACAAAAAACTACGAACGATTTTAATCTTCTCAAATAATCGTTGCGCTCTTTCTCCTCAAAATAGGCGCTAACATCGTCCTCTAATCAAAACACGAAAAAGTCATTGGGGACTAGATCTTATTAATACGGTGGGTGGCTGAATCAAATTCATGAAATTTAGCCGTGGCGATAACCGACGTATAAGACAGTGTGATGTCATTATTTTCTTTAACTGTGTCGCTTTGCATCATGTAATGATGCATATAACTCTCTTTTTATTGCTTCACCTTTTGAAAGATAATCGATGAACAACAATCCCATGACTATCCCGGTCTTCATGACTTTTCGGTCGATTGAACTGTCTTTACGTTTTTTGGAGCCAATCTACTGACTTGACCGTTTTGTCATTTCAGAAGTGTAGTGGTGGATTCCAGTTATCGACCGATGCAAAAAACCGATACATTCAAAGTGCGGTCATAAGGTCTGGTAAAAAATTTTTGGATCGCTTTTTTGTCCAAATTGAGCTAACGCGACACCAAACTCGCGGATAGCTTATACTTGCATAATTTTTACATAGGTATATACCGAATTCATCCTTTGGGTATACCGATAGACTTTCCTTTCAATCTTAATCCAAAGATTGTACAATATGGTGAACTTTTTTAACAATTCACTCATACTATTATTAAAGAGGAATTTTAGTGAGAGTACCTGCATCACAAATGTCTTTTTCAATCTTCGGAACTAATTAAATGTATCTGCCATTTTTAATTCTGAAGGTAGCTGATTGAATAATTTTTTGGCGCTGAAGATGATGGAATTTTTTACCAGATCAGAAGTGGATATATTTAATTAAATGTCCCAACTCTCTCAGTAGAGTTGTGAAAGTGTTTACGAACCAAAGAAACGGTTTCTAAAATGAAAAGAACGGATAGAGTAAAAATTGTGTTTTTCAAAATAGAATTCGCAACGCGTTCTACTACTAAAACTATGAATATAACGAATAGCTCCTTTTTGTGATTTAAAGAATAAAATAAAGAATAAAAGAGGTGCAAATTACAAGAGCCCCAGAAAGTCAAACCATGCACCACTGTAATAAATAATTTGAGAATTTAGTACAGTATTAATAACATAATTTTTGCTTCCAAATTCCAAATCCCAACGTTGTATTGATCGTAATTTGAGGAATATCTACATAAATCCATCTAAAATGTTTTTGATAAATTTGTATTTATCGCGTGAATTCATCTTGGTAAAAAAGATGAATTACACATTCCGTATAAAAGCTATGGAATATCTTAAAAATAAAAGAATAAAAGTAGCTTGAACGTTAAAATGCCATTATCTGGTTTCGTTCATACGCAAAAAATATAATAATGATGGAAAGAGCATTTTTATGACTCAAAAAACGATAAAAGAACAATATAAATACCTTTCAAAATAAAAACTTCACATGTTTATTTCATGTTATAAACATAACGTCTTTTAGACACACAATGGAAGACTACTGCTTTAATCACCTGGTTTTTTTCGACTATGAGATTTTATCCTGTCAAAACGGTTTTAGTTCGGGAAATGTAGTATTTTTTGAGGGTGCACTTTATTGGACAAATATTAATAGAATCTATCACTATCACTTTTCCAAAATATTTGTTTTCGATTAATAGAATAAGGCGTACAAAACTATAGTATAGAATCAATATCATTGACTATTTTTATATATTTACTAGTAGACCCGGCCACGCGTTACTGTGGCTGAGTGATTTGATTTGAAATAATTCTAACGACAATACAATTGCTCTCTCTTCTGCATGTTCAATGAAATTATACTGGCATCGAGTTGTTACACGTTCGTCACAATTGCCCATAAAATAGATCTGCAGAAATTTTGGATCTTCATTTGACATTGGCATCAATGATCCATGAAGGCTCTAAACTACCTCCCTGCCAATTTTCAGCTAAATCGGTTCAGCCGTTCTTGAGTTATAAGTGGAGTAACTAATACTACTTTCTTTTATATATATAGATAGGAATAGTTTTATTATTGATTTCTTACAAATATCAAATTGTCATCCATACATCATTACATATCTGTCATTATACGTCAATTACATACCTGTCATTTGCGTTTTGTTATTCCAAGTCTGATTCTTTTTTGTTATACCACGTTTTATAGTGACTGACGTTTCATGTCAAGTCACACAGGAATGCTGTCGAACGGGATAAAAAGTATCCTGTCCTTCTCCTGGCTCTATACTACCTCCCTGCCAATTTTCAGCTAAATCGGTTCAGCCGTTCTTGAGTTATAAGTGGAGTAACTAACACGACTTTCTTTTATATATATATAAAGATTTGGCTCAGTAATCCTTGAAGGGGAGCTTCAAAGGAAAAGCGACTTAGCATTGAAGAAGTTAATTTTCAAAATATGTACTATATATGGCTGATAGTGGATAATAAAATTTTCGAAACAAGCAGAATTGAAACTATAGCTCATGCTGACAAGTAACTGTATTGATTTCGGGTGACTTTCAGTGACATCTGTCACTGGAAGTCATTTCAGTGACATCTGTCACTGGAAGTCAATTTTAAAAGAATCGAATTGATTCTGTTTAGAAGAAAACACAAGACAATGGTCATGGAAATTGATTGGACAATTAATTTGTCTATAAAAAGAAGCTAAATGCTTGGGAAAATAGTACTAGACGTATAGTGGAAGAAAATAATTCTAATGTAATCAACGCCTTCTACATAGAGGGTGTTTTTATATTCGACCGACAACGCTCTATCACAGAGAGATCTCAATCAATGACTCAGTTTGATACAGGAATACGAACCCTTACGAGGCCTAGTTGCTGATATATAGGGTGTTCACAATTTTAAATCAAAATTAAAAATTTACCATATATCAAGAACACCTTTAATTTTTTTTCAAATTTGGTAACCAGTATGCTTCTTGATAAAGTAATATTCTGACATGAACAAACTTTGGAAAAAGTCAACCAGTGGCCCCCTGTCAGGGTTAGTTATCTTTTTTATCCTCCTATTTTCTACGCCATTTGGAGCAAACTCTTTTTTTAATTTTGTTTTAAATTGCCAGATTATTTTTAGTTTAGAAACTAAAAACCTTTTATGGAGCTACAATGAACGGTGTCACGTTTGGGATGAAGAAAATCCGCACTTTGTTCGTGAAAGGGGATTTCAGCATAAATATTCGGTTAATGTGTGGGTGGGTATGGTTGGAGATTGCTTGTCAGTATCCATTCCGTTCATTTTATTACTATACCGCGAAAGAAAAAACAATCCAGATCAACACTTTTTTTTCGACATTCTGGCTACTTTTGAAGGTGGATTTTCTAAGGATTTATTTGTTCAATATTTATTTTATTTATTCATGCACTCATTTTGCATTTGAATTTTTGATGAAGAGGTTGACACGAGCTTAGTGACAATAGTTTGAACAGCAATGAGAATAGAGTTTTAATAAAATCTTTAATTAAATTATCCCACGAGGCAATCAATTCGATTTTTTATTATAAATTCCTTTGTACGTACACGGAATTACAAATTCATTCATTGCACTTTCGATTCTCCAAATAATATTTCTCATTCCACAATCTCTTCTCCTTAGATTTATAATTACTTTATAAATAAATTATTATCTATACGATAATTAAAAAAAAAAGATAATATTCATCATAAATATATAAAATATCTTAAGCTGTTGAAAATTACTTATTTCCTTAAAGTTACTTTTGAAGGTGGATTTTTTAAGGACTTATTTGTTGAAAAAATTTGTATTCTGAAATTTGAAGAAATATTCATCGTAACAATTCAATATTTATTTCATTTATTCATGCGGTATTTACCTTCGTGTTATTGACAAGGGGTAGTATTCGATAAAGAACAAAAAGCACTCATTTTGCATTTAAACTTTTGATGAAAAGGGTGAGAACAGAGGTCACCGCCAAGGGCCTCGCGGTGCTAAGGGCCTCGCGCCTCACAGCCGAAAATAAATTTAAAAAAGTACGGAAAATCCAAAAGTACACACCACAAGGTTTTTCTTAGTCTTGAGTATCTGGTAGATACTCGGCGCCAAACACACATTCGCCCCACCACCGCACGAACACTACCTCCTGTGTCCACTACGAGTATATAGGCGAATAATTTTGTATGACGTCATTAGAAAATATTTGGATCTCAATATCTCCGTAATTACTGTATATAATGCGTTCATATTTTACAGGTAATCAATATCGAAAATAAACTTTCGATTGACCTTATTAAAAATAATTCAAGTTCTAGCAAACGCTGGAAAATAATCAAAAATAAATTAAAGATTACTATGAAGCCTTTATCAGACACAAGATGAGAATCCAGGCGGTGAAGGCTGCATTATTGCAATTTGATGATGTTGTTGAATGCATAGAAAACTTAAAATGCCAAACGGAACAATCGGACACACTCAGTGGCTGCGATTCCGTTTTAAACGAAATGTACCATAAGCAAATTACGGAAATAGGTACAAGTCCATTTAAGCATTACTCGTGCATTTGCGTAAATTTTGTGACTGGATCAAAGAATATCGACAAACTGGATTCATAAAATACTTGTCTGACGCTCGTAAATTTGTTGAGAAAAGCAGTTATGCCAAAAGATTTTAAAAATAAAAGAGTAGCTAAAAAGAAAACTATGTTTGATTATGAAGACAGCTATCAACCTATAGAGACTGTTAAAAGCCGGTATGAAACAGATTTTTTAATACCATGATTGATTCTGTTATGAGTAACATGGAATAGAGATTTATGTCCTTAAAATCAATATTTTGAAAATGTTGGTTTTCTCTATGACTTGAACAAGTTAAAAAAACTCCAAGAACATTTAGATGCATTAATATATCAAAAGGTCCAAGAAATAAGAAATTGAAGAAATTTGAAAATTATTTATACTATGGGTCGAGAAAAGCTTTGAGCTTTGGCAGTTTTATCTATTGAAGCAGATATAGCATCTAAGATAAATTAGGAATCAATCATTAAGGAGTTACGTAAAATCAAAAGTAGAAAATTTGTGTTTCATTAATTATTTCTTTTTTTTCCATTTTTGTTTAATGTTCCAAAGAAGTATAAGTGAGAATTAGGTTTTTTCTTAATGAATAAAAAACTGTTTAATTTCAAGTGATTTTTTATTCTATATTCCCTCCTTTTAGCACCATCAGAGGGCCTCGCGAAATGTACCTCGCCCATATTAAGTTTAGGTCTTACGCCGCCATAGGTGAGACAAGCTTAATGACAATAAACTGAACAATAGTGGATATAAAGTTTTAATAAAACCTGCAATTATATTATCCTACGAGGCATTCAATTCGATTTTTTATTATAAATTCAACTCTACGTAGATGAAATTACAATTTCATTCATTGCACTTTCGATCCTCTAAATAATATTTCTCATTTCGCAATATCTTCTCGTTAAATTTATAATTAATACTTTGAGAATGAAATTACATCTAGAAAAATTTCTATAAAATCTTTGAAACTCAATTATAATTACTATAATCACTGGCCTATTTACCGGTGATTTTGTTTTAAAACTTCATTTCAGCTTGCAAACGTTCTGTACCTACTAATGAGGAAACTTTGTTACTTATGTTTATTATTATAGCTTTAAATTTCATTCGAATCAAATGGAAAGCGGGAGAAACTTTGGCAAATTTAATTGTTCTCCACTTATATCTTATTTAAGAAGTGAAAACGGTGGAAAATATGATTGATATTGTCAAGATTCTGTTACCAAGTGCAAATGAACGTGAAAAGAGAAATTCAAATATATGTAACTCAATATGTTTCCAAACATACAAGTGTTGTAACTGTATACAATTTTGAGTGATGTCATAACTGATTTATATATGCAATTCGTCAAGCCCTCGGTGAAGTTGATTAAAGTCTTTTCTCTTTGTGTCTAGTCTGGTCTATGTATCTAGTTTTACTAAAGTTAGTATTTCAATTTATAATAGATATTTAATCAACTCTTTTTATCGAAACAATTCGTAGAGGTATTAGGTATTACATCAATTACCATATAATTACAATGTCTCTCCATGTTATCGATAATTAAATCTTAGTCTCGTCCTTCTTTCTAGTATTGTGAAAATTCTGATTTACATGGTATTTTTCATACCCTCATTTATTGCATATAACTTAATCTTAACCTTTGTGCTTCCATAATTTCATCCTGTCTTCTCCATTGAATAAATGATTGATTTTAGAATTTTAATTTTACGAGGTAATCCAAGCCGTAATCGACCGTGAAGCCTGTCCTGTTCGGTTATGATGGAACAGCCTATAATTTGGTGAACGCGCCGGGTGCAAACTTCTCGGAAACACTGTTCACATGTTTTTATCACAACTGCGGTTTGTTTTTATATTTTTTTCAACCAATTTCTTGGAAATCCTTTCCATTTATGTTTGTTTACTTCCTAGTATTATTCAATTCACTTTTTGGTTTAAAAACCCGTTATATTTATGATGTCTTTATTTATTATAAATAATGAGTTGATCTAGAGGGAAAGAGATATACATAAAATTTATGGACAAAGCGACACAATTTTATATAATATAATATAAAATAATAATAATAATAATAATAATAATAATAATAATAATAATAATAATAATAATAATAATAATAATAATCTTTCAAGCAGAAATGTCTTTATCAATCTACGGAACTTGGAACTTATTAAATGTATTTGCATTTTAATTCTGAAAGTACCCGAAGATAATAGAAGTTTTTACCAGATCAGAAGGTATTGTTAATTAGAAGGTTGAATTTTAATTGACTAATGGTTTGCAGTAGGAAGTGAAGATGGCGCCGGATAGCGTTCACAGGGAAATGTTTAACTACAGGAACCAAATAGCAACGCTCTCTGATTCCGACTTCAGTTGGGAGTCTTCTCTCATTAGAGTTTGTTATACCACTCTAATGAAACGTAATAACGTCGAAACTAGTCAATGGTTACAACTCTCTCTTTGCAGTTGCGAGCCATTAGGGATGTTTATATCGACAAAATGGTCGATGGACATCACGTTCTTCATAGAGGATGTAATTCAATATTGATCGCGGCATCAGCCAGGAAAGTAGTTTGAAGAACGGCAAACAATAATTTCGAATTATAAAAATTCGTAATAATATAAGAGGTGGCAAATAGATTTTATCTCTATAAATTTTTAATATATCATTAATATTTGTCAAGAAAATATAACAATGATAATAATGATGATTTATTTTTTTACAGGACACGAAATATGAAGCGCTGATTGATCAACTAGATAAATATTCCAAACAAGGAATTCCTCACGTACTGAAGTATCCTCAGGGACAATGCGAATCTGTAGATGCTCTTTACAAACTTGAAGATGACTGGCGAGAAATCATAGAATACAACGGTGAGTTAATCAAATACTAATCATAATATTAAGTAATACTTATATACAATAAACAATCTTGAATAAATATTATAAATTGTTGTATCTGATAAATATGATGTGGTAGAGTTAGAAGATTACACAAACTAACATCTATGCCGTTAAGGCATATCTTAATTGGTATTGGTATATCTTGTTTAGTGGATCGGTGGTTTCCCTTCCAAGAATAATGATTAGGGGTTCTGGCCCTGTAAGGGATCTTCTGTTACTTGACTTAGTTTGTCATTTCTCTTCTTAGATATGAAATTCGTTATCATCGTTTGCACTACCTTACAATTTCTTTTGCTGTTAATCATGGTATTTATAATGCTTTATTCCTATTCTGCTCCTAATTGTTGCAATTGAAGGAAATGTGCTACACTGTGTCTATTAATTGAAAATTTAAGCATTTTTTTGTCACTTTTCCGAAACCCATATCTGACAATACTTGGCTGAGGAAGAAGTCAGTTGTAGGGTGTTCGGATATTACCTATTAGGCGTTCTGAGCTTATCACTCTGGATATGCTTTTTCTTATGTTTTGTTCGTTTTGGGCGTGTCTATGGTGTTATACAAGTATTAGCTGCAGTGCCGCTGCAGAGGTTGTTCTGAAAGCCGACTTTACCCGCGAAAGGTTCTTTAGGATCGACTCAGTATTGACTGCTGATCGGATGATAAATATTGATATAATGAATCTTTGAGCTTCAAAATCAATTATTTTTAATGGAAAGTTTTACTCACGTAAAACTAATTATTTGTATAGGAAAGTTATTACTGTTTGATAAAGTATAACTCAGTTAATTGTAACGACCAATATAGAGTTAGGTATTCCTTAAATAGAGGAGTAATTTGTCCGTGTCACATTCTTCGGGCTTGTGATATAATTGCTTACTTTATAAGCAAGTTTTAGTCTAAATTGTTTGTGCTTGGCGTACATATTCAAATAGAAGACGTTCTTATTGTTACAGAGCCCGTTTGACGAAGTAGTGACTTTTGGTTCTCGAGTGTATATAAGGAAAAATGATGCTGTAGTAAATAACTTGCTTATGTCATGTAAATTAATATAATATTTTTCTGTATGTAAAGCTATGACAATAACATTGTTATACCAAACAAAAATTGTCGAAATAGTTAATTTGTAGTTCGATTTTTTAATAAGGAATATCCTTTCATAAATCACGTTTTTCACTCTCTTTTCTCTGTAATTCAGCCATTTTAGATGCTTACTTTATATTTGACAATGATATAAGTTATGAAATTATCTGAAAATGGAAAAAGTTGTGTATCGAGCTGTCAATAAATATTTGTTTTTGGAAGGCAATACGCCTACCCACGAAACAACAGCAATAATAGTTAGTTTGTAGTTCGATTCAGTAAATATATTTTTTTAAAAGGATTTTCATTTCATAAATCACGTTTTTGATTTTTTTTTCTGAAATTCAGCCATTTTAGACGCTTAGTTTTTATTTGACAATCGTATAAGTGAGTATAAGTTATGAAATTATCTGAAAATGGAAAAAATTGTGTATCGAGCAGTCATTAAATTTTTTTTGAAAGGCAATACGCCTACCCATGAAACAACAGCAATAATAGTCAATTTGTAGTTCGATTCAGTAAATATATTTTTTTAAAAGGATTTTCCTTTCATAAATCACGTTTTTGATGTTTTTTTTTTCTGAAATTCAGCCATTTTAGACGCTTAGTTTTTATTTGACAATCGTATAAGTGAGATAAGTTATGAAATTTTAGCTATTTTAAACCCGTATAATATGTATAATAATATAAATATATAATATTAATATGTACAGGCTTGTTAATGGCTGCATATCTTTTTTTGTAAGTCTGAAACTGCGCGCTTACATTGTTCACCAACTATATATCTCTTTCTTACTCTCATGCAAAGTCTGACGGATCCAATCATGATAATAAGATACTTTCATCGAATTTTTGCATTGTTGTCAGTCATGTATGCAAAGTTTAAGTGAAATCTGATGTCCTTCTCAAAGTATGGTATCAAAACCTCAGTTCCAAACTAATAGGTGAGAGGAATTTAGAATCCCAATGATATAAATGTAGAGCAAATTTCACCTTGCTATAAAAATATATTTCTGTACAAGTTACAAAGTGTAAAAATGAATGCTACGGCGCACCACATTCCATGTTTCTTTAATTTTTGATTAACACTAAAGCCGGTAATACACGATTCGTCCAACATTTGCGCCAATATTCGCGTTCCAACGTATCTATAGAACTAAAGACATGGAAAAAAACTGATGAATAGCAAACAATAGATATGAATTCTTTTAAAATATACTTGATCTGTCATCTTGGTTTTTCGTAACAAAAAAGTGTGTTACCGGCTTAACCAACAAACATATATATCGTTAAGCCGGTACTACACGATGCGTTCAACGTTTGCGCCCAACATTCGTGTTCCAACGTACGGCTGAACATTGGAAGGAAGGCTGGATGTATTGTTGCAACTACTCGATGCGTCTAACTTTTGCGCAAACATTATCCTTCCAACGGTGGCTGAAAATTGGACGAATGCTGTAATTTTACCCAAACTTATTCAAGGAAATGAAACATGTAACATTCACGCGCAAAAGGACAAGACGTGTGTGAAGGTGTATAAAATGTGTTGGTTCCAACTTCGTTACAATGTTGGGCGGGTCAAAAAAACCGACTTTCCGTGGCTAACGTTGGAAGCGAAACATTCGCGCAAGCATTGGACGTATCGTGTAGTACCGGCTAAACTCGCATATTTCAGTTTATTACGACATATCGCAAATTTCACACCATTATATGTGTAAATAATGTATGATCTTAGAAGTACACATTCCCTATAGCGTATAAAATGTTGGAATGATAATATTTAATGTTCGTATAAATAACAGAGAATAATCCGCTTACGTAGCTAAGTGAATTATAGCTTTTCATCAAGTTATAGCATTGTTTCTCCTCATTTTTATAAATAAGGTTTATTTTCAGTAGAAATAATATAAAAATATATTATAAGAATAACTTTTTCAAATAATTTCAAATATTTTCATGAATTATAACGAATCCTTTGACAGTTGGAGTATGAGCGTTTTATTATTAGGAACGTGGCAATGAAACACCAAAGTAGACTAATTTCAATATATTTTCCGAGCTTTCGAATACTTATGTATGCATCGTCTGGGAAATAATTGATTAAGATTTGCGGTGGCTTTAAATTATATTGTTTCTTGTAGAAACTTGAAATACATGGGATTCAAAATTCGATATTCAAAATGAATTGTGGTAGAAATATTGATTAATTGGGAAATTAATTATTTCCCAGACGATGAATGAATAAGTATTCGAATGCTCGGAAAATATATTGAAGTTAGTCTACTTTGATTCCTTGCTTTTTCTCTCCAGTTCTGGATATTTCTCTCTCTAAAGTCTTCTTCTACCGCTTCCTTCCACCGTTTTTTTAGTTTATCTCTTTTCCTCTTATCTTCTTTCTAAATGACATAGCCATTGTAATATTTTTGACTTTATAAGCCCGGTGATTTCTGCCTTATTGAAAAGTGTATGATTGGTTTAATCTTCTCTCCCATCCTAACCATGTCAGTTTTGCTCCAAAAATTCTTCCTGCACTGCTGTTACTTTTGGCAATTCGATATACTTTTCTTCTTGGCATTTATTATCTAGTAGTACACCCAAATACCTACTAACTCGAATTCTATTACCGTTCCATGTTCAAAATTCATAATTTCAATAGACGCGGTGGTCTCGAACCCTCTTGTTCAATTCCAATTGACAACAAAGAAAAAGGGAGTAAAAAAAATCACCCTAGCAACGATCATACTCGTATTATTCATCAAATAGGAGGCGGTCCAAATCAACAATTACAACGATCAAAATGATTTCGGGCGTTTTGTGCTAGAAGAACTGAAGAAGAAAACTTGAGAAAGACAATTCTTCAACATCACCCCTACTTGCATGCCAAGTTCGAACCCTCTAGTTAAACTTTATCTGGCCAAAAAATAAGAAAATATTACAAAAATAACCATAAAATGGAGAGGGTTGGAGATGGAAAGTTTCGGCCTTAGACAGGAAATCATCTCGCAACTAATTGAACCTACATGTGAAATTTCATTTTTCAGTCGCTTTTCGTTTGACCTGCAGAGGTGAGCAAAGGTGAAAAACCACTTTTTTTGCACTGCGACCCCTCGAAATATCCATTTGTTTTCAACCAAACTCTAATAACATCAATTCGCCGCCAAAAAAGCCATGTATGCTAATTTTGAACCAAATCGGACCCATAGCAATTGCTCGAGAGACGAAAATAAGAATTGTAGCTTAAACAAATATATATATATATATATATATATATATATATATATATATATATATATATATATATATATATACTACAGACATTCGAAAAACCATCATTATCGTGTTTAGGAGGTCTCAAAACATGGGAAAAATGATGTGCCCTCCATTTTTTTTCTAGTCATGCTTACCGTAATAGTCTAATTTTTCCTTGAAAAATTCGACTAAAAAGAATTGAAGATTGAATCCTGTTGTTTGACTTGTGTGCAAATAAGTTAATACAATGTATGTATGTATATAGTAGTAGATCCTTTGGGTTGCAGTGTATACGAGACCCCAAATCTATATATACATATCGTAGGTCAAAAGACAAGTTGGGATTTTAGCTAATATCCCAGGATAATAGGCAGTTGGCTGATGGCGCGCCATGCATGCCTATTCTCCCGGAGTATTAGCTAAATGCCGGACAATAGATTATTCGTCGAAAAATAACCAAGCGTTTGTTTACTCTCCTGGGACTTTAGCTAAAATTCGGATATCTTTTGAAAAAGGCCAAATTGTTCAATAGTCAGAAAGGTAATTGCGGTATATGTAATAAAGAACAGCTAGACAAAATAAAACAAATTTCACTATCATTATGTGAATAGCTGTGAACTATTGCAAATCGAAAATGAATGTCACGTAATCGTAAAAAGTAAAAAACAAACAGATGCTGTTATTTACTATGTACCTGTAGGAGATTATTATGAGAAAATTTTAGAAGCTCGTGCTCAGACTGGTTAGGTTAGGCTAGGTAGACAATGTGGAATAAACCGGTGTTTTTGTTTTAAAAATGAAATAAAATGTAAATCACAATGTCACCAAACCTCCACGTGTTACAATAAATGATTGATTGAGATGCAAAAATTAAATGAATAAAACTTTTATCCTATTTCTTTTATCTTATCCTGTAAACCCAATAGTGTGTTATCCGAATTTTAGCTAACGTCCCAGGAGAATAGACAAACGCTTGGTCATTTCTCGACGAATAATCTATTGTCCGGCATTTAGCGAATATTCCGGGAGAATAGGCATGCATGGCGCGCTATCAGCCAACTGCCTATTATCCAGGGATATTAGCTAAAATCCCAACTTGTCTATTGACCTACGATATGTATATATAGATTTGGGGTCTCGTATATACCGCAACCCAAAGGATCTATTGTGTCCCCCTTTCTTGATGTGATACTGGAGAACCCAGCGTTTACATCTAATCAATCTATCCCACTCCTTTTAAAAAGTGGGATGGCTGTAATTGCCAAAGATCTTCTATTCTATTCCATACGCTCCAAGGTGTAGTGCTCTTCTTCTTAAAGTGCCATCTTTGGACGAAGTTTTATTTACCGCTGCTCTACTGAAGTGCATTAGTATTGATATTTATATGATTTGGTATAAAAAGTCCGCTAAAGCGAACAGCAAACAACTTCTTCTTTGACTTCTCTCCTTATGTATTCACCATTTCTGATGGGATGTATTGGTATTTTCTGCCTTTAGATTTTTTAGTTGCTTTTTAGAGGGAGTTGTCAGTAAGATTTTGCAGCTGACAGCAAAGAAACGAAGCATATTATTCTCTAATTGTGGAATAGCTCTGTTGTACAGAAGATGGAAGCCCATATACCTTGTGGTACTCTTGCATTTATTCCTCCTCTGTTAAATTAACCGTGTTTTATCTGATTCTAAAAATTCTAATTGTAATTTGGTACTTCAATAATTGCGATAACTGTTCGACAGAAGTTTTCTAAATTTGTGGTGTAGTCCCTCAAGACACATCAGACATAAAAAATGTAGCTGGGCAAGCGTCAGCTTCGATATTCTTTTTTAAGTTTTTCACTAGCCTAAATGAAGACCAAAGGGTATAAGGTGGAAATAAATAAATAATTTGAGACCTCGCCTTTTTAAGGACGAGAGAGAACTCATACTCGAAGACTTGTACATAAAGATTGCCGTGATTACCGAGGTACATCGATTCGCAAAAAACTCTATGGTACACCTCCAATAAGGTCTTATTATTTCACAATTAAAGACAGCACATGGTTCATCACATCATAGAAATAATTAACAAGTTGGCTCTGCGATCCCGGAATACCCTCCATATATCCCACATCTCGCTTCCACGAACTGTCATATCTTTGGAACACCCAAGGGGGCTTTGAGAAGTCGTCGATTTGTCTTAGAAACGGAATACGGTGTGATACGAACTTTATGATTAGATAAAAAATCTCTACTAAACAAGCATGTAGCTTGTAAGTTGCTATATTGAAGAAATTATCTGTTGTGTATCTAATTTAATTTAAAACAGTCGTAGACCGAAAAGTATAAGTAATTATTGACTTAATATCGTATATGTCCTCTTATTGCCGTATTTTCAATTTTTTGATAAAAAATTAGGACTCTAAAAATGGATAGAGGCCAGGAATTCAATATTGTCACAAAGAAAAAACCCTCCAGCTTGTAGAAGTAATAAGAACATATCACCAATAATATATTTTTACCTGTGCACATTAGATCGACGAAGGATGTTCCAATAAACGACAATATATTACAGTGTTGGAAGAAAATCTTTCAATAAAAAATTGGTCGGTATTCGAAATTACTTTACCTTCTACGACACTTCGATTTTCTTTTCATGTTTTCTATGCTGCAGTTTTGCTTATTCACCATCTAATTCTCAGAAGGATCGAATAACCGTCTACCAATATAAAAATGTATTTTCAGTCAAAGAAAAACAAATTTAATTCTAAAACAATTTCTCTAAGGAAATATAACGAATAACATCTTGTGGGACAAGGAGATTCAAATTTTATACTGTAATTCAATTCTAACTAAAGGATATTTTTCCTCTTAACTGATTCCTTTGCACTCTTCACTTGAACTACATTATTTACATGGTTTACTATAAATAATTTATATACACCGACGTAACTCGAATTCTCGTTCCTCACAACAATCTCTACTAAACTACTTCTACTGTTCTCTCAAAATACAATCGAGAATGTTGTATGTAGAAACCAGTATTTTGGGAGGTATTCCAGTATTTTTGTAACGCGCTAATCTCCCTTGGGCACAGAAGAATCACGTTGGTTTCCAGTACATAGTCTCGAAGGATTTTCAGTGCTTCTGAAACATCTCCATTATATCTCACATGTCGATTTATGAGGTCTGGCTATTAAATGATCGGACTGGTTACGAAAAAGGGTTTTATTATAAAAATTATTCTACATTCTAATCATCCCCTTCAATATACTCCTCTCCCCTTGCCACACTCCTGTCCATACGTTTTTTCCATTGATCGAAGCAGTGCTGGAAGTCTTTTTTGGTGAGGGTCGTTTTTTGCTTTACTGCCCATCGACTCAAACAGATCTTTTTCTAGCCTTTCAAAGAAATCTGAGCAGACCCGTTGACGCAATAGCTTTTGGTCAGGAGTCAGATTTTTTGGCACAACTTCGCACAGACTTGTGCCATGTGTAAATCCTCGTGTGAAATCGTTCTAACCGTTTCTTTATCGTATCTCCAACAGTTACAACATATGCGCACAATACGGTTAGATCAAGCATTCTCATTATAAGCAAGCAAAGTTTGATCACATGTTTATAATGAGAAAGCATCTTCAGATAGAAAACAAAAGTCCAGGATCGCATTAATGGTAAAAAAACAAAACCCATACCAGTCAACAGAGAAATCAAAATCCTGTGCTTTGCCGATGACGCCATGATATGTGCTGAAAATGAAGATGATAAAGAAAACCCTATCAAAGGAGTTTAATATGACGAATGACTGAAACAACCATATATATGAGAATATCAAAAAAGCCCATTAGGTGCAAATAAGAACTAGATGGACAAATATTACAAAGGAGAATGAGATACAAATACGAATTGACAAAACTGGTTATGGAGACGAAGAAAACCAGGTGAGACGACAATCAGCTATAGCAAATAAGATCGCAGGATGTCTTCAGAACGTAGTATTGAGAAACAAATTCCTTAGTCAAGAAGCAATTGCACGAATTTACAAAATAACAATGATGATAGACATATAATCAGAAATAAGGCCAGAAACAACTAATAGAGACCACAGAAATGAATGGTGGACTTCGGCACAAACACTACTACGTCGAGTATCAAAGCATCAAAAACAATGGAACCAACATATAAATCTTCAATTGAAACACCGAACAGAGGTCGACCACGAAGGAGATAGCATAGTGACTGATAGCTTATGGACAGGATTGGGGAAGATATCGAAGAAGAAACAGAGAACTATTATCGAAAAATGAAGGAGGAAAAGATCTTCAGATCTCCCTTGATTTTAAAGGATAATAACTTTTGATTAAACTAGCAAAACTGTCACAAAGATCTTACATATATAAAATGTTCATCAAGGGTGAAAAAGTGAATTCTCATTAAAACGCTTTCTTAAAATTTTCAATCAACTTGAAATTGGAAAATAGCAATCGACATCTACTCGTTTCTACTAATTTATAATTACTTTATAACGAATGAAAATAATTAATTTCTTCATAGGAAGTTGTATCAATCATTTAAGTGCAAATTACATGAATTGTCATTAAAATTATTGAGATCTTTGAATTGATAAAAACCGATATCGAAATAAGTTATACTGTACGTTTATATTTCACGTACAATATACATATAATTATCTCAAACATTGCAAAATAGTAGTCGCCTGTTTCCCCATTACAAGTTTCATTGATTTGGAACCCATCAGTCTAAGAATAAAAGTCAAGAAAATTGTCTCTTATTGGGATACCTAGATCCTGTAGAGTTTCAGTAAATCCGTGTTGAGGAGTAGATGTTGTTGGTACGGTAGAGAATCGGAATAAGGAGTGAATTGAATATGCGTAGGAAGAAGAAGACTTTCTAGAATGTGAGAAGATTTCACTATGAATGGAATACCTTGTGATAAGAGTGTCAAGTGCCTAGCAAATGACTAGACAAAGCGCTGGGAATACGTTGCATCCTTGAATCTAATTCTTCTACAAAAACCAAAATATCAATTTTATTCTTGAAAAGTAGACGAACCAGAGGAGATAATTTGCGCAATTTTTCGGCTAGTAGCTGCTCATACAATGAAGTTCCATTTGGAATCTGCTGCTTTTCCTGCAACGCTGGACTTGTCTCACCAGACAACAAGAAAAGCATGAATAATCTATTGTAAAAAAGAAAAAGTGGCATGCAACAGATATAAATTCTTTTAAAATGAACTGGAACTTTCGTTTTCCTTCATACAAAACCGTCATTCACAAGCAAGAAGGAAAGATGTGTGTGTAGTTAGACCACAAGGGTTGATTCCAACTTCGTTGCAATGTTGGGTAATCCTTTGACGCGGTCAATGGCCAAAGTTCCGATGCCAATGCTGAGAGCAAAATATCGTCGAATGACATGCGCGCTACCGAGGTTACTAGAATAATAGAAGGTTCTTGCGCATGTTTTTGTAAACCAACGATCAGCAGCTAGAACACCAGCTACGTCATTATGTTTACATTTTTGTTTTGTTTATATTTTTGTCAAACAGAAGCTCACTAACGTTATGTTCGAGTCATGAGAATGTGTGTTATCTCTTGCTGATTTGGCTATACAAACGAATATATTTGTAACTGCCGTCCTCACAGCTGTGAAGAACCGGTGATGTCACTTGTCTACTGCGCATCTTGTGATTATTACAAACCTTTTATTATTCTAGTAACCTTGCGCGCTACGACCACATGATGTGTCCAATCATACCAGAGTCCAACGTTGGAAATATTGGACGCATCGTGTGACTATAGAAAACATGAATTTTGTTACTATCAAACCATTAATTTTTCAAAAAATAATATATGAGAAAATTATAAAAATAAGAGCATATTTAGCACTTTCGTGAAAATATTCGTATTATGGACACTTTAAAATAAGAAAACTCACAATCTACAGTGAAAATATTTCGTTCAATCAAATCAGCGTCTTTTACATTTACGTATGTCCTAGTAGCTTTGCAATTTCAAATATGATTAGGCTACTGTTGATGTGTGCCCTAAACGTGTGACCATGAACAAATTTTATTTCTACAAATTTCAGTTATTGTCTTTTTAATATGCCTTTTTCATTACTTCTAATACAAATATGCAATAAATGTTTTTAATATCATTATTATGAGCAGAGCATTTTGGGTTTAAGCCTCTTAGGTCCAAGCTGTCCCCAAAATCTCATAATCGCCTTTAAAGCTTCCACTACCCACCATTTGATTAGAATTGTCTATTCTATACACCCGTAACAAAATTTTATTGAATATATAAAGCGGATACAAAGATGTATGGTAAATTGTATAGCCGAATTTGAAAATGCATAAGGCGGAAAAATATTTTTCCAATAACGGAATGAAATAAGGTATTTTTATGAGAACGAAAAAATGGAAATATTATAATGAACGAGGACTTGGAAACAGTTATTTGAATTAGTAAGGTAACGTCGAGACAATTTAAGAGTTATGGCGTACGAGAGTATTTGAAAGAACTGAAAAGAATGTATCATAACTTACTATTATTAGATAATATTCAATTTTTGATTAACAGATAGTAGTAAAAAGTATGATTACTTGACTCAATATTTCTCTTACCAATATCATTATCATCATCGTCGTCTTTCAATCCACTGGATTATGGCTATCGCTTTTAGAGCTTTAAGATCTTTTTTTGAGGTGAATGACTCCTCGTTTTCTATTTTTGTTTTCCTTATAGTTTACCGTTTGTTTTGGCAGCTTTTGTTATAATTCTCCATTCCTTTCGCCCTCCAGTCCATTGTGTCATTATTTTTTTTTTGGTTTTTCGCAGGTTTTTTTATTGTCACTAGTGTATTGTGAAATGAAGAAATATGGCTTTCATTTTTCTATAATTAATGCTTCGAAAACCCAAAATCATCTACTAGATTAATTAACTTTTCTGAACTATCAAAAGTGACTAATCGGAACAGTGCACTGGAACCAGTTGTGATTATGAGGTCATTGCAGTGTTTCTTGAAGCTTCCTGAATATCATCTCCATTATTTTCTAAAACAACATCTAGCCAACGGGTTTTATAGCAGTTTGCAAATTTCGATATTTGATCTTACCCTTCTTTTTCTAGGAATAAAGTTCAGTATTTGTCATACAAAAATAGCGATTATCAAAATGATGAGTGGATTCCCGCCATATCATTGGAAATTCCTCTTTTTTATGCTTGAACATTCTGGTTTGTTATTTCACTATAAATTCTCCACAAATTTTGTCAGGAGAAATTTTGCGAATGCGACGTTTCTGTCATACAATTTTTGTCGTTAAAAGAATTCTCTCAACTACATAGAACTTTTTACTTTGAACCTCAAATTTGAACTTAAATGGATAAAAAATAGCCTAAAATATGTCTGCCAATATACTAATATATAATAGACAATTTAATCGCCCCCTATAAAATTTAGAAGCCAAAGGTATTGACATAATAAATATGAGTTTTCAAATTGTAAGACAAAAATGGTGACTGATATGAGCAATACAACGTTTAAGCAAAAAAAATCACAATTTTGATTGTGTGATATTGTACGTAACTTTATTTACTGTAGAAACATTTTTGCTTGAGCTCCTTTCGATTTCTTCTGGTCGTAGTTTCCCAGTAATATCTTGTATTAGCCCTACTATATTCTCTACTACAACTAAGAAAGTTGTTTGAGCCATTTCTTTGCTAGGATATCAACCATCTTCTAATCTTTTATTCAGAACGGGGTACTTTTGTTATTTCTATATAATTTGTTGCTACACTAGCATTAGCGATTCATTTTGAAGCTGATTGAAGAAGAACTCAGCGTTTTAATGACAATCCCTCGAAATTATTCTCTATCTTTCATATTTCTTATTGTTATTGAACTGGATAGAATCGGCGTAAATTTCCGCTTAGATTGTGCTGGGTTTTCCACAGTATTTTGTTCCAGACCCATGCATTATCCCATTCCTTTCTTAACTTAAACCGTATCTCTGCTCCTTGTCGCCGGTTTCCAATTTAATTAATAAAAAACCAAATAAAAAGTCGCTACATCTTTTTAGGTTATAGGATCTTGGTTGATTGATTTCCAAATACTTCGCTAAAATTCGTTATGGTTGCTCATTGGATACCAAAAATTTTTCTAAACATATGAGTTACTCCAGAGCTTGGATTACGTTATCTATGATATCCAAACACTGAATCTCTAATGCATGCTTTTGATCAGCATGAAACAATCGCGGCACAACCCTTAAAGATAACATCTTTATCATATGTAAAAATATTGCATATACGTTCGATGGAGGTGTCAATTTACACTAGTTATTTCAAGTACTTTTGCTCGAAGATTGCAAAGTACAAAGGTACGGACGTTATCAAACAATCGGACCTTAAATATTATACATGTTCATATGGTCATTTTTATAAGTAGAAAACCACCTATAAATAATTGTTTTTTCTAAAAAAAAAAAAATAATTTCAACATAACGAAAACAGTTTTTTTCTTATAAAACTAATATATTTTTTATATTTATGTAAATTTGGGCAAATTACATCAGTATTAAGATAAAACATACTGAACACACTGTTATTATTACACCAACACTCACCTAGACTGTATAACGCACGTTTCGATAATCAAGTTATCGTCTTCAGAGACTGATTATAAGCTATTGCTCTTCAGTCACCGAAGACGATAACTTGGTTATCGAATCACGCATAATTGTGAGTGTTGGTGTATTGGTAGCAATAAACGGTGTGTTTAGTGTGCACAACATCAACGGTTCAAGAAAGTCAAGCTTAGATAACAAAAATAAATAATATATGATTATACGGCTGGCAAGCCATTGAATAAAAATCCGTCTTTTCTCAACTTTTATATTTGTTTTCATTTTTTTTTATTTATGCATACTAAACACTTCCATCTCATGTTTTGATGTTGTGGAAATCACATATTCAAACTGAGTTTCGTAGTGACTACTGGTATGCTATAATTTGTCTATGATAGATTTTTCAATCTCCTTCTTTTGAAAATCCCACATAAGGTGTTTGCCCTCTCCCGCATTCCATTTCTAACGGTAAATCATTCACTCACATATTGCTCAAAGGAATAAATGATCATGGAAAGCGCATGCAATATATTTCCAGAAAAAAGGGATGACGTCAACATTAAATGAAGTCTGTGTTAGGTGTCTGCTGCAGTGAAACATGGCTACGTGCAGTCGAGTGTGGAAGAGCTTAATGTGAAAACGTTAATCCAGACAACCGCCTACGGATAAAACATTGAAAAAAAGTCCCTAATATATAGCGCGCGAGTACGCAATTTGTCCATTATAGGGTCTAACAAAGATCCTAGATTTAATTTCCTGTTTGTGCAATTTTTTTATCCATGAAATTGCCGGTTTAATCAATTTTTAACTGGATTTTCGAATGATGAACATAAATTTGAAGTGTAATTAACCGAAAATATGTGAAATAAGTATAAGTAACATTTTTCGTTCAAATTTACCAATAGATCATTGTAAATAATTTTGGATTCGGTAGAGAAAAACCTTTCTAATTTTTCAATTCTTTTTGATGGTTTATTTATGATCGTTCCCTCTTTATTTATTGTCAACCGACTACGTACCATTTTATTCTAGATTTCCAAAGACAATGCATCTCTTTCTTAGTAATACATATTATCAAAAATTTTGAAAACATCTGGTTCTACGAATACTGACAAGAGTCTTGTCAGTGTTTTGGTGCTTCAATGAGATACCACGTCACTCCAGAGTTTTACAAATGAAACCGTATGGAATAGAAGATGACAGCTAGTTCCCAGCCACATCCTGAATTTTCTAAAAAGAGTGAACTGTAAAGGCTGAGTATCATCAGTGCCACAGCAAGAAAAGAAAACATAATAAATCTTTATGGTCGCAGCTTACGTGATACCCTAAATCATAATAAATATACATACAGCCCCTTTCTGGTGCTCTATCATCTCTGCTTCTATTAATAATATTTTCCACTCCATTAATATCTTTTTCTGCTTCTTTCTCAATTTTCAAATAAGAGATATGTCCGAAAAAATATAAAAAACTGTATATTTACAATTATTCTCCTGCCAATGCTGTTTCCACTGTTGATAACATTGCTGTCTTCAGTTGTGATGCTGTTCAGTTTTTGTATCATTTCTGCCTAATATTTTCTTCTGCAGGGCTGTCTACGTGGTCTGAGCTGGTCTATATTAGTGATGGTTGGAATTGACACGGCGTCACACTGCGGCGTTCAAGCGCTTCTCCGCTTTTATATCTGGTAATATCTGTATTGCTTTTCTGGTCCAGAACTTCAGATTACAAATGAGTCATCCACATATCTATACCAGATCTTTGGCTTGTGAGAGCTATTTTTCAATGCTTGTTCTCTCAATTTCTCCATAAAAAATGATCAATATCACTCTATCACATTTTCTCAGCATTAAATTTTATCAGTCACCAATAGCGTGATCCTAAGGGTAATATGGAACTTAATTGGCATCAATGCAATGCTGCAGTTTGCGTTTTTTATGGCACATGAAAGTCCAGTTTTGTTAAATCGGGAGACCATTTTTTTCTTACAATTGTATTATAAGCCTAAAATAGAAGGTCTAAAGCATAGGAACAGGAACATATCATCGCTTCACAAAATTTCATGATTCAAGAGGTCTGCTCTAATCAGAATAATCTTACTATCACTATAGACAAAAATGGTATCAGCTCATGGAAATCAATCTTACTACTTTCATTCATTTTTTCATAGGAACAAAATAAGAGAAGATTGGTCATTTTGATCAAATGACTCCTTCCACAATCAGAATCACATGACCCACCATTATCTGTATGTTATGAGGTGTTTCTTGCTTTGTGGGGGCTTATGCTAAATCTTAATACTCTGTGTATTATTCATTACCACTATTGGGATTTATATATGATGTTAATGCCTTTCTTTATAACTTTGAATATTACATTTCCTCTGACAGAAAGACATCTTCAAAAAAGTAGAAAAGGTAATTGCAAGTTTTTCTAGTTAAAGTTAATGCACCCAACTTTTTGGTTGATATGATATATCTTAGGAAACCAGAACTTCATACTAGTTACTCCAGTCTACTAAAGCTAGTTCTATTGGATTTTAGAATACCATTGTACTCTCATTTACTAATTTTAATATTAGAATATAACCTTATAATGATTACATTTTCATTGGAAATATTAATTACTTTTACTTTTATACATATATACCATACCATTCATATTTTAAGCTCTTCGCACTTTCTGTTGGTACAATGTTTCAATTTGGAAAAGTTCCACTCTTTATATTTCAGTTCATTCAGTAAATCCAAAGATATGCAAAGCCTTGTCAAACTCATTTTCGAGGGTTCAAGGCCGGTTAGAGGTCGGTTTCCAATTAAATTACACCAATAATCTAGCGGAGGCGGTCATAAACCTTAAAATCTCAAATGGAAATGGCCATTGAGCTACACCTTACTTCAAAGATCGATTAACTACATTTTTATGCATAGCAAATATTCGATATTCTGTTTTAATACTTTATTGGAGTTAAACCGCCACCGTAAATTTAATAACGAAATAGTTGATATGCTTAGTTTTTGTACATTCCATCTTCATTAATTTCATCCTTACTACACAAATAAGAACGATTAAAAAACATAAACCAAACAATTTTGATACCTATGTTGAAAAAGTGGTTTATATCGATTGTCTGAGTAATTTGGCATCCTAGGATAAGTAAGAGAAGATTGGTGTGTAGTAGATTATGTATATCGGGATTTTATCATATTAGTCTCACAATGGACTCATACTAGAATCAATTTACGATCTAGGATACCATCCAGAGTACACGGGATGTCCCACGATGAGTTAAAACTATCTGTATGTGGCAAAATTAGACAAAAGTATACTAAAACTTTACGTAGATTTCAAAAATGTGTTAATATACAGGGTGTTCCATTTAAAATAACAAAGTTACAGTCTACTTCTGGTTCTACCGGATACCAGATAGTTTTAACGCGTCGTATATAGTTCTATTTTCGAAACGACTACAGTAACCAAAAAATATCTATCTTTTGACAGAGAAATCATTGCATACAAGGGAGAAATAACAATATTTTGTGGATGCATAATGCATAGTCGTACGCAGCTTATTCCCATTCCCCAGACACCATGACAGTGGATAGATATATGTACAAAACATATTGAATGAATTATTGAATTTGACAATTTCATTTTTATGCAAGAGAGTGCTAATCCCCATCTCACTACACTAAAGGCAAATTCAAATATTACTGTGGTCAGAAAATACGACAGACATGAATCGTATTGAGCACATGTAGAATTTGACGGGATGATTAATCTCAAACAAAGTTAATCCTCCTATGACCTTCTAGAAATTTACACTCACGACCCAAGAAGAATGAAAGTACATCGCAATGGATAACGTTTACACTTTTATCGTTTTATTTTATTACATAATACTTTTCGTTTGAATTTTTTTAATTTATTTAAAATTCAATAAAAAAATAATTAACAAAAACAAGACAAAGGTAACGGTGTTTGTGGAAGAAGGAATATCCAGAGACATCAAACAAAGAATATTCAAAACCTTGATATTGACACAACGGAAAGTATTGGAATTCAAGCGACACAGATGAAATATTTGAAAAGAGTGACAACCTACATTAGACTATATAGATCAGCGATTCCCATCCTTTTTTCCGTCACGGCACATTAACTTTAATCCTCATTTAGCCACGACACACTTGATTTCAATATTGCGTTTCATTATGTTATACATACTGTTATATAGTGATGCAATATCTACATTTACTTGGCTTCAGCTTCTTCAACTAAATTACAGTAATGCAGTTTAAGATCACGATCATTTCTGACATCAATCAGTTCACTCTCTTCATCAGTACTAAGAGATGCAGTTTCATAAGCTGAATCATTAAACGGATTTCTCACCCAGTCCGTTGAAGATACAGCAAGAGATGGCAAATAATTGTTTGTCATTTGGAAAGATTAAAGTCAATGTGGCAATCTTTTGTGAGCTCAAACATATCCCATGTTTCTTGTGTTTCTATTTTAAATATCCACAAAGAAAGTTTTTGTTGGAATGAATTGATTTTGTCTGTAGAGGTGAGAATGTTCTCTCGCTTTCCTTGCATGGCTTTGTTCAAAACATACTTAAATATATCGGCTAGAAACGCCACCAAGAAAACTGGCATTCTGTGACTCTTCATAGATAAAAATACACATAGTTTACGTTCATCACACGTACTTTCCAAACAATGAGTCTTCGCATTAACAAGGAGATTATTTTCACTCGAACTCGTACAAAGTAATTCATTTTTCTTAATTACGAAACAATCCATTTCAACACAGAAAAACCATATTAGCAGAGACTACAACAAGAACTTCACTGGCACTGATGTAGTGACGTGACGTGGCATGAGTGACATTTGGCCAACGCTATGCAGCGCTATCGCTGACGTAGCGGAGACATATTGAACTACTAGAAGTGACTAATAGGAAGCTGTATTCTACACAGCTGAATACTGAATTACAAATATTACTATTATTTAATGAACAGTTGTAAGGCTACGTGCTGCTGTTGTTGTTGCAAAATTTTCGTGGCACACCTTTTTGATATAGAGGAAAGACAATTACAATGGCAGCGACACTTACAATAGCTGAATGAAGAATGACCTGTTAAAAGAATATAGAAAGCGAAAATTTAAAAAATAACAACAAGAGAGGTAGACCAAGAAACTCGAGAGATAAAGTTATTAAATGGAATATTGAATGAACTAAGACTAAACTGGGAAGAAGCTAGCTGAAAATAGGAACAAAAGAACTAGGTTTTCGGGTTGAACCGCGTTGGATTTTGAAAATTCTCGACGTTTTGGCTCCCACTTTCTATCCATTATATCCATTATCAAGAGAGGGGGGATAGGGTAGTTATTCGTTTATTGGCAACAAGTGATCCGATTCCGTAGTCTCAATCTGCCTATTCCACCTCTTTTCATGGTTGATTCCAAGGCCTCGATATGCCTTCTCCTTGAAATTTCACCGAGGAAATGGAAAGCTTAAACCAACAAATTGAAAAGAGAGGTAATATACTTGCCATTGAGACCGTGGATACTAAAACTATCACTCACTGCTGGTCTTGAGCTAACTGCTTGTTCCAACTTCTCATTTCCTCGTGAAAATTCCAAGAAGTAGACAGATCGACGTCTTGGAATTAATCAAAAGATGGTTGATTCTTTCCAATGTACGAATAACCACCCTGCCCTCTCTTGATAATGCCTTCAAAGTGGGAGCCGAAACGTCAAGAATTCTCAAAATTTCAACCTTGTACTCCGGTTATAAAACGAGTTCTTACTAGTAAAATAATGAACGCGTGTTATTGTGATCTTTTAGATGCGCTGGATGTAAAAATTCATGAAAAAAGACCTGATTTATATAAGAAAAATTAATTTTTTACTAAGATAACGCCCTCTTCGGCACAACTCGATAAACCATTCCGTGAATTGAAGTACGAGCTCTTGAAAATGTCCACCTCACTCACCATATTTGTATCCCTCATATTCAAGTTTGAAGATTGAAAACTGTTTTTCTAGAACCACGAAGCCTTCTTTATCTCATCGAAGGATGAACAATCATGTAAATAACTATGAAAGAGTTGTGCATTTGAATTCATTGTGATTGTATTATTTCTATTTCAAAAAGGACATTATGTGGAAATCACTCTTCAAATAGCAACAGTTGTATCCGTTCATTCATATTCAAAGGTTCATGTCTGGTGCTTATTCAAAATTCATGTAATAACTTACCGCATACGTTCAGTATTTACTACGTATATTTTTTGACACCTGAAATATGTACGTTTCTATTCAATTTATTCAAAAGCAAAGTACGAACGAATTTTTGAAGGACGATAAGTTCACTTCCACATCTGAATATGGGAAAACATATGATTTATAGACTGATCATTTGAGCAAAGCATTCATGGAATGAAAAACTCCATTTGCTACAGAAATGTTATTTGTATTAGATGGTAATTTATAGTAAATCGAATTATGCTTTTTTTGTGATAGAAACAGTTTTTTGTTATGATATATTCTGAAAATTTATGTTTCATTATGATTTTTATACTAATCAAATTAGAGAATAGATTTTCGAATATCAGAAAGTACAGGATTTTAGAAAAGGAAGGAAGGAAGATAAATTCAATCGTAACAATTACGGTGCTAAAATGGTGATGGAAAACAAGCAACAAACACAACTAGAAAAACTTGAAATTATAGTTCGTCGGGCAAATAAAAAAAGAAAATAAAAAGAATCACATTTGTACGAAAATGGAGAAGAACTAACGAGAACTGTGATTGCCCATGTAGGAGACCCCAGATTTGAACGACGGGGCTTAGCTTGAGCCAACGCTGGGAAACCCGGCCTTGGCAAACCAAAAAGGGCCGAAGCCGACCTAGGCCATCCTATAATCATCCAAGCCCAGCTGAACTCTGGGTAACCCGACCTAGGCTATCCTTTAGTCATCCAGGCTTGGCAGAACTCTGAATAACTATATAAAGTTTTGTTCTAATATCTTATCCATAATAGATATGTTGACATTAAAAGTAATAATTTTTTATGAAGAAAATTCTTTTATGCATATCTATTTTTAGAAGTTCCTTGGTTCATCTAAGCAACCAGGCCTGGTTCAGGGTTGCAAACCAAGCGAGGGACATTGTTATCATCCCAGAGTTCCATCAAGTCTGGGCAAATGATGGCTTCCAAGCTAGGGCCAGAGTTGTACATACTTGGCCCAAGCCTGGGCCTATACTGGGCCCATCGTAAAATCCTATAAGAGTGATGACCTTAACAAGGACAGAGGCTACAGAAATAGCCAAAAACAGAAGGAAATGGAGAGCCCTCGTCAACAAAATTGGTCGAAATATACAAACCGACGCACGAAGACAGACACGTGCCCTTTGAGCTACACGACGATGAGAGAATATCACTTAACGTTTCCTGAAGATTGTTAGAATCACGTAACCAATCTGAATTCAAAGTCAATTTGTTTTTAGTCGTAATTAAACAAGTTCACAAGTTGTAGATGACTTTGTCAAAGCTCGTCTCAAGAAATAATATATCTTACCATAATTATTCTATCGCAACCTCATAATTCATCATTTTGCATCTATTAATAATTTGCTGTTGAATATAATTCATTATATTGTGATTCATCTGCTCCTTTTATATCATCACTTAATTACTAGACTAATACGAGGGTTCTCTGAAAAGTTTTCGACTTCAACCTAAAGATGAAAGCACTTATTTCAAATTTGAAAGATTAGATTATGTTTGACAATCGTATATGTGAGTCGTTGTATATATTTTCATGAAAACGGGAAAAATTTAGTATCGAGCTGTCACTGAATATTTGTTTTTGAAAAGCAGTACGCCAAAGCAAATTAAAACGAAGTGATACATTGTATGTGCAGATCATTTACGACCGTAAAATTTGAGCAAACTACATTAAAACGTTGTCTCCATATTAGAAAGATAGAAGAGGCAAATAATGCATTTGCATATAAATACTGAATAAAAACTGAAGAACTGTGTATGAGTAGACTATTTTAGTCCAGTCATCTTAGGCCAAATTAGGGGAATATCCCGGAAAATCGACACACCCAGTATATTACCACGTAAAAACTTGTATTTTGGCATCATAAAACTATTCTCATACAATTGGATGGTCGGAAATTTTGAAGTCAGGTCGTAAAAATCGATTCTTTTTACATTTTTAACAAATATCTCGTATTCTATTGGTTCTACGTTATTTGTATTCATTATCAATATTGTAGAGAATTCAATTCTCTATAACTTTTATTCATAACATTTTTTCATACCTTGAACTATTTTCGAGATAGGGGGCATAGAGCTCGCGGTCAGAGAATTATCTGATGTCAACTGGTAGTCTCGATCAAAAACTCGTAACACTAAGGTTATAATTCATTGCTATATATATAATTATCATTTTTTATGTTTTTCTAATTCAAATTTAATCTTTCTATCTTATAATTTATAAAATTTATTAATTCATAATCTCTCGGTAATTGAAAAATTACTAAGGGACATACTTTATTACATTTTAGTTATATTCTCATTTATATTAATAGCACTTAGTCTTTATCAAAATATTTTGACTTAAAGAAAAGTCGAAACGTCAATTTTTATATATCTTTCTAAAACTAATTTTGAAACAGAAGAGACCAAGAATGAAGAACATTTATAGATACATAGACAAATTTAACTGCAAAAATTGCACGTTCAATATTAATATTGTTAATAACTCACTTCACGCACTAACTACTAAAGAAAATTACCACTAAATAGAAAAAATATTGTATGCAATTCGTGTGTAAAGGCTTTTACTAATTGACACGATTATCACTTAAATAACTATTATGTGTAAACTAAGTAGATGCAACCTAGGGGTCTAAACTTCAGTTACTAATTCGATTTTCATCACAAAATAATGAGACATTTAAATTTAATCAATAACGAAATGATATTTAAGAGTAGTCTATACCCCCAACTAAAGTCAAGTGCCAAATGAATTATAAAAAGAAATGATTACTCAGAAAATGAATAAATTAAAAAAATATGGAGTTTATAAAGTTTATAAAGACTTGCTTTAATGGAAAATAGTTATCAATTCACATTGGTGTTGAGGAATTTAAATTCTTCCATCGTCAGCAGAGTCAAGAAATATGAAAAATTCATTTTCGTACAAAATGGCGTTTAATATAATCCAGAAAGATTGAGAATTGAATTTTCCAAACAGGCAATGTTAGTCAAAAGTCGTAGGCTTGACAATACTACTGAACTAAGAATCTAAGATGGAAAATGTCTATAGGCTAACCGAATGATTGTACTGCAAACTCTTTCTCTTCATGTTTTTTGTGTGTTTTTTTTTTCTGTACTGTGACTAATTTCTCTACTTTTGATTGAGTTTTTTTGATATTTAATTTTTCTGAATAGTTATTATTTTGTTACAGATCTCAACGAAAAGCTGCAACAACAACAAACCGCCTTGTGGGAGCTGATTAAAACAGAAGTTGCCTACATAAAAACTTTAAAAGTAGTTACAGATGTAAGTATTTCCGATTAATGATAGAAATTTTCCTATTTGGGTGTGTTACTTTTTTTTCATATATGCTTTTCACTGCTACGCGTCTAGTTCAAGAAAGCTTCTTCCAATGAACAAGTTTATTAGTAAGGTGGGTTCTCCCGAGTTTTTCTTGTTGTTAAGTTATTGTCTCTTGTTATTTCCACTAGTCGATCTTCATATATTTAGGATAAACAATTATTACGACTTGTTTTTCACATGAGTTCGTGCAGTTTTATTTATTGATCCTACCGTTACAAGCTTTTGCTTTATATCGACGCGTTGAAGCCAAAACTGCGTCAGTTCTATTTTGAAAATTTTGAAAATTTGGGTAAAAAGTGTTTTCACACTATTATTTGTTTGTCCAACGACTTCAGGTGTTTGTTGAGACGTCAGTGCCCCTTTAGAACTCCTGTTGGTATTCGTAGATTGTCTAGGCTGTCCCAATAATTCGTTTTACTCCTATCTACCTTCTTTTCAGTGCTTTTTCTGTAGCTGATGCCATAGAAGGGTTCGAGTACAATAAAGGACGTGTCGACTCCCGCTTTCCAGGAAATCTCGATTCTTTGTCAGCACATCGCTGAAAAATCGGGTCCTCACTGGTGTTCAGGTCCAACAAGATCTCATAGGAACACGAGGAGGGGCTGTGAATGGCTAGACAGTCAGGAGAAGACTTGAGGCGACTGGCCCCAGTTCACCGAGTTTACGATTTTCCAGGGAACTGACGCCAGTGGGTTAGTTTTCTTTATCGAAAGGTTAACGTATCTTATCAACTTACATGGAGAATATATTAAAAAACTCGAAGGAAGGAAGGACGGAAGAACATCGTGGGAAATGGTTTGTTGAATGTATTGAAAATTGAGGTTTTTGAAAAGTTTTTTTAAAAACAATTATTACTTAGCATTGATCTCAAAAACTCGAGTTTTTTTGTAAATTCCGAAATGTGGAAAGTTCATTTGGATATTTTTATGTCATCTAATTTACATCACAATGGTATTAACGTGAAATGAACACATTGTAGTATTCTAGGGTTAAAGTAGTGATCAAAAACTTCCTTTCCTTGCCAGCAGAAAAAAGTTATGAGCTCATACCACTTAGAGGTGGTATGGAGAGATGGAAAATGGATTCTTTGAGTTATATGTTTGAGGTGTCAATTACTACAACTATGCAGAATTTCAGCTTTTTTCTCGCGATGTTACGTGAGAGTGATTTTTGGTCTCTAGCGACTATATTAAATTCATAAATACGCCAAAGTTCAATCCGTGAAATTCATCTTTTTCCCAAAGTTTGTATTAATGAGTTTTATAATTTTTTTCACTATATATTCATAAGAATATAAGAAAATGTGTTTCTATAATTCATGCCACATCTTCTGGATGAGTTATTAAATATATAAAAGAATTAATCAGATACACTGACATAATTCAATACATTTTTCTGGTAAATATTCACAGATATACGAGGATGGTCCCAGAAGTATCTGGACCAACAAAGAAAACCAAAAAAATTTGGAAAAAAGTATATTTATTTTTCACAGTAAACTGCTTTTAGCTCTATACGGTTTTCTCAGCGATATTTAATAAGTTCAATAGCCTTTTTATAATAAGAGTCCCCAAAATAGCCATTAACTGCCGACATTACCTCTTCATTTTTCAAAAATCTTTAATCACAAACATTTTTGCAAGTCAGAGAACAGAAAATAATCCGAGAGAGTTGAATATGGTGAATAGGGTGGATGAGGTAGCATTTCAAATATTAATTCGTTAATTTTGGCCATTGCAATAACGGATTTGAGAGCTGATGCATTGTCTTAATGAAACAACACTTTCTTCTTAGCCAAATGCGACCGTTTTTGCTTTATTTATTCATTCAAACGTTACAATAAGTTAGCATAATACTGATCATTGATGTTTTTCCTTCTTCAAGATAGTCAATGGAAATTATCCTACTATCCCAAAAAACCGACGCCAAGACCTTGCCTGCAGATGGAACAATCTTTGCCTCCTTGGAATCTTGTGCACAGCTTATTCATGTCTAAATTTTCAGTTAATATACGGTGTACCACACTTTTTGAAATGCCTATTATGTCTGTTAGCTCGCGCACTTTTAGTCAACAATCTTCCTGTACAAATTCATTGAAAACGTTCTCTATTGATGGCTGCCAAACAATTACTAAACAACGTGGAGTCTTTAAACTTGGAACGTATGCTGTTAAAAATTGTGTATTTTCTAATTCAAAGGTATTTTGAGGTACTTCTGAGACCATAATCGTCCACTTTAACATATTTTCAGTGTATTCACGCCTTTGCGCGGTTTCTAAAGGCTTAATTATTTTTACATAGTATTATCAATAACAGAAAAAAATTTTGCAGACCAGTGGAGTTGTGCATATTCCGTACTTGTCCCAATAGAATAAGTTAAACCCTTAATTCCATCCAAATTTTTCTAATTTAAGTTCCTATCTTTTCCATAAATATTTCTTAACGATATTTGTACATACTTTTTGCAATATTCTCGCAATTCCTATCAATCAAAGACTCTTCAATTCATTTGATTTATTTCGCTGAAATCAGCTAAATTTATGTTACGTTGAAGTAGTTGAAGAGTTGTTGATTACGAAAATATAATCAATTTTCTAAATTCCACATTGATAAATTGTATTTTTGTTCCTGTTCCAGCTCTTTTTAGCTTGTTTAAAAGATCTTCAATCGAAAAATCTGTTAAAGGAAATCGACACCGACAAACTCTTCTCGAACATCACCGAAATACTGGACGCCAACGTGGTTTTTTGGCGTAACACTTTATTTCCTTTAGTTCGAGACATGCGGAAATACAAAAGACCCTCTTGCATAGAAAATATGCTGGAGGGTTTTCATAGTATACAAGATATTTTTCAACCGTATTACAAATATTGTGCCGAACAATCCCGATGTCAACATTATTGCAGGGAAAATCTTGACAGCGAAGTGTTTACTGCCTACTTAACTTGGTGTGAGAGCCAGAAGGAATGCAATAGGTAAGATATATACCTTTACATTGAAACACAAATATTCCCTTTTTATTTGAATTTCTTCTATATGTACAGTAATATAATCAAAATAGTATATAAAATGTTTAAAAAGTAATGTAAAGAAGGCAGTTTGACAAAAAGAGACTTTGTAGAGGCCCCAACACTTTCGCTACAAGATGCGACGAAAACTTAAAGAGGAGTCAAAAAATTGTTACAATTTGTAGAGAGAAGCTTGTAAAAACTAGAAAACAAACGAAAAAAATACATATACATACATAGATAAAGATACAAATAAAATAAAATTTCAATATACAGAAGAAAACCACAATGAGTAACAAAATTATAGGTAATTGTAATAGGTAACAATAAGTATATAAGTCCATAGTAAAACCAGTATGCATGATGTCCGGAATTAAATATAATTATTAGAAGAGAAGTCGTTAAAAAAGTAGAAGGCACTTTCCAGTAAATATGTTCTCAAATTAATGCGGAATGAGAGAAAAATTAAATCGATTTAATTTCAATTGGCAAGTGATTGTGCATTTTTTTGCATTGTAGAATATTGAGCCCCTAACCCTTTTTTCCAATTTTGAACCATATCTTCCAATAAGGTATCAAATATGATATCTTGTCCGTTTATGGGGCACTGAGATTTATAGTTATTTAGCTAAAAATTTATAGAATTCAACTGAAATCTCATGTTTTGTTTCTTTTTTTATATTCAGGTAGTCTTTAATTTTTTTTGTTCAAATTACCATACAAAGAATACATATGCTCTTTGTCGGCTCAAAATAAATATGAATAATTTTTGCGAAAGCAATTAAATTTAGATAGTAATTGGCGATTCAATCATATCAGTTATATAGTTATATGAGAGAAAAAAATTAAGACAACTCATCTTAGCCCCAAATAATTTTATCAATTTAGTTATCAAAAGCGTATGATTTTTATTTAAAAAAAGTCATGTTAACTTTTACCGTAAACTTGTAAAGTATCACAAAATGCATTTTCTAAAACAGAAAATCAGTTATGATTTTTCCTTTCCATAATTGAATTCAATACAGTAACCTTACTAAGTATTTGAAATTGGACACTCTTTGAATCTTTTGTCCGTTTATCTGCTGTGTGTCATGGTACAGTAAGCGACTAAGTACCATATACGAGGATATATTGAAAAATTTTTAGCCTACTATAGAACCAAACAAATGTTTCTTCTTGCTCTGCAAACCAGACCTCCACAGCTCCTCGTTGGTAGAAAATTTACAAACTTTTAAACTTTATTTCAGTTGAGGAAAGAGATGATAGTCGGACGGAGTCAAATCTGGTGAATCAGAGGGGTGTTCTAGTAAACCAAACCCTAAATCACGAATTTTTTGCATGGTAACATGAGATTTGTGTACAGGGGCGTTGTCCACTAAAAAAAAAACACCTTTGGGTAGCTTTTCGCATATTTTCTCTTCAATTTTTTACCCTTATCCAAAAAATCAATGATGATCGAACGCGATGCTTCTACCCTTGCACACTTTTGGTCAACATTGAAATATTTGGGGATCCATTTTGCAGCAATTTTTCTCATGTCCAAATTGACGTGAACTAAATGATGAACGCGTTCGCATGAAATAATCAGTGTTTCAAGTATCCGTTTTAGCTCAATTCGACGGTCTGATAAAATCATGTCATGAACTGCATCGATATTTTCGGAGATTGACACAGAAACTGGCCGCCTTCCCGATCGGTCATCATCTTCAATGGAAAATTGACCTCTTTTGAAGCTTGCATTCCAATTTTTCACGGTCGCATGCGAAGGACATTGATTCCCAAGAGTATCTTCGTAAATCTGCTCACCTCTTAACCATGTTAAATACAGGTACTTTATAATGGCTCGATACTCCAATTTCTTGATTTTCACAATTTCGGTGGACATCTTTTTTCTCTTAATTTATTGCGTAGCTCTGGTTCACTTTTTTACGTCAAACTTTAAGTCAATGTTTTGATCCATCTTCTATAAGCTTTACCATCTCTTTAAGAATGTTGTCAGGTCCAACATATTTCTTGTTATCTATTAGCTTCTGATTTTAGTGTTTCTGGTCCTTCGTCTTCATCAATTGCCATTTCTTCTTCTGATCTAGATTCATTATGAAGTTCTTTGATATACACATGCCAAGTTGTTCGAATTTCTTCTTCATCTATGATTATTTTTCCTTTTGAATTCCTTGAGGTATGAGGAGTCTTCTTGTGGTATTTCTAATTTTTTTGAACATATTGAACGTGTCGTGTTTGTCTTGTAACTCTTCCATTTAGATGCATTTATCTTTCAATGGACTAGTTGCAGTTAATGACGGTCCCGGAAGCATCATTCCAAGTGACGAATCACTTTAAGAATAATGTTTACGTAACTTTTTGGATTTATCTTCTAGTTCGCATTGTAACCGCTAGAATTTTAACCCTTATGGCAGGTCGCTAATTATTTGTAGTGAATTATTTATTGTTCAATATGAGTTGAACTTGTCTTGTTCGATTTATTGTAATACAAAAGGACCATGCCTCCTATTTATTATAGTGTCATTAAAAATTAAGTATTACATAATTAAAACATGTTTCTTTTGTCAAACTTTAGTTGAAAATATAATTGAATTTATTCTGATCTTTCCACTGCATGAATGAATTCGTTTCTAAAACTGATGACTAACCTTACATCGTCTGAATAAAATATTCCAACTAGTATTTGAAGGATTAAGCAAACAGAAAATGGAACGTGCCTGAGATAGAAGCTCTTGTATCATAGAGACGGAACTAAAATCTAATATGAAGAAGCTTAATCCACTAACAAACATCTATATCCTACATAATACAGTGGAACTTCATCATAGTATGCGAAAGTTGAAAGATATACCGGATCTAACTGTGTTCAGAGTTGCATTAATTTCTTAATTTAAATTTAGGAATGTAGTTCGGAAAAAAATTATATATAAAAAAATGTATGAAAAATGACGCAGCATACAGGGCAGTACTATCCAATACGTCAACCGTAAATGTTTTTAAAGTACTCATAAAGCTGAAATTGAACAATTCTATTCCACTTTCAACAATGATCCTGAATAATATCTCATTGTTTATGTCGAAGAAATATTGATCAATCACTTCAGGGAAAACTGTTTTATTGATATACATTATTTATTCTACGAGTACATCGTATTTGCTCCAACACATTTATTTATACATGAAACTCTAATTTCCAGATTGAGACTTATGGATATACTAGTACAACCGATGCAACGATTGACAAAGTATGGCCTTTTATTAAAAGCGATTCTAAAGAATACCGATGAAGATGTGGAGAGAGAAAATTTACAAACAATGGTAAGTACTAAATCTAAGAAACTAGTAGAATCAACTAGTGTTGTTTCTTATATTATTTCACCGAAGAAGTTTTCACTACTCAGATTTTGTTCTTTCAGCAGTTGATGGGTGCTATCTAACAGTACCATATTCATTACGGGTAGATTCTCACCTTTATTTAGATTCCTGAATTCTCATTGGTCCATATCATGTTATATTATTATCAATATTACGAAAAAGATTTCAGTAATCCAATTTTTACTTGTATTCTAGATTAAAATGGTGGATGATTTTGTGAACAACGTCAATTTGAGTCTGAAGCATCGACAAGATAAGGAAAGATTGAAAGGTATCATAGCAAGAATCGAAAGTTACGATATAGTGGTAAGTATGATAAATGATTGTCTAGAAAATATGATTTTTTGCTCCATCCTTGTATATACGGAGGATTTTTATTTCACCTTGTAATTTCTTGTATATAAAGACTTAAAACTTAATAAAAATATGAAAACACAAAAATTGATTTTACATTGAAAGTATTTCTAGCAAAAATTTTTCTATTTCACCCCTCAGCTAGCAGTTCAGTGTAAATACAAAGATATGTCTTGTGTGGGATCTTTGAGAAGCTCGTAATCTCATCATACCCATATTATTTCGAAGGGTGAATTGATATGTCCTCTACTCACTACATGGCAGGATTCCAGGTGATGTTAAAATTCATTCACACCGGTACATTCCGTTCTGTAGAACTGAATATTAGCCTATTTGGGAACAGAAGAATGCTACCAATTTAAGTGATATGCTATCCAGGAGCTCTTAGAAGACGACTATAACAGTTGTATGCAATTTCGTCAAGAAATAATAGAGAAATGGGTTTTCATTTTTCGCATAAAACTACTTTTCCTTTGAATGGTCATTTCTGAATTCAGTAAATTCTACACTGTATATGTAAAGCCAATACGCTGCGATCAGAACAACAGGATAATCGATGTTTTTGACGAACACCCTGTAGCGAAATGCTACTAGGAAATATTAAGATTTGAATTAGTACCTAGTAGCTGTTACGCTTTCTAGCGAGGTAGATCCAGATATCCCCAGTGAATTACGAGACATATTTTATAAGTAAGTACCGTTTTGGAATTAAAAAAAGAAGTGCAAACATATCGCAATAATTTTATTTTTAAATGAAAGCCTGTACCTTAATCTACTTTTCTACATAATTTCCGTGAATATTGAGGCACTTGTCATAACGTGGCACCAGTTTTTGAATACCCTCCTCATAAAATTCTGCCGCCTGACTTGTTAACCACTGTATCACAACTGTTTTGACTTGGTTATCGTCTTGAAGACGCTGACCGCCCAGGTGTTTCTTCAAGTGCAGGAACAAATGGTAGTCGCTGGGCGCCAGATCAGGGCTGTAGGGAGGATGATCTAGAGTTTCCCATTGAAAAGATTTGATGAGATCTTTGGTCCGATTAGCCACATGTGGACGGGCATTGTCATGCAGCAAAACGATACCCTTACTAAACTTGTCACGTCTTTGTTCTGGATTGCACGACGCTGATTGTTCAATGTCTCACAATAAGACGCTTCATTGATTGTCTCATTACGAGGCCGAAACTCCACTAGCAATACTCCTTTTCTGTCCCAAAAAACTGTGCACATGATTTTCTTTTCCGTGCAGACATTGTTTGCTTAAACTTTTTTGGGTGATGATGAATGTCGCCATTTCATGGATTATTGTTTCGATTCTGGTGTGACGTATGCCACCCATGTTTCGTCACCAGTAACAATTTGGTCTAAAAAATCTTCACCTTCATTGTGGTACCGTCAAGGAAAGTCAATACACTGCCCAAACGTTGGGTTTTGTGCAAATCCGTCAACATTTTTGGAACCCAACGTGAGCACAATTTCCGGTATTTCAAGTTCTCGGACACAATGCGGTACAAAACACTACGAGAATATTGAGGAAAGTAGTCACACAATGATGAAATTGTAAAGCGTTTGTTTTCTCTCACCTTTTCGTCCACTTTCTGCCCAAAATCTTCATTAACTATCGAAGGACGCCCACTCCGTTCTTCATCAGGCACATTTGTGCGGCCATCTTTAAATGCTCCCACCCATTTCCTTATCATTCCATCACTCATAATGTTTTGCCCCTAAACTTCACAGATCTCACGATGAATATCGATCGGTTTTACGCCTTTAGCACTAAGAAATCGTATAACAGCCCGTACTTCACAATCGGCGGGACTCACGATTGTCAGAGGCATCTTAAACACTCAGTAAACAACGTATACAATGAAGAATTAGACTGTAATGGCGTCAGTGCTTATACAAGAGATCTAAGCAACCAGCGGGCATGTGCGGAACGCTGGCCTTGGGGTTGCGGCGGCGAAATCGCAAAACTGTACTTACTCAAAAAATATGCTTCGTACTATCACAGATCGGCGCTTCCGCTCATTTAGATAAATTGTCCGATAATATTGATGAAATATTTGTATGGCAATAGATTGAAAGAAATGACACAAATGCATGGCTATCAATATCCACAAACTCAACACAATTCGCCCCAATTTCTTTTTTTTTATCAATAGCTTCAAATTGAGAAACGAAACTTCGAGTAGATTCAAAGATTCAAATAGAAATTGTGGGATTGTGGCAATGAAACAGTAAAGTGTACTCTTTTTAATACGTATTTTGAGCAAATTTCTATCGATTCCTACTCATTATTCCAATTTTAGTTTCCAAGTTGATTCACAATAAGTTGACAGCAAATCGACTTTAATGATAAATGTCAATTTTTTTGAAATTAATTAATTTCAAAAATAAATTTTCATACTTTAACAAGATTTTGGCTAACTCTTTGATGAGCAGATTTAACGTCAGTATCAATAACTGCTTGAAATACTTTTGATCGTATATCGTAGCTTCGCGATATTCCCAGAGTCGATTCATAAAATTGATGAGCAAATTCGTGAGTTTAGACACATTGGGTAAATAAAAAAAAGTAACAGTAACATTAATAAACAAAACAAAAATTTTTTTGGTAACACAAAAATGAATAGCATATTGTGATAAATTGGACCTATACAAATACGAAAATATTATAAAAATTAAATTGTAACACGTAAGGTTTTTAAGTTACATTGTATGATTTAATATTTATTAAAAAAATAATTCCACGTTTTTTAAGTCCTATAAATATTGACAATATTTATAGTTTACATCTATTAAAAACAAAAACTTTAAAGAAAATCACTTTAAATATCAATTAGTTCTACTTTTTCCTTTCATGAGAAGTTGCACTTTCTCTCTTTTTAAAAACCAACAGTAATCACCCATCATGGCCGAATCCCATCGTCCTTGATATCGAATTTCCATTGTTCTAATATCTTGGTGGAACATTTCACCCTGCTCATCATTGACAGCTCCCAAATTTTCAGGAAAAATGTCAGATGGAATGGAGAAAATGAATTTTCAATGACATTCGAGCACCAAGGGATTTGTTGGCGTCTAGAAGTTCATCAACTAACTGTTGATAGTTTGGATCCGTATTGTTATCCAAAAATCCCCTCACTACACTAACAAATGCCTTCCATGCTCTAAGTTCCTGTATAGTGAGCTTTTTCGCAAAATTGTCTTCGTCCAGCAATTTTCTTATTTGTGGCCCAATAAAAATACCTTCCTTTAATTTGGCATCACTCGAATGGGGAAATATTTCTCTAAGGTATTTAAATCCTTCACCCTCTTTATCCATAGCCTTTACAAAGTTTTTTATCAATCCAAGTTTAATGTGAAAGGGGGGCAAAAGGACATATTTGGGATCTACAAGGGGTATAAACTTAACATTTTGTGATGCCGGTTGAAAGTTACTTCTTGCTTGCCAATTTTTCGTAAATCCTCCCTGAAGTTCCATTAAAATTCAAATCACCCCATAAACTATGCTTATACTTGTAGTTTATTTTGTTTAAAAGCAAGCGAATATTTTCATAAGTTTCTTCCATCTTCACAGAATTAGCAACTGGTATAGATGGTTTTAAATTTCCATTGTGTAATAATTCTACTTTTAAACTTTATTTAGAGAAGTCAATAAATAGGCGCCACTCACTGGGATTATGCTCTATATCAGGTTCTTTCATTAGACCATCAATATCCGTACACGCACACAAAGAATTTTCCATACTGAAGTATGCAGAAAATGTAGCATTTCTTTTTCTAAAGGTCGTAAATTTTGTTTCTTTACAACCCCAAATCACTTGCTAAATCATTCAACTCACTTTGAAAAATCAAATGTGACTCGCCGGAACTGGTACTTGGAGTAAAAATAGGGCCCGTGCATTTTTCTTCGGAGCTTCCTGATGATACGTTGTCTTTAGTATCTTCTAAAACAATATTTTGCGGATCTAAAGGCGCAATCGGTACCGGTAAATCTTCGTTATGGAATACAGGTCGTATAGCAGACGGCTAATTTGGATACTCAATCTTGTGCTTTCCTTTCTTAGAATAACCTTCAGTCTGTGTTAGACAAAAATAGCAGTCATCGAAATGGTTAGTACGTTCCCGCTACACCATTAGAATTGCAAAAGGCATGCTTTTTTTCTTCCCAATCATCCACTGCACCAAATACCAAAATATTTGAAATAGACTTTTTTCACATTTTCATAATGTGATTTCACCATAAATTCCCACAAATATAGCAAAATTTGTCAGGAGAAGTTTCGCAGCTGTGGCGCGTTTGACTCTACATTTTCTTCTTTATAATCACTTTTTGCACTATGAAACTCAACAGAATACTAATTGGTACTGTTATTTTTATGTTTATCATTCTGAATAATACAGTTCAGGTATTTTTTCGACCATAAAATTTACGGATATTTCCCATATGATTAACATGGGGAAGCTTGTTTTTTTTGATAGAGTATTTTATAACTTTTTAATGGTTCATCAAAAAGGCTAGACTATATCATTCTCTTGTATAACAATGAACGTTCTACAAATAAGTTCTTCAAATTTTTCAATAAACTGATGCGCTTCGAAGTTATTCGACTTTAAAATATAACATAATATTTTCTCATTTTTACCAATTTTTTGACGAAATTATCAAGTTTATCAAGAATTTTGTCAAATTTTTTGTATTCTGAATTTTTTATGGTTTCTGATACTTATCTTAATTTTTCAATAAACTAAAATTGTTTTTTCAAAAATTTTTTTTATTTATTTCTTGCAAAATTAGATAAATAAATATAATGAATAAATTTTTTCATTATTTCCAACAATATTTTCGATTTATTTAAAAAAAAAATAGTCGATTCATTTAAATCAATCCACTGTATATCACTCGCCAATTGTTAGGATATATCGGATTGTCTTAACAGTATTGTCTGTTCATCAGGCTGAAAATGTAACAAAAAGAAACTCAACTAATTCAATAAAGCAATTTTGGGATATGTTGTTAAATACATGGGTATATTATCAACTTCAACACAGCAAAAGCAAGAGTAATATCATTTACGAAAATTTCCATTTAAAAGGGAAAGAAACATAATCAAGTCTCTATTCGCTATTATTTTGATTCAATTATATGTCGAATTAGTTCTCGGTGTTATGAACATTCCTTCAGTCATCTTGAAAATGATATTACATGGAAAATCAATCGATTTATATTCTCCATTGAATATCAACTGGGGAATCGATTTCACATTAGATGAGGATACTTATCTTAATGTAATTATCTTATATTGATTGTTTTAGAGACATCATATTATAATCATCGGAATAATTGATACTTATCTACCTATTCACAATTTATAATCAGTTATTTTGTTGGGTCGAAACCAGCTGAAAAGAAATAGGCACCTGCACTTTATCTAATTCCATTTCATCTCAACTATAATTCATAATCAAAAACCGTAGAGTAAACTTGGTTTATACTGTCCAGAGTACAATGGAAAATATTATCAAGCAAAGCAAAAATATTGAAAAAGGTGAAGCTTCATCATCTCCTACTAAGCGCAAAAACAACGCCCACGCTTAAATGATTACACCAAAAGTTTGGGATGACTTGAATTGCAATTGATTGTACCACATAACATTAGAGAATTGAGAGCAAGGTTTTTTCCCGGAATAAAATAATACCTTAACCAATTATCTATATGGAAGGAACGTACATCCATTATTTTTTCTCTCATCTGAAAACTTAATCTGAGAAAAAAGACGGAGGGCTACGAAATTCAATGTAGAAGGGGTAGCGGTTAATCATAGTTCATATATGGATCCTCATGGTTGGTGCTTATAGGCTTGTGTCATTCTTAAATCTATTTTATCCTTCTTTCTTGTTGACTGTTTCTGTGAAAACATTCATAAAACAGAGATTTAAAGTCCTCATCAAGATTTTACTAACCGAATTAGGATCTAGGTATATATTTCATTTTCTGTTAAATGATATGAAACTACCTTCGAATTTATCTAGGAAAAAATCATTTAAATCCATTTCCAATTAGCGTTTTTTAATACAATTGAGGATGAGGAATGCTGAGTATTTACCCAGTGAATCGATAGAATTCATGATATTTGTGGGACTTTCATTGCACGTTTATGCAGATCGACTTTTTACGTTTCTACATTGATCAAGAAAATCGAGTTCGAAGATTGCACTATAGGTGATAAACCCTCAATCAAATCTGTTTCAATTTGTGTTATTCCATAGTAGTAACTCGGCTTCTTAGACTGTATTGTATTTTCTATTGTCAAATATTAATGTTAACATAGAAAATAAATCTTTTGCAAATACCTCCACTCAAAGATACTTGGCTTTCTCGATACATTCGACATTTGGAATTCACCCACCATCAGGAGAAGCACCCTATAGGATTGAGTAGCTTTCAATTGAATTCAAATGGATACATTTTTATTTTTGATGATTAATGTAACCACCATCGTTATAAACAACATTTTGCCATTTAGTGTGCAAATTTTCAATACCAGACCATAAAAATCTTTTGGTCTATGAGTAAAATATCTGCCGATAGCATTTTGTACATCATAAAAATGTTTTATCATTAAGAAAATTAACCGACTAGGGCGAGTAGAGTGGATGATACAGTATACTTTTAGACTAAAGATTGTTTCATTTGAAACAACTCACTTCGATTTCATGAGCTTAGTAGTGGATGGAATAGAAGCTTGCATTGCTAATTGGAATGTTCTTTTCGATTTTATTATTCAACTTTTGGAAACAATAACTAGATATATCTTAACGAACGTCAAACAGTATAATTGTGATTGTTTGTGTACTGGGAATGTGTTCATTATAAATATTACCTGAGCGATGGTTCCAGAAATACCAAATTCACGCCACTTAATCCATAATGAAAATAAGGTATTCAACTTAGTGACATGAAAAAATTATTATTCTTGGAACGCTTTGTATAATTGAACTACATGATTTTGGAAAATGAACTCATAATAATGACCTTTCCAGATAAATTCACCCCTCTTTTTTATATTGCGAAATCCTTTTCATCTCGAAGTCGTTAATCTAAAAATAAATGTTACAGGAATCTAAAGACGACGACATCGACAAACTCCTTAAGAAAGAGAAATCATTGACGCAACTCGATTTAACAAAACCGATGTTAAATTGTCCAGTTGAAAGAAAACGTCATCTATTGTTAGAAGGGGATCTTAAATTGAAAGACAGTGGAACTTCCAAGGTAATTCTTTTTATAAACTAATTGATTCATAACGAAACCTAGTCAGTTATTAATAATAATTACAAGTATTCACTATACGAGGGTTGCTACTTAAGTTTTGAGATATGAAAACACTGATGTGAATATGTTAAATCTGAAATTGTTATCATGAAGTTTCTTAATGATTTACATACTCAGATCGTGTTGTAATACGAGTGTTATTAGAGTTGTTTGCATATTCTAGAAACATTCATTTTGGTTAAAAAATGACTTGTGATAAAATAAGTTTTTAACGAATTTTGAAAAATTCATTTCACACGGTAAACGATCTAGATGTTACTCTAATGCTGCCATTAAATCCATGGGTAATTCAACTTAAGTAAAACATGAATAAAATTTTCCAAAAATTTTTGATGATTTACTTTGAGATGATCGGGTGGCTCTTTTAGAAATCTTTCCAGATCGACTGGTGTGTTTTTTTTGTTGATACGAGGATGTATTGAGATCTAGTTAGCCTAGACCAGTTCCAAGCATAAACAAAATATTGCGTTACCATAGCAACGAACAATAAATTATTAGAAGTGTCAGTGTAAAGTTTGACATCAAAACAGTAAACCGAAGTTACGCAATAAATTAAAAGATAAAAGATGTCCACCGAAAATTGTGAAAATCGAAAAATTTGAGTATCGAGCCATCATCAAGTACCTGTATTTAAAAGGGTTAAGAGGTAAGCAGATTTACGAAGATATGCTTAATAACCTTGGTGATCAATGTCCTTCGTATGCGACCGTGAAAAATTGGACAGGAAGCTTCAAAAGAGGTGAATGAAGATGATGACCGATCGGGAAGGCGGTCAGTTTCTGTGTAAATCCCTGAAAATATCGATGCAGCTCATGACATGATTTTATCAAACCGTCGAATTGGGCTAAAAAGGATATCTGAAGCACTGAATATTTCATACGAAAGCGTTCATCATATAGTTCACGTCATTTGGACATGAGAAAAATTGCTGCAAAATGGATTTCAAAATGTTTGACCAAAAGCGTGCAAGGGTAGAAGCATCGCGTTCGATCTGTGCTCGATTTGAAAACGATGTAGACTTCTTAAACCAAATTTTTACTGATGGATGAGACTTAGGTATATTGGGCGACACTCTGGTTCTCCAAGACCTAAGAAGTTTCGTGTCAAAAAATCTGCTGGAAAAGTTCTTGCCTCAATTGTTTGGGATTGCCATGGAGTAATCATGATTGATTTTTTGGATAAGGGTAGAACAATAACTGGAGATTATTATTCGACATTACTGACCACTCTACGGGAAAAAAATTGAAGAGAAAAGAAGCAGAAAGTTATCCAAAGGTATTTTGTTTTTGCAGGACAACGCCCCTGCCCACAAATATCATGTAACCATGCAAAAAATTCGTGATTTAGGGTTTGAATTACTAGAACACCCCACGTATTCACCAGATTTGGCTCCATTCGACTATCATCTCTTTCCTCAACTGAAAAAAGTTTAAAAGGTCGTAAATTTTCTTCCAACGAGGAGGTGATAAAAGCTGTGGAGGTCTGGTTTGCAGAGCAAGGATAAAACATTTTATTGAAAGGTCTAGAGACCTTGCAGGTTCGCTGTAATAAATGTATTCAATTAAGTGGAGGAAATGTTGAGTAATAAAATATTTTGACATTGAAATTTTGTTTGGTTCTATATTAGGCTAAGTAATTGGAATTTTTCAATATATCCTCGTAGACTTCGGACTGGTGTTGTCAGATCTCACATTATCTCGATGGATGTTATGGTGATTATTCAGGGTACTTTTTAGAAACGAGAAGATAGAATCAACAAATTGTTTATTTTAGTGAAATACCTAATAACATATTTGCAGGAAAAGACTGACTAAATTTTTTTTCGTTTTTTAATTTCTTCTGCCGTTCTTAAACTGAATCTGCTTGTTAAATTACAAAAAAAAATTGAATACTTTATTTAGTTATTCGTTCTTATAAATTATTTTATATTCTTTTTGAGATTGAATATCCATTTAGCACCTACTAGAGTCCAGTCAAACTAGACCAAAAAATAAGAGTGAAGCACGTAACTTCCCATCAAGCTGAAAATCAGTAATATTTTCAGCGAAACGGTGAGCTTTAATACCTCAGAAAAAAATTGTAGATTATAAAATTATCTGCAAAAAACGTATGAATACTTTTTTCCTCCAAGTCATCGTTTCTGAGATATATCGATTCGAAAAATTATAATCGTCAAAAGTCTCCAACTGAAAAAATTATTTTTTTCTTTAAATTTTCTTTCTCTATTAGTCGGAGATCTATTCATCAAAAAGTTTATCTACTTTTGGAGAGTTAAGAAAACGCGCTGATTACAATTCCTCATAGGTGTCGTGGAAACCTGTGCATTACAGCTTTAACAACTTTTTGAATCATTATATCTCAGAAACGGCGACTTGTAGACAAAAAAGTAATGATGCGTTTAATGTAGATAATTTCATGATCTACAATTTGTCTGAGCTATTTCTATTATAAAACTTACCGTTTTGCTGAAAATCGCGAAAAACTCATTTTTTCACCTTTGACCTTGAATAAAATTTTTCTTTTTGTTCCACTCACAATTTCCCAAGATGTTGGCATCTTTACAGGACCGTACTCTCATGATTTACTTTGGTTTGGAAAAATGGACGATCGAGTGCTTCTTTAATAAATTTATATAGTTCCTCTGGTGTTAAAGTATTATCTTATTTTTAGTTGATATCCTTCGGATTGGCATTTTAAGAAATCTTGCATCTTCATATAATTTTCCAGACCGATGTTGAAATCGAAAGTAGGAGAATAACCTAAGAAACCTCATTAAATGACAACATCTGGTCTCTCACTCTTAAACTCAGATATTAATTCTAAAGATATTACAAAAGTTTTTGGAAATGCTCGTTGAAAATATGGAAATTAGTATGAAATAATAGCTCAAGGCGCACATCTTCGTAGTGAGACTTATGAATACATTTCACCAAAACTAAAATACAAAAGGGGCTGTGGTCTCCTGTCTAATATTAACCCTACGTAATGTATAGATAGTCGGAAATTTGTTTTAGTTTTTTGTACATTGTACGGGGGCGGTTGGATGAAAAGTAATTTTTCGATTGAAAAGTTATTTGACTTCATGAAAATATTTTATTTTTGGATATAATCTTTTCTTAACTATACACACAGACCAGCGAGTCAAAACATCTAGAAATACGCATTTTTCCTACCATCACCTTTCTATTTATCTGAAATCATACCTTTTCACCGAGCCATTTGGGGATGAAGTGATAAATAGTACCAAAAATTGACTAATTTTTCTACGTCAATAGCAGATGAATGGGCAAGAATTTTTCCAAAACAGAGCTCTTTTAATTAACGAATATAATCAATAAATTATCGAATACCATATAATTATCGAATCTTTTTCAACCATAAAAATTAAACCTCAACTAAAATTAGTAACATTTGTATTGGAATTTATAATATAAAATCATGAATTCCACTTAAATTGTCCAGGTCTTATCTATCACTAATAGTATTATCGTTCCTATGTATGTGAACTATTTCTAACAATTCTCTTTGACTTGTTTTTGACTTTGTCGTCAGTTTTGAGTTTTTATCACTAAATATACGTTTTTTTTTTGGTATCCACGATTCGATAATGTAGCTTTATTACATTATTGTATGTATGAATTATTATTCTATTTTCTACTTGTCTATTTGTCTGTTAATCCTATGTAAACAGCGTCACAATTATGATAAGGAATCACATATCGTATCAATTGCATTATTTTGGTATTCCAGATTTTATTTCACTGAAATATTTCCATACCTCGTTTATGAAATTCAGAAGCACCTGTGATCTAACATAGTAAATACAAAAAATCGTCAAGCTCCTCAAAATAGCCATTAACTGCCGACATCTCCTCTTCATTGTTGGAAAATATTTAAACACGGAGCTAATTTCAGGTTTGGGATCAGATAATGATCCTAGGAGGGCTAAATTTGGCGAATAGAGTCACAAGGTAGCAATTCAAACTATAATCCATTAATTTTAGCCATTGGAATAGAGGATGTGTGAGCTGGTGCATTGTCTTGATAGAAACACACTTTTTTCTTAGTCAAATGCGACCGTTTCTGCTTGATTTCTTCGTTTAAACGATGCAATAAATTTCTCATATTAGTCGTTGTTGATAGTTTTCCCTATTTGAAGATAGTCAACAAATAGTCACGCGCATCCCAAAAAACCGACGTCTGCAGATGGAACGGTCTTTGCTTTGTTTGGAACCCGTTCTCTATTGATTGATTGATTGAGTGATCAAACCACGTTTCATCCATAGCTTTAAAACGGCGCAAAAATTTGGTTTCATTTTTGTGGAACATTACCAAACACTCAATGGAAACATATTCAGAACGGTGTTTTTGTTCCATTATGAGCAAACGCGTCACTAATCTTCTGCACAGGTTTCTCATGTTCCAATTTCCAGTTAATATGCGATGTACCGCACTTATTGAAAAGTCTAGAGACGTTGCAGGTTCGCTGTAATAAATGTATTCAATTATGATGAGAATATGTTGAGTGATAAAATATTTTGACATTGAAATTTTGTTTGGTTCCATGGTAATCGTGTAAGTTGAAAAACAATTATCTTTGTTTTGTAAGTGAATGAATGAGCGACGGACGTTTTGCATACCATTTGTCAGGCCTAACGTGGCCAAGTCAACATTTGTAGTCTGTAGTCGTTATATTTATTTTAGTTGCACCACTATATGCTTCATTATTAAAATTACGATGTACATTACTAATTAATTCAAGTTTATTTCCATAGATGGAAGTCCATTGTTTCCTTCTGACTGACATGTTACTGGTGTGTAAACCGTCGACGAGAAAAGGTGGCGCCACCATGCGAGTAATTCGCCAACCGTATTTAGTGGATAGGCTGGTAGTTTCGGAATTACACAGAGAGACACCCAGTTTGGCAGTCATTTACAAAAACGAATTCGATATGGCCGTTGCAGCGTTCATTCTACAGAATAATGATGCCAAAAAAATCAAGGTTAGTAAACGTATTAGAGAGAATATTTGAATTAAAACGTGAAATTGTAATCTTTTTATATTGATCTAAAGTAAAATTTCCCATTTCAGAATTAGAATTTAATTAAGCTTTCAGTATGCAATCTTTGACAGTTCAGCATAAACTATGGACATGGAAATTGCATCTTTCAGTAATTGTCTCTTTAATATGTTGAAATGGATGTTGCAGACTTACTGATCTCGACTATTCTTCATATCATGACGATTGTCGATTCTCTGTTTTTTTTTCTCCGCATTCTCAATGTGGCTCAATTCAATTGCAGTTTTATTCAGAACCATTTCATGAATAATACGAATGGAACAACTAGATGTTGCACTCATTTATATTTTCTAAATTTTCGTAAGGCAGTCGACTAATTTTCCTGCAATTATAGCGGACTAATGGTTCTGTTTCTTCTGAATTTTTGTTTCTGGATTATACTGGTGTATCCAAATGTTTGGATAACAAACCTACCTTGTAACAGGGTTACTAGGTAGGTATTTTATCCCATTAAATGATCTTCGATAGTATGTAATATTTATTTAATTATTCAATAGTTATCCAAGTGTACCTCCTGTACGTATCTTCTATAAATAATTACAAATTATGATAATTTTATTCAGGATATCTCTTTATGGCAAACGGTTTCCTTGGCATGTACAACTATTCAAAAATCTACATACCTCCTAAACCATAAATTTTATCGAGTTAAACCTCGTTAAAGAGTACCTTTTTGTTAAACAATCGATTGAAAAATTAATTTTTGCTCATCCCTGTGAATGTTAAGGATTGTTACCATTGGGTAAGAGCCGAACCTGGCCTTTAGATAGTAGTGTAGAATTATTTAAATCTTTTTCCGCAACTTTAAAGGCCTATAACTCAGAAACTATGGGTCGCATGAAAAAATGTCTTCCATATCACTGCATTATTTTTACGTCATCTACACACTCCTGAATTTTTTACATCAAGTCCCTATACACTCTGTAGACAGAGCAATAAATTATATTGCGAAACGAAGATTTTTAACTATCTAGAAGAACTTGGTGTTGTGAAATGATTTCAAATAAAAGTTAGCTTTGAATATGTATGTATTCTTGAACTTATAGCACGTAATTCTATGTCAGTTTGGAAAAAACCGAATAGGACTTAGTACTCAGACATGGTGGATTCCGGGTCTCCAACCACTATAGAAATGATATTTCTCGGCTGTCTTCTAATTATTTAGCGAGCACCTGATTAGCACCTCACTCTCTAACAGTTTCGAAGATGAAAAATCATTCCCTGGACGTTTGCATAGCTCGTGGCGGTTCTACGGCTTTTTTTCTCCCATTCACATATGATTTTCGTCATCTAAATTTCTCATAAGCACCTAATGTTTCTGCTTAATTGATACCTGATTGAGTATTGACTTTAATTTTAGAGATACCTGATTTCTAGATTCGTTATATCACGGAAATTAACTCGTTGTTCAATTATTCGGGCACTTTCATGATATTGACTCTTCAGTACCCGATAAGCACCTTATTTTATTACCTCAACAATCAAGTTATTCTAATTATTTTCATTGCGTTGCTATTATCATGTTTTCCTAGCACCGCAACTTTGAGTATTCCGTTGCTATTAAAATTATAGACTACCTAATTTTTGAACTTGGTACCTAAATACCAATGAAAAACACCGAATTTTGGCATTTTCTAAATGCAATTTCTCGACTTTGCCTTGCTGGCGAGACGGAGCTAAATTTACAGCCGCTTGAATTCTGATGCTCAGTCTGCTTAAAAATCCACCACTGCAAAGTTCATAATTATATTTTCCAGTCATTGTTTTCTCTACTTTACAATTAGATTAAATGAACATCAATCATAAAACTCCAAACAATATCACCAACACAAATCAACAATTCTATTTATATAAACAAAATACCGGGATTCAGTTTAAATTGTTCATTATATTGTATCTGACTAGTTGCATAACAAACAAATATAATGCGTGGTTGCTCCCATTTAGCACATATTCATCTATGACACGTAGAAGATAAACTCATACAAGTTCACTAAATCATTAATTGTTCTCGTAAACCATTTGTGGTATTTCACAAATAAGTTGGAAACAAAGGCACTATTCATAAACTTTCCATTCTTCCAGTTTCACAATAGAAATGAGGTGTGAAAGTTTTGATATCTAATGATATTAAAGATACTGTATATTTTAAATTGCAGCGAAGTTAAAACTGGCATTACTGCATTTTTTAGGAGGTTACATTAGGTTTGTTCCAATCTGCTAGTTAGAAAAGTTTTTGGAAATGTTATCGGAAGCGTTTATAGATATTTTCTTCGCAATCTTCGGCTATGCAAGGTTCTTATAACAGTTCTTGCTATCAACCAAGTAGGGAAAAGACCGTCCCGGGAACGGTTCACAAACGATACCTAAGTCGATTGGAACGCAAAACAAAATCGTCCATATAAAGGTAGTCACACACTTGTCGTCATCAGACGGAGCGTTTTCAACGGACGGATCGGATTTATTTCGACGGCTGCGCACAGGTACGTAAGCTCCACAAATTACCGATTCCGAGGTCTCTCGCCAGTCGTGAGTTTGAGTGGCTGTGGAAGTCTCGTACGTTTGGTTCTTGACTTCGATTGTTATAAAAATTTTGATTTTTGTGGAATTTACAGTATGGATATTGGAGAAATTAATAACAACTACAATCGGATCCGTACGGAGAGAAAGAAGGGGGCGCGCATATTCCAGGAATTCCTGATACTGTTGTTGATGATTCGGAACGAATGCTCCTTCTCGGATCCTCATCGGTATTGCCGCTACATACAATTCGAATTTGTGCGCGCAGATCGATTTTAATCAATGTTTTTAATCACACTCGGAAAATCCGATCCATCCGATACGTGCGTGTGCCCCGTCCGATGACGACAAGTGCGTGACTACCTTAAGGGTAACTGCCCAGGAACACATCATCTCTATTGCGCAGAATCGTCACCATACCAAGGTTTTTTGAAAAGTTAGAACAAACCTTATAATACTACGCGTTCACAGTTCGTTGTTCAGTGAGAAAATCAACCTCCAATTACTTCTGTCCAAAATACGGTACACAACACTTTCTTCGCTAACAGTGTAGTCTTTGCTTTAACATCCTCCCGTATTTACGAGGTCTGGCTATTAAAAAACGAGACTGCGCGTCTAGAAGGCGCCCTAGAAGGGTGGGGTAAAAAACGAGTAATGCGTTGGGTATCTAGATAACTTGTCTATGCACGTCTCAAAACACGTTTCCGTCACTATTATAGTATTTGTGCAGTAACGGTTTGAAACAAACGTGTTGCCGAAAACCGTGTGTGACGAAAAACTGGAGAAACGTACCAATCTCAAATTTCTCGTTAAATTACAAAAAAATTCCGACTGAGTGCTATAAATTGTTGGTAGAGGCCTATGGGGACAATTCTCTACCTCGTACGCATATTTTTGAGTGGTGTAAGCGCTTCAGTGAGGGATGAGAGAGTACTGAAGATGACCAGCGCCCAGGTCGCCCAAAATTAGCCAAATTGTGCGTCTAGATCGTCAAATGAGCAACCGATTGATTGCCTAGGCTGAAAAGTCTAGTTAGAAGAAAATTTGAACTAGGAATTACACATGACCAAAGTCTGTGCGAAGTTGGTGTCAAAAAATTTCACTCCTGACCAAAAGCTCTTGCGTCAACGGGTATGCTCAGATTTCGTTGAAAGGTTGGAAAAAGATCTGCTTTGAAAGGGACCCGATTTGAGTCGATGGAAGCGGTAAAGCAAAAAATGGCAGAGCTCTGAAAGGCCCTTACCAAAGAAGACTTCCAGCACTGCTTCGATCAATGGAAAAAACGTATGGAAAGGTGTGTGGCGAGGGGAGGGGAGTATATTGAAGATGAGCATTCGAATATAGAATAATTTTTAGAATAAAACCCTTTTTCGTAACCAGTGTTATACCCAAGTCTTGTCTGTTGTGAATTTTCGGTGTGAACTTTCTTCTTCGTATTCATACAGTTGCAGAAAAGCATGCAAACTTTCCAGCGTGTGAATGATCTTTCTTTCGATACCTATTAGAAATATTAGAACATTACACATTACACATTACACATCACACATTACACATTACACATTACACATTACACATTACACATTACACATTACACATTACACATTACACATTACACATTACACATTACACATTACACATTACACATTACACATTACACATTACACATTACACATTACACATTACACATTACACATTACACATTACACATTACACATTACACATTACACATTACACATTACACATTACACATTACACATTACACATTACACATTACACATTACACATTACACATTACACATTACACATTACACATTACACATTACACATTACACATTACACATTACACATTACACATTACACATTACACATTACACATTACACATTACACATTACACATTACACATTACACATTACACATTACACATTACACATTACACATTACACATTACACATTACACATTACACATTATACATTACACATTACACATTACACATTACACATTACACATTACACATTACACATTACACATTACACATTACACATTACACATTACACATTACACATTACACATTACACATTACACATTACACATTACACATTACACATTACACATTAGTACCAATGAAGATGAAATTAAAATATGAAAATTATGGTTTTGTTAATTGAATTGAAGAACTTACCTCAATCAACAAGTACTTCAATTTGGTGTCATAAATCAAGTTCTAACTATATATTCCAGAACATGATTTGTTGATGTTCTCAAACAAGTTTATGATTAATCGAACTCATGCAACCCCTCCAAAGATCATTCTCTGAGGGTAGTAATATTGAAAGCTTTCTTTGAATACACTTATTATATTCACGATTTTCATGGAAATTTGAATTCAAGCTTTACTTCCCCTCTTCTACGAAATCTTCCATATCCCGAACCGTACGATTTATATTTTGGGGAGTTTAAACTATCCCTTACTGCAAAAAATTTGAAACCTCAGATTTTATTCATGTTTCGGGTAAAACTTTAAATGTATTATCCATAAATGTGTTGACATTCTCAAACACGTTTATGATCAAACAGATTCAAGCAACCCCTCTAAATTATCTCTTAATCGTATATATGTGTATGTATACTGAATTGATATTATTTCGTCAGTATTTTCAATTGCCGCTTCTTAAATATTCCAACCTTTATGAAACCCACCTTCAATGACCAAATTTTTTTACAGAAATAAAAAAAAATGAAATTGAAAATATCTTTAGTATCATAAAATTTTTTATTTAAAAAATTATATAAAAAATATTTTTGAATAATGAATGAAAATATCGCTCCACGTTTCTTTTTTCCTATGCTCCAAAATTCTCGCTCCTAAATTTTGAAAAAAAAGCAGTTGGTTTTTCAATAATAACTCGCTCAATGTTCAAAAAAAGCATTTTGTGGGCGATTTCAAGTATCTCAACGTCATATCAATTAAGACTTTTTTCAACCCCTGGTTTCGAAAAGAATGCAGCTCAAAGGGGTTGCATAAACTATATTTGGTAAGCAAATGCAAATTTTGAACTAATGCATCCCCTTTAATTTCTATAATACAATTATATAAAAAAGCTAAAAACTTTGGGCAAAGGAAACCTTATAATTGATAATATAACCATTTTCCCCATAACTTGAATAGTTTTTGGTTTATTTAAGAAAAAATTTTTTTCAAGATTACGGAAATGCATTGTTCAATTTAATCAATTATTTTTTCTAAAATAAACATTTAAAACCGGTCAAATCACATTGATCATATCAATAATACATAAATAAAGTTAATTGCAAGTAGATTACAATTAATTTTATTTAGGGTGGTAATGGCGAGGGTATAATTATTATATTTTTTCAAAAAAAAAGAAGAAACCGTCATTATAAATCAGTGAACTCTTATGCAAAAGATTTTTGCAGTACTCATTTTAAAGGTTTTACTTTGTGCTTTGAAAAAGATTTCTTGAGCTTTTTCCATAAATTTCTTCAATTTCAAGTTATTTGAGGTTGAAGGTTTTCAATTTCTGGATTCCCCCAAAAAAGCCATTCTTCACCGAGCACTAACTCAGTTATTATTGAATGTACAGAAGTCTTTAAAAAACTTATCTCTCGTTTTTTTATTAGCTACATTTTTGTTTATAATAATTTTGCTGATAAAAGTTATTCATGAAAAACAGTGGAAAAATATGCGTTTTTTCAATGAATAGTGAGCAGTTTCAATCGTTAATAAGTCTAAAAGTACCAAATTTAGAAAAAAAATTTGGAGAATATAAGTTGCTAGGAATTGGTCAATCCATCAATCTAAGAAATTATTTTGATTAAAAAAATTTTCATGTCGAAGATTGGTGGCTTTCACCTCCGGGGCAAAATCACCCTTCGGCATAGGGTAGATTTTGGAGAAGGTTATAAATACTACCTTCATACCAATTTTCAAGAAAATTAAAATTCCACAATAAAACAACTGTTATCTAGCCTAACTATGTCGCTACTAAGAGAAAAGCGAATTTCTCCTCCGCCAGTTTTTTTAAAAAATTGGTTTCGAATTATAATTATTATACCGGTCATTTTTTTTGAGACGGTTCCAATCATTTTCCGAATTTTTTTTCAGCTGGATTATTCTCATGATTAAATTCCCTAGCTAACTCTCTCCAGTCTTTTTTCTCTTCCTTCCAAATCACCTTATCGTTTTCTTTCGGATTCGCAATTTTATATTTCTTCACCAAAATCACTACCAGATCATCAGATAAATTACATGATCTATTTTTTTTTCATAGACCTTTTTTTAATTAATAAAGATTCGGACTGTCAGACTTGCTTGGCAGCATTCAGATGCAACATATCCCAACCGTTGGATTGATTGAGTAGAGCCCCAGCATTGGAGCATTGGCCTCCTCAATCTCCAGAGTTTAATCCTTGTCATTTCTAACTATTCGCCACGACACCCTTAGTTGATATCAACTATTTGAAGAATCGTATTTAAATAGCATATAAAACACCATAAGAAAAACACCTCAAATATTTGAACGTGTACAGCAGTCCATGACACGTAAAATAAGTTCATGTATTTTGGCTAGAGGTGGTTATTTCCAGCATTTATTATAAATCGTAACACATTTAACATCTTATTCATTCATCATAAATTATCATCATAAATTATGGAGTTTAGTTTTTTTCTTTGCAACTATTGGTTTTGGGAAAAAAACTTGAGAATGAAAAGTAAACAAGGTTTCAGAGTCATGGTTTTATATCATAAGGAAGTTTTAATATGGAATAAAGTAACTACTCCTAATTCACCCCCGTATAATATATAAATTACAAATTTCCAAGTTTCTCGATATACTCCAATTTTAGAAAAAAAAAAATAAAAACTAGCAATCATCTCCCGAATTAAGAAATACCCTGTATAATTGATGGCATGAATGTAATATTTGAATGTACTGAAAATCATAATCACGCAAAAATTTTAAGTCTCTTTTTCTTAAGTAATTAACATAAGTACTCGACAATCCTTTTTTTGTAATTATAGAAAGCTTTTATCACCTGACATGGAAGTTAATTATTTGACCTTCTCGCCTACTATACTTGAGAAAATTCTAGGAGACACTATGTCAATTACTATAAAGCCGCAATTTAGCTACGCAGAGTACACATATCTTTTAACGAGATTAGTTTTCCCATAGTAAATATTAAAGTGAAAATATTCATTTTATTCAAATATTTGTAGTGGAGTTTGAATTAAAAGCTGGAAAAAGTTATAATAAGAAAATAGGATTATGAATTTTGACGTGTTGTAAAATTTGGTATGTAAACTGCTCAGATTAGGCGACTTATATCAAAAGCGGATCAATTCTTTAAAACGCGGTTTGAGGCATCCCAGAGATTAAAGACGCCAAAGATAAAAACTTTGCAACATTCCAAGACCAATTTCTCCCAGTGGGATATTAAAAACTGATTACAAACATCCTGAGTTACAATTGAAGGTTGGATCTCTGATCATTCTGCTCCGTAACTTGAACCCACCACGTTTAATGGCAAACGATTAAAATATTAATGAAAAACGATAATGAAGCCATCATTTTGAATGGAAAGTTTCAAGGCTCAAATGTGTTGCTGCGACGAATCTCTATGATTCATAAAGATGTGCCAATTGAATTCAAACGCACTCGATTCCCAATTAGTTGGCATTGGCTATGACGACGACAAAGCCAGGCATTGTCTGTACGTGGCTAAGTTTGGAAACACTATGCTTTTCCCATGTACAACTATATGTGGCATGTTCTCGCGTGGGAAAATCATCCAGTTCAATTGTGATGGCTAAAGACGGACTAACCAACAATATTGTACATTCTATTGCGCTGAGAGATTAATCTTCATTTTTCTTTAACTGAGATAATTAACAGTAAAAATATGAATAATTATTTTTGATGTTTGTTATTTAATAAATTTGTTACTTTAATAAAGATTTATTTATTAGCCTAAATTATCAGTACATCACTACACACTTATTGTTAGTTAGTTATTTCGTAGATAATTTATATATACGTTTGCCGGGGCAGCTAGTAACAAATAAATCATTCTTCATACAACTTCAAAACACAAAAATCAAGTCAGTCGTTCTTTCTACGAGGATGTATTGATATTTAGTTATCCTAGACCAGATTTATACATAAACCAAATATTGCGTTACCATCATCGAGTACCTGTATTTAAAAGGGTTGAGAGGTTGAGGCTAAGCAGATTTATTACGAAGATATGCTTAATACCCTTGGTGATTAATATCCTTCATATACGGCCGTGAAAAATTGGACTGCAAGCTTCAGAAGAGGTAAATTTTCCTTTGAAGATGATGACCAATCGGGAAGGCGGCCAGTTTCTGTGTCAATCCCCGAAAATATCGATACAATTCATGACATGATTTTATCAGACCGTCGAATTGGACTAAAAGGAATATCTGAAGCACTCAATATTTCATAATAACGCGTTCATCATTTAGTTCACGTCAATTTGGACATGAAAAAAATTGCTGCAAAATGGATCCCCAAATGTTTGAATGTTGACCAAAAGCGTGCAAGGGTAGAAGAATCACGTTCGATCTGTGCTCGATTTGAAAACGATGTAGACTTCTTAAACCGAATTGTTACTATGGATGAGACAGAAACAAAGCAACATTCGATTGAATGGCGACACTCTGGTTCTACGAGACCTAAGAAGTTTAGTGTCTAAAAATCTGCTGGAAAACTTTTTGTTTTAGTTTTTTGGCTAAGCCATGGAGTAATCATGATTATTTTTTTGGAGTAGGGTAGAACTATAACTGGAGATTACTATTCCACATTACTGACCACTCAACCGTAAAAAATTAAAGAGAAAAGACGCAGAAAGCTATCCACAGGTGTTTTGTTTTTGCGGGACAACGCCCCTGCACACAAATCTCATGTTGCCATGCAAAAAATTCGTGATTTATGGTTTGAATTACTGGAACACCCTCTGTATTCACCAGATTTAGCTCCGTACGACTATCATCTCTTTCCTCGACTGAAAAAAAGTTCAAAATGTCGTAAATTTTCTTCCAATGAGGAGATAATAAAAACTGTGGAGGTCTGGTTTGCAGAGCAAGAAGAAACATTTTTTTAAAGGTCTAGAGACGTCGCAGGTTCGCTGTAATATACGTATCCAATTAAAAGGAGAATATGTTAAGTGATAAAATATTTTGACATTGGAATTGTGTTTGGTTCTATAGTAGACTAAGAATTTTTCAATATATCCTTGTACATTATTGGAATTCTGTTATCAAACATCGTCGTTTTTTCCTGAAATACATGTTAAAAAAAATACTGACAATCTAGTTGGTATATATTTATTTGGGAAAATGCCGTCTATTGTTGTTAAATTAAAGCCAAAATGCTAGAACCGGAGCAATATCCAGGCCACTGTTTTCGCTTCTTTAGTAGCAGAATCAGCAGCAAATATTACGGAGATAATAAAAAAACATCGTGGATAGAAATAGCTGCTATGTTGATCCATTGCTCATAGAAATGCCATTTCGGAAAAAAAATTTCCATCTCTAATAACTCTAAAGTATATTTTGGAAGGTCATCATCCTTTATTGTATTTTCGGTCCCTACTAGTTATGAGGGTACTGGGGATTCTAGTAATGTGTTCCGAAACTCCCTAACGTCGCAAGACATTAATGATAGCAGATGTTCTAGTTATAATATTAATGTCCATAAGTAATAATAATTGTTATCATAATTTATTATGAATATTTTGAACCCTATGATAAAAATATGTTCAACACGCTTCTATATAAACAATCAATTTTATTGTTGGTGTAATGGTATTGTATAAATATCACCAAATGAACTATTGTGGTCCTTGCTGCATCCTTATATTTCTAATTAGTTTGTAGACAACGTTATCTATCCCATAAGTTCACTAACCTCATATTTAATATTATATTGGGTTAGATTGTGAAAAATCATTGAAATAAAAAAGGAATAATGAGATTTACTTTGAATATGGCTTATCTACTCTCATTTTACGAAGAAGTATAGGAATAAATAAAACCCTACCTTCATTTATAATGATAATTAGTCAAAATATACACAACCACTTGAATTTCACTTTAGAAATACGGAGAGAGAACATCTATAAAGTGAATTGATAAAGGTATTGATTAAAGGTATTTTATACCTACCCAAAGTTAATAATTATTTAATCTTTTGTATCTCCAAAATTCAATTCAATTAATTCTAATCTGTTAATGATCCTTGTTGAAAATCACCAACAATATAATTAATTTATTAATTTAGTACCCACGCAAATAGTTCAAACAGGTGGAAATCAAAATGTGTGCAAGAGTGCGTCTTAATCAGCTTCATCAAAAACCGCACAATGTCCATTTACGGGGTCTGGCTATTAAATAACGAGACTGGTTACGAAAATATTTGTTTTGACACTTTGAATCCAATTAACAATAACTAAAACTTATTAGAGAAAGTAATAACGTGTGACCAATCAAATCTGCATAAAGTCTTCTTTAGTGCGGGCCGTTTCTTGCTTTACCGCTAAAATCGGGTCCCTTTCAAAGCAGATCTTTTTCTAACCTTTCAAGGAAATCTCAGCAGACCCTTTGACGCAAGAGCTTTTGTTTAGATTTTTTGGAACCAACCTCGAACAAATTTTTCTAACCGTTCCTTTATCGGTGTTTAGAGCCTCGCAAATCATCCGGATGCTCATTTTTCGATCTGTACGTACAATTTGGTTGATTTTGGTCGCTGTTTGCAGAGTTGAAAAAGTCACAGGGCGGCCTGGGCGATCATCATTTTCAATGCTCTCTCGGCCCTCACTAAAGCGCTTACACCACTCAAAAATACGCGTACGAGGTAGAATATTTAATATATAACAATTTATAGTACTCAGTTGGAGTTTTTTCCAATTTAACGAGAAATTTGAGATTGCTACGTTTCTCCAGTTTTTCGTCACACACGGTTTTCGGCAACACGTTTGCTTCAAACCGTTACTGCACAAATACTATAATAGTGAAGGAAACGTGTTTTGGGACGTGCATAGACAAGTTATCTAGATACCTAACGCACTACTGGTTTTTTACCCCGCCCTTTTAGGGTGCCCTCTAGGCGCGCAGTGTCGTTATTTAATAGCCAGACCTCGTATATATATATATATATATATATATATATATATATATATATATATATATATATATATATATATATTTCGTCACTCAGAAATATTGAAAGAGTGGGTCATTCCAAGATGTATCTATCGAGTGATTGAGACAAGTCTTGTTCCTTAATCCTCCAGTAAATTCAATTTTACATCATCATTATTTGAAAAAGATCTCCCATTCAGTTCTACATACGCTTAAAAGGATTCCCAGAAGTCAGAGCGAGTCAAAATAGCGCCGAAAACGCAAGAAATATTGAATAATAGTATTTTTACTAAACCGTAATGAAAAATTAGAGGAAGTTATGTAAGCAGTTTCTTCAGTAGTACTGGATTCATGAATTCAATTGAGCTTCAAGATCAGCCTGAAGTTTCAGCAAACTAGTACAATATAAAAATTTAACTGTAGTACTTGAGTCAGTCAATATCCGTGGATTGATGTTGCATAACGAAAATGCATCCTGAACACACTGTTCACACCACCACTAAATCAACACTCACAATTACACTGCGTGACATGCGTTTCGATAACCAAATTATCGTCTTCAGAGACTGAAGGTAAACTGTTCACCTTTTACCCTCAGTCTCTGAAGTCTATAACACGGTTATCGAAACGTATATCATGCAGTGTAATTGTGTGTGTTGGTGTAGTGGTAGTGTGAACAGTGTGTTCAAAAAGAATATCACCAACGGTTCCAGAAATTCCAGCTTACATAGCAGGAAGTTGAATTTTCACGTGAAAATAATTTAACAATGTCATTGTACATCCACCTCATTTCCCTAATTTGCCCATGTGTGATTTATAATTATCCTTTGACGGGAAAAAACATTGTTGTAATTGACGTTTCGCTACACAGAGTTTAGGGGATGTACGGATGTTGTTAGATCATTTTTAATATCAGAAATAATTTTTTGATGTTATATCCCGCTTATTTCAATTATTGAACAACTTCTGCAGGATTTTCCATCTTAATGACATAATGCAGCTTCTACCATTTTCGTTTGACTTCATTACGTTCTATATTTTTGTGTAACCAATCGTATCTTTTTAACCTGTTGGAAGATGAAATAGTTCATTGATTTCATTAGAACATTTCAATAGATAACCAACCTGAAGCTTTTAAGTTGTAAGTTGTGGGTGATGATCATTTGGAATATGAATACAATTATTTTTGTTAAATGGCCTGTAGTATTCTTGAATTTCAAAATAAATACCTATGTATAATATACAATTACCAGTATTTATCACAAATTCCCCTCTTGGAAGAAACTACTACGATTCCTTCATTTCCCAAAATGCAATAAAGCAATTTAAATCTGGAATAAGCCGAATGTATTCATGATTATTCATAAATTCTATTACAGGGTTGGAAGGAAGGTATTTCGAAAGCGCAAACTTTATACGCCCAAGCAAGACAGATGACCTACACAGCTGATGATAGCATAGATCCAGAATATAGTTTAGATTATAATTTGGAGAGTGATTACAGCAATATACAATTAATTCCTAGATCGCCATTAGCAACATCCTCTAGAGCTAGTAGAGTATCTAGTTTAGTACATAGCCATAGGTAAGTTACACACAGTTATAAGTTTGTGTCTCCTCTTCCAAGCTACATCATCTTTGTTGTATTTTTCTTCACTCCCATTGTCAATTTTTATCACACAGTGTGCCTCATTCAAGATGAACACCATATTTTTGTCATTTGAAGCCGATGATCTCATTAAAAAATTTATGTTGAATAAAATGATGGAATAATTCAAATGATAAAATATCATCATTTTCCGTATGTTTAAATACATCATCCGTTTGCGTTTTATTCCTCGTCGTTACTCGTTCAGAATTATTGTTTTCTTGATGTATTTATTTTATTCTGGTTCTTCTGAATTCCTCAATTTTTTATTCAACTAATAACGAAAATTACCAGGATTATAGATGTTTATGATGACGGTTATTGGATACATCTGCGGTCTCAGTACTTATACCATGATGTGGGGATATTCAAGATCATCATCTAACACAGACACGCTTATTGGGTTGGGATGAAGATGACTGAAAAACGGGTATGTCGGCGGTAGGAAAAATTATTGGACTGGAGCTAAGGAGAACACTAAGTGCGATAAAGTCGATACCTCTGTACAGATTAGCTTCAATGTGCAGGTTGCCAGGGCGCACTACGTAATAAAATATACCAAACCTCTTAATGCTTCCCGATAGTTTCCAATACGCGTACCTACTTGACAGGGAATTGAAGGTCGATGTTACCAGTAGAAACAAATGGAAATAGAATCAGACCAGTTTGCTTTCAGATGACGACATCTACTATACGGATGAACTCAATCTAGGCGAGCTGGCTGGGGCAAGAATATATAGAATATATAGAAGGTAGAGGAGACATTAGGGTTATACACAATCGCATTAATGTTATAAGCAACCACATTAGTGTTCGATTCTGATCTAATGACGTTGCAATGTGTAGCCTCCGTATCAAAACTGATTCTGAAATATTACAAATCACTCAATGGCTAGCTAAAGGCCGTTAGATCCGCTCTAGAACCTAAATATAGGCGACTCAAAGGCAATGTAATTGCTGACGACCTGGCCAAGGTGGAACCGCTACAGGACCGAAATCTGCAGGGATATTAATCTATTCACGACTTTAGGTACAAACCCCTCAAACTGGGAAGACATCCTCAATAACAAGTGGAGAAAATTCCTATGTGAGTAGGACAGCGACGATCTATCCAAAGATTTTTTAATTCAAAAAAGATTCTTGATCTTGTCACGATAACCTTTCTTCGCGGATCTGATTTCGTATCAGTTTAGGGATCAGGGTACCCCTCACAATATTTCTTGATACAACCCTTATTTTCAAAGGTATCATCACTAGTAGGGAAGTTCACAACTTCTAATTTCCAAATTTCGTTCATATACAATTGTTCCAAAGATAAGAGAGACAAAGGACTTTTTGATAATATCGTATGATCAAAAAATTGAGAAGGGAATACAAGAAATGGGGTCCAACAGAATATTTAGAAGTATCCAGCATACAGAAACTTTAGATTCACATTGTAGTAGATCAAAAATTAAATGATGTTTGATTTTTTTTGTGAAGAGACACCACAATACTTTTCCAGCGCGGCTCTAAAAGAAATTTTTTCATTGTTATGTTCCATATTCCTACCGCGCTGAATTCTATTAAAATGGATTTATAATTCGAAACCACGAATCTTCTATGAATCGACGTGTATTGCAACATTCCTTCCCTGCGTTCCTTCTTTTTATACTACCAATACACCAACACTTACAATTACACTCTCTGACGCGGCTTTCTATAACCAAGTTGACGTCAGATTCCGTTAACCCAAATTCATCCTTCATTGGCATATTGCTCGTACATTTGGAGCTCGGTTCCCAAGAATACCCCGAAGATGCTCGATTCAATACAGAAGAGAGCAATTCGACTTATAGGCGATCCGGAATTTACCAGTAACTTGGATAGCTTAGAGAATAGAAGGAAAGTCGCCGAGCTGACCAGGTCTTATCAATACTACCACAGCAAATGCTCTTTTGACCTGTCCAACATAATCCACCTAGAGCAGTTTTTGCACAGGACAGGCAAACGTGGTTCATGAACACCGAGTTCGCGTGCAGACGCCTGTGGAATCAACTACCAAAGCACTTATTTTCCGAACACTGATCAATATCCACAGGCACCTTCACACGGCAGGCACCACTCGAAGAAGTCGAGTGAAGAAGGGTTTGTACTTTTTACATAAAAATTGTTATCGTATTCAGAGACTGAAGGTAGTAAATTGTTTACATAAACAGTCTCTGAAGACGATAACGTGGTTAGATGGCATCAGACAGTGTAATTGTGAGTATTGGTGTCATGGTAGTGTGTACAGTGTGATTAGAACCAACGGTTACAGAAATTCAAATTTACCTGCTTTCCTTGTATCTCACAAATTCCACAAAAAAACAATCATTTTATATCCTTTACTTATTTTGAATCCAATTCCACTGGATGGTTCTGGATTTATTGCAAAATTTTGGCTTATCATCATATATTAAAGATATACACTTATATTAATATGGTTTGTTTCAATATTATAGTGGATCGGTTGAGATGAATGACCAGTCATCCGTGGGATCGATTAACAACCAGTCTCGAGCCGTATCCGTCGAAAATGAAAACAGAACCGGCTCTTTATCTAGCGACGAAGGAGTCCAATCATTACCACCTGATAAAAGTCCAGTCTCCCAAAAAAATTCTTTTAAAAACAGGTGAGAATAAATAAATTGATACATCAATATTTCAGAAAAAACATACATGTATAAACAGATTAATAAATTAAGTTCAGATTGAATCGAAATTTGTTTTAATTGGAAATATAATTATTCCCCAAAAACTCAATTAGAAGTAACTAACACTAAATATTTCATTATTTTGAATTTTCTTTATTTATACTGGGAAAGATCAATAGTAATGAGAGGCTTTATAATTACACTACTTATCAAAAAATCATGTGTAACAAGAGGTGAAATATTCTAGATATGAATAGCTTTATGTATTACTAGCAATACCCGTCGCGGCTTCGCCCACGGTTTGTTGAACCTCGCGTAATATAAGGATAATTCAATGAGAAATGACTTATTGTATTGTATGCATCAATTTGAAGTGTTATAAAGAAAAGATCAAATCGATTCCTGTCACTTTCAAAGATTGACCTTGTCATTTATTGATTGTCATAGCAAAACAGACTCTAAGAGGGAATTACATTCTTTTAAATTGAAAAGGGTAGTCTGAAGGTATAAGGGGTATGCGTGGTAAAAAAACTGATTCCCCTCTGGCACATCCGGTTATAATTGTAGCCTCGATTACGTTTTTCTGAAGAGCGTTCACACGTAGCCTCGTACCGTTGCACAGTTTAGGAGGATTAAGATTTCGTAACAACATTATCGGTGTTCCAACCTTTAGAATAAGTCTATGTGCCGGAAAACCTGGAGGATTAAGCGTATTTAGGAACTCTGATGGGGATTGCACAACATTATCAACTTGTAACACAGAATGTATAGATCGAAACTCCATACATTCTCCATCAAATGAATTTAACTCTTTTTAAAGAAATCAAAAAACAATTTCCAAAAACAGAGATATTAGTTTTCAGATATTCACACTAGACCCATTTCTAAAAAATAAACGCTTTGATATCTCATTTCGTCATGAAGAATTGCTAAATATATGGTTCCGTAACAAAAATTTTTGTTCAACTCTTTGAACCCTTTCCGAGTCAAATTTTGATAATCGCAGAAATTGATTTTTAGGTATTTGTACGGATAATGTTTTAGTGCGTCGATAAAATCGAAGAAAACGAAGTCAATATCTCAATTAGCGGTCGAGAAAAACGAAAAAATCGAATTTGCAAACATACCTAGTTTTACCCCTTTAAAATCGAAATAACGCAAAATCTTATCTTAGTGCACCTCTAGGAACGATACAGACATACCCTCGAAATTTCATGTCTCTATCTTCAATAGCCTTGGCTAGGCGTTGATGAGTGAATGAATCAGTTAGTCAGTCAGCCAGGACATCCTCTTTTATAGATATAGATTATTTTAAAAGGACTTTAAAAAGTATTCCCTCCTTTAAATCTGGTATACATCTTGGCGAAACTCAGTTTGGATTTAGGAACGGCTTCGGGACTCGTGACGCCCTTTTTGCAGTACAAGTCTTAATACAGAAATGACTAGATCAACAAACAACCGTAATAGCTTGCTTCATATATTACGAAAGGGCTTTTGACAATGTAAGCATGATATCCTGATTAACTCATTAAACAAACTGGGACTCGATAGTAGAGACATCACTATAATTGAACAACTGTATTGGAATCAATTGGCCCAGATAAAGTGCGATAACCGTCTATCGGAAAAAATCAAAATTATGAAAGGTGTAACACATGATTGCGTTCTTCACCGCTCCTGTTTAATATATATTCAGAGTCAATTTTCCAGGAGGCTCTGGAAGACATTGAAATTGGAATTAAAATTAATGTGAAAATCTTAAGCAATATTAGGTGTGCAGATAACCCTGTAATACTAGCCCACACCATTCAAGATATTCAACAGCTATTAAACAGAGTAAATACTATCAGTGAAAATTACGGACTTATAATGAACTAGAGTAAACGAAATTCATGGTAATATCGAAAACTAGTATTAATAATGTGTCGCAGTCAATTAATAACCAACCCATAGAAAGAGTACACCGTTTTAAGTATTTGGGAAGCTGGCTGAATGACTAATGGGATCCAGATGAGGAAATTAAGACAATAATAGAGATAGACCAGATCACATCTTTTAAATTAGAGTCGCTTCTCACAAGTAATGACCTTAACCTGAGAACACGCTGGAGAAGTCACACAATGCTATGTTTTGACAATCCTACTTTATGGTGTTGAGAGCTGGACTTTGAAGGTCTCCAGCATGCGTAAGGTGACTCTTTAGACGAATCCTTAAAATACCATGACGGATCGGGTGACCAACGACGACGTAATAAGACGAATGAACATAGAACGAGAACTATTAACCATTGTAAAGAGAAGGAAAGCTTCCTATTTTGACCACATTTTTAGAAATCAAAAATATGCGTTGTTACATGGAAGGACAGATTTTCATGATTGAAAAACCTTCGTATTGGTTCCATGTACGTAATGCCGTAAATCTAATACGCATGAGTGAAGATCGTGAGGAATTCCAAAGGATGATTGCAAACATACATTAGAATGAAGCAGGCACTGGAAGAAGAATACATCTAAGAAGCGCTTATAATACTCATTCTCCAATGATAAAAGCAGATAATTGTACTTGTCTGACTTTCGTTGTTACCCCTGTAAGAAACTGTCCCCGAGGACAGATCATCTCTTCTCCATTACATTCCTAGCAACTCTACATCTTTTCCCTCTGGTATGGGGTTTTTTCGTTTTGATCCAAAAATTCTTAACTCAGCTCCTTGTGCTAGCTTCGAACAATCTGTCTTTCAGAATGATATATTTCGAGCTTGTGGACGTACTTTCCGAATGAGCTGAATCTGAACATTCGGTTTCTAGATTTTAAGATATGATTTTGAAGGGTAGTTTTGATCACCACCATAGTTTGTTCATTATTGATTTTGTTTGTTTGTTTATTCTTATTCACAGACTTTTCCATAAAACCCCGAACACTCTTTCCGTTCAACCCTATGGTAGCTTGGGTCAGAGTCTGCCTAATTTAACATTGGGTTCACCTAACGTGGGTAGCATGAATTTGAACTTGAATCAAAACACGCTCTCAGTACCCAGCGGGAAAAATGGGAGTCAGTTGTTGAGTCCTACTCATCGAGGTATATCCTATCCTCCTCCGTCTCCAACTAGAGGGAATCTTCGGAGAAGTTTAGCGATTTCCCAGAGTAAAAATCCGCCGCTAGTAAAGGCAAGGCAAGTTTGTTCCACATCGAGTGTTAGCGGTCAACAATTCGACTTTGACGTTCCAGTGATAGCGGGTAAGTACTTTCATATAATTTTTGAATTGGGATATTTGATTGTTTATTGATATGAACAATTTTCACTTCTTCAATGATTAATTGTGAAAAGATTGTATCTATTCTGCATCTATACTACCGACCAGAATAACTTGCTCATATTTTTGAAGATTGAAATTTGAAATTTCTGCTTAATAGAATAAATAATAAACCGATTGCCGTTCGTAAACAACAATCAAATAATGGAAAACAAACCCTAATATAAAGAAAACAGTGATAATTGTCAATTTTTTCACGTGGTAAAACAATAAAGGAAATAGGGAAAAAGTTAGGAAAATATTACCTAGAAAATAGTATGATGTTCAAGTGTTTTTCTGCTTTTAAAAGTAGTCTTATGAATACATATGATTCTGAACGTACAGAACTAAGATTTTCTGAATTATTTAATAAAATCCGTGCACTTGCACTTACTGATTGTCCAATAACAAAACTGGAGATAATGAGTCAAAGTATGGAATATATTCCATGAATGTTTATTTATAAAATCGCACGTCAGTTTTTGATTAGCCACGTCCAAGTTCAGGAAAACGTCTACCATGGACGATAATGTATCCAAAATCTACGATCTCGTGTCGTATGGGCCAGATTGAAAGGGCACGAAATAGCTGAGACAGATCGCGTGAAATGAGAAAGCTGTAATCGTGAGCAGTGTTTTTGAGGTCATTTAAGTGCAATTCAAATGAGTTTCTTCATCGTTTCATAACAGAGGATCCACTAGTACACACCAGAGTCAAATGAGGAAGTCATCGTCGTCACGCAGGCCCACTTCAGAGACCTCGAGAAAACGTAGTTTTCTGACAGGTTCAAGAAGTTGTAGCAATGGTCGAGTGTATCGAAAGGAGACTGTATTCAAAAATTAATCGCCATTTTTCAAAACTTACATAACCTATGATCCGGATTTTATAACAAGTTTTAAAAATACAATTTGGATAATAACTTGAATGTCGAATTTTAAGATTTTATCTACAGTAATGGAAATGAAATGTTTGAAAATCAAAATGCAAAAAGTTTTTTCTTTGTTTTGCAACTCATTAGAGGAGCTCAAAAGCAACATCTGAAATTATCAAAAAAAATTCAAAAACTGGAAAAAGACCATAGGGCTATATATTTATGACTAAGCAAACGAATAATTGAAACATTTTATATACAAATTATTTGTTTTCAACACTTTTATATTAGCTTCACCTGTATGTGGAGGATTCGAACCTCCAGTTTCCATATTGGAAATTAAGTCTTCGACAACCTTACCAACTACACTGTTATGGTTCGATACAAATTTCGACGAGATGGTGTAAAGCCATCATATGAGGGTGGTATCAATTATAGCTTAAAAACAACACCAACACGCTTTCATAATATATGAAAATGAAAATTGAAAAATAAGAATAATTTGAAAAAAAACTAGAAAACACGCTTTTCAGGCACATCAACTAAAAAATTGAGAATCATTTCAAAAATAAGCTTAAAACAATACTAGTAATATTTTGAAATAATCGTGAAGCGCTTTGATCCATATTTCTCGTATATCGACTACCCGAAGCTTTTTTCACTAGTATTTTCCATTCATCACTGTTTCAAGCTGAAAATTTTGAAAATTACTTCTTTAGAAGCGCGTTTTTTAGTATTTTTTAAACTATATTTATTTCGTTAAAACCTGAAGTAAATTCATATGCCTAAATAAAGCTGGCTATACAAGCTATGGCTTTTAAATGTACCTATTAACTAAAATGAATTCTGAATGAATGAATGTCGACTTCTTAAAATCAACGGAACCAAATAAAATTTAATCACCACTGTTTTCATGGCATTTCCGGGGAATTACTGTTTCTATCCATCAACTAATGTTTGGTATCATAATTCCAAAATTATTGGAGAAACATTCGAAATCGTGAAATCGGCTGTTATGCCCCATGATTTTAATCGGGGATAACTATGGACTACAGGGTACGTCGTCAAGTTTAATGTGTTCAGTTATTTCTAAACACGTAGGTACTTATTAGCATTTATAATACCTTCCAAATGGGTGATTTTTTTAAGTGGTCCATTTTACCACCATTATAGTGTTCAGTAATGCAAGCTGGGTCTTTGTAAGACGCTCCATTCTCTATGCCTATCTTCTATAGACAAAATGAGTTCATTCTCAACACAGTTGCATTGGCGAATAGATTTCATCCAATAAAGTTGATGTACTCCTTTAGTGGTTGTGTTGTGATGCCAGGAATTTAGATTATCCGAAAATAACAAAAATAGACAGTCCTAATGACCTATTTACAGCTGTGGTGAATGTACTAATGAATAAGAAATCCGGGTTAAAACAATTGCTATTGTTATTAAATATGAAGATTTATTTGCATTATAGTTGAAAGATAAATTAGGCCGCAGCTGCAAACATGGTTATGGCTTTTAAGAAGATCTGCAAATGCTTCTTCTGAAACTTAGCTGTTTCGTTGAAGCGGATTTGTGCACCCGATAGTTAATAGCTATCACCAGTGTAAAAATTGTTAACTTTTGCAACAAATTTTTGTTTATTGCTTTCATCACAGTTATAATTATGGATTTGACCCTGCGTATGAATTAAATGGATTCCTTCCTGAGTAGAAAGGTAGCTGCTGTCACACCCAAACGATTTGCTCTTAAATTCCTTGATGAGGTTCTATTGTGCCCACACCCTTCAGAACAAGACCGTTTTTTCTCAAAATAAAAGTGCATCTAGACTGAAGAAGAATTCGGGAGGGTGAATATTGAAGCGATAGATGTAACGATAATAACGGTAATGAAAAAAACAGCGCAGATAGTGACTGTTTGTTGTAAATTCCCTATATTCCAAAACAAAAAAATTATCGATGAACTTTTTCCAACATTGTCTAGAATACGCTCGATTTCTGTTCATGTATTGAGCATCTTTGGAGAGTCTCTAGACGTTATTATCGTTCTGTTACTTTGCATATACGCTAATGTTAGCGAAGTGAATTTTTGAGGAATACTTAATTAATATTTTCTGCAACTTTAAATGGAAGAACTTGAATTAGCTCTTCGCCCAGTAATTAAAACTGACATAGTTAATGGGCTAGTGAAAAGAGAAGAGATTATTCCAAACAAAACGAAATACTTAGGCATTATTAGAAACACTACAACTTCACAAAAGAATAAGTATATCCACTGTTTTTATTTCGAGTTTCCATAAAAGAAAATTTCTACAACGTTGACATTGAATAAATAAATAAAAAATATTTGAGTTCTTGAAAACCGAATATATAAATGAGTTTTTCGTTCATGCGTACATGACGATAACTGACCATTTTGATTATATCGACTCCATTTCATTTTTAATTGTATCTTGATTGCAAGAGCTGCCTAATATATGTAATTTAGATTTTTATATTTATCCAATCAGCAACAAAATAAACTTGTCTTTTATTTTGTGGCATCGAAGTGGCAGATTCTATTAACGACGCAATTTTGAAACCAGAGAAATCACTAGAAGTATGGCAATAGTTCAAGGTATACAAATTATCATTGACTGACCTATAAGACTATACTAGGCACAAGGTAAGCTGAGGAATATGCTTACCAAACAGGTTGATCTGTAGATTTCGTGTGAATGATCTCAAAACGATGATCTTTATAGTGAAGACCAGAAGATGAAATTGATTACGTTCTTGAATATAGCGGGACTGTCACTACTAGCTCATCGATTAATGCAATGAATAAAATAAGGCGTGACTGATGTTCTGTCGTGATAGGATAACCAACCGAGGTGCAGCTGTAAGAGAAATTTGAACTGCTCCTGCCAGCAAAATGGAAATACATTTCCACCAATTCCAATTGCCTATTCACTAGAAGTTGAAGAAGAATATGCAAATGTTAAATTGATTTTCCATTAACAAAGGATAAACGAAATATCTTTTTTTCAATTGTATGGAAGACAGTAAAGCAAAGCAACTTCATTGGGTAAAAGATATGGGACCTTCAACTATCTTTTTCTGTATATTAGGCGTAGTTGCCTATTTTATCTTCGACACCCTTGCCTACTATTCTGCTTCAAGGTTATCGCTCCACATTTTTCTGGGTCGGCCCGTACTCTTTCGGCCCACTGAGAATTTATCACGAGCTATCTTGACCAGTCTGTTGTTATCCATACGACTTATGTGCTCATTTCATTCTTTCCTTCTTAATCGTTCAAACATGTTGCTTTTCTTAACGCTTTATTTGTTTGTTCTCTTACTTTGCTCTCTACGTCTCAAAATCCTGATATCTCGATTCCTAGGTATTTGAATTTGATTACTTAGTGAATTATCTGGTCGTGTAAGACTAGAGTCTTGGATGTGGTCATACACTTTGTTTTTGACGCAGATATTATCATATTGAAAGATTTAGCCCCCGTCTGGTAGTCCCTTAGCTGTCTTACTTTCTTGATTACCCGTATTTCGTCCATAATGATATTGAATATTGAAAAGCAAGTGGCTTAAGGAGTCTCCCTGGCGAATCCCTTTGTGTATCTACTGTTATTTGCTCCGTTCACTTTGGCTTGGATTTTGTTGTTCATGTATATATTTTCAATGGTTTTTATCAAATCATAATGGATAGTGGATGTATTAAAACTTTTAGTTGTACTTTATCGAAGGCATTTTGTAGATCTATAAAGCACATAAATGCTGGTCTGTTGTACTCAATCGATTTTTTTTGTGATCTGCCTGATGACGAAGATCGCATTTGTGCCCGATCTTCCCAATCTAAATCCCTGTATGGTTCGTTTCTATTTTCGTAATCATTCCCGTACAGTTTCCTTTTCTATTTGGTTTGTCACGAAGAGGTCATTGACTTCTTTTCTTTCTGGAGGCCGTAAAAATAATGCTCCATCTGTTTGGAAAATTGTTCCCAATATTTGTTCTTTATTTTGACGTTCTGTATTTCGGGTAGGCTTCTTTCTGTTCTTGACATTTAGCTCTCACTTCCTTACAGAACCATAGTGTTTTAGTTTTCTTATTTGCGTAGTTTACTGTTCTGGATCCAATTGCCAAGTGCCTCAACTATCTGTTGAGGGATAATTTATGAAATTATAGTGAGGAACGGAAGGAGCGACTGAGGAGACCAGATTTTAAAAGTAAGAGATAATTGGTATTAGTGTTGGCGGAATGAAAAATTATCGATGATCTTTAAAAAGAGATTCATTCATTAAAATTATGAAAAAAAACTTATAGAAGGCGTTTTATTGAAATTTCCATATGCTTTCGACATTCTCCGTTATCCATACTTCGAACTGTTCCAATTATTAAAAACAAAATTGATATTATAAAAATACCTGTTATGTCATATCTGTTTTTCGATAATTTTGAAGTAAAATGAAAATAAATCATTAATTGTGACTATCTATACAGGTTGTCCTACGACGAGTTAAAACTATTTGTATATTGCAAATAGGGAATGCAATCTCATCTCGCGAGATCTCGGCCTTTTTTAGCGAGATTGATCTCGGACGAAAAAAGGGCGAGATCTCGCGAGTTTAACGAGATTTCACTCGAGCATAAAACCGTCTTATTCTTATTCGAAGCGCTCTCTGACACGGACGAAGTTGCGATCTGTCGGTTTCGTTTGGTGCGCGGGAGGCGGCGGCCTGCCTGATGTTGGTCGAAAATTGAGCCGGCGTGCAGCGCGCATTTGTTTTGTTTACTAATAGTTGTTGCTAGCTAACGTGATTGAGTTTGATTGCATTCGAGTATTTTTTTGGTTATTTATGCAAAAAAAAGTTTCTTATGTGATTTCCGAGTGGAATAACGAACGATGTCGGTGAATATAGTTTATAAAGACTATGAGAGTGTGTCGTAAGTATGGAAATACTTTTTGAGAGCGGAAAATGGATTGAGTGCTAAGTGCAAACTTTGTAAGAAGATTCTTAAAACCAAAGATCGATCTCCGCGTTGCTTACATGTGCATTTAAAATCGATTCATAAAATTGACACGAAAACGAAGAATGTCATATCACCTCCGCCGTTGCCGTTGCCGCCACCATCATCAAATACTGGGGCTACTAATCAAAACATGGAATTAGTAACAGCATCCGCATCTACGACGAATGTTAGTCCAGAATCACCAGGATCGTCGGCACCAGTGCCACCAGTAAGGAAGAAGAGGCAAAAAATTACTGATCATTTCCTCCCGGTTGAAGATACTTCTATGGAGAAAAAAGTATCAAGAATGGTAGCCAAAGATGGACTACCTTTCCGTGTTTTCTGTACTTCAAAAGATATGAGAGATCTCTTCAATTCTTCGGGACACAAACTGCCTATGTCCCCAAACACAATTAAACTTATAGTTATGAATTATGGCATGACATTGAAAATGAAAATAATGCGTGAATTGGCACAACTGAAGGAGAATGATCACAGATTTACGCTAACATTTGATGAGTGGACTTCTTCTATGAACAAGCGATACATGAATGTAAACGTACACACATTTTTGAACGGCAATGCTCTGTTTTGGAACTTGGGGCTGATTCGCGTCTTTGGAAGTGTGCCTGCTGAAAGTGGTGTCAGTATTTTAAAAACAAAGTTAATCGAATTTGGCCTTATTTTGGAAAAAGATATTATCAATATTACTACAGATGAGGCAAGTGTGATGAAAAAGTTGGGTCGATTGATATCACCTTCACATCAGCTCTACTATGTCCATGGAGTACAACTTGGCATAATAGATACTATTTATAAAAAACAAACTGATGCTGAGGAACCTGTGATAGAATCTGAAAATGAGGAAAACGACGATGAGATTCCTTTGGAAATGGACGAAATTTCTAGCACAGGCTCAGACTCAGAAGATGATGTTTTTCATTGCTCTATGCCCAGAATAGAAGTAGACCTAAATGCAGAATATGCGGGTATTATCGAGAAAGTTAGGAAATTGGTGAAACTTTTTAAAAGATCACCTACTAAAAATGATACTCTGCAAATATATGTAAATCAAGAATTTGGAAAAGAAATTAAGTTACAACTTGATTGTAAAACTCGATGGTCAAGCCTAGCAGACATGATTTCTACATTTATTAGAATCAAGCTGTGTGTCAGCAAAGCTTTGATCGACCTCAGCATGGAAGCTGATCCGAACTACTCTTTGAATGCGGAAGAACATGAGGTTTTAGCGAACTTAGACAAGGCATTTCAACCTATAAAACTTGCTGTGGAGGTGTTATGTCGTCAAGATACAGACTTGGCTATCGCAGAAACAACACTTAGGTTTATGATTCGCAAACTGGAAGAGCTAAAAACTCCATTGGCAGAAAAACTAGCTGGCTCCTTGAGAAAGCGCATTGTTGAGCGTCGGACGAATTTGACAGCATGCTTGTTGTATATTAGAGATCCAGCTAAATACCAGGCAGATAAAGAAGAGTTTGCGAAAGACGAAACATTTAAATTACCTCCGAAAAACGTGATTCGAACTGAAATTAAATCACTTATAGAGCGTTTGCATCCGCAACACAGTCTGACTAATTCACAGACAAAGACAAATTCAGATCCATCTTGGTCGATCGCATTAACATCAGCTGCTACCGCTAATGATATAACTGAATTTGATGATGGCGATAATGAACCGCTTTCATCTCTTTTTGAGACACGCAAGAGTATTTCATTGCAAGAAGAACTTCAGGAAACATTGACTGCTGCGTTCAAAGAACCTAGAGACAGAAAACTAACTACGAATTCTCTGGAGGCATTAATCAAAAAGGAAATGAATTTATACGAGTCCGGGGGGTCAAAAGGCGAACTTTTACAGTTCGTGGATAACTGCCTGAGATCTGTGGTTTCAACTAGCGTTGAATCCGAAAGGGATTTCTCAGCGGCTGGTTATCTGGCCAACAAAATAAGAAGCCGTTTAGCAGACGATTCTTTGGATTCTTTTGTGCTTCTTAAGGAGCTACTTTCAAAATAATTCGTAATAATAGCTTGTGATTTAAACTGAACAAATATTTCATTTGATTGGTATATTTTGTTAATTAATCTGTAATATCTAATGGATCTACTGAGTAGATATAGTTTTATTTAATTGATAATAATATCTCAGTTTAATAGTCAATTTAACTTAGATAATAAGTTTCATTTTTTTGACTTCTCGTTGTTTTGTTTGTTATAAAAGAACTGTTTTATTAATAAAAGATTTTTGTTTGATATTAGAAGAGAAGACTGGTTGTTTCTTTCATTTGTTATTTGATAGATACGTACGTCAAAGTTTACTACTTAGAAGTTTATGAAAAAATTATGGACAGATACGTCAATCAATGTTTGATGCATAAAAGTCTATTGAAAAAATTCGTGAAAATAAATGTTTATCTTATAATACTTATAGTTTTTATTATTTTTTTCCTAATTTATTCAAATATTGTGATTATTTGCAAAAATACACACAAAACTGCCAATTTCGCGAGATCTCGAAATTGGCGAGATCTCGCAGTATTGTTATTCATAAACTCGCGGGATCTCGCTTGAGCCCCGATCTCGCGAGATTTGCATTCCCTAATTGCAAAATACTTATAGTAAAATCATGAAAATTTCTGCGTTTGGGTTTTCGCATACTTTTTAACTAAAGGTGCCCGACATCGACTGTAACTTCGTCATTTTCAGTGGAGCACCCTGCATATTAGTACATTTTTAATTCTACATGAAATTTTAGTATAGTTTTGTCTAAAAACTTTTTTCGAAAAATGCATACCGTAGCCGGAAAACCAAAACGTAGAAATTTTAATGATTTTACTATAAGTATTTTCCATATACAGATAGTTTTAACTCGTCATGGGACACCTTGTATATACAAATTCAACCTTAAATCAAGGCAACAAAAATCATTATTGGTCAGTGTAATCAAACAACGGTATGTGTTTGTATGCGGTTTTATTCTATTTATAAAATCCTCATCAAAGATTTTCGTCAATATTAACTTTATAACTGTATTTGCTTAATAGTTATATTGTTGGATTAACAACTTTAACTTCCATAAAGAGAAATACTTAATAATCGTATAGTCGATATTCCACTTGATAAAATTCAAACAAAACTTCTGGTAAATTAAATATTTTTGTGTCCGTATATTACGAAGAACGTTTCAACAGCATTCTTGATGCTGACTGTTTCCATTAAAAGTTTTTCATTCATATTTAAGAAATGTTTGCAATTTAATATGAAACTTCTTAATTCTTCTTTGATATATACTTTTTATATGAAATTTGTTCCTTTTCAAAGACAAAATGGTAAAAATTGTTTAACAGAATTTTAATTCATGACAAACTTTTCAAATTTAACTTTATAAGTGAAAAAACTACCTCTTATCAAACTCAAATGAGTGTTATATATCTAGAGAAATTTTACTTCTCTTTTTTTGTAGAGTATCATATATCGTATATATCTATTTAAAATGTGACACCTTCAATTTTCCTTTTCGGCTAAGAACAATTTATTATTATATCATCTTATACACCAACACTCACAATTATACAAGTTTCATCTATAATCTGTAGTTTTGCTATCAAAAATATTATTATTAAGTTACAGAGCTGAAATCCTTTACAGTTTTTCGAAATAGGAAGGATCCTACCTTTCTTTCGAATTGCAGTCCTCCTAGTGTCTCTTCCATGGCCACAAATTGGGACTATATGGGACTATAAGGAAAGTGTTCTAGAGCTTTCCAACCCAATTCGTCCAGCGTTTCCACCCTAATCTGTACTATATGCGGTCTAGTGTTGTCATGCAGCAATATCGTACTACGGATTGGAATATCACGTCGTTTGACAGGTTTCACCGTGTTTTTTAGGAGGTTACTTTTATACTGCTCGTTCACAGTTCATTTTTCAGTGAGAAAATTTACTGCAATTACCCCTCTTGTACACAACACCTTCCCCTTTGACAGTTTAACCTTCGCTGTAACTGGCACGCCTTTGTCTTTCTTCTTCCACTCTAAGGAGGTGCAATTACACTTTGGAATATAGTGGTGTATCCAAGTCTCGATTGTGGTAATTTTTCTTCTTTTTCTTTGGTTGCCCTTTTCTAACGAAGTCAATTCGCGAATATTCTTCAGCCATGAAGCCTGTCGTCTACCAGGACTAAATTTTCCCTCGATTTTCCCTTCGAGAAGGCAGGTCATTATTCGGTGCAATAAATTTTCTCTTTCATACTGGAAACTTTTCAGTATAGAAATTTCTGCTCAAAATTCAGAATTCTTGGCACCCATCTGGCTGGAATCTTACCGAATGGTTCAATACTAGCTACAACGATGCCCAATTCTTCAGTCATATCGCGTACAGTACTGCGTCGGTCTCCCAAAATAATTTTCTACCGCGCTGTGACGTTCTAGGGCGCCGCCCATATGACAAGTCTACCACCACATGGCTGTAAGTACACTAAAAAGCGAGATTACGCGGTTTCGGCTATTCTGTACGCTTCGTAACAGACCAGTTTAACATTCAGTGCAGCCAATTCAAGACACTGAATTTTGGTCTATATTCGAATCACATTCGTATAATTAGGATTCGAATAGGGTCAATTGAAATTCGAATGGACGTCAACATCATTTTTAAGAAATGAAATATGCAAATTATATTATGGAAAATATAATTACTTCTATTAAGACAACTATCCCGGACGTTTTAAATGAATATAAATTGGGGAAAACAATAAACAAAGTTTCAGCAATAAAATATTCGTGGACAAAAAGTGGAGAGTCTCAAGTTATTGCAAAACATCCAAAAAATTCGACATCGCTTTCCACTAAGTCATTTTTTGAAGTTCAGGAATAAAAGGTTATGTTAGGGGGATCAGGTGAATATGACAGATGATCAAATCAGCATAACATTGACCAGTCATCCTTTTTTTCTCTTTAAAATATTCAATGGAGATTACATCTTCAGAATCCATTTTTTCGACTCTTTTTTGCATCGATATATCAACGGAGATATTCACTTATTTTATGATTGAAAATATCAAAACATTCGTGTGAATTTTTAATACCAACGAGCTTTTGCTAAGCATAAACCATGCAACACTAAACTTGCAGATGGTTTTTCTATATTTAACCTTTCATGTAAAATATTTCATTTATTGACGATCGCTATTTCAAGCGCACTATTTTCTTTAACCATTTGTGGAGTAGTTACACAAAGTGACGCTTCTTAACGTTTCGTATCATCCGTATTCATATGACCATGTTGAAATGAAGAAAACCACTTACAAGTCATTCCATGAGACGAATATTTACGTAACATTTTTTTCGGTTTCTTCTATTATTTCACCACATGAGAAATAATATTCAATTTACAGAAATATTTTCCTTTATTCATACAACAACTAAAACATTTTTGACCAATAACTTTCAGATGTTCAACTTGAAGCCTACTCTTTGCGATGAGATGTGTACCGTCTTTATAGACAAACCAATCTAGCCGCTCCTTGGTTTGTATATGGGCTGTTTTTTTTTTTTTCGTAAAAATTATTTACCTAAAATTAGACCAACGGATTGTTGTGAAATTTTACATGAAACTATAACTGAAAATAGTAATTCATTCAAAGAAATTGATGGAAATTAATGTTAGTCACTTCCACGTGTTTTTGAGTAATTTAAGCGTTTCGAAGATTGCCGAGAATATGTGCGTAAATGTGAGAAATGAAGCGTAAATTTTACATGAAAATTATAACAAGCGAAAAGCAGAGAAAACTGGTTCGCAAAAATATTTGTACTGACACGTTGAATATAATTAACAATAACTAAAACTTATTAGACAACGTAATAACGTATGATCAATCAATCTGCATTAAAACAAATACAAGGTCTGGCTATTAAATAACGAAACTGGTTACGAAAAAGGGTGAAAATTATCCTTCATTCGAATACTCCCCTTCAATATACTTCCCTCTCCCTGCCAAACATCTTTCCATACGTTTTTACTATTCATCGAAGCAGAGTGCTGAAACCCTTTTTTTGGTGAGGACCTTTCGGAGCTCTGCCTTTCATGGAAATCTGAGCAGACCCGTTGACGCAAGAGCCTTTGGTCAGGAGTTAGATTTTTTCGCACCAACTTCGGACAGGCTTTTGTCATGTCTAATTCCTCGTGTAAAATTTTTCTAACCGTTCTTTTATCGGCGTTTACACCCTCGGCAATCATACAGATGCTCATTCGACGATCTTCCAGCACAATTTGGTTACTTTTGGTAACTGTTTCTGGAGTTCAAACAGTTACAGGGCGACCTGAGCGCTGGTCGACTTCAGTGCTCTCTCGGCCCTCACTAGAGCGTTTACTCCACTCAAAAACATGCGCACGAGATAGAGAATTGTCCCCATATGCCTCTTGCCACAAGTTATAGCACTAAGTTGGAGTTTTTTCAATTTAACGGGAAATTTGATGCGGCACGAGAAACAAACACGTTCGTTTCAAACCGGTAATGCACAAATACTATAATAGTGACGGAAAAGTGTTATGGGTCGTGCATAGACAAGATATCTAGATACCCAACGCATTACTCGTTTTTTACCCCACCCTTCTAGGGCGCCCTCTAGGCGCGCAGTCTCGTTATTTAATAGCCAGACCTCGTATGATTTAAGCTAAAAAAGAAAAAGCGGCACGCGTCCTGAAGGAACTGACAGAAAAAGACTTCCTGTACTGTTTCGAACTATGGAATATTCATGTATGCATGTATGAGTGATGTAAGGATAGAGGAGGGTTATTTATTTAAGATAATGATAAATAAATATACATAATATAAAAATAAAATGTTTATATGACCAGTCTCGTTATTTAATAGCCACAACAGCATTCCATTTTGCCTTAATTTATATTTAGTTCTGGATTTTGTGAATCATTCTAATAAATAATATTCTAAAGAAAATCTCCTCGAACATTCAAACGCAAAATCTCAAAAAATTTGTTGCATTAATCAATTAACATGAAAATTTTGAGTCAATTTGATTGTGGTATGTTTACCTTGAACCTGATCTTCCACTGGGATATATCAAAACTGATGTTTTCTATATGACTAAGTCAGAATTGACTCATTACTAAAAAATATCTGAATGCTCTAGATTTCAGGTCTATTCTGTTCCAAAATAAGTTTTTTTAATAATTTTTGGAAGAAAGATGAAATTGTCATTGTCAATATCATATTTTAATAAAGTCTTCAAGAAAAGTTGAAACGTCAAATTATGTCTTTCTTCCAAAAATTATTAAAAAAAACTTATTTCAAAACAGAAGAGACCTAAAAAATATTATATTGATTCTAACACAAATGGATCACAATGGTTTTAATAGAAATCAACCGACAGATACATAATTGGATTTAAATACCTCAGAGATGAACACAGTACAAAGATGATAGAATATATTTGTAGATTCGTAGATTCAATGGGATCTAGCCTAGACCAAAAAGTCGAAGTTTAAATTTATAGTAGTGCTATCTTTTTGAAGATAAGGAGACGAGTATCTGTAAGGACATCGTATATAGCTCTGCGAAACGGTGCACAAATCCAAACTTACTCTGAAAAGAGCTGTTTCTGAGTACTCCAATAGTATTTTTAATCTGACGAGACATACCCTCATTGAATTTCAGTTATTATTCCATGGTACTAGAATACGGAAAAATTTCAGGTAATGCGATTTAAGTTAGGTTAGGTTAGCTTAGAAAAGGTATTTACGAACTTACTCCCAATCACGTTATCGTAATTTTTAGAGATATAATATGACTTTTAACAATTTTTTTTCAATTTACTCTAATTGTAAACACTTTTTTAATCAATTATCTTATGAAAAATTAGTTCCCCGAGTTATAATATATAATTCCAACCTTCAAAATGGCTTTTAATATAGTTTTCTGAATCTTAGCACCACTTAATTCGAAAAAATTAAGAAATATCAATGACGCATTGATACTAGACAGAAATTTCAGACTTTTCAAAATCAATTGAGTTAAATAAGTTCTATATCATTAAGGAAGTGAAGTTTGCTGTGAAAATTATTTCCGTTCTTTCACATTAAATTTAATAGTATCAATTACTTCAGCTTCGTTTTGATTATGAAAGAGAGAAATATACGAAGGGGGACCGGAAAGTGATTTCGCTTTTCTCAAGTAAATTGAAGAAATACATACAAGTTTTTATTTCTACCCAGTCTTCGATATTAATAATAGATAGAATTTTGGACATAATCCAAGTTTTCAAATGTTTTGTTAATAAAAAAATGTTGAAACAATAATAGTAAATAGAAATCTAAGATATATCTTCTACAGTGTTTTCCATTGCCGTATTGTAGAATGCCTTTTCTGTTAACTATTGCCGGATACTTTTTGATAAAAGATTGTTTCAATGAAGTTTATCCAGGTATCCGCACTTCATAATGGATAATTCTACGTACACTGCTCTAAATACGTAGCGCTTTTTTGGGATGTGAACCTAGCTTCGCAGTAATTCCTAGTTATTTTCTGTCCCCATTAATTAAGCGATTAAAAGACGTTTCTCTTTGGTGCCATCGAAGTAATAACTCACGAGTGATGGAATGGATGGCTTTGATCTTTTTGGAAACATACTATACTTTGTCTCCTGATAAGTGAAATGATTCTCTGTTTAAAATTTCTATCTATTGTTTTTTGCAGTGAAGTGGCTTTATATGGCAGATAGAACAAAAAGTTATTAAAATACAGTTGACCCCGATAATACGATAAACATTTGGCCGGGCAGTAACTCGTCATTTTCTTGATCTACTGCTTCATAACTAGATGTCTCTTTCATTATCTCCTCATCAGTCATTTTATGAAAGATATTTCCGTCTTAATCTATTCCACGGCACCAGGTTTCTAAATCATTCGAACTTGTGTTTCAGCAGCAATTTTCTCCATTACTTCCGAAGATACAATGATTTGAGAATTGTTGATAGGAGTGGCAAACATATGTGGTCATAACTTTTTCCAAATTGGTGTAATAGTTGATGAAGATAATAGATTCCACGATTGACAAAGAGCAAAAAACAAGTTTTTTATATTAAAATCTTTTTTTCTATTGGTTAGTCATTTGATTCAACTTTTAGAAGTAGATTTTTCTAATAAACTGTTTAATATGCTGATCCATGGGTTGAATCAAAGCAATGCAGTTTGGCGGAAAAAACATCGCAGTTGTCAGTTCTTTGGATGGATGACCAGGAGCGTTATCAAGAATCATAACGCGTTTTGAGGAGAGTTATGAGCTTTTCACCATTTTCCAACATCTGGCACGAAACATTCAAAAACCACTTTTTCTACATTTCTACGATTCGGAAACTAAGTAATAATCGGTGGAATGGCGACACTCTGGTTTTCCAAGACCTAAAAAGTTTTGTGCTCAAAAATCTGCTGGAAATATTCTTGCTTCAGTTTTTTGCGATTGCCATGGAGTAATCATGATTCATTTTTTGGATTAGGGTAGAACAATAACTGGAAATTACTATTTGACATTACTGATCACTCTACGGGAAAAAATTTAAGAGAAAAGACGCGGATAACTATCCAAAGGTGTTTTGTTTTTGCAAGACAACACTCTTGCACACACTCATGTTGCGATGCAAAAAATTTTTGATTTAGAGTTTGAGTTACTAGAATACCACCCTTATTCACCAGATTTGGCTCCGTCCGACTATCATCTCTTTCCTCAACTGAAAAAAAGTTTGAAAGGTCGGACATTTTCTTCCAACGAGGAGGTAATTAAAGCTGTGGAGGTCTGGTTTGCAGAACAAGAAGAAACATTTTTTTATAGGTCTAGAGACATTGCAGGTTTGCTGTAATAAATTTATCCAATTAAAAGGAGAATATGTTGATTAATAAAATATTTCGACATTGAAATTTTGTTTGGTTCTATAGTAGGATAAGAATTTTTCAATAAATCCTCGTATAAAGCTTCTTCCACTTCTGGATGTTCAGCTTGTTTGAATGTCTGTCTCTTGCCTGACCCAAAGTTAGTAGTTGACAAGGACTATCCAATCTTCTCGTATTTTCTTAATATCATAAATTGTAGATCGATCTATGCTGCATTCACTTGCTAAACTACTGAAAGATTCATTCCGATTCAGGCGGTCTTAACTATTACATTTCTCACAAGCTTGTGATTACTTGAATAAGTAAGGATACGTAATAAACAATTGATAAACAGTAAATAATGCTAGGCCGCATCACTATCCTCATCGCATGAGGTCAAATTCAAACCAAGCGATCAGAATAAAAATAACTCGTTCAATCATGCATTAGCAAAAATTATCAAAGAAATATTCAATACTAATAAATAATAGACCATATCATATTACAGGAGGTTCCAAATTATATAGAAGCCGGATTATCATTGTAATTTGTTTGGAATCGACATTTAGATGCCTAAAAAATTGTGAAATATTAATTTTGGAATGAATTGTCAAAAACTAGTTTCTTAGACTAAAAGTGATTTTAGCTTAAATGTAAGAGGACAAATATTTGTAATCGTAACTAATGCTGTCTTTCCACCATTGCAAAAGCAAAAATTAAATCGCCAGATATGATCTTCTAGTATTTCACCCCAAATTGCAAGAAATGTCTAATATCCAATCATTTAAGAGTTGAAAATTCAACATAACCTAAAGCATTACTTCCCGGTACTCCAATACTTTATTATTATTAATAATACAATTTTTAAACGAGAAATGAAAGATGTGGAAATAGTTTTTGATGTGAAGACCTTACAGGATACTACGTTTACTATAAACATGGTAAATATAAAAAAACATTGTATCAATATCAGGTAGTTCATAAAAATAGTTCTGATTAGACGGAGAAGGTGCTGGAATATCATCACAACAACTTAATGTTTAATAAAGTATTTCTGTGTAGCACGATGAAAATATTTGAAAAATGATGTTTAAGTTCTTTTCAGTATGGTAATGATTAAAGCAAGGTCTTACGGTGTCATGTACAAGAATTATTTTGAATGTCGTATATTGGTCAACTTCACAATTTCAACCATTCAATTATCAGTTTTTATTTGGATTTGTTGTTATTTTTAAATCATTAGTTATATGATTTCAAATTCTACCAATAAAAAAATAGTCTAAAGTACTAATAAATGATTATAGAAAATGTGTTTGTTTGGAAAATTTTCGAAGCGTAATTATAGAAATTAATCATACAATTAAATTTAAGACTTTTTATATCGTTATATCGTACTTCAGTTAATTCTGAAGTAGATCTTTTCACTCTAAAATGACATTAAACGCATTGAGTATCTAGCAATTTATTTTATGGCTAACAAAATAAAAATATCAGAACATGTAGTAGAAACAATCCAGCCACTAGAATCCGAATGAAATAACGTTGCGGAATATCACGTTTCCCTACAACTTCAACTTTGATCTATACTCATATTTCAATTAACGAAAATGAGCGAACCGGCCTACGAGTAATTACTTCTCATAATTATTCAATTATATAATTGTTAATCATAATTTAAAGTGAAATATGAGTTTATGCATTTTAATATTGAACCTCGTTTTGAGACCATAAAAAGAACGTAACAAAAACAACAAGAATTTTCGACTTGACCGTCTTAAAAATGATCTACAAAAAAAGTATTGTACTTTTCTGATATTTTTTTTTGTAACTAAATCGTCATGAACAGTACTATTATACGTAAAATAACCAGCTTCGTAACTTTGATAAAAACTATGGAAATGTTGGTCTCCAGGTGTAGAATGTTCATTGCTTCTGGAGGTGGCCACTTGGAAAACTTACTTTAAATTTCATGGATATTTTTTTTTAATTTACACTTTGATGTGTGATTTATTCTCATACTTTTTTCATACCTAAAACTTTTCTTGACCAACCAACCTCTAAAGCTAGTTTTTATTACTTTTCATTACTTTGCAGGATCAGAAAATCATAAAATAGCAAGAATTTATTCTAATCCAATTGCTCAATTTTTTTCCACATCGCTTTCTTTGAAGACTAATTCTAGCAAAATTCGACTGTTAAGTAATATTTTTTATTGATGATTCTGAAAGCTAAGTGCTGAGCGCACTTTTTAAGCCTACTAAGAAACCATGAAGTGGCCTGTTTAGACTTTTAATTTAAATTTAAAATTTAGATCATAATTCAAAATAAGCAACTGTTCCTCTTGAGACCAAATTTCCATAATTTTTATCAAAGTTACAAAGCTGGTTATTTTATTTATAATAGTACTATTCATGACGATTTAGTTACAAAAAAAATTTCAGAAAAGTCCAATACTTTTTTTTGTAGATTATTTTTAAGATGGTCAAATCGAAAATTCTCAAAACTTTATAAAAAAATTCATTAATTGGAAACCGTGAAACTGTTGTCTTTCGACGGTATATTTGCGACACTCGGTCAAAATATGCTTCATAGTTAGGTACGAGTTGCAGCTGGAGCAAAATGGTCTGGCAATAGTAGTCATAAGATATCCATGAGTAAGTCTTGAATGGCCAATTCTTACTCTTCTAATCGCAGTTAAGTCTTGCCTTGAGAGACCAGCGAAGATAATAGGTTGGTTACCAATTGAACGCTGTATTTGAAGTAGGGATGTGTTAATAGTGTCCCAAAGCTGCTACCATGTAACTCTGGATTTTCTTTTGAAATGTGATTTTAAATCCTTTCCAATAATTACATTGTCGGTGATGGTATACGTAGCTGCAATTTTTGCCTGTTTGTCTGCTAGTTCGTTGCCTTCGATGCCAATGTGGGAAGGTAGCCAAATTAAAGTAACTGCTATTCCTTGGGATGAGATTAGCTGGTAGGAGTCATGTATTGATTGGACAATAGGATGTTCGGTAAATATATTTTGGATGAATAAAATAGAGGCGAGTGAGTCTGTACATATGGCGACGAGCTTATAAGGTGGAGAGATTGAATTGATGGCCTGTAGAATGCTGAATAGTTCGCCTGTGTGAACGTTACAGGTTGATGGGATTAGGTAAGATTTTATTGCAATTTGTGACGTTGTAACAGAGCAGCCTACTCCTATTTCATTTTTGGATCCATCTGTGTATAACACTAAATCATAGTGGTTATTCATTATTATGTCATTAATTACATTTATAATTAATTGTTTGGGTGTTGCATGCTGTATCTCATAAGGGATTGTGTTGAATTTAGGAATGTTGATAGTCCATGGGGGAGTAGAGGGGATAGGAAGGAGGCTAGTTTGTTTGAGGTTGACGCCGTCAAGCAGCTGTGATAAAATTAAAGGGATAGGTTTTAATAATGTGAAGACTGAGGAGTTGTGTAACGCGTTAGGATTTGATGTGAAAAGCGAGTAGACAGGATTGAGGAGGTTAGCCGATACGGAGGCTGCGTAAGAAAGCAGAATTTGCTGCCGTCTGATCCAAAGAGGGGGTTCATTAGCTTCGCAGTAAATGCTTTCTGTAGGACTAGATCGAAAAGCATCTAAACAGAGGCGTAAAGCTGTATTATGCACCGATTCAGCAGATCAAAGATTTGATTTGAAATATTTATTTTTTTCATGTTATTTTGACGAAATAGCATCCTAACTTTCGTACAAAAATTCATCCGTCAAAATATCAGCAGTTTTTAAAAAGTCATTGATACTTTGATACATTGTTCTTTGATATATCTATCTCCTGATGGTATAAAAAAATATTGCCATCGCCATGGTAAACTAACCCATAAAAGGCAAAGAATAAGACGCATCCAATTTTTTTTAACTAGGCTCAATTTTTAGATATTCATAAAAAATTTAGATTGTTGTTCATCATTGTTACATGTAATTTAACATTTTTCGAGTAATTAGGTAATTAGAGTGAAAAAATTTCAGAAATAACTAAAAATTATACGTAATGATTAAAAAAAATTTCGAATGCGAGTTTTTTTCGTCTTTTTTGCTCTTTCTGAGAAAATTTACCATTGTTACGGGGATATTTTCTATACCATTAGGAACTAGAGATTTCAACGAACAAAAATCTCACCGACTGATATTTTGATGGGAGATTTCTCGATTTAAAATTAAGTCAAAACATAATTTAAAAAAAAATATTATGTATCAAAGGAATTACAGTTAATAAGGGACTTAAAAAGGTAACTTTTCATAAAATTTCGTGTAAAAAAAGTTCTTTATAAAAGATGAAAATGAAAAACTTGGTTTTTGAATTTTTCATAAAAATTTTGAGGTTATATGGGTTCAAAAGTTGTAGATCTCCTTATTACCTATAATTTTGCTATTTTTTACCCTTATTACCCTTTTTTTACCCTTCCCGACGTCAGATCGCCCGTGAATTATTTTCCCTAATATCCTCATGTCATATTATCCTCATTTTGCAATGGGTTTCATAATACAATAATTTTTTCTTAAATTTTTTCTAAATTTTAAAATGATCTAAAATTATCGACCCTGGTCTATTATTACACTGCGTTCAATTTCTATGTCTGAATGAAATTAATTCGTTATGATAACCTCCGAATTCAAACAAGAATGCGATTATCGCAAAACATAATGAAATTAGAAAAACCGTTTCCAAGTAGATTACTACATCTCAGTTTGATGAACAAAATTTTGTTTCAAGAAATAAAAATTCAATTGCCGGGTCATTGCCTGGGAAAACTTATCAGAGAATTTTCATTTGAAGCACCCTTCAATAGAATAAACTTTCCCTGCAATTTGTCACAGTTGAAATAATAAGACGAAATTAATTTTAGGAAAATCGTATCTAGCGAAATGCTGTATAAAAACCACTGGAAGTCCAATTTTTATATCATGTTTTCAAATCTATTGGAACTTTTGATAAAAAGAAAATTTACTAGAAAGTTCGGTTGAATTTCCAATAATTTCATCATAATCAGCAAACGTCTTAGCTCATAATTTTTCTCCGATTTAAAACTTTCTAGTTACATTTTGAATCAACATTTTCAAGCACTTCTATATCAAGTGCGTTCCAATCATTCATTTGGAGTTTCTAGCTTTACACAGGTCAGGTATTGCATCAAAATTGCTATACTGAAATGAGGTTTATTCTCATTTAACAGATACTTCGAAATTGCCCATAATATAGGGTGTCAAAATGTTTTATGGCAATTTTGAAGAACATGCAATTACGATTTACGAACCATTAAAATCTCATTTGCAATTATTTTATGATAAAGTGTTCAAATAGCGTTGGCTTAATTCAAACATCAAGAAATTCAAGGAAGAAACAGACAAAACTACATCATGGCAGAATTGGAAGAAGGAGAAAATAGAAATTTGGAAGCTATGAAGAAATCAAAGACGGAGAATCAAAATCCAACTAAACGATCGGATCAGATGAGATCTAGAAATGGTGAAATATTTGAGGGAAGGCAAGACACGTATATGGGAGATGCTGAAGGAAGCATGTAGAACAGAAACAATACCACAAGAATATGAAGAGAACTCGCTAGTTCCAATCCAGAAGAAAGAAGAACAAATAAATTGCTAAACTACAGAGCAATGTGCCTTCAGTGTTCTACAAAATATACACTATAGAAGGAAGACTAAGAAACGAGGAAGACAAAAAACCGGAAGAAAAACAAGCAGCATTCAGAAAAGGAAGACAAACAATACATAATATTTTCATACTAAGAAATATAATAGAAAGATGTTACAAAAAAAAAACACCACACTTAACGTTCACAGACCTAAGAGCAGCATTCGATTCAATCTAAAGAAACAACGTGTGAAAGATATTAAGCAAACTAGAAATACCAAAAAAAACTATCAGGAGAAGCGTGTTTGAAAGAGTAAAAAGAAAAGTACAACTGAATTAGAAGGTTTCATCAATTGTCACTGGAAAATTTCGAATTTTTTGAAATTTTTTGGTCGATTCGGATACTTATTGGGCGTCCATAACGAAATTTGTCATCAATTAACATGTGGCTATTTTTAAACAGTACAAAACACTAGTACATTCCAGTATTTTCTATAACTTCATTTTTCTAAGCTGCTCTCCACATTATAATAGATACAGTAGCATTTTTACCGAGTACAAAATTTCACAACTGTACGTTATTCACTTAAATATAAAAAACGGAACAAGGACAAATCAATCATTACAGGCGAACAAAAAAACCACGTCGATATCTCAGACGGTACTAAACTGGTTATGATTATCGCAATAGATCAACCGCACCCTTTAGATAGCCAATTCAAGTTCTCGTTTCTGCGCCATCTCTTGGCTCATGAGCAGTACTTAAGGTACATGGAAACAACAGTTTTTTTTCTGCTTTTGGCGGCATATTTCAAATTCAATGGAGTTGTATTAACCAAAACGATCACGATAGTTTCAAATAATACACACTTCGAGAAAATGTGAATAAAAATCAATTTGAAATAACATGCAAACATTGACCATCACCATCATCATGAATATCCAATTAAATCAAAATAGGTGGAAACGACATATTTTTAACTATCTGATTTCATATGAAAAGAGATCTGAAATCAAAACGATTTATCAAGAAAAACATATATAAAAACCTAGGAAGTCAAAAGTTAAAGAAAAGTAAAATATTTCTGTACAATGATCAATTTTCTCTTTTTGATGGTCCTACTAGAACATATGGTACTTTATCGATAGCTTGAGAAGTTTAGAGATGAGGTACAAATGCAGTTTCTTTATCACAAAAAATGAAAAATGCATTTGAATCCCTACAAATTAATTTTCTCACCACAATGTACTAAACACTTTCACACACCCATTTCATATATCAAAATATTTTTGTATGTGAATAAAACGAGAAATGAGATTAACATGTTGTTGTTGGTAGGCATCAACTCCAGATCATCCACGCAAACTCTATATTATGTCAATGCTGTTCTGTGGCTAACCATAGCCCCTAGTGTTACCTACTGTCAAATCTATAAACGTATTAGTTGTGCTCATAAACAAAGAGAATGCGCCATGGTTCATTTTCCCCTCCCGACCAGCGCGTTTTCATACCTTAATTCGCGTACTACAAAAGATTCGGTAACGGCAATGCTATTCTGTTTATTTCTGGGTTCCCCTAAAAGAACATTAGATCCAATCCAGTATTAATGATGGTGAGCAGAAATTTTGACGGCTCGTGTAATTTTAATCGTTTACATCAAGGCTGCTCAACCTTTTGAAGAGTCGGGCCAAACGGTGGATTCAGTCGTTAACGACAGGCCACTCACATTTCCTGTTTCAATTACTCTCAGGACAAGAGCAATAAAAACTTAATTATTAAGAAAATAAAATTGAATCATTGTTAATTAGGAACAAATTGTATCTTATCATAAATTCTAAATAGAGAAACAAAATTGAACTTAAATCTAGGGTAATTTGTTTATACAATCAATGTGATTTCTGCCATTGTTGTCTTTTAATAATTTACGACAAATCCGACGTTGATAGTAACAACAAGTCACAAATACGATGCTCAGTTAAGGCTGCGTGGTACCAATTTCCAAAAACCTGCAAAATCTTCTGAAGAATTTTGTGCTTTCGAAGACAATTTGTTAGCAAAAAGGTTTTTCAACGTATCATGATTTTGCAGTTCTAATTGAATATTGGCAGGATAACTAACTATTTCAGCTAAACTTATTATGAAAGGATTTAAAAATTTTCTACATTTTGTTTTTTACTCTCTAAATCTTGAAATCTCTTCTAAAATGACAGTGATAAGCATTTAATTTTAGATTAGTAGAGTAATTAACATAAACAATATTGAGCTCCTCTTTCTAATGTTTAAATGTGGGGAAGAGAGCTAATTGAAAAGAGATTCAATTTTGCTTTGAATCCGCTTATCAAATTAAACATAGTCGGAAATTAACACTCTTTACCCTGTAATTTGATTTTCAAAATATTGAGGCAATTCGTAATGTCAACAAGAAATGCAAGATCACTCAATCAGGATGTATTCTTCAGTAAATGAACTTCGAATGGTAAAGCCACTTTCTGCTCTAAAAATTGCGACACCTGTTCTCGCAAGTTGAAGAAATGTTTCAACATGCTGCCCCTTGAAAGCCATTGCACAGAACAATACAGTTGAAACTCTCCATATTCTCTGATTTCTTCAAATAATAGCCAATTAAAATTCCACAGTGTGGCCCGCGGGCCTGGGGTTGAACAGCCTGTGTTTACATTTTTCGAAATCCATGATATATTTGCTAAATACTATTAAATATAATAATTATCACAGATTTCTTTATAGTATATTCATAGACATTAAATTGCAATGAGACACATGTTACTTGAATTTTTGTGTGATATGATTTGGCTAGATTTTTCATGAATAGCGTGAAAGTTAGTCTGATTCATATTTTTCTATTTTGTATAAAAGTAAAAATGAAATATAATAGTTCGTATCTTGTAATGTTTTCCATATTCTAGTTAAGAAGTAGTTAAATTTGTAAGTTGTATATATAATTGGTAAAGTCTGATGTTCATTTTTCTTCATTTCGTTTCTCACTTCCGTCACTAGAAGAAGACAACTCTGAGCCAACGTAATTTCAGTAATTTCATTGTGAGTTGTATTTTGAATGTATTTTATGTACTAGAGTTTTGGAAATACTAGTTTTTTTAATATACCCGAAATATGTTGATAGAAACTGATGAACGTTTTTACAATTACTAATGAACTTCCTCGCTATTTAATAAAAAGGCTGGTGTGTCCCAATTTATATCTTCAACTCTACTCGTTAAATCTTATAACACTTCATGCTTTCTATTGTTGACATTAAATAACAATTTTTTTGTTCATAATTCTTTACCTTCTTAATGATATTTTATTGATCGTTAGAAATTACATTTATTTTGGTTTGTGAATGAAAAAAATCGAACAACTTTAACAAACGACAGTTCTGTCGAGAAATACGCGAGATATCAGCTCATCAACTCGCATTGGTGAATAGAAATCGGCCCTCTATAAACGTTTCACTTTAACCTAATCAATCATCAGATCAAAAAAAATATGCTGTATGCAATATGCCTTAATGTGTCAGCGTTATGAGGAGACTGGATACTTTCATAGGCGACCTGGAACAGGCAGAAGGCGATTTACAACCGTTCGAGATAACTGCTCTGATTTGTCAACAACATTAAGAAATATCAGTGAACAGTAAGACGAAGAGTGCAGGAAAATAAAACATCTGCAATTGGTTCAAAACTTATTCCAGCTCATTGGCAAGTACGCCTGCGTTTTGCACAGGATCATTTGAATTTGAAGTGGGAACAATTGGAATCTGTTCTGCTCTCAAAATATACCTCCATGGTAGCAACCGAAGAAGGAAATATCGAAGACCACGAGAGCGATTTGAAGATTGTTGGGTTGCAGAGTGGAGTGCTGATGGAGGTGATTCCTGCATCATCTGATGTGCAATTTCTATAGAAGCACGAAATAATAAAGTGTTCATATTCTTAGGGGCGACCGTGTTCACGGAAGAAGAGATTTAACAGCTGATATATAGAGGAGATTTTAGTAATTCATACGTCGACTACATTGGAGACGAATTTACCTTTAAGCATCGCCAAAATTTTGCAAGATTATAATGCAGAAGTGGGTTTGCTGGTTATGGAGTGGCATAAATCCGATAGAACATTTATGGAATGAGCTAAAAAGAAAAATTAGAGCTAGATTTCCTACCCCAAACTCGATCTCAGAACTTATTGTTACAGTAGAAGCAAAATGGTTAGGTTAGAAACAACAACTAACTTGATTAGATCTATGCCTAGTCGTATGAGAGATGTTATTAGGGCAAGAGGAGGTCATACCCATCATTAGGAAAAAAACCTTCAAATTCAGTTTAGAAGTATATTTGATCACATTCGCGCAATTGAAAAAAATGTATAATCTCATATTCATATCTAGTACCGTCTAAAATTCAAGATTGAACTGTTCTTAGCGACTAGAATGAAGTGGGTACACTAAACGCTTCTTGGGGGGATCTTTCTCCTCTATGTATGCTTCAGAAGACTTACGTCCATCCTGACCGCGTATATGGCATCAATTTCTAAGATTCAAAATTTCAATATGACAAAAATGATAAAAATGTTCACATGTTTCATCAACTTTGCTTTTTTAGACGGACATTCCAATACTCTGCTGTCTAGTGATCCACTTAGTATAGCACTAGAGCTTTAGCACCCCATGCTTCTCATACTTTTTTCTCTTCATTCTTACATAATTTGTTTTATATTCTTCATATCAACACTGTACTATTTATGTAGGTGTCTCCCAACAAGAAGAAAATTGTGAAGCTTTTAGTAGAGGACAACATCGTCAAGCGATGAAAAGAAGCTATAGATATCATACTGCTGGAATTGTGGATGACATAAAGGTAATATATTTTTCAAATTCGAGTATATAACATAATTTATTATTCTTATTATCTTATCACTATCAGATCCCCAATTGTTTAAGCAAAATTATTGATTTTTGTAGATTAAGTTTTTATGATAAATATGATATACGAGGATATATTGGAAAATTCTTAGACTTCTATAGAACCAAACAAAATTTCAATGTCAAAATATTTTATTACTCAACATATTTTCCTCTTAATTGGTTACAATCATTACAGCGAATCTGCAACGTCTCTAGACCTTTCAAAAAAACAGGTTTCTTCTTGCTCTGCAAACCACACCTCCAAAGATTTTATTACCTCCTCCTTTTAAATTTTTTTAAGTTGAGGAAAGAGATGATAGTTGAACAGAGCCAAATGTGGTGAATAAGAGAGGTGTTCTAGTTATTCAAACCCTAAATCACGAATTTTTTGCATGGAAACATGAGATTTGTGTGCAGTGGCGTTGTCCTGCAAAAATAAAACACATTTGGATAGCTTTCCAAGTTTTTTCTCTTCAATTTTTTCCAAACTGAAACAAGAACTTTTCCAGTAGATTTTTGGACACGAAACTTCTTAGGTCTTGGAGAACCAGAGTGTCACCACTCCATCGATTGTTGCTTTGTTTCTGGATCGTAGAAATGTGCCCAAGTCTCATCCATAGTAAGAATTCAGTTTAAGAAGTCTACATCGTTTTCAAATTGAGCACAGATCAAACGCGATGCTTCTACCCTTGCACGCTTTTGGTCAACATTCAAACATTTGGGGATCCATTCTGCAGCAATTTTTCTCATGATATTTTTTCGGAGACTGACACAGAAACTGACCTTCCCGATCGGTCATCATCTTCAATGGAAAATTTACCTCTATTGAAGCTTGCAGTCCAATTTTTCAAGATCGCATACAAAGGACATTGATCACCAAGGGTATTAAGCATATCTTCGTAAATCTTCTTACCTCTTGACCCTTCTAAATACAGGTACTTGATGATGGCTCGATACTCCAATTTTTCAATTTTGAGTTAATCATATCCCCGAGAGATCTGTATTAAACTGCCAAGTGGACTTAATTTAAAAGAGAGAAATCGGTACAGGTTGTTTATAATCGTTCACTCAACATCCATTTAAGGATAGAAACTTTAGAAATAAATTTGGGAGGCAAAAATTAATTAACTCAATGTTAAACAAAAAATGCAATGTTTTCAAATAAAATATTTCATAATAAGGAACTTCAATTGCCTATAAGACTAAGCAACGAAAAAATTAACGAAACAGACTTCTTTGGAAAGATAGTAGTGATGATGAATCATCTGATACTCTGATTGCTCTTTTTCCTTTGCAATTCATCTTTTTAAATTTATGTAATATTTAAGCTACACGAGGAAACTTTTGACTGATATAATCTCCCCGTCAAATGACAATTCTCAGATTTGATTGGTTAAAATTGAACCCTCAGTGCAGCCAACGCAAATTTTTAAGCAAAAAGCTCCGGTTGGCCAGCGAATGGTTGCAAATGTGTTATAATACGGAACCTTTGTTAACCATCGGTGAATTTTCAATGGGCGGTTTAATAACGTCCGGTCGAACAAAACTTTCATAATATAGACCCTAATAGCCCCACCTCTGTATTGCAGCTCGAAACATTTCAGTTATGGAGTGTAGAGAAGGAGGAACATCTCTTATGGACGCTACGTTTAAAATATGGTCTGAATTCTGTAGGGGTAATACGTGGCGTTAATTGTACTATGGGATTGAGATCTGAAGTTAAACACTTACTATATCTGAAACTATATTCAGATTCTATAAAATAACGAAAACAGAATATTATGTAGGTGATGAAAAGAATTAAACAACGTTTAAGAATATTAAAAAAATAGTAAAAAAAGAATACAAAAAATCATGGTGAAAACTTGTTGTATTTCTGGATGTATAAGTGGTTCTTTAAAAGATCGTGGAATTCGTTCATCTCAAAATATAAAACAAGCAAGTCTCTTTGGAATACCATTATATGACTATAACTATTATATTAGTTGCTAATGAAGTTCAATATTTTATTTTTATGAACCGAAATATTTTTTTAATATTCTATTATTTTTATTGATCTAATTATATCGCTATAATTATTATATTAGTTACGGATAAACTTTAATATTTTATTTTAATCAACCAAAATGTTTTTTTATACTATTTCATTATTGTTACATGATTCTACTTTTTTTTCATATTAGAATATATGTATTATCTAAACCAAATAAATAGCTAAATAATAAAGTTAATTTAATGAGATTCTGTTTTGTTAATCGTTTCATTATTTTAATACTACTAATTTCATTATCACGGTCCATTATTTAAAGCATTACTATACAGTTATTTTTAAATCAGCCCGTAAAATTCAAGCGAATATCCTCTATAATCAGCGCCACCTATTTACCCATCAAAAATCAGCTCACATTTTTTAACCCAGAGATATTCCTCCTTCTCTACACTCCATAATTTCAGTGTGGAGACTTACATGTTCGTCTGTACACGACTGTCCACCACATTTAAACTTGGGACACTACCTTTATTTGCAGATACCTAAAGCATCTACTTAATCAATTTGCAGCTTAAAAAGATAAATTCGAGGTTTAATAAGATTAGTATATATCGCAGTTATTTGTTTTATACTAAATGATTATTTGATTTTAGAAAAATGATAATCGGGACGCCAGTATACACAAGCGACTATCCTGGAATTGTACAAGTCAAGAACAGAGACCACCCAACGAGGACCAGACCTAGCATACAATAATAAATCCTGTTGTGTCTTGTATAGTGATCTTCTATCTTATAGTTTGTATATTAGTTGAACTACGGAATATTATAGACAGAATATTATAGAAAAATATTTTCAAAATGACAGCTTGGGTTTATATACGGATTGTATAGTAAATTTGTGTTAATTGGAAATTTTAAAAATTTTCTAGCAAAACTAGAATTTATTGTTAATTACGTTGAAAAATCTATTCGGTATTATTTTATTCGTCATCCTACCTCTACATCTCTACAGCACCAACAAACAAACGAGTCAACTTGAGATTAAAAAAATAATTTGTTGAAGTTTTTTATAAAAATCGAATATTTTGGTTTTTCGGAAGGTATCTTGTAACAAATAAAAATCATTTCTCGTAATTTACGAAAAAGCTTGTTACTGGGGATTTGGTTGAAGAGAAACACTTGGAGTTAAAGAAGTTAGTTTGACATATCCATAAAAATTTATAGGATGATATAAAAAAAGTCACACTGTCTAAACTAGTGTTTATTTATTGTGTAATATTTAGTCAGATTTTTGATTGTCTACAACCTTACATTTTGTAAAAATATAATATTCCGATCTTTATTCTTAGACAAATATGGTCTTTGAAGTCAATTTCAGATTGGCACACCTCTATGTGTGAGCAGTTTTGATATGATTGCTGCTCTTCATTACATACCTTATGTACCAATTAAGTTCGATTTGTTAATGTTTTATCTTGTTTTTGTTAATTTTTTAAGAACCCAAATATTTTTTATATGATTTTTTTTGTTTTCTGTATGGGGAAAATCCCCTCAACAGCAAAGCCTTCATCCACTCATTGGATAGTCCCGGGGGACTTATTTTGCATTCTCCAAAGGATGTTGATGTAACATCGCAACCATTGAAAACAAGGAACACCAGTATGAACTTACTTATAGATCGAAGGTCTTAGAAGATCCAGTTTGTAATAAAATGAGACGTCTGGCCGCTATCACAAAAATCTCGCCACGCCATTTTATCGTTTGTCGCTTCTTTCTATGTGATGTCTGCCAGGCATTCGTTCCGTAGGTTTTCGTTAACTTGATCCGCCCATTTTTTCGTAGGATTTCATGGGGGTGCTAATCTATCACCGGATATTTTGTACTCCTCAACTGCAAGTGTTTAACTCTCAACTCGGTCAGTTTATCTGGGGCATCGTTTAGTTAGTCAGTCAGTCAACTGGAATTGAATTGAATACAAAACTACTGTATTTTGTGATCTAATTAACTTGATACTGAGTTATCAAAAATGAGAATAATGTTTTGATGTAAATGGAAAGCAGCGACTATGTATATGTCAAAAATTAAACATAGTCCACAAAAATCTGAGCTTTAGGTATTTGTTTGTTCTTTTATATAATAAAATTGAGTTTTTTAAAAGTTAATCATATATAAATTTCAGCAATAAATACTGATTCGTAATATTCGTAAATATGTTACCATGAATTTACTTCATACCTCCAACGGTGGACCAAACCACAATATCAAAAAATCGTTTAATATTAAAATGTTTATGGTCTAAAATATAAATTCTTTGGAAGGAATGAACAAAAATGTTTCATATTGTGGAATATGAAGACATGATCTTATACAATATTCCCAATTAACAATTTCTCAATTTTTTTCAATTATTTTCTGTTTTACCACCCTTCATATTCACACTACTCGTTGTCCTAAGTGAGCTATAACGCGGCGCTTCGCAAAAATCTAACAATTAACGTGATATTTTTGACGTGTCGTCTAGGGGCAACAGGGTCCACCTGATCAGTATCTGACACTCATTACGATACCCATATTAACGTCTCCAAAAAAAAGGCAGTGCCACATATGAATGGAAGTGAAAGCTATACTTCATTTATGAGTAGACTTATATTTCAGATGTTCGTGGAAAATTATGACTCATTTTTCCGCGTTTCATAGCAATGCTGGAACTATAATAGTTCTCAAATGTTCAGTAACAAACATTTGCACGGTTTCTAATGTCTCGAAACGATGTTCTTTCCAATGAGTTCTCAATTTAGAGAAAAGGAATTCTTCAGGTGAATAAAAAGGTTGATAAGCTATATAAAAGGAATCTTGATTGATATTGAGATGTTTCTCATCCCAAATTATCAAGAAGTTTCCGGATTCTGTCGACAATTTCGTTAAAAGACATTCGCTGCGAGGTTCAACTCCGATTAATTCATGTCCTCTTTCAATCGCCTTAAACCTGTTAAAAACCTAGTCTTCGTAGGTCTATTAAAATTTCCTAAGAGTTTCTGTTGCAATGAATCCAAGTCTAAAACTGATAGCATATCATTTCGCAAAATTCATGTCACTTTAAAACACAGTTACATTAAAATAATGAGTAAGTAAAACCTACGGACTAGGTCAAGGTGAAACTCGTACTTAATATCAATTGCATTTCCACTTGGCGCCCCATCAAGTCGTTTGCTTCCAGTATTGCCGTATAGAACGCAAAAGAGAGTGAGAAGCTGGTTCAGTTATTCCATTAGCAGAAATAGGGAATTTTTGAGTAGAATATAGTTTATTTTAAAAATGGCAACGATTTAAGAAAAATTTTCCTCTGCAGGGCTGTATCAAAACGCTGAAAAGGAAGTCGGTTACTTAATCTACACCCCTTGTATCTTGCCTCCTTTAGATTTCTTGAGGAACCTCCATCTTAATTCTTTATGTATTTATTTTTTTTTATTATCAACGTTTATTTCCATTTTTCCTCTACAATAACAGTAACAAATAGTAACGCTTCTTAAAATACCAGATTCGACAGACCATGCAGATAATCTCATATGAGTGATTTCCAACAAATCATACGAGTGCTTCTTAAGTAAAGTTCGTTAAAAAAATAACAACAATAGTTTTTTTAGAAAGATCTTTGAATACTTTTGTCCATATAAAAGAACTACATTTTGGAAACCCTCCTGCTCGAACAGCCAAAAGTTGACACTTACTTTTATTTTAACGTTTAACACTAAAGCGATTTCCTTCAAGGTGGCATTTGAAATTGCATTGAAAAAGCCGCTGACAACATATTTCAAAACATCAGTGATTACAAACAGTCGAATTGAGAGTTCTTCATCATAGATGTTCAGACAAACGAATCCATTTTCGGACTTTACTACCAGTTTACGTATATTTTTGTTATCCAGCGATGAATATCTTCAAGACAAAATATAGTACAGGCAAATTGGACGATTTTGAGCTAAAGCCTTAAATCAAATTGAGCGGTTTTGATTTTCTAGATTCTGGGAGGTTTTGGAATACTGAATAAGTCTAGCAGCTCTTAACAAAATTACGGATTTTCGACTTGAAACGTAATTAACTCGAAAACTATGAGGAATTCGAGAAAACTGCCGTAACAAAAAATATAGAGTACAAAAAAGTATCTCTGGTATTTGTTCCTAACCACCTAAGATTTTCACCTTAAAATGGGTTTATACACTCAAAAACATTATGAATTGCGGATAACTCGAAAACATTGAGGATTTTTACACAAACTGCCGGAACAAAAACATTGAGTAATAAAAAGGTTTCAATTTTTTCCTACCTCAAAATTTCAATTATAAAATGGGTATGAACGATCAAAAATAGTCAAAAATCTTGCTTATTTACGTAAAAACCACTGTTCAGACACTACAGTAATGCAGTACGGACTCGGCATCTGTTTACTTCTAAACACGTCGTCTTAGAACGCGCGTAGTTGTCGGTGATCATCTCTTCAGGTGGCAAGATTACTATGGGAAAGAGACGATAAGAAAGGTTACGTACTCTTAAACCAAATATCTTAATGCAATGTCACGACTCGTAATCGTGTAACGTGTTTTCACAAACACAACTTAACATTTTCGAATGAACTTACCCTTGTATATTTAAGGATATATTTTCGGGAAAACGGAACATTTTAAACTTTCTATGCATTTAAAAATTGTAGGGATAAAGATAAATCATCCTGATAACGTTTTTGTATAAACTGAGCTGAGATTTCAAGCTTCAAAATGAGTATCCACATTTTTGTGAAAGAGAAACTATTTGGAAGTATGTGATTATTGAAATAATAATCAACCGAGATCGAAGATAGTTTTCAGGATCGCGATTTTTAAAAGTTAGTTCACACCAACGACAAATCTTTCGTTGGATTTGCTTATTTATATAGCGAGTGATGAAACATCCATTGAAGTTTCAAGTACTTATGTGGCCAATATACCTCTTCATCTCGCGGGATTTTCGAAAATTTTCCAAGTCGAAAATTATGCTAACTTACCCGAGTAGAAAATAGAGATCTGAACCATCATGATGCATTTTGATTTTTTGAAAACGAAGTAGTTTTCCAAGAATTAGAGCAGTTTTCATGGGTGTCTGGAACGTAAATTGGCTCTTCGTTTTCGAGTTATTTGCGTTTCAAAATTTTTTTGAATTATAAGTTTCCAAATGTCGAAAAACCGTGCCCGGAATTTTATTAAGAGTTGCTAGGGTTATTCAGTGCTCGAAAACCTCTGAGAATCTAGAAAATCAGAAGCGCCCAATTCAATTAAGAATCAATCAACTTTTTAAACTCTGACAGCGAAGCTTATACAACTTTTCGTAAAAAGGGATAGTCAGTAATGTAGCGTCTCGTTGCAGCATAACCACGAACTAAGGAATTATAGTCACCAACAGGCTTAGTAAAAAAAACAGCTCTGGTACAAATGATTATTCAAAAATTATAACCAATCATTGTGCATAAATTTTATCTATATACTTCAAAATTGCGTGATTTAAATGGGACATTCAGTATAATACACAATTCTAATTATTGTTCATTCCTCCAAAATGGTCGTAGTTTTAAGAATATTTTTGCCAAATAAAAAAATGGCAGCTGGACATTCCAAATACATTCCAAAATAAACCTGAGCAATATTGTACCTAATCAAAACTCTATCAGGCCTAATATTTCAATTTTTATAAAATATTCGAGTCGTATAGCGACTCTAGTTTGCTTTTTTCTTACTTAGAAACGATTTGGGTGAGTCTGGGAAAGAAAATTTGTGTTATATTTTGTGATCTTCCCCAGGATCACACAAATTTTTGTTAATTCTTATGTGTATATGTGTGTGTGTGGATGAAATAAATGGTAGTAGGGTATGAAAAGTTTACCGTCAGTTCGTAATAATTGGTATTAATTTTCAATATTTGCAGACATTTCATCAAAGTTATTGACTACTTGACTTTTATTACCAAAATTGTAATTATAGAAGTAGAGGAAATATACACACGCCGGTAAAACTCTTGGAGCTTCCAAATTTTCTATAATGGAATAAAAAAAATTTCTAAATTAATTTTGTGAACTTTCTCGCTATATTTTAATGTTGCTCATACGTTTCGTTCATATTTTTTAGTGTTATAATGAAAGGGAAAAACATGAAATACAAAATTTGGTACCAAACATATATTTCATAGAAAGTTGGAATTTTCAAAACTTGTAGCTCAAGAAAGGTTTCCTTTACTCTAGTGAAATAGTGAAATTAACTCACTATAGCATTAAAGAAATAATATTGGAATAGGAATAGATATTGAGGATCAGTTTTCCATTCTTCTTCAACTGTTTTAACTACTGGTGGGTCTGCCAACCAAACTAGTTTTGGACCAGTGTAGTTGAACATAATAAAAAAAAATTTATTCCAAAGTTGAGTAATTGGTCTCATGATATATTCAAGATAGTTACTTCCTGAGAACGACCGTAGTATACAGGGTATCTCACGACAAGTTAAAACTATCTGTATATGGCAAAATACTTATAGTAAAATCATGAAAATTTCTACTTTTGGGTTTTCGGAACTTTTAACTAAAATATTTTCAAAGATATACGATTACCGATACTAGCGAGAGTTGACCTTAACTTTGTTATTTTAAATAGATCACCCTATATATAAATACATTTTTGAAATCTACGTCAAATTTTAGTATACTTTTGTTTGAAAACATTTCTCGAAAAATATTTATACTTTTTGAGTTATGTAAAAAATTTTACCACTGTAGACACTTATAAATTATTTTTTTACGAGGATGCCCTTAGAGATATGAAAATGATTTCTATTGGGTTGCTTTTAGAAAGATCAGACGTATTTGGATCTGTGCTGAAAAGTTTTTCATTTTATACAGGGTGTGTATGAATAGTGTTCAAAATTTAAATTCATAAATATCAAGTTTCTTAATTTTTATTAAATAGAACCACCCAGTTTTTTCTATTTTAATGTATTCATAAGTAAAAAATAAGGCAAATTCATGTATTATTTCCTATAACTAAACCTTACCCTTTCCAGATATTTAATGTTTTCTGTAAATTATTAGAGATGCAGATGTGGACTAAATTTTATATATTCGTGATTAAATTGAGAACGAGCCATTTTAACGATTTTCGAAAGTATCAACAATTGAGTTTTGACAGTTGAATAAGTGTCATTTATTACAAAGCCTACTAAAAGTATACATAAAAAATTAAAACTTGTTAAAAAATACAATAATAAACCTCAGATACCTCGGAAACGACTAAAAGTTGGAATAGGATTAGTGAATACTATTTGATTTGTGTTTTTTACACACCTTGACAAAATAAAGAAAAATAATTTTCTCTTTATTTCTCAGTACTTGTATCAACGGGTCAAAATATAAAATTTAGACCACACCTGCAATTTACAGAAAACATTTAATATCTGGATAAAGGTAAGGTGTAGATATAAGAAAGTATACATAAATTTACCTTATTTTTTACCTCTAAACGCATTAAAATAGAAAAAAACGGGTTGTTCTATTCAAAAAAATAAAGAAACTTGATATTTATGAAGCTGAACTTTGAACACTTCTTATACACACCCTGTATAAAATGGAAAATTTTCAAAAATAGTTTCAAATACGTCTTAACTCGCTAAAAGCAACTAAACCGAAACCATTTTCATATCTTTAAGGGGATCCTCCTAAAAAGATAATTTATAAGGGTCTGCAACTGTCAAATATTTTACAAAAAAATTAATAACTCAAAAAGTATATATTTTTCGAGAAATGTTTTCAAACAAAAGTATACCAAAATTTCTTTGAAAATATTTTAGTTAAAAAGATAGTATCTGAAAACCCAAACACAGAAATTTTCATGATTTTACTATGAGTTTTAACTCGTCGTGAGACACCCTGTATAGATAAGTAGTTTTCATCCCCTATATTTCAGTCTCTTTCTGAAAAGAAACAACTTAGTAGTTAGTAAACATTAATCGCGCTACACTCGCTAATCGGTGTTGCCAATTAAGTTTAAACTAAGCTTCCAAATCCAAAATTGGTAGTAGCAAGTCTTTCACGAAATGATCGTTCCTAAATCTTCCATAAGTTCATACAAAATGTGGCGGGGATAGCTTAGACGTTCGACAGTCTGTCTCCTACTCACATTTTCAGTGTCTTACTCTAATTAATGAATAGATGATGATCTGGGTATATCACGTAATTCCGTAATACTCGTTATATCAAAATTGATAGACCAGCCACTTTTCCATTCATAAGAATAATTGGCTTCCTTATAGAATTTAAATTCATGTAAAAAATTTTAATAAACGCGCAACTAATAAAAGCAGACGATATTGTTTGCAACATTATAAAACATATCAATGTTTATTTCTGTTAAAAAATATGGATTTTGTATTATTTTACTAGATGGGCTCAAGAATGTCACTGGTGTGTGTATATATAGTTCTCTTAAAAATCATATTAAACATTTAAATGACTATAAATTTCTGACAAATACATTTCCGAATCAGAAACAACTCCAAACGCTTCGACTAGCATAGACTTACATTAATCAGAAACTATAGAAAAATTTACTTACCAAATCTTCTGTAGGATATTAGATTAGATTAGGTATGGCGTAAAGGCCGTGAATATACCTCGCTAACACTGAGACCTATTGATCTTTTGTCTACCCCAGTCTGTTAATGAACACACTGTTTACACTACCACTACACCAACAATTACACTGTCTGACGCGCGTTTTGATAACCAAGTAATCGTCTTCGGAGACTGAAGGTAAACTAAAACCTAATAACTTGACTTATCTGCTTTATGCTGAATTTTCCCATCAATAAACCTTCTCCCGCGAAAATTAATTCCAGTGGAAAAACCTCCTTGGTGGGAATCTTCACATTCATTCCTTGACTACTAAACTATAGAGTGGGCTGTAAGAAATTGGCCCTTTGTCCTTATTTAAGCTTTTCTTACATATAGCAATTTGAATTCTTTCAAATGCATCCAACAATGATTATGACTGGCAGCATGATCGTTTTTTGGGTCCGTCCATATTTCATATGAGCTACGTACTCTTTAAACCGGACAATAACGGATCTCTTGGTCTGCCCAATATACCTCGCGTCACAACCCCCACAGCTAATTTCATATATATTACTTTTTTCTAAATTTGGTATTTTATCCTTAGGATTAGCCAACAATTGTATTATTGGATTTATAAACCAATTTAAAACGCACACTGATAAAAATTCTCTCCAACCCCTTTGTATAAACAGGATTGAAAGGTATCGGAACAAGTTTTTCTTGTTTTTCACAATTTTATTCTACTTCTTCATCATTGTTAGTGATATCCCAACGCTCCGTTTCATATAATTCTTGATGATGCATGATAAACTTTTTGAATCCATTTCTTCCTACATATTTTGTACATTCACAAACTCATATTTTTCTATTTTAATTATTGTTCCTTTGTTGAATTACTTCCCATATCTCATCATTTCTATTTTATTTATATCTTACCATATTTTTTCTCCTCCATAGTTTCAATCCATTAATTAAAAGCTAGTTGGAACAGCATTTCCATATCAATCTGGTGTTGTGTTTTTTCCACGATCTGTTCAATTGTGTGTTTTGCATCTATTGTGGGTTTACCTTACGTGAAGACACATTGGTATTCCCCTATGTGTTTTGCTTTACTCGCCAGGTACTCTATAGTTGATATTATTTTAAAAGCCTAATACTTTTGTAGTTTTGGTACATTTTCTCAACTAATTTCTGTATGTTTTTACGTATAATTCTATAGCTGAACTCATGTTTCCCCTTTTTCTATCTAGCCAGCGCCGGACCTACCATCCCCAAGCTGCTATTTTCTTTTCATCAGACTCCACAAGCAAGGCAGCAACAGATATAATTATTGTCAGTGATGCAATTACCACATTTTTTCTTGTTTACTTTACTTAGCTTTGTTATTTTCATTTTGAAAATGTCCACAAAATATTAAAAAAAGTTTGAGGTTAGGAAATTGTTTACTGTTACTTTTGGAATTTCGATTAGTGGCAAACATGATGCAATGGTAAGAAACTTAGATCTCTCTCTCTCACTTGCAACATCATAAGTTTGGTGTCATTTTTATTACGTGCAAGCTGAAATTCTAGGAAATAATCTAGTTACTTTTGGCTTAGCAACCAACATGTCCTTCAGGTTTCATTTCCAAGGCAGCAGCAGATATAATTATTGACATTGATCCATTTATCATTTTTTCACTTCGTTACTTACTTATTTGTTTATTTTACTTATGGAATTTTTGTTAGTGGCAGCTATATTGCAACAAGAGACTTGCATAATGTCAATATTCACTTATGCTATATGACCTTGCAAGAATTGCATGCAATTCCTTGCACCATATCAAGCGGCATTAATATTTTGATCTTGCAAGGGATTGCATGTAATTTCATGCAGGTATATAATCGTTAAAGCAGTTCATTACCATTGTACTTTATCCATAATATTTCCTTTATGTAGGTTTTATAAGTCTTTTCCTTCCCTTCATACATACTCATTTGTTTTTTTTTCTGTTTGACTGCAATTTTACTTGATTCTTCCTCAATTTTTTCTCAATCTTAGCTAATATATGTTACATAAAATACTTTTCGATTTCTTTGTTCTTTTACATCAACTTTGTTTATTGCCATTATTTTAGTCGTTCGTTCATGTATTTGATCACAGGTTTGTTCTTGGTAGCTGAACTGGCAGAACTAGTTTAGGAAGTGTACAATAACTCGTTCTTTGCAGCAGAACCACCGCTAGACTCGCTGTTTTTAGTAGCATTGCAAGAGAACTAGTTCGCCCAGTTCACTGTACTGCTTGCAATGGGTCTAGAATCAGCAATAGGGCAATAAATATAATCTGGAAACGGTGGAACTACATCTTCGTCATCGGACGAATGTAAAAGATTAAAAAGTACTAAACCGTTTTCCATTATTTTAATACTACAAGGCCTGAATCACGTCAAATAACCTCAAATACAACAATCATTAAATGCTCATTGCTCTTTCCATTATTCTGCACTATTTCGTTCTTTGTAACCGATCGAATTAATTCTATACACTCCTGAACTAGCCTGCACAGGTCCAGTTCAGTACAGTTCCAGTGCAGCTACTTAGAACAAACCTCACAATTAACAAAAGTTAAAGTTGTAAATGAGAAGTATCAGTTCCTGAATCGGAGAATGTATTTACGAGAACTTAAATTGCTATTGGAATTTTACCCTTTCGCTCCCAATTGTTTTTTTGCGAGTAATTGGTACTCAACAGCTTAATGGGCTATTCAACGCTCAAATGATATGGAAAAATTGTTAATTTATTTTTTATTTCAAGAGGGTAGTTAGGGGGTAGTCGGGACACATAGATCCTAATGGAAACTTTGTGCGGGACATATTTAAACCAATGGTATTCATTATAATTTTATTCACAACCAATTTTTATTTGGATTTTGGAAATTTTGGAATCACAGCGTTCCCATATTTATTCCTCGCTTTGTAGGTTTCAAAGGGAGGTATTGTTTCAGAGAACTCCTGTCCTTGAACTTATCCTTGGCTTCATCAATACTTTGGAAAGTGCTCTCACTCCTTGCTTTTTAAAATATTTCTTTCAAACAATCAACCACTGGTTTCATGTAGTACAGTTTAGTTGCGTTCTCGTTTTTTTCAGGATGGTTGAAGTACATCTTTGAGGACAAAAGTTGGAACCTATTTCTGGATATGGCCTGTTTGATTGCAGTGTTTCCAATTGAAGAATTATTAGACCAATAATGTTGGAATGTTGGAACCCTATTGTAAGACATAATGAAGTAGCATCCCAGTACAATCATTATCTCGTGCTGATCGGTTAGAACAGCCTTTTGCTTTTTATCTTTATTGAGCATATTCAATCTTCCATTGGTTTGTTGTGCAATCCATAAAAAAAGACTTCTTGGAAACATCTTGAGAAATACATCAAGCTCAGTTGATCCACTGCTCAGATCAGCCAGAATGCTGCATGGTTTAGCACTAGGGACATTCTTTTTTGGAGTGAATTGCGTGTGTAGTTTCTTCCAAGTGTCCGAAGAAACAAGTGGGGAGACAGTTTGTACCTCATTATCTGAACTAATATTCTATACTTCTTCATTGTTTTCAGATTCTCCTCCTGAATTCTCAGCAGCAGATCCAAGATGATTTCCTCCTGGATATTCTGTAGACACATCCGACTCCCCATTATCTTCTGACTCGTCAGGTTCAAATACTGAACCGCTGTTCATAAGGGTCCTCAATATCAGACAAATGTTCAACCATATACTGTAATTCAGCCTGACTCAGTTTCCTTTTTCTACAAAAAATAAATTCAAAATTACCAATGGGACAAAAAGATCCCAAAAAACATAACCAATGGGACGTATATGTCCCAAAACAAAATTATCATTTTCTAGTGACCAAGTGAATGGAGTTTGCAGCTAACAGGTGGCGATTTTATTTCTGGATATACTTTATTTCTTACCTGGACATTATTTGAAAACAATTGTAGCAACAAATCACTCAAATAATCAGAAAATTGATAATATTTGAGAACTTCGTCTACTCTATTTTTAATATATGTTTATTCGTAGATACGGTTGTAAACTACCAGCGGGACTTATTCGATTCAGTTTAGCACGTCTCAATTTCCCTCTAGTAATTTTTGAATATGTGGCGGGACGTATATGACCCATTGGGAGTGAAAGGGTTAAAAATGATTAAGACATACGAAAAATATGTATACAGTTAGTAAACACAAACAATTTTTGATCTTTGTAATGACATTTTAATTTTGTAAGTGACGTTACCTTGTGAAAATATCATCGATTGTTACGACCCATTAACTGACCTATATTCCTTCAATAGCAATTTTACCTTGTACCATGTATTGTGTTTATGTTAATTTTTTGAACAAACCGTTCAATAATTATTTTTTGTTCCAAGAAAAATACAAGTTTTATTTCGATTGATTTTAGAATAATATATTTATTTTTAACGTAGTAACAATGTACAATATTTGTTATATTTATTATTATTGAGATTGATGAATAAAGCCTTTATGATGATTATCCTTTGTCTTTTTGTATCCACTTCCCGTTGTTTCCACGAGATGGTTCATTTGCTCTATCGACGTTACTAGAGCTTTTATTGCTTTCAAATAGTTAGCTTACATTTTTTTTCGTTAGATAACGGTAGTTATGCTATACCTATATAATTAAAGGCGTTTATTGCTTCGTTCTACACGGTTGAGTAGTTAACTCAACTTGTCTTTTCCCTCCGACATTCGTAGACGGTGGACGTACAGGGTGTCAAACATAAAGTGACCCATATACTTTTCTCAAAACCTGTAAGAGTTATCAACAAACTCTAATTACAGAAGTTCTTTGTATTTGAAGGAATTTTTAGATAATTGACTTGTGGATTATACAGGTTGTCCCAATTCTTCAGTATAGACAGCAAATTAGAATTTTAAATGGAACACCCTATATTTTATAGCGATTTTTGATTTAGTTTAGTTTAGAATTCCACGACCATTATATATCGGTTTAGGACATATAAAATGATTCTTATTTCTATGCGCCTTCTATTGAAGTTATAAGATACAGGGTGTGCTATTTAAAAAATATGTGTTGTTAAATTTTTATTAAAAAATTCGAAACTCATACATTAAAAAAACCACCCATTATTACTAGAGTCGAAAATCACGAAAATTCAATCAATAAAAAAAGTTTTGTGTTAAAAAAATAATTTTGCATATGATGTCAAGTAGCCTCATTTTCATTTTGCGGAGTTTTCCAAATATAACGATTTTTCAATAAAAATTCAAATAACCTGAAATATGTTCTAAGCCGTGCAGAAATCAAATACGTCGGTCTCATGAAATTTACCCTTATTTTCATCACTAAATCAAAAAACGCAATAAAATATAGGGTCTTCCATTTGAAATTCCAAAGTTGATATCGATGCTGAAGACTTGAGACAACCTGTATAATCCAAAAGTCAATAATCTAAAAATTAAATACAAAGAACTTTTGTAATAAATTTTTTTAATAACTCTTACAGGTTTTGAAAAAAGTATATGGGTCCCCTTACGTATGACATCCTCTTCGTGAATATGGATTTTTAATTATGAAACCGAGATGCTAAATCACGATTTAATACGTGCGGAACGGTTATAAAGGCGTTGATATCCGTTTCCCTCAACCATAAATTCGTATTAATAACAAGGACTCGAGAAACCCTATTCATGACACCAAATCAAATTAGTGGAAAAATCAGGTTGACTGTTTTATTGAAATAATAAAAAAAATATGAAATTCAATCTAGGTATATACGAGGTTAAGTCAAATTGATTAATTGACAGTGAAATTAAATGAAAAAATAATTTGAGACAGTAAATGATTAAAAATGTCTTTCTTATTGTTGTAAATCAGCATACGCCATCTGTTATCGAATAGAAATATTAAATTCGTTAGTCATAGTTCGAACTCGTAACAGTATATTTGGAATATAAACCGTAAGATGGCGTATCGCTCATAAATTATTATTTTTCAAAATATCTTAGGAATAAAATAAATAGTGAATGTTTTGTACAAAAATAAAAAATATCCCGTTGTTTTTTGCATACTTTCGCTGTAAAAATGTATTTCAGATTATTACGTCGAAGAATCGCCTTTCTAAGCGACAGAAGATCGGTTTGGCGTTAACGTTTTTATGTCTAAATAAAGAAGAGATACAATGAAAAAAAAGGATAGAGATGAAACAGTAGCTATAAAAACGAATTGATTCGAACCATATCAATATTTTAAGTATTCTTGATCCTAAAGACTTTTTCAATTTACTAAGAATGCCAAACCCACCTTTTTGTACTCTCGCTTAAAAGCCGCTTAGTCTCCGCTATGTTGGTGTCGACGTTAAGCTCTTTGAGCTTGTCCCTTAAGATCACCGAAGCTTTTTTTTAATTTTTATCTTTGTATCTATCCGCTTTGATGTCCAACAAGCATGGTAAACCGCCATACAGGAATAAAAATTCGGGGTTCGTGCTCCATTGCTCCACGCATGTTATCGATGACTTCCTACTCACTACTAAAGTACTCGCGTCAGCCGACAGCGTTTCACACGGTCGGAGCCGACCACATACGAAGCTTGTCGAGAGGGATGCGCCCATGACCAAAGTTGCTCAAGGTCGTGTACCACCCAACCAAATATTGGTGGGTCAACTGGTTTCCATACTCTCCATTTTTATGGAAAGAAATGAGAAATGTTTGATAAACTAGCTGAAGTTGAAGATATAGGTGAACAAGTGTGATGATAAATTTGTTGTATTGTCACCATTTTTATAATTTTAACCACACAAGTTGTAAGTCACATTATCATCAAAAAGTAAACAATTCACGAGATTGAGGTTATTAAAACACCGATATCACTATAATAAAACTAAGTCGATAAAATGTGCGTGCCGATAAAACTTAAAAAGGAGTCCCGACACGATAAAGGGACTTATGTGGTGTGATAGCCCTTTATCCCTCCTTGAACAAGAAAGTTCCCGTTTTAATCTAAAGGGCATGTTTTTAAAGGTATAAGGGACTTTCCGATCCTTCAACTTGGAAATTAAGTCCAGTGGCGCCATCTGTTATCGAATATTTGAACTTCGTCAAGACAACTATGGAGACTATACACTCCAATAGTCATAGTATATAGTCTCCATAGTTGTAAGCCATTTCAGCATGTGTAGTAGTGGCGCGAAATTTAAAATTCCAATTTCAATAAAATCTTAAATTTCATTTGTTACTATAATAAAGTTGTTAAATTTTGTGTATTTATACGTCATTATTTAACGTATATTTTGGAGTTAAAGCGACATAATTTTAGTTATCCAAATTAGTTCTCAAAATATTTAAAAATTTAGGTTTTTAAATTTCGCGCCTTTACTACATACGCTACCGCTACAGAAGCTAGAAAGTTCCCGTTTTAATCTAAAGGGCGTGTTTCTAAAGATATAAGGAACTTTCCAACCCTACAACTTGGAAATTAAGTATAGTGGCGCCATCTGTTATCGAATATTTGAACTTCATTCAGGACAACGATTGTTTGGGTTGCATTTCCAAAAGCGTTGCGAGCAATAGTACCATGTGTAGTAGTGGCGCGAAATTTAAAATTCCAATTTCAATAAAGTCTTAAATTTAATTTGTTGCTATAATAAAGTTATTGAATTTTGTGTATTTATACGTCATTAGCTAACTTATATTTTGGAGTTAAAGCGACATAATTTTAGTTATCCAAATTAGTTCTCAAAACATTAAAAAATTTAGGTTTTTTAATTTCGCGCTTTTACTACAAATGCTACCGCTATAGAACCTTTTATTATGGCGGACGATAATGACCAGAATACTCTAGAAGGTGTGAGAGAGAAAATATTTTCAAATTTTCTCGAATATTCTAGAGCCTAGCTCTCTGAATATATAAGAGCCCGGTGTCGCTCACCAGAGTTAGTTTAATATGAACAGCGAAACGAGCGATTTCAAAACGAAAAGAAGAGAAGTTATCTGTGAGCCTTTATTTAGAAGTATCACGTGTGAGTATTTTTAATAGTGTGTTTAATTAACTCTCGATTTTGAAACGAAATAGAAAAAAGTTATTTGTGGGTTTTTATTGTGAAATTTCAAATGTGAGTATTTTTAATAGTGTTTAATTAATTCTAATGGTTTTTTTTTTCTTTAAATTGTAATTTTCTTAACCTTCAAAAAGTCGCGCGGCGTCGAATTGATGCCTTCTATATACTTTTGGCCGTAAACAAAATATCGCTCGACCGCTTGAAGGTTAAATATATTTTTTTGTCTCAACATACCCCACGTTTCCGTTACAAAATAATTATCTATAAAATGTTTATTTAATTTATATTTTATAGAATACAATGCCCAGACGTAAGAGAGGAGGAGATTTGGCCAGTTCTGCAGCGAAACGGCGGAAACAAAAAGAATCTCGAAGAAATGAAACGGAATAAGAGCACGAAGCACGTTTACAGAATCAACGGACCAGAATGAGTAACCTGAGAAGCAGAAGAAGCGAAGAAAGAACAGCATTTAAAAGTACTGAAGAGTCGAGAATTTTATAAGATAATCTAACAAAGGAAGCATTCCACTACGAACCGACGAAAAAATATTACAATCATAAATACGTTGTTATTGGAAAAATGAATAACGTACGTTTGCCAGTTTGCCATGTATATATACTCCGGACAATAAAATGAAAAATGTTGTTTATAAACAAGTATTGTAAATAATGAGAAAACGTTTTCAATAAACTTTTTTTTTTACTTTTTAGGTCATAGTTTATTTTTTTATTTCGACTCTACCACGTCATCTCATATCAACTCCCGGGCGAAGCCGGGTTTTTTTTGCTATATATGGAACATAAACAAAACATAATACTTAACAGTCATAGACAATAAAGTTATTTTTTCTTTCTTTTACGGTTTTATATTCTAGCGACGACAGTATCAAACTAAAAAAGAATGTATCGTTTTTGATAATGGTTTTATCGATAGCTCGATACATCGGATTAATATTATAATATCAGTTAAAAATATCGATACATCGATATATCGATACTTTTTCAGCAAGTATATTGTCAATGTCTTCCTGTCAGATGTCATGTATTGGTTATAATTTTGGTTTCAACTATTAAAAATATTTGATTAGCTATTAATATAAATTTCGCACAATTTTATATAACCTACTAATATAAAAGAGTAGTTGTATATTATTTAAAATCATTTTTAATCTTAACTCGAATTTATAGATAAACTTTCTCTTCCCGAAAAACATAACACGTAATTTACAAGGTAGTTCTTTTTTACCTATAATTGGACAATATTAAACAAAAATTCAGAAATGTCGAAGAAGCCAAATAGTGCAACTGCCAGATTGAAACAAGATTACTTGAGGTTAAAAAGAGATCCTGTACCTTATATAACTGCTGAGCCCCTTCCAACAAACATATTAGAATGGTATTTATACATTTAAATTAAACAGTATCTTAGCTTTTATGACTGGAATAGAATGCTATGAAAAGTTCATATGTTTATTATTTTCAGGCATTACGTTGTTTGTGGACCAGAGAAGTCTCCATATGAGGGAGGTTATTATCATGGAAAGCTAGTATTTCCAAGAGAATTTCCCTTTAAACCTCCGTCAATATATATGATAACACCTAATGGAAGATTCAAAACTAATAAAAAACTTTGTCTAAGCATTTCTGATTTCCATCCAGATACTTGGAATCCGGCGTGGAGTGTCTCCACAATTTTAACTGGATTGTTAAGCTTTATGGTGCGTATATTAGTACGATTTATTCCAGATTGTTCAGTTAACTGTTTAATTATAATTGAATTAAGATAATCCAATTTACTCAATTGTTATTTTTTTCTTCTATTTGGTAGTCAGACTTTGACGTCGATGTTTAAAGCTTTGAGAAATTTCTACATCGTAGTTAAATATCACAAATAAATAGTTTGGTGAATGATAGACTAAAAAAGTAAAATTTGGTTATTTCACTAAGACATCTTATTATATTTCAATGTGTATTCAATTTAAATAAGAATAAAAACTATTGTAAGATAAGAGCACTAGTGGCCAGACACTTTAGTGAGAAGAGCTCTTTAACAAATAATTTCAAATGAAAAAAAGAAAAATATCTTCAATTTTTAATAATATTAGGTAATTAGTACTAAGTAAATTCACATAATTAGAATTTCTGAAGACTTTTATTTCTTTCGACCTGCACTTTTATTTAAATTTCTTATGAAGTAATTTATTGAATATCGCTGCAAAAAGTGTATAGAGCTAAAAGAAGATTATATTGAAAATAAAAATATTTTTTCAAACATTTTTGTTTTCTTTATTGCGCCAGGTACTTCTGGGACCATCCTCGTAGAAGGCATACATAAACTTAAAATGTATTTTCACTTGTATTTTTTAGCTTGAAAAAAGTCCAACGCTAGGCAGTATTGAAACAACTGATTACGACAAGAGACAATTTGCATACCAATCGTTGGAGTTCAATTTAAGAAACAAAACTTTTTCTGATTTATTTCCAGAGACAGTAGCATCTATGCAAGTATGTAAACGAGTATTTTTCAGTATCAAATTTTTTCCTAAGCAAAAAAGCAGTTAATATTATGAATGTTGTTTTAGGCGGACCTGGCTGTGAGAAATGCAACACAAGCTGTTAACGTAGAAAATCAAAATAATTCCCAAATCACTGATCAACCCAGTAGTTTCCAATCATGTATAACAAATTTATGTGTCATTATTGGATTTGCAGCTTTCGCCTTTACTGTTAAATATGTTATGAAAACAACAGCATCAGAAGCAGAATGACTGTCAATTATATAATTGTTTCATATTTTTGTTTGAACTCAAAACAAAGTTTTTATGCTGTGAAGCGAAATACCCAAGTATTATTATTTATTATACTTATTCAAGTGTTTAACACTAATAAACATCAATTTATAATACTTATTCAAGTGTCTAACACTAATAAACATCAATTTATAAAATTTAGTATTCAGTAATTGATGTATAGTTGCAGCAGTTATACATTGAATTTCCCACTTCACTATGTTTTTAATTTTTTTGTTATTCGCTAATGATTCTATCCAATAAACAAAAATTCTAGTCTCATATTTCTCATCCATTCCATTCTCTTTTTCAGAAAAAGTCATGTGATTAATCCCAAATCTGTCTTTTGTTTCAGGATGGTAAACAATAAATTATTTACACATTATATAAACATATCTCACTTCTATCTCAATAGCACCATATCCCAAAAAAATTTAAAATTGACATTTTCCATCCAATGTTAAGATGATTTTGCACGATTTTATAGTGCCATATCATTAGTATTAAGAGATTCTGTGTGAGGCGCCAAGTTTCACTATTACAATTAGTTACTCACAACTGTATGCATAAAAATCATGACATATGAGAAGGAAAAATCATATTCCTTTCAAGTGAAGATTTCCAAGAGGTGGTTATAAAAAAAGAGGAAGAAAAAATGACTATTATTTGGTTCTGATCCTGGCCTACACAACTAAGCCAAATATTGTAGCAAACAAAAAGAAAGACTTTTTATCCTTATTTGCAGTCAGTGTGATTTACAAATCGTACCTACTTATTTATCAGGTTATGCTAGATTTAAGAAATTAATTTTGATTTAAAATTTTCCTTCCATTTCGCTCAATATTATTTTGTTTCTTTGATGTTGCTTATTCTTACATTATGTTTTATTCGCATTCAGGATGTCTTTGTAATATATATTTTATAGTCAAATTGGAACTACAGCTGGTGCAAAAGGGTCTGGTGGTAGAAGACATAACCATGAGTGGCCAATTCTTATCCTTCTTGCAATGGTTAAGTCTTATCTGGAGAGACCTGTGAAATTACTTGGTGGGGATGTATAGAGCTGTAAGGAAGTGTTTAAGTTTTGCTGCCACGTTATTCTGGTTATATTGTCGGTAATAGTATAAGTTAAAACACTTTTTGCTTATTGGTCTGCTAATTCAATACCTACGATTCCAATGTGGGAAAGTAACCAGATGATAGTAACTGTTATTTTTTTGGTGTGTGAGAGATTGGTAGGGTGATATATAGATTGGACAATAGGATGATCAGTAAATATATTCAATATATTTCAACACTTTATTTAAAAATATAATCAAAAGTAACAAGTCAATTTAAACAATTATTAATTCATTCCAAAAGTTATAGGAATAAAACCAACATTGGTTTTCAAAAAACTTGGTGGTAGACAATCTTCCATTGAATTATTTTCTTCGGAAAAATTGATTCGTGAAGCGCAAGGAAAACAGTGACCTTCATAGCTGATATTACATACTTCAAATTCAGGTAGACTATTAAAATAATTTGTGATGTAATTGGTCTGATAATTCAAATCGTTTGTGTATAAATCTGGTGTTGCGCAAAAATTATCGCAAGAAAGGGGCAGATGGAGGTTGTATTTGCAAGAAACGTCTTTGTGACAAAAACAACCATAGATCTGAAACATAAAAATCCAATTTCAGTTTGAAAACTGTTGAAATCTTATAAAAAATCAATCTTTAATGTGATAATTCTACGTCTTAGAACATGAATGCAGTCATTTTTTTATACTGAGGACGATTTATGGGAATTGGCCCAGGTGTATAAGTTGCTCCTCTACAGGGTTGTGGTTGCACTGCTTCGAGGTGAAAAACAAACGACCAAACGGGGTTTGAAGAAAGAAGAAAAAAAAAAGAAAGCTCCAGCCTAAAAAACTGACATTTTGACCGACGATTAAAACATCCATTTAGATAGGATAAGGGAAATTTTTTAATAAGAGGAAGGTTTGTTTGTCTAATATAGGAGTCGCTCCTTTGCACGATGGGGTTGTGGTGGTACCTACTTATCGCATCACTAATTGTGACACGCCAGGTAAGCCGCCCTTCACAGTTTGTCTAGGGTTGTTTTCTTCCCCAATTTTGGCTACAATATGAAAGCTGCATAGATTATAATCGGTCACGCCTCAGAACTGTACATGTAGTTTATAATTTTGCGTTTTAGGCCCCTGTAGAATAGAATACAGAATTGAAAAATTTATTTTCAGAAATGACGGTGCAGGAGAGACAAAAAAACTAGTGTATAAAAATAAAAACGAAATACTAAAAATGGAAAAGCTTCTGGACTGGATGACATACACGCAGAAATCATAAAAATAATTGAAGAGAAAAATCTGAACATTATCATTAAATTATTCATTTAGATATATGAAAGTGCAAACATTCCACAAGACTAGCTGGTGTCAGTTTTCTTCTCCCTCCCAAAGATAAACGAAGCTACGAAATGTAGTTATTTTAGACTTATTAGTTCAACTTTCCGACGGGCGCGCTCTTGTACTGAGTGCCACAGATATTTTGTTTCGGTTTTCCCTTACACCTGAAGGATTAACGAGACTTCTCACCCTTCATTATTCCACCCCTACCACAATCTTTACACAATATAAAAGAAAGCAGAAAAAAACTGCAGTGGTTTAGTGATAAACAACCATTAAAGTGAAAATATTGAGCATTAAGTTATGTGTTAATAATTTTATTTTGTTCAAATAAAACGTGTTTTCAATTTTTGTGCATCTAATACTTAATAATATAAGTATCATCTAATAGTTTATATATATAATAAAATATTATTCTATGGACTTATTGTTTCAATTAGAATATTGATTAAACAAAGAAGAAATAAAACTACAGTAAAACAAGCACTAGGAGCTAATTTTTTGATATAATTCAGTTAATCCATTGTAAAAACCACAGTTAAGAGCAAATAATCTATTTTATCAAAATTAAATGTAAAAATAAACATTTAGGTACATGAAGGTTTTAAATAAAATAAACTTGTGTTGTCATCGCGCACCTGCTGGTGTTATAAAAAGGGGCGCGCCCGCCGGAAGGTTAGTGTCGCACATGCTAAAGCTGTTTCTAAAAATTATTTACCAACGCATCTACAAGAAATGTAAACAAGACATTAGCGATGAACAGTTTGGTTTCAATAGTGAATTTGCTACACGAGAAGCATTAGTCAGTCTCATTATACTACTACAAAAATGCGGAAACCAGCAAAAGGATCTCTTCTTATGTTTTATTGATTGTGGAAAGGCTTTCGACAAAGTAAGACACGATAAGCTGATGGACTGCATTTACAGAAAGGGTCTAGACGAGAATGACCTCAAAATCATACAGACGCTTTGTGCTAACCAAACTGCAGTGATGAGAACTGAAACCGGCGACACAGAACCACAACAGCATCAAGCGACAGGGATGCATGTTGTCTCCTCTACTCTTCAATATACAGTGTGTCTACTTAAGCTGGAACTATATGGAAAAATTTTTTATTATTGGCTTTATGAAAAAGTTATTCTTGACAAAAAGTTCTGCATGGTCCAAAAGTCAAAATGCAACTATCTGGTATCAATTTTTTAGAGTAGTATACGAGGTTTGTCAAAAAATCTGAATTTTGTGGAAGAGTACAGTATTTTTATTTTTTACAATTCAGAAAAATCTTATGAATTAAAGTGGTTTTTAATTGAAAGTTATATTTAAATATTATAGTTATTTTTAAATATAGTTATATTTAAATATGCAGCCATTTATTATGAAAATTCAGGTTATGTGAATATTTACAAATGAGTTCGTATCAATTACTCTAGCATATGGTATATTGGTATACTGTATATTCAGAAGAAGTATTTGCCAGAGCATTAGATGAAGCAAGAGAAGTTGTTAAAATCAGTGGAAAAATTCTTAATAATATACAGACCACAAAAATTATCGCATCATTGGTATTTTTGGATATTTTTAATACTTAATTTTAGTTTTTTGGGACAATCTGTATATGTATCAACTTAATAGATATTTTTGGTTTCTTATCATGGGCAAAAAATATCACAATTTCTTACAAAATGCTCTCTGTGCTATTGTTCGTCCACACGCTGCCAGAGTGGTTCGGCAGTACTTAGACGAGGTCGAAATACCCACTCTGAATGGGCCTGACCTTAACCCAATAGAGCATGTCTAGGACAACATCCGGCACCAATAAGAACACTAGATGATCTTCAAAATGTTCTTTTTAACTTCTGGGAAAATATACCGCAAGGATACGTCCAGAACCTGTTTAGAAGCCTTCCAAGACGAATGGAAGCTGTAATTAGAGCGAGGGGCGGCAACACATGCTATTAGAAATTCATTGTCTGGTTTTAGTTTAAACACCATTCATTTTTTTGTATTGATGTTCTGTACAATTTTTTTGATATTTTCTATGTTTGGTAAATCAAACTTTTTGTCCTCTGTAGATTAAACTGATATAAAATAAATGTTGCAAAAAGGCGTATCTATTGGTATTTTAATTCGTAATAATAATAAAATTCGAAAAACAGGCAACACATTTAAATTATTTAAAAAATAATGAGTGATGCATTCATTTTTGTGCGGTGTATATAAGGTACGTTGATGACACGGTCTTATTTACTTAAATACTAAAATTATAGGAGAAGATTATGGCCTTAACATCAACATCATAAAGACCAAAAGATATAGACCCAGATATAGAAATGAAATCAAGCATCGTGCAAGCAAGAAATGTCTTTCTAAAAATGAGACAATTGCTTACATCCCGAGCACTCGACCTTAAAATCCGGTATTGGCAGACGACAGGTTTCATGGCTGAAGAATATTCACGAGTGGACCGGCTTAGACTCTCAGACACTGATAAGAAGGGCCAGAGACTGAAATGACTCATTAGAAGAGGGCACCCAATGAAAAAGAAGTATAAAAATGTGGCTATAGCTAGAAAATTGATGTTAGAAAAGTTATCAAAGGATGTGGAAAAAAGGTAATAGAAATAAAACAGCGTAAATCATATTTCGCAGCTAAATCAATAGGTATATTTTCAAATTGAACTATATCATTTTGATATGGATTTAATACGTTAAATTAATGGAATGGTCGACATCATTGACATTTCTACATATTCACAAAAAAACAAATTAGATGCTGTTGAGAATTTCGTTATTATTATTTGCGTTAAGTCAATGATAATTTTAACATGTCCAAACCTACAAATCAAATTATTACACACATTTTATGGTTTTTGTGAATAATTGTTAGTTATAGCCTTTGATCATGTTCTAGTAGGTCTTAATTAACTCTTTAACAGAGTTGTATATTAATTTGCATTATTATGTTTCTAAATCTTCTTGATTTTAGGGCTCTTTGGTTTTTTCAATAATTTTTGAAAAATAGATAAAATTGACTTTTCGACTTTTCTTTAAGCCTTTATCAAAATATGATATTGAGCCTTACATCTCAAAAAAAACGAATGGGGTACAAAAAGGGCTTAGTTTACGTCTAGTACCCTGTTTAAACCAAACTCCCCAAGAAACAGGTATATTTTACTCGTCTATTTACATTTTATAATTTAATAATCAGTTGTAGCCAGTTAACGAGGTATAATAATGATTTTTTTCAAGTTCAAGAAGGACAATTAAGTGCATCTGTATAAAAAGTAATTATAAAAATTATCACTTTATAAAATGAAGCATCTATGTTTATAATAGATCAAACAAAATTGTCGGCAAAGATTTTTATATAAGTTTTTATAATCTGCAATTATTGATATTGGAAGAACTATATCAGTTATTTATATACTTTAATTGAGACCGAGACTTCCTGAGGATGAGTCTCCAGCCGGGGAATTTAAGGTTACAAGTTAAGAAAAGTTGATTTATGGTTTACACTTTTCAATTATCTACTTTTTACTGTGTTAGATCTTAAGCAATGATCATTCAGCGTAAAAGTTTAACATTTATTGATTGTTTGCTAAAATTATACGAGAGCAAATGTGCTAAAATTGTTTAAAATTTTCGATTTGAATAATATTGTTTATATGTACGCTGTCAATTTTTGTCGACATATAATCTGAATTTTATTTTACAAGGTGTGTCAGTAAACAAAGCGTGCATTTTATTCAATCATAAAATTTATTTGAAAAAGCTCTCTTCCATATCTTTTTTGGAGGAGCTTTTTGATTCACATTAATTATTATCTAATTTTGAGATTATTTATTTCGTTCATTGAAGTTGATCAATTAGATGCTTCCACATTGAAATCCAAAAAATAGTTCTTAAAATGTGAACTCTTGGTTACTTATTATGAAGTTTGCGAAATAAATTTATCAAAAATTTTTTGGGATCATCTTAGGGATAAAAAAATTGATAATGTATTTATATCGAGTTTCGACAATATGCAAAGTTTCCAAAAAAAATTTCAAATCTAAGTTTTAGATCTTTTGGTATTACTCAAAAATAGTTGTTTGCTGTTATTGATATTTACAAATGCAGGGTAACTAGAGGTTAAACGATGATAATAACGGCATTAAAAAATCATAACTCGTTGATGAATTACGAGACTTTCAGAAAAAAAGTCTTGAAAATGTTTGAAAATTAATAATTTCAATCTCAGATATCTCAAATCTCAATTGTTTATAACAAATGAAAGCTTCATATCAATTGTCTGCTTAATGGGAAAAAATATTGGAATGCTCTCAAGCATTTTTAGTGCATATTTCATAAAATAATATGAGAAGAATATTGTTTATCCTCCCTTAAGCTCTAGCCACCCTTGATATGTGAATATTAGTAAAATGAAAAGATCCACAATGTTCTATTGAAGTTTTTGTAACTTTACACAAATTTCACAAAATTCCGGTAGATGATTCCAAAAAATTTTGACAGATCTATTTTGTTGACTCAAAAGTAAAATCGAAAATTTGGGAACACACTTCAGGACTCATTTTATTGGACTAATGCTAATCAATTTTTAATAGTTCTGTTCTACTTTTAATTTAATCTTCTCCTTAGTTGAAATATCTTATTATTTTGCACACTTTGTTTAAATAAACTATTGTTAGACATTTCATACTGTGATTAATTATAATCCTAATACAACATACAATATAATATATATTGGGAATATTCAACTTTTTTAAATATATTTGTACAATATAATCTGGTGTTTCATTGTTTACCTAAATATTTAAATCTACTTCACGATCACAATAATATTGATGAATAATTTCAATAAATTTGAACACGAGGGTGAGTAGATAATACCAAAATTGTAAAGGGCATCGTATATACGTGTGTGAAAATTATTAAAGTATTAAACTGTTTTGGAATAACAGTTTTCCACACTCAATTACAAAATATGCAATTTTGATTATAAATTTTTATCGTTTTTTGAAAAAATCTCAGTTTTTAATGCAAGTACATTAAAAGCTATTGAAGACAAAAAGTAACTTTTGGGGTTGTTTCTATCTATTTTGTACCTCCTAATTCCTAATCCTAATTTTGGAATTCATAATCAAATTAAATTATATAATAATACAAAAAATGATTGGATGATTTGAAAACTACAAAGATATGATCAACAATATTCTTGAACAAATTAATTTCATCGAAATGTAAATCTTTAATACGAGATAAATTGTTGAACGATGAAAGCTTAAAAAATTGTAATAAGTGAAAAAAAAAATAGTAAGATTAAACACATTAGAGAAGAAAAATAATATGTATAATAAATATGAAAGAAAAAATAATATACGGGAAATCTAAGGTCAGGAAGTGGAAGGGGGTGAAAACTACATATCCTATGGAAAAAAGTAAACTAGCAATATTAAAGGTAATAAGAAGATCTATAACTTTTATTGATACATTTTTTTCACACCACCTAGAGTTTTATGTGAAAAATTGAAGTAACCAGGTTTTTGGACTTTGATTTTTATCTTATCTTTACAAAAATACTCTTCACGAAATTTGGTGAAAGCTTATCTTTTTATATCCCAAATACCCTGTAATTTATTTGATTTGGAATAGCTTTGTTTTTGCCGTATTTTGACTTGATATCGAAAAACCAACTTAATTTTCTATCGAAAGTTGTCGCGTTAGAATATAAGGACCTTTTTTTCGTTGAAGTATCTACTTTCTGATGACGCAGAAAAAGATTATCATCGCCATCATTAATTTTATCAGAAAAAACAAAAAAAGTTTTTCCTTGCAATTTTGTTCATGTTTATCAATTTAATGTTGAATTTCAGGTGTAATTAGAGTATAAAGTTTAAATAAATAACTGAAAACTGTACAAATGTTTTCGGATGCAATTTTGTGAGCCTTTTCTAAGAAAATTTACCGTGATGATAGTAATATTTTTTATACCATCAGAAAGTAGAAATTTCAACGAATAAAAAGTTCACCGAATTTTTAGAAAGAAGCTGAAACTTTGACGGGAGAATATTCAATTGAAAACCTAAACAAAATAAGGCGAAAAAGTATATATTTCAAATAAAATAAATTACAGTGTGTTTGGGACATAAATAGCTAAGTTTCTATCAAATTTCGTGAGAAAATATTTGTTTGTAAAAGGTAAAAATAGAAACTTGGTTAGATTTTAACTTTGAGGTTATGTGAGATAAGTGTGAATACAAAATTTATAGATCTTCTTATTACCTACAGCATCGCATTTTAACTTTTTTCCATAAGACTTTTGTTTTGCAGGCAAACGAGAACAACGTTTTTCACTCTTAAAAACTCACCACCTTCCACTTCCCAACCTAAAATCGCCTATAAATTATTTTTCCTTTCATTTTTATTATTGAAGCATAATTTTAATGTAATTCGTGATATAATTGCTTGTTGCCTACCCGGTGATTGGAGTGCGATATTCCATACCCAACAGAGGGAACGTAGTAGTGTGGATTACATGACAGGTGATAGATATTGACAACGTACCCTAGCGTGATTCCAAAAGCCATTATTGTTCTCTTATATCCATATTAAATAAAGTTTATTTTTCTTCCTTCCTGCTCCAGAACGTTTCATCCTACTAATGATTTTTTTTGTTTCTAAAATTATCGAACCGGGTCTACTTGTGAACCATATAAACTGAACCAAATTCCTTTTACATTTTTTTATAGCGTTTCATGGCACAATTGAGTAATCCCAATGCTAGATACGGAAACATATAACACAAAAGTAAATATGTGAGGAAATAGCATTGGAATCCTTTTTATGATCCATAACTCATTGGGTTTCGGGTGATTCATTTGAAAAAATATTTAGTTATTTGAAAAATTAAATACTAGTGCCGTTTTTTTTCAATCTCCGATCGCTCCGAACAGACGCTACGCGGGAAGAAGAAAGCGAGAATGCGCTGTAGGCGAATGTGAAGCTACACTACACACACCGCCATTTTTGACTTTCAGGCGTCAGTCGGCGTTGTGTTACAGCCACATAAACATGTCCGCTTTTATTGATACTCCTGCCAAGTGTGAATTGCGAAGTTTTCCACAGGATGAACCCCGTGGTGCTGCAGAAATCCATCGGAGAATGAGTCGTGTGTATGGGGAAAACTTCATAAGTGATGGTGTTGGTTGTGAATGGTGGCGAAAGTTTAAAGATGGCCGTATTGATGAAAGGTGCCAAGGACACAAATGTGTCGTTTCAGATGACCTGGTTCAATGAGTTGACAGAATCGTTAAAGAAAAACGCTGATTCACCATTACTGCTTTGTCTACGGAATTTCCATAAGTTTCAAGGTCCGTTTTGTACTGTATTGTTACTGAACGATTAGGCTAAAGTGGCGGAAACTTTCTTTGAAGAGAGTATTGAAAAGCTTGTCCTCAGATATGTAATTATGTGGAAAAGAAACCATGAGTGTACCAATCTTTTGGTAGTAAAATTATTGTTTTATATGAACTTGTCTTTCATTTATAGCCTATCCGAGGTTGAAAAAAAATGAAAAAAAAAACGGTCCTCGTAGTCCTTGCATAATTCGACATTGCTGTTCGGAATTACTTTAATGGGAATTGAGTGAACAGCGCCATCTTTCGAATATTTCTACGAGGGTACCTAGAAAATAATATAAAAAACAAAACAGACAATTTCAATAAACTCAAGCTCATAATACTTGTATTCATGGACTGAATAACAGATAAAAATCGAGTTGTGTCATATCAGCATTCAACAAAAAAATTGGTTGCTGCCAAATAAAAAAAGGAGGTTATATGTTACGAGGTGTGTACTAAAAATATAGAGGCTACCTTTATATCTCAGTTTCAAAACACAAGATGGGGTATGGGTATTGAAGAGTTTTCACGAACTCGATTATGTACGTTACCAAGTTAACATGTTGGTTGGTGATTGACGTACATTCACTTAGAGTGTCTTTTCACCATCCAAATGATTACTGATGATGAATTATGGAATTACGGCTATGATCGATCCAGAGAGTATTTTTACTGTGGAATTATCGCCATAACCAAAAAATGATCGTCAAAGTCGGAGGAAAATGCGTCGATTGTTTTCTTCAATTATGAAGGTGTTATAGCACACGAATATACTCAGAGACGTCGCACAATCACTTAAGAATAATGTATACGTTGAATTACTGAAAAAATTGCTAGCGTTGAGTGGCTGCACAATAGGACGCCAGCGAATCAATCAAACAGCTATATTTAACAAAGTATCGAGTGTGAAGCTTTAGCAGACTCTGTATATTTCAGACTAAACTTTTGAATCCAAAATACTTCTCAAAAGAGACCGGTTTGATGACAAACATACGATTGAAATTGATGCGACGAATGCAGTGAAGCAATTCAAAAAACTGATTTTTAGAACTACATAAGAAAGTGAAAACACCACTGGGAACTTTTTAATAAAGCTAAAAGTTTGGGTCAAGCCTCGTACTTATTGATTATTAAAAGGATGTTTCCCTATATTTTGATTTGTTCCTATAATTTATAAAGTAGCTACAACGACAGGGGTTTCTACTTATCTATTTTTTACTTAGTATAAGGAATCAGAAAATGAAAAATACAATTTATGTTGATAACTAATGAGTTTTGTGCTTAATACATTGATTTATACTTTACATATCAACTTTATATTTCTTCTCTTTTTAAGAAATATCTGGAAACTCGTTAAAAAATATGAGCATGTTAATGCTCAATGAAAATAAGATAACTTTGAATTCAGCTTTACTTCAATCGTGACATTAAAAACTCACCCTCTAAATATATATCTGAAAATTTTGTGATAACAAAAAATAATCGTTGGTGTACATATTTCTATTTTCTCATAGGTCGATCTAAAAAAATGGTTATCATTCATAAGTGTGAGATGTTTCTATCAAAAAAATTTCGTATAGATTCAGATCAGAGTATTTCTTGGTGAATTGTGAATTTCCATGTCTTATATCTATGAAATTGTTTTAAAAATTGTCAATTGGTCTTGTAAATGATATGCAATGCCCTTTTTACACCTAGAAATTTTGATTAAAGTCAATCTTGTCACATATATTTCTAATCCAATATGCTCATAAAAAATTAATGAATAATTTTAATTTTGATTATTATTTGTTTACCGTACTTTTGACACTGAAACTAACAGGCTGGAAAAATTCAACTTAAATGATGTTGAAACTGAGAATATTGTGCAATAAATGAAAAAATGTGAAAATAGTTACACGAGGGGCACAAACTATATAATAACAAATGATATTCCATTATAATACCTTCTAATGAAATATGCTTTTTAAAATATGTAAGTTTCAGTTTGTTTCAGACAATATAAGTAAATCTGGAATAAAATCCAACACATATAAAAAGACAATGTAGGGTAGAATCCTGTTACATCAATAATACGGTTCTTATGAGAAAAACCAGGTAAAATTCTAATTAGCCAACTTTTGGAGGCAGAGGCAGATATGATAATTGACATCCTAAAAAAGCCCTTAAGTCCCTTCTAGCCGCTGAGAACAGTCTATGCACATACTTTAGAAGATACTGGACATATTTGACATTGAAAATTGACTTTTAGGTTAAAAAATGTGGAAATAACTATGAGGTTGCTTTATTTTTTGAACAACTTATGTTAGTGCTGTACTTTGTACATTTACCTAAGTTTAGAAGCGAGTAGTGCGTGATTTTTATCAAAGCTATTAGCTGTGGGTTAATATCAAATGGACTGCAGAAACAAACATTTTCGGCATATTTTACTTTTTTATTTCCGCAAAGGAACAAAAGCTGTTGCGGCTCAAAAAGAAATATGTCAAGTTTTTGTGTGAATTGCTTAACAGAGCGCATGTGTCAGAATTGGTATAAAAAATTCCGTTCTGGATATTTTTCCCTCAAAGATCAGCAACGGTCTGGTCGGCCTACTGAAGTTGATGATGACCAAAGTCTTAATTGAAGAGGATCGTCAAAAATGTTCGAGAGGTTGTGAAGAGGCTACATATATCACAGACACTTAAAATGTCTTGGGCTAGTTAAGGAGCTTGATATTTGGATAAATGAAAGAAATTCATTTATAATAAAGAATCAACATTTGCGATATGCACCTTAAACGAAATGGAACCGGTCCTTTCTTGGAAAGAATCATCAATGGTGAGGAAAAATGGGTCCTGTACAGTAACAGTTCGAAAACAATCATGGAGCAAACATGATGAACCAGCACAAACCACATCGAAAGCTGAAAAACAACAAAAAAGCTCATGCTGTCAGTTAGGTGGGATTACAAAGATGCTTCCAAGGTGCCCAAGGAACTCAATGATCAATTTTGATGTTTGCTGTCATTATTTAATGAAACTGATTGAAGCAATCAAAGATAAACGGTCACAATCGTCAAATTGGAAAGGTTTAGTGTTCCACCATGATAATGCAAGGTCCCACATATCTTTGGTAACTCGAGGGAAACTATTGAAGTTTGGCTGAACCGTGAAATCACATTCTTCATACAGCCCTGATCTGGCACCATCTAATAACCATTTATTTCGAAATTTGTACTATTTTTTGAATGGTCAAACTTTCACAAATGACAATGACCTTCAATCGCACCTGGTTCAGATTTTTGCTGATAAGTACCAGACATTTTTGGCGATTTAGAGTGATTAGAAAAGATAAAGCGCCCTTTGTGTGGGAGAATTATCCATCCACAGACATATCTATAAAATTATGTGAACAAATCAGTTGAATCAGTTAATCACTACTTGAACGTGGACATAAATATAAAACTATCTAATGTATACGGAGACAACTGTGAAGGCAATTGTACATCGGTGCTTATGACCGAAATATAATTATTTATACAGTATGTAAAATTAGTGAAGTAGAAAATAATGCAGTAACAAGATTGGTCAGAATATGGAAAAAAAGTTCAATGAAACAAATTTTATTCAAATTGAACCATCTTATGCGAAATTCAGGTACGTTCTAAGTTATTTTTTGGTAATTTAAGTCACAGACACCAAGAAATATTCTGTACAATTTATATGAAGACTAAAGGAAGATTTAGAATATCTCGCTGTACAACATGTTTTCTTTTTTTTTTTTTAATGGGAAGCATATGTTTTAAATTTCATATGTACAAAACTTCCATTCATATAATAAGGGAAGCTCTTATATTAATTTATATGCATATTTTGACTGATAATTTTTGAATATCTACTAAGGCACGACCTTATTTTTAAAACTATCAAGTTTTGTTTGATATCAATTTTTCAATTTTTGATAATAAGCGGGTTTGATGTTTGAAAAATCAAGTTTCACATATACAATTACGTTATAATCATAATTATTTTCCAAATGTGATTTTTTAACGTTTTTATAGATCATATTGGTCTTAAAAAATTATTTACAGCACACAGTTTGTTTTTAACCTATAAAGCAAAATAGTAAATAAGAGTAATTTACCTTCAAAAACTTTACTAATATTTTCAGGTGAAAGTGCGATTATATACATTGGAGAAAGTTTATGAGTGGTCGTTGGAAACTTAAAGTTCATATATCGAAGAAAAATAGTGAACCAAAACAATGATCAGTGCGTGATCAAAACGTGAAAATTCCGGACGAAACGTGGCGTGGTATCGTTATTGGTTCAACTCATTGGGATCATAATATACCAGAAATAAAAAGCCGTACAGGTGAAGGTGAAGTACAGGAATGGCATCGTATTTTTTTTATTTATCTGTTGCATAATTTTCTTAAGCATGTCTGGCACGTAAACAGATGATAACATTAGCTATACTTCGACTAAGAAGGGAACTAAAATTTAAATGCTACCGAAATACAAATGAATATTCATAAAAATGAAATGCAAGAAAATAATGACAAGACTGTTGATGACGTTATTTCTAAAACGGCAAATTTTCCGGGAGTATCTTCCTCTAGTGTTTACCGAAATAAAACATTCAAATTGTCTGACGTTAAAAATATTTTTCATGAAGCTATGAAAGAATCACATTGAATAACTGGAAAGAGTGTCCAGAAAACGGTTGAAACCAAAATGTGGAATATAGACATTGTCATTGATATGCAAGTTGAGCCTCTCATTATAAATACTATTAGGACAGTGAAAATTCAATGTCATTTGATAGGGAATAAGAAAATGTGTTCATTGAGGTAAAAAATGAAGATTTCATTCAAATTTTTTTCCGATTTCCTATATTCGGTGTTATGGTAATATCCTGATCACCCGCTATATGCATGAATGTGTTTTGGTTAGGTCGATGAATAGACTTTAGGATTGCAGGCTGTACTGCTAGAGGACGGCCAGTTACCCAATAGAAAATCTTTATTGTTGGTCTGACTTTGATCACATGTTTAACCTATTTGCGAGTTGGTAGAACTTGAGAGAACTTAAAAGTGAAAACGAAAACACACAAGAAAATACAAGAACTGGAACTGACGATGAACTCACAATCGGAAAGTTCTTTTAGTTTTTATCTAAGCAAGATCGCGGACATTATTCAGGAAAATGTAAAGCAATATAAATAATTAGGGGTAGTACCATATAAAAGGGGTTACCACGTTGAAAAATGTTATAATTTAAATTTGACATGATTGGGATTTTCCATGAATAAGTACAGTAACTAAAAGAAGGAATGACTTTTACACATGGGGGACAAAATGGACAAAATAATTTGAAATATTCGAAATAGTTTAGATTTAGCATACAGATAAACAAGACGAGGTAGTAATGATCATATTTGATTTATTGGCAAGTATCAGAGCAAGTTCTCTCTTATTTTACCAATTAACTGATACCCAACAAAACTTGTATAATTATCAAATTCAAACTCCGAAAAATGTTTCATGTCTTATTAAGAAGATATTTCATTTTAGAACGGAAAATAAAATATTATGTACAATTGGAGCATGCTTTCAATTTTGTTCTTAACCTGATATATCTTTTGATAAACATCATACCAATTACATCTTAGGTACTTATAAATTAGAATAGACTTTCCTTTTCACTTTACCTTAAAAGTGAAATGGGTCCTAGATTTGTTTTTCTATATCTATATATTTTCAATAAATATAAAATTTAGCTAGTTATCACAATACTTCTTTTAACAAGGTATTTTTCTGGAAATACCTGTTAGATTAAAAGATAGTAGAGCTTTCACGATTTAAGGCGAAGTGTAAGTACAATAAACATGAAGTTATCTTTTTACAAATTCTTCTAATTGAATAAATATTGAATATATTCGTCTACGTCACATGTAGCTATTTATTTTTCTATAATATTCACTATTGTCCAAGAACTGGTGGCTAGTCACCTTTAAATAAATTCCAAATCGATTCAAATAGCATAAAAAATATGTAATTTAACTTAAAAACTGACAATTCATATGAATTCGGTGAACCAGCTTCTAGTTCTTTGTAAAGTATAGGGTATACCATGATATGTACATCAGAAACAACTCTTGAGTCTTCAACTACCTCACGTTGGTCCAGCAACTAATATAATTCAACGTTTTCATTGCTTTATGATTCTATTAAAAATATTTCCACTCGTTTTTACTATTTCCATTCCTAGGTCCCTTTGGAGGCGTCAACAATAGCCCTCTAGCCCTCAATACCTTGTTTTGGGATATTTGCATGATTTGTAGTACATTTGAGATCCATTTCTACATTTCTTTCCTTGATATTGTTTTACTTCAAATCTTAGAATATAGTTCATGCTTACGTATGGTGTTTGCGTATGAAAAAATATGATTAATAATGTTTATAGGCAATTTACGAGGGTGTTTCTTTGTAAAATTCACTCGCATTAAATTACTTCGAATTTGATCTAATAATTTTTGTTCAGTTTTTGTCAGTACAAATGTGGCTAACTGTAGATTATTGTCTTACTTGTATTTCAAAGGTGATTAGGTCTATTAGGCTATAGCAGTCTCAATTCTGAATTTTGATCTTCGTATCTGAACTTGAGTGCATAGATATCGGCCCACTGTAAACTTTTGACTTCAACTATATCTTTTTTAATTTATTCATCAGATCATAAAAAAGAAATATTCTGTGTGAAAGACAATTTAATATGGTTTAATGTGAGTATAATTTTATCAGTAAGGCTTATCGTTTATATGCGTAACAACCTGTATTTTGCGTTTGCAACACAAATTTGCATATTATTGGTTTTTTATAATTTTAATAGTATTCAAGTGTTAGTTTAATGCATACTACATCACAAAAGCCGCCCACGCAGCGGTTCGAAAAGTGTGCCAGCGTTATGAAGAGACTGCATCATTCCATAAGCGACCTGGAATGGGCAGAAAAAGATATACATACGCTTTATTGTGTCAACAACATTAATAATCACCTTAATGCTGTTTAAGTGCAACGATAGCTCCATTAGGTGCGAGGAGTGACTATTAGTCAGTGGAATGTAAAACAACGACTGCAGGAAAATAGTCTGTCCTCCAAAACACTTGCGATTAGTCCAAAACTCACTCCAGTTCATCGGCAAGCACGCCTGCGTTTTGCACAGGATCATCTGAATCGGACACCACTGTTTTGTTTTCAGATGGGACTAGAATATGCCTCCATGGTAGCGACCGAAAATGTACAGAAGACCAAAAGAGCTAGTTTCAGATTACTGCGGAGTGCTTATGGTGGTGGTTACTGCATGATCTGTTCTACAATTTCTATAGGAGCACGAACCTTGAACTGTGTTCATTCATAGGGGCGACTAGGTTCTCAGAAGAAGAGGTTTAACGGCTGATAGATATATCGAGGAGATTTTATAAATTTATGTATGACAACGCAAGGCCGTACACCTCCAGAATCGTGCAAGATTATAATGCAGAAGTCGGTTTTCGGGTTATGGAGTGGCCAGTATACAGTCCTGACCTAAATCCGATAGAACATTCAGGGACTGAGGTGAAAAGAAGAATTAGAGCTAGACTTCCTACCCCAAACTTGATCCTAGCGCTTATTGTAATAATAGAAGGAGAGTGTTAAATTTTTGATTTTCAATAACCCTATTTATATTAATAATAAAAAAGAGTCACATTGAAGCATATTAAATTGTCTTTTACACATCATATTTTTTTCTATCTGATGAGTAAACTAAAAAAAAATATACAGTTAAAGTGAAAAGTTTACTTTGGACCAATTTCTATGCACAAACGTATATTACGAAACATTCTTTTCCTAATGTAAGGATTTTACCAGAAAGTTTTTTGATTGATTGATCAGTAAGTGTATGTGCTTATATTATTACATTTTTCGACAAAAATAGGCTTTTCAAAAATTCATTTTCAAAATATTTTACTATAAACGGTAACAAAGATATTAGTCTGGACGAGACTTCGGTAGGAGGTTCTTCTAGTTTGGGAATTTGTTACTTTCCGTTATCCTCATAATGTTGATGATTCAAATCACGTATTGTGCAAGGCTATTTTCGCAGAAACGTTTAAAAAAGAACTAGACTTTAAATATGGGATATTCTATTGTCAGTAAGAAAATGGAGCTCATTTCGATCAATAATTACACTAGATTCGATATTGAACATTAAATCCCAAATTATATTAAAAATGGATGAATACGAATAAGAATAGTACCATGGAATATGTTTTCCAATATCAACAACCTTTGGTGATTACTATCATCTCTAGTAGGGAAATTTTCAAGCCTTAATAATCAGTTTTCTGAATTTTACTATTTAGAGTATAATGAACCCTATAGAAGTAATAAACACATAGCTGTGATTAATCGTCGATTCTACGGAAAGTCGTAGACAACAGTAAATATTTTGAATAAAAAAATATTACCTGTTATTTCCAAAATGTTTATCAAGGTATACACTTCACTTGTCTGTTAAAATAATAATGAGCCTTTTACTATTCATTAACATTAAAACAAACTACAGGAATCATTGGTCCCAAAATAATACAAAAACAATAAAATTCTTTAAATGATTAAATGAAATTCCCAAAACAGTCCTTATAAAGGCACAATTTGATAATTACGCTATGAACTTAAAATTAAATCAAGTTTTTCATCAACAAATGTTCATTTAATGTTACCATGCTATTTGTTTTTTTGAAAATTCATGTCTCAAAGTACACACAAGAATTGCCAACAAATTTTGAGTGAATTAGAGATTATAAGTCTGGATATTTCGAAAATCTAGAAACGAAACTCGAAATATACGAACTTATAGTACCAGGTCACATGCCTTATTTGTTTCTTACCACAATTCGCAAGTTTGATTTTTGATAAACACCTAAATTAACGTACAATATAGTTGATCTTTTGGGTCGCTGTGTATATGATACCCTAAAATACAACTTACACGCTCAAATGTATGATAAAATAGCTCCCAAAATCCTGTTTTTTGAATTAAGTAACAAACGACAGTTTGTAAGTTCTAAACATTTTTAAAGAAATGCATTTAGGGGTTGAAATTAGGGTAATCCTTGGAAAATGATAGTTGAGTATATATGTTACCTATCATCAATATATTACTCAATATGTTTTGTCATTTAAACCCTTCACAATTATACGTTATATAAATTTGATGTTGCAGTTGTGTCACTTGTACTTCGAAACGGTGATATGTTCTATGAAGGTAACCAAATAAAAAAGTGGGTAAATTCAGTTAGATTAAATAAATATAAATGAAGGGGTTACACAGTTACAGTCTCTGGCAAAATTATTAGACGCACTGTATATTGTATATTATTTTAATAATTATATGTTATATACTGTATTTGTACATTTAAATTGGAATATTATTGATTTTTAATTAAAAAATTTGTACTCGGCTACCGATAGGTATTTACTTTTAACACGTGGCAACACTGTATTGAAAAGGTGCTACACGAACGTAAACAAGTACAAACCTGTATCGGATTCGGAATACTACTCAGTTATTAGTTTATTTTGTATGCAGTGTTGTCAAAAAAAAATTGTTCCACTATATTCTTAATAGGTGATCTTCCACCAAATAAAAAAATTGAGGGCTCTTGAGGATGCGAAAACATTCACAAACCAGGAAATACCACGAAGATTGAATATATCTGAAGCTAGAGTACGACGCATAACACAGAAAATTGAGACAAAAAGAAAGAAAAAATGCGGTAGAACACCAATGTCTATAAAACAGATTTACTACCACCAAGGTGATAAAATCACCACTTTAGGATGCTAACGTAAATGCTTCTGAGCGCACATATCGAAGAATTAGATCTTAATGCTTAACGCCCTGCCAAGAAGCCAAGAAGTTAATAGCAGAAATGATAGTAAAGCGCTTGAAGTGGGCCCAACAATGGCAAGACAAAGATATGGACTTCTGGAGATCGGTAATTCAATGAAAAATTGATACATCATTATCATATTCAGTTGAATAAAGCAAAGAAACAGAGTTCATATGTTTTTTCTAATTTTTACAAGTCTGCTGGGGATGAAAGCACATTGGAAATTTTGCAGGGAAGCCCTGTAAGTGCGTCGTCGTCATGGAAGAAAGTATCATCTTGACTGTGTCTTCCCAACATCCCACCAAAGTGATGATCTGGTCACTCACCAGTGGCAAGAGCATTGGACGTCTGTACGTCATAAACGAAATGGTTTCCAAATAGGGAACTATTCACCTCTATGAAAGATGGAGCTATCTGTTATACTGACTATTTTCGTGTTATTGCAAATTTTCTTTGTTAATACTTGCTCTGCAGTTTAATACTATATTATTTTCTAATTGTGCCCATTGTTTTTCTATATCGTTTGTATTATCAGTTTGCCTTCGTATTTTACTTACATATTTTCCATTACTAGACCAATATTTAATAAAAAAATCGATTGAAACCCATCCGAACGGATAGAACTTTCAATACGTCAATTCTGTGATCCATTGAAATTTTTAGCAAGTTCGTTAGTTTCATTAAAACTAACTTCTTGACTCTAATTTTATTTTATCTATTCTCCAAGTTGACTCAAGACCTGGTGGCTCTTCTATTGATTTTTCTAAACTCTCAAAATTTGGACAAAAAAAGCGCAGTAAGTGCGTCGTCGTCATGGAAGAGAGTATCATCCTGACTGTATTTTCCCAACATCCCACCAAATGATCTTGTCACGCACAAGCGGTAAGAGCACTGGACGTCTGTACGTCACAAAAGAAATGGTTTCCAAATAGGGAACTATGAACTTTCATGAAAGATGGAGCTACCTGCCACACTGCTCGGTTTCTTAAAAGATTTTTTGGCACAAGAAAATATTTCTATGTTGGATTAGCCGGGTAATAGCCCCAATATGAACTCAAGTGAAAATTTGTGAGAGCTGATGAAAAGAGAAATGGCTTAAGAGGTGTTCACCAAGAAAAACCAGCTTCTAGAATAAAATATTCATGTATGATATGGATGTTCTAGATTCATACTGTTATATTTATGTTAATTGATTAGATAATATGAAAATAAAAAACAAACTTAAAACAATAAAATGATACAATATCAGTATGTAATTAATGTTACAGGAAATCTTGCAATGCGTCTAATAAATTGGTCACGGACTGTGTCTAAAAATGTAGTAGAAAGCATTTTATTGTGGAAGGATTTATGCAATGAATATTTGTTGATTGAACGAAAAAATTTTGACTTTTCTAATTCTGGAGACGCAGAGCCTGGAGAAAAATCGAAGCCAAAAATCATTATTTTCAATAATATAACAAAAGGCTAGGAAGATATAGTAGCTAAAGACAACCTATCATATAGGTATTAAGATTCTGTTGGAGTTGGCCTATTCCAATATTATGTGGTATGTTAGACAAAATGGGGAGACATTTGCAAAATATATACAAAAAAACCCCGAATAGGAAGTGAGAAAAAAAGACTAATAAGAACGCTTGGATGTACTTTAGGATACTGCAATTAGTTATTATTCTGGATTAAAGTTATCAGAAACATCAACAACCATGTATATATATTCCCCTATTTATTTGTAACAATAAATAAACTTTCGTTTTTAAATAAAAATGTCAACTTTCCAAATGATTATCTACATTAAAAATCATTTTAACGATAAATTCAATTTTTGATTCAATGTCGCTTATTTTATTATAGATATACATCGATAAACCCCGATTTATCACATAAGGGGTGTTAATAAATACCCTTACCTACATTTGAAATAATAATATGAGATTTAATAAACATATTAAGAAATGAAAAAAAAACGATATATGTTTGTCGATAAATTTGAGAAATGAATTTTAAACTTGGATTAACACTTTGATTTAATGAATTAATTTAATGAAAATTTGCTTACGATAATAATCGAACTATTAAACAGTTTCACTTATCTGGAAATCATAGTGAACCTAACCATGAGCCATGAACCTTTTTGTATTTTTTGTACAGTGGCAGCCTCTATACCTACCATAATATGAAATGGGTACTTGCAAAGCCCAGAGTGTAGTAATTAAAGTTAGGGGACAGATAATAGTTATTTGTATACCAAGGACTCAAAGTGCTACTTTGTTGGACGAGTTATTCATTAATTTAGACAAAACTTCGGATAAAACAAATAATTTCGGAAAATTAAAAATTTGAGGTTATGCAAAATAATTGAATTGAAACTGTCAACTGTCAACATTGAAGTGGCTAGAGTCACATTTAAGGAAGTTAAAGTTGTCTACTCCAGAGCGTCCCGAAAGTGTTTTGCAGTACGGAACTATCACTTTCAAAACATGGAACACTCAAAACGCAACTTTCGGTATGTAAATGAATACAGAACGAATAGCTTTCAGATGGCGTCGTCTAAAAAGAAAATTTCGGAGTGTGAATATTTCGAGCAAAGTGAAAATACACAGTAATAGAAACCTAAAACTATTGCTTAGATTATTCCTGGTAGATTTTTGCTTATTGAGGTATTAATTTAATCAGTTTCTTTCAAATATCTAAGTGAAAAATCGATTAAATTGTCACCAAATTAACTGGTAAATTACGTAAAGTACAATTTTTAATTCAGCACATTTTTTGGGTTTATTTTTTTAATATTTATAACTAATTAGCAGTGGAATCGTTTATATTTAAAAGCTTGAGAATATGATAATAATAGCATTTAAATCCGTTTCATTTCATCAAAAAAAATTTTTTAAACAATTTTTTCTCAAGTGGTTGTATTTAAGTGTCAAAAGGGGGTTAAAAATTCCATAATTAAGATAGAGAACATAAAATATTTTTTAATCTATACTTAAATCTTAAATACTAAAGTAATTGGTTGTGATTTTCTCAATTTAGGGGTTGTTTGCAAGGGTTATAAGGTTTTCAAGGGATTGAAAACGATTTTATCATGAGGTAATTGTGTTAGAAAATACTTTATAGTTTCACTCCTTAATATTACACACGTTTTTTATCGATAAAATGGCTCAATGTCAATTTTTCCATTAAGGGGTTGTTTACACCCCTTAAAAATAATAGGCGGAGCTCAGATTATTTTCACTCTTGAAGTTAAGGGTGAAGATACCATTATACTAGGATGCTAGCATTCGCGATGCTGGCATCTGGGATGCTAGTATCCCACTTTGAGTCGAATTTGTGTTGGGATGCTAGAATCCCGAAATGCTATTTTATTTTAATTTTTTGTCAGTCGTCAATATAGCCCCAACGAATGAAGATATGTTGTTGCTGATGTTACTAATTAAGAAAAGAAGACACCGTGCAAAAAGGAAGTTTAGTGTGGACCCCTTTTTAACTGTCCGTCGTGTTAAAAGTTTGTATTTTACATTGTTTGATGAACTGTGCAATAGTGAAACAAAATTTTTTAATTACTTTAGAATGTCACTTCCTTCTTTCACAGTAATCACTTGACTCGAGACGACACGTGCAGTGCAGACAGCAGTCTCAGGCCTTCACGTGATCAAACTGCGTGCGCGCGCATATGTCAAATAGAGCGCCTTCTCGGATGCTAGCAGCCTAGTATAATGCGCCGCATTTGAACCAATGTCCCACAAACGATTTTGTGCATCCCGGTATGCAAAAAGCAACCGACTGCTTGCATTTCAGCAGCAAAATCGAGCCTCCGGGAGGCTGTTTTAGCGTCCGATGCTGGCATCCCTAATCTAACCGCTCCCATTTGATTTAATGCCCCGCTAACCTCGCAGATGCCAGCATCCCGGATGCTAGCATCCTAGTATAATGGTAGCCTAAGATGAACCCAATTCCATGCGTCACAGTAAAAAAATTCGGAGGTAAGACACTATTTTTCTCTTTAATGACTACACTAAAAGTACACGTTTTGTTTATTGAAGGATGTGATAAATTTTTCGATTTTCTAGCAAAAAATTGAAAATTTGAGTTTATTGTGGAGGAATTAAAAAATCTTCTTGTGTATCTCTTTGGGGATCTTGAAAATCATATCAATTTTTGAATGGAATATATGGTTTTCTAGAAAATCCAATTATCATCAATTTTCGCGAATTGTCTTCTGGTATAAATTTTTCTACTGATAAATTGAATTTTCAAATTCACAAATAATAGACGTGGACCTAAAAATTTTGTCAAATTTTGATACTTGGCCTATCTGAGCTCTAGCAGTAATCGTCGCTTTACGTTTTGTGAGTTAGCACAAACTCAAATAATCTAGGTTTGGTCAAATACAAGCAGGTAGCCAGTCACTGGCTCTTTTATTAAAGCTAAAAATGCAGAGCTGAATCTATTATTAAAGTGAAATTTTATAGGAATTTCAACAATTGAATTTTTCCAAACTCCCAGTAAAAAGATTGAATCAACATATTTATTATAAGTATCCGAAATAAAGAGAAACTGTTAGAAGGTATATTATCATAAACTTTAAACAAGTGGTAATCTCATAAAAAACCATTTCTCTCAAAACAATTATTTTAGATTTGGAAATCTTCAAATTTTAATGGTGGTCCCTCCTCGAAAAGATCCAAAAAGCCTTTGTTTGGGGCTAATCTTGGATCTGGAGGACTTTGGAAACGACCACGTTCCGTTGAGCCGAAAGCCTCGTTGAAATCCGGTAGAGGTTTCGTTGACGGCTTCTTTGGAGTTATGGAATAAGAAGAAGTACGAATGGCACTTGTTGATAATGTGTTTGACTGTTAACAAAACAAATTATTAAATAAAATGGTAAAAATTTAAAAAAATCGTAGTTTATAGTGAATATAGAAAACAAACAACATTCATTATACAGAGTGAAAAACTTTACATACTTTCACCACATGTCGAGCCCTTCAGGTAGAATACCATGAGGATAAAAAGTTATTAATTTACAGGGTGATTTGAGAAATTGACCAAAAATTTCAAGTGGCTATAGTGTTTGAGCAGCTCATTTGATTTTTTAAATTTTCTCATAATGCAATACACTAATAACAAGCATTCTACTAGTATTGGTTAAACTTAAAAATTCCAGGACTGGCTTTGCAAAAATTTAGGGTTTCGTATCGAAAATTGCACCATCTATAATATTTTTTTAAATGCTATAAGTGATTGGCAAATTACATAAATAACCAAACTAATTTATATATTTTCATTTAGCAATTACGAAAAATAGAACAACCATAATGACGTATCACGAAATAAGTTATTAATTCCAAGAAATTTCATAAATTTCCAGTTTTTGAGTTGAAATGAGTGGCTACAGCATAATCTGATATGTATTGTTACGAACAAACTGGTCAAATGGGTCCCTAGACCGGCCCTGTCCAACTACAATAGAATTCTAAGATTGTAACCTGTGATGTTCCATCAAAATACTTTGTATTCTAAATGTAGATGACCGCGTCTCTTTTGATGTTTGTGTGTAAATAATTTTTCATAGCAAGCGGTTTATTTACATTGCTTCTTTTGAATAATTTCTAGGAAAGTCTATTTATTTTTTTGTTTTGTTTCTTTATTTTTGTAGATTTAGATTATTTGGGATAGGTATGTAAATAAGTTTATGTAGCGCAATTAGTTCAGTATATAATAAATAGTTTTAGTGACCAGAGAATTAGCAAAGTAATCGAAAAATTTAAATAAAATCAAATTAAATGTAATGTATGGTGTGTAAATAAATTAAGAACGCAAGAGACAATGTTTATTAATTCGCCTCTTAAATAGAAATGGTATAAATAAATATGAAAAACATTACAGTTTGTATAAATTCTACTACATGTTTAGTAGAATCAATTGTTTTTCAATGTTAAATTTTCACAAAAATCGCATTGGGGCATTATTTTATATAAATAATAAATTAAATTGATTGAAAAGTTATATCTTAAGTATGTGTTAATGTGTGTTGATTGTAAATCGTTGAGATGTCTTCTCAGATAATAATACATTGTATTAACAGAACCAAATAAAAATAGCGAACAACAAAGTTTTAAAATCAAGATGGGCTTTGATCGTTTTACGTTTGATATTTTATACCCATTGTAATTATTGTCATTATTATCAATCGTTATTTATATGTACAAGAATACTTATTTCTTCTGTGTATATCTACGTTAGGTACTATGGTGTTAGCTTTGTTAATTTTGTTCAAACTGTCAAATCAGTTATCGATCACAGAATATGCTAACATATTATTGGAGGTTGGCGACAAAGTAATTTCGGTTTTGTAGTATAAAATAAATGACCTTTTGTCATCTTGTGCAATTGAAGGTCATCTTTATTTGTGAAATTTTGAACATTCAAAGAATTCTGCAAATTTCGAAATAAATGGTAATCACATGGTGCCAGATCAGGGCTATATGAGGGATGTGGCATCACTTCCCTGCCAAGCTCCAATAATTTCCCACGAGTTGCCAAAGATATGTGAGACGTTGCATTATCATGGTGGATCACTAAACCTTTCCGATCTAACAACTCTTGCCCTTTGTCTTTGATTGCTTTATCCAGTTTCATTAATTGTTGAGAGTAAACATCAGAATTGATCGTTTGGTTCCTAGGAAGCAGCTTAAAAAATACAACACCTTTCTAATCCCTCCAAACTGATAACATGAGCTTTTTTGTTGTTTTTCAGCTTTCGATGTGGTTTGTGCTGGTTCACTGCGTCTGCTCCATAATCATTTTCGAACTATGTTACTGTACAAGACCCATTTTTCATCAGCAGTGGTGATTTTTTTTGAGAAAGGGTCGGTTTCATTTTTGTTTAAGGTGTATATCGCAAATGTTGATTCAATTCGTAAGGTATTCAAATATCAAGCTTCTAAACTAGCCCAAGATATTTTAAGTGTTTTCCAATTGTTGTATGTGATACATGTAGCCTCTTCCCAACCTCTCAAGTAGTTATATGACGATCCTCTTCAAAAATGACTGTGATTTAGTCTTCATCAACTTCAGTAGGCCGACCAGAGCGTTGCGGAACGGAATTTTTTATACCAATACTGACACATTTTAAGCAATCGTTACCATGAACTTGATATATTTCTTTGTGAATCGCAGCAGCTTTCATAAAAATCACTACTTGCTTCTAAAGTTGCGTCATTGTGACCAGTTTCACGCGACAAACGGCAAAGTACAGCACACACATAAGTTATTCAAAAAATAAAGCAACGCTCTCTATCAGTAAAAAGCGAAAGTACTTAGTTGCCAGCCTTATATTTTTTGTTAATATGTTCTGTAATGGTAAATGGAGAATTTCTTATAAAAAATATAACAGAAGATTCCAATATCCAAAAATATCGTTCCAGAATCATTAAAAAATCTCTTATTGGTGGAAAATCTGATAAAAGTTGAAAAAGTGAGAAGTTACTGGAATAAAACAAAGGGAATATTACAAGTAAGTTATTATTGGTTTGAAACTTTATTTATGTATAAAAAATCTCAGATAATCAATTATATAAAGCAATAGGATTTTTTAAGGGTTGATACATCAAAAACATCAACATTTCCAAAAATTTCTGTTGTCTTATCTGCCTTACTTTTGTAGTTTTGTATCCTATACATCAAAACGTATTTTTTGGGATATAATACAGTCGTTGTTTTCATTTTACATAGGTGTAATTTAGAGTACTACACTAAAAATATGTTTATTAATAAGAAACATGATTTTCAAGAGCTTCAGAGTCCAAGGAAATAATATTAAGACAGTCACTTGTAAGCAATAATTTTTGCTTGTAAGGTGAAGCAAAGACGACGCAGAAAGCTGCAGTTATCCAATCCAGCTAAAAGTGGTTCCTATGTGTATAAAATATCAAAGTCATCGGGAAAATACCGAGTTTGTAAAGAGGCTTTTGTGAATATCCATGGAATTTTTTATTAACTTGATGATGATGATGATGATCTTTATATTAAACTATACAAACCTTTTTCATTTTCATTTCTTCCGTTTTTTCCATGTGCTGGAGATGATTTTGGCTATTATTAAAACCGACGTTTGGTTCATAAATGTTACTACTAAATTCGTTTTGTTGTTGAACGTTGTTCTCCATTAGAGGTTGTGACGGTTCTATGGTATGTTTTGATTCGAGTTGCCCGAAACTGTCATGCAGAACTTTATCTTTCAAATGCATCGATTCGTCAGGCGGAACGTTTTCGTTGGAATGCGGTGGTGTCATGGACATTATTGAGTTATGGGGAGGAGTCATCGGCATCGAAATGGGATTGATGTGAATCGGGTGGACTGGTGTTCGACGATGTTTTTCTATTAGCATCGGACTAGGTATGCTGAGTGGTGGCGAGGGTTGATGATGATAAGGTGCTTGCATATCCGGCATCATGAAAGGATTACCTAAAAAATTTGTTCGATTAACAATGAGATATACTCATTAAATAATACTTTTCCTACTGCTGATTATTGTGATACTATCCCTACAGATTTGAAAAACCAAGGTAAATGTGGGAAGTTGCATCTGATGATAACCCACATTCGATTCGGAATTCCACTTGTGGCATTGATGAACCAAAGCAGGCTTTGTAATAGTTTTTCTTGAGAATCAAGACTTTGAAGCAAACATGCACCTTCTCTTTTGTGTTTATATCCATAATTCGATAAAATTGGTTCTTATTGACATGAGTAGATTCAACCACAAATACATGGGGTACATTCAACAAGATAATTTGATTTTCAATTCATGGAGGTACTTTATACATATTTTGTTATCTAGATGGTGCTAAATTGCAAAACAAAGACGAACCGAATAAATATCGATGAAAATAATGTGAAAAATGCAATTCCGGACGTTTTGTGCATGAACATGTCGAACGAATAGGGGAAAGAAGTTTTGTAGTTAAGCTGGAACATTGCATTGAAGAATATATAAATAAAAACTGAAATATTCTTTGGAAAGATTAGAGAGAAATGCTAACATAACTAAATAAAGATACAAATAAAATAAAATTTCAATATACATAAGAAAACCACAATGAGTAACATAATTATAGGTAATAATTAGTATATAAGTCCATAGCAAAATTAAACCAATATGCAGCATGTCCAGCATTAAATATTATTATTAGAATAGAAGTCATTTACAGAGTAGAAGGTACTTTCTAGTAAAGATGCCGTCAAATTATTGCGGATCGGGGAAAAGGATTATATCGATTTGATTTCAATTGGCAAGTGATTGTGCATTTTTTTGCAGTGTAACATATTGAGCCTCAGCTAATTCTGAACGTGGAGTTTAATCTGTTAAAGAAGTCCCTTCAGTGAGCCCTGCTGTTCAGTTCGAGTAAATATCTAACAGCTCTCTTTTATAGTTTGAAGATTCGCTCAAATTGAGTCGCACCACACGTACTTCAGAAGAGAAGAGCATATCTGAGATTGCGACTCAATAAGGGCATAATAAACTGTTAAGGAGGTGGATAATTTCAGTTCTTTGAAAACTGATCCCAACGCAAAGCAGGAGGAACTCAAATTTCAAAGAATTGTCCACAACAAGCCCTAAGAATTTTACAGATTCAACGATGTCATTGGTGGTGTTCAATGAAAAAGGATGCAATGTATTTTAGTATACAGTTGATCAATTTTTTACGAATGATCAAGATACTGAATTGGTGGAATATATAGAAAAAGTTATTATATTTCACACGTTCTCTGCCTAATTACAAATTTCCTCATCAGTTGCCTATTGAGAACGTTGGAATTGAATGTTTTATGAAAAGAAATAAAGAAATAAAAATAGTGTTGAGGAAACCTAATAACTAGTATGGTAAGGGCAACAAAGTAGCTGTTTCGAATTTTTTTGGCAATTATATTTTGGCGTTCAAGAAACACAGCTGAACGAATAATGACTAGATGAGACTGGGCTAACAAAATTTTTAAAACCAGTCAAAAAAGTTACTACCAAAGGCGAAAATAAAATTCAGCTTAGCAGCTTCTGCAGAACGTGGTGGACTGACAACCTTTGTGGTTATAATAAATGCTTCAGAAAATGCATTGCCTTCCGTGTATGTGTCTCAGAACACGCCATCATCAAGATTATCTGTTATATAATAATGTACCTCCATCTAGTCTCACTTAAAAAAATCGTAGTAGCTGGATTTCATAGGAACTATTTGTAAATGTGCTGAAACACATTCCAAGACACACGCATTACTCGAAAAATGGTATAATTACGACGACAACAAAGAAAACAGACAAACTTCTTTATTTTTCAAAGTAATTTTCTTTTAGCTCCATAGCTTCCAGCGATGTTCAACGTGCAATACCCTTTTAAAAATAAGTCAAGCCCCTCAAAATAGCTGACATCAATTTTTGACTATTGAGCCATTTTTTTAAGTCTGGAATAATCGGAGGGAGGTGAATCTAGCGAATATGGTGCATGAAGAGGCAAATCAAACTTTCATTCAGTAATTTTGACTATTGCAATAACGGATGTGTGAGCTGGTGGGTTGTCTTGATGAAACAACACTTTCTTCTTAGCCAAATGCGGCCGTTTTTTGCATAGTTTATTCGCTCAAACGTTGTAATAAGTAATACTCGCCGATGATAGTTTTTCCTTTTTAAAGTCATTGTAAACTATCGCACGCGCATCCCATAAAACCAACATCATGACCTTGCCTACAAATAAAACGGTCTTTGTCTTCTTTGGAGCCAGTTTTCCCTTTTCGGTCGATTGCTTTGATTGTTCTCTTGTTTCGGATGTAAAGTGATGGATTCACATTTTATCTTTGGTTATGAAACAGCGCAAATATTCAGTTTTATTCTTGTAAAACATAACCAAACACTCGATGAAAAAATATTCACGTGGCATCCATCTTGCGCACACATCCAGTACCGCTTTGTGAATTTTCTTTAACCTTTCTGGAGTCGACACCTCAATTCATCAATACTAGTCTTCGCAGGTCGTATGGCCTCTTTTAAACTCTGCCACTAAATATTTTACTGTTGATAGCGAAGGAGCAGTCTCCCTCAGAGTTGAATCTGGTTCAGCTTTTATATTGGTTGGGGTAAGGTAAAAGTATTGTATCACATAACAATGATCAATTTTTCTATGTTTAGAAATTTATTGGAAACCTTCACTTTTAATGGCGGCCACAAAAATACTAAACAACGTGGCTTTTTCTAACTTGAAACATATGCTGTATAGACTGTCTTTTTTCTAAAACAGTGCTTTTTTTAATCAACTACCACCATCTCTAGGTCAGGCCAGATACTTGTGGGACTATCCTCGTTTTACATCGTTTCCATTACACACCTCGCACTCACTACATACCAAAAACTTATAGCTCTGTTGCCTTTGATGATTGGTTGACATCATATCCCGGAAAATACGTCACTATGAAAAGGCACTGGAGCAATTAGATAATGAAATAATAAATGTTGATAATTTTCTGTTGGTCATATTTCCGCTTAACACGACTATCAATTTTATCTAGGCAAAGTAAAAGTATTTCAACCAAATGAATATGAAATATATTATATTACACTATACCGATTGAAAATTGCATTTTCGGTCCTATATCATGACGCGCATTATCGAGATTTCCATTTTTGGTTCGTGTAGTGTATACGATTTTTCATCATACCCCTGTTGAAAGTCCATACCTTCGTTACCGCACGAAAGCACGTACTTTCTATCACGGTATGAAGAAAAAGTTTTACGTCCCAAAGTACCAGGATATGAGTTTGTATATCCAGTTTTTGATCAAATAGCTACCAGACCGCTATGTGGTATAAACTACCAGAACATCGCTGTTTTTTCATAGTGTTGACTTCTCATCACGAAATGTGAATTAGGTAAGATTTGTAGTGTTTTTATAGCATTCGATGATTCTGAAAACGCTGGTACAGCCGAAAAAAATTGACATCCAAGCTGAATGAAGATTTCAACATGCCTAGGTAGTGACTCACTTCCTAACAACGTTGAATTTGAATATTCGATAAAATCATTACCAAGTGTCTAAGATTTTTTGTGGATAATATAATGAAGATCAAACAAAGATTGTTTTTACTCATTACCTGATGATCTCGGCCTCAAATCATCTGAATAATTATGCCACATCTCCGTTTGTTGTTGAAGTTGACTTAAGGGATTAGCCTGTAACAAAAGGAATTTATTTAAATACGAAATAACTTGTATGAAAACAATTTTTGAAATATCATCTCTATGAAATATCTTATTACCGGGCATCATTCGATTTCACCACAATGGTGCGTTATTAAGTTCAGAAATCAGTGATAATTGTGATTTTGATCAGTTTATGTGATGTAAATATATAATACGACATGTTTAAATTATGAGACGCCGTTGTACACCTATTATTGATGAGAACAAAAGTAATAAAAACATTTAAATTACTTCCAAATCTTAAAAATACCGCGTGTTTGTGTATCGTTCGTCTATCTTGTTATGTTTGTGGTCAATTTACTCCAAGAAGTGAAAAGACCAAGAACCAAGACATGTGATGTTCGAAAATGTATCGTCTAGAATGCTACATTTCTTCTTTCAATCAACTGTGATGAATTTTGTAAAAAATTGTTAAAACAATTCTTGAAGTATGGTAAAGTATCATCAGTGTTAATGCTGCTATCACATTCTCCACACAAGATTTTATAATTCATCAATTTTATCAAGTTTTACAAAAGCGAAGAGGTTTATAGATAAAAAGCATCCAGAAACATATATGATTAGCCAATGAAAACCAAATGACCTCGTCAGAAATTTACATTTGATCAAATGTAAATATAAAATGATAGGGTCGACATTAAAATAAGGTTAGCTATAGACGTCGGCATAAATAGGCATAAGTCAGACAAAAACGCGATTCTAGAGAAGAAACCAAAGTAGAAGTCACAGACTGTAAGGTCACATAACCGTGTGGGCCACTCAACGAATCCTCGACTGCTTATCCATTCTCCAAAATGAACATTAAGGTACTACCGTAGACATAACGCATAGTGCGGCGAAGCATGAAATGACGGATATTCGTGAGTGTTGTCTTGTTGTTCATTTGCTCACGTAAATCTTCGAGCATTTCCAGATAACTTTTACCCATCACGCGACCTTCAAAAAAGTACCCACGAATGGATACCTGCCTACACACACATCATGCAGGTTTAATTGTTCTTCAATGACCACATAAGTATTTTGGTCGTTCTAGTACATGAAGTTATGCTGATTGACCGTATAGCTAGAACTAGAAGGTTGCTTCATCCGACCACAAAATGGAATGCTGGAACTGCGAATCATCCTCAGTGAATCAGAGGTACTACTCGCATAAATTCCAATCTGAGATTGAAATTATCCTCCTGAAGTGCGTGGAGGAGACGCGGACGTATAATGCATGCGTTTCAGCATACGTAGTAGAGAATTATCGGAAATTTGAACTTCTCCCGATAGCCACACTTCAGATTGGGCTGCTCCAGTAACACCAGCGCCACTATTCCCACATTTTCGTTAGTTATTACAGATATCGTCTCCCACAACGCGGCGCGTCGGCAACAGAGCCCATTTTTATGAATTTCTGGAACGTCGAACGATTTGGTAGCGGCGATTTTAAAACTTGTTGTTGAAATTCGATAAACATAGTTTCGTACGCAGATACGTCGAACCAAAAGAAACTTTCTTGAAACGTGAACTTGTATCGTTATTCATTCTAAAAACGCGTCCACTCGACGAGCAAGTGTTATCATGATACAGACACAACTATCTGAAGCACGAACATGCTTCGTGTTAATATAATTATCGTACTTGTGAATTCAGTGTAAGGGGAAAAATTTTACTTTGTTGCATTGTGTTATTTTGGCTTAACTTTTTCTATAGATGCTTCGACCTTATTTTCAATTAATCTTCCAGTTTAGATTAACTAAAATATTCATCAAAACGTATTATTTGTGTAGTTGAAAAGCGTAAAGATATAATAACTAATGATAATTTCAGTTTCACCTTTTGGATCCGAACCTGCCTTTCAAGCATTCCATTTCAGTTTGAGAGAGCGTGAATCGCTTAGCTTCGTCCTTTTTAGAACGCAACAAGTTGCCGAAATTGGTAACGGCAATTAAATGTATATTAAATTCCTCATACAACTGTGTTTTACGATTCGGTGCTTCACGCCAATTTAATCCAGATTATTATTATTAAAGAGAAGAGGAAATCATTTCCGATGAATGGAAATAAATAGGTAGATTTAAACTGGAAACGTTTCAGTAATTTATCATTCTTTCGAGGTTTATAATTACCTTTAATTCATAGTACTTGATCCATCATAGATTGCTTACCGTTTATATATTTCAAATAAAATTTGATTTTAATTATCAATGGAAGCTAGATTTTTCTCCGCCCACTGACATCGTGATTTCTGCTTCAATGATTCAACCGGTTTTTTTCCTTTTATCAGATTATTCTCATAGTTTTTTTCGAATGTCTATTAGTTCCGTATTTCAACAAAGAACTCAGTAAGTTATTGTGTTAAGAAATTCATAGTTCTTAGTTATGACATTGAGCATAACTACTAAAAATAGATATCCCTGGAAAAGTTAATCAGAATCCTTAGCTTCCAGATTCTAGCATTAATTGGAAAACAGTAACGCTTGTCTATCTGTTTGCAACTCGCACGAGGATATATTAAAAAATTCTTAGCCTACTATAGAACCAAACAAACTTTCAATGTCAAAATATTTTATTGCTCAACATATTCTTCTTATAATTGAATATATTTATTACAACGAACCTGCAACGTCTCTAGACCTTTATAAAAATGTTTCTTCTTGCTCTGCATACCAAACCTCCACAGTTTTTATTACCTCCTCGTTGGAAGAGAATTTATAATCTTTTTTTCAACTGAGGAAAGAGCTGATAGTCGGACGGAGCCAAATCTGGTGAATAAAGGTGTGTATTCTAGTAATTCAAACCTTAAATCACGAATTTTTTGCAACTCAACATGAGATTTGTGTGCAGGGGCGTTGTCCTGCAAAAACAAAACACCTTAAGATAGATTTCCGCGTCTTTTCTCTTTAATTTTTTCCTGTAAAGTGCTCAGCAGTGTCGAATAGTAATCTCCAGTTATACCCTTATCCAAGAAATCAATCATGATTACTCCATGGCAATCCCAAAAAACTAAAGCAAGAATATTTCCAGCAGATTTTTGTACACGAAACTACTTAGGTCTTGGAGAACCAGAGTGTCGCCATTCCATCGATTGTTGCTTTATTTCTGGATCGTCGAAATGTACACAAGTCTCATCCACAGTAACAATTCGGCTTAAGAAGTCTACATCGTTTTCAAATTGAGCACAGATCAAAAGCGATGCTTCTACACTTGCACGCTTTTGGTCAACATTCAAACATTTGGGGATCCATTTTGCAGTAATTTTTCTCATGTCCATATTGACGTGAACTATATGATGAACGCATTCGTATGAAATATTCAGTGCTTCAGATATCCGTTTTAGCCCAATTCGACGGTTTGATAAAATCATGTCATGAACTGCATCGATATTTTCGGGGACTGACACAGAAACTGGCCTTTCCGATCGCTCATCATCTTCGATGGAAAATTTACCTCTTTTGAACCTTGCAGTCCAATTTTTCACGGTCGCATACGAAGGACATTGATCACCAAGGGTATTAAGCATATCTTGGTAAATCTGCTTACCTCTTAACCCTTTTAAATACATGTACTTAGTGATGGTTCGATACTCCAATTTTTCGATTTTCACAATTTCGGTGAACATCTTTTTTCTTTTAATTTATTGCGTAACTCTGGTTTACTTTTTTGACGTCAAACTTTACACTGACACTTCTAATAAGTTATTGTTCGAATTGGTCTGGGTTAACTAGATATTAATACATACTCGTTCACTAACCAAGGAAGGTCGTGGCCTACAATTTCTTTCTTCTACATACTCTAGCGGCATTCGGAATAGTCTATTATACGTGAATATAGCATCGGGTCAGAAGACTAGTCACCAATCGTATTTCGCAAACCACTTGATTACTAGAATAGGTCTCATGCTAGGTATTCTTCTCAGATATATCTCAGCTATACCTTTGGTTACACTGAGAATGGGTCTAGGTCCAGTCTAGGAAGCGTATCATCCTCGTTCTTGCCTTCGTTGCCTTCGTGACGGGTCATTTGAACGAGCTTTGCAGCCATCCCTCGTTAGTTGTGTACAATTTTTTCGCAATTTTAGAAGATGTATGAGCAGATTGATATCACTGTTTCTAAAACGTCGATTAAGTATTACTCTAGCACATTTCATCACAGCGATTAGTGCGCCCTAAAATGAGGTATCGTATTTCTAAGATCTTATTATTAACAGTTACAGGTGCTACTTGTTCAATGCCCGGCACAAAATACTTCGACTCACAATTTGCATTTAATAATGCATTATAGACTAGAGTTCATATTTTATTCATGCATTTGTATTCCTGGGCATTTGAAATGGAGAAAGGAGGATGTCTTCGATTGAATTCTACAAGCTGGATTACAACAACCAATTCACTTTTTTAGCGAACGCTCTTATAAAGATGGTATATGCTAACCGGTAAGAGATAATTGAAGATTTTTCTATAATTACCCAGTACTTTATTCCTCCTAAGGATACTATCGATCGTTTATACATAAAAACTTTTTTTTAATTGTTGCACCACCCGTGTTCAGATGATTTTGGGAAATATTAAATTTGATAAACTCTTTACTGACGGATAGCGTTAACAAAATAACCCCCCTAACTATTAGACGGAAATAGAAAGGTTCGTAAAATTATATTTCTTCTTTTCCACTACATCCTCACTATTCTCTTTTGGAGAGTGAAAAAGCCTAACTTTCAAAAAATGTGTGAAAAGTTTTTTCTCATAGGTATTCATTTATACCCAGATATTTTCAATTCTGACACCAGTCTTAGGTTTGGACAGCCTAGGTCGATATTTGTGCCTATTGCGATAGGCTCTAAATTTAAGAAATAGAAAAAGATACTAATTCACCATGTGAGAGTAGATTTTACATTATATTAGGAGAGGACGCGACAAACTTTTGTGTTGCCCGAATTTGACAAACAACAATGTGCTCTATCAAAAAAAAAACTTTTGGCAAAAGAGGTTTAACCGAAGCTGCTTAGGGCAGCTATTCTCAACCGCTGGTCCGCGGACATTTCCCGAAATTCCCGAAATTCTTTCAAGTTCGAAGTAACGAACGTAAAGAATATTTTTCGTACAATTTGTTCGCACATTTGTTGCATTATGTGGATGTGTGCGAAAGCGACCACGGCGGGCCGGACTACCAGCACGTACGAGGCAAGCGCGAAAGCGCGGCGCGCAGACACTGGCCGACTTACTCTATCGGCAACAGAAACTTAAGCGGCTTTATCATTGTAAATTGTGTTATGGTCTGGGTGTGTCTTTAATTTATTGTTAATCAAAACATCACTGGTTTGCAATCTTTTTTCAACAAATCTACTGGTCCACGGGCCAAAAACGATTGGGAAACGCTGACTCAAAATGTAATTGAAATTAATGACAGAATAAATGCATAGATGATTTATGGATATGGCAGATTTGTTGTGCAAAATAACAACTAGTATATGATAGTTTTATTACAGCATCTGGTATTACAAGAGTATTTTTTGTGTATGAAGCGAAAATTTATGATGAATGGAACTTTCTTCCTCGTGGCGGGTATTTTGTTCTTGTACATGGGTAGATAGAAGGGAATCATACTTAAGAAAGAGCAAAAAAGTGGGAAAAGTTCCCATTGATTTTCGTTTTGTTCAAATGATTGTCAAAAAATCGAACTAATTCCAAATCAATATGATAAAGGTCTTTGACTCGTATCCACTCTAGCGATGTAAATTTCATTTGATTGTAAACTACAAGAAAAAATCTTCCATCACTCTACAACCTTTTCTTAATACATTTTATACACATATGTTTATGTTTCTAAATGTTCTTGATTTTAGGTCTCTTCTGTTTCAAAATTAGTTTTTTAATAATTTTTGAAATTGACGTTTCGACTTTTCTTAAACAAAAATCGAAACGTCAATTTTTATCTATCTAATTATAAAAAAAACTAATTTTGAAACAGAAGAAACTTGAAATCAAGAAGATTCATAAACATAATTATATCAAAAGGTCTAAGAAATAAGAAATTAAAGAAACCCATATGTTTCTTGATATAGTCGTTCATCATCAGATACAAGGAAATAGATATTGAAAGATTATACATATAATTAAATAGCAACAGTTTCAACGAGTTTGTGTGATTGATAGAGATTTATTCCTAAGATGAAATAGAGTGGATCTAGGAATGTGATGACTAAACATCAAGAGCAAATATGTTCAAAATCATTGTAGAAATACAAAATATTTTTGGTTTCCGAGTTCGATCCAAAACAGATATAATAATGTGTCTAAATGCTCTTGATTTTAGGTCTCTTCTGTTTCAAAATTAGTTTTTTAATAATTTTTGAAATTGACGTTTCGACTTTTCTTAAACAAAAATCGAAACGTCAATTTTTATCTATCTAATTATAAAAAAAACTAATTTTGAAACAGAAGAAACTTGAAATCAAGAAGATTCATAAACATAATTATATCAAAAGGTCTAAGAAATAAGAAATTAAAGAAACCCATATGTTTCTTGATATAGTCGTTCATCATCAGATACAAGGAAATAGATATTGAAAGATTATACATATAATTAAATAGCAACAGTTTCAACGAGTTTGTGTGATTGATAGAGATTTATTCCTAAGATGAAATAGAGTGGATCTAGGAATGTGATGACTAAACATCAAGAGCAAATATGTTCAAAATCATTGTAGAAATACAAAATATTTTTGGTTTCCGAGTTCGATCCAAAACAGATATAATAATGTGTCTAAATGCTCTTGATTTTAGGTCTCTTCTGTTTCAAAATTAGTTTTTCTTAAATAATTTTTAAGAGATAGATAAAATTGACGTTTCATCTTTTCTTTAAGTCTTTATCAAAATATTATATTTTGATAAAACTAATTTTGAAACAGAAGAGACCTAAAATCAAGAGCATTTAGAAACATTATTATATCAAAACGTCTAAGAAATAAGAAATTAAATAAATTTTATATTTTGTATGTATATTTTGATAATTTTTTAGGACACATTCCATATTTGGGAATCATTCCCGTAGAATTCAATTGTATACCAGTTGATCCAATAATATATGAGAAGTTTGGCCGTACGGCTCAAATATCGTGGTTTAATAAGCCTCCCATGATTATTTCAGGTTTTTGAGATACAGGAAAGTAAAATTTGGTGTTCGTATTTGGCATTATTACGAAGGTTACATTACTGGAACATATTTATGTTGAATCATATTTATCATGCGAATATGACATAATTCGATAATAGTTATTCATGATACAAGTGCGTGAGGTGATACTTTTGCGCACTCGTTGCTTCACTTACAAGTATCATACAATAATTTATCTTCGACGACATTAAAAAAAATACTTGTTGAAAATAGAATTGAAAAAAATATAATTGTGAAAAAATTTGACAGCTTGAGTTAGATAATCTAGCATAAAAACTGAATTCAATTACTCAAATTATAACGTACAGTGAAATATGGACAATTGTTTATATTAATAATCATTATATTTGGTATTTTTTTCCTTCCACGGTACCCTCGCTACTCTGAAATTGTGTCTCTATAGTTTCTATTTTTGAGGTTGAAGGCGCCTCAGTATCGAGAAAATCGATTTGCGATTGGGACTCTGGTTCCTCCAGTGCTCAAGTTTCTGCTCTGGGCATATATTCAAATTCTTGGCTTTCGACGTTAAATTTTTGTTTCATCCGTCTCTTTTTTATTGTTGAGAGAATTTCCGATATAGCTATCTACGACGGTAGAAGATTTCTACCCGCCGTGTCGTTTAATTGTGTAGTCCTTGAGGCTGCACAAATATTTTCTACGTCTGAAGGTCGAAAAAAGACACATTTTTTTGTAAATATCTAGGAAACTTGGCGAAGTATCTTTATTATCAATTACAGTGAACCTATTGGAAAATTTGTTTTTGCTCTCTCTGATATTTATTATTAGAATATTTTCGGTTTCCTCAACGTCATCTGTTAGCAGATCGGATAATTCCTGACGTCGAGAAGCGCTGGAAACAGGGCCGAATCAAGATTTATAAGGCCCGGGGCTAAAATAATGATGGGGCCCCCTTAAGGAATTCAGAAACCCGGAAAAATTCACAAAATAATATCAATACGTTAGATTTGTTGTATCAACACATCAAAAAATACAGAATGATTTCCAAATGATGGGGCCTCTTAGACCTGGGGCCCGAGGCTATAGCCCCCACAAGCCCCTAGCTTAATCCGGCCCTGTCTGGCAATTTAAATTGCACGAATTTCCACAATTTTCGGAAGAGTGCAATCAGATTCAATTAGTATTTCATCATTCAAAATTTGGAAAATATTTTGTAAAATGACGATGACGTTTCACACATCTTAATGTCAGTACAAAAGAAACCTTAAATCAAAACAAATCATTACGAAAGAATTATTATTTAGACATATTCAAGTTGTATTGGAACATTTTTTATGCTGTTTCAATTAAAACAATGGAATTTAATAGGATCAACTGTCGTAATCTAATACCAAGTAACAAGTTTTAGAATGGTGAGCTACAAAAGTTCGTGTATTGATCCAAATATCTAATTTCATATGGATAAAACAGGGGAGAAGCACAATGTAAGTGTGCGTTGTTCAAATATTGACTAAAATGGTTTATTAGCTTCAATAAATGAATATTGAAATGGTGAATTATGTAGACAAAAATAGTACGTTATATATAGTTACGTATACTATAAGAAGAGCCAAATAAGTTTTCACATATACTTTTGATGTCGGTTCTAAAATTAAAGTGAAAAAAGCTATTCTATATTCAGAAATAGATATGATGAAATTCTCAAGAAATATTTGTTTCCGAATGGATTCAAAAGATTCAAATTTGATTATAATGCAAAAAACCATAATCATTCATTCGCATTTCAATCAATTCGATAACCAGATAATAGAGAGAGAGAGAAATGTTTTAATTTCAAAAAATTGTTACAATTTGTAGACAGAAATAAAAATTAAAAAAAACAAACATAAAAATAACTGAATGAAAATACTAATAAAATTAAATTTCAATATACAAAAGAAATTATGTAGGGTGATTCATTAAGAATGTCCCATCTCTGAACTCTAAACTTCAAAATATGATGATTCTGCTCAACATGCCTTATGGAAATATTGCTAGTTTCCGAGATACGTAGTATTCAAAGTTCAAATTTAAATTTTGATTTTTACAATAATTTTTTATGATTTTTGTTTTTTGTTTTTTGGCATGAGGAATCATAATTTGCACTCTAATTTAACATTGCTAATAGGGGGCGCTTACAACTAGAATAATAAAAAAATATAAAAAAGCGTTAAATTCTACAAAAAAAGTTTTTCTTCTTTGATTCGTGTAACTCAATCGGTTATCGAGTTATTTGCTTATAAAAAGTTCAATAAATTTTAATGTTTTCATAAACAAATTTTATTATTCCTTAAAATATGTAACAATAACAAATTTGTGAACAAAAATAAAAAACTTCAAAGCAAATGCCCATAATGCCCACCATTTACTCCAATACATTTTATGATCCGCTTTAGTAAAGATCTCTTAATATCAAAATCACATTCGTGAATTAAGCCGTGGTTTAATTTTTCGTTTTCTTTTCAAAGTTTTATCACTTTTACGCAGTTTCTGTAAAAGCAAAAATTGGATAATAATAAGAATAAGTAATACATTAGTATACCATGTATCAAAAATTTAGTAATTAACAAGTGTAATAGTTATTTATCAAATAATGCCTAGGCATAACGATTTTTCCAATAATGAGATGCGCGATATGATTTGTGTGTTTGCTCAGTCAAATTATAGTGGTCCAGCTGCGGCTCGAAGATATTCACAATTATACCCAAATCGAAGGCAACCGAATTATAAACTGTACCGAAATCTTTACATCCACTTAGGTGAAACGGGGTCTTTACGCTCTAAAACTGAGCACGGTGCTACAAAAAAAAAATCACTGCCGATGAAGAAGATGAAATTTTAATTTGTGTTACGGAGAATCCAGATATCAATACTCGCCGATTAAGTCTGCAAACAGGTATAAGCCAATCATCTACATATTTTTAGAATACTGAAGAGGGAAAAATTGCATCCATATCATTGCACTCCTGTTCAGAATTTATTACCTCAAGATTTACCTAAGCGCCTATAATTTGCCCATTTTTAGCAAGAAAAACAAAATGTTAACCCAGATTTTCTGGATACAATTTACCAGACGAGGAATATTTAATTATAAAAATAATCATTTGTGGGATTCTGAGAATCCACATGCTATGAGGGAAACATATTTTCAGCACGAGTTTAAGGTTAACATTCGGTGTGGTGTAATATGTGGGTATTTAATAGATCCTTTTGAGCTGCCAACCAATTTAAATGGACCTCTTTATTTAGATTTTCTTCAAGAACATTTACACGAATTACTAGAGGATATACCTCTCGCTTTAAGACAAAATATGTGGTTTTTGCACGATGGAGCACCACCACATTATTCTTTACATGTTCGTCAATACTTCAACGAACAGTTTCCGCATCGATGGATTGGTCGTGGAAGTGAGTTTGCTTGACCACCAAGAGGCCCTGATTTAAATCCTTTACCAAGAAAAAAATACTTCTCTTCCACAACTGCGACGGAAAATAGAAGAAGCAGCCGCGGATGTAATTAAAAATAATATACAAAGCGGATCATAAAGTGTATTGAAGTAAATGGTGGGCATTTTGAGCATTTGCTTTGTTTTTTATTTTTGTTTACAGATTTTTTATTATTACATATTTAAGAAATGAAAGAATTTAAATTTAGTGAATTTTTTGAAGCAAATAACTCGATTACCGATTGAGTTACACGAATCAAGGAAGAGTAACTCTTTTTTGTAGAATTTGACGCTTTTTAATATTTTTTTAATATTCTAGTTGTCTCGCCCAAAAAAAGTTCACTTTGATTCAATTAACACAAACAAGTTCAACTAGCGCCCTCTATTAGCAATGTTGAATTACAGTGCAAATTATGATTCCTCATGCCAAAAAACGTAAAATTGCCAATTTTCACATAAATTGTGAAAACATAAAAAAATAATTCCGAAAATCAAAATTTAAATTTAAACTTATAAACGTATCTCGAAAACTAGCAATATTTGCATAAGGCATGTTGAGCAGAATTATCATATTTTGAGGTCTAGAATCTACAGTTCAGAGATTGGAAATTCTTAATGAATCATCCTGTATATAGGTAATAGTAATAGGTAATAATTAGTATATAGCAAAATCAGTATGAAGCATTTTCGGAATTAAATATTATTATTTATTAGAATAGACGTCGTTGACAGATTAAAAAGAATTTTCAATTAAATATGTCCTCAAACTATTGCGGATTGCGGGCAAAGATGATATCGGTTCGATTCCAATTGGCAAGTGATTGTGCATTTTTTGCATTGTAAAATATTGAGCTCTTAACTAATTCTGAACGAGTAGTTGCTATAGCTCATGACACTCATGGTGCAAATTTTTAAATCGGTGCTGAAATTATTATTTCAACTGTAGAGAGTAGAGATTTTTTATATTTACCTGATGACTCCATTTCACAAATAGATAGTAGACATCACTTCAGTAGCCATTTTTAGCAAACTATTAATTAGAAGATATTATCTGTTCTACATATCTGATATTCATTTTGACTGGATCACGTAAATATTATTTATTGCTTGTTAATGATTTCAATACACATTTTAATGTGTTAAGTTTTATTCCATTATTTTCCAAAATTGAATATTTTTACACCTACAATATGGTCCTTGCAGTGGTCGATAATTTGAGTACTTTACATATTTAAAAATTTATATATCATATCTTATTTATGAATTGTATCATACCATAACTTAAAATATTATAAATCGCAAATATAAATTGATGATAATTTGAATAATAACACGTGACAGAAAACATGTTTCTATTGGTTACTGCGGTTATGACGTAGAAAGTAAGTAAATACTGAAACGTGGTCGCCGCATGTCGCCTTTCAAATTCCATTCTGTTGTTGTGACTTGAGGTAATTGGTTGTTTAGTATTTTTGTAAGGGTTTCAAAGACTAATCTAATTGAAATGATGGCCGAAATAGAATTTATTCGAAGCAATATCGGAAAATCTACCTAAGGTAGATGCATCCATGGTTGCTATATTCTTTGATATATATTCTTTGCTAATAATCAATGATTTAGTTCTGTCGAAATACGTGGAGTAAAAAAAGATACGTGAGTACTTGGTTGGAAGAGCAGTTTTTTTAGAATTAATTTACATTGCGTAAGTTTTCACATTATATAATTTTCCAAATATGTTTCAAGCTACAATAAAAAATAACATTTTCAAATACCAATAGATAAAACTTACATTGAAATGTTCTTCACAAACATATACTGGGCTGCCAGGTTTGATGCTCGCATAATCCCTTCTTTAAGCTTGAAATCATTGTTTTCGCCGCTTTTTCTCTCGAGGGACTTGCACGAAAACTTTATTTTGTGTTTTTTATACTAGTTTTTGTACATACTGGTACAATGCACAAACGATACGTTTTGTATTCTAGAAAATTGAATACTCACAGCCGTGCGAGTGTTTTTTTAAGGAAGCCCAACAACACTGTTTAAACTGTATTTACTTCTAACCTCACTTAAGTCTGTTTACTTACTTTCTACGTCACACAACGTCACACTTAGTCATGTTACAACAAATGCGTTTTGGCTCGTCATTTAGATATTTGAATTTATTTTTTTATGAATTAATATATTAAAAAACAGTGTGTGATTAAGGACGATATACTAAACGTAGTTAATTTATAAAAAAAGTATGCAATATTCATCAGATTATATACATTATTGGAAATATGTTTTTTGACAAACTCCACAGATCAATCGTGAAACAATAACTCATAATTTAGTTTATTCGAATCTTGAATAAAATTGGTAACAAATCGCAGCTGTCATTGTAAAGACCATTTGGACATGCAGAATACAGCTGTGGGGATCTGCTTCCCAGTCAAATCTAGAAATTATACAACGATTCCAAAATAAAGTTAATTTTAGTTACCGCTCTATGGTACAAGCCCAATTTGGTCATAGAACAAGACCTACACATCTTTACGATTGAAAATGAAGTAAAAGGCCACTGTGAGAGAAATAAGAGAGAGAATAAAACAGAAGAATACAGCTTAAGAGAGGAGATACTTTAATGAAAATATTTCTTGCGTGTCAAATTTTGTGAAGTCATTCTATTTACTCATTGGTTTAATATATTAAACAGATTGTAAATTCCATGAAGTTAAAAATAAATCGAATAACAGAACGAAATGGCTGCTTGGTGGAGCTAACGGCGTTGTGTGAAGAGAGAATATTTTGAAAACAACAGATCAAACTAAAAGTTGTTTAACGTCAAATTTCTAATAGCTCGGACGACGTTATTCTCAGCACAATATTTTGTACTCTAAAGTAGGCAACTAACGTTGTAACGTTTGTTTACAAGGTGAGTCTTATAAAATTTTTCAAATTCGTAACTTATTATGTAATACGTCATCATGTTGATGTTTTTTTTTGCTAAAAATTGCATACAAATGCGACGGCATTGTCGCATATGTCGTTTTCATTGGCTATTCATAAATTTTGGAAATCACTTACGTTTAAAAAAATTTTATCAGGATGCAATATTCAGTATGATTCTTAAATTAATTTTTCCAAAGTCGGTACTGGAAGTTCTAGTTTTATCAAATACCAGTATTGTAGTGCAACAGAAAAATCTTTAAAAATCAAATGAGCTGTGCAAACACTACAACCAATTAAAATTTGCGGTCATCCTGTAAATTAATAATGAAAAAGATTTGACACTTTCTAGTAGCCTCATGATATATTCCCTGAGGTGCTCTACATATGAAAATTACGTGAAGCTCCTCATAGCTCAACTTGTATAACTAATACATGCTTAAACCACGGTCTTATATACAGGTCTGGAAACCAAACCAAATTTTTATACATGGTGTCCCACAACGAGTTAAAACTATCTGTATATGACAAAATACTTATAGTGATATCATGAAAATTTCTACGTTTGGGTTTTAGGATACGATCTTTTTAACTGAAATATTTTCAAAGATAGCTGATTTCCGGTTCTGCCGGAAGTCGACTGTAACTTTGTTATTTTAAATAGAACACCTATATATTGATACATTTTTAAAATCTACGCAAAATTTTAGTATACTTTTTCGAAAAATGCATACTTTTTGAGTTATTAATTTTTTTGTAAAAAACCTTTTCAAGCCCTTATAAATTAGAATACCCTTAAATATATGAAAATTGTTTCTGTTTAGTTGCTTCTAGCAAGTTTAGATCGTATTTGAAACTATGTTTAAAAATTTTTCATTTTATACAGGGTGTGTATAAAAAGTGTTCAAAGTTTAACTTCATGAATATCAAGTTTCTTTATTTTTTTAAATAGAACCACCCGATTTTTTCTATTTTAATACATTTAGGGGTAAAAAATAAGCCAAATTCATGTATATTTTCCTATAACTAAACTTCACCGTTAACCAGATATTAAATGTTTTCTATAAATTTTTAGAGATGCAGATGTGGTCTAAATTTTAAGGTATGTAAAAAAATCAAATCAAATAGTATTTACTAATCCTATTCCAACTTTTAGTCATTTTCGAGATATTTGAGGTTTTGAATTATAATTGTATTTTTTAGCGAGTTTTCATTTTTTACGTATACTTTTAGTAGGCTTTGTAATAAATGACACTTATTTAACTGTCATTAGTCAACGAATACATAATATTTTGATAAAGACTTGAAGAAAAGTCGAAACGTCAATTTTATCTATCTTTCAAAAATTATTTAAAAAAAACTAATTTTGAAATAGAAGAGACCTGAAATCAAGACTTATAAACGTATACTTATCAAAAGGTCTAAAAAATAAGAAGTTAAAGAAATAAATAAAATTTAGAACACACCCGCATCTCTAGAAATTTACAGAAAACATTTAATATCTGGATAACGGAGAGGCCTAGGTATGGGAAAGTATACATAAATTTGTTCAAAAAGTATGCATTTTTCAAAAAAAGTTTTTAGACAATAGTCTACTACAATTTTACGTAGATTTCAAAAATATATTAATATATAGTGTGTTCTGTTTAAAATACAAAGTTCTACAGGAAGGAAATATTTTAGTTAAAAAGATCGTATCCGAAAACCCAAACGTAGAAATTTTCATGATTTCACTATAATTATTTTACCATATACAGATAGCTTTAACTTGTCTTCGTTGTACGTTGTAGAGCTTTGTTTCTCTTCTCCGGACTCCGGAGTGTTTGAAATATCCAAGGCACAGCGCTGTTATCTAGAGATGCTAGAGATGGACATGGATAAGACCCGGTTACATGTGATACCGTGGGGTAGGGCAGAGATGAAAAGTTTGAGAGCATTTTTAAAACTATTATCATTTGTTCTTATTCAACAACTTTTATATAATTACATTACACATTAATTACTTTTATTTATAACAATTCATTACCCATAGAAATAACAATAATTATTATTATTAAGTGAACACAATTTGAGACCAACTCTTAATTACAACCTGGCGGCCATCAAATGAGATAATTTAATGCCCTCGTTACCAGACCTATCAGTAAGACCGTGGCTTACATCTCGTGACTCAAAAGTTGTGACTGACTGCGAGTAAGCAACCATATTGCCATATTGTAGTTGATTTTTTCACATCATTCAATTTTATACAAGGTGGCGTAATTGAACATGCATATTGCATCATCTTTATTCGCGAGGTAAACTGTGCGTGGGCCGAGGGAGCCTAGTGTAGTTGGATAGTTACACTCGTGGAGTTTTAGTAGTCATGAGTCACTTCGACGAAAAACGTCGCGCTTTTTGTGTTCGCACGTTTTACGAAAACGGATTCATACGTCTTGACAAGGCGATCGTTCACAATATGGATTAATAAAGTTCCGAGTGCAAATGTAATTAAAATATGGGTTAAGCGTTTTGGATAGATAAGGATAGATAAGAGATAAGTTCCACGTTCAAACCACCAGCAAAAGGTTGTCCAAGAATGTCTAGGATCATAGACAATATTGATAGGGTGAAGGAGTCAGTACGAAAAAATCCGCATGTGTCTACTCGGAAGCGATCGGCGGCTTTAAACTTGTGGCGAGAAAGTATACACCGAATTTTGAAATTGGATCTTAAATTGCATCCTTATAAGCTCCAGTCAACACAGGAATTGAAAAATGCCGACTTTGGAGCCTAAAGGTGGAACCCTTTTTTCAGAGGAGGGACATTTTCATTTAAAATTGTCGTTATCGATCCGAAAGTAAGAGTATGGGCAACAATCACAGGCAAAGGAATTATTGGCCTTTTTTTCTTTGAAGATTTACGAGGACGAAAATCACCGTTAACACCAACCGCTATGTTGCTATGTTAGAGGGATATTTGACTCCAGAACTTGCGAAATCAAGAATAGCGAATACAAGAACTTGGTTCCAACAAGACGGAGCGAGCTGTCACACATCAAATGACTTTATGGCGGCAGTGAGACAGATCCTGCAAGACTAATTTCCAAAAGAGATGATATCCCTTGGCCCCCACGTAGCCCTGACTTGACGCCTTTTGATTTTTTTGTCGTGATACTTCAAACATAAAGTCTACATGAACAATCCGAGGGAAATCAGTCAGCTAAACGAAAATATCCGCCAGAAAATGGCAGCAATCACTCCAAATTTGTTGTTTGTCTTCGAGAGGACCGTCAATGTGATGATGTTATTTTTGAAAAATCAATTTCATTTATTCACCTAATCATCATATCTTTTATTTCAACAGTACCTTATGTATTTATTTTTTTAGCCTATACTTAATAAATGCACGTACTATTGCGCCACCCTGTAATCAATATAAATGAAAATAAGAATATATATTAAGGATTTTTGAAGTAATATCTCATTTTACCGAAGAGTCTTTTATTGATACGCAGAAATTGTCAATTCTAGTTTAAGATATGATTTGTAAAACTGTAAAACTATAGTCTATACTTAATAAATGCACGTTCTATTGCGCCACCCTGTATAATTCATTAGAAAAATTATATATTTGAAATTTATATGAATGTTTCAATTGAACTATATTCAATTTGTTGTGGGTAAATTGAAACTAATATTTCGCATACTTAATATACAGAACAAAATTAATCATTTGAGCTTTTTATTGAAAAAACAGAAATCTGCAGATTCTGTCGGTGGGTTTTTAGAGTAGTATTATCTGTAGCTGCATGTATAAATATATATAAAGTGTGAATAATTGAGATTTCTATATTCATCAATATTTTATTTAGGTCCATCAATCTTATTAATACAAATAAATATCCAAAACTAATTTTTTGCAATTTCTTTTAAGTTCTTATCAAAGAAGTTGGCTCTGCTTTCACATACTCTTCTTACACTTTCCGTAAGTATATCCTCGCAGGAATTGTAAGTAATTAAATGATCTTTATCGCTCCAAAATGGCGTCCTGTTTTCTTTCCATAACAGCAACGCTTTTAGACTATCACTTCGAACGACACCAAATATGTCTACATCCACCAACAAACTAACATATTTCGGAAATAACTGCAAACCTCCCGATATAACTTTTAATGTTTCAGTACTTTGGATTTCTTTGAAAGCTGGAGTTGTGCTGTCGCATTTTTTGAATATTTTCAAAGATTGTTTTAGTAAAGGTAATGCTTTGTTGTTTTCCCCTATTAATAGATAATATTGACCGAGATTTTTGTAAGCAAGCCCTAAATAATAAGGTAGATTGTAACGTTCGGCGTCTCGTTTAAGTTCCAATAAAACATTCAAAGATGAATTAGCACATTTATCCATCAGGTAAGCTTTTGCTAAATGTATTCTTATTTTGCACAAACCTTCCACGGTTCCAAATCTAAATCAATAATAGTTGATTAAAAATATGTAGTATACTAATTAACGTAGGTTGCAATCTTCTACATTTGAAAACTAAAAATTTCGTTTCCACATACTGGAGAGACACGTGGTGCTAACTTATCATACGACGAATACGAATAGATTGCGGTAATTTTTGGAATAATAAACACAATTCAAATAGCAAGATGCATAGAAAACTAGTCTCGTACGAAAATGCGAGCTACTTTCATATTAGCACCCAACATATAGCGACAGAATCAGTTCCTTCGATCAGATAGAAATTGGTAAATGGCGAAGAGCCGACGACTACAATCTTTAACCACAGAAGACAACTCAGCATGAGTTGAGGGAAAAAGATCGACGCGCAACTTTGCTTGAAATATTTTTAAAGCTACGGTAGCGTCAAACTGATTTAATTCGATATTTCAAGGTATTGTGATGGTTGATAAACGAGAAGGTCGTTAAAAATAGTAAGATTAACTGAAGGCCACGTGCATTTCGACTTAATCAAAACACACGTACCATTAGAATTTAAAAACAGAATCATATAATAAACCTCATATCTATAGAACTTTCACCTTATAAATAATAATATTTTTATTAATATATTTAATAATAAGCAAAATTTGAAGAAACACATGTACAGTGACACTTTATCAAAAGTGTAAGGGTGAGTTAAAATAACTTATCGATGCATTACAACTAAATGCAACAGGAAGAAAATACGGTATTCATAATTAGAATTAGATTAATAGGCGAGGTCAGAGGATTAATAAACGCAGAAAATATAATTGCATACGTTAGAAATAAACTCAAGTGTGGAATAAGAGGAGATTATCCTAGTCCTCTTTTGGTTAAACTAAATAAAGTACGTCACAACGGTACGGATGTAACGCAACTCAAATGGAGAAGTTGGCAGAGAGACTTCAGGCAGCATACAAACTTAGCGGAAATATATACGACAGAGGCGACAGTTAAGGCAGTGACAATGAACGCTACAGCAGATTCCTTCAAAACGATTATAGCAGCTGAAAATTTTAGTAATACACAGAAAGTTCTTTCAAAATTGGAGTCAAGGAATAATGGAATGAGAACACCTTGAGCACCAACTATATTTGAGGTTATACACTTTCCCGGTAAAATTATGGCAACCATATTTTAGGATCCATTGAGATTTTCTTGATGCTACTATTATGCTACTTTGGCAAGTTTACATCAAAATCATAAACGGTTGGACAGATTGAATTAGTGTCATTCGTCTCCATAATAATATCAGGCCTCATGCTACCGTAACAACGCAGAGTTCAGGTGGGGAGCGAGTTATAGCTCAATAACTGTTTTCTATTCTTGAAGAAGTACATATGCAGCGGTTCTCTTCAGATACTGATGTTAAATTTCCGCCGAGACCTTAATCAATAGACAAATACCTATATTAATGGAGTGATATGCGGCATAAAGGACTCATGTTAAATAAAAACTTCAAAGAGATATAAACTCCATCCATGGTGTTTCTAAATTCATGCGACAAAATTCAGGAGGTTATTTATTAAGAAAATTAAGAATTGTGGTGCTTTAGCTGCACTATTGGTATTTGAAAAAGAAAATGAACAATAAAAAATATTTTTAAATGAAAAAATAATTTCAAGTTATGATTTTATTCCATAAAACTTCATCAAAAAAAGTTTTGATATTAATTAAAGAAAGGAATGCTAATTTCACCTCTTTATAATGTAATAGGAAGTGGGGTTGACTCAAGCATTAATCCAAACATCGTAGTTATCGCCATCTATCAAAAAATATTGAAACTTTCTTAAACATGGAATAATTAAGAACTCTATGAATATGATAAATGTGAAAAAATCTACGTATTTGACAAGGTACATACTCAGTTTTGAGGAGAGAACAATTTATAGCTCCTCAACTTTTAGGTATTAAGAATCGACGATACACTGTACTTGTATAATAATTTTATTAGATAAAAATGAATCGAGGAAAACAAGCAACAAATAACACTTCATGGACTGTTATGTAACAACATTGACGAAAGAAAATAGTTTATTGAAGCATCGTACAAATTTTGTATAATAAGAGCTATAAAATTTCTCTACACCATCCCATTTAGAGTTTCAATAGCTGAGAGGTCTTTTAGTAAATTGTCGAATTCAGTGGAAACTTGGCAACGGAGCACAACTGGCCAAACTTATCTGAACCATCTGGCAATGTTGGCAACTGAGAGTGAATTAACCAAAACTAATGACTTTTCTTACGTCATCAATGATTTTAGTGAAAGGAAAGCCATGATTTAATAGACTATCAAACATCAAAATAAGCATTTTGTAATTAGAGTATTAGGCGTTCCGAAAACATCAATTGTTTAGCTCCTAGCTTTGTCGTAATCTAATAATTTTGTCAACTTTATTTTAATCTTTTAATTTTATCTCAAAATGGAAATTTACTTCTAGTAGAATGAAAATAAATGATTTACTTTATATTTGCAAAAATTTTGTGAATAAAACTTGGTTTTCGGATTGAATTGTCTTAATCATTCCTTATTATCAATTATTATCAGTTTCAATAAAATTTGTGAAGGGTTAATAGCATACTAGTAGCAAGCGAACATAAAGGGAGGGGGAAGTCAGAGCCTGATCCTGATTACTGGGCCCGCAATTAAGTGTGGGGGCCATGATACAGAATATTAGACATAATAATGGCAAATCCCAACAACAAAAGAATCAAAATAAAAACGGTCGAATTGGATTATACTAGAAATTGCTAATAAGTCATATAAACCGACAAAATAGAAAAAAAGCAAAGCTAGTATAGGAGTCAATACGAAGAAACTAACTCCAAGATCAGCAGCATACATTGAACATGTAATATATAGAGAACAGAGAGAAATGACTTGAAACAAAAAGAACATGCAGAGTTTAAAGGGACTTAGTTAGGAAAACTTTCGCAAAATGAAATAAAGGCTAATTGCCTTTATTAATAAAAAATGTGACATGTAATATTCGATAAACAATGTTGTTTCTACAGGGCAATTCTACAGTATTAACTTGATATCAGCAATCATGTAGATATCGACACATCTTCCAGATAATGATCATGTTGTTGCTTATAATTTTTGTTAAAAACTATGTTGGATAGTTGCCATAATAACGGAGTTATCGGCCGTTATCACAATGAAAACTCTCTCTGTATAATCAAAACGTTAAAAATGAAATTCGTTATACACCCCTAAATGAAATTACTTTGAGCACAGATAAATCGGTGATAGTACAATCTAGACCACTGAACATATAGCAGTACAGCTGTTGTTCATTAATTTAGCATTGAACTAGCATACGAATCAAGAGAAAAAAAAGAAAATTATTATATATACATAGGCTGATCCCTTTGCTTCTCTCCTGACCCGTTTATTAACAAGACCAATTATTCATAATTCAGGAAATTAAATAATCAGTATCAAAATGGATCGTGTCAAGTATCGAATGGTTATTGGATACCTGCGTTTAAAAGAGTTGATCTCAACGTAAAATCATAGAAATTTCTTGGATACATTGGGAAGTTGGGGAATATGACATAGTGAAATGATGTTGTTGTGAGCCTATAAGATGTGGAGCACAAAGTAGAACATTCACAATCGCTCACCCATGAAGATGTTGCAGTTTCAATACCTGCAATAGCTCAGATGGCCTTCGAATTATTTATGTATCTATCATATTCTCCAGACATGGCCGTCGGCTATTAAATGCTGTTTCCAGAAACCAGTGGTTTGCAGAGGTTGAACAATTTTTCTTTAACGAGTGTTAGAAATACTATTCTGGTGAAATGTCAAAACATTGATAATATATTGAAAATGATATCTGTCAATTTTTGATCATAAGTGGGTTGTGGTCGGAGCAAAGAGATAAGCTTTTGTATTTTCTACTGACCGATTTTGGATGCTGTAAGCTCTCATCAGTGAACTGATCGACGATTTCAGATGACCGGTTTCCATTTCGCATATTCCCTTTAATACCAAAGCATGCGTCTCGCCGTTCTTATAACAAGCTTCTGCAGCTCTCTTACGTGCTTGTTCAGCCAAAACGATAGCTTTGTCATAATCTTGATTACCCATGTAAAATTTCACTTCTCGTATCGTACAATAATAAATACCATGACTGCATTGCGTGAATAAAGTTCCTTTCAATTCTGGAAAATATGATTTACACAACCATCCTTTTCCGTGAGATAACATTCTCGATATTTTCAACTGTACAGAAGCGTTCTTAAACTCCTTGAGTTTCTCCAATAAATATCTCCCATATATATATCTACTCAAAGCTTCATATTTATTTCCAATTTTAGGTGAGTAGTTCGAAGATATTTTGATTGTTTGGATTAAAAGTTGCTCTCCCAACCACCACCAATCGTCGACATCCGCAAATGCAAATAATATAGACAATTTTAAAAATTCTTCGCATTCCCCAATTAAGTTAAGCTCCCGATGGTAATCCTCTGCATTTCTTAAAGATTCCATTAATAAAGTGAATTTTTCTTTATCGTATTGCAGCATCGGTTTCGAGAATGCCACACTACCTAGAATTGATTCGAAATCAGTTTATCGACTTCATATAAATATCGAGGGTATTATCTGATATTTTATTACGGAATCATGATAATAGCCAACGGTTAGTTATACAGAAGTGCAATGAATACGAGGATTGCTACTTAATTTTTGAAATACAGCAACACTGTCAATATGTCAAACCTGACATTGTGATCATAATGGTGAACGTGTTGTCATACGACAACTATTTGAGCTGTTTACAGATACTTGAAACATTCCACGGTATTTCGGTAAATTTCGGAATTCAACGTTGGTCACACTTCGCTACAGGATGAATTTCTTGAAGGTTGTTGTGCCAGAAAACATCGATGCGTAAACTGATATTACAAGATCGTCATGTGACGTGATATTGAGGCATACTTGGGCATCAGTTCCACTTGCATGCTCTTAATATTGCACGAATATTTGGTTGCCAAAATGATTTGTTCGTGTCGGTTACCACATAATTTGACAATCGCTCAGGAAAAGCTCATGTCGATTAGTGCAAATAAATGCTGAGAAAATTCAAAGGCGGTACTTCAAAAAACATCTATAAGATAAGACGATGAATCATAGATCTATACACAAGCAACAATCGACTGTTTGGAAGTTTCAAGACGAATCAAATCCAACAAAAGTTGTTCGTGCTCGAAACACTTCGAATCAAATGAATCTAATGTTTTGTACCAAATGATTTCTTCTTACTTCCACAGATCAAAATAAATTTCGAGGTCAACATTTTTCCACACCTGAGGAAGGGGTAGATACATGATGCATTCAAATCACTTGTTTTGGAGGTACATTAATCGGAATGGAAAAAATGCTTCGAGCATTGGTTTAAAAGCATACAAAAGTGTATTGATTTTAATGGAGAATGTTCTGAAAAGCAATGTATTTGTATCTATTTGTCTTTTTTAAAACTTAAGTAGCAACCCTTTTATATAATTGAAACTAGTTTATAATCAAATACATCAATACAGACTCAGAAGCTGGAGCGTATTTGTTCTATAGATAAATAGCAATTCCCGAAAGAGTGATTTCTCCAAAGCGCAGCCTTCGTAACTATGAATATATTATTAGTTTTTCAAAAGAAAATTCGACGCACATTTATATCAATATTTGTTTGTGGTTTTCTGCTTTTAAAAGTGGCCGTATCAATATGGATGACACTGAACTAACTACTCCAGAATTAGTCAAATAACTAACTGCACTTGTACTCAGCTATATTCGAGGAAAATACGTGAAACAGCTGATGGTTTAAAGATGGTTTAAATGTTTTAACCGAACGAGTATGCAATATTTCACATATAAAAAAGCTATCTGTGTAGTATGTGCCACTAATGCTGATCAAAAGTTCGCTTGTACTGATAATTTGAACGAGTTTCTAAGTTATTTTGTTCTATATTCCACAGTATCTGAAACTCACCTACAGCATTTAAACCCAAAAATAAGAATACATTAGGAATAATAGATTTCATCCTACAAACCATTTTTGTGCCAATAAGTCATAAAAGCGATAATAATAAATTTTTTAATATGTTTTGATGCCGAAATTAAGTGATTAGACATTCATTTATTGGAAAAAGCTCGGGATATGACTTGGTGGAATTAAGAGATATCGACAAAGACAAACGCGTATTCGACGGACCATTCAAAATTTTTTAATTAATTTTTTTCACTGAAAAGTCTGTTTTCCGTCAAATTACCTGCATGTACTGATAGGTGTGTGTGTATATACAGTAGATTCAGCCAATGAAGTAACCGAAAAAAGATATCAGTATTAATGAAGAGAATATTTGTATAGAAAATCAATAAAATCAAATAGCCAATAATTCAATTAACCAAGTTTCAGTCAAATATTGATCAATCAAGAAAGAATAAAAATCCAGAGATAAAATAACAACCAAAGCAGCTCTAATCCAAAAAAATAAAACATATTCATTATCTAAGATATATTTAAAAAAAATCTAAATGTGAGGTATAATAACTTAACAATGGGGATGTATTTATTGAAAGAAGTAAAAGGGTTCATGACAAATGAAGTCACCCCACTTCAGAATTGTTGATATTGAACTCATTGATGATTTCCATAACATTAATCATTTGACCACACAATCTAAGGTTTCAGTTTATTATAATTTCTCACTTAAGGAAATATTAATTTGGTTACCCTTTGGACCACAAATAGATAGATTTTTCCGATGTTGATTGTTGCCTATTGCACTAAAATTTCTCTATTCAACACTAAGAAATTTTTTGTTGCCAATAATAAATGGTAATCGCTTTGAAAGAAGTTTTTGGTAAAACAAACTGATTTTCCATTAATAAAAAAAAGATCTATTCATAGATTTGTAGTGTATTTCACAACAATGTAAATAATTTGTATACATATTTATATGGAATTATTGGGTAATCACCTATCATTCAAGTACAAAAAATTAAGCAATCACAACCCTTACTTCAATAACAAACAATTGGGCGAACAAATTCACTGGAAGCATTGGCTTTGCATGGCTTTAGAAAGCTTCGATAAATTTGGCTCATATTTGTTGTTCCAAGTTTCAAATATGACACTGAATTTTCATTAATTAGTTAGCTAATTAATTTAATTTCAATTATATTCATGTGACCGAACGCTTGCTCGCACGAATATGTCGATCCGAAGATACCATGAACACTCCAAATGCCAAATTCTTCATCTCAATGTAGCAATCTGCAAGACTATTCCATGTGTCGAATATAAGAGACTCAACTCGTGGCATTTCCTTCAGAGTTGTCCCATTTTGTTGCGTTACGCATATATATTTCTGGATCTCCAACTCCAGCAAGATAGAAGTTGCTTGTCAACTTCATAAATTTTCCCCTCCCCAAAGCTACACTTTTTAAATCGAACAATCGCATTTCTAGAAATTCAGTCTCAATTTAAAATGGGTCAATGTAGATTTCGTTAAGTTTGCTCTTGAGATGATTGACTATGATTGCTGGAGTAGTTTTGTCAGCAAATTAATCTTCGATTTCTATTATAAATGTGCTTAAGTAATTAGTGTTAACAGTTGCACTGGTTTTAAAGCAAAATTGAGAATGAAGGCATATACCACTCTAAATACCAAAACATAACATGGCTTTTCTTTTCCTTGCAATTTTAGATTTAGTTCATTCAATTTCGATGCGATATCCACCATAAAGTGAAATTTTTGTAACTATTTGTCGCTCTTTAATTCAGGGTAATTTGTGCCTGTTTCATTTAGGAATATATTTATACCATTCAAGCACTACGTTTCAATTTCAACACCTCACCTGTCGAAAGCCATCGAACCTTATTATCAAGAAAGGGGCTGAAATACTGAGTTTCCATTTTTGTTTAACAATTCTTTATATTGGCGATGGTAGAGAGCTTTTAACAAGACGCTATTAACAATTTTGATTACCATATTCATAACCTGAACAATGCACTTCTGGACGTATTGTGCAGTGAAACAGAATTTCGTGGTTAATTTTGCCCTGAAAAATCATTGTTGCTTCTATATTTTTCCTGTCATATTTCTGGCTCCATCAGGTGCTATTGAAACGATTCTATTTAATTTGATCCCATTGTCTTCAAGGCATTTTTGCACGGCATTCGCTAAATCTTCCCCTTTAGTTTGTCCCGAGAGCGGCATCAATCCTAGTTTCTTTTTCTTCCTTTAAACTTTGGGAAGACATATATATGACAAAAACAGCAACTTGTGCATGAATCGCATGAATCAACTATGGCAACTTTTAAGGCAAAAGAAATTTGAGCACTTGCAAATAGGTTATATTTGAGAACATTTTACCTATTCTATCTATTTTTTTCGATATTTGTGTTTTTTTTTAAATCACAAAACAGTTATTTAGATGCACGTATAAAGAGAATCCCTGACGTGTGTCACAGGCGAGTAAGAGTCGCTGAGAAATAAAATCGATGACTAATCCTCATTAATAGATTCAGAACGATTTTTTTAAAGAATCAATATTTGCAAATGAAACTGAAGAGCCGTAGCTTCACATCAAAAAGCCGCATACTTAAACACTCGAGACTGTTTTCCGAAAATTGTGAATGGTTCAGTAAATACATCGACGTAAGCACATATAAGTTACACAAACAAGGCTTCTGATAGAACACTGTTCTAAACCATCAGAACGTAGAAAATAGCAAGAATAACTAACCTTCTCAAACTATCTCAAATGCTTTGGGACAGGAAGAAGAGTAGTAGCATGTCTGTTCACCCTAGCTCTAGCAAACAGATGGTTTTCAGCTGTCATATCTCTAAATTGGAAAACTCTGTATAAGTGTTTGCATAAAATCGCAATTGGAAATACTAAATGGTAAGCATTTTTTATGAGAAATATGGTATTCAAACTATTGAATTAATTTCATAAATATACCTTGGGGTGAGTCCTTTCGTAGGTTGTCTTGAAAATTTAAAAGCTCTTTACCGAAAGCAACGCTGCTCACATAAGATTTTTCTTCCATGTTTGCAAAAATTGCTTCATGATATGGAAGTCTCAATTCACGTATTTGCGTTAAGTTGTAGGTTGGTAGATTTTTTCGCATTCTACTGATCAACGCTTTTCTCTCTACCTGACGTTTTTTCTCCCTTTCTACTATATTTTGAATGCTCTCTTGTTTTTTCTTATACACAAATAAATGACGTTAACTAAATTATTCAAGACGAAGTTGATTACAATAATTTACCTGTACTTTATACGCGGTAACAGATGTTTTATTATCGCACTTTGTCCATTCAGCTGAATCATCAAAGCTATTTTCTTCTTGTTTTTCTTGAGCGAAAGCTATAGCTTCTGCACTATCTACAGATGAGCCTTCGCTGTCTGCGGTTCTAGATAATTGTGATTTTCTTCGGTTTACTATAGATTCTATAGATGAAACATTGGTCTTTCTAATATCTTTTGATATACTTTCACCTCTCGATCGCCTATAGGAACCTCCGAAAATCGAAGATCTTTGTTTCATATCTTCAACAGGCAAGTTTATAGAAACATGCGCCACCTTAGGCAAATCAGACGAAATATCAATTTTCTTAGCTGGCTTTCCTGATACCTGGATGTTTTCTTCTGAGAAAGGTAAAATTGATTAATTAGAATCCAATTATTTTTTTGGGGAGGTATCTCATTCGTTTTTATAAAAATTGCCAATGGATAAGGGTGTGATACATTGACTATCATACGAAAAATCAAAAAGAAAAAGATGTGAGAGTAGAGACTATCTAAAATAATGATTAGAACGCAATAAATCGACAAGCTTCTTCAATTTCTCATTTCCTAGATCTTTTGATATAATAATGCATCTAAATGTTCTTGATTTCAGGTCTCTTCTGTTTTAAATTTTTTTTATTATTAATTTTAGGAGGAAAGAAAAAATTTAACGTTCAAACTTTTTTTTAAGTATTTATGAAAATATTTTGATTTATTAGAAAAAACTAAATTTAAAACAGAAGAGACCTAAAATCAAGAACACTTAGATGCATTAAATAGATAAGTAGGACAAGTTTCACTAAATGAATTGATTCGAGAACTAATTGAAGATGAAAAGATATGAAACAAAATTAATGGATGTCCATATTAGTAGGATATTGCATGCTCATTACCAGTATTGGCAGACAAAGTAGCAGAGTTTGATATTCTATTCAATCTTGTCGTTAGTGACATTATTATAAATTTGTGTGATTTATTTCTAAGTAACAATAGCCAGGGAGTTTCTTGAACGATTCAACGATAGAGGCAAAGGCTTGATTTCTGAGGTACAAACAAAATTTCCCAGTTATTTTTGTATAATGATAAGAATAATCAAATCTCCTTGTTTCATTTTCACCATTTGTTTTCTGCTTGCTCCCACAATCTTACACCCACAGTGGTATTACTATCATCTATTGTTACGAATCACTAGTCATCAATTCACAACTTTAATCGTCCACAACTTACAATTGAAACTAGATAATAAATCATAATAATCAGTTGATTGTGTAAACTAACGGAGTGCATTCAGCAATATATTTGTGAAAATAATTTGGAAAAAATAAGTGAATAAAAAATATCCCGGGTATGAATTATGCTCCAAAGCCGAATATTTCATAACTATTTAGAAAGATATTCCACCATGGGCCATTGAAATAACAGATGTGTGAGCTGGTGTATTATCCAAGCCAAATGCGGCTGTTTTTGCTTTATTTTTTTGCTCAAACGTTGCAATATGTTCGATTAATACTTGCCGTTGATAATATTTCCTTTTTCAAGATAGTCAAAGAGAATTATCCCACGCGCATCCCAAGAAACCGACTCCATGATCTGGCCTGCAAATAGAACGGTCTGTGCCTTCATTGGAGCCGGCTATCTCTTTTCAGTCTATTGTTTTGAATGTTCTTCTGTTTCGGGTGAGATGGTTATGAAACGGCGCGAAGATTCGGCTTTATTTCTGTGAAACATTGCTAAACACTCGATAGAAACATCTTAACGACGCTGTTTTTCGTTTAAACTTTGCTAGATACTCAATATTTTACAGTTGATGACGAAGGAGCAGTCTCGCCCAGTGTAGATTCTAATTTAGCTTTTATATTGGTTGGGTTAATGCTTTTCAAATGAAAGTATAGTATCTCATAATGATGATCAATTTTTTCCATGTTTACAAATTCACTGGAACTATTTATAGCTGCCAAACAAATAATAACTAACGTGGCGTCTTCAAACTTGAAACATTTGCTGTATACTTTTTAATACAGTGGTATTTTTCAAGAAATCGTAATGTTATTTTAAATATTTCAATACTTTCAACAATATACATTAAACGTTAATTTGTCATGCGATGCGGAATTTATTAATAGCTAAGGAAGTCAATTGCTCACACGGCCTTAGGACTTTGGTCGCTTTGCGGCTAGCTACATTGGATCTCTAATGAAGCAACTGACCCCCCCTGCCCCCCTAGACAACGCCCTTGGGTATTGCGTCTATTAAGGTCTGAGTGATCGGAATCGATGAGTGCATTTGAATCTGAAGCAACACTACAATCGAATGTATGAGTCTTGTAAGACCAGCCAAATCCAACAAAAGTTGTTCATGCACGAGCACTTCAAAGCAATTGTTATCCTGTTAATTCGGAGTAAAATGGACGTGTTGCCACTGTTCCATTAAAACTGTGTAAAATGATCAATTAGGAATGGTATACTAGCCAGAATTGCTCGAAAAAATTAGGCAAATCAATCGCATAAGACGAATAATTCTCCACCGCGACAATCCCATCTCTCGGCTCTCACACATCAGTTCAAACAAAAGAGTTTTGAACAGTCAAAACATTGATTTGATGGGTTATCCACCGACAGCCCTTTTTTGGCACCCAATGGTTTCTTTTTATTTCCGCAGGTCAAAGTTTTTCTACAGCTAATGAAGCGAATGATATCATGGTTTAAATCACATGATTTGAAAAACAATAAAGCCGCATCCAATTATAAATATATTTTTCATTTGTCTATCTAAAAACTGGATCCTCGTACCTGAGCAGATTACACAATGACAGTTTTCACATAACACTTAGAAATTGATTGAAGAAGATAGAAACGAGTAAAAATGAAAAATGTCGCTGATCTAACTGTTTTCTATCGATACTACCACGGCAGATGTTCTTGCAGGCTGTTCAACTTGATAGCTCCACAGGTAAACGTGGCACATTAACAACTAGTCCGCCTATAGACGCCCTGAATGTTAATTTATGACACATCCTACCACCTGTTTTTATAGCCATTCTCCTTTTTAAGTACAAACAAATTATTTTGAGACTCGATATTAAGTAAAACTGTTGATTTCACTTACAATTAATGCAAAAACATAATTTGATGTTATATGAGAATCTAATAGTCCAGCTTTGTCTGTGATATACATAAGTAGACAGATATTGAAGTGACAAAACCAGGTAGTTTGATGAATGATTTGGTTTAATTTCATTCATGGGTAGTCAAACATCAATACTCCTATTAATTTTGCAGTTTACCTGTGTGTGCAAAGAACATGCATTTTTTTCCGCCATGGAAAAAAAGGTTTTATTGAGTCAAAACTAAAAGGTACAAATTTTAGAACATCATACTAAGAATAATTATTGTTGCGTAACTTCAACGTACTCAAAATCAATGAAAGTTTTCAGCTTTTTCAATACGTTATACATAATATTTCTCTATAAATCTATACGAATCTAATATGGGTTCAATCAAAGAAATTATCAACTTTCAATTAGTAAGGGAAATGATAATGATATAAAAATAGTAGCTTCCACCAACCTTGTCTATCATTAGACGATACTGTTGGTCCATTGCCTAAAATATGTTTTTGTATTGCCAGAAAAATATGCTTTTCTCCTTCCTGAATATTTAATTTTTTCTGTTCTGTTTCTCTTCTTTTAGTAGATTCTTTGTTACGTTGTGATTGGAAAGCTAGAGCTCCTTCCTGTTGTGGTTCTTCTTTAGATTCCTCTATTTTATTTCCATCATTTTCTGTATTTTCAGTTGTATTCCGCATTATGTGGATAAAGTAACTATAAATTGATATGAAAAGAGGAGCACCAAAAGTGTCAAAATGACAGCCTATCAATTGTAAACTACCATTTGAGCGCCGTTGATTGATTGATTTCTTTTAACGTTTTTTCATAGCTAAGATACGTGCACACTATTGACACAAGTGTAATGCGGAATAAGGGCCTTATCATACTAGCTGGTTTCGAACGCGGAGCGGGCGCGCAACGATCACTCCACAAGTGCGCAGCAAATTCGTTGCGGAATCTCAACGAGATCGCTGCGAATAGCAATGGGGACTCCATTTTGTACTGTCGCCAACCCGTACTCCCCGCCTCACTCAAGTCCGTAACAAGACCCGAATGTAAGAGGACGTATGTGCTCACTCGTATAATCATGGCATCAATGGGTGATTCAAATATTGATACAGAGTTATTTATAAGTTGGCGTTGTAGTCGGGTTGAAGATTTAAAATTCATTCATCAAGACTACAAAATGGATGGCAAAATAGAGTCCAGTGCCCTTCCGGAATAACTCATAGCAGCCAATTAATTCTTCACCAAGTGTTTCTGACGAAAACAGTAACGCTGAAGATACAAATTATAATGATTTTTTTTCTGAATAGTAATTTCCTAAATCTTGGTACTCACTGAAATAATCTCCTGACTTATACGATAGAAATCAAAGCTAGAAACTTTTGAAAATAAGTGAAATTTTTTATTAGACGACGCCATCTGAAAGTTGTTCGTTCTGTATTCATTTACATGTAGTGAAAGTGACAGTCCCGGACTGCAAAACATTTTCGGGACGCTCTGGAGTAGACAACTTCCTTAAATGTGACTTTAGCCACTCCAATGTTGACAGTAGACAGTTTCCATCAACATCTAATAGAGATATACATATTTCATCTGCATCCAATCCAATAAATATTAATAATTGTCCCGGAGATACAACCAACATTACTTTTTGCAAATAATTAATATTGAAATTGCAAATATTATTAAGTACATTATATTGTTCAATAAATAAAATTTTGGTAAAGAAAAGGCGAAACGTCAAAATTAATCTTTTTTTTAAAAATGATAAAAAAACCAATTTTAAAACTGAAGAGACTTAAACATTTATATGCATTAATAAATAAAATGTTTATAATTCTCTATTATTTATTTCTTCACTGTAATTGAAAAAGGTTTGGATCTTATGTGTCGTCTAAAAAATGTTGTATACGCCGTGGCTAAAATATCTACTACTTTTTTGGACTCGTCTGTTGCTCGCCTCGCTTCGCTCATCTCTCAATTTTCAGACTCGTCCAACAAAGTAGCACTTTCAGTGCTTGACATACAAACAATTATAGAAAAGTGTGAGGTTTTTCTTTACAGACAATTACCACGAAGTTATATGTTAATTAGACACTATGGAAAAATAATTATTGCTGAGACTGATGATAAACCACTGATAAAAATTATCATGCAAATAGAAATATAAAACTCTGAACCTGCATGTAAGGAGCATGTACTCCAGGAGTAGGAGCAGGCGGAGGCGGCAAAGGAGAAACCTGATCCATTTTCGTAGTGGGGTAACCGGGAGCGGGTGTAGCTGCCCGCATTGACGGAGGCATGAATTGTTCGTTTCCGTTTCCGTTGATACTACCAGATGTAGACGGCATCCCCGTGGGAAAACAAGGCGAGTCCATGCCAGGACCGCGCATTCCTTGTCCCATAGACGACTGCAACAAAAAGTCCATACACTTATAATGTTTACTTTTATGTATGAGGGGCATATACAAAGCAACTTTCTCTGTTTATAAAAAATGCATATATGTTCAGAAACTCGTACAGTAATGATTCAGCTATTTTACAACATAGCCACCTTCAAAAGGTAGCCAAACGACTCTAATGTGGCTATGAGGACACTAGGGTAAACTAGGCATTGAGAAAGCAGGCAGTCTTGGCAAAAAGAAACAACGACTCCGTATTTAGGACTAGAGCCTTACTTGACTTTATGAGAAGCCACATCAATGACGTACTGAAGGTATGGCTAAATAATCAGATGGAGTCTTATCGGAGAAAAGCTCCAGGCCTAGCGCAGTCATAAATAATCATAAACAGTTCAGCTAAGAAGTCTGAGGAGCTTCTTGTGAGGACGAGGAAAGGCATCGGTCGTCCTTCTTCTAACAGGTCACTGTCACGTCACCTAAAGACGATAGGCATGACATAGAACGACAGTATTAGATTCTGCAATCAAGCATGTTTTTTTCTACAATTAAGTCAGAGTTGATATTGTTAATTTCTGCCATGTTTTAATTGTCATTTGAAAAAATATGGAGTTTATAGCGATTGCGAAGATATTCCAATGTCTGATTACTTGTTAGCTCCGTCAAAATTTCATAATAATTGGAGAATATTGGAAATGTATTCACAGAAGTTGAATCTTTAGACTTGAACTATATTTATACATCATTTGGTAATTGTTGACAACCTGTGATGTTGTTTGAATCTTTGGGATAATAACCAGGATGGCTTTGATACTAGAAATAAATCCAGAAAACGAGTTATTGCTATTCATATCAGATTTGAATCAACTGGAAGAATAAAGTCCCCTGAAAAGCAAGCTTCCGATATCCCTCACAGCCGCAACCTGTGATCTGTGATCAAATTCTAGCAGATTCAAAGAATCCAAATGATATGGTAATACGAGGATTATCAATATTAATGTCCCGAGTGCATGTCAAATTGTCGATAATTTAATTTTCTCGAGTGCGCGAATGCGCACGAGAGGAAATTATGAGACAATTTGACATGCACGAGAGGGCATTTTGGCAGACTATTTCCTGAGAAAAATTTAATTTAAAATAAACAATAATTGTTCCTTTTCTTAAAATATAAAATTAAAACCAAATGATGTTTATTAATCCTAGACGAAAATTTGGCACTAGTGCAGTATTATCGCTGAAATTTGATCGTTGCTAGGTAAACATAAAATATTACAGCTTTTTGGTTGGCTTAAATTTTTCGAAGGAAATAGTCAGAACAATTTCCAACAAAATATTTTTTCCCTTAATCAACAACCTTATCAACCCTTCCAAATATTATTTGCCGTTTTTTTAAGCGTTTGAGTATGCGATAACGTCTTCGTTTTACAAGTGGAACTTCTGGGTTAGAAAACAGGAAAATTCACTGAGGTCCACATCAGGTGAATACAGTGAGTATACGATCAATTTTAAGTGCTATTTGGAAATTTTACATTGGTGATCACCGAAGTGTAACGAGGTGCGTTTTCGTGATGGAAAAACACTTCACTTTCCTTTTATGTCATGACAGATGACGTCTAAACACGATAAAAAGTAGTGTCAATCTCTGAAAAGTCTTTCTTCCATCAAACCCCCCTCGAGTTATTAATCATTACCATAATTACCTACATAACTTTTAGTGTATGTGTAATTGAATAGTTTAAAAAGAATTTTTGGATATTCGTAAGTATTTATTTAATAAATTATGCAACAATAAAACACCACATTTCATTACATCGGTTACTATCATATCCCATCTCTACTCGATGTTGACGTCGATTTTTTCCAAAAATGTCCCTGCGGTCGCCGGATATCTCGAGATCTTTGCGCTTCTTCTCTTTCCTAGAATCTTAGCAGGATGCAGGATACTTAACGGTCTGGATTTCATGCTCGAAATGATACGGGTCTGGAGATAATATTTCGTAGTTGGGATAAATCGTCTTAGATTGTTTTCTCGTATATCATGGTAAACGCAACTGAAAATGGATGTGCTTTTCCCAAAAATCAATAGGATTCGTTTCTTTGTACTTCCAAAGCTGCCGAAAGAATGATTCTAAATGTACGAGGTGGTAAATATATGTGTTATTAAACATATACATAGTGATTGATTAGTGTAATAAAGTTCAGTGTCTTCTTTGCCCTTTGGAATATCAATTTAAAAATTTGAGGGGTTATAACCATTATTGGTCTCCACCTTTTTAAAATAATTTACAATCTTAGAGGGTGTTCCAGAGTACTGTACCCTATCAAAGTTACATAAATGAATCACACTATGTTTTGTTGCATATTTTGAATCTAGAAAAGGTTCGCTATGATTCATCAACTCATTCATATCATACAGATGAACCAAATAGTCGTTAAATGTTTGAGGAGGTATTGTTGGTGATTATGGACCATATTTTTTTGAAGATCGGGAACCGAGTCCCACTTCGTACACGCGAAATGATGTGGTTTTTGCAAGATACTACTCCTGCTCACGTTAATCAATTAATTAATTGTGAACTGAATGAACTTTATCCTGGAATATAGATCGAAATAAATAGTCTAGTACAATGGACACCTAGGTAGCCAGATTTCAATGATATGGACTTACTTTATGGGGTCACATTAAGTTCACAAAATACCTCCAACAAAAAGAGATGACATGATGAAGAGAATATGGAATGAATTTTAGAATGTTTCTATAAAAGTTCTCGGTAATGTGAGTAATTATTAAACTTCAAGCCTATATAGATGATTTTGGAGGTCATTCCGAACACTCATTGTGATAATCAAGACGTATACGTATAATATTTTTATTGTTTTGTTTTTCTAATTTATATGTAATATACTTGTTTTTCCTATGTATTTGCAATTCAGCCTCTACAGTAGCAAACAGCAATAAGAAAATGTCAATTTTTGACAAATAAATCATAGGCAACTAACAATTAATTATTAAATGATTTGATATAGATACTTAATCATTTTGCACAGAAAAATCAAAATATCTAAAAAACTAATGATTTTAAGTATAGGAAATGCTTTATGAAAAAAGTATGTTGGTAGTACTTTTTGATACCCGCATAAAATACAGGGTGATTCGTTTGAAAAAATTAGAAAAAATAATTTGAGTGTTTTGATTCACCGTGTATCAGATTCAGGGAATATCGATGGAATAAGTCATTTTCCAGATTTTTCACTACTATTCGAAAGTTTTGGTGGTAACAGAGCTTCATTCTTAAATTTTTCTTTCATTTTACAGGATATTGAACTTGTTCAGATATTTATGGAAAATTGGTTATAACTTTTTAAATGCCCAGTAGAACACATCACAACCCTATATTATTGTGAAAAGGAAATCAATCTAATTTCAAGTACGCAATAAAATATAGGGTGTTCAATTTTCAAAAATGTAAATTTGATTTGGCACAGCATGTAAATAATTTTATAATGTGAAGATTAATTATGGCTATAATCGCTAAAATTTTCAAATTTGTATCTCGAAAGTGGTAAAATTTAAATTATCAAAAAATGGTGATAATGCGTTGAAAAACAAATAGAGAATGAACTCATTAATATCATAAGTGTTGACGTTTGATTTATGTATTGAGTTCAGGAGCAGTAATATAAAGTATGAAACGCCCATACTTCATGGTAGTACAGTGTTTATGTACCCTTAAACTTTTACGCTCAGTATATATGTACTTGCGTACATTATTTCACATATAATGGTACATCTACTAGAGTTTATTTTCAAACTATTTACACTTTCCACATTCACTTTACTCCCAATATTAAATAAAGAGGAGGAAATATCCTCCACTATATTACTGAATTGCTTCAAAAAAGATCGTGAAGCTTTCCTTGCTTCGTTAATAAATATAATCGTAGGTGGATCTTGTGGCTCGTCATTCAAATCTTCGCCCATAAATATCGGGATTTTATTTCTTCTTCTGTTATCGTTCCCGTTGTGACTACTTCATCATCTCATGCGATGAATTCTTGGAAAGTAATTTCTGTGAGACATACACTCATACCATTCTTCGGGCGTTTTATAGCCCTCCAATTCAATACTTTCTTACATTGTACTGTTTTAAAACAGGTGTTCACTGCGTTGGATGTTAAATTTCGTCAAGCTTTGTCTACCATCCTTATTACTTTGTAACACATAGAAAAAACGGTATTTCGATTCATATTAGTTATCATTTTTTTTACAATTTCTTCTCAGTGTTTTGAAGTTTCGAATTATACCCCGATCCAGTGGTTGTCATGTGTTTGCTGACAGAAATTGGGCTTCAATAGCCTTCAATGGAGGTACGTCATTTGATGGCTTTAATTTTTCTGTGCCTGTAGCATTTGTACAAAGCAGAATCGTTAGCGGTTCCTGGCTGTGTTTGCCTCTATGGCATTTTTCATTTTTAAATGTTAATGTTTTGTCAGGAAGATATTTGAAAAAGAGTCCTGTTTCGTTATTCGATGTATGTCATCCATATCTGAACACTTTTTTTTGTTTCCAATTAATTCTGTTTAAATAATTTATCTGTTTATATTGGAGATTCTATGTTTTACTTTGTGGTATTCATGACTTCCCAATATATCACTACACGGAACTTATATGAAATTATTTCTTTGCTATTTCCGATTTTATAATGTTTCAATACTTTGATAATGTATTATGTTCGTCATTACTTTATTTAATGCTGTATTTTCGTTATATTTTTTTTAAAGAAACCATTCAATAAAAATTATTTTTAATGCGGTTAAAACATCTTAAGGACCAGGATAATTTTGTTATTCTGTTCAATCTGAGCTGTAACTTGAACTTTTATAATAATAATTCAATGTTTGACATACCGTAAAATCCCGAAAATACTCCCTTCCTCAAATATAACTCCCCCCCTTTTCTCGCCGAAATTAAAATCGTTGTAGTATCGCAGATATAACCCCCCGTACAATTTTTGCTATAAAAAAGGGAAATCTTATTTGAGTTATCAAAATTTCGTTAGTTGAGTGTTAAATTCTTCTTCTTGTTTAATGTATAAAGTATGAATTTATCAATTATTTTGAACATTTCACTTGTTTTATTTATCTTCTGGACTTATTTTTTTTGAAAATCCCTATTATACAATATGTCTGAAAAAGTTGGCAACATATGACAATATTGTGAGTTTTACGAAAAAAGTTATTCTTTATGAAAATTTCTGCTTTCGAAAATAATAATATTCAGGTATTTATATTTGACATTAGATGTACAGGATGTCCACAAATTGCAAAAGATGAATAGGAATACTTTGACCACTTCAATTTCAACTGAAATTTTTTGAATTTTAGTTGTGAAATACGTCAACTTTCATCTTATTTAACATGTAAACAAACCTTAAATCTTCATTTGTTGATTTGAAATATTTTAGCAATGAATTTAAATCAGTAATAAATGAGTAATACCCAACAGAATAATGTATTTTCTACTGTAATACGCAAAAATAAAAGAAATAATTTGAATCCTAGGTGGATATGATAATGACATTTCTCTAACCGAAAGTAGAAGCTTTCGAGAAAGAATACATTCCATCTATTTAATGTGCATTGAAATTGAAATGTAATTGTAACTAATGTAAACAAAATTGAAAAGTCAGTGTGTATTAATTGGACGTCGAGAAGTAGCAAAAATGCCTTTGAAATTAACTCTTGATGAAAAAACTGAAATTTTACTAATTGTCGGAGATAATTACAAAACCATGGGTAAGCTACAGTAATATTCAATAACAGACATCTCGATAAAAATTTACATTTTGCAACAATTAGTAAAATAATGAAAAAATTCAGGAGAGATGGAAATGTAATAAATTCAGAAAAAAGCATCGATCGTGGATCAGGACTGAATATATTCAAAACCAAATAATGCCCTGAGCAGTAGAAAATCCCAAAGATTCGATAAGGAAAACGTCGACCATTTGATGTATTAGTAAAGATGTAGATGCGAAGGTATTAAAATCTGAAAAATTTAAACCCCACAAACCCCAGTTCATTCATACTCTAAAACCCGAAGATTTTAATAAAATGTTTGGATTTTGTGCTGGTTTCATAGGGATGTTAGAAGATAATCATTATATGGAACGGTGCATACTTTTTCCGGACGAAGCAACGTTTACTTCTAATGGAACAGTTAGCTTACAACATTGTTTTAAAACAAATATATGGTGTGGAGTATCTAAGGATAAAAGAATTTTTTTTTCAGGAAAACTATGAATTCTGAACGTTACTTAGAATTTTTGAATGATAAAATTCCCGATTTTATTGATAACATATCAATAATAAAAAGACAACGCATATGGTACCAACATGATGGCGTACCATGTCATAGTACCAGAAATGTTCGAGAATATCTACTACAAACTTTTAATGGACAAGTATTAGGAAGATTTGTGCAATCTGCCTGTCCTGCAATATCTCCAGATCTAGACGCACTAGACTTCTTTTTGTGGGGATACCTAAAGCAAAAAGTGTACCCTAACAATATTGATCATTTGGAAAGAACAATTCAGGAAGCATGTGACGATATTACTCCGGTTGTTATTAGAAATATAATAAAAGCGTTTTCTAGAAGAAAAATTAAATGCTTAGAAAGAAACGATGGATAAATTGAGATGCATATTTAGTAATGAAAAAGTTAAAACGGATTTTTCTTGTTCATGCACATAAAGTTTGATGTTATGTTTCCGAAATGAATAATTCTAATAAGGTATTTGTTTATTTGATTCAATTCTTAACAAATAAAGTCAAAGTTTATCAATTTTGCAATGAGATAATGAGTGAAGTAATCAGTAATTGCACTTAAACGTATCGACACCTTAAATTTACATTTAATATTTTGAGAACAATTTGTAAGAATAACAATTTTTTTAAGTAGTGTGATCTAATTGCATATTAAAACATAGTTTTTTTTATTTCGAAAAACTTTTCATAATTAAGTTTTCGATGATGTGAAAAATAAAGGTACTTCACAAACCTCGTATACGATTTAAAATATTGACATTTGAGTCTTACTTTATGGGCCATGCAGAAATTTTTATGAAGAATAACTTTGGAATATCAATTTAAAAATGTGAGGGGTTATAACCATTATTGGTCTCCACATTTTGAAATTATTTACAATCTTAGAGGGTGTTCCCTACATAAATGGAACACACTATATTTTGTTGCATATTTTGAATCTAGAAAAGGTTCGCTATGATTCATCAACTCATTCATATCATACAGATGAACCAAATAGTCGTTAAATGTTTGGGGAGGTATTGTTGGTGATTATGGACCATATTTTTTTGAGGAACGGGAACGAAGTCCCACTTCGTACACGCGAAATGATGTGGTTTTTGCAAGATACTACTCCTGCTCACGTTAATCAATTAATTAATTGTGAACTGAATGAACTTTATCCTGGAATATAGATCGAAATAAATAGTCTAGTACAATGGACACCTAGGTCGCCAGATTTCAATGAAATGGACTTACTTAGTGAAAAATAAAAGTACTTCACAAACCTCGTATACGATTTAAAATATTGACATCTGACATTTGCGTCTTACTTTATGGGCCATGCAGAAATTTTTATGAAGAATAACTTTTTTTGCCAACTTTTTTAGATATATTGTATATATGTATATATTGAATTAATTTTTTTTGTACAACATCCCCAAAATGCAAACAGTAACATTTTATAAATTTGTACAAAGGATATATTGAGAAATATTTTCAAGTTTACATTTTCGTTACGTTGAAAAACAACGAAAACTATACTATTATTTGCAAACAGATCAAAACAAATTTTTTCTTTCGCTTACTATGTGGGGCTTCGAATACATGTAAATATGTAGAACATGTCCTGATTAACTGACTGCCTGATTTATCATCGTACAGCCGAAACTACTAAAGCTACTATAACGAAATTTGAACAGTAAATTTCTTTTATAATTCAACCTGTAACCACCTCTGAGGGGGTTAATTAGGAGATGGCAATTCGTATAAAAGTACGTCAATTCAGATGTTATCATCTAGAATTTTTTTATTTGCAAACAGCTCGTATCTATCACTGGAGTGATTAGTAGTGACATGATTATAAATGTGTTTTAGTGTTGTTGGTATGTTAATGTCATTTAGATATTTAAGAAGATTCTGGGTATCAAGCTTCTGCCAAGTACTTGCTCCACTTTGTTATTGAGGTTGTTATCTTATCTTTTTTATGAATTTTTGGCAGGCTAAATTTGCAGAGCTTCCAACGGGTGAACAGTAGAATGAAAGTTTTTTATGAAAGTCAATTTTGAAGTTTCACAATTCTGTTTATAGGCCGATATCCATAAAACAATAATACGAGTAGGTTTTGTGATAATTGGACTTCGTAATGAGTGAGAACGAGATAAATTTGTGTATGAAAAATAGTCAGTTCCAATTTTGAAATCACCCAAATTATGTATTGAATTTGCGATTGACGTTTCCTCGTTCTAATGTTTTGTTACGAGCTCATCCAATGACATAGACCGTGAAACTAATCCTGTTTTCAATATAATTAAAAGTTTTACGATGCTTCTGGTAAATATATCCCATTTACAGTATTTTTTTATACAACGTTAATTTCTTTATATTTTTTTTGTAACCTCTCCACAAAATATTGCGCTATTTAAATAGAATCAATTTCTAAGAAGGCCTTTTTATTTGCTTACAGCAAATAAGAGATTTCGAACATTCTGGATATGATTATCTGATCTGATTTAGATAAATTAGACATAGACCGTGAAGCCGGTCCAGTTTTTAATATAAATATAAAGTTTGACGGATGCGCCGGGTACAATTCTTTTATGTACATCGGCAATTTCTTTATATTGTTTTCAGAGCTTGTTTACAGTATGTTTAGGGGGTTTCTATTGTCAATTTCTTTTTATTTTCTTATAGTAGATTAGATAGTAGATACGATAATATATATCCCTTACTAATAAACCACATGCTGTATTTAAATAAATTAGATAAATGTTTAGTAGTAAGTTAGCACGTAGTTTAGTGAATTGTTCAGTCTTAGTTGATAATTTAGTGAATTCAGTGTTGATGCATAAATACATTAACTAAGTAAGTGAGAAACATCATTCACCCCACCGCATAAAAACAAATATTGTTCTCAGAATAACAAATTGCAAAAAAAATTCGACAGTAAACAACTTTCAGTTGGATCTGTTGTTTATAATAATACGCAAATTTCATTAAAAAATAAAGAATAAGGGGGGAATGTACTGCCCCGCCCGCCCTACTCATTAGTTTCCATCTATTACGATCGCTACTAGTAAGAAATTTGAAATTTGGATATTGTTTGAAATATCATCTCAAAATGTTTTAACAAAAAAACCAATTCATTTTGTACACAAGATTCTATTCAATTGTTTTATGAATTTTGAATTCCATATAAGAATTTTTATTTTGAATTAGTCAAATCATAATATTGTTACTCGTCTATGAAATGGACGGTGAAGCCAGTCCTGTTCAGTTATAACGGAAGAAAAGTTGGCGAATACGCCAGTTTGCGGCGTCTTTGATTTAGTTTTTATTGATAAGTTTTCATCACTGCGGTGATTTTTTTATACTGTTTTTCTAACAAATTTCGTGCCTTTCTATTTATTTGTTTGTTTACTTTCTAAAAGTTTCTTTTTATTATAAATTCCTGCTTGTTCTATAGTGAGAGTTAGTTTATAATGAAAAGTCGTAGTGATTCAATGAAAATGAAAATTAACCGATGAAGTTAAATAAATTAGATAAGTAGTGAAGATAAGAAGAAGAAGATAATCATATAAATAGTGGATAATTATTATGTAAGTTAATTAAATTTAGTGTAATTGAGGAACTGTTAAAAAATCGTTTTAAATATAGTGTAAATCAATATTATAGTACTAATTCAGTGACAATAAAAGAATAATAGTCTTTCTCTCTAGTGAACGTTTTTGAAAATCATTTGGTGACCGCATCTCTAACAACGACGAGTTGTCATGGCAACGCGTATTGTCGCTAGGAGACCGGAGCGTTTCGAGAGCCTACCGGCGACCCTCGATCGTTGCGTAATGCCGCCGCGACGCTACTCGATGTATACACGAGAGTGGGACCAAGTCGATACGGGACCCGACGAAAATAAGCGAACTCTGCCATCGGCTGTTAAGCGTGAGATTGTAGGGCTTTGCGGCATTGCCGGCTTGTTGATTTTCATAGTTGGTTGAAAACAAGGTTGTATATGTGAGAAATGTACTTTAAATATCAGATTTATCAATACCAGTATTTATTTATCAGTAACGTAGCTAAAAATTATATTTATATTTAATTGATAGAGTTAAGAATCCGTATGATTCAGTCTTTTTCAAAATTTTATATTGACACTGACAATTTGTATATTTATATTAATCAATAGATCACCTTCATCATGAATATCAAAATAGTAATAAAATCAGAACAGAAATTTATTAATAAAAAATGAATTTTTCCTTAGTTCTTACATCTCAAAATTGTAGCAGTAATCAATTAAATTATTTATAGTTTTATCATTCTATTTATTTATGAATGTGAACAATTTCTAAAAATTCTCTTTATCGTGTATTAGATTCCGTTCCAAGAATTTTTGAATCTTTACTATTGAATTTATGTTTTTTCGATATTGCATGGATCAAATGCAATTAATGCAGTTCTATTTTTTTTATCGTATTGATGATCTATTAGTCTATTTTTGAAATACTCAGATGTCTGTCCTATGTAGACAGCGTCATAATTAGTACAAGGCACTTGATATATAATATTACTTCTTTTGTTTTTTGGTGTTTTAGATTTTAATTTAGTGAAATATTTGGATAATGTATTATGACCTTTATGACTTATACTAATATCATATTGTAAGATATGGTAAGGAAAAATGTTTTATGTCTTGATATTTCGTTTCTATTTTGTTTTTTAATCGATTGTAGTGTCAGTTTATCCTTTTCTTGAATATGTTGTTTATCATTTGGGGCCATCCATAAATTACGTCACACAAATTTCAGGACTTTTTAACCCCCCCCCTCCTTGTCACAGGTTGTCACAATTTCAAAACCCCCTCCCCCCTGATGTGACGTCACACATTTTTCAAATTCATATATTTATTCAAAAATAATCAAAAGAAAACAGTCATTTTTATTTTTTTCTTACTTTTATTATACAATCTTTGATAAAATTGACATAAAGAAATCAAATATTTTAGATAACTGAAAAACAAACGACTAGTTAGGAAGCAACAAACGACTAATTAAATTTTGCGTGATGAATTTTGAATTTTAACATGTGATGTCACAAAGTTTTTGACCCCCCCTGCCCCTTGTCACACTATGTCACATTCCGATGATACCCCCCCCCCATTAACATGTGACGTAATTTATGGATGACCCCTTTTTTCCGGATAATTATTTAATTTTAATGCAGTTTTTGTTTTTTGAATAGCGAAGCTTCTAAATTCAGGATGTAATAGTTGGATAGATATATCAACCAAACTTATAATCACTGATGTTTTTTGTGACATAGGATGACACGAATTGAAGTTTAAATATCTTGAAAACAAAGTTGGTTTCGTACACCATTCTGTTCTCATGTTATTGTTAATTTTATATAAAGTGACATCAAGAAAATTGATTTTATGATAAGAATAGAATTTTCATGATTCGTGAAATCTATAAGAAGTTTAGTTTAATTTATCATGAATAGTCGTGGTGAACAGACCGAAATAGAAGTAATCAAAAAATTTAAATAAATGATTCAAGTTACTTAAGTGCTAGTGTTAAGTGATTTATCATAAATTAATTAAGTGTAGTGTAAAGTATTTAAATAAATTAAGAACGTAAGAGACAGTGTTTATCAATTCACCCCACAAATAGAGATCGTATAAATAAACAAGAAAAATAATATACTATGTTATGAGATGATTTTTGATTAGGAGAAGTTTGTAGTCTTTTTTTTTCTCGTAAAAAATTCTCACGCGTAAGTTGATTATTCATGCATTTTTATCTTACCAATATTTGTTATTCTAATGGAAATTCTTGAATAATTGTCATCACAATATTAAGAGTAGTTTATTTTGGTCATAATTATTAACAAGATTGTCGCTCTAATGGATATTCTCGCCAACTTCCAATAACCGAAGTTTCTCTCAGGCAAGTTTCGAATTCTCTCACTTCCCACAACTTCCACTACTATCTAAAACTTCGAAGTTCAAAAATTAAACACCGGCGCCAATTTCCGTACAATTTGATACAAAAAGTTTTATATGAGTTGTTAAATTCATTAGTAAGTATTTTTTTCTCATAAAAACTTTCGACTACAAATTAGAAACCAAGATACAGAAGCGAAAGTAGTTGATTTTTCTTAAATGATATAATTAACGTTTTCCATTTATAGTACATCGACGTAATCATAAGATTTCAATTATTTATTTTGAAATTCGCTAGATTTTTTTCGCTATTAACCTCGACTTTGAATTGTAAAGCAAATTTCAAATATTCATAACATGGTTATTAATTTTCAGTAGTAGTAAATCAAGGAGATTGATAATTGTTCTAAAAAATTTTATAGCAGATATCGAAAACCTGTTGCTTGAAAAGTTATCGACGCCGTAGGCCTCTAGGTCTGTTACCTATAAGCAACAAGCTGGAGAAAGTTTCTTAAGCATTCATCAATGTTGGAGAGTTATTCATATAAAAAAGTTTTTACCAATTGTACAATACATATAGAGCAAAATCTATCGTTGTTTGATTCGATTTAAAAAAGTCATTGAAGCAAGGAGCAGCTTTTCCGCCTCGCCAAGTTATTTCTACCGCGGCTATATGAATTTCCGTTGCAGTCCTTCAGGGATATTTTCATTCCATAAATTCACCATTTTTGTTATTTTTACTAAACTTAATTCTGTCGAACTTTGTTTCCTTTTACAGGAATCTCGCGCGTGTTGATATACTTTTGAATGAATCAATAATAACTTTAATTTTTTTATAATAATTTACTTGTTAGGTTGCACATGGTTCCCAATTCTTTAAAATCAACGCCCATTCTTCCGCCAATTTCCATCTAATTCCATCGATCTTGCAGAAGTCCATGAATGTTTTCCAAACGATTCTTTTACTGTAAACGTTATTTGATATGTTTGATTCTATAATTTCATTAATATTTTCGTTAGTATTACCACCAAATTTTGTAATATCAAAATCGAAATAAATCAATATGTATCCATGGGAATGTGATAAAACTTCTACTGCATAATGAGATAACGCTACTTCATTCCAACATATTTTTTTAGCTACGTTAGAACGTTACTTATTCCCTAATTGTGTGCTTTATACTCTGTAATAGTAGTACTTCGATAAGAAAATTAAGAAAAGGAATTTCGAGCAACGCGTCACGATCAAATATTGTGTGAAATCGGTCGATTCGACTGTTGAAACTTATGTAAATTATTAAAATGTTCGATAATGATTCTATAGGCAGTACACATGTGTTTAGTTGGTATAAAATATTCAATAAGGGCCGTGAAAGCGAGCATTATGGAGTGCAAGGAGGAAGACCGTACAACGTACGAGTTGACAAGAATTGACCAACTTTTTCATATCCTAATCTACTATGATCTATGATTAACGATTGGAATAGTAGATGAACTAAATATCAACCACGAAACCGTTGGCTAGATGTGAACTTAAGTTTTCGCGAGGAGAAATCTTTGTGCAAAAATAAATAAAAAAAAAACTATTATAGAAGCAAACATTGAATGTCAATCGCAGAAACTGTTTGGACCAAGGAAAAAGTGGACCTTGGCTACTTGATTCAATTATAATAAGTGGAATTGGTTCGTGCAGACATCAAAGCAAAGAGTTAAAGTCAAAAGTGACTATCACCAAATATTCTTCTTTGACAGCCGCGGGGTGGTCCATAAGAAGTTCCATCTAGATATACACAATATCGGGAATTACTTGATAGATACTCCAAAAAAGGCTAATAAAAGGGGCTTAGATATCGAGAACTATTGGGTACTGCTTCACGAATATGTATCCTGCTAATGTGCGTTGATTTTGAAGCATCTCTCTTCCTATTTCTCTTCCTCAAAATAAAATAAGAAACTTGGTAAAACGCACGCATTTCGAGTAGATTCAGGACATTCGAACAACTTTATCGAATGTGATGTATCAGTTTGGAAGTGGATCATATCATCGAATAATTTCATAATGAATAGTTTTTACAGCATGAGTCTAATTACTTGATTGTCTTTATTGTCATTACCACGTTTTTCTCTTTGACAACACTATATTACATGGTAACATTCGCATTGGAATAATGTGATGAAATTTTGGAGCTTATTGCGAAAATTACGACTATTTATATAGAAGATCCAAGCGGTCAAGCTGACATAAAACCGCAGTCACCACTGGCCGTAGCCGCCTCTAACCAGAAGGCAGCAGCGGTAGTTTGAAAATGACTCCGACGAAGTTGATTTATTATGCTTTGATAATTATCAAATGACACGACTTTGTGTGTTTTCCGATATGAAACCTTTATTTAATAAACATGTTGAAGATGTTGACATCAGGCAATTTACTTCGTTTTAGAGTAGCCAATTATATGTTCTCATATCGTTAGATACATAACCTTTTTGAAATTGGCAAGAGCAAATGCTTCGAAATTTCTCTTATTCTTAAGTAGTATTAAAGTAGTAGTAGTATTAAATAAATCACTTTTTTCTAACAAAAAAAAGTTTTTATTCAATTATATATCTTTCAATTCGGTCAATGACTTTTTGTCATTTTTCTTTCGGCTTCATGATGGCGCGCTCATAAAATTTGAAGGTCATCGTCATTTGTGAAAGTTTGACCATTCAAAGAATTCTGCAAACTTCTAAATGAATGGTAATCATATGGTATCAGATCAGAACTGTATGAGGGGTTTGGCATCTCTTCCTAGCCAAGCTCCAATAATTTCCCACGAGTTGCCAAAGATATATGAGACGTTGCATTATCATGACGGAGGACTAAACCTTTCCGATTTGACCATTTTAGCCGTTTTTCTCCGATTAATAAATACAGTTTCATCAATTGTTGAAAGTAATCATCAGAATTGATCTTTTGGGTCCTTGGAAGCAGCTCAAAAACACAACAACTTTGTAGTCCCACCAAACTGACAGCATGAGCTTTTTTGTTGTTTTTCAGCTTTCGATGTGGTTTTTGCTGGTCAATCGTATTTGGATATGTGCTTTTAAAAGGGACAAATCGAAATAATGTACCAGTCCAGAAATGATTGATGAAATTCGTGACTTAACTATTGTTAAAAAAGAACCTACATGTGAAGTAGCTAGTGAAGTAGATATTTCAACCCAATGGATATGCACTAATTTGTATAAAATATTAAATATCCAAAAGGTTATATTATACAAGATGGGTACCACGACAGTTGTTGTTGATCAAAACTTCGCTAACATTATAAATAAAAAGAAATAATTGGATACCATCCAAGTGAAATTTTTTTGTTGATACAGCACAGTAAATCGAATTTGAATGCACCATTATAACACAAACACAAACAATAAGTCAAAACAATATTTAAATCAAATAAAATCAAATTTCGAGATTCAAAAATATTCTTCCTCTTCACGATTAATTACTACATTCTCAAGATCCACCTTATCTAGCTCTCTCTGATTACTTTTATTACCAAACACAAAATAGGCTTAGTAGAAAACAAGACCAATTTTAGACATATGAAAGGGTGATTGCAGAAATAGAAGGCGGAACTTCCGAAAAATTGTTTTTTATGGGGCTTGAAAAAATTGGTAAATTGCTGGACGGATTGTGTGAACATGTAGATACATTCATAATCATAGATCATATCATGAATTTGGTGAAGGATATGGTTCATTACTTTACATTTGAAAACACTTTTAGCACTCTGAACGACATCGAATGATTGGCGATTTTCAAGTATTCAAATAAACAACGTTATGTAGTTTTCCTAAAATAAAATTCTTAGACAAAAAATCCACACTATCTTATAATATCCTCTTTTCAATTTTTTCTCATTTTCATGTTTGATACTAATATATTTAACCTTTTCACTGCTTCATGAGAGAAAGCTTTCCGAGCCCTGTGTGCTGGTCTCTCCCACTTAAACTTTTTGTACTGAGTATTTCTACGTCTGTTAGATTTAGGTTTTTATTCAAACAAAAATTGTTTCTACTGACATTTCACATTTATTGAAAATAATTTCATTTAGCGGTAATTTGATTGATTGAAAATCAATTATAAAAGTTCGAGAATTTCATGAAAGAAAATGTAATATAACCAATTGCGACTTTTAGTGAAGATTTCTATAATTATTAAAGGGCTGACTTAGCAAAATTTATGGGTCGATAGCACCAGTTGAACTTTGAATAACTTTAGACATGGTCCACATCACAGCTCTTTCTAGATCTACTAAAATGGACAGTAGCTCTCTGAGAAAGCCTTACTGGCTCGGCTATAGGAAAAGGTTAATATTGAATAAGCATAGACAATGAATTATCACCAATGAATATTTTCACTACTTCAGTGATTGCATCATAAAGAGGCGTTTTATCCTAAATCATTAAAATTTAATTTTTGACATGACGGTATTTTAAAGCAAGACCAATTTTATCCAAAACTAACGAGATGCAAACAAAAGTCTCGTCCTTTGTAGGATCATGTAAAGGTCATCTCGACAATTAATTGGAGAAGAAAATTTCTTAATTCTTTATAGTAACTTCCAAAGCAAAACCTCTAAGAACGAACTTTGAACTACCTCTAAATATTTTTTATATTCTTCAGCTGTCACATTTATCTTATTCCTATGCTTCTTCAGAATTCTAGTTTAAATTTAAGCCATTATATGGTTATATAATAGTAGTATTATATATTACTTCACTCTTCGAAGTATGTAATTTCATCTAAATACAATATTTAGGCCAATATTCTAGAGGAATTACTTCATCCAATGCATGAACAATTAGAGTTCATGACTTTCATAATACCATAGTAATGATGCATACCAAATTTGTATAATTGACCGATAGAATAAGGTACCTCATCTGAAGAGATAGTATTAATCTTTGAGAGAGTATTCTGCGGAATAATGTATTCCAATAAAAATTACAGCTATCACGCAAATCTTCGCCAACCATCTTCTGACTTCCTTCCCTCTTTTTCTGACGAATGCTATGAGCGAGTGAAAGCTCTCTCATATGCATTCACCAACAGCGGGCACATGATAAAAGCTTTGTCGTAGTTCCGTTTTCCAAATAATAAATCAGTTCTACCACAATTTCTGAGGTCAAATAGCATCAGTTTTTTCAGTTATAATGAGTTTGTTATTTATTGTTTGCCCCTACATAGACTAATTCGCAAAATTTATTATATCATTAGATTTTTAGCAATCACATCCTAAATATTCAATTCACCTTGTAACAGTTACAGTTGATATTGAGCTGACAACTTATTGCATTTTTAATGAGTCATTTGAAAATCCTTTAGAATTGAAAAGTTATTTATATCCTCAATATTTCCTACCATAAATTTTTTTGATGTTCTAAAATCAGTTTGACATTATCTTCTGACCTTTTTAGATGAAATTAAAAAAACTGCATATGAAGAGAAAAACGAACATTCGGAAGAACTTTCTGTATCTTTCAATGGAAAATCTTCTGGATACTGCTAGTGGTAGGCATGATTTAGAACTGAACATAGAAATTCCGCTACCCCTGGTTGGATTGAGATATTCATACGTACATCACTGTTAAGGTTGGAAGCTCTAGTCTGAAATCAATAAATGTAATGATTTTATACTCCTAAGCAAAAAAATCCACTTTGCTTTTCCAATCCAGCAATAAGTTATAATCACCTACCTGACCCACCTCTATCAGTTAGCCATCAAACGTCAACCAAGACACATCTTCATTAACAACAGACGATAATTCTACGTGATAATGGACACAAGTCTATAAAGCTTCTCAAACGGTCACCCTATTGCGACAAGAACTGAGTCAGCGAGAAGTGGTGTACTGAATATGAATCAGTCTGCTGTTTCCAGTAGAAGCTAGCCTTAGCTACTGACACCAAATTAATCCCAGCTCCCCATCTACGATGTGACAGAGAACACGTTAATTGGAGTGACAAACATGCATGGTAGCGATAAAAGAAGACAAGCCTTCAGAAGACCTTGAGAAAGATTCGTCCGGTGTTGCATAGAAGGAAATTTGGCAATTGGAGAAGGTTTCTGATTGGTTTGGGCGGGCATTTCAATAGAAGAAAACATCGAGTTGATTTTTATTGAAATTGACGATACCGATTTGGATTAGCCAGCGCGTAGTTCGGATTTAAATTCTATAGAGCATTTATGAGATGGAATTAAGAGAAAAGTTTATGCTACAAATCCTGCACTAGCCACGAAATCTGATCTCAAAATGGCGCTCACTGAAGAATGGAACAGCATCGGATAAGATCTGGTAAAGAATCTTTTTGGATCCATGAAAAAGCGATTGTAGCTGACATTAAGGCCTGGGAGAGAGAACGCTGTTAATTATAACCTTTTTTCATTGCTTAAGATCTCTTCACATTACTTCACTTACTATAAAGCTAAAACTAATGGCTTTCAGATGTTATGATCAGAAAAAGAATGAAAGCTGGCGATTTTTTGCTAGAAACTTTTCACCGCGATTATGCGTGGCGATTTTTTTGCTAAAAAGTATATATTGCAGGACTTTTGAATCTTCTTTTCCACAAACTCAAGATTCGGAAGTGATATAACTTCCAGTATTACCCAATAAATCTGTAGCTATACCAGGAGGCTTAGCTGTAGAAAAACAAAAACACAGACAAAATTTGATCATTCAATATTCGCTCAAATTAAATATTCATCTCTCACTTTATCCGCGAAATATTATTGTAAATGATTTAGAGTTGAAAGAGTACTTGACTCTAAACCTTATAAACAATGGAGCAATTGAAAAAAGTTAAGTTAAAGATACATAATGAAAATTTCTCTATGGAAATAGTCACAAAATCAATAAAAATAGGTCAAAAACAAATAAGAAGACACATCCACTAAAGTTGAGATAACCTAGAGAGTTCCCCCTTATTAAAAATGCCAACAAATTTGTTTTCTATTTTCCATTTTGGTTTCAATATAACTGTGGTACTCACTGCAATTAAATAAAAAATTTCATCACCTTGCAGCACGACATCAAGAATTCCAAAAATTTTAATTCCGATAGTTTCGCGATAGCCATGACATCATCAGATCATTTTGCGAAGTCGCCGTTGCAGCGTTATTAGATTATGACAGTTTGCTCCAAAGGAACGCTGGAGCACACACTTTTTACGATTGGATATAAACAAAGGTTAAATTTAAGAAGACATTTTGTGACAGAATACGACAACATCAAAACAGTTTGCGACCCACAGAAAGTGCCTCAAAGTAATAGTCAAAAGTGTGCAACAACGTAACGCCAAAGATGCTCCATTACCTTGTAGCATGACATCTTCAAATTTCGAAAATTTTAATTGCAATCGTTTGTGACCGTTTTGCGATATAATGCGATATCATTTTGCGACGCCACCATTGCAGCGTTATTTACGATAATGATGGTTCGCTCTAAAGGAACGCTAGAGAACACACTTCTTGCGATCGGGTCCAAACAAGAGTTACATCAAAGGAAACAATTTGCAATAGAATGCCAAACCATCAAAACAGAAAGTGCGTCCAATTAATAGTCAAAAGTGTGCTCCAAGGCAATAGCTTACGACGTCATCAGATCATTTTGCTACGTCGTCGTTGCAGCTTTATTTACAATCATGATGTTCCGAGGTAACCCAACCTTAACCCAAGTTAGGTTATCGAAAATAACGCTGCAACGGCGTCGTCGCAAAATGATCTTATGATGTCGCATTCCATAGCAAGCGATCGAAATAAGAATTTTTTAATTCGGAAGACGTCGTGATCCAAAGAAACGCTGTTTTTGTTTATACTAGATATAAAACGTGATGAATCAATTATTTTCGCTGATAATGAAATACTTTGCAGACGTTACCAATATGTGTTAACAACATATATATGATAATAAAAATATTATTGTCCAATCACATTGTTGTTGTAAGACTTTGATATTGTAAGCACATTTTGAATTCTTCAAATAGATAAAATGGATATCAACATGATAAAAACGTTGTGCATTAAACAATTACATACCGATACGGTTTTATCAGCTCTTTGGATTTAACTAGAACTGCATGGTACGAGCAATTCTTGCGAATTCTTCGCATTCCTAATTAATATTCATCGATTGATAGATGAAAATGCTTTTTTGAAACTTTGAAGCGAATTCAGTGATATGATTGAAAAGAAAGTTTTGTAAAATAATCATTTTACTTCAAATTAGGATTGATTCACCGTAAGAATACGGTTTTTTTCAAATATAATTCTTAAAATTAGGACAACTTAGCAAAATATTGACCTTATTTGGACTGATGAGCAATGGGGCTACGTTCTCTTCGAAAGTTGAGTGTGCCTGCATAGTAACGATAGATTTTTATTGAATTTAATTGTGAAATAATGATGGAAAACATTTTAGTGTCATACGCTACGCTAGTTTTATCATCCCGATACAAGATCTACGACTTTATATTGCAAGTTCCGTATGGCAGTATTTACAAGATGTCGAAATTGCCAATATCAATTGGCCAGTACGTAGCCTGGACTTGAATCCCATCGAGCATCTATGACAAAAAACACTAAATACTGATAGGTTAATTTAAAATAGTATGACTATTGAAATTAAGCTTGTATTTTCTTTTTTGTTAATTTATAATACTTCTCCAGTGTTAAAGATTTTTTTTCGTTTCATATTTATTCGATAACCACTCATTATAGAACTAGAACAAATGGTTTTGAGATGCTAAAATCAGCCAAAGAATGGAAACCACACATTTTTTCAAATTGTATACTCCTAATGATATTAGTGGCTTCTCCAACTTATAGTTTTATACAAATTGCATTCAACACGTTAAAATATTTCTTCTCCCATTACTCAACAGGTATTATAAATCAATACATAATAACGAAACGGTACTAAACAGAATAAAAATTTCATTTTGTTTGTAGTCGGTGAAACTTGTAATTCTAACGAAATTTAATACTAAAAATATAAAAAAACTTACCATCATAAGAGGCTCTTCGTGTGGACCATGAGTCGTCGATGCTACGGATCCACCCGGTACATTTGCGCCTCCCTGAGTAACCCAACCGGATGAGCCGGCTCTGCGGGCACTGGGACGCGGCAACATCGGGGAAGCGCCGATGGAACGATCCCTATTTGCCTCCCGCATTGCTTTCCGCAAACGTGCCTCTTTTGGATTGTAGACATAATCTGCAAAAACAAAAAATTATTCAGTACACAATTTCGAGTAATCTTCAACACAATGAATCAGTTTTATGCAGTTGCATACATACGAGGTGTTAATTGCGGCGCGTCTAAAACATTGAAGTATCAAAAATACTTGAGTTGTCATTTTAATAAATTGAAATAGATGAAATTATATTACATATCCCGAAGGAACCCGTACTGATTCATGGTTTGTAATTTCTGAGCATTAGTTAAAATATATAGCCTCTATGGATCTACTTAGATAAAAAAATAGCTGAACTAGGCTAATTCACTGCTACTAGATGAGGTTATGTGAAATAGCTCCTTGATGAAATTCCTTGTAGCTCCTGAAGAAAATAGTCTTCTTGCAACGTGGAATCGCTCTGGTTGTCAGTTGGAAAGTGTATTATCCGTTAAAAGTGTATGAAATATTCACATTTTTCCGAACAAAACACTATTATTTTTTAATACGTTTACTCCTAAAAATTTAGATAGACTTTTCCTAAAAAGTGTATAACATTGATTTAATACAGTTTTTCGCGGAATTATTCCAATTAAATTTAGTATATTTTTTGTTCAATACACTTGTTCATAAAATGGTTATAATCGGAAACAAATAATAAGTATTTTAGTATATTAGTAATTTCACTGCATTGATAAACACTTAATGAAGGAGAAATATACAAAAATTGTCACGTTACCAATAAAATTGCAACATTGCCCACAAAATCAGCGTTATTGTAATTTTATCATCGTTACACTACTAGAAAATAATAAAAATACACAAAACTAGGCAAGGTAACTATCTATTAGTTCAATTTTCTAGAAAAAAGTTTAAAAGAAAATATTAATTGGATTTTGCAAGGAAAATACTATCCACAATCTGTTCTATAAACAGGTATTATTTAATTTGAATAAGTTGGAATTTTTGGAACCGTTGGTGATATTCTTTATGAACACACTGTTTACACTACCACTACACTACTACTCACAATTACACTGTTTGACGTGCATTTCGATAACCAAGTTCTCGTCTTCAGAGACTGAAGTGTTGATGTAAACATTGTGTTTAATATTGTTTTATTTGAAGTACACAAACAAAATTTGGACTCGTCCGTGAAATTTCCAGCCTTCCAGCCTCTCGGTTTTCGAACTTACTCTTACATTTAGAGATTTAGCTAAATTTTGGAGCTGTTTTGACATTATAAACCTCCCTCGTGAAGCTATTCTCTACAGGTGTAATTGCTGATAAACGATCCCCCCGTGGCCTTCTATCATATTCTCTGATTTCTCTGATTTCTTCCCAGGAACAGTTGACTGATTTGTTTCCAGCAGGACCTATCTACTCCACGTTCAGAATTAGTGAAGGGCTCAATTTTTTACAATGCAAAGAAGTGCGCAATCATTTACCAATTGAAATCAAATCGATATCATTTTTCCTGTATTTCGCAATAATTTCAAGGGATATTTACTGGTAAGTACCTTCTACTCTGTAAACGACTTCTATTCTAATAACAGTATTTAATTCGAAGCATGATCAATGTTGGTTTATTTGAAATACAAATTATTACCTATTCTAGGATTGCCGTATAGTTAATTTTCACAGGTATATTTTGTTATTCATTGTAGTTTAGGAAAGATTATGGAAAACTATGAAGAAAACTCACTGTATGGCGCTCATAAGAAAAGTTCTATCAAGCATCTGCGTCGAGCTCGTGTAGCATGGTAACGAAACAATCTTATAGAACATCTACAGACCATACTATCTAAAATTGCATAAAGCGGAGAAAACCCTATTTCTGTGTCTATAAGATTAATATAAAATGGAGAATATCAAGACAAGTGTTCGATATATTAATGTTTTATTTTAATTTGATTTTGTTAATGACCGCAACAAGTCGAAGCGTCAAATTTTAACTTGTCTTTAAATAAAACTAAAATAAAAGTGTTTAATATATCTACTATAGATTTCAAGCAAAGAAGACAAGAATTTTGTACAAAATTGTCCAATAGGTATCAGCTATCTCAGTAAATGGAAACTTCTAAGAGCGCAAAATATTGGAAAGTATATCAAGAAGTTGAAAATAGATATCCATTCAAATCGCTTCCCCAGTGTAAGCAAATCTAAAGCCAACATACAAAAAGCTATTCATCTTAATATAGTTGATAAATCGCTTGTGTCAGATACAAATTAGCATTATCCTCTGCTTTTTTCCAAATTTGATTTAAGTTAATAGTACGATTCATACAAATAATGGCGGAAGATCTTTTAAAATTTTTGGCGGTTGAAAAAAGTTATCCACCATTTAAAGTATACCACATTTTTAATGTAATGATAATTAAAGGATGAATAATCGACTTAGTTCTTATCTTCTAAAAAAATGTTGCTATATGTCTTTATTTTAACACTTAACATCATTCCTCGATTCTACTCAGTCACCAAATTGAAAAACTAAAATTGTAAGTGGAGCTAATGATACCCCTTTTAGAGAAACTTTCAATTCTGTTTTATTCCTTATTAAATTCACCAAAGTATTTAATGTTAAAAAATAATGGATGACAGATGTTTGTCGTTAGTATATATAATCCAACTAATTAGAGCAGTAAAAAGTAATAGTTTTAAATAGAATTTTTACCATCTAGTTTATAAATTGCTGGACCAATGTAAATGAACTAATTTTTTACTTAAATATCCCGATATGGCATTTTTGGACTGATGGAATTTTTTTTCACCAAAATTCTGCAAACCAATAGAATGTATAGTGCCCCAAGGCTCAGCACCACGCCCTAATTTGTTTCTTCTGTTTATAAACGACATCGCCTATCTAGACATCAGTGGTAAAATATGTTCATCTACAGATGTTACTAGTTTCTCTTGGAGAACTTTGATCTCATGGCACTTCATAGGACAATATCTAGTGACCTAATCACAGTTAAATCATGGTGCGATTCTAATCTTCTCTGACTCAATGTTTCTAAAACCATGGTTTTATCATATAAAATTACTTTGCAGCTTTTTTCATGTAGACAATTCCTTGAAACGGGAGTTACATATTGCCACTTTATCTAAAAAATTAAGATCCTCCTGTTTTGCGCTGGGATCAGTTTCCAACGAATTGAACTTATCCACCTCATTAACACTTATACCCTTATTCATCAAAAGATTAAAAATTCTGACTTTTCCTTCCTTATACATCTTTGAATCCGTTTGCCTAATTCGTAAGCACGCTTCTCCTCTTTTCAGAAAGATCGTTGCACCTCTACCTACCAACTCCACATTCAGAATTAGTTGAGGGCTCAATATTTCACAATGCAAAAAAATGTACAATCACTTGCCAATTGAAATCAAATCGATATCATCTTTTGACAGTATATTTACTGGAAAATGCCTTCTACTCTGTAAAAAATTTCTAATAACGATATTTAATTCCGGACATGTTGCATACTGGTTTAATTTTCATTTAATATATGACATATATAAAAATTACTATCACCTATAATTTTGTTAAATGGAAATACCAGGAAAAAATGTGAGGAGAGTTTGTTGGGGTAAGCAGTACGTCTCGCCCTACTATAGTAATTTTTGCCATGATTCGTTTTGTAAAATACAACCCTGCATTGACATATTGCATAATAAAGCCTTTTCTGTTGACAATCGTCGCATATTTTCCGATTAGAGATTGGTTCACTCGATCCTAATGTTCACAATGAAGATCTGACTAAACAGTTTCTCCAAATTTCAGAATCATTCCGAATATACAACAAACACACAGAACCGCTTTTTTGGGATATGGACTTTATGATGATTCATTTAGAGAGACCCACTGCCCTTTGTTTTTTGGATTATTGTTACGAACCCATTGACGACAAGGCCCTGGGAGCAGTAACTTTTGATATTGTTTTTCATAACTAATTCACAGCGGCGATCTTATTTTATAGTACCAAATTTTAGGTAAGCTTTTTTATTTGTTTCTTTACTTTCTAAAACCGAATCATCCAGAAATGATTTCTATATAAACAGTCGCTTGTCGTCGTCGTCAAAGCTATAACGAACAGATCGAGATAGACAAATAAACGGTAAGTTTAAATAAATTAATATGTTAAGAATTCGATAAGTTATAGTGTATAGTTCAGGGAATACTTTGGTGTACTTAGTGTAAGCGTATAAGTAAATTAATTAAGTAAGGAAAATTGTGTATAAATTTATTCCACCACCAAAAATCGTTGAAATATATTATATGATAAACATTACATTATATAGCATCCAGGTTTCATCTCTAGTGATTGAGAGATCGAAAAAATGCATCTGTCTGCATTTTTTGATGGCAAATGATGGATCGTTTGGCTTCGACCTCTTCTGCCTTTAGCATGTCGTTGTCTAATGGTCTTATTGTTAATAAGAGTAGAAGATTTCAAAATATAACGAATCTTAGAAAATTATTTATGAACTTTCAAAATACTCGAGTAAATAACATAAACGTTTTTTGCCGCCGATTTTATTTCCCTATTTATTTGTGAAACTCAAGAAGTATGTGCTCTTCTGATATTTGGTTGGCTATTTGTTCTCAAATTTTGAAAAATATATAATATTTATATATAATATTGCATTATTTAGATTTAAAGAAGTGACAATAGCCTGAAATGTCTTTGCTACAACTTCGAAGAATACAAATGACAATCAAATATCTACATCACTTTCCATTCATCCTATACTATATCTTCTTTTACAAAAAACTCTTTATTTGATTGATTTTTGATCCAATCCGTGGACAGGAAACCAAGTTCACTTTTCAAATTATACACCTGATCACAAATTCATATGGGGATTGTGGTTTTACAAATATATTCGACATGGAAAATCGATCCATAATGAATTTATTCCATTAGTTCAAAGTTTCTACAATCGTGAGTAATAAACAATACAATTTATAAATTACGAGGATGGATCAAATATAGACCGGAATTTTGCAAATGAAATATACAGACCTGAAATTTATTACTTTTTTCTAGATAGTCTCTGCCACACAGACTTTCGACACCTTCTTGGACGCTTTTGGATGCCTTTTTCGTAAAATTATCTGGGCTTGTCATGTAACCATTCACGCGCTAAGGATTCTACCTCCGCTTTCGAATCGTACTCCGCTAAGTACCTCTTTGAAATTCGAGGAGATGCGTGCAAATTTCCCAGCATATGAATTTTTGCTCAAAATTCATAAATCTTGGCACTCATCTGACTGAAATTATGCAGTAACCAGGCCGTTAGGCTTAACCACCACTATTCGGCCTTTTAGGAATCCGCAATCGAGTCTTCACTTTATCTTTGACCAAAAACCGAATAATGATGCATTACACAACAGATAAAGTTTGTGTCTATAAGTACACTAAAAACCGAGGTTACGGGGTTCTGAATTTTCTCTATGCTTCGTAAGAGACGAATCTAACATCCTAGGCAGCGACGTTAACACACAATCTTTTTTATTCATTAAATATGGTTTATATTTCAGCCCCCTCGATAATAATCGATTGACGTTCGCCAACAAAACAAAACGGATACCGGATATTTAACTTTCCATTTCAGGATATCCGGATATATTATATTATTGATTTCACGGAAGGCTCTACTCCAACTGTTACTTACACAAACCTGAGAATAAGATTTATCCTTCCAACATAATTTGTTTAACTAATTTAAGTCCCAGTATTTATAGTATTTCTGTTTTTCTTTGCTGTTGAGGTTAATAACTTTTTTAGTGTAGAAGAGATAATGTTTGAATATGAACAAACTAGAAGAAAATTAGTATTCTATGGATGCGAACCCGAGATTCTTAACTGTTTTGAGTGAAATTTTAGAGTTTATAAGACTAATGCACTCCATTAAGAAAGAAGCTGAACTCTTAAAAACACTTTTTGTTTGAAAATTTTAAAACATGCCGAAGTGAATAAGATTTTTTAAAAATACCATATCTATGAACGTGGAGAATAAACGCATATTTTTTTAAAAGTAAAGCACAGTTACACGAGATATTCACAAATTTAAAAGCAATGAAAAAGTTTCCGGGCGCTTACACCGACATATAATTTGAATTGGAATCATAACATGTTCTACTACTCAGCGACATGTATTATCGTTGTCACTATCAATGACTGTTCGAGTTGACAGTTATTGTTTTACGGGTGTTTGAATGGAAATATGATATATAGCAAAGTGTACTAACCCTAATATATTCCCAGCTTTCGAATACTTATGTATACATCGTCTGGCACTGAAATTATGTTCAAATACAATATAAAAATATATATAAAATCAAAATATTTATAAAAATTACTTAGGTCACTATCAATGACGATTCGAGTTGAGAGTTATTTTTTTACGAGTGTTTGGATGGAAAATATCAGGAATTATAAATAGACATGATATGCATACGAGGACGGACAATAAAATCAGAAATGACATTATGGAAATTGTGAAGAAATCTTGTAGGAATCTGAAATACAGACAAGAAGTCCAGAGATACGGAAAATAACAAAACAGAACAAATCAAATACAACTGAAATGAGGAAAATGGGGAAAAAAAATTAAATTCAGCAGAAAAATGACTAGCAGCCTAGAACATATGTCGAATTGAAGCCATCATAAGTCATATGGATGATATATCGGGTATTTCAAAACGTTCGCATGCGAGTTATATCACTGCATTAAGCGAAAAAAATCGATTAAAAATCATCACACAATCACATGTTTATAACGCATAGTTCAAAAATGCGGCAGCAGCTAAATACTTTTATGGTTCTCCGTCGGCTCGATATGGAGGAACTTTGGTGATTTTTAATCGATTTTTTTTTCGCTTAATGCAGTGATATAACTCGCATGCAAAAATTTTTAAACACCCTATAGAATGAGATATGAAATAATGAAAATTTTCAAGAGTATAGAATATACCGTCATTTGGGGTGAAATTGATCATCCGGGGCGAATTGTTCACTAAATCATCCGTTTACCTATTTGAATTTAGCGCCTAAATCAACCGTGGGAACACGCTACTTTCGACCAATATTGATAGTGCAATAGGACTAGGTCCTAATCAATCCTGTACGTTTGACACTCTTCCTAGATCTTACTGAGAAGCTGAACTCCTGCTCTCGTACAACCTTTTTGTTGGTCTGCCTACAGATCTGCGTGAGTTCAGTCTCTGAGTTGTAGCCCACTTTGCCCATCTGTCTTCTGGCACTCTTTCTACCTGATCCCTCCAGTATCTTTTTCGTACCCTGACACATCTCACCACTTCCTGTACGCCCAATTCTTCTCTTATGTCATCACTCCTTATTCGGTCCCTGAGGGTGACTCCCTTGATGGTTCACCAGTATTTTCATCTCTGTGGTTCTCATTATTCTTTTTGCTGTTGATGTCTCGGCTATGGTTTCTGAGGCATATGTGAGAATAGGTCTCACACACGTTTTATAGATTCTGGTCTTGCCCTGTGAGCTCATCGCTTTGTTTATCTGCACTATATCTCTAAGACAGCCGCTGACTTTTGATGCTTTCATCGCTTGTGTTTATGCCTCCTCTCTCAGGTTTCTCACTAGATGTATCCACTCCCAGGTAATTGAATATTGATACCTGCTGTATTATTCCGCTATCGACTGCCAATTTGCATCGAATAGGATTTTTTTATATTATCATTGATTGTGTCTTATTGACTGAGACGCTCATATTAAATTTTTCGGCAGAAATTTTCATCTTATATAGTAGACGTTGTAAGTCGTCTTCAATTTCTGCTACGGCAATAAAATAAGGAGGACTTAGTTTTGGTTAATTTTCAATAAATATACATATGTATTTATGCTTAGTAACATTCGTATGTGGTGAGTTTTATCATTCTTGTTGATCAATTTCACCTCCCATAATAGAATATATCTATTTATTTTTTGTAACTTAAAATTTACTTCATTAGTCTTTGTTTGTTTCAGCGATGCCTAGAAAGTACTAAAGAAAGTTAAGGGCACGTTCATATAGGTATGGATTATCCAGACGCCAACGTTCAATTGGCACTTCAAAAAATCACTGAAGAAGATTGGTCTAATCGTCGTGCTTCCGCTGAATATAAAATTCCATTTGACACGCTACGCAATAAATACATTGGCAGCCGTATTAAGAAAAGCAGAGATCAAACAGTTTTAACACTCAATGAAGAAAAAGCATTTATAAGGGCAGCAAACTGCTATGGAGAGTGGGGATCGACTTACGATACTTAGCAAAAAATTACTTGGATAGCCAAGGTCGTAATATCAGCAAGTTTAAATCAAATATGCCTGGGACAGATTGGGCCCGTTCTTTGTTGAAAAGACATAAAGGAGTCGAAAGTGTCGGCAACTATTAAAAGATCTCGAGCTAATATTTCAAAAGATATCATGGTAGAATACTTTAATAATCTGAGGAAAACGCTACATTATGTACCAGCCTGTAACCTGTTTAACTACGATGAAACAAATATGCGAGCTGACCCTGGCAAGCAAAAATTGTTGTTTCGTCGTGGTCTCAAATATCCAGAGCGAATATGCAACTTTACCAAGACATCAATATCAAGTATGATGTGCGGTTCAGCCTCTGGATTACTATTGCCTCCTTACGTCATCTACAAGGCAGAGAAAATGTGGCAGCAATGGATAGAATTGGGTTCAAAAGGTGAGCCTTGCTGCAAAGACAGGTGTTGTAGCTCAGGTTCTCATTACATTCGTACTCACCATGGTTGGATGCATGCCCAGACTTTCGCGGATGGTTTGAGTCGACATTCTTACCTTACGCAAATTGTTTGCCAGGTCGCAAAGTGCTGTTGGGCGATAACCTCTCGTCCCATTTCACGGACACTGTCTTAAAACAATGTCAAGAAAATAATATTGCCTTTGTTTGGCTTCCAAAAAAATCTACACACCTCACCCAACCTTTTGATGTTGGATTTTTCCGCCCATTTAAAATGGCTTGGAAGTCGGTGTTACTGAATTGGAAGAAAGCTCATTAACAACAAACTTCTATTGACATAAAAGATTTTCCTCATTCACTGTCTTACACTCTCCTTGAAATGAATAACAAATTGGAAAATGCTATAAAAAAAGATCTGATAGCTTCATTTAAAGCGACAGGAATTGTACCTTTTGATCCCGAGTCTTGCAGAAAATCCCAACTGAAGATATTGGCAATGATACTGATGACTCTGTGAATCACTTGCAGCAGTAACATTTTACAGCAAGACCGTCAAGAAGGAATATTAAAAGACAAAAAACTATCTGTTCAACCTGGCAAAAGCGTTACAGCAAGTACTGATGCATATTCTAGTGATTCAGATGTGGATGATCCATTAACCAATTACAACTCCGACAATGAACCCCTGGAAGATGAGAGTGATGACATGCGAGTAGAAATAGAGTATTTTGAACCAGAAGACAATGAAGTTACGGCGGGAAAATTTGTAAATTTGTATTGGTAAAGGTTTACGGTGGATCAAGGAAAAAAACTATCTATCGGTACACAGATATTGTACAGCAGATGAGAGGGGACGAAGAAGGAAGAATTGAAATTGATTTATTGGATATGAAGTCTTTGGTCACATCCAAAAAGATTTTTGTAGCTGAAGACGGTAACGAATTCATGACAGATGTATCTGGTGTATTAGCAATTTTACCAAATCCGACTATAAAACAGCTGATGGTACTGACAAGTACTTCTTCGCAAAAGTAATTGATGTTTTTGAGATGAATTAGTGATTTCCAATTATGTTTACAACCTCAGTTTTCTTTTCAGTTTATAATAGTTTATAAAAGTTTCATAACAATTATAAATCTATCTTAATTTGGGAAAAAGTATAATGTAAGATAAGTAAGATCTCACCCTCACTGAACAATTTCACCCCCCAGAGTATAAACAGCTATAACTTCGAAAGTACTTGACGTAGAGCAGCGTGGTTGGAATTGATCATCTATGTTCTACTCTGCTTGCAGCCTGTGCAATATAGTGTGTGTGAACAATCTCACCCCAAGACGTGTATGAGATTGTTCACAACTTTATTTCTGTATCATTTTTATATTTTAAAGTTGATATTTTACAATTCCATTCCTATTAACATCTGCTAGATATCCAAATCTTCTTTGGCCTATTTTTCCTAATAACGAACGCAGAATATAAAAAACTGATTTTTGATCAATTCCACCCCAAATGACGGTACTAAATAGAGTAAAGAGAAAAAAAATAAAAAATTGAAGATATTCATCAAAAAAATAAATTTAATGTCAATGTAATTAACATAGTTTACGTTTCCGTCAACTTAGCATTTATTGTATAAAACATCCGGTTAAATACTTCTAAAAATACTTGAAAAGGAATATTTCAAGATGTTATATTAAATCTAATGGAGCAATTAATCTTCGTGTTATTTAATAAGGATCTGCTACCGCTTTCATTTGAAACTTCAATAAAAGTCACTTTATAAATCGAGTTGTATGGAACTGGAAAAGTTTTGAGTAAGTTTGAGACAGGTATGGTGAAATTTTACACTCAAAGGAATACAAAAGAAATGGATTTTCTAACTAAAACTTTTTTTAAAACGATTATAGAGTAAAATTGATGTGCAGGTAACACGTTGATTGAAATTATTTTTCAGTTTCATAATAAGTTTTTGTAGCTTTGAATGTTTTCTGTTGAAAGAAATATCTTGATCAAACGCCATGTACTACTTTGGTACATTGCAGTTTTTAGATACCTTTCACTGAACAAAGTAGTAACCGTAGTAACCACATTTAACGATCTTTCGGAGGTTTCCCATTAATGTTAACGTGTTAATAATTATTAAAGTTTAATAAAGTAGCGCTTCGTAATTTATTTCAAGAAATCACTTTAGTTTCTCTATGACAATTTTCTTCACAAATAATGCTCCTTCAAAAATCAACAAATCTTTTTCAAAACATTCGTCTAATTAACTTCCAATGTTTCAACGTATTATTCATTACGTGTTTATAAAAATATGATATTTGTCATTGTCATCTCAAATTTGAGGAAAATACCATGTGACTTAAATACAAATTGTGTACCTTGAGGGGCAAAAACTGCACTGCCTTGCCAATGTTGATGTGGACTATAATAAGGGTTGATATTCCCATAATAATCATAATACATATTATGGTGTCCATAGAATTCTCCGTGATACGGCGGCATAGGTTCGTTATAATAACCATAGTACCCCTGGTGGTGTCGATACGGAACGTAGTTGCAACAATCCATATTTTTGGCACAAAAACTTCCTGGAAGTGGTGATATCGAAATTTAAACTAGCATAGTGAGTTTAAAAAAATATATAATAAAAACCGAAAGCGCGACTTAACGTTTCGCGCCAAAATCGAAGTGTCGTTTATAGACAGTATAATGTTTTCGGCGCGACAGTCAATAACGGAGTGAAGAGAGTTTCGAAATGCGCGTAGAAGCGCAGTTCGCGCCGTCAAGAGCCGCCGCTAACTGAACTGTACAATCAATACGCCACATCGACGCCTTGGAACGGCGTCGCCGACGGTTTGCACTCGCTCTGCTGGGGGCAGCAGAGTTGCCCCAACTGGGTCATTCGCCTGCCCTAAGAGGTGTACTTTACGCATCGTGCTGTGGTGAATTTTGCAGCAATTATTGACATTTTTACCTTCCTGCCGTTCAATATTTTTTTATCGACAATATGCCGACACAATATCTCTGAAACTCATATCAAATTTCGAAAATATAGCAACTTATCTGATTTATATTCTCTTACTTCCTACTTTAATACTGAGTATTCCAAAACAAACTGCCATTTTGGGACTAAATATGAGTAAAACAAAAAATAAACCAATCACTCAGTATATATGTATATATAATTTTCAAACAACAGTATATATGTATTAGAGTGGGTCGAAAAAATTTTCATGGATGGAAATTTTCATAATGGAAATATCCTTCGCGTCGAAATTTTTTTTGTCAGTCCAATAGAAAAAAAATCATACTTCATCTTTAATTGGTTTTACAGACAAATGATTTTGAGAAATTTTGTAGAAAATTGGCGCTCTGCACATATCAAAAACAAGAGAGAACAATTAGGTTGGAAACGAAAAAATATGCACTGGCAACTCAACAAAAGGTCTCAATTAAGACTTGAAAATAAATTGCTCATCCACAAAACTATATTCATACCAATCTGGTAGTATGGAACATTCCAATCCAAAACACTCCACTCCGTATGTTGAGTAGAGCCCCCTGGTACGTTACATTCTCGGCGGAAATTTTTCCAAGGGGTGTTTTTTGTGTCACTGATAAAAAAAATTATTTTTTTGACCCACATAAGTAGATATATATATATATATATATATATATATATATATATATATATATAAGTTTCCGAAGTGGGATTTAGGAAAAATTAAACACCAAAGTGTACTAACTCTAATATATTTCGAAGCTTTTTAGTATTTATGTTTTTATCACTGAAATAATGATCAAGTACAATATAAAAATATTTATTAAAGTATAACAATAATAAAAATTACTTACATTAATTAGTTGAGAATTCCGGTGTGATTTAATATTTGTAATATCTTTTAAAAGACATTTGATACATCAATCCAATAATCAAATTGAAGCTTGATAGAAATATTAAGCGTATTGGTGTTAAATTTTGCCAAAATCCCACTACGAAAACGTTCGTAATTTGGTGGGATTGTGGCAGATTAAACACCAAAGTGTACAATATACTTCCAAGCTTTCGAATACCTACGTACCGTAACAGGTGGCTTGCCACGGAAAAGCGAGGTCCAATGCTTTTTCCTCAAAACTCAACAAGCAGCGTCAGAGCTTTCCACTTTTGACTGACAAAATAACCAGGTCCATATCAAAGATTCTGGTCAAACTCAAAGTACCTGATCAATCGACATACTACAGCAATACTTTATCCGTACATTTTGACAAGGGAGAAAGGCTTCTCAAAGTCCGAAGTTATCTACAGACAATGTTTTCATTGTCGAGCTCCCGAAAAGTTCTAACCAAATCTGTTCTGCTGCTTTTGACTTTTGACTTTGACGCTACAATAATGTTTTGTGTCGACAATTGTGGAGAGAAAAACAGGAACAGTACTATGATTGCAATGTGTTGCCATTTTTAAAGTTTGCCATTTAATTATCGAGTACTTGTAGGGTTATGATTATATGAAAAGGAGTACTCGTCAAGCCTGTTACATGATATCAAAAGCTTTTATTGAAACATTTTGACGAAAACTTGTTAAATCCTCTGGTTGCTGATGAATGAGTTGGTGTTTCTGACGATCCTGAAGACTTTTGCCAGGAAAGTAACAAAGAAAATGGAAAACTTAGGGTCTGGTTATATCCCGTCATATTGTAAACTAATGTGTATAATCTCACTAAATATTTGCATTCAAAAGTGTTAACCCCAATGCAAATTCACTATAATTCGGTACATATATTAGCAAAAGCTCCACTAGCAGTAGATAACATGAAAAAGAGAACCACAATTCCAGGTGTTCATTATGCTTTGCATAAAATTACGCTGGGCGATGGAATAAACTGCTGTAAATTGCAAAGGTCTGACATTGCAAAAGTCGCAATTGCTTGAGTAGGCTTCGAATTAGTCGACATATTTTCCTCCAACGATCACCGGCCGTTTCCAAAATTTAAAGAGCACTTACATGGTGAATTTATTCTGATAATAAAATCAAATCTGGGGTGAATAAGTAGCTTAACAACCTTTCAATCGAGACTAGGGAGATAATCTTTGCTAGTTTTTTAATTCAAAGCTGACCAGAAGTAGAATAAACGTATCAGCCCTTGTTTATTTCCGTATTTATAATCTGCGGTCAACGGGTTTCATGGTTTTGCAGAAATTAGAAAAGAAGTGTCTGAAACTAATAATATTACCACCATACATTACTATTCACCTAACTTTACTTGTTGATAAACCTCTGTAAATTTGCATTTATTAGACGAAATTGATACATAGGCAATTGGAGAAAATCATAATTTTTCAAGTAGAGAATAAAAAATAATGCAGATTTTTGCTATCTTTCAGTTCGCACTAATAACCTTAAATCCATATTTGGTTTATAAACGACTGCAAAAATATTTTTAAGCTAAAAATAGTTCGTGAAAAGGCGTGTTTGGAAAGTAATAAATTATTTGTAAACTCCTTTTAACGTCAGATAATTTTTTTGAGAATGTGTAAAAACAAGTTTCTGCGTTTATCTCAACCAACAAATACCCAACGATAAGTCGATGATATAGGAGTGTCAGATAGAGAGACAACCGTGAGTTTTTCTAGAGAAAAACTAAAAACCGACAAAAAAATTCAATTTTTCATTATAATCCAAACGATTAAACTGGAAAAATGTGAGATTGGATAAATTTTTATGTTTAAGTCGTAATATTGTTTTGAAAAGTGATAGTAAAACGGAATCTTTTGCAAATGGTCTATTTTGACAACATGAATCTAGTTAAAAAATATTAAGTACTACATTTTTTGAAATATCGCCATTGTCAGAATATGATTATTTTTATTTCATTATATTCTGTTTAATAACTTACACATCATAAAATAATGGACAATGGTTCTAATGAAAATATATTTCACTATTTCATTCATTAACGGGGGTACTATTATCCATGAAAATGAATTTTGGGCCTAGGAAAAATCGTATTATTAGATTTTGCCTAACACTTTTATTGTTTGTCAGTAAAAACCCTGAAATTTTCAACTGTGATATAACTTTCTTATTTCAAATGGATCAACCTGTATATTTTTAGTGTTTCGAAATCTTTAAGAAATTTTTTTTTCATCTAATGTTCCCTATACCTAAATGCCATAATTTCGTTATCTCCGCCGAAGTTGAAATAATATATTTAGATGGCTATGACTGATATAATAAGAAATTTCAATAAATTATTATTATTGAAAGTTTATTGAAAGTCACAATGGATCGTTTATCTGGAAAAGAACGAATTAATGTTTTATTTTATTTTTATCATATTTTATTGATAGCAGGATATGGTGATAGGCATAGAAGTCGACAAGAAACGTGCAATAATTTATATATAATTTATATAATAATTTATATCCTAACCGAAATCCCACGCGGCTGTTACAGTGTGCGCGCGCCGCCGCATAGTTTAAATGATATATCAATTTTTTAATTTATTTTTCATTTTAATTTAATGAATTAGCAAGTCAAGAAGGCGCTAAATTGCCGTGTCGTTTGGTATTAGAGTATTATAATAAATAAAAATATATATAACTGTTTCCATAATTTTTTTCGGCTACAAAAAAATATTACGTTAATACGGGAAAAATGTTTTCCAATCTAATATAAAAAAATCGATTTTGTATAATTGAAAAATCGAAATTGAGAGAAAAAATCATAATTGTCTCTAGATAATAAATAGGAAGGAAAAATTTCTTCAAACATATTGATTTTCTCTATTTGTTTAAAACAATTTTGTAAATGAATTAAATAAAAAAATTCATAACCTATGTTAATTACTATTCTAATTCACAAATTAATGAACTTTTATGAACATTTATCGCAGTATCTAATGAAGTATATATATATTCATCAAAACAGCTCCACGAAATTTAAAATGTATAGGTCATTTATTTATACCCTAATTTATGTTACGGAGAAATAGAAAAAAATTGTTTGTTGACAACTGAATAACTCTTTGGAAAATAGTGCGACACGCGCATACAGTGGCAGCCGCGCGGAGCCCTATTTTCAACGTCAAATTAAAATCGTAAATAATGGAGATAGAGTGGAGATAGTTGGTACTTTTTTATCGGAAATTGCCTCTTTTTTGACGAAATTTCTTCAGAATTGCTCAAACATCAATATTCTTCGAATTATTAACGAAAAACTAAATACTATTTTTTCCTCTAAAAACATTTTTATATAGGTGATTCCAAATCGAATAAGCTATCATATTTTGAGGACATTTATCTTTATTTTTCGCGTTTCTATACTTGTTGACAAGACTACCAAATTATTTAACGGCACAACTTTTCACGAGTTTCACGTTTTCCATTTTAGTGAATAAATCAAACATATTGCAAATATGTTATCATTTTTATCATCTTTCCAATTGTTTCAATCCTAATACGAGAGTATAATCAAAATAAATATGAAATATTTGAAAATTTTTTCAATGAAATGAAAAATATAGAAGTCCATAGCCCTACAGAAACCAAAATGAACTGAGACAGAACACTTAGAGAGAATATCAAAAAATCTAACTAAAAGAACAAATGATAGAGAATAACAAGAAAATATAAGAAAACACTATTAAAAAAGAAGAACAACAACAAAAATAAAATGGGAGTAGAGAGGAGCCCTTTAGACGAATATAGGAATGACAAATGACCCCTGAATAGGTGAGAGGAAATAAGAGAAGGATTCCAAGGTTTTCTATTCGACTTGCTTCATGAATTCATGTTAACCCAATAAGACTGGGTTGGAATTTTTGGAACCGTTTACATTCAGTCTCTGAAGACGATAAATTGGTTATCGAAACGCAAAAATAAATCATTTAGAATCAATATGCTCGAGTAATTTTTTTTCTTTTTCATTAGTAATATTTCGTCAATTGATTTGGATAATGAATAAATTATTTAATAATACGTTTGCATGATGAAATATAAAGCCAATAAATTTTACGAAAATTGAATGTTAAAAAGTTTCATCTACTACATTAACCGCAGCATTCTTTTATTAAAAGCGCAACATGTTGCCAATAATAATAAAACGAATTTAGATATTCAGCTACAGAAAACGGAACGTAGTGTATTCAGTAAAGGGTGTCAATAATTCTATTATAAAACAGATCCGTAATAGAAAATATCACAGGAACCAAATAGAGTTTTTATATTCATTTTCTAATTAAGAAGAATGCAATTTATGATAAAAAATTTTGTATTTTGCAAAATCATATGAAATGATGCAAGGTTCGTCTTTTACATAGCCTCATTTCAAGTCAATGTATAGGGTGTCCCAGGACTTGTATGTGTAGAAGTGCATGGTGCCAGCTTCGAACATTTTTCATAGTTTTTATTTGAAAAGTTTAAATTTTTCTTCATTTCAATTTTTTCCTTATGTATCACGGTGTTCGTCAGTTTGCAGTTCAATTAGAAATGTTTCATTGTGTTTTGATACCTTCTGTAAATATTTTCAATAAATAATTACGATTTATGATAATTTTTTTCAGAATGTCTTTTTATGACAAACGGTTTACTTGGCATATAAAACGTTCTAAAAATATACATATCTCCAAAACCATAAATTTTATGGAATTAATCAAAGGGTACCTTTCTCTTGTACAGATTGTCCCTGTTAAAGTTACAGATTGTTAACCATTGGGCAAGAGCCTCCCCTTGCCTTCATATAGTGGTGTGGAATTGTTTATTCCGTCGAACACATAATCAACCATTGAAAATTCACAATGTTCGAATTTATTATTTAGAAAATATACTTAAATATAAGTTCTGATTTTGCAGCTTCAAATGCCTATAAATCAAAAAAGTCCCAGAACACCCTGTATAGGTCAATTCTCTCTTTCTCAGTCTGTAATTTCCAGCAGCAACACTAAAGTTTGATGCCTCAACCTCTCGAAACCAAATGTTTCTCGCTGCAATAACTATTTAATTTCTAAAGCAATCCTAATAGGTTAGTCAGTTCAAACTATGTTTTGCCAAAAATTATCGAAAAACTCTAATATCTATCATGAAACATGGACTAACTAAAAGAAAACCATGCAAACTAATTTTGGGCAGATGGTAGCAGAGATGTGAGATGTTTCAAGGAAAAAGGAGAGTGGCCAAAATAACTAATACCAAACCTCATAATATGTAATACCAGTAACTACGATATAACACATTTACTAACTGGACATTAACAAAGCAATTTACACCGCTTCACAATTAGTACAAACGGATGAATGTACTTAAGATTTCCAATAAGAGCTTGACAACTTTTTTTCAAAATAAAACGAAAACCATTTGAGAAATTTGAAAAACTTTATTATCGGGTTGAAGTACATTCAAAACGAATGGAACTCGACTCCGCTCATATGAGCACCACGAGCACGTTTGCAGCGATTGATTCGTTGGACCAAATTTTCCTTGACTCGGCCACCCATATCGGCCGAAACGGTTGCTATTTCGCCTTATTAGCATAGACCAATGACTTGATGTAGCCCCAAAGAAAAAAATCTAGAGGCGTTAAATCGCACGAACGACGCGGCCAATCGACTGGTCCATTTCTTGAGATAAGACGCTCATCAAACTTGCTCTTCAATCAATCGATTGTAACGTGTGCTGTGTGGCTTATGGCGCCGTCCTGTCGAAACCACATGCTGTCCAAGTCCGTATATTCCAATTCGGGCCGAAAATAATCGATTATCATGGCGCGATAACGATCACCATTCACAATAACGTGGCGACCACTATCGTCGACGAAAAAATATGACCCTATGTCGCCGCCGGGCATGCAAACCGCACCAAATAGTTATCTTTTGTGGATGAAGTGGTTTTTCATTAAGCACATGTGGATTTTCACCCACCCAATACCGCATATTTTGGTTATTGACAAACCCATTGAGCCAGAAATGAGCTTCGTCACTGAAGATGATTTTGCGATGAAATTGTTCATCTTAGCGTATCTTTTCCAGAGCCCAATCGGAGAACGTACGTCGCTTCTAATGGTCCACCGGCTTCAATTCTTAAGTGAACCTGATCTTGTATAAAGTAAGTTCCTTACCCAAACTTCGCCATAAAGTGGTCTTGTCGATGCCCAACTCTTGAGAACGCCGTGAAATTGACAGATTTGGATCATTTGCTAGGGACGTTTCAAAGGCAGCGATATTTTCGACACTTCGACCAACCCGTAGTCTCACTGGCACGGCAACATCACACAACGAATATGTAGACTCAAACTTTTTCACTAAACTTGTTACTGTCTGTCTAGAATTACGACCGAAAATCGGAGTTAACGCTTTAAAAGTAGCGGCCACCGATTCCGAATTTCTATTGTAGTAAATTTTTAAGATTTGCAGACGTTGTTCGTTCGTGTACTTCACCATGATAAAAAGGTTATGTCTACTGAATAAACTGACAGTTCGATATTAAGTGAAAAGGTGTGTTCACAAACTAAATTAAAAATTGTCAAGTCCCTATTGGAAAACCCATGATTACAAAGATAAAGAAGTGACTGACAACACATTTTTCACCTGTATATATCGTTTCTCTGTTTTCGTATTGAAATTGAAAAGTTTCATCATATAAAAGTACATATACGCACTCAAAACTTTAAGAATTATGTGTTGCTCGAATAAAGCTACAAGGTTTTTCTAAAAAGGTTGACGGCGGACAATATGAGAATTTCGAAATTTGAACAGACACCATTTTTCTCGATCGCATGTAATTACCGTTCAAACTGACCAACAGCTTTATAGACCTCGTTTCTTCTTTCAATAATGAATACGATGCCAACGATTACTTTATATTCAGAACATTACTTGCTTCTTGGAAATAGTTAAAAGTATGTGACCAAATAAACAAGTAATAATTTTTTTTACGTTAGGATGCTTATGGGAAATGTACACCAAGCATTGCTTCAATCACTTGATAGATACATCTTGAATCTTCTTCGATGATACGATCTTCAAATCATAGTAGTCAGATTCTACGATGTACATGTGGAAATATCGACTCAACACTGCAGCCAGAAATTACTACTCAAAGTTGGTTGTATTTAAAAATGATGTGTTTCCAATTCCAATTCCTCTCTAACTACACTTTAGGTTTTATATATAATAATTAGAATACTTTTTCTCTGCAATACCACCCTATCCGTGCATATTAAGTATATTTTTATCAAATTCTGTTAATTTTTTTGTTTAGTTATACCTGTAGTTATTGACAGCGGACATATTGAGATGTAACATAGATACTCTAATCAGTAATCAAGCTCAGAATCGTATCCGACCGACTTTAAAATAAATTCAGGGTTCCGGAGCAACTGAATTAATGTTCGAATTTTGCCTTAGAGAATCGAGAAACGATCGCATATTCATTTACCGAATACTATTAGGCCAGTCTAAAAGAATAGAAATGGCTCAGATTACAAATAATAATATTTGAAAAAACTTGGTCTTAATAAAATTTATCCACGACTATTTTATAATATACCCATTAGTCACGGCAGTGATTGATTTTATCCTGTAAAATTTTATAATTTTATCCTTTAAAACACTAATACACTACAGTACACATAAACAAAAATTGAATTCTCCTACACCAGATTCAAACCCGGGATCTGCAGTTTGAAATCACGGAGCATTAACACTAAGCTATCAGCGACATTGAATGTGTCTGTTGTAAATTTGTTTTTTAAACGTACCATGGATTTTCAAACAACTTATAACTTGAAGTATCTTTTTGAAATAGTATAAATTTGATTCTGAGTATATTTCTCAGTGCTTCAATATTATTTGTTAAATTATGTCAAAAACCACATAAAAATGTACAGTAACTTTTCTTCAGCACCACCAGAAATTACAGAAACTGCTATAGATGGTTCATTAAATTTATTGTCCGAAAATCAAGGCAAGTATATAACGTGGTATATTATTTTTGAACTAGCCAAAGGGATTATTGACAACAATAAATAAATACAATCCTCTTGTAACATTAGATAATATACAGATTTTTATTGTGATCATTATGGAGATATGGAGGGAGCACTTCTCGCATGGTTTAAGTCATATCTTACCAACAGAGGTCAGCTTGTAAGGGTTGATACAACAATGTCATCTTGCAAACCAATAAAATGTGGAATGCTCCAAGGTTCAGTATTAGGCCCTATTTTTCTTCTGTTTATAAACTACATCGCCTATCTAGACATCAATGGTCAAATATGCCAATTTGCAGACGACACTAGTTGCAACCCTCATCTCATGGCACTTCGTAGGACAATATCTAGTGACCTAATCACCCTTAAATTATGGTGCGATTCTAATCTTCTCTGTCTTAACATTTCTAAAACCAAAGTTTTATCATATAAAAATACATTATAGCCTTTTCTTATTAAATAACACACGATTGCCGTCGTTGAATCCGTAACATTCTTAAGGCTTGTTGTGGACAATTCCTTGAAACGGGAATTACATATTGCCACCTTATCTAAAAAATTAGGTTCCTCCTGCTTTGCGCTGAGATCAGTTTCCAAAGAACTCAACTTATCCACCTCATTAACAGTCTATTATGCCCTTATTGAGTCTCATCTCCGATATGCCTTTCCCTTCTGGGGTACGTGTAGTGCAACCGAATTTGAGCGAATCTTCAAACTACAAAAGCTGTTAGATATTTACTCAACTAAACAGCAAAACTCACTGCAAAGACTTCTTTAAAAGATTAAAAATTCTAACTCTTCCTTCCTTATTCATCTTTGAATTCGTAAGCACGCCTCCAATTTCAGAAAGATCGTTGCAAGACTATTCACTTAGGAACGACCTTTACCTACCTATTCCACGTTCAGAATTAGTGCTCAATATTTTACAATGCAAAAAAATGCACAATCACTTGCCAATTGAAATCAAATCGATATAATCCTTTTCCCCGATCCGCAATAATTTGACGGCATCTTTACTAGAAAGTACCTTCTACTCTGTAAATGACTTCTATTCTAATTATTACCTATAATTTTGTTACTCATTGCGGTTTTCTTCTGTATATTGATATTTTATTTTATTTGTATCTTCATTTAGTTATTTTTATGTTTGTTTTTTAGTTTTCACAAGCTTTTGACTAAAAATTGTAACATTTTTTTGACAATGAAGCATTTCTCTCTATATAATAACATATTGTATGAAATGTAACAGAATTTTCCAAAATAAATTTTTAGTAGTCGTGGATAAAGTATTCTACATACGTATAATGAGTTATTATTCACTCGGTGACTTATGTCACTAGCGCTCGTGGCAGTAAACTCCACCTCGTAAATAATAACATCTCTTATACACTGGTGAATAATATACTATTTAATTGCGTTATTCACTACCACGAGATTTATAAAGTCTGTCGTAAACAAATTGAAAGTATCACTTGTTAATAATATGTCATAATTGTGACAATCATAATGGAAAATTTAATGTATAATCTATTGATTTTGTGATGATGGCAAGTTTTGATGCTAGAAGAAGAAAATTATTTGGACAGCGGAGCTTGAAAACTAAAAATGAAAGGGACACCTTAGCGCAGCCCTTCACTTTTGCGCAAATACTCGATTAGATCGTCAATCGACATAAAAAAAGCAAAAAAGAGTTCTAAGGGTCAATTTTTGTTAACCTCCTGCCGAGTCCGTCACATGTTATCACATTTTTGACACTCCTCTATCTAGATTAATGCTACACATTTTTAAATTCTACAACTACAAATAATCAAATTAAAGCAGCAATTCATCAACTTTCTTTTATCAATATAATTTCACAAATCCATATCTGGAGTATCTGGCCATATTACATAATGAAAGCAAGCTGCAATTGAATGTCTACTCATTCTGAAGAGCTATACCAAATGGCGCTTCCGACGTTTAATAATAAAGGCTTGGAAGCCCGCATTACAAACATCGAACAGTTAATGGGGTACCCTAAGCTCGTAATACTAGAAGGATCCACCTTGTACACGTATAGCTCCAGGATGAATGGCTTGTCCTGAGCAGGCATCTCTGGAGAACACCTTAACATAATCGAGTTTTAGTTGCTTGGAGAATATGCTACCGTCTTCCAAGCCGAAGTATTCGCTGTTATGGAACGTGAACGGGCAGTACTTAATCGACGTCATATAAAACACAATTTAATGGCTGAAACGGTGTGGCCTAGAGCTGTGCTAGAGTGCAAAATAGTCCTACAAGAACTAGTAACTGATAATGAAATGTCCAGATCGTTTGAGTTCCTAGTAACTACTCAGAAAACAACCAACTCATGTTTGGACTAGCTTAAATTGTAGCTGAGGAATCTGATCGCACGACAAACTTTGCCAAGATGGATGGAAACACCTGGCTTAACCAAGCGAAAGCATACAAGCATGAGCTTTACCTCTCTCACCATTCGACGGAAATTCGACTTGTTACTGGTATTCTACCCGGACGTGGTCAACTTGCACCACGTCATCGAAGGTTGTCCAGCAGTCACATGTACAAAATTCAACACTTGGATTCACAGGTTGCCTAATGACGTTTGAAGGTTTAAGCATTCTAATTTGCTTTTCAAAGGAAATTAAGTAGGAGACGAAGAGCCTATGAGCAACGGTTCCTGACCGCCTATCCAACTATGAACTCGAGGGACGCATTCATGAAATTGTGAGAATTTTGTATGCGATCAATATGGCACAATTCATATTATAATATTATTGACTGGTATCATGAAGATCATAATTATGATCAATATCTCTAGAATAATTTGAACTTATGAAATTTTTATTCTTATGGGCGAGATAATCAATCAATAATTTTAACAAAATTTCTATGAGAATAAACATTAATATATCATTAATATTTTCACTTGTCACTTATCGCTATGTCTATTAAAAATGTATGACTGTACAAATTAAATCATTATCAAAGTGATAATGATTGTTCAACATTTTTCAATGTGAGTTATTTGTTTATATTGAATACCGTCTGGATAATACAACCTTGACTCATAGGAAATTGTTTCCAGTGAGAATTCTTTCGATATAAAAAAATTTTTCACATATACGAGGTTAATTCGATAGGTATTCAGCTTGAGAAATAAAATTTTGAAAAAGTGATGAATTATTTTTGAATACACTTCAACCAGCGCTGCTTCAACTGCTTATACTAGTCTCCACCTCCGTGGAAAGGAACACGCCCTCATTCGACTAAAATTTCTGATCGACTATGAGTGTTTTAAGTTTCGAAACAGAAATAGATCACAGGGGGCCATTTTCATGGTAGAAGAGCACTCTTTGTACGGTATAGAAATGACTCAATAATTTGGCATCGCACAAGTTTTACTCTCCTCCAGGCGGTCTAAGAAGATCTCCCCTTGTGAATCCCACAAAACAACGTTTTCATCACCTTTCCAAGCGAGGATAGTCTTCCCTTTCTTTGGAGCACATTTGCCTAGTGTGGTCAACTGTTTCGAATATTCCTTGGTTTCTAATGAGTGAAATATTCCGTCGACTTTCACGTATTGATGCAATAATTCTTCCAGATTCAGCGTTAAAAGCTGCTCTGGGCTGATCTCACAATTTTTCCATGCCCAAACATTCATGAAAGATATATGACCATCTCGGCCTCCAATCGGCGGTCTACCAATAAGAGATCGAAGATTCTTTTGACGTTAAGCCCAGTGTTAGCCGTTTTCAGGATATAACCTAATACAGAGTACAACATTTCATTTTGAATGTTCTGTTGTCTTGTTATACTGATAATGCTCCATAAATAGTGGATATCTCTCTGCAGAAACCAATCTGATACTTGTCTAATCCGCCTATTAATTCTATCTCTTTGGTTTGTCTATTTTTGATTAGTTTCAGTAGCTTACTGAGCGAGTTCAGCAAGCATAATGTAATGGGAATCCTTTTTTGGGATCAAGATGACCTTGGTAAGCTTCCAGTTGTCAGGAAAGTGTTGTTTTGCCATTTTAAAGCGCAGTTTACTAGTATCTTCATTACATCTGAATAATGCTTCCGGTTCTGGTGGTTTGCCATTGTGAATACTTCCAGTTACATTGGGGATCAGTAAAAGATTCGACGTTACCTTGTGTATTTCCGCTTGGCAATTTTTGATAATTTCCTTTTTATTGATCGAAAGTTTGTCCGTAGAGAGTCTTTCCAGTTTTTCCATTACTATTTTATAGAAATCGCTCCAAAAATCACAAAAGAAGATAAGAAAGATATCGAAATATTAGTAAGTGTATTTCTGAGTGTTGGTGTAGTCGTAATGTAAACAGTGTGTTCAGCATTAATTCACTTTATGGAATATGGAAAACAAATATACATATTATACGAGAGCTGCTAATTGTTCCATTGCGATTATTCAGGTGTGGAAAAATGTTGTCCACGCAATTTATTTTAGATCTGTGGAAATATAAAGAAATCATTGGGTGCCAAATAAGGAATATGCAGTAGATGATCAATCAATTCGATGTTTTGACTGTTCAAAAACGTTTTTGTTTGAACAAATCTGTTAGAGCTTGCATTATTGAGGTGGAGACTGATTCGTCTTTTGCGAAAAGTCGAAGCGAGTTAATCGGCTTTTTTCTATTAGTTTAATCCTCGCCAAAAATCATAGAAAATGATGTTCGCGATTCAATTCCATTTTTTGACCAAGACGAATTTTTGTTTTCAACTCAAATAGCACTCGTATGAATACACGTTCTGAGTTCGTTTACCATTTAAAATGTCAAATTTTCTTATCGCATTTTTCAAAAAAATATCGTGAGTAAAGAATAATAATACATTGAATAAGAAATATATTAACAGGTTTGACTTAGTAAGAGCTGATGTTTGGTTTCTAAAATCCATTGTGATTTAATAGACTGGCCTATACCACCTATAGGTGGCGGGTCTCGTGACGGAGCCAGCACACGGGGCGGCGTGCTAATTTCATTTGCCGTAAATTGGGGAAAGCGTCTAAATTGGGGAATCGATTTTGTTCGTGGCAGATCGTTCCTGGAATGCTGCAGGGTATCCGTCTACCTACGCATTCACATATGTTATAAGGGTTTACCGAAAAAATACTCCCTAGGGATTTTTTTCTTTTGTATATATATATATATATATATATATATATATATATATATATACACTGTTGAATATGAAAATATTCAAAAATATCGTTTTGTGGTCTGAAATGTGAGTTTTATTTCAGAAGGATTCAGCTCACATGTAATATCAGATGAAAACTGAAGAGCTGATTTCATTTTAAATCTGATATTTTAAATCTGATATATACATTGGAAATTGTACTACGTGTGGAAAAAAAGAAATTTATATCATATGTACAATTTTTTCCAAATAAGAAAGAAGTTAATAAAAAATCCCAGTAGTATCACCATAAAATTGTACTGCGTAAACCACGTCGTAAACTACGTCGTACTTCTACCTTAAACTAACATATAATCTAGGAATTATGGTTCGGGAGCCAGGGACAAATTTTCATCACGAATTTCCTCCCAAGTGAAAATTTGTAAAATACAATAGGAATTTGTGTTATGAAGCTTCGCGACCGTCAGCTGCGACTCCGGTAGTGGGGCAGCCAGGGGCAGCCTCCCACGCACGAAGAAAAGAAAAAAAAGTTTTTTTAGTCATTTCCTCCCATTCTAAAATTTCTCGATTAATAGTTTATATAATATCTTGAAGGAAAAATAAAGTCATATGACCATAATATGGCGGATTATACGTGAGCTAGCCGCTCGAATGAATGTGAAAACAATTTATATCTTCAATGATTTCTTCTCAACTTAATATTAATTTGGTGATCGTTTATATGTTACTGTGAATGAAAATTGATGTCAACTTGCTGAATCTTAGTGAAAAGTTCGTCAGCTGGTAATTTGAAATGTGTAACGTAGCAGCATCTATCACCTACTGAATCTTATCAGCTGACGACTTTGCCCTTGATTTACAGCTAGATGTTTTTTTTATTATTTACTGGAGTATATTACCTATTGTCTTACAAATTTTCACCCAGGAGGAAATCACTTTTCTCTAGTTATTCCCTTTTTTTATAAATTGAAGTTATACATGTTATTATATACGATGGATATTTCATGTTACATCAAATGAAAGACGTGCCTCTTAGTGCAAAAAAGGCTGAGATAATCGTCATTTCTTTTGATCGGTACATATTTCCATCGATCGAAGATACCGAGCATAAACTTCGAGATTTGGCGCAAGTTAACTTCCTTATCGATGGTCCTGATCAAGTATGAAGAAGAGTTTTCAATTGAGCTGAAAAATATTTATTTCAAGGAACCTCTTATTCAGTTCATTATAGAAAATTGGGAGCAAGATTATATGGCACCATATATGAGCAACAAAAGTATTTTTGTGAATACGGATTTTTGTTATAGATACATGGTCACTGTTGAAAAAGTTATAAAAACTGTACAGAATGAACTTTAGTGTCGAGCTCATGAAGAAGCGGACACAAAAATGATTTTTCACGCTTGTCAAATCGATTTTCACGAAAACTTAACGATCCGTTGTATTGGTTATAATGTTAGCTAGTTGGAAAATATATTAGATTCATAAATGTCACTCAACTTTACAAAATTTTGAGTGTTTTGTTCAAATGTCAAAGCCATTGATGAGCAGGGAAGATTTATTTGCCAGAATTCAAGAGTTTACTTGCCAAATGTACAACTTTAATCGATTGTAAAAGATAAACGTCGCTCTAGGGTTTGCGATGTTCCAAAAAACTCATGATTTTTTGGACAATACAGATGAATTCAAGTTGCCCAAAAAAGGTATTGATGGTTCTTCGCTACCCCCATGTGAATCAGAATTTTATAACCAATATTTAAGGGCGTGTTACAATGCCCAAATTTGGTTTCACGCACACCTTAAAGTTCCTCCAACTGAAGAACCTTCAGATTTTGGTTGGGAAGAAATTGATAATCGATTTGAAATTCATTGGTTTTCTGGGACTCAGTTACCCACGTCGATTGAGAAGATAACCTCAGCATGAAAAAGATATCAATCCTTTTTTCATATTGATCATATTCTACTATACACGCGTACTAATACTAATTTTTTTATCTTTTAACAGATGATATTGATGATGATGACATGATCGCCTGTAATTCCTCTGGCAGCGAATCTGATATTGAATTCAAGAGAATTGAAAGCGCCTCAAGCCAAAGCGAGAGCGAAAATGAATAATTGTTATTATTGGTATTCATTATAATAAAATAAGAGTTCATTACTTGATATCTATATCTATATCTATACTATATCTATATTTCCTTCATTATTAAACGACATATTTATTATCAACATACTCAAATCAAGTATACTGCCAAACAACTAGAGCAAAGTGATTTCCTCCAGGTTAAAATTTGTAAGAGAATAGGTAATATACTCTAGTGAATAATAAAATAAATCAGCTAGCTGTAAATCAAGGGAAAAGTCGTCAGCTGATAAGATTCAGCAGGTGATAGATGCTGCTACGTTACACATTTCAAGTTACCAGCTGACGAACTTTCACAGTAACATATAAACGATCACCAAATTAATATTAAGTTGAGAGGAAATCATTGAAAATATAATTTGTTTTTACATATTCGAGCGGCCAGCTGACGTATAATCCTCCATATTATGGTCAGCTGACTTTATTTTTCCTTCAAGATATCAAATAAACTATTATTCGCGACCGGTGCCGCAGCTGACGGTCTTGAAGCTTCATAACACAACTTGGACATGAGAATCTGTCCCTGGCTCCCGGACTATTACTAAAAAAATGACAAGTTCGATAGTTTTCGCTCTTGGTAATTGAATATCATCATCATCATCATCATCATCGTATAGAAGGCGTAGCGTCTGTTCAGTTTCTCTGCAATAGTTCCTGTGAGGTTGATTGCCAACTATCCCGCCATCGTTTGGTGGTCGTCCAACAGGTCTTCTTCCGTGTGGAATGTTGTTACGTACGATTTTTGCTATTCTATCTGTGGTCATTCTGTTGACATGCCGGTTCCATTCTCTTCTTCTTTTTCTCGCCCATCTGACAGTGTCGTCTGTTTCGCATTTTTCCCTTATGTCGGTATTTCTTTGTCTGTCATTCAATGTGTTACCGACGTTTCTGCTCTTGTTTCTGCCTCGTGGTAATTGAATATAATTCGATTAAATAATATTTTGCAATAGCCATGTCATTATTCACATCAAAATTAAATTATATCGCATTATTTTGGCTTTTTAGATGGTCCGAGACTGGTATACCGATGACATTTTTTGAATTTCTATTTTGAGTTCTTTTTATTCCAAGTACAAGATGAATACTAAAACTGGAATGTTTTGAAGTCGAAATGCGTAGCAGGAATATTATTGGAGTTTACCTCCAGCACAACAGATAATATGTTATCTACAGAATTAAAAAAGATTGTTTTCAAGAATTTGAAGTATTTGCAGTCAACGCAAAAAACCACTTTTTCTGAAAATGTATTACTCGTGTATTTTTTTGAATTGAGCACGAAGTACAAACCATCGTCATTAATGACTTTCTACTCGCTAAAATGTATCCTAGATATTCATTATAATATCTATCTAAAAAACTATACGGAATTGCAAACGTTCCTAGAAAGCCGATCCAACATTAATATTGGAAATTGAAGATAGGGAAGATTACGACGATTGCCTTTTCAATTTTCACAAAAAGTAAAACATTTTTTTGTTTGGCAGTGAAGAACAAGAAAAAAATAATTTCAACATTAACTTATTTGGATGCCTCTCATATAAACGGTAACGTTAATTTCAGTTCTTGGGTCGAAAGAGGAGTGATTAAGAATATGGAAGACCGTAACAAGAGTTAAAGCCAAAACTCGCTATTTAGAAGGTTCAAGTATCGTCACAGCTCCGCGTTATTTTTGGGTTGTACAGTCGTTTGCACGACGTTGCTAATGATGATTAAATGTAGCTATATGGCTGATACTGTTTTTTTATTCAACTGAAATTGTCGACCTCTGCACTGCGGTTCTTAAAGCTCTAAAAACATTAGAAATATCCCATCCCTAATGAAAATTAAGGTTCTACGGTAAATATATTGAGAAAACGATGTATATTCAATTAAATAATATTAATTTTTGTACTTTTTTCTGAAAAATTTAAGCAGCTTTGTTAATAAAATCATTGCTAACGTATATTTTAATACATCTTTTATTTTGATGTTGAATTATTTGCAATGTAAATGTATGGGGGATAATCCATTGCCCCTGATCCATTCAAAACAATTATTTATCATCACGTCACATTGTTACCTTTTATGTTTAGACTAGCGCTAGAAACTGAAAAATCTCAACCTGCTGAAGCTCGTATACGAAAACTGCATCTCAGTATCAAAATGGATTTTGCCAAGCGTCGCAAGGTGATTGAATACCTTTGTTCAAATTAAGTCGTATACAGACACCTACATCTGCTACCTGACCATGATCTTTGAATACAAGATCGATGTGTGATTAGACGAATAATAGAAATTTTACTCAGACAATATTTACACGTGTTTTAAAATAATAACGCAATAACCACTAAATCGTTTATCCAGATTTCAATGTCCAGCGTCTGCAAAAATCATTGGGCTCAATGGTCCAAGAGATACATTTCGGAAATACAAACACCCACAAAATGGAAGACCAACCAAGGCTTCTTGACTGACGATTCCCTAAGTGTTCTATAATTACAATCCAAAGATCATTAAGACGATTTAATAAGCTTCATTTTGGACCCACTGGTGTTGGACGAGTAGCAAACATTAAAAGTAGTGGATATGATGTAGACAATACCTTAATCCTTAAAATCCGTTGATTTATTTTTTTACTGTTTAAGGATGATTATAATTAGAAGATAAATCTCTCAAGGGCAGTGGTATGTTCATATCTTTTATGTCGACTTAGCTACTTGAGTTTTAAAGGCTGCTTGACATATTGCAATATAACGGGCAAGAATTTGCATGCAAGTCTCTGTAAATAGTAAAAGTAAACGAATCCCTAACCTCAAATTTCATATAATATTTTGTACCAATTGTTTAACAATGAAAATGAAGCTAAGTTTTACAAAAGTCAGCTAATCTGTTAAGCCAAATGTGACTAGATTGCAACTTGCACGTAATAAAAATTGCACAAAACCGATAATGTCAAAATCTTGCATGAAAGAATCAGATACCCTTCATCTGCGCATGCTTTTTATAAAGAAATATTGCGTCTTGCATTGCATAACACGTTGTATTGCATCATGTCTAGCGACCTTAACCATTGACAAGTAAAGATGTTAGACACTTTAACCCGTGAGAAAAGCATATGGTACATAACACATCCTTGAATAGTAATAGGTTTAAACTGTTTTATCAATTTCTTTATCCAATGGATCATTCTCCTATCTGTATCTGACATTTTACTATTTTTATGTGCTTCTTATCTCACTGGTCTTATTAATATAACCAGTACTTTTAGGCGTTTCCATATTTATAGCTTATAGTATACTCACATAATGAACCTCTTCGAACGAAAAATTATGGTTCTACCCCAATAATCAGCAATTAGAACTGGTTGATAGTCTGGGGTATAATGGAATATTATTCAAATGAATTCTAGAAATAATAATGTGGAATAGAAATTGCTGACAATATACAGAATGTTTCGGAAATTGATGCAAAAAAATCGGGAGTGCGTAGATAACGTGAAAAAAATGCCAAGAAAACCGTTCGCTCTAAAGAGACATTCTGAAGAAAATTATAATAAATTGTGATTATTTATAGAAAATACTTACTTGCAGGAGGTATAAAAACACAATCAAACATTTCTTGAAAACTAATGAATAAATAAATAAACATTCGTACTACATACGTTCTTCTGAAGTAAATACAATGGATTCATTTTTTTGAGAATACCTTAAAAGCTTGGTATATGCAACACTGGTAAACACAAGAAGCGAAATGATAGATAAAATAAACTTCCATTGTGATGCTTTAATGCAAAATCTCTTCCAAGTTTAAAGAAAAATCCTATGCAACTTTAAAAGCCAATAACTCAGAAACGAGGGGTCGTATTAGAATGTTTTTCATGTCACAGCATCATTTTCATATCATCTACTCACTACTCACTGAATTTTTTGCCGAAACACCCTTTATAACATTTTCTAATCTTTTGTTCGAGTTCATGCATGTCTAGACATAATGATTTCTGTTTAAACTAGTCGTTCTTGTCACCTTCTCATCCGTTTATAAATCATTAGGATTCAAAAGACTCTTCCGTAATATGAGAACCACTAAGTTGTCTTTGTCAAAAAGCAACTAATATTAGACGACGATATTTGGCCTATTATGTCCTTTTCATTCACCTGAGTCAACCTCTCCAGGTTCGATCTGATAACAGTATCTTCTCCACTCCACTCCTGTTCTACTTCTTCTCCTTCCTCTTTCAATAGGACCAAGTCCTGCTCAATCCTGTACATTTGACCCTCTTTCTGGATCTTCCTGAGAAGCTGAACTCCTGCTCTCGTACCACCTCTTTGGTGGTCTGCCTACAGGTCTGCGTGTGTTCAGTCGCTGAGTTTTAGCCCACTTTGCCCATCCGTCTTCTGGCATTCTTTCTACCTGATCCCTCCAGAATCTTTTTCATGCCCTGAACCATCTCACCACATCCTGTACGCCCAATTCTTCTCTTATGTCATCATTCCTTATTCGTTCCCTGAAGGTGACTCCCTTTATGGTTCACAGTATTTTCATCTCTGTGGTTCTCATTATTCTTTCTGTTGTTGATGTCTCGGCGCTGGTTTCTGAGGTCTCACACATACGTTTTATAGATTCTGATCTTGATCTGTGAGCTTATCGCTTTGTTTCTGCACACTATATCTCTAAGACAGCCGCTGACTTTTCAGGTTTCTTTCACTAGATATATCCACTCCCAGGTAATTGAATCTTGATACCTGCTGTATTATTCCGCTATCGACTGCCAATTTGCATCGAATAGGATTTTTTTATATTACCATTGATTGTGTCTTATTGACTGAGACGCTCATATTGAATGTTTCGGCAGAAATTTTCATCTTATATAGATGACGTTGATTATACTAATTGACCTCTTTAGAACTAAATGAACTGCGAATAATTTGAACTGAACATTTGATCTAAATACGATTCTGGTGTAAACTTTTTTACATCATTGATTATGAATAATCAGCATGTTGGTGACCGAAATAAGTAGAATCTCGTATAAAAATCGCGCATATTCAGTATGTAAACAAAAGATTCTAACGCTGTTATATCTTTTCGTCGATATGACGTCAGAAACATCGATGCTCTAGTAAGTATGCTCATGCTCCTGTTGGGGTTCCAACTTTGAATGGAAATGACGGCGACGCCGACGACGTCCGGAGACACAAGGACACCCTATAAAAGCGCGAACTCAGCGACAGATCATCAGGGGTACGAGTGTGGGTAGACGGAAACCAACCGGCATCGGCATGCGGCACTCCAATATCGACCAGTCTATCGGATCGGATCGTTAAAGGTAAATAAACAGGGTTGGCTAGAATTGAAATTTTGGGGTCGAATAGAAAACTCAATACATCGAATATATATGTAACAAACATATGATGAACTCTCTAATACAAAAATTAACTTCGGAAGGAATTATCTTTGTCGACTTGTTGACTTATCCTTTTGAGTTACTTGAATTCATACATCAAATTATTAGACATCGATCAGGAATTGAAACACATCCAAACACACTTGAACACCAAAATTTTACTATACCTCAAAAATAATAATGTAGCTATAAAAGCCTGAAAAATAGAGTATTTTATATTCAGAAATATAACTAGGAATGCCTAAACAATACTCTTAGGTATCTAGGGTATATTATATACGAATGTAAGCGCTCAGAATACGAAACAAGTACAAAAAACTAAACATGCAACGGATAGAATATATCCTATAATTTGAAAACCCAGTAAACTCTCCACAAAAAACGAAGTACTATACAAACAAATCATAAGACCAATTTGAGCATATACAACCCCAGTTTATTACACAGGAACCAAACACAACTTCCATTCCCTGCAGGTGGTACAAAACAAGTGCCTCCGTACGGCTATTAAACATCCAAAACTTCCAAGCACCTCGTGATTACCTGATATAGCCGATACACTTAATGTCAAAACTTCATAAGGAAAATCTCAACAAAATTCTATTGTCTGCCAGAGGATCTTCGTGAAAAACTCAAAGCCGCAAATCTCGCATGAGTTATCCACGACAGTGGATGTAGACTTCTGCAAGGTTATAAAATTCCAAATTTAATACCCCAATCATCGTAAACTGAAACTTTCACCATCAAATAAGAATTATAATCGACGTCAGCCATATTGCCTTTTCGAAAACTACAACCCCTATATATTTCTGAAGCCCCATTTTCCACCTTCAACTTTCATTGGCATCAGTAGTCAGTAATGAAGACGGAGAGTGCATCAGTCTAGCGGTTGAGTGATCCCCAGGATGCAGGTCCTATTGAAGAGGAAAAAATAAATTCCGGCAAAGAAGAGGACATCAGAGTTAAGTAGGAATCGGTAAAGAAACATTATAGATGTATGTATTCTTCGTATTTCCACGCTTCAGTCGGCTCCTTTGCACCTGGTAAACTGCACTTGGAGGAGGAGTAGCATCCGAAAAGTTATTGGAGGTTATGATATCTAAAGAGACCATGTGGACAGTAACGAGCATGTTCACCGATGAGGTATTAAGAAAGGAGTAAAATCGAGAGGGAGTAATCAATTGACGGAAGAGCAGTATAGCTAGATCCTTCCTCCGTAAGTAATGCTTTATGGCGAGGGAAGTAGATTTCAGAGAATAAGTGAGCTCTTTAGTTGGTATGGAAAATGTTCCGTGTTCGACATACCTGAAGAGCAAACCCTGAAGATACGAAGAAGTATTTTCCATCTAAGCCTCTATATGAAAAAACATACATAAGCAAATACATAATATGTCTAGATATCCGTAGTTTTGAAAAAATCATCATTAATAGGGAAGACCTCGACAACAACCGACACAAATCGGACGCTAAATGATGCTCTTCTTGGAAAGCGTAGCTTCTATTAATAGTCCAGTAATCACATCTCTTGATTTTCTTGATTTAGGTAGTTCTCAGGGTGCTTTATCGATACAGTAAAAGTTGACATCAAAATTTTGGCCGCTAGGCGATATATTTTTGTTGTGTCAATTTTCAAAATTCCGAATTTTGCAAATAACTCGACACCTATGCCAAATTTCGGAAAAAGTGAAGAGATCAAAAATGTAGTTTAAGAAATTTTCTACAAAAAAAGTTCCCTGTGATGCCCTAAGAGCTGTCATTTGTAAAATGCGCTCAAACTTCGAGGTCGAATGTTATTAAAAAGTTTTTGCGCCACGTAGAGTCTGAGGGAAATTACGTCCCCGGCTGAAGAGTAAACTGCTGTATCTCCTCGAAACCTCAACATTTTGGGACGAAAGAAAGTGCATTTTACTCGTAGAGTCTCTACTTTTCAACTGCATCTGCGAAAAATTTCAGACTTTTAAATTTTTTTTGGAAAACAATACAAACGAGATTGTTTTTTGCTGGTTGCCTGGGTGAACTTAAAACACATGTGTCTGTGACTCTGCTACACCCAGCAGCGAACCCTTGCTTGAGATCGTCAATTAGACGATTAACTTTAAAATGAGACCAATTATACCTTTGAACTCACTCTGTGATAGGTAAAAAGCTCCTTTTACTATTGTTAGATTTTTTCATAGTTGACAAGTTTGGTTACTTTTTTATAAGTTGTTGAATACCAGCCATTTTCGCAAAATAATGAGAAAACTAAAGCATACGTTTTATAGCTGAGTTGTCGAGCTTCAATATCCTTCCCAAAAAGTTCCTAATACCCCTTCGGTTTCCCATGAATAATTTGAAAACTCGCTAAGAGCTCTTAAGTGACACTTTCTGCGAGTCAAGAGCTCCAAAACGACGGATGATCACAGTAACCCTCTATATAGATATCCATTACAAAAAAAAACCTCTTTCTACTGGGAAAGTTTCTTCAATACATCAGCCCAAGATTCTAAGGGTGTAGATGGCGCCGTCGGAGCAAAATAGACAGACGGCAAAAGACATCTTATTAGTGCACATGTAAAGTTTAAACGTTCATTGTTGAATGAAAATTGTGAAAAAAAATAGTGAAAATGACAGAAAAGGAGCCTAATGGAAGTGCTTTACGGTAAAAAATTGATTGTGTTTCTTTTTTAGTACGTAAAGTGTCTTAAATGCCAAATACTCTTTGATTAGTGGAATGTTGAATTTTTTTATCGCGATTTTCTTCAATAAATATGAAAATGAAGGAGACTTTCTTGACGAATCAGTTAATATCTGTTCCAAAGAATTGCGTACCTTGATAGCAGCCAGTAAGAAGAGAGGTAGTAACCATCAGCAATTATTATCGAAAATAACTCTTCCATTTGCCATGCACGCAGAGTGTCGTACGAAATACACTTTAAAAAGACCAAATGGTGAATTCAATTTCCCGGATATGACGCTCAAAAAACCTGCATTTCTATATAGTACTCCTAAAACAAAATTCCGCAGAAGCACCGAAAGCAATGAAGCAACCACCAGTGCCCTTAGAGATCTTAAAAATGATTTTTTGTTTGCTGCCAAAAAGGTTGTAGTAAGTTGTGTACTTGCAAGAAGGCTGGACTGCTATGTAGAAGCCTGTGCGAGGAAAGAAGAATTTTTTGACGGAAAGACCAGTCCTGCAGGAGAAGACAGTGAAGACACCTTGACGAGCATGGAATTCCTCTTGGAAGAAATGCTCGAGAGTGAAGATGAAATTTCAATTGATTTCTTATATGCGATTTTTAATATTTTCTCTATTTTTGATAAATGTTTAAATAAAGTTCTCACAAAAATAGCATTTTAAGGATTATCCCTGTCCCACACTTGAGTTTAGAGTACTTACAACAATCAAGATTTTAAAAGAGGATTTCTGGAATTTTAGAGTTTTTTGTAGGCTAGGTAAAATAATATTTGAGCTTCTTCGAAGGTAATTTCCTGCTAGGCATCTTTTTTCAGAAATTCACCTCAAAATTTCAAGACTTTTTTGAGTTATCCGCTAAAAATGCATTGTTGAAAAAATCCAGAAACACGAAATTCGCTTTTTGTGAGAGTAATTCCGACGGCGCCATCTACACCCTTAGAATCTTCGGCTGATGTATTGAAGAAACTTTCCCAGTAGAAAGAGTTTTTTTTGTAATGGATATCTATATAGAGGGTTACTGTGATCATCCGTCGTTTTGGAGCTCTTGACTCGCAGAAAGTGTCACTTAAGAGCTCTTAGCGAGTTTTCAAATTATTCATGGGAAACCGAAGGGGTATTAGGAACTTTTTGGGAAGGATATTGAAGCTCGACAACTCAGCTATAAAACGTATGCTTTAGTTTTCTCATTATTTTGCGAAAATGGCTGGTATTCAACAACTTATAAAAAAGTAACCAAACTTGTCAACTATGAAAAAATCTAACAATAGTAAAAGGAGCTTTTTACCTATCACAGAGTGAGTTCAAAGGTATAATTGGTCTCATTTTAAAGTTAATCGTCTAATTGACGATCTCAAGCAAGGGTTTGCTGCTGGGTGTAGCAGAGTCACAGTCACAAAGTCACAGCAAAAAACAATCCCGTTCGTGTTGTTTTCCAAAAAAATTTTACAAATCCGAATTTTTTTGCAGATGCAGTTGAAAAGTAGAGACTCTACGAGTAAAATTCACTTTCTTTGGTCCCGAAATATTGAGTTTTCGAGGAGATACAGTAGTTTCTTCTTCAGCCAGGGACGTAATTTCCCTCAGACTCAACGTGGCGCGAAAACTTTTTAGTAAGATGCGCCCCTTAAATTTTAGCGCATTTTTCGAAGAAATGACAGCTCTTAGGCAAAAAACACAAATAATAATTTTTGTATAAAATTTTGTAAACTACATTTTTAATCCCTTCACTTTTTTCGAAATTCAGCATAGATTCCGAATTATTCGCAAAATTCGAAATTTTGAAAATCTAAACAACAAAAATATATCGCTTAGCGATCAAAATTTTGATGTTAACTTTTACTGTACCGATAGAGCACCCTCAGAACTACCTAAATCCAGAAAATCAGCGACAACTAATTTTCGTAGGTTTTGGCTCTAATTGGGCTCACTGGACTATAAGTGACGTTCAACTCAATTAATATCACTTGTCTTCTTTCGAGTTATTATCTCGATTGTATTTGTAAGGTCTTGTTTAGCTAGTAGGGATAGTTATTACTAGTCATAGCTCTTTGATATAGAGTTGACAGTTGTACTTCTCTCTTCACTACGTTGAAGAAGTTATAACTAACAATGTGATTTATTGATTTTAAAGAAAAAATTCTTAGAATTCCTCTTCAAAGCTTTTACGAAAACTCGAATTGTGCTAAAAGCTTCTCAGCATGAGGAGGTAGAACAATATAAGAAAAAAAGAATTGTTCTTTTTATCATTATGAGCCTCGCTTACTTATATGTTATAGGTCATAAAAGTAAACGTCGGAAACAATACCAGCACGAAGTTTACAAACAGCTTTGTTTTGTATTTCTTTTTGTGTAAGTAATATCTCAAGTGGGATTTTGAAAAAATAGTAAAATAACAAAATGTATGTTTTCACCCTCGGTTAAAATGAAGAATAAAAACAAAGTGCTTTGCCATATTTCTAAATGTTTCGCGTATAGCTCAACAGTAACACTTATGTTGACATAGCAAATGTTTCAATTATTCAAATTAGTGTCTGGTATATCGTTTAGTTCCTACGAGATTGAAAGAAATGAAATCCGTGGAAAACATGGCAGCAGATTCAACTGAATAGATTGTTCGCAAACAAAAGTTCGTAATTAGAATTTTACATTACACATTGAATGCAGACGACATATACAACAAATTTTTTCTCTAGTTCTTGAAAACCAGTAAAAACTGGTTTCTTATTTACAGTACTCAGCCTCACTGGCCATAGGCGCCAGTATCGGAAGAGCAATTATTATCTTGTAGTAGATTCTCGTATATAGCTACTGTCAAAATTTCAGTTGGATTGGACACGTAATTTAGTTTGGAGTTTTCCAATATTCCAGAAAGAAGGTGTGAGAATGATGTGAAACAGATTGAACGAGTTCCAAGAAACAAAATGGTAGAGTAGCATAGAGGTTTCAAAAAAGAGGAAGTACGGATCAATGATAAAAGCTAAGGCTCTCAATCTATTGTTGGAGATAGCAAATTATTGCAGGTGATTTAGCTCTGATAATCAGAACAGGAGAAGAAATATAAAGAGCATTTTATGAACTAGAAACAGCAAAATGTTCTTCTTATTCATTTTTAACATCTCATGATCTGTTAGTTTTGTATCAGTTCCTGGGATGTGGACTGCCAGCTATCCATCCATCTCTTAGGTGGTAGTCCGGGTCCTCTTTTCCCTATTGGTTTCCCTTCAAGTACGATACGTGGCAGTCTACTCTCTTCCATTCTTCTCACGTGGGCGTACCAGTACCTTTTTCTATGCCTCCCCCATCTTATGATGTCTTCGGCTACCCGAAGCATGCTTTTTGTTTTGTTTGTTTCCTCTCTGGTTTCTATTCCGTATGTCATAATTGGCCTGATACAAATCTTATAGATCCTAAACTTGCATTCGCATGTATTCGTTCGCTAATATTATCTGCCTTGAGCAGCCCGATGTGGCAGTGGCTTTGTTGATCTGGCTTCTTAGGTCTTTCACTGGATCGTGATAACTCGACGGGTCCATACCCATACTATACCAGGGTATAGTATGGAGCAAAATGTTTTGAACAAAAAATAAATCAAACGATGAAGGGGGGGTGAAGACAAAGTTTGTTAATTCGAATACTTGGGAGCTATACTGACAAATAAAAACGGAGAATGGACTGAAATAAATTAAGTAATAGAGGAAGGTAGTGAAGCCATAAAATCAATGAGAAAGTTAATAGGATCACAGAATGTATCTGGAAAAATTAAAATATACTGAACAATAATAGATTGGATGATGCCACAGAGAAGACAATTGATGTGTTAGAAATGTACGCCTACAGGCGAATGCTGCGGATATCTTGGACGGAATATAAGACAAACATAGAGGTCCTACAGCAAATGGGTAACTTCTCACGACAATCAAGGAGTGAAAGTTGTAGTACCTAGGGAAGATCGAAGGAAAACGGTCGGTCGGCCGTATAGACAAAATTCATGGCTGAAAGACTTGCGCAGATGGCTCGCACCAACGGTAATATACGAAAGTGGAAGATGAGTTTTAACGAAGGCGGAAGAAACAAACTGTAGGTTGAGGAATAAAAAAATGAGGTGTTTTGCGAAGAACTTACTAAGAACTGAAGAATATTTATGAAGACCCATCACTAATAGGTTTCATAAAAGCTCAAAATATGAGATAGCTTAGAGTTAAAAGGATGCTGGAAAATAAATATGGAATAAGGAGCAAGAAGTGAAAAACGAAAAGGAAGGTCAGAAGATAGATGGTTACTTGCAGTGTTGGAAGATGCTGAAGAGATAGAACCGAATTGGAGTACAAGAGTCTAAAGTCTCAGCATGTGGAAATAATTTTTAAGGCAGTTCAAGACCGATAAGACAAAAAAAATAATTTCTGCTGTGAATTATCGGGATTTTGGGGACACTACGTTTAAAAAAACATAAAATATTGATGTTTCGACTTGTAATTTGCAAAATAGAATTATAAATTTCCCCCATAGCGCAACTATCAATTTATTTATATATTTCATTTGAATTTGAAATATCTTGTTGTAATTGTTGTGTTCTATAGCGTTGTCATTGTGATTTTCAATTTTGTCCCATTTTTTCATCAATATATCTTTCAAAATTGTAATAGGAATATTTGTATATAAAGAAACTACATCTAATGCAATAAGTGCATACTAGTCAAGAATTCTTATATTTTTAATTTTTTCTTACATAGGACAGATATCTCAATATTTCGGAAATAGATTAAAGAGTCATCAATACGATAAAAAATAGAAATGCATTAACAAACCATTGAATATAGAGAACATATATTCAATTATAAAAATTTTTAAAACTGAGTCACATACAAGAAAAAGAAAATTTTCAAAAAAATTCTTACGTACATAGAAACAAAACAGTTACCAATGGTAAAACAACATAAACAATTCAAGTGAAACTTATCATTCTATTTTATAATTCCAATGTAATTATGAATAACTAAATTGAATGTTGCTACTTATTTTAAGTTATAACAACTTAAAATAAAAAATAATTTAGTGTGGTTATAAATAGATCTAATAATTAATATAATTATGAGAATTAAGATTATATCCACTATCCCTAAATAATTTTTACATACTTTTTGATATGGTCTTCATATGGTCAAAAAAGGGTATTGATCATTCTATGAGGTCTTTTAGAGGAATTGAAAAAATTCTAGTCTAAATGATTCTAAATCTAAGTCAAAATGAAGATTATTTTTTATATAACAAACTATCTATGCTCATCCATCCAGATAAAGACAAATTGTAAACAAACTCAGTTTTTTAATAAATGATATAGATACAAATGATGAAAATGAGATTGAAAATGAAAGGAAGAAAACATGTACTACTCCGAAAGTTCAACATAAAGTTATTATACACGTGAAACATTGTATAAGTTACGAAATATTGTCTAACTGTTGAAGATATTTCAAATATTTGTCACTAGACAACAAAGAAACATTCAATACGTCCTGTGTGAATGAAGCTTTTTAAATCTCGCTTGTGACATTGCAAAAAAGGAAAGCTAAAATGAGAATAGTATCGAAAATTCAACTCTCCTGCTTGGTCGTTGGACGAAATGGGAAACTACCGGAAAATGGTATTCGAAGGGCGGCAGATAGGGCGACGAACGTCGACTATCCATCTAAAATACACTACAAAAAACAGAAATTTTCATTATTCAGATACTAGTAGTAAGAGAGCAGCTGGTTATTACTTTAAGTATCAAAAAATAGAACAAGAGAATGATTTTAAAGTGTTTATTTATAGTGAAAAAAAATTTAACTAGGAACAATTATAAAATTGAAAACGTACGTTTACATGAAAAAAAAAACAGATAAATTGAAAAGATGCCACCGACTGTGAAGCAAACAAAATTCCTGAAATTCCCTGACAAATTGTTCATGATGAAGGATAATCAGCAAATCCTTTTATGCAGCTCTCGCCCACCAATTTTTAAACTCTCCGCCGCGATACCGGTTTCTCTTCCACATTTATTACTTTTCACATTTCATCTCTGTATCTCTGTGTCTGAAAGCTCTTCTACTTCCCTTCTATCATCCTGCTCTGCTGCCTGTTATCCCATGATATTAGAGTTCGTTCGTTCAGTAGATTATTAAAGCCTATCTTTTTTAATTGTTTCCTCTTTATCTCTGCAGTGTCCTATTGCTCTCCGGTTTTTACCTTGACTTCTTTTTCCCTCCTGGTAAAAATTTCTTATTTCTTTATTCACATACTCTTCTATTGCTTCTAGTTTCTCCTCCATTTGTTTCTGTTTTTTTTTTCGGCATTCTGCTTTTGCCTGTTTTCTTGCTCCATCTTATTTTCTTTTGTTGCTATTTGTATTTGATGTATCCCTTTAAAAAATTGATCTTGTTTCAATCAATGCATTACTTTAAAATGTCAGCAGGCAATTTTTCTACTGATTTCCTGATCACGTTTCCATTTTAGGTAATGAAATTGCTACAAATTATCTTCTAGTGGCATTTATTATTGACAATTTTGATCGAACTTTTAATAGTGTACGTAACAAAAATATGCAATCTGCTGCTACCCGTCGCTTTTCTGTAGCATTCGAAGGGTTTCAATTGATTTGCATCAATTTAGTCGCGAGTCGTATTCAAATGAATTCGTTCTAGTAAACGACGCCGCCGGTGAAGTGAGGTAATTTTGTGGGACGATCTGACTTTGCTTTGGTTGAAAACTAACTTTACATGATTTCAACTGTGTAAATTCATTGTTATATTTTTTACACTGCATTAGATTTTGTTTGATTCGTACGTTGTTTCAGGTTTCTCTTGATTTCTATCTCCGATCGATCAATTTTCTCTAAAGAATTTTTAAAACTCTCATTTTTTAAAATGTAATCGTTCATGAATAGTTTTTCCCCTTCTCTTCTTTTTAGCTTACTTTTCTTCTGCATCACAGTTTGTTTTTCTGCTTGATTTTCTAGCATTATTATTATATATATTATTGGGAGTGTTTTTATCATCATTCCCACTTTTTGATGGAGCTCTTCTCAATTAAACTTCTCTTTTCCATATTCAGTTGTTATTCATCTTTTAGATCCAGTCTCAGTTTTTGCAGCACTACTTTCTCTTTTAATATCTCAAGTGTATCATAATTTTGTTATGTTTTATATTATTGTCTTTATCTCGAATACTAAGCTGTTTATTTTATCTACCATATTCCTCATCTTTCTCATCTTCTCCTCTAAGTTGTCTTTTATTATCATTCGACTCTTTGTTGTCTACTATTTTCTTCATCATCTTCCCCATCACTTCTCTCCTACAATTTTCTTTCTTTCGACAGTTATCCGATATTTTTTTATTACGTCTAGTTTTAAATGTTGTTCTACTTGCTGTGATTGCGCAAAAATTGTATTATTTCATGGTATTCATCTGCTGTTTTTGTTTTAACTGATCTCTCACACTATTACTATTTTCCTTGTTCCTTGATTACACCGTGGAAAAAAAACAGTAGAATGTAGATAGTATGAAGAGACGTGTTTACTATTGGTGGTTAAAGATCTTCGAGAACAACATCCTTTTCGTCGTTTTAAACTTCGTCCTATTCAGCTGAATCCTTTGGATGTTTGATAGACAAAACAATCCCATCGTTAGAACATTGCAAATGCTCTCCTTCATTTTCTACATCTATATTTTCCATAGTTACTTCATGATCAGCGCTACTGCTAATAGCGACGCATATCTCTCTATTCTAAAGCAAATGAAAACCGTTATTGAGGTGACTTTTATCCATGCTGTAGCTACCATGTGAACAACATCAATAAAGCTTTCGAAATTTCAGTAGCAGCTGCAGATGATTTTGTAGAGTCGTCGATTACAACCACAATTTCGTTACGCAAACTCGTCCGATAAGCTTCAATGCATTGCAAAATGTACTTTCTATTGGTGAACAATTAATTATATATACAGAAATACAATCTTCTTTTTTTTGACAATTATTCGTGTCACTTTCTCAGGTATTTTTGAAAAATATTTTTTCTACGACCGTGCGCTTTAACCCACTTTCCCGCACGCATTTTAGTTTTGAAAGTGTCACTTTCCCGCACTAGTGCGGGAAAGTAAAATTATGCAAATTTTGACCTTATTAGATAGTTTTTTACTTCTGAGATTATAACTATTGTTATTACAGGTAAATAAATATTTACGAAATAGTCCATCAAATAAAATTTAAACCTTTTCTAGCTTTCTGTAGCATTTTTCATTTTTTGAAAATATAAAATAATACAGATATTTTTTATATAACCATGTAATTGTTACTAAAACGTCAAAGTTGTTCAAAACGACTTGGAAGTGACCGAATAAGTGCAATCTTGTTCTAAATTAAACCACATTAAACTGAATCCAATACAATAATATTGATGGATTCATTCGACGAAGAACTTCCCGAAGCCATTTTGAAGGCAGCAAATGAAACTAATTCCGAACTGTTCCTGCCAAATGACTTAAAACCGTTGCCGTCATCGTCATCTTTATGCGACCTTCAACCGATGCCATCCTCATCGACGTCATCTACCTTCCAGTTTAAACCAAATAACTCCACTGGACCGGCAATTCTTACTAGTCTACAGAATACAACAAATTGTGTTTTTGATATTAATAGTAGTTTTTAGTTAAAGTTTTGTATATTATCATGTTTGTTGGAATAAAATAATTTTAGAAAAATGGGTTGGTGTACTTTTTTGTATATGCGGTCGTAGAAAAAATAATGTTCCTAACTCATGCGTAAAGTGTCTTGACTCCGCGTCGTTCGGGACAACTGCAGTCGCGTGCGGGACTTTCCGCACTTGTTAGGAAAATAACTATTCCGTCATCCAAGCAGTTGAAATTTTATACCACTGCTTCCTAAGTCATTAGACCACTAACACTTCATGGTATCACAATTTTTATTTACTTTAACTATTTTTCACGCATTACAGCCATTTTTCAATAATTTGTCGACTTATACGTTAATATTCATGAGCAGATTTTTCAGATAATTATTGGAAAACAAATTTTTAACTAACGACGCCCTCTTCTGGTGAAACTATGAATCTTCTTCATTTCTTGTAGCGCCATCTATTAGTGACATTTTAAAGTTTGCTTTAAAAGTTCTATAGCATTGTGATTCAATGAATAAAAACTCAAGTAATATATTTTGAGTTTGGTTTAAACAGATAGGGACAAAACTGTTCATTTTTGTATCTGTATGTTAATAATTTTGATATCGATGTGGATGCTGGTACGGTACACTCCCACTTACACTTAACCTAACTTCCTATTGTATATTGGTAGCTAACTTATATGAAATAGTCTCCGCAAAGAAAATTAAAGAACAATCAATCAACTATTCCATTTAATATCGATTTCAACTCTGCAACTTTGGAAAAGGTTATATTCTGACGATCCAGCGTATTTTCAGAATGCAAACTTATAAGTTGTTCCTTGTCCCACTTCTTATTTTAATGCCAAAGCTACAACTCCGCTGAGTCAAAGAATTAGCCACTCGTGTACCCTTACAGCGTTTTCTGCTTACATTGCTTATTGCGGTGTATGAAACTTCTCATCTTTTTTTTATTTTCAACCGCCATCGTCGCCGGTGCATTTCGAAAGACTCGAGAAAATATCAGATAAGAGAATTAGAATGAGAATGTTGCATCTGCTAGGTATTATGAAATAAATATGAATATTAGAAAGGAACATTTATTTTCCATCAAAAACGTTGTTTGAAAGTTTAGATTTTAGAAATTGGAAAAGCATCCAATGAAAACGGAATATGTCAATCGGTCTGTTTCATTTTGCCTTTTTCATTAATTATATTGTGGTTTAATAGCTCAAGTTCCCAAAGAAATAAATTCGTTTCAACTATATTCTAAATTTTTAAATGGAATCAAAAGGAAGATAACAATAGTTTCGATAAGAATGAATAATTATTCAAACATTGAAAAATTCAAGAATCGATGAGTATCACTATCTAATACAATTATTTTGAACTCTTCTTTCTGTAGCTTGTTTTTACATTGTGCAAAAACACATTACACTTAATAGATACGTTCCTAAAGGTCGCTTGACATGACATCGTGCAATAAATTGCACGCAATTAGCGGAACTCCATCTGCGCATGCTTTTAATCAAAAAATATTGCGTCTTGTATTGTATTGTTCCGCTAATTATTCTCTCTCGCAATCGCAAAATTATGGGTTCGATACCATTGTTATTCCGTGTACGCTGCAATTCTGTGAAGAAATGAGTTTCTGATTCTTTAATACTACTCACCAAGGTTTTCTTAGTTATCTTATATTTTATTTTCCTTAGGAGCTTTCTTCATCCATTCTTAATTAATTTTTCTGAGTTTTCTCATCTAATTTTCGTACTAAATTCATGTTTCCCCTTATTCTATCTATCCAAGACCTTGCCTACCATCACCTGGGTGCTCTTTTCTAACCATCAAACTCCAAAAGTAAGGTAACAGCCGATATAATATATATTTTGATTGCCATTGATGAACTGACCACATTTTTCTTGTTTACTTTACCTAGTTTTGTTATTTCAAACGGCATTGAGAAATTCAATTTATGCACATTCTAATTCGTTAAATATAATATGACAAAAGGAAAAATATCAAAAATTCATTAATATAAATAAATGTATGCATCGCCACATTCTATCATAAAAAGAAATAGAGATTCGTTGGATATTTGGATGGGATGAAAAGATTTTTTATAATGTGGAGGTTTCATTAGAATTGACCCTGATATAGGAGATGCACCTCTGCAGGAAAGCGGTAATTGGGGAGGGCGAGTATAGATGCGTCTGTATTATTCCCTATCGTCGTCGTCGGCCATTTGGCTGATGAACCGGTTCACCAGGCTACAGGCAAACTGCAACACCGATGATCGAAGAAATGTAAGAGGTAGGGTTTCATCTTTGGAAAGAATTATCTACGTTAAAGTAGTTCTCCGGGAGGTCTTCGTATGCTGTTTGTCCTCTTGGGGTAAGTTTCTTTGGCAGCGGAATTGTTTGATTCGATACTACGAATCACATAGCAGGCTTGGAGGTCATTTAGGCGGCTTTGAATGAGGGTTATGTCAGTATCGACACAAACGGTGTTACTGGGCCTGAATTTGCACTTGTATTGACAGAACCTGAGAATCGAGTACTCGTAGGTCAAGAGTTTTTTAATGAGATAGTCGGGTAAGGAGCTGAAGACGTTTGCTCTATTTTAGATTATGGAACGGATGTAGGTTTTACACGTATGTACAAAAGTGAGTGGGTTCGTCCGAATTTCCCTCGCCTTGATGACACAGACTCGCCTCCGTACTCTGTCTAGATTATCATTCAGATCGGCCAACCAACAGAGAGTTTGAGTCAACTTCACTCCCAGATAGACAACTTCTCTGCTGATCTCGAGCTTCTCTCCCGAAAGTCTCAAGTGGAAGTTTTGTAGTTGATGTTCTTTGCGCAGAGAATTCGGGTTATTGAAGACGATAGCTTGGATTTTTTGGGAATTGAGAGTCACCCTCCATTTCCTTTATCAAGCCAAAAATTGATTCAGAAGATGTTGAGATTTAAAGCTGAGAAAGCACATGTTTTAGGCGGATACAATTGGACCTTTACAGGGTCACGAGAAAATGGAATATCATACGTATTGATGATTCCACTGTTTCAGTCTTGAACGTAACACTTTTTCTTTGGGCAAACCCAAATCTCTTATGAGATCATTAAGCATCAAATGTGAACTCCTCACAACTCACAACCGCTTCAACTTTCTTCAAAACCATGAACTGGAGAAGGCACAGAAATTTCTTCCGAATGAGGGATTGTTTTTATCACAGAAGACACCTACTTTATACTTCGATATCCTCAAAAAGCTTTTGATATTGGTCAAGCAAAATAACAGTCGCTTATGTGATTGGTTTACCAAAAGGCATAGATATTGTCCATTAAGCCCACCATTGAAATTACTATGACATGAGATACAGCAGATGTGTGGCATCCAATATTTATCCTGGTTTCGAATATCCAGGTTGAAATATGCACGATGGCGCTTCTCAATTCAAGGTGTAAATAGCCTTTTTTGGATTTTTATATTCACCGCTAATATAACGAAATAAGTCGTGAAAATTAACACATTTCACACTATTCAGCTGTCAAAACGTCAAAATAATTAATGATAATTCTACAAAATTTAACGGGAAAGTCACAATTTGGTAAAAAAAATATTGAAACGGTCTTAGGCGTGAATGTGTTTAAGTGTACAGTTATTTGTAAGATTAATCATGGTATATTCACAATAAAAAAATAATAATTTTCAAGAATGCCTCATAATTTAATCAATTTCTAACACAACTTGAAGATTACTCATACATTTGGCTAAAAATTGAAACAAAGATAAATTTAAAATGTATGTAGTTATTTATATATTATTTTTTTACGAATTAATTTGCCTTGCATCCTCCTTGCTATTTATTTTTTTTTTTTTCACTCACTATTTTACAAATTAACAATATTATTTTTCAATGAATCAAACAAATATATTCGTCGATTGAGTATTAGACTTTTCAAAGCTTCAGATTCAATCGTAGATATTTTATTATTTCTCAAATCTAAAACTACGGAAGGAAACATCCCAGCTCTAACTTCTCGTAACGTATTGAAACTCAAATCGATCTTATATAGACTGTCGACTTCTGCGAACGATCCAGGCTCTATCTCAGATATTTCATTTGAAGATAAATTAATATTGATTATTCTAGTATCGCGAAAAGTCTCTTTACGAATTGAAGAAAGTAGATTATCTTCTAGATAAAGATAACCAATACTGGATCCTAAGAAACTTCCGGAAGGAAGTATCTTGATTAAGTTTTTGTTCAAATTGAGTATCTCAAGATTGGGTAGATTGGTAAATATATTCCCCACATCTTCTATTTTATTATTTCTCAAATCAATACTGGTTATTCCGTAAATATTCTGGAATGCACCTGACTGGATTTTATTTATTTGGTTGCCGCTCAACATCAAAGTCTTTATCTTTGATTTACTAAATATTTTTGGTGTTAATTCTATTAGTTGGTTTTTAGCTAAGCTCAAAATATTGACTGTCAAATTTTCAAAAGCACCATCTTCAATAGTTGTTATCAAATTCGAATCGAGACTTATCATTTTAAAAGTTTTGTCATTCAAAACATTTTTTCTCAATATCTGTATTTCATTATTTTCCAAAATTAAAAAGGATAGAGAAGTACCATCGAAAGCACCAGGTTCGACATCTTCAAGATGATTCAATTTCATATTTAACTCTGTTATATTGGTATCATCTAATATTCCTGGTGATAAAACTGGAAAAACTTCGTTTTCTATAACGACTACATCCGCTTTTCGATTATTAGTCACAATCTTCTTTAAATCAGTTGAATCACTAGTTGAAACCTCATATTTGGAACTTAGAAATAATAATAATAATAATAATATAAACATTTTTAAGGAGTTATCTATCATTTCGACGTGTGATTTATAGAGGGGAAAATCAAACTAGAGATAAGCAGGGTCGTATTAAGCTCACTTTATTAGTTGATATAAAAATAACGTAAACATACATTTCATGTACAGATCAACATTTACACTTGGACGAGTAATAGTCATAGAGAGAACCATATGTTTTCAGATGTAACCCAAAGACTGGATACTAGATATTGAATATTCTCAATAAATAAAGTCTTAGGTTAACTATCTACCAAATTGAAGAAGTTGAAAGAAATTTCAGATAATTATTCACAAATAAACATCAATATATTTTGAACAGAACCGATCTATGATAGTCACTGGTAGTACACAAAATGCTAACTAAACTTAGCAACGCTTGATTTGCATTCCTGAGCTACGCCAATAATCTGTTAGTAGTAGTAAGGGGCAAGGATGAAGAATAATCTCTGCCAAGATGTAAACGACTCTCAATACAATTGAAAATTGGGATATATATCGAGAAAATTCAATTTAACCCTGGTAAAATAACACTACCCCCATTTACAAGGAGAATAACGTCAATCAAGCACGTACTTACCCTTTATGGAGCTCAACCGATACCTTTCAAAGAAGTACGAGGATTGCTACCCAATTTTGAGATATGGCAACACTGATGTGAATATGTCAAATCTGACATTGCCATCATAGAGTTTAACAATTTTAATGGTAAACGTACTCAGAATGTATTGTCATACGAGTGCTATTTAAGTTGTTTACAGATACTTAAAACATTAATCTTGGTCACTTCAAAGTAAACGGTCGACTGTTTTTTTGGAACTGAACATGTTGCCACCGTTCCATTAGAGCGACGTAGAACAGTCAATTATGAATGGTTGATAGCCAAATGTTCGTAAAAACTAGGTAAATCAATCGCAGAGACGAATCATTCTCCTCAACGACAATGCTAGCTCTCAAACATCTGTTCAAACAAAAACGTTTTTGATGGGTCATTCGCCGGGCAGTCCTTGTTTGGCATCCAATGATTTCTTCTTATTCCCGCACACAAAAATGAATTACAAAGTTAACGTTTTTCTACACATGAAGAAGCGTCAAATCATATGGTTTAGAGGTATGGAAAAAATGCTTCGACAATTGGTTCAAACGCATGCAAAAGTGTATTGATCTTAAAGGAGAATATTTTGAAAAACAATGAAGTCATATCCAATTATCCAATATTTGTTTTTGTTTGTCTATCTGAAAACTTAAGTAGCAACGCTCGTAAGGGTCATTCTGGATAAAACACTTGAGACGAGGTAATCTCTAAAGCCACTGCAGCTATATGAACATGTTGCAAACTCAAAACTTCGATTTTACTGGACCATTCACACCACCAAGCACCATATATGTTGAAAAATACGATTTTGATAATGCGTGAAGGCGCCCTTTTCAATTTACTACTTCAAATACTTTTAGACAAAAGGCCAAACTGATTTTATTTATTATGTTTATTAAGTTACTTTGCTAATTCGGTTCTGTTTCCCAGAATAAATTCGCAATCTATTGTTAAAAAATTTATTTTAGGACCTTTAAAAATTGCTGCAGTTAATTTATTTTGAAAATCGAAAACTATAATATCGATTTTATACAATAGGAAATAAAAAAATTTATATTTTTATTAAATTATGATAATAAATTACATATTTGTTATTACATTTAGAAAAATTCACAGTGAGATATTTATTACTCAGTTAATATTGGAAAATAAACAACCACTTGATTAATAAATAAAATTAATAAAACTAATAAAGTTTTTTTTTCAATAGGCTGAACAGTTATAAGTGAAGATGTGGCCACCACAACAGAAAGCTCAATGCGTGTCGTGGTTCATAGAGACGAAATCAGATACACAGGTTCAACGGAACTTCAGGAGAAAATTCCAAAGAGACCCACCATCCACACCCTCAATCTGTGCATGGCACACAAGCTTCATGAGCATCGGATCAGTATTGCATAAAAGTGGAGCCGGACGACTCAGCACAAATCCAGAAAATGTGGAGCGAATACGACAAATATTCCAGCACAATCCGAAAACTTCAATTCGTCAGGCTTCAAGGCAACTCCAAATGCCTACAACCACAATCCACTGGGTTCTTCATAAAAAGTTGCTTCTGTAAGCCTATAAGGTACAGTTGCTGCAGGCACTGTTACCAACAGATCGCCCAAAACGTGTGAAATTTGCCGTAGACATGTTACAACGTATTGAGCATGATGAAGATTTATTGAAAAAGGTGTGTTTCAGTAATCAGGCCACGTTCCATATGTCTGGTATGATAAACCGCCACAATGTACGAATTTGGGGCTCTGAAACCCCACATGCCGTAGTCGATCTTCAACAAGACAGCCCAAAGGTTAATGTGTGATGTAGGCTTGTACGCAACAAAATCATTGGTCCTTTCTTCTTCATAGAAACTACAGTTACTGGCTACGTATACCTAGATATGCTTCAAAATTTTGCTCTTCCTCAGTTGGAAGAATTCCAGCTGATTGTTTACTTCCAACAGGATGGTGCACCCCCGCACGGGTTGATAGCAGTTCGGGAACACCTCAATGAAACTTTTCCCAGCCGATGGATTGGACGTGATGGCCCAATTCCATGACCACCAAGGTCTCAGGACATAACACCCCTCGACTTCTTCTTGTGGGGTTATTTAAAGGACATTGCTTAGCAGACACCGGCTAATAACATTGAAGACTTGAAACGCCGCATTTCACAAGTTTTTAGTACAACACAGGCAACATGTTACAGCGTACCTGGCTTGATATTGATACAGACTGGAAGTGCTTAGGGCCACCAATGATGCGCATGTTGAGGTGAACTAAAAAAACTTTATTATTTGCAGTCATACATGCAAAAGGTAGAAGATCAATATCTTGTTTATTTTCGAACTTATGCTTTTTTGAATTTGTAAAGTTAATTTTGGAACACCCTGTATATGCTTATATTAAAATTGATGGATGAATCATAGGGAGACAACGAGTAAAAGCATTTTGAGATATACAGGATCGGACAAAAAGGACGGAAAGCCGAATTTGTGCATTAATTATGACTGTTATGAAAAATAGCCTCTAACAAAATTTTTTTATTTCTTGTATATTATCTAAGCGTTTACATATTTTTTATTCATTTCTCATTTATTGAGATATGAAATAATCGGGTCATATTTTGCATCATCCTGCATTTAATATTATTTTTGTGTTGATATGAAAATGCTGAATTCACTGATACCAAGTTAAGTGGGCCTCTGACTTACGGATTACATCCTATTTAATTGTTAGTACTACGAGGGTTGCTACTTATGTTTTGAGATAGACAAATAAAAACATATATTTATAATTTATAATTTATATAAAATTTCCAAAAACGCCAAGAGGAATTATAAGGTGAAAATGATAAAGAATGGTTACAATCGAATAAGAGCTAGGAAAATATACCTGGGATCGGGCGCATGCGTGGAAAATGTGAATTAAAAGTTCGGTTAAAAAGGGCCTATTCGTGCCTCGAGAAAGGAAAGAAAAATAAAAATACAATAGTAAACGCACCGGACCTAACATAACCTAACTTAACCTAACCTAACCTAACCTGACCGAATCGATAGCGACGACGTATTTCCTGATCCCGACAGAACAATAAAAACAATAGAAATAAATGAAAAGCAATTTTATTCCACAATAATTTAGTCACTTTTCTCATCATCTTCCATTGGAGGTCGATCATTCTTTCCAGGATACAAAAATTTTATATCTACAATGATTGCATCGAATAAATTCGTCTCCAGAGAAATTCACAAAGATGCAGGTCCAAGTTACTTCTGATTTCCTCCCCCCTCTCGATATTCTTCTTCTCATGTGCCTCCATCTGGATTCAATATTTTGGGTGTAGGCCCCTATTTCAGGGTCAACAAAATGCTCTTGATGGTTGACTGTAAAGTGCTGGTAGCCTTCACTTTCTAGCGCCAAATATCCTTTCCAGCAGTCAGTATAAATGATAATCCCGACTTGCTTCTTTATCGGTTCCATCAATGTTTCGGCACTTCTAGAGTTATCAGGACATATTTCCAATCGGTAGCCGTCGCCGCCACACTCGATCATTCCTAATATTCAATGACCCTCGACCTTGCGCCCTTTATTGTTTTTCTTCGTCCGATTTTACATTCGTCTATTTCAACGATGCAACCCCACCAATTTGGCGTTCATCTTCATATGCTCGATCTAATCTGGCCATACAAACTTCACGGGCATGAAGCATGAAGACATCGCTCACTGATTCTGACGAAACTATTGTTTCTAAGATTGAGGCCTCTTTTATCGTCTGTTCAAATGAAAATCCTTGTGAAAAACAATAGGTGATGATTATTCTTTGACGGCCGTTAGTGTGCAATCGTTCGAACCATGTGTCTTGCGCCGCTGAACCTTTGTGGTCGAACGATATGCTTTTGATTTTTCCGAAATATCTGAAGTGGTCAAAAACGGTACCATCATCATACCATTTAGCAAACTGGTTGTCATTGCTTCACCATCTATTGACTCGCACAAGATTATTATTAATGGCCCAAATTTTTGCTTGAACCTCTGTTGGTATAAAAGTTGCTATTTCGATCTTTTTGGAAGGGGCTATGTCTGGGATGATGTTATTTGTGAATAATATGAGAACCTAAAAATAAAAAATTTATCATCAATTGACGAAACATTGGATTATTTAATAACTACTTACATTTTTGAAAGTATTCCTTTTAGTTTTAACTCAAAAAACCAAACCCCTAAAAATGTTTTAAACTTGCAATGTTTCATTTACTACTAATTCAATGAACGAGCAAAATGACCGCGATTTTCGACCTTGCGAGGTCTCGGGAATTTCAGAAATATCGACGTCACCTGTAAAATTTCATTGGCGTCTTTCGGAAATTCAGCCCAAATAACTAACTTACTATAAGTGTATAGAGATGTACTTATAATCGAAAGCGTTGTATAGACAATGGAAGTATACTTTATTTAGGATAATAATGTTTTTTTTATTATAGTAACGAATATATTTCAAATTAAAATTGTTGATAGCTGTCTAGACATCAAAAATAATTATTCAGATTTTTATTATTAATGCCCCACATAGTTATCCAATAACCACTTTGAAATGAGCCTAATATATGAGCCTACATAAGGCTAATACTGGTATGCTAGTCGAAGAAATAAATTTGATGTTATTGCTCGAGGAATTTGTTGGCGTTGTTGGTTAATTCCTCTACGTCTGATTACTATAAATCTGCGCGTTTCTCTTCGTTCTAATTGTCTCTGTTGATTTCGTTCATCTCATGCCTCTTGTGGCTGTGATTAACATAACTGCGCCGTGCTCACACGCACACCACTGCTCCAGCTTCTCGGTGTCCAATACTATATTCAAGTCAGATTCTGAAGGGCCCTCCACACTCTCGCGAGAAACATGTGAAAAATGCAAATGTAGAACCGATTTGCGTATTTTTCTCAAGTTCTCCATCTTTTCCGGAGAACAGCGCGATAACGTGAGAACAGGCGAGAAGGTTTATTGACTCCACACTCGCAGATTTCTCAGTAACGAGCGGGTCGCAGATTTGATTGATTCTTTTAAATCATTATTTTCTCTTTAATATACGCATGATTATAATATGCAAATGCGCATAACATTAAACTTGCCGCAGTCACTTCAGCGTCCATCGTTATCGAGCAGAGAACTGAAGTGAGAACTGTAGTGAGAACTGTAGTGAGAACTGTAGTGAGAACTGTAGTGAGAACTGTAGTGAGAACTGTAGTGAGAACTGTAGTGAGAACTGTAGTGAGAACTGTAGTGAGAACTGTAGTGAGAACTGTAGTGAGAACTGTAGTGAGAACTGTAGTGAGAACTGTAGTGAGAACTGTAGTGAGAACTGTAGTGAGAACTGTAGTGAGAACTGTAGCGAGAACTGTAGCGAGAACTATAGCGAGAACTATAGTGAGAACTATAGTGAGAACTGTAGCGAGAACTATAGCGAGAACTATAGTGAGAACTATAGTGAGAACTATAGTGAGAACTATAGTGAGAACTATAGTGAGAACTGTAGTGAGAACTTTATGAGAGTTTCTACCCAAAAGAAGTTTTCACTACGTCGTGGAGATTATCAGCGAGATTCACGCGAGAGCGTGGAGGGGCCATGACGATGCGAAGCTGAGGGGTGAATAATCCTTATCCGCCTTGGATATAATCTGGTGTAGGGAAACTTTACCAATTTTATGAAAATTCAAATACCATACTATAAACAACTGGTGAAAAATCACACTGTATACATGCACTATTATGTGTAATCGTAATTTTCTCTAATGTTATTTAAAGTGTAAACTGATTTTAATCTAAAGGTTAAGAACATGATACGGTATTATATTAATGTTTCACATGTTATTTTCTTACTTCCCGTATTACGGCATTTTAGGTTTTATAAAATGTCATATGTCAAAAGTTGATGATGTATCATATTCGCTACGTCAATCATATCGTTGTCTCTTTTTACAATTACTACTTTCAATCTAAGCAAACTAATACGTATGTCTTGTAGTTGTTGTTGTGAAGAAGACAATCGATCTTATGTTGTTATGTTTCCTATTGATTTCTATTGAGAGAAGAAGAAAACATGTCTTCGATAAATTGTAGATTGGGTCACTTGATGGAAGACCTTCACCGTTTCTACTATAACTATTTTTGTATTTAATTATTTGTTTTTATTTTGAAGGTTCGAATTGTGCATAAAAAAAATTTTATTAGAAAAATTAAAAGGGTATAAAAGTAACCACAAGGGCTACAATCATCAAACAGTACATTAGTTTGGAAAAAGTACGTTCGTATTTTCTTGTAAGCTTATCCTATATGGACAAGCTTTCATCTGGTAGACCTACCGTAACATCAAGTGACTCCACACCGAACGATAAGGAAAGTTTTATTAACTTGGAATTTTCTACAATTTTAAACAAAAGTTGAATAATGTTCCCATTCACAAATATTTTTTTAGGCGTTTTATTACCGATTCGATGGTTGAACGTGAAACAATGACTTACCTGGATATTTTTCTTTGTGTTCAATGGCAATGATACGCGCCCTGTCAAAATACTTATTCTTTTCCTCCTCTGACAAATTTTTCCAATTGCTACCCAACTTCTTACTAATAATCTTATTTGAATCTGCTGGGTATTTGTGTGAAAGAACTTTTCTGTTATCAGTGGCGTACAACATGAAAGCGTTCGGCGGGCGGGGTATTTTTGGCATGACATTGTTTGACAGTTCAATAGTTTCTGTTGAAAAAAGACTATTTGTAAGTACCACATTATTAGTGCAATTTTATTGGGGGCTCGTTCACAGGAAAAACTCTGATGAAGGATGCTCAAATTAAAAAACTGTTGAAGTGGCTTGTTTAACGCCAAAATTTTCTTGATACCACTGAAAAAATTTGTTGAATACATTGCCCATTGTACATAATAGCTTAAGCGTTTGAACTCCAGCACTGCCATAATGTATGTGATCTTCATAGATGAGTCTCATTATAGATTATGATCAGCCAGTAGATAAAAACTTATGGATAAATCCATTGAATCCCATACACCATAAAACGCACCCCTTTCGAAGAAGTATACAGAAGTATGGGCAAAAATTTTAGAAACATAGCAGATCAGTTTTATAGAGATCAAATGATTGCTAACGTACTGCCACAATTCCCTGCTGCTTCAATAATACCAAAAGATCACAAGAGGTAAAATTTTGCTTGAATAATGCAATAAAAACGAGCCCTACTAGTTGAATTAGCAATGGAAAAAATTATGATAGTAAGCACACAATCCTGCCATGAAGGTATTTAAAAAGCTGCTTGGACATTTCCTAATGGAAGAACTCAGAACCAGATGGAACAACACGTTTTATTGGACGATAAACATCAAATATAAGTTACCGAGGAGCAGATGTAGATACCAAAGGTAAAAAACGAAATATTGAAAAGATATGATACTCAATGACAACAGGTATATCAGTTTTTGCAGAAGAAATCATTGAAAAACTGAGACTGAGTCAGGATAACCAGGAAATAAAAGAAAAATGTGAAAAGTGTAAGTCACTAGGAAAATAATATACAAGCAAAGTTCCTGAAATTGGGTGGCCTACTAACAAATATCACACAATTAATAAAAAAATATGGAAAGAAAAAATACTACCAAGTAAATGAAACTTATTTGTCCGATATATAAAAAAGGTGACCAAACTATCTGTGGGAATTCCAGAGGCATATCACTGTTGTATATTACATACAAAATAATATCAAGAATAATTACGAAAAGATTTGAAAACTAGGATTCGGATATTATTGAAAAGTATCAAGCTTCAAGCAAGGTTCAGGAAAGGCAGAGGTACCACAGATCAAGTATTTACTCTGGTACAACTAAATTGTATTAGTTACGAGTAGAATCTACAGCTGCACATGCTCATCATTGATTTTGAACAAGCGTACGACACAGTTAGTAGACCAAAGTTGTATAATGCAATTAAATACCTCGGAATATCAAATAATATGATCAAATTATTGAGAATAAAACTGGAGAAAACTATATATAAGGTAAAGGTTGATTGCTTAATATCAGAAGCTTTCAATGAAAATAAACAAGGTGACCCATTCTCGTTATCGTTGTTTAACATGATATTAAAAACCAATATGAAGAAAAATCATATTAACCCCACAGAGACCATTTATCAACAGACGCAACAATGTCGGGAGAAGAAGAACAAATAAAGAAATAATGAACTCTACAATCCACCATCACCACCATAGCACGTCTCCCGAATGAATAATCATAGAATACCAAAAATTTATTGAGAGTGGGTGAAAAGTAAAAGAGAAAAAAGGAATACCAAAGAAGAAATGGCTAGCACAGGTTTTGTATAGAAATATGAGAAGAAAAAGCACAGGATAGAATCAAATGGAGTCATTTAGTAAAGAAGATCAAGAAAACTCTGAAGTCATGGGTCAATACGGCCTTTTTGCGATATCATTTTAAGAATTACTAAATTTTTAGTTGAATTGTGAACTAATTTCATTTAAAATTAATAAGATATCAAAAAAATTCCAAGAAATATGCAAAGTAACACCAATCTTCGGCAAGAGTTTTATCTATATAATAATCAATCCAATCATATTGAATTAAAAGCTCTGGACTCGGGCTAAATATTAAGAGAATTGAAATTGAGCATTCAATATGACTGTTTCGGATTGTAGTTGTCAAATAGGTCTATACAAAAACAGTATCAAACTAACTTACCTTTTTTAACGCAATAGTTTAACAAGTTGAGATCCATTTGTTGTTTTTCACAAAACCACACAATAAACGAACACAAAAAAAATGTTTTTCGCAATACACTACCACGGTCCCGTTTATTGTATCTGTCATCTACAATATTTCCGAAAATGACACATATAGCCATCTTATTATCGACATATATTATGCAAATTAAGCCTAGTGCACAGTTTGTTTAAATAAATTAAGAATTCTATGTCGTCCTATATTGTTCAACTAAAAAAAAAAGAAGCAGATTTTTACTTGGGTGACATCTACATCTATATTTGACGAATATGTGTATCCATTATACCTTGTAACTATCAATCATATTATCGGATATTTATGAGCAGTGAATTGATATACATATCTCTTGAATCCATATTTAGATTTAATTTTAACATCAAACTGATTCTGTGGAATGGAAACTCCTTTACAACTGTTTTTATTAACACAATCTTGGGTGAAGCCCAGAGGATTCACCAGTTTCAGAAGCAAGCAGACTACCCAAAAAATTAGGACCAACGACATCTCCCTATTCCTAGAACATATGAAATCAACAAAAGTTGGTCAAAATTGTAATCTATTGATCAGGGGATTGTAAAAATTATACAGTAAAGAAGTTGTTAGGAATATATTGGAAAATATGAAATAAAAGAATAGATGTATTCCAAGCAATGAGAATGACTGATAAAGCTTTGTGAAACGTGGCTGCTACTACTATGAAAAACTGTTTTGCTGGCTGTAGTTTTCCTTCGTCATTAAGTGAAGAAGAAACTGAAGATATTTCTCTACAACCAGCTAAAGCATGATATATAATAGCGCTTGGGGTATGTTTCGACTTTATTACATATGATTATGAATGTAATATTATCGAACGAAGAGATTCTGAATTCAGTATCTCAGAACAATGAAATAAATGATGATAATACTGAAGATCTAAATAATCTAACAAGTACCCGATTGGTTTCTTTTAGTGACTCTAAAATAGCACTAAGTACGTTACATAATCTCATAAAACCAACTAATATTTCAGAAGAGAAAGAATTTACTGCTCTTTGTACACTAAACAATGCTTTAGATAAGGAACACTTTAACGCAAAAAAATTTTCGACTTTTTTCAATAAATTTTTGGAATAAATATGTTTATTATCTTTGTTATTTGAATTGGAATGTGTATGATTTTTTCACCAGATCCCTAACTCGAAATCAACTATACCCTCTAAACCTCCGTAACTCCCTAGGAAGTCGAGTTATAAAGGTTCTATTAAATTAGTATAAACAAGCTGATTCATTTGATAATTTGAAACGCTCGGAGGATTCTCCAATTTTGGAGGTTTGGGTGAAGCTGTTATGTATTTTCTCTATTCTTGTTTTTTTTTATTTTAATTGTGTCTTTAATAATCTTCAACCACCAAATTAAGAAATGAAAAATAATGGTTACTTCTCCTATGAAATTGGGTAAACATCTACCGTCAGTCCATTTGGACTCATCATCTCCATTGTTAACCAATGAAAACATCGAATCGTAAACATAAATGCATTTTTATTGGCCGAAGCTGTATGTACACAATTTCTTCGAAATATTCCTATCAGACTTTGAACTTTTATAGGTTGTAGTGCTCAGGAATGACGTGCCTTGTTAGCTGATTCCAATGAGTCCCAATACATTGAACTTCTAGGCGGTTAGAGCAAATTTGGTGTTCATGTACCGCGTCTGCTCGTCGAGTAGGTCTTGATTATTATTAACCACATAATAAAATTATTTTGAACAATGCTCTCATAACCAAAATGTATTCCTCTAGTAGTCCCAGAGCTGCATACAAAAAACAAAGTCGATAAGATGCGTTCCATTTCGGCTTGTGAAATGGTGGCCCCAACTTAGTACATCACCAAACGCCACTTCTTAAGGTCAGCACAGGTCAGATATGAAAATGACAGCCGGTTTTCCCGAACGGAAAAATTGGCTGAAAAACCTCATAACGGGCGCACGCGAAACCTTTTGTAACATGCGGTTTCAGCCTCAAATAAGAGCGGTGTAATAGTGCAAGAAGTTTTGCAGGCCAGAAAATCCTCGTAAGAAGTGATAGAAATTGCCGGAAAACTCATCTGAAAAACCTCATAAATTGCATGCGCGAAAATTTTTTTGGAATCTCGGCTAAGAGCAGTGCGATAGCGCAAAAAGTTTTGCTGGCCGGAAAACCTACGAAAAAAATTGAAGAAAATCGACGTATATTTGAAGTAAAAATTTTTCGTATTCGGCTCAATGGAAAATTATTTTTGATGTCTCCATACAAAATATCTGACTGATCTACCCGAAATTAAAAAAAATCATCAGGATACGATGAAAACTAAATATAATCATTTTTTATCGCACGTGCTTCTAATTTTTTTTTTTTAAATTCATTTACTACGCCAATTATCAATTGATTTTGACCAATTTTTTTTCAAAACTTCTGGGAATAGTTATAGTTTTTGATAAAGTTGCTCAGTATTGAGTAACGGCTCGTGGTGCCCCAAGAAACTTTGAGGAATGTCGAGACAAGATGATAACCTCGGCGCTCGCCTCTATCATTGCAAAAATGCGTTAAAGTATTTACTTATGTACACCACAAATCAAAAAATATTAATTTTTTCGTTCAGGAAAACCGGTTGGCATTTTCATATCCGATCTGTGCTGACCTTAAGAAGTGGCGTTTGATGATGTCCTAAGTTGAGGCCGCCAGTTTACAAGATGAAATGACGCGCACCTTATCGACCCTGTTTCTTGTAGACAGCTCCCCATCTATAGTAAATGGGATTCTATAGAAGTAAGCGAAATATGTTGTCAGAAATTTTGAGATGCCATGATGCCCGATGTGGCCGAGGACACCACGGCATGCAACGCAGAGCTCTCAAACCTCTGCCTTTACTATTTTTAACACGCTTCTATTAGCTTATATTTGCGGGTTTGTGAGATAGTGAGTTGGTTTGTATTTCTGCTTTGGACAATGAGTGAGTGGCTTATTACTGTTAGTACATCGCACCACTTTAATTATAGTTCTTCCAATATCAATTGCAGAAGACAGTTATGCGAGGAACAATCAATATTTCATAAATTCGCTCGACACTCATACCAAATTAAGAAATGAAAAATAATGTTTATTCCCCTTATAAAATTTGGTAAACATCTAACAAACCGTAAGTCCACGTGAACTCATCATCTCCACTGTTAACTAATGGAAACATCGAATCGTAAACATAAATGCATTTCTATTGGCCGAAGCCATATGTACACAATTTCTTTGAAATATTCCTGCCAGACAATCTGCGATAAGCAGTGACGTGGCTAGGTGAGATTTATTTAATTCATAAATTTCTTTAAATAAATAGAAATATGGCGTTCTTTAGACCATGGGCGAATGAAGACAATGAAATTGCACAGTGTAGTGAGAATGAAGACAGGTATGAATTTAATACTAAAGATTTGGATATACAAACACAGCAAGTTATTTTAAATATATTCGAATGTTTAATAAAGGATAATACTCAGCAATCTGATAACGCAATCATAATAAGAATTTCTGAATTAATCAAAGTAAATAAATTTTCCATTTATCGAGTAGTTACAAAAGGGATTGCTGTGGATCATTCACGTAATCGAAAAACATGTAAAGAAAACACAAAAATAATTGAGGTATCTACGCCTATGGTAGATCAACCAAAATTGTGGGCAAGGGTTTTTATAATCTGCAATTGATATTGGAAGAACTGTGGATCATTCACAGAACCGAAAAATATGTAAAGAAAAACTGGAATCAGTTGACAAAGTTTCTCAAGATTTTATACGTAGGACAATTGTTATTTTATATAAGAATAGGGTTGCGACATTAGAAGTAATACAGCAAAAGGTAGCAAATTATCCAGAATACAATTATACCAGTTTAGAAACATTGCGTCAAGTTTTGTCAGCATGTGGTTTTAAGCAGAAAAAACTGAATAAACGGATGGCAATAACCGAATCGTCAAGGATAGTTCGAAGGCGGCAAGATTATTTGTGTCAGTTAAAAGACTACCGAAGTTCTAATAGACGAATGGGGTACAAAATGGGCTCAGTTCACGTCTAGCATCCTATTTAAACCAAACGTCCTAACAGGCAGGTACATTTTACTCGTCTATTTACGTTTTATAATTTAATATTCAGTTTTAACAAGTTAACGAGATATAATAATGATTTTTTCCAAGTTCCAAGTAGGACTACAATAAAGTGCATCTGTTTTAATAACGGCGTATAATGCCGTCCAATTTATAATAATTCTATTGCCCTTTAACGAAAACTATCTCCGATAAGACATACATGTTTTTAAAAGTATTAATAAAAATAATCAATTTATTTAATGAGGTATCTACGCCTATGGTAGATCAAACAAAATTGTCGGTAATGGTTTTTATAATCTGCAATTGATATTGGAAGAACTATACGTTCGTTGGCCAAGGGGGCTAAAGCGTCAACCTCCGAATTCGTATGTCGTTGTCTTGAATGTAAAAAGAATTTTCACTTTACATCGAAACAAATTTCACAACTGTCTACCCTCTTCTTAAGAAATGAAAAATAATGTTTAAACTCCGTATAAAATTCGGTAAACATCTAACAAACCGTCAGTCTACGTGGACTTATCATATCCTCTGTTTACCAATGAAAACATCGAATGTGGATATTGACCTTGAACTTTTGTAGGTTGTAGTACTCGGAAAAGACGAAAGAAGAAAAGAAGAAAAGCCTTGGTACCTGATTCCAATGAGTCCTCATACATTGAACTTCTTGAGCAAACTCGGTGTTCATGTACCGCGTGTGCGTGTCGAGTAGGTTTTGCAAAAACTGCTCTAAGCAGGATTATGCTAGACAGCTCGGAATAGCCGTTGTCGTGGTGGTATCGGTAAACTGAGTCAGTTTGGCGACCTTACTTCTATGTTCTAAGATGTCCAAGTTTCTGATCAACTACGGATCGACTATAAGCTCTCTTTTGTATTGAGTCGAGCATCTTCGAGGTATGCTTGGTAGCCGAGCTCCAGATGTGCGAGCAATATTCCAAAGATGGACGAATCTGGATCTTGTAGAGGATTAGAAGCTGTTGCGGGTTATATAGATTTTTGGTCTTGAAGAGTGCTCCAAGTTTTTATGAAGCTGCCTTAACTATATCGCCCACGTGACTATGCCAGGACATATTGCTTCCAACCTCAACACCCAACAAGCGAATTTGGGAATTCATTATACTCCCTGAATCAGTATTACTTTAGAATATTAATTTTATTATGTTGTTTCAGAAGAATTTTACATCCGTACATCCTCTGTTGAAGCAAATGTTATTTTTGACAATAAATCGAAATAAAATGTTAAAAATAATTTTTAAAATAAGCATAAAAAGTAATTTTTTAGGTATTTTAAAAAACTTTTTAGTTCGATGTGCTTTAAAAGAGTTTTTTCTACGACCGTATATTAGATAGTTTTTTACTTCTGAGATTATAACTATTGTTACTACAGGTAAATAAATATTTACGAAATAGTCCATCAAACAAAATTTAAACCTTTTCTAACTTTTTGTAGCATTTTTAATTTTTTGAAAATATAAAATAATACAGATATTTTTTATATAACCATGTAATTGTTACTAAAACGTCAAAGTTGTTCAAAACGTCTTGGAAGTGACCGAATAAGTGCAATCTTCTAAATTAAACCACAATAAACCGAATACGATACAATAATATTAATTCATCATCAACCGAGGAAGAACTTCCCGAAGCCATTTTGAAGGCTGCAAATGAAACTAATTCCGAGCTGTTACCTGCCAACTGACTTAAAACCGTTGCCGTCATCGTCATATTTATGCGACCTGCAACCGATGCCATCCATCCTCATCGAAATCATCTACCCTCCAGTTGAAACCAAATAACTCCACTGGATCGGCAATTCTTACTAGTCTACAGAATGCAACAAATTGTGTTTTCAATATTAATATTTATAATGATTAGTAGTGTTTAGTTAAAGTTTTGTATATTATTATGTTTGTTGGAATAAAATAATTTTTGAAAAATGGGTTGGTACACTTTTTGTATATACGGTCGTAGAAAAAATAATGTTCCTAACTCATGCGTAAAGTGTCTCTCCTACACTTGACCGCTTGCCCGAACTCCGCTCCGCGTCGTTCGGGACAACTGCAGTCGCGTTCGGGAAAGTATCACTTTCCGCACTTGTTAGGAAAATAACTATTTTAGTTTTCTCAAACTTTATTTATTTTTCTTTATAGACGGTCGAAAATGAAGCGCGACACTATGTCTCAGAGATCTCATGTGCAACTTGACCAATGCACGAATCTCAAACTTTCTGCCTCTAAGAAGGTGCAAAAGATGCGTACTTTTGGCCGAGGTATAAAAAAATAGAATTTTTTCTATCAGTTCACTATGTATACGTTGTGTTTGTGCGAATCCACCTTAAAAATTCGACTTTAATGACGTTTTCTTTTTTCTGTGACACTTTCAAAATTATTCAGAAATGTCTAACACTTCATCTAATATAGGGTCGCATAGTCTTGTAGTGAAATCTTTGAAGGTAGAGGAAAAACAGTCGCCAAGGTTCAAATGCAGTCATTCGGAGAATGGGTTAAAAATTAGCAGCAAAGGTATCAAACAAAAAATCGTTAATAAAGTACGATCTTGGAGTAGTAGAGATAAATATTCGGTGGACAATAACATGAAAGTTGAAACGTTGTTAGGTAAAAATCAAATAAGTGAGGAAGATCTTGAATCAATGGAAAACATCGCGGATTCCAATCTAACCAGAGCTAGGGGTAGCTTAGAGAACCTTTTGAAAGATGAGTCTGAACCTGTTAGTGACGAATGGAGATGTCGGTCTTTATCTGTGGCGTCTGGTTCGAGTCCAAAAAACTCGCCTGACTCTCCTAAATCTACCCCAGACACTTCCAGAAATGCCAAACATCTTTTATGGGACCCGTTCGATAAGAAAGGAAGAAAGAACAGAAAAGAATTGGGAAGAAAAAAGAAAAAGAATAAGAATAAAGTGGAAGTGCCGAAACAGGAGTGCTCCTCTATACCGATGGAAGGTAAATCGTGTCTATCAAAGCCTTTGGAAAAAGAGAAAGAACACGAAACAGAAACTGTCGAAGAAGAGTATACTTATAAATATAAATATTTTCCAAAAAATAGTAAATCTGTTGTGTTTACAAATGAAGTGTTTGTGGTGTATTTTAATGAACAAGATGTAGTCTCCGAGGCTAAGGAACCTTTAAAAAAAGACATTGATCAACAAGAAAGAAATAAAGAAATGAGGCATGGGCACTTATTGAAAACTCAAGAAAAATATAACCTGTGTCTTTACTGAAGCTATCTTCTGGTATCTGTTTTTATTAAAAATTCATAATATATTGCTATTGTTTTTTTATATAATGAAACTCCTATAGTTTGGAAAAAATATCCAGAATCTTTGATTGGAGATTTGATTTTAACCCTTGAAAGAAAATATTTGCCATGTAATAAACTGCTCTAGACGACTAAAACTCACATATAAATAAATAGAACTCGATTCCTATTATAAAAACGTACTGCGTTGTCAATAAACAAAAAAGGAATAATTAAAAGACAGTAAAGCAATTAGGGGCAGTCTTAACAAGTTACGACAAGTTTATATTGACACGTAGGAATTTCCACACATGATAACCGATATCACTTATGAGAAACCACTGTAGTTTCAAAAAGTACTAAAACAATTTTTTTTATCAAGTGTTAAAACAAGAAATTTATTAAATTCAAACATTTTATTACGTGATCAATTGAGAGTGACGTCACTAAATAATAAAAGCCCGATGCCGCCCGATTAAGGCCATTTAATTTTTTTGCAGTCTACAGACTAATTTGAGGATTTATACCTGAATTGGGGAGTCTTGTTTTGTTTATTTTTATTTTCGATTGAAAACATTTAGGTACAATAGAAAGCGGATTCTTTAAAACAGTGGTCACCAAACAGTTGATCGCGAGCCACCGGTGGCTCGCGGTATTACAATAGCTCCTTCCTTCAAGATCAGCTTGTGGGATGGTAAGCTAGTGATCTCAGAGCTGTTCAAAAATTTAATAGGGAATTGTAAGACTTCGCTTTCAGTGTATTCACACTCGTGTAACTTGTGGATAAGCCTGGAAGGAGATCTAAAACCTTCTTATTGATTCCAACATAGTGCTCATTCTTAGGCGCCAGAATTGCACTTAGAAGATATGAAATTTCAAGAGGCAAAGATAAATGTTGGCCATATATTTCTCCGACAATATCCAAGTCTGAAATCAAAGAAGAAGGTAAGTACTCTAAAACTGAAGTTGAATATCCGCGCTTAGCTCTCGTCGGGCTCAATCAATTCACTCACATTATATCTCAAATGAAAGGACGTGATTTACTGAGTGTTTCTAGACCAAAACAAACAACTTACCTCAATTAGAACTCCAGATATGAACGAAGAAACAAAAAAAGAGTGATGTTTGAATATAGCTTAAGAAGGGCGTAAGTTGCGCGACTTTGAATGCTTGATGACAAATCTAGACATAAATACCGTGCAGTCAACAAAAAATGAAGGAAATCCACTTCACTCATATTTTATCTCAAACGAAAGGGCTTAATTTGCTGAGTGTTATTAGACCAAAACGAACAATTTACCTCAATTAGAACTCGAGATACGAAAGAACAAAATATATAAAAAAGTCAGGGCATAAGTTGAGTGACTTTGAATGCTTGATGACAAATCTAGGCATGAATATCGTGCAGTCAAAATAAAATGAAGGAAAATTTTCAAAAAAAATAGAAAAACACTTAGTACGACGTTTGATCCTAAATAACATTTTTTGCAGAAATAGGATCAACGAGGATTTTTGACATTTCGTTTATAATGGTGTATTTAACATCTCTACCAATTTCGAGCTTTATGCGATTTTTTGTCTAAAAAACGGAATCAATCATTTTGTAGTATCAACAATGTATATATTAACAACAAACCCATATGTACAATATTTTTTACAAAAATCTACAATTCAACCAAACCAGTGATTGCCCATACAATCTCTTGTCCAAGCAGATTGACAAACCCAACACCAATGAAATGCGCAACCAGCTCTAGTACATATCATATGCATACAGCCTCCTAAAAATAGAAAACGATTAATAATATGAACACCTTTTATATTTTCTCAATATACAACTCACCGTCTCTTTCGGTTGGTGTTCTACATTTAGGACAAGGTTTTGTGGAAACTTTAATTGTTACCCTGGAAGCTTCATCCCATCTCGCTACCGATGCCCTATTAGGATCTACATTATAAATACAACCCTCTTCGTTTGTGTTGTTATCATTTTCGTTTGACTGACATTCGCCTATATGGTAACCTTGAAGACAAAGTCGACAGAACACATACTGGAACAATATTAATACCATAAATAATATTTAAATAATCTAGTAATCGAAATTGATATTTAATTAAACTTTGGGTTGAGTTGAGGTCAATTACAAAATAATTTAAAACTTAAAATGGGACGTCCATAATAATTGACGGAATAGGAAAAATATTTTATAAAAGATATACAGTTTGGCATATTACAAGATAATATTGGAATTTTCCAAATAAATATAACGACTGACAAATGAATATTTAAGAAACAGATTAAATAAACACAAATATAATAAAGCTTTTTTACTAAGAAAAATATATTTTCGTGTTCAGTTTGTTTTTGCCAATGACTTGCAATTGCAGGGGTATAACCTGAGTTGATTTTTTTGCTTACAAGTGTATATATGAGAGAGTTTTGGTTTTGGGAATACGACAATTAAAACACCGAAGTGTACTCTTTTTAATATGTATTCCGAGATTTCCACATTATAATGTAAAAATATGTATTAAAACATAACAATATTAAAAATTACATTAATTAATTGAAAATTGTATCTCGAATGCTGATTTTTCTTTTAAAAAAATTATTAAATTCATTGGAATCAAATATCAATATTCAAATTGAAGCTTGACATAAATATTAAGTTTATTAATTCTGTTGCTATTCAAATGGATGTGAATTTTTATAGGTTAGGTAGTTATGAATGAAGTTGAATATTTATTGGTTAGATTATGAATGACATTAAATTTCAGATAGTCAAATTAAGTTAGGTCGTTATGAATAAAGTTGAATTTTAAAGGTTAGATAAGGTTAGTTGGTTACAGATGACATTGAATTTTACTATGGAATAAAATAAATGAAAATTTTGGTATTTTTGTTTCATTTGAATAATATTCAGAGATTAAGTTAGTTTATGTATTTTTAGTGAAATATATGAAGAACTAAGAAAGGAATCCAAAGGACGAAAAAAAGTCTGTCAAAGATTCAAAAAAATAGAGGATTTAGTAGAGAACGAGAAAACAGAAAATTCTATGCGGCCATAAAGAGAATTGAGGAAGTTGTTCAACTAAATGTAAAATGAAACAATAATGGGACAATTTGAGCTAAGGAAAGGAGAAAGTAGAAAAGGAAATATCTTATCGGGCAAATATTATTTAGTAGGGCAAAGCTATCAAGAGGATGAAAATAGAGCACTAGGAGAGGATGAGATTGTAGAGGAGTTCATAAATAATGTGGGGACAGTTGCGTGACATCATAAATGAAATATGGATAAATAAGACATTGAATAATTATAAATTCATCGTCTGGGACGTATGTTATCGATATACGAGGTGAGTCCAATATGTTTTTAGATAATTTCTACAATCAACTATTGTTTTGGAATAAATAGTTCTGAAACAAAATCTGACAATTCCTTGAATAAAAAACAATTAGGTATCTGGTTATATACCGTATATAATTTATTTAAATCATAATGTATAATTGAATCGTCTATAATATGTTTTATTTAATAAATTTTTTTTAATTGGGATTCATGAAATAATAAGAAAAAATAACTATTTTAAAAGATAATCTTACCCCACATCCGTTGACGCATGCAATTTTATTACATCCGGGATCGATTAAAATTCCCATTCCACAACCAGGTTGAGGACACAAAACACCACCGGATCTTAGTACAAATTCTTCTGTTCCAAAACGCTGATACAGAGCATACTAAAATAAAATATAATTGAATATCAACCACATTAATGTACAGATTTTGCACAGATAGCTCTGTATAGCATGACGACCTAATCAAAGCTTATTCTGGAATGATATAAAGCACAAGCACAAGATGGAATACTGGAACAAGAGATAAACCAGAGAACCGGAGCCACTGGAAGATTATTCAACGCAATTAAGACACAGTTTCTAGTCAAAAAAGAAATGCCAAAACAAATATAAACAGAAAAATATAAAAAAATTAGTTATATCCATATTGAAATTTGGATCTAAACATGGACACTTATACAGAAACAAAAAATTTAAAGTACGTAAATAAGATTTCTAAGAAAAATCAGAGTTAATAAAACAGGAGATGGCAAAATAAAGAATTCCATTATAAGAGAAAATTTAATTTAAAACCTATTCAAAACAAAATCGATGAAGGACAACTAAGAAGGTTTGCTCACGTCATGAAAATGAAAAAAAAAGATTACTATGAAAGGTTTATGTAACACGAACTTACAAAAACCAGACAGAAAGAACGAGGAGTTAGACAGAAGAAATAATGATTACAGGGAAAAAGAAGAATAAAGATAAGAATAAATGAAATAGTAAACACCCCAACAAGCCTTACACCTGAAAAGGTAGAAAGGCATTAGCTTAAGCAATAAAGCTGCTATGGATCTCTGGACATAAGGATTGATCTAGTCATATGGCTTCAGACAGACCAAAACCTTAGTAGGTGAGACAAATCCCTCAAACAGAACATCGAAAATACTACAGGTAAGTAAACGGGAGGCAAAGACTCTGGTAGGCCTAATCATAGGACATGTAGAAGTCGGTTATGACTAACACAATTCAGAAAAGGCAGGGAATCTGAACTTTGTCTCTAATGTAAGTATAAATCAGTAATAAAATAGGTTTTAGTATGTATTAAAATCCAAACAGTAGATATGAGTTATCCAAGACGAGTATTGAACAGAAGAACAGTTGAAATAGAAAACACAAATATAAAAAAAATAAAAATTCCAATACAATTAAAAAATTTTGATAAAAATTAACTGAAAAGAGTAAAAGAGAAAGACCAGGTAGTAGGATATTTTTAAATATACCATTGGAAAAAAAACGTCAACTGTTGTTGCTCCTTTCTCCCTTAGTTTGGGTCTGTAACTCCCCAAAGAATTTCTGTCTATTCTCACCCTTTTCCGATAGTCAATTCTAGAAAAGCAAAATTTCACACAGCTAAAATAACTTATGCTAACTAGAGAAGTCTTATTCATTTGACTACATCTGTTTTGGTTGTTTCTATGGAAAAATTTGTTAGAATTATGGCATTGTATATGAAATATTACGGAGAAGCTAGAAATAAAAGTAGGTACTATATAAATCCCTTTAATTAATCTACAATGGAAATATTGAATGTGTAAACTGAAATATATATTCAATGTTCTTCAAAAACTAAGTCTGTGATAATTGATTTAGGTGTTAAGTAATCAATCAAAAATAATAGTTTGAGCTACCTATTAGAGATCTAAGAATATTTTTTTCTAATATAGTGAAATTTAATTGAAAAAAAAAATACCTGAGCTTCTGTAAGCAAACGAAAATGATGAATTTCTTTAATAAACGAATCTGTACATCCAGCTGGACAAGCTAATGTATAACCAAGTTCGGGGTGTTGCCAGAATTGTCTCTCCATTAGTTTGGTTATACAATATTGTCGGAAACAATCTAAACATGTCACGTGTCCTGCCGAACAAGGAAATACAAGTACAGGGTCTCTATAAAGAAAAAACAAAAGTATTTTTGATTAAAAATTTAAGCAAAAAAAATCAAACCATTTTCTAAATCGAGATATAAAATTGTGAGAGTATAAAAGTACGTAAAAATACGTAAAAAAAATAAATTTGTGTTAAAATGAACGTTTGATATCTAGATTCTGCTTCAACCGGCGCTACGGTCCTTTGAGAACCAGGGCCTTCTCAACAATTGACTACCAATCCTTTGTATCCAGAGTATGGTGCCTCCAACGTCGATCCCCTAGTTGGATCAGGTCCTCCAACCAACGAAGGCGCTGGTTGGAGGACCTGACCAGTCACCCTCCTCCAGGAACTTCATACATGGCTCCACGCAGGTATCGATCAGAAGGCATCCTCTCCACGTGTCCCAGTCACCTCAGCCGCGCTCCTCGGATAAATGCCACCAAATCTGGCTCACCATACATCTGCCTCAGCTCAGCATTCCTCCGGATCCTCCACGCACCATTCTCGTAAACAGGGCAAAAATCTTTCGTTACCAGCAATCCAAAATCTGCTCACTTGTCGGCGTCATAGTGCATATCACGAATCCGTATATGACTACGGGACGAATTATTGTCTTGTAAATTGTGAGTTTCAACCTTCGTTAGATAGCTTTTCGGTTTTCAAGGCCCCAAGATATTTGAATTGGAAGCGATAACAGAAAATCCAGAAGAAAAATAAACATTAGTTAGCAAAAGAATACAAACAGGTGACATAAGTACTAACGAAGTATTTCAGAATGAGTGTCTTCAAAGAAAGTTAAAAGTTTCCAGCTTCTGTTATGATCTAAGAACCCTTATTCGCTAGTGGAGTGTGTAGCTTACACTTTTTAAAAGTAATTAATGAAGAAGAGAATGAGAAGAAGACTAAATAGAGTTATAATTGGCCCAAATACAACACAAAAGAAAACAAAGATGCACACCTAAACTTGGGGAACAAAGGAATAGACTTAACAGAAGAACAAAATATTGATAATAAAGATGAAGTGAGATATTACCAAGAAAACAGAAATTTTAATGGAATTTATAGATGAAATTATTTATAAATGCATTTAAATTCGACCTTATTATATATAATAATTAGGAGTAAACTCACCTAACATCTGCACATGCTAAACAAGGAATCTCCCTTAAATTCGGCCTGATCAGATCTAATGGCACTGCTTCATCTTGTTCTCCCATTGAAGTGTGTTCTGAACATTTAAAATAAAATTCTGCAAAAGTTGGCTCACGATTGTTCAAAATCTAAATAAAAAAATACCAAAGTAAAATAATTATACACTCTGATAAAACAAACCAGAAAAAATTTACATTAAATCATGTGTTGATAATAAATTTTTATTTTGTAGCAGAAAAGTCTAATAGGGCAAAATTTGGAGATCTAGTTGGTAGTTCCACTGTTCCCCTGCACCCCAACAGTCGATATGAATATGGTTTAACCAAAACTGGGGAAATATTGAAACAATATTCTACAGTCTAAATTGTTAAAGACACTATATCAAATCAGAAATGTAATGCTTGGTTTTTCATATTTTTCTTGTATGACAACCCATCATTTTAACACGGAAGCCAATAAGATCAATGAAAATTTGGCAAAGACGATAAAACTTTTACAAAATGAGTTTTTTTTGGAAACATTGCCGTACACCTAAAAAAATTGTTTTATTTAAAACCGTGATTGGATTTACATCTGATCTACTGTTTGTTCAATTGACATCCCTATGTTACATTTTCCTAAACCATCACTAAAATTGTTAATCACTCCAGTTTATTAATTAGACTCATCTTGTACTAACAGAAATCCATTCTGAGATCACATTCAACTACCTACAGTATAATTATGAATAAGAAGTGTAGGTCTTCCTTGCTTGAATGCATCCCCAACGTCCTCCCTTATTATCATCTCTACAAATAATCTTAAGTCTTCTTCTACCCATAATTAACCCTTTTGTTAGACCACAAAAAGCTGAATTTCGAATTGAAGAACTGTTCAATCTCACTCAATATATACAAGATCATTTTAAATATGGCAATATAATAGTATGGCATTTGTTGAACTGTCAGCAGAATATGACACTGTGACTAATGTTTATTTAGATATAAGAAATGCCATCCTCAATCAAGTGTGCTGGCTCTAATACTTTTTAACACGACCAGCCTATAGCTTCAAACTGCAGGAATTTTATGTACACTGATGATCTTGCTTTGGATCAGTGGTAAATAATACCCTTACAAGCTATTACTACTTAAGTATTAAGGGAGTCGTTAAGTTTGGGGTCGTATGGAGAAGAACACATCTGCAACCCATAATACTAAAAAATTTACCAAAATTAGAAATAACCAGTCTCTTACCTACAAGAAACATTTGTATATCCTGGGAAAAATCAGTTTTCTTATTGAGGGTTGCAAAATTCTATCAGAAACTTCATTACCAGGACATAATGAGGCATAGAAGTTTTTGAATAGGTTAATATTAAGAGTATGTGGATGTAATAATGTGTGTGGATGTAAGGGTAATACGACAAGATGGGGCTATGGCACAGAAGATAACAGCAAGTGTGATTGTGAAGAAACTCAGATTGTAAGCACACGATCCCGTATAGCCTGTGTTCAGCCACCTGCATAATAGAGGACCTGCATCAAACTCTCAATATGCACTAAAAGTAGATGAGTTCTGATTAAATTATATGAGTTTGGGTCAATTTTGTGATAATTTACGGTTTCTCAATACATTTTTTATAAAAGTTTCATTTTTATCTTTTTTTTACCATGCTTGGCTAATGTCACCAAAAATTATTCTCAGAACAGATAGTTTTATCCAAAGGAGATGACTTTAGCATCACCAGGACATTCCGAATACAACTTATATGCCAGATTTGACTTATTGATAGAACATGCCAACACAGTTTTTTGTCAGCATTATGTGCCCAATAAACAGCTAAGTATAGATGAATCTCAAGTTGGAACAAAATGCCAAACCACCATCAAGCAATAAATTGAATTAAATTTGAATTAAAAAACATCTTAAATGGGGCATAAAATTTTCGATACTCTATTACTAAATATTGTTAAGGTTTTTGTTTATATCTTGTGGCACAATCTAATGAAAATAAGGATGAAATAAAAAAAATAGATCTTGGTTCTGTTGTGGTGGAAAACCCCTAAGTTTGGAAAATCATTTCAATAAATGATACTGTCTATTTACTGACAATTTCTTTACAAATATAGAGTTATCCAAGTCACTTTTGGAGAAAGGGACATGCATAACTGGCACTATAAGGCGCAACAGAAAGTTTATATCTAAAGAAGATAGCAATATTGGAATTGTAACAGTAAATAAGAAACCTGGAAATTATGAAACAGGAAAAATCTAGCCTATAACCAATTCATGGGTGGTGTGAATGAATCTGATAAAATGCTAAACTCATTCTTAGATGAAAGGACATTGAAGTTTTGAAAAAAAATAGGATTCAATATTTTTGGAAGAATGACTCTAAATTCATATATAATTTATGGACAAAATTCCAATAAGAAAATGACCAGGCTGGAATTTACTTCAAGTATTATAAGTGTACTAGAAAAAAATTGCTAGATGAAAAAAATGAACCTTTGTCGAAACTTCTAAAAATTGCCAGGATGAATATTACAATGATGTGTGGTATACAGCAGTAAGAACAGAAATGATCCAACTTAATTTGCTCCATATCTAAAAATTGACTGCACGGTATTTGCATAGGAAAACACATTTGTAAATAAATCTTGTACATTTTCCATATAATTTCTGTAATTTTCTTGACAATAAATATGTTGTATTCAATTTCTGTGTTTTTATTATCACAATATAAAATCTTCTGAAGAGAATGCTGAAAAATTATGAAGATAAGTGTATTGTAACGGAAATGGTGGATATTTTTCTCATTCATATAAATTACTGGCATTTTTAGCATATATGTATTGATAAAATATGTATGGCACTAAAAGGAATAATGAAACTACCTATTTATTTTTGTCTATACTTACATTAGCACAAATATCTGAACTATTTTCACACGTTCCTGTTATTTGTTTTGGTCTCAAAACATCATTCCAATTTTGGGGATCAGAATGTACAGTGAAAGCACCACTCTTACAGAAATGACATCTCACTCTTATTTTACCTGACTTCATTGCCTTGCATGTTGGACAAAATATGTAAAAATGTACTTTGGAATTATGTAAACCTAAAACAATTATCTACTCTGGGCAATATTCTCATTACATTAATAATAGCAATATAGAATTTCCAATGTGCAAATATACATATAAATAAATAGTAAGGTAAGACAGGCTAACGTTGAATTTTTCAATTTAACTGTACATAATTTATTGAAAAATTATTATAAACACATTTTTTTTTATTACAATATTGTAATTTTTATATTTTGCAAAAGAAATTACAGCCTAACAAAAAAAGCTTATCGACATTTTTTACAAAACTTTTCATACGTCAATGGTACCACTAGGTATGGACAACATTGAAATTTTTCTACTGAAATATGTGTACAATCAACAGAATACCTTCACAAATTCTCAACAAATTATTCAAAACTTACTATTTTGTGAGTTTAGCATTTCTCTTTCCATATTACCACCTGAACCTGAACTATCATCATAAGAGAACATACTATCATCCAAAGTTTTACTCAACGGTTGACTGCTCTGATCGTCATTTTCTTCAATAAGGCTGCTACTACTTTCTTGAGGTAATTTTATTATCTTCCTAGTAATTTTAACAGCATGAAGAATACTTTGCTGTCCCAAATCACATTCCTTTGATAATGATAATATAAATAAGAAATAAGTTGGGATTTAATTCATTAATTACCTCAATTTTAATTTCATCTCCTAATTCTTTTCCAGCGAATATTATCTTCACTTCGTCTGGTTCCAAACCTAGTTTAGGAGCTACTATTTCTTTAACATTTTTTATATCCCACGTCGGATCTAAATCCACGGTAATTGTATTGCCTCCTATGATTTTAACGTATATACTTAATGAATTTGAAATAGACTTCTTTCCGAATGATAATATTTGGAACATCCTATGTAAAAAATTCTTAAAAGCGTTAATTATAAAGCTCATTTTTTGATAACATTACTCATGGGTCTTATATAGGTTGTAGAAACTCACAAATACATGATATTAAATATTTATCAACAAAATAAAATTATCTTATCATATAATTCAAATTTTTAAGATTTTTTCTCTGTCAAATATACATAACCTTAGTTTCTAGCATATGTTTTGTTTTAACCTTGCTTATGTCAAAAGTACAATGTAATGTTGCCGGTGGTACGAATGTTTCTTTGAATCCTTATAAATTTTTCATAAAATGTAAATGATTTGTAGTTTTGAATATTCTAATTGAAATTCTTAATAAAACTCTGTTATCAAATAACACGAAAGAATTTCTGAAGATCCAACCCACTTATTGAAAACTATGTTATAATTTTCAGAAACCTGGATCTACCCCGACCGACTAACACCAATTAATTATGTCTCTTAATATAAGATCGGTACATTGAAACGTTTTATTATAATTTGAGAAGTTTAATTATTTTCATATTCGAAAAGATCGTGAATATCTAAAATAACAAAGAATTCTGACGTCGTCACCGACGTTCCATGGTTAAAATAACCAAGTACAATATTAGACAAGGACGGGAATAGATCATTAAAGCTTTTCAAAAATTACTTTGCAAATTAAAAAAGAAACAGTGCTGTATTTAATATATATTATAATTATTTGAATATGTTTGTCGGATATTACGTATTCTTAGTAACCCTGGTAAAATAAAAGCGCCGCCAAAGAACACGTGCTCTTACATAAAATATTTAGTTTGGTTTCGACCACACAACAGTAGCTGTTCGCAAAGATGTATTTGATCCATGGTATAATTATTTTAATTTGCTACTCAATAAAAGATAGAACCACCCGTCATCTTTTATAGTTTCCATTATGTATTATGGATACTAATAAGTATCTTTATGAACTTTGAAATAACTGTAAAATAATATTGAATGAATTCTCCAATGTGATGTTGCAGCTTGTCATGTTAAAATGGACGTCCAAAACATCTTGTCCATTGAAACCTTGTAGTATATACAGAGATCGGCATAAGTCGAACTCCGAACTCACCGCTACCTTTCAACACTGTGTAAGACGTACTATAATTCTGAAAAACGGGCTCTGTTGCCGACGAGCTGGGTTCTGCACGACTGGTACCGGTAACAACTAACGAAAATACGGAAACACTCGCGAACATCCGTCATTTCATGCAGGATGGAGCTTCGCCGCACTACGCGTTATGTGTGCGGGAGTACCTTAAAGTTCATTTGGGAAAATGGATAGGCAGGCGGGGATTCGTTGAGTGGCCCGCACGGTCATATGACCTGACGCCCTGTGATTTCTTCCTGTGTGGCCTTCTCAAGGACCGCTTTTGGTAAGATGACCACGCACCCTTCCCGACCTTCGAACTGCAATTGAAGAAGGATTTGAGACTTTTCGCGAACAGCTAGACATACTTCACCGGACCTGCTCCTCCGTTTAGAAACGTTGTCGTAAATGCATTGATCCAGATGGGCATCAATTTGAACACTTACAGCTAGGCCCCTTTCACACCAAACGAATCCGAATCAATCTGGATCACTCCGAATCAAGTTGAATCTGATTCGTCATCTCTCCACTCTTTCACACCAGCTGAATCAACCTGAATCTATAAAAATCCTTTCATCTTCTTTTTGTTTTCCTTCTTTTAGTTGCTTTTCAGCTATCATCATGGACGCAGTTGTTTTAAATGCAATAGTGTTTCGTAGGAGGCAACGGCGGAAACAGAAAACAAGAAAAGTGTGGATACATCACATAAATAGGAAAAGGTCGGATTTTGGTATGTTTCATCATTTACATCCTGACCTACAAAATGATGAGAAGAAATTGCGTCATAAATCGCAAAATTTTCTTTAACTTTTAAATTAATAACTCCACGTCCATCTCGTATGGTTGTTGATTCAAGACTGAGCGGACGAGGAATGTGACAAGTTGATCAAGTGCGAGTTCGAATCAAACCTGATTGAACCAGATTCGTCCGGTCTGAAGGCGGGAAAAGAGTCCCTTCACATTTAAACGGAGCGCTCGAAGCCGAATCTTGGTCAATCAGATTCAACTTGATTCGGAGTGATTCTGATTGATTCGGATTCGATTAGTGTGAAAGGGCCCTTACATTTCTTCGAATCTCTTTTGTTCTTTTAATAAATTCATTTTGACACTCTGTATAACATAAAGAAAAATCTCATATCAAATCCCGCAAAAACAGGATTGCGATATTGCTTGTACAAAGTTCTACATCACACGACTGCCAGTTAATTAGTCAAAAAGTTGATGCAACACAGTGCAATCGTTGATTTTAAAAAATCGACATTTGTTTTTAATTCGTAAAATATTTCCTCTTTGTTAGACAAATTCAGTGACTTAAAATAAGGTAAATGTTACCAGAAATATTTTTAATTCATTTCTATTTAAAAAACAGCTTTCATATTTGGGCTAGTTTCACTGAGATAAGGCTTCGTATACGTATAGGAATATAACAGAAAAGGAAATTTTAAGGACTTTGGACGGTTTTTTAAAGTCTGGCGTCGTCAGCGGGATTACAAAAGAGGTGAGCGTCCGAACATGGAAAGGTGGTCGGGGGCCATTAAACTCTGGGCAGCAGTAGTCATCGTTTAATTATCGCGAGGAGCAGACTGTAACAGACTTCTAACTCTATTTCCAGGCAGAATCGCGAGGTTCTTTTTGCGACTGGTACATTGAATTTGTTCGTTAACCTTACGAGTCGTCTTGACAAAACGATGTTGCCAATGTCGGTCTTCGATTTAAAAATAGCTGGGGAATCAAACTACATATATTTATATAAATATGAACAACTCTAATAATAATATATTATTATCATAAAAATTACGTTAGTCGGAAAACAATTATTAAAATAATAAATTTAATGTTGTTTCCTTATAAAGTACTTATTTCCGTGACGGGGAAAATTATTTAAAGTTACAAATTGGTAGGTTAATCAATTATCAGGTCACATTTACATTGCTAATGTCTACATACATCCATAATTTTATAAAGATTGATATCAGAAACATGACAGAAACTAACAATGTAGCACTTCCAGTTGTTTGGTTTACCTATAGAATTAATATTAAAGATAGAAAGAACAATGTATTGGAGTTTTTTTAATCGGATCCGAACTGTCGATAGAGAGACAAATACACTCTCTATCTCCATTCTATTTGGATCGTCAGAGTTTCGAGTAGTGGGAATGACAAAAAAGAGAATGACAAATTTTGATTTTGACAGCAAGTAGAGAGATATAGATAGTAGTAAACCGATGCTCTTTCTCTCTTTTCCAATATTACAATTCTACATCCATGGCTCTCCCCCTCTCTATCTATCTTTAACATTAACTCTATGGCTACCTAAACTGCCCCCGAAACAATCACTTATATTGACAATTGAAATGATTTATGAAACTTTAATGAATATTTCGTCAATAGTCAGCTGCTCAGTGAATCTCTCGAGCTGTTTATTGTTTGTGAACGGTATGCCAAAATCGATTTAGGCTTTAGGAATAACTTAACCTCGGTAAAAGTTGGTTTACACTTTTGCAAATGACTAAGTATTTTTTGTAAAGCAAAACTTTTTTATTCTTTTCATATAAACTTCAGATTTTACTTTCCAAAATTTTGGGCACTATTAAAATCACCACAAAGTCTTCTCATTCCATTGATCAATCGATTCAATCGTTTCCGACGCGAACAATCAATGCATATAGATAAGAACGATTATCGATAGCGATTGTCAATTTAATTGATCATCTGGGGGGCATTGACCGTGGTGACTAACAGCTGCGATACATATTGCTAGTACAATTCTATAGTTTACACATCCAACCTTATAAAATTTAATGAGTAATAGCTTGAATGAAATATCGAAATCAACTTTAATACAAAAATAGTTCATTATCTCTATTGACGAGTTGAACTACAAATTTAAAAATTACTATAATTTATATCGATGGGATGTTCCCTGGAATGAAAAAGATTTCTAATTTAATAACTTGTCATAATCCAATTTTTCTAAATAAATGACTTTTCATATGATTTGGCAACATCAGCTGACTATCAGATGGGATTGTCATTGTTTTGAACAGTCGTCAGCCAATAGAAGTCGAATAAACAATTCCGTTGCATGCTATTCGCAGTCCGCTGCGAGCCAAGGACATTATACTAACAGTAATGTGATGTGGAGTATGAATTGTTGATGTTTATAAAGTGAAATACGGAGTCAAAAAAGTGTTTTTGTTACGTTTTACACCAGTATTAATATGATTTATGCAGGTAGAAACAAATTCGAGGTAAATTTTAAAACATTTTCCCCAAAATTACGTATAAGTCGAGTTTTTTGTCTGACTTTTCATTGTTCATTATGATGTAAAACAGCTGATACCAATCTGAGAAACGTCAATGATGTTTTGAAGAAATTATAAAAGTTCAGTGGCTATTCACAATTATCATATTTAGTTCACTATATAATTAAAGAACCGTTAGCTTTAGTTGTTGTCTATATTTTTATGTTTCTTTGTTCTGTACTAGGAAAACGTACTAATCGAACTGAAAATGTCAGCCGTTTATTGACATCTACGTCTCAATTTCCACATACAAAATTGTTTTGAATAGAACTTTTTGTTAATAAGCTTGTATGAAGAAATTAATTATGTTTCATTTTATGCTCATATCCAGGGAAATTCACTTTTCTGTTATTATCTGTCCAATGCTAATTTTAGTCGGGCCTCTATGTTACTAGGGAATTTAGTATTTTTCTTTATTTATTTTGTTTTTTATACAAACAACAGTGAGTATGATGGTTAGTATTTACTTTAAACCAAAACATTAGAACTTTATCTTTGTTTATGTTTACATTAATTATTTTTGTATGACAAAATGTGCATTTTAAACTTTCTTTGCACCTTAACTAAGATTTGTATTACTATTTTATTGAAAGTTCTTAAAAATATTGGTTTCTTGATTATTAGAATAATTTACCATAACAATATATGATTTATTTTTATTTTATTCTTAAAATGTTTGGAGTTTGTAATTTGTAATTGAGTTTATCAGAATAGGAACTTCCAGAGAAATCATTATGATAGGAGCCCTCAACTGCAGAGTAGGACGAGAAGCCAATAACAATATTGTGGGAGCTTATAGCAAGGAGACTCATAATAACAATGGAGAATGTTTACTAGCCCTATAGGAATAGAATAATAAAAAATTATGGTTTCTACCAACATAGATATATTCACAGATGTACCTGGATACAAAACACTCACCAGAACTTAAATCCTATTGAACACTTTTGGGATGAACTTCGGGATAGAAATCCTGCACCAGCCATGAAATCTGACATCAAAACGGAGCTCTCTTAAGAATGGGAGACCATCAAACATGATTGAGTAAAGAAACTTATCGAATGGCAGTTTTTGCTAGTGCCAATGGGGGGAACACTAAATATTTATAGCTTAATTTCAAATAAATTGTTATTTTGAGGAATTTAAGGGAGTATTCCAATCTAGAAGCCTAAATTTTAGGAATTTTTGAAACTTACGTAAACAAAATTAAAGACATTTTTACTATCCATTTTTTATATATTTATTGATTTTCTAAGGATATAAAAAAATTGTGTAAAAAAAAATTTCAATAAATTACATGCCAGGGGGGCTATAAAAAAAAGGTGCACCCTGGTTGATTCCAGACCTTGTAGTGATCTGGAACAAAAAAATTTGAAAAATTATTCTATCTGTAAAGATGTCACTATTTCATTGACCTTAGCCAAAAAAAATACACAAAATGGCGTCAACATGAAATATCAATTTTTTTGCCCCTTTTTTTTTGATCTTTTTGAATTTTATTTATATATTATTTCCTTGCCAAAAAATAACTGAATAACAACATAGACCACTCATTAGAAAGTTAAGACTAATGAATTTGAGATGCTAAAATAATAAAAAAAAATGGAAGTTACAGAGTTCGGACATAAAACGTGCGACTTGAGTCGATTTTTTTTGCTCATGAGTGTAGTTATGGCAATATTATAGATGATTATTGCAATGGAACAACAAATATTTTGTAAAATTAAAAATTCATCCATTTACAAATGGGTTACAGTCTCAAGAAATAAAAATAAGATTGTCATTTTACAGTGAAAGCTTTTCTATATCAATAGTGAATTGTGAAAGCTTTTCTATATCAATATATTGTATAATTGCTTGGTCCAGAATTTTACGATGACTTGTGTCTATTATTTTCAACAATCTAAGTTATTTCGCTAAGGACGAAGATGACTTATGAAAGGGAGGTCTTGTGACCGTGATTACTACAGAAATTAGTGGAAGAAATTGTCCTAAGTGTGCCTAAAAACAAAAGAAATTACAGCACAGACCGGCATTTCCATAAGGATTTAAATATGACACAAAGGTGGGTGCCTCGACCTCTCAGTGCAAAACCAGCGCCGTGTAGAATGTTGTGAGCGATTTTTAGAGCTTTGTCGCGAGGACCAAGCAGTTGTAACAGGTTATAAAACTTTGGTCATTCACTATGTTCCGACATCCAAAATAGACCCCACGGAGTGGCAATGGAAAAAAGCAAACGTCACGAAAAGCACCAAAGGTGTGATGGCTACAATATTGTAATGATGCTCTTATTTATTTATACGATTTCTTTTCATGGGATTAATTAATAAACACTGTCTCTTACGTTCTTATTTTATTTAAATACCTTTCACTACACTTAACTTATTTATATAAATTCACTTTTCACTATCACTTAACTAATTAAATAATTTATTTAAATTCTTCGATTACTTTCTACTTAGGTCTGTTCACTACGACTATATATTATCAACTAACTAAACTGCGCTTCACTAACTTCTTATATATCCCAAAAGAAATTCTCAAAACTTTTAGAAAATAAAGAAACAAAACAAATAATTAAATAGAAATCAATCAAAAGAAACAATGTAAATAAACCACCTGCTACAATAAAAATTTATATAAAACAAACATTTAACGAACTCCGCTGTTTATAAAAAGTATATCAAAGGTGCCGAATTTTTGAATTCCACTACATCTAGGGCGGAGACGCGTTCGTAACAATATTTTGGGACTAAGAGGGTATCTTTTTGATTGACTAATAAAATACAATTATGAAAGCGGCATATTACTCTGGCTTACTTAGACATTTGCGTCAAGAAATGATCGTAAAAAGGCGTAGCTGAGGTGTGCGTTTACTTCATGACAATGCTCCAATCCACACTACTTCGCTTTCCAAGGTTACTGTTACTGTTACGGAGATTGAACAGCCACCATATAGCTCTGATATTGCACCAACCGACTACTTTTTGTTTGCAAAAGTGAATTACACAGCTACTGCCATCACTAAATCCGCCACCAGAACCTTTGAAAACGCTATTAGCTGGAAACACATCTCAATCAAAGTTGTTTTTGTATAAAATCCGTAAATTTAATTGCTTCTACGTTACGTACTCGAGAGTGGGAAAACCATCGAATTTATTTGTTTATACCTCTCAAGGATCAACCAAAATATTGTACATCCAATGACATTACGATAATTTCAACATCTCTGAAAGCATATTAATACACATACTCACCCGCTATAGTTTGGTTGAATTGTGATAAATATACATATATATGTTTGACGTTAGGTATTGTAATAAGTTTCTGATAAAAATTTTCATCAAAACGTTCTAATTGTTACAGCTAATTTTCAAAAGTTTACGTTTAACACGTGTGACAGGACAACGTCTGTCGGGTCCGCTAGTACTTATTGTAAAACTTTTCTATCATGAAATCCTTCCCATTAAATAAAATAAAATTTTTTAAAATTATTGTCTACAACACATTTGCAATTCGAATAGATTCATATTTTTTGCAATATACAGGTGTTACATATGTACACAATTTATACAAAAACATCTGGGAAACTATTTAACACTTTGTAGTCCGGGAGCCAGCAACAGAAATATACGACCAAGTTCCTCAACTAGTGAACGTAATCTGCGGCTCGGTGGGTGAGATGACATGAGAAAAAAAATTTATTCATGTCCTCCCAACTAAAAATTTGTGAAATTGTGAATATCCCAATATCTCAAGGAATCAAAATAATCAGCTGACTATACTATAGTGTATAATGCGTCAAATGGCGCCTCGAACATAAAAAATATATATTTTCAGTGATTTCCTCTCAAAAACCGTCAGCTGATACTTTGGAAGATTTTTTTTATATATCAGCAGTATATTAACAATCAGTTTACAAATTTTCAGCTGGGAGGAAATGAGTGAATTTATTTTTTTTTTGTCGTGCTTGGTAGGTTACTGCTGCTTATTCCATCTACCGAGCCGCAGCTGACGTTCACTAGGTTTTATTAAATAACTCTCTGGCACCCGGACTATTGATTTCGATTTAGTTTCCTACATTCTCATACAAATACAGGGTAGTCATGAGGCACTTTACATACTTCTACCTGTTAAGTCCATCAGGGAAGATATCATGAGGCTACTAAAAAGTGCCAACTCCTCGTTATTAATTTACAGCTGGACTCGACAGGGTTATATGTAAATTTTTTTCTTTAAAACTCATCTTCATACTATTTGACAGATTTTGAAAATATAGCGATATACTATTTGTTTCACTTAGTCGGAATACCTTCTACTTACAGAAACTGTCAAAATAGCAGTATTACAAGCGGTTTTTTATTGGGAACGTTGCAATGAAACAGCAAAGTGGACTAACTTTAATATATTTTCCGAGCTTTCGAATACTTATGTATTCATCGTCTGGGAAATATTTAAGATTTTCGGTGGTTTTGAAACGTATTAATATTCAAATTGACTTTGATAATGAATTTTGAAATCTATGAATTTCGAATTTTTACAAGAATTAATAAGAGTAAAAGGTTTGTTCTAACCTGCTAATCGGTTGGAACACGTAATCTCTATTGCGCATAATCGTCACCGTACCATGGACGGTTTTTTGATGGGTTGGAGCGAACCTAATCATAGAAATTCCAGGACCGGCTTTGAAACAATCATTTAGGTATTCGCGTTGAATATTCCACCTTATACCAGATTATTTTCAATTGCAATAAGTTATTTTAAAACTACACAAATAACAAATAATAAAATTTATCGAATTAAAATAACAAATAACAAAAAACCGTATCTAATAGCAACAATTTCAAAACAATAACTAAAATTATGTAGTTAATACGTATAAACAGGAACTGAAAAAAATATAATAATTGCAACGAAATAAAAATAATTTAAAGTAGATTGTGGATATGGAAACTAGCAATCTCTACACATTTTTGTTTATGAATTGTTAATTACTGTATAGAATTACGAATAAGGTGCAGTTCGTTTCTAATAGTATTACAAAAAAATCAATTAGTTGTTCATTATTTAAATTCTCTATACTGTACATTAGTTTGTGTAGTAGTTTCAATCATCCCTAAGTGTGGTAATAATCGTGATTGAAATAAAGGGATCTTGAAAGCCTAAAAAATATTAAACTTAGTATGAATTTAAAAAATCAAATAAGCTGTGTAAACACTAGAGATGTGTCGATACCACAATTTTTCGATTCTCGATACCGATACATCGATGTATAATAGCCGTTTGTAAAAAAAATTCTCTTACTACTCGTAGAAACACATTCATAATTTGGCAATTTCGCAAATATTAAAACAAACAATGGTTTAATAAAAACATTTATTCTGAAATTAAATTGGATCAATCCTTAACACATGGTCTACGTTAAGCTCTTTGGTTTTTTGGTTATTGTATCAAAAATCATTATCCAAGTTATTTTAAAAGCAGGATTTTTCTGTACTTTACACCTAATATAGCAAAGACGATATGGAACTACTTTCTCGGCGCAATAAATGTACCGAGGCAGTCTGTTGTTAAACAAAGACAAATATTTTAACAAATGATTTTTCAAAATACGATAATTTCATTTTGATAACAATGTAAACTGGATTAAAAATAATTTTCCGTCCATTTACTGGTATCGGTATCGACTTTTTGGGATCGATTCTCGATACCGATACCAATGTCTAAGAATCGATGGTATCGAGAATCGACTCATCCTTATTAAATACTACAGCCAATTAAAATTTATAGTCAATTTCACATATCACTTATAAATTAATGAAGAGGAGGGGTTGACACTTTTTAGTAGCCTTCCTGAGCGGCTTTACATATGGTAAAACTATGTAAAGCTCCTCATGATTTACCCTCTATAATTATATTCTTCCTTAGGGGCTCTACATGTGGTAGAAGTATGTTAAGTTCCTCATACCTTACCATGTATATCATACATTTGTTTAAGTACTATTGTCTTTTTTGTTTTATTTTCGTTCTTTGTTTCCACTTAGTCGCCCGGCATACCGCCAACAACAGAAGAAATAGCAACATTAGAGGACTCTACTTGGTGGAATAAAAAGCAATTTAGAAAATCAAACAAGAATAGCTCAAATAGTAACAGCTTCGCTATAGACACAGATAAACAGGTGTGTATATAACTTAAATGAGAAATCCAATTAAATTAAGTATTACAAGGGTACGAGAATGGTCCTAGAAATACCTGGCCTGACCTAGAGATGGCGGTAGTTGCTTGTATTAGAAAGTACATAACTTATGTTTCAAGTTTGGAGACGCCACGTTGTTTAATATTTGTTGGCAGCCATCAATGGTGAATGTTTTCAGTGAACTTGTAAACATGTGATACAATACTTTTATTTGTAATGCCTTAGCCCAACCAATATAAAAGCTGAACCAGATTCAACTCTGGGTGAGACTGCTCCTTAGTTATTAACAGTAAAATATTGTGTAGTGAAGTTTAAACAAGGCCGCGAAGACCAGCATCGTAGCTCGACCAAATGAGGTTACGACACTAGAAATGCTGAAAATTTGGATATGCGCTCAATGGAACAAAAACAGCATCGTGAAGATTTTTCCATCGAGTGTTTGGCAGTGTTTCACAGAAATAAGGCCGAATTTTTGCGGGATGAAACGTAGGTCCATCACTTCACACCAGAAACAAAAGAACAATGAAAACAATAGACTGAAAAGGGTTCCAAAGAAGGCACAGACCGTTCCATCTGCATACAAGATCATGGAGTCGGTTTTTTGGGATGCGCCTGGGATCATTTCCCTTGATCTTGAAAAAAGAAAAACTATCAACGGCGAGTGTTATGCGAACTTATTGCAACGTTTAAGCGAAGAAATTGAGCAAAACGGCTGCATTTGGCTGATAAGAAAGTTGTTTCATCAAGAAAATGCACCACCATATGAGTTATTGCAATGGCAAAATTAATGAATTAATGTTTGAATTTCTACCTCATGCAATCTATTGGCAGAATTAGCCCCCTCGGATTATTTTCTGTTCCCAGACTTGAAAAAATGGCTGGGTTGTCAAAGATTTACAAACAATGAAGAGATGATGTCGTCAGTTAATGACTATTTTGAGAAGCTTGACGATTCTTATTGGATATCGAACTTATTGAAAATGGGTAAAGTGCATGGAGCTAAAAGATTACGTTGAAAAATAAATATATTTTTTTTCCAAAATATTTTTGTGTTTTCTTTGTTGGGACAGCTATTTCTGGGACCATCCTCGTAGTTATCCAGTATACCTACAATTGTATGCTGATAACACGGGACTAGACGCTAAATTTGACTTTACAGTAGAAAATTTCGATATATAGGTCGTAATTAGACTTAGTATTTATATCTGAGAGACTCATTGAACTACATTTTTTAAAATCTATGGTTTTAATCATAATTAAAGATAAAACCATTCAACTAAATTTGCTTACTATTTTTATAAAAATCTATCGTAACAAAATAATATAAAAGTCTACGCTTTCACATTTTCTTTTATGTTTATAAGTACTTCTTGTTACTTTTCTTAAGTTTTGATTTACATTTACTCCCATGTATTCACAGTTATCCAGACTATAGGGTAAATGAATATAAGGCAAAAATTGAAGTAAAATAGTAAGAAAAGAAGGTATGCTAAATGGGTAGTTACTAAAGTGATAAGGAGTCCAATTGGATTATGAGATTTATGTGCAAAAACTGCCTTCATTGTGGGAGAAAGAGCATGACCAAATTTGCTTAAATGTAAAAAAATAGTTACCTGGAAATACTCGAACCCGTCAGACATTCACTCTGGTTCTACCTGATAACCAAGAGATATTAATCTGACTTATCGACTGGTTTAGTAGTTTCCTCAAACATCGATCCATCCAGGTCGCTATCGGTGGTAATAAAGGTGTTCTCCAGGGATGGATTTTGTCATCGACTCTCTCCTATACATCAACTATCTACTCTATAAAACTGCAAACCCGCTGACAATAACACACTGGTGTCGTCGTATACCGATCTTAAAAACATTCTGGATAGGGGTAAACGCAATCTGATTGAGTTTAATGCAGCAAAGACCCAGGCTGCTGTTTTTATAAAGAAAGCTGGCACCTCAGCTCAGGATTTGGTTCTTTCTGGACATAAATATCATCATTACCGCAAATTCGCTTGTTGGTTGTTTAGGTTGGGACTATTAGGTCTTGGCACAGTTACGTAGCCGATTTAGTTAAGGCAGCTTTGGAGTCTTTTTTTCACCAATTTAATGTTTTCTGGAGTAGTCACCATCATAAGACCTCCCCCACGTGGGTCATTTTCTAATGATTCTCGTTCATAGTGAAACAATTTTTAATTGAAAATGATGCTCACAAATCACGGTAAACACCCTTCATTATGTTTTTGTTCATATGTTTTGTGTTTTGTCAAAAATTTGAGACATTTTTCATAACAATTTGACTGAGTGGTTGTTAGAGCTCTACTATAATAAAATGGATCGAAGCAGCAAGCTGAAACTTTGTGTAAAGCTTATTGAGACTTGTCACTGACTTAACCTGCGCGAAGTTATCTACGGGTTTCTACCAAGGATGTTTTTTTTACAAAATAAACTGAACTGAACGAAAAATTTTTAATAGAGGAGGTATATAATGACATTATGATAGGTTACATAATTTTAATACCGAAAATTGAAGATTAAGTGGATTAAAAATTTTTAAACATACACATTTTTGTACATATTCCACGACTCTGAAACGAAAACCCGAAAAATAAAAATCTCCTAATTAGAAAACGATTAACCAAAAATTATAATGTAAGTACTTTTAAAAACATCAAAAAAATTCATAAAGTTTACGTTTAAGCGCTGACACGCATCATTCTTTTTGAAATCGAACCTCCAAAATTTTTTCAAATTTTCTTTGACTATTGCGAAGAATACTTACGAGTTCTGGCTATTAAATAACGAGATTGGTTACGTAAAAAGAGTTTTATTATAAAAATTATTTTAAATTCGAATGCTCCCCTTCAATATACGCCCCTCCCTTCGCCACACATCTTTCCATACGTTTTTTCCATTGATCGAAGCAGTGCTGGAAGTCTTCTTTGATGAGGGCCTTTAGGAACTCTGACGTTTTTTGCTTCATCGCTTCCATCGACTCAAATCGGGCTCCTTTCAAAGCAGATCTTTTTCTAACCATTCAAGGAAATCTGAGCAGACCCGTTGACGCAAGAGCTTTTGGCCAGAAGCTAGATTTTTTGACGTAAACTTCGCACAGACTTTTATCATGTGTAGTTCCTCGTGTAAAATTTTTCCAGCCATTTCTTTATCGGCGTTTACAGCCTCGGATGCTCATTCGACGATCGACGCACAATTTGGTTGATTTTGGTCACTGTTTCCGGAATTGAAACAGTCACAGGGCGATCTGGGCGCTTGTCATCTTTAGTGCTCTCTCTGCCATCACTAAAGCGTTTACACCACTTAAAAACACGCGCACGAGATAGAGAATTGTCCCCATAGGCCTCTTGCAACAATTTATAGCACTCAGTCGGAGTTTTTTTTTTCAATTTAACGATAAATTTGAGATTGATACGTTGTGACGGAAACGTGTTTTGGGACGTGCATAGACAAGATATCTAGATACCCAACGCACTACTTGTCTGGGGCGCCCTCTAGGCGCACAGTCTTGTTATTTAATAGCCAGACCTTGTATTAAGCAATCTATTAACAAAAAATTGTAAGAATTTTTTTAAAAGGCCCAAAAAAATTCATGAAGTTTAAATTTAAGCATTGACGCGCATCGTTCGTTTTGAAATACTTATTAAGTATCGTTCACAATAGTCAAAGAAAAAATTTGGGTCTTCGATTTCATAACGAACGATGCGCTTAAGCATAAATTTTATGAATTTTTTTGACTTTATAAAAAGTACTTACATTACATTTTTTTAATATTCGTTTTCTAATAGTTATACAATTTTTCTTATGTTTTTAGTCTTCTGTTCAGAATCGTGAAATATGTAAAAACACAAGTTTAAAAATGTTTTATTCACTTAATCTTCAATTTTCGGTATTAAAATTATGTATTCTATTATAATGTTATTATATATCTCCTCTATTAAAATTTCTTCGCAAAAGTTCAGTTTATTTTGTAGAAAAATTTTCGTGTTAGAAATCTACGGATAACTTCACGCGGGTTCCAAATTAGTAACAATTACGAGGAAAGATTCGCATTCAATTTGCATCGATTGAGTGATGAAAAACTGATCAATATAAAAATTAATTCAATAACATTTATCAATTTTTTTAGTTCAACAAAGTTTTTGTGGAAGATGAAGCTCTCATCAACAAAAAATTACCAAAAGAGTTACTCTTACGAATTTTTTCCTACTTAGATGTTGTGTCGTTGTGTAGATGTGCCCAAGTTTCGAAAGCCTGGAATATATTAGCCTTAGATGGTTCGAATTGGCAAAGAATTGATTTGTTCGACTTTCAAAAGGATGTAGAGGTAAATATGAATAGATCATTGAATAATCGTTTGATTTGATCGTATGATAATATCCGATCTAGCAATTTTCATTCTTTATATAATTTTTACTTATTCCAGAAATGTCAAAAAACTTTCATCAATTTGAAATTGTGCCAATTGAACATAAAATAGATTTTTTCTATTTAAGAAAACTCTTGTCTTTTCAAATATTTCTATTCGATGTAAAAAAATCCTCACTAAACATGAGCTCTATATGTCAACTCTAAGGGGTAGGTTTTTATTTCAGTTTCTCATTTAATTAACCCACCAACGAGTAGTGTGACATATACATCACATCAAACATAACCTAACAATTCGCCACCTCTGTTATTGTGGTTTTACGTGTGTATTCATCCTCATATTTTCTCGTTGCGCATCATCTCCTTCAGTTTTTTGTATGTTCTTCCCCAGAAAAGGTGTAATAACTATTTTTGTTATTAATTACCTATTTTTTTTCTCAACCAAATTTTCTCACTGGCGTTTCTCTCTCAGATAGTTCTAAAAGTAATTAATTACTTCGGACCACCCTGCAAGCAGTATGGCCAGTACCAAACCCTGGAGATGAAAAGATTGTTGGTAAAGCCACAGCCCTTTCGATTCCATTCATAGATCAATTGCCGGATCATATAAAAAAATTACCTATTGACGGACAATTTATTCACTAGGTTGACCCTTCTAAAGCATTTTAATGAAAGGGGGTACTGGAACCATTCTGAAACATAGAATTTCAAAAGACTGTAAGTTAATGTCACTTGAACGAATGAAAGAGGTGGATCAAAGCAAAATTTTCATTGGGAAATGGATGGACAATAGTGTGGTTGCAACTAAGTTGGAATTTCTAGAATCTTTGGTGATATTCATACTGAGTAATTGTGAGTGTTGGTGTAGTAATGGTGTAAACAGTGTATTCAGTAAGGGTGGATGCAGTTGTATCAATTTTTCCCGGAGAATTTCCAGTCAACCTTGTGTAGAGAAAAACCATCAAGCCGCCAATTATCTTCACCTACAGTAAAAGTATGGAAGGCATTGATCGGATGGATCAAGATATTAAAAAGTAACCGAATATAAATCAGAAAAAAGAAATGTTACTGGGCAATTCTGACATGGCTAATAGATCCAGCAATAAATAACGCTTGATAGATTTACAATATCACAAAGAGGAAAATCACTAAATTTGAATTCAGACGAGAAATCTTCATAAAATATCTAACCAGATACTAAACAGTTGTGGAATCTGTGGGTCCAACAGCTCTGTTGTCGCATAGGTCATCCCGAGTTTTAGAAGACATTCGCTACGACAGAACTGATCATTTACTTGGGGAAATGTTCGAAATACAATATATAAAAAATGATTAAGTATCATATGAGACAAAAAAAAAATAATAATAAAAATTATTATTATAATAAATCAATCAAATGTTTTACAAATGAAATACAAAATTGCTTATTTCTTGCTGTATACAATCATCACTCCCATAGGACGAGTGTAACATATATGTCTCACCATTGCTGAAAAACATTCTCCCAACCTCTAATTTTAACCACAGTTTTACCATCTCCAAACGAATGACTCCGTAAATACTTTTCTACACGAAAAATTATTGTACACAAAGAAAAATGATCTAAGAACACTTGGACATTCTAAAAATCAAACTACAATTTTTTTGTGGCGTTTGGCGTTTACCGGTATTGGTTTACTACATACAAACCCTTCACAGTCTACCTGTGGAGATTATCCACGTCTAAAGGTTTCTATAACCGCAGTCTATCTGTACCCTTCATTATTCTGACTTAACTGTACTAGACTTACTGAGCCTCTTGTTTTGGACTAATCTGCATATGGTGGATCTTCTACTTTCGACTTGTGGCAGATTATGTGCGACTTGAGCATTTTCTGCTTGACTCTTGATCAAGATTGAGGTTAAGAGTTTGGGTTCTTGGTAAAGTGGGAAGTTGGTGATAGATTCATAAATTCACAATTTTGAACTAGATCTCAGCAACTTTGAGACGTAAACCTCAACCACTCTGCTGGAATATTGTTTTTGGACGTTCTAACAAGAGTGACGTTAAATGCTCCTTTGTCAATTAGGAAATTGATCGTTTAAAACTTGTCTGCGAAATTCTTTTCACTAAAATCTATGTAAGGATGAGAAATAATTTCGTCTTAGGGCAGATTACGTGGGACTTTAGCATCTACTTTACTGATTTTCTTCTTGACTGTTGACCAAGATTGAGGTTAAGTATTTGGGTTCTTGGTAAAGTGGTAAGTTGGTAATACATTCATAAATTTACTGTTTTTCTTTTTTCTTCTTGATTGTTGACTAAGATTGAGGTTAAGTATTTCCGATTTCTATCAGTTATGTTGGTACCGGGGATTCTAGTAATGTGTTGCGAAGCTCCCCAACGTCACAAGGAATTAATGCTAACAATTGTTCTAGTTGTACGGTTAATATGCTCATAAGTAATTATTTTTAAATATTGATTATAAAGATTTGCCATTCCTAAAATTATTATCATTATTTTATCTGATTTGTTTAAATTAATATAGTAATTATTTGCCTACCTTTGTTTTTTTTAATTTTTAGGGTCCAATTATAGAAAACATATCTCGTCGTTGTGGTGGGTTTCTTCGCCAGCTGTCGCTTCGAGGCTGTCAATCAATCGCAGATAGCTCAATCAAAACATTAGCTCAATATTGTAGAAATATTGAAGAATTAAATCTGAATACATGTAAGAAACTGACAGATGACGCCTGCACTGCTATATCTCGATGGTGTACCAAATTACAGAAACTAAATTTGGACAGTTGCGCAGCTATAACAGATAATTCACTCAAATCATTGAGCGACGGTTGCTCTAATTTAACCTATGTCAATATAAGTTGGTGTAGCAATATAAGTGATAATGGAGTTGAGGCGCTGGCTAGGGGATGTCCTCGGTTGAAGAATTTTGTATGTAAGGGATGCAAGCATATAACTTCTCGAGCTGTTATTTGCTTAGCGAGGTTTTGTCCTCAATTGGAAGTAGTTAATTTGAAAGGATGTAATGTGAGTATGACTATCCCTCTACGATTCATTTATAACTTGTCTTCACCTTATCCTACTGTAAGAAAACTCAGTCTGTACTTACATTTCGGGTGCGCAATGATAAATATTGCTTCACCAAATCTTCATAATTAATTTCATCATTATCGGCAATAGTATAATGCCGGTTATCAAATAGTGAAAATTTTATCTTTACAAAAAGAGATAAGGGACGTCACACTGCGAACTGAATAGTAAACAACTCGTCCATATCCGCCTTACAAGATTTAATTTTCAGAATCAATCGAATATATAGATAAACAACAACAACAACAACGTCCTACTAGAGCCTAACACATACAGAGGTCAAAAAGTTAGAAAGAGAGGTGATGACTCAATATATGTAACCATTCAATATGGAAATAAAAATGTGCGAGGCTATGAATAAGTGATTCTACATCTGTAATTTCACAAAAAAAGATTTTGAAATGAAAAAATCGCATAAATGGCATATAATTTGAAAAGAAAATTGCTCGAAATAACTCTTGGATCGACATCTAGAACGAGTCTAACCTAATTTAACCTAATCTAATACTTCATAACTTAAAAAATTGTATTTTTCTTTTTTAATTTTATATTCGAACTCAGAACCTCAGGTTACGAAATGTCAAATACTATTTTGGTTACATTACATGATTAGTTCAGTAGTTTTTAAACATTTGAATTGAAAAGAGGTCCGAGATATAACATCAATTAAGTATAAACTTAATTAATTTGACATTTTATGTAGATGATCAATTTACCGCAATTTTATATTCAATATTTAGAGTACACACCCCCACATGATCTTACATACCAAACACCACTACCATCCGTCACCGGTATGATACGAAAATGTATCAAAAAATAATTTAAACGTTAACAATATTTTGACCCTACTGGCAACTGTGGTAAAAGTATTCAGATTTCTTTGAAGGAACCATTTTTTGCTTGACAATTTCTGTTTTTTTTTTAATTAGAAGTAAGAGATTTTTTTTAATGTAGAATATAAGAGACGAAGCAGTACAGTCATTAGCAGATAAGTGTCCACGTCTTCATTATTTATGTTTAAGTGGTTGTTCAGCATTGACGGATACATCGTTAATATCTTTGGCTGCCAATTGTCATCTTCTATCAACATTAGAAGTTGCTGGTTGTTCCTTGTTTACCGATGCTGCCTTTCAAGCATTAGCTAGAGTAAGTAAAAGCTATTCGTTTTTAAAAATATTAGTTATTATTTATATTAGTTATTATTTATATTAGTTATCTATATATATATATATATATATATATATATATATATATATATATATATATATATATATATATATATATAAATGATTCTCTATTTTCCTTGGTCAAACCATCACGCGTGAACGGTTGGGCCGATTTCACTGGTTTTTTTTTTGTTGCGTTGGTTATTGTCAGGAGAAGGTTCTTATGAAAGAGAAAATTTAAAAAATGGCGCGGAAAATTAGAAAATTCAAGAATATTAAATTCTGATATAACCTTTGGACAACTTAAACTTTTTTAATGTAACATTATGACGTTTGACAGAATGCGTGCTGCAAATATCATCATCATACATGTAAAATAATTAATTTATTATTTCCCACAAAATGGATGTGAGAAAACTGAATTTATTAAGGTACATCGCGGTTAGTTCAGAACAATTACGCCTGATATTAAAAGTTCAATTTAATATGGAGTTTTGGTAAGTTTGGATAGAATAACATGAATACAATAGTTTTCTTTAATTTACAGTTGAATTTTCGTTTTTGAAAATGCCAGCAATTAAACGCTCGAACTTGCAATGCTGCGAGTCAAAGATATACAAAAGCAAGTTAAACTGACGAGCAACGTGAAACGCGGAATGAAATTGAACGAAATATACAACATAGAAATGTTGCGTTCAAACCCTATCGAGCTGATCAATGAACGTTGTATGCCAATATTGCAAGGCATCTAAGTTTAAAAATAAAGCTCATGGATTGTGTTCCGCGAGCGATCAAGTAAAATTGACGCCATTGGTATTGCCACCAGAACCATTACATTGGAAATGGGTCAGATTCTAAACATTTTTTGGCTCATATTCAGCAATACAATAATTGTTTTCAAATGACCTCATTTGGTGCAACAAAATTTATTCAAGAGAATTTTATACCAACTTTCAAGATTCAGGGTAAAATATATCATTTAATAGGTTTCTTATTGCCAACGCCGAGTGAGTGTGTGTAAACCTCTCATAACTTTTGAACGACTTGACTAATTTCCTCGCGGTTGACGCCATTCGAAAGGGCGTGACCAAAATTATATTTTGAATACAATTCGGACCGGTAGATTTTCAAAAATCTCAAAATAAAATTTCGAAAAAAAATTTTTTTAAATGTTTTTTAGTAATAACTTCTAAACGGTTTTACCGATCGATTCCAAAATCAATTCGAATTCAATATTCATCGTTAAGACAGGACGTCTGTCGGGTCAGCTACTTATTTATAAATAGATTGATAATAAATACAAATAATTTTATGAACTCATTAATAATTAAACTTCATTATCCAATTAGATATCTAATAAATAACCAATATAATTAAAATATTACTTCGTTTGCAATACAAAGTTACTGGTAGTCTTTTTAAGTTAAAAAAACTACAATATCAGAACCTCTTCCACAAATTTTTGACTTCCATAATAAGTGGATTCTATGGTGCCAACTATTAAGTTAGATTTACAAACTCTTTGGTTGGCGTTAGAGCTCTCGTTGGAAACAACTCACAAATTTCTTGACTTTCCTTTGTCATTGGGGACGTAATTGGCGGGCCCTATTCGTATCAATTACAAATGTCATTTCACAAAACCACAAAATATTTTTGGTATTTCATTTGCGTGATCAACTCTCCATTTGTTTCAAGTTTCAACATTTTTTTAGATTTCTTAATGTTGTTTTTATCCGAGTTATGGTTAAACGTGGTCATTGCTGCTGTATATGCGTGGTCATAAGCTAGCTAGGCGCTGGAACTCGAGCGTCGTACATAAAAACTGGCAATTGATCGCCCCACGCTGGAAGTCAATTTTATAATCTTACTTCTCCACCAGGAAACTCCACCAGCTTACTTAACATTCAATAAAAAATAGGCGGGAAAGCTGGAAACACCTTATGAATTAAATTAAAAATAAAAATTAAACAATCTAATATTAATACGGACACGATTATTCAAATTAATATTTATTACTAAGAAAAATAAAAAAAGTTTCACCACAAATAATAAATTGGTATTAACTGCGTATCCAAAAGAGCACAACGAATAAAATCAGTTATAATTTAAAAACAACTCAGATTTCTATATATTAAAAAAAGACTGGGGCTTATCCATGGAAATCCGGGATGGTTGCAGCCCTCAACTAGATTCCCAATTGTTGGAGTTGAGTTAAATTAGTTTCTTGTGGTGTACCGGTTGAATCCTTTGGATGTGGTTGAAACTCGAACCAGGCAGCTGTAGAACAGCGAATATAAAGAATAAAATTACCACAAATTTACTTTGATTCGTATGTAGATAGGTAGAGGAAGAATTAGATTCAATTTCTCGAATGGAATGGGAGGTCGATTACAATTTTTTCAATAACTCGAAAGTTAGAATAAATTAATCCGAAGCAACTTCTGTGCCACGTGAACACAGGATTATTCAAAACGTAACAAGCCAAATGGCATGGTTACACTCCCAGCGTGACCTTGAATGCGAGCGAGGGTGTTTATGTTTATATATCACAACGAAGGCGTCAGCACTGGCATAAAAGTGTATTAATTGACCTTTAGAACTCCAAGTTGTCTGTTTCTTAATCCTCTTCTTCTTAATTGATATTTCATTCAAATCCTGTTTGACTATGATTGTAACTGAAACATTAGAAACAGTATCGACGTAATTGTCTATTGTGATTAGAGGAACAGCAATGTCGTCTTTATCAAAGATACATTCCAATCCCTTGTTATCAGTGCGCAGGAGATTGCTGTTTCTTTAACCACGTTAATTTTAATAAAAATAATTTCGCTTCTATGTAAACCGAACTCAAAAACGTTTTGCCAGCGAACGTTCAACACGTTACCGATAGGTAGCGGTAGAGCACTAAGCGTCCATATTGTTTCAATTGGCCAATGTACTGGTGTAAATTTCTGAATACAACCCGTATGTTTACTTATTAATTTTCCTTATTTAGAATTGCAGATATCTGGAGAAAATGGACTTGGACGAATGTGTCCTCATAACAGATGCCACTCTTATTCATTTAGCTATGGGTTGTCCAAGAATTGAATATTTGGTAAGGATATTTTCCGAAAAGTAATGGATACGTTACACTTAATGCCCACACCGTTCCACAGTTATCAATTATTTACTATTTCGCCCATAAAATATCGATGCTTCATATCTTTCATCAAAACGTGAGGATAATTCAATGATGGTCACTTTTCACAATCGCCAAAAATCTCAAAAAAAAATTGATGAGAAGTATTTTGAATTAATATTTTATACATTCCATCTGAAATATTCTTTCCGAACGAATATGGTTCAAAATGTTCACTTCACCGATAAGGCTTCTTTACTTTACCAGAATGGGAAAGGAGGGCGTTAAGTGGAACGTATCTAATATATTTTTTTTGTAGGGGTTGGTAACATTTTAACAAAGCGGTGTCCGTGCAATTTTGAATCTGGATATTCAGTCTATAAACTCTACTTCATCTCGTTTTCGGTGCATAACTAAGATTACCGTAAATATAAACTTTTCACAAAAAAAAAACATTCATAATAGATCATTTAAATATTTAATTTACCGTACCAAATTCGTTTATCGACATGTCTGTAAAATATTATAAACCACTTGGTTGAACATACTGAACACACTGCTTGTTTCGATAACCAAGTTATCGTCCTTAGAGATTGACTATAAACTTAAACCTATTAACTTGACTTACCTGTTTTGTAGTAAATTTTCTCACCGATAAACCTTCTACCGCGAAAAATAATTCCAGCGGGAAAACCTTCTTGGCGGGAATCTTCAATTATTGGATAATCCTAAGGTTAAAATACCAAATTTCGAAAAGAGTGATATATATGAAATTAACTGTAGTGATTCCGCCAGGAAGTATATTGGGCAGACTAAGAGATCAGTTAATGTCCGGTTTAAAGATCACAATTTAAAATATAGACGATCATGCTGCCAATCACAATCATGACATAAATATTAATAATGTAAAATTGAAAAAAAAATTTATCCAATAATAAATTGTTGGACGCATCTGGAAGCATTGAAATTGTTAGATGTAAGAACAGCTCAAATAGGGACAAAGGGCCTATATTTAAGGAGTAAATGTGAAGATTCCGGCCAAGGAGGTTTTCCTGTTGGAATTATTTTCCACTGGAGAAGTTTAATTCAGTCTCTAAAGACGATAACTTGGATATCGAAACGCGTAATTGTGAGCGTTGGTGTGGTGTTAGTGTAAACAGTATTTTCAGTATGAATATCAACAACGGTACCAAAAACTCCAATTTAGTTAGTTAAACACATAGGTTTAAATACAGGGTGAGACATTAGAAACTTTACATACTTTTACCATATCGCACCTCCAATCAAATAGTATCATAAATCAAATAATTAGAACATATCTTTTATTGTATTATTGGTGCTAGGAAATTTGTAAATTTTTTCTCAAATAACGTCATATGTAGTTGCTATTGCGGTAACTTTGTCAGTTTTTGAGTTATCATTCTAAGAGTGAAAAATATAAAACAGAATTAATTTCAAACGCGTATCACTCGATAGTTATTTCTTTGACTTACGACACTATTTAAGCGGTGGTTCGATATGTAGAATCTCTCAATAAGGATACTACTACCACTGGTCCTACGGTCCTCAAAGAGCCTTGGACTCGTCTACCACATTCCTCAAGTCATCACTGTCCAAAGCTCGGCGTCTCCATCCTCTCATACCTAACTCCCGAAGATCTTCTTCGACAACATCCAGACATCGTTTGCGCAGTCGCCGATCCTCGAGCTTCTGCCAGTACGATTTTCCACACGCTCCAAGTGGCCTAGCCATCTGAGTCTGGCTCTCTTGAGTTCTGTTAGCAGGCTGGGGCCTTCATACAGCCGGTAGAGCTCGGTGTTTGTACGTCTGCGCCTCACGCTAACGTACATGACAACCGGGCTGAGAATTGTGCGATAGATCCGCTTTTTCGTTCTCCAATTTCACACCTTCTTTTATTTCTATAGAGTCGTAAATATTTCCAAGGAGGATAGCTATATTAATATTTTGGTTGTATCCACCATAAATGTCGGAATATGTTGTCATTTGATGAACGGTATCGGGTAAACTTGTAATTCCTTTAGATACACAGAAAGCAATTTGTTCGAAACCTCTGCCATCAATCGCTTCGTGTCACACGAAACATTTTGAAAGATCATTGGAAACGCTACAGTCCTAAATGGTTAAATTGTATACAGTTAACATAAGTTTGTTTGTTAAATACGGTACAAGTAACATCTGTTGAAGTCAAATACAAGTACCCGTTTGCTATGATCTTCTTCAGCCTTTGTTTTATCGCCCCTTTTATTGCCGTAAGCTTCATCCGCTTTCCCTACGTTTGCCATCTCCGAAATAAGAATATTAAATAATATAATAAGTAGGTAAAACAGCATATTAAACACATATGGTATTGCCAATCTTAAATTTAGTAATTTTGATGCCAAATTAAATTAGAGCAGTTTTGGCAGCTGTCAAAATTAAAATTATTAGCGTATTCTTACCTAGAGATTACATATGCCATAACGTATTTTATTTTGCCAACTTTGAGAAAATACAATGTTGACATATGTCATTATAGCTTCAAGAAATACTAGCTTACGAGAATGGCTCCAGAAATACCTGGTCCAACAAAGAAAACACAAAAATATATTTATTTTTCAACGTAACCTCCTTTTAACTCCTTACACTATTCCCAGTGATGTTCAATTACTTCCATACCCTTTTTATAATAAGAATGGTCGAGCTCCTCACTTCTTCATTGTTAGCAAATCTTTGATCACTGAACAATTTTTTCACGTCTAAGATAGAAAATAATCCGAGGGGCGAATAGGGGGCATGGGGTATCAATACAAACTTTAATTCCTTAATTTTGGCTATTGCAATAACGGATGTGAGAGCTGATGTATTGTCTTGATGAAACAATACTTTCTTCTTAGCCAAATGCGACCGTTTTTGCTTGATTTCTTCACTCAAACGCTGCAATAAAATCGCATAATACTCTCCGTTGAAAATTTTTCCTTTTTCAAGATCCTCAATGAAAAAACGACGCCAAGTCTGCAGATGGAACGGTCTTTGCCTTCTTTGGAGCAGATTCCCTCTTTTCAGTTCATTGTTTTGATTCTTCTTTCGTTTCGAGTGTGAATTGATAGACCCACGTTTCATCCATGGTGATAAAACGGCCTGTGACATATCTTGTTCCATTGTGATTGAACGCGGCACCCATCTTGCGCACAGCTTTCTCATGTCCAAATTTTCACTTAATATGCGATGTACCGCACTTTTTGAAATGTCTACTACATCTACTATCCCGCGCACTTTCAGGCGACAATCCTCTAGTACCGTTTTTTGGATTATCTTCAACATTTCTGGAGTCATCACCTCATTTAGTCGATCACTGCTATGCTGATCTTCGCAGGTCGTACGACCTCCAATAAACTCAGCTACTCAATATTTTAATGTTGATAACGAACTAACAGACTCACCCAGAGTAGAATCTAGTGCCTCTCAAATATTGTATCACATAACGATGACCAATTTTTTCCATGCTTACAAATTCACTGAAAACGTTCACTATTGATGGCTGGCAAACAAATACCAAGTAACTACCGCCATCTCTAGGTCAGGCCAGATACTTCTGGGACCATCTTCTTATAAGAAATAGTGGGACATAACTCATTTTGTCACCTTATAAAGCAGAAAAAATTAGTCAGAGGGTGTAAAAATCTCAAAATCTCATCATCAAACTACAGATTTATAAAATTAGGTGAAAAATTTAAAAAAAATTATGTGATTTCTCTTTTAGACTTTGTCTCACTGCGAATTAATAACTGATGAAGGAATTCGTCATTTGTCCATGTCGCCTTGTGCAGCCGAAAATTTAACAGTTTTAGAATTAGACAATTGCCCTCTAATAACAGATGCTTCTTTGGAACATTTAACTTCTTGCCATAATTTGCAACGAGTAGAATTGTATGATTGTCAACTAATAACTAGGGTTGGAATCCGAAGACTTAGAGTAAGTTCATTTAAAAGTTTTTATTTTTTTTTAATTCGATTTCATAAAAAAGTTGGTTGATTCGATTTAATTCCACGTTAATGTTTTAGTCCTTAATCAAAAATATAGTTTGGCTATTGTGGCTTTAGCCTATGTAATGTTTATAATGCAGGGGATTCATTTTATTTAAATTGGTCAACATTTGTTTTGATGCCCTTCATGTAAGATTGGTTTTGGCTATATTAATGATCAGAATTTATGAAACAATCAATTATTTTGTAAAATTTACTATCGTTCAAATACCTATTTTTATTTTACATTATAAACATGAAAGAAAATAGCAAAAATTTATGTAACGTCAGTTTTGCTTTTAAAAATTAGAATACAGCGAAGTAAATAGAAAGGGAAATGTTTTTCGTATTCATTTATAATGCTTCTATTCATGGGGTGAATTAATAGACACTGTCTCTTACGTTCTTAATTTATTTAAACCCTTAACTAACTTATAATAATTCACTTATCACTAACTTAAATAATTTATTAAAATTCTTCGATTACTTCTCGTTCTGTTCACTTCGACTATTTATTATAAACTGAACTAAACTGCGCTACAAAAACTCTCTCTCTCTCTCTATATATATATATATATATATATATATATATATATATATATATATATATATGTGTGTATATATATATATGTATATGTATATATATATATATATATATATATATATATATATATATGTATATTCTGAAAAAATTCCATGAGTTCAAGAAAAATAAAGAAGCAAATAAATAAATAGACCTTTCTAAAAATTGTCCAAAAGAAGCAATGGAAATAAACCGCTTGCTATAAAAAACTGATAAAAACAAAGATCAAACGAATTCCGGGTAATTCAGCAACGGCAGCGCCTTCGCCGAATTTTAGAATTCTAGTATATCCAAGCAGGAGTGGCGCCAGGGCGAAGATGAGCTCCTAACAATATGTTATATTTCAATATATTTTCAACGCATTCCATCAGCTTTTCTTTTATAATTTTTTAGAATACCATCTCTTTTTAACCCATTAATACCCAGAACTATTTTTATCGAAAAATTTTCATTACAATACCTTACTATTAAAGTATGCAGGGTGTTCCGGGACTTGATGCCAAAAATTCAGGAGTAGATGAAAATAATGATATATATATATATATATATATATATATATATATATATATATATATATATATATATATATAATAGTGAAAATAATATTATGACAAAAAAAATTCTCGATTCGAACGATTCCTCGTTTCTTACAACATGCCTTTGAGCGCTAAACAGAATGAACGCGGGCATGACACGTTCTAGATGTCAAAGATAGTTCAACTTGTTGTGAAACTGTGATAACACACACAATGATCGCGCTTGTACGCGCTCTTAACGTCGGATTTAACCAACTTTTTACGCGCAGATCGTTGTTGAACGTCAAAAACATAACCTCACTTTTCTAGTGTAGTTTGTTGCTGCAGATACACTGAAAAATGATTTCTCTGAGTGAAAGACTGTTGAGAGTACTACATTTATATATGTGCGCATGTGTATCGTTGATGATTAGTCGCCTGTCACGATCTTATATACGTCTTGCCAAATTATGCGATATCCAATGCGAACAAATCTTCTTGACAGCCAAATGTTGCGAATGGAATTAAAGCCCGGTTATGACTCAATCTCACATAAAATTCAACGTGTAGCAAAATGTTACCACGATTTAATGCTGAAAACAAGTCTAAACGAGTTGATTGGTTAAATCCACTTCGAAAGTGGTAAAGATTCATTTTTTGACTGAGTGTCTGTAACTCCAATAGGACTCGCATGACAACATGTTCTGAGTACGTCCACCATTAAAAATGTCAAACTAATGATAATGTCAGATTTGATATATTCAGTGTTGTCATATCTCAAAACTTAAGTAGCAACTCTTGAAAATATAAAAATTTGCAAAGATAACCAGGGCAACAAAACATTTTATGTAGAACTTTGTAATTTTTATTTATTTTTAATAGATGTAGGAATGATTATTTTTTTTTTGGAATACGTTAATGGAAAAACTTAATTTGTATTTTTTCAGGTAATACTATAAAACTAATTATCTATATTTTTCAGAGTCATTTACCAAATATAAAAGTTCATGCTTACTTCGCACCTGTGACTCCTCCACCAATACCTGGGGGTAATCGACCGAGGTACTGTAGGTGTTGTGCGATACTATGAGCTTATTGCTCGTTTGGATTCCAAGAAGATTATTCGCCACATGCTTAACACTATCTTGATCGAAATTTCTATAGTGTTGGAGATCAAGGCTAATGTAAGCTATTTTTCCTACACTTTCTTTTTTGGTGAAGTATAGATTTGAGGCCAAAATTGTCAACGATTGGAACGACTTCAATAATAACAAGAGCTTGGAACAAAAATAAGATCTTGTGGTAAATCGCCTTAAGCGGGGTTATAAATTTACTGTCGGTAAACAAAATATCGAGAACACAATATATTTACAATGATATGATACTCATTTATATAAATTTTCGTATCTACCATGCTAAGTGTGTATAATTTATTGTTTCATTAACCCATGAGGGCCCAAATAATTTTTTTCCCTTTTTGTCAACTTCAATAATTTTTTTTTACCAACATGTTACTAAACTAATACAAAAATTTCATTTTTTTCGTATATGAAAGTCTATTTTTAAAAAAACACATTGCCAAATGTCAACGTTAGGCAGATATGAGTACAGAATTCCAAAAAACTCAGTGAAAAAAAACTTTTCTTATGAAAAATAGGACTACATTCTAAACAAAGTACTACTACATTGCACTTTTTACACATTGTCCTTATTATAGAGCAGCATCATTGACACCTGTACATCTTTTTATTTATCTGGCACACACTTATCAGAATGTGGTCGTATCTGATTTGATCGCTAACAGATTGAAGTTTGTAAAAAGGTTATTAAAAAAGAAGTTGTATGGCAAGTGCTATTTCTGCTAACATTGAACCAAATGGGGGCTGTACGCTTCCAAAAAACTGTTCGTCTTCAGAACCGCAATTTGTATTTTTACTCTGGTAAATATCACAGCCAACAAGATACCCGATGCAGCATTGATGCACCACATCTTATCGGTTTTCCATCGGATGCATTGCTTAGTTGGATATTTTATCAATGATTCATCATAGTTGAGGACAGATTTTTTAAAAAACCTTCAGCATATTCAAAAGTGGCCGTAATGTAGAAAGCTTATCGTTTATATCAACTGCATTGTTATTCGCATAGTATATCAACTGTAAAATTGTGCAAAATTGATTTTTGCTTATTTGAGACCATATTATTGTTTATATCACCTTCGGTGTTCCAATAACTACATTCCCGGCGAGAATATTATACCCACTAAAAGAAGAGTTCCAATAAACCATTTCAGTTCATCAACTCTAATGTTTGGATCAGCATAGTTTTTAAAAAGTGTCAGCTGTATGTTGGAAAACATTTTCATCGAAAAATAGCTCAAACAACTTTACAGGAGACATAGTATAATATTGGTTGTAATCTGATTCGAGAAAGGATTTAAAAGCTGGTCGCCGACAATTTAACAGCAATTTTTTAATATATGTAATATATGGTTTTTCTTTAGTGTTGATATCGTTGGTCAAATCTTATTCAGTAGAACCAACTCTATGTCCATCTGTTAAGACCTATTCCTAATTGGCCATTAGGAAGCCTATCTATGTTACTATCATTGTAATCTTCATCCACCGAATCATCATCAGTAAGAGAACTGGGTTCGGGGATCTCAATTTATATTGAGACCACTGGTAGTTCATCAGAGTATGCAATTTGAAGAGCTTCATCCAAAGAAAAGCCGCGAATGAAAACAATGTGAAAAATTTGCATAATATCACATCTAAACTTGTTGTCGTAAGGCTACACATCAAAATAAACATGTGCAGTTGTAATCAATAAATTTTCTTGTATTTGTGTTTAATTAAATAACACATCACAAAAGTATGATTTTTTTTTGGTGAAAAGAGAATTTGTACCTACTTGAACTTGAATTCCTTTAACCTGTAGACAAATAGCTGTTCGACCGCTATCTTCAACTTGCCGTGAATAGAGAACACGTTATACATAGACAGGACTTGAAAACTTTGTTCAAAAACGGCCCAGTCAGATTAATTTTTGCGGTTGAGGTGTAGGGTACTAGAAATAACTCAAATGTGCAGGAAATTCCAAAACTTATTTTGCATTTAAATTTCAAAGCCTCTAAAACATTAAAAAGTGTAAAATATTTTTAGGATGTTTAATACTGGTCTAAGCCAATACTAAATAAAAATGGTTTATAGTTAAGCATGTTTATGCAAAACACTCATTATTTTTATGAAATGATTAGAACAAAATACAAAACAGGATATTTACAAAACTTCAAAACATACTCTTACAAAATTTTTTTTCTTAAATAAAACAGATTCAATCAACATTTTCACTTGAATGTCCTGATTGTTGTGTAGTTTCTTTTTCTTTGTTTCAAAAGTACTTCTGCGAACTGTTTTCAATGCTTTTTAATCAATATACTTTTTTTATGAGCATTTCGTAAAATTAATCACAAGAATAATCGAAATTCTTTCGGGCCATCAACATGGAACTTACCGCTTCGATTTGTAGACTAGATTTTTCAGATGACCATTAGGTAACATAAATTTTTTCTAAATCAAAATGACGATTGATTTTATTATAAATATTCTAGAATTGATTCTGAATCTTTACCGAATATTCAATGAGAAATTACCAAGTAACAGTTTTTACTTATTTTATAAAACTTAAATAATTCAAATTTTCATATTACCGGCAATAAAACGGGAATGTTTTGGTCAAAACGGGCGTATGGTCAACCTAGTTATACACATCCAAGTGAATATATATGCTGCCATCTATCCAATACTTTTCTAAGCTTTTTTGAAATTCGCGCTGTAAAATTATATATTTACTGTGGCTATTTGGCAACACTAGGCCTTGATAGGTTAAGAATTTATCAATGTGATAACATTTAACTGGCTCAATGGTGGATGTAATGCTTTTGACTATCAAATAATAGTCGGGAGTAGAGTATTCGATCCCGGGAATACCGGATTGCATACAGGCGATCCCGGGATTACGAATATAAAATAAAAATCATTGTGTCACATAAAAATAATTTTTTTATATTGACGAAATAATTAAGTTTTAAAATATATAAAAATCCTAGTCATACAGAATGTTGAACCTTAACCTCAATCTTAACAACTTTAATCTTTTAATAAACAAAATTTTTACCACATTTCTATTTAGAAAAAATAATGAAATTGACTTTGTCTACCTACACTCTACATTATAGATCAATACGTGTCGTGGCGTGACGGTTGGTAGTTGATAGGAGCGTGCAAGTTTCATCTCCAAGTTTGCTTTACCAGCTTATTGCACAAATATACAGACGCAGAGTTTTAACTACAAATCATTTCTGTTAATCTCAATTAATACGGAATCAATTTTCATCTCAACTTCGTAGTTCTCCATTCTTTTAGTTAATGTTATAATCTTCTTTTTTATAAGCTGTTTGATTAAACTTGAAACCAATTATTTGTTACTGTCATTCCAATTATAACTCTTAATATGAGAATTTTGTAATTCACTCCCTTCTTTTTGCCGACGAACTTTAATGTGGTCTTTAATCTACAAGCCAAACGTCAATTATTTTTGTTTAATTATTGTAACTATGGGCGTTAGTCTTAGTGTCGAGGATAGTGAAGAGTTAGCACAATATAAAAAGTTACTATGTATACATCAACAAAACGATATCCACAAAAATATATAGAACGAAAGTCTGAACTATACCGCGCGAGTTGAATCTCTGGTAATGGCGTAGCTTCATTAAGATCGCTTCGTTCTCCTCGATTCCAAACGTCTCTCCTATGTTCTGAAAGTATGGAACAATGAGGAGGTACAAGTATATAGTTATATAGATTTTGCCTAGAAAGTGTATCAGGTATATCGGAGAGGATTAATTTAATTGTATGGTATTAGGACATTACTTGGAATTTTCTGGTTCAGGTATTGGTCAGTTGGGGGTGATTGTGCAGTACTTTTTATAGTGGCTGGTACTGGAGAATTCGAGGCAGTCATTTCCAAGAATGGACAAACACGTGAACACGTAATTCTTGCATTCCCCCTTGGAGTAAAACAACATGGACAAAATGGACTCCACCATACAGCTAAGCACGATTCGAAGGAATCAAGAAAGAAGTTTCCACTTATATGCCGTGGTTCAAGACATGGAATATCGAACGTAAAGAAGGAAAGTGTGATGGTGAATGTTCAATTAACGCTTTAAATGTCATTCTCCCTCTGAGTCGTCCAACAGTGACACCTCTTCAACTTCCACTTCAGGATGTCCACCAAATTGGTAGTATTGGAACGGTATCTATTGGTCGTATTGAAACTGATGTTTTAAAACCAAGTATGGTAGTAGTTTTGCCCTGGCCAACTTGACCTCTGTTGTCTCTAGCTCTACCTGGTGATAACGTTGATTTCAACCTGGTTTTATATACAGTGCATTATTATGCTTTGATGGTATGCGAATAAGCATTTGAAAAGTCAATTTCTGTACTTTCATAAGACTCCATACTTTACTAGTTGCTGTTGCGACTATCTGACTTCAGTTATTTTCGGTTAAGTTTTTTTGTTCGTTTTTCGTTTACTCTGAATAACTTTTGATCACGTAATACAAATCGCTCTGTGCTCTCTATGTTCGGCAAACAACATTATCAAACGCAACTATTAACAATAATATTTTGTTGTAATCTGAGCATTACCGAAATGTTTTAACTCCTTCAATTCTTGTTCCTTTTCACCCCATCTTACAGTACTTACAAATATTAGAAACTATGTGTACTGAAGTACTTTTTTTGAAAAAATACTTTTCGTAGTTGTGTTGTCGATATTTGATATTGCTGTAGATTTATTAAGTGATTTAAAGTATGTATATCATTTGTATTTTGTCAATTAATTAATTTTAATCTTATTTTTTTTAAACATAAACATGTTATGATTGTAATTTCAGTAAAAAACATTTATTATGTGAATACAAAAATAAAGAACATCCACCTCAGAATTCTTGACCTTTTTTTCGATGAGTTTAGTTTTTCTTTCCAACAAATTTTATATTTCTACCCTTTTTAGGCAGAGTAATTAGAAAAGGTACTAAATACACTGTTCACACCACCACTACACCCCTACCTGTGGTCTCTGAAGACGATTACTTGGTTATCGAAACGTGCGTCAGACAGTGTAATTGCGAGTGTTAGTGTAGTGGTAGTTTAAACAGTGTGTTCAGTATGAATATCGCCAACGGTTCCAGAGATTCCAACTAAGATGGAGAAGCTATTATAGTCTAAGATCCCACTGTTTGATTTTGTGGCTGTCAGTTTTTTGTTGAAATTAATATGGAATCTATATGATTATACAAAATGCAAAAGGCAGTGTATCTCTAAATGAATCACCACGAAGTACTGCAAAGCGAGTTTACATCTCAAAAAGCGCTTGTTTGGTGAATTATACATGGAATTGTCCATTTAAAGTCCTGAAACCTGGACAAACTCTTGATGCAATCCAAAAAACAAACGGCAGCGGATCTCACCAAATGGAATAGGAGTAGTTCATTTTGAAGGGCTGAAATTTGGACAAACTGTAAAGTCAGATCTTCATTGTGAAGAATGGGATTGAGTGAACCAACCTCTATCGAAAAGTATTCAGCGATTATAAACAGAAAAGGCGTTGTTCTACAATACGACAATGCAATACCTATGAAAAAATTTACTAGTTATGGAAGTACTGCTTCACTCACCATATTCGCCCGATATCGCACCCACGGATTTCCATTTATTTTCTTAGTGGCAAAAAAATGTAAATATTGGGATGATGTACAAAATGTTCGTATGTGAATTAAAAATTTATTCATTTCAATTTTATCAAAGAAAGCAATATTCCCTCTTTGTATTATATATTTTGTAAACAGTTAATATATAATATGCAATAAATAGAGAGAAAGAGATTCGTTGGATAATTTTCGGTAGAATAAAGGAAATTTTTTTATAGAAGGAAGGTTTGTTGGAGTTGGCCCTGATAAGGAATTGCTCCTCTGCAGGGGTTGTGGAGGTTGCATGGGATTGTGCTTGCTACCCTGGCTGGAAAGGAGGAAAAGCGAACGACTATTGGCCAGAAGAAAACGAAAAGAGAGCTCTAGAGTAAGCAAAAACGGCTCTTCTCGGTTTGGGATATATATTTTTCCGATTTTATATTCGGCTGGTGAATTGGTTTACCAGGTTACAGAGAAACCACAGAATACTTGTAACATCTACGATGGCAATAACTAGACTCTACCCTTATATTTATAACCTAACAGGGATGGATTGTGTATGGTCCCTACGCCTTTATGTCGGTTCATTTCTAGCCACGAAATAGTGTGTATTAAAATCAAATAAATTTTATAAAATTCAAATTTCTCTTTAAACTGTAAGGAAAATACCAGTTATTATAATATAATAGTGCGGCCCTGCACAAAACTGTAGTAATTCCCCAAGCGCACATAATTATCAATTCAAGGTCATCTTTTTGTTTATTTCAAAAGTGATTACAAATCATTTTGTAAAGTGCGATCTCACTTTAACGTATCTCTTTTACTCTGAACAGCCAGACCAGTGGCGTATCAAATTCAAATAAAAATTCTAACAGTCAACTTCATTTATTAATTCTTACTTAATATTATAAATGTGAAAGCGTGTATGTTTGTTACGCTTTCACGCAAAAACTACTTGACGAATCATCATGAAACTTTGTACACATATTCTTGTAGGTACTAGAAGTAACATAGTATACTTTTTATCGAAAAAAAATTTTTACAAAAATAAAAAAAAAATTTTTATTACAATTCACTAGGGAAGCGAATACGTTTAGAAAATCTAGAGGAACATATAATGGAAAACCTATAGAACGGGTAGAAAAATTTAAATATCTAGGAACATGGCTCTATGAAGAATGGTCGTCGGACGGTGAAATAAAATGCCGAATTGAACAAGCTCGAAGTACATTCATAAAATTTAAAAATGTATTTACATGTACCGACTTTGATCTTGATCTTAGACTGAGACTTGTGTGGTGCTAAGTTTGGTCAGTGCTTCTTTACGGGATGGAGGGTTGGACCCTAAAGGTAAAAAACATCACCAAATTAGAGGCATTCGAAATGTGAGTATATCGTAGAATCCTGAAGATACCATGGACTGCCAAAGTGAGGATATTCTCAGGCGTATCAATAAAGACAGTGAACTCTTTAACATCGTGAAGAAACGAAACATTGTATATCTTGGCCATATAATGCGAGGCCATAAATACCAATTCCTTCAGCTGATAGTCGAGGGCAAGCTTGAAGGTAAGAGAAGATTGGGACGGAAGAGGATGTCATGGTTGCGGAGCGTGAGGCAGTGGACGGGTATACAAGATATTCAGATATTGATCCATACCGCTAGAGATAGAGATGAAAAATGTGGTCGCGAACATCCATTGGATAAGCATTAAAAGTAGAAGAAAAAAATTTTGTCAACAAATATCAACATTTTGCTACTCCAACGCCATCTAACATACAGGAATAAAGTTCAAACCCTAAATACTATATTATCGATGTACGATATTACCGACGATCAAGTCAATATCTATTTAATCTATACATCCAATTCAATTGACTGTAGTTTCAGCTGTTTGGAATTTTTGAGGTTACAATGGTACCTTCAGTGACTGTCACTGAAAGCGTATGTCTAAAAAATGCTTCGGAAGCGTAAAAGTTGCACGAAATCAAGAATCTTCGGTTCATGCAGAACTGAGAAGATAACGGCAAGCAAGTCGACAAAGTGGTTTGAAAGAATAAAAAATGTCAATATTGCAATGCACTCAAATGGAAATATGAAACTCCTGGAATGTGCTGTTCCATGGTAAAGTTTTACTTCCATTGCTTGGTGAACCTTGAATACTACCGATGAGTCAAATCGATTTTTGAGTAAAATCAGAAGATACAACTCTTGCTTTCAAATGACATCTTTTGGAGTGATTAAGGCAAGGGAGAAAGTGTTATCATATCTCGGATTCCAATTATTCCAACTGACCTTCCTTTTCAATTTAAAAGAGTACACTTTTCGGCCAAGTTTAGCTTTGCTGTTACTATTAGTCGGGGAGTTGGCTACATAAAACTGCATCGATAAGGTACACGACGTATAAGCTTGGAACCGGGGGGCCCGTAATTAGTACATCACCAAACGGTAATTCTGGCACTCTGTACAGGTCGGATATGAAAATGCCAGCCGGTATTATATGGTACACGAGTGAAAACTCTTGGATCGTGGGGTCCAAACCTCAAATAAGAACGTTGTAATACCGCCAGAAGTTTTGCAGGTCGCGAAACCCTCGTCAGAAGTAATCGAAAGTGCCGAAAAACCTCACGTGATACACGCGTCAAACTTTTTTACTTGACTTTTGGGATAAAAATAAAGAAAATCGACGTACTTGTGAAAATGAAAACTTTTCGCTTTTATTTTCGGCTCAAATGAAAATGATTTTTGTTGGCTTCATTAAAACTATCTTTTTGTGCTACCCAAAATTTAAAAAAATCATTAGGAAACGATGAAAACCCGATGAAATACAATGTTGTTTTCGCGCGCTTGGATTTCATGACGCTTACTCATTTTTCCCCTTTTGCGTCGCCTCGAAAATGGGCTTCTAACTTTTTTTGTAAATTCATTTACAGCGTTAATTATTAACCAATTTTCATCAACTTTTTTATAAAATGTCTGGGAGTATCTTTGCGAAAAGTCTTTTAGTAATGTTTATCGGCTCATGGTGCCCCAAGAAACTTTGAAGAACGTTGGGGTAAGATGATACTCGCTTCTTAGAAATGCGTTGACGTGTTCGCTCATTTAACGCACCGATTTCATTTTTAATTCACTAGGACGTTTTTTGCACGCAATATAATAATAATAGGATTCCATTTGAGCGGTTTAAACAATATATAATTGAATAAAATTTCCTAGATAGCAAATTCAAACTGTTGTGATTAGAAGAAAAAATCTGTTATTGATTCGCATAGAAACTAAGGCTATGAGCGAAAATTTAATTGACGTAGCCTTTCACAGGTAGAAAATGACTCGATGTACAACCCACCCTAAAAATTTTCTCCGGAGCAGTCAAAATTTTTGAGATGGGCTTTATCATCTGACCTCGACGAGAGACACACACATATTTGCACCCAAAGAAAAAACTTATAGTCTACAAAAATATTCTAGATTAATACTCAGCATTTTATCTTTTTGATTGTTAGAATTCAAAAACTATTTATTTTTGTTATTATATATTCTAACATTTGTTATTGTATTTCAATAAAGCATAATTTGAAACTTCATTATTGTATGTAGTTATTTTTAAAAATCGATAATACTAACCAAGCAATAAAATAAAGTTATCATATTGATATATTTCTATTATAATGATTTCTGATACTTATTTAATGGATTCTCTTGGGGGATTGTAATGAACTAGTTGGATGAAGTGGACTGTCGTGTTTGTCGTTCACTACAGCACCCAAGTAGATGTGTTGTTTTCTTCGACGAGGATACGGAATGAAGGACCAGTCGTAATTTTAAGTAACGTTTAATAAAAACACTTAAATACGACAATATTACACGTAAATCGATGTACAAAATAAGCAACGAGATAAATCAACAAGAATGTCCACAGTGATATATAGTTGGTTACAAAAGATAGCGAAGTTTATATGTATATTTTTCCGGTTATTCTTGAACGAAGTAACAGAAAATTGCACGTTTTATGTTGCGTCGTAACGCGAGAAATATTTTGATTATTCAGGTAAATCGTAATTTTGCCCGTTTGTAAGGTTAAGATTTTTTATGAGTTGAAAGTGAGAGAGAATCGTTAAGTGGATTTAGATATAGTTCGTTAGTTTTAACGCGCACTGCATGTTTAGTTTCTGTTTACTGTGGATTCTTTTTTCTCACTGTTCTGTGCTGTGTTACTTTCTGCTCTCTTACTGTTTCCTGCATGAATGTTAAATTTTATTTATATGGGCTAAAATGGGGGTTAAAAGTATCCCAATATCGTGGTAATATTTTGTGTTAATTGCCGTGAAGCAATAAAAAGAATCTATATTTTTCAAACAGATTTTTTGAAATTTCTCTTTTGTTTGTATAAGGGTTAACCAGATGGACTTGGAATAGTTTGTAAAAGTATAATGAAGGTTTTCAAAAGTTTTCAATAGTAATTGCTTCTGTGTTTATTTGAGAGAAAGTTATTAGTGACACTTTAGAAATTTAACGATTGGTCTCTTGCGGAGAGAGTGTTATTTATTAGGGGTTTAAAGGTACAAAGGACATTCGACATTTGTCATTGTCTGAAAATTCATAAAATTGTGAAAGTCTTAACGATTATGGTATTTACAGTATGTTGAATCGCAACAAATTCGATGCGAGCGAAGCCGCGGCTAAAAGCTAGTTTATTTATAATAGCCAAGTCCACTAAAATTGGTAGATCACTTGAAATTGGTTGAAGATTATGACAAAAGCGGATGATCAAACAAATAACAAATTACAACTCGCAATCTTACCAATGTTTAAACTTTATTACTTTGAAAGTAATATTAACTACATTTTTAAAAAATATTCTTAGTTTAACGTTAAATTTTGAAATACGGACTATATGTTTGATTCAGTTTATTACAGACACACGATCGTCACCATCAAGTGTTATGGGTAAGATAGCTCAACCGCGTCGTTCAGACTTGGTTTCAACCCAGCTCTGTGGAAGACTGAGACTGTTTTCTGCTTCTTTCCAAACTCCATCATTTCTACTGGTCTTCCTCATCCAAATAGAGGTGGTCGTTCTTTTTTTCGAACAGAAACTTAAACGGAATCATTTCTACCGGTCTTCCTCATCCCATTTCCTACTTATTTCTTTATAAAAATAAAAATTCGCTTTCGATGTTATGAAAGTTAATTCATTATTTACTAATGAACAGGGTATCTAGTAGATCGTGGAATAGGCCTACAAGGGAAACCACGTTAAAAAAACGAACCGAGTATACTACCTCGTAGATGGTGCGGAACAGTATACATAAAAAAACTTCTTCTCAACATTCTTGTGTGTTGCATCCTGCAAACTTAAACTCGCATGAGAAAAGGTGAAGTATTTTTCAGGTAAGTAGATGATCTCCAATTTTTGTGGGATATTTCGCTTCAAAACGTGCTGCTACTGATTTTTAAGGCTGATTTTTCACGAAGAATTGTAATATTTTTGGAAGAAGTTAAGCATATTTAACCTCATTTTACTGCCGTAGAAAGTATTTTTGGTTAGATTACAAAAATTATTCCTGAACATCCCTGTGAAAAATCTTGAGAGACTATCTTGAAGATTGAGGTTAGGCGAATAAAAAATTTGTATATTTCTTAAAAAGTTTATTCATAAATAACATCTTTAATTATTACTAATTGAGATTCAAATCGTTCTCACAATTAATATATGAATACATAATATACTTTGTAATTTTCACTTAGAAAATATCGGCTACAGAGTTACAACTAGAAAACGTACCATCCTCTATATTTCGCACAAATATTAACTAAAGAGTGCTAGACAAAAAAGACTTGATGGTGTACAGAAACTTTACAGGGAGAAATTAGAGTTGTAACTCAACGATTCTATTGTGGATGTGCAAGGCATCATTAATTTTCTACAAAACATCTAAAATTACATATTTGAGTTTACATTTTATTATTTACTACATTATTAATAAGAATTTCTTACATTTTAATATAAGAAGTTTCTTCTCTAGCATATAGAATTCATGGGTAAAAATTTCTCAAATTGTATTAATTTTATCAGGAAAAATGTAATCATGATTTTTTTCTTAGCCCCACGAGTCTTCTTCAGCAATTTAAATGACGTAATTGGCCCACTCCAAACAAATTTTTGAGCTTCCTTACTAATTTTTTGATAAGTAGATTGGGACACACACACAGTAGATTGGGACACACACACAGTAGATTTTGAACAAAAGTAACGTAAAGTGTAAAATTTGCTAATATAAAACTTAAAACACCTCTTGATCAGCTTTGCTATAAAAAAGCGCAATATATACTAAAACCAGTTTTAGTCACTTGGCCACTTTATTTGGTCAAGTACTAATGGCAAAGTGCCCTGTTTTTTTAGGAAGCAAGTAAAAAGGAAAATAGGTAATATATTTTAGGATTTCAACCTCACATTTTATTACTCTATGCAAAAAGGCCTTATTATGTAAAAAATCTAGGTGTTTACCTGTAATTTTTTAAATTAATGGCAATTCGTTCCTATGCTTCTTTTTTTATAAAGTTACTAACGTTATGTACAATTTCTCGTCCTTGGCTATGTACAACAACATCTTGTTTTCCGACTTTTTTCAGCGACATTATTTAATTAAAACTAAAAGATATTATATAATATTATATAAGTGTCCTAAAACTTTTTTTTTTACAAATGGTTGCTTATATTAGCACGACACAAAACACAAACAAACTCTTAACAACTACAAATAGGACTAACAATTTAAACCAAATAACAGGACGAGTAAGCTACCTGGAATATATATATATATATATATATATACAGGGTGATTAATTAAGAATGTCCAATCACTGAACTGTAGATTCTAGACCTCAAAATATCATGATTATGCTCAACATGCCTTATTCAAATATTGCTAGTTTCCGAGATACGGGGTGTTCAAAGTTTAAATTTAAATTTTGATTTTCGCAATATTTTTTTATGTTTTCACAAATTCTCTTTGAAAATTGGCAATTTTACGTTTTTTGGCATGAGGAATCATAATTTGCACTCTAATTCAACATTGCTAATAGAGGACGCTAGTTACACTTCTGTTAATTAAATCAAAGTAAACTTTTTTTGGGCTAAACTTACAACTAAAATAATAAAAAAATATTAAAAAGCGTTAAATTCTTCAAAAAAAAGTTACTTTTCTTTGATTCGTGTAACTCAATTGGTTATCGAGTTATTTGCTTCTAAAAATTTCAATAAATTTTAATTTTTTCATAAAAAAATTTTATTATTCCTTAAATATGTTACAATAACAAATTTGTAAACAAAAAAACTTCAAAGCAAATGCTCAAAATGCCCACCATTTACTTCAATACACTTTATGATCTGCTTTCGTAAAGATCTCTTAATATCAAATAATCCTTGTCTATTATTTTTAATTACATCCGCGGCTTCTTCTATTTTCCGTCGTAGTTGTGGAAGAGAAGTAATTGTTTCTTTGTGAACTAATGCCTTCATTTGCGACCAAATTGAAAAATCCAAAGGATTTAATTCAGGGCCTCTTGGTGGCCAAGCAAACTCACTTCCACGACCAATCCATCGATGCGGAAACCGTTCGTTTAAGTATTGACGAACTTGTAAAGAATAATGTGGTGGTGCTCCATCGTGCAAAAACCACATATTTTGTCTTAAAGCGAGAGGTATATCCTCTCTAGTAATTCGTGTAAATGTTCTTGAAGAAAATCTAAATAAAGAGGTCCATTTAAATTGGTTGGCATTTCAAAAGGATCTATTAAATACCCACATATTACACCACACCGAATGTTAACCTTAAACTCGTGCTGAAAATGTGTTTCCCTCATAGCATGTGGATTCTCAGAATCCCACAAATGATTATTTTTATAATTAAATATTCCTGCTCAGGTAAATGTTGCCTCATCAGTAAAAAGAATTGTATCCAGAAAATCTGGGTTAACATTTTGTTTATCTTGTAAAAAATGGGCAAATTGTAGACGCTTAGGTAAATCTTGAGGTAATAAATTCTGAACAGGAGTGTAATGATATGGATGCAATTTTTCCCTCTTCAGTATTCTAAAAATAGATAATTGGCTTATACCTGTTTTCAGACTTAATCGGCGAGTACTGATATCTGGATTCTCCGTAACACAAATTAAAATTTCATCTTCTTCATCGGCAGTGATTTTTTTTGTAGCACCTTGCTCAGTTTTAGAGCGTAAAGACCCCGTTTCACCTAAGTGGATGTAAAGATTTCGGTACAGTTTGTAAATGGGTTGCCATCGATTTAGGTATAATTGTGAATATCTTCGAGCCGCAGCTGGACCTCTATAATTTGACTGAGCAAACACACAAATCATATCGCGCATCTCATTATTGGAAAATCGTAAAGCCTAGGCATTATTTGATAAATAACTATTACACTTGTTAATAAATGGTATACTAATATATTACTTATACTTATTATTATCCAATTTTTACTTCTACACAAACTGTCTAAAAGTGACACAAGTCTACTTGAAAAGAAAACGAAAAATTAAACCACGGCTTAATTCACGAATGTGAAATGTATTATGTATTAAAGTAAATGGTGGGCATTTTGAGCATTTGCTTTGAAGTTTTTTATTTTTGTATACAAATTTGTTATTGTTACATATTTTAAGGAATAATAAAATTTTTTTATGAAAAAATTAAAATTTATTGAACTTTTTATAAGCAAATAACTCGATAACCGATTGAGTTACACGAATCAAAGAAGACTAACTTTTTTTGTAGAATTTAACGCTTTTTAATATTTCTTTATTATTTTAGTTGTATGTTCAGCCCAAAAAAAGTTGATTTAATTAACACAAATAAGTGTAACTAGCGCCCTCTATCTAGAATCTACAGTCCAGAGATTGGACATTCTTAATGAATCACCCTGTATATATATATTTACCCCTTTCCGACTTCATGAGTGAAATCGGGCAACATCGGAAAAAGACTGCCAATAATAAAGTATGCATGTAAACGAGACCGGTTCTGTTCAACTTCTAATTTTACCATGTTAAAACTGCCCACGTTGCTACTTCATTTAGCAAAACATGTTCTACACAATAAGAATACGGAAAACTTATAAGCACGCCAATGTAGTAAAAATGCAGTGAACATAAATGTTGAGATTGTTGAGAATATTCTCACGTTCTTTTTCAGTTATGCCGTGCCTGTGCTTTTCTTATTTGATTCGTATTTTATCATTCAACATCTTACTGTTCATTTAGTGTGTCATTTAACATGATAAAGTCGTATTTTGGGTTATCGCTATCAGTGAATATATTATTTAAAATATTTTTATCGTGGTATCTGAGCTCGAATTATTCGTTACTTGAAAATGGAATCTGTTATTTTGAGATATGCTCCTTCATATTGGAATAAAAAATACACCAACATTTCTAATGTAATTCCAATTAATAGCGGACCCGAATATCAGAAAATTGCTTCTGAAGTTTACCAAGCTACAAATTTTAGGGCATTTGCAAGTATTTTCAGAATTCAGAATATTTATGAACTTGGACAAATGCTAGTCAGAGAACAATTGATGATTACTTTAGCCGATTCCAACAAGTTTTACAGGGTAAGTTTTAAAAAATCATATCTTAAACTATAATTGAGATTTTTTGTGTATGAATTAAAGACTCGTCGGTAAAAATGAGATATTACTTCAAAAATCCTCAATATATATATACTTATTTTAATTTATTTTGATTTGAAGTACAGGGGGGCGCAATAGAACGTGCATTTATTAAGTATAAGCTAAAAAAATAAATACATAAGGTATTGTTGAAATAAAAGATATAATGATTAGGTGAATAAATGAAGTTTATTTTTTAAAAATAACATCATCTAAATGACGGTCCTCTCGAAGACAAACAACAAATTTGAGATGATTGCTGCCATTTTCTGGAGGATATTTTCGTTTAGCTGACTGATTTCCCTCGGATTGTTCATGTAGACTTTATGTTTGAAGTATCCCCACAAAAAAAAATCAAGAAGCGTCAAGTCAGGGCTACGTGGGGGACAAGCGATATCACCTCTTGGAAATTAGTCTTACAGGAAACATCTGTCTCACAGCCGCCATAGAATCATTTGATGTATGACGTGTCGCTCCGTCTTGTCGGAACCAAGTTTTCGTATTCGCTATTCTTGATCTCGCAAGTTCTGTAGTTAAATATCCATCTAACATCGCAACATAGCGGTCGGTGTTAGAGGTGATGCTTCGTCCTCGTGAATCTTCAGAGAAAAAAAGGCCGATAATTACTTTACTTGAGACACGGTCTTGCTTCAAACTCGGTATCTTTCAATTCCTGTGTTATCTGGAGCTTATAAGGATGCAGTTTAAGATCCAACTTCAAAATTGACTGTAAAGTTTAAAGCCGCCGTTCACTTCCGAGTAGACACATGCGGATTTTCTCGTACTGATTCCTTCACCCTATCAATATTGTCTGTGGTCTTAGACGATCTTTTGCTGGTGGTTTAAACGTGGAACGGATCTCTTCAAAACTCTTAACCCATATTTTAATTAAATTTGCACTCGGAGCTTCATTAATATGTCTTAATCTATATTCTGAACGATACAGTCACCTTGCCAAGACTGGACGACCGTTCTCGTAAAACGTGCGAACACAAAAAGCGCGACGCTTTCCATCGAAGTGACTCATGGCCTATATAAAGGGTCCCTCAGGGATGATATCATGTGGCTACTATAAAGTGTCAACTCCTCTTCTTTATTAATTTACGGGGTAGTATGTGAAATTGACCATAAATTTTCATTGGCTCTAGTGTTTACCATCAAGCGTTCGACTGATATTAGCTATACTTAGTAATTCCAGGACTGGCTGTAGAAGTAGAAAAATCAATTTAGGGATTCGTATTGAATCTTGTACTCTGTATTATATTCATTTCAAATGCAATAAGTGATTTGCAAACTATATAAGTAGCCAATGAAAACGACATATGCGACAATGTTGTGGCATTTGTGAACGATCAAATCTTATCATAAACAACCATTTTCTCAAAAAATATTTATTTTTCAACGTAACCTCCTTTTAGCTCCATACAATTTTTCCAGTGATGTTCGATACCCTTTTTATAATGAGAATCGTCAAGCTCCTCAAAATAATCATGAACTGCCGACATCACCTATTTATTGTTGGAAAATCTTTGACCACCGAGCCATTTTTTCAAGTCTGAGAACAAAAAATAAGCCGAAGGGGGCTAAATCTGGCGAATAGGGTGTATGAAGTAACAATTCAAACTTTATTTCATTAATTTTGGTCAATGCAATAACGGATTTGAGAGCTGGTGCATTGTCTTGATGAAACATTTTCTTCTTAGCTAAATGCAGCCGTTTTCGCTTCACATAATACTCGCCGTTGTCAATGAAAATTATCCCAAGCGCATCCTAAAAACCCGATGTCATGATCTTGCCTAGAGATGGAGCCGCTTCTCTCATTTCAGTCCATTGCTTTGAATGTTTTTTTGTTTCGGGTGTGAAGTGATGGACCCATGTTTCATCCTAACCATCTACATCACCACGACGCTGTTTTTGTTCCATTGTGAGCAAACGCCGCACCCATCTTTCGCACAGCTTTCTCATATCAAAATTTTCAGTTAATATGCGATGTACCGCACTTTCTGAAATGCCTACTATGTCTGCTGGTTCGCGTACTTGCAGTCGATGATCATCCAGTACCGCTTTGTGGATTTTCTTCACCATTTCTGGAGTCACATAACGATGACCCATTTTTTCCATGATCACAAATCCACTGAAAACATTCGCTATTGATGACTGCCAAACAAATACTAAATAACGTGGCGTCTTCAAACTTGAAACATATGCTGTATAGATTGTGTACTTTCTCATACAATGTTTTTTTTTCAAGCAACTACGGCCATCTCTAGTTCAGGCCAGGTACTATCCAGGTACTATCCTCGTAATAAGGTATAATTTTAAACAAATTTTGATGTTTCAATTAAAATGAGTACGATAATCTAATATGTATGTATAAATTGAACTATATCTTAACCGTCACTAATGCTGATAAGCACTAAGCAAGCACGGCTCTCGGATTGTAAAAGATTTTTCATATGTAACCTTTCATGCCAAATATTGCATACCAATTGGATTGAAATATTTATTCAATCAACTTATTTCGCGCGGAGTTTCATTTGCCGAAGTACAAGGACACGAATTTTTTAACCATTTCCGCAATAGTTACAGTAAATGATATTCCTGAACAGTCAACATCATCCGTGTTCATATGAATACTTTCCAAAGCAGAGAGCCATCATTCCATGAGAAGGAGTACTTCTGGAATAATATTCACATAACTTTTCCTCGTCTTTTTTTATTTTTTCACTCAAAAAATATAGTATTCGTTCCTAGTATGAGATCAATTTCATTGGTAAAATTTAGTGATCCGAAATAAATCAAACCAAAAAGTAATTTTTCAAAAATTTTGAAAGGTTAGCGAACATATGTTTAGATATATTAAATATTTTCAATTAACCATGGATATAACTAATCAGGCACTTATAAGTCAAAACAATTGAAACACCAGATTATCACAAGATTAATTTCAGTATAAGTATTGAGGAAATTGAAAACTCATATGGTAAATTAAAGTTTCACTCAACTGGTAAAAAATTCAACAACTTTTATTTATTAAAGAGATTCTTCTTCTTCTTCTTCTTATTCCTACGTTAAGTCCAATGACATGTGTTTACTGGGTGATGTTTAATCTTATTTGTGATTCTGATGATCAGCTATCTTGCCAACTTTTTTGTGGTCTTCCTCTTGATCTTTTCCCTTCGGGTTTTCCATCTCTTATGATCTTTGCTAGTCTGTGCTCCTCCATTCTCGTTACGTGTTGATTCCAATTTCTTCTTCTCTCTCGTCCCCATCTTACTATATCCTGAATATTACATTGTTGCGGTACATCGCGTTTTCGTCAACTAATGAGAGTTGCTGAACCATTCTGATGAGATGCAATAACAACTAAACCAGTCAGTGGATAACTCTTGTCTCCTTGCAATAGATTGTCTTTTAAACTTACCAACCGTTTTTAGAACTATATTAATAAAATTCTAGCTTATATATCATATAATAATGAAAAGATATGTCAGGATAATTCCTAATTTGTATCATTCGTTACAGGTGAGAAGATTCACAAAAGTAAAAAAGCACTTTTTACAAATAGCCTTGGCGTTTAACTTGGATCACAGACGATGCGGATTACCAATTTTGGAATTCAAAAAACACCTTCGCGGTATTCGTCCCGATGATGTAATACTGGCTGTTATAGTTGTAACCAGCACACCTGAAGCAGATGTTATTATACCTGAGAGTAGCTCGGAATATTTTATCGACTATATTATCAATGTTTCTTGGAAAAAATATTAATTTAGTTCCATACTTATTTTTTATTACAACAACCCCTAAACATGATCTTAGTTGTATAAATTCAACTAATGATTTAAAGTTTGTTTCCTTACAATAATATTCGGTGTATTTCTAACTATGGGGTGAATTTACACACACGGTCTCTTACTTATTTAATTTATTTACACTAGACACCATTTATAATAACTACTCACTATTGCTAATAATTAACTGTTCACTACATATATAATTTATTTAAATTCACTAGTTACTATTCACTAAGTCGATACGTTCACTATGAAGTTCAATTATATACTGACTTCTCGCTGCTAAACAAGGACGTATTTATTCCGGAAAGGAATTTCTCGAATAATTCTTGAAAGTAAACAAACAAATGAATAAAAAATCCTTCATAGAAATTTGTTCTAAAAGACAATATAAACAAATCGCCGCTGTGATGAAAACATGTAAAACAAACCGTCGCATTCGCCAAACTTTAGACTCTTCTATCATAACCGAACAGGATCGGCTTCACGATCCATGTCGTAAGAAGTGAAAAGTGAAGCCTATTTACCACAGATATTTTTTTATAAATACCGAAAAAAGTTGAAATTTTTTACCTGTATTTTGAAATTAGTTGTTATAAAAAGACAATTAAAATCAAGACTATTTATCAAGAGAAGCATACAAAAAGGTCTAAGAATTAAAAAGTGTTTTGAAACTAATTGTCTATAAAAAACGCTTATAATAAAGACGAATTATCAAGATAAACATATAAAAAGTTATAACGAAGAATAAGAAATTTATGGAAAAATTAATGCACGAAACTAAAGCAATAAAAATCTAAGGTTTCTCTAAGTTCTAAATTTGAAATTACCGCCGAAAATTAAATATGATGTTCGAAAATTCTGATTATGGAGTGTAGAGTCTACACTCCATAATTCTGATAATAATTTTGTTCTGGACTAGGATTCACAATCAGCTGATTAGTGATTTGTTTGTTCCATGATCATAGTTTACTCAAAGCCCTATAGATGTAGTGGAAGTTTGACAGGAGTCGGCATTTTGAAAGTATGACAGGTTATTTTAAATATCAGAATGCCTTTGAGAATTTGGTAATTGATTTCATTCTATCTATCGATATATTTTAATATTTACTTGATTTTAGTATGGTGTCAGATTTCTTTTTTCCAAATATGGGTGGAGTCGAAGAACACATATACAATTTATCTCAATGTCTTCTCTTGAAGGGGCATAAAGTAATTATATTAACACATAGTTATGAAGATCGAGTTGGAGTAAGATATATGACCAGCGGTTTGAAAGTGTATTATTTACCAATAAAAGTATTTTATAATCAGTGTATTCTTCCTTCTATGGTGAGCAATGTGGCATTGATAAGATATATTTTGTTAAGAGAGAAAATAGATATTATTCACGGTCATTCTGCCTTTTCTGCGTTAGCACATGAGGCTCTATTAATAGGAAATCTTTTAGGTATGAAGGTTAGTGATAATATAATTTTATAAATACCAGTTTTGTGTATAGGTAACTTGACTAATTCACCTTGAGATGATCGATTATTTTGTTACAGACAGTATTCACTGATCACAGTCTGTTTGGTTTTGCGGATACAAGTGCAGTTATCACAAACAAATTCATACAAATAACATTATCAGACTGTAATCATTGCATATGTGTTTCACACACTGGTAAGGAAAATACAGTATTACGTGCTAAAGTGGAATCCCAAAGAGTGTCTGTTATTCCTAATGCTGTTGATACATATTCTTTTACACCTGATTCAAATCAGCGGTCAAAAGATAAGAGTAAGTGAATTTCACTAATAAAAAATTTGAAAAACATTAATTCAAATCATATCAATGTTATTTGATTTATAATTTTTTTTCAGTTACTGTTGTTGTTGTATCAAGGTTGGTTTATAGAAAAGGGGTAGATTTAACCGCTCAAATAATTGGTGATTTATGTGACAAACACAAAGAAGTTTGTTTTCTAATCGCTGGTGATGGACCAAAGAGATGGTAAACTTTTTCAATATTTTCTCTTCTAAGAATAATTTAGATTTTCTTGTAATAACTAAATGTGTGTGATATAAATATTAAATTGAAGTGAAATATGTTCAACATCACCAAGTAAAATACTTTTTAGTGTTATAAATGAACTAAATTCCATATATAAGTACTATTTATCTATTCTGTTTTATGCATAAGAAAAAAGAATATCTTGTTGCAAGCAGATTTTTTCATACATTTTATTTGTTCAATTGTACCCTGGAAGATTATAATTTTGGGTTAGTTTTAAAATTTTTAGTTATGGAGCTAGTTTGCATACCTAAGCAAAATTGAACCATTTCTTATATTGTAGAAAATTGACTTGTTTCTCACTGCAAGTTCTTATCGATATTAAAAGAAAAAATAATTTTATATAAAAATATTAGGAAGCAGCAATGAAATTAAACAAAAAAAAGAAAGCAAATTATTGATTGATTTTGCATGTACAGTTTCATAATTTATTCCTTCACAATTATTTAATTTAATTTTAGGTTACTTGAAGAAATCCGTGAAAGAAGGGGTCTTCAAGATAGAGTTACACTATTAGGTAGTTTGGAGCATTCCCAAGTTCGCAATGTTTTAGTCAAAGGAGATATATTTCTTAATACTTCACTAACGGAAGCATATTGTATGGCTATTGTTGAAGCTGCTTCCTGTGGGTGAGTTCAAAAAAATATAAAATATGAACTACATAACATATATTACTGCACCTATTTTTGTTATATTGTCTTTTAACCAAAATTTGAATTATATAAAAAAATTTAAACTGATTTACTCATTGGAAGATATTTCAAAGCAAGACTGAAAGTTAATTATATTTTATTAATTTAGTTTTCCATTTTAACCATATCATAACCACCGTGTACATGTAAACCTTTTCTTTTATTCAAAATTTTATAATTTCTTGTATCATTAACAAATAATCAACTTTGTATTCAATGTACTATTTTGATTCTCTTTGCAACAACTGAACCATGGAAACGTGAAAATTTGTTACAACATCTTTCACTGCACTGTAAATATTGGTTGTTTTGAAAAATTGCAATTTTTTCCAGTGAAAGCATTTTCCTTTGAAAGAATTACTAATTATTTATATTTATTATATTTATTCAATTTTGTCCAATATAGGGAGGTTTGCAGTTACCTTTGCACTAAATAAATAATCCTATCCTATATAATCTTATTTAATTATATGATTTCTATTTGTGGGGTCAATTAATAAAAAATTCTTCTTAATTTATTTAAACACTATACACTACACTAAACTAACTTATAATAATTAACTTATCACTAACACTTGACTAACTTTAATGATTTATTTAAATTCTTTGATTACTTCTATATGTCATTCCATTCACTCTTTCTTTATTATTAATTATAAACTAAGTTCGCAAAACAAACTCCTTCATATACCCAAAACAAATTTCTCGAAAATTCTAGAAAATAAACGGACAAACAAATAAATAGAAAGAACTTCCTAGAAATGAATTTAAAAGAAAATATGTAAACACCTGCTATGATAAAAAATTATATAAAAAATAAACATAAAACGAATTCTGGATATATCAAACGTGTCTAAGTTTAAAATTCCACTACAACCGGACAGGACACAGTAGAAGAAACTGTACACATTTATAAACGAGGCGAAGAAAATCAGATTGTTCATAATCAACAAATAATTTTTTTTAAAACAAATATTTATTAACAATAAGAATATTTCTTTACATTCTTTAGGTTAATTAGCTTGGGAGTTTTAGATAATCTAACATCTATAATGTCTTGATGAGGTTTACATCCAGTGATGTAATCTCTTATACCTCATATTGAGTCTATTGGCCAATTGTTTTTCAGTCTTTTTGCGTTTCTTGGTCTCAACAATTCCTCCAGTAGTGAATTTTGGGTGGGTTTCTATAATTTTGTGATGTTTGATGATCTTTTCTTGTGCAGTGGGAGCTCCCAGGTCCACGTGAATGGTATGATTTGTTACATGCCATGACTGAATATTTTCGATTGGGATCTCGTAGAGAGGATGAGTGTGTCGTCGGCAAAAGTTCCTGTTATTGTATACTGTGTCTCTTGTATATCTGATGTACAGTAGTGGGTCTAATACGCTTCCCTGTGGTTGCTATAGTAAAAACTTCCGATTTTTCCTCATTAATTTTTGTTTGGAAGGTTCTGTTGGTTAAGTAAGATTTAAGGAGTACCAGTTTGGGGAAAGAGTTCTTTTAATTTTGTAAGCAGTCCTTGATGCCACAAGTTTCATGTAAAATACTTTTTGGTTGCTATGAAAAGTGTTACTCTATAGCTTCTCTTTGTGCACTTGATATGCTTTCAGCTCCTGCTGAAGCAGATCAAGAAACTCATGCAAATATATTGATGTTCTGGATGTTGTGTGTGTATCTATTTTCTTGAATATTTTCCTGATGTGGATACTCAAGCGTTTAGGGGGTTACGCACAATTCTTGTTCTCCGTTAGGCGTCTTAGCTCGCTCCTAACGGTATCGATAGAAGGTTTTAGGCGGCGTTGCTACCAGGGTTTTTTGTTATTAGTACGGATATTTGTCACGTATAGTTGCTCCTATTAATGAGTCGACTCCTGCAATGATCTTATTAGAGTTTTTGTGTTATATTTCGATGTGTTATATCGAAAAGATGATTGATTTGAAGGTTATTTTTATTATTATTATTATTTTTATTACTTTATGATTCAATAAAAACATTATAATCAAAAGACTAAATACTGTGTTTTCTATTTAACTCAAATCTTGCGTTAATTTTGGGATACCCATTAAAACAACAAGTTATTCATCCAATCTTTTGTATATTCATTATTATTGTATATTTTTCATTTTTTTTTTTTTTTAGTTTGAAAGTCGTATCTACAAGAGTAGGTGGGATTCCTGAAGTTTTGCCAGATAGTTTAATTTATTTAACGGATGCTACAGTTCCTTCTTTAATGAAAGGTAATATTTTAAGTGACCACTGCGCTTATAAATAATTACCAATTAGTAGCAAGATTAAAAATTCTAAATATTTCATTTAGCCTATGTTCTGGTGAATTTTTTATTAGAATTTCATTTGTCTGTACTAGAAATATTTGCAATACATTATTGAAGTAGATCATACATCTTCTTCTGTTGAATTTAATTCATTAGTTTATCTATTTTTCTATTAATATTCCTAGTTTCAGATGCTCTGAACTTTAACGAATTTCAAGTTATTAACAGGTTTTGATCTATAAACAAGTACTTGAATATGTATATGAATTTATATACTATAAAAATAATTCTTTATGAATTTATTTGCCATAATATCCAAGTTTTCCAATAATTTGTAACGTTCTTTCGTCGCTACGTCTCTGTTTGACGCCAAAGTTCAGGTACTGGATTGCCTTTGGCGCAAGTTTTGTATCGTGGTATGCTACACTTGCTCAGAGCAGCGTCACTGAAGAAAATAAAATATTCCAGGGGTTAATATGGTGATGACCATAGCCAGCTTGTTACGTTTTTTGGTTACTAACCTAACCTAACCTAGGTCTAGTTATTTATAATTATTTCAGATCCAGCTTTTCCCAATCTTAAAAGCACACTCAATTGGGTTTACATCTATGTTTAGAACAGATATATCAAAATATAATTATTTTGATCTACGATGTTCTTTTTAATTTTAATACTACGAAAACATGCTTTGTCGTCCTTGCAATAGCAAACAGCTACTTTCCTGGCTAATGCTGCGACGAATTTTGAATTATATCTCTTGTGAAGAACGTGACGTGACATCTCTGTTGACTCGCATTGGCAGGAAGAGAAGTGTAATCTGCTAACCAGTTTCCATGTTATTGCGTCGCATCACAACGGTTTAACACCTTCTCGTTCGTAGTCTCTACTCAATTGCAAGGGATGGTTGGTGCCAGAGAGCGTCTGTGTGCGTTTTCTTGAAACTCAAAACGAATGGTAGTTAACCACTCTGATGAGATGCGGTAACGTCGGAACTAGTCAATGGTCAATAGTCAAAAGTTAACGTTATTTTTTGAAAATATCTATAAGACATATCAATAAAATTAAAGTTAATAAATTTCTGGTACATAATTGAAGCAGTCATGTGTTTTAGGTATGGAAGATGCCATTATCGATTTAAAATTAGGTAACGTAATGTGTCCATATCAGTGTAATATTATGGTTAGAAAATATTATAATTGGGAGAATATATCGTCAAGAACAGAAATAGTTTATGATAAGGTAATTCAGGAAACAGATAAAACCTTAGGAGAACATTTAAGCAGGTATACAATATAGGACAATGTTTTATATTTCATTTAATACAAATTTATTTTACTAAACTAAAAAATTGGTTAATGGAACTTTATAAAATAATATGCGATATTATCTAGCTTACAAATTTAATATTTACCGTGTTGCCGCCAAATTTACCTTTTTTCTGATGACAATTTAAATATATCACCTTGTATGCTGCAGTATTATGTGCTTGTGGTTGTACTATATCTATGGCAACAAACTTTAGCGTGTCCTGTGATTAGATCTACCAGAGTTTTTATCTTGGCGATTGTATCTGTACTAGAGGTCAGGGTGCAGTTCTTACACCTGTTATAGCATCTTGTCATTGAAAACTGCAATTTTAATCTTCTTGGGTTTGACTGAGAGTCTTTTCGTACCAAGCCACCACTAATTTCATATTTTTCTGGGCGATTTGTAATAGGATGTCGACGAGGCATCCAAGACTGATTGTCTATATTTTCACTGGTAATTCCTTTATGGAAATAGAACATTGCTCTATGAGCAACCCAACGTCATTTAGCCTTCAATGCTAGCTATAATTTTCTGACTAACCTGCATATGATCTACTCATTTTTCTTGTCGAGGGAACTATTACTGCTCTCTTTAATGATAGCGCTTGGGATATTGTTGAGGGCTCCTTTTATATCTACAAAAACCACTAATTCAAAACCCCAGCTTCCACATGGTCCCCCAACAGCCGAGCTCAGTCTTCATTGATCTTTCTCTTTCGGTAGATAAGCTGGTTACCATTTAGTAGATTCCTTTTAGAAACTGCGAAAGGGATGGAGATGGTGTAACTCGCCCTGGATGGCTGGGCTACAAAAGCCTCTGGCAATTTTGAATATGGGCTAACAAACGCCTCCACAGCTTCCAGTAGGAAAATAGGTTAGGACCTGGAGAACTACTAGCTCTCAGACCGGACGTGGCTTTCATCATTGTTTTTAGTCTTCTACTCATACAAAATCCGGAAAGTGAGCTTTAATAAGGAACATAAGGGTTTTCTCTTTTCTTTTACCATGTAGCCAAGTATAGTTTGTGATCTTCTTGATTATATCTTATCAAACCTGGTTCTGACACATTCTCTACCTGCTGTAACAGGACTTACTGTCGCGTCTGGTTGTCTTTATCAATTCCATACATTTATCTCTGGTTTATGTTAAGACTATGAAGTTTTGCCCCGTTGGGCTTGGTGAAAAAATTCCTGCTTTTCTGCTTCGGTGCTTGCAGGTTTTTTATCACTAGGAAGTGATGAACTTCTCTTCCAACTGCCATAAAAGTGTTCGAAAGTCTTTTTCAATTTGCTCATTAGAAGTTTGCTACATCATCATACTTTAACATAGAGGTTATCTAACCATATCACTGAATGCTAGTACGCCGGAATATTTTAACTGAAGTTAAACACTCCTGCTATACAAATAGGTGATCATATAGAAACTATTATATTCACTATCTTGGTAGTCTTTTTTGTTTTCTGCTGTGTTGATCCTGAAAATCTTGCGGTAATCATTGTCGGTAAAATTGTAAAATGTTTTTGTAATGAAAATTTGCTGGCTTTTGTTTTTTATTTGTTGACTAAATGTTCAAATTAAAATGTACCTGTACAGCAAAGTAACTTTTGTATCAAATAGTCGCTTATCTTCAACACTTATTTTAACTGAATATTAGAACCATTTTGTTTTAGTTACTTAACTAGTGGTGTTTGGCCATTTGTCTTGGTTGTGTCTCTGGTCTACTTGATGTTGAGGTTCTACGAATACAAAGTACCCAGATGTAATATCGACATAGCTCCAGATTATAATTATGGAATTAAGAAGAAACGTTTATAGAGCAAAATCAAATTATTTACTTTTTTGATTCCCCTTTGAAATGTTTTATATAAAATGGTATTTTATACAAAAAGACTTATTGCTCATCAAAAAAACATCCCAAAAGATGAAAGAAAGCATTCACGAAGATAAAATTAATGCAGTATAGTTCTATCAAAAGTCACTTGAACAGTTTAAATTATATCAACAGTTTTATAAAAATGTCGATGTAACATAAGGAGCGCCATTTAAAGGAAGTCACTCAAACAAATTATGAAGAGGCAACAAAAATTCTAATTATATCGGTTTAGCATAAATAGCGCTATCTAACTGAAAACACTAATTATTCAAACGCAACAAAAGTTGGTGTACAGTAATCAGCGCATTCTATCGAAAGTGACTTGAACCAATTATTTGTATTGATAGAGCAGATGTAGCATTGACGGTATGGTATGAATAGCGCCACCCAGTGGAACTGAGACGCAAGTGATAATCATCATATCAATCTCAATATTTATAAATAAACAAAATAAACTTATTATTCTTAACTCAAAGTGAAATTTTTTATTCTTCCTTTAACAAAAAATATTTATTGAAGTGTTTGCTCAAAAATTTTACAACGAATGCTATTGGGTAAAATTAATATTAAAACAATACAGGTTATTTAACGGGTTGTTACCAATTTTGGGTTCCATACAAAATAATGTCACTAGAAGGATCAAAAATAATATTTGTGTCATTAAAATAAGAGACTGGAAATGTGAATAGCAGACAATGTGATCAAACCCCAAACAAATAAGAAATACTCGCTACGTATTCAATTTTTTATGTCGCAACAAAATAACTGACACAGCCCAATAAATTTTCAACGAAATTATGGAAGGTTAATTTAGGTATGAACATTTTGTCAAAGCTTTGCTACTGCCAATTTAAGATCTAGAAGGGTGCCTCGACTCACTTAGCGTTTGGTTAAAAAGCACATAAATTAGTTTTTCCCGTAGGGGGAAAAGATTCTTTTTTGTGACGATTCCAGGTTTGGATCCAAATGTATAAAGATATAGAGTGAACCTTATCGTGCAGCATGAATAATTCTAGTGATAGAAAAGTTGTTTCTTTTCAGGAAGAGAGCGAAATATTGGGGGAATAGGGAAATATGATTTTATATATATATACTAGAGACATTCACAAGACATAACTTTGTTGAAAATGTCATCAGACCAATTATTGGCAAATTCTATGGACTATTATGATCAACTACACCACACAAGAATGGAAATGTTTGGAAGATTCACTCATCAGGTGCTGGTTATATGAATTTTTGGTATCTGTTGAGAACCCACATTCAATATCAATGGATACAAAACTTTGCATAATAACCCTCTTAGGTTTAAAATAAATTATTAGAATAAATTCATTTGGTAGATCTCCTGTTAGTGTTGAAAACAACTTTATTGCTAAGTTGCATGACATTAGAAAATGGTAATGAAAAATGCAACGAGTTCTTTTAGGCGATATTAATATTAATATTCAACAATGGAAACTATCTTGTAATCATGAGTGAACATTGTTACAGATTAATAATTAATACTCCCACCAGAGTATAAAAAAATTCCAGCACATGTCTCGACCATATATTTGTTTATACAATTAATTATGATAACATACTACCCCTTATAATCGCCACATCTATTTCTGACCATCATACTACATTATTACAACTCGTTCTTACAAAAGAAATGAAAAAGACATACCAAATTCAATATTAAATATAAGGAATACAACAAAAAATTATTAAAAAATATACAGTGCGCCAAATTGAACGATATCCTTCTGTAAACAGAGCACTTAATGTTCATATTTTTTTAAGTAGATAAACGAATAAAATATTTAAAAAATTACCTACTTGTATTAGTTTCTACTTTTATTCCCACTCCAGGAGCTTTATGTCGAAATTTCATGGTTTCTCACGATTTTATCTTCTAACTACACAATGTACCTCAAAGACAGAAAGTTTCAGGTGAAGGTTGCACACTAGATATCTGAAGTCTGGGAACAGCAGACTGAAGTACCGCAAGGAGCGGTACTTTCACTGATGTTGTATAACATATACACAGCGGACATCACAAAAACGGAGAACACCATGGCAGCGCTATATGCGGACGATACCGCAATAGCAACGTGAAGATAAAAAACATCACGTAAAGCCTCCAAAACCCTGCAAATGAGATAGACGAAACCTGGAAAATAAAAGAAAAAGTTAACTGCAATTAATTGGTAGACAAAGCAAGCTAAAGATGGAAACAAAACTCAGATTTATTAGGAGTATAGGTAATAATACCGATTATGACATACTCCTCGGTTGCATGGGGAGACATATGCAAATCGAACAGGAAGAAACAACAGGTCCAACAAAACGACGCTGAGACGAGCATTAAATGTCCCCTGGATAACAAGCGAGAAACGGGACCGTAAGAAGTGCTGGACATCATAAACGACGGGGCACAAAAGCTATTCGAGGAGTTGGCAACGCATATTAACGAGGAATTAAAGGTACTCATCAGGTACACTAGAGAGAATTATAGGAAACACGGGAGGTCGAGAAGACAACTGGATCGATAGGTTAAGTTAGGTTAGTACAAAAATAAATATATACATCATAAAAATACAAATAAAAACATAAAACCACACACCAATTAAAACCAAACAAAAATCTCCAAGATCTTAGGTTTTCCGAGTCAACCCACAAGAGGACACCCTCGACACGGCAACTCTGCATTTTCTAAGCAAGTGCAGATCAAGAAGACAGGAGTGTATAGCCAACAAGCGAACTCTTAACAAAAAGATAAGACTTCCCAGAATCTCCCATAGAACTCAGGGGAGAGGAAGGAGACTATCCGCGAACGAGGATGAGGGCCTGTCGAAATGACAGGGGTTGGTGGAATGTTCTTTGTATCCATCCGCAGATGGATGCTTAGGTCAACTGGACTTCCCACGCGAGTCATATAGAGACAATCACATAATTCAATATAATAAAGTGATAACAGTTCAGTTCATACACCTTATTTTCTTATAATGAAACTTGATCATAATTTTCTAACGTTATCAGCAAATATGTGTAGAAACATCATGTTAACAAATATCTGCCATTTCTTTTATATTTAATTGTATTCAGCATTTCTAGTTTTCTCATAAAACCTGAGAATATTTTTCATGTTATCAGCAGACATATGTAGACATCCTGTTAATATAATAACTAATCGTTTTGTTACACTTTACTGTATTCAGCATTTTTCCATTTATTTAATGTTTGTTAACTCATTGACACAGTATTCTAGTTAATGAAGTTTTTTAAAAAAGTAAATCTTTACTTTCAAGCTATAACTGGCGCTGCGAATAGGATACTGTCTGTAGAAATACACCCCTCACTTTGAATCTTTAGATAAAAGAATTTTGAATATTCTTGTAAACATAGATAATGGACCGATAGTACTTCCAGAATTAAAATTAAATAACTTGATATTGCAAAATACCTATAGAACAAGAGATCTCATTAAATAATATTTCTCTCAATTTCCATGAACCTCTTCAAGTTCAACCTGTATCAAAATTTGATGAAACAAAGCCTAAACCATCTTACAATAATATTGAAATTTCTAAACTTCTTCGAACAGATCATCTGAATCCCGAAGAAAAAGATGCACTAATGTCTCTGCAAAAAATTTAAAAACATCTTTTATAACGAAAACTCAGACTTAACTTTCACTCATGCAGTTAAACATCATATTAGAACAGTCGACAACGTACCAATTTATCAAAAATCATATAGATACCCTTATCATTTAAAACATGAAGTCAGATTCAAAAACTCCTAGACAATAAGAACCCAATCAACGACTAATAAGATGGAAGTTGAAATTAGAAGAATTCGATTTCGAAATCAAATACAAGAAAGGTAAAGAAAATTACGTTGCCGAAGCATTATCTAGAATTGAAGTCAACGCTATCCATAAAAAACATCCTAAACGCAATCCCAAAATAAATATAATAAGTGATATCATTATAACTTACGCAAATCCAAAAACATACACTAAGGACCCCAAACTAAATACTTATATCGATGCTATTTCAATGCTTGCAAGAGCAAATTCCGACACAGATCTAGCGCTTAGCGGCGCTAACGAAATTTTAAGTAAAATATCTGGAGATAACAAAAGTACTGCTTCAGACGAAACTATACATTATGCTCAAGAAAACCCAGTTTTTGGTTTCCCAATCTCAGAGAAATCTTTAAATTCATCCCATTTTCAAATAATCCTAAAATACGGAGATAAAAATGATATCGATTATTCCAAACTATGTTTTAGGAAATGATCTGATGATAATGTCTTAAGCCAAATGTTTTTAGAAATAACTGATCCAAAAAAGATATATTATATTTACTGTTCTGACGATTCGCTACTTAATACTGCTTCTAGAGAATGCTCTAAAATCTTACAACCAAATGTGAAAATAATTAGAACAAATCACTTTCTCAAAGATATAACTTGTAAAGATGAACAAATTCAATTAATTTCAGATTATCATTCAGATACTCATAACGGTATTACTAAAATTATAAAGAACATACAATCCTTGTATTATTTCCCAAAAATTCAAGAATTAGTAACGAACCATATTAATCATTGCAAATTATGTCTCACCTTAAAATATGATAGGAACCCTCGAAAAATACCATTTTCCGGCCCTCTAATTTCTAAAAAAGCTTTCGAAAACCTTGCAAGGGAATTTACAAGCGAAACCTTCAAGGAATTCATGTCACTCTTCCACATTAAAATTCACTATACAACCCCCCAATCTCATACCGGAAATTCTCCCATAGAAAGAGCACATTCAACTTTAACCGAAAAATTGAGAATTCTTAGACAGAAATCAAAAGAAAATATTATTGATTTAGTTACAACTAAACAGTAAACTGAACAACCTCAAATATAATTTTGAGGTTAGAAAGTAATTTCGAAATCTCGCAGCAAATTCCAAAATATATATATTTAACAATAATTAATTCTTCATTGAATATCGTTGATTATGAATATTGTAGTTATATGTATTCAAAACTTTGGAACAACTATAGCAGGTGTGCGACTTTCAAATAGCTATACATATTTAAAAATATAATTTTAAGTACCTACATATTATTTTCTTTAATTTCTTATTTCTGAAACCTTTTGATATATTAATGCTTCTCGATTTTAGGTCTCTTCTGTTTTAAAATTAGTTTATGAAACTAATTTATTGGTCGAATTAGTCTTAAAAGAGTGGGGAATAAACCTTGATAAATATGATTTGTATTTTAGTAATTAGACCTTGCTACCATGGAAACGCCAAACACATGTTGGGTATAATATAATCATTAATTCATAACAAGTCATGGAATCAGAATTATTGAAAAAGGAAGATGAATTTTATAAAGAAAATGAAAAACTTGAAGAAAGGACAAAAGAGTTAATGAAGAAAGTAAACGATGTTATGGTTAGTAATTAAAACACATTCTTTTAATTTGAAAAGTGAAATAATCAGGCATATACAAAGGAAATTAATTTATAAATCCAAACCTATAAAATATCAGAATGAAATTATCAAAAATTCCATCATTCTTTAAGTAATATAAAAATTTTTTTTGTAGTAAGTTTATTTGAAAGTTGTTTGAATAGATAAAAGGGTATTGAATATTTGTCCCTTATTTTATCTTCTATGAATGTATTTCTTCAGTTTTAGATCTATTTTAATTAATAATACATTTTTTAAAGAAATTATTTTTGATCGTTTGACAATTTATATCAAAGTATTACCTGAAATTGGAAACAATAATTACTCATCACATTAATAATACAATAAAAACAACAATACAAATATTCTTTTTACCTGTATTTTATTATTCAGATTTTAATATACCCTAAAGAAGCAATTTGTGTCATTTAGTTCTAACATCACTTAAGTCAAAAATGACAATTTTTCAAGAGAGCAAAAAACTGTACTTTTTTATATGACCCAATCATAATACAAATATTTTATTTCTAAAATTTATAAACAGATCGATCTTAAGCTTTTTGTATTAGTTGACTAGAGGTGCATCTTTCCATTCTGTATCAGATCACATTCAAAATTCAAAAAGACATTTTTGGGATTTATGGGGTGTTGGAACTTGCGAGATGACTGTCTATTTAATTATTTATAAATCGATTTATAAAACGGAATTTTGTATAAACTGTTGAAGTCATTTTTTATCATTAATTCATTTCTCATAAAATTCAGAAATTGTTGAAATAAGAATCAATACAACAAAAGAAAATTGTTAAAATTTATTCATTTATAAAAAAATCATAACTGTATCAATAATAATATGATTTTTATTGGACCAAAATTAATTTTAATAATCATGTAATGAATATCATTTATTGTACTTTACAAAAATATCTGCTATTGACATTCTCGGATTGTCAATTTTTAAACAGCAAGTTAGGTCGAAATATCTTGAATAGTGTGGAATAGAAAATACTTTATTTATTAAAATAGTTCTAAAATCAAGAACAATCATTTCAGAAAACAATTATCAAAATGTTTAAGTAGGAAATAGAAGAAATTTATTTGTTATTTGACCCGTGTGAAGTTATCTACAGATATCTATTGCGAATATTTTTTTACAAAATTTGAGAAGAAAAATGTAAATAGGGGAGATATGTAATGATATTATAATAGGCAACAACATAATTTTACTATTAAACTTTGGAAACACGAGTTTTATACATATTTCACAATTCTGAACTGAAATCCCAAAAAATGAGAAGAAATTATAAAAATCCATTAAGTTTATGTTTAAGGTCTGATGTGCACTACTCCTTTTAAAATCGTACCAAATTATTTTTTTTGTGTAATAAAAAATACTTACATCACAATATTTTGCTAATAGGTCCCTTATCGAGTATCCTTTGCAAAATTTTGGTTAGGTTAGGTTTGTTAATAGGTCCCTTATTGAGTATCTTTTGCAAACTTTTGGGGTTTCGATTTCAACACGAACAATATGCGTCGGCGCGGAAATGTAATCTTCATGCATTTTCCAAGCTTACATCAAAAATTCGTTACATACAAACTTCAATTGTGGTATATTACCATCACAAGTGTTGAATGTTATTGACACAACTCGTGAATTTGGTTGATTTTGGTCATTTTATTTCAAAAAGTTTGCAGCGACTATTATAAGGTATTGTCGAAAAAAAATGCGGAAGAATTCCAGTGCATTGAAAACCATTGTTCGCTATATCCAAACGAGTAAATGCTTGAGAAATTATGGCAGCTCTTTAACATTCTGTCATTCTTGCACCGGAGTTTTTCCTCCCTCATAACTCACATGCCTCAAAATATACATATTTGAATATGCTTCTTAAAAACCCTATCTAAGTGCTATAACCTATGAGTTGTGACTGGTGGGGTGCTTAACTGTGCACGTGGTTTTCTCTCGCGTTACTTCTAACAGCAAGATCTTTATGACTGTTAGGATCATCGAGAATAAAAAGCACAAGTACTGAAGAGATGAGAGATTTCACAAAGTGTTGAAGTCACTTTAAAAATAATTCCGCGTTAATCCATCCAATTGGCTGGGCCAAGTCTATGTTCTTCCACATTAATCATATTTTACGAAGGTTTTCCATAAAATACGCCTCCAAAGGAGCTAAGACACTAGATTTGGCTAGACTAGCTTGTAGCTCGCCTCAGAGATCCCGCTCTGGCGAGCTGTTTACAACGTTCATTATTGTCTTGGTGCGAATGAAGCTCTGTCTGAAATTTTGTTTTTTGTGTGCAAAAACCTTCGTCCGATGGACTTTCATTCCCAACTGTGTGAGGACTATGAGGAAAAGTATATAAGTGCAATATATGCGCAAATGGTGCAGTGATTCAAAGATGTACAGATTTGAATGGGATACTGCCTCACACCCTCTATACAACCCAGACTCGGCCCCCCAGTGATTATAATCTTTTCCCTGGATTGAATAAATCTACGACTCAGGCAGAATGTACTTACACCTTATGCAAAAATGCATTAATATAAACTAAACGGCTATTATGTTGAAAAATTCGAAACTTTCCAAACTTGTATTATTCAACGCCAAAAACATGTTTTACATTGTGAAAATTCGTTCAGAACTTTATTTTATAGACAAGCCTCGTATATATATATATATATATTTTGTTGATGTCTATTATGAAGTATTACTGTCTGCGTAATCACATGTTCTTTTAGAAAATCCAAGACAATCTAATCAAGGAATCTATTAAAATGAAGACTGATATTAACTTTGCCAAAAATAACTTCGGCGATAATAAAAATTACGATGCGCACCACTCAGATGTCAATAAAACCGGTCACCAAATCACAAGTCAAGATGGAATGGAACAAATAGGTACTAATGGCACCATCCAGTATTATAAAGCAAAATTGAAATTTCTACAAGTTGAAGTTGTGAAGTTACAAACGGAATTGAAAAACAAGGTAAGGTCGATGATGATGAATTATAACATAATATGATGGTAATTCGACGAAAGATCGAATTTTCAATGTAAAAGTTATCTAAATACATAAGTTTATTGGTAATTTTCTTTAAGCACTAATGTGTAAAGTAAGTTTAATTTTTCGTTACAAGAAATTGTAATGATTTTATGGATTCCTTATAAAATATATATTTAATAATATTTTCAACATTTTATTCAAGATTACAACAAATTAACAAAACAACAGACGAATTCAATTAGTAACAATACTACTATTGAAGATGCTGATGAAATATATCAACGTTTCTCTTCGGTATGCATAAATGCCACCTAAAAATAATTACTTGCTGCTTAAGTAGAAATATAAAAATCGGAATGATTGCGACTTGAACCTGGGACCTTCATTGTGTCATAGCCATTATGCTACGACAGTAACGACTCTATATGGAAAGCCACAAAAAAATTAAGAGAAAACGAAAAGGCTGAAGCATTTGCGAAACACCTAGAGGCAGTATTTACGCCCAATGCACGCGAGAACTAAGATGAGGTAATACTTGAATTCTTGAAATCACCCACAACTCTTTTTACTGCAAACATCTACAACATCCAATAGAGCATTTGATAAAAAATAACCAAGTGCCCAAAAGGCACCAGGCTATGACCTAATCACAGGTGAAATAATCAAACAACTGCCGAAGAATGGAATAGCAATGTTCACACAAATCATCAATGCAATAATGAGAGTAGGATATTTTCCAGCACAGTGGAAACTTGCTAACATCATCTTAATTATTAAATCTCCTAATGAAATCGCATCCTATAGACCTATTAGCCCTAAAATTGCGAAAAAATCATTTCAGATAGATTGTAAAAAGAAATTGACGAAAAATCTTTAAGCACTCTACTACTGAGCGAGTGTCCAGAGTTGTAGAAATCATTCAACAACCTTTTCTAAAAAAAAGTTATTGCAATACTACATTTTTAGATGTTAGTCAAGCTTTTGTGTGACACCCTGGACTATTATTCAAACTTAAAACCAAATTTCTCATGCACTGTATGTTCTCTTAGAGTCATACCTCGAAGAAAGACACTTTCAAGTAACATATGCTGACTACACTACTCAAATACATGGAATAAATGCCGGAGTATCCCGAGGAAGTGTCCTTGTCCCAATTCTATACATACTCTTTACCACACCCATTAAATGATGGTTCATTAACGGCCACCTTCGCAGATGATACTGCCATACTAGCAAAAGACCAGAAACCAGAACGATCCTCTGAATTACTTCAGTACAGCATACAAAAAACACAAGAATGGGCAAACAAATGGAGGATATTAATTAATTAATCAAAATGCCATAGTGAAACGCCTAATGTTTTTATGAACAACAAATTAATACCAAAGGTAGACAGTACTAAATATCTAGGTATATCGATACCAAATTAGCGTGGCGAACACATATATGGAAAAAAGGGGCTTAAAGTTCAGCAAACACTATTGGTTTCTTGATCGTAGATCGCTCTGAAACATACAATGCTATCATTCGATAGCTGGAAATACGGAATTCAACTTCAACATCAGATAGCAACATCTAAACAGGGATAATTATCATGACTTGGAGGTGTCTACATTGAAACAAAATATTATACAGTTCGGTGAAAATTATATAAAACGACTAGAATATCACTCTGGCAGTTAATCTCCTAGATAACACCCAGTGAACTGTTTAACAGGATATTAGTACGTATACAACTAGACTTACCACACAGACAATAAATATTAGCATTTAAGTAGTATATAAGACGTTTTGTTAGTAGATTTTAAATTTCTACCACTTTATATTGTAACAACAGGAACATTTTCAATGGAATATTACCCTTACATGTCAGTTTGACTCCAACAAAAATTTTTAGTGTCAAGTTGTTAAGCAGAGGGCATTTAAACAAAAAAAAACGCTACTAAATAATAATTTTGAGTCTAAAGTACGTACCGTACGTACGGTAGTAGAAAAAATATTTTTTTGCCACAACACAATCTCAATCAATATTAACTTTATACAGTTTATACATAACTAGTAAATTTTTTAAAATTATTTTCGGTAATTTGTCTTTGCCATTATCTCTTCATTTAACTGAAATCGTTTCATATAAAATATATAAATTATTCTTTTTTTTTAGAATGAAGAGAATAAAAAATTGCAAATTGCGAATCAGTCTTTTCAAGAAGAAAAAGAAAAATGGTTCTCGTCATATAATTCATCCAAAACTAGAATAGGCAAGCTCGAAAACCAGGTATTTTTTTTATTTCAAGATATTGTAGGTACATAATCTTCCATCTCATCAGTCATGAAGGAATATATTCTTGATGAAGGGTGATGAGAAATATATTTTAACTATTCACATAATAGCTCGAAGGTCAAATTAATGGACTAGATCAGATTGTTTGAGAAATCATTTTGGTTTTCCAGTTACTCTTCATCTTAACCAAAAAAGATATTTTGATTGTTCATTTTAATAGACTCCTCCAAAAGGAGGCTGTTTTCCTAGGTTCTTTTTATCCCATATCATAAGGTTTTAGCACTACTCTTTCGAGCCAATAAAAATTATTAAAATGATATAAAATATAGTGTGAATCCTATTGACAATACTGGGACAAATTGTGTTTTAACTCATCCTGTATTTGGAACTGTTGGTGACATTCTTACTGAATACACTGTTTACACTACCACTACACCAACACTCATAATTACACTGTCTGATACATGTTTCGATAATCAAGTTATCGTCTTCATAGACTGAAGGTAAACTGAAATCTTTTAACATAATCTACCTATTTTATACTAAATTCCAGCGGGAAAACCTCTTCGGGGGACTCCTTAACTACTAAACTAGAGAGTAGTGTGTAAAGAATAAACCCTGTAAACTATTTAAACTGTTTTTAAGGTACGTCCATATTTTAAATTTGGTTTGTGCTCTTTAAACCGCACAGTAATGGATCTGTTAGTCTTATGTCATAATCATTGTCTAATTTCATAGATACCACCTTTTTCCAAATTTAGGATTACCGAATAATTGTTTCAATGATTTATAAACCAATTTAAAATCCACTGTGTTAGAAATTGCTTCTTCTGATCTTTTAGTATAAACAGGATTGGAAGGTACCGTAGCAAATTTTTCTTGTTTTTCATTTTTATTTTGGGGTCATAAGTATAAGAAATCTGTTTGTGAAATTACCCTTCTTCCAAATAAAAATGAAAAACAATAAAAATTTCCTCTGTTACCTTCTAATCCTGATTGCAAGGAAAAGCTGTCAGTCATAATCATGAAATAAATATAAATAATGTAAAATTGTTTAAAAATGTATCCAATAATTAATTGTTGAATGAAAAACATTATTTTTTTACGTTGAAAAAAAATAGAAAAGATACTTAAATATTATCTCTGAAAAGTGTTCCGTCTCTTGGAATTATTTGTGAACGGTTATCAGCGTTTGAAACTAACTATATGAATATATACCGTCGTTTACTGTTATTACTCCAAAGATGGTTAGTAACTTCCGGTCCTTGTATTAGAATAAAAGTACTTGAAATGAAATGTTATATATGATAGAGCTATCTGCAATATGGGTGCTCACTCGCATTAAAAATTGAAACTAACATTTGGATGTACACCATTATACTCCAGAAACAAAAATTCTTTTGAAACTATGGACTGCATCCTAGGAATGTTATTCCAAAATAGCAAAAACCATTTTTTATGCTAATGATATTATGGCCTCACTATTTTTGGAATTTTGGTAAAACGAAAAAAGGCCGGTATTATAGTGACAAGTTTTGGAAAATCATAACCATTTGTAGAAAAATAGTTTGTTTTATGTACCTAAATTTAAAAAAAAAATGCATCAGCGGAAACCGATATTATACAAACAAACTTCTGAACTATTTTTTTAATGGTTTAAAGTAACTTATTCATTGAAAAGTAATCCTTTCCTCAAACCACCACTATTTGAAGATTCGAAATGTGTAGCTTCAAGGCTTTTGCGAGTATATAAGCCAAACATAAAAAACTAAGATCTAAAAAGATGCATATCTTCCCTTTCAGAATAAGATTTATTTTTAACTAGTTATTTTTTTGTAGTATCTCAAAAGAAATAATATAACCTATCTTTTCCAGTTGGCCTGCTTAAATACAAGGTTCCAGGAAAAATCCACAGAGTTAACTTTGGTGAAGAAAGAATTGGAAAATACTAAGAAAGACTTAAAAAATTCTACCCTCAACGCAAATAGCTTAGAAATAAGATTAACAAGAGCCCAAGAAGAAAATGACAAATTGAAGAATTCCTTAAAAATAACAAAAAATGAAGAAAAGGTAATTTTTCTAAACTTTATTGTGATGTACTTATTTGAATTTATTTATACAACTGCTGATCACGGTCATGTTCTAACCTATTATGACCTAATGGAAGAAACTTTCTTTAAAGCCAGCGATGACCGGAGGACCCTCTAATTTTGGAGGAACTCCATGAAAACAAGGAAATTGAAAAAAAATACCCAGGTAATTAGGATAAACTAAGCCTTCTCATTCTCAGTATTAGTATTAACTAGTGATGTTCCGGATATCTGAGAGAGAATGAAGATCCGAATCCGATACTTTTCTTATGGATTATTTACTGATATTTTCGAAATCAACGACGGGGAGGTTGAAACGGCGATTCCGAAGTTGAAAAATAGGACGGACAATATCAGCAACGAAATGATTAATTACGATGGCAACTCACCAATAAAGGAGCTGACAGCATTATTTAACTTGCCTTCTGGGACAGTACCCAGTAAGTGCAAAACCAATATCAACATTCCTATTCATAAGAAATTAAAAAAGATAGACCATGTTATTATCGAGGCATAACCTTAAAGGGTGACTTGCAAGAGATTTTAATCAAACAATGACGTTAACACTTACATAAGGCCTATTTGGAGGAGAAAATCGGTGACTATTATTTGGAAGGTTTAAAAAGCTTAAATCACTGCAGATTTAAGTGCAGATTCTGGAAATGAAATGTGTTGTTTTTTCGTTATATCGAAAACTTATCGGAGAAACCTCGTACATATTAATTTTTGTGTTATTTTTATAGGATATTAAGGAAACCTTTAAAAAACAAATCAATGATTTAACTGCTATTGTGAAACTAATGGAAAAACATAAAGTAGAATTATTAAATGGTTTTAAGAAGCAAATGCAGCTCATTGATAATCTGAAAAAACAGAAGGTATGTTATCAAATTAAATTCAAATGAATAATTGTTTAATCAATAATGCAATTACCTTCGTTATCGACAAAATTTTGCCATCTAGTGTGAAAAAATTTCAATACTGGACTGATAAAAAGTAAATGATTTTATAGAGATTTTAGACATCATTCGTTGAAAAAATTCAAAAGAGAACCACTATTACTGATGAGAATAAATGTTTATACCACGAGCGAACTATCTGAAAAATAACACAATGTTCTGTTGATGCTTCTCAACTTGAGGACTATAAATAATATCTTTACAGATTTTCTGACTACAAGTAGTACTTCCTGTGGTAATATTGTTGACACTTGGTACTTTTACAATTTTTATTTCTCTTCTTATTGTTATTTATGTGATTGTCGATGTTACCTTCGCCAGCTGGGGTTGTTTTCCACCTTCCTAGTTTTTTCATAGCTCACACCAATTTTTGTCGTTGATTGATGAAATGAACAACCCGTAAAGGGTTCAGAATCTTTCAGTTTAGGAAACATAACAATTTGTTCATAACATGACTATGGAATATTTCATCGAATTATCATTAGTTATAAACATTCTCTTAGTAATCAATGAATTATGTGGGGGTTGTAGCTAAGCAAATTAAATTAAATAGTTTTTAATGATTTATTCGCATTTTAGATGTACCTGGAGAGTTGGAAAATAGGAGAGATTTCAGAGTCTGAATATTTAAGAATTTTAAACTGGAAATTTGATTAATATAATAATTAAAGAAGAAACTTTTGCAGTTCACCGGTACATTTCTAATAAATTGTTTGCCACAAACTTTGTGTGATAATTGAAAACATTACATAATATCGTTGGTTATATGTGAGAATAACTCTTTCATTTATACCCTCATCTAAGAAACTTTCTAGAACTAGACATACGAGTACTTATTTTAATAATACATTATTTCCGTCTCTATTTTCAGTGCCAGTTGGACAAAACGAAAACTACGAGGAATAAAATGTCAACTCAACCAATTATTACAACAATCAAATTTTATCTGCAGTTATGTTACTTCCCGAGCTTCAAAAGCGGGGATTCTTCGCAGTGACCTTGTAATACCTTGATAAACATCTCAGTGAAGTCGACCAGTTCAATAATTCACATACCTTCCGATTCATGCTGTTGCGGTATTACTAGTTATTTAGGATACACGAATATATTCTGCGCGCTCTTTCTATCACCCACGTTGTATTGCGAGCGGCCTAAAACATTCATACAAAGATAGACCTGAAAATGAAATGTAGGCTATTACCAAATATTATTATAGATAAGCCTGGTATAAGTAAGGGACAAAGCTACAAAAGAAAATTTATGTCAAAAATGACAAATTTGTAGATTTAGTTGGAAAATGTATATTTTCTCAGCTTACTTTTTGGTGGCGATAAAGTCATCTTTATAATTACATGGAAAATGGATTATTAGGATCAACGAATATTATAGCTCAATTAAATTTTGCTTATTGATTAAATTAACAAAAAGTAGATATATCTTGTAATGTTCTCCTTATTTATATAAACAGTTTTCAAACGGTGGGATGAATTTATACACGCAGTGTACCTTACGTAATTTATTCATACACTATTTTTAAACTATTCACTAATACTAAGACACTAATTTATTTAATATTCCTTTTGATTTAGTTTCTACTACCTCGTTGCGTTCACTATGACATCAAATTATTTCCTGATTACTACGACTGCAAGAGCCTTATGTAAATAGTATTATCACATTCCAGAATTTCCGATTACTGAAAATCTCTAGTTTGCCGCAAACAAAAAGACCTTAGAAAATTGAAACATTTAGAATTTTCTTTAAAGACAATGAAAGAAAAGTCCATTAAAGTCCTCGGTAAAGACGTAAGGTAGTGCCTGGTTATTCATATTTTTATTGTGTGGCAACAATCCATTTTACCACGGAAGCCGATATAATCAAAGAAAAAATGATAAAGACGGCAAAACTACAAGGTAAGTTTCTTCGGAAACAAGGAGTATACCTAAAATTTTTTATTATAAACCGCCACGGTTTCTTGGCACGGCTTTACTCCTTTTTTCAATACTAAGTAAGACTTCCTACAAATGATATTCGCTTTAACTTCAACAGGTACCAAATGTGTACAATTAAATATATATGGTTCAAAAACACGATTACAGTTTTTATACATTTATTTGAAAAACTTATAAAAATAAAATTTATTCAACTATTATATAATAGTAACACATCTTTAGTTTTCATCAAAACATTTTATAGTAAAATTGAAAACAAAAACAATTCTTCGTCATATCAACATTCGTTTTTTAGTGATATTTGCATAGCAAACATAGCTTTCCATAATGATGTTTCTTTTAACTCTTTCAGTTCCACTATCAAAAAGTCACCCTCGATATATCTGCCCCCCCCCCAGAAACATATTTTTCTGTAGGTTCAAATGAATAATTTTAGATAGTTTCAAAGCGAGGACTGGAGGACTAACCCGACAGCAGTTGCCGGGTTAGTTCTTGCTGCCGGCACAAAAAATGAGGATATAAATTACATTCCATTGAACCGTACAGAAAAATAATCGGCTTGTAGAGTTTTTGTTCTTCATACAAGAATTATTGTAAAAAATTATTACCAAGAAATAAAATAAGAGGAAACCATCCCACATTCTAGACTTTTTAAAATGGGGACTCAATAGATCCTTTGGGTCGCAGTGTATACGATACCCCAAATCTATATATACATACATATTACCAAAATATAGATAATGGAGGATAAAATAAGTAGCCAATAAGTATCAAATAAACCAGACTTGTTAGGTTATACTCAAAACAAGAAATAAAAGAATGTAGCTTAACAGAAGAAACTAAGTTAAATAATATGAACAAATAATGTGTTTGAAACAAGATATATTGAAGGGTATGAACCTCCTTTGTTGGACTGCTATATTGAAATGTCACCATCCAAAACTTTTTCTATATTTTTAAAGACAAACATCAAATGGTCGACATGAAAAGATATGCCTCGATTCTGACGGACGAATTTGGTGAAATTAAGAAGCGAAGCTAAGTAAATTTAATTAGTCGTTTAAAAAATAATATGGGTAATATGGAAAATCCGGGACATATATGATAATATTAGGTGTTTCAACCTACCGTGGGGAAAATTTATGTGTTGGTGAACAATATATAAAGAATAAACCCAAGAATTCAGTTATAAAAATATATAGCAGGGCAAAAAGTGCTACTATTTACAACTTGTTGATATAACAGTGTAGAACTAATAAAATAAGACCAGACTATAAACATAGCAGTGCCACAGGAGATGTCATGCAGATGATGACAGAATAAATGATCTAACTTCAGCATCCACTGTCTTTTTCAATTTTGGCTGTGAGTGTAGTAAAAATTAACCCCAATTTTCATAATGATAAACAAATAAAATTGAAAGGAGGAAGCACTTCTTTTACACTTAATGAATACGGTATTATACCAAAAACAATTATCACTATTTTAAATAGGAACCTTGCGAATTTCAAGCTCAGGAACAAAATTTCAAAATGAAAACATGGGGAAAGCATTAATTTTTTGCAAGGTACTTGCTGTTTCGTCGGAGAAAGATGATACATCGTCTAACACTTTAAAAAGCATTACACAGCTTCTAATGATGTTTGAAAATCATCGTGAAAGAAGATCAAGTGACATAGGCCTTTTGTAGGAATGGAGAAGAAAAGAAAATCTCAGAGGCAAAAGTATTACTCAGATACTTGATACCAACTAAAGTTCATTAGTGATTAATGAAGAAAGTTTTTTGATGAAGAATTTGTCTCAAGTTTTGTTTAAAATATATATTTCTATAAAAAATATGATTAACGTTTTTTTATGATTTATATAATGTTCCTGCTGAAGGACATTCTATTGTTTGGAGCAAGGCTGTTCATTTTTGTCTACAAACAATACGAAGGTGCTTATGACAGTATCCCTCTGGGGAAGAAATATTCTGAAAGGATTAATTCGACAGTTTACTTTTCCTTGATATTGATGAACATCATCAAATCTAAACCCTATTGATAAAAATGTGAATCACATTTCTAATAAACGAAAGTAGTTATTATCTGCTAAGCCTCTAAATAAGCAGTTTACGAGTTGTATAATATCGATATTGGAATTGGAGAAAGCTGTATAAGAATATTTTCAAACATAAGAATACGCACAAATATTTCTCAAAAATAAAATTGCTATTATGATACAAAACCAGAGAGATAAACTATTTTGCTAGTCGATGAATCTTTAGTCTCAAGTAGTCAACAATCAAAAGACCAGAGAGAGAATTTTGATGTGAGGATTTGTTTTGCATATCCAAATATTATCATTTCAAAAAATAGCTCGAGATTCAAAAGTGTAACAAATTAAAGTGAGAATATTCAAAACTGAAATTTTTAAACAGTTGCTTTCTCCTTATTTCCACCTCACTCCGTTTTATGTGTTATCGTTATTATACAAATGTCCTCGACACTATTTATTTGTAAATTAAAAGATTATCCCTAAAGTACAAAATAACGATTCTTAAGAATTCAAAAAAGAATTTATTCTAATATAGAAAACTTGAAACTATTTTCAAAATAATACTAAACAAACAAAAAAAAGACAAAATTCTGAGATTTGCTCAAATAAAGTAAAGCATAGGCTTACAGGTAATAAAGAATGTTTTCAAGTGTTCTGTTTGCTGTTCTATGCAAGCTTTGGGCAGTTAATGCTGCTAGTTTATGAGCGTACTGGCAAGGTGCAGGTACCCTAACAGTTCCACTCCAATTATAATACATATGGCATAATTTATATGTAAGGATTTGGAGTTTATCTGGCGACAGCCCCATGCTATCTGAGATTACGTTATAACTTGTAGGAGAGACGGTTCCTTGTCTGACACATTGGCTTACAATGAAGAAATCATATCTGAAACAAATAGATTTATGAAATATAACTTATAGCAATAAATAAATAAATAAATAAAATATGTACAATTAAAAGCAAAATAAATTTGGTAAAGTCATATTCAATTTGCTTAGTGATCTCGACAAAAAATTATCTAATTTGTATTATTTATGGAATTCATACAAAAAAATTCTAAGAGGAGTTGGTTTATTCTTTCAATACTCTATTTTCGAAACATTTCCTGTTTTAGTTCATGAGCCCATGACTCAGTTTGTAAACTAAAATGAAGATTTAAGAAAATATATAAGTTTTTTAACTAGGCAAGAATGTCAGTATCATCTTTTGATGAATTATTGAGCTTATTTAGAAATGAACTGACAAAACAAGTAAGATTCTTAAAAAAAATCCCTTCAGAAGAACCGCCATCTCGTCTTTTACCTTGAATATATTTACAATTTCGTCCGAACATTTCATTTTTAAACAATCGGAATCATCTTTAATTATTGCGGTATACCGTGTACATAGTCAATTTTGAATTTCTACGAATTTCTGCGCCTGTTTTGATAGACCGTTGGACACTGAGTGAGTGATGCGCAGCTTGCTCGTGTACATTTACTGGTGACGTCGCTGGGTCGCCATAGTCTCCAGACTCTATACAGCAAGCAGACAGTTGTGGCTACGCTTCCAAATTAGTGACGTTGCCAACCCGTCGCCAAGTGAGTTATCGGCTATACATTTTAATACCAATTATTTGGATACGTAGCCGGCGACATCGCCATGGCATCTCGGTGAGGTAGAGCATTGAGATTTTAAACATAATACCTCTTCTATGTAATTGAACAAAGTTGACTAGAAATAAGCAATCTATGAGGTCTATTTATAATAAAATTGACCCGTTCTTTCGATTTTACATATTATTTACCAGAAGGAGATTATATATTATGGTGAGTTAAAACCATTTTTTACTTTAGCCAACAGAGAAATAAGAAACAACTTACCTTTCCGGTAGCGTGATAACATCATCTACTACGGTGCCCGGCGGGGGATTTTCTCCTCTGTCCGTAAATATTCTGGTGTTAATTCTCTTTGATACGACGATAAATGCCATTTTTAAATCTCCGTTTTTATAAATTTCTTGCGTCAACTTCCGTTTGATGTTTTCCACTTCAGTTTCAATAACATATGGTAGTTGCCCATCTCCAACTGCATCTCTATATATCAAAATTCTATCAGGAAATCGGCCATTTATCTCTTTGTATCGATGACATGCTAGTATGAGGAAAGCTCCAAAGTTTTCAGACAGTTCTTCCTCCAACTGATGTTCCGACGTTAGATTGAAATACCTAGTAATTTGTTTATCGAGCGAGGCGACCATCGCTGCAAAACTTTTTCCTTTGTTAGATGTATCTCGACATACATCATAACCGACAACCATGAGATTTGATAATGGCATTAATACGCTCCATGGGGCACCACCAACCTTACAATTAAGCTGGATTGCAACTTTAGTTGCAATAGACATTACTCCTGAAAAGTAATATGTAATGTATAAAAATTTAACAGTTGTAGGAGTTAAACAGAGATTTATGTCACTAAGGCCATATTATTATAATATGTATTATCTCTATTTAAAAGTGTATATACTTAAATTTTTTTGCCATTTAAATATTCAATGCCAGAATTACTGTCATGTTATTTACGATTTTTCTACTTGAAGTATAATTGATTTGTGAGTTTACAATCTAGGGCTTTTATTTCTAATCAAAACAATAAAGGATTTTCTTTTGAATGATGAGATTCTCAAACAGTTGAATAGATTCTGCTAAGAACTTGTGGCTTCCTTGGTTAGTTATTTTGAAAAAGGAAAGGGATCATAATGGCACTTTTATGCCCTTAAATGCTGTGCAAGACCAATTAATTCACTTTACAAAATTTGTATTATTTTTGAATTTTTGAAAAATCTAATAACAGTAAGCATCATTTTTTTAACATAAAAAAAGTTGGAAATTGTTAAATGTAAGAGAAGTTTTAATAAGAACAATGGGCCTATTTTAGTTTACCTTATGTTTCTGACTTAGTTATCGAAACTGCGTCTGACAGTGTAATTGTAGGTATTGGTGTAGTGTGTTCAGTTGTATAACTTTTTTAAAAAAATTGCTGAAAAAACTTGGGATCTAGTTGATGAAGGATAATCCACGACAGGGACTTATCGAAACAACTAATTTTTTGAAAAGAGTGTAATACTTTATATAATATGGAGTAAAGAATGAATGTATGTACTAAGTTGTGTTCTTCGATGAAATGTGGATAATTCAAATTGGTATTATTGGTAAAATGAAAATATGTATCATGAGTGTTGAAACCAGATGCTTTTAGCGTTGTTAGCAAGAGACTGGTAAATTTCATCAAAGACGCGGTTCTGGACCCTAATTACTGTTTAAGTACAAGATTTCAGAGAAACGCATGGAGTGGCAGGACAGTCAGAAGAAGACTTAAGGCAGCTAACCTTGAGTCAAGAAGGCCCCTTCTGTCCTCAAATTAACTTCGGCCTACCGAGCAGCCTGTCTCTTCTAAGATAAAAGCAGAATGTGCCTGCATGATAGCGATAGAAGAGGGCGAGTCTACAGAAGACCTGGAGCAAGATTAGCGGAGTGTTGCATAAAAGGAAACGTGTTTTTTGGAGGTTTTTAGATGGTTTGGGCAGGCATTTCAATAGAAGCAAAAACCAAGTTGGTGATCGATGCTAGAAACGAAAACGAATTCATTTAGACGACGATTATCATAAAAAATCAATTAAACTATTAAAATTTCGAAAAATTTTCTCTGTACTTGATAATGCATGAAACTTCAAATACAATATTGTTGAAAGTTATAACGTGTCTACAACAGGACTGTTGCACATCTTATATATTGCTAATTGTTTTAAACTTTTTCTTTATAATTCAACCACCAAAAAAATATTTAGCAGATGTTATGGCATAATAGTACGGACATAAAGTTTCAAGTTCTCCTCCTCCTTACTATTACATAACTCTAGTTAATAAGTTTAATTTGTTCAATTTAACCATTGTTGCCATCGACTTGTGAATCGGTCTTGTTGAAACAGTGGTTTTTTCTTCGATATATGAAGCCGTTTTACCTCGTTTTTTGTAATCAAACGATGAAACAACTCTATGTAGGATTTGCCATTGATTGTCTCTCCCTTTTGGAGATAGTTGATTAACAATATCCCATGTGCATCCCAAAATATTGAAGTCATAACCTTCCCAGTTGACTGTTGGACGCTTCGGACGTGGTTCACTGACAGCATTCCACTCAGATGATGATCGTTTTGATTCCGGAGTTAAGTGTTGGATCCATGTTTCATCAATGGTCACATATCGATGCAAAAAATTTTATTCATTATGTGTAAACATGACCAAACACTTCTCTGAATCATCAAAACATTGTTGTTTTTGATTGAATATGAGTAAAGCAGCACCCACTTTGAAAAAAGCTTTCTCATAGTCAAATTTTCATGCATAATTGTAAACACACTGCCTTCTGATATCTTTACGGCCTCAGCTATCTCATGTAATTTCAATTTATGTTTAGATATAACCAATTTGTGGACGAACCTAACCTAGCCTAATCTAAGGTACTACCTTCATTGAACTACCAGAACGTTCATCACCATTTTGAATTTTTATTGTTGTTATTTTGTTATTGGTTAATAATTCGAATTTTTCTGATTCATTTTTTGTTCAATGTTCAATTTTTCAAAAGACCATCAAAACTAACATATTAATTTACTTACCTTTGGAAGTCAAGTTTTTTGCTAATATCACTTGTGTCGGTACGCCCCTGTCGACACAACATTTCTTTTTGATGGCGGAATATCGGTCAGACGAATTATTAGGCACAACGCACATTATCATATCTGGATTGTTTTTGCTTATTAAATGTTCAATTGTGTCTAAGTAAGAGTTAGCTCTATCATCTGGAATGTCAAATATACGAGGTTGCGACATGTTCCATTGCATACCTTTCGCAGATCTCTGTAAACATTGTAAAAAATCTTGACACGAATTCTTGAATTTAACAGGGCAAACTACTGCAAACTTGGACATTTTTGCTCCATAAAACATTGGCAATGAACGCAATTCTCTAGTCCAGTCTGCTTGAGGACCTGAAGAGTATTTGGCATTGTTACCTAAAAAAAATACAAACAAAATGAAAAACTGTATTTTTTAATAGATAGATAAAATAAACACAAAAACTCTATAAGCGACGACAAAAATAGTCTATTGCCGTGATTTTTAGAACGGAAAACATCTATTAGAGACTGCAGCAACCTATTTTAAAGAGGGTTATTTTTCACTTATAAATCTGTGTAAGAAACAGTTTCTTATTCTAGATCTCTGTAAGCGAGATTATTTTGGGCACATACACTTCTATTCCCGTTCTGTCATCTGCTGCTTTAGATCCGTCCGTATACCATTTAATATCATTTCCGCAGGTTTGGTCATTATTTTGGAACAATTTTTCTTTTTTCATGCTTCCCAGTACTGTGTGGAGATGTGGGAGATTTAGAATCACTTTTAGTGCAGCTATTGGGTATGATTCCAGGCCATGATTGCACATAAGCAAGCCAGTCTTTATACCTTTGAGAGATTGTTCCTTGTATTCAGACTAGTTGTAGTACCCCAAACCATTGCCCCATATGTGATGATTGGTCTCACAACTGCCGTGTACATCCACAGTAGGATCTTTAGATTACAACCCTAATTTCTCCCTGCAAAGTTTCTGCACACCATTAGGGTTTTTGTGGCTTCAGTGATCTCTTTTTTGTGTTTATTCCATAGAAGTTTACTATTTTATGTGAGTTCTAGATATTTCCCCTTTGTTTTCCACTTGATAACTTGCCCGTCTAGCTTGATGGGCTTGTTAAAACTGGCTTTTTTAATCATTTTTCAGTTTTTTAAAAGTATTTCCGACAACAGTGGTTGAATTTAAAATATAAAATATACATTTTCATTCTATTCATAAGCACTCTTTTATCAAAAATAGAATTTTGAACTATTTATTTGCATCCGACACTATATAAGTTTACAAAATTATCATTTATGTTCATATATGATTAGCTTCAAACCATCTACATTTCTAATTACCTCCTAAAATCTGTTCTTGTGGCAGTATTCTTCCTTGGAAATTAATTAACCTATCAGTCAATTTGAAATCCCATTTTCTCAACTCTGAAACTGCCTCGGGACACTGCCTTAATCTATTACTAAATTCTTCCAATTTTTGCATTCTCTGAGAAGGACCTACGCGTGTATGGTCAGATAAAGCTCTCATCAATTGGAAATTTTCACGTTGACGATCTGTTAAACCTGTCAACTGACAAAGTTCTGGAATCAATAGTATAAGTTCAGGCATACCAGCACGAATTTCTCTTGGTTTACTTCGAGATACCAACAATGGTTGATCGGTAATCTGAAAAAATAGGTTAATTAAAGTTTACTAGGAACAGTTTGCAAATTTGAAATACTTCATGAAACATGTTAGAATATATAATCTAAAGTCTTGTGTTTGCGAATTTCTTCCCACCGTTTCAGTTTACTCATAATGTATTAAATATTTCCAATATTGTCTTTGTCGATGGTTCACATAATAATTCACAACAACAATGCAGTTTTAATTTCAAAAGTATAAACTATTTACAAGCTATTCAGAGTGCCGTTGCCTTCAATTTTGTTAATTTCGAAGATTTCAGTATCATAGAATAAGGTGTTTATAATAAAGATCAGGACGGCGATATGAATGGGTTAATATCCAAAAAGTTTCTTGCGTTTATAGGACCCACAGATAACCATCCGCCCGAGTTTTATATCAATTATTTTCTAGAGAATGACATTAAGACCTTTATCAGATAGAATAATATCGTGTATAATGCCTCAGCGTAAGTATTTACTAATATTTTATAAGATAAATAAATTTTTGTTTGATAAAATTGATTTATGGTAATGTTTGATTCGTTGTACAATATAACTGAAGTTATATTTATTTGGTAATTTAATCGAGTAGTTGGCAACACGTGTAGTGTATCTTGGGGCTAACTAATGGTGGTTGACCATACTCTTTGTATTAAAACTACTTTGTTACTTAATGACCAAAATTTTAATTCTTAATCTGTAACTAAGAACCATCTCATCTTATTAATTGGTTAACATTCACAAGTTACAACTCAATTCACTACTTTGAAAGAAACTATTTATTAAGCAAGAAAATAATTAATTAAACTTGGTTTCAATAATTCGACTGAAGTACTCGATGAATGTCAATCTATTAAGAACTTGGTGTCTGTGTAAATGCTGTAGTAAGTTATTTGATACCTTAATGGAACTACAAGTGTCTAAGGACACTTGAAATCACTTGACTTTGACGTTGGTTGCCATTAGGAGTGGTCAGTGTACAACTTGGCTTAAGTAATAAACATTAACGAATACAATAATAATTAGAAATTAGGTAGGTAAATTTGTGGTCCTTAACAGTCACATTAATATAAGATGATACGTTAATGGAGGGACACTTTGTATCACTTAACTATATGATTAACAGATCTTAATTGTCCCATCAGGTGTGGTGAGATAATTCACACAAGAGGTTGTATATTTGTCTGGGTTACATTCGTACAATGTTGTCTAAATTTTAAATAGGAAATTATTGTTAGAACATGTTATATAATGTTGGGATTAACATAAATACGTGACAACGCTGTGAATCATTTAAGTATGTGTCGTTACTACTAGACTGTTGTCTTAAATACTTGTAAGATACCTTTTAAAAACCATGTCTTCCAAACTCTGTTTGACCAAAAACAATAAAATCATAATAAGAAGTCGATAGCAATGGACAAATGCAGAAATTGCGTACCTACGAGGCTCATTAGTATTCTACATTGATGGCTCGAAAACGGGAAATAGACAAATAGGGTCAAAAATATATGGCTCAGAAACCAAGTACGCTATCCCAATAGGCTTCCATCTCCCAGGCAGGTGGAAACAAACACAATTCGTTACGTACAACGTTGCTACCGCAATACAATACAATCAGATAGCGGAGCAGCCCTACAAGCACTTGACTATAAAATTAAGTCAAAGCCAGTATGGGCCCGCATCGAACCTTTGAACTAAATGGGAGCAAAACAGCATAACTGGTCTCAAAAGGCCATTTCATCCTGTGAACTACTTTCTGAACAACATCGGAGACTCCCGACAGCTCTTGTTTCTGTAAAGAACCAAAGGAAACTACCGAACATCTCGCTAGGCAAACCATAAACAAAGATTGTGGAAAGTTTTTAAAGCCAGAGGAGGCATAGCCTCCAGATAAGTAGTTCTCTTTGCAAAGTCGTTGCTACCTGATTAGTGAACAGTTCGGGGTACACAATAGATCAAAGTATTAGCGAGGTATATTGACGACCTTACGCACTAGCTATCTAATCTAATTTTTACTTGTTTTAATTATTTTATATTCTCCCTAAACATTTTTTATCTAGCATCCAAACAATGAAAAAAAATGTATTTTTGCATGTTGTCAAAATTAATAGATCCTGACCAAAATAATGTAAAAGGTTTTTATCATCAAATGGGAACAATATTAAGCCTGTTAGTAACAATATTTCATGTTTGTCCTACCACACCACATCCATCAGAAATATTTCAAATCTTGATTTACCTGAATTCGAATATTATATTTTTCTTGATAATACTGTATGAACGTCATTTGAGATCCATCTTTCCTGCTGAATGTACTTTCAGGAGTTCGGCTAAAGTCAATATCATCCACCTTGTAAGTTTTGTTGTTATAATATGTCAACACGACATTTCCAATAATTCTGGATTGGAATTCATTTTTATAATTGATACTATTCTTGCATTCGAGATGCATATCATAGACATTATCAGTTCTCATAAATTTGAATATTAATTCGCAGTTCATTAAAATATCAGCTTCATGCTGTCTCATTGAAGTAAAATAGCCAGGCCACAGTTCTAATCTGAATTCTGGTATAGCTACCTACAAAAATAAAAACGTTGGAATAATTGTATTGGTCATGAAGGAGATTACATTGATGAATAAAATCGATTTTTGGCAAAAAATGCGTTTTTCTTAGTAGTTATTGAGTGATATTTATCTATAAATATATTTTCCAAAATTTATACCTTGCCAAACGGATCGAAATAGTCTCTTTGAATTAGTTGCAACTTCATATGTTTTAGACAATTTCTTATGATAATGTTGAATATTTGAATATAGTGATAATCTCCCCAAGCAACATCCCCAACTAGTCGAACGGTAATTCTTATATTTTCACCAGATTCACTTTCAACAAATTTTTCCAATGGTTCGGGATTTATTCTCTGACTGGCATATAAAACTGTACCATCAAATAGATACCCCTGCAATACACCTTGCAGTGCTTGTTTCAGAAATTTTTTTCTCATACCAGTATGGTCCACATCTGGATTAAAATCGACCCTATATTGTAATAAACACCATTTACCAGCTTGGATTAATTTGAAATAATTTGAAATCAGTTGAATAGGCTTCCCTGTTGAACCTAAAAAAGAAAATTAAATGTAATTTAAGCACAAAAATAAATTTTACAAATAATTATTCAAATAACATTTTTTATTTATTCAATATCAATAGGCTGTTCTGGAAGTTACCATCTTTCCACAATCAAGGAGTAATTTTAATCTGTGTAAACTATGCAGTATATTCAGCTCTGGCACTGGGCTATTGAACTCAAAATTTCTCCAATAGTCTAATAATCGCCTGTTACGAACGTTTTTTAAACTTAAAACCAACTTTAATATTAATGCATTATTTGAGGTCTATGTTTCGCGATAGACACTGCCAACAAAAAGCAGCTGTATTAGTACTAATAAACTGGGCTAAAAATTCTAGCTGCTTGTCTTAACAAATGAGATATTCTAGCTGAAATATATGCTGTTCAAGTAATGGCAACCATAAAAATCCAGTTGCTGCATGTTTTATCACACTTTGTCATTATATACATAATTTTTGGAAGTGGTGACAAGAATTCACTGCATAGACATAAATATTGAAAAATATCGATTCTTTCAACAGTAGATGGTTTATTAATTTTACAATAATTTTGATTTTGTGCAAAAATTATTTCAGATCTACTTTTAGCAAAAGTTCCTTTTCAAAAATTAGCTTACTTTTCAACATAATATCCTTTGAACTTTACATGCTTAGTCCAGAAAGTTTTCGTCATCCAAAAAATAATCTTTTGTTTGTCTCTGCCATTACCTCTTTATTTGTGTGGAATCGTTTACCAACAAACTATTTTTTAAGTTTGGGATTAAAAAGTTTCATAATCTGTGACATAATTGAAAGCCAGATTTTGGGTCTTTTATAGGGAAGATTGTTGTACAATGTTCTTAACATTTGATACAAATAAAAGATTTGATTGATCAAAATATTTTGATAAAGACTGAAGTCGAAACGTCAATTTTTTATCAATCTTTCAAAAATTATTAAAAGAAACTAATTTTAAAACAAAAGAGACCTAAAATCAAGAACATTTAGAAGCATTAATATATCAAAATGTCTAAGAAATAAGAAATTGAAAACATTTCTTTTTTGTCATAACCATAACTTGAACGTTCCATAAGCTTTGATTGGCTAAACCTTATTAATTGGCGATTAATCTATGCGTTATAGACATGTGATTGTTTGGTGATTTTTAATTGAATTTGAAAGACCCTGTATAAACGTACATACATGTATTTATTTATATGTTCATTTTGTATTTTTTCGAAAGTAATAAAAAACTGTAGTTTGTATCATTCTTTTTTGTTTCATTTCTGAAGCCCCACTTTCCCCATAATTAAAAATGAAAGTATATTCAAGACCAACTTACGTTAGTATCCCAATAACAGTGAAAGATATGAATTTAAAAATTTAAAGTATACTGTCAAAAGCAATAAGGAAAGTGTTTCATGTACGTTACGTAGTGCTCATGAACCAAGAGATGGCGCTGAAACGAGAGCTTGAGTTGGTAATCTATAAGATGTGGTTCATCTATGGTGGTAACCACGTTCTTAGTAAGAGTGGCAATATTAAAAGAGAAATAGTAGATATTTAAACAGCAAGATTGTATGTATACATTGTGGGTGTAAAACAAGTTAGAAACAAATATCTCAATCTCCATTTGTAAATAAAGCTTGGCTACACACCATGACATTAAAAAGATTTTTTTTATTGTCTAAAACTTATAAAATTGGGGACCTTATCAAGTAAATATTATTAATTTACCTTGTTTAGTCTGAAGTGCTTGAGGCCTGGTGAATATTATTTCATTACGGAGATTTCTTCCACGAACACCTCCATTACCTCCTCCTCTACTCTGTGCACCATAATCTCCACCACCTTGAGGGACTTGAACACCTACAACAATTATAAACGTAAATTCTTAAAATAAATTATTTTATCACTACACATTGCTTGATATGACCCATTTTAATAATGAAATGTGAGTCTAGTATTCAAACTTCCACTGTAAGCACACTCTAACCTTTTCAAAATTTTCAGTTTCTAGAGTCTATACATAACAGGTTACAACTTTATACTAAGTTTCAATTCATAAAGGGGTTGGGGAAGGGATACGCTCTATTATATATAGAAATTTCTTTTGTTGAAAATACCTAATCTAATTTAATTATTATAACACCATGAAATATTTTTCAACACAGTTTAAATAGCAATAACTGTAATTTTAAAATAGATTATAACAGAATGAAGACTCTAGCTCAGTAATTCCTAAAGTGGTCCAGGGGTACACGGGAAGCTCTACAACAAGAGTGTACTTGAATTTCCATAGTTAGATCTGATTTCATGATGAGTTGGTTATATGGTGAAAATGTATTAACTAAAACTAATAAGTACTTTGAAAGTGATTTACAAGGAAAAGAAGTTTGGGAATGTATGCTTTAGCTTAACCACTTCATTAATACTAGGACTGTAGTAATATTTAATGCTCAATAGCAACATTCTTCCACAAAATCATAAAGTTACTTTTTGAAAAATACTTACTGCCTGTGTACTCTGCTGCTCCTGAGACTTCTACGGTATCTGGACCTCCTAAACGTGATCCTCTACCAGCAGACTAAAAATAAGGAAAGTTAGGAAACTATTACAATCGGCAATGTTTCAATAATCTATATACGAGGATTGCTACTGAAGTTTTCAGATATGGCAACAGTGATATGAATATGTCAAAACTGACATTGCAATCATAAAGTTAGATATTTTTAATGGTTAAAATAATCAGAATGTACTGTCATACGAGTGCTATTTGAATTATTGATAGATACTTGAGAAATTAAAAAAAATAGTATAAAATGATTTTCTATGCCTTTTGAAGTGGATTCAACCAACATTTGGTGATGAAGCACCATCTAGAGCCAACGTGTTTGACTGGTTTTCCGAATTCAAAAGTGGTCGCATTTCGCACAAAATCGGCTGTTGTGCCAGAAAACATCTAACATACTGTGAGATAGAGTCTTACTTGGGAATTAGTTCTACTTGCATACATTCAATACTGCACAAACATTATATAATAATACAATACAATAATATTAATTTAAATGCCTACTGAATACATAGCAACACATTTAAATAATTAATTTAATTCAATGATCCAAAAATGTGTTATTAATTATTGAAATTAAATAACTTACTGAAGCTGGTGCTGGCATCTGAGGTCTAACCCATTGAGTTGGGGTTTGATGTTGAACAGGAGCAGTTGCTTGCTGAGGCCTTGTGGGTCTATTCCAAGGATCTCTACCTGGTTGAACCATTTGCTGAGGGAGGCCTAGACTTCCCGGTCCTGGTCCTTGAGAACCACCAGGCACTTGCTGTTGTGCTCCTCGAGCCCGTCCTCTTGCTCGGCCTCTCCCTCTAGCTTCCATAACTTTAAAATACAACAAATATCAACATTACAAACTACATTTGTATTATTGCAGCTATTGTCATTTCAAAAGATAGACATTACATGAAAATAATGTGATTATACAAGATTCTAAATTCGTTGTAAAATTGTTCAACATAAATTCATAAAAGATATGTTAAAAGATATTTACCTAATTTCCAAATAGTAATTCACAAAACAACCAAATACATGAAAAAAATATTTATTGTGGAGCATAAAGTTGGTATTGCAGTTAGTATATCCAGGGTTCTTGTTTCTGAATATCCTGAATTAATACAAATTTACTGTTATTATTGAGTCACTTGTTATATCACTCCACTAAAGCTATTGTTAGTTTCTGTATAGAAATGGCAAGGTAAATAAGACAATTATATTCCCTACTAATAATTTCCAGTCCCTCATTTTTTATTTGATGGATAGAACCCTAATATTTTTGATAGTGAAATGTTTGATACCCATGGTGAACTGTGCAGATTGAAGCATTTCAAATCAACCAACTTACCTTCTAGACCCTAAACATTATATAAAATTTTACATTAGTTGGTTAGTAAGTTTTCAAAAAGGAGGTTTACATTGGAAATCATCCCTACATACAACTAATGCCATAATTTTAACTTATTATTGAAACAAAATTGTTGAGTTCCAAGTATTAAAAATAATTTAATAACTAAAGCAACTATTAATATCAATCAATATACAAATTCTTAAAAAATATGTGAAGCAAATTTTGTTTTATAGAAATAAAAAAACTAATAAAAGACCATATGTTCTAGGAATTGGTAGGGAACAACTCATTAACTATTCTAACTAGACTGCAACTAAACTATCTCGATGATTTGCAAATAATTTATTAGGTAAAAGATGAAATTGTACAATTTCTACATAATTCTGGTAACAGTATGATGGTATCAGATAATCACTTTACATAAGACGTTTCTATGTTAATGTTTTATTTAAATATTTAGCTTATAAAGTTCAAAATACTTTAGGAATAGATTGATAAAAACAAAAAGAAGGTATATGAGTTTTGACAAAACAGCAAATAAATACTCATATAAAAAAACATCATAAAGGCAACAGGAAAACATTATGGAGTTGAAGACTGCATGGGAGATTCTAAATTTGTAAGGTATGCTAGTATTTGGATATTCTTCAAATCTATTTAAATGTTTATATGTTGTACTCTTAGGTAATATCTCAGATATTCTCTTTGAGTATATAGTGAGTAAGTTATATATGATACATGTAATACCTCATTTTTATGAAGGGACGTAAATCGTCGTGTTGAGTCTCTAATGGGATAAAGGTTACGGAAATTATCACAACTTTCCAGGCGCGAAATTTTATATTGTAAAAAAATGTTGGCAATTAATTCGACAAAATAAAATTATAGAATTTTAATATTTATTAATCAAACTAATTTATATTCGAATACAGAATACTGGAAGAGAAACAAATCAGTTTTTTCTAACTTGCAAATTGTGGAATAAAAGTAAATACGTATTAAACAGCTTTCAATATATAATTTCTAATTTTATTACATGTTTATAAATGACAAAATTATTTTAGATTGTATCTACATACCAAAAAATAATTTATTGCCTTCAAACCTCTAACCACAGTAGTTTAAAAGGAAATGAAAATTCTTAACCTATTATGGCGCACGTAAATGGCTGAATTTTAACATTCCGGTTCTTTTCTTTTGTTACATCGTTCATTTCGTTTTAATTTGAACAAATCGTATCTCAGTATCTCACTTTATGACTTTGTTATCAAGTAAACGCGATGGCATTTCAGAAACTATGATCTGAATGTTCGGAAAGTAATCCGAATCTCGGCCAACTGACCATCAAGAACCGAACAAATTGAATAGGTCGTACCTATATGATTCCATTATAAGCGTTCTGTAACATGGAAATGGTTTTTTGGTAAAACACTCCTGTGCTGATAAATCGATGATCATTTATTATAAAACTGAATAGAGGTCTATGAACACAGAATAATTGTAAAGATAAAAGCATGGAAATTAATGAAAAAAATAACACAAGAAGCTAAAGTAAAAGGTTTTTAAATGTTGAGTTTTAAATTAAAAATTTCCACCTAAAATACAACGCGATGTTCATAAAGTGTAATAATAATCTTATTCTAGGTTAAGATCCACGATCAGCCGATCGTGGATCTTAACCTAGAGTAATCTATCTGATCAAGGATCATAGTTTACGAATAACACAGGTTTATTCATTTTTTCTTTATTATAAAAAGTTATTAATGTGCCGTATATGAAGGTATCCATTATGGAGTGTAGAGAAGGAGTAACGTCTCTGGGTTAAAAAATGTGAGCTGATTTTTGATGGGTAAATAGGTGGCGCTGATTATAGAGGATATTCGCTTGAATTTTACGCGCTGATTTGAAAATAACTGTATAGTAATGCTTTAAATAATGGACCGTGATAATGAAATTAGTAGTATTAAAATAATGAAACGATTAACAAAACAGAATCTCGTTAAATTAACTTTATTATTTAGCTATTTATTTGGTTTAGATAATACATATATTCTAATATGAAAAAAAAGTAGAATCATGTAACAATAATGAAATAGTATAAAAGAAACATTTTGGTTGATTAAAATAAAATATTGAATTTTATCCGTAACTAATATAATAACTATAGCGATATAATTAGATCAATAAAAATAATAGAATAATAAAAAAAATATTTCGGTTCATAAAAATAAAATATTGAACTTCATTAGCAACTAATATAATAATTATAGTCATATAAAAATATTAATAAGAATAATAAAATAATTGAAAATAAAACATTTTGGTTCATAGAAATAAAATATTGAACTCTATCCGCAACAAATATAATAATTATAGTTTTGTTAAAATATCATTGGTAATTAGCTTATGCAAGCAGGTACAGAAATATATCAAGTTCTTAATAAAAAATAAAAATCTAATAAGATATTAAGGATTGCACAGCTTTTCACATGAATATAATCAAACGTGAGTCACAGCTTTGATAATTTCTTATACAGTAAGTGTTTAACTTCAGATCTCAATCCCATATTACAATCAGCGCCACGTGATAATACGTGAAGAAGACTTAAACTTTCGTTTTACATTATTAAATATAACTTTCAATATTAAAATAAATACTGATGTCAAAATTACACATGTCATTGCAAACACATTATTAATGTCATTCTTGATGGTCATCTCCTCCTTATCCCGCTCCATCGTTGTTATTGTATTATTGTAGTTGGTTTAATTCTGTTTAGTGGATATTGTGCATGCAGCAATTGTCGATTTTTCAAAACGTTCTTCTCCTTCAACAAACGCATTCGCTCCAATCCTTTTATCACTTCAATCTCATTTTCATAGAATGTAATATCTTTGCTCAATTATCGAAGAACACGTCTAACAAATTTCTCCAATTTGTGTCTATATTCTTCTGATGACATTGTAATACAAACACTTTCTTTCTCTTCTTACAATTATTTATTATAAAAAAAATAGTCGTGCGCATGCTCAAAAAAATTTTCTGTGTCGCCGGCGGAGTTCCTAACGCTCGTATTACATACTGTAAATTAAAATGTCGATGAAAATCCTACCGTCCTTATTACATCTTCTTTATATACATATAAACAATGCCCTTTGTTCGATGAAAATCCGACAAATAGCAGCGGAGATACAATGTAGTAGTGTCCTTATGGCATCGTACATATTGTATACAATACCGTTTGTTTGATAAAAATCCAACCAACAGTGCAGAACCCACTCCGCCGCTTAAATACACAATTCTAGACAAGACTCTCGTCGAGTCCTAACTGTGGAATGGAATCGATAAGGTCGGCTAACTGCTATATTTACGAACATGAACATCGACGGTTCGAATCCTCCGACAATTTTAATTGAAAAAAAATTAATATCAAACGTTACATCACGAGTATACACATATTTTCCCTATTACCATTCTTGAACCCGCTTTAAATATCTACTTTACAGGTTATCTTTACTTACATGGTTCACAAAAATGTGATGTGCTCTGACCATAGAGTTAATATTTGTGCTCTGACCATAGAGTTAATATTTGTGCTCTGACCATAGAGTTAATATTTGTGCTCTGACCATAGAGTTAATATTTGTGCTCTGACCATAGAGTTAATATTGAAGCTAGAGCTGTTTGTAAGTGGAATTGTACTATTGTAAGAGATAGAGAAAACATTGCCTTATAACTCTATATGGTTATATCGTAATGGCGATCCAATCATAATACAGTAGAGATATATAGAGTGGTATATCAATGTTCTTTCTTTCTTTAGCAGCAGCTCAGGCCCACTTGAACAAGTTGCATATATCGCTCTATCTATCTTCAATATTAACTCTATTGTTCTGTCGAAGTTGACATTATAGGAGTATAGAGACATGGCGACTCATTTGTGTATATGAGAAAGTGCCCATCAAAATATGTTAAATTAGGATGACATCCGTCACAAAATACTGTCAAATATCAATTTTATGAATAGCGCGAAATTAAATTTGGAAATTTTGAACTCTCAAAGCTGTATACTTTTGAGGTTTTCTTACTTAGACAATTTACTTGTTCAGGAGTTTAACAATATGATAATTAATCTATTAACTCAAATAATAACCTCAAAGTATCGCGGAAGGTCAAACTAGTTTTTATACCCAAACTAGCATGAAGCAATCTGAACAAGCGAAGTCTTTCAGACCTATCAGCCTGTCGTCTTTTCTACTGAAAACGTTAGAGAAGCTGTTCGAAAGATACAAGCAGAGACATCGGACTAAAAACCAATACACAAGTTACAGCATGTTAATCAGTTTGGTAAACCCAGGGATATGGTTCTCCACAACGTAAAGTAGAATACATCCAGAGAGCTAGTCGCTACAAAGGTATTCTATCGATATATAGGGGACAATTGGTAATACTTCATTCGACTATGTATGGGAAGCAGCGAACGGAATTTAATTAGAGAAATGTATTTCAGATTTGATCCAGTTCATGCCGGAAAATAGAAAGGTATCCAATGAACTTTACTGTAACCTAAGGGTTCATGTAAAAAGAAGATGCCCTTAAGATGGAGTATCCTCTTTCATCATGTGAATAATGGTTGACAACTTGATAGTTGTGATAGTAATGATAGTAATGCTAGGGGTATACGATATAGGCTATTCCAATGATGCAAATATGGTCGAAACCTAAACGACCCTAAAATAATGAGAAATAAAACGCAGAAAGCTCTTTACCTCATTGAGGAATGGTGCATGACCATGCTAACCTCAATAATACTAAGACGGTGCTTTCTACAGAAAAAAGGAAATCTCTATGAGAGCTTCTACGACCTTAGAGTAGGCATAGTGGCAGTGGAGGCAGACACAGACAGATATCGTCCCTGGTAGACAGACCTCCATCACTCGCGCCCTTTCCATACACAAGAATGACGTACAGTGACCTCCAATACCGCTCCAAGAGATAACTCATACAATGGCTAGTAGTAAGCATGATGGTAGGGTTAAATTAAAATAAATTTGTTTTTAATTTTGTAACAGCAAACGGCAATGGCAACAGCAAACGGGAAGTTAATGAATTGGCGTTGATAGTTATTTATGTATGCAGTAATGAACTAAAATATTCAAAAGCCCTTGAAATGAAAATATATTTTGTTAAAAACTTTATCTTCCGGAGGGTACTAGTTGTGAAAGTTATAAGATATTATAGCGATTTTGTACCGACTTGCGAGAGGTAAATAGTCTTTAGTCATCAGTAAAATACCAACGTAGATGAAGCATAGATAAAGATAATGTAGGTGAAGATAAAATACCAGCTGTCTTGTTCTACAGATGCGCTAAAAACAAAGACATAAAAACTTTTATACTCTTTCCGGGCATTACACAGTGACCTTTGACTTGTTTTCTTTATCTAAAGTGTACGGAACGTGACGTGGCGGCTAGGGTTGCACAGCCAGTGTCAGAAAAAGTATTTGAAAAACGGAAAAGTATTATACGAATACGATAAAAGATTTGACGAATAAAGCAACAGCGCTCTTCAAAATTCATAAAGGATTTATCTTCAAAAGTAAGCGTTGTTGCAATAGTATTTAAATCTTTATTACTGCAGAGAACCTATTGTCTAGTTAGAAACTTCACATACTGCTTTGTTCGTTTCTCTTTCCAATTCATCCATCAAAATCTTCCATTGTTATTCTTCAACATCTTCTATTGTTTCACTTAATTTGTTTCGAATTTTTTTTTCTATCTTGCATCTTCATTTGGACCAAACAATATGATAATTGTTTCCTTTAAATTCGTAAAGTATTCCTTTGATAATTCGAATCCAGTTTTTTATATATTTCTTATGTTCTTTTCTTATTATACGTCTAATTTCTTTATTTGCTATACTATTTGCATTTACTCCTTCAACTAAAAACAAATATCCATTTTATAGTTCAATTTCTCCTTGATATTTTTGTAACCCCTAAAATATAACCAAAGCTTCCACGAGGCTCATTGGTATTCTACACCGATGGTTTACCAATTAGGGATAGTAATAGATTGTCAGAGAACCAAGTTCACTATTACAATGGCCTTATAACCAAAACTAGTATGAAGATGTATACATTCAACTTACTATGCCACATTACCAAACGAATTTTTACATTGCGGTACACACAATTAATCTGTTACAAACTGAAAGAAAAAATATATATTTATTCAATTTTGTTTATTAACCTCTATACAATAATCAAAATACTTGGTATCTCAACAAATAGTGTGGATTTAACTTACAAATAAACACAAAAATTATATATGTTGTTAAATAGTTCATCATTGGTGTTACAGATTTTCTGTGGTGATGAACGACTGGGAATAATGTTGTATATGCACCTACGACCTAATCCCTAACCTACAACAGCTTAACACAATTTATTCCAGCAAGTAATTTTGTTTTTATATTTTTAATTCATAAGCTTTAGACTTGCAACGAATAGTATATTCGGCCAGTATACCGAATACCGAATATTCGGCGAGGCCCCTGACCGAATAGCCGAATATTAAGCGAAAGTATTCGGCTGGATTTTAGCGCCAAAAACTTGTACAGACGTGATTGTTTCGCGCTTCTTTGTTTTGTTCTAATGCATTTTTGATCTGTTTGTAAGTGTGATAGTGTGAAATTTAACAAATAAACAATGCAATAATTACGAACGTACTTCGTTAATCGATTATGGCCTACTTCGAGGATGATGTAAATGACCCCAAAAGTGCCGTTTGTAAACTGTGCGAAATAAGAATTACTCGTGGTGGCGTTGGAAGAAAGGCGACAACATCGGGAATATTAAATCATTTAAAAAATAAACACAAAGAAGAATATCATAAGTTGGTACCCACGTTCCCTAAGGGACAAGAAACTACAAATCAAGATACGAATGTAAGTAATAATCCTTCAACGTCAAAAAAATAACTAACTCTTGAAAAATGTACAGAAATTAGTAAACTATGGGATATTAATGACCCCAAGGTAAAAAAGTACCATGTGTTAATTGCTGAAATGATCGCACTTGATAATGAGGTAGTAAATATAGTAGAAAGGGCTGGTTTTAGAAGACTGATTAATAGTGCTTTGCCGCAGTACAATATACCAAGTCGTCCTTACTTTTCAGACAATGTGATTCCAGAAATTTATCGTAAAGTGGTTGAGAAAATTAAAAGTTTACTTTCAGAGACAGATTATATTTCCATAACAACCGACATGTGGACGTACTTACCTAATCATAACAGTTTTTTAAGTTTTACTGAACATTTTATTGACCGCTAATTCAACCTCAAACATGTAGTATTGAGCATCAAGCATTTTGAGGGACAACACATAGCAACGAATACAGCTTACAAGAAATTGCAAATTTGTGGGACATCCGTGAAAAAATTCATATTGTTATTCATGATAATGGACGAAAAATAGTAAAAGCTGTTAGTGATGCAGAGTTGGCCTCAGTACGTTGTTTCATTCATACTATTCAATTGATTGTCAATGATTGTCTAAAGGTTCAGTTAGATGTGACTCAAATGATAGCTACAGGTAGAAAAATCGTAACTCATTTTAATCATTCTGGTATTGCACAAGAAAAACTGCATTCTGTTCAAAAAGATTTGGGTCTCCCTCAACATGAATTAGTCCAAGATGTTAGCACGCTAATGCAACAAAAACGAGCCATTTCTGTCTATCTGACGGACTGTCATATTGCCAATTTGACTGCTGCACAATGGGAGCTTTTGGAGCATCTTTTAAAATTATTACAACCATTTGAGGAGATAACAAAACTTATAAGTTCCGGTTACGCTTGCATTTCTGAAATTATTCCGTATGTTGCTACCTTAATGCGATATTACAATAAAATGAGCACGTCAAAAGAGCTAACACCCAAATTAAGCCAGGCAATACTCGTCATACAATAAGGGATACAAGAACGATTTGAGGACATTACAACGAGTAAAAATCATTTGGTTGCTACCTTTCTCGGTCCAAGATTTAAAATGAATGTTTTCACCAATCAACTGCAAAAAGAAAAAGTGAAGCAGTATGTATTAATCGATAGCATAAAAATGAGCTGTGAAGAAACAAGCGACGATAGCGCGAGTTCGTCCCCTACTTTGGCCAAGAGGATGAGAACTGAAGAGCAAAGTCTAAATCAGACTATTCACTCAACTTTTATGGATAGCTGATAGCAGAAAAAGGCACAGCTTCTGGAAACACATCAACAGAAAAAAATGCAGTTTCAGTAGAAATGGATCTTTTCTTAAATATTAGTAATATATCACGCCATGGCAACCCGTATACATGGTGGCAAGCAAGGAAATTTGATTTTCCGAGAATGCACCAAAATATTTGTCGGAGCCAGGAAGTAGTGTTTATTCAAAGCGCCTTTTCTCTGAAGTTGGGATGGTCTACGAGAAAAAAAAGAAGTAAACTATTTCCAAAAAATGCAGAAAAGTTAGTCTTTCTGCACCATAACCTTCCCCTTCTAAATTTGATTATGAAAATAATTCAAATACATAGAATCCTCCATTTTTCCAAGATTATGTACCTGTGATATGCACCAATGGCTACTTAAATAATTATAACAGAAATGAAAATATGAATATATACGCAATCAATCGATCTTAATTTTTCATTTTACCAATTATTTCTTTATGACAAAATTATTTAAGTCGGCCGAATAATATGTAGATATTCGGTCTTCGGCCGAATATAATAAAAGCATCCGAATAGGCCGAATACCGAATAGTAACCGAATATTCGTTGCAAATCTATAATAAGCTTGAATTTTATGCCTTCAGCAATAGATGGCGCTGTCCAAAAGTAAAATAAAACTAAAAAAAGCACTTCAACACAGATATGCGGAGAAATTTTTTCCTGTACTTGGTCACATGGCTCCTTGAAGCCCTATATAATGACATTTATTATGTCAAATAGTGCATCATTGGTGTTACAGGTTGTCTGTGTTTTTCCTGTACCTGTAACCTGAGAAACTCCGTTTATCAGCCAAATGCTGACGACAGGGAATAATTTTGCAACCGCCCCTACGACCTAATCCTTAATCTACTACAGCTTAACATCAAGTTATTTGAGCAAGTAATTTTGTTTTATTCTTATTTTCAATTCATATACTCGAATGTTATGCCTCCCGCCATAGTTGGCGCTATCCAAAAGTAAAATAAAACCAAAAAAGCACCTCAATATAGCTATACAGAGGAAATTATTTCCCGTTCCTGGTCTAAAACCATATCCAACATAAAAATTCCAACGATATCGTCGTTATTGTGTGCTAAATATGCCACTCTTTGAAACCCTTTTTTGGTATTCATCGTGAAAACGGAGTCGTTGAACTCAGAAGTCCAAGTTTATCACCTGGTAGAAAAATTATTTTGATCTTATCGCAAGATATGCAGGTGAATAACATTAATATACTTATCTTATCAAAACATAAAAAAAATAGATGTCCCTACACTAACGAGAGTTTTTTTCAATTCTCATTTCATTAACCTTGAATTTTACATTTATTTCGAACTGCTTACAAACTATTAAGTGAAACCGAGACAATGCTGCACGTTACCACCACCCGATTACTACGTCATAACTACCTGGTGCGCATTGTGATTGTTATTGGTACTACCTTTCAATGGTACCTGCTGAATGATATATTAAAATTTGGAATTTTGTACGACTTTAAATAAATAAATATTGTGCTAGACCTTGGACTGGCCATTCGTTGGTTAACTTGCACAAAACTAGTTTTGTTTTGTCAAAAAATGCCATAGTTAAATATGTGTATATATATACATTTTAATGTTAATTATATTTACTCACTGAAATGATAAGATAACAATACACGACGTTTATGATTCACTTTTATCCAGAAACTTAATTTGTGCTGCAGAAATAGAGTTTTTTATTAATATTACGACTGTAAAATGTGATAAAGTGTAAAAATTTAAGTGAAGTGTTAACCAAAATGTATTCCGACGACCAAAGAAGACCAAATCAAGAGCATCAACTTGTTATCGACCGTGTTGTATCTACGCAACCGGAACTTGGACCCACCATACCAGACGGGGGATATGGATGGTTAGTCTTCTCCTCTTCATTGTTTTTTCAGGTATGTTTGAGATTCAAAAACTTGTACTCAATTGTTATGAATATGAATATACGAGGTACTTTCTTAAATTAATTTAAATATTTTATAACATAACAATGATAAAATATTTAACGCCTTTGTTTATTAAATGAGAATTATTGATTACTAGCACAAAATCTGATTACGAAAATACTTAATATCAATATGAATTCACCAATATATCTTCAGTTCTATACAGGGTGATTCATTATTAATAGAATAAATTGTTACTATACTTTAGTAGTTTAGCCTGAAACCTTCTCTGTCGAATGCGATGTCTACCGTGCCTGTAGCCTGGTACCTCATTCCGCATGAGGTGTCTAGTCAAGTACAACATACCAGTGCTAGACCATCCACCCTATACGCCTGATCTTGTACCGAGCGACTTCTAACTCTTTTCTAATGTCAAATCTGCATTTAGAAGGCACCAGATTTGTGTCTGTTGAAGTTGTGAAAGAAAAAGCGGCGCGTATCCATAAGAACAGACATAAAAAGACTGCTTGTCGTGATTCGAATAATGAATGATTCGGAGGGAGCAATGTAAGGATAGAGGAGTGGTATATATTGAAGTTGATAATAAATACATATACATAATATCAAGATAAAATATTTTATTTCATCTCGTCCATAAAGTTCAATTAAAAAACAATTATGGCTACTATAATACGTAACGATATTTACCAAAATAATATAGTTCTCTTTTATATTAAGTCAATAAGTTTGATAATAATTAGTTTAGATTGTATAACTATTATTGATTAGTATTAGATTTAACTTTTCTTTCCACTTATTGCAAAGATGTGTAGCTTATTATGCGTTATAGAAAAAAATTATTTTGCCTAACAAAGTTTCGTAATGAGATGCAATATACAATGTCTCTATTTTATATGAAATTTTAATTGTTTTCCCTCTTGTATGCAGTGTGGACGAAAACTAGAGCCTTCCATTTTCTTTTTTCTTCCAAATGGAACACACTGTATTTTAAAGCACAAATAGAATTTTTGGTTTTGTAACTTTGATTTTGGTCAAGTATACCCAAACTAAAAGTTTACTAAACAGATTTATTTCATGATATTTATTGTTAACCATAATTAATATTGATCTATTACATTTTCTCAGAATTTCCTAGTACAATAGAACCTCGATAAGATAAAGACCAAGGGAAACGTTAAATAACTTTTTCTACGCCCATGTCTGTAAACGTCAAAAATCGCACTGCCAACATTCCTTGTAAATGACATACACGTAATGAGATTTCATAACATACACGTGCGTTTTGAAAAAAAAAACTTAAACTTCTTGGTTTAATTGAATTACAATCAAATTTTAATTTACGTAAGACTTTATTTGGTCTATTTACACAAATTTAGTCAATTAAAAAACGTAAAAACTTTTAGTATTAGAGAGGTATACTTAGGATCGAAAGAGTGATGCCCCTAAATCTAGACAGCACATTATGCAATTTCTTTAAAAATAGGACACGTTTTCTTAAGTAGCATGTAGGAATGAGCGTAGTACGTTACATGAGTTATAAACCCATTACGCACTCATGAAATTTATGCTTCATGCATAAAATTTTTCACTTCGTGCGTAAAGGGTTACTTACAACTCTTGTTAAGTAGTATACTATTAAGTTATAGAGATTTTTACTTACTTAGGATTTAAGTTAAAGTGTTTTTATTGGTTTACATCTTTACTTATAAAAGTTCGTCCATGAAATTTGATTGGAATTTATAGAGATAGACGAGTTTGGTTAAATGCAAATGAAACTTTTAAATGTAAAATAGGGATTTAGAGCTGCTACAACTGAAAGTAAATTAGGAACATCCCTTAAAATAAGGGTACTATGTAAGTACTGTCTGTTTCTCTAGAACATGAATATGTCAGTAGCGTTAAACATAGATGAATCGGAAATATTTGTTGAAATAGGTTCTATTGTTTTAATGGCTTTATTTCTACCCTAATATGACTATCCTAGGTTTTCCCCCTGACCGGAGTTGTACTACAGTGGTAGGGGAAAAACGTACTCCCAAAACGGGGCATAGATCGGAAAATAGAGCGTACTGAACCAAATGACTAAGCAAGCTTCTAACGCATGGTTCATGAAATATTTGAAGATTTATTAACATCCTTTTTCCACTTAGTCTTCAGAAATTCAAGCTCTATATAGTATCATAATGAAAGTACATACAAATCAACAGTACCAGATCCAGAACCTATAGACTTTCTCACAGTATTTTTACCCTTGAAAGTTTTACGTGAAATATTGATTGTTGTTAACATCTTCTTCAGTAACTTTGTGGTCCTTTTATTTTATTCTCCTAAGTATCGAAATGTCACGATATACGGAGATAAATTTGAGTGAAGCTTTAAGTTGACTTGATCAATGATGATTTAGTAACAAGGATATTTCCTACTGTTTAGTTACCCAAGGGGAACTCCAAATTCCTTATAAGTCAATTCACCAGCATTGTTGATCCTCTAGTTCTCATATCTAATTTTTTATTACTCTCTATACTATTTGTATAATTTATATACAATTAACAATTTTCAGGCTGTAATACCAAGTTTAACAGTCAGTCTTGGTATATTTCTGGCATTTTCGAGACTTCCGGGGTTATCAAAAAATGATTCGAGTCCAAAGTTATGGGATGACACCTTTATGTACACTCCAATATTATTTATATCCAGTTGGACAATTTTTGGTGAGTAAGAAACAATCTATAATTAATCAATTGGTATCTGTATCCGTATCAACAAAAGGAAATCGCCGAAATTTATTCAATTCATTCATTCAATATTTATTTAAAGCGATTATGAGGAACCCATCACTAAGAATTAATATAACAAGCGAAGATAATTTCAGTAAAATTAAATACAAAGATGAATTTGTTGTTATTTGTAAGTTAAATATAGACTCATAGAGCTAAAAAATCTTTGGTAGGTGAAGTTTACTGTCACGAGCGCTATCGAGTGGTATAAATCACCGAGAGAACAGTAAATCATTACATGCGAGTAGAGTACTATAGTTTATCCGCGACTACTAAATATTTTTGTTGGAAAATTTTGATAAATTATTATTTTATTCTAACAAATATTTAGTATTTATGGTATGGGTGGTATTAATTTATAGTCATCAATAATACCTTTTACCAGTTCAAAATTCATATTTTATATACTTTCATTGACTTTTTCGGTAATAAATTTGATGAGGTAACTTCAGCAGCTCCTCTAATTTCTTGTGGTGTAAAATAAAAGACATAAAATATTAAGACATAGATAAATTTAAATTACAAATTTATATTGTTTCAAAAACTACTTCGATTTATAAATTGTTTCAAAAGCATAGTACGTTTAGAAACAGATATACGACAAAATCACTTAACGTTTCTGATAGCTCAGTGTTAATGCTCCGTGCATTGACACTACAGGTCCCGGGTTCCAATCTGGCTTAGGAAAAAAATATTTAGTAGTGTTTTACGTGATAAAATTATAAAAAACGATTTTTTTAGCAAAGCAATATAATATACCTAAATCAAGAAAGAATTTGACAATAGTGATTCATTAATTACTACCGGGATTACTGGGTATTATTAAGGTCAAATAAGCAGATATATAATGGGTTCATTATACAACACTCGTGGATAAAGTATTTTGTGAACATATAGATAGTAATCATTCAAATGATCAAATTGTGAAGCCTTTATATATATTGTCCATTATCTATGAAGTATTTTAATAGAAATTACTACTTATGTAACCTAACCTAACAATTATTTCATTACAGTTCGACAATAAATTGTCGAAAATAAAATAAAACCCGTCCTCATCTTCTACACTCACATTCAATGCCAAAATAAATGAAAATGATTTGAAATCCGTACCCTATCCATTTAGCTTTGTTATCAAATTGTCCAATGGTCACCTGGTAATATTCATAATGACAAGACAATGTAATAAGTAACGAAGTTTTGATATTAATTAATTGGATATATATAGGTAGAAATTATACATAGTGCCGGCTCATTATAAATAATGTGCTCATTAATCATTTGCTCTATAATATATTCATGTATCTTATGTCTGTTGATTTCCATTCCTTTTGCAATTTACATGCAACAAGCTGAGCTTTGTCTAATGATATATTCTTGAATTGTATTGCACGTTGTATTGCTTCATGTCTAGCGGCCATTTATGTTACAAATCATGTTATTTAATTACAAACTTTGTTTTTAGATCCAACTTCTAGATATCTCATTTCAAACAGCACGTGGCCAAGGTTAGTTGCAACTGCAGGTACATGTTTGACATGTGCGGGTCTTTTGTTTTTGTGGATGGGTCTTGCGGAATATACTGGAATTATTTTATTTCCTCTAGCAGGAATTGTTTGTGGTAAATATCTATTTTATTATAAATATGTTTTTAATTTACGAAACTTATACAATATCTTTAGAAACTCATACTTATTTGAGAAATTATTTTTATAGCTATCAGATTTACCATTTAAAAGTTTTTTTTGTTTACTCAAGTAAATAGGGATATAAAGAATATACAAATTTAATTATTCAAATAGAAGTGGAATTTATATAAATTGAAACCAGTTATGTTAAATTTTGTTATCATAAAAAAATTCGCAAAGGTTTACCTTGGTTACATCTCTACTGCAATTGAAACAAAGGTTAGAAAACAGGAAAAAGTCGCTGGGGAAACCAATTCGAAGTACAATTCGGAAATTTTGACCATGGTGATCAGCGATCATAGCAGATAACAAGAATGACCTCCAAAGCCTTTTGGGCATAGCTGGAATGCAGAGTTATTGGAATCAATACCAATATAAAAAAAAGAAAATTCCTAGTAATCACCCTCAAATTAGATGAGTTCCAGAATGTAAAACTATAATACAATAGTGAAGAGAAGGAACGGGCAAAAAGTTTAACTATCTGGGAACTTGGTTATGTGAAGACTGGTTATCAGACGTAGAGATCAAATGCCGGATAGAAAAAGCAAGGAGCAAATCCATGAGATTCAGAAATGTGTTTACGAATTCTCAACCTCAGAATAAGATTCACAAAATGCTACGTATGCTCTGTGCTATTATACGGTATACAAGGCTGAACACTGAAAGTTATCACAATGAACAGATTTGAGGCAGTTGAGATGTGGATCTACCGAATAAGTTTGAGGGTTTCATGGATGGTAAGAAAAACCTGTAAGAAAGAAGAAAATTCTGTAAAGAGAACGTAGAAAAACAACATGTGGGAGAGGTAGAGGTAAAAAGAAGAAAAAGATTGGGCAAAAAGTGGCTCCACAATATTGAAAAATGGAGAGAGATAAGAACCACAGGAGAATTATTCCATACCACCAGACACAGGTAAAATGGCCAGAAATGATACAAACATCCATTAATGGATAGCAGAAAAAAAAAGAAGAACTTAGTTTCAGTAACGTTTGGTGAATTTTTCTGATGATACCTCTGTTTATCGCAGCTTTTGGCCGTTTTCGACGCTCATTTTTAGTCAAGCTGATACCGCCATCTTTGTACCCAGCTATCTAAAGTTTCAAACAAATATTTAATGACAACTCGATATTGAAGTTTCCCCATTATGAGTCAAACAGAAACTAAGCGTCCAAAATGGCTGAAATTTTAAAGATAATATCAATGCATGCGCAAATATATTTTTCGTGATATCTTCAGCATGACGTTGGAAACTTTCCTATTTTTCTTTATAAAAGTCATACATTTTTGGTAGAATATCATCTTTTGTTGCATTGTCAACTGATATTAGTTTCCGGTTAACTTTCTTTCGTTTTAGTGTATGATCTACCTTATTTCCTACTTGTACAACACGATAAGTGGTATAAGTCTCTAAAGCTTCAGTTGGTCCATTCTGGAGCCTTGTCGCTTCCAAATAATTAACACGGCAAGCAGTAAGACTATGTTTTCTCGTAAGTTTATGTTTTAAATTTAAATTTACTGGTTTTTGAATATTGTACGCTAATATTTGTCAAAATTGCCGTCTCGACACTGATTAGTACATTCACGAGCTATATGTGCACTGATTTTATGTGCACACGGACCAGTTTGAACGTTACTTAGACTGCAGTGGTTAGATTAGGGCTGTGACAGGACAGAATTTGCTCCGTTTTTTTTCAATATGTGAGAACTTTCACTGAGAGAATGCAAGCGCTGGAAATTGACAAATAAAAACACATTTGAAATTTTTCATTTACGTTTCGTTGTTGAATCATTAAATGAATTTGGTATTTACAGTTTTATATTCCATGGGATGTTTATTGTTAAATTATTAAATTTATTGTATTTGATATTTTGACCCTGGATCGAGAGGTACAAGTTCGATTCTTACCGGAAATATTGTCTAATATTTAATTAGAAATTATTTACAATATTTATGTGAATCAATCGATAATCGATATCTTATACCATTCACTGTTGTTTTTTATTTAACAGTGTTGTACAGTTTTTAGGGGAATAGTCTAGTCTAGTATATATATATATATATATATATATATATATATATATATATATATATATATATATATATATATATATATATATATATATATATATATATATATCGTCCCATAAAAGCCAAACGAACGTATTGAAAACTTGAACTTTATTATACATTATATAACAGCTAATCGAGTAAAGAAAAAATCCTTAGTGTGGACCAGTAATTGGAGACTTAAAATAGCAAAAAAAAACTTTTAATAAGCTTGTCAATTATATGAAATATTTATCGTTTTCCAAAAAGTGCCAGGCTTACGTTTTTCTGGCTCTTATTATTTTCAAAAAGATTCACTTTAGCTATTTAATACGTTATTTGGGAAGATAAAATGAATGAATACATTTAAAAATCTTTATTAAATTAAAAATGGCACAGTAATAATGTGAAAAAGTGTGGGAAAGTAGTTTTAATGTGGCGCCTACGTATTTTCATCAATATCTTCATCATCCGTCGAACCAACTTTAAAACTACGATAAAAATCGTGATAATGTGTAGGAATGATTCCCTGTCTACATGATCTATTTAATTGTAAATAATTATTGTATTGAAAATTTTAGGTATTGGTGCTTCTATACAAACAGCCCAGTGCGAAATTCTACTGGCCCAATACTTCAGAATGAAACATGCAATTTTGGCTAATATTTGTCAAGCCGTCGCAGCCTTGGGATTCGTTGTGGCACCTATCGCAATTGGACATAATGTTTTAAATACTAATTTACTTTATGTGATAATGTGGTATCAAGCAATCATATTACAAGGATTAATTTTCAATTTGGTGTTCAGAAAACCAGCTTATTTGAAGTCCAAACAAAGAGATGCCTACAAATATATAGCAGTAAGTAGTTCTACATGAGACTAGTTGACAAAACCTACAAAGTGTGAAGGGAGGTTTTGGTTTTGTAATGTAGTTTTTTTGGCATATAAATGAGTAATTCCTAAAAAATTTGGGATCTTTTGAGTAATTCCTTTTCTCAATAGATAACATTGCGCGGGCAGTTAACCCATTTCGTTTTAAAGCTGTAATTGTAGATCTGGTCCGTTGCGACGTCTCTTCGCTTACAATCTCAAGCAATACGTTTCTTTTCACAAACTTTTATAGTTACATTCCAAATTTATAAACTTAAATCCGTTATTTCTCAGAAGCCAAAGATAATAAAAAAACTATCAATAATTCCAGTTTTATTGTTTTTGCTAAAATTTATACACTAAACGTAGATAATAGATGTAGAAGATTTTAACCAGTGCCATCGATTTTGCATTTCTTTTTACGTGAACGTAGCTTTTCGAAGAAGCGTCGGAGTCATGTCAATTGGCAGAACTTTCTGCTTCGAGATACTTCAGTTTATCGCGTCTACTAATTTCTAAAACCATGATGTCTATAACAATTTCGTTTTTTACCTACTACCACAATTGTCCTTGTTTTTTCTGGCGTCAGCTGGAGTTTTTTGGTTCGCATCCATGTTAGCTGAACTAGAGCACTTTTACTTTTGGCTGTTATCAGTATATCCATTAACTGTAACATTCTCTAGTATTTCCAATCTTAGCACCCCATCATAATATAAATTCCAGAGCAGCGGTCCAAGAACTGGACTCTGTAGTATTTTCATTTTGGTCTTCTCTCCAATTAGGAAGTCTCTTGGAAATATCTTTTTATTATACGGATCAGGTAATTTGGTCTTTGATAAAGAACATCTAGAGTGACTGGTACGCATAGCTTTTGATTTACTTAAGTAACGGTTTTGATTCCTTCCACTTTATCCATTACTCATTTAAGGTTGTCGATTGTTGACTTTCTCTCTATAAATCCCAACTAATTACTTGACAGTCCGCCACTATTGTTAAAACTCCTCAGAATCCTTGCATTCAGTAGATTGTTCCAGTAGTTTTTCCACCTAATTGAATAGGTAAATTGGCTTAAAACTTGGTTTATTCTGCTGAGGTTTTCTAGGTTTTTCCAGTAGAATCAATCTCCAATATCTGTGGTAATATGCCGTGTCTTAGTAACTTATTCATCTCAGTCATTTTCTTTCTTCTTGTTTTGAAAAGAATTTCTCAGTTTCTTTGAACATTTCCTCGTTCGATAAGACCATAGATGGTCTTAGACAGAGCGACCTTGTTGCAATTTTGAAACCGTTGCCCAATATGTCACTTTCAACTTCTTCCATACCCTTTGTTTCGTTCTTCTGATGTATTTTGAAGAAGTAGACTTTTTTCTTTGTAGCACTTACTGGCATTTTGCTTTTCTTAACCAGCGCTCCTAGTGTGTTTATATATACGAGTCAACTGTTTTTTTTTAATGTGATATTCTTCTCGTATATCAATTAAATATTGTTAGATCCTTTTTTTTAATCTCATAAATTTTTAGCCAAATCCCGAGGACGAAGAAGATATTTTGTCAAAAAATGCAAAAGAACTCCAAATAAAAAGACAGAACAGCACAGGGAGCCGCACAACAGTAGAAAAACATAAATTGCCTACTCCGACTGAAGAGGCAGTAGAACCAAGTAGCAGTAACTCGAATGGAATACGAAAAAACTGGGAAACTTTTGAGGATAAAGAAGAAGATTCAGACTACAACAAATACAAAAAATTGAACCAAGATTGGGAAACTTTTGACGATCAAAATGAAATTAATATAGAAGCGAAACCAAAAAAAAACTGGGTTAATTTTGAAGATGAGCCAAAAAACAGTGAGAATCTTCAACTTGAATTATCACTCGCAGAAGAGAACAGAAATATACCTACTACAAGTATATCTGGAATACCTATGCCTCTTTTTTCCGATTTACCTGTTAACAATAACAATACTTATTCTTATGATGTTATTGAGGATTCGCAAGAGGTCACATCCGCGGTATTTATGCCAACAACTCTTCAAAAACCAAGATTATTATCAGATAAATTATCAGATAGGCTAGAAATACTAAAACAACCAACTTTTTACAAGTCTTTTTTGACTGTTTTGACAACAAAATTTTCAATATTTGTCTACTATAGTCTGTTTCCATTGTATATATACCAAGAATTGCCAAATACTCCTATGAAGGAACTTTCAACATTGATTGGTTTGTTATCACTGACAAGTTTATTCTTCACGTTTATATCACATTGGATAAACATAGATAAAAAGAGAAGACCGATATGTTTCTGGACGTTGTGCTGGATTGGAGCCTCAGGATACTTCAGTAAGTTTTTCATATGCGTTTAATTTCTTTTTAAACCGGCCATAAATTAGTACTTTCCGATTTATTTTTAGGTCAGAAAATCTCATTATGTCGGACCGAGCCAGAAAATTATTGTGATAGTCCGCTAAAAGCTTTTACCTGACTAATTTTCTGGCTTGGTCGAACAAAATGAGATTTTCTGGCTAGGTCGAACAAAATGAGATTTTCCGACCTAAAAATAAACCGGAATGAACTAATTTCTAGCCGGTTTTAAAAAAAATATTGTACGTAATACGTCCTGAAAATGGTGTTTTACTGGACTCGCAGGCTTGCAGGACTCGCTTTTCCGAAAGTGGTCTTTTGCTAGACGAGTGGGCAAATTGCAGAGCGAACCGCATGCGAGTTGTCATATTGTCAAGAATTTATCTATTTCGTTGTTTTAACATCGTTATGCAAAATAATGGACATTTCCGCTTTATGAATAGAATAATTTTTTATTAAAAAATGTAGATAAAGGAGATAGAAAAATGATAATTTTTTTATAATTAGAGCATCAGTTTTTTCAATTTATTGTGAGTAGAGTCAAAAAGAAATTCCATTAATTCGTAAGGTTTTTCATAACTGGGATATCATAATTAAACTAAGAAAATAGATCTGATATATTTTTTAATATTGAGGAAACTCCATAGAAAACTACAAAAGTATTAACTGTTGATCGTTGTTTAAAATTTCTGCATCAGTTTCATCATAAGCTTTTCTTTCTATCTTTCTTCTAAACGATTATAAAAAATCTCTTGAACAAACGCCAAGCAGTACTTCTGTTTGATATATTTCCATTATGAAAGACACTTTACTATATAAAAAAATTAGGATTTTTGAACAACTTTTGAGGCATAGATTCAAAATTAGTCTAACAGGTCTAACAATAAGTCTCAAAAAATCATAATAGGAATCGTGAATTTTTGATGTCTTATCTTACCTACCCTGGTCACATTGTATAATGTATTTTCCATTTCCAGTGATAGCGGACTCCAAATCGAAAGCAGTACTGATATTTGGAGCCGTTCAAGTACTTCTCAGTATATCAACGCTGCAGTATGTGGGAATGCCTATCTTGGGGCTAACAATAAGAGGGGAAACCAATAAAGAGTTTTGTTTAATTAGTGTGATGAGCGGAGTTTCGTTTATATTCTTTTTGGTATTTGGTGAGTATTGAAACTTTAAATGTTGAAAAATCATTTATAATTAATGAGAATCATCATGTGATTTCAACAGACGGACCAAAAACAAAACGTATCACTTATTTAAATACAATTATTTATTATCGCGAATACCAAAAGCCAAAGCTTAATCAGATTTGATATAACTTTTTGTAAATCCCCTTTAATGGCTTTAACGGACTTGTGGCGCATCCCCTGAAGAACGTTTTTGAATTCCGAAAAGAAAAAAAAGTCGAACCAGGTAACTACGACAGTGATGACTCTAGATTAGGTTTGGAAGAAAAGATCACCATTTGATTATTTAGAATGAACTCAACGTGAACCACACCACGGTAATCCAAGAAAACATTGAGGCTTTCGTAACTTTAGCAGTAATCTTAGGTTAGATTATCTTAATTGTAGTTTGTAATACTTATCATTTTTAAAAAATAGTACAACTACAACAACGGTTATAATAAAGATTTTACTATGAAGAATCATGAAAAACATGTGTTCTGTAAATTTATAATATTGCTGATTAAGTATGTCGACCGGCAACCGTCTTCTTCCGTTTTCTTAAGCTTACAACTTTTTAATTGGTCTATGAAATGCGATATATTTTTATAATCAAAAAGAAAGCCCGTTTCGTGTAATCCATAAAAGAATCCAGTTCAAAAAGCCGATCCGACAGCGAACGTATCCTATTATTGGTGAAAACAGAAATACTAATTTCTGGAACTGATGGTGATATTCATACTGAACACACTGTTTACACTACTTTTACACCAACACTAACAATTACACTGTCTGAGGCACATTAGACATACAATTAAACAGATATTAACAACGAGAACAAAATATCGATATTGAAGTGATGTTTATCGATTTCCAGTAATCGTTTGACTCAAACTCTAGGAAAAAGGCTCTGAAATACCAAGGAATATATAAGAATAAAATTGAGGTGGCTTATCGCAATGACTATAAAAAAGTCTAAGCAAGTGTACTGAAACTGAAAAGTTCTCAATTAATAAAGGAGTATACGAGAAACTCAAGGACCAGTGGGGATCAAATAAAAACAATCGCAGGGGACGTAGTCTCAATAACGAAAAAGATAATGGATTGTTTCTTTTTGTTCATTTCCCTTTCAAACTCCTGACAATATTCAAATCAAATCAAAATATTTTGCTGACTCATGGATTTTTTACCTCAATAGACAATTTTCAATATATCCAATCAATTCAACAAGCCCATCTCTTTCCTGTCAAAAGTCCGGGAAGAAAGGTTTTCAACAGTGTTGATAGGCTTCAAAGAAATAGTCTTGTCTGTGGTTCCAATTTCTTATTTGAAACAAAAATCTTCCTCTGAAGTTTTGAGCCAATGATTCTGAACATGTTTCTTTGAAATTCAAATAAGATTCCATATCCTAAACTTTTTGTAATGTCCATAAGATACTTCGTTTACTGTACAGACGTTTGATTTCCAAATCTAATCATTTCTTTCTTGGGAACTCACAAACTCTATCTGAAGGCATACTTTCGCTTACGTCAACTTTGATGATATCTGGAAAAACATTTAAGAAACCAAATATCAGCACTTACCAATCCGATTTTAATAGTCTTACGTAGCTGTACTTTTCCGTAGACCGTGGAGTCATCATAACTAAGTTGGAATTTTTGGAACCATTGGTAATATTCATACTGACCGCACTGTTTACACTACCACTACACCAAAACTCACAATTATACTGTCTGATTCTACTGAACGCACTGTTTACACTAACACTACACCAACACTCACAATTACACTGTCTGACGCGCGTTTCGATAAAGAAATTATCGTCTTCAGAGACTGAAGGTTTCACTTCTGTTTTTAAGCCGGTTAGATACAATAGTATTTTCCGTCATTATACTACACAAACTAAAAAATATCAAATCATTTACTTCTTTTTTATATATATAATAACTATCCTTTTTGTTTCAGATACTTATTTCAGGACTTGTTTTAAATTGATGGGACTGCTTCATTTTTTCACTGGAGCTGTTTGGTTCTCAAATTTTATGTATAAAAAATTCAAAGTGTAGATAGTTTTGTAAAAATAATTTTCAAATAAAAATATAATACGTATAATATTTATGATATTAGTATAAGTCCTAAAAGACATAATATATTATCAAAATATTTCACTAAACAAAAATCTAGAACTCTAAAAAACAAAAGAAGTAATATATCAAGTACCTTGTAATGATGATGTCGCTATTTACATAGGACAGAAATCTCAGTATCCAGAAAATAGACTAAAAGGACATCAATACGATTAGAAAAATAAAGCTGCATTAACGAACCACGAAATAGTATCAATTATCAAGTGCAATTATTTAATGTTAAATGTAAACTTGACATATAAAGTGTTAACTAGTTGGTAGATCTTTAGAAACTGTTTACACAATATTCAATATTAATTTCCATTTTATTGTGAACAGTAAACAAACAGCAATTACTACTGCAAGAAATAATAGTTGTGTTGGACTTTGTATTATAAATATAAAATGATCTGAAATTGGAAATCATTAGGTTGTCGTAAAGCAAAATGATATAAAATGGATCCAGCAATACACTTTTGAGAAATTTGGTTAACGAGGATATTGCTGAATTTTACAGCTCTAAGCATATCACTAAGAACAAATTCAAGAAGTTATGCTATTACAAAGCACAATACCAGTTCTTAGCTTCAATTATCATGATTCGAGGATTCATATATCAGAGAAAATTCCAGTCTTTAAATAATATATCACTTGTAGTGATAGATCATTCATATTAACATCATTTGTGTCTTCCTGGCATCTTCTTCAGTAGGGCCTATATGTGGAGGAGATGACAGAATAGAAGTTTGAAGTTTTTGATTCCAATATATTGTTTTTTTTTTCAGTTTTCATATTTCAAATGTTGTTAATTATTTGTTTGATTTAATCATTTATTTATTTCTTACCCACTTATCTCACTCCAATAAACCAAGTGGATCCTGACCATATAAAAGGTTTAAAAAAATGTGATTGTCATAAAAAATATTCGAAAATTGTAAAACGGCATTTATTTATTACATTTTATTGAGGTATTTTAAGACTTATACAGATTTTATAAACATTTCATAATCTCGATTCTTCTAACTTGAAAACATTCACCTTTTGTATCACAATCAGGAATCCAAAACTAGAAGCAAGAATAAACTTATTTAATTAAAATGATGATAATCCTATGAAAGTGCGATTATATATTTTGAGACGCCACTAAAGGATAAAGCTGCATGAAAAAAACTGTCGATAACTACATAAGAACAGAAACCCTGAAGTGTAAACTACTTTATCCTCGTCAATATGAATATCAAGTAGACACATCTGTGCAGACTGTGTTGGTACAATTCACAAATGAAATTCAGAACTTTCTGACGTTGTGTGTGCATTATTGGACGGAGAAGGCTCCCTTGACAATATTTCACATGAAGCTATTAGAAAAACATTAGATGCTAGAGGAATAGATGTGACAACTTCATTATTCGTTGATGCCTCGACTACTAGCCACTTGAAAAGCAGAAATGAAAGTATACACTCTGGGACATAGTTCAAAAAGGATTCAAGTACACAACAAAATGAGTCGAAAGTGGGATTAAATGTCACCTTTACTAGGAAGAAAAAACTTTTTCTGAAGCCCATGAAACTAGATGGACAATCAATTAAGTGAAAACAGGGAAAATACTCACTTAAGATAATAAACCCTTCTGAAACAAACATGAAAAGGAGTAAAACCATGAACGCCAAGATGCTGTGCAGAAACTGTTCAGAGCAGAATTGAGTTTGTCCTGCAGCAGAGCCAGCCAGAAATGTCCAGCGGCTGCACTAGAAGTGATTCTGAATCTTCTCTCTCTCATTATATTATTGGAAAGTGTGACAGAAAAAACTTTACTCCGAATGTTCGAAGAAAGAATCACCAGAGATAAACTGAAAGCTTCTTAAAAAAACATCTAATCTGGCACTTGCTTCAAGTTGAAATACTGGAGAGGATGTAATGAACACACCATACTAGGAAAGAACAGAAATGGTAGAAGGACTGATTTGAAAATAACTGGAAATTTTAAATGAACCAGGGAAAAAGAAGTTATCGTCAATTGGGTTTCGAGACACATTGTAGAGGAGAGAAATGAAATAGCAGACAGTTTTGATTAATACCTAATTACTTCATGGCATTTTGGCTGGAATCTGAAATACGCTGCTTAAACAAGCTACAAAAACTCAATGCATGCATACAGTGTTGAAGCTAAAGTAGCATCCGTGGCAATAGCTGCCAGTTAGTGTGATTAATGCCTGTTAATTGGTTATAGTATATTATATAACGCAATTGTTACTGTTTTACACCAGTACCTAAGACCAAAAAATTCTACAAAAAAACGTATTTTTTAAATAAGAAAGTTAATTAAACAATATCACACATGTATTAGAAAGTATTTCAACATATGGTTGAGAAGTATATAAATCAAGACAGAAATAAAGACTTGGAGAATAAATTTTCACTCAACTACTTTACACATTTCCCAGTAATAGTAATAACACCTATTTATCACGTTTAAATTATCTTTTACACTAGTATGTATTTGAGCACAAATCTCAACAAACTTACAATTTTTATTGTAAACACTAATATAACCACAAAAAATCATATTATCTACTTCTTCAGTCTTCTTAAATTTGGCCTTTTGCGTTTCGGCACCCAGCCAGATTCATATTGTATTCGCGTATTCCCTCTATCGTTCGAGACCATATATAACATAAGAAAAAGAAGCATTTCAATACATGTATATTTTGTTATTTTTTAGTACATGTGTGAAATAAGTTACATTTTTAGGTAAAAATTACTGTGTAATCTATCAATTTCATAGGTGGTCGTAGGAAAAATAATTTTGTTAGTTGATGAATGACTAATTATAGATATGATATATGAAATAAGAATTGATTATGTTGTTTAATCTAGGTAGCAGATTCCTATCTATGAATCAGACATATTGAATATATTGTAGTAACTTACTTTATAAAATTCCAAATGGACTCTTCTTGGGACCGAATGGGTTGAGCACCGATCCTAAAAAGTTGTTTGATTAGATAAACTCCCATTTTGGAAACATACGTTTGCATTAATTTGAAAAATCATATCTATATCGTAATGTTTATATTTAACTGGGGCTGAAATAAAAAGCGTAGTTTACCTGAATAGAAAAAATGCAAATAAGGAAAAAAAAGTAACTTTTCAATGACGGAAAATTTTCTATATATCAACAAAACATCCTTCTAAATCTACATATTTAGTCCAGGGATTCAACATTTCATTTGCTAGTGATGGTGCCAGCGTATTGTTAGGGAAAACATCAGGCGTTGCTGAGAGGCCTAGTAAAATGTATCCAGGCATTATTGTCTGGCATTGCATGAATAACAGGCTTGAGCTAGCATTAAGTGATGCAATCGTTGAAGCTGGAGTCGTAAATCATTTTCAGATTTTTATGGATAAAATCTACTCCATTTATAGTAAATCACCAAAAAATCAGCGTGAACTAGCTGCATGTGCCTCAAAGCTAGAACAAGAAATATAGAAAATAGGAAAGATTCTGGGAACTAGATGGGTAGCAAGTTCTTTCCGAGTTTTTTCTTCAGTGCGGTATGGATGCTCTGCTATATACAACCATTTTGAAAAGGCTAAAGAAGACGCAGACAGAACTTCAACAGAAAGAGTTATGGTATCTCCAAGCAGTTTTCGTCATCTCAGTTCCTACTAAATCTTGCCGTTATGTACGATATTTTGGCAGAACTTTCAATGCAGTCAGAATTTTTGCAAAATCGAGAAACTACTGTTGTTGATGCGAATAAGTTAATCAAAGGAAGTATACAATTTTTTGAACTCCTCAAAAACCTGGAACCAAGTATCTTGAAGCTTATGTTGCTGAAAAAGAGGGCCATTTTAACAATGTTTCCCTCATAAACAACCAAAAGATTAAGGTCATCAACCATAGCCAACTTATAACCAGTGTAATAAACAATCTTAACAGAAGAATGTTTTCTACCAAATCCAGTCATGAATCGACATCAGCGTCAGCGGATGGTACCTCAGCCGGTAAGGTAGAATATGACTCACTATCGTCAGACTTAAAAAGTTCTGGAAACTGATCAGTGGCCGGCTGAAAAATCGGTACGGTTTGGTGAGGAAGAAATTGAAAATCTCTGTAAAAGGTTCGAGCTCAACAAAACAAAAATTATAAACTCCTTTAGAGATTATACTGAGGATAGCTCAAGAGTACCCAAGGACCTTACACCTTTATTAAACTGTACGAAATTGATACCATGTAGTTCATCAGAAAGTGAACGAGGGTTCAGACTGATGAATCAAATAATCACTGATTTGAGGTCAAGAATTTTGGCAAAACACGTTTCGAGCCTTATGTTTATAAAACATGGGCCAAATATCAAAGACTAGAAAGTTGAACCTTATGTCAAAACTAGGATGAGAAGGCACCGTAGCGCAGACGACACGAGAACACGCCAGGCGAAACCATTACTGGACGAGGAAAACCCATATGTTAAGATTTTATAAATGTTCTTTGTATGATTCAAATTAATAAACTATGCTTTTTACTATCAGTTCTATTTTTTTCATTTTTGTCTTAATGCAATATGAATTTAAAATGTATTTTACAGAGCAGTGATAAATACAAAGTACAATGGCTTCCTACGACTTAGTAACACAAAAGAATTTTCAGTTATGAATTGCGGTATTATTTGAATACGGGCTACTTTATACAAAGCTCATTGTTGTCTCAAAAGAGCAGTATTAAATATAATATGTAATGAATTTATTATTAAAGTAAGTAAGGTTCAAAGAAGGTAGACTAAATATGCGCGAACTAGCTTTTGTAGCCGGCGCGGCGCTAACGTTGCAGCGCAGCCGCCACGACTCACCGTGGCACCGGGCGGCGGCATCAAAGTCAGTTTCAGCGTTCCGGCACTGCTAAATTTGCCATGACACCACTGCTCTATGGCTAATACAACAACTAGAAACTGAATACAACGATACTGCGGAAACTCAGTACGTTCCATTAACTACTTCAATGTCGACCTCGATTAATACTTCAAAACGTGTTGAAGAGAAACGATGGGAAGTTTCTTGTTTAAATAAAACTGTTTATTACACTTTTGTTTAGAAAAAGACAAAAAAATACCCTTTTGCATACGACTGAACCAATTGTGGAAGCATTTTTTACAGTCCGATTGAGGTATATTCAAAATATGTGATTTGAACGCATCAACCGCTTCCTCAGGTCTAGAAAAACGTTGACTTCGCAATTTATTTTTGATCTGCGGGACTGTACGGTGGATGACCCGTCGATTCGATGTTTTGACTGTTCTAAAACGTTTTTGTTCGAGCTGATGTGTGAGAGCTCGTATTGTCTTAGTGGAGATTGATTTGTCTTCTGCGATTGGTTTTCCTGATTTTTCGATAAAATTTGGCAAACAAATTTTGGTGTACCATTGACCGTTCTACGTTGGATCGGTGGTGACATGTCATTTGCTTCGAAGTTTTTTGTGTGCGAACAGCTTTTGTTGGATGTATTGAATTTATGCAAATGGATCTAACGCCCAAGTGTGCCTCAACCTCACAGTTTGTCACATGACGATATTGCCATATCAGTTTACGCACCACATCGATGTTTTCTGGCATAACAGTCGATTTTGGACGACCTTTACGAAACTACACCTGTAGTAAAGTGCGACTACGATTGAATTCGAATAACTAGCAAAACACGGTGGCTCGAGATGGTGCTTCATCACTGCTGTTAGTTTAATCCACGTCGAAAGACATAGAAAATAATCGCACGAAATGTTTCAAGTATCTGTAAACAACTCGAATAGCACTCGTATGACAACACGTTCTGAGTACGTTCCAGATTAAAAATGTCAAGTTTTGTATACACATCAGTGTTGCCATATCTCAAAACTTGTGTAGCAACTCTAAATCCGTTTTGTGCACATAAAAATAAAACAGACGTAGAAAAAGTATAGTAAAGAACACGTGAGAAAATGACATATTTCAAACTTCTGCGGAAGAAATATGTAATTTTTCTCTCTTGTACAATGGGAATTAAATATTAAAATTCTAAAAACCTTATCTATTCATATAAAATCATATGATATCAGAAACAACAAAACAATCATCGTAGCGAAAGAATTGTCAACTAACGAAAAGTCACTGTTGATAATTGATCAAATTAACAGCTGACCCGACCTATCCCTATCTCACACGATTTTGTTTTATATAGTTGGTAGCAATGTTTATATTATTTTTTAACTTAGTTGAATTGGCAGGGGACAAGCACACTATGATATGTTCAAGTGACAGTGATAGTGATACAAAAATTATGACAGGCAAACCTAATGAAAATAACAACAGTCACTCATCGGTCAAATAGAATACAATTTTAATGGATATCAGAATATTACTTTCTCATTTAGAAATGCGACATTAATAACCAAATGAAGATGAAAACTTGAGTTATAGATAACAATAGAAAATAAAGTGATCTAAAGAAAGTAAATCACGAATTTATCTTTAAAGATGTGTGCGTAAGTCTTAATACTAAAATGGTTCATTTGCCACAGACTATCTCTGTATTATTATATTGTTTCAAATATCACTAACCTGAAGCCTTCTGTTTATCAGCAGCTTTATTGTTTTTATCGAATCCTCCTAACAAACTTGGAATCGGCTTTGCCTTTTCTACATGATTTCCCATTATATTTGGTAAGCCAACTCCTTTTTGTTGATTGTTACCAAATATATTCCAGCCTCCATTTTGATTAGATGTTGGAGCAAGTTTATCCAATCCATTTTTCCATTTGTTACCGAGTTCTTTGAATAATTTATCGGGTGCCAGATTAGCAAGAGCTGGTTGATTGAAAATGTTTATGCCTTGATTACTTACGTTTTTCATCAAGTTCAAATGGTCAAACAACTTTTCAGGATTTAAATTCGATTGACTTTTTAAGCCGTTAAGAAAATTTTTCATGTTCTTGAACGAATTATCTAATGCACCTAAAAATTCGCAAGCACTACTTTGTAATCTGTCTGGCATATTACACCATAGACCAATTTCACAGAATTTAAAATTGTTCGATATAGTTAGTTTAGGTTTAATTTGGATAAAATTATTCTTTTTTGGATCGAACGGTTCTACTGGCTTATCGTTGTGTTTAGGAGCACCGTATCTTGCGAAATCTGCTATCATCTGCGTAAAAATTTCCCGCACTTTTTTGTCATCTTCGGTTAGTTCATGATCATGTTCCAATGGATTACCCTCTACGTCATACGCGTCAAATAGGTAAGCTAAATCATCCCCATGAGACACAGTATCATTTAATTCTAAAAAAATATTGAATTATCATTATGACGAATATTTATAATGGGGGTTTCATGATACTTATTGGGCCAAACTTACAGTAATAAATAAAAGAACAGCTCAAACAGTTCAGGAGCTTATAAGTCTTCAAAGAGAGCATTATTTGTCAGTCACACATCAAGTTTATACCCAAATTTTCCCCAAATGCCTTCAGTTGTTTCAATTCAGTTCCTCAGCTCCAGAATGACAGCTGGTCGCGAGATACATAAAAATGATCCTTTATAAAGTCCCAAAGGTAGAAATAACAAGACGTCAGATCTGATGAACGTTCTTTCAACTGAGTTATCAAAGTAAGAAGTATCATTTTAAGTTGCTTCGCCAATAAAAAAAGGCTCATCGACTTTTCGGCGAGATGTGGTACAAAAAAAATTAATCTGAGATTGGAGAAAAACCTCGTTACATTTCTACTATTTCATAGCGATTGTTGAACCCCAGATCAACATATCATGAGTGTTACAAGTTCATTAATGCGGAAGTTTGTTCTTCACTGAAGACAACATATACGATATCTTCATAATCATGCAACATCATTTCAACACTTAATAGGCACGTTACACAGTAATTAGAGATTCGGTATTGGCAAACGCTTTCTGTTCACCAGTCGCCATCTTTGCTATTACCAGTGCGTAGCAGATGGCGGCGCACGTTTCGCGTGCACGTACTTGTAACATCAATATGAAAGAAAATGTTTCCCTATTTTAGGAGTTTGACGCAATGGAGGAGGAATATCTGCGAAGAGACGATACTATATGACCCGGTATGTCATCCTTTGTAGCCACTACAGCCTTCCGCAGCCTTGATTGCAGACCAAACATCTTCACAGTTTTTCTTGTTTAGCGTGCGAGTGATTGATGAAGAATACCGTTCTTGATAGAAAAAATCACTGCAGAAGATTTCCATCTACCTCCATTCTATCCCGATTTTCTGGAATACCACTGGAAACGGAATACCTTCTATTTGGAATACCGTTGTCACGAGTGAAATAACGGTAGAATTTGACACAGTGAAAAACAGCTACTGTACCAGTGCTAAAACGGCACAAGGGTAAGAGAGGACAAACATCTGGACGTGGTGCTCTATGTTCCCCTACAAGGCTCTCAGTCTTGTCTCCACCTATGTTACTCTTGGTAGCTGGGTCGTTTTCCCTTAAAACAAAAGTACGTCTCGACTGGAGTGGAATTCAGGAGGGTGAATATAACAGTAAAAACTATATTGTAACAATAAAAAAATACATAAAATAACGCATGAGTCTAAGTAAAATAAAACAGTGTACAACTAAAAAAATATAGAACCAAAATTAACAAAATCATGCTTATATGGACCGAGTCGAAATTTTGAGTTCTTCCTTTGGATACCAGATCGCACCTCCCTACATACTATATAACGAAATGAAATGATTTCCGCACTAAGTAACAAGTTTTATGTTGAGTGAAAAATTCGTATTGGGCACAGATTGTAAAGTAATGAACAATTCTTTATATTTCCGACTTATTATCTGAATTATCTTCTCAACTTTTCCAAATAAAGTACATGTGGACACAATCTGAGTTTTCCGGTCATAAGTAATCACCTAATGAACACAAATGACGGAAACCGTTCAAACAAAACTAAATCAGCCTAGCTTGAAAATTAAAAAGATTTTCGACTTACATAAAATTTTTCCTGAGCTCTAGGCACTATATGTTCGTGCTTCGTCCGAAAAAAAACTTTCACTGCTGTCGAGGCCTTCGCTTACCTCGCTGCAAAATCCAGCAAACATTCACGTAAAGCAACTTCGCTCTAGTCTTCGAAGCGCCTCTATTTCAGATTGCCAAAGAACTCCCACCAGCTATGGAGCGACTTTATTTGAGGACGCGGAGCCGACTCCTGAGCCGTTCAAAAATTTTCCTTACTATTGAACCATTTTGCTGTGTCACCTAAGTCTAGTGACGTGAAAATAGGTCGTTTTGGCAATAACCATAGCATCGCTTGTGTTGTTAATCGACAGGTGGACCAAGTATTCACCTGTCTTGGATATGAAAATAGCAAACTCTGCACAAGCAAATTCTATGGTAACAATTATTGAATTATATTATTGTGACTTCTCTTTTTTTCAAATTAATCTCGTATAGGTCCTTATTCATTATACTTGTATGTATCTGCATTGATGAATGGCGTTAGCCTAGAGAATTCGATTTTGTCCGAAAATATCCATTTAATGATGTTACCATAAACGATAAGTATACGCACTTACAATATTCGAGTCAACCCACAGGAGGCACCCCCGACGCGATAAATCCGCATCTCATAAGCAAATGCCGATTTTTACATCGTGGACAGCTGTAAAGAAGACGAAGGACCACTCGGATTGATTATTTTTTTGACGTTGAAGATGGAAAGGAATTACCAGAGGCAGCAAAAAGACACACACATGAACACACATCACCACGACCAGGCAACACAAGGGTGTATAGCCTAACAGGCTTAACAAAAAGAAAATACCTTCCAAAAAAAGTGTGTGATGTGTGAAAACCTGTCGCTGATTGGTAATGGTAGTAACAAAAAACAAATCCATTCACAGAAATTTGGAAAGATAAGTTCGGAAGATACAAAATGCGGTAATCTATCCATTGAGTTAGTCAACTCTTCTTCTTATTTAATTTTAAGATCTCATGATCTGTTAGTTTTGAAAGTTCCTCTGTATCTGTTCCTGGGAGGTGGACTGTCAGCTGTCCATCCATCTTTTAGGTGGTCGTCCGGGTTCTCTTTTCCCTTCAAGTACAATACGTGGCAGTCTACTCTCTTCTTCTTCAATGTCTTGAACCCTACATTGTTCCCTGATGTCAGTGTTCCTGATTCGATCTACTCTTGTTTTCTTATACAAGTCTTATAGATCCTAACCTTGCTATAGTTTCGCTCTTAATTTATCGTTATTATTACTGTAAGAATGCTAATAATTTTTGCGTTTATGCAGTTAATTCAAACCATAATAAAGGAAAAAAGGAAGGAGAGAAGTTTTTCCATGTATTTTTGTCTAGTGTTGGAAATCGATATAAAGTTGTTACCTTCAAAATGAGTAATATTTCCTATTAAAGGTGATCCTTTCAGGAAAACGTTTCCTTTTCTATTTTTTCCTACATGTTCAAAACTATATAAGTAAGTTGGTGCACCGCTAGTGGACCATTTATCAACTGTCAAAAAAGCCGGTGCGTGAAACAAGGCATCATCTGAAAAATAAAAATGTTTATTCAATTATACATCTCATAATATTAGATAATTAGATTCTTACTTGCTGCTTGTGCTACTTTTTCAATAGCCTCAAAAATATTTCCGGTTTTTAATTTCATGTAATTAGTGAAATTCGGCGGTATTAATTTTCCTACTAAGCTTTCCAAGTTCTCAAGACCCTTTTTGAAATCCTGTTCCAGCTTCTTTTTAGCTGCTTTTATTTCGAGTTGCCAGCTTTGAGGAATCGTCTCCCTCAAACTTTGTACAAAATTAGTTTCCAAGAAATTGGGTATTGTCTGTATTTTCTTCTCGACATCCTTTCTTAAAGGACCTGTAATTTAATTATAGTATACAATATATTCAGAGAGAGAACACTAAATATTGAAAGGTTAATTTCAAATAAATTATTATTTGGAAGAATTTAAGCTAATAGTTGCTTTACTGTTAATTTTAACACTTATTCATTGTGTAAAATTCCTTTTTCGTTTGATATAATTTTTCTTTAACAAAAAAATAACTCAATAACAACATAGAACACTTATTATGAAGGTAAAACTAATATCTTTGAGATACTAAAATAAGAAAAAAATGGAAACTACAGATTTTTTGTTAGAGACTTCTGAGCGCGAGCGTGCAACTTGAGTCGAATTTTTTGCTAACGTGTATATTTTCCAAACTTTCAAATAACTGTCTATTCATATAAATCTAACTTCAAAACATCTGTTTTTAGAAGCAAAATATATTGCTCGAGTGTTTTGATAGAAAACTGATTTAAATAACCTTAGTATAATCTATGCATATTTTGAAAAAACGAATTCTATGAAAAATTGATCATCACCTACTCTATAAAAATCCAGCTTCATTGGTTACAACCTGAACTAACATAACTTTCGATTGGAGAAGTTTCAATTTCAGAAATAAAAAAACAATTGAATAGTAGCTAGAATCAACACACTCAATATTCATGTAAAGTATCATTTTAAATGTATTTTGAGTCACATGTATTCAGTGATTTATACAAAATTTCACAATTTTCGACTGAATAGTGTAAATCATTTTCAATATTGTTATTTATACATAATATTACATTATACTTTGATTATTTATTCAATCATCGATGACGAATATATATTGAAAAGAGTACACTTTGGTGTTAAATCACCCCAATTCCAGAAAAAATATTATACAGAGTGTCCCAAAGTACGACTGCCAACGCTCTAGTAGAAATTCGTTGTGCCAAATTATGTCTATCGAAATAGGGAGCTTTTGATCGCAAACGCATCCTTTCCAAGATATAGGGTGTTAAAGTTTTAAAAATAATACGATTTTTTGTCTAAAAATTTCAAATAGTGTGATCGGTTGTTATTGAAATTTCTTAACTATTATCAGGTTAATAAACTACTTAATCTGACATGAATAGATTATTTCTAGCTTTTTCCAGAGGCGTGCAGCTGGGGTCAAGGACTCTTCTTCCATCCCTAAATCGTCTGCCACTGGATAAAATGTTATGTTTTTTCAATTTTTAAATTCTATCATCATTCATTATTAAAAAAGTAATAACATTTGACTACGCTGAACACAACCGTTTTCGAGAAAAACATCATTTTGTGACCGCTCTCATGTTTATTTAGAAATATACAAAACAGTTTCTTTCTAATCAACTTCGATAGGTTAATAGTTACAAAATGATATTTGTTTGTTAAACTACACGTTTTCTTCGAAAAAAAAATGTTTCCTCAAAAATTAAACGGAGAAATTTATTTGACATTCTTAAGGGACATATTACCAGACCTTCTGGAAGCAGTTCCTTTTTAAATCCGACAAAATATTTCAGTATGATGAAGCTCCTGTACATTTTTCAGCAAATACGACTCCATTTAAATGCCAGTTATGGACAGAACTGGATAGATCGAGGTGGGCCAATTGTTTGGCCAGCTAGATCTCCGGCTCTTACTCCCCTTGATTTTTTCTGAAGTCTCTCGTCCGGTAGAAAATAAGGAAGATCTTGTTGGTCATATACAAGGAGCAATAGAAGAAATTTCCAATACGCTTAATGTTTTCCGCAACGTGCGCTTATCAATGCATTTAAATGACATTAGTGATAATTAAGAGTTTCTTAAAAACTTCATTAACTTTTCGATTTAAGTTGATTTGGAAGAAACTGTTTTGTATTTTTCTAAATAATCATAAGAGTGGTTACAAAATTTTTATCGAAAACGGTTGATTTTAGCGTAGTCAAATAATATTACTCTTTTATTAATGAAGGATAGTTGAATTTAGGGATGGAAAAATGGTCCTACACCCCTGGAAAAAACTAGAATTCATCTATTCATGTTAGAACACGTAGTTTAACAAAAAGATAATTCGTCAAAAAGTTTCAATAGCAATCGATTACACCATTTGAAATTAATCGACAAAAAATCGTTTTATTTTTAAAACACCCTGTATCTTGGAAAAATGCGTTTGCGGATAAAAGCTCCTATCCGGATAGGTATAATTTAACCCAAGAAATTTCCCCTAGGGCGTGGCAGTCGAATTTGTTTTTTGCTTCATTTGTCAGTTCCTCACTCCACTGATCTCAAATTTCTAACCTCGTCCAACAATTTTTTCTTCCTCTTCTTTTTCCCCTCCTTATTCACCATGTTATGCTCGTTTTACCCATTTATCTTCTGTCATTCTACTTATATGTCCTAACCATCTCCCTGTCTGTACATTAATTATACTTGGATGCATATACAACTTTCTGTTTATTATGCTCCTGTACACTTCATCTTCTTCAATTCCATCAGTTATTCTCAGGTTTTTAAGCTCTTATATTTCTAATTTATTTTGCTTTGTTGTTCATTATCCTGGTTCTGGTATCTGACGATCTTATTATTGCTCGGTACATCATTATTTCATCGTGATATATCTTTCAAATTGCACATTTTTGATACCACTCTTTTTGACTTATTGTCTTTTACTATTATTGTTTCTGTCCCCACATTTGTAACAGTGTCTCCCCAATATTCAATTTGTTCTACTCTTTTTATTCTACATATTAAAAAAAAAGATAGAGAAAAAGAAATACCTTTAACAGCTCTTTTAGTTTCGTCCCTGCACATTCCGGTCAATAAGGGTATTTTTGACTGTTTGCCTTCATCCATTTCGTATAATGCATCTTTTTGAACTAATCCTGGCAACGACCTACCATCGTTAACACCTTCCGTCACAGGAGCACTATTCAACCCTCCCGATAATCCACCCATGAATCCTTTATTTTGTAGTTTCGTAAATTCCACAGTAGAATCTCCCTGGAAATGAATATTCAAAAGGATTATTCTTCACACATCGTTTTTTTAAATTTACCCTAATTATATGTTCTGCAGGTAGCGACTGCAAACATTTCACCATTGTTAGTGGATCCATTATAGGACAGCCATTTTGTTCAGCAATATCCAGCGCAGTATGTTCAGGAGTTTCATCTTTAGCCCAATGAGATACTGCTGTTCCAGACATAGCAATAACTCCAGCAGTTATACCTACAAATATGAAGTAAATTCACATATTTATACATTAATAATGATGCATACACAAATGAAAACCTCATAGAATTACTCCCTTATCTGTTCATAATAACAAAACACGCTATTTGGCGTTTACGAGGTAATAGAATCCATTTATCGAAGTTCCTTGATTCGATTCGGCTTTTTGATATGAATTATACGGATTAGCAGTTCGTCTTGATTGTAGAAATGTATCGAATTTCATAGAAAAAGACTTTTTCTAGAGCTACCTAACCTAAAATAAAGTAAACCTTACCTCACCTAACCAGAAAATAAATTCGTTCCTCTATCCACTTATAACATCAAAGAAAGTTGCCAATTTGAACGTAAATAAAAGTTTAATAAATAAAAACGTGAACAACAATTATTTTCGAATTTTTTCTTTTTGTATGCTTTTGATCTCTCCACTAAGCACCTATGCCTAAAAACAGAAACCCCCAAGACCACCAATCCAATTGTTGGTCAAAGCGGAAATACCAATTTCCGAAATCTGGGTCATGAATGGATTTTACTACCTCGAAATAATAAATTATTATTTTTATCCTAACCTGGGCATATATGGCGTGTATAGTCACGTTCCCAAGGTATTTAGAGGATATTATCAGTATCAGGGCTTTCGTAAACATACACAGCGCGGCAAAATTATTGACAATCAATATTATGTGCAGCATGATTAGAGAAGATCAGCATTTGACTTACAGACAAATAGAGGCGTCTCTTAGGATATTGCAGATTTAGCTTGAACTTGAAAAAAAAAACGTCGCATCATATCGAGCTCCAATAAAGCATGTATTCACCGGATTTATCGCTTAATGACTTTTTTACTTCCCCATTATCAATCAAAAGATGCGTGGGCAGCGATTTTCACCATCTCAAGAAGTTGTTGAAGATTTTCAAAACTATGTTTCTACGATATTAGCTTGAGAGTGGAGAAAATTTTTCCCGAATAGGTTTGAACGCGTAATAAAGCACTTTTAAGCACTTTAAACACTTTAGAAGCAACCCTTATATTACTTCATAAGACATCACTTAAAAAGTCGTGTGACTAACTAAGAAAAACACATTTTATGTTGCCAAAAAATCGATTTTACTCATCAATCTCTTCCAAAACCAATACAATCATTCCAACGCTTTTCTATCTTCTCGATGCCTTGCTTGTAGAAGGATTTATCTTTTGCCTCAAATAGGATTCAGTTTTATTTGAGCTGAATTTCTTACCGGCATGCTCAGCGAATAACCAGGAGACCGGAGACTGGAGACCAGATCTGTATTATATGGTGGATTTGGAAGCAATTCGAAGTGTACTTCGTTCAATTTAACCATCGTTGCCATCGACATGTGAATCGGTGCATTGTCTTGGTGGGCTTTTCGTCAATATATGAGGCTGTATTTACATGATTTCTGCGTTCAAACGATCCAACTTTATGTAGTATTCGCCATTGATTGTCTCTCCCTTTTGGAGATAATCGATGAACAATATTCTATACGCATCCCAAAATATTGAAGCCATAACCTTCCCAGCTGACTGTTGTGGCTATGGACGCTTCGGACGTAGTTAAACAGCAGCAGTTTATTCAGATGATGATCGTTTTGATTCTTGAGTAAAGTGATGGGTTCATCTTTTATCCCATTGTCACGTATCGACGCAACAAATCTGATGTATTACGTGCTTTGAATCATCAACACGTTGTTGTTTATGATCGACAGTGAGTAAACGCGAAACTCACGTTGAAAAAAGCTTCTCATGGTCAAATGTTTAAGCAAGGAAAATGGAGTTTTATTGCATTCTTCGAATGGAGGTCAATAACAAATTAATTTCTTCAGAAACTCGATTGTTATAATAAATAAATCAGAAGTGATCACAGCAACAATACGCAAACAAAAGAATATTCAAAATATTTGTAAGAAAACATAACAAACCGTATGGAAAATTAGATTTCATATTCATCACACTCCAAACTATTTATTGTGAAAACGTACTGCGTCGTAAATAAACAAAGAGAGAATAATTAAAAAAATTGAAGCAATTGTAGTCTTCATAAAATCTGAGACTAGTTTTAAAAAATTACGACATGTTTAAATTGAGGCATTGCTCTATTCCTTGCATAATTTTTTATCAATGTTACACACTGAAATTTTAAGGTTAGGTCACTCCTGGGGATAGTTTAATTGCCTTCTACTTACCATTACTTAATGTCCTTTGGACACACAGAGAGAAATGCTTTGTTGTCAAAAAATTGTTACAATTTGTAAACAAAAGCTTGTAGAAACTAAAAAACACACGACTAAATGAAGATACAAATAAAATTATAAGCATTTTTATATTTTAATTCAAATTTCACGCTCTAGGAAGGGAATTTTGAGAGGTTAGGCTGGTAACACTGATCGAGACTTGGTTCAGACACATGTAAACACGATAAAAAAGATCATTTTTAAAAAGTTTTGGTAATTATACACTTTCACGGTCACTTGGTTTTTTGGCTCTAGAAAATCGAAAAATGGATGGATTTTAATGATCTTGGTCTCAAAATGTTCCATTTTACGGCGGATTTATAAAAAAACTAGTAGAAATAGCTGGAATGAAAATTTCTCATAGTTATACTGTTTTAAATCGTAAAAAAAACGGTTTTGCAAAATAATCCTTTACAATAGAATTATCTCGTTATCAGATAAAGTTCTTATATTTTTTTTGTATTCTGCATAAATTAATAAACAATTTAAAAAAAATTCAAAAAGAATGATTTTTTCAGTTTTTATAGCTTAAAATGAAATCGATGAAAAACAAACAATTTTCGTGAATAGTTTCGTACTATATTCTATATTCTATATAATCCGCCGTAAAATGGAACATTTTGAGACCAAGATCATTAAAATCCATCCATTTTTCGATTTTCTAGAGCCAACCTAACCTAACCTAACCAAAAAACCAGGTGACCGCGACCTGGTTTTTTGGTTAGGTTAGGTTGGCTCTAGAAAATCGAAAAATGTGTATAATTACCATAATTTTTTGTAAAGGATTATTTTGCAAAACCGTTTTTTTACGATTTAAAACAGTAAAACTATGAGAAATTTTTATTCCAGTTATTTCTACTAATTTTTTTTATAAATCCGCCGTAAAATGGAACATTTTGAGACCAAGATCATTAAAATCCATCCATTTTTCGATTTTCTAGAGCCAAAAAACCAGGTGATCGTGAAAGTGTATAATTACTAAAGTTTTTTTTGAATTTATTCTGGCCATCCAAGAAAGAAGTTTACAAAATAAAATTTCAATATACAGAAGAAAACCACAATGAGTAACAACATTATAGGTAATAGTAATAGGTAATAATTAGTAAGTCGTGCATAGCGAAAATTAATAAAATATTAAGCTCTAAACGTGGAGTAGGTAGATAAATATCGTGCTCTGTTGGTAAGGTATGACTTAAATCATGCGAGAGGTATTCCCCTGAAATAGTAGTACTGCAATTTGTTAATTAAAATATTATGATTAACACAATCGAAAGCCTTAGAAAAATCACAAAAAGTTGTTACAGTGGAGTGATGGCTGTTTAGGCTAAAGTAGACATTATTTGTGAGGGACAATATAGCAGCTTATTTTATACAAAGAGTTTTATCTTATATTAATTTAGGTACGACGCCTCTGATATAGAGTAACCATCTCGGTTAATTGTTCTTGACGTAAGAATCCTCCATTACTACTTTATGTTCCAAGGACTATCTCATACAGTGTACCGAAATTGGTATTTTTATATTGAAGGATTCCAAAAAAATTAATTTTTCGCGAAATTTTGGACTTAGAGGTAAATAGCTCACAATCGTCATATTTTGGGCGTGTTGGTTCTTACGTGGGACAACCTTTATATTATATCCCATAGTCAGAAGCCGGCTTATGAAAGTGCGGACAATGCCATCCTCTTGCATTATCGCAATTTTCTCAATCTTTTATGTAATTAAAATTATTATTAGAATTTTACCTTTGGCAACATTCGATAAAGCAAACATTAATGCGCTACTAGCACCAGTACCATGTCCCATTACGTTTATCTTATATGGATTTCCACCAAAAAATCCTATATAATTTCTGACCCATTGTACAGCTAACACCATATCCCACAGTGCTACATTTCCAGGAAGATGTTTCGTACCGGAACTCAGGAAACCCAAAGAACCCAAGCGATATTGAATAGTAACAACCACTAATCGTTTTCCTACCAAATGTTGCACCTATAATTGAATTAAAGGTAGGTGAAAGTTGATCTATTAAGTTAATGTAAATAACTCACCCCATACTGTGAAGCTGAACCGTATCTAAAACCTCCTCCATGAATCCAAACAATAACAGGAAGACCTAAAATTTAAAATAATTGCAATTTTACTTGTAATGGTGCAGTAATCTGTATAAACGTCACATTCACAAATCCTGCAACAGGACAATTTTTATAAACTACAAACTACACTAGTCCTAGGATAATAACTTGGATGCTAAAAATTGGAAGTTGATTGCTTGCAAATACAAAGTTAATCCTCAAAGTGTCCTCCGTACGACATACCTATAAAAAGATCACCCCCTATTTTTGGGTTTGAACTTGATAAACATACTCTTCACCTAAAAATTTTTTTTGCTAAAAAACTAAAAGAATATATAGAAATATATAAATGCCTCACATTAAACTGTGTTTTGAGCCTCACTGTAAATTAGATACCAATCATCGACTATCAGTATCATGAGATTTGTATATTAGAACTGAATTTAAGATTACTTACCTTCAGTTCCTGTTGGAAGTTCTGGAGTAAATACGTTCAAAGCTAGACAGTCCTCACTACCAATAATTTGATTTGTACCAGGAAGAGGCTGGATACAAGGCGGCGCGAATGCCGTAGCATTTACTAATCCATCCAATAATTTTTCACGTGGTCTCTAAACGGAAATGAAAAAAGGTATCATATACCATACAAAATAATAAGTAATCGATGAATAGCTTCGATGAATTAGTCCAATCATTGTTCTTATTGCGAAGGTATATCATAGACAGCAATAATATGTGTCCGTTAAAAGGGAGCAAATTAAGGTGGTGCTGTAGTAGTAAATGGAAAGATATTAAAAACAGCACCAGAAATTATTATGGTAGTGAGGTAAATTCTTCTTTGAAGGTCATAACTATTTTAACAAAATTTAACAAATCCAATCATATACAAATCCATTAGAAAATTGTACATAAAATATATAATTAGTAGAAATAAGATGGAGAGATTCCTTTTATTTATCCAGTCAATATCCTATATATTACCATATTGGTTTAGTTGGTAGAAAGAATCATGTAATTAGTTCCCAGTTTAGATTCCCTGTGATAATTTCATAATAAAATCTTATTTTTAGGTATTAAATCGATTCATTCAGAGATAATACAGACTAAAAACTGCTCTGGCACGAACATGTGATGAGATGTAGCAGATGGCCGAAGAAAGTATTGATGTATTAACTGCAGAATAGAAGAAGACGAGGAAGACCCACAGGGATTTGGAAGGAAGTTATTGAACAAAGCATGAAAGACAAAGTTATCCAGGAAAACGAGTGGATAGATGAAAAAGGAAGCTGTAGGTCTCCCTGCTATATATATGTCGATGGTATTTGAGGTTTTTTAAATAAAATTATTTCTACTATTCACCTCTGAAATAATGTTCTTCCGTTCAAAAGAGAAAACAACTAATTTCCGGTCTAATACCTCGACGAATATTGAATTACATCTCCTCTGAAGAGCATGATATTCATCGACCTTTTTGTCAATACTTACATTTGCAAGTAGAGGCTTATAACCACTGACTAGTTTCGACGTTATTACGTCTCATCAGAGTGGTATAACAAACTTTCGTTCGGCTAGAGACCCGAACTGAAGACAACGTCAAAACGCATCGCTATTTGGTTCATGTAGTTAAACATTTCCTATAATGGATAGCGCCATATAGCGCATATATTCTTTCATACTTTTTTGCTTTTTTTACATGCTATATTAATTTAAAACTTCTGAAATATTGAAAACAATAATACTACAACAACACTCACAAGTGCACTAACAAGCGTTTTTGTAACCAAGTTATCGTCTTGATCGACCGAAAGTTAGCGATGTGCACCTCAAATTTTATTCTAATTTTCCAATATTCCTGGATTGATATACAAGATGTAAATAAATATAATTGAGTTTCGAAATATTGTGTCTTAAATCTTTCTTGCTCAAGTTGAGAAAAAGTAAATATTCTTCGTAAAGATTATTTGTACTGAATGAATTGCTTTTATTCACTAAAAAGTCTATTTATCTAACTCGTATGATACTTTTTTTAATCAATTTTCAAAAACCTTCGCATTCATGTTACGATTGTAATTGCTAACCTCAAAAATTAAGAAGCCGTCATCAATACAACCGTTTTCTGATCTTGTGGAAAATCCTTAGATGGAAGGACTCTTTAAGTTGTAATGTCCTTCTACCAATAATTTATTTACAGTATAGTCTGCGTTAATCCAAATCTAATCTAAATAATAAATCTTTCAGTTGCCATTTCGTTGATTTGTAGTTTCATACAGATATTTAGACCGCCAAGATGCGATATATTTACTTTCTTTAAAAAAACTACCCCCTTCTTGTCTTCAAATATAAAAAATTATAATATTAGCATATGTTAGCTTTTAAAGGGTTCAATTAAATTCCTTTACCAACAAGTTCAAGCTATTTGGTAAACATCGATGTTAATTTTAAACAGAATGTTGTATAGCCTTGATATCTTGCGTGTTTATGATCCTCCTTTTTAATTTTTTTTAGGAAATTCTAATAGTTCCGAATAGAAATCTCGTTTAGGAAAATCTGTTGTCTAATTAGGGCTCATATAAAGGAAAAACCAAAAGTAAATTTCATACTCTCGGTTTTTTGTTGTCTTGGATTCTTCTCAGTCTTCATTGGAACTGGAAATATTCAAAATTGATTGCTTTTCCGAAACAGAAAAATGACCTTTATTTCAAAAACCCTAAGGCACACCCCAATGTACAAAAGTAATATAAGCTTATAAACCAAGTAATTTCAATGTTTTCAGTGTTTTTTCCAATTCCCAGCCCTTAATCTGACAATACACTACTAAGTGATGTTCTGTTCCAACGGATCTTCAAGTTCTTTCGTAAGAGTAGAGAGTATAGACATATCATTACTTTAATGAATTCATATTATTTTACTCACCAAAAATCGATGTTTTCCCGTTGGCGCATACGCATACTTGATACCTTTAAATATGTAATGAGGAAAATCTACTGTTCCTTGTATTCTAGCTGTTCTACCAGCAAAATTTGCAAAAACTGTAGGATCATCAGCTAATGGTTTCGGTGCTGGTGCACCCCCTACGATTCTTCTTACTCTTGAACCCCTCTCATCGCATAAAGATACATCACAGAAATAAAGTAGGGGTAGGAATACAAACAAAATCATTTCTAAAAATAAGTGGAACAGTAATAAATAATTGAAATTGTATGGAATACATTAGACTAATATGAACTTCGAATTGCTCAAGATTGTAACCATAGGGAGGTAAAAGTTATAGAAGCCGTCGAAAAATTGGTAGCAGCACCAAGGTTCACGCCAACCTTGGGAAATGCTTCAAGACGTTGCATCGAGAAAGTTTAGGTTTGAGAAAAACTTCACCGCAATAATAAACTGTAAAAGCAAGTGGGATCAATACACCATACAAGAAATGAACAGAAATGCCATTAAATGGTATACGGATGGATCAAACCAGCAGTAGGAACTGGAATAGAAATGTAGGGGCCCAAAACCAAACACTCTGAAAGCCTGGACAGCGCACCAAGCATTGGTGGTAGAGAAGAACTATTGCAAACAGGAGATAATCATCCTGTCCAATAATCAAGCATCTATTAGAGCTCTAAGCTCCAATATCATAAAATCCAAAGTGGTTTAGGAATGCCTAGAAAATTTAATCGAGTTAAACAAGAAAAATAAAATTACCCTACAATGGATTCTAATACACACCGGAGCGAAGGGAAATTAAATAACTGATAAGCTCGCTAAAGCAGAGACAAGCAAATACTCTTCTGGGAAACTATAACCATAGTGGATCTGCTGAATGTATCAACCATTGTAAAAACAATCTACGAAGTTCTATCAGGGCACTGTCGCCTCAACAAACACCTGAAGACATTAGACTTAGCAGATAATGCGGTGTGCGGATTTTGTTGCACAGAAAACGAAACCTCTATCCACATTCTCTTAAAATGTGAATCACTAAATACACTAAAACTGTCAGCGCTTTGAGTAGAAGACGGAGATCTATGGCAATTAAAGCCATATACGAGACCCAAATCTAGATATACAAACATACAGGGTTCACGTCTTGCTATTGCAGAGACGTTGCGGGTAGCCATATATTGTAGTTAGAAAAGTTATAAAATCATGACTGGCGACTTACTCAATTCAAAAAAAAAAGATTCTGAGGAAGTCATACATTTGCCTCTCAAAGAAAACTGCAATACCTAGAAACTAAAAGAAGGAGTGCGGCCCAGATTTTTGTTTATAACTCAAAAATGGTGAAAGATCAAATCAATCATCAATAATATCCCTAAAAAAGAGGAAATGTCCTTAAAAAGTAAAAAACCTCAACTCCCAAAGGTGAAGGTCAATTTTTACACGCGACCATTTAACTAGCACGCCACTGGTAGGTAGAGTTGATTTTAAAAAATACTTTTCGAGTATTTATTTTATTTAATTTATTCTAATGTACTTTAATAATCGGAGGGTGTCATTAAAAAATGACTAAACCTGGGACATTTGTCAGGGTGAAATATAGAAAAAGTTCAGATTCGAGAAAAAATTTACTTTAATAGTAAGCTCAAGAAGTAAGTGAATCAAAACATACGAGAAATGAACAGAAATGCCATCAAATGGTGCACGACTGGCGCCAAAGCAGCAGACAGAACTAGAATAGGAGTGTACGGGTTCAGGACCAAGCACACCGCAAACCTGGGCAAAATACCAAGCATTTTCAACCGCAGAAATATATGCAATTGAAAAATTTGCCATATTCAATATAGAATTGAATTATTGCAAACAGAAAATCATCATCCTGTCCGATAGTGCCTAAGCTTCAATGTCATAAAATCCAAATTTGTTTGGAAATGTCTATACAAAATAAACGAGCTAAGCCAGAAAAATGAAGTTACTCTGCAATGGTTTCCGGGACAAACCGTAGTAGTGCGAAACGAAATAGCTACCATACTCGCTGAAGCAGAAACAGACAAAAATAACCTTTTTGTGGTATCAGCTACAGAGCAATAGAAAAAGCATTGGACTAGAAGGTAGATGGGGGTAAAATCAATTACTTGGATAACCTGCAGGGGTTGAGACAGGAAAAGACTCTCGTGGGAATTTATAACCACAGAAGATCTGTTGACTGTATAACCAACGTTCCTAGAGATTTCATAATCATAGGAGAATTCTACCAAATTGTGCACGGACGAGGAACGCTTTTTTTCAAAGTATCAAAATGGCATTTTTACTAATCAGTCCGTGAGAAGAAATAAATTAGACACTGTGGCAAAAGATGTAGCGAAAATTTTGCAATAACCGAATATGGAATTATATAAAGGCCACTGTTTCCGGAGGTTACCGGCGACTATTTCAGTTAATGCAGTAGCAGATCTTTTCATTCTAAAACGCCATGGAGGTTGAAAATATGGCAATGTTGCTGAAACCTATTCATATCGATTTCCCTATGACTAACACCGCCACTAGAACCTGGATACAATGGAAACTTAGTGCGTTTCACTATCAAGTCCAAGTCAATTAGCAATCAAGTGTCGGAGTGGAATTACTTTTCAAAATTGTTCAAATATAACTTCCAATTACAGTTTCCAAAAATGAATTGATGTAATATGTATTATACATTTTAAATTTGAATCCGTTTTGAACATATAGAAACAAGGTATTCGTAGAAAAAGAATAGTTAATGACACATTTCATATTTCTGCATTTTCTCCGTTGTATAAGATACGATTTTTGCTAGAAAAAAAATTCCTAAATATGTACAATTGAAGTTGCTGATCGATGTACAGGACAAATCCCAGGCAACTTGTAGAGCTTTAGTTTTCAATCGCAATATTAGTAAACAGTTAATAACAAATTACAAAATAAGATCATGAATGGCATCCATAAATTTAATTCTAGAAAATGTCCCATAAAGCTTAAGATTTGGCCGTAACTACTAAACACAGAATCATGCTAAATATTTTTAGACATCAATTTTAGTGGCGCAAAATATTCAGAAATGGGCGGTGCCAACCCTTATTGTTCGTAATTATTTAAATAGAATATTTCCAAATCATTGGATTGAAAGGAGCTTCATTGAATAGCCGACCTTGTCACCAGAACATACTTAAGAAGATTTAATTTTGTATATTCAAAAGTATACACTAATCAATTTAATAATGTATACGATTCAAAAGATAAAAATTACAACAAAGGTTGGTTTATTGTCAAGAAATGGGAGTGTCTCAATTTGAGTACGCCATTTAAGCATTTTTTTAATAACAATTTTTGTTTCTGTTATTAAAAATTCAAAATCTTAATTATTTTTAAAACTTTATAGGCCTTATCTCAAAAACTATAAGCTATTAGGCAATAGTGATACATTTTATCGTTTTTAGGTTTAACGTGTTCAAATTTGACTTAACAAATAAATATTCTCATTAAAAAAAAGATTGGATAACCTCATCACGACGTATTCATGACGTCAACATAGCTATGGTTTTTCGGACGAAAAGGAAAACTGTATTAGCACTTTAATATGTCTGAGCGTTGTTTCCCTATATGTTCCTAACGAAAAAAATTCAGGTTTCTAACCTAACTATTACCAGGAAAATTTTGGAATATAAAGTAAAATAAAATTAAACAAAACAACCTTCATTAAGCTTTTATTATTTGTTGAACTGTTAAGAATAAACTAACTCTAATAAGGAATATAGCACTTTATAATTTAATAATTATATGTTTTAACACTAAAACTTTACACCTTAACTATTGATTCTTTAACATCTTCTTTTTTCTCTTGGTATCACAATATAACACGCTTTTATTTATAAGATTGAAACTATGATAAAAACGGAAAGATTCAATGATTAAGGTGTAAAGTTTTAGTGTTAAAAATATTTAATTATGAACTTATGAAGTGTTATATTTCTTATTAGAGTTAGTTCATTTTTTTACTTAGTTCTAGTTCACTTTTAAGTTAATTATATAACATATATATATTAACAAATAATAAAAACTTGTTTTTAAAAAAGGTTTTTTCTTTCATTTTGTTTTGAAGTTTTTAGTATTTTTTTTTTCGTAATATACTATTTTTTCTAATCGTTGCAGCTTGTGGACATCGCTTTCATCAGCAGTCTTCTCCTGTCGTTTCAATTTCGCCTACTCTAATCGTCGTTTTTTTGGTGTAGTAGTTTCTTCTGTATTCATGTTTTTCCAAAGGTCCATCCCCCCGGAGGTCCATTGTAGACGGATAAAGGCTTCAGTACAACAGGATTCACCCCGGTACCCTGTGGTGCTACCGATATCAATCAGCGATACCATTCAGCACTCGGTACGTGCTCACCTTGGCATTGGGTCATTCATCTAATCAATCAGACATAATCCACATTCATAACAAAGAGAACGAACTTTTTTTCCCAAATTTGTTGTAGTTGCATATTCACGTCAACCAAGATACTCGTCAATACGAATCGAATGAACCAAACTCGATGGGGTGGCGTCCCAATTACGGACTTCCTATTGCCATCTTCTCCATCATCACATCCTGGTTACCGTCTAGTAACAAAATACTCGTCAAGAGGAATCAAATACGCCCAAACTCGATGATGGGGTTGCGTCGTTTATTTAATTACGGAGTTCCTATGGCCATCTTCCCCATCATAAGATCCTGGTTACCATCTAATAACAAAATACACGTCAAGACGAATCAAATAAGCCCAAACTCAATACGGTTACGTCGTTTATTTATTTAAGGTGTTCTTATTTCTATCTTCCCCATCATAAGACCCTGGTTACCATCTAATAACAAAATACACGTCAAGACGAATCAAATAAGCCCAAACTCAATACGGTTACGTCGTTTATTTATTTACGGAGTTCTTATTTCTATCTTCCCCATCATAAGACCCTGGTTACCATCTAGGAATAAAATACATGTCAAGACGAATCAAATAAGCCCAAACTCAATACGGTTACGTCGTTTATTTATTTACGGAGTTCTTATTTCTATCTTCCCCATCATAAGACCCTGGTTACCATCTAATAACAAAATACACGTCAAGACGAATCAAATAAGCCCAAACTCAATACGGTTACGTCGTTTATTTATTTACGGAGTTCTTATTTCTATCTTCCCCATCATAAGACCCTGGTTACCATCTAGGAATAAAATACATGTCAAGACGAATCAAATAAGCCCAAACTCAATACGGTTACGTCGTTTATTTATTTACGGAGTTCTTATTTCTATCTTCCCCATCATAAGACCCTGGTTACCATCTAATAACAAAATACACGTCAAGACGAATCAAATAAGCCCAAACTCAATACGGTTACGTCGTTTATTTATTTACGGAGTTCTTATTTCTATCTTCCCCATCATAAGACCCTGGTTACCATCTAGGAATAAAATACATGTCAAGACGAATCAAATAAGCCCAAACTCAATACGGTTACGTCGTTTATTTATTTACGGAGTTCTTATTTCTATCTTCCCCATCATAAGACCCTGGTTACCATCTAATAACAAAATACACGTCAAGACGAATCAAATAAGCCCAAACTCAATACGGTTACGTCGTTTATTTATTTACGGAGTTCTTATTTCTATCTTCCCCATCATAAGACCCTGGTTACCATCTAGGAATAAAATACATGTCAAGACGAATCAAATAAGCCCAAACTCAATACGGTTACGTCGTTTATTTATTTACGGAGTTCTTATTTCTATCTTCCCCATCATAAGACCCTGGTTACCATCTAGGAATAAAATACATGTCAAGACGAATCAAATAAGCCCAAACTCAATACGGTTACGTCGTTTATTTATTTACGGAGTTCTTATTTCTATCTTCCCCATCATAAGACCCTGGTTACCATCTAATAACAAAATACACGTCAAGACGAATCAAATAAGCCCAAACTCAATACGGTTACGTCGTTTATTTATTTACGGAGTTCTTATTTCTATCTTCGCCATTACCACAGACTCTAGATACCATTTAGTAACAGAGTACTCGTCAAAAGGAATCAAATGAGCTCAAACTAGATTGGTTTGCGTCGTTTTTAATTACGAAGTTTCTATTCCCATCTTCCCCATCATCAGATCAGCTCTATATTATAATATATTGCATTCTCATCCGATTTTTACATGCAAAATTTTAGCTCAAGCGGAGTCCGGGAACTGGATCAAATTTAACTTACAAGATTTGATTACACACAGCGGAACAGGAGAAAGAATAATTTGGTTTTGAAATTCTATAATATTGGATATAAAGTTAAAACGATATTTGCATGAACTTTTAATGTAGGAATATATGCAAAGTCCATAAATTCAAGTGAAAATAATTGATTACAATGTTTCACTTAATTAGACATTTTAATTATTATTGAACCAGGTTAAAATTGTATAAAAATAGCAATAACTTGAATATTCCATGGATTTTTTCAGATAGCTAATACAAAATGAGTGGAAGGATCTTTATTAAAATAAAAAATTGTACTTACCGCCTCTACAGTAGACCAAAAAATGAATTATGTGAACAAAAAAAAACTTGATAATAAGTAGACAGGAAGGACTACAGTTTCATAATTATCTATTTTTCACCCACACTGTTTCCATAATAGATGAGATAAATAGTCGTCAAAAAGTTACTTTTCTAAATTTACTAGTTATCTATCTATCAATATGTTATAATTCTAGAAAAGGCTTCAACACTAAAAAAACAAAATATGTAGAACTATTAATAAAATAATTAACAGAAATAGAAAGATTGAAGTTGAAGGAAGAAATATCTTCACGTAGATTCAAGAAAATGTACACGAAAAGCATATTGAGTAATATAATATTTATATATAACAAGTAATATACGAGGGTTGCTACCTAAGTTTTGAGATATGCCAACACTGATGTGAATATAAAGTTTAACATTAAATTAAATTAAATCGTGCGATGATTTTATATGAATTTCGACGTGAATTAAATCAACAGCAGTATGTCACTCGCTCCGACTTTTGGTGATGAAGCAACATCACGACCCCCGCTGGTTTTTTGAAATCAATCGTAGTCGTACTTTCGCTACATATTTAAGCATTAGTTCCACTCGCGTACATTCAAGATTTGTTCGCAATGGATACCGCGTAATTTGATATTCGCTCCAAAAAAGCTCTTGCCGATACAAAGAAATGCTGAATGACTCTTATGCATATGAACTCAAAACTAAACAACAATCCACTGGATGGGTCTTGTTGTTTGCGCACGAAGCACTTCGAAGCAAGTGGCCTCTTGTTTTTTAGGAATAACTGGACATATCACCACAGTTCTATAAGAGCAACGTAGAACGGTCAATTCTGAATGGTACACCAGCATTTATTTGGAAACTAATAGCAGAAGACGAATCATTCTTCACCAAGACAATGCGAGCTCTCACACATCAGTTCAAATGAAAACTTTTTCGAATAATCAAAATCAAATCAAATTGATATGACCATCTGCCGTATGATCATTGTTTGGTATGCAATGATTTCTTCTTATTACCGCAGAACCTGAAAAAGCGGTTGAAGTCTTCAAATCACATGTTTTGGAGGTACCTCAATAGGAATGGAAATAATGCTTCAACATTTGGTTCAAATGCAAGTTATATGGAAACGATGACATAATTATAAAATAATATTATAGTGTAAGTGCTGACAGGACAGTCCCTACATTATTTGCGTTCATGTGTTTGAGAACATTTTCAGCATTCTTGTTTTCTTTTTATTTGTTTTTAGAAAAGAATAGTCTTTAAATTTTTACTTTCAAAATTTAACTCGTATGCAAAAGTGTTTTGATCTTAATGAAGAATATTTCGAAAAACAGTGAAGCCATATCTAATTGTGAATATTTTTTCTTATTCAACAATTTTAGAACTTAAGTAGCAACCCTCGAATAGAGTGGAGGCTCGTGGTAAAAAGTTTAGGTGTTTTTTAATGTTTTCCAATAAGTTATCTTGTAGAAATTTTGTCGTCTATGTGAAATTTTCATTATATTTATATGTTGAGAGATTGTTTGCTAAACTAAGGTATGTTTCGGGACTTGGGGGGAGTACGATTTCCGTGGCGTCGCGATTAGGCAAAAATAAATCGAAACTGAAGAATGAAATTTTTTGATATCTCGCTTCGTTTTCGAGATCTCGATATTTATAGTTATAATCAAACGTTAGATCAAAACTCGCTTTATTGAACAGATGGCGTTCAATACTTCGTTGCAAATGAATATTTTATCACTTCAAATTCAATATGAATCTTGTAATTCAATAAACAAAAGATTTTTTATTTTATCTACTCTGGTACTCCAAAATTATATTGGATAAGAAAGATTTTTATAGTAAAATGAGCCATTTTTGAAAACTTTCATCACTCTGTGATGAATATAACTTAACATACGATAAATACATGAATAATTTGATGTTTTTCGTAAAGAATTGTAGGTTGTTTTCATTATTTATAAAATAAAAAAATGTTTAATGATATTTTGAAGATTTAATTAGTAATTTAATGTAAAGTATCCTCTTTCGAGCAACAAGTACGTTCTGAATGCTTTCAAAAGTTATTTATTTAGGTTAGGTTAGGTACTATTTTTATGTATAACTCATTTCTATAATAAATAAATAAAAAAATTGTGTTTAAATATCTAAGAAATATACATATAGCGTAGGTTCAGCTGGGCCGTATATAAATAGATTAGACCTTTTACAAACGGACCGGCAGTTTATTAAAAGACAAACTTCTTACACATATAAACTAATATCCTCAGTCCTTTTCTAGACGGTCTAGTCCTTTTATATATGGTCTATTTTTCATAAACAGTCTGTAACATATACAAATATTGTCATCATTGTAATGTCATCGACAATCCGCCGATGTCTCCAGAGAAATTCTTAACTACATGAATCAAGTAGCAGCGCACGCTGGCTGTGTCTTTTTCGGATTAGAGACTCCGAACAAAAGGTTCTACGCCATATTGATTTATTACAAAAAAAATTGAGATTGAGGACTTGACAAAAACTAATTAATTATTATTAACAAAAATATAGCACATTTTCATACTCTGTCTTTTACATATTTCCACTGTCTATTGATTACCTTCAAGTGGGTGTTTGGGCATTGTATTATATACTTGTACGCTTCTATACAAAGAAGAGTCTTCAACTTTTTTTGATCGTAGGAAGTTATTACCCACAGTTTTTTAGGTTAACTCTTGTTTTCAATATATTACTAGCTGACCCGGCAGACTTAGTACTGCCATAATCGACAAATAAAAAACCTAAACTTTTGTATAAAATAAACTTAAGACAAACAAAAGGAATCCTTTTTTATTAAAACAAATAAAAAAATTCTCGGTATGAATAAAGTTATATTACTTTCGATTAATCACAGTTTAAGTTAAACAGTTTCTAAAGATGATACCTTAGTTATCGAAACGCGTGTCAGACTGTGTAATTGTGAGTGTTGTTGTAAACAGTGTATTCAGTATAATATAATAACAATAACGGTTTCAGAAACTCCAACTTTGAAAGTGTTAGAATCTAAGAAGAAATGTTGTCCTGAAAAATCTGTAATCACACTAACTTTAGTAACGTTGCAAGCACGCTAAATCATACATTTGAAAGAATATGTGACGTTATAAAAAGTATATCGGAATGGTTCTTCTTCTTCTTCTTCTTCAACGTATTTAAGGCCATAAGCCTGTAGTTTCCAACTTGTCATCCTTGAGATGTTGATTTATTGTCTGGAAAAATCTGTGTCCTTATATGAAATTTTGTCGCCCAATTGAAATTCATTTTTGAGGTTTCCAGGATCAAAGCATAGCAGGTGACATTTGAACCTTACTCGACTGTTTTTAAAGAAAAAAAATTACAGTAAATTTCCAACTATCGATGGTATATGATTATGTAAATAAGTGAAGTACAATGGTCAGGGGAGCAATATACATTTACCAACAGAAAAGTAAAATAAATTACATATTGTTTCATATCTAAGTATACATATTATCCAATTAATATTTCACAATATTTTTCCTATTAATAGAACTATAAATAAAGGCGAAAAATAGTTTCCTAGTGACTAAACTGTATTTTTTTGTGTTAATGTATCATTTTCATAAGTTTCCAAAACATCAGCTAAATGTTCGTTATCACGTGGTTTCTTGAATACTTTCTTCTTTGTACCAGGTTTCTTCCTTTTAGGTGCTACCGGTTTTTTGGGTCCATGATCTTGCATTGAACGAATACCTTGAACAAATTCAGTAATTTATGAAATGAATAGTAAGAATATTAATAAAAAATTCAAATTTTATTCATTATCGTTTATTTCAAGGATGTAACGGAAGTAGTTATATAGCAACTTAAGTTGAAGATGGAGTTTTTAAATTTGAGTTGTCGGAGTTGGAACAAGAATTGGAGGCAGATAAGACATCTGCTGTACTTGGTCCATTCGTTTATCATCTTTTTAACAGCTACCTTAGAATGAAACTTTTGTTTTCAACCTATCAAAAAGTAAACGAATAAATGGACAAAGTACAATCGAGGAAAATGGAAGTTTAGCAGTTTAATCATCCTTATTGTAGTATTATAGATTTATAACAACAAAATCCATTATGAAGTATTAATACTATATGAAAATAGTAACACGATCTATTTGAAAATGTTGTTAAATTGCTATAAACAATCATTTCCCTTGACTGTACATTTAAGAGCAGACTGAACACACTGTTTACACTACCACTATACCGACACATAATTACACTGTCTGACACGCATTTCGATAACTAACTTATCGTCTTAAAAGTTCACCTCCAGTCTCTGAAGATGATAACTTAAGTTATCGAAACGCCTATCAGACAGTGTAATTGTGTGTTGGTTTAGTGGTGGTGTAAACAGTGTGTTTAGTATGAATATTACCAACGGTTCCAGAAATTCCAACTTAATTTAAGAGAAGGTTTAATAAAATAAAAAATACAGAGATTGTATTTATAAAGAAAAAACTAAATACGTTATCAATTTGAAGATTATTTTATTTCTATTAGAGGTATGTCCTTACAATGTTAAGGATCGGAGAGAGCTGACTACTTACTACCTAAACTTAATATATTTTTGGTTTGTATTATCGATTAACTTTGTTTTATGACCTGTAGTTCGAAAACCTTTTTTTTATTTTAGAAAATTTTTATTTATTTATTTCATCAGTTTACATACGCCGTTAACAACCAAATATACAAAAACATATATTTGGCATGATATGCATCCCACAGAGGTAATTACAGCTGTTTGCTGGACTGGCTGTAAACTTGCAAACTAAAATAATTAAAAACTAAATAACTATAGTATTAATGCGTTTTAAAAGTTTTTTCCTGTTATCTAATCATTTATTATTAATATAACGCTCCATAGAATCTATAAAATATATTTTATAAATTTTATATCTAATATATATATTTGGAAAACACTTATAAATTAAGTAACAATTCTAATCTAACTCTTGTCAACTTATTTCTGGATAAATTTAATTGAGAAAAGCCAAGTTTTAACCTAATTAAACACAGTAACGCTAATTTTTTATTCAATAAACCAAGAAAAGTAAGTTTTAATCATATTAAACTCAGACGAGCCAATAATTAATTAAATTACAATAAAAAGTAAATTTTTGATCAAATTAATTGGATAAATATCTGAAAGACTCGTTTGAAATTGAAATTATTCATATCCATTGAATGTTTAAAAATAATTTCTTTGAATAATTGAAAGTTGAAAATAAAATTGGCAAAATAACCGTAATGTATTCTCCATAACTATCCTGTTATTATATGAAATGGTGTAGATAGGGTTGTAGTCCATGTTTAATTTGTATTAATTACTAAGATATTCAATTCCATCTTCCAACATCTTCTCTAATTATTTAAGATTGCCAATAAATTTTGTAGAATACTTTTGAGACATAACCAAAACATAAATAAAATTTTAATTTCTACAATTTTCTAATAAAAACTGAAATTCAAACAAACAAATGAAGCAATTGTTTCTTACCTTGTTTATCTAAATATTCTTCAATTTTAGCATCATCCATAGCATCAACTGCGACGGATCTCCATAACTTCTGAAACTCTTCGTCAATAGGAAGTGATGCAGTTCTATCATTATAAAACAAAACTTTTCTTTTGTCCATTGGTCTAGTAATGAAAATTACTTCGTTTTGGTTTTGCAATATCTAAAAGAAAATGTAAATAAAGGTGTTCAAGGTGTGGAAATTAAGTGATTAGATTGATAAGAAGCTACATCGGAGATAGTTCTCCTGCTCTACATAGCAGTGATGTAACTCGGACACTGGTATATCGTTCAGCTGATTGGTTAGAACTATTTAAATGTTTTGTAACATCCCAAAATATCAATTTAGTGAAGAAAAAACTCAAGAGGTCTCTCGTCAGGTGAGTAATGTGGTTGAGGATCTAGAGGTCTCGCGTCAGTTGAGGATCCATAGTAATGTTGAAAGACATTCCACTTTCCAGTTCATCTGAAAAAACCTTTAACCACTAAAGCACCTAGAATCTTGATAAAACAGTTTTTCCATGACCTGCTGTAGTTTTGCAAAAATTTCTGTTGCAATGTGCACAAATATGACACTGTTGCTTGAAATTAATGTTACTCCTTTTTAGAACGAATTTCAAAATATTGGTTTACAAACCATTGACTGGATGAAGTTCGCTCCTCCAAGTCGCAAGCTATGGTGTGAGTTTCGTCACTTAATTTCCGCACTTTCTATATATTTCACTAAGATAAGTATTTTACCTTTAATGCTTTCTCGCTATGCGGTAACGATTCTTGGACATCTTCTTGTAATATACCCCCCAGACCTTTCAGATCTTGTTGCTTCAATAATTTTAATAAACTTTTTCTATCTTTCAACTTATATAATGATTTAAACGCAAATTTACCATCGGGTGTTGCTTCTATTTTAACATTGTCAACGAGAGCTTCAGTTTGTAACCACTGTAACAGAATAAATGCACTACTATCATAAAGAAATTACATATAGAAATTTTTCTCTTATTGGAAAAGAGAAATTTGCAATTAACCTATATCTAAAGTAACTTTGATGATACAAAAAAAACCAAAGCTGTCAAATACATTTTCAAAAATTTCCAAGTTCACAAGTAATTACTGTTCTTCAACACCATTAGTACCCACCAGTTCCTTAGCAGGAAACAAATATTAAATTAGGTTTTATTTACCTAAAAATGTTCTCCTCAAACTTGTACTTACAATAAAATTATTTTTTTTTATTTATGCTTCCAAAAAAAAAATTGTACCCAAATGAGTACAATGGCATAATAAGTATTACCAAAAATGTTTAACTTTATATTTATTATTTTATATGTCAATTATCATAACACTGTAAAACAAGAACTAAGAATGAAATATTTTGAAACACTTTCGTTCAATGCACAGAGTCACATTACATTTTTCACATATACATCTAGCCCTCATATGACATTGACGACATCTGAGCTGGTTCTCAATTTTTTTAGGGAAATGCCCAATCGGATCATCCAAAACACTTCTTGGTAATGAACCAGAAGGTCTATTAGATGCAGATCTTCTTTGTATAGCCTTATTATATGATCATATGTAGCGACGAGTAATACTTCTAACATATTGCAAAAGATCCGTTTTGTCATTACTCACCACCATTTTTTACCGTGGATGTGAATTCTGTAATTATTGACTCCTTGGTCCAACAGATCAACACCGCCCATGCGGTGGTTGTAGTTTTTGAAAATTTCTAAGTGCATTTAAAAGATCATGGCTTGCAAAATAATTGTCAAAAAATAGGACATGATCACTTGGGGCATCAATTATTTTCTCAAAATCAAGGACCACTCGTGAACCTAGTGGAAGCGAGGTTCTAATTTTAGTTGGTGCTTGAACAGATGATGGTTTAGCTCCACAATAGGTGGAATGAATAACAAAATCCATCCGAGCTACACAACATCCAGTCCTTGTAACCGAAACGAACAGATTTACCTCTTATAAATTGCTTCGCAAGAGTGATGCCCATAACATTTAACCATTGCTTCGTCTATAGACAAGAATTTATGAAAAATTCCCCATTGTTGAAACTTTGAGTTGAGAATGTTCATAAGTGGCCGAATTTTGTACATTTTGTCCTCAGTATCCAGTGTTCTGTTATCTGCATAATGTAAATGTTTTTTTTATTTCTGTAAATCTGTTTCCACTAATTGCATTTGAAATAAATGGAACTTCAACATCCTCATCAAGATTCCAATAAAGGCGCTCACGAAGTAATTTATGATACCCAGAAAAGAGAAGAACACCAACGAAAATTTTTAACTCTTCTTTGGTTGTTACAAAATTATGATTGTTCTTAGATGCCGCATAAATGTTGGTTTCGTCGACAATATGTTGGACCACTTCGTCATCAAATAGTTTTTCGAAAATCTGTACAACCGAACTTCGGCTCCATCTGTGTTGTTTATCTCTAATACTATAGGTACTTGCGTCCAATTAGGATTCCCCTTTAGAAGATGCCATCTCTCTAACAGTGGCAAACTATCCAAATTTTCGGTTGAATTAGTTGGTTGCACATTTTGAAGTTCCGTCAGTGGCAGGCCATCTTCGTCTTCTAAATCAGACCCATCGAGATCAATTTCTACCTCACCTGGAATATCTACTGGCAGATCTGCAGCTAATAAATTGTCTTCATCAAATTCTTCCTCGTCAGTTTGATAATCCACTTCTGGCGTAATTATAACGACATCAACTTCCAAATTAGCATTATTTGCTTGTTCAACAGCATCAACTGCAGAAGCTAAGGTTTGGAATCTTTTACCATAAAAAGAGCTAGTTGCAATTCCGTTGATGTCCATTATAGAATGTTCCTGGAAAAATTGCCCGGTATAGTCGTGTGCCCAGTGTACTCAAATGAGTACACCGAGATTTACATCAGAATAACAAAAAAACATAATATTGTAGGACTTTTTACATATGACCATATTATTGATACATAACCTATAAAACCTTATTCCCTCATATTTAAAAATTCCTGATACAGTTACATTTTCATTCACGACATTTTTCCTTTGACCTTTCCCCCAAACAACTTCCTCAATAAAACAATAATCCATATTCCTTCAGCCCGGGGAATTCTAAGGAGTCTTCTTTTGGAAATTCCAAGTTATCTTTCTCTCATAACCTTCTTAATATCCCAATAGCATGCAATTAACTTAATCTTCTTCAATATACTCGTACGTCGTACAAGTTTTAGGAAAACCAACACACTACATTCCTCTACTTCTACATTGTTTCTTGACAACCCCTTTGGTACAAGAATCCAGACAAGACGTTGGATGGAGCTGTATGTTCATTTTTTCTCTGGATAGCAAAGAGAGCAGATTTTGAATGCCTAGATTTCATCCAAGCTACGCTGTACCTACAGATTCGGCACGCACGACTTTGTTTAATTTTATGTATTGTATGTATTTAGTTAGTACATAGTAAGTTTAAGTTATCAAACTTTTATTATTGTCCAACCTCTTCACCATCTTTGACACTAAGAGTAGCGTATTATGTTATTGTTGAGATTATATAGTGTGACATGGAGAAAATGAACTATTCTCAACTTAGATTGAGAATCAAAGTTCTTCATAAAAATTGGATATTAGACTTAGATATTTCTGGCACAAAAGTAATGTAATTTTCCACACCCATATCAGGATTATGTATTTTGGTAGCCAATATATTTTGGGTGATATATTACAAATTTTTAATCTCCTGGTATTTGTTGCTGAAATAAAAAGTTGTTCCTACCTACATTGAATTGATAGGGTCCTGTTTAGATTTCATGTAAATTGGATTGTAACAAAACATTTTTAGCAGGTAAAACAGATATTTATATGGAAGATTATTTATTGATTCAAATTGCAAACTGTCAACATCAGATTATATTTTTATCAAGACTAAAATAAACATGTCCACATTCTTAAAAACATGCTTGGCCCGCTTCTTTTACCTGGCAAAAAAGCTCATATCATAAATGACCATTATTCAAAGAAAATTATATTTTCATTTCCTTTATTAATTGTTCATAATGGTAAATGTTCAAATATATACCTAAAAGGCACTGTTTACCATCAATAGTTTTGAAAATATCTCTCTTCACAAAATTTTGAATAGAAAGTATGTTTGTTATAACCTACTAATCAGGACTATTTTTTGAATTGTTTAAATGATATTTTTGTGTAATTTTGGAACATGGTAATTGCCCTGTTGGAATCCCTATTGTGCAGAGTCGTCACTGTACCAAGCACAATTCATTAATGGGTTGGAACAAACCTCTGTTGAATACATAATCTCTATTGTGCAGAATCATCACTGTACCAAGCAAAATTCATTGATGGGTTGGAACAAACCTCTGTTGAACACATAATCTCTATTGTGCAGAATCATCACTGTACTAAGGAAAAAACTTTGTTGGGTTGGAACGAACCTACTATATTTACAAATATATCCACATAACTGTTAACTATTTTGTTGGCTACTATAACATCCAGAGATTTGTGTAAACTAACAAAATAAATGTTATAGATCTCTTTAAACTAATATTACCTGTTTAACTTTATTTCCGACATCAAGTTGATTAGTTTCATCTAAAATTTCTTCTAAAGTTAAAGGATAAGTTTCCCCTTCTTGATGCCTTGTTTTCATATGTTTCACAATTTTTGCTAAAACTCCAAAGCGATATTGTGAGCTTCCTGTAGAGGTTTTATATCTATAATCAAATATTTATCAATAATAGTGAATGTACAAAAGTTATTATGATTAAAAAATGAATCACTTACGTATTAATATCGAGTTTAGGGGCGCTGGTTGTGCTGTTTGTTGGTTTAGATTTTTTCTTTTCATCTTTTGAAGGTTCGGGTTTTGATTCAGTCTTTTTCTTTTCTACACTATAATCAATTTGTGGAGAGTAAAGTTTATTACTAAAATGGGATATTACTTACGTGGGGGTACTTAGTGCTTTTTTCTTAAACAATTCTCGTTCTCTTAATAATGCTGGATCCATTCTAACTATATCTTTGATACACTTACAAAATTGATCATGAATTAAATGTTGAAAGAGAAACAAATTAATAAGACATTTAAGTATAAACTACAGTATAAATATTTATACATATGTTAATGTAATACAAGGGTATTATCTTCTTCTGTTTTCAATTTCTTATTTAAGCATACAGAATCAACTAGTTTTTTATCATATCTACTCCAGATATAAGAAATTGAATAAGTATGAGTATTTAGTCTCCTTATATTTCCATCACTACACTACTATCGATTAAAAAACCGTCATTTGTGCCGTTTACTAATCGTGGCCACCTCTAAATCCTGGTTGGCATCGTATTGATAATTCAGCTATTCAATTTCGTGGAAAAGAAGAATAACTATACCTTTAGTGTAGTTTGTTTTTGTTTTTGGTTGAAATAAGTATTGTATGCTTCTTAAGTATTTATAAAATACAATAACAAATTATATAAAACTATTACTATGGCGTCAGCCAGTAGTACTAGTGCTAGATCATTATTTGCTGATTCGAAAATGCGACTTGCTGATCGGGTACAAGTAAACGTGAACAATATATCTTCCTTGGCCAGACAGATAACTAGAGGGTCTAAAAGTACAGAGGTAAATACGACTAAAACTAAATAGAAAATTAATTTTTCTCTTAATATAGTAACATAATACTTTTAGATTCTTATGCATTCATCTCGAAATTTTGCCGTAGCAGAACAAGCGATGGAAAATAGTGAAAACAATCTTAAAAAACTTCAAGCTCTTTGCACACATGCAAATTATCAATATGATTCTATAAAAAAATCGACTCGTCAACTGGAAGAAGTGAAGGAGCAAGTATGTGCAATGCAGAGATAACTTTTGGGTAGTTAATAATATTCCTTAATTCACATATTTATTTTTTTATTTATTTATTTTAAACCATTCAATGACATTGTAATTTTTCATAGGCAATTTAACGCCTGAGCAATAGTGGCAGGCACTGTAGTGAGGATATTTCTTTAAAAAACAATTTCCAATAAAAAAGAATATTTTTCATTTTTAGTGCAGGGCTGTTAAGTAAATAGTACTAAGTAAACTGACATAATTAGAGGTTCTGAAGATTTTTATTTCTTTCGATATGTATTTTTTTATTTAAAAGTGCGAAGGGTCCTATACTAAACAAGGCATGACCAAAGTCAGATATCACTAGGTACCAGATGCAAACAGTCTGTTGAATACTGCTAAACTAATAACAAATTTGAAATAAATAAAATGTTGTAAAACAAAATAGTTTAATTCTAATAATTTAAATAAAAGATACAAAAAATCATCATTACCTGTATCTGACAAATACAGATTTTACCTAGGTACTTGAGTGAAAATTATTTTTTAAAAACTTTTAGTTTGGCCAATATGCTGGGTTACATTTGGATTAAATAATTAATTAATCTTTGTTATTACAAACTTCCCCTGAATTTAATCCATTTAACAATATTTTCTTTTTCTGGGGACAAACTTGGGAATGGTCCCTTTTTTTCCACTTAGGATATTTTCCATCAAATTTTTCCCAAAGGGTAGGTCCTAGTACATTAGATTTTTTGTAGCAGTTACTAGAGGTATACCATTTTCGCATGCAGACAAAATTAAAGACATCTGCTCTTTGTTCTATGTCAATGTTAGACATGTGAAATTAAATAAAACTGTTCTTATTTTTGTCTACTTTGTAATACAACATATTCTTTATTGCAGCTGTAATCGATCTAACATGTCAACCACTAATACGAATCAAAAATATTTGCACCCAACGTCGACATATCCCTTATTAAAATTAAAAACAAAGTAACTTTGATTTCAAGCCCCATAGTTTAAAGGTTATTACCTTAAAGTCACAGAAAACTAGAAATATCAAGTATATACTTTCAATTTGAATTTTAAGAGTTCTTACTGTATCAAAATTCACAGAAATATTGTATCATGATTTATCTGACGTTAACCCAAATATATCTTGTTTACTCTACTAAATGGCGAAAAATCAGTTTTTTAAAGTGGTAAACACATGAAGGGGATCCTATTCCTAATTTACCTATTAACAGATAGATGGAGACAATGATAATTTTCCTAATTTTGAGGATTAAATTAGAAAGTGTCGGCTATAGGTACACTGTCTGGCTCTAGTGCTCTTACCTTATATGTAGTGCATCTAACTACTTTTGTATTCAATACTATTATTGTATAAAGAATAGGATAGTAGGTTAACCTTATGAGGATATCATTTAACGAGGTGGAGGCCACCAATAGATGGTAGTGGAGAGTTGGCGTTCACAGCACGACTTTTCTTTCTGTAGTCGTAGCTTGAATTACGTGTTTTCTTAGCTTTGGTTACCGAATTACCCCGATAACAGATGGCGCCAAAATTATTTAGAATATTATATTCAACCCTTAAGCTGTGTTGTAAAGTTTCTTATTTTGGGTGCCTATAGCAAAGTTGCAATTTGAGTTCATTATTGTATTGTGTTCGTGTTGTGTTATTGTTGAGTTTCGTTGGTTGTGCATTTGGATTATTTTTTTATTTGAGAATCTTTGAACTTTGATATATATTTCATTTTTAAGGTAAGTGGATATTATTACATCACTACTCTCTTAGTTAATATATTCAAATTATAAGAGGCGCTAGATGTATAAATGCTACAGCTTACTGTATATTTAGCGAACTACTTACTAAAATGTATTCATATAACAAATAATCACTTCTTCTTTTCAATTATTTATAGTAGGTGCTTCAATAGTAAAAGTGATTGCTTGACCCAAGAATATCTAAAGGTCATCGCGAGTAGATTCTACATGTACTACATTTTTGGGGTTTTACAGTCTTCCTGACGGAGATTCTTTGTGTGGTCAAAATTAAGACCTACTTTGTATATATTTTCTTGATAAAACATAGTCCAAATGGGTTGGGTACTGGTTATAAAAAAAACAATTTCCAGAAAACAAAAATATTAGAATGTGAATAGTGTTCTGAAGCAACACTATCATACTTTTTAACAAACATTTTGAGCATTTGAAAAAGTTTTAAAATTACAATAAATTCACTCAATTTGTTGGCCATTCGAATTTCCCACTTACAATGTTGTAGCTGTAAAATGCACAAGGAATATATACAGGACCGTACTACTTGTAGTTTCCGATAATTTTTTCAAACGCTCAGTCTATAATTATTATAATTTTATATCAACAATTTCATAAAAAGTGTAGTTATTATTGTTACTTTATTTAATATTTCTGTTCGATATTTTCTTAATACATTCATTTACTAAAACTTTGAGTGTTTTATTTAGTTATTTAATATGAAGGATGCAATTACCTCAGAGCAAAAATCCGTGATTCATGACGCTTATGCCAAAATCTAACATTTTTTTTATTTACATTCATTTATTTCAATTTATTTATAATGTACTTCATAAATTCACATTGTATTGAAAATACAAAATTTTAACTCATCCTACTCTATTTATATTGAAATGCGTCTGTTTACAATTTAACTGAAAGTCCAAGCATTAGGTAATGCCATAAGATGTTTATTGCCCAACCGACCTCTGCCCTGTTAGAATCTTCATACTAAAAAATTATCATCTAGGTATCTTCAGAATTATAAGCAACAAATAGACTTAGTAAAATCCGAATATCGACGACGGCATTTCTTCAAGACAGGACATATTGCACAATGAAAGAATTCTACAATCTCATTAATTGAATTATTAGTACGATATTGTATTATGATACATTTAGTATATTTCATCTCGTTTCCCAGGAAGAAACGGGAAAATGGATAAATCATATAAATCAACTGAAAGTTAAAAAAAAAATACAAAATAGCCAGGACTTATTTTTTCGCCTCTTCAAAATATCATCAAAATATGAATGTTTCAAAAATACATTCATGACCGAGATTCTGAAATCGCAAATTCATATTATTTCCGTCACCATGGGAGAGTATATATATTTTATATACCTTTGTGCAAGGATTCTTCTTTCTATCCCAAATTTAAGTGATTAACAGATTAATGAAAAATTATTTGTTTCATTTGTTAGTGATACACGAACTCATTACAAAAATCTTTTTTTATACATTGAAATTGGTGACAGATAAAATTAGTACTGAGATTAAGTTTATTTTCGGTTCGAGATTAATACATGCTATAACATTATTAGAAACATGATATTTCAAAATACGCCCTATCTATCTATTGTAAAGATTCCTATCGAATAGGTAATTTGTGTCACTACAAAAAGTAAAATCGGCAGCAATGTACTGTCTGCTCGAATTTCGAAGGTAAAGAAAACTTCACATTTAGTTGGGATCTTTCCAAAAAAAATTCGTTGTTGGTAATAGTGCTGTTTATTTTAGATGGCACTAAGCTACGGGTCATTTTTATGTAGAACGAGCGTAAAAGTAACTAACAACATTGTCACTGTTCTACCATCCTATTCTTTAAACAATGATTCTATTCATCACATCATTTGACCCACCCATCCTAATAGTAGGGTAAGCGCTAATTAATAAAATAAATTTATTTCATTGTTATAACGGCATATGTATATATCTCCAATTCTCAAAACATAACTTTTTATGAAATAAAGAAAATTTTGTATCTATTTGTTATATATTAGTTTTAATACAATTCTCTATCTTTTCTTGATTGTTAATCGTTGCAGTGAATTATGGAGCATTATGGCTAAGATATGACTATTTTTTTCACTAACCTTTTTTGCCATTTTTGGTAATAGTAAGCTTTTATTCTTTGTGTTTATAGATTTTTCTTTATATTCATTCAGCAATTCATTATAATGATACATTAATGATTCTAAAGAAAATACTTTTCTATATTTAGAGGAAGGTTTTCTGTTTCACATGTATTTCTATGAATTATTTTAAGTATTATATTTTGTAAGTTTTTTAGAGATTCTATATTATTTTTATAAACACTTCCCCTTGCAAATATCCCATAGCTAACTATACTGTTGAGTAACGTATAATACATTGTTAATAATGCTTTTGTATGCATTAGGTTTAGTAACTAATTTGGAGAATATAAAAATAAAATATTTTGTTTTCTTTATTATACCCACTTTCCACATTTTTGTCCCATTTTACAATTGTATCAATGAAAATATATAAATATATAAAATTTTCTACCCTTTTTATTTTTTTTTATTACAAATTTTAACTACTATGGTAAGTATGTATATAGATTTTGGGGTGACATATACACTGCGACCCTAAAGGATCTATTGTGTCTCCCTTTCTTGCTACGATACTGGGGAATCAAGTGTTCACAGCGGATCTGTTAATCCTACTCTTTTTAAAAATATCCGGAATGTGGAATGGCTATAGCCTGTAGACATCATCATTTATTTCATATGTTCCCAGGTGTAGTGCTCTGGAGTTCCACTTTGAGAGAATGTGGGTAGAGATTTCGTCCTCTGTGCAACAAACATTATCTGGTATGTGCAACGTCTTCAGGTATCTATTTATGCGACAGTGCCCCGATAGGACTCCTGTTAGTATTCGTAGATTGTTCTTACTTAGGTTCATACATTCAGCAGATCTTCTCTGGTTCTAGTTTCCCAGGAGAATTGTTATCTGTCTCAGCTCCTGTAGGTTGTCCCAATTATTGGTTTTTCTATTGCTCTGAAACTGATGTCACAAAATGGTTCAGGACTTTGACGAATCTATCAGCTATTTCATTTCTCTCCGGTGTTTTCCGAAATGTATTGTAGGGTAACTTCATTATTCTTGCCTAGCTCGTTTAATTTTTCTAGGTAATCCCAAACGAATTTGTATTTTATGATATTGGAGCTTAAAGATCTAATGGATGTTTGGCTATCGGACAGGATGATTTCAACGATGGAATTAACATAATTTGTTAAAATGATACTTCCCAACAACTTCTATTTATATTAAAATTGATGCTGAATAGGTGTTTATAAAATATAATATTTTGACGTTTTAATTTTAAAATGGTCCGGATATATCTAGATGTAACTTGGGTTATAACAAAAACTGTTAAACTATGATATTATCAAACGAATTGACCAAAGAAATACTAAGTTTTGGAGAATTTTTCATTTATCATAAGTTGAGGAGTGATGAGTGTGAAGTTGCTTAAAACAATTCTCTTAATCACAAAATTAAAGTAGTAAGAATAAAAAAGTTTTTGTATGTTGAGTTTTAAATTTGAAATATCTGTTGAAAATAGAACAGGATGTTCGGAATAAAATCTCGTTCTGGATTAGAAGCTGCAATTAGTTGATAAGTAACCACAGTGTCCGAAAAGCACAAGGCAGAAATAATGACGTCATATGTCAACACCATATTTTAATTCGTTTCAAAATGTAACGACCAGCATATTGAGTTATCATCCATTAATTTTTTGAGATAATTTTATTTTACATAAATTTACTTAAGAACACACGCCCGGCATATTAATTCAATTTGGGGGAATGATGACATCATTATTATTAAATGTATATTCTGGAATACAAGCGTAAAACGGTTATATATGCTCCACTTTAACGTCAAATTAATTTTAACACGTTGGTATGAGTGATTATTTTATATAACCTAAAATTTTATTTTGTTCCGCCGACATTTGTGAAAGTTTTAATAAAAGTGATGATAAAAGTTTCAATATTAATAGAAATTTATATTTAAATTCATATTAAAAGTACAATTCCTGTCGTGAATTTTTCATAACAGTTGTCATTAGCGAATGTATAATCAGTGACATTTAGTCTTCATACGTTGGATTTGATTAAATACTTCCACTAGATATTTTTAATCGTAATTACAAATAAAATGTCTCTATTAAAGAGTCATATAAGAAATTCAGTCTTAAAAATTTCAAAAAGATTTCAACAAGTTCAAGCGAACGTGAATGTGGCTTCTACTCTTCCCAATGGACCAATATTTAGAAATTGTACACATTTTCCTGATAGAATAGCCGTAAGAGATCGAATTGCAAGTTATACATATGCTAATATTTTTATAAGTGCTAACGAGCTTTCAAAAGAAATCACAAAACTTTGCAATGGTCGTACTGGGGAAAGAGTCATGTTTATGTGCTCTAATGATGTAAATTATGTTATAACGCTTTATGCCATTTGGATCTCAGGACAAATCGGTAAGTTTAAATAAAAGTAGTTGACAAAATTTTTCAAATAAGTAGTTAAATTTGAACCACATTACGAATTTAATCAGAATATTTTAGCCTAAAATTGTAACATTTTAATTGTAAGAATTATTTATAAATCACAATGTAGAAAAGGACAAATGCATCTTTCAAACTTCAATTATCAACATAATTCACTTATTCAAATATGAGAAAACACTTTTAGCAAAAACTTTTATTGTACAAGGAACTAAATGATACAACAGTTTGTTACTAAAAATCATAGGTCCATGTTTGTGTTTGTGATTGATGAAATTGATGTTATAAATGCATGAATATCACTCCATTTAGGTGTAATTTTTCTCAAAGTACTTTTGTTTAGTACCTTACAAAAAGAGGTGTTTCTATTCTGTGCCAAAGATCTTTTGTTAATAAATATTATCTTTGGATTAGAAGTGAAGTTTAGAATTTTAGTTATCAAAAATTGGCAAATAATAGAGGAAAATGAATTTGAATTTATTGCAATTGCAATATTAATTTCTTCAGTGTAAGTTTATGTACCACATTTTGTTCAATAACATAAAGCTGAAAAATTAGACTTAAAAACCAATATATACTTACATGGTAAACACTTATTATTCAATGTTTCTTTTTATATCTTACTCCTTTTTTCTTTTCAAGGTTTTAGGTAAGCTTGTTCTTCATATTTGTGGTTTTGTATTTCCTGCATTCATTTTTTTTGTGATTTCTACACCATGTTAATTTCCACAAGGGCTTCACGAAAAGATTGTTTATTCAGAATTTTTACTTTATTTTCAGCATGTAGGGTTGGCATGTTTTAAACTGAAAGTTTAATACATTTGTTTTAAATTATTTTGAAACAGTTAAGCAGTTTTCAACAAAATTTGTTTTAAACATTTTAATCCACTTTCTTTTTGTTATGACTGTTTCAAACTGTTTTTTCTACTAAATGTTATGCAAGTCTTTTCTAGTTAGGGATTAAAGGAATTTAATGAAAAACAAAGTTTTACATAAATTTGTATTAATTTAATTGAACATATTATTTTTAATAGAAACAGTAACTAAATAAAACTGAAAAAAAAATTGATTACTAATGAATGCTAATTCTGATAATTGTAATAACATTTACAAACGGAATTAAATCTACCTATATGATTATATCCTATAATTAGGGTTCACACCAGCAATGAAAATTTAGTGTAGACAAAAGTAAAAAAATTAACATATGCATGCTACACACAGTTTTTGTTTAGAGTGAATTACCCCAAATGTAGAAACAAACACTCAAGCTCAGCAAATGAAGCAATATCAGTACGAAGCTGCTGAAAAAGTTCACTCCTTTTAAGTTATTTCTCAAAGAGTTCCACAAGTGTGTGCGAAAATGACGTATGTGACCCTCTTATAACTTTTGAATGGTTCGACCGATTCCAACGCGTTTGGAGTCATTTGAAAGGGCTTCACCAAATTTATATTTTGAGTACAATTTGAATCGATTCGGACCAGTGGATTTTACAAAATCTCATAAAAACTACAAAACAAATTTTTGTCAAATGTGGTTTTCTTGAAATAACTTTTAAACAGCTTTATTGATCGATTCCAAAAACTAATCAGCTCTTAACATCAAAAAACCACGTCGATTGCCGCCAAGTTGGTAAAAATCGGTTTAATTGTTCGTGAGTTATTGTTATTGAAAAAAAAAACGAAAAAAACCTGTTTTGCTGATCGGAAGGATCAGCCGATTTTGTTTCCATTTTGTTGCTTATTCTTTAGGCTCATTTGAACATTGTTCTATGTAGCATCTAAAGTTTCTTTCCATTTTTCATATAACAAGTCGAGTTCAAGCTAGTATGTACTAGAAAAGTTACTGCTGATCAAAAGGATCGACTGATTTTTAGTTTACATTTTATTGCTTATTCTTTAGGCTCATTTGAACATTGTTCAATGTAGCAACTAAATCTCTTTATTTTTCTTGTAACAAGTCGATTTCAAGCTATCATGTACTAGAAAAATTGTTGCTGATCGGAAGGATCTTTTGATTGTTAGTTTCCATTTTGTTGCTTATTCTTTAAGCTCATTTGAACAATGTTCAATGTAGCAAATAAATTTCATTAGCATTTGTTGTTCAACAAGTCAAGTTCAAAGTAGCATGTACTAGTAGAATTATTATTATCGAAAGGATTGGCCGATTTCTAGTTTCCATGTTGTTGCTTATTCTTTAGACTCATTTGAACATTGTTCAATGTAGCCAATAAATCTTCTCTCCATTTTTCGTGTAACAAGTCGAGTTCAAGCTAGAATGTGTCACGAAAATTACTGCTATTATAAAAAATTCGTCCGGTCTTTTTTTCTTATAATTTTCGGTAGTACTTACTTGCAGCAAATTAGCAAAAAATTTTTGTTCACCAGCTGACTTGATATTTATTGATTTATCGAAATTTTATGCTAGCTTTATATGAATTTAGCATTAATTGTGATTTCAAAATCGCGGTTTCAGCAACTTAATAGCTACAAAAAAGCTACTAGCTAAATTTGGAATATTTTCTTATTGATTTTTGCTAATTTGACACTGCTACCTTGATAGAGCTTGTTCCTCGTTACTCGTGTTGTCTACAGTCACTTAATAGAGACAGTGTGGCCACATGAGAGTGGTCGCCATGTTTAACCCAAACTTGGCTGAGTTTCTCATAGTAACGCTTACAAAATCATAATTTATATTCTTAAAAATTCAATCAAAAATTTTGCAAGGTCACAGTAGTATTTTTAACTAAAAAATAATTTATTTTGTGTCATAGTTTGTGGTCTCCTGTGTCAACAGCCACTGTAATATTATCTATAAATTTCTCTAATCCAGTAGACAAACCAGTTGCTAAGACATTTCAATTCATGATCGTTGTAGTTACAAATTAATTACAGATACAAAGTTTCTGAATATATTTCGTCTAATAGGTGTCATTGAGTATTATTCCCATAAATACAATTGTATTTAAATGAATACATTTAATTTCAAGTTCATGATTGTTGACTATAAATATATTTTCATTCGGCGATATTAAAAAATGTTTCTTATCATATTAATGAATATCAATTGTTTTGAATATCGGCGTATACTAAATTCTTTTTCTAAATTGCTATTCATCTCAATAAACAAGTGTATAAATACATTATAATCACATTGATAAATATGTTTTGTTAAGAAATTACGTATTTGCAAAATATGAGTTCGTATGAATTGTATTAATAAAATATTTATAAGCATAATATTGGCGAAAATCACGTGTCACTAGATGGCGCTGAATTTGGCTTCTATAACGGTGGACAATATAATCTGTAACGGCGTTTGATGCTGTTTAGTTTTTTTATGTGTTTTTTGTAGGATTTTTAATGTGTTTGCGTGGTTAGAACAAAAAGTTGTGATTAATAATGATCAAAATTGAAGTAGCAGACCACTAAAAGAAGGTGAAGCAGTTTTTTAAAGCGGGATATAGTATTATGTGGCTTAGAAGGAACATATTAAAAAACCATTGAAAATTTATGTCTACTGACGTCAGGTCTAAGTTTCCAGCCTAATGAGATAACAATTAATCTGAATGATGTAGTTATATATACAAGGCTATACATTCTATTGAGAATTGTAGCCGTTCAAATTGAGCTCTTTTGACCCTGTATTTTTGTGGGTGATCCGCCCATATTATATCCCTATTTAATTACAGCTTTTCACATATTTTTGAAGCCTCGACTATGGTTCTCCATATTTCTCTAACCTGCATCTGTTTGTTCCAGTCACGTATTCCCAGATTTTGCTTATCTTGCAAAACATGATCTTCCCGTTTATTTTTTGGTCTACCAGGCAATCTTTTCTAGCAAAAATTTGATACATACGAAGTGCCAAATGTAAATGTTTTAATTTTAATCGTCAAACGTATTTATTTGTGAAAAAAATATTCATTTTCATCTGGAAATTATATTGTATATCGCTGTGCACTACAGTTTGAGTCATCTTATGCTTTTCGGTTCATTTTTGAGTGAATATATCTCTATTGTCTCTTTAATCGACTCTGTCGCTAATTATTTTCCATGCGGACCCCTCCTTGGTCTTTTCTTTCTATTGTTCGATTCAAATTCTCAATTAAGCCTTGTTTTACTTATTTTAACTACCTTGATCTGTGCCTTTCCATTTTTCTTCTTCTAATTCCTGGTTGCCACTCTAGCAACTGTGTATTCGCCTGCTCTCCACAGATCCCTAGCCTTCTTATTTTTTGTGTTTTTATTCTATTCTTCTTCAAGTTCATCCTTTGTTTCATATTCATACCTTGTTTTTATTCATTTTCATAAATCCTCATCAGTATTTATATTGCTCTTATCATATTTCTTTCCGCTATATTAAAATGTTCTCTTTGTGTCATTGTTTCTGCCGCACACATAGTATCGGTTTCATCATTGTTTTTTAAATATATTCATTTTGGTCTTCTTATTTACTTTTTCTCATTTCTTGTTTCCATGATATGCTTTATCAGTTGTTGTATATATTTTTTTCATTTCTTATATCTCTTCATCACTATTAATCATTATTCTTAGATATTTGAGGTTGCTACTTCTTCTAACTCCTATTTTTATTATTTCTTTTTTGAACTTATAACTCATAACTTTTGTTTTATTCTCATTTATTCTTAACCCATTTTTTTTCTCTATTGTCAGTTTCTGTAATTTACTTTCCTCTATGTATTCTATCATTTTACTCACGCTGTTTCTTGACTTTCCTTCATTTATATTTTTTAGTATGTTATTATATTTTACTCCTTTCTCCAGTCTTTCTTTTGATTGTAATAACTTTGCTTTTGACCTCTCCATAATCATTGAGAGGAGTATTCTCAATTTCGTTCCTATCTGTTTATCTTTCAGAGCCTTCATTATCTTTTTCCTATTTGAGTCAAACGCTATTAGTGTTTGTGAAATATTTACTTCGTAGTAAAAAAAAATTAATCACAATTAACGAAAAAAAAAGTTGTTATTGTAAAATTGATTCTAAATATATTTTATATACCAGGATATATTGAAAAATTCTCAACCTACTATAGAACAAAACAAAATTTCAATGTCAAAATATTTTATTACTCAACACATTCTCCTCTTAATTGTATACATTTATTATAGCGAACCTGCAACGTCTCTAGACCTTTAAAAAAATGTTTCTTCTTGCTCTGCAAACCAGACCTTCACAATTTTTATTACCTCCTCGTTGGAAGAAAATTTACGACCTTTTAAACTTTTTTCAAGTTGAGGAAAGAGATGTTAGTCGGACGGAGCCAAATCTGGTGTTCTCCTAATTAAAATCCTAAATAACGAATTTTTTTCATGGTAACATGAGTTTTTTGTGCTGGGGCGTTGTCCTGTAAAAACAAAACACCTTTGGATAGCTTTCCGCATCTTTTCTCTTTAATTTTTTCCCGTAGAGTGGTCAGTAATGTCGAATAGTAATCTTCAGTTATTGTTCTACCCTTATCCAAAAAATCAATCATGATTACTCCATGGCAATCCCAAAAAACTGAAGCAAGAACTTTTCCAGCAGATTTTTGGACACGAAACTTCTTAGTTTTTGAAGAACCAGAGTGTCGCCATTCCATCGATTGTTGCTTTGTTTCTGGATCGTAGAAATGTACCCAAGTCTCATCCATAGTAACAATTCGGTTCAAGAAATCTATATCGTTTTCAAATCGAGCACAGATCGAACGCGATGCTTCTATCCTTGCACGTTTTTAGTCAACATTCAAACATTTGGGGATCCATTTTGCAGCAATTTTTCTCTTGTCCAAATGGACGTGAACTATATGCTGAACGCGTTCGTATGAAATAATCAGTGCTCAGATATCCGTTTTAACTCAATCGACGGTCTGATAAAATCATGTCATGACCTGCATTGATATTTTCGGGGACTGACGCAGAAACTGGCCTTCCCGATCGTTCATCATCTTCAATGGAAAATTTACCTCTTTTGAAGCTTGCCGTCCAATTTTTCACGGTCGCATACGAAGGACATTGATCACTAAGGGTATTAATGCTTAATCTTCGTAAATCTGCTTACCCCTTAACCCTTTTAGATACAGGTACTTGATGATGGCTCGATACTCCAATTTTTCTATTTTCACAATTTTGGTAGACCTTTTTTTTCTTTTAATTAACTAGATATCTACCTGTACTTTTGAAAAATATATTCATTTGAATTGAGCGAGCTTTATTGATCAAAATTGAATATTATGAACCAAAAATATATTTATTTAAAGAAATTTTAAACGGATTTGTCGCCAAATAATAAGTAAAGAGAAGAATGTAAAAAAGCATTATTACAAAATCAATATTTTCAAGCATACAGAAATAATCATTTATCCTCACCTGGGACTTTTATAATTCAGTTTATTTATTGATGAAATTATAACACAAACTTTAACATGATAACATTGTTGAAAAATGCAATTAAAATGTTTATCTACTTAGTGATACTGCGTTAAGGTATTAAAAGCAAATAAATTTTACGTTAAAAATATTAAACAAAATATAAACAATGAGCATCTTGAACCTACGCTCTTTTTAAAATCAGTACCAATTATGGAAAATTAATTACGAGTTATCATATATTGATGATAACATATGATACATTTATTAATCTACACCACTAAACTGAAAAAGATACTACAGAGACCCAATAATGATGGCAATAGTATTCTCGTGGACAAAGAATTTGTAGTACGCGTACGTGCAGCTGGGGAATTTTGTCTTTTAATTGGTATAAATGCTGCCAAAATTGTTTTTATGTTGAAAACAGCTCCGGTATGGGAAAATAAGATATTGTGATCACGGGTAGTCGAGTGACAATTGATCAAATAATCCTAGATTATTGATCTAAGACAACGTCGACTATTTAGTGGACAAATCGAGAAACTCAACTGGGTAACTAGCAGGACTCATCCGAAGACGATCTAAGCTGGAGCTGAGGACAAAACTCCCTCCCGGACAGTTCATCCGAGATCTTGCAAAACTGAGGATCTTGAGTAGGGAGGCTTTAATAAGGAGTTGGAGATCATTTATAGATGTAATAAGTTTGCTAAGAATTAGGTCCCTCTAGAGTCTGCGACAAACCCCCAAAGTGAACCACGGAACCATAGAAAAAAGAGTAAAGTATTTAACCTTAACCTGAAAAAAAAGTTAGGTAGATACTTCCACTAAACGCATGGAAGAAAAAAGGAAAGCGATCAGCAGAGAAGACTGATGACCCTATCGGATGAAGAGTAATGGATGGAAGCTTTTAGCTGACAGACGCTAAACCTTGGCGCATGCTTACTTTTTCTGTTGTAGCATTAGTCTCGTTACTTAATAGCCACACCTCGTATAAATTGTTTCTTTATTTAAGACAAGAACTCTTGTACAGCTTCATAATTCGTATATCGTATTTCTTTCAATTTGTAAATTTTAGAAATTTTCGTTTTGTTTTTAAAAATCGATTTTCATTTCGAAAAAAAAAATAATTGCCCGTGTATTTTTTATTTGTCTGGCATACATTCTAAACTTTTGAAACAGCTCGAGTTAAATTCGTAAAGAGTATACCCACATTTAAATGTTTCTAAAAATACACTTCTAATTCTCTATTTACATCGCGTTGGAAGTAAATGAAGATACATAATGTTAAAAAATGTAATGGCATGACAAATATTCGCAGATCCGTACTAAGGTAATGGTTAATTCAAAACAATAATTTTCCCTATAACATAACATTATAAATAGAACTTTTCATTTGCTCTTCACGACTTTAACTGTGCGTAATGGTTGGTTAAATTGTGAAATGGTACTGGACGACCGTCAGATTAAGTTTAGAGAGATAGAAGAGGCTAGAGACAAAAGAGACAAAAGAGCGCATTTGCCATATGGCTATCCGCTATCCGAATGTTAACAGACTCGAATGGCAATATAATAATAAATCAAGAAGACAACATCAGTCATACCTTAAAAAACTCTTTGAAGACCAAAGAAACAACTTGGACTCAATGGATTGGAATCAACGGGAGGACCAGAAATCCTACAACAAATTCAAGCAGCAGTAAGGCTACTAAAAGATGGCAAAGTAGCAGGTACTGTTAACATAAAGCAAAATGCCTCAAACTGCTTGATACCAAAGCGATAGATCACGAATATGTTTACCAGCATATATGATTCCGGAAGAATACCATCAAAATGGTTGAAATCCCAGATCATTGCACTTCCTAAGAAACCAAAATATGTGAGAACCATATATCACCCAACTACATCGGGTTTATTAATGCGGTTGGTACGAGGGAAGCATCTTTCTCTGTCCAGATCCTGGGACAAACACGCAGAGACGTAAATTGCGATGTGTATGCATGTTTTATAGTCTAAGAAAAGGCATTTGATCGAATAAAGCATGGAAAAATGACAGAGATACTTAAAGAAACAGGAATTAACACTAAGGATCTGAGAATAATTGAAAACCTCCACTGGAATTAATCCTTAGAATCGAAGGAGAACACACAGAAAAAGTGAAAATATTTGTACTCAGACTGGATATTAAGCGAAGCCCTATATGAGAGAAAAAGGTATGGATGAATGATAAATAACATCAGATATGCAGATGACACCATTATATTTGCTGACCATATAGAAGTTTAACAATCCTGATGGATAATATCACCCGTTACAGTCAGCGATACAGCCTGAATATCAATGTCAAAAAGACAAAACATACGATCCCTATATCAATCAAGTTCCAACACAAAAAATCGAACAACATAAATACCTTGGAACTATTGTAAACGAAGATTGAACCAACAACCAGGAAATAAAGACACGCTTCGAAAAGACAAGATCCACCTGCTTTCTTCAAAAATCACAATATCTCTTGAAATATAAAGAAGAATGTCGAGATACTACGTTTTCTCTGTCCCGTTCCATGGAGTTGAGTCCTGGATCTTGAACGAAGATGTCAGATCCCGATAAAAGCAAGATCCCCTGGACCGCCCAAGGAACAAATTATGAATTCCTCAGAAGAATGAAAAACTATATTATAACCATAAAAACTTAATGCGAAACGAATCCATATATGCATGCAGGTCATCCTGCAAAGCAAAATGTTGGAAAAAGAGGTTCAGGAAGAGGATTAGCTCAAGAATTCTGGTTCAATAAAAGCTTCCCTCAACTCTTTTGCTTTGCTGCATTCGAAGAAGAGCATTCGAATTAACATTTCCGAGGCCTTATAGCAATGGAATCCGTCTTTTGGGTTAGTCATGAGATTTTGTTCATCGACTATCTTTGAAAAATTAGAACGATAACAGGAGAGTTTTAGGTATTCTAGCTTGATAAGGTAAAGTAAGAAATTGCAAAAAAACAGCCTCATTTGAGAAAACGAAAGGGCGGTTCCATAACGACAACGCACATTCTCATACTCGATCTTCATGGCTAAAATTCAAGAGCTGCTATTCAAAATGGTCGAAAATTTCGTATTATGGCACTTAATTGGCACTTAATTTTAAGCTAATTTTCTCATTTTGCTCTGCAAAATTTAGTGAATAGTGAAATAAGTAAAATTTATTATTAAAAATACTATGGTTTGTTTAAAAGAAACAATATTATTTCAATGCTATCTTTAAATTGCAGCTGTTCCTCTAAGTCCTTTACACCCGAAGAATATTCTTTTGTATTATGCCAATGATTCTAATTCTAAACTATTAATATCAGCACCTGAATATTCCGATATAATGCAGAGGGTATCAGTCAATACAAATAGTAATTTACATGTATTGGACGAAAAAATGAAACTTGATTGTGCTCAGAAAACAATTTATAACCGCAGTGATCTGGATGGGGGTTTACCAAATCGTTTTTACGATTCTAATAATGCTCTTATTTTGTATACTAGTGGAACTACTGGTTCACCTAAAGGTAAGTTACGTTATTTCATTTGTATTTTTTAATTTTTAATGTCAAACTTAACTGAGTACAGAATTTAAATGAAGGGCGATTTATTAACCCTCGTTAGGTTAAGTCAAAAAATTTACGTAAACGGCTGATGGGGTACATATTTACCCCAACGCTTTTAAGCTACGATTACGTGTTACAAGTTGGTATGTAATCATATACCACCCAAAGACAGAATGATAATTAGTTTTAATTGTTTAATGCTTAAAATATTACAAAAATAATAACCTTTAACATTCAACAATCGTTGCAAAGTGTTTGTTTCTTGGAATGCTCTGTACATACAAATTTATGACACTTTTTTTCTACACTCGAGTAGTTCGAGTGGTGCCTGTTGAGTGGAGATGCCTGTGGATATTGATTTTGAACTCCTATAGGTTGTAGTGTTCGGGAAAGACGTGCCTTGGTTTCTAATTCCACATGCTTGCACTTCTTCAAAGGAAGGATTCTCGATAAATTGACATTCTAGGCGTCTGCAGTTGCACCTGGTGTTCATGATACCTGTAGAGTAGGTCTTTAAAAAACTGCTGTAGGCGGAATAATGTTGGACAGCTCAGAAAACCATTTGGCGTCGTAGTATCGATAAAACAGAGTCAGTTCTATACTCTACTTATAAGTTCCTGCTCAACTGCTTATACGTCGAATTGCGTATTGAGTAGAGCATTTCAGGGTATGTTTGGAAGCCGACCTTCAAATGTGCGAGCAATATTCCAAATATTGACAAATCTGGGCCTTGTAGAGGATTTGAACAAGTTGCGGAGTATATAGATTTTTAGTTTTAAAAAGAGGTCCTACAGCATAGAGAGAGAGAGAGAGAGTAGGTGACAAGAGGCATCACTCAGGAAAACCAGTGTTGACCTCAAACCTTTCTGAGGTGTGTTCATCGACAGCGACCTGGATGAATCCGTCTTTGAGAAAGCCACCAAGCCAGTCGATAAGTAAGGACGACAAACCGTACGATCCTAATTTATTTAGTTACGACTTTTTCTATCTTTCTTTCGTCCATAAAATTGCAACGTCCCCAGGATTATCTGCTGATTCACTACTAGCAGCGTCTGCTGTTCATATTTCGGGTAGCAAATTTTGCATACTTTGCTTTATAGAATTTCTTAGTACAGTTTTGTAACGACGAACGATATTTTGTTTTACCAGCTCTTTACCCAAATCTAACAATAAATTTTCATCGGGCATCCAAACAGCTTGCATAATCATTTGGATTTATTAATTTCCATATTATTAATCCGTTTATAGTTGCCGTATCAAGCAAATGATAGAATTCTACTATTGGACATCTATTCGTCTTTCGTTTGGTAGAATACTGCCGTGCCATTGATCCACTACGTCTACTGCACCCTTTGTGCTATTGGATAATGTCAGGTTTATATGATGCTTCCTTACCATTGGAAAGAAATACTACTGCAGCATTTTTTTTTGCTACATAAGCAACTAATGTTCGATTCTTTTTAAAGCAAACGTTGTCGGACTTAGATGCCAACGGCGGGTATCTTTTGGAAATAAAGGCTTTATTTTTTCATACTGTACCGCAGTTTGTCTGCCAATTGAGACAAGAGGTAAAAAAATTATCGGAGTTAATACCGTATCCTTGCGATAGATGATCTGTCATATCTATAACCACTCTTTCGCCTTCGATTTTTTCCAGGTTGTACATACAAAAGGTACATTATCAACTATCAAGCTTTACCTAAGTAAAGGTGTATGTTAGTTATGTAAGGCGAATCGCAACATATAGACCGTACTTAGCTAGCTTGCTCTTTATACAGTAAAACCTGGTTAAGTGGGACCTGGATAAGTGAGAAACCTCTATTATTGAGAGTTGCAATAAGATTCTTTTTCATTAAATTACCTCTGTTAATGGTACTTTTAGAACCTTGTTTTCGCGCATGCTTTGTCAGTACTATCTCAGGTTTTGACCTATGAACAAGGGAATAAAAGTGTATAAAATGTCCAAACGTGAATATAAAACGTTATCAGTATCTGAAAAGTTACAACTTTTATCAGATTATTATTGGAAAGTCGCGCGATAAACTGTTTAGGTACGAGACTACCCCAAACAGAATTTTTGTTATAAACAATTTTTGGAATATTACCCGCACATTTGGAGCTCGGATTCAAAGTATGCCCTGAAAATGCTCGACTCATTACAGAAGAAGTTCGAATATAGGCGATCTAGAGTGGACTAGAAATTTGGACAACTAAGTGCATAGAAAAAAGATCGTGCACCGAGCTGTCTAACCTAATCCCAACAAGACCTGTAAGACCTACTGGACAGGCAGACGTGGCTCATGAATACTGAATTCACCTGCAGTCGCCTAAAATGTCAATTTATCAGGATTCCTTTCTTTCGAGAAGTGCGAGCCTGTGAAATTAGCTACAAAGGCACGTCTTTCTTGAAGATTACAACCCATAGAAGTTCAAGATCAATATCCACAGGCATCTCCGACAGGCACCACCGAAACTACTCGAGTGTCGAGTGTAATACTTGATTTTTACATAAAAAAATAAAGACTGTATGTAAATCTAAAAGTAGATTATTTAGAAAAATATAAAGATGAATATGAAAAAAATGTCTTTGTTAGGTCGAAAATTATTCAGACAACCCTCGTATAAGTCGTTACTCTTCGGATAAACCTCCCTTATATTTACAAATTAATGCATTTTATACTAAATTATGTATATTCAGAAAATCCCTTTAATACATCTTAGATTATTTGAAAGGTTTTACTGTTGATAATTTATCAAAATTTAAATTTCAGGTGTGGTCATTTCACATAAAAATATTCAGTATCAAGTGACGACTCTTATTGATGCATGGAAGTGGTCACAAAATGATGTAATCCTTCATACTCTTCCTCTTCATCACGTTCACGGAATTGTCAACGCACTTTTGTGTCCACTTCATATAGGAGCCAAGGCTATAATGTTGAAAAAATTCAATGCCAACACTGTTTGGTCATACTTACTGGGTATAAATGCCAAACCAGAAGATAGAAAAATATCCGTTTATATGGCTGTACCAACGATTTATTTTAAACTCGTTGAAGAATTTCAGAGGGTATTCAAAGAAGATCCTAAAATGGTGGAATATATAAAAAATACATTGAAAACTAAAATGAGGCTCATGATTAGTGGTTCGGCACCAATGCCTAATTCCTTACATGAAAAATGGTTACAAATATCTGGACATTCTCTATTACAAAGGTAAGTTTATTCAATGTAACTAAAAAACGAACCTTGATAATCCTAACCACTAAAAAACTACCCTATTGTTTTGGGGAGTAGTTTTGGTTTTACAGCCACTTTGCACATATGCCTACAAGATATTTTGTACAAGACTCTACATCTTATTGTTCTGCTTCCAAAATACATAGACTCCTTCCGAAGGAGGCTTTTTTTCGGTGTTTTTGTGTCCCACTTTTCAAGGTCCTTCAAGATATTTGACCCTTTCAGCGAAATGGGAAGAACATTCGCAGAGTAGAAGCTCTGCTGCTTCCATGGCTTGCTCTTGTCGGCCTCTGACATGCCTATCGACTTAAGATGGTATTTGACTGGGTAGTAACCTTTCAGAAGACCGACAACCAATTTCATGTCGTTTCTGGTTATCAAGAAAAGTTCTTCCGACTTCGTAATTGATATGGTTATGAATCTTTTGGATTGTCTTGAACCTGGAGTATTTCTTCACAAAGACTCCCACTGATTCTTTAGGTATCAGTTTAGGTCTGTCTGCTTCCTATTTCCTGGTATGGCCTGGTAGCCACATTTGAGTTTGTTCAGTTTAGACGTACATTCAATAGCTTTCAGAACCTTTAAGGTCGCTTGGCTGTCTAAGAGAATGTGGATGTTTTAGAGAGGTTTCTATCAAAACATTTCTGAGCACATTTGTTTATTGATAGCAGCTCTACCTGAAAAGTAGTGAGTGATGTTCCTAGAGGTATGGAGACCTCGCATTTTGCTCTACAGATGCCCAGTCCAGCTCTTTGCGCTAGTATCGAACCGTCTGTGTACCAGAGAGATACATTTCGAGCTTACCAAAAATTTTTATTGGCCTATGACGGTCTTAATTAGCCTTTTGAAATGAATTTCTTTGTCTATGTATTTGGTTCACTGGTTTGTTACTGTTTACCAACTTTATCAGCTCTTAGAATTCCTAGGTGATCTGTGAGAATTTTCTGCTTCAGTTTTATTGTCTGGATTAGCCTATGGGCGTTGCTAATTGCCTCTTTCTTCACTATACGTGCCTCTAACGATGGGTGGGAAGGTTGGCATCACCCATATAATTCCTATGCAGGTTAGTCTTTGGATCTTTTTCTGAGCTATTGTTTGTTCAATTTTCGACCACCAAACAATCGCTGCGTATGTGATCATGAGTTTGATGACTGTTTGGGATATACAGAATATCATCCTGGTTTTAATCCCCTTATCTTGCCAACACCCTGCGGCAAGTCCATATGCTGCAGTTGCTTTTGCAATTACCTTAATAAGGTGATTGCTTCGAGGAAATGTTTTATACAGGATGACTCCTTGATATTGTTACTTCAGTGGAAAGTTTTCATTCATTTCCATTAACGATAAGTACGTTTATATTTCCTTCTCCTTGTAAATAATCATCCCAATTTTTTATTGTTTTTAGTACCATTTGAGTCCGTGCAGAAATTATGTCTTCATGCTTATCCCCTACTACCACTACTAGATCATTCCCGTAGCCTAGAACTGTAAATTCAGCACTGCTAAGTCTAGTGATGATTTGGTCTTCTTTCAATGATCACAGTAGTAACAGTGGAAGTGTTTCTAATATCTCTAAAAAACATGTAAGAACTAATTAAGTATCAGGTGTTTTTTTAATGGATATTTTTTGTCCTAGATATGGAATGACTGAATGTGGAATGGTATTATCACAACTTTATGATTCGGAAAGAAGACCTGGTTATGTAGGTTTGCCACTGCCAGGTGTATCCGCTAGAATAGTAGAAAAAAATGAAGAGAGTGGAGAACTGAATACCATTCTAGAATGTGCCAATGTAGATGGTGACATTAAATTTACAAAGAAATTTTACAAAAGTGATAATCATCGAGGTAAACATTTTATATTCATATTCCACTTTCACATGTTCAAAAATATCGTTAACTTGAAGTATCGGGTAAAATAATTTGTATACACGAAAGGAATAAAATTCAGATAAGTCATTAGGTCGAAGCTTTAATTAATGGGATAATTTAGTTGATTGCCATTTTGTATGAATGTTTGTGGGCTATGCAGAAAGAAAAGAACTTTTTGGATTAAAAAAAAAAGATTATTAAATTAAGGCAATTATCATAGCATCCTTTTATTTCTCAAAGGGCGCAAAAGTAAGTAAGGGAAAGTAAGGGTTACTTCTAGTTAGTGGAACTCATTTGTGATTGCCTACAACAATTAAACCGGCTAGGCAAGAGAAATAAAGTTACCCTACAATGGATACTGGGGCACACCGGAACGAAGGGAAATGAAATAGTTGATAAGCTCGCTAAGGCGATGGCAGGCAAGCCCTTCATGGGACTCTAACCCTTTTGTGGTATCAGCAACAGAACAATGGTAAAAGCATTGGAAAAGGAGGTAGATAGGAGCTCCAAATTTCCTCACCTCTAACTTTGAATTTCCACCTTGTGTAAAAGTGCTGCTAGGAAAACGTGTCACAGTGCTTGGCAAGATTTGTATTCTACTTAGTGTGCATGCGGCACCATAGTGTTCTCATTTCCTCTTGTTCGTCTGGTTTCAACTCTTATCACATTTTGTCTTAATTGTTTGAATAACTTTTCTTCTCACTTTTAATTTTCCCAAATAATTCTCCCTATATCTTTTCATTCGACGAAAAAATATACAACTGAATACTGTTTCTTTATGTCTTACGTCCCTAGGAGTAATTGAGATTTTTTTTCAGATATTTAGATATCAAACTAATAAAATCTCGGTCTCAAATCTCTTTTGACGTTTCGATGTTTCCAGTCTTTGACAGGGCCTTGTTTAGTCTCATTATTTCCTGTGGGAAAAACCCAAAACTTTCTTTATTATATTCATTATGTTCACACTTCTCTTTAGTCTGATCAAAAGAACTCGATAGATAAGATTATTTAGTACTTGGGGATATCACTAATTATTTTTGTTTTTCAACCCTTACCTATACCAACATCTTTCCTCTCGATTAAACATACAACTAAATAATTTTTCTTTTCACTTCTATCACTTCAAAATGACCTGCTTCAATTTGTCTCTTGTGTCCGTTGGAGTAATTTATTTCCGTCAGTATTGAAAACCAACCGACTTTATTTAAGGTCTCCCATAATTTTCAATACCCAAATATTCGCGGTCATCTAGGTAGTTGATAAAGGGTTATTGTTCTTTTCCATTAAATCCTTTGCGATAAACAGAAAATTTCCCCTAGTATACTCAAGCCAATCAAATTATTTAAGGGTCTCAAATCGTCTTCGACATTTCAATATTTCAACTCTTTCAGGGAGTTTTGTTCAGTCTCATCATTTTCCTTGGGAAAAACCCAAAACTTTTTTTATTATATTCATGTTGAATGTTTTCATCGAGAATACGGATTGATGATCATTGTAGAGTAGATGTAAAAAAATCAATAAGGATAATTAGTCCTTGGTACTATCCTTCACACTTCTTTCCATCAATCTAAGCTTTTCACCATATTTCAGTAATTCTTTAAGATAATTGACAGACAAAGGTATGGTATTATGACCACTCTGGTTTGCTCACAAAAAAACATAGCGGACACCCAATTGTAGTATCTGACCGCTAGATGGCAGTCGCCAAGGGGCAAAAAACGCAACTGGCGTGACTCGTGAACCCGAAAAATTGAAACCATCATAACAGTTTGTAATTAAACATGGTTTATTATTTCAGGTGAGCTCTTGGTGAAAGGAGACGGTATTTTCAAAGAGTACTTCAACAGACCGGAAGCAACCCGAAAAGAATTTGCTAGTGACGGATGGTTTAAGACTGGTGATATTTGTGAATATTCTTCAGAAGCTAGAGAATTCAAAATTCTTGGTAGAAAATCCGTAGATATAATAAAATCGGGCGGATATAAAATAAGCGCCTTAGAAATAGAAGCAAAACTTTTACTTCATCCAGACATATCAGAGTGCATTGTTGTCGGTATCGACGATGAAAAATGGGGTCAAAAAATAGCAGCGGTTGTGGTTTTAGATGAAGAAAAGGAATTTAATTTAGAAGAACTGAGAGACTGGGCTCAAGATAAGATGCCTCCTTATTGGATACCGAGTATCATTAAAATTGTACCTAAAATACCTAAAAATGCTATGGGTAAAGTGAACAAAAAAGAGATAATAAAAGCTTGGAATTAATTTTTCGCGTTAAAATATATTTATAATTTATCTACAGGTACAGCTTCAATTTATGTATTACCGAATATTTATTTTATTTACATTTCAGTTAAGGGACATCAATAAAAATGGACTGATTATATATATTTTTTTCAATTTTGTCAGTTAACCTTTTCAATAATTTCATTCGTTGTAGCAAAAGCAAGTTTTCAGCTCTATCAAATTTTGTGTGATTATATTATTTGTAATGTATACAGTAGACTGTTTCAATAAAATCGACAATTTTTTTCTTATTAATATTGAAAATATTGTTTAAAATGACGAAAAAAAATCCCGAAAAATTTAGAGCTCTCAATATTAATATTAAGAGGTGCCGCGTTGAAAACTTTTTGAAATTTTCCATTTGATTAACGCGGAAAATTTTTTTTTTCTTTGGAATTCATCAACTCTTGAACAAGTTATCGGACTAGTTGAGTCAAAACATATTTTAGTAGAGAATTGAACGCTCTACAAAAAAAGATTCTTATAATTTTTTGATATATTTATTTTTTCAAAAGTTATTGAACACTAAAGTTGGATTCATTTAAAATTTTTATATTTTTCTATTTTTCCGACGCAACCATCAACTTTATGATAAAATTTAATAGGACTTTTTTCTGTAGAACATTTAATTTTCTATAACTTATCTCTCAAAAAATTTTTAAGATTTTTAATAGATTTAAAAATTTTTTCAAAAAGTTGCTTAGAATTGATTATCATATTAGATAAAAAAATTTCAACCTAAAAATTAAATGTTTATATATTCAAAGCAATTTATATCGTTACACTAAAAAATTTCTATTACAATTGGGCTTTTTTTCTGTATTCACTTATAACTAGCAATAAGTATTGTAACATTTTTAGTGAAACACTTATTGTATTGTTCAATCAATGCTACACCACGCTCCGCCACATCATTTACGACTGTTACGAATTCTGTAAAAAATCGCACAAACTCTTTAAGACTTCCATCACTAGCCCACGAAATTACATCTTTCTCAATGAAGTCAAAAGATGAAAATCTTTGAAAATAGATAGAGAATCTATCGATACAATTTTACTCATATTTTTGTCTAATATTGCATTTAAATTGTCTTTTTATACTTCAAATTTCCTTGCCTTAACTTTCTTTACAAACAGTTAATATTTATAATCATTTTTTTTAACTTCAATTTCTACTTCATCATCAAACAAGGAAATTATAGCTAGCGTTTCAGTTGAATACCATAGATGATTAATCATTTTTTCAGTAGAAGCTTTTGATATTTTAGAGTTAACGGCTTCGTATCGAATTGATTTTTGCAAAAAAGTAAGATCATGATTTGGAGCAAGAATAGCAGAAGGCGAAGAAAACCATGCTATTATGTAATTTGTAGTATGTAGTAGTAGTATGAATAAGCATACTTCTCGAAGGTGACTCATAACTCCTGGGCGCTTGAGCGAAAGCTTTTCTTTTGGGGTAGCTCCCAAAAAAATTAATGAGAGTTCCAAAAATTATTCATAATCTCTTCTTGGCTGATAAATGGAAAAATTTTAAATCAATCCATTTTTAACGTTAAATAACTTTTAAAAACGTAAAAATATCAAAAAATTACAAGAATCTTTTTTTGTAGAACGTTCAATTTTCGATAAAAAATATGTTCTGATTCAAATAGTCCGATGACTTGTTAGAGAGTTAATGAATTCCAAAGTTAGACAGCGTATGCTTTTATTCAGCGTCAAGCGAATACTGAGTTGAGACCCGGAAGAGAGGGCGGTTACATGTTTGGCAAGCTACAGGGACGGACATGGGCATAGCTTTACATTTGGTCTCATTTTCTGTAACTGGGGTTTATTAAACCCCACGCATGTAATGCCGGGTTAACTTTAGATCAACATACCTAATTGTTGCTCCAGGCTAAGCTGAAGAAATTTGTGAAAGTTTTTGAAAATCCGTCCAGTAGTTCCAGAGATTAGCGGGTACAAACAGACAAACAGACGGACACTTTTTTTGAAAACTTGTATTTTTGTGTTCAGCTACACTTCTTTTGTTACCTACAATTATTTTTGTGAAAAACAAACCAATGGACAGACACGTCGATTCTTCGGTTTTATTATTAGTATAGACATAGAAGAAGATATATGATTCCAAGATCCTAATCTTTTGTTTTGCTCTTCTTATTGCATCAGATAAACTCACTTGGTTTTCATCGAAATATTTAATATGAAGGTTATCAAACTGTAGACTGTTTTAAACATCTGCAAAAAATTTGAAATGTATTTTTTTAATATGTTTACAGTTATTTGAATGCTATAATAATGTACACCAGTCATGTCAAAGATACGGCCCGCGGGGTGCCTTTTTGGTAGATATGAATAAACACTTGACTGATCTGAATATAAAGTTAAAGGGTAGAGATCTGATTGTCACTAAACAACAACACTAGACTTACGAATGAACATCTCAAATCAATTCGTAAAATAATTACAACAAATATGATATCTGACATCAATGAGCTTGTAAAAAATAAGAGAAGTCAGGTGTCAGGATCCTCGAGCTCAACATAATTATATTATGTACTTATATAATTTAATAAATAAAATAAAAAAGTGGATCTGCCTCCAACTTTGCCAGCGCCCATTCACCAAATGTTAGTCGTTGTGGGAGATCGTGTGGTTTCAACTCTTGCACCAGCCGTATCTTATAAGGTTTCACACCCAAATCCTTTCGCAAAATTTTCCACGTAGGGGAGTAACGGAGGCCCAATTGCTGTGAACGGTGGCGAATCGACATTTCACGGTCATGAGTAATACTGGCGGATACAGCCGCAATATTTTCTTCGATCCTCATTGTAGGTTTGCGTGTTAGTAGTTTAATATCAAATAGTTTAAACTGGGTTCCAAATTTAGTCACAAGGTTCCAAATAGTTCCCTCAGTAGACCAACCAAACTACCCATAAATTGGAAGAAGTGCGCGACGCATGAATTTTGATAGTAAAATTCAATAATTTGCAAGCGTTGTTCTTTCGATTCATGATGAAATTATAGATCAAATTGAACAAGTTTGACAATGATACAAGACACGAAGCACGCGTGATCTGTCAAAACAGTGTTGCCAAAAAGATACCAGCAAAAAGTCACTCTTTAATATCTCATTTATGATGTATTCCAGTACAAAGGACTATCACTCCATATTACCCTAATATTTTATAGAGTGTCGATAAAATTGTTTTGTTTTATTATATTCAGTAACTACAGAAAAAAAAACCAATTTTGTTTATTGCAAGATAAGAAACGTACTTAAGCGATGGTGATTGCCATTATTTATTCAAATATTCACTTGATTTACAAAATATTGCAAAAAACGAAAAAGTATTCTATAATAACTCGACTGCTTCATTATGGATTCCATGGAAAATAACCGACTTCATATAATAACAAGTCTTTTCACGATTGTAAACTTGTTAACAATGAATAATTAATAGTACCTTTCTGAATTTGATCTCCTTTCAAGTAAAAGTTACTTACACTAGTTGTAATTCTGAAATCTAAATCCTTGTCTTCGTGATAGGTCAGTTTTACAGGGGATGCACATTCTCCCATGAACAGAAATAAAGCCACTTTAGAACGCTCGTCCCAATTGTACCAAGGACAATCGTAAGCAGCAAATGAAAGTTTTTCAGACTAAAACAGAAATATAACTAATATTGTATAAAAAGTAAAATGCCCCGAATTTAGTTTTTCTATTTCTCCATCTTATCGCGAAATTTAGTTGGCTTCAATAATATAGATCTGCGTGATTTGAATCTTGAAAAAATAACGGTTTTAACGTTATTGCTTTCCTTTAGTAATGGTCATATGATTTGAAATTTAGATATTGTTGTTGGTCGCAATTATTAAATTTGAATGAGATATATTGTTTAAAAACGAATTTATTCCAATGAGGATTGGTAATGAAAAAAAAAAAAACAAATCTTAAATCGCCAGATGTTAACTAGTAGAAGTAGAAATATTCGGCATGATTTTTTGAACAATCAATTCTCTCGAAATTCCCAAATTGATTTATATCGATATATTATTATATTATTTATTGATATACAACTAGTCCGTAAAAACCTGTAGAGATTTGTTTAGAGAAACTTTAGTGTGGTGAGAACACCCAGATTTCCATTTATGGGGTTGTGCAGAGTGAAATTCATAAAACTGAATCAGCTTCCCTGGAAAAACAAAGATGACGAACAACGCGAGATTAAAAGAAGATACTTTATTGAAAAACTTGCGAGAACATCCAGATTTCTATTTAGGAGGTTGTGCAAAGAGCAAAATTCATAAAACTGAACCAACTTCTCTGGAATAACAAAGATGACGAACAGCACGTGATTAAAAGAAGAGACTATTGAAAAACTTCCGAGAACAATCAGATTTCTATTTAGGGGGTTGTGCAAAGAGCGAAATTCATAAAACTGAACCAGATCCGCTGGAAAACAAAGATGACGAATAACACGTGATTGAAGGGAAAGAATTCATGGGGAAGATTGCAAAATTACTCAAATTTATTTTTATTGGCTTATACAAAGGCGAAATTTCTAAAATTTTATCGTCCTCAGATTTCTATTTACGGGGTTACGCAAAGAGCGAAATTTATAAAACTTGTCCATCTTCGTTGAAAAAACAAAGACGACGAATAGCACTTCACTTCACTTCACTGAGAGTCTTGCAAGGTCACCCAGATTTCTATTTATAGGATTAAGTAAGAAGCAAAATTCATAAAACTGAAAGAGCTTCGTTTTAAAAAAAATGAGGAATAATACGTGATTAAAAGGAAAAAATGTGTAGACAGGCTTGGAAAATCTCCCAGATTTCTCTTTATGGGATAATGCAGAGAAAAAAATCTATAAAACTGCATCAGCTTCATTTTAAAAACAAAGATGACAAATACTACGTGATTGAAGGGGAAAATAACTGGAATGCTTCCTAGATGACCAAGATTTTTAGTTATGAGGTTATGTAGAGAGCGAAATTTATCAAACTGAACGACGAATACCACATGATTGCCGTTCAACATCTCCTAAAATGATCCGAAATTTTCGAGTTAATTTTGGATAGTAATTCTAAAATTGAATGAAAGTTGTACACGGTATTTTGATAATCTTATTCATGAATTCGATCAATTGATTTCTTTACGAATCAGAACTTCTAATTTAGACAATACTCGTTAGATTATAATAAGTTATTATATTTATTTGATCCATTTTATATTTGTTGTGATAGAGGAAATGAGACATCAGCAAACTACTCAGTTTTGAGACGTTTGAATTAATCCAAAGCTTAGATAAAATCAGTGACGATCATTATATTCTCCATTTAAAAATAAGTTATTGGAAAAGTATAACCGTATGTTTATTGAAATTATAACTATAATTGTTGAAATAAACAAGTTCATTTAGTTTTAACTGAAAAAGTACAGCTGAGAAAATACTTACAGCATTTTTAAGTTGTTGTCCAGAAATAATGAAAAAAGACGATATGTAAATCATAAATATGGTAAATATAATAAACCGAAAATTACTGCTAGGGCTAATATCCTAAAAATGAAATTTATTTAATCATAAACATATGGTAAACAAATCTATTTGTAACTTAAGTATGTTGTACTAAAACTACAATACATACAATATGTTTTTTTCTATGAATTACAAGATGTTCTCAATTTTTATAAATGTACTACTAAAGTTAAGTCACTTCCAGGGATTAATTCAGAAGGAATAATTTCTTGACTATAAGTAGAGTAGTTTATTTTCCTTTCAAAATACAAGAGGGCAACAAAATACCTCAAAATTATCATCGATTTCTTAGGTACCAATGGTTTGGATAGAAAAGTTCATTATGCGTTTTCTATATTTCCTCAAATGAGCCTTTAGTCTCCTTCATACTCCACCTTTAGTATTTCTTTCGACTACGGACTGGTATTATCAAAATTTAAGCTGGTGCAAAGAACTGCAACATTGAGAGAAAGCTTGGCCTGGTATCGTACTCAGCGGCGATGAATTGCGTAGAAGAATAAGATGCCGGTGATATGATGTTGGGTTTACTGCTGAAAGACTTGTGAATAAAACTATTGAAGTCAAGGTTCGGAGGTCTAATTCGTGATTATATGAGACAGTATGACAGCTGAGGGCTACTTTGATGATGTGCTACAATCTACGTTCCTCTCTAATTTAAATTCAATCAAATCAAAAAGATGCTTTTCTGCAACGTCTAACTATGCCATGAATAGCCTGATTACCGCATTTACATTCTATTGATTATGTGTGAGATATAATGACTATCTGATAGTCACTACCCTCCACAAACTTGTGCTAATGAATATCACAAGTAAATATCGTTCACCTTTTTTTGTCGATGCCTACATGTATTCGGTTATGGGGTTGCCAAATGCATTATAATTACGTGTTAACACATTTTTAGGCATCTCAATGGGGTTACATTATCAAAAAATCTAAACCGGATAATTATTACTTCTGGGTGTAATATTTCTAATATCACTGAGACATTTTTTCAAGTTAAAAATATAGACCCTGAAGCAAAAAGTTGTGGAACCGAAGTTCTAGTTTTTGCAAAAATAATTTGCTACAAGATAGAAATATTTTCGTTTTTATGCTGATTGAGAATAAAGGTTGCGGTTATTTTAGAATTGATTTTCCTGATTTCCAAGTTTGAACTGAATACCTGGATACTATAATTAAGATATTTGGGAATAGACATAACGAGCTATGGAAATGTCGAGAATGAGGTGCGACAGCACGTCGTCAAATAAATAAAGTAGCAGAATGCCTCAACAGCACTATTTGCAAAAATAAACATCTTACAAAAGAAACAAAAAGCAGAATATACAAAACAACAATTAGACCTATAATGACATACACATCAGAAACAAAACCCGATACAACTAAGACAAAAAGACTACTAGAGACAACGGAAATGAAAGTGCAGGGAAAACACTTTTAGATACAGAAAGAAGTAAAAACATAAGAAATACGTGCAAGGTAGAAAATGTAACTGACTGGATACTAAAACGAAAACAAGAATGGAATAGTCACATTAGCAGAATGACAAGAGAAAGACTAGTGCGTATCGCAAAAGATAAATCGCCAACAGGCAGAAGAAGTATTGGTTGACCAAGAAAGAGATGGTGTGACAATCTGGATCCAGAAGGCTGAAACTGAAGGAGAAGCAGGTTTTAAACCTTCCATATAAGGAGGAGGAAGAAGAAGAACTGGATACTTTTTCTCACTTTCCAGCTTTTCAAGTTAGTTCAACTTCTTATCTTTTTCCAAGCGCTTTATTACAAGTAATTTCTTAAGCTTTAAAAATAGATCAAAGTAATGGTGTTAAGTTAGAACTGGTTTTCCACTGCTTTCCACTGGCATGTTCGTCTTAGCCGAACATTGTCGCAATCCTCGCCAACGATTTTGGATAGAAAACCAAAACTTAAATAATATTTCAACATTGATTTTCATTTCTCTTGACATAGTTTTTTTTATCGAATTGACTCGTTGGAATTATAGTGGTCGAATTAGAAACTTTGAATAATACCTCTCAATAGATTGAAGTTTACTTTCCTTCAACGGTCACAATGTTACTCAGAATCTGTAACCATCCTTATGATAAAGCTTCAAACAGGATGTGATCAATAGATCTTGGAACTTGTGGACATTTCTGATGTAACTTCCTTCGGCAATTTTTTTTGTCAAGTGTTTATTGATGACACTAGGTCGTTCAAACTGTTCTTCAGTATGTCCTTCCTCTAAATAGCCTTTAGCTACATTTTGAAAAGCTGTCGGTGAATTTGGGATGAGTAATTTTTGTTTAATTTCGAAAACCGATTAACTGAGCCAAGGTTTTCAATCCTGTTTTGGCGTTACTTAACAGAATGCGTGGACACGATGCGCAATAGGTTCTAAATTTAGAGATGCTTCTCGCAGTACATGAATATTATTTATGTTATTGGTAGAGTTGAAAATATAGCACATACTTACTGCTAATATGAAGTAGAACGAAGCTACAATCAGAGTAACGGATTGGAAATAAAAGCAATGTAACATTATAGTGATTTCTGTACTACCAAATCCTAAAATTTTTCCCAACCTCAAACAGAAATAAAATAATTTGAAGCATAATGTATTCGATTTTAGTTTTTAGAAGAATATACGAGAATGTATTGAAAAGTTCTTAGCCTACTATAGAACCAAACAAAATTTCAATGTCAAAATATTTTATTACTCAACATATTCTCCTCTTAATTGGATACATTTATTACAACGAACCTGCAACGTCCCTAGACCTTTAAAAAAATGTTTCTTCTTGCTCCGCAAACCAGAACTCCACAGCTTTTATCACCTCCTCGTTGGAAGAAAATGTACGACCCTTTAAACTTTTTTTCTGTTGAGGAAAAAGACGATAGTCGGACGGAGCCAAATCTGGTGAATAAGAGGAGTGTTCTATCCAGTCCAGTTATCGTTCTACCCTTATCCAAAAAATCAATCATGATTACTTCATGACAATCCCAAAAATGTGAAGCAAGAACATTTCCAGCAGATTTTTGGACACGAAACTTCTTAGGTCTTAGAAAACCAGAGTATCGCCATCGATTGTTACCCAAGTCTCATCCATAGTAACAATTCGGTTTAAGAAGTCTAAATCGATTTCAAATCGAGCAGAGATCGAACGCGATGCTTCTACTCTTTGCACGTTTTGCAAATGAAAATGTTTAGTAATTAGCCATAAGTCAATAAAAGCGTTAAAATTTTAAGTTAATTATCTTACCTTTTCAATTTCACGTGATAACGTATACAGGAGATTATTCTAATATAAAGAATCTCCGAGTTAACTTCAAATTTCAAATTTTGAACGAATTCTTCGAGTATGAAATATTGGAACTTGATATAATCCATAGTTCGTATTATGATCACTAAAGCTTCAATCGTATAGAATGATAATAAATGAACACAAATATAATATAAAATTTTAAGTAATGTATCCATTGATCTAAAATATTTTTTTATTATATATATCCCAAACATAATTTTGTCTTCATCGCCAATGATTGGGTACAAAGAAATGATAACTGCAGTTAAAAATATATGCAATCCTATCCGATTGGTACGAGACGCTTCTGAATTGTTGGCAATAAGCTGCTTACAACGTTGACTGCTAGATGATACTGGCAAAGAGTATGTTTGACTATTCATCAAATCTTGCAAATATTGTGAACAAGTTAGATGAAAAGCCGAGAAAATAATAATCTGAAACAAGGATTAAATCGTAAAATACTACATTCAAGAAGTCCAATTAATTTCAATAAACAAGAGCTGCTGTTATATTAAAAATCGAGTTCACTAGATCTTCTTCCAATCCTCTTTCTCGAATATCCTTCTCGATACCCTCCCTCCAACTTAATCTTGGTCTCTCTTTCTTCTTCCTCGTGGTGTCCAATTTAAAATTTGTTAGGGTATGCGGTCTTCAGGCATTCTTTGGACATGTCCATACCATCTTAACTGATATGTATTATATATATTACTGTGAATGACCAATATTAGTGACTGTTAAGATGCACCAGTGTATATCGACAATCACCAATTTCGATGGTGTAACTCGAAAACTGTTCTTAATTTATACTTGAATCGGACATACACCGGTGAATGTTAACATACACGGAGGAGATACTGTGAACCTTAGATTCGGCGATTTACAATTTGTGTGAAAGTTAACAAACTCCAGTGTTTGTTCGAAAAGCGAGAACGTCATATATACTGTTCTCTCTTTAATATACGCTGCTTCACTCACTGACCACAGTCGAAAATGCGTCGCTGCGCTATTTTGATTTAACACATGTAACGAAGAGGTTATGTTTGTTTAACCTAACCTAACTTAACCTAACCTAACCTAACCTAACGTAACCTAACCTAACCTAACCTAATCCTAACATAACCTAACCTAACTTACCTACCTATACCTAGTATAGGTAGGTTCTTTCAATGATTTCAATTAATAAGCAGTTTGCATCTATTTATGATTCTATTTATTGTAACAATTTGGGACTTCATTAGTCATATACTGGCCCAGAACTTCTGTTTCCATACATCATTATTTCTCTACAGGGTGAGTCGGGAGAAGCGCCCCAAACTCTAAGAGCGTATTATACACGTGAAAATAATGTAAAAAAATGTTCTTATCCGATTTTTATTTGTTTTCAATTATAGCATATTAATAAATAAACAAATTATCACCTAAAAATTTTCTTAATCATAGCGTTCTTTCAATAAATGTTCAAAAATATCGTCATTGACTTCTAAACATTTTCTGCTTCGTCTACGAAGAGCGTTTATTGATTCATTTCTTTCTTCTTTAATATGGGCTGCAGTATTCTCAATTCGTCTAATTAGTGCATCACGTGTGTCCACTTTTATTTTGTAGACTTTATTTCTCATCCAGCCCCATAAACAAAAATCTATTGGTGTGCGGTCGCGAAATCTTGCAGGCCAATTAATGGGACCTCCACGACCAATCCAACGCCCTGGAAAATGTTCGTCCAAATGTTGCTTGACCTGACGAGCGACACGTGCAGGAGCTCCATCGTGCTGATAGTACAAGTAAATTTGCATTCTAATATTTACAGGAACATCCTCTAGTAGGCCTTGTAATTCATTTTGTAAAAAATTTAGGTAGTTGTCTCCTGTGAGACGATTCTCCAAAATGGAAGGGCCAATTAAATAACTGTAAACCATACCTCACCACACGTTTACAGAAAACCGATGTTGAAAATTGCTTTCGACTGTTGCGTGGGGATTTTCGTCTGACCATACATGATAGTTACGAGTATTATTAATGCCATCACGGGTAAATGTAGCTTCATCCGTAAAGAGTATACTCCATACAATACGATGATTATTATTTATCCACCGACAAAACTCCATACGGTTAGGGTAATCCTCTGGTTGTAGGTGCTGTACTCTCTGTACGTGATAAGCCTTGTTCGTGGAGTGTGTTTATCACCTTTTTTTTGTGGAATTCCCAATTGAGTGGCAATTCTCCGTGAGCTTGTAGTTGCATCTTCTTCTACTAGAAGCAGAATATTTTTTACTTCTACCAAACCTTGTCGGGTACCGCGTTCAGATGATATGTTAGCATTGGGAAGCTTACCAGTCTCGCACAATTTGTTCAAAACTCTAATAAATACATTTTTATCAAGATATCTTTGGTGTAGAAAACGTTAACGATATTCTTCAGCAGCAGATGTAGCATTCCCATTAGCGAAATCATAAAGAAACACTTCAGTTCAGTTACTGTTCACTGTATACTGACAGTTCATGAAAACGTCAGAATTATCAAATACCTTTGAGCCTCGAACATGACATACTTTGATAATGTTAAAATTCAGATATAAATGGAAAGCTAGATGAACATTTTTGATTACTCCATAACTTGAAAACAAATGAAAATCGGATAGGAACATATGAGTTTTTTTTTCATTATTTTCACGTGTATAATACACTCCTAGAGTTCGGTGCGCAGGCATCATAATTTCGGTCATAATGAACATGACCAAGTCGTCGTGGTCTATGATAACAGTCACCGGTGAATGACCGAAATCGTCATGAAAAGGATAAATAACGGTCATTCACCAACTACCTTGGTGGATGTTAACAGGCATCAGAGTATCGTAACATATACTGCATTTCGGACATTCACAGTAACATATATATGGTTATTGAATTTACCAGTTAAATACCACTTCTAAGGCTGCGTGTTGTTTACAAACAATATTTTTTCCTGCCTGTTTCGTGAATAAGAGACTCTTAAGCCGGCTTTAGACTTATCGCGAAATAGCACGAAAATAGTGTGAAACGCGAAAATGCGAAAGTCTAAAGCTGGCTTTAAAAATATTAGCAAAATTATGGATTCATTTAATATCATTTCTGACATATTTTGGGCATATTTCATTTATTTCTTTGAGTGAATCATTTATAGGTAAATAAACAATAAATAAACAAAGTTTTAATCCTAGATATTTTGTAATACGAGGCCTGGCTATTAAATAACGATACTGGTTATGAAAGAGGGTGTTATTAAAAAACTTATTCTACATTCTAATGCTCCCCTTCAATATACTCCCCTCCCCGCGCCATACACCTTTCCACGTTTTTTCCATTGATCGAAGCAGTACGGGAAGTCTTCTTTGGTGAGTACCTTTAGAAGCTCTGCCGTTTTTTGCTTTACCGCTTCCATGACTCGGCTTGAGTCCCTTTTAAAGCAGATTTTATCTTCGGAAAAAAAAGTCGCTCGGCGCCAAATCTGGTGAGTACGGCAGGTGTTCGAGCACTGGAGTGCGCTTAATGTCAAATACTGCTTCACAGATAGCGCTTTATGAGCAGGTGCGTTGTCCTGGAGCAAAATCTGGCCGTTTTCACGAACTAGTTCTCAAAACTCAAAAACAAAACAAAAGTGTTGTCAAAACTGACAAATAGTAAGTCTGGTTGACTGTCTGACTCTCTGGAATCCATTCACTATACCGTTAATGTCAAAATAAAACGATTAACATTGCTTTGAATTTTGATTTGCTCAAAAACACGCGCACGAGATAGAGAATTGTCCTCATAGGCCTCTTTCAACAACTTATAGCATTCAGTCGGAGTTTTTTTCAATTTACGATATTGATACGTTGCTCCTGTTTTTAGCCACACATGGTTTTCGGCACGAAAAAAAACCCCTACTGCACAAATACTATAATAGTGACGGAAACATGTTTTTGAACCTTCAAAGATTAGATATCTAGATATCCAACGCACTATTCGTTTTTTAACCCATCCGTCTAGGGCGCCCTCTAGACGCGCAGTCTTGTTATTTAATAGCCGGTTCTGCTTAGGCAAATAATCACCTCAAATGGCATTGATACGTTTGATAATAAACTGACAGTTTTTTTGGCCAATTCATGAAAAATTATTTTTCTCCTGCTCAAAGATGCATCTTGAAAAATCTGATTCCAATATCCAAGCTATCTGCCATAATTCTTCATTCGGATGTAGAAGAAAGCCTCTGGAAACCGTTCTTAGCCAGTCAGGTACCTCAGATGTCTCATTTGTTTTTGTGGTAATACCTAGAGAGAATGTTTATTTTCAAATTTATATGCTACATATCCTGCAATTTATTTTAAGCTTTCGAGACCTATGATTTCTTTGATTTCAAAATTCTGCATTTAAAATATCATTTTATCACCTCTACGATAGGCTCTCATCTACTGCTTTGCCAAGTCTTCATTTTTTTGGAAATAAAAAGTATTTAATACGTGTTTCTTCGGTATTTCTATCAGTGTTTTCATACTGTAGGCATGGCGCAACCCGGCATTATGATAGAAAGTTCAATACTGGCTAAGCCGATAAGTACAAAAAAATATCGCACACATAAATCCGGTAAATACATACAATTCTGAGTTAATTTCAATGACCAAGAAAACATTATGATTCCAGCGTGACGTCATGCGGTTGGCACGTCAAATTTAAGTCGCAAATTCAGCATATCGGTGTTTATGTATCGTGCCCTTCAATTCACTGACGTTGATGATGACGAATAGGTATTTTTCAAGTATATTTTTCAATTTGTATAGTACAACTAACGTGGAATTAAAAAAAGGAGCTTGCATGATAAGGAATGGTAATTATTAATTGACCTTCCAGTTCCGACATAAAAAATTGTTTGAGGCTATATGTTCTTAGCGATATATTTTGATAAAATTTTTGAATAAAAATTTATATTTACAAATTAGATCTACGAATTTTCTTAAAGTGCTGCGTTAATATTGACAAATCTAGATAAATTTTTACTAGTTATTAATTGGGTATGAAAAAAAGCGATAATCTTTCCAATGAAAGCGTTCTGATTGTCCAAAAATAAAAAAAGTCAAAGTTTGAGCACAGTGAAGAAATGTTGACTGTTGACCAACTCGCACATTTACGCCAGCCTCCGTACAATCCTGATGTAGCTACCGACACTAGCTCGATGACAAAGAGACAATTGAAACTAATGCCTTTGTGAAAACTGTATAACTTTAAGGAAAATTATTATTAATACGTTACTTACTGCTTGTCGCATAATGCAAAAGTTCAGATAATTTGGTAGAAGTTCGAAATAAATGCACATAAAAATCATATTAAAGATGGATACTAATTGTTCGAAAATTAGGAGTGAATATATAATCTTCCTTAAAAGATAATTATCGCATTTAGTCAACATATTTTTACATGTGTTGAACATATTGTAAAAATTTTTTAAACTCGCAGTAACAGATTCTGTGTTATAATGATTCAAATGCGTTTCTATGATCATTAGGATGTATTTCGTTACTGATATACTTAAAAACTAAGTGGAAGTGGAAAGAATTATGTTTCTACCCAAGAACATCGTTATTTTTTGAAATATAATTAATAAAATCCATTAAGAAAAAAATCATTATTACTAAGTTCATTAAAACATATTATTTTGATGCAGATAATAGATAATGATTTTTTATTATGACATAACAACGTTAATAATTATGATAAGTCAAAAGAGATTTTGAAGATATACGAGGATGGTGCTAGAAGTACTTGGCCTGACCTAGAGGCGGAAACTCCTTGAAAAATACCACTGTATTATATATGGATATATTTAAAGTTTGAGGACGCCACGGTGTTAAGTACTTGTTTAACAGCCATCAATAGTGAACGTTTTCAGTGTATTTGTAAACATGGAAAAATTGGTAATCATTATGTAATACAATACTTTTGTTTGAAAGGCTTAAGCTAAACCAAAATGAAAGCTGAACTAGATTTTAATCTGGATGAGACTCCTACGCTGTTATCAATAGTATAATATGGGGTAGCAGAGTTTAAACGAGGGCATACGACCAGCATCGCAGTGGAGGACCAAATTAGGTGATGATTCCAGAAACGTTAGGAAAAACTCAATATACGGGAATAGATTATCGTCGATTGGAAGTCCGCGAGCTAGCAGACATAGTAGGCATTTCAAAAAGTGCGGTACATTACATATTAACTGAATATTTGGATATGAGAAAGCTGTGCGAAAGATAAGTGTCGCATTTGCTCACAATGGACTTGAAAGGGAGAATCGGTTTCAAAGATGGCAAATGTTGATGCATAATTGTAAACACACTGCCTTCTGATATCTTTACGGCCTTAGCTATCTCATGAAATTTGAATTTACGATTAGATATAACCAATTTGTTGACTGTTATGATGTTTTCTGGAGTTATCGACTCAATTAGACAACCAGCACAAAATTCGGTGTCTGTACGACCTTGTTTAAATTCAGCAAGTCAATAACAAATGATTCTTTTCGATAGAGCAGAGTGCAGAGGATTGATTAGACAGATAAATTATTTCACTCAAAAAGTGAATTTACTTATATAAAAATCTGCTCCGGTATTTTTTATTTCAATCTTTATAAAAGTTGATTTAGTGCCTCACTGCATAATGTATAATATTTATTGTGGCAAACTCTATAGGTATTTACCTAAATTGATCATAGGGTGCGAAATAAACGAAATAAACAGCTCGTTTTGAGCTAAAGTAAAATTATTCAAGCACATAATTATAAAGGAAGTATTTATGGATTTGAAATTAAACGTATAATAAATAAATTTATGTGTAATTTTCACGATGTAGTACCAACCTCGTGATGCAACAAACATCATATAATCTTTTGCTGTGCTGTTTTTCATTACACTTATTCTAATTCGTTTTAAAACAATAACCATCACTATATGTTCAAGTAGTACTTCGTAGTTCGGTTAAAATAAAACTATTGTGTTCAAATGTAGATAAAACCATGGAAGAACAGGTAATTACCATGAAATTTAATAATACATCATTATAAATGAGTTAAAGCTAAAACGGTTAAAGAGATTTGAGATTCTGTAGTTTGGTTCACAGTCACCCCTACATTTGATAGTAAATTTTAAAAAAAGCTGAAACGCTACGATTTTTGTTTGTTCAAAAACGAAATCAGTTTTAGGATAAGACCTGTGTCATTCGGATTTCTCTCCCTCCCACTTTTTATTATAAACATCCAGTCCATCACTGAACGATAAACATATTGCGTCAAATAGTTTATTTTTCTAGTAAAAAAATTGAGATTCTGCAGTCTGGTTCACAGTCACAGTCACCCCAACATTTGGTAGTAAATTTTAAAAAAAGCTGAAACGCTACGATTTTTGTTTGTTAGAAAAGGCATTTTTAGGATAAGGCCTCTGTCATTCAGATTTTTCTCCCTTCCACTTTTCCAGCATTTCAATTTAAATAAAGATTCAGTCATGCATGGGATATTAGACATGCATTTATTATAAACTCCTTCAGCATAATGGGCAGCACTTCTCATAAGTTAAATACAACATTTTATTTTTTCTGACACATCCATGAATCGTTAAATATGAAAACGATATCATTACGATGAGCTCTGCAATTGCTTAATGCAGATCAAAAATTTGATTTTTGATTCTTGAATTTCAGAAAGGTCAAGTTCACTTTGATACACCGTGTATAATATATACTATCAAAAGTTTTTCTATTGATACCATTTTCATCATTATTTTTGAAGTATGTTTTTATGTTAAATTATCCGCAACAATTTAGCAAATGACAGAGCTTAATCATGTTCTTCCGAAAAGCATTAGTTATAGATATGATTATCATTCCAGTATTTGTGAATTTTTCATTAACATGCTACTAACAATGATTGTTATTAGAGCTTGTTAAATAGGTTTCGTTCAATATAATAGAGTTGCGGACAGTATAAACATAAAATAACCTTCATGAAATCTCATTATAAATAACCATCTAAGCTACATGACTTAATTGGTTTAACAAGTTTTGTCTTTCGTTAATTAACAAACGATTTGGTGGTTCCAACGAGATTTTATTAACCAATAGATTGTTCTCGAATTTCAATGCACTTATTCCAGTGATGTTGAGTGTTTTTACCTGTTCGCTCTATGATATCGTTTGCCGCTTAATATGTGAGAACAGTTAGATAGAGTCACTGATGAGAACAATGGATTCTGCACTAGTTCATACGTCATTCATTGATTTTCGTGTTTGTTATTTTGATGCAAAATGATTTCTTTTCTAATATAATTTCTCTCTCTCTTTCTCCATACATCTTTACATCCAATTCTTCTAAAAGATTACTGAAGCATATGCGTTTATTTATTCATATTGTGGAGACATTCCTAAAACAAAATTTCTTTTGCAACCGATGCTACAAGCTCATTGTTCTATATTCGGACACTACATTGCTTTGGAGGGGTGGAGTACCAGGTGATATTAAGAATTTTGGATTAAACCAAATTCAGTCGGTATATTTTCAATACCATGGTCCCAATTACAAAAAAAATTATCAGAAAGTGACCTAATCTTCATAGAAATTCAAAAAAATGTTTAATGAGGAAGTTGTATTGAATAAAATATTTATTTTTTGAAATTACTGTTGGCATTCTACGAGAATAGTCTGACCTAGATATGGCGATAATTGCCAGAGAAATCTCACTGTAGTAGAGTACAAAATCTCTACAATATATGTTTCAAGTTAGAAGACGCCACGTTTAGTATTTGTTTGGCAGTCATCAATAGCGAATGTTTTCAGTGAATTTGTAAACAGAGAAAAAATTGGTCATCGTTATGTGAATTAGCTTAACCAATATAAAAGCTGAACTAGATTCTACTCTGGATGAGACTGCTTCTTCGTTACCAATATTCAAATATTGGGTAGCAGAGTTTGGACAAGGCCGGACGACCTGCGATGACCAGCATCGCAGTGGTCGACCAAATGAAGTGATGACTCCAGAAATGTTATAATAAAGTCCACAAAGCGGTATTGGATGATCGTTAACTGAAAGTACGCGAGTTAGCAGACATAGTAGACATGTCAAAAAGTACGATACATCACATATTAACTGAATATTTGGATATGAGAAAGCTTTCTCTAAAAAGAAGTCAAAGACCGTTCCATTTGCAGGAAGAGTCATAGCGTCGGCTTTTTGGGATAAGTGTAGGATAATTTTCATTGACTATCTTGAAAACGGAACATCTGTCAACGACGAGTATTATGCGAAAATTGCAACGATTGTCCGAAGAAATTAACCAAAAAAGTGTTGTTTCATCAAGACAATGCACCAGCTCACACATTCATTATTGCAATGGCCAAAATTATTGAATTGTAGCTTCATCAGATTTGGAAGAATGCCTTGGTGGTCGAAGATTTTCTATGAAGAGGTGATGTCTTATTATAAAAAGGGTATCAAACTTATGCAACACCGCTAGGAATAGTGTACGATGCTAAAAGGAGATTAAGTTGAAAAATAAACATATTTTTATTTCTGTTTTCTTTGTTGGGCCAACTTCTGGAACCATTTTTGTACATGAGATAGCTTGTATATTCTATCGATCTTGCAGTCCCGTGTTTAATTATGAATATTTCGCAAAATCTTGCCTGAATCGGCATGAAGCAAGCATATGTTTATAAAAAAGTTTTGTAAAATGGAATATTGGGAAACTTGATATTGAGGTATATGTATCATTTAAACAACTTTGTGAAAAACTCTATTCCGTTAGCAACGCACTCCTATAGTAGGGAGTGGGTACTAAATATTAATAAATTTTTGAATTGCCATATGCATTACCGATTTGAATAGAAAAACTTTTTGAAGGAGCAAGCAGAACCAGTTTCTATATTTTGAAATGAATGTGTATCTCAGAATGTAGAGATATTTTACTCAATTCCAGCAACATTATTTTCGACTTGATTCATTGTAAACCACCGAACAATTGTCTCCAAATGTTTTTCAAGCAGTGCAGCTCTTTCGATACTAGTCTTGGCCCATTAACAGAGTCCAGCAGCTGAAGTACCTCTATGTTTTATTGGAGTCTGCCTTTGTGTTTATTTTTAAACTTTTTGATCTCATTTTTTATTTTTGTAGTTTATAAATCTCACTGTAAGTCTGCATTTCTCTCGTATGTAACATTTTGTGATTTTTTTATTGCTATCTTTGCTGCAACAATATAATTTTACTCTATCTACACAAATTGGAGTGTATATTTGTTAGTATGATGAAATTTTATCGTGTAGTGAAACTTTGGGGGTTTTGTTTGTATCTATTTTTCAGATATGTGAACTAAAGTCGAATTGGGCTGATAATGTTGTTACTATGATATGAAATTATAAAAGTATCATCATATTCTTTAATATAAATACAGTGTTTCGGGATCTTTAAACCAATTACCAAGTACAACTGCGTGTGTAATTTATTCACACTATTTCGTTTCAACTACGTCGTTGCAAACGTACGGGTTTTTGTGCTGTTCGTTGAATAGAAATCATTCTATTGATTCTACACAGTATTTTCACTCTTACGACATAGGTTCCAACTTTGGACCAAGTTATAATTGTACATGTTACTCATCTGTATTGGAGTAGAGAATTGTTATTAGTAATTTTACCAAGAAAAAAAGTTTGTCCATGAAATACGTTTAAAAGTTGATTAATAACTTCATTTTCATAATTATTCAGGTATTACGATACAATATGGTGTATTTCAAAGTACCCTCCAAGAACAAGATGCACTTCTGCCAACGCCGTTTCCATTGTTGATATCATTTCTAAAAATCTTCAGTTGTTCAAGAAGAAGTTACAAAGGGGCTAAATCGAATTAATAAGATCACAGTGATTGAGCTTCAGGTCAAAGACACACAACAAACTCAGGACATACGAGCTATCAAAACTTCAACGTATCAATTTCCATTCACACTCTCGTCTGGAGAGACAAATTTAATATGAACAATGTCACTAGAATCAAAGGAAATAATCAATATTATCTTCACATTGGATCTCGATTTTTTGCCTTTTTTGCCCTCGATTCTCCTGCTAACTTCTATTTCTTGCTTTGAGATTTGTGCCATACATCGAATTCGTAAAATCAAGACTCGCCTCCAGTGATGACTCGGTTGTAAAGTTCCCTCTTTCCTCTGCTTCCAACCAATCCTCACAGCACTCAACCCTGTCTGCTTTCTGTTCTGGATTCAAGAGTTTTAGTACGATGTTATGACACAATTTCTTCATTTCAAGTTTTTGTGCTAGAATTCCGTGAACAATTGATGCGAGGATTGAAAGCTCGTTAGCTACCATTTTGACTGTCTACGATCTTTAAAAACACGAGCCCGAATTCCTTTAACGGTTTCATCAGAGCTTGAACAACTTGTTCATAGTTGGTTCCTTCAGAGAATTGTATTCGTTTCCGTAACTTGTTTCAAGCACTTAAAAATTTCATGACCATTCCTGCTTAGCTCTGTAAGACGTGGATGTTGCTGTTCCTCAATCAAAGAGCTCCATGCCGACACGTACAAACACGCGCTCTGAGTCGAAGTGAGCGTTGAGGGGATTTGCTACAGAAGCAGTGCAATCATGTGCCGCCTGCAAACTATAAAATAAAGTTAGTATGCAACTTTTATACGCATTTTCCCGACAAACCTCGTATATAGAATTATCATCAAGTACGTACACAGTTCATGAAACCTTTATCGTTCATTTTTGAAAGGAATGCGATAACACGTAAGAACAAACATAGAGAATTAATAACGCACAAAAAAACTTCACTTTAAATGTATGAAAAAGGAACTACATAATTAAAAGATTTAAAATTTGTTATCTAGTAAGAACATTCGATTTTAGAAACAATTGTTCTGATAAAGTCAGAATTTTTGAAAAATTTATTGAAACGGGCAACGTGTGGGATGCTACGAAATTTGGCAAACCAGAAATGAGGGACGATGCAAAGCTAGATATTTTACTGTCATTGGAAGACAACCCTCACGCAACCTACAACACAAATTGTTTAATAATAAATTGTTAGTCAGGCACGTCTACTAACGTTTTTAAAGAAAGAGAAACTGTACCAACACAAAGTTCAGTTTTTTCACGAGATTTCAGGAAATGATTCAAATTTACTTAATAGTGTATATTGTCAACCAAGTTAACATTTTATGTGAGTGGTATAGTAAATTACAAATGTTGGTACTGGGCTCCTGAATAATCCCCACTGTATTCAGGCAAAACACACTCAGAGTCCCCAAAAAATTAGGTAGGAAGTAGGGTAGGAATCGTCCGGAGAAGATCGATTGGTACTTATTTTCTTCAAGGAAATTTAACATCTGAGCGATATTTGGAACGTCTTCGTATTACACTGCTTCTAGACCTGATTGTAGCAGATTCAAACAATAGAGAAACATAGGATCCTAGTATTTGGGTTCAACAAGATGGTAAACCACCACATTATTGTCTTAATATTCTCGGTTTCTGGATAACAAGTTCAAAGGAAGGTGGATTGAAAGACGTGGATCAATAGAGTGGCCACCTATGACAACTTATCTTACACATCTTCATTTTTTTCTGTGGGGACATTTCGAACGTCGGGGCTACTTTAACCGACCAGACAATTTGGGAGACTTAATATAACGAATTAGACATGAAGTGACTTAGGTCTTCCACCATCTACGCCTATGTCAGGTAGTGAGAGTAAGAGATAGTTTTGGTTCTATAAACTGTTTAGTCAATTTAAACGTTATTACTAAATATTTTTTTTTCATGTGACCCTTACTTACAGCCTATTTTTATGTTGGAGAGTGTAATAAAAACTACTTATTTATCCATGTTTATCTTAAATTTTACTAGTTTTCGGAGTTTAATTGGTCTTTAATAACCATAACAATAGAAAAAGGTTTGGGCTGGTCAAAAGCCCTACGTATTGAAGATTACATTGAAGATTACATAAGAATACGATTTGAGGTTTTTCTATTTAATATGTTGATCCAAGCTGTGTATTCGTTACAATTTAGTTGCAATTTCACGACCCTTGACGTGGATTAAACCAACATCAGTATGCCGATCAACTCGCTTCGACTTCTGGTGATGAAGTACCATCTCGTACCAAAGAATTTCGCTGGTGTTCCAAATTCAATCGTGGCTGCACTTCGCTACAGAATGAATTCCTTGAATGTCATCCAAAATCAGCTGTTGTGTCAGAAAACATCGATACCTTGCGATTAAGGCTTACTTGGGCATTAGTTCTACTCGCGTACATTCAATATTGCATGACTTGACATTCACTAAAAAAAGCTCGTTTCAAGTTGACTTTTATCATGAATATATGCAAATGTACCTGAGACTAAACAACAATCAACTGGATGGGTCTTTCGAACAGAGCCAAATCCAACAATCCGCGCATGGAGCATTTTGAAACAAATGTTCGCTTGTTTTTTGGAATAACTGGACATGTCGCCATAGTTCCCTTAAAGCGACGTAGAACGGTCAAGTCTGAATGACACACAAGCATTTGTTTGCCAGAAGTGTTCGAAATAATGGGGGAAACCAATTGCAGAAGACGAATAATTTTCCATCTCGCTAATGCGAGATCCATCTACACTCCGTGATTGGCACCCAATGATTTCTTCTTATTTCCAAAGATCAAAAATAATTTGAGAGGTCAATGTTTTTCAATCGGAATGGCAAAAATGCTTCGATAATTGGTTCACACTCATGGAAAAGTGTATTGATCTTAATGGAGAATATTTGGAAAGACGACAAAGCCAAGTCCAATTATAAGTACTTGCTTTTATTTTTCTTTCCAAAAACTCAATCAACAAACCTCGTAAAATCCGTAACCCTTTAGTTAGCGATCTCCGAATAAAAGTAAGTGGAATAAAAGTAAGTGGAAGTGCTCATTGTTTTGGAAATTCCACATTGTCATCTTTATTAATTTTTCAGAAATAGCTAAAACAGTAACTAACCAATTCAATTCTGATGTAGTGATACATTTGATGTCAAAAGAAAAAATAATTGCCTTTTTGAGGAAGAGATTTTTCCATAACAATACATGCTATTGCCTCACCACTAAACTTAAACAAATGGCTGATTGGAAAGATGTTTCAGACAAATGAAGAGGTGATACCAAAGGTAAATATTTTGTGAAGCTATCAAAAGATTATAGTTTGGAGGTTTAGGAAAATCCCTTAGCTATGTATGTATGGATTTGGAGTTTCGTATACACTGCGACCCAAAAGATCTATGTCCCCATTTCTTGCTGCGATATTAGAGAACCCTGTGCTGCTGATCCATTAATCTCACTCCTTTTAAAAAGGCTAGAATGTGATCCCTTGGCTAAGTATGTAGAGCTAGAAGGAAAATGATTCATATTTTTTACAGAAACGTAATTTTTTTATTGGAAAGTCACTTTTCTGACAAACTGCCTCGAAATGGTGTTTAGTTAATCACATAGTTATACTAAAGTCAATTGCAATGTCTTCATTGACGACATTTGTTCGTTTCCCAATTTATTATCAAAGCATTGTAATGCATAAAAAAGATTCATAATAAGGTCTGTTGTAATTAGATGAAAATAATAATAGATGGAGATGTGGAAGAAAAAGAAACTGGAAAAACCGGTAATCTTCGGATTTACATTAAACTTCTCATGTGGTTGTTGTAAAAATTACAAAAGGATATAATTTTAAAAATTCTTCCAATTTCAAGGCCGATAAGTCAATTACTCCAGATCCGCCTTTTTATTTAAAAATTCATTAGGTGATATAATCAAATTATAAATTTATACCAACAATAATAATTATTGAGGTATGTGATTTGGAATTAGTTGATATTTATAAACAAGCAGATTTTTTATCCAACTCTGATCAAGTTATTTATAAGTTTTTGCTGTTTACAAATTTCGAATTAATGAAAAGAAACATTTTTGAATTTATTTAGTATTGAGTGTTCAACTCAGTCAGACAATAACTAATGGTCAAGACTGGAACATTGAAGAATCATGTGGTGTATTGAATTCTAATTAGTTTTCCTTAACAAGTCGTATGACGAAAGTGAAAGATATTCTAGCTGTATGATAGTGTAACTAAATATTTCAATTTCATAATATATGATTCTTCATTCGTTGTTCTGTTAGACGTTGGTGAGTAATATTTATATTTTCAATTATTAACAGATTTTAAAAGGATTAATTTGATTAATTCATCATCTATCTTTTTGATATCTCACCCATACATCCAATTATTTAAGTCAAATTACGTAGACCGAAATGGATATGATCAGGCTATTGTCCATTTCCATTGAATACTAATATAACTAAAATTGTTGTTATAAGGTTCTCTAAAACTATAATATCACATACTGTGAAACAAATTATGTTTTAACATAATCTGTCGACTTTATAATTTTATCGAAGCATCCAAAAAAATATTTCACACAATACGCTTATATGTAATATAAGTAAATGTGTTATTCTAGAAGTTTTTTATCAAAAATTATCAGAAGATTAGCATAATATTGGATAGTTATCATTTTACCTTTTTATAGTTATGATAAAGATTCCTCTTTTGGATTCACCCCTTGGATGGAGGACATTATTTCGATTGTATTTTTGTTTCGGGGGTATATTGCTGCATTCAAGTTCTATCTATTGTGATATATAATATAGAGACACTGACAAAAGATTTTCAATGTTAACAAGCTTTTTATCGGTATTAAGCAAATGCGGTACTCACCGCTCAGACAATCTTCATATATAACGTTTTGTGAAAAATATTATATTCACTTAGTACAAGGGCTCGAATCTTATTTTATCGATTGTATTTTTGTTTTTGTAAAAAATCACTTGTATTACTACACTAATATAACATTCTTAGGAATTGTTATTGTTAGCGGTCTTTTTCATCTTTATTAAGCACTCGCAGCACTCACCATTACGACAATCTTTGTATCTGACGTTTTGTACAAAATATTGTATTCCGTTCCATAGAAATATTTTCTTTATACTTTTCACACTTTCATTTGCTGATCAATTAGCACAAGGCTACCAATTTTATTAAAGAAATCGCTCAAAAATCATTCCTTGGAGTCCTTTTAGGATAATATTTACTTATCGAAAGTTTTCTGCATTTTGATAAACGTAACCTCCTCCTAGATATATCATATAGGTATAATCATGAATAGAATAAGAAATTAAAAAAATTAAATAAGTGATAAGAAAGTTCATCTTTATGTTCTAATACAAAGTAAAATATATGGCTGTCTGATGAATACATTAATGATAAGTAATTATTATCCAAATCAGAAATATTTATACATGAAATTAATGAAAATATTTTGCACAATATAGTTTTGTTAACTCTCCATCACCAAAAGTGCTCGTTTTTCTATGAGTTTGTTATCAATAATTATCACTTAATTAACATAATATTGGATAGTTATGATTTTCTCTTTATATAGTTTTGATAAACATTCCATATTTGGAAATGCAGAACAGTGTAGTTGAAAAAATGGTTTTTGCTTTCTTGAGATGATGCTCTTTTCATGGAGTACATTTTATCGATTGTATTTTTGTTTTTGTAAAAAATCACTTGTATTACTACACTAATATAACATTCTTAGGAATTGTTATTGTTAGCGGCCTTTTTCATCTTTATTAAGCACTCGCAGCACTCACCATTAAGACAATCTTTGTATCATCTGACGTTTTGTACAAAATATTGTATTCCGTTCCATAGAAATATTTTCTTTATACTTTTCACACTTTCATTTGCCGATCAATTAACACAAGGCTACCAATTTTATTAAAGAAATCGTTCAAAAATCATTCCATGGAGTCCTTTCAGGATACCAGCTTTACATATCGAAAGTTTTCAACTTATTGATAAACATAATCCCCTCATAGCTATAATGTCAAATAAATTACTTCCATGAACAGAATATGAAATTACAAACATCAAGGAAGTGAAAAGAAAGTTCATATTTCTTTCATAATACAAAGTAAAATATATGAATGTCTAACGAATACGTGAATGATAAGGAATTATTATCTATATCAGACATATTTCTGCACGTAATTCATGAACATATTTTGCATAATACTTCTGTCACTTAATAACATAATATTGGATAGTTATCATTATCCATTTTTATAGTTTTGATCAAGATTCCACCATTGGATTTTCAGATCAGTGTAGCTGAAAAAATTATTCTTGATTTCTTGTGATCATGCTCTTCGGATGGAGTCCATTGTTTTGATTCTATTTTTCTTTCTGGCCTATAATGCTGCACTCAAGTTTTATCTACTATGACATATCAAGTTAAAAATTACTAGTATAACTACATTAATATAACATATAATATAATAGGAATTTTTATTGTTAGCGAGCTTTTTTTCGATATTAAGCAATCGCAGCACTCACAGTTCAGACAATCTTTATATCTAACGTTTTGTGCAAAATATTGAATTCCGTTCCGTTGAAATATTTGCTTTATACTTTTACATTTTCATTTACCCATCACTTAAGAAATCGCTCAAAAATCATTCCATGGAATCCTCTCAGGATACAAGTTTTCCACTTATTGATAAACATAATCCCCTCGTAGCTATAATGTTGTCAAATAAATCACATTCATGAACAGAATATGAAATTACAAACATCAAGGAAGTGAAAAGAAAGTTCATACTTCTGTCATAATACAAAGTAAAATATATAGATGTCTGACGAATATATGAATGATAAGTAATTTTTATTCTAATCACTGGTCAACAATGGTTTATTTACCTTTGGTTTATGATTAAGTTCAGACATATCTCTGTACGTAATTCATGAAACGATAAATGATTTTGCTTTGACGTTATTTTGGGTGATGTATATTTGTCTTTGAACAATTTTTAACGTATGGTAAATGAAAAGTTTGATGGAATCATATGGTATTGAATAAAACACACTTGAGATTGAAAATTATTACATTTATTTGACTTGAATATCACCCTCACTTACGAATTAAAAAAAAGTCTAAAAAAATCTTTTCAATATAATAATATAAAGCTACTTTTCTGAAATTCGTATCGTAACGAAATTATAGATAGATAATCTCAAAAACTCATGTTATAAACTAATGTAAAGCTCTCTATAAGGTTTTCTTCTCTGAAGGAAAATCTGCCATTACTTAACGGTTTCCCCAAATCTCTCTTTTTGCTCTTAACAATAGTTTCCTGAATTATTCAAAAAACCAAGATGACTTAATTAACATATTTGTTACTACGAGGGTGGCTCAAATATAAATCCAATTTTGCTATAAAAAATTTTATTATTAATTTACAGACATGAATTTTTTCTAGATAGTCTCCGTCTCATATTACACACTTTTACCACCTCTCCAGAAGCTTTCAGATACCGCTTTCGAAAAAATCTTTCGGCCTTTTTCAATAAACTAAATAAAGAATAGTCACATTAGAGCAACAAATTAGAAGATGTTTCAATGTGTCTCAACCCAATTCGTTCAATGTTTATATCGTAAGAAGTGGTCTTCGGATTGGAATATCGCGTCGTGTTGATCTAGGTATTAACGTGTTTTTTAGAAGATTACTATAATACTGCGCATTTACAGTTCACTGCTCAATTGGAAAATCAACCGCAATAACTCCTTTCATGTTGCAAAGCACGGTTTTCTACAGCTTCCCTGCTGACAATGTAACCTTCGTCTGGTGAATTTCTGCTCATAATTCAGAATTCTTTGCACCCATCTTGCTGAAATTTGCGGTTACCGATCCGTTCACGAATAATTTGCTCAGTACTACCTATGCCGATGTCCAGTTCAGTTGCCACCACTTCTAAACCTTTTCGGAAAAGGAACACACACAAAAATTGATAAAGATGCGTTGCGAAACAGACAGTGGTGCATCCTTCCGGTTTATTCCGGTTTATATTAGAGCACGTTAAAAATGTTTCTCCCCACATTCTTCATAGTTTCGTGCTGTATATTTAATTTGGATATATCTGACCTTAGTACAAAATCCTTCCAAGATTCAGATCAGAAACAATTATACCTTTGACGGAATTTATATCTTCAATCAATGGCTGTATTTGAGGATCACCACGTATTTTGCCTTTTTTTCCACTAAACTTTGGAAATTATTTTATAAGTGTATTCAGAGCAATCTCTTTTCTTATGCAATGTTTTGACAAATTACCTAACTTGACATATAATAGTGGTAGTACCATTTTTTCTTTTCGGTTTGTGTTGATCGAAATTTATTCCATTTGTTTCTTTCACCCTGTATTACTTACACTTATAAATAACAAGAAAAGTCAACAGTTTTGACATAAATCACAAAATCATATAGAAGATCAATACATAAAGTAAATAGCAGTTTTATAATAGATTGCAGATAATTTTTACTATCAGAAATCGTCTAAAAGATAAGGTGTTTGCAATTAGGTCAAGAAGTCTACGTTTTTGTTTACCTCAATTCTAACTGAAAATATGAATTAGATTAGTTTAATTACGATTTGGAATATTGATACTCAGTTAATCAGTGGATTTGGATTCTCACTTATATAGTGTGGAAATCACTTATGGAATTAATTTTATTTCTTATTTTTGAGATTTGTGTAGTTCATTAAGTAGATTTGAGTATACAGGAAGATTCAAGTAAGTCTATCATATTCGGTAGTATATTTCACATTTCGAAAACCCCAAAATGAATAATAGTGGGTGAAAATTAGAGTAAATGTAACTAGATATGTCAATAGCACATGCGTTATAGATCTGCGACGTTTCGATCAAATGCCAGCCAGAGAAGTAGCTAGTTTGCTACTGCTATTTTGACGGAATATGTCTGGAAGTTTTTGCCAATGATTCACAGGCGGCAGAGTTCTACAACAGTAGGATACAAAAGTTGGAAACTATGTTACTACAAGTGTCACAATTCTGTTGTTGTTTAAAAAATAGCTGGAAGATTGCTTTATTTGTTACCAACAAATATGTTCCTAAAAGTGTCAATGGAGAAATCAACTTTCTGAATGTACCTGGTATTAAAAATTTTCATCCAATATATACAATTGATGTGATATCAAACAAATTTTTAGAACCTGTCTATCTTGCTACTGACCATATTACTATATTTCTACTTATGTCAAACGTTGTTCAAAATTTTGTGTGGAAGATTTTAGATTTTTTTAGTTTTACTTGAGGTCTGCAATACTAGTGCTGTGTACAGATTCTTTGTTCTTGAGATATTCGCAGATAAAATTTTAAGGATATCAGTTCTGACGATCAAGCAGCTCACTAGATATTATTTCATTGTCCAATACATTTGTTCAAAATCTTAACATACTATTTTAATGGAATATGGCTGAGAGTTTATTCCATACCAGCCTCATGATCTTGTTCCTAGCGATTTTCATGTTTTCTCAAGAAATTTCTGTCCTCCGGTGTGCATTTTGGCAACGTCGAAGATCTAAAGATACAGTGATTCACAGGCGGTAGAGTTCTACAACAGTAGGATACAAAAGTTAGAAACTATGATACTACAAGTGTTACAATTCTGTTGTTGTTTAAAAAATAGCTGGAACATTGCTGTATTTGTTACCAACAAATATCTTCATAAAAGTGTCAATGGGGAAATCAACTTTCTGAATGTGCCTCGTATTTATAATTTTTCTCCAAAATATACAATTGATTTGATATCAAACAAATTTTTAGAACCTATCTGTCTTGCTACTGACCATTTTACTATATTTCTACTCATGTCAAACGTTGTACAAAGTTTTAAGTGAAAGATCATAATTTTTTTTGTTTCACTTAAGATCTGCAATGCTAGTGCTGTGTACATATTCTTTGTTCTTAAGATAATCGCAGATAAAATTTTAACGATATCAGTTCTGGCGATTAAGCAGCCTATTAGATATTATTTCATTGTCCAATCCATTTGTTTAAAAAAATCGTTCTTAAAATGACTGGCACCAATTTCTATGTTATCAAATTTTGCGATAGATTTGAACATAATTCCACGGAATTTCTGGCAAAGTTTGGTCCTACAAATAAAGTATTTTGACAACGGCACAAAGGGTAAGAGTCAATGGAAGATGAAACACTGCGATATAAAAACCAACGGAAATATCGACAGAACCCGGAAATTCATCCTATTAGATCGTCAGATACCAATTAAAATGATTGGGGAACATTGGATGATAGAGACGCTATTCTTCAGCAGATTTTGATTGATGAACTGGGAGGCAAAGGTCTGCGCAATTCCAATAAACGCGATTTTGGTCACTAAAAACATTCCTGTAGCTTTAGCTTAACCTCCTTATTCACCAGAAGTGACCTTTTCCACTTTTTTTTTTAAATGAAAATTCATTTAATGGAATGTAATTTTTTAACGTAAGAACGCATTGAAATATTTGCAACCGATCAGCAGAAAGCTAGCTCTGTATCAGGGTCCTACTACTGCTAAGAGAAGTGATAGAACCGTCTACAGCGCTTCGTGGTTTCCTAAGAAAATTACTATGAAGGCAACATACAATTTTAAGTCTACTAATAACAAACTAATCCAAAAAATCAGTCTCATCATTTAATTTTCACACCTTGTAGGCTAGTTATCTTAAGTAACACTTCGTTTCGATAGATGCTTCCCCATTTTTATTTATAAATAATATGAGACTTGCATTAATAGTCACCTTTGGAGGATAGTATTAAATTTATATCACACGTATCCAATCACGATTCTCTAATATATACAGTTTTGTCCGTTCACCTCCCAGTTCAAGGTGAATGATAATTTATTAGAAAAAATATACCTAATGATGTTCCATTTCTGTTTAATCCATTCATCAGTCTTTTATCATAGAATTACATTACATCGTGTGGATCGTCTTGAATTGCCTCGTGCAAAAGTTGGAGTTTCTTTTTATGGTATTATTTCAACTAGTAGTTTCATGTGATTATGAGACAGAACTCTGTTAGACCCACACAACAAAATATTTACTTCCATATCATCCTTAACGCAATGTGGTTTCAGAATTATTTGAAATATCTATGAATTTTAGATGAATTTCAGAGACTGTAACTTGCGAAATATGAGTTAACTGGTTGGTCATTAGTTTCGCTATTGAAATGGATACGTAAGTCCTACCGTATAGGATATGGTGAATAAAAATAAATTACATAAAACTATTTCAAAGAGTCAAACTCTTGGTGTGATCGCTAATACAGCTGAATATATGAGGCGACGAAAGTTCCATTAGATAAGTTATATGAAGTTTCTCAAAAAAGAAAACAACTACTTTTCTCGCTAATACGAATATTGAATTACAACTCCTCTGAAGAGCGTGATATCAATAAACTTTTTTGTCGATATCAACATCTCCAATGGCTCACAATTACAAGAAAAGGTTTGTAATAACAGAATAGTTTCGACGTTTAACGTCTTATCAGAGTTGTATAACTGGCGCCATCCTCATATCCAACTGCGAACCATTGGTCAGGTAGAAATCTAGCTTAGTCGTCGATAATGTAATTTTCCATCAAAATATTTTAATATATTTGACACACCTATATAGTTTTATTTAGTGTTTCATGTTACAGAAGATTGATTAATACAATTAATAATAATATGAGTATAAACATCTTGATCATTCTTATTACCATAGTGAGGTTATCTTCGGTATAGGCACCATTGCCATGGTTACCGCGGTGTTTTGCTTTCAAAACTCTCTTCCGTATTTCAATCGTCCGCCATACTTCACCTTTAGCTCGCAAACTCCGAGCAGAGTATATGGATGTGCTCAAAGATTTTCAGCTTGTAGAAGCTACGATACGCAGCATCGAGGAAGAACAAGTCAACAGAACTGACATCTCTATGTAACTTTTTAACAAAGCGGCTAACTTAGCGGAAGAAATAGGCACAGTAATTTAAGTACCTAGAACAATTAGACAAAAAAATATTGCTTCACGGTGTAGATTCCGTTTCTGGATTTTGTAATAAATGAACTGACAGTAAGATTCTCCAAGAAGATGATAGAATATGTACGAAAACTTCAGCACTTGGTAATACTAGATTTGAATGATGCATACATACAAATTCAATCAATCAAATATAAAGAAACTTTTTTTTGTTTTTGTGCCCTGAAAAGTGAGCTGCAAATTAGGAAACAAAATTGGATGTCAAATCCTGAAAATAAGAGTACTACTTCAACTTTTAAGCACCTTTCATGTATCTACCAGTAGAATTGAGCGATTTTTTTCAGTTTTGCGTTTTTGAAAAACATATTTACGCAGCTCAATGACTGAAGAAAGACTAAATAGTCTCGCCATAATGGTTAATAGTATATTTCTAGCAAAATGAAGGCTGAAGAAGTCTTGGATGTTTACATTCGAAATCAAATTATTAGTTCAGTTTCTGTAAAATCTTAGGAATCAAAAAGTTCAAGTGTTGGGACAAACAACCAGAGAGAGGATAAAGGATAGGTTACAAAATAGCTATCAAGCCTATGAAAGACACAAGAATTTACTAAAAACAAAAACATAACCAAAGAAAACAAAATAAAAATGTACAAAACCCTAATAAGAACCAGTAATCACATATGCGATGGAAACAACAGTAATAAACAAAAGAGAAGAAGAAAAACTTAAAAGAACCGAAAAAAAGATGAGAACTATAACAGGCCCAAACATAACAGAGAAAGGAGAAAGAAGAGCAAAGAGAAACGAAGAGGTAGAGAGAGAGCTGGGGAAGGAGAATATAGTGAGATACATAAAAGCATAAAGGCTCAACTGAGCCGAGCACATAATGAGAAGAAAACCAATTGAAATAATCAAAAGAATAACGCAATGGATTCCATTGTGGCCAAGGAGAAGGAACAGGTCGAGAAAAACTTGGAGAAATGAAATAGAGGAAGACAAAAGAGCACTCAATATAGAAAACTGAGAGCAAAATGCCGGAACCGAAAAGAATGGAAATTAATAACAAAAGCAAAAAAGAAAATCTTATGCACCTTTCTTGTTTCTACCAATAGAGTAGAGCGATTTTTTTCAGCTTTCAGTCGCTGAAAATCATATTTACGCAGCTCAATGACTGAAGAAAGACTAAATAGGTTCGCTTTACTCGTTAATAGTAAATGAAGGCTGTAGAAGCCTTGGATGTTCACATTCAAAAGCACACTATTAGTTCTTAAGTTTCTGTGAATAATATACATGTAAAAAGTATTATTTTCAAATTTGAAAGGTAAAATTAAAATCTTAAGAATCAAAAGTCAAGCCCAGGCGATAAAGGTATATTAGAGCAGTAAATGGTTATTATCACTATCGGTGTTTTTGGAAGGAATATCTGAAGAAATGTAAAAAAAGAAAATCGCAATGAGATAAATAAAGAAAATTACAAAAAGTAGTTGCTAGAGCATTAATACTTATTATAACTAACTTGCCACTGTGCTAGTAATGGACATTGCTTCTTATAATTTTGTTGCCTTGTTGTCAGCTGTTTTTACTGTTCGTGGGAGGAGATGACATCAATTAAATTTTGCGAAAGGCAACTAGATTGGTAGAATATATTTTTCAATCTATCTACGAGCGTTATGGAAATTTCATAATCTTCTTGGCGGTTATTCAGGTAAATTCTGAATGAAGATCTATTAACTATAAGCGGGTTTACGTAGTCTGAACACCAAATTTTATAGGTTAATAGTGATGGAAATTGTTGACGCAATCTAACAATTTATTATATTCATTAATATTTTGGCGCACTTTTCAGCATTTCTGTGTACAATTCAATTAAAAGATGAAACTTTCTCTCTTAGTTTATCACACGAAAATGGTATTGTCAGAGAAAAAATGTATTGAAACTCAATTTCATTAGAAAGTGAGGATACAATGAGGGGTGTGTACTTCATTTAATATAAAATATCCGTAATATCACATTTCACAGGGTATGTTAGTAAGATCTTCCATAAATTTTGAGAATATGGAATATTGCTCGGAAGTGGTCAGCATCATTTTTGAAACGAAGGTAAAGGATGGACATTGCAAAACCATGCACACTTAGCAACGGTTTCAGTGGCCCAAAATTAGTGAATAGAAGTGCACAGTCGAATTATTTGAAGCTGGCGGAAAACAGAAAATTATCTCCCATGTAAGGTATACCTTGTCGAAAAGCTTTTACAAGATAACCTTGACAGGCGTGTGTATTTTAATGAGGAAATGATGAAGAAATGTAAAAATAATGAGATTACATTAAATAAACTTTTTTTGATGACTATATTAGGCTTATTAAACTTTCGTGAACCACGTGGGACTCAATAAACCCGAACAGACGAAAAAAAAGTTGTTTATATATTCTATATTTCCGCGCGAATACTATGAAATCTCACGTAGATGGAGTTTAGACGTTACCTATAAAAATGATTTGATAGTAGGTAATATCATAAACCTCAAATGAAGACCATTTCCTTTGTTTTTGTCAATGCTCAGTGATGCAGGAACCAACGCTTTGAGTTTATTTATGTTCAATAACAACAGTCGAGCAGAAGTGATTTGGGAATTGATTAGAGTTCGGATTACGTAAGAAATCGCAAAGAAAACTCGAAGAGATTTTCACAAACCTCGCATGACTTTTTTAGTGAATCACATATTAAACTATAGAAGAACACGCCAAGAACTATAACAAACTGTTCGGAGTGCGCCAGGAGAAAATATCGAAAGACCAAGTACGGTTGCAAACGATGTGTACCAAAATATTACATCACTCAATAAGTCGTGTGATTGACATAGATGGTGCTGCCATTTTCAAATTCATATAACGTTTATGAAGTACTAACTTTCCAAATACTATTTGTACAATTTTATGACATTTCGATCAGTCAGAAGGGAGTAGCCATTTAAGTGAAACTATTTTTGTTATTTTCGAGAAAATGGATTTATAACAATTTCGTAAAAATAGATACGTAACTGGGAAAGTTATGTTATGTAAGTATATTGTAAGATGCTCATGGTATATTGTTCATCAACTATCTCCAAAAAGGAGAGATAATCATTAGCGAATACTTCATAGAGTTGTTGTATCAATTGTAGGCAAAGAATAGCTTCTTATGCGGAAGAAAAAAACCACTATTCTACCATCGATTCACAAGTCTATGACAACGATGATTGAATTGATGAATTACACATCGAATTACTTCCTCATCCACCATATAGTCCATATCTGGCCCCCAGTGACTACTGGCTATTCTTTGATCTCGAAAAAATGCTCACTGGTAAGAAATTTGTCTCAAATGAAGAAGCAATTGCTGAAATTGAAGCCTATTTTGAGGCAAAAGACAAATCCTTCTACAAGCACGGCATGAATTACATCGATTTTTGGTCAAAAATGTGTTTTCCTTAGTTAGTCACACGATTTATTGAGTGATGTGTTATTTACAGCACGTTTATTTTTTTGGGAAAATTGTAGTGATTTGAATCAACTAGCATCTCAAGAATACTTGTTATGTTTAGTAATTTCTATTTTATATTTGTTTCTTACCTCATCAGGCCCTCGAATGTAGGGCATTAAGAGCTAGTCAATTTTTTTTCTTGAAGTAAGCCAAAAAAGATTTTCTCTTAGTGGGAAAAATGTGCTATTTTTGTTACAATGCCTAAAAGCATTAAACATTTCCATAATATTTCACAAATTCATTTTAATCGAATTCTCCAATAGTCCCGAAACAATGATACATAACATCAATAACAAAAAAATATCTAGTAACTCTAAAAAATTGGATTACGATGGGTCCAGGAAACGCCACATAGCTATGGAAGGAATTTCCATTCACATAATAAAAACTAGTAGAGATTCCATTCCAAGTTGAGTAGGAATGCTGTTAACGGTTTCAAATACGAGAAATGTGAAATTAGTGTTTTTTATAGTTGCTGTTTGAAGAGAAATAATTTTATTCCGGACATTATACACGCAACAATGTATTGCAAAATATATTTTACAGTGAAATTCAGTCAGAGAATGTGAAATATTCTGCCAAGATGGTTTTTTCTACCACACTAGATATTCTGTTAGTTATAACAGAAAATATTTTCTGAAGGTCACTATCCATGTTTTTGACTGCACAATCAAGTTCTTTTAGAATATCAAGAAAAACCGGTGCGTTCACTTTTAACGTTATTAGTTTTATAGTCTTCTTTATTTATATTTCTAGATACACACCAAGCAAAAAATGCTTATTGTGCATAACTATTTACATAATTGGTCTTATATAAAGTAATCGAAGATATACCTGCCAATAAATATTTCTAGCGCTAGATATTTCAGAAGAAAAAGAAAATTGCTAGTTTTTTTTCGAGGCCTATATTGAGAACTGTGATATACGAGGAGATATCCAAAAGTAACCGGAATAGCATTGCCATGGGTGGAGCTTTTGTAGTACTGATTTCTGCCGCTAGGGCCTGCCTAGTGCAACTCGTCGCCAGTTCAGTTCCGCACGGGCCGTTGACCTGCCACGTTCTGTTCGTCACTAGTGACCGTTTTTGCTGGTGCTGTTTCACTGCTGCTTCGTTTTTTTATTATGACAAATTTAAGTAAGCAGCGTGCCGCTGTTGTTTTCTACTCGGTAAAAACGCTGCTGAAACTGTTTTAATGTTGAAAACTGTTTACAAATATGATGCTATGGGGAAAACTCAAGTGTATGAGTGGTTTTCTCGATTTAAAAATGGCGATATGTCGTTTTTTAAAAGAATTCGACAGCTTGTGCGCACAGACCGTCGACAGACAATAGATCAACTGTCTGAAATCAGTGGAATATCTTGGAGCTCGGTTCAGTAAACAGGTGACTGGTTATTCCACCATGACAACGCATCTGCACCCTCAGCCATCACTGTTAGCCAGTTTTTGGTTAAAAATAACATGGTTCCGCTGCCCCACGCACCTTACGCGCCTGACCTGGCTCCGGGCGACTTTTTCTTGTTTCCACGCATGAAAAGGCATGAAAGGACGGCGATTTGAAAACATTGAAGACATCAAGAAAATAACAAGACAGGAGCTTGCAGTGGAAGCCCCGCTGGGACATACATAACAAAACATATACGAAATGAAGATATACGAAGAAGAAGAGATCGACTATACTTATTCTGGTACGGACATGTGAAGAGGATGGAGCAGAACGATTTTTATTCATTTTTGTGTACAAGGATCTTGTGATGCGGCCAGTATTATGGTGGTATTTACATTGTTGTCAGATCTTTTTCAAAATCATCAAGAAATATTTATTATTTTTCATTAAAAAGATAAAAAGAGTTGTGTTTATTGAAAGTCATATCGAATCATTTATCTGAAAAAGAACGAAATCAATGATTTAGAATATATTGAAAGGCGTAGAAATCAACAAAAAACGAGGAATATCTTTAATAATTTATAATATTTTCGAAATTTTCGCACATTTTGTTTGACCTCAGAGGTTATTTTGTTAATTTGTTAATTTCTTCCGTTATTCTAGCATTTAAATCTGCAATATTGTCTGGTATACCAAAACATACCTTAGATTTTGTATAGCCCCATAATAAGTAATCGAGAGGAGTCAAATCTTGGGATCTAGCCAGCCATTCGATCGTTCCATGTCTTCCAATCCAGCTATTGGGAAAAAAACCCTTTAAATAATTTCTAGCTGTAAGTGGAGCTCCGTCTTGTTGGTAGTGAATAGATCGATCTATCTCATTGGGATGATCAACATCAGGAAAAAGTCTTTGTAATGTAGGCACTAAGAAGTTAATAAAAAAATCTAGATAAACCTCACCATTAACTGTGCCCTAAAAGAAAAGAGTGCCAATAATTTTATTGTTAATGATACCAACCCAAACGTTCACTTTTTTAGGATATTGAGTGAGAGCATCACACATCAAGTGAGGATTTCCTCTGTTACATTATCTACAGTTCTGTTTGTTAACCGTTCCGTTCAAATAAAAAGTCGTTTCATCAGAAAAAAAATTATTTTGTTTATGAACTGCAAATCTGCGTTCATTCTGTCCATCATCAATACACATACACATAATTCACTTACAAGTTCTCGAATTGTCTAATGCGGATTTTCCTCAAACTCTAGAAGTAAATCTAACTTTTTTTCATCAGTAAATTGAACATTTTTACCTCGTTTCCCAATATTGTTAACATGTCCAGTTTCATGAAAATATTTCCCAATTTTTAACTGTAGACTGCGAAACGAGATTTTTTATTGTCACAACCAATCATAATAAGAATGTCTATTCTTTGAGTCTCGTACAAATGAACCATAATTAAATTTAATATTCGAACAAATATTATGCTGGTGTCTTTTAGTAACTTTAAATACCTAAATGACAGCAACCTACTAGATTCATATCAATTGTTTATTTGGCTTTTTGAGTAATATAACCCCTGAGGTTATACAAAATGTTGTACGATGATTCCAAAATCGCCGGTTATTGTCAATAAGTGAATGATGGTCATTTTGAACATTTAATTTAATTGTAAAGTACATTTTACATTATTATCTTCATTCTACGCAAAGTATTGTGATAGAGACATTATCAAAATTTCACATCCTTTTTTTTTCAAGGAACCCTAAAAGATCTCTCTATCATTGTAATCTGATCATCACGAGTATTACGATCAATGAGCAATTTTGTTCTATCTTACTATAAATGTCAATAAACTAAGAGTATTACTCAGTAATATGTAAAATTCTTTGCTTTTACACTAAGAACTTACATAACTTACTCAAAAGGCTTAGTCCTCTTCAGTCTTCTCTCTCGATTCGTGTTTTCGAGGAGGATTGCACCAAATTTGAAAAACTTTGTATTGATGAGCAGAGGACTAAAATCCTTTTCCACCAAGGTGCCACACGATCCCCTATCGTATTTAAAATTTTCGAGGTGGTGCTCATAATTCAGAGGGTGCTAGGCAGAAAGGGGATAATATTTTCACACTGTAAATTGTCAATTTAAGAATAAAAATCAACTTGTTTCAGGTTTTTTTTTTCATATAGTATTTATTCCATACATCTCTCTCTATACATAAAAAGTCTGAAATTAACCTAAAATCAATTTTTTTTGCTTAAATTCTCAATGAAGTACTACTTGGAATATGATAGAATCATAATGTATTTTGTAAAAAGACATAATATTCTAGTCACATAATATTGCTTTATGGTTTATTAAAGTCACGTAAACTCGATAACACATCATTATTTTGATATATTAACATCGACATAATGTTTTATAAAAATATGTAACAGTTTTGTATTTACTAATAATACGATATTTAAATATATTATAAAAATTTTTCATCGTGATAAGGTACTAATGTTTTTGTGATACGGGAAGTATTTGTCATTCAATATCAATATGCATAATTAGCGAGGTGAAGTTTTAACTTAACTTCAATATAATTTGAAAAGTGTATTTGGAATAATCGCACAAGTGAATGTAAGTTAAATTCATTTAATATTTATACGTGTGAATTTTGTCAACTTCTCTGCCCAAAACGGCAAAAGTTCTGTTTCTGATTAAATTCCCAATTATTATGTACACGTAGGAAAATCAATTTCCACACAACACTTACATTGAAGCATCAATCAACATTGAATTGTAAAATGATAATTAGTTTAATGATAAACGGAGTGATGGATAACTAACACATATGTTAAAGGTGGATTGAATAGAATATAGCGGTATAACCAAATATATCGCCTAAATAGTAATATGCTAGGATAATATGTTATAGTTATATATGTTACAGACCGTTTATGAAAAATAGACCATAAATAAAAGGACTAGTCAGTATAGAAAAGGACTGAGGATATTAGTCTATATGTGTAAGGAACTGTCTAGTCCGTTTGTAAAAAGTCTAGTCTATTTATATACGGCCCAGCTGAACCTACGCCATATGTATATTTCTAAGATATTTAAACACAATTTTTTTATTTATTTATTAAAGAAATGAGTTATACATAAAAATACGTACGTAAAGAATACAAATCAGGACATTTAATTTTTTTTATTTGTTTGTACAACTTAATCTATTATGTCATTTAGAATTACATAATACATTACCTTTTTGACAAGCACATTTCTTTTATTGACATTTACCCTTACAATTACATTTTTTAAAACCTTGCCCATGTCCTGTCGATTGAGTAGTAGCCACCGATCTAAGAGGTATTTCCCTGTCTTTGGAAACTTCTTCAATTTTCAAAATTTTGGTATCACTCCTTGTTTTGTTCCCAAGCGGTAAAACCCATCTTATGTGGCTTCCAGTAATCCAGCTAAAACTGACCTAGCATCTCCTCTGCCTCGATCGACGTCTGGAACGGGAATTCTTATTGTTGATCCAATTTTCGGTTTTAGATGGATGCTATCTATTATTACTTTAATTCGTTTCGTCTGTAGCTTTTCTTGCCATTGCTATGTTTCTGTTTCTAGTGCAAAAACGGCAAATATTTTCCGAACATGGGTTTCCAACATCGAAACCTTCTTCATTCACGGGATTGAAACAAGTACTGCATATTGAACATGCAATTTCTTGACTATTATCATGATTTTCCGCTAATACTCCTTCCAGCTGCTCTTCTACGACCTCTTCTGTTTCTGTAACAATTTCTATTTCCGATTAATGTGATTGCTCGATTTCTGCATTGCCGGCAATGTCAGCATGAATGGAATTAATATCAGCGTTATATGCAGGGCCCCCGTAAGGACTACTGGCGGCTGTGTGCAAACAACTATTTTGGCTTTCCTGAGGCATTTTGGATAAGTAGTTAGATAGGTGCTTGAAATAAAACAAAAAACTGAACTGAACTAGAAGTCACATTTATTTGTAGATTAAAATATAAAAATTGATCAAACAGAATCAAAACAAACAAAATAAATTCTTGTTTACATCCATTTTGAAGCGTTTATTCAACTAATGAGGTATAGACACGTTGTTTATAAATATACTATAAAATAAGCCAAAACTAAAAATCACATTTTTTTAGAAACAAATTAAAGAAATATTGCCTGTAATGTTTATATATGACTCAACTTCAGTCTTTATCAAAATATTTTGATAATTTTTTATCAATCTTACAAAAATTAAAAAAAAAACTAATTCAGTCGTTCTTCGAGAAAAAAAACGTTTGAAAAAATCGCTGCCACTCAATTTGAATCCGAAAATATTATCATACTCATTCAATAAGTCAAATCGATATTTTAGAGGACTTAAAGTTTATTTATAATTTTTAAGAAAAAACGAATTTTAAAGGTGGTTTTTCGTTTATGAAGGGTCTCATCTCGATGTTCATAGTCAGTTTTGGTTAAAAATCTCTCCTCACCGTTAGTAATTATTTTTTTTAACCCTGGGCTTTGGCGTTTCTGAAGTATAGCGCCTGTGCATATATAATAGCGGGGGCCCTAGTAATATGTACTACTTGTGAGGAATATGTGAAATAGTGCATAATATTTTCAAATTAAGTTACAGAAATTTGATTTGTTCGTTTTCAGTAAAAGCTTTGCAAAACATTTCCTAGATAAAAATAAGCCGATTTAATTGAACTCACCCTAATTCTTGTTTTTTTTCGTTATAAATTCAAAACGGGTTTTGCGATTTCCATCATGTTTGACATGGCTAGTGATTATTATTAGAAGAATAGTTGTATTTGCTTCTCTCAACCTTTTTTTCTCAGTACTTTTTACATTTTTATATAGCTGTTACTACAGAAGGGTTCAGGTCCAATGAAGGGCTAGTCTTCCTGTGGTTTAGCGAGCTTATCAGCTATTTCATTTCACTCCACTCCAGTGTATCTTGGAATCCATTGTAGGGTAACTTTATTTTTTTGCCCAGCTCCTTCAATTTCTTCTGTTTGCGATAGTACCTCTCCAGATTGAACTGGACACTTGTTTCAATTACATGAAATTCTAATTAGAAAATGCTTTGTGTGTGGCCCAGGCTTTCAGAGTGTTTGGTACTGAGCCCTTACACTCCTATTCCGGCTCTGTCTGCAGTTTTGATCCATCCGTATACCATTTAATGGCATTCCTGTTCTTATCTTGAATAGTATTTTGATCTCCCTTACTTCTACAGCTTAGTATTGAGGTAAATTTTTTCTTTGGCGATTCCGTCTCCGAGTCTCTGTTTTTTCGCTTCCCAGTACTATGTGGAGAGGTGGGACATTTAGAATCACTCAAGTGCCTTTGGGAGATTGTTCCTCGTGGTATCCAGACCAGTTCTAGTACCTCATATGAAATGATTGGTCCCACAATTGCTGTGCGCATCCACAGTAGGATCTTTGGATTACAAACCCAATTCCTTCCTACGAAGTTTCTAAGCATCATCAGCGCTTTTGATCTCCTTTTCGTGTTTGTATCCAGAGAAGTTGACTATCTAGTGTGAGTTTCAGATATTTCTGTTCAGTTTTTTTCTCAATTACTTTCCCGTCCAGCTTGATTAGGCTAGATTAGGTTAGGGCTTGAGGTTGAGTGTTTTCTTCCTATTAAAGGAAATTAGGTTGACCTTATTCGGGTTGACGTTTAGCCTAACCGATCATAATAAACATAGAAAACTTCTTAATCTAATAGAAAATGTTCTTATCGATGAATTTTTTGTCGTTGGGGTGGTTTTTGATAGAAAATACCTTACAAACGTATATTGTAAAAAGTAATTGATACGTGATATTCAATTATCGTTTTTATATTTCACTGAATCATTTTGATTTTTTTAAAATTATTTCATTGTGTCAACAACCTCATAAAGGGTAGTTTATAATTGTTGAATTATTGCAATTGAATATTTATTATACAGTAGACTACTAAAATTATTTTAATAAACCATATAAATGCGTTATTTAAAAATTTAAAGACAAAAAAACTAATTTTTTCTTAATTTATTATTGAAGGTTAAAAAGTTGCAAATATTATATAAATAACAACAATATTAAAATAAATTTATTGTCTAGATTTATATGCCATTTCAATCAACAAAAAACAAAATATCTTTGTTTATAGTTTTAAAATTCCATTTTAATTTTATTTAAAATTTAACAAATTGGAAGTATTTGATCTAGAGAATGAACTTGATCCTAGATTCTAATAAAGATCCGTTCGGTATAAAAGAGATTGTAGATCTTACTATATTTCCAACGACGTACACTTTACTTCTGGAAACGATGCAAATCAGTTGCAATACATGAAATATATTACCTCATTATTTGATGAGTCTTTATTATATTTCAGGTAGATATGAATAAAGAGCTCCAGACAGACCAAGCGGTGGATACATTCCAATCTCAGCATTGTTCAAATCATGCATTTGACTTAGCTAATAATCATCATGGACATTTAAATCTTGCATTTGAGCCATCTAGTAAAGCTTCTAGCAGAAAAGTATCATCAGTATCATCGCATATAGAAGAGTCATCAGTAATGAAAAAAAGTCAGATGCATAAATCGAATTCAGGTGAGTGTTTTCACAGTTTAATAACTATTGCCATAAGTAGACATAATGTAAATGTAACACAATATTGGGTACGGTATGTTTCTGGCTAGTTTTTAAAATTTACAATTATTTATTTTTGATTTTATACCCGCAGTTCTTCTATTGCATGTTTTATGCCGAAAATTCTGTGGAGGATTTTGAGTAGCTTGTGGATAAATTGGTTAAGAATCATTAGAAGCGCGAGAAGAGGAAATATTTTCTTTCATTTTTATATTCTGAACTGTTTGTTGGATTGGTACATACTTTAATGAATTACCAAGAAAAGGATAGTAAAGCAGGCAAAAAGAAGAATGAAAAAGACAAAGCAAAAGATAACTAAGGAGAAGATATGAAGAAAGATGATATGGATTTTCCAAATTTTGTTATTTTTTAATCTATCTCCCCACAATTAAGAGACAAATATGTGGAATTTACCGAAAGAACAGATCCAAATGCACCTCCAAAATTTACATCCAACATTGATGGGCCTAATGCCGCTTCCGTACCTAGAAGACGAACTCCGCATTCATTCCATACTTTGTTCTGTAGAGGATGCTCTAAATACGACTGTTTCTTACATGGACTGCAAGCTTATCAACCTAGACCGAATTTACAAATTTACAAAAAAGACAGGACATTTAAAATCTCTTACTGAACCATGTACAGCTGACTGCTTGCTGATGTTGTAAAAAAACGTTGGTTGCCAAAGCTAAACCGAAAGAAGAATGTGAAAAAGAGAAGGAAAAAGGAGTGAAAGCAAAAGTGACTAAAACAGATGGAGAAACCTCTAACGAATTAAAAACAAACTGCGTCGAAACTAATCCAAGAGAATGGATTGTGTGTGGATTCTGGAAACGAAGCTAGATCAGAAGATAGTAACGCTAGTGATAAATATAAAGATAATGAATGAATGAATTTAGACCTCGTTTTCCACTACGACATCGTATAGTTTGTTAGGGCTGATGTGAACTAATGATCATAAAGAATGGACTGGCTAGAGTTTTTCATAAGGTTTTTCTCAATAACTATTGATCAAATTATGCTAACCAATACCTACCAATAAGTGTATCATTTTGTTCGAAAAGAATCATCTGATAATTCTAGATACGTGATTATACTCTTCCTCTTTAAAAAAAAAAAGAAAAAGCATCGCTTGTGGTCAATAAACTGCCGTAAGATTCAACTTAAAAAAGACTCTAATAGTAATTACGTTTAAATTTCATTTCGGATAAAACTGTGATCATAACTGTCCTTGAATCGGTGCCCAGAACTTTTGCGAGAAATTCTCTAATAGCAGTTCAGATTGTCAAAATAGATTTCTTGGTTGTAGGTGCAAGGCACAGTGTAACACCAAACATTGTCCTTGTTATTTGGCTGTAAGAGATTGTGATCCTGATCTTTGTCAAACTTGTGGTGCTGCTCATTTTGACAACACGAAAATTACATGTAAAAATGTAACCGTTCAGAGAGAACTACACAAACATTTGTTGAGGGCTCCGTACGATGTAGAAGTTAGGGGTATATTTTCCAAAAGACAGTGCTCAGAAGAACAAATTCATCTCTGAACATTGCGGGGAAATAGTTTCTTAAGATGAAGCTAATAGAAGAGAAAAAGTATACGATAAATAAACGACGTGCATTTTTCTTTTCAAGTGAATAATGATTTCGTGGTGGATGCTACAAGAAAAGGAAATAAAATAATATTTGCAAATCATATGATTAATCCAAACTGTTATGCCAAATTGATGATGGTTAATAGCGATCGCTGAATTGGGATTTTTGCCAAAAGACAAATTCAGCTAGGAGAAGAATTATTCTTTGATTACAGATATGCACTTAGTGAGCAACTGAAGTTTGTAGGAATAGAAAGAGATATGGAATTCTTATAACCTTAATCATTTTATTTTCTACAATACTTTCATTTAGACTGTTCTTTGTTATTTCTAAAAAGTTCATATTTTGTTTTGGAAGTTTTGAAACTGAAATATATTCATTGTTTACAATGGCGGTTTAATGAAAGTTTGACTTTTCAGAAATTAAAATTTTTGATCATTACTTTGTTTTTGATGCTGTTTGTCCAAATTGCTCCTGAGCATGGTACTAATTTATTCCCAGGACTGTTCCGCAAATTTTTCATTTGGCAATAAAAGAACATCTCGTCCGTGCATGGTCGAAGCTTCTTATTCTATTATTATGGTCGAATTCAAATCTTCCATGTTATTAATTTTCAGTTTCCAAAGTTCCTCAAACGGCGATCAGAAAACTGCGCGTAGTTTTGGGTATTTTGATACAGAGGGTGTTCCGGGACCTGATGCAAAAAAATTCGTGAGTGAATATATGACGTGAAAATAATGTCCATTTAGTGTGTTTGATGAAAAAAATAATTCCACACTACTATTTGGACAAGAACGGCTCATGCGCAATGGTTAACAATCCGTAACTTTTACAGGGACAACCTATACAATCAAAAGATAGCAAAAATGAATGATCCAATCGATTTTTTAACAAAAAGATAAAATATATGACTTGTAGATTTTTAAATTTTTGCAGATACCAAAGAAACCGAAAATTATCATAAACTGTGATTTTTTATCGAAAATACTTGCAGAAAGCTTAAAAACACAATTAAAAATTTGTAAATTCTCACGGTACACTACTTGAATGATCGTGTTCCTATCAGCCACACATCCTTTCTGATCCAAAACACAGTGAACATGATTTTTTGAGCAGAAATTGTTTCTTTCATTTCACTTTCGTTGGAGACGAATGCTTCTAAGATTCCCGTATGTTAAAAATTTTTCCTCGTCTGTGACGATATGGCTTCAATCATCGCCCTAGTTGTTGTATCGCTCAAGAAAGACCAATTCACGAACTTTACTCTCTTCTGACAATTTATTTGGCACCCGGACGATATTATAAATTTTTACTTTTTCACATTACTGCCCACTTATTACTGCTGCGGAGTAGTTTTAAAATGGTATTAACTTCAAAAAGACATCTTCTATGTTTAATAGTTTTGGTAATAATATTGAATACAAAGTATTGTATAAAATTTCGAAATGAAAGTACTATTTACTTCATGAAAATATAATTATTTTATATGGAATATTCCAAATAACTTAACAAAATATTAGATACAATCTTCACCTTCTGAATAAAAAGCTAGATTTCAAAAATCTATTAGATCTAGAATACAATTATGAATATTATAAATCATCTTTTGGTGTGTGATAAATCCACGTAGTTTTCTTATTTTCAAATTATTATGACTAATTGTTACCGTTTAATTATTTTTTAGAAAAAATGTTGAACTTAAACAGTCAAGACTTATACGCCAGTCATGAAAATGAAAGGTATGTATCTGGAAAATCGTTTCGAATCGTGTCATTCATTTGTCCTTTACTTTCCTATATAGTGTAAATTTCTTATTCTAAAAAATACGGTTTTGAATTTAGTTGAGGACCGGTTATATAGTATTAAAAATTGGTTATACGAGGGTGGTTCCTGAATTTCTCAACCCAATTTGTTCAACGTTCCCATCGTAAGCCGAAATGTACGGGGTCTAGAGTTGTCTTTAGGCAATGTCGCACTATGGATTAGAATATCGCATCGTTTTGATCTGTTGACAGGTTTCATCGTGTTTTTTAGGAGGTTAATATAATACTTTGGCTCATATATCGTTTTTAAGTGAGAAAATTAACGGCAATGACTCCTCTTATGTTCCATAATATGGTACACAACACCTTTTTCGTCCACAATGTAACTTTCGCTTTAACTGGCGTGCCTTCGGCTTTCTTTTTCCTTTTCATAGATGCGCGTCCACCCTCCGGAATATAGTGGTGCGGGAGATGCGTGCTAACTTCCCAACGTGTTAATTTCTGCTCAAAATTTAGAAGCCTTGATACCCATCTGGCTGAAATTATTTCGTCAATACTACCTACGATGATGCTCAATTCTTCAGCCATATCGTGTATAGTAAGTACTATGTCGATCTTCCAAAATGAGTTTTTCTGTAGCGCTGACGTTCTCATAGAGATTTTTTCTGGGGCGCTGCGCATGTGGCAAGTTTACCTCCGCTTCTCGGCTTTCCCGGAAAGCGAAATAACATTCATACACTTAAGTCTTGGGGAGGCACTCATCCCCGAGTAGTTTTCGATAAATTTCCGCGGATTTTACATTATCATTGACCAAAAAAAGAATAATGATCGTTGCGCAACAGACACTGGTATATCCTTCTCGCTCATCACTAAAAATATACTAAAAAGCGAGATTACGCGACCCTGGATGTTTTCTATGCTTCGTAACAGACCAGTCTAATTTCCAGTACAACCACTTCCATGACACTTTTGTTTATTCAAAAATTCCTTTTTATATTTGAACGACCCTCGTATATATTTTTAAAAATTACCATCTAAGCTTAAAGATTTTTCAAACGAAGCCTTAAAGGCCATTCATAATTTCAATACTAGAAATCGTTAAATTAACAGCTGGTTCTATTTTTCTCATATAACCTCATTCCATGGTATTATATCTTAAATTCTTCTTCTTCTTCTCATGGTTTTCATTACCGCTTTATTGTAGTCTTTCACAGGTCTTTTCTTGCTTCGTCATTCTGATTATTAGATATTTGCTTCCTTTGACTAACAGTCTTCTAAGAAATACACCGTGTACCCCAACACTATAAATTACAATGTCTGACGCGCGTTTCGATTACCAATTTATCGTCTTCAGAGACTGGGTTTACCAAGTTAGTACTTGAAAAATTTATTTTTCAGCTCGTGGTGGTATGATGTATGTATAAGATTGAATTCACCCGAAGAGGTGAAGAAAGAATATCAACCCGAAATATGGAGAAGAGTTTGCCCACAACCATATTGTCTTTCGTACCGTAGGGTGACCCGAATTTTAGCTTTAACATTAATAGGATTTTTAGCTTGGACAATTTTGTATGCGATTGTTGGTGATATCGCAGCACCTCCAAAAGGTCAAATTTTTCAGCTCATTATTCTCAGTATATTTTCATATTTCGGTGGATGGTTATTCGGATTAACCACTTTACCTGCCTTGGTAGGAATGCTATTCACCGGAATAGCCATGCAGAATTTAAATATTGTTAATATTGATGCTTCTTTCTCGCATCTTAATAAACACTTGAGGTAAGTAAATTATATGATTTATCTAAGGTTTTATCAAGTACACAAACTTTCAAATCTTTTTATTTCATACCTTATTTTATGTTTTTAATCTTAACTATCGAGATGTCGAATATTCTTTCGTGAATCTGGAGTCGACAAAATATTACAAACTAGGCGGAGAAGACTCTTGGAAAGGGTAATTTGTCTACTACGTGCAAATGAACTTTTTTGAGGCACCTATTTCAATATATTGCTGGGCAGACTACGGTTCGCGGAGGATTTTTTGGGAAAGAATTTCCAATTGCAAATTATAAAAAAACTAAACCGAATGTGCCAGAAATTGATTGGGAATACATAATTGTTGACCGTTATTTGAAATTTGTCCGAAAGGCAAAAATATGTCTCGTGTGAAACTTTTTCTTGAAATCTTAAAGTTTTTGTTAAGTTTGTTTTCAAGGTTTATAGTCTAATGTATTTCAATATCAAATTGAAACCTTGTAAGGATTAATTTTTGGGAAATCATCAAATATACTAGATACCTCAAAAAACTGTATAGAGACTTCGTTGACCCAGTTATTCAAAGAAATATATTTTTTTATAACTATTTTACATATACACTGCGACCCAAAGGATCTATAGTGTCTCCCTTTACTAGAGAACCAAGAGTTTACAGCTGGTCTATCAATCCCACTCCTTTTGAAAAATCTAGAATGTGGAATGACTTTAATTGCCAGAGATCTTCGACTTATGTTTCATACGCACTTAGGTGTAGTGCTCTAGAATTCCATGGTGCTTCACACTTCGACAGAATGTGGATAGAGGTTTCGTCTTCTGTGCAACAAAATCTGCACGCCGCATTATCTAACGTCTAACTACTGCTAGTATTCGTAGATTTTTTCTACTTAGGTTGATACAATCAGCTCATCTTCACTGGTTATAGTTTCCCAGAAGAGTCATCGCCTGTCTAAGCTCCTGTAGGTTGTCCCAATAATTCGTTTTGCTCCTATCTACCTTCTTTTTCAGTACTCGTACTTTTTTGATTGTTGTATTCATTGAAAATATTGTAAATACTGAATCTCCAATCTTGTCATGATCAACCGATGAAGATATTGATAAAATTGTTCGTATTTACCTGTAAATCTCAGGCGGTGTCAAAATTGTCACCGAAGCCGCATTAGCTGTATACGGAGACCTTAATAACACGTTTTTCACGTACTATTGCTCAAAGTATTTTTCTTTACACACTAGTGTGTAAATTAAAGTTTCACACACTCGAAAGTGTGTCTAAACTACGTACTTTCCGCACGGTAGTGGAAAAAGTAAATTAACTATTTGTTTTTAGTGCTGTCGCTTTGGTAATAATACTCACTAGGGCGGGTTTAGATCTTGATCCATCAGCAGTAAACAAATTGAAATTCACAGTTTTGAAATTATCAATCATTCCATGGACAACAGAAGCTGCTGTTACTATAGTTTTATCAAAATTTTTATTGAGTATTGGATGGAAATACGCAATTCTTCTTGGTAAGTTAATAAAATAACTTTCCAATTTTATAAAGTATTATAGGGATGCAAAACCATTCAAAGTATTAGGTGTAGATAATTTCTACTACCGAACAACATCTGATATCTATTCAGGTATAGTATGAGTTATTGTCATCAGGGAATACAAAATAGGTAGTTCACAAAACTATATTTTAGAGTGGATAGGAATGGGCGAGTCCATACGGCATGAGATGGTGAAAGCCATGTTTAATTTCTGCTGAGCAAGAAATATAAATAAATTGCAGTTTTAAGCTGTTAATTGGGTTAAAAAGTGAACGATCAAACTCATAAAGGTGTCGCTAATACGAAGTTGGTTCAAATATAAACCGGAATTTTTTTATAAACATTTTTTTTGTTAAATTATAAAGCTGAAATTTCTTACAGTTTTTCTGTATAATCTCCGACACACCCTAAACACTTTTACCACGTCTCCGTAAGCTTTAGGATGCATTTTTCGTAAAAATCTCTCGGCTTGTCACCCTTCCATTCACGCATTAAGGTTTCTATCTTTGAATTCTAGCCCGCCAAGTGCGTCTTTCAATGGACCAAATACATAATAGTCGGAACTATAAGGTGGGTGTTCCACTGGTTGGTATTTCGTTGGTCTGGCGTCGCAGTGAGGATTGGAATATCGCGTCGTTTTGATTTATATGCAGGTTTTTCGTATTTTTAGGAGGTGACTATAATAGTTCGTTGCTTAGATAGAAAACCAGCCGCAATTTCTCCTCATGTCACAAAATACGGTATACAACACACCTTCCCCGCTGACAGGGTAACCTTCGTTTTAACTGCCGCGCTTTCGTCTTTTTTCTTCTATTTCATAGACGTGCGTTTACTCTCCGGAATGTAGTGGTATACCCAAGTCAATATTCGGTGCAATAAATTTTAGTTAGAATTTCTGGAACCGTTGGTAGTTCAACTTGGCACCCATCTGGCTGAAATTTTGCGGCAACCAAGCAGTTCATAAATTATTTGCTCTATACTACCTATGCTAATGCGCCAAATTTTTCAGCCATATTGCTCTGAGGCGCTACGCATGTGACAACTTTGTAACTTCTTCTTGGCTTCTTGAAAAGCGAAACACCATATATACATTTGAGTTTTAAAGTTGTTGCGATGCGCAACAGACACTGTTCGTGGCTGAACTAAAAAGCGAGTTCACGCAATCTTGCTTTCTTTCTACGCTTCGTAACAGACCAGCTTAATATACACACGCGTTTATTGACATAATTCGTTTTATATTTGTATTATCCTCGTATATTTGAATATATGAGAGACAGAAAAAATATTAGGACGATTTGATTATAGAACGAAAAAAATTGTTCTTAAAGAGAAATTCTGGGAGTCCCACGGATTAACCCATCAATTTAATTATATAAGTACTTAAATTCATTTGATTTGTTCATCTTTTAATACCGAAGGATATTAACTAATCAAATAACATAATAGAATGGAATAGAATTAGTTAAATTATACTTTGGAATACGAAAATTATATATAGTGAGGAGCTGAACAATTATAATATTAATAGAAACAAAAATAATTGTGATAATGTAATGATATAAAAATAAAAATGTCAACTGATATATTCAGCATTTTGCACACCTTAGTAAGGCATTTCCAGCACTATCTTTTTCCAAACAAATCCAAAATGTATAACACATGTACTGGTTACCTACACATAGCATCTAAGATATCTACGCCGACCTTGTAGTATAACACTGCTTCTGATGATGTAAAAGTCATAAAAGATACCAAGTATTTCCTTGGTATAATAATACTCGTTAAGCTATTTTTAGCATAGTCGAATCCGTACGATATACCTATGCTCAATTTAGATATGGTGATCATGCTAGCTTCTCTGATTAAACGAGCAAATGTCACGATATGTTACTGTCAATTAACAGTCAATAAATCCTCATTAAATTTTTCCGCTCCCCCAAAAAAATTTTCATTCCACAATTAAACTTCCACAAAACGAGAGTGAAATTTATGTATTCGCTTTATACTTTTTTACGAAACTGATTCTCCTCTTTAAACATAATGTTAAACCAATAAATATTATTCCAGTTGCCGTGCAGCCTTCATTCTGGCAAGTATATGGCGTCGCTGTTGCTCTGAAGTTCTCATAGTTCTGCTAGTATTTACGACAGCCTCTTTCAGTTTTTTCCTATATGTTCTATAACCTGTTCATGTTATTAGACAGGTTAACGAAGTATGGCGCTGGGTCTATTTCTTAAAGATTCTCACACAATATACCTGTCATTCCTAGCCGTGGTATATCGAGTTCGTCTTTAGCCACTTCTTCTCTTCCTATTTGCACGCAACATCACCCACTCTACTTACAGGAACAGACCCTTCAGAGCGAAAAGTCCTTCACCCTTTCACAACTGTGTTGGTGAAATTTTAAAATAAATCATCGCTTCGATCTAGTTGAATATTATGACGATCACCATTCAGAATGTCGAATTTTATGGTACCAATGTTAGATTTGACATATTCACATCAGTGTTGTTATATCTCAAAATTTAAGTAGCAACCTTCATACAACACTTTCACAATAATGTTATCCATGTCAGAAACGTTGAAATACATTTTTTAGGTAGCATAACGGCAGCAGTAGCCCCTGCCGTAGTGGTACCTTGTCTCTTTCGGTTACGCTCCAAAGGTTATGGTGTTGTTAAGGGAATCCCGACATTAATAATAGCTGTAGCTAGTATAGATGATGCACTTTCCGTAGCTATATTTGGAGTTGTATTGGGAATCATCTTCAATGGATCTAGTATTACCGAAGGAGTTGTTTTCGGTAGCCTATCGATTTTAGCAGGTATGTTCGTTGTACTTGGGCATATTTATTGAGAATGAGGTTGAATTTAATCGTATTTTCAAAGATCACGACAAATTTTCTATATGAAGATAAAGCTTTATTTATTTTTTTGAGATAAATTTTCTAATAACAGGCATGGTAATTGGAGTGATGTGGGGAATGATTTGCAACCTCACTCCTGAAAGAAACGATCCATTTGCTGCACCCTTAAGAATCCTACTTCTTCTAGTCGGAGGTTTAGCGGGAGTTTTCGGAAGTGAGCTTATTGGTTACGGAGGTGCTGGTCCTTTGATATGCGTTACAGCTGCTTTTGTGTCTCTTGTTAACTGGTCAAAGCAAGGTTGGCATATTGAAGAGAATCCTGCAGCCATAGCATTCGAGATATTTTGGATGATTTTCCAGCCTATTTTATTCGGAATTACTGGATCTAAAATTAAATTGAGAGAATTGGATGGAGAAATTGTACTTATAAGCTTGGGAATCCTACTGTTGGTAGTATTATTGCGAATTGGCGTAACAATTTTAGTGGGAATCGGATGTAATATGAATTTGAAGGAAAAATTATTTGTCAGCGTCTCATGGATAAGTAAAGGTATAGTGCAGGTGAGTTTATGTATTTTTAATAGAAACAAATAATCATTTTTTCTGAATTATTTGTAAATTCACCCTCTGACTGATATATTAGTCTATACACTCATAAAAGTAAACTGTTTGCGTATTTTTTTTTCGTGCAAAAACAAAGAAATCGAGAAATATCTACGCAAATATTATACTGACATAAATAAAACATTTTTAGTTAGCGCTCTTCAAATTAATCATTATATAATATTTTGCACGGGAGGTTAAGAGTTATTAAAAGCTATGGGTGTCGCGATTGCTTAAAGTTCATCAAAAGCTCGCTCGCTTTTAGTTCAGGTGGTGAACCTCCCTTACACGCGTTCTTTGAATCAAAATCAACATATGCCTTGTATCTGGAAACATAAATTCTACGTTATTAATAATTTTATTTCGATATATCTAAATTCTAGAAAACCAATAAAATATTGGGAAAATGAAATAGTTGATAAGCTCGCTTAAGCTGCGGCAAAAATCATTGAATCCCATCCAGATTTATTCTCAAAGACACGTTTTTCAATGACAAAACTTTGTCAATTTTGTTATTGTTGCATATTGAGCATACTGGTTACCAAATTTGAAAGAAAAATTTAAAGGCGCTCTTGATTTATAGCAAATTTTTTTTATTTTCATTTAAAATTTTGAACACCCTATATCTCAGCAACTAAGCCCTGTAAGGGTTCGCATTTTTATATCAAAATGAATTATTTATTGAGATTTCTCTGTGGTAGAGCGTTGTCGGTCGATTATAGAAACACCTTGGATAATATAGAGCTATTATATTGTAATACCGGGGCATTAGAAAACTCAGCCCATATAACTGTCAAATACGAAGCGTTTATTGGAGTATTTAATAGAGTAAACAGTGATATTGAATGGCGCTATTTCTAATAAGAATGTGATTGGATTGTTATGCATTAAGTCTTTTAAAGGACAAATCCAATCTGGTTGGTCAATTATCGGCAGGGAGTACAGATCGCCTGATTGAATTGAATTGAATGATTTGAATTATTTTTTAGAATCAGTTCAATAAGGAGAAAAAATTGATAATAATACTTAATAATTAATTAATTTTAGACAACTTTTTTCATAATTTGGTGGACTGTTGAATAAAAACTATGTATATTAAAATGTATTTTTTATAATTACAGGCTGCATTAGGACCTATAGCACTATCTTTACTAGAACACAAGGAAAGTAGTGAGAAAATGGACGCAGAGAAGTTATTGCAATGTTGTATTCTTTCCATAATTCTCACAGCTCCAACCGGGGCATTACTAACTACTGTACTTGGACCAATTCTGCTCACTAAAGAGAAATCTCATTCTCCAGAATCGGCAACTAGGAGGAAAAGTAGGAGACAATCTTTCCTCAGTCCAGATTTATTAGTAGATAAAAATAATTTTGAAGATGGAGAGCTTGGGAATAACGCTGCAATAACCGCTATTGTTGAAGAAGATGGAGAAACTTATAAATCTCAAAAATAATGATCAATTTGCAAATATCAGTGATTTTTATATGATTTTGTAAGGAATTCTCGAACAAATAGGGCGATTTGATCTGATATAACTGGCGAATTCCATTTGACTTATTTGATTTGTCTACACTATATGATACTCATGTCTCCATCACCGCTTATTGAAGATATTCAATTAAATTTTTCTATTGAAATTTCAAACACAGTCTCATAAATATTTCATGGTAATCTTCACCTATAATTCAATCAAGTCCAGTGAATTGACTAAAATGTGTTAAAAACTGTTAAAGTAAATAGAGAAACTTGGAATATTATGATATTAATTGATATATTTTCACTTTAATGTTGAATAATTCAACCTCCAATAATATAAGTTTTACATATGGGGAGTAGAGGTGAAGAAAAGCGTCTTGATTGGGGGGAAAAGCTGAAAAAGTAAATTGCAAATTATTGTTCGAAGACACACAAAAATAGGGCTACTGTAGCTAGTGGAATTGAGATGAATTTAACAGTTATAAACATAGTGAAGTGTGCCAGGTTGAAAAATTTTAGTATATAAAATCTCAACTACTTACGTACGAGGATAGTCCGAGAATTATCTGGCCTGACCCAGAGAAGGCGGTATTTGCTTGAAAATAACCACTTTCTAAAGAATTCTAGTACTTCTACGAATGTATTTGCCTCTTTTAACAATAAAAATAATTTTCAATTTTGAATATTCTACAGTCAATTTCTCAAAAAGTGAGCAGGTAAAAATACTTGTACTTTTAAAATATAGTTTTCTATATGTGTTGCTATATGCCGAATTACAAAGTTTAAATAAAATAGGATGGTTCCAGAAGTACATGGCCTGACCTAGAGATGGCAGTAATTATTTGACCTTAAAAATAACTCTCTATTAGAAAGTATACAATCTATACAGCATATGTTTCAAGTTTAAAGACGCCACGTTGTTTGGTAATTCTTTGGCAGCTATCAATAGTGAACTTTTTCAGTGAACATGGAAAAATTGGTCATATATGGTACTATACTTTCATTTGAAAGACCTTAACCCAACCAACATAAACTGAACTAGATTCCTTCGTTACTAATAGTAAAATATTGGATTGCAGAGTTTAATCGAGGCCGTACGATCTGCATAGACCAGCATCACAGTGGCCGACCAAATAAGGTGACGACTGCAGAAATGTTGAAGAAAATGCACAAAGTGGTACTGGATGATCGTCGAATGAAAGTGCGCGAGCTAGCTGACATAGTAGGCGTTTCACAAAGTGTGGTTGTTTGGGTTGCGCCTGGGATAATTTCCATTGACCATCAGACAGAGTTTGAGCGAAGAAATTAAGCAAAAAGGTCGCGTTTGCCTAAGAAGAGAGTGTGGTTCCATTAAAAAATACACCAGCTAAATCAATAAATTCATGTTTCAATTGCTACCTCATGCACTATATTTTCCAGATTTAGCTCTCTCGGTTCATTTACTGGTCCCAAAATATAACCAGTTAAAATCTATATTAAAGAGCTTGACAATTCTTATGATGAAAAGAGTATAGCACTTATTGAATATCACTGGGAAAAGTGTATGGATCAAAAGGATATAACGTTGGAAAATGAATATTTTTTCTAAAAATTTTGTGTTTTGTTCGTTGGGCCAAGTACTTCTGGTGCCATCCTTTTGGTCAAAAATAATTTGGTGATTCTACAAAAAACGTGGATAGTGATTTGATAATAACACGCTTTTTTTATGAACTTTGCATTTCTATTAAACAATCATGTCTGAGTCCGAACATTATATTAAGTAAATTGAACAAAATGTTGGTATAAACGTTATAATTTTCGAATGGATTTGTATATTGATAGATTCGTTATAACAATTATGACTTTAGAATGAGAATTTAATTGACTACTCTAATAATTTCTGGTGTTTTTTTCAAAATCTTTCCACTTGCTACTAAAACGCCACATTAATTTGTCCCCTTTTAGCGCACACTTTATGATGTACTGGTTCTACTTATCTCTACACTTCATACTTTCACAGTAGTAGCTGCTAGTAGTTAGTGTTTGGCACCTGTGCGTTTCTTCTGTAACCTTGTCAGATGAAACAGGAGTAATGTGATTCGTACTATCTAATCAAACAACACCGCTGCCAAAGAAACCCCTCTCACCCCTTGGTTCACCGATAGACGACCCCTCGCCTGAAAGCACAAGAGGAAACATCACTATCCGCTCCTCCGGTTACTAACAACAGCATACGAAGACCTCCCTGAAATATATCTCAACTTCCTAGATAACTTCCTAGATAGTGTTCCACTCCAACAAGAGCTTAGAGAAACGCGAGCAGTGGCTATGAGTGGTTGAATAATCAAAAGAAGACTTAAGGTAACTAACCTTGAGCGAAAATACCCAAATAGTGACTCCAAATTAACCCCAGCTCACCGAGTAAGCTCGTATACGATTTTCTAGAGAACACGTTAGTGGTATTGCATAAAAGAAAACGTGGCTTTTGGAGGATGCTCCTAGAGAGTGATAGCGGGCATTTCAATGAAAGCGAAAGCCAAGTTAGTTCCGTACAGGCCTATCGAACATTTATGGAATGAAAATGGGAGAAGTTTGGGCTAGAAATCCTGCACCAACCACGAAAGATCTCAAAACTGCGTTTACTGAAGAATGATATATCATCGAATAAGACCGAGTTGAGAAACTTTTCCGATCCATGAAAAAGCGATTGGAAGCTGTTATCAGATTCAAGCAAGGGGACAGCAGGTATTGATAGGTTAACTTTTAGATTATTATTTTGGCGAATGCAAGTTTGTATTTCCTTCACTGTTAATTATAGCCCTTTTTCTCTATTTAAGATTCCTTTTCGTATGGTATTTTTTCTTTCCCAGAAAATAAATTAATAACAACATAGACCACTTATTATAAAGTTAAAACTAATGGCTTCCAGATGTTATGATCAGAAATAGAATGGAAGCTACAGATTTTTTGCTAGTTGACCGCGAGATTGCGACTTGGGTTAATTTTTTTGCTCACGACTGTAGTTGTAGAGAAATATGTCTGCTCTAAAATTTAGATTTATTATTGTGCTAATAATTTAGCAAGGTAGAAGAGACGAATGTGAGATCCGTGGTTAATTTTCGAACGGTAAGCAAACCTTTCGATTCCAAAATCATTCTCTCATAAATTTTTTTGCACGTTCGTTGGTTTGTCGATGAACTACCATATTAAAACATAAAAACTGATATTATATCATTTATTTATAGAAGGCGAACCAATAATTAGGTGTCATACGACAAAATTTAGGTGGTGATTACTCATATGAAATTAAGATGGGTTCTCAGCTAACTCCTTTCCGAGATATCACCCTTGAAAGGTGGTGACTAAAATTTAGTTTTTATTTTTTTCTACTAAAATTTCAGTATTGCTGGGAACTTTCTGTAATTTTCGTGTATTTGCAAAGGACTAACTACGGGTATTTTTTCAGTATTTTGTTACATTGTAGGGGTGTGTAATTAGAAGCCCTTACATTATTCTAAATCAAATTTTTTCAATAAATTCATAATAAATGCTCGAAATTACCATCTTCGTCTTTCGCAAGTATGCTAAAATTACAAAATTTCTAGCATTACTAAAATTTTAGAATAAATATAAAAAGCTAATTTTAGTTACCATCTTTTAAGAGTGAAAGGGGTGGCTGAGGAAATTTTGTTATAAGAAAGACCCATCTCAATTTCATACGAGCAATTACCTCTTAAATTTTATCGCATGCATTTAGAAACACCCTGTATAGAAACATTACATCATTACCCAAAATTTCTAAATCAATCTCAATTTTTTTCAAGCACATAATTAGAGTCTACGTATAGTTTAAAAGAAAAACTTCAATATGATTTGTTGTGTGTTAAATATACCAGGTGTTTGTTTGATAGACAGACTACTGCGCGAATGTATTTCCTATAGGAATCTATAAATCTAAAAATCTTTCATATTGTAAAAAATGCGGATTTCTAGACTTATATAACTATTTTAGAAGTTTTAAGTATTGAATAAATGAAACAAAATTAGGAGTAAAATTTTTATTTTTCAATCAAGAAAAGTGTTAGTAGTTCACTTAATAATAATGATACGGAGCCGTACAAATATAATTCAATGAAGACAAATGTATTTGTGACCAATATTGTTGTATTATGAACATATATTTTGCTGGGTTCTTATAAATCATACATAAATATATCATACAAGCTTTGCCATGTCAAATAATAAATAAATAAAAATTCAAATAAGTACATTGTACAATTTATGGATTGAATAGTTCTTAATGATCTCCATATTATCAACAAATTACGTTTAGTTTAATCCAAAGCAACCCAATTGTTTTCGAAATTTTTGAAACCTTTTGATCTTATTATTTTGCATGTTTGGAAAAAGTTTTGTTTGCTAAGGACAATCTTTTCGTAATAATAAATAGTGTGATCGTAGCGAAAGTGCCGTACATTTCCTAATTTTATTAACAATCACTTTTATTTGTCAATATTCCACATTAAGATTATTTCTGTGTAGACATCTAACGTTGTCTCTTTTTAATTATTGAGCGATATAAAGAAGAAGTTGGGCCTTGTAATCAAGGTTGTCAAAAAAGAAGTGGAGACGAAAGAAGAGTTACAAAAGCAAACCATAAATTTTATTTTCGAATGCTATTTACAATTCCACACAGAACGATATTCACAAGAATTTATAAATACAAAAAATTAACAACTGAACGAGAAGAAAACTGGATGACGTGCAGTATTTCCTTCAGTTTCCATCAATCACTACTTTTTCCATCAATCACTACTTTTCCAATGATATTATTTTTGCTACGTGCAGCATTAATCTAGCCTTTATCTTGTTTAAAATTAGACAAAAAATCATCAGATACACGTTGCAGTGATTCCTGAACTTCGTCTATTTGAGTTTCATTTGAGAAAATACCCTCCCTACTTTGGCGCTAGAAGGAGGAATACGCAGGTCACAATGGTTTTTAAAGCGTTCCATAATGGTTTTTAAAACGTCCAAATTCGTTTCTTCGATACTAGCGAACAACTGACTAGATATATGGGAAAGGAAAGGAGGGTACTAGGGGGTGAAAGGGAAAATAATTATGACCGAGAAGAACAAATAACGAAAACAGAGTTTATTTGGAGGAACAGAACTTAGAAAAATAATAGGATCCAAAAGAACAAATTGACTGGGTCACATATAAAGAATGCCAGATTTCAGAGCAGCAAAAAAATGACCTAGAATAAGGAATAACAAGAAGAAAAAGACCAAGGACAAGATAGAACGCAGAGGTTTTAGAATACCTAAGAGATAGAGAGAGATAAATTCAGCACCGGAAAACAAAAGCAAAAATATGAAAGAGAAGAAGAGAATCACTTCCAAGCTATAGGCCTACAGGGCCTGCTTTTTCTAATTAGAATTGAGATTTAATATTTTCGGTACATTTTATCTGGTGAATGTAACAATGACCCGTGAGTTTTATTGAGCAAAATATCAAGCAAGTTAACAACTATTAAACAAGAGACAACGTTAGTAGGATCTTTGAACAACACTCATTAATTTAAAAAATAAATAAATTAGTTTGAAACACCTAACATTTAACAATAAAAAAAGATAACAATCCGTAATTCCGTGATATGGGGAGAGGTTAAATGTGTGACATTCTCAACATGCACAGAGCAATCTTATATCAGTAGGTCACAGTATGTCGGTTTCGAAAACGGTATTCGAATGTGTATTTATCGTATTTTTATTGTTTTGTTCTTCTACGTTATTTGGTAAACTGTTGACTGGATTAGAATTGGTATTAACCAATAGCGTTTTGGTTGTATTTGGTAAATTGGTTAGAGATCCTGTGATTTGTGAAGTGGTAAGCTGTAATCCCATTTTCTGGAGTAAATTGGATTCACTACCTGTTTTCTTCAACAACTGTTCTGGGGCTGGTGGAACTACAGCTAGCGTGTTATTTCCCCTTTGTAGCTGTTGTAACCTTGCGTATTGTTCTTGTAACGCTTTCTGCTTTTTTAGTAATTCTTGATGCCGTTGTTCCAATTCTTCTTTTCTTGTTTTTTTAGAGCCATCTTGAGAATTAACACTTTCGCAACTACTACTATTACTTGCCGAAACCATATCTGCATCAGAAGGAACTTGTATGAGATTAGAGCCGATGTTTCTTGGCAGAGTTTGAGATTTTGAGGGATCTTTAATACTTGATCTATTTGGAATATTCCTACGTAAAGTTTGAAGTCCTAAATTTTGAGTCGCTTGTTCAAACTGAGACAATGGTTTCTCTACCATATTTTGTACATTCTGGATATGTTGAAGTCCTACAGCAGGTGATTTAGGAGGTAAATTAGGTGATGTAGGAGAAGCCAGAGGTGATTTCGAGCTAGTTCTGGGTGGTGGAGGAGGAGGTACTCTCTTGCCGGCTACTTGTTGCAACAATTCTTGATTACGTTCCGGTAGAGGAGGCTTTGCGGCAGTTTTATTTTCTCTTTGAAGGGGTTGAATAGGAGGACTGTTATCAGTATCTGATCCACTGGGATATGAGTGTAATCTTCTAAGACTTCCAGTGGCGGTGCTTACGGAAAGATTTTGAGCGGGAAGAAAATTTGCTGAATCCATGCTACCTTTTCTTCCAATTTCTGATATTTGTGGTGGCCTTACGCCTTTAACGGGAATAGCGGGGGGTTCAGAAGCATTGGTATCTTGGTTTTGAGCAATGGGATGTGGTTTGGAGAATGTTTGAAGCTCATCTAACAGAGCGTCGAGTGCGTTCTCCGGACGTTGGCTACTGTCGGAGGCACTGCTGTCTCCCCCGACGAGGATCTGCCCCAAACGTGGTGCGGTAGGGGGCTGTAAAAAATTGTATATTAGATTCACGTATTCTAAAGTGTATTTCTCAATTTTATAAACTAGAACCATGAACACATACAATATGGTATACACACAAAATAATTTTTATAAAACATGCGAATTCCAGGTTTATGTTGGATTGTATCAAGAGGAAGTTATAAATATGTAAAAATGGTATGTAATAATAAGTAACGAGATCATTTGAAGTGATAAATTCGATTTCTGTTGAGTGTACTTCCAATGAATAATTATTTTTTTAAATAAATAACAAAATTTTCTTCTGATTTCAGTATTTCAGAAATTAACAGTTAAGTTAACAAGATAATAGAAATCCTACATCATTTCATGGTATTTATAAATTTCTAAATCGCCAATAATTTTAGTGATTTTATTTGATAACAAATTCATATCAAAGTATTAAAAACCATAAAAAAGAATTCAAATACTTTTCTTTGAAAGTCTGAGATTGATAGTAACTGATTTCTCAATATAATCAGAGTTTTTTGTAAATTACTAGTTATACACAGGGTGTAACTCTGATGTATGGAAAATTAAATAATATACAGAGTAGTGCCAGAAACTTATTTTTTAGGGGGACAGCTTGTATTCTGGATTTCAACAATCAACCCTCTGGTGGAGACTAATGAAGACTAATGACAAATCGTGGTTTCTGAAAATGAAATCATTAAACAGAATAGAAGCAATGGAAATGTGGCTGTTGCGAAGACTAATGGTCGCGGTAATTGAACAACGAAAACTATCTTATTTGGGACACATCCTGCATGGAACAAGGTATTCAACTCTCAAGGTCATACTGACAAGAAAGATCGACGTAAGTAGAGGACAACATTCGTGGCCCCGGAATACAAGAGACTGGTGTGGCACTTAAAGTGAGACAATAATTTTTCGTCGTGCAGAAGAGGGGTGCCTTCAGATAATATATTAGAAGTTTTGAAGAGAACATCTACACGCTGCAAAGTGTATCGTAATTGAAAAAGAAGTTCTAACAGAAGTTTTGTTACTTTCCTTTTGCTGTGAAAAATATTGAAAATTAACAGTCTATAAGTAGATAGTCAAACCCATATTTAACATTCAAATGGGCAAGCTGGACAAGACCAACAAAGCACCAAACATATAATATTCAAGCAGTGGATACAGAATATTCAAGAGTTATAAAAGGGGTTACAAGAAGAGATAAAATAAGAAACGAAATAATAAAATGAAATTGAGAATAAAATTGATACTGTCTATTTTGCATAAACAATTAATATGATTTGGTCACGTATCAAGGATGATATTGCAAGTAATATACCGAGTAGCACCAGATATCTATTTTAAGGGGATAGTTGGCGGGCTGGATTCCAACCATCAACCTTCTGCTGGAGGTTGTCACGAATGCAAAGAAAAAGGCAGAAGGTTTGAAAACACTTATGACAAATCCTTACACGATTGAAAACAACTGAATTGCCGTTTTTGAGAGAGCGAATCGGAAATCTCCAGTGATTGAAATTAGTCCTAATTGAAGGCTTGTGATTTTCCTTTTGCTGTGGAGAATATTGAAAATTAACAGTCTATAAACCAATAGTCAAAGTCATATTTAACATTCGCAATGGAAAGTTGGACAAGACAAGAGTTTTAAAAGGGGTTACAGGAAGATATACGAGGTTGTATTGATATCTAGTTAGTCTTGACCAGTTCAATGTATAAACAAAATATTGCGATACCATAGCAACAAACAATAACTTATTAGAAGTGTTAGTGTAAAGTTTGACGTCAAAAAAGTAAACCAGAGTTATGCCATAAATTAAAAGAAAAAAGATGTTCACCGTAATTGTGAAAATCGGAAAATTGGAGTATCGAGCCATCATCAAGTACCTGTATTTAAAAGGGTTAAGAGGTAAGCCGATTTACGAAAATATGTTTAATACCCTTGGCGATCAATGTCCTTCGTATGCGACCGTGAAAAATTGAACTGCAATTTTCAAAAGAGGTAAATTTTCCATTGAAAATGATGACTGATCGGTAAGGCCAGTTTCTGTGTCAGTCCCCGAAAATATCGATGCAGTTCATGACATGATTTTATCAGACCGTCGAATTGGGCTAAAACGGATATCTGAAGCACTGAATATTTCATACGAACGCGTTCATCATATAGTTCAAGTCAATTTGGACATGAGAAAAATTGCTGCAAAATGGATTCACAAATGTTTGAACGTTGACCAAAAGCATGCAAGGGTAGAAGCATCGCGTTCGATCTCTGCTCGATTTGAAAACGATGTAGACTTCTTAAACCAAATTGTTACTATGGATGAAACTTGGGTACATTTCTACGATCCAGAAACAAAGCAACAATCGATGGAATAGCGACACTCTGGTTCTCCAAGACCTAAGAAGTTTCGTGTCCAAAAATCTGCTGGAAAAATTCTTGCTTCAGTTTTTTGGGATTGCCATGGAGTAATCATGTTTAATTTTCAGGATAAGGGCAAAACAATAATTGGAGATTACTTTTTGACATTACTGACTCTTCTACAGGAAAAGCTTAAAGAGAAAAGACGCGGAAAGCTATCAAAACGTGTTTTGTTTTTGCATGACAACGCCCCTGCACACAAATTTCATGATGCCATGAAAAAAATTCGTGAATTAGGGTTTGAATTACTAGAACACCCCCTTATTCACCAGATTTGGCTCCGTACGGTTATCATCTCTCAAAAAGTTTAAAAGATCGTAAATTTTCTTCCATCGAGGAGGTAATAAAAGCTGTGGAGGTCAGGTTTGCAGAGCAAGAAGAAACATTTTTTTCTGAAAGGTCTAGAGATGTTGCAGGTTCGCTGTAATAAATGTATCCAATTAAGAGGAGAATATGTCGAGTAATAAAATATTTTGACATTGAAATTTCGTTTGGTTCTATAGTAGGCTAAGAATTGCCTCGTAGAATAAGAAACGAAGTAATAAAATAAAATTGAGAGTAAAATGGATACTGTCAACTTTGCATAAACAATTGAGGTGATTTGGTTACGTATTAAGGATGATATACAGAGTAGCGCAAGAGATGGTTGGATCAGCACAAGAGAAATACCAAAGAAAAGTCCGTATGATACAGTACAGGAAAACGTGAAGAGAAGATATTGATATGGAAGAAACCAAGAATATAACACATATGAATAATCAATAGGGCGAATTTATATCAAAATGAAAATATTACAGCTCAATATGTTGTAAAGCTAGAGTAGAGAAGTTTATTTATTTAGTATGTACGTATTGAGTATATATTTTTTCTCAAACTGTCGGAGGTATTTCAGTTTTATAAGAATTATTAATATTGGAACAGACATTACCTAGCGGGACACGTTAATTGCGAAATAAAATGATTGAATTGCTCCAAAAAACGAGATAATTTTCATCATCAAGAAAGATAATGATGACTAACTGTTGAGATTGTCAAGGTATGTAGTATATGAATGGATTTAGTAGATGAATTTCTGAAAACCTACTCAAGCAAACATATACATTGTAGGTTATGCAGATTACGTTGCCGTAAGGAAGAAAGGAAATTTTTGTGAGAATGAAAATTAGAAATTTCGGTAACTGAAGGTTTTTTATAAACAAGCGTTGAAACACTGGAACACATAATTTCCATTTGAAAGCAAAGACTAACCTTTTTGAAGTTGACTCAGTTCAAAGCGCTAATCAATGTTCTCGATTTGTACGAAGAGCTATAGGTCTTAACTCAACTTTAGCAAAGTAACGAATACGAAACGATGCAGCTTTTAGGTCACAGTGCATATAAAAACCTCTTAGATTTCAGTCTATCTATTTATCTAATGTTCTTCACTGTGCTACATTTACCAAAGATATGAACATTGCCAATTATAAATTCTCTTTTCAGCGACTAGTAATACTACAGCGTCTATTTATTGAATGTTAGTAATAGTAGTAATAGTAATTTGAGAAGTACATATATACACCTGCAATTTATTTCCTTAAATCCTGATATTTGCCTTTCGTTATTCAGTGTGAAAGCAAATTTCGAGAATGATCATTTGAAGCGATTGGTTTATCCCAGTAATTGGACTTGGGGAAATTCGATTCTAGTGGAACGATGGATTAAAGTTGAATCCAATCCGTGTCGAATAACTGAATTGACGTGATAACAGAAGAGGTTTGGATCTAATATCACTTTGTAACATGAATTCAAGAACAACCATTTCATTATGTTCAGTTCTTGTGAGCAGTATAATAGTTTATATTCACCGAATTTGATATTGAATACTGAGAAAAGGAGAGAGTTTATTGGTAAGAAAATGCAACAAAGGCAAAATAACACAGTGTGAAGATTGTGGGGATGAGATTATTTCATGTATTGGTATGTGTGCGCGTATATTACGAAATGTGTTTTTTGAGTGATTGAATCGACCGAGAAACATTTTGACTACAGACTTTCATTTGGTAAACGGAAACGTTTAAATTATCATTAGCTCAAAGAAACATACAACCTTCAAAAATTAGATGAATGTGATTCATTCTCAACTTATTTAAGACGAATCTAAATATAAAAACTATAAGTATAACTAAACAAAAATCCAGTCAAAAGTAAATAAAGGACTAATATCAATGTTCAACAAATAATTTATCTTATAAAAAACTTCCAGTACTGACCGTTTTTAGAGAATATATTTGACTCTTAAAAAAATAGTATCTACTTTTGAATATTCTACTGTCAATTTCTCAAAAGGTGGGAAGGTAAAAATATTTGTACATTTAGAATAAAGTTTTCTATATGTGTTAAAACTTCTGTTATAATCAATCCATGGGAAATTATTTTCTCGAGAAGTGGTCCCAGAAGTACCTAGCCTGACCTAGAGAAGGCGGCACAATCTATTCAGCATATTTTTCAAGTTTAAAGACGCCACGTTGTTTGGTAATTCTTTGGCAGCCATCAATATTGAACGTTTTCAGTGAATTTGTAAGCTTGAAAAAAATTGGACATCGTTATGTAATACAATACTCTACTCTGAGTGAGACTGCTCCTCCGTTATCAACAGAAAAATATTGGGTAGCAGAGTTTGAGTACAGCCGTTTGATTTCCGAATATCAACATCGCAGTGGTCAACCAAACGAGGTAACGATTCCAGAAATGTTGAAGGAAATTTACAAAGCAGGTGGTACGCATGATGGGTGCAAAATGGAACAAAACAGAAATGTGAAGATGGACTGAAAAGGAAGAACCGGCTCCACAGAAGGCCAAGTCAGTTCCATCTGCGGGGAAGGTCATGGCGTCGATTTTTTGAGATGCTTGTGGGATAATTTTCATTGACTATCTTGAAATAGGAAAAACTACCAATAGAAAGTATTGTGCGAACTTATTGCAACATTTGATCAAAAAAATCAAGCAAAAACAGCCGCATTTGGCTAAGAAGAGAGTGGTGTTTCAACAAGAGAATGCACCAGCTCACATATCCGTTATTGCAATGGCCAAAATTGATTGTTCGTTGATCAAAAATTTGCAGTTAATGACTAATTTGAGGAGCTTGACTATTCTTATTATAAGAAGATTATTGAACAACGCTGAGAGGAGCTCAAAGGAAATGAATATATTTTCTCCAAAATGTTTGTTTTCATTGTTGGGCCAGGTACTTCTGGGACCATCCTCGTAGATCAAAACCAAATGTCTTGATAAGATACATGGATAATAAATTATTTTTTCCGTATCTAATTTGATTAATTATAATCAGATTAAATCGACAGTATTTATTCAGAGGATACTCAAAAAGATGAGATTATAATTAAAAAATTCACATTATTTTTATATGGTTTTGTATACAGAGAGTTGAGAACATTAATACCAAAATTCCGGAGCGAGTAGAATAATACAGTGCCGGTTGCTCATGGTTCTGATATTAAAGAATCAAATACAGTGAACATGTTTGGAAAATTTGTGGAGATTTTCATGTCAATAAATTTCACACCAGTAGTGTGTTTGTACAAAGAATACTTTGAAAAAAATTTGAATTGTAATGTACTTGTTGTTGTACTATTTGACAAAAATCTACTTTTAACGATACATCATCTAGCTTTGCTTTTTATAACAAAGATGTAGCAGCTGCTCTTTAAGTTTCCTTCAAATACTTAAAGAAAACATATTTGTTCATCTTGCCATTTTTCTCATGCTGTTGGATAACGATTAATTGAATCACCAATAATAAGTATCCAAAAATTATGGAAAGCTTAAGAGGAAATCAAAATTTTTGTGAAATATTACAGGAAAGGAAATTGTTCAATCTCAATTTTTTAACATGTATTTGCATACTGATTAATAATAATAAAAATTGATAAATCTATCTTTACTTTGAAAGCAGATTCATAAACTTGACTTCCTATTTATCGTTGCCGTTTGACAAAATTTGAAACATTTAAATGTATAAGATCATTCTTAGTTGCCGTTTGTCGTCGCCATCTGTTGTTGGTTACTTTCAACATGAACGAATTTAATTTTTTCCCTTCTTCCGTTCGTAGCAGCTTTTGTAGCAATAGAAAAGAGCCAAACATATCCGTTTGCGTTTGTCACGTGATTTTACCTAATGCTCCCAATAAAAAACCTCTTAGTTAGTTTCCATAATATCGTATATAAATATCAGATTACAAACAAAATTATTACCAATATTACCAAACAAACAACAAAAAGCAGAACACAACTCATAAAGAATAACAAAATTTTTAGGTTAATGGCAGTTTATGAATAGGGTTAATAGACGTCAAACGGTAAACGTTACCCGCGAATGCCAACGGTAAAATGAAAGTCAAATTTATGAATCTGCATTTATACCAGCATCGATAATTTTGAAATGAAAATATTTCGAAAATGGTAGGAAACTTTTTGATGTTGAATCGAATGATGTTTAAGTTTACTTGACATTTTTGACTGATAAATCTTACCTTAAAAAAGCTATGTTCAATACTACTTGGTGAGAACTGTGTAACTACCGCCCTCTTGGAGAGTCAGATATAAAAACTTATTCACATAAAGTTTCATTATAATGTTGGCAGTAGTTTCGTTAAAATAGTGAATAAAAATTGTATACATTTTTATCTTGAATACGGATGGCGTTATTAAATTTTTTTACTAAATAAACAAACAACTAGAAGAACTAAAAGAACGAACTCTGTAGCTATATTAGAACTTGAGATATAGATCTTTGAATGTAGAAAAATTACCAAAAACCTACAAAAATCCATAACCCCACATTGAATGTCCGCGCCTAGCTCCTCTCCAACTCTACCGATTTAAGTGTTCAAAAAGTCAAAAGAAAGAAGGTGTTTCAGCGAGTGTTCTTAAACCAAAATGAACTCTGTAGCTATATTAGAACCTGAGATATAGATCTTAGAATGTAGAAAAATTGCCAAAAACCTACAAAAATCCATAACCCCACATTGAATGTCCGCGCCTAGCTCCTCTCCAACTCTACCGATTTAAGTGTTCAAAAAGTCAAAAGAAAGAAGGTGTTTCAGCGAGTGTTCTTAAACCAAAATGAACTCTGTAGCTATATTAGAACCTGAGATATAGATCTTAGAATGTAGAAAAATTGCCAAAAACCTACAAAAATCCATAACCCCACATTGAATGTCCGCGCCTAGCTCCTCTCCAACTCTACCGATTTAAGTGTTCAAAAAGTCAAAAGAAAGAAGGTGTTTCAGCGAGTGTTCTTAAACCAAAATGAACTCTGTAGCTATATTAGAACCTGAGATATAGATCTTTGAATGTAGAAAAATTGCCAAAAACCTACAAAAATCCATTTTATGATGTGGTTTGAACAGAAGATAATGGAAACTCTGATCTCACAGCACTCCATATATCTAGTTACCTAATCACCCTTGAATCATGGTGCGATTCTAATCTGTATCTCAACGTTTCTAAAACTAAAGTTTTATCATATAAAAATATATTGCAGCCTTTTGTATTACATAACACCAACATTGACGTCGTTGCATGTGTAAAATTCTTAGTGCTTTTTGTGTACAATTCCTTGAAATAGGAGTTCTGGGGTACGTAAGGTGCGACTCAATTTGAGCGAATCTTAAAACTACAAGAGAGCTGTTAGATATTTACTGCAGGGCTCACTGCAGGGACTTGTTTAAAAGATTAAAAATTCTGACTATTCCTTCCTTACCAATCTTTGAATCCGTTTGCCTAATTCGTAAGCACGCTCCAATTAGAAACGCTCAGCAGGACCTTCACCTATCTAGTCCACGTTCAGAATTAGTTAAGGGCTCAATATTTTACAATGCTAAAAAATGCACAATCACTTGCTAATTGAAATCAAATCGATATCGTCTTTTCTCGTATTTTTCTCTCTGTAAACGACTTCTATTCTAATAATATTAAATTCCGGGCATGATTTATACTGGTTCAATTTTGCTATGGATTTATATACTAATTATTACCTATTACTATTACCTATAATTTCAATTTTTATATTGATCTTGTTATTTTTATGTTTGTTTTTTAGTTTTTACAAGCTTTTGTCTACAAATTGTACAACAATTTTTTAATAATGAAGCATTTCTCCCTCTTTCTCTCCCTGGAATAAAAAAATCATATTCCTAGGATTTCAGTGTCTACTAATCTTGGTAGGTAGTAGATTGGTTAAACATTACAAGCTTTTTTAATAGAATAATTTTAGACATTACTTCAATTGAATTGTGCATTGTCACTAATTTGTAAGGAATTTGCAAAATGTAGGGGTGTGATATATATATATATATATATATATATATATATATATATATATATATATATATATATATATATATATATATATTTGTAGATATAATTTAGTGGTTACCTTGGAATTATAAAAATTGCAACAATTAACATCAACTACTGAATATTGGGTGAATCCAACTGAAATAACTAAAAAAAAAACGAAAAAATAAAATCAAATTAACACAAAAATAAGCAATCAAAATAAACCTTCATGCGAAATAGGTATTAACAGATTTAGCAAGAAACTAACACTTATTTGATGAAAAATAAGCCGAGGAAATTTAGATCCAACGAATTTTTAAAAACACAAGCTTTATCTATCACAGAATCATGCAGTTGATAATCTACGAAGTTGGATAGCAAAAAATAAGCACTCAACATGCATTTGGAAAAAAATCTTTCCCTTATAGTAAGGTAGGAGTCTGCCAATCGGAAACCTTGGAAACTACCTAAAAACCTTTTATTACAAGGTTAATATAAGCAAATAAGCTACATTCTAAACTACGTACGCTTTTTAAAGTACATTCAAATACAGAATGAATAAAATATTAGTATATCAACGTTTCGATACGCAATAATGTATGCCACAATTCTACCAAATTCTGTACCAGATTCCTTTCAAGATGCTCATCCTTATGGATAAATACTGAATGAGCATTTGCTGTCATGCAAAATTTAGATATTCACAATACTAATAATGTATTAATCAAATACTGTCCACCAGTATTTATCTTTCGGACGATGGTACCGAACTCCAAGAAAGCGTATAATTTTCCAAAGGTTAATAAGATTATATCTGTGCGATCAAGCGATTAAACTACGAAAATAGAAATCAGAAGAGGTTTAAAAAAATACAAGCCACTGTGGGTACATTTATATATAAATTTTTATTCATATTTCCAAATAATTGAAGTAAGAAGAAATTATTTCGAGGTGTGCAACCGTTCCAGATGCGTAGTATTTGACATTTCCAATGACACCTTACTATAAGGAAAAGGTAAAGATCGCATGATGATTGAACTTTTTCATTTATAATTTATTGGTCCAGCACCCGGAAGATACATCGACAATCTGGTTCATTTAGGTAATTATGAATAAATAACTAAATTATTGAGATATCAGTGTTAAGCAATTGCGAAAGTTTATATAACGGCATAATTAAAGTTTGGTAGTCAGATCCTTCTTAACCTTAAGTTCTTATTTAAAATTTGCTAAATGTTTGCATGCCTCACATAATTCATCTCGTCTATTTCCATTCCCTATAGTATTTAGCCAACTAAAATTTTATCTATTAGTGTAAATGTTAGGAAACCTTGCGATGTATTACAATAGTTTCACTGGATTTCAAAACCAGTGGATTAGATTTGGTTATGTTCTTAACTCGTATTTTCTTTCGGTCAATTATTTTATTTTCAATAGTTTGGAGAAACAAAATTCGCTTTTCAAAATTCTGGAAAATTTATTAATAATTCTGAATTCAAGAACAAAAATTTATATTAATTTTCACTATCGATACTTAGCTTTACTCCTAGATTAAGGAATGTTTATACAGGGTTTTCCGGTACTTGATGCTGTGATATGGAAACAATTTTCTCATATGACCCCTCGTTTCTGAGTTGTAGGCTTTTAAAGTTGCGTTTAACAGAATAAATAATTTTACACCACTATCTTGGCTTATGCACAATGGTTAACAATCCGCAACTTTTACAGATTAATAGATTTTTTAACAAAAAAGTACTCTTTGTTCAACTTGATAGAATTTATGATTAAGATATAAGATCATTGTACATACCAAAGAAACCATTCGTCATAAAGAGACATTCTGAAGAAAATTATCATAAATTGTAATTATTCATTGAAAATACTTACTAAAATTAAACGTGGAGGATTATCTAGCAAGTATTGTCTACGCTCGTTGGTTTTTAGATAAACGAGTTGATAATTCATTGTTGGGAAAGTACTGCTTATTGATGAAGTTGGTTTTATCATTTTTCATAATTCACATTTATGAATCTACATCGATATTGTCTTTATGTGTAGGCAGGAATAGTGGGTACGAATTTAGTAGGACCATATTTTTTTGATAATAACCTGAATGGTCAGCGGTACTTAGAATTTCTCCAAAATGATTTCCAACCTTGTTATGTGATATTTCTCTAAACATTCGCAGTGAGATATGGTTTATGCACGATGAAGCTCTTCTCCAATTCCTAAATGAGTCAAAAAATCATCTAGATAACATTTTTCCTAATAGGTGGATTGGTAGAGGAGGTCCATTTGTATAGTCACCACGTTCTCTTCAACTGAATACAACGGATTCTATTTTCTGGAATTCACAATACCGGTAAACACAACAAAATAAATGATCGATACAATAAACTTTCATTGTGATGCTATAAGACAAAATCACAAAAAAGTGTGTAGAAGTGCAAGGTGCTGACCTCGAACATTCATTATAGTTTTTTTGTTTTTATTTGATAAGTTGTGGGTTAACCAACTAAATTTTTTACATTTCAATTTTTTCCTATGTAGGTAACATGATGTTCATTGCTATGTCGTTCAATTAGAAATGTTTACAATTTATGATAATTGTTTTCGGAGTACCTTTTTGTTAAACAATTTATTCAAAAATTCATTTTTGCTGTCTTTATATTGTACAAGTTGTCCCTGTGAAAGTTACAGATTGTTAATCATTGGGCATGATTTACCTCTGACATTTAGATGGTAGTGTAAAATTATTTATTCCGTTAAACATAGTCCATTGACGTGCGTTATCATCCATTCAAAATTCATAATCTTCGAATGTATAATTTAGAAAATATAGTTAAATTTAAGTTATGATTTCGCAACTTTAAATGCCTATAACTCAGAAACGAGTGGTCGTGTGAGAAGAATTTTTTTGAGGTTGGAGGGTTGAGGTGGTGAGATTTTCTAATAAAACTCGAATATAACAGTTTTTATTCGTAAATGATTAAAGTACCTTCATAATTGAAATCAAAATTGTGTCGCGAAACTTCGGATTTACCCACAAACAAACAATGATGTGAAGTGAAAAAGTATGAAAATACAACTATTAGATTCATATTAACAATACTAGGCAATAATCAAAGTTACTCGAACCAAATCGTTCCGCATATATCAACCTGGATACTGCCTACCAGGATAAATATTCGGTGATACACATTTGCAGTATCTCATGTCACAGAAATTTGACCACTTGGTTTAATAGACAATATTCAACAATGTCTTGCTTGACCGATATCAGATGCTCAGGAAATCAAAGCATACGGTAAAATACTCGAGGTTGTCTTCTGTAACAAATACAATTCCTTATTTGAAAGAAGTTTCCGTGTCTTCTCCATTTTATGCTGTTGAAGAAAGTTGAAGCATTTCGAAAAATGGAGAAATTGAAACAGAATTCACATCTTCTTGTCAGACCCCAAGCATTTGAATAACCAATTAGAAGGAGAAGAAGGAGCTGAAGTGTTAAGTCCAAGACTGAAACAGTGGAATTTGCTTAAGACGGGAGCTAAAGTTACCGTGTACCATAAACGTCACAGCTCATAGATTAATTTGTTTTCAAAATACTTATTGTACTGTAATGACATTGAGGACTTGATATTATGGATATAGGTAATAGGAATAAGGATTCCTCAAAGTCAAGTCTAAAGACTGTACTTCTCGGAAATAAATTTTCATCACTACCTTTAGCTTACGGAGCTCATTTATAAGAAACATACGACATTATAAAACTAGTGTCAGATATTATAGAATACAACAAATACCAATGGTTAATATGTGCAGATTTGAAAGTTCTTGCTTTGGTTCCACGATTACAAACGTTGCTTTTTATGCGAGTGGAACAGCCAAGAGAGATATTTCGCATATATTAAATGGTCAAATTACGAGAAAAAAAAATTCTTCCTGATAGTAATAGTATCGAAGCTTGCTCTTTACGGGCTCTGGCGGTCTCAAATAAGATTGCATTAAAATATTTCACAAATACAAATTTTTTTTGTATTTAGAAGACGATATAACTTCGATGGAATTTATTTGAAAGCGCCCATTAATGGTTTAATAAGATTAGTCCAAACAGCGGAGGTAAATGTAGGTGCAAATGTAAAAAAACAAATCCAAGAACTGACACAATTTTGATAAGAAACAGGAAAATGAATACCAGAAAAAAAAACACAGATTTTCGAAAGAATTTGTTGGTTTAAGATGTTGAAGTAACTGTCAGGAAAATTAATATGGAAGTTAAGCATAAGGTTATGAAATAAAAGAAATTCTATTCAAGAAAATGATAACGACACGCTTAACTTGAAAACACCTTTAAGGCCGGGATACACCTATCATGCATCCTTCCGATCCGACAACGATCATACAGTCGAACGAGTGTCTGAGAGGGAAATGATACTGGAGTTTGAAAAGCGTAGTTCACACCTTTCTGATACGTGTCCGATTCCAGTCCTCCACCAATTCGATCATGCATCCGATTGTGCAGTCTATTCGTTCAACGGCTGCAGGTCGCGTGTCGGTTGGTATTTGTAATAATATTTCAATGTCGGGAATAAAACCTGAAGAGCTTATTGAAGAAGTGAGGAAGTATCCAGTACTCTATGACCAAACAAAGGAGCAGTACCGAAACGCCGACTACAAAGATATGATTTGGAAAAAAATTGCGAAAGAATTAAATGTCAATGGTACAGTACAGATTGAATCGAAAGTGGCGAATGTATCGAGCCAGAGCTGAAAATCGAAAAGAACTCGGATGCGTATAGGACATTTGTGCTCACCCTTCCGATCCCGCACCGATCCGTTCTTTGGAGCAAAATCGAACCGGAGCCGGATCGGAGTGGTGTATGACAAGTGTGTCTCGGCCATTATATGAACAGGGATCAATCAAGTGTTGTTTGACAAAGCTTATGCAAACTACCATTCTAAATAGATGTTTCGTTTTTTTTTACAAAACATAGCACTTGAAGCTTAGTTTATATTGAAGATACGATGAATTCTGTCAAACAAGGTCTTGGTCTCTTGTCACAATTCGAAATTGTTCAAGATTTTTATTATTATTGATAATTGTCTCTTTTTCTTTTGGTAATTAAGGATAGAAAATATTAATATTTCAAATTACTATATTAATGCCTATGTTAATGTGATATTTTGGCACAAAGAACTTTGGTTGAAACGTCGGGAGTAGATTTTTCATAAATAACACGTTATTTGTGAAAACAGACCTAAAATGAATATAAATTATTGAAGAAAATGAATCAGTTCACCTAATAATTTATAAATATCCCAAATCTAGAAATAAATTTATTTCGATTTGTCAGAATCCTCAGAAAACATTTACTATATACTCAATATAATACATCAATTCTACTTTTTCATTCGGTCACTCAAACTCGGGTGAATTCTTATTTCTGTTAACTGATGTTTGTTGCGATAGATGTACGATTTCGTAATAATCTTTTCACGCGGTTAATTTCCAAACTCACTTACAATGGATCTGACCACACGATTTTACTCAATTCCTCATTATTTTCTTTTTATTTTCCATTGTTCATTGTAGAGACGACTATAATTTGTGAAAATGTGAGCAAAAAGTGTATTAAAATTGTATATACAGGACAAAGTGCAATAAAAAACACAATCAATTAATAAGGTGCTTCTGTGCAATGAGAGACCAATAAATTATAGAAATAAACGTGTCCTTCAATTCACCACTGTCGGCATATTTTACAACGAAGAAAAAACATCCTAACGTAAAGATATCAGTATCCCACATGATCCTCGAATTTCCACAATTTCAGATTAGATTTCAAAATTAATGGAATAACGTTATATAAATAACAGAATGGAACTGAACATTTTGTGCCACTTTCTGATATATGAAAACAAAACTTCAATTTATAAGCATATCATAAAATTTCCAACAATGTTTAATTTTTTTTGTTATTGACTTGGAATAGAATTCCAATTCATCTGATTAGATTATATAAATTTGCAACTCTCAACAAGGACACATACGATCCTAGAATATACAGTTTTAACCACAAAATGTTTTGAATCCAAAAAATAAATGTTCATACAGCAAATTTCAACATATATTAAAGATTTCATTGTAAAAATTTCTATTTTTATTTTTATGCTTGTCTCAGAAATAACAAATTTTTGGTGTTAGCTATATCAAGACTCATGAAACATGTAGGTATGTTCATGGAGCAAATTTCAATTTCTTCGCTTTTCTCAGATTTAACAGCACACTGGAGTCAAGTATATTGGCATATCCAATGAAAAAATAGCTGTTTAGAAAACATATTTCAATTTATTTATTTATATAAAGATAAATACACTCGCCACTTATGGCATCATTGCTGATGTATTCACTTCAATTCACAATCAATTCCACCGAGCTCCAGTGATGGCGACATTTCTGATATATTCAGTTCTATATCAGTAACGTCCCATTTCTCATATAATGCCTGTGGAATTTCATAATCAATTCCACTGAGTTCCGACTGATGGTTTCATTTCTGATGTATTAAGTTCTACATCAGTAACGTCTCATTTTTCATACAATATCTGTGGAAATATTATTATTAATTCCACTGAGTGCCGAGTGATGCATTACGAGGTGTATTAAGAAATGTTAGGATATTATTTTATTGTAAACAAAGTAAACAGTTAACAATAAGAGCCAGAAGTCGTATGGTGCTGATCTGAACAAACCGAAAAACTATAGTGGCGAAAAACCTTACAAATCAAAAGTTAATGATGACATGATGAATTTCTATTATGAACTAGTAGACTGAGGAAAAAATTACAACAGGTAGAAACACCTATTTGCTGTTGGTTCACTTAGCAAAAGCTTACGACAAGTCTCACAAGTACTTGAAAAGACTTCTCCAAACGTAACTTCGATTCAAGCAATACAGAAACTCCCCTTCAACGATCACAATAAACATCCAGTTTTTATCTAGCTAAACATTACATTTCGCAGATAACCAAGTGGTCATTTCTCAAGACAAAGATGATGCGGACTTCTGTAATCGTCTACTAATAATAATTTGAGGTCAATATGCAAAAAACTAAGTATATCTGTGTCGGATCAGAAACAGAAGATTTTCAACTTGAAGACGAAAGACAAATACCAGTCACTGAAGAATACATGTATTCGTGAACAAATATCACAAGCAGCGGCAGGAATCTAAAATTTCTGAATATTAACACAAATTTCAATTATTAATAATAGATTTTTGACGGCGAGCATCAGGAATTTCTAAGCTACAACATACTCCAAATATCACAATACGAGAAATGATAAATGTTGAGTAAACCATCCTAGACAATGTATAGGAAAATAAACTCAGCTGGCATGGCCATGTGCAAAGGATGAGTGAGTATAGAAAACGTCATGAATAAAAAAGATTGATAATGACCTGGATAAAAGAAAAAATCAAGACAATGTCGAGGAGAAATCTCAGACCAGGGGACTGGGAGGATCTAGAGAAATGATGATTGGGAACCAATAGGCGTACAACACTACAAAGCAGATGTATATATTCCCACTACGGAATCGCTTATAATTCCGAGGGCAACGACTCAGGGAGCCATTAACCAATTTTCCTTTTTTTTTAAATGTTTCACCAAGCACTATTTTTGACGTTGAAGAAAGTTCCGTCTGCTTATCGGGCGTAAGAAAATGCTGCTATAAGAATACTGTTCATTCCTGGTTATGTAGTTCCAAATGCTCATCAAGATGAACGTGTATCATATTGAGTCCATCTACATTCATCATAAAAGTCGTAGCAAAGCAAAGACAATATCACCTTCATTTATGAAGAACTGCTTCTATAGGTCACACGTTTACCATGAAAACTTAGTTGGCGTAGTAAAAATTTTGCGTGAATCTGTGTGAAAAGAAACAGTCTTTTAACAAACAATGATTGTTTACTTCATCGCTACAAGGTAATAGCGTGTTTGTCGAAACTTGTGGAGTAATATTTATCAAAGCACCAAGTTGTATAAGTCCGCTCGCCCCCGTACAGTCATGATGCCACTTTTAGCTCTTTTCCTGATTCTGATCCTGACGAAGTCGGATTTTCAGGACTACTACAGGGGATGTAGATGAGAAGATACAAGATACATCTCGAGTTATTCAATTGATGATATTGATCAAATTCGAGTTGAGAAGCCAGTATAAAGAAATTGTTTAGTATTTCTTATAAGTGTATATATTTATCAACCATTGAATGCCAAAACCAATCATAAAATCGGTTTTTTCCACCTTAAATTCAACTTTTGACCCGTGTGGTGTATACGATTTTTCATCATACCTCGGTCGAAAGTAATGTTACGAACCAGTGCACGACATAGTCCGTGAAGCCGGTCCTGTCCAGGTATAATGAAATTCTAAAATTTGGGGAATTCGCGATGCTTTAATGTTTGTTTCCAGCACAGTGGCGATTTCTAATTTCTAGGAAGGTGTTATTTATTTGTTTATCTGTTTATTTTGTAGAATTTTTGTTTTGAGCGTATGCCGTTAAAAGTCATAATGAACGGAACAACATAGAAAATTTACCGAATAAATTATATTATATTATATTATATTATACAGTATATAAGTTATATAAGTATTAGTGAAAAAAATATTTATTTTATAAGTTACTTAAGTCTAGCGTTTATAAATGATTTAAATTAGTAAGAGACAGTGTTTATAAATTCACCACACCGATAGAAATAGTATTAATAAATAAGAAAGACATCGGAGTACGTATTATCATCCCTGCACGACTTTCGACCAAAGTATGAAGAAAACTTATTCATTCTCTTCTTCTTTTACTAGTAACGGCCTACCAACAACTTTCCAGAAGTTTGCTAAACTTCATCGACGATTTCCCTATAACTAGATTCCAAGCCCAATAGATAGAAAGCGTATAACGAAGCAAAAACTACCAAAAAAGCATCTCAACCCCATCCTTACAAAGGAAGATAATTCTATATAAGGGCTATTCAAAAAAAAATAAAATTTCACTTAAAAATGTTGTTTGGCAACTACATTTGATTGTTAAACACTAATAATATTCACTCGACATTTGGTTTTATTTTATAACAACTACCACAAACTAATCGTTAAAATTAGATTCCCACAAATTTAAATGTTTATTATTGTACTTATTATTAACTATAATTTCGCCACTCTGTTAATTTTGTAACTAAACGAAGAGAAACAAACACTGTAGCTGTAAAAATAAAAGAGGGAGACCGAAAATTACAAACACTGCTATGGAAACAATAGTATTGTTTTACAAAATCTATCACTAATTCTAATTGGGTGGGAAACTTTTTTTTAACTTTTGCGGTGATTATAAGGTCTGTATGAAAATGTGGAAATTCGAGAGTTTTGTTGTTAAGTGGCCTAAATTTTGAACACATATTCAAGCAGAGATAATTTCCGTACATTCTAAGTAATCAAGAACATATTTTACGAAAATATTCGAATTTTGGCAAGCATTATATAACCAAAAAGAACGGAAAATTTTACTCGTGAGTGGTTATAGCCTCTTTGAAGTTGGAACTCCACTTCCAGTCGTACTATAAGGATATAACAAAGAAAATACACCATCAATTTTTCCGTTTTCCCCTATATTACAAAAAAATAGTTTGCAACGAAACTACACATCACTTTTCTCCTATTTAACGAATATTATGATAATCAAAGTGCATTATCACAACCAACGGTTACTTCATGATAATATGTGATATGCAAATATTTTTCACCAGAAAATGATATAATCAAAACATGAGGTAATTGATTGATAAAACATTTTCAGTTATTCTTTCTTTCTAAATATGCTTTAGCTAATAACCTCTTTAGAAGCTTTAATGGACACAATAAAAATTACTTTTCTGTTCAATTGTTGTCATTTAATAATTTTATTAAGGCAGTGTGAATAAATGTGAATAAATGTCCTCACCAAAAATTGCATACAGTATAATTATACAGAGTGTTCCAGGACATAGTGTTGTGAAAAAATGATAACGTATGTCAATGGAGTGTTTTTGACGGAATAAATAATTTTACACTACTACTAAGGTCAGGGGTGGCTCTTACTTAACAATCCGTAACTTTCACAGGGACAACCTGCACAATCTAAAGATGGCAAACTAAATTTTTTAATCAATTTTTTAGCAAAAAGTTACTCCTTTGTTAATTCGACGAAATTTATGGTTTGGGAGATTTCTAGATCGTTGTATATGCCAAGGGAACCGTACCATAAAGATATTACAGATAGAGTAGGCATGCTATAGGCGCCCATACGAAATAAAATCTTCAGAATAAAAAAAAACAAAGCGTATGAAATTATGATCAAGAAGTTGCGAGAAACAGATCTTCTAAAAATAATGTTAAGAAAAATATTGATTCACCAAGGGGATCTTTTAGAAAAGAGATGAAAATAGTAAAGGCCTCACACAAATCTTGAGCAGTGTCGGATGAATATTCACACACCACACTTGTGGTATTTCAAGTATTTGCTGTTCCTGTTCAGATTAAGAGATGCCAAGAAAAAGCCAAAGTAATATTGTGGTTAATGCGGAAGCCATTGTAAGTATAAATATAAATATATTTTAGTTGTATGTATAACAAGGATCGCTTATTAGTCCAATCAATTTAAACAACTCTAATTATATTTGAGGTTACGCCACTGCAATTATGTCCTTGCAGTTCATTGTGAAACACACAACTGCAGACGTTCTTTCCCGACAGCGTATGTGTGTTTAAAGCGGCAATTTTGCAAATACAATTTTAACTGTTCGGTTAAGATTGTCGTGTTTACCCGTAGTGTATGGGGACCTTTATAGCGTCACAATGGAAGTTTTTCTATCGATCATTTTGTTCTTTGTGTTTACTGGTACTTCATATACAAAAATTTTGAGATATCCCCAAAAGGAGGAGATATTAGAGCGCATTCAAATATTTCTTGGAAAATTAATGAATTAATATTTTTACTACTTACTATCGAATCTCTTCCGAGTTTTTCTTTATGCTAGTAATATGATCTTCGATAGTATGTTATTCATTCATTCATTAATTCTCCAAGAAATATTTTATTGTATTTTAATTCCTCGTCTTTGAGAATATCGTGAAAGCTTGGTTCATGAGACACGTGATTTATGCACGATGGAGCCCGTTCCCACTTCCTAAATGATGTAAAAATCATCTTAATAACATTTTTTCTAATAGGTTGATTGGTCGGGGAGGTCCATTTGCATGGCCACCACGTTTCCCTGAATTAAATAAAATTGATTCATTTTTTATGAGATATCTTAAAAGCTTGATGTACACAACACTGGTAGGCACAAGAGGAACGAACTTCCATTGTAACGTTATAGGGCAGAACCTTGGAATACTCCTCCAAGCTCAAAAAATATCATCCGTAGACTCAATTTTTTCGTTATGCATGTAACACGATGTTCGACAGTATGCAGTTCATTCATAAATGTTTCGATTGTGTTGTAATACCTTCTGTAACTATTTTTAATAGTAAATATACAATTTATGATAGTTTTTTTCAGAATGTCTCTTTAAGGCGAACGGTTTCCTTGGCATGTACAACGATATAAAATTTTACAGAGGTAACCAAAAACTACCTTTTTGTTGAGAAATGGATTGAAAAAGTCTTTTTGCTTTCGTATTTCGATTGTATAGGTTGTTCCTATTAAAGTTATGGTTAATCATTAGGCATGAGCCGTCCCTTGCCTTCAGATAGTAGTGTAGAATTCATCCATTGAAAATTTATAATTTTCGAATGAATAATTTAAAAAATATACTTAAATATAAGTTAAATATAAGCAACTTTAAAGACCTATTACTCAAAAACGAGAAGTCGTATGAGAATTCTTTCTAGATAACATTGTTTTCACGTCCTCTACTCACTTTAGAAATTTTTGCAGTCTCGAAACACCCTGTATATAAACTTTTTGTTGTACAAACTTCCAGTTTTCAGTAAAACGAAGATATAACGTTGTTTTGAATAAGATAACTTTGCTCATAACGTAATAGTAATCACATCAGAAGTTGAGTGTTTTTTGTAGCCACTTCTGGGAGGGTGAGTGATGCATATGACACAATGAAAGAAACAAAATATTCTCAAATTTTTCCGCAAAACACAAACACAATGTCGTTCACGTTAGTACAAGATGAAGTTTGTATTCATCACCAACCGTTCAACTCTTATTTTCCTGTATCCTGTTTTATCAAGTAAAACATTGTGTTAAGGTATGTTTATTGTATATGTTTTAACATGAAGCTTATCTTACTGAAACATGTTTGAGACCCACGAAGATAATTATATGTTAAAGTGACTTATATGATGTATGTGTAATTAACAACTCGTGGGAATTATGGCCATATTGACTACAAGTTGTCATTTAAACCGGTGAGACCATGAGACATTTTTCACTATGGCCCGCATACAATTATACTTCTTTCAATAAGTTCAAGTTTCAGTGGTGTTTTTTCAGGTGAAATTACACATCGATTCGCTGCTCTACTACTATATTTTTTCGACTGTGGAGGCGTATTCATTGCAGAAAAATAATCTTAAAGAGAGAGGTCGAGGTATGGAAGCTTGCCTAGGTGTTCAGGAACTATTGATAGAGAGAGATAGAACATAGGTATACCACACTACTCTATACCACTCTACACTATTCTAAATGGATCTTAAAGACGTCGAAGTTTCGAGTGTTAGTAACGGAAAAGGAGAAGAATAACAAGTTCTGATTTTATTAACAAGTCGAGGGAGATAGAGAGTGGTAAACCGATGCTCTTTCCCTCTCTTCCAATAATATAATTCCACTTACATATAGTTCTGTCTATCTTTAGTATTAACTTTATGATTTATTGACTAGTATTTGAAAAATATTTCGTCTTGGAACGAGTGAATTTATATCAAACCTTTTTAAAATGATAAATTTTATCTAAATTGAATGATCGTATTTATTATTAATAATAATATATACAGAAACATGTTGTAGATGCGTAGTTTCGTTACCAAAGTATAGGATATACCGAATGATGGGTGTAACCTTGAACAAAAAATAAACGCGTTTATATTTTTCATTCGATGCACTTATTTCACTATTGGTATGATAGTGATAAAAATACCTTAGTATTTGGAAGTTTTTACGTGATATTTATACGGTGAACAAATAAATTATGGAATACAATTATAATTTCGAAAACGGGAACGCAATTGGTCGAGTTTTCATTTAATATAATTCACATTTCGTGGGAATTATACCGATGATAAATTTATTTAAATAGATATTGATGTTATGTAACACACCATTTTTAAAACATTATTTTACTCCATTACAAGGATGGTTTGATGGAAGATTGATTTCTCAAAATTTGACAATACTCTCACTACGGTGATTATTCCATCATATTGTTTTCTGATGTCATCTGTTGATATAATGATTAGTTTTGATACTCATATAAAGAAAAGTTGATTAAATAACATTTTTACATTGAAATACAATTGAAGAAACCGAGGAAAAGTTTTATATCTATTTTCTTGGAAGTGTTTCGTCCCATGAAATTATTAGTGTTGAAATTGAAATAAAAACCTAACCAATCTCAACCAAATGTGAATTAGAAGAAGGGTTATTTAAATAGAGTTACCCTTTTGAAAATTTTCATCAAAATTTCGATAATAATAATAATTTTATTCCATGATTTAACCGTTCAGAGTATAGTTAAATTTCCAAATCCATATTATAGCTGATTTTTTAATGTATATGTTATAGGAATAGTACATCGACTCGGGGTAGGTGACGCTTTATGATGTTTTTCTAGTTAAAGTTGACTATACCCACCATCTAGTCCTCTGATTTAGTAAATGTTGTCATTTTATATGGAAATGTTTTGCCATGTAATAAAACAACGAATTTGTTCACTTTTTCATATATTTTCATGGATAAATTCAGATTTGCATTAATGAATAATGTATTTTTTATGGAGAATATTTTCGTTCTAATTTCGATCTTTATCAAAATATAATTTAGCGTTAACGATACTAAATATGAGATTGTTCAACTTCTATTTTTCAAACACATTTTCAAAGTATTTCAGTGAGCTCAAATCTAATAAAAAAATAAGGGAAGAAATATATATGATAATTGTAATGCCTTGGGACAGACTTCGCAATAATTTGAAACTAGGTTAAGAAGTCATCAATATGATAAAATGAAATTGCAACCACGGAATTACAAAAAAACACATTTAATTATGAAAAAATCGAAGATCTTTAAGAAAAGTCATACGCAAGAGCAGGAGAAATTTCAAAAATGGTTCAAATAGAAACAAGAGAACTATCAAAAGCTGAATGTATAATCCATACATTTAATTGAAAATTATTTTGAATACGTGTAGCGTCTTTATCGAATAGTGCTACTAGAGTTATCTGAAAAGTTTTCAACCTCATTCTGAAGGTGTCAGCATTACACAATATAAGATGGGAAACATATTTGCCCATACATAAAGAGACTCTGGTGATGGGTGACTTTGAGATTAAGATTGGAGAGTTAAGATTATCGGTATATGACAAAATACTTATAACAAAATAATGAAAATTTCTAAGTTTGGGTTTTCGGATACGACCTTTTTAACTAAAATATTTTCAAAGATGGCCGACTTCCGGTAGAACTGTAAATTTGTTATTTCAGATAGAACAGCCTGTATATTAATACATTTTTAAAATCTACGTAAAATTTTAGTATAATTTCTTTCTGAGCTATTGATTTTTTTGTAAAAAACTGACTTCTGACCAAAAGCGCATTCGGATGAACAGACCTAGTTGACGCAGCTTAAGCAAATTAAGTCAGATTTTTTGTGTCAATTTATCAATATAGATGAAACCTAGATCCACCGCTATACTCCTGAAGTGGAGTCAAAACAGTGGATTATAAAGGGTGAAACTGCTTTCATCGACCGGAAAAATGATGGCGACCATTTTTTAGAATAGTCGTGACATTATGTTGATCGATTATATTTGAAAAGACAGAACAATAACAAAATTGTGATAAGGGAAAAACTGGAAAAAGGCGACGGTATTTGCAGAAAAAAAAAGTGGTTTTCCATCAGGACAACGCACCTTTTCACATTTCGTTTATCCACATGGCTTAAATTCACGAATAGTACTTCAAATTGGTTGACTATCCACCGTATTAATCAGGTCAGGCCCCACTTTTCCCTCCTTACGTCAAAGTTTGTTATAGGTACGAAATATATCCCATTTATTATTGCCTATCTTGAAAATAAAGACGATAACTATTATTTGGATGGTTAAAAAGATTAGAGAATCACAGGAAGAAGCAAAATATTTGGGATGCGAAGTTCGCTGGAAATCTGACATGAAAAAAACGAGAAAAACAAGGTATTAGATACAAGTGAATGTGTTGGTTGCTGGGACGACAATATACTCCGTTAATTCTTGATAAATTACTTCTATATGAACAAATCTTGAAACAGGCAAGGGCCTACAGGATTTAACTATGAGGATGTGTCGACGAAAGCAACACCCAAGTAATCCAAATATTTCAAAAAAGAGTGATCGTTTATATATATCCCAGCACATTCGAAATAACTCTCGAGAACTGGAGATGGATACTGTAAAGCGGGTAGCCACTGCATTTGCAAAGAGCCACGAACAACGGCTGTTAAGATATGTGAACATAGAGGCAATCCAGCTCCTCGACAACACCAACCCAGAAAGAATACTGGAGAGGACGCAGCCGTTTGAATTACTTATGTAAGTGCTAAGTTTAAAAGCAGTAAGACCCTTAGCTTACAGACATTTACAGTAATTTAGGATAGAGCAAAATTGTTCATTGATCGTAATAATGATCAGATCAAAATGATAGGGAAACCTTCCAGATTTTTTTTAAAACAATTGGAGAACCAGAAAGTAATTTTCCATCAGGACAACACACCTTTCCAAGCTTCATTGATAGCCATACCTAAAATTCGCGAATAGAACAATTTGGTTGATCATCCATCGTATTAATTAGATATGGCCCCGGAGACTTTTTCTTCCTCACGTCAGAGTTTCTTGTATGTGAGAGATTTTAATCAGACGCTATCCTATTCATATATGCTTATTTCGAGAAGAAAGATCGTAACTATTATTTGGAATGGTTGAAAAGTTATAGACTTAATAAGAGACTATTTCGACTAATAAAAATGATCAGGGAAGAAAATGTCTTGTTTCATTGTTAGGTCAGAAACATTTCAAACAACCCTATGTATGAGAAATTTCTGTATGGTTAGAACATATTTTAATTTGTTATTATCTATCAATATAATAAGTTATTAGCGTGAGAATAATAATATTTTGATAAAAACCGAAATTAAATGAAAACGTCGAAAATATTTTCTATAAAAATATTTTATTCATGAAGAAATTCCACAATAAATACTTACCATTAATCCACGAAAATATAACATAAATGTCAAATGACCTTGGTAGGCCATTATGAAGTTGAAATCTCAATTTCCTTCAATAACATAAGGATTCACATCTACTTCCTTTGACTTATGTTCAAATTTTTGAGCACAAGATTTGCAGAGGTTTGAATAACTTATGCAATAATATTATAGAATTCTATTTTCAATTGATCAATTAAACGATTTGTTTCTCTATTTTCTCTGTGCAGTTGCATGAAGTGAAGTAATCAGCTTTACTAAACCACAGCAGGAATAGAATAGTCTTCCCAAGAAAAATCAATCTGTATTCTCTAACTACTAATACTTTTAGCAAGAATTGACTGAATACTTCTCTGCAATCGACTTTTCCTGTGACATATACATTATCTAAATCTGCTTATTATTGACATAACTTGCCTGTCTTGAATGGGAAAACAAAAACAAAACTGGTTATAGAAGGAACGTTCTTCCTGCAACGAAACGAACGTTTCTGTTTCGTTATGATGAATTCGTACCAAATGTTTACACAAAAGAGTTTAAGAAGAAATCCGCCGATTATTTCTGTAGTATTTCTTTGTTTTTCAATAGCGGTTGTAAAATTTTCTTAAAACTATCAGGGTAGGAAAAGTGATGAATGAGACAAGATGCTTTTCTACAGCCAGGGGTATGCTTAAACTATGTGGTTATATTTGTGAAAATTTGCTAGTTCATTTAACTGGATTAATATGTATAATTAAGTGATAAAATATCCTAAATAAAATCTCAAAATTCCTCCACAATATTGATCGTTTTATTTTTATTTCCGGTGGAATGTAAGATGGTGGATCAGGAACAGTGGATATAGAGGAAACTAACAAAATAATCATACAAAGGACAGAAATCACGTGGAAAACGGAAGCTTAGTGATCAATTTCGAAAAGGATATACAATGCGTGTGTATGGAATAAATTCAATTTTTGTTTTATTACGTACTATGTGAAAAGAAACACGATACAGGTCGATTTATGGGCACCCAAACACAAATTTTGAATGAGAAAGAGATCGTGTGGCACCTTATTGGAAAGAGATTATTTACTTTGGTGCAATTATAACTGAGAAAATTAATTTTTAAGATGTAAAATTTTGATTGATGTGTCTATCGCAAAACTTTACGTAGAATGAAGATAATGTCGCATAATATTTGGAATGTATTTTTCAATGTATTTTAGAATAAAATTGAATCATAACGACCACCATTCACTTCTTGACAATAACCGGTTTTGGAATTCTCGTAGGTACAACTTTTTGTATGACTTCAAGGGTTATTTTGTTAATTTCTTCCGTTATCCTAACTTTTAAATCAGCAACATTGTCTGGTTTATTGAAATATGATCTAGATTTTTATTAACTCTATAAAAAGTGATCGAGAGGTGTCAAATCGGGGGATCTAGTTGGCCATTCGATTACTACCCGTTTTCCAATCCACCTATTGGAAAAAACCCTTAAATAATTAACACCAGAAAAAGGTCTTTGTAATGTAGGCACTCAAAAATTAATCAAAAAATCTAGATGAACCTCACCATTAACTGTGCTCTCAAAAAAATGAAGGCCAATAATTGTCAATGATACCAGCCCAAAGTCTACTTTTTTAGGATATTGAGTGTGAGTCTCACATATCCAGTGAGGATTTTCTAAGCTCCAATATCTACAGTTCTGTTTGTTAATCGTTTCGTTAAAATGAAACGTCGCTTCATCAGAAAAAACAAAACAAAAAACTGCACATCTTTTTTTCATCAATAAATCAATAAAAAAAATTTTTACCTAGTTTTTAAATATTTAGTATCTTCAAAGATTTTTTTCTGATGTTGCAGATTCAAAAGTTAGGATAACGGAAGAAATTAACAAAATAATCTATGAGATCATATAAAATCTTATTCGATAATTTCAAAATCGCCTCGGTTATTAACAAGAAGTGAATTTTGAACATTTAATTTAATTGTAAAATACATTGGAACATATAAACTAAATATTATGCGACATTATTTTTTTCAGTCCACGTTTTGTGATAGACACATTATCAAAATTTCACATCTTACAAACCAATTTTCTCAGTTATTATTGCATCAAATCAAAAAACAAGATGTCACCGTTTCTTATTCAAAATTTTCGAGGAGTTTCTTCTAAATCTAAATCAACTTATTCCATACATTATGTAAAAGTAATTCGTGTCAATTGATTGAAAAATTAAATAGGAAGAAAGGAAGACCTACATCATCATATATCAATTTTTCCGGAGATAGTGAGGAATAAATTTAAAGATTTCATCAGAAACATATCTGATTAAATTGTTATCTGTATTTTCTATAATAACCATATTTAATGAAGCAAAATAAACCACTCAAAGTATTTTTCTCTCGCTGTATCGTTTTATGGAGATTTTTCTTTTATTAGGGGTTGTGTTAGATCAAAAATATGTATTTCTATTCACAAACTTATGTCGCAACATACATATGGTTTTTATTGAGTACTGTATTATTAGTTGGAGACTGATACAGATATAGTTGTATGAAGAATCTGTTAATTCTCTTCCATTATGCTTGATTCATTGAAATTATACGTGATTAGATGAAACAGTTCTATGGCCTTATATAACTGCTCTCTACAATAATATTTTTCTGATTATATCATTGTAATGTAAATTAAAAAACATACAAATCCACGTTACAATTATTTTGGAAGGAACTATGTATAAGCTGGTTTTCAAATGGATTGAATGAACCCTCAAGCGCGTATGGACACAGCTCCTATATTTTTTTATTAAAAGTGGGCTTTTCCTACTATTTCAAAAATACTATATGAATGACCAACAATGTTCAACGACTTATGATAAGGACTTTTCGAAAACTATGATCGGGTTAACCCGATCATGATTGGGAAACTAACCCTGATCACGTTCATTATTTTTCGGAATCTGATTCAGACAATCGGGTCGTTGTTATAGGGTATGATTCTTCTTACCCCGATAGAACGGTGGGTATGTGCAATCAGCTGATCGGTTGCTTCATTTGCCTATGGTTTATTGAACATAAAAAATCATTCACTTCCCTTATTTGATTGTCTCCATTGTTAACTGTTCAAAAACAAATATCAAACATCTAGATTCTATTAAACAAGTAAATGAATATCATGAAGGAACTCTCAAAAAGTGATAAAACTGAAAAGTTCTCATAGTTCATGTTTTTAGTTTAAAATTTCCATCGGAAATTGAACGCGACGTTCCAAGACTGTGGATCTGAATCTCATTCTAGGCTAGGATCCAAAATAAGCAGATAGGTGTTCTATCTGAACCTGGTTTATAGTTTCCGAAAAGTCCGATATTAATCTCAATACATCCGCAAATTAATTTACAAGTTCAATGAAACAGGTTCCGTTGTTTTTGATGGAAAAACACAAATTTTTTGACACCTTTGCTACAAAAACCTCGACATCATTTCACTATGTGGTATAAATTCTTGTGAGAACAATTTATATAAAAGGATATAATTTCACAAGCAAATGACTGCCTTGAAAGTTGAAGATCAAAATAGTATGCACAATATTTGCTTTACTGTTGACTATACGTTTTCCCTCAAAGGATATTTTAACAAGCGAAGTTGTTAGTACTGAAGAAATAAAAATCCGCGACTTTTAAGGAAAGTATCCAAAGAAAGTGGAAGTTTGTGCTGGAATTTCTAAAAACAGTATCGTTGGCTCATTATTCATTGAGGAAACTAAAACTAATAAGCTCCGCACAATACTTGATCTCTCAATAATGGAAAATCAAATGTAACAAGATTTAGCACAAAGATCTCATTTATTTTAAACAAAAGGAGTTCCACCACATCACTTTCTTTATTTAAGAAGTACTGAAAGATAAGATTTCCTAGTAGACTGATTGGCTGTTTAGTGGTAATAAAACGGACGCCGCGATCGCTCAACTTGGAGTATCAGGATTTCTTTTTGATCACTTTGTGATTTTAATTGCAAAACAATTGAAACTTGACTTTTCTCAAAGTACTAAAGTGAAAGATTAATTATTTCCCGTGTGAAAAGGCATTTAAGCTCTAAAATAAAGTATAGGCTACACTCAATTATCTTTTGTTATTTCAAGGTTTTATCGATCCCCGTAAGAAAGTCGAAGTAATTTAATTGTAAACCAGCTTACAATCTTTTTTAAAAGTGAGACATGTGTTTGCATATTTTTGCATATTCTATAGGGGGTGTATCAAATTGATACCATGTTATAATTTCATTCTGATGCATTTTTTTCTCGTTTTCAATGAATGTTTCGTCTTAAAAAGACTTTAATACCAAGGTCGATTATCAAATTTCATTTCAATATTCCTAGAATTATTGTTACAATCTACGAATTAATTTAATTGATTCCAATCTTCTACAAATTATTACAATAGATATGACAAAGCAATTTTGAATGTCCATGCTCAATTACAATAAGCACCAGATTGATAGTTTATAACTTTGTTTAAAAATAAGATTTTTCTGGGAAGTAGAACGAGTGAAGCAATCTCCTCTTGCGTTTGGATATTTTTTTTTAAATATCAGGTCGCATCAATGGAAGTTGTTGCATCGTTTTGTTCTTCTTCAGCGGCAATGTTAATAATAACAAATATCCTCTGGTCTAGTTGTTGAATCGACATCAGAATCAGCTTATAATTTGTGACCTAATTTGACAATGTGTACTTCTCCCAATTTTCTTAAGCTCTTCTGCAAATGATTTAATCAAAATACTTGATATCACCAAATCGATTTCTAATAGTTTTTTATTAGTCATTTAGAGGCTATTGATTGTAAAATTTTTTCATCTGTCACATGAAGATGTCTTATTTTCTCAATGTAGGTAATTTCACTTTACGAAACGTTTAATTCAAAAGTCGCTGTTGATCATTGCTGGTAATATTGCTTGGTAAATTATGAATCGATGTGCCATTTTGAAATTGTATTTGATATAACGTTGTTTTTACTTCTGTTATAAATTTCCTTATATCTACTAGTTTATCAAGCTTTCTTCTTACGGTTATTCTCTATTCATGTATTATCGTAATGTTCAATGGACGCATTTCGTCTTTTGAGATAATTTATCTCTATAATCTACTTAAATATTATTGCTGTAGTTTCCAACGCGAGGAGATCAAGTTTTCTTTTCTATACCGCACCACATTTAGATATTGACACCTTATTGGGTTAGTCCTCTTATCATTTCGTAATGGTTCATTTTATCAATCGCTGTAAAAATTATACTTATGTAATTTTTTGATAATACATTTTTTTCAATACATTTGACCCCATCGTGAACTACTAAGTTTATACCCAGAAATGCAAACCTATGCAATTGAGGTCAAGTGTCACGTAACTTAGATAGTAAATGTTTTTAATTGGTCGAAAATTTATTCAGATAGACACTCTGGGCTTTTGACCTGGTATATTTGATTTTATGATAATCTCTTTAAACAACGTTATCTATGGCTTTGGATTGGCACAGTAGTTACATGATCCCTTACCATTGGATTTCTTTTTGGGAGAGAATCGAAAATTCAGAATATACGCGTATAGACGTTGCAAAGTTCTTACAGAAAATTTTATAAAATATCGATTACTGACACTGTAGGTGATTGCAAATGTGAGAAAAGTTTTGCAAAGTAAATATATCATTGGAGTTAAGCGGAGGTAATTTCGAAATTACCTTCCAAGTGTTGTCCCCTTGACTCTACTAGCCAAAAAAATATTTAGGACTAATGCAGGACTACGAAGGGTTGAATTTTTCGCTATTAAATTCGTCCTCTCTCAAAAATTATGTTTTCCTTGAGACGTATATAGAAATACATATTTTTCAAATTTTAATAGGCTGTCGTCGTTTTGAATATTGGCCTTCTCTTCCATTTAGAACTTCTATAGATTCTCAGGTTGTTTGGGTACTATTTCTCAAGAGTTTAGTTGTCAACTTTCCTTCCATGGTTTGTGTAATCCTCCATGTAGTTCATTCTGCTGGTTCACACACTTCTTTATGCGAATAACTTCCGAGTGGGGATTCAGTCACTCATCAATGTCACTGCCGTTAAAGCCCAGAGAAGATAATGAGGATTCTAAGATTAGGTTAAATAACTACCTGAAGGAAAATGTAACCTGCTCAAAGGATGTTTCGGAATCTGTTCGGATTCAAGTAATGAATTAGAGTGTGGTTAGATTTTCTGTGTATTTGAAGGAAGTCTTGTAATTTAGGACATTTTAACACATAATATAACGAAATATCAATTATTATTTTAAGAAATTCTCACAAATATTATTTAAAAATGACAGGTTGGAAATAGCAAAGGTAACATTGGAAATGCTCGTAAATTTCTTCAATATTATTGATGAATTGCTTTTTAGAATTAATGCTTAATTACATTTTCATAATGCCAGGATGAGAATCAATTTATATTTATTATCATTTTTTAATAGAAAACATCTTGATATTGCTACCTCGACAAACTTTGCTTAAATGTAAATAGGTTACTTGATATTTTCAAATTACTACAATTGAGTTATAGAATATTGGTTAATGTACGGAAAATTTGGATTGACAACCTTTCAAAGCAATTTCACATTAGTATTCTACCATCTATCAGCAGTTTAATCTCGTTTTGACCATGGGTAACATCTCCATAATCATGAACGAGCATCAAAACGCTAAATAAAAATTATATAAAAGATCAAGATCAACAAATCACTCAATAAATCGTATGATTAACTAAGAAAAACCCTTTTTTGCAAAATATCGATTTTTTATAAATTAAGTCATTCCAACGCTCGATGGCATGCTAGTAGAAGGATTTGTATTTTGCCTCCAAATAGACTTCAATTCAGAAATTCTGAAGACAGACAGGCAAATACTATTCTGGGAAACTATAACCAGAGTAGATCTGCTGAATGTATCAACCTAAGTACCTACCTACCGGGGCACTGTCGTGTCAACAAACACCTGGAGACGCTAGACCTAGCAGATAATGCGACGTGTAGATTTTGTTGCCTTTATCCACATTCTCTTGAAGTGTGAAATACTAAGGAACTCCAGAGCATTACACCTGGGTGCGCTTGACATAGAAAACGAAGATATCTGGGGCAATTGAAGCCATCCTATATTTTTTTGAAAGAAGTAGGATCAATGGATCAACTGTAAACACTGGGTTCTACAGAATCGTAGCAAGAAAGAGGGTACACCCATATAAGATTTTATAATAGGCTCAGTATAAATCCAGACTTGGGCCAAGTATGTTCAACTTTGGCCCTAGCTTGGAAGTCGTTATCGGCCCAGACTTGGTGAGAATCTGGGATGATAACAATGACCCTCGCTTGGTTTGCAAGCTTGCACCAGGTCTTAAACATATATAGAAATTATATTACTTTTTAATGTCTTTTATGCATGACAGAATTTTATTCGTAAAAAATTATTACTCTTAATGTTAAGCCTGGCTGACTATAGGATGGTCGAGGTCGGGTTACCCAGAGGTCAGCCAGATTTGGTGAATATGGGATGGTCGAGGTAAGGTTACATAGAGTTCAGCCAGGTTTGGGTGACTATAGAAAGGCCGGGGCTAAATTGCCCAGACTTCAACCAGGCTTGGGCCATTAATGGTTTCAAAAGCTGGGTTTCCCAGCGTTGGTCCAAACTGAGCCCCGTCGTTCAAGTATGGGGGCTCCTACATGGGTAATAGATCCTTTGGAAGACCCCAAATCCATACATACATACAAAGCTGACTAGAAGAAATATGAAACATAGAGAATAATGGAAATAAAGTCTTATCATTGTTAATGGGGAACAAGTATTATATCAACTTATACAATTCATAGCAAATTAATGAGCGTAACGAAAGAGATGAATTTTTCAAGAAAATAGTTACAGCAATTGATTTGTTCAAACAGGAAGCCAGAGAGATAGACAAATAATAAAAATAAGAGCCGAAACATATCATTATAGCTTTGACGTTATGTTTTTTTGTTTTTACTTTCTAGAATTATATATTAGTCAATAAGACATAACAACGCCTGTCGAGATAGCTCTGATATAGAAAAAAAACTGAATTCAAAATTTCCCGGTGAGCTGTATGCTGTACGAAGTTCGTAATTTGGTTTACTTCAAGGCGGTTAGATTATTTAAATAACAAAATATTTTCGTTTCAATATAAATTGATTCTGATAAGCATAACATGCGGGTAAGTACAACAAAATATATAGTCTTGCAGTACTCGATTACCTTGCTGTGCGTTGACGAAGGAGTTATTGGTGGTGTTTCGGTAGGGGTAGGAGAAAGACGACCGTCGTTTGAATTAGAAGCAGGAAGCCTTTGTTCTTGTACACTAGCTAACCTAAAATGATTATTTTTTATTACTTCGATGAAAATTAACACACCATTTTTCTAAAATGTCATTTCTTTTAGATTCATCTGAGAAAATCTGAAATGATACAATATTTTAGCCTGTTGGTTATAAATACCTACCGCTTACTTTTTCTAAACGTTACAAACATCAGAATGTATACGGTTTTCCTACCTTTTGAGTGTAACAAGAGTACCCGTTAGCTTCTTGCATCTTCGAAGAGCGCTCTCTAAACGTTCGGGTTCTTCTTTTAAAAATGTCTCCTCTCTCATAACTTTTTCCATTTCCGTCGTTAAGAAAGCTTTCATGCTATCTTGTAAACCAGGAAACCTATAATTTGAATCAATAATCATGAATAATTCGTAATTTTTAAAAGTGTAGTGTGACGTACAACGTTAGTATCTAAGTTCCAAATAAATGAATTTCATTATTATATTTCATAATTATTCAAAATCGAGATTAATAAGTTCTGCCGTTTAATAAAGAATAGTGATATTAGATTTAGTCCATAGAAATGTTACATTTTGAGAGCCAAACTGAAAATTTTTAGAGAACATGAGTGGACACGTCAAGGGGGTTAATACAAATTCAATCTGAAGTTTGTGGGGTTGCGGCCCTAGACCCCCGGCCGCCATCATGGAAAAAAGGGCGAAAACACATTTTTCGCGATATCTCGGAAACTATAAATCTCACAAAAAATTTGTTCAGACATATTTTGTAGCAAATTGCTTTACCTATAACTATGCTTATGTAAGTTTTTGTCATAAATTCAAAATTTGAAAAGTTATGAGCAAAAAAGTGAAAAAATTTGTTGTGTAATAACTTTTTTTTTCTATTGATTTTATCAAAAAATTATGTGAGAATAATTTTGTAGAATATTGTTGTTATAGTGCTCCAAAGTTGACCGGGTCCGTCAATTCTCGTGATAACCTGGTCAAAACAACATATTTACCTTGCTTTAATGTTTTTTTTTTATTATAAACATATTTCCGAAACTTATTTTCCAATTCCTACAATTTCACTTATTTATTACTAACTCTTCTCCTTATTACATAACTTGAAAAATTATTGTTTTTGTGTTGACCAGGCTGAATCAGGGGAATATATAGTAGGATGTAGTTCATTTTCGCAGTTTCCGAGTGTATCACGAGGTCCAATCATGGTTTGGAAAATACTATGATTTATTTTGGAATTTCAGAAGGTGAACCCTATTGATAATTTAGAAACATGGAAAATACTAGCAGGCCAATATTAGGCTTATTTGCTAACAACGTGCCTGTTCAATCATGAGGTTGATTCATAAAAATTAACCGATCTGCTTCACGATTTGTTGCTTAATCCACGAAACTCAGTTGATTTGAAATCTGTTCCCAAACTTGAAGAAGAGGGTTACTAGAAAACGATTTTAGATAAATGAAGAGGTTATGACAAAAACTTTTTCTTCTTGTTTCGTCAATCCGCCGTCTTCTTGTATGAAAAATCAGCTAACGGAAAGTATGTGAATACAGACATCAAGACTCAACACTTCCATATGTTTCAAATTTATTTAATTTATTGTTACCCCAGACATCGATAATCAATTTAAAAAATTACCTTAATTTGAGATCAGCAACTGTTTTGGAGCTTTTACTTAATATTAAGGCCATATTTTCCACATCTGACATATTCACTCTTGTTTTTCTATTTATTACGTTTCCTCTGAGCTCTTCCACTGTAGATTCAAGATCACCCAAATCTGTTTCTAATCTTAGCATTTCTTGTTTATAAAGATCCTCCTCTCGAGTTAATCTAACTCGTTCTTGATCCATGCCTATAATCAAATTACATTTATATGCCAACATATATGATTTTCTCAATAATGAAAACTTGAAACTTGAACGCAATTTACAAGATGTAGATTAATACCAATGCTGAACGCGTGATCATCATTAGACACCTTGCATTAACCGACTGTGGAATCACTGAAATATGGTTGCGAAAAGTTTTTGTTTCTGTTTATTTTTATTTATATCGTCTCTGCTTTGAAAACTTGCTATTAAAAATAATATTGGTTCGCAATATCTCTCCCAATTACAACGAATACACATGTCTTGTAATTCAAGCTAGAGATATAGCAAGTTGTTTGAAATTTTCGCTTTGTGGTCAACGCGTGTCTCCATTCGCATTGGTACAATTTGTTGTGAATTGCGTTCAAATAATACTTTGTTATTTTTTTTAACGGTAAGGTATCTCCACTATCGAATCAAGTAAAGTGTGAAATGAAGGAAACTCTGTACCTGCTTGCCAAACCTGTTCTCCACCAGCCATAAGCATAGCTCGAATTTTGATGAAAGTATCTCGTATTGTTTCTTTTACTGAATGTGCTTGAGCTTGAGACATCCTTCTCAAATTTCGGACCTCGGCTCTCAAATCCTTAGCTTTTTTCTGTAGCCCTCTAAGTTGATTGTACATCTCTGGTGTTAGTTGTAAGTCTCTATAAATCCTGCTATCATAACTTGGAGATAACGATGTCGATTTACCTGGTGGAGCTGGTTTAAGACGATCTCGTTCTGGAAGGAAAGAGTGACATATGTTTTTATTGTACTATATATCTCAATTAAACAGGAATATGGATAATTTCCAGAGGCATTACATTAATTCCTGGTTAATTCACAATATTACATATATTTTCTTACCCTGTGATGAAGTCCTTGGTAAAGTTGATGATTTTATAGCAGGTTTTGCTGGTTTAGTATCCGCTGAAGAAAGCAAAATAAAAAAATGTTAGTAAAAACACATGCAAAGATAAGAAATCGCATACAGGCTTACAGGATATAATTAGTTGAAACTCAGTAAAATCAATTCAAAACCACTATCGTGCGAAGGTTCGACTCTGCTCTCGATTGCACGGACAAGCGAACCTATTGAACAGTTTCTATAGTTCAATCCCTTCAATTGTATAAAGTGACTCATATTGTAGGGCAATAATATAGGTAAGGGATGGCGATAATAAAATTTAATCCGAAATATTAGCTTGGTGAAACTATACATAATTATAATTAAATATATGAAAGTAATTCTTATTTCACTGATAAGGAGATGCAAGAACAAGATAAAGACTGGCTTAGTCTTAGTCTTACATCTAATATCATCTAATAAAAGCAGTACGGAATGTGGTCTGTGTATTTTTGGAATGGTAGGTAACTAATTTTTTTTGAAATGAAAATTGCTTTTGACAATTAATACCATTTTCGTTTATGGTCGAATCTTGCTGGAATCTCTGATAAAGTTAGTTTCTGATTTATTATTAAAAATAATAGATATTAACAGTGGGGGATTTACCTGCAGGCTGTAGCCTAGTGCGGCAAATTTTGAGGGGCGGCAAATTTTGTTTTATTCCGATTCAAAAGATTCGAACTTATTATTCACACTGAAAAATGAGTTTTGATGAGTAGCACAAGAGAACTTCAACAACTTCAACAACAAAAAAGAAGATTTGATGGAACACTTAAAGAACGTATTGGAATGGCTGCTAGTGATTACCTCAGAGTTAATACGTTTATCGTTGTCTCATCTTTGAGTTAGAAGACCTTTAACGGATTTATCTAAAATTCTTATTTATTATGAAATTGAGTGAGTTTCTACCATCAGTTCTAACAGAGAAGGTGGTTTTCTGGAGAAATTGTACACTAATGATTTAGAATGTACAATTACAAAGCTACTAACATTTACTTCTTATTGTTCTGAGACAGAAGCTTTTCTTGCTTGAAAAGAATGAAGAGCTAATCACTATCGACTTTAAGTCAAGAAATACTTAATCTCATCCCTTTTATGCCTAGAGTCAGACCTAATGAACTCTTTATCATACGACAATATAAGCTGGAATTTCTGGAACCGTTGGTAATATTCAAACTGTATATACTGTTCACACCACCACTTCACCAGCACACCAAAGATTACATTGTCTGACGCGCGTTTCGATAACCGAGTTATCGTCTTCAGAGAATAAAGGTAGACTGTTTACCTAATCGTGAGTGTTGATGTAGCGAAACAGTTTTTTCAGTATACGATTATGATTTTGTTAAACCGTGAGTGTGATCAAATATTCGTATGCATCAACGTTACTCGTTTTGTAATCTTTATTCTTATTATATGAATCTGGGATAGTTTAAAAACATATCTCACCTTACTTCTAAAATAGTATATGATTCAATTTTGCTTAAAATTTCAGATAACAGTAGAGGCGGCTACAGGGGGATAACAGTCGGTAGAGGATAGCCTACAGGTGCCCAACTTGTAAATTCGCCACTGGGTATAAATAATTTTTCAAAAAATTAAGCTAAATGCTATATATTTACAAAACAACCTTATCCCCTTCAAAATACTCTCCTTTATACTCTCCAGGTAATATATTTGTTCCAGCGGTGCTTCCACTGCTAGAAATCTTTAGAGATGGCTGCAAGTTTCTGTCTCGTTCTTTTCTTGCTGTCTTCAATATACTCAAATCGCCGCCCTTTCATGCCCCTTTTCATGCGTGGAAACAAGAAAAAGTCATACGGAGCCAGGTGAGGTGAGTAAGGTGCGTGGGGTAGCGGAACCATGTTATTTTTAACCAAAATCTGGCAAACAGTGATGGCTGAGTGTGCAGGTGCGTTGTCATGTTGGAAGAACCAGTCACCTGTTTGCTGAACCGAGCTCCAAGATATTCCACTGATTTCAGACAGTTAATCAGTTGTCTGTCGACGATCTGTGCGCACAAGCTCTCGAATTCTTTCAACATTTTCATCGATTCGGGCAGTTGATGGACGTCCAGAGCGAGGTTTGTCATTAATCGACATTTTTAAATCGAGAAAGCCACTCATATACTTGAATTTTTCCCGTAGCATCAACTTTGTAAGCAGTTTTCAACATTAAAACAGTTTGAGCAGCGTTTTTACCGAGTAGAAAACAAAATTTCACAGCGGCACGTTGTTCACTTAAATTTGCCATAATAAAAAAACGAAGCAGCAGTGAAACAGCACTGGCAAAAACGGTCAGTAGCGACAAACAGAACGTGGCAGGACAACGGCCCGTGCGGCACTGAACTTGCGACGAGCTGCTCTTGGCAGGCCCTAGTGGCAGAAATCAGTACTACAAGACTCCACCCATGGCAATGCTATTCCGGTTACTTTTTGGTACCGCCTCGTATAAAGAAAAAACGTATAAAGCGTATAAATACGTTAATCAAAAACCATGTGGTAATATAATACATAAACTTGAAAAATAGAAATTGAAAAATAAAAAGATATATTGAAGCAGAAGACGTAAGTAGATAATTTTATTTCTGATGCCTAGATATATTATGGTAAACAAAAAATAGAATTATCACTTAACTACTTCCATAAATCAACCGAAAACCCTTCATTTAAAATGAAATGAAAAACAAGATCCTTTTTTATCGTTTTATCCTTATTTTATTAGTATATCACAGGTAATATTGTGAATGGAATAATTTGTTCAAAACATATATTTTTATTCAAATTAGTTACAATTATTCAAAATTCAAATTGCTTTCATGATATTTGAAGGGAAAAATACACATAGTCATTTATGATAAAAGAGATAGACTGCGAGAGTTCCGTTAAGTCAACGAGTATGATTTCATATATATCCTAGAATGTGTATGAAATCCACCAATCAGCATTTGCGTTTAGTACTTGTCAACTTTTCTTTTTTTTTAATTTCAAATAAAAGTCAAAATGAATTGTCAAAATGTTTCTATAGTTTCTATGAAAAATATTAGTAAAAATTGTGTGATTCCGGTGATGAATCCATGAATAATATTCCACAATATATTTTCGTTTAGCTGCAATGGAGACGTACTATACATCAAAACCTCAAAAATCAAAAAGTAAATATGAATTTTGTTATAAAAAGATCATGGATTTGTGGACAGTATATCACTGCTTATATGTAAGAAATATAAAGTGAAAACAAACCCTCGAATCTTTGGACAGAATATTCTATGTTAAGAACAATGGTAATTATTGAAAATAACATTGACTTTCCATGTCACCCTAAATTGTGTTGCTTTTTTGAATTACAATCTACCGGATACAGAACAAAGAAATCAAATACAATTTTCAACTCCGCAGCAAATGAAAAAATTTCTTCTTAGAAGCACCAGATAAAGAGTATTATTTACAAAAGTAAGCTTAATAAAATAATCCATACAAATTAAAAAAAAACATGATCAACCAATGAGCTACATTCTACTCTGGGTGAGACTGCTCTTTCTTTATCAACAATAAACGTTGACACGAAGACGTATGATCTGTGAAGACCAGCATCGCTGTGGTCGACCAAACGAGAAGACGACACTTGAAGAAAATCGGTACTGGACGATCGTCGACTGAAAACACTCGAGCTAGCAGACATAGTAGGCATTTCAAAAAATGCGGTACATCGCTGTGCGCAAGATGGGTACCATGATTGGTCCCATTGGAACAATAACATCGCCGTTTTCATGTTTCCATCGATTGTTTGAAAATGTTTCACAGAAATAAAATCAAATTTTTGCAACGTTTCATAACCATTGATGAAACGTGGGTCCATCAATTCAGACCTGAACCAAAATAACAAACAAAACAATGAACTGAAAAGAAGAAACCCTCTCCAAAGAAGGTAAAGTCTTTCCTGCAGGCAAGGTCATGGCGTCGGTTTTATAGGGTGCGCGGGGGATAATATTCATCGATTGTCTTGAAAATATAGAAAATATCAACGGCCAGTATTATGCGAGCTTATTGCAATGTTTGAATGATGAAAATAATCAAAAACGGCCGTTTTTGGCTGAGGAAAAAGTGTTGTTTCATCAAGACAAAGCATCAGCTCTCAAATCCGTTATTGCAATGGCCAAAATTAAGGAATTAAAGTTTGAATTTCCACCTTATGCATCCTATTCGCCAGATTTAAGCCCCTCGGACTATTGTTTGTTTCCAAACTTGAATAAAAGGCTGGGTAATCAAAGATTTTCCAAAAAAAAGAGGTGATGTCGGCTGTTAATAGCTATTTTGAGGAGACTGACGATTCTTATCATAAAAAGTGTATCGAACTTTTTAAACATCGCTGGGAAAAGTACATGGAGCTAAACTGAGATTACGTTGAAAAATAACTATATTTTTTCCTAAAATTTTTGTTGGGTCAGGTATTTTTGTGATCATCCTCGTATTAACCAATAGATTTTATACAATCATAGAATTAGATAATAATAGGAGGAAGTGATCTCTGAAACAGACATTTATTTTGATAAATCGTTGTTTACATAAAGTATAGAAGTGAAGTCGCCGAGTGTTATTCAAAAAATTGTATTCTCTTTGTTATACCTATCTTATCAACCTCGTAAGAACAAGTCATCAAAAAATCTCCATAAATACAATTTTTTCAATTGACTGTCTATGTTCTATGGAGTAATTTACCAATCACAAAACTACAAAATGTAAATTTTTTTCAAAATCATGCTTCCAATTTCAAGTAGGTATGGTTGTTAAAGATATAAGCGAAAAAAACTTACCTGAATGCTGCGGACTATGTTGTTTCGGTGAATTCATATCTGGGGGCTCATCACTGAACGAAACAGATTTCTCAAATGACACCGATTTATCTAAAAATTAGATAGATTAAATTTTGCACGAAAATGTATTTTTTTTATTCAAAAACGTGATGTTTTTTATAAGAAAAATTCAGTTAGAGAGATAGGTAGATAGCCTCTAGATATGGAAATATAAGTGGATTGCACCTCTTGCAATTTTTGTTGAAAGCATACTGATTTCTACTAAGACAGAATACAACATATTTCATTGTTTTTAATTTGTAAACTTACCTAAATCCAAATAATAAACAAAAGCTTTTCGAATATAGAGATTAATTGGATAGATAACTTTCCAGTTCTATTGAGTAGAGTTATGATTTATAATAGATCAGTGAGATAAATACAAAAATAGTTGGTAATTGGAAATAAATTAATTTTTCCATTTTTTATATAAAAAGTTCGGGCCCACCGCTTACAAAGTTCAATTCCATTCTTCACAGATATTAATGATGTCTACAGGTTGTTCTAAGGAAGTGATATGATTTCATCATTGCAACACTATCAATTTGATCGCCTTTTCTATAGAGAGTTTGAAATTTCAATCAACTGTGAAATTTATTAACACTCATTTCTCATTTCAGCATCAAAATCCTTGGAACAGCGAAATGGGAAAGCGCATTCTCTTGTTGAAACCGAATGCTTTTTTATGTCACCATGTACAGGGTAAGAAAACTAATTAGCCGGATACGGAACTAATTCTTCTTTAAAGACTCCATTAATTTTCCACATTCTCTATCAACAGCTGTTATCATTTGGGCGATAAATCATCTGCACATTAATTTATTTTCTTCAAATTCCTCTAACTATAACTATATGAAAAGGAAGTAACTATCATAACCCAGTATTGCAGCAAGAAAAGGGAAAGGAATAGATCCTTTGGATCACAGTTATATGTAACTTCATCTACGACCACCATAAAAAGCCAAAAGTAATACAAGAAAATTAAGGAATTCTGCTTAAGAACTACACTCAAACAATTCCTGGTTTACCAATGACTCTACTCTACTCTACTACCATTATGTGGATAATCTAGTTTATCTTCAAACATTCACTAGCTTATCCTTTTTTGGATTGGATGCAGAGAAATAATCAAATAATCGGCGATGGCAGAGCTGGTCAGCACCGACGGCTGCACTAGGATACCTTCAGAGTGTCGGGCTTCTTTAACTTAGCATTATCTCACAGGCTGCCAAGGCAGACAAATATATACACGAAATTAATTTGCCAAAGTGGCAAGAGTCGAAGAAACTAGATTCGAAGGGAATCCTTCTGATACCGCCAGTTTAGCTTCAGTCTCTGAAGACGATAACTTTGTTGGCGTTGATGTATTGGTGGTGTAAACAGTTTAATTAGCATGAATATACCAACGGTTTCAGAAATTTCAACTCAGTTGCCACTTGACAAGATCCAACTGTTTGGAAATCCTAGATCAAGCTTCCCAACAGGAAGGAATATAACTATAAGGTCAGATTACCTTTATATTGTGATGTTTAATATACGGATGTATCTAAAAAAGACATGCTGGCGGAAGCTTGAATATAAGGGGAGTAGATAAGTACGCTTTGTGTGGTCATACTTACTGCGACCTAGAACACTGCAAAAAATGGAAAGTATATTATTGTGCATATTTTCAAAGATAATGCATTAGTACCATTTGATTTAGCAAAGCTATTAGAACTGAATTATGAGGTGCTACAAGGAACTGAATAAACTGGTTGATAAAGGGGTGGTGGAGCTGTTCTGGATTCCTAGTCATATGGGAATCAGGAGTAACGAAATTGCAGATGACCTAGACAAGCTTTAAGAGTATGACTGCAGACCAGCGCAAACCTTCATAGGTGACACGTACCCATCGGAACTGGGTGGCTAATAGACAGTTAAGTAGATGGGAGGCAAAAATTGCGGTGAGCCTATTAACAGAGCACGTGGTTATCACAGATAAAATACAGGCACTGACGCTGATAAGGATTATTCGTTCTGTGAAATAGCTGAGGGAATTACGATACATATCACCTGTAGCTGTCAAGTTCTTTTTAACACATGAAGGAAAATCCTAGAATTTGACCTAGTAAAAGAGCTTTGCTTTCAAGGCAGTAACGTCCGTAGAATTCTCTATTTATGAACAGTCTCCATGGAGTAGGGCAAGGATGACTAAAGAAACTACAAAGAGATTTTACGGGTAATTTAGATCGACGAAGCTTTTCTAAGTGGAGCAGAAAAACTAAGACCATACTATAGTAAGAGAAAAGTTTATTCTAGATATTTGGAAATCATCCAATAGTCATATAAAATTGTGACAATAATAAGTATAGAAGAGAAAAGTTATGAATAATTATCTTATGGAAATTAGTAGTAATTACAAATAACACGGGTACATCGCGTTTATGATATGGATACTACCTAAAATGTATGTAGTGAATTACAGAATTTTAGTCTTTCAGTTTTTTTGAGTCTCTTTTCCAAAAATAATATTTACAAAATTATTGGGAATATCAGTATGCTATCAACAAAATAACAGTAGCAGAATATTTAAAGTTATAAACAAAACCTGAACTGACATGCCGACATGCAATAGAATCAAGAAAAATCACTTTTCCATAACCTGAAATTACGAATAAAAATTGTATAAACTTACGTTATAAGCTTCATCAAAAACAAATTATACAGAGTGAGTTAGTGAGTATTTTATGTATAAAACGCCTCAATTATCTCGGAAACGACTTATACGATTTTTAAAAATTTTTGTGTACAAGGGTCTTGCCGGTATTAAGGTGGTATTCACCCTGTTTTCAGATCTCTCCTTTTTCTAGAGAAATAATGATCTTAGTTACTTCAAATGGATCACCCTCTATATTTTGTGCTTTTAGAAATCCTTAAGAAATACTTATTATTTTTCATCAGGTGTTTTCTAAACCTAACTCCCATAATTTAGGAGTTATAGCTATATTTACGTTTAATCCGCCGAAGTTAAAATAATACATTTATGACTGCAACAATAACAAATTTGACGTTTCAATATATTATTATTGTGGAAGTCTATTGAAAGTTGTAATGGATAGTTTGTTTGAAAAAGGACGAGTTGATATTTTAATGATATTAGGATATAGTCAGATGACGACTTTGATGGACGTGGAGTTTGCGAACCTAATGATGAAAACATGTTATAATTTTTCAAGTAATTCATAACAATCCTAGTTGGATGCGTGAATCTCTGAATCCCACACCCAATATCCCGAAAAACTGAATGAAAGAGCTGAAATTATAGGCCACGAAATAATTCGTCACTTGTTCTTTGGGGGTAACTTGAATGGTCGGAGTTTTTAGATTTATTGGAAAATAGTATTATACCTGAGTTGGCTCGGATATTTCCAAATCCAAGCCAGTATTTTCAGTTACATTTTAAAAAAAACTTATATTAGAAATTTTCAGATAATAACAATATCCCAAATGACAATATTTGGCTACAAGATCGTGGTCCACTTCACTATGTGTTTCCCAGAAGATGGATGGAAGGCGTGGTTTTATCCAATGGCCCCCGTGATCATCCTACATGAATCCTTTGGACTATTTCCTCTGAGATCACTTTAAAAACATCGTTTATAAAACAAAACCTGCCAATATTAAGGAATTAAAAAATAGGATTACCACAGAGATAAGAAGAATTGAACAATCAAGGATTTTGCAAAATGTATTTCAAAGTATCAAAAATCGCGTTTGTTGTTTTGAAGTAAATGGACAAAATTTTGAGCATCTGCTGTAATCGCCTCTACTGTATGTTTTCTAAAATTCGTAATTTTTCTACTTAACAAATGTGTATCTACTTCTAACATGACTAACATGACACAAACATTTAACGATTTGTCCTTTGATGTTGTAGGTTTTCTACACCATGATTTGGATAATTATTTTACTGGATCAGTTTCATTAAACTTTTTACTAACTTACTGACACTAGACCTTGATACGAGATTTGTATTAGCACATAAATTATGAGAGAATAATCAAATTAAACGAGTTTATTTAATCGTAATCATCTAAATGTACAATTTTTATCGTAATTTTGGTGGAGATATTATAAATGTAGCTATAACTCCGAAATTATGGCATTCAGTTATGGAAAATATTTCATGAAAAATAATGAGTACTTCTTAAGGATATCTAAAAACATAAAATAGGAAAGGAAAGATCTGACAACAATGTAGATACCCGTATCCCGTTCCGAGATAATTGAGGCCTTCCATACATGAAACTCACTCTGTATATAACTTATAGGAAAATGCTGTAGTATGCATTGTTATAAGTTTACTGCTGTTTGAACTTCCTATGGATATAAATTATCTCTGGAATTAATTGTTATATCAAAAAGAAGTAAACGAGGTTTCCAGGCGATAATTCAATAATTTCTGAAGCAAATCGGAGAGCTCAAAATTATATTAGATGTGCAAATGAAGTTTTGAAATACATTTCTGAGATTCTGAAATGAAAATCTTTGTTTCAAAGTATTGAAATACTATACGATTTGTAATTTGGGATTATTTGTATAGTTCAAAAACTAATTTTTTTCTCAAAACATTTCGAATTCGCCGATTAGTATTTAACATGACTATTTTAAATATATAATAATAATGCATACGCTTCCCTTTAGAAATATGATTTCAGAGTAACAACGTCAATTTGATAACTACCTACATAGACTGTGAAAATTGTACTTAAGTGTCAAACATAAATTTTCATCACTTATCAATTATAATTCTGGTCTCATAAACCATAATTTGGCCGCCGTGTTGCAGAATTTGAATGATGGTATTGACATTTATTCTTTGGAGTGTAGTAAAACATCCAAGTTCCATCTCCTGTCATAATATGACTCAAAACCTTGCCACTCTCTTTGCTATAGCCCTCCAAAATGGACAAATATTGTGCCATACGCATTGATTAGTATTTCTTTGTCGACACCAATCTTCCATACATTTATGTAGTGGAGCTTTCCGGGAAAAAATGATAAGCAACTGATTCTAAAACTATTGGAAATTTTTAATAAAACTCACCAATAATCAACGACCTGCATTAGCGAATTTCTTTTGTGTCAACTTTTAATTGATGACTTGACCTTGTCCATTCATTAAAAAACTTACACCACTCATGTCTATATCCGTCATATACTTAGGCCAACCATAAACAAGCTTCTGGTGAGTTTCAGCAAGATTTTTTTACTGATTTACATATCAACAAACGAAGATATTAAACCATACGACAAATACCATCAGATGTAAAACGTACTACTGACATAGTCAGTACTCACATTATTATTGAAACTTTTTCTATGGTTTTCAACAATTAATAATAATTTGGAGTTTTCTTTCCACCTTTTTCTTGATTTTTCACTCTCACGTTCTGATAAAAAGCATCAAACATAATATTAATTACACAATACACACCCATCTAAGTATCATTTCTATGTACTTTAACTGATGCAAAATACCATTGACCAAGGAAAAATCTCCAGTAAGAGATTACAAATAGGGAACAGTTAATTTGGAGTAGCTAGAAAAATCTGGAAGCCTAGTGCTAAAACAGTACGGTTTTCGAAAAAGGAGACAGACAGAAGACGCTATCAAAGATTTCATGCAATCGACAGATTGACCGGCAGATTTCAAGACACCACATAAAAAGCTATGTGTGAAAGTAATCGATGTAAAAAGCGCATCATGGCAACTAATACTGAAAAAGTTCAATGAACGAATTATAGACAAGGGTCTCTTACAAATAACTCCTATCCCTCCAACAAAAAAAACTTGGAGTAAAACGAACTCAAGCGATATTAGTTTTCTCAAGAATATTTGAGAAAACTAATATGAAAACGCAATATGATGAGTACATAAAACAAGAAAGGAATCTACGACGTATTCTCACACATGCAACGAAAATAATAGCCGAAATATAAACAACAATAGAAATAATGAGACCTGTACAGAAAACGCTAAGAACAATATAAGGAGTATCGGGAATTGAATGAGGAGTCAGGATATTACAGTTGGATAACGTAAGCGAGGTTGGAGAGATTATGTTGAAAACAGAAGAACAAAACACACGGAGACCACTTGACAGAACAATGAAAAAATGGTACAACAGCTGGAGTTTAGCGAATCAAAAAAGGTTCAAGATTAAAATAATAATCTATTTGATGTTCTAACATTATTTTGAGCTACTTCTTTGAGCTTCCTACTTTGTAAGTTAAAGGACATATTATTTTCTTTGAAATATTGACTGAACAAAAATTATTATACAGGGTTATTTTGAACGATGGAAACATCTGAATACCTCACAAATGTAAAAATATTCGATAGGTGTTGCGTGGTTGCCACAGAAGTATATTTTTACGTTGATATAAATCATACACGGCGATCGGTCCTGAATAGCATAATAGTATAGTGACTGCAATGATAATTTTTTTAAATGAATAACCATGAGTGTTATATTATAAGTTCATCAATTCATTTTATGCTCAAACTATGTGATTAGGTAGACATAGATAATTGAATTACCGTATACCCTGAATCAATGATAACACTAATATAGTGAACGGTAAATTTTTTCAATTTCTCACTTCTTAGATCTTTTTTATATGGTTTTGTTGATAAATTATCTTGATTAAACGTCTTCTTCAATTGAAACTTCGTTTTAAAAATGACGAAAATTGTCTTTAACAAAATATGAACTGTAATTAGGAAGAAATTATTTTACAAGTAGGTATTGCAGTGTCGCTACAGTTAATAAAATGCACGGAATAATATTAAAAAAGGTAAGAAAACATATGTTTTATTTTATTCTATTATAACTCGATTCACCCTATAAGAATTACCTGTAATTTAAAAATTAAAATTGTTCAATTGAATTTGTCGTATCAGTTTTATGAGACACTGTTGAGTTTGTGCATTTATTGGTTCACTTTCCTAAAGCAAAAAATTAAGCAGAGCCAAGTTCGGTGACCATTCTATAGCTCCACGACATCCTATGAACCTCTACGGAAACTATAGATACCTACGTAATGCTTGGGTAGGTCATAAGAACGTAACACGCATCTATTTGGATGAGAAAATATGACTGATAACACTGGCCAAATAAAATTTTTAGCTGGTCCAATGATCACTATTCAAATTACATCCCATGAAGAAAAAAGAACTGGTTCCAAGTTTATTCGTGCTCTTGCATCAGTGACATGAAGACACCTTCAGGCTGGTTTATGAAAAGAATCGAATCGATTATTGAATTATCTTTCTGTCAATAGATCTGCTGCATTGGAGAAATTCAATACCTCAAGGTTGAAACTGACCCAGGAGGATAAAATAAAACAAGCATAAGCGGAAAAAGAAAATAGCATTATCAATTCTGCCTGTGGAATGGAACTTCCGCAATTCCTCTTTTCAACTTTGAACGGGAAATTTCATTTATGATGTGCTAAAAATGAAAACTAATTTGATTCGTATAATTTCTTGTGTATACATTCTTTCATGTATAATATTCCGTAATTGTATAGCATTATGAGTACCAGGTAAGTATCAATATGATATGGAAAAGGGAGTGAAAGCCATAGAAAAATGTTGTTTAGTTGAGGTAGAAAAAGACCTAAAGAGAATGAAAGTTGAGAATTTGTTAAAACCAAGCCAGGGATTGGACGTAGAAGAGTTGTGCGATAGAGGAGGACACGGTCTTCCATAGACTGCAGGAAAGTGAATAGATTGAGTTGAGTATAGTATGAATAGCACGTATAACAATAAAAAAGTAAGTATATTCAATAAATAAATTGTCAACAACCAGGAAGATACAACTCTCATTATTTTGAATCAAAAACATGTGAAAAAATGATAATCTGTCTTGAGCAATTCTAAATATTCTGTAAAATTTATGTTTTGTGATAAACTTTAGTCATCGAAGCTTCATAAAATAGTAACGATACGAGTTGTGTATCGCTAAGAAAAGACATTATATAGGAATGTAATACTACAGTGAAGAGTATAGTCATCCAATGATCCCGTGTGAACTTCGAGAAGAGCAAAGTGTGCAGAAAATTGATATAAATTTTGCTATCCTTTGTTCTTTTTATTATTTTTATTCATATGTTAGCAGCTGTTTTGCAGTTCTTTTTTATCTTGTAACGAGTATATGTATAATTTTCTAAATAAAGTTTTTTCTTTTAAATAGATTCAGATAACAGAATCAGCTTTGTGATAGGTAACTCGGTATCTAATACCAGGATTGAATAGAAGAACTGTATCGACGACTAGGATACTATTAAATTGTAGGAGGTTTGCTTCTTAAACATGATTTATCTTAGAACTTCTTCCATCATTTTTGCCGTTAAATAGATCTACACATCCATAGAAATTTGATTATGCTATAATCAAAATATCAATATCTGCAAAACCATAGACTACAAATATTTTAATATTATATTATATATATTATATTGGCTTGGTGGACAACCAGTGGTAGTGGTGATTCCTATTCATATATTCATTTTTGGTTAAAAGATAATCGTTTCAATGAAAAAGCCATATAAACAATCAATTCTCTATATACTATTGAAACTCAACCATCGTTTCTCGAACGAAATAACCTACGAGAGCCGTTTTTTTTTTCACCTCCGATCCCTCCGTGCAGACGCTATGCAGACAGAAGAAATAGGACATGCGTTGTAGGCGACTGCGAAACTCCGCCATTGTTGACATCAGGCGTCAGTCGGCGTTGTGCTACAGCCACGTAAACATGTCCGTCATTATTGATTCTGCCGCCAAGTGTGAATTGCGAAGTATGATTCGTTTTCTAAAGGCTGAAGGCCATAGTGCTGCAAAAATCCATCGGAGAATGAGTCTTGTTTATGAGGGAAACTTCTTGAGTGATGGTGTCGAAAGTTTAAAGATGGCTGTAATGGTGTGTATGATGAAGAGATTTAAGGAAGCACATCTTTCGGTTCAGATGACCTAGTTCAACAAGTTGACAGAATGGTTTCAAGAAAATCGCAGATTCATCATTACTGCTCTATCTACGGAGTTTCCAGAATTTTCAAAGTCTGTTTTCTACTCTACTTGAATTCATTGACGGCAACTTTCTTTGAAGCAGGTATTGAAAATCTTGTCCACAGATATGACAAATGTCTCAATCTCTTATTATTGTTTTATATGAACTTGTCTTTTATTTATAGCCTATCGGAGGTTGAGGAAAAACGACCCTCTTATTAAATACACCTAACCATTTGAAAAATCTATGATAGGAGTCACTTGGCGTACCAAATATGTGAACTGTGCATAATCTGTTTCGATTTTTTGCGTTTGTGAGATATTCATGTTTTATTGAGGGTAAACATTATATAGCCGAATTAACCTACAAATAACAGTTTGAATCGAGTATGGATAATGAAGGGAAAATAAATAAGTTTTATTAGTATTTGTAATATAAAAAGTTTTAGTATGTGAATAAATACTCAGTTATTTCTAAAATGATAATATGAAAAACCTCCTTTACAAAAGTTGTGCGTTGAACGAAATCTTTTAAACTAGAATAATAGAGGGTGATACAAAAAAAGGATGGTGAATAAACTTTTAAAAAATGGAATAAGCATTTTTTAATTGTGTTTTATTTTCAATAGTAATATTCTTAACAAAAATTTTTGAAAATGTCATATAGCTAAATTCATGAGATTTAGATTTTTTTATGTAAAAATCAAGCATGAATTTTCAAACATTCTTCCTTTCAATATGTCATTTGAATCAAATTCATCTCAAAATAAAATTAATTCTAAACAACTAGGGTTGCCTGAAAAATTTCCCAGATAACAAGGATTATCATTATTTAATTGTATTTTATTTTTAATATAAATATTCTTAACAAAAATTATTAAAAATGTCATATAGCTAAATTCATTACTTTTATATTTTTTATGTAAAAATCAAGCATGAATTTTCAAACATTCTTTCTTTTCAATATGTCATTTGAATCAAATTCGTCTCAAACTAAAATTAATTCTAAACAACAAGGGTTGTCTGGAAAATTTTTGAGCTAACAAGACATATTTTTCTCATAAACATTTTTTTTTCACATAAGCGAGGTCTAACTATTTAACCCTTATCCAAAATAGGCATTTCCGTATGCAATAATATCCTTATCTGAAAAACGGCTTCTGCAAGTAAAAATTAACGTTAAAAAATGGAAAAAGTCACTGTGGTCCAGATCTGCTGAATATGGTGGGTGGTCAACCAATTCGATGTGCAATTCTTGAATTTTAGCCATGGTGATTATCTAAGTATGATAAGGTACATTGCCTTAAGGAAACGCCATTTCTTTGTCTTCAGATACGGTCGCATTTTGCAATTTCTCATATCAGTTCAGCAAACAATGATTCGTATTACGCTTCTCTTATTGTTTTAACAAGATAGTCGTTAAATACAGTATGTTCAGTCCATTGCTGTCCACTGTTGTTTCATTTCCGGAGTGTAGTGGTGAAACCAGGTTTCGCCTACAGTTATGAATCTACGCAAAAACCCACTCATTTCGCTTAAACATCATCAATAGAGCCCGAGAAATGTTCATTTGAATTAGCTTTTGATCCAAAGTCAGCAAACGCAGCATTCAAAGCGCATATAGCAAACTCGTTCTTTTGTCATGACGACAGCCTCTTCTATATCTCTTATTCTAATCTTATGGTTGCTTAGTACCATTTGGTGAGCTATTTCGATGATACCGCTAGTTGTCGTAGTTTTGGATGCCCTGAACGCTCATCGTCAATGGAGATGATACGGCCACGTTTGAATGTTGTACCGGATAGTTTAATGAACGTGCAATGCACTAGTAATTCTACTTTTGATATGAAGAAGATGTAACTTCGTTGTAGTAGTAATTTCTTAAAAAGTGACATTTTGTTAACTGTCAACAGAGAAAAAATATTAAGCTTTTTCTCTGTCAAAAAAACTTAGCACTTTTTCGTAAAGCTAGTTTTTATCTAGATGTCGCTTCTTTTTCTTTACCCTCAAACAATTCTCCCTTTAGCTACATTTGTTATTTCTACTAATACATGACAGAAAGTTTCTTCAAAAATCTTAACTCCCAACTTTCAGATGAGTGCCGATGAAAATTATTTTTTGTTACAACGGTCGACACCTTTCCAAAAATGATGTTTATGCAGTTATTACTGAGTATTTATTTGAAGAAGCCAGTAACAGAAATATCTGATAACGTTATTTTCAGGCTTAAGAAAAAGGACAAATGTGTTTGAAGGGTTCAGAATATCCCTAATCTTCTCATGAGCTTATCGTAGTTTCATTCGACAGAGATGCTCTTACGATAAGAGAAAACCTTGCATCCATTTCCATTACATAGTACTGGAAGAATTCATAAAATATTGGAAAGAATCGATTTTCATTTTGTACTTTCCAAATAATTCAGATACCTAAGGGAGTTCTCTGTCCTAAACCTCAAAAACTGTTTTATGTATAAGAAGCCATTTCACAAAAATGTTGCATTATTTACAATATTTATAATGAATAATATAAACTAGATCAAACGAGAAAGTTAGAGGCAACTTTTGGAATGTTGATATGAAGGTGTATAAAATTTTTTATCCTCTTTACATTCATTCCTAGCTTCACAATTTTTTCCGTGAGTATTCCGCCGACTGACATTTTGAATATTTGTTTTTATAGTGTATGAATGTAAAATGTAGACCTATCACATTTTTAATCTACAAGTTATTTCCGAAATTAATGGATTTACCTACATGGATTGACGATGAATTATTTTTGATGATAATAATCGCAGTATTTATAAAATACATTCAAAAAAAAGTTATTCCATTTAGAAGTTTTTTCACCATAATGTTATTATCACAAGAAACCTAGTGTAAGAGGTTTGATTTAATTAACACAGCCTACAAGTTTTTTTTTATATTATCGCAATAATTAAGTGTCTTGCGACTATTTACACACATAATATATGTTAATGATCATTTGGAAATATTTGATCAATCATGTAACATTTTATGTACCTTATATCAATCCTAAGGTGATTACTTTCCATATTGTTTTATCGTATTTTATTCAGAGATCAATATTTGGTCATTCAGCATGCAAATATATTTTATATTTGTTTGTTATTATCTTTTTCAGTCATTTATTTATTATTGAAGAATAGCTTAACTTAAATTATTATGCGTCTTGAATTAAAACGGCATACAATCATGCTTAAAAAAATACGAAACTTACGACAACCACTTTTACCCAATTTAGGGGCTTTACTATCAGACCTGATGTAAGAGTCATCTGCCAAAATAATAAATGTTTTTTCACATCAATGTAACCTATGCTGTCGCAAAATAATAGATAAGCTAAGAATTACAACTTAATTTGAAAATTGGAAGCCAGAGAAGTTGACAGGTATAACAAAAAATAACATAGAATGTTACATCATTTTTTGCTGAAACTAGAATTTCGAAAGAAAACAATCGACTTTCTTTGGCATTAAAATATAAAAAGAAATAATTGAAACGCACATCAGTTTCTAAAGAAACGAAATATCATCAAAGTCTTAAAAAATTTCCACCGATGTATACTAATTTCAAATTAATCATAAATTAATTGAGAATTTGCAACAAAGACATAACTGCGAAAATTTATTTCATTTCTTATTATTTAATATCAATTCAATTATTCAACCTACAGCATGAACTGAATTTCTTAGTTATTTGAAAAGCTTTCCAATCTGCTGCTAAGTACGTATTATAGTTTACAAGAAAAAAATCTAACCATCTCCGTTTATATCAGGGCTAAACAGAAAATTCATTTGTTTTATGAATTCTTCATCTTAAGCTCAACATATATCAGTACATGAACGCATATCTTGCTAACGCCTGTTTGGAAAAGGCACTGAAGTGGTTTGTGGAGTATCATCAACATAATGCCCAGTTATCATACTGCTTTGGATAAACGTAAGTTGTGGCTGATTACCATTAGTATAATACCCAAAAAAAATCACTCCAGCCAACCTATGCACATAATTTTTAGTAGTAAACCTAATATCTTCAGAGCGGTGTATCATGGGCACCTGAACAGAATCGTGAGAAGTCTCAGTGGTCACATTTTTTGCACCAGCTCAAATGTTAACGACTACGTTCCAAAGTTAGAGGTGATCTGATTTTCATTTTGCTACCTAGCTCAGAATCAAGTTTAGAGCGTACGAGGCGCTTGTCTATGTGACATCAGAGCTCATGGTACAGCTGAAGCGTCTTGTCATGTCTTTAGTCACACAAACGCAGACTCCTGTCGGCTGTCCACAGATATTGAAGCGACATTCAGTATTAGTTGATTCAAACTTGCTATTCGGATTTCGATCGTAAGTAGAGACGAGGTTTCGAGATACTATATGTCATTGAGCGTGAATGTTTCCAACTTTCCACTGTCATAGTCGACTACTTAAATCGTTCCACTGCTTTGATTAACTCTTCACCTGTTGCTTTAACAGTCATTTGTGGTAGCCATTTTAACGTAACTGATAATCGAGACCGGAGAAACACGGGAATCGGTCACGTTGGCTTGTGACCTTTTCGATTCACTCTCGATAGAGATTACTGTCGGAGCACCCGTTGCCACCTGCTCTTGATGGATATTTAGGCTTACCATCAGCATTCCACTTGGGACATGGACAAATTCAATGGTCTTTATAGCTACCTTGCTTGCATTTTGAACGGTTAGTTTTCTTTTTCTACTGGAGAATGAAAAAAGACGAGAAATCTTCTATCAACATCTTTTCACTTGCATTCATATGTAGGTAACTCGACTTAGATGATCCAATACGCTTAGTTAAAATGTGTAATACCTTGGAGACGTACAACAGATCAAGGAAAGTGTCGACGGTTTCTATCCAACGAAACCCAGCAGCAAACTCTCATTGTTGATTTAGCACATGAAATAAAACTGATGAGGTTTCTTCAGAATCATCTCATTCCATACTGAAAAAATCAAGACCCTCAGGAAACAACTGATATTCAGCTTTGTTGTCAAACTGCTCAATCAGAATATCTCTTGCTTCCTTAGCCTACTTACAATTCGCTGGTGAAGAGGTCGCTAACGTATTAAGAAATGATTATTTTAGCTTGAAATATAAATTTATTGTACGTTTCGGGTTTTGCCATTTCAACCTTACTTTGCATTTCAGATGAAAACTCAGACTTCTTCTTTTTCACCAAGCGTTCAAGGCAAGCACAAAACACACGCGAGAAAAAACCGGCACTTCTAGAATCACGTCTAGATTGATTAGATCTTAGAACACAAGTTAATGAAAATGGGTGCCATTTATACGATCTCAACTACTACTACAAACAAGATGATTTCCGCTTGCTTACTGTATTACTGTGTTGATAATTTTTTTTGTAATTGTCTATTTTTAATCAGAACTAATTAAATCTATCATATAAAGGAAAAAATTCTTTACTTTGCTTTGTACTTTTCTATTTGGTTTAATTCCTGATTTGCCTTCAAGACTTAGATATGCATCTAGTTTATAACAAAAAAAGCAAATTAAGCGATTGGTGTATACAAACCTGGTAATGATGTTGAACTGGAACTGGAGTTCTTATCGAACTCATCTCCTGTAGAGGACAAAGGATGTGGAGTTAGCAACACACTATGAATACAAGCTTTAAACATCTGTTTTATAACAAAATATCCTGACGCATCTACATATATTTTATTTGATGATTATACAGGCCAACGAAATGAAAGAAGAAATATGTATATTCAGCATATCAGATAAATTTAAAATTAGTGATTTTGAAAATGGCATCTGGTACTGAACAAGCAGACAAACAACATGGGATTTTTTGACTTTCGAATGAATCAAAGAGAAAAATTTGCTGTAGAAACCTGCTAACAAGCAGATGAAAATAATAGAAAATCAAAGATCGGATCGAATCTAGCATGAAAATCATGCTCATCCCATTTCCCAAAATTATCAATATTATCGTGATGAAGGAATTGCAAAATATCAATATCCTCACTATCCAATAGGTAATTAAGTAAATCCATGATATCAGTTACTAATTGATGAAAAAGAAGAAAAAGAACATAGTGAACAATATGTTTATTGGCCTATGGAAAAAATACTCAGTCAATCAAATCTTTCATACTTATTTATCACTAATCTCAATCGGTCAATTGCCAAACTTAAAGATGAAATATAGAAGAAAATCCCAATTGGAACTTTGTCTGCAGGTTAATACTATCCGACCTATACTTAACTACAGGATAAACATTGCAATTGATAAACCTTCCATTAATAAGCCACACTATCAGTGGATAACTTGTCAATAGTGAGGTTACTACGACTTCAGAGTAGGAAAAAAACCTATAACATTTTCAAAATAAAATTTCTTTAAAAATCAACTAACACATCAATCTATAAAAAAGGAAAATTTCATTATGGGGTTTTGGAGGTCGTTAATCTATAATGAATTTATTCCTTATTGCTCCTAAAATATCGTGGGAAACAAAATGTTGGCCTGTTATTCAACAAGAAGCAACATAATAGACAGAACTAATAAAAGAATACAATCAATATCAGATTATCAAAAAAACAAACAAAATACCTCGATACATTTTCTATCTTTTTTATAACACAAGAAGAATAATATTGAATATCTTGAGATTTGGTAAATTGTTATAAAAATAAAGTCTACGGTACAATTATTAGAATCCGAAGTAAATCTTGCTCAAGCTGAAGCTCAAGTTTCAATAATTATCTCCAAATTGAACTAATTCGATTAAGAATTCTGAGAATAATAGAGTTGGAATTTATAAGATTTAATTATTATTACTGCTAAGAATGGTGAGAGATATGGTAGGTGATAATTTCCTGTATTTTTTTGAAATCTCCTTGGTCACACTCGGCCTAGCCAAATGTGAAGAATCCACACGATCACGGACTTTGCAATAACAATATTCCACTAGATAAAGTTCTAGGACGGTTGCAGTTGATGTATATCGCAGATTCTTCATCTATTCCAGCAAAGTAGTTCCTCATGTGTTGTTTTTGTAATCACCAACCTCTTTGTGCTCTGAGATTGGTCCTCCCCTCTGCTGCAGTTTTCCGTACCTCAGTCCGGAGAGATTGTCTCATATACACAGCTGTTGATCTGCCTGCTGACATACAGCTATGCCCGTTTGTTTTTTCCTCTTTCATAACTTAATACAACCACCTCAGGTTCGGATCCAGTCAGCAGTTGAGTGGTTACTAGTTAATCAGCAATTTTGTTGTCTTTGTATTCACAAAAACTTTCATCATCCTGTCGATAGTCAGACATTCTTAGGAGAGGGATGTCTGTTCCACTCCCTTCGTGGTCGTATACTTCAACCCAAATAACTCGCTATTTGAATCTATTCAGACAAGCTGACTTTTGTACCCATTTACCCTTGACGGAAGGGTGGGATGACTCGAACTTCCTGTCAGGTAGGAATTATTTTATCATTATTCTTGACCTTTTTCCTTCTTTTGAGTATTTTTATATTTGATTACATTACATTACCTAATTGTCAATATCTTCTTTATTAAGCAATTCTATTCCATCAAGAAACTTTTGCAAATAGCGAAAGAAATGACAGTCAAACAGGACTATATCCGATCTATACGATGGATTCATTGAAACGGAATATATGTGGCATAGATTTGTTGTTATCAACACAACGCCCATTCTATGGAACAACTCCGGATACTTATTTTGAATTTCCACCTGTTATCTTGTTAATTGTTGACAGTGCTGAACTGAGCTAAGCCTTTGGCTGTATTTCAGAATTTCATAATATATTATTCCATTTCAGTCCCAGCGTTCAAACAATCAACCCAAACACAATAGTTTTAATTTAACGTGACTGTTTTTCATTGCGAGATTAACGGCTAAGTTAATTCAGTGCAATTTTTTTTGTACATCTAGTATTTTTCTGATGATTCCAATATGTTCGATGGTTGATGCTCAGAGTGATTTCCAGGTATTGATGACACAAATTTCCTCATCTGTTTGCTTTTTTTTTGAATTGAAACGTGTATCAAGTTGGTTTATTAGGACTAGTGACGAAAAATTTTGTTTACAAGAAGAAGACAAGTTTTGATGATTTTATCACCGTTACCGATTTTCATGAAGGAAAAAGATGGAGATGGAGATAAAATGGAAAAAAGACAACTAAAAAAAGAAGATTTTATTAAACACCCGATGAAGATATTGGAATGGCTGCATTTACTTCAGACTTAACACGTTGCTCGTTCCATAAATATCCGGCAAGAGGCCTATAACGGATTTGGCGAGAAATTTCTTAGTTTATAAAATAGAAATTTTGTGAATAAGTGATTTTAAATATCTTTTTACACAAAAATCCACAGGATTCTATCCAGGTGGCTACGGGTCAAGAAAATATCTAGCTCTAGCGTTATATGCTCATTACAAAATGTGGAGCATCACACGAGTGAACCACAATGCCTTCTTGGGACTATGACAGGTACATCAGACTAAAAATTTCATATGTCTCATCAGTTAACTGTGAAGGAATGAGAAAGGGTATCAATGAATAAGCTTCGAAAACTTCAAGCCATACAATGACCGAAGAGGAATCGTGTTTTTATACCAATACGTACGTGGTTGTTATGGACATATACCATGCTATTTTTGAGAATTTTGCTTCATTCATAAATAGAACATTGGCAATGAAATCGGCATTATTGAGATTTTAGATATGCAAAATCTGTTGACACTAACGCACAAGGGCAGATAACCATTTGTTAGCAAATTTGTACCTTGAAACCAGATATTTGTATGAAAAATTGAACTTAAGATCTAGCTGCAAATATAATTAAATTAGTCATCAAAAATCAACGTGTAATGACACGGGATGATCTTAGTACACAGGATTTTTATCAGGGAAACCAAAAAATCCTTGCTACACTGCAAAAGAGAATATAAAGGAATTGCAGAGGGACATGTTGTAGCATAGAAATTCGAGTAGGAGGATTAGGAAAATGTCACGTTATTAAATTTTTCACAGGGCTTTCATCCTTACTTTTGTTCCTGAGTTTTACCTAACTAATTCGATTTTTTTTTTATTTCATTGCATTATAACAATTGAAATGATATTTTTTTGCACAATGACTTCATTGTATTCGATTAGTGACAAAAACTGATAAACCAATATCTACGGTAACATCTACAAGAAGTGTTATTAATAGGCCAGCTCGACCAGTGGGTGAGGTTAGGTTAATAAATAATCAAATTATGTCATTAGTGGAAAAGTAAAAACTGAAAACCCTAACAAGAAAGAAAAATGTTTGGCTTGGAAGTCGACCTTTCGGCATCAAAAACAACTGCTTCTATCACTCCTATTATTCTCGTAATTCTTAGTCTTATTTACTAATAAACGATCATTGTTTTATAGCAATATTTTCAGAAATATTGTACTCCAAGTTCACAAAAAGTTTCATCATTTTCTCTTTTGTTGGTAAGCGAATATTTAGGATGATCTAATTTCTCTTAAAATTCTGGTACTATACCATGAATGAATGATTAGAATCACGATTTTCACTGTGCTTTTATAACGTAAATATTTATTCTATTCTATCATAAATGACGAGTATATAGATTTATGTATTTGTCTGATTAGTAGCTAGTTAACATTTCAAAGCACTAACCAATTTCAACTGTCGAAAAAAATTGTCTGTAGATTTATTCTTTTACTAAAAAAACAATAAATTAGTTCTACTAGCCATATAACATTCTGATAAGTAGTCTGTTTATTATGCTGCCACAATTATACATTTAAATGCGGATGAACTAATTTAGCAAAATGAGGTTAATAGATTCCGAATGTATATTAATTTTAATTTAATAAATTGATCGCTAAAATACTATGAAATTTAAGCAGTTATGCAATAATCGTCATTGTATGATCAGTAATGGTAGTTGAATAATCTAGATATTCACAATATTACATACAGAGTGGGCAACAGAAAACAGTCCACCACGTTCTAAGGGAAACACATAAAAACATCTATCGTTCAGTCTCAAAACTATTTGAAAAACATTTATATGGAAGATTCGGACATACTGATTCACCTCCCGATATGTAAACCGTCTTGGCAAAAAAATCTTAAGTAATTTAATGTGCAATATCTCTTGAAAGAAAAATTATCACGTTTACTTGTAATTGTGAGGCACAGTACAGGCCTTCAAGTCTTCAGCTAACTCGGTAGAAATATTAGAATCCTCATTTTTGGGTTAAAATACTGAAAGTAAACGTACTTTTGATAATCTTTTATTATCTGGGAGAACGGCAAACAAAAGCGGCATAGCCTTTTCTCGAAGCAGTTCAGGCCATTTTCAACTTTCTATAACTTCGTCATGGAATGAACTAGAAGCCTGTATACCAGCAAGCTAGTATAAACACGGTATATTTCAAATTGTATTCAATTTGAACCAGTACTTTCAGAATTATAACTGGTCAAAGTTCTTAACGTTGTCATTCACAAATTTTGAATACAATCAGTGTTTATTGTATATGTTACGTCCCAAGCCCGATCTTGTACGGAGTCGAGCTTCGTACAATGAATTTGTACGAAGTCCGATCTGTACAAGCCATTTTGTACGAAGCCGAGATTGGCGGACTTCGGACAGAGATGATTGTACGAAGTCGACTCTGTACAACGCTGGTTGTACGGAGTCGGAGCATCGATACTCACTCGGTAATGAGCCGTAGTTATTGTGATTGAAAGTATATTCTCCGGCTAGTTGGCTACCATCTATTGTTAGGTTAGGTTAGGTTAGGTTAGGTTGCGTGTACTACTTCGGAATAACGCGCTCATTACCGAGTGAGTATCGATGCTCCGACTCCGTACAACCAGCGTTGTACAGAGTCGACTTCGTACAATCATCTCTGCCAAGTCCGCCAATCTCGGCTTCGTATAAAATGGCTTGTACAGATCGGACTTCGTATAAATTCATTGTACAAAATGGCTTGTACAGATCGGACTTCGTACAAATTCATTGTACGAAGCTCGACTCCGTACAAGATCGGGCTTGGGACGTAATATATATATCACGGAAAAATATTTTGCAATTTCAGTCCAGTGGATGTAATAGGCCCGTACAACTATAGGTATAAGGAAATTGAATGAGTGCGAGAGATACCGAATTAAATGATTGAAAGAGACGCAGCGTGAAGTACGGTCTCGTGAGGTCAAAGGAGGCTTATCAAATCTGATCAGTACATTTTCCCAGATACATCAACTAAAGAAATAAATTTGTAATAGTATAAAATATGGAAAAAAAGTCGGATGGCAAAGGTCTAGGTAATAAAAAGATCTACAGCTTTTCTGTTTACTCATTTCCACATAACCTCAAAATTTATGTGAAAAATTGAAATGTTTTGTTTTTTTTTTCATTTTTTTCTTAACGTGAACACTGAGTAACAGAAATGATATGAAAGCTAATATTGACAATGCGTCACCTAAAAAAAACGACAAAAGACACAATGCAAGATGAATATGAAATCTTTCAGTTATAATAGAGAAGTAAAAGCAATAAATTAGAAAAGAAGTACCCATATAGGAAACAGGAGTATTATAGTTAAGAAATCTGATGTAGCGGTAGCACTACAAATTCAAATATATGTTCAGAGCTGTGTTTAATAAAGTATGAAGTGCAATGATGATTTCCAACTTTCTATAAGATAGGTAACTTGAGAAAAGGAAGGAACCAATCTGGAAAGTGTGAATAAACAAACTAAGGAAAAGAAAATGCATGCAAAAAACTGCCGGTTAAAAGATTTCTTCAGATTTATAGTTTGGTAACAAAATTGAAGTGGAATGATGATTATTTATAGAAAAAAAAACTTGACAAGAAAAATAAGGAAAACCAGGATATAAAAGTGAGGAAATAGGAGAGAAAAATAAGATTTTTAAATGAAATATCAAAGACTTTGGGACCTATTACCATGACATCTCAATGCAATGAGATATAAATATTCTTAAGTAAATGTGTAATAATATTGAAAAAAATTAAAATTTTAGAATGTTGTAAGGAAAGTAACGCTGAACAAGAATATGTATATATACCAGGGCGCGGAAATCATCCCTTCAGGTACTTTTTTGCGTTTAAAGAATCAAACAATTGTAATGATTTTTCAGTGATTGTGATATTTAAATTAATCGTTGAAACCTAACCTAACCTAACCTAACCTACATACTTCTCTACAAAATGAAATTCAATCACAAGCAGCTGTTATCGAAAACTCTTCAATGTTTTTTTCTTGATGAGGTGGTCGAAAATAAATGAAATAGATATACAAACTGTATGTAGAATTATCGCTTATTTTATTTATTGTCGACCACCTCATCAAGAAAAAACCATGGAAGAGTTGTCGATAACAGGAACTCCTGCTTGTGATTGGATTTCATTTTGTAGAGAAATATGTAGGTTAGGTTATGTTAGGTTAGGTTAGATTAAGTTAGGTTAGGATAGGTTTCAAAGATTTAAAAAATTTAAATATTACAATCATTGAGAAATCATCACAACTATTTGGTTCTTTAAACCCAAAAAAGTACCTGAAGGGATTATTTCCTCCGCGCCCTTTATATATTATTGTTAAGCGTAATTTTCTTTATAACATACTAAAATTTTAACGAAATCGGAGGGGTGTAACCTTATCTAGATAATTATCAAAAAAATTGCTTGACTGGGAAATAAAAACGATGATGTTCCGTTTTCTGGCCACCTGATAAAAATATCTTCTCCATTTTTATGAGAACATTATTAAATGATACAAATTTCAGTTGAAAAGAAAAAAAGTCTCATTTTACATGTGATAGGTACTATTAGTTTCTAATTTACTTTCTAATTGTTAGATATCCAAGACATTGTAATTATATGATATGCTTCCGATAAAAAGTGCAGGTAGACAGACACAAGCACAACTAATCTTTTATGTACTTCAAATTAAAATACCTCTGTATCCTTCTCTGCCTGGTACTTGTAGATGCGAAGTGTTGGGTTGAGTTAGTGCCTTTTGGACTAATCCTGTGAGGTTTGCTAGTTGGCGTTCCATATTTTCCACTCGTAATCTACAACAAATATGTTAAATCAAATAAAACTAAAAACATGCAGGGATTTTCTATTCAATTGGAATTAGAGAATTATTCTTCTTTTTATCACACTTATTCAACTCAATCTGTTTGTTAGTGTCTTAGAAAAAAATTTTTTTTCTCTGGATTGCGATACATGATTGAATACAAAAATTGACAAGCGTCAGAATGAATCCATTCAATATTTATATAAAACTAAACTTGCGTGCATAGAAATGGGCCCACTGTAAACTTTTGACTACACTATATTTTTTTTATTATTCATCAGATCAAAAAAAGAAATCAGCAAGGCTTATTAAAATTATTGCATTTGCATTGTAAATTTGCATATTATTCGTTTTTTATAATGTATAGTGTTAATTTAATATTACACCACAAAAAGCTGCCCAAGTTATGGCAAAAATGGTCTTGGTCAGCGAGATATGACTCGCACAGAAGAATGTACCAGCGTTATGATGAGACTGGAAGGTTCCATAGACGGAACGAACACAAGGCGATTTACAACCACTCGTTATGACTGCTTTATTGTATCAACAACATCGTCGCCTTGATTCCGTTCAAGTGCAACAGCTCCGTGAAGTGACTATTAGTCAATGGACGGCAAGATGAAGACTACTGGAAAAAATCTTGTACTGAAGTGTACCGAAGACCAAGAGAGCAATTTACAGATTGCTGCTTTGAAGAGCTGAATGCTATGTAGGTGGTTCCTGGATGCTCTGATGTGCAACTTCTATAGGAGCACGAATTGACCTTTTGCTCATTCGTAGGGGCGATTGTGTTCACAGAGAAGAATGTTTAACGGTTGATAGATATGTCGAGAAGATTTTAGCAATTTAGTGGTAGCTTACGTCGACTAAACTAGAGACGAATTTAGCCTTGTGCAGTACAATCCAAGGCTTCACACTGTCAGAATCGTGAAAGATTACATTGCAGAAGTTATAAAGGGCCAGCATACAGTACTGACCTAAATCCGATAGAACATTTATGGGATGCGTAAAATTCGAGCTAGACTTCCTACTCCAAACTCGATCCCACAACTTATTGTTACAGTAAAAGAGTGGATTAACATACCACAAGAAACAATAACTGACTTAATTAGATCTAATCGTATGAGAGGTGTTATTAGGAAAAGAGGTCATACCCATCGCTAAAAATTATGTTATACTAAAAGAAAATATTATATTTCAAATCTTAGAACAGTAGCTAAGATCTAGCTTGAAAATTCTGGCTGTGAATATAATATTTTTTTAGAAATTCTAGACATTCCTCAAAAACCCAAAATTTAGTTTATGGCTTTGTTTCATGGATAAAAAATAATCGATTTCTGACTACGCGCTTTAATAGACTGTTTGTTGAGGTGTTCTTTTGATGGGTTTTTCAATTTGTTAGAATTATTATTTCACGTTCATCACATAATAGTTGAGGAAGTTAGGAATATGAACAAATTTCGTTTTTTCTTTTAACAGACAGTAAAAAGCCGCTTAAATTTCATATGAAAATTAATCTTATTACATAAATGTGGTTAAAGCAATAATGTCGTATATTTTTAATATAATGTGAATCAAAAAAAAATTTATGATGTTCCTCAATGTATTAAAAATTGGGGGCCCCAGCATGAATAAAAGAAAAGCATCGCTCTATTCCATGGGCCTCACCAAACGTTGAAAAAGGTTTGTATATTCAATAGCATTATAAACGAATTCCTCTTCATTTTCCGATTTCAAATTGATTATGAAAGAAAACTGACCAGAAATGTCATCATCATAATGTCAACAAAAATTACTTACCGTGTTGCGTCATAAGGAGGGACTGAGGCTGGCGCTGGAAAAGGTGATCTGTTGGATATTCTTGATCCGCTTCCAGGAATTTTAACCCCATATAAAGAGTATGATTCATCCAGCAATTCCGTATCACTGGAAAAAGAAAAATCATTACATCACAATTTTAATTCATAATGGTAAAATTTTCAGTTAGGTGTAGATTTGTGAATTTTCTCAATGTCTTTAACGTAACATTCAGCATTTAGTATTGAAAAGTTGTTAATCTCTTTTCAGTTGACACATTTTACACCTTCAGAATAGCGGAAGCGCAGAATTTTTGATAATTATTTTAGGCCAAATAAATTTATCCTGATAATGGTCAAGAATTGGTTAGACTGATTTAGTGCCAAAATCTATGTTGCAGTTTTTATACCGTTAACTATTGAAAAATATTAAAAGGTATTTGAATGCTATATAATATAGACATGAACTATAAACGAATGGAATTATCAGACATTGTAGAAGATAATGTGAAAAAATCGTATCAGGGACAGAACGCTATCACTCAAATCTCTCTCTTATGAGAATTGGTTAGAAACAATGAAAACAACCGCAATAAAATATTCATATTCATATATTGCCATATTGACTAAAAATTTTCATTGAATATGGAAAATGCTTTATGTTCATTTTTTTATTATGACCTTTTACCAGAAACCAAACCTTTATACTTTTAACTTTACGTGGTCTTATACCAATAAAACATTTGGGCGCATGCCACTTGTGTCAGTTTAGCGCGGAGATCAGAAATCATTTATAATTTCAGAAAATTATGAGAATAGAGAAAAAGACGGGAGCTTAACAAATTCAATTTAAGAAGCTACTTTCAAAATTACAATCATTTTAATTGGAGTTTTTTATTATTTTTTATTTATTCTCATACATACACTGTGCAAAAGTTTTCGTTATCACTGGACTATTAATTGGAAACCATTTAAGTTTGGATTTGTATATCTTTCAAAACCTTCAATTTTTCATTATGTATATTGGGGTGGACTATAATGTAAGCTGAAAAGCTGCGTTTTTTGTTAATGTCGACTAAATAATCAGCGTTGTTGATTACTCATTAATCATCAGGTGTTCGGCCCTGTACTTTTGTTTCATCACTGTGAAGTAGATTTCTCGCAATCATGACTTGCTCAAATGAAACCAACAAACCATTGTTCGTATTTCAGGCAGGGTACTGCTTGCATTCTGTTCAATAGCTATTTCAAATCAGCAAACAATTTGAAGTTGAGAAAACTGTATATCTATTATTGCCATCAATCAACAACCTAAAGGCAGTACAATGTGTTGTCATTTTGATTATTAGACAAAATATTGAAAATAGAAGTTTATAATATCCATAATGTCTAGTAAACAACTGTATTAAGAGCCTTATACTATATTCAAAAAATTAATCAAACTATGTTGTGAGCAGATGTTGTATTCAGCATAAAAAAATTATATAAAATACGTAGCGGTCCATGAGTTCTTCGCCTCATAAAATGGGTGAACAAAACTCTTAATACACACGTCAGTGCAAAGTTCTAACAAGTTTTAACTTGATGAAGAACTACTTGGTCAAGTTGTTTTGAAAAATGTTCCAAATTGAGATTCGTGTTATAAAATGTTTGACTAAAGGGAGGCTGTTTAAGTTGATTTGTATCTATGATTTTCAAAAATTAAAAAAATTTTTCCAATTTGTTTCCCTAGTGATGAGAATCCTTAGAAGTTACTTTGCAAATTTATCCCTAATCTGTACGTAACTGTTTCTTCATCTTTACAAAACTTGTAAATGTTATAAATTAACTTTTTTCATGCTTACTCAACATAACTTACATGATGCACAGACCAATAGTTTCTTCAACATAATGTGGAGAAAGTTTTTGAGGAGACACCTTTATTTCCGTAATTAATGTGCCCCACTGATTTTCAAGAAGCACCCTATTGTCCTGAATCCCTCAAGGCTTTATTTATTTTCCGGTGAAGCGAAGTACACCGAAATAACCAATAAACATAATTACAAATAAAGTGTATAGTGCACATTTAGGGAGGTTAAACCAATCTTTGAGAAAAATATTATACACGAATGCATACTGCCAGAACAACAGCGAAAACACATTGCTAGTTGTTTTCAAACCTTCATATGGTAATCGAATCGCCTCATTCGATTACCATCTGATTCGTTTCGAGTTAAAATTTCTATTTTTGGAAACGATTTCAAATGTAAGTTGTGAAAAATGACTCTATATTAGTATTTTTACGAATTTGTCCACAACATGGACCCTGAAGCTCGTCCTGTTCGGTTATAATGGAAGTCTAAAATTTGTAGGACACGCTAGTTCGTGGCGTCTTTTATATGGTTTTTTAGAAACAACGCCGAATTGTTCAATTTTTTAGAACTGACTCCTAGGAAGGTCTTTCTATTTATTTGTTTCCTTTGTTCCCTTTCTAGAATTCTAGAAATGTCTTTGTTATAAATTCTTGCTTATTTAGCGGCGAGAGTCAGTTAATAATTGAATGTAATGATGAAGAGAACGAAATAGAAAAGTAAATGGTAAATTTAAATAAAGTTGGTAAGTTGTAGTGTAAGTATTTAAATAAATTGAGTAAGTGAAAGACAATTTGTATAAATTTACCCCACCGTTTAAATACATTGGGAAATAAGAAAAACATTAGAGTATATTCAGTTAAATTCGTTGAAAAATTGAAAAATGATATTAATCAATACTAGATCCGATTTTTGGATCACCCCTTTGCTAGAATGTAAAACGACTTACCTAATTTCTTCATCAATAACCGGAGTAATCGATCCTGATCTTGTTCCGTATTGGCTATAATATGGGTCTTCATATCGCGAACTTCTCTCAGGGGAAGACATGTATCCATCTAAAAACAACAAACGAGAATAAGCTTAAGGGTAAATGTGGAAGATCACTTTGGAAGCTGGTTATTTAAGTCCCTTTTCAATCTTCACTGAATACTTGATCTATTTCTTCAGTACTATTGAAGGAATTAAGTTAAACCGTACGTATTTCTGGTTACAAATTTTTAGCGATAAAACTTAAAATGAATTAACTTATCTTATAAAATTTTAGAAATTTGTCACCATATTGTAATATAACTCAATATTTTATATGAAAGATTACATATGAAAGAGCTAATATTTGTGAGGTTGGTGTCGGTATTGCTTTGTGCAGAGCAGAAGCTCGCTCCTATTCAAAATTAAACGAATGTTTGCATATCTCATCGTATATTCAGTGATGTTTTAGATTAGATTATACATCAGGACAGAAATATCATGAAAACAATGGAATTTGTCAGAAAAACGTGTTCCCATAGAAGCAAATACCATTACCATTGTTTTCGGTGAATAAGGTCATAGCCACAGTGTTTTGGGATTCCAAAGACGTAATTTATTATCCAGAAAAGTGGAAAACGATATCTGATCAGTAAATTTGCTGGAAAATTTTGATCTTGCTGATTTCAATTACTTGAAAAAACGACTTTTTCAGACAAATGAATTAGTAATAGACGAGACGAATGCGTATTTTGTGGATAATCCAAAAAATTATTGTTTAGGTGAAGAAAGATTGAAAACCCATTAAACTACGTGTGTGGGGTTGAAATGATTATCTGATGAAATACATTTATTCCTACAGTGAAGTCACATTTCGAAAAACCACCCTCGTAGCAAATTATTCACAAGTTTTTTAACGACAAGATACTTTTCACTAAATATTGTTAAACAATGACAACTTTGTTGTATAATTGAAAACCACTTCATCACTTTCTCTGTTCAGACAGTGGCTATATGATATATTTCATGGTGGATGGATTTGTAGAAGAGGAGCAATCGTATGACCACTTGCTCCTGAGTTTCCTTCTATGGGGCATCTAAAATCGATTGTTCTTAGTTTCGAGATTTGTGGGATATGAGGATAAGAAAGCTGGATGTGTGTAGAGAACTCCAAGTGGAAGTTTTTCTAATGTCAAAATTGAGTTAAAGAACAGTTAATAATATAAGTTATTATCATTAATTTTTTATGTTTCACTCCCAAATATTTGATTTCTGAGGTACTAAAAAAGTTCAAGTAATCGTAGTTTTCGAAATACGAGAGTAGCCATTTAAAGTTTGAGATATGACAACACTGGCGTGAATATGTCAAATCTGACATTGCCATCATAAAGTTCGATATATTTGATAGTGAATGTACTCAGAAGATGTATTTTTCATGACTTTCGACGTGAATTAAGCCAACAGCAGTGTGTCGATAACCTCCAGCGGTTGATCAACTCGCTCAGACTTTTGCTGTAGTAGCACCAGCTCGAGTCACCGCTTTTCACTAGTTTTCCGAATTTCATCGTGGTCATATTTCGCTACAGGATGAATTATTTTAAAGTCGTCGAAAATTGGCTGATGTGCCAGAAAACAGCTATGCTCTGCGTAAACTGACATAGCAAGACAAATCATGGATCTATACAAATAAACTAAACAACAATCGACGGTATGGATCGTTTGAGATGAGCCAAATCCAGCAAAATTTGTTCGCACACGAAGCACTTCGAATCAAATGGTAGCCGTTTTTTTCAAAACAACTGGACTCATCACCACAGTTTCATTAGAATAATATAGAACGTTCAATTCTGGTATACCAGCTTTTGTATGCCAGAAGTGTTCGAAAAAATCAGGAAACCAAACGTTTTTGAACAGTTAAAATATCGAATTGATGGGTCATCTGCCGTACCGTCCTTGTTTGGTATTCAATGATGTGTTCAAATCACATGTTTTTGAAATACCTCGACAATGCTTCGACAATTGATTCAAAAAACAAACAAAAACAACAAAGCCATATATAATTATAAATCTTTGTTCTTATTTGTCTATCTCAAAACTTGAATAGCAGCCCTTGTAGTAGTACAGGTATAAATCAAACTGATTTGAGACTAGAGGGGTTACAGTCTACAAACCGTTTCCCTTCCGACTAAAAGTTTCTCCTAATTTCCTTGAAACATCGTAATGAACTTATCAGGTTAAAACAATGTTAAACTTATCAGAGCAATTCTGACGAGGCTCACGCTGGAATCATATCAGAATGACCCTATTTGAAATAAATTGATTTTTCATCAGGTTTTCCAGATCATGTCTACACAAGGATCACATTGGGTGGACCCTATTGAAAATCTTAACCATAAAACCAAGAATAATTTGATCAGTACCACGTATAAGAACATCCAGACCTGATAGGTTGTTCTTACCTATACCTTACCGGAATTGCCTGTATTACTTTATTTTTTCATGAAAAATGTTTTAATTCGTCCAAGTTGATTAACAAATGTTAAGAATTCATCTATTATTCAATTTTCTAAGACTTCCAATTTCATATTCATTTTGTATCATTACTATGATGATGTTTTTAAATTTTAGTTCACTCCAAAGATATTTGCATATTTAAATTCTATATTTGTGTGCAATACAACTGATATTTGCATGCTGTTGATTTGACAGAAATTCATGTGAAACTCTAGATTGGTTCCACATGTGAACGAATTTTAGATTAAAAATGAAATGTAGGCGATTCGAATGATGGATCACATTGTTACTTTTCAGGAAACACTGCGTCATTCTTAACAAAAATATATTACTAGAACACAATGCTACACTAAAAATAAATTTCAAGCTTAACAGTGAGAAAGCTACTACATAAAAAATTATAACAGTTACCAATTATGTTTATGAAAGGATTGGATTCATTCGATTTCATTTAACAATAGATGTGTCTATTCAATAACAAGATCTAATAATGAATAGATAAAATTATTTCGCACAAAACTTTTTCTTATCGTTAATCCAAAAATAAATTTTTTCGACCCAGAGGATAAACCACAATATAAATCAACGACCGAACATTTCCAAAATAAAATGATAACTAGTGTTTTTTCAAAAATGAGATTTCTGCCTTTAGTATTACCAATTTAAATCTAAATCATCAACAGTAAGGTGAGACAGGTATAAAATACTCAAAATTTCTTCATTCAATATAACACTGATGGTATCAGGGAAAATGTTTCATAAATATGTTAAAGCAACTGTTCCTACAGTTGTGCAAAACACCGCTTCCATTAGGCATTAGACATAATAGACTATTATTTCTATCTTCAAACCCATTCTTGCACACAGAATGTCATAAACGTTAGAAGATGACATCTGGATTACCACGAATATGTAAAATAATGTGAATGATAAATTATTAGAAGCAACAAGACAACAATAAAATGGGTATATATGAACATAATAAAATAAAAAAATAGGTAGCACATTCTTAATTTGCAAGAATTTCTTAGAGAGAATTAAAATTGCAGTATTATCGACATTGTGAATCATTTTAGTCAAGATTTACATTTCTGTTTGTATAGCAGATTTCAATAATACTGTTTGGAATATTGTCTTTTGAGGCAACAGAAATGGGCAATAGAGCCATACAAAAAACAGAACATACTGACCTGAAATGGTATCTAAGATGCCATGTCTTTCAAATTATACTTTACCAAAAATTAGTCACTATAACAAGTCGAAAGCTATGATCAAATGCGAAGACTGCATTCCTACAAAGCTCATACATATTCTACACTGTTTGGTCAAAAATTAAAAATGATCAAGTAGAGGCAGAAATGTATGAAACTATAACCAAGTTTGCTATCCCAATGGGTTGAAACCCTTCTATTTTCCAAGCAGATCAATAAGCAAATGCTTACCTCATTGCGCATAACCCTATTCAAAGATATTTACTTTATAAGATAACAGAGCAGCTCAAACAACGAAGTTATTCTAATGTGGGTCATCAAGTCAGTGTCATACAAAAGTAGAAAAACTAGAAGAGATCAGTTATATGGAGTAAGACTAGAGTAACAAAAAAATCTCTTTCTTATTCTACTGGTACCAAAAGATGTGCTGATATACTCACTGGATACTGTCTGAAGAATCGTCATCTGAAAGACATGGGAATTTTTCCGATGTTAGTGTCTGTCGTTTCTGCAAGGAGCCAAAGGAAACAGTCTACTATCGCTTTTGTTAACGCGGCATGTCAATGGATAAAGGTAACGGTATTACATTCAAACTTCTCAAAGCCAAAGAGATTATCCGCATAGTCCAAAATCAGGTAGCTCAGTTTGCAGTCGTTGCTACCTGACAGTTAATCAGTTAGGGAAAAACAATGGCTCATGTAATCCTCACTAACTTAATTTATTGTTATTTTTATTTTCTAAAGAGATGTACTTATATGATATATGTTATTAATTTAATCGAAAAACTACTACAAATCATAACATCCTAAAATTAAATATTCATCGCTTATACTCCTTTAATAGAAATAGAAAACTCATTATTTAAACGGTTTCGAATAAATTCAATCCTAGAAGCTATGAAGGTCGTGTTGACCCACCTGGTATATTATATATGGGGTTGACGGGCCTTTGGAATGGAGCGAATCGATCTGGAGGGCCATCATTAGACCCTGGAGGCGTCGCCCCATTTCTGTAAGCTCGTTGTGGCTTGGGGGGCGCACCTTTTGAAATTTTAAAATAATGCTTTAAATATATATTCATCATCGCTCATATTTTTAGCAAAACTTTTCCAAGCGTGATAATTTAGTGTTAAATGTTATAGTATCAGATATTAACTGCAAAAGCTCAATGAGGACATACTCATGCGTGACTTGTGGAAATGAATGTATGCATACAGGTAATAAATTTAAGTGGGTATTTCACAGATGTGTTTTCAATATTTTGAATAACATCAAACAGTTTACATAATACTGTTTCTCAATATTGTAAATCTTTCGGGCACTAGTGGGTATTTCCTCTGTAGATAATCCCTCCATGTATTTTATCAGATATTCACTATTTAGGGCGTCATGTGAATAACTACACCCATAGTATCTATGAGGTTTTGATGGAACCTCGTGATTAGAAAATCAATTACCGGAAAATCTTGTCACAATCGAGAAGAAATTACAAACTGAAATGTCACCTACTGAATCCCGTTAACACAAAACTTTTTCACCTGACCGTTTAATCATTTGGTTATAGTTTTTTCAAGTTGCCATCATGTCTCTGCTATTACTGTTAGGAATTTGGGGGTGCTATATTAGGGATGTAAGCTGAATGATCCATTTTTTTCAATTGAAATTATCCTATCCAGTTCTATTAGAATATGAAACGACGCCGATCAGGAGTAGTTGTCGCCGTTAATTGTGTAATAATACATCTTTGTTTTGTTTTAAAGTACCTTTTAGGTCAATTTGTTTGACAAAAGATTTTGATTCTCGGCACCCATCACACAAACATGATTTCGTTAAGGTTGTCAGTAACAATGTTATAAACTATTCCTTGAAGCTGAAAAACTTGTTGGATTTTTTAGTCAATTCTTCATTCACGGTATTTGTCCATCCTTTATTAAGAAACCTGCACCATTTACGCATTTTTCCATAATTCCTTACATTTTCCCCATAAACTGCAGATGAATTTCACCCCTATAAACTTCTTTGTCATAGGAAATCTGAATAACTGAACAAATTTCATCGTCTACGAAATCATTGATTGACAAAGCGTCCACCAAACTTAGACTATACAATTAATACTAATAGATACCGAATATGTAATGACGGCCAAAATGTCTTTCTGGTTCGACAAACGGAAGACAGCTGAAAAGTCGGTCGAAAAGACAGCATCTTTGAACCGCTTGATAGCAAATATTAACGAACTACGGCCGGAGGAACGAAGGCAATTCACTCAATACTTCTATGCTGGGAAGAGGTCTAGTCAGAACCTGTGAATAAATAAATACTCCAAAGCGATGACGATGGTATAGAGACACGGTGTATTGGGAATCGCCAGCTGCTACAGAATTGTCTCTGCACAGGGTGTCCTAGTGGTGGCGGGTATTATCCTCGTGGACCTGAACCAGAACCGTGAAGCAGAAGTGAGAGTTTGCGGCAATCATCGAACGCACTAGAACAATACAAACGTGGCAACAACGGTGGACAGAAAAAACATCAGATGAATGGACGTGACGCCAAATAAAAGACCTTAGACTGTGGACCGAAAGGAAGTTCGGAGATGTGGACTTCTTCATAAACCAGCTTCTGATGGGACACGGCTACTCCACAAAATGAAGAAAGTACAAACACCTGAGTGTACGTCTTGTGAATAAGTATGAGATGATGCCAAACATTTCTTCTTCGTGTGCAACCACAGGGATTTGAGAGAGGAAGGAGAGAAGACTGTCCGCAGCATAAGCCCTGATAATATCGTCCAAGTGATGTTTGCATATGGTAGTGGTTGCTACCAACACAGAAAGAATTCTTATGCAAAAGAATGATGGTATGACGTTATCATAGAAACGTAACGAACGGAACAACATACACAAACAGGCCTATCAGTCAGAAGTTATCTAACAATCGTTCCTGGTTGGACGGAGATAACAGAAAATGGCGGTCTAGTGGAAAGGCTACGGGATTTCCACATATCCATCAGCTCTCCGGTGGAATCCGTTATTTCGATCTTCTTAAAAAGAAATAACGTCACTTGACTGTATGCACTAATAAGATGCGCAATCAGTTCTTACTATAAATTCATTTTATTGGATATATTTGTCTCCTCGATTTTGATATTTTGTTTCTAAGAATCTCAAATGTTTTTTATATATTAAATTTTTTGCAATCGATGGTTTGTATCAATAGAGCCACATCAGATTAATTCAATTAATTGATGGACATCGAAAGAAAAACTTTTGCACACAATATGCTGTCCCAAATATCTGACACAGATTTCTATTTACCTCACTTGAAAACTACTTGTAGGATCAATCATATAATTATTGATTGTTTCTTTCGATGATTGTTCATGTATTTAAAATAATAAGTTCCGGTAGTAGTTATGAATGAAATCACTATCTGTCTACCACATGCCACATGATAGAAAGCAGGTTCGATGCTAGCGGTTTAAATAGTTACTATAGCAACATGGTACTAACAATTAAAGATAATTTGTTATTAAATACCAATTCGGTTTTTTTACATACAAAGGTGTTCTTACTATTGTATGAATAATGTTGACAATTTGATGGAATATTATTATATAATCGTCGTGTAAAAAGGTCAAATTTAATCATAAAGCATCGTTTGCAAGTAGGTAATACGAGGCTGCTAAAGCGATTACGTTTATTTTTTAAAAGTTAGTTGTGCAATTTAGTGCAATATGTGAATGTTTATTTCCACTTTTTACAAGATGGAAACTACAACTAGTACGAGTACCTTGAAAGAAGAAGAAGCAGTACTTGCCACAATCAAAAATTTTGTGGATTGGCAGCCAATACCAAAAAAACTTTTTTTTTATAAAAATGTATTACTCGCGTATTTTGTTGAATAAAAAAAACTCAGTCGTGCTCATTATGGTGTTTCTACTCCGATGTTTGAAAGTACCCTAATATTCAAGCTCCATCAAGCTAACAGCCAAATAATCGGAAAAATTAAAAATATATATGAATCGAAAGGATTTTCAATGCTCGTTCTGAAAATCCAAACCCCGAATCTTCTCGTTGATTCGATGAAAAGATATTAATTAAAACCGTGGCTACAAATTCAGTTAAGAAAATATTTTTTATTTCCGGCCCAAAGTGTCCTCTAGAAAAACTGAAAATACCTATCGAATGCTTCTAATTCGCTCGTTTCAAAAATATTTTCCTTTTTGTCTAAAGTCTTATGGAAACCTGATAAAAATTACCTAATTATTCCGGATTTTTCATTGCGCACAGGCCTATGAGTTGGCTGTGCGCGTGCGCAGAACTTGATGTTTTGATGTTTGAATCAATTTGAATTAAGTGATTGAAATATTGTAGACGATAGATTTATTTACTAATTAAGTAACGTAATTACAGTGATAAATGGATCTCTCAAAAGTCACCGGCGTCGATAGATGCAAAGTATAGCATGTCAAACTAATATTTGAAGTAAAACTAGGAACTGGTAGTGCATGTTTCTGTAATAAAAATTTAATTTAACATTTGAAAACATGTGACTTTTGTGAGATCCATTTATTACTGTACTTACGTTACTCAATTAGTAAATAGAACGATCTCCTATCGTCTACACTATTTCAATCACTTAATTTAAATTGATTCAAACACCAAAACATCATCAAGTTCTGTGCAAGCGCACAATCAACTCACAGGCCTGTGCGCAATGAATAATCCGGAATAATTAGCTAATTTTTTTTTAGGTTTCCCTAAGACTTTAGACAAAAAGGAAAATATTTTTGAAACGAGAGAATTAGGAGCATTTGATAAGTATTTTTAGTTTTTTCGGGGAACACTGTGGGCCAGAAATAAAAAATATTTTATAATTTGAATTTGCAACCACGGTTTTAATTCATATCTTTTTATCGAATCAACGAGAAAATTCGGGGTTTGGATTTTCAGAAAGAGCATTGAAAATCCTTTCCACTCATATATTTTTTAAATTTTTCCGAAAATTTGGCTGATAGCTTGATGGAGCTGAATATTCATAAAAACATCCACTCGCGAAGCACCAGTTGGAAGGATATAAGCTAAAATATTTACATCGAAGAAACTAAAGTGATCACCAGTTTGATCTGACCAAAGTAAGTCATCAAAAATAAAATTTTGAGAAATTCTATCAGTATTTTGTACGTGTTTTATTAATCATGTGATTGATGGGAGTTGTTGTCGCAAGAACAAGTTACATTTCATGACATGATATACATGATTGAAGATATAGAAAATTACAACAAAGCGCTCATACTTAATATCTCAAAAACAAAGACATCTAGATCGTTAATCGTGTCAGGTGAATTTTACGAAGTTTATAGAAATTTATTTCACCTCACGCCTCATGAAACTCTTTTTGATATAATTGCCTCCTTTGCACGGCTACGTTCAAATTTCGCATTTCACCACAACCTATCTCGAAAATTATTTCTTTGAGTAAATGATTTTAACTATTATTCTGGTGTCTCATATAATTTCAGTTTACTCATAAACGCCATAATGTGAGCTAATTAAGATTCTTCAGTGTCTAATCCATCCCTAAGATGTATACATCCGGTATAATGTTTGTGTTGTACAGATAATGAAGTTCCGAAAAGTGAGATAGAGCAGGAGAAAAAATTCAAAAGGAAGCGTCGGTAAATTACTCAAAGCCTCTGTTTAATGACGTACAGTGAAGCATGAAAATATCAGATTGAAATTAATTACAAAGTGTTGTGGAGTGAATATAACAAATTGAAAATGTTGCTATCACATCATTAACTTCGATTACCTGCCGAATAAACCTTCCCAAAATTAGCCGTTTGACTGGAAACTCTATACAGACACAGTTTTATAATATGAAATGGCGTATCAGAGTCAACATCAACTGTATATTGAATACTTTCTTCTATCTCAGATTATCTCAAACTTCCATTAGAGATTCATTATTTTTATCATGGATTCGAATTTCCAAATATTTTGTTTATTATTACTACTATTAATAGAGAACAAATAACAGAAATTCTTATAGACAATAACTTTTGTCAAAAATAGTCAGAAGAAGATTGTAGAATTATCCACAAAACTTAACTTTTTTAGCTAAGTACTTTTTCCAGGCGATTTTTAGATACGAAACTTCTTAGGTCTTGGAGAACCAGAGTGTCGCCATTACATCGATTGTTGCTTTGTTTCTGGATCGTAGAAATGTACCCAAGTCTCATCCATAGTAATAATTCGGTTTAAGAAGTCTACATCGTTTTCTAATCGAGCACAGATCGAACGCGATGCTTCTATCCTTGGTCAACATTCAATCATTTGGGGATCCATTTTGCAGCAATTTTTCTCATGTCAAAATTGACGTGAACTATATGATGAACGCGTTCGTAAAAAATATTCAGTGCTCTAGATATCCGTTTTAACCGACTTCGACCTTCTGATATAATAATGTCTTGAACTCCCTCGATATTTTCTGCGACTGACACAGAAACTGGTCTTCTCGATCAGTCATTATCTTCAATAGAAAATTTACCTCTTTTGAAGCTTGCAGTACAATTTTTCACAGTCGCATATGAAGGACATTGATCACCAAGGTTATTAAGCATATTTTCGTAAATGTTCTTACCTGTTAACCCTTTTAAATACAGGTATTTGATGATGGCTCGATACTTTTTTGATGAGGATTTTATCTACGATTATGTAGTGAATTCTAAGAATGAAAACGTTATATTAGTTAGTTAGTGTAACGCAATAAGTGGCGGTATTTATTGTTGCTGCATGAATTAGACTAACAAGACCGATGTTTTTCCCGAAACACGGTTACTACAACCAGTCTTGTTTTATATATTTGAAATAATATTGTACAATACCAATGCAAATGGCGTCATTTGACGATCAAGACATGTCCGAAATTGGTACATGCCCGTTTTAATGTTAACGCGACATTAGATTAGCTACCTTTATTCGTAGTTTACTCTCCCCATGATCTAGATATTTCAACTTTTGTCATAAGTGAGAATAACCTGTGGTGAAACCTTTCTAATCATTAAAAAATATTTATCAAATTGTTAGTACCATGTTCTGAACATTTTAATACATTCACATGCCTATTCATATTATAAGCAAACAATAAGTTTGTACATGACATATTGTAATCTCAGAATTTCATAAATTGGTTACATAACTAGAAATTAAAGAGATATATAAGTGAAAATCAGGAATCTTTAGTAAACTATGATCAGATAAATCAAATTATTGTAAATCTTTTAAAAACATTTGTTTGTTCCCGTGTTCATACATATCGAAAAATTTAAAGTTGCTGAATTGCAAGATTTACCTGTTAGAGCTTTTGATTTATTTGCCTGTGTAACGTAAATGTGGGTAGTTGTGGTAATCATATTTTTACGAAAATACTGTTATCATACTTCTCAAGCTAGTGAAGTTTATATATGAATCAACGGCTTAAATATTAATCAATATACTAATTTCCACTTACGCTGGGTTAATGCGGCCAAAATTAAAACTAACTTGAAATTATCATTAAACTAGAAATCTGATTATTATTTCACTTCTAATTTCACAATTTTTTGCTCACTTGTTTATCTTCATCCACATTATTATATACCATACATTTTTAGCCTTGATAAAGATCAAATAAAAGATCGAAAAGTTTGCATTTTGAAAAACTTTATTTTGAGTACCCAGCCCGCAACACCATTCGAAAATAAAATGAAGTTTCTTGATTGAGGATTTTTTGGCTTGTGCACTAAATTAAATACCAATCAAACCAATAGAAATTCCCCCCTGTATGGGTCTTTTTTGTCATGCATATGTGGAAAGCTCAAAAGAACATTGTTTACTTTCAGACATTGCTTTTTCCTATTTTTTTTATTTCAGTATTAGATATAAAATACCACGGCGGAAATCGGCGCAATAACGCAAAACATATTTTAAGGATGTGATCAAAACAATACTACCAATACTTGTGCTCAAAACCTCACAAAATTGAGGAATTAATCTAAGCAGTTAAAAGATGGCGTACTCTTAGTATTAGCCTGCATGATCTACAAGTACCATTTATGTGTCTTTCAAATAGTAATTTCATTTGTTACTTCAATTTTGAATTTCTAACTTTGGCTGTACAAATCAAGCTGAGATTATCAATACATAATTCTAGTTTATAATGAGACTTTTATAGAAATCTTAATAATGACCGCTGTTCAGTATCGTTGGAGGAAATATCAGATCCTCTAGTCTAAAGTAATAATTGAAAGTATCTGAATAAACAAAAAATTTTAAATATGTTTCTTGATCTACAGGTATTAAATATTATCGCCCATAATGTTTTTGAGAAATTATTTTGAGCTAATAATAGATCCATTACTTTAATGGATAACTTAAGTTACGATCAGGAGTTAAAAGAATAATTGTAGTACGCTGTAGTTAGCATGAATTAGAACTCATAATTGGCTTAATCTGAATAATACACACTTTCCTCAGGAAGCACTAATACGAACTGCGAAGTCAAACTCCAGATGATGGTAACTGAGTATCTAGATTTTACTGGGTAATTTACAGTCTATCAGATAGTTTTTCTTTGTCTTAATTACTTGGATGTTACTAAATACTAATTATTGGAGTTACTAAGTAGTAACTAGTCCAATAAATGTGGTAGCTGGTCCTTCTTTCGTTCGTACTCATACTTCATACAGTCAACTAAGAGTTGTCTTACAGTAAAGTTACTATTGCACATTTCGCACATTGGTTTAAGTTTTCCAGCCAGTAGGTAGTCATTTCTGATGACCGATTCGAAGACAGAAAAATATCACTTGCTCAGTACTACTTCTCTTATTTAAGCTATATTCGTGATAATTTGTACTAGCTTATGTGTGTGTTGTGCCTTGCTACTAATTAACATTTTCTGGTATTTTGTTCTCATAAAATGCTTCAAAATCGATTTGTACAATAAAGTCGTTCTCTTCTGATTATTAGTTGTTTTATGCATTTTTTTGCTTCTGAAACTACCTCCTTTCCTTCTATTCCGGTGTGGGATGAGACCCACAGAAAATTGACAATTATGTTGGTATTTCTACAGGTACCTCCTTCTCGATAAGAATGACTTAAGGGTTGATGGAATATTGTTACATTATTCATAACACAAGAAGCTTAGAACCAGGAAAAGGATCGAGGATCCTTTTTATCCGATGTTAAAAATGGTATAACAAAACGAAACTGACAGCTAAACGTTATGTTATCGAAGGTAATATATAATTAAAAATTTGACAAATAGACGTATTTGTTTCGAGTTTCTTTTAGCTCATCGTGCTTATATTATCATTAACAATGCCATGACCAAGACGATCCGATATCTCCCGACAAAACTGTATTGCAACAGGGACTCGATAAATTGCGAATAAAAGGACTGAAGAAGAACAAGAATTCGCACTTGAAGAGCGCCGCGTTAGTATGAGTTCGTGTTTCTCAATCACAAAAGCAAAGCGAGACAGTTCGCGAAACGGCTTGGCTAAATAATTTTCGTCACACACGAAAAAATTAATGAAGTACTGATTTGAATCGAGCAGCGTTTTGATAAGATTGCAGCTCTGATTACTGCGTTCGCATTGGGCCAATGGACGTTGTGTGCCTTGATTGGAAAGTGAAACTGCTACGTGGCGAAATACCCAAATAAAGCAATTTTCTAGCAAACTCTCAAACATATAATGGTTGTTTCTAAATGATCTAATTTGAGGCAGACATTATCAAAAAACAAGGATTTAATCATCCAACATTCACGGTACTTATTTATTTGAACGTGCCCGGTTTACCAGTGCACAATTTAAGATTGAAGCTGGCTCTGTAGTAATCATAATCAAAACAGTGCGACGGGATGCGTTTGATGGTAAGTAAATTAATGACTTCTTGTTCTGAGGAACCCGATGATCCCAACGGATTTGCCGTTTTAGCTTAAACGACTTTAATTTTCGATTTGTCCTGCATTCATCATAACCATTGATAAATCAAAAGGACTATTTGTGAAAGTTTATGGTCTGAATCTAAAAAAGTTTCCCATAGTCAAATATATGTGGAAAGTTCACGCGTCGGACCATCTGCGTTATATCTCATCTTGTGCTTGACATTATAATGAAAAATGTCGTCTATCACAATGTGTTTCAATGAACAATGCAAGCTCAGCTCCAAAATACCTGACAAAGAAATAATTAAGAGGATATTTGGTTTTCCTGTATTAATATTTGATTTCCTAAAAAAATGAACATTGAAATCCAAAATCTGCTCATTTATTGCTTCCAAGATGAAACAAAGTCACCGGTGTAGCTATCTGAAAGCTATTATATATCTATTTATTTAAGGGTCTTAAGAATTTTTGTATTGTGTGCTTGCTGGATTCATTAATGTGAAAAAGACCTTCATTTGTGATTGGAAGACCTATTTTCCATGGAAATAAAGAATCTATTGATAATATATCACCAATATTTGGAAATTACAATTCATACTGGGTGAATATGTGTTGAGTCTGTGATAGGAAAGAATAGTGATTGAGCTCTCATAGATGAATCTCAGTTTTAAGAATCATATTTTCAAGTAATATTCACTAAATGAATTTAAGTATACAATCACTTTGAACGTTCAAAATGGTGCTTGCGCATCCTGACTGTCTTATTTTGACTACATTAGTGCGAATGTTTTCATCGCAAGTATCTATAATTAATCTTTTCTAAAATCCAGTATCGTATCTAGCCATCCTTCACATAAACAAAGAATAAACCTTTCTATTATTAAAATTCTTAGTTTAGTCATCATTTATAAATATGTACCCCAACACTATTACAAGTATTCATTGTTCCATCTTATTATGAGTTATATCAGAAAATTATTCATACACTATGAAATAATATTAGTACGCTTATTGCACTGTTGTCTTCAACAACCTCCTATAGATTAATCGACTCTAAAATGATTGAATAACGTTTCTGTTGAAAATGAGGAATATATCTATTATTACGACTAACATAATTTTGAGTATATATCTCTTCAATTTCTAGACTCCAATACTACCACATGCTTTCATTTTTATTTACAACGGTCCAGTTGAAATAACTTACCAGTCGGAAGAGGTTTCATCCTATCAGCTGATAAACTTGCTACAGCTGGAGAATATGTTCTAAGAAATGTAGCACCTCGTTGAAGACTTGCTGTTGATCCCATATAATATGGTGCTTTACCTGCACTGCCCTGTAATAAGTTACATAATATTATTCTCGTGGATACACAGTTACCAAACGTAAGATTTTACATTGATCCAACTTAATTTACCATTATCCAAAAGTTCTTTCTAAGGAAGGAAAAACATAGACGCTTTGTGTCGTTGTATGGAAATAAAAATTTTAAAAAGGAAGATTGACGGTATTGTCGAACTTATTTTATAATTATTTTAAAGTAATGAATAACAAAGAAAAAAACGGAATTAGTAAATAAATATTATATTTTTTCTAAAGCTTAACGAATTAAGTATAATATTAATTTATTGGGCTCATAGGTTGTTTGGATGGGATGAAATTATCAAACATCGATGGATAAACATAGATAGATAAAACGTTATTAGAAACATAGCATTAAAACCTTAGAACTTTTACAAAACGATACCAGGTAGATTGAAATTAATCATTTAGTTTATGGTAAATTTGACTGAGGTTTTTTATATCTGCCTATCAATCACATAAAACTTATCTTGTTTATGCATATCATTTCCTTGATTAATAATTTTTGATACTTTGTGTCTTGAGCTAAGATTTTTGTTTTTCAAGTCAAATTCATAATTATTTTCATATTCGCGTAATTTAAACAAGGTATTTATCATATGATCTTTGATTTTCTAGAGTTTTTAGATTCTTTGTAAGTTTATCAAATAAAGGTGATAATGTGTTGTGTGATCTATGACTTAGATTGATGTTTTGATAAAATGTATTTCAGTTTTTCTGATAGGTAGTTTGTATAAGGGATTGCTATATATGTATCTTTTTCTTGGCTTGGATTTATTTGTGCAGTTGAATTATAATTGTTTTTATTGTATAATTTATATATAATTGTCGGATAATTCTATTAATTTGATTTTCTGGATATTGATTTTTTTGTGAGTTATTCTTGAGTTTTTCCAATATTTCAGGGTATCGAATTTATTTTAAACTATAACAAAATAAATTTTTTGGACATGACTCTTATTAAAATCAAAAACGGAATAAAAACTAAACTATTTGCAGAGGAAACATGATCTGAAAGATATCTAAATTATAACTCATGCCATCCCAAATCACAAAATACAGCGTCGTTATAGGATTAACAGATAGAGCATTAAAATTAACTTCTACTGAATATCACAACGAAATAATGAAAAAATTAAATATCAAAGTCTACTAACTCTAATATATTCCCATGTTTTTGAATACTTATGTATTCATTGTCTGGGAATTAATTTATAAAGAATTTAAATTTTGTTGACAGTCATTGGGCCGTGGAGGATTACACTGGGTTGTGGGAAAAGTTCAGATGCGGGCCTATGGACCGGAACAGGGCTCAACGTGTTAATATATTTCCGAGCTTTCGAATACTTATGTATTCATCATCTACGAGTTAATTAGTTAAAAATTTAAATTTTGTTGATTCTTTAAAAACCCATCTATTGATTTCAAATAACAGTATTCGCTGGAGAGATCATGATCAATTAATTAGTTAAAAATTCAAATTTCGTTGAATCTTTTAAAAAACAATCATTGATTTTCAAAAGCAATACTCATGATTGAAAAACTTGATATTCTACATAATTGATATAAGCAATAAAGCTCTTCTATACGTGTATCGTCTAAGGACCGTAAATATATAAGTGCTACTACATAAGCTTTTCCAACTGTGAAGAGTCGTGGCATTAATTAGCATAGAATATTAAAAATTGTACTTGACAGGCTATAAACAAATTCAGGTTCACTAATGACCTACTGCGAGAGTTTCCTGTACCGAAGAGATTTATTTTATTATATATAATTAATTATTCATTGGACGTCAAAAAATTAATCAATTTGGTTATTGTCAGTAGAATTTTTAGCACAAGTGGAAAGAAAATCTTATGATTGTGGGATGTTGCGGGTTATCTTGAGGACGTCCTTTCATTTGAAGGATTCTTAGATGATTAATGAATCCAGTTTTGAAAATTAGTCTGCTTTTTCAATGAAATTCTAAGCCGTTCACATAACATTTTGATATTCCGCATCTGAAAAATAAAATTGAAACGCATGGTTTTCAGAAATTACACTTAATAAGTGGCTGTGTCGGAATTGGTGATGAACTTCGCCTTGGCGGGCTATTTATTATTAACACAATTTGGTGTGAAATTTTTTCATCAAATACTTCGTCAGGTTAAGAATCCTGAAATGATTTGATATCTAGTAGTATTACAAGTGATCCAATTGGGATTCAGTTTCATTGATATCGAATAAATTATTATAAACAATCACATCGTAAAACTAGGTAAATATGTTTTATTAGTTTGTAACATCGTGTTGTGATAGAAGAACGTTACTTTCTTGGTTTTATTGTACTTCTCGTGAGGCGATTGTCAGATTTAGAAAGTGTATAATACCTAACTGTTCACTAGTAATCTATTTACATACAAATTTTGAAACGAATTTTTTATACAGTATTCCAACAATAAAAAGTTATAAATAACTAGTCAATATAAATTACAAAGAAACATGTAAGAGTGAATATTTGATCTTTTGGACCTACTAGTGATGGTTAAGTGGAGATCATATACGTATAATAGTTTCGATTTAAAAAGAAAGTGGGACGTGTATTCACATTTAATTCCCAATTAGTCGCATCATATTGTTATTTGTTTGAATACTACAAAAAAATTTCAATTCTTGAGTGAGAATAGGTAAGTTATATAATATTTTTCATTTATAGTTTTTTTTATTATACGCATAAATTATCTTCGTGTGTATGTAAATAAGAAATTCACTTTTTGAACTTGATTTTCGAGTAATTAATTCTTATCAGATAAATTCGAAATTTGCGCACTTATCAAGTACTGAAGGGAATACAATTATTTTAATATTAATATCTACGCTAAGATAACATGTAACGGTATCTTTGGAAACAACTGTTTATTTAGTTTGAACTATCTGATAAATTCAAAATTTCAGAAATTTTTTAATTGTCAAGGACTAACGAAAATATAATTATTATTTTACAAATTCGTACATTTATACTTGTATGCTTACTATGATAACGTATTAACACGTGGAGCCCCAACCAAAATTGAGGTAATTATTTAGTTTAGGTTGCATACGCCCGATTTCCTTGAAATTTTAGTATGTTTTGGAGAAAATTATGCTGATTAATTTCATATATAGGGCGGAGAAATTATTCCTTCACATACTTTATACAATTTAGATAATAACGTATATTAGATTTTATCACAGCAGCACTTTTTCCGACAATAATGAAATCATCGCACAACTATTTGCACGACCCATCGATTTCTTTGTTTACATCTGTTTGTTATTGTGTGCTTCTATGATTTGCTTAGTCAAAAATTTAGAAATATGATAAATATTCTATCAGTTGAAATATTGAAGCGAATATGATCGCACAATATCAATTTTTGAAGCTCGCTGGTGATCGTGAAAAATTAATCGATTTTTGAATTGATCAAAAATTGCTAAGAGGTGAAATAATATGTACAGAGTGTGATGCATTGCTTTCTATAAATCGCGAGTCTTTATTTCTCCGTTGTATCGATAGTTATTATCAAGTACATCGAAAGCCACGGTGTCGCAGACTTCGCAGTCCAATTTCCTTAAGTGCACTACCAGGAACATGGTTCCATGGAATACGTATTGACATTCAACACGCGTGCAGAATAATCGCATATTTTTCAATGTTTCATCGGCTACTGTAGTTGATTGGAATTCGTATTGTCGAGAGGTTTATATAAAGACGATTTGTGTTCTTTTTTTAAGGTTTGTGAGTTTTGGGTAACCTGAACGTCAAGAAGAGTTGTTGGTGAAGGGCACATTGTGCAGGTGGATGAAGCGCATTTTGGTAAAAGAAAATACCACAAGGGCCGTATTATTCGAGAAACGTGGGTGTTTGGGAGAATAGATCCGATGACTAAGGAGTGCTTTATTTAGACTGTTACCAATAGATCCGCTAAGGTTTTGCAAGAAATTAAAGCGCGACGCATTGGTCCTGGCACTACAATTATTTCCGATTGTTGGCGAGGGTATAGAGGTCTTTCAAGATAACGGTGAATGAACCAAACAGTGAATCATCGGTATAATTCTATAGATCTTGTAACCAAAGCTCATACTCAAAATATTAAGCAACTTTGGCGAGATATTCGTGATAAAATATTTCGTTAGAAAAGAACTAGATCTCATTATCATCAGTATTTTGATAAAGACTAAAGTAAAGTCGAAACGTCAATTCAATCTGTCTTTCAAAAATTATTAAAAAAACTAATTTTGAAACAGTGAAGACCTAAATTCAAGAAGAAACATGCGAAAAAAATGTTTTTTGTGCGCGGTTCGTATACCCCCTCTGGGCTCAAAGTGAATTTTACCGTTAAAACTTTTCCCAGGGCACAGAGCGTAAGGTAATGATGTTTTCTACAAAATATGAGGATCAAGAGTGGCTGCAAAGCCTTGAACCGTGGTCGGTTATACCAAAGACTAGTCTTCTATACATCTATCTGAATAAATGGCAAGTTAAACACTCAAGAAAGGACGTTGATGTGTTAAAGGAATATTGCTATTGAGCTGTTATTTGATACAGCAATGATAAATGCCTCATATTCTTGATAAAACATTGATAAAAAAGAGAATATAGCGATTACTGATTTTGTAGCAAGGAAGTTATTGAAGAAAGAAATTAAAGATGTTGGTGATCAAGAAACGCCAAAAGCAAAAAAAAATCATTGCCTAGTGAAGAAAAAAGTCAAAAGGTGAGAAGAGATGGTACGGGTACGGTGAAGAAAAGTGATTACTTATACCAGTCTTTGTTTTGGAAAACCTCATTATTGTAACAGAAATATAAATAATTCAGATTGTCACAACAATTTTTTAATATTGCATTTATGTTGCAGTATATTTTTTATACCCTTAAAAACAAAATTAACAAAAATAGGTACAGGTAAAGTAAAGGTGGCTGAAGTTGAAAGATTTGATCAAATATTATTTGAATTATGTCAATGTATTATGTAATGTTCCAAAAACCCAACACGCTCCAACTAAACTGTAAAATAAATTTAAATACGGTCCTTTGGGCCGTGAAGGAAATTTGGATTAAAATATGTCATGCGGTCCATAGGATCACTCTAGGTTGTGGGAAAAGTTCAGATGCGGGACGTGTTAATATATTTCGGAGCTTTCGAATACTTATGTATTCATCATCTACGAGTTGATTAGTTGAAAATTTAAATTTTGTTGATTTTTTAAAAAAACATTTTGACTTGAATTTATTGATTTCAAACATCAGTATTCGCTTGATAGATCATGATATTCTATATAATTTAACACAAGCAATCAAGATCTTCTATACGTGTATCGTCTAAGGATCGTAAACGTATAAGTGCTACTACATAAGCTTTTTCAATTGACAAAGAACAATGTAGAATATTGAGAATTGAATTTGACAGGCTATAAATGCATTTTTGTAAAGGCTCAACCAATGACCTACAGCGACAATTTGCTGTACCGAAGAAATTAATTTTATTGAACAAAATCAATTATTCATTTGATGTCAAAAAATTAATCGATTTGGTTATTGTCAGTAGATTAGCGCAAGTGAAAAGCAACACATATAACGAATCTTTAAAAAACCATATATATTCATTGTATGCTTGTCAAGGAATGATGAAAATAGACATGTTTCATAATTACATCCCCTAGTTCTTATTCTACCTATTCTATAAAGCCTTAAAGGACCACTATCCATTCAAATCTAGAGATCCTGGTAAAATACAGGAAATATCTTTTCAATCAAATATTCACAAAATCAGTGATTTTCCCAAAAAAAGAAATAACAACGGAATCTCGAAAATATATTTCACATTCTTTCCTTAGAAGTCGTTTTTCAATAAATACAAATGCATGGCCAGTAATTTGGTATAAAACGAAATAGCAATTTGTTAATGTGAGCTACAAATACCAAAGAAGCAGAATTGAATATGTTTCCAATCATATACTAGACAGAAACATCCTGTATGTCTCATCTACTGGTATAAGAGTTAATAATCTTGTAATTTCTTCGAAGACTCGAGTGTGCAGTTAGGCGAGCAACCACGTACACGAAGTTTCGTTGTTGTTGGTTACTTCTATTGGAATTAGTGGATAAATTGATGTTATGTGTTATTCAGTGAATAAAAAACGATAAATGAGAGTGGCATTTAATAATTTTCTTCACAAAACTTGAAGGTAGTAATAGCTTTTAATTATTATTTGATTTATATAATCTTTGATTGACAATTTCAAATATAAAAAGATCGAAGTAAAAATTATTTGGAATTTGATAAAAATAGTTGTGATGAATATATTTTATTATTCAACAGCTCAGAGATAAGAACAAAATTGGAATTTGGATAAACTTCATATTATTGAATGAATTAGATTGAATCTGGATGTATTTCAATGAATTACATACTTTTTTGAGGGAAATTGTTTTGATGTTTCTTAAACATTTTCTTACCATAGTTACGAGGACTTTTTTCATAGTTCTCAAATTATTTCAATAAATACATTAGAATAATTGAATCGGTTTTTTCTAGCGGGCGTATGTCCAAGAAAGTAAACTTTCGGAATACTGAAAAAAACTGTTTAAATCAAAAGATTTAACTAAAAATATTTTAACAAAAATGTCAACATGCGAATAAATTCAATTTACGACAGGATTCAAAATTTTACACTTGTTCCTTTATCCATAATTTAGTTATATAGCTCTAAAAATTTGAAACTAGCACTCTTTTAGAAAAAATCAAGTTGCAAGGAGATAAAAACTCATTAAATTTCAAGTAAAAACTGTTTTGATTATAAGACAATGTTTACAAGCTACTAAAAAGATAATAAAGTTAGAATAATAGGAAAAAAAATGAAAGATGTAGATTTGAGGCCATATTTCTGATTTATGGGTCATTGTTGGATTCTTCAACCTCGAAATCGCTGGTGATCTCTTGAGATCTGTCACCAGTTGCCTAGTCACAAATTTCTTCGAAAAATCTCCAATGCTCTTCTGGAATGTAGGCTCTCAGTTTTTTTATATCTTCAGGGCCGGATTAATATTTATAAGACCCGGGGCTAAAATAATGACGGAGCCCCCTTAAGGAATTCGGAAACCCGGAAAAATAGAGAAAATAATATCAATAAATGCGTTTGATTTCTGGTATCATCACATCTGAATATACAGAATACAGACGGGGCCCTCTTGGACCTGGGGCCCGGTGTTATAGCCTCCCCAAGCCCCTAGCTTAATCCGGCCCTGTCTATCTATATATTTGCAGTTTTTATTGGCACTCGACCTTGGTAAGCCTTAACCGAAGGTGGAGAGAGAGTATCTGATTTTGTCTTAGCCAGTAAAAAATTGTGATGAATAATACCATAATGGTAGGGTAGGCTTCAGCATATCCTTTTAACTTTTAATCATAAACGAAAATAAAGAGAGTACTAATTCTTATCTGTGGTTTCTACTTTGGTTTTTGATGATTTACATGATTTTTTGTGAAACTCATCTTGCCATTTTTAAAAATCTAAAACTATGTCAAATGATGTAACCTCATGAACAGTGAACTAAATGAAATAAAAATGTGATGAGTTTTGCAAAATTATGTCAGTTATTTCATGAACATCAAAGTTTCTTTAAAGCCTTAGATATTATTCCGAAATCACTATCACACAGGAGAAAACTGTGGCCGCGTATAGGGAAATACTGAGTGACCTTCTGGAAACGAGCTGAATCTGTCAGGTATAAGCAGAGCCTTGACATCGCTTGGTTTTTGTTTTGGCCTGAACAGTTATCACTGAACAGACGAAGCTCACTTTATTGGCTTGATATTGATTTTACGAGGATATATTGAAAAATTCTTAGCCTACTATAGAACCAAAGAAAATATCAATGTTAAAATATTTGACTCAACATATTCTCCTCTCAATTGGATATATTTATTACAGCGAATTCTAGTAATTCAAATCCTAAATCACGAATTTTTAGCATGGCAACATGAGATTTGTGTGCAGGGTAGTTGTCCTGCAAAAACAATACAACTTTGGTTAGCTTTTCGCTTTTTTTCTCTTTAATTTTTTCCTGTAGAGTGGTCAGTAATGTCGAATAGTAATCTCCAGTTATTGTTCTACCCTTATCCAAAATATCAATCATGATTACTCCATAGCAATTCCAAAAAACTGAAGCAAGAACTTTTCCAGCAGATTTTTGGACATGAAACTTCTTAGGTCTTGGAGAACCAGAGTGTCGCCATTCCATCGATTGTTGTTCTATTTCTGAATCGTAGAAATGTACCCTAGAAGTCTCATCCATAGTAACAATTCGGTTTAAGAAGTCCACATCGAGTTCAAATCGAGTACAGATCGAAGGCTTCTACCCTTGCACGCTTTTGGTCAACATTCAAACATTTGGGGATCCATTTCGCAGCAATTTTTCTCATGTCCAAATTGACGTGAACTATATGGTGGAAGCGTTCGTGAAAAATATTTAGTGCTTCAGATATCCGTATTAGCCCAATTCGACGGTCTGATAAAATCATGTCATGAACTGCATCGATATTTTCGGAGACTGACCCAGAAACTGGCCTTCCCGATCGGTCATCATCTTCAATGGAAATTTTACCTCTTTTGAAGCTTGCAGTCCTATTTTTCACGATCGCATACGAAAGACATTGATCACCAAGGGTATTAAACATATCTTCGTAAATCTGCCTACCTCTTAACCCTTTTAAAGACAGGTACTTGATGATGGTTGGCTACTCCAATTGTTCGATTTTCACAATTTCGGTGGAGATCTTTTTTCTTTTAATTTATTGCGTAACTCTGGTTTACTTTTTTCCACGTTAAACTTTACACTGACACTTCTAATAAGTTATTGTTCGTTGCTATGGTAATCCAATATTTTGTTTATGCATGGAACTGGTCTAGGCTAACTAGATATCAATACGTAGCTGTTGTGCCAGAATATATCGATGTTGTGCATGTACTAATTTTGCAAGATCGTCATTTACATACTATGATATTTTGGCTGTCAAAAATATTTGTTCGTGTTGGATACAGCATAATTTGACATTCGCTCAAAAAAGCTCGTGTTGATTGCTGCAAAGAAAAAATTCCATCGCGGTGCTTCAAAAGATATCTGTAAGATTGTCACAGGCGACTAATCATGGATAACAGAAATTATTCGCTCATGAAGTAGGCACTTCACCGTAACATAGACCGGTCAATTCTGGCATTTGTTTGCCAGAAATGTTCGAAAAAATCGAGGAAATGAATCGCAGATGATAAATCATTCCCTATAACAAACAAAAAACTTTTTACAATCGTCGAAATATCGAATCGATAGGTCATCTGCCGTACAGTCCATGCTTTGGAGGTACTTCAATAGGGATGTAGAAAAGACTTTTGGTTGAAACGTATGCAAAAGATTGTGGATGGAGAATATATTAAGAAACAGTAAACCCATATTCAATTATAAATATTTTTAAATCTTTAGGTTTAACTATAATTATATCTATGTTTGATTGTTAATATTTTCTACCTATGGAAATTACAAACTTATATCATTTTGAGATGTTAAAACGACTAAAAAACTCAAGATAAGTATTTGAATATATTTACATTTTCATAAATTTTAGGAAGAAATTCAATCAACTCATTTTGGAACTAATAATTTCATTTTAAAAATTTGATTTATCCATTTCCAATATTAAATTATGAAAAATTTTAAATAGTCACTTAAACTTGACCTTTGAGTATGAGAAATTGTATAATAGGAAATTTGAATGGATTTACCAAATTCTATTAGAATATGAGGTGATAATTATAAGCTTGGCCGAAAATTTCATCCTCTTAAAATTAATTGTTATGAATAATACAACATTAATATATTAGTTACGCATTCTTTATGCAGACGAATTATGAAATAACGTACCGATGACCTCTATAAAATTTCTCCGGTCCGTTTTCATTCACAATTTTGTTCAAAACAACAACTTTCTCTTGTTAGACGAATTCCTGTGATGGAACTAATTAATATATTGGTACAACATGAATCTTAAGTTTTTAAATATCTTAATGATGATGATATCCATGATTTATAATGTGTGACTTCTCTCATGTTATTCTTTCATAGTGTGGAAAGTTTATAATTTGACCTAAGCCAAACCAACAATACTTAACTTTAAATAGCCGCAAAAAAGTTAATATCAGAAGAAAATCAGTTATATTTGGAACATATCATAAACATAGAAACGAAAGATAATAAATTCCATAGTATGAATTAGTTTTTAGAAATAAGCTCATTTTTTCTCATATTTTTAGCTTCTAAATATTTCCCAGTTTGGTTCAACAGATTTGATAAAATTAATCTAACTTCTTATCATTTTCTAGTTTGGACCGACTAACTTTGGCGAGCTCGATCTACACTCATTTTTTATTTATGCTCCCAGCACCTAGCATTTAGTAGTTTGGTCTAAGTGCTTTATCTACAAAAATCACACTGCACTCATTTATTGTTCATACTTTAATTGATCTGACATACTTATAGCTAACTTAATCTACACTTATTTCTGCTTTCAGCCCCTCAATATTTGTTAGTTTGGTCTGTTTGGTTTGTAGCGAACATAATATTCATTAATTTCTCATTCATATTCTGGGCCTCTCAACCTTCATTTGATCTGATTTTGGAATGAGGAACTTCATCTACACTTATTTCTGCTTTCAACCCTTCAACATTTGTTAATTTAGTCTGATTAGCTTGTAGCGAACATAATGTTTGTTCACTGATATTTCATTCTCTTAGCCTCTCGATCTGTTAGTTCCCACTGGAATTAATTTTTGTGGGAGAAGGTTTATTGGTAGGAAAATTCTGTATGAAACAGGTGAGTCAAGTCATTAGGTTCTAGTTTATCTTCAGTCTCTTCAGACGATAACTTGGTTATCGAAATGGGTGTCAGGCAGTGTAATTGTAAATGTTGGTGTAGTGGTGGTGTAAACAGTGTATTCTTCATTTATTGTTTGATCTTCATTTTTAGCATTACGAAAGTGCTATATTGATAAATAAAGATTTGAAACTAATTCTTACATCAATGTTACTCTTTACCTATTTTATTGAACTTGTTTATAAGTGTATTACTTATAGAAATAACTTTTTTCGCGTTTAAGAGGTCTTAGAGGAAACGAAAACATTGTGCATTTCTATTGTAGGAGATAATTCAATCGAACTGCATGATAAATTGCTTCCTTTTATTGTTTATTGATTTGATATGCCACAGAAGAGAATTAAACAATAGTCTTGTCTTATTATCAATATCCTTGAACCTAAATTATATATTCGTCGTTATTTTGTCCTAGATACAATACTACTATGCAACTATAATGTGCTGTAAATCCAAGCACATAATTTTTTTATATATACGATTGGTTTGATGCCAATTTTACACTGACCTGTAAAAGCGTACTTTGTGCATTACGTCATCAATTTTTTACTGCAATTGGAATGTTCTCGGCCCTTCTCAACAACATAATTTCATCCTTTTATTCTCATAAATGGACGATCCAGCTGAATTTATTGTTAATCTCATTAATGGTAACAACTACCAGTGAAATTGATATCAAAGTTTGAGTTTCACATTTTTCCCAACAATTTTGTAGCATTTCTAATGAATTATGTACGAATTTCTGTACAACTAGTTTGATTTAGTTTGATCTATGTTCACGATCGCTGATGATGTTAGCAGACTCAAGATATCTCAAGATTTGCTGGTTAAAGACTTTCTCCATAACTTTGGTAATAGCTGGGACGGAAGCAAGTTATTGGAAACTGTATTTTTTGGTATGGGATCAACTCTCTAATTTCTAATTTACCAAGAACAGACATCTTTTATATAATAGAGAAAAGAATTTGCATAGCGGATTTGTTAGTTCACCTGGTAATTCTATAAGATTGGTGGTATTCCATCGGGGCCAATTACTTTATTGATGATCAAGCTTTTGAGAAGTTTTCCCACATCTTGATGTCGAAATTCTAAATCTAGCAGATGTACTAACTCCAGACAGGCTGGATGGTAGTTATCCCGGCGAATCAAGAGTTAATCTATAGCTAAATCCACTACTTTACACGTCTTGATAAAAGAAGGTGATCGATATCTGCTTGTGGCAGCTCCTTCCAAGAAACTTTAACTTCGTGATAGAACTGCTTTCGTTGAGTATGTGGAGAGTAATACAAATTAGACAGTATCGTCCTCATCGTACACGTACACGTACAAGTGTACTCTTTGAGATTTGCATCAACTATCTACTGACTATGGCTATGGAAAAATATCATTAAAAACTTTAAGGAGAATATCATCAACATAACAAGCAATAGCACTACAAACCGTAACATAATGTTACGAACTTCTTTCTGCCCTAGAGTCGGTCCTGCTTAGATATTGAAATTCTAAAATTCGGCGAAGGCACACGCGGCGCAATTGACTTACTTTTTATAAACAGTGGAGTCCGATTGATGTTTGTTTTTTTTTGTTTGTTTATTAACTTTGCTTCTTCGAATAATTTCTAAGAAGGTCTATTTCTTTGTTTTTCTAGATCTTCGGAGAATTATTTTTGGATGTATAAGGAGTTTCTGTAGCGTAGTTTAGTTCAGTTTATGATAAATAGTCAGAGTGAACAGAACGACGTAGCAAGGTGATCGAAAAATTTAAATAAATTTTAAATTAGTTAAGTGATAGTGATAAGTGAATTATTATAAGTTAATTAAGTGGAGTGTAAAGTTTTTGACTAATTTAACAACGTCATAAATAGTGTTCATTAATTCACCCTACGAAGAGAAAGAGTGTAAATAAATATAAAAACATTGCAATAAGAAAAAATCAATATCACATCACTTTTCAAGCCGCCTTCTTACTTGTCGGTAAAATCTAATCTAAATCACAAGTCATCCGTGATTTAGATATCACGTCATTCTTGCAATTTGCCGAATAGTAGCAGAACTATCTCTCATAGTTACTAGAAGCGCCTACATGTACACTTTACACGAAGGACTAACCAGCATTTCAGTAGACTAGAAGAATTTTGTTGCGTTTAACATTAAAAGGGAAACAAACAACTGCTGCAGTTCCTTCAGAACAATTTATTTTTGCAAAGATTAAAATTTGATATCGTGGTCATATGGTCATTATAATACCAAAAAACAAACTCAAGAAATCATTCCTTCCTTATACAACATTTCTGATTAATTATGTTTTTAGATGTTCTTGATTTTAGGTCTCTTCTGTTTCAAAATTAGTTTTTCTTGATAATTTTTTAACAATAGATATAATTATATTTTAATGAAGACTGAAGTTGAGTCTGTAGGTCAATTTATTTCTATCTTTAAAAAATTATTTAAAAACAACTAATTATGAAACAGAAGAGACCTAAAATCAAGAACATCTAGAAACATAAACAATATCAAAAGGTATAAGAAATTAAAGAAATTTCTAATTAATAGGTATATTTATTTCAGTTCAAAATGCGGCCACGACAAGTTCTTTGTTTCATTATAATCTATTCCATATTTCACGAAACTGAAGAAGTAGTATACAAAAATATTGGGAAATTGTCGCCAAATCAACAAATTTTAGAGCGAGAGCGATTCATTAACAAAGTATCACTAACACAAAATGGTTACATACAGGTAAGTACTTTTATAACGTCGTAAATATTATACAAACTCTTTTTCTACGATAAATCCTTGACCTCAATTCGTATCACACCCTACTTTTGAGTTATGCTTTGAAATGAGGGACAGCTATCAGGGAAGAGCAGCCATTTGGCTAATTGAACCAATAAACATGGTTTCGCTGATGCCTATTATTTCGCTAAGGCTGGTTTTAAATTCACGTTAGCAAACGTGACTGATAGTTTAACGATTATTCATGAAATAGATACGGCCAATTACATTTGAAGGGAAGACAAAACATACCGTCGATAAATATGAACAGGTTGCAGAATTTGTGCAAGTTCGTTCACCCATAGATAGAGTAGGTAATTGATGTGAGGAAAGGAGGAAGATTTGAAAATTCGTTAAGGGTGTTCTGATCGACACGTAATTTGATAATTTTGTAGTATCTGTCGAAATAACAGAGAAATCAGTCATAGTTTGATGCAATTGAATATTTACGGGATTATCGCGCCTTCAAGAAACTGCCAGTTGTAAATGTTTAGATATTTACCAACATTCGTTTGACATTTATGGGTTCGTCCCAAGAGGTCTGTTGCGTAGAACGATTTCGTCCTATATAAGATAGAGGGTGTTAAAAATAAAATACATTTTTTACGATTTTAGTAAAGATGGTTACTAGAACAATAGTGAGGATATCTTACATCAAAGTGTTTGTGAAGCTTATACATCTTGTATCTAAATATCATTCAATTTAACATCAAGAACGTACTGTTGATAAAATTCGATACTATACATCAAGTTCGGAATATTTTATGTTGCTAACATACAAAACAGAGTTTTCCTGAAATATATATACTGTTGCACTATATCTGGAAAAACACGCTGAATAAGCTCTTCTTTTGAGTCTGTGATGTGAGAGAAATCTGTGAGTAATGTAAAGAACACGCTCGAGGTGTCCACTGCGACTTTATTATATACAATGTGTTAGCACTGTTTCGCAAACACATTTGCAGTTTCATCTAGTTGCAAAAATACTCGCATGTTTGCAGTAATGTGTTTGCGGTAATCGTTACTCACAAAGATAGAAGGATGCACTTTTTGTCTGGGGTATCGATCGACATAGAGAATGGATCGACATATTAGATGTTTGTCAAATGTTATCGTTGCGTTCAGAAATTTAATTTGTGACGCATCAAGGAAAAACAAAATTGTTGTTTTCATTCATTTATTCACCTTTTAAACCTTCTCTGAACTTTCACAAATAATTCAAGACCTAATTAGCCAAATCGGTACAGCCGTTCTCGAGTTTTAGCGAGATTAACGAATAGCAATTCATTTATATATGATGAAAGTACTTAGAACATTTCCGTGTCATGATTTTCTATGACTTTCGACGTGGTTTAAACCAACAGCAATGTGGCGATCAATCGCTTCGACTTGTGGTGATGAAGCCCCATCTCAAGCTACAGTATTCCGCTGGTTTGCCGAATTCAATGGCTACAGAATGAATTTCGAGAAGGTCGTCCAAAATCGGTTGTTGTGCCAGAAAACATCCATGCTTTGTGTAAACTGATATTGAAAGATCGTCATGTCGCTTACTGTGAGATTGAGGCATAGTTGGGCATAAACTATACTCGCTTAAACAAAATATTGTATGAATATGTGTGTGTCAAAAAGATTCGTTTGCGTTGGATACCACATAATTTGACAATCGCTCAAAAAATCGTGTCGATTGGTGCAAAAAAATACTGAACAAATTCCATCATGGTGCCTCAAAAGAATCATGGATTCAAATAAAAAAAAAATTTTCACTTCGAAGTAAATAGTCGCCTATCTTTTCGGAATAATCCGACATCTCACCACAGTTCCCTTAGAGCAACGTAAAATTCTGAATGGTACCAGTATTTATTTACCAAAAGTGTGCTGTATTAATTATTCAATTGAGAACATAATGAGAAAATGGAAGCCAGAAATATTTGACACATTACTTATTTTTAATCAATTTATGTAAAACCAATTTCTATTTAGGGTTAATTTGTAGAATTGTGAGATATATTTTAGTAAATAGTTGTTAAATTTACAATCAATTGGAATTGAATTGCATTAAAAATAATCCAAAGTACAAGTGTTATATTTTTGGTGAAAATACGATTTTTTTTCAGTTCCTGAAGTACATTACTGATGTTCCACCTATGACAGAGTATACTTTTTGTATTTGGCTGAGAAGTAACAATCTCACTTATAATCATCCAATATTATCTTATTCCAGTAAGTATATGTCGACAACTTTCTATTAACACAATTTTATTTTATTCCATATTTAGATGAAGTAAAAACGAATTCGCATTCCTGACATTAGTTCCAGCCGTATATTTTCGTGGTGGATTAAGGATTGACAACGAATCGAGAAGCCTACATTTGTATGGGCTCCCTCACACACAGACTATAGGGATATTATTTCGCTGATAATAATTCATTTTTTTCGAGGCATGTTTTACCAAAATTATGGAAATAGTCATATAAAAGAAAGTTCAGTAGAGAATGGATAGTAACACACATTATACATGCCTTGTATATGGAGAATAAGTTGATGATTATTTACAATTCTAGTTCTAGGACTTACATTACATTAAGAAAAGTGTAGAACATATACGTTAGCAATGAACAAGCTTCCGTATGTCTTCCTGGTAGAATAATTAGGTTAGTCGTAATGCCACACTTGCAAATTAACAACATCTGAAAGCTTCATAGAGTAGTTCACAGTTAGAGAGATTTCGGCCGTAGAAAGAATGTTTGTTCCATGGTCTCAAAGCTCAAATTTTTGGTTTGTTTCTATGGTGTACTGGGAGTGGAGACCATGGCGTTGTCGTGGAATAACGAAAAGTTTGAGTGGAGAAATTTCTGACTTCCGTTTGTTGACCAATAAATCATTATATTGCACAATACTTATGATAGTGAAGCTGAGATGCTTCAGATGTCGTGGATAGCCGACAATTTCGCACCCTCACAGGCGTGGTAACTCTCTCGCTCATTCTTTATATATTTTAACCAAGTGTCTATTGGGCACCCTCCACGGAAAAATCCATGACTGTAATCTCAACCATAGAGACACGGACGACACTTTTAAAGAAATGAGCCGAATGAAGCTTTATCCGTGTCTCTAATTTCAGCTGTGAATGTTAAAATAATAAGCTTCAACTCACGGATGAATACTGTCCACGGATAAATATGACTAATATCCGTGGCAATTGGATACGGATGATTAGGTTAGGTAAGGTTAGGTTAGTTTATGGTAGGTTAGGTTGGGTCAGTTTAGTTTTAAAATTTCCGTGTTTCTGAGATTAAAATTAGACCACATCTTTTTTCTGTAGAGGATGGTGATTTTTAATCATATTTCTATGAAAATTTCCGGGTCTATAAGGTTAAAATGATGGCCATGGATTTTTCCGTGGATGGTGGCGATTTCCGTGTCTTTAAGAGCCACGGAAATTTCCGTGGAGGGTGCCAATAGCAGCACCGATATTTTAAGGAAATTAAAAATAAACTTAGCGATATTTGTTCGAATGAGCTTTGCGAAAGCACAATATATTGGTCATCGAAAGCTGTGGTCGATAATAGTTAGGCAATTAAATCAAATGGGCAGATATTTTCTTAAACAATTTGCATTTTATAGAACTTTCATTCTGTAGTATTATTAATCACCGAAATACTAGATGGATCTTGAAGTAAATACCTAGTTTTTTCTGTTCAAGTTGAGTTGATATTTCATCCTTAGTAGTTTCTTCTTAAATCAATTCGGTAAAATCATTGTCTCATCTTTTTTCTTTATCCCGCCAATTGTCATATGTGGAGAACCATCATTGTTTTCTAAATATGTTCTATTCGATTCAGAAATAAGAATTCAACAGTGCCCTAAATCACCTTGAAGATTTTTGTTCTCAATTTTTAGAAAAATATAGACACGAATCAAGTTTTAATAGTCTAAGTCAAATATTTTTATAGGCTGACCAACTATTGCGCATAGATCCAATTTTTATTTTTTTTGCTAATGATGCTCTAAAATTTCTCAAATACCATGAAAAACTCTGATACTAAATAAAATTTTTTTTCTACTAGCAACCCATTAACAAAACTAACTGATCTTTAATGAACAATTTCTGAGCTTTCATATGATATAATCGATCAATCGAAAAAGGGTACTTACATTTTTCAAAAGTTTTTATTTTTTTGTTTATTTCATAATTTCTTGATATGAAATAATATCAGAAAGTAAAATATTTGATAAAAAGTGAAAAAATAAAATCTGATTATTCAATTTAAAATCGCTACTACATAAGAAAACGATTCTTATTGGTTTCCAGTTGTAACGTCATAGATTTAATAAAAACATGGAGCAGTCGTCTGTTTGATGATCACGAAGTTGTCGTTACCAGCAACGTAGCGTGTGCAATTATAATACAGTTTTTATTTCTTAGTGACGTATAAATAAAACATTTTTCTATAAATAAGAATAAAATGAATAAACCTTCTATAGGTCAAGCACTCACATTATTATATAATCACGTTAAAGATTCAAACGCATAATAAACTGAATCTTAGTTGCATTAAAATAATCCTGGCAACAAAAATAATTACATCTCGCAGGATTCTCAAGACGACCATCACTTTCAAATCATTTTTGTTGTATATTCGAATTCCTTGGCATCATAAAAAAAATTCATCTTTACTTTACATTCTGGCACAAATCACAATTTATATTCCATTATTCAGATTAATTAAAGTTTAATAATAACACTAATTTTGTAATACCCGAGAAAATAACTGTCGTATTTATTTTGTATCACATGTTCAGTGTTTATTTCTTACCTATGACGATACGCAATATGACGGCCTTGCTGAAATGTTTGAACTACCTATAAAATTTTTGAATTTTCAATATTTTTTTTCTATATAAATATTGATCAAAGCGTTTGAAAGGCAGAAAATTATAGCAAAAGTTGTATATAAACTATTCAAAACTATTTTTATTGAAACCATGCAAGTACCCTATTTAGACATCAGGTGGTAAGATTGCAGAACTCAATTGATACATGCAAATGATTTCTGTTCATTTGTATAGTATACGAGTACTACCGATACATTATTTTCGTTTATTTTGGAAAACCTGTTTTTTATTATCACTCAAAACTAGTCAGATACATGGTTTTTAACGTTTTTTTGTTGTAACTACTTTTCGTAACCTCTAATACTAGTTTTCACCAATATTCGTTTTGTTGAGAAGATCCAGCTGTTTATCCAATAATTCAGTGTTATTCAGTATAGAAATAATAACGGCTTTCTGCTTTAACAAATAACCAAACATAGGTGCATCAAACTTTTTCTGTGGATTTCTTAACGTATCTTTGAAATCACCAAAATCCATTTTAATATTAAACAAGTCACGTGTAGTTTGTCATCAGCTTCTTCAACACCTTTACATTCAGATGAAATATGTATGACGAAGGACAGAGTTATAATTTGAACATTTTGTCCCATCAGTATCAAATTTGTTACGGAAGTACTACACTCCCCATGGTCTTCCTGACACCTAGATTTCCAGTTCTATGAAAAATTTTTTAATATATTGTTTCAATTTATACACACACTGATGTCATTCATTCACCCGTAAAGTCGTTAACTTTTTATGTAACAGTTTCCGTTTATTATCATTTTTAGAATCAGAAGAAGAACGGCTTATACGTTTTTGGATAGGACCACATGGGAAAAACATCAACTTGGAAATAGATGGTAATATAATTTTTGATGTTCCGGTGAATATTATTGAAAACAGATGGTATCATATTTGTCAGTCCTGGTCTTCATTCCGTGCAGTATGGGTCTTATATTTGAATGGCAAGATAAAATCAGGTGGATCTCATCCTAAGGCAAGTGTATGATTTAGGTTATTCATTGGATTGTTAAGATAACTGTAGCCGAGAAAATCATCTTCTTAATTTTAAAATGGTTTAAATTTTTTTTAGCGTTCAAAAGTATTTCATTTATTCAAGTTGATATATGCACAAGCAGAAGCGAAAGGACAATATTCAACATTTTGAGATCCTGGTTCAAATTCGGACCATTCCGACCAAATTTCCTTCACTACTCCTACGAATGAGTTCCAATCTTAGAGTTCTTGCCTCATCTTTTCTATAAAATGAATATCGCTCAGCATCTTTTTCATTTCGCGTTCATCCTTCAGCTTGGTGTCACTGAATTGAGGAAAGACATATATATATAAAGATATTTAAGATATTTAAATCCTCTCGCCTCTTTATTTATAGCGCTCACAAATTATTTCATTAGTCCAAGTTTAATATGAAGCAGGGATAAAGGGATATTTTCAGGTCTACAATTTGTACTTAACATTTTGACATCTGAAATTCGGACCTTACCGGTCAAATTTAACTTCAAATTTCCATTATTTGATAATAGCTTTCAAACTATATTTCGAGGAGTCGATGAACCAGCACCATTCAACAGGAGAACACTTATTTCGAGTTCCTGCGTTTTACCGATATCAGTACAGGCACATAACGAGTTTTACATATTGACTGTTGCTTTGACAATGCTTAATAATATACTAAATCATTCAACTCTTTTTTAATAATCAAATGTAGGTTGTTGGAGCTGGCGAGAATGTGAGATCGGTACTCGAAGCTTTTCGAAAAACTGTTACTCATCATCCCAATTATTTCTTAGAACAATATCTTGCCAAAATCGCAGTCCATACTGTGAGTCTACATTTTGAAGAACAGATCTTATGACAGACAAATTTGGATATTTAAATTTCTTCACTTTGGGATAACCTTCAATCTTTGGCATACAAAAATGGCAATCAGCAAAATGGTTGGTGGTTTTTTTTCATACTCTTGGAACTACAGCAGAAATACTTATTATGTTCCTTTTCATCCACTGAACCAAAGACACTCCACAGCTGATATCCGATTATAACACTAACATATTTTAAATAAGCCTCCTTCATATTCTTAGGAAATGTTGTGACTTACGTCTTCACTTCATCATTAACTCCACAAACAGCACAAATATAACGAAACTTGGCAAGAGGCACTTTGGAACGACGGCGCGTATAACTTGCCATTTTTGTCGTTAACAAAAGTCCTAACTACACTGAACCACTGAATAACCCGTTATGTAAAATCTTCCTGTCTTTAAATACAGTCGAATTTGTCAGCTGATCATAAAATTTAGTACTTTCGAATAGAAAGGATTTAAAGAACAATAAGGATATATTCTTAAATTTCCCAACTTTTTGATTGGTAGTAATGCCAGCCATAAAAAACTTCCGTATCGACATCAACGTACATGTGATGCTTATAAAATTAAATATTTAAAAAATAGCTGTTTGTTTGCAACAACTCATTAACTCGATGCAATACACCACCCTTATAGGTATTATTATTATTAAAAATGTCTTTATTTTTTCTTTTTTTTATTCCATAGATAATTTCAGAAAATTGGATCCAAGAATATCCTTATGATAACAGATTCTCAAAGTTCTCTAACGGCAATCTGCCAGCAATATCCCAACCATACTCTTGCTATTCACTTGCAGAAACAACAATATAAATGTTAATTTCGTGTGGGTTCCTTCCCACACCGGAATAGAGTAACTATATAGTACATACCGCATTATTTAAGAAGAAAGTGCAAGAAAAACGGTAAGGAAAAGCAAATCAGAACCAACACGAACCTTACGAAACCGTTAAAAATTATCACACATGACTATCTATTAGCGGAAAATCACAAACCAACGTGAGAGATGTGCAATAGTGAATTAACAGTGAAACACCTCTTAATCGATTGTTTAAAATATAACAACGAATGAAAATTGAATCAACTACCAAATTCACTGGAGAAGGTACTTCAAGAAGACCCAAAAAAACTTATGAACTACCTGAAAGACTGCAAACTAAGTTATAAAGTCTAGATTTAACGATCGAATGTATCAAACCTCAATTACTCGCCAATAACTCTGCGTCTTTGATTTGTTGCGTAAAAAAAATTCCCTAGTTACATTTCATCTAATAGATTTACAAATATAAACGTTGGCCGATGTTTTGGCGGTCCTTAGATGACATGTGTACGTCTGGATGCAATGTTGTGGTTGTCCCTGGTATATAGTTGTGACTCCCAGAATATTTCATCTGAAATATCTCTGAAAAGCAGCTGAAAAAAAGGGTTTCAAATATCGATCGGAGTTTTAGTTTTCGAGAAGGCAATATGGCTGACGTTGATTATAATTCGTATTAATATGTGGAGGTTTTAATTTATGATGATTAAATTTGAAAGAATTTTTCAATCAAACTATGTGATTAGTTAACCATGTAGAAGCCTACACCCACTGTTGTGGATATCACCTGCGTGATTTGCGGCTTAAAGTTTTTCTAGAATATCTTTTGGTAGACAATAATTCTGAAAGTTTGTTGAAATTTTTGTTACGAAATCTTTGACAGTGGGTATTTCGGCTATGTCATGTAACCACGAGGTTCTAGGAAGTTTTGGGTAGCATGAATATTTAATAGCCATACGTAGGCACTTGTTTTGTACCACCTGCAGGGTGCGGAAATTTGATTTGGTATCTGTGTGGTAGACTGGCGCTGCGTATGTTAAAATGTTTGACAAAGCTTCTATACCACCATAAAAATAATCGAGCCAGATAAATGTTCAACCTCTGTGAAGCCACATTCGTGTACAGTAGCCTTGGAAAGTCAAGCGCTCACCTTAGTTGATTTTGCCGCACCTTATTTCTATAACTTTTTTTCGTAACTACCTAAGTCAGTGTGATCAATATAACGCGTTTACTTTTGTATTTGATTCCTTGAATTCACTCTAAAGGATACCCTCGCAATCCCAAAATATTGTAACAATCTCTTTTTTGGTGCTATGTCATTCCATTGAATGTGGTAAATGGTAAAGCTCTGAAAATCATGTTTATGCTCCTTCAAACACTTGTTTTGAAAAAATGCTGGTCTGTTCTGCAATTTATTTTGTTTCTAGGCACTGATCACTTTTCAATTTCTTCCAATAATATAATCTTTTTTGTGCGAGTCATTTTATTATGTTTCTTGTCCCCAGGGAAACAACTTAGTCAAATTTCGAATTATTGAAAATTGTGGACACAAGTCCCCGTAAACAGCCTCCAATTCTGCATTTGATTTCTGTTTTGAGACATTTTTTAAAACAACTTGACTGAGTGGTCGTTTGAACCCTACTATAATAAAATGGATGAAAACAGCAAGTTGAAACTTTATGCAAAACTAGTAACGTATTCTGATAATTTTTCCTACGATTTAAGTACTTTCTAATAATATTATGAATTAAATTTCTACACAATTCTATTATGTACAATCTATTACCAGTTAGAACTTTATCTATTCAAAATATATGATTTAAAGACAGTTTTATTTAGAAATGTACAAAATAATTAATATTTAATTTTGTTTTAGTTGAAAGGATCATTCATTAAAGGAGGAGGTGACATTGTCGTTGGTCAAGAATACACCGATTTTGATAAAGGTCTAGATGACGGTATAGAAGGTGATATAACTGGTTTCAACTTCGTACTATCTGCTACCACCGATAATCCAAAATATTTTCAAAAGCAACCACTAAGCAGGATTTATCACATACCACCTATAAAATATACCAAGTCACCTATAAATTATTCGGCTGCATCACGAATCATTCCTCTTAAACCTACAACATATGAAAATTATAAGACTCTTCCTAGCGCACTTGAAAATGAGAAGGAAGAATCTATAGGATATGAGGTGGTTGAACCTACACGAGATTCAAAAGGTCTCTTGGATCTTTTCAGGAATATGTTCGCTGATAATAATCCACCAAGAGTGAGAGTAGTTCAGAAATATATGCCAATGAAAACTTTTAAATCAAATAATAGAAGATCAGCTGAAAGGTTTTCTCAAAATGAAATAGGAGAAGTAAAGAAATCTCTTGGATTGCTCTTAGTTGAACTGAGTTTTGACTGTGGATATAAAAAAGGTGCACCTTTGAGTGGTCCGAGGGTTCTTATTAATTGGACCAAAAGTCCAGTGAGAGTGTTCGGAGGTGCTATTTTGAAAACTATACCTGCTTTCTGCTATGAAAATTCGGTGAAAACTATTACTGACGTTTAAAACTCTCAACGGTGGACAATTATAATGATAAAGAAATTTCGAATGTGTGATTTAAAATGAAGTGCAGATACTTTGAGCACTATTTTTGTAGATTATTACACAAATGTGAATTGTTAATTTGAGATTAAGTCTGTATTTATTTGTGAATATGTGAAACGTAATACTGGTCAAAAGGTAAAATTTGTTGAAGTGTCAAAGTTTATTTTCAATAAATTTGAGTTATTATTGTTATTTTATCGTTACACAAAAAAATAGTGATTAAAAATGTACAATTCAATTTTAGGTATTCCACATACCATACGTTATGCAAAAAAGAAGAACCAAATGTTCCAACGTCTGAGTTTTCATAATTGAATATGTGTTTTTCAAAATATTTTGCATTGATTCAATACATTTTTATATGGGTTTCAACCAATTGTCGAAATATTTTTTTCCATTCTGATTGAAGTACCTCCGAAACATGTGATTTGAATGCATAAATCGCTTCTTCGGGTGTAGAAAAAAGTTGATCTCAGAATTTGTTTCAATATACGGAAAGAAGAAGAAATCATTGGGTGCCAAACAAGGACTGTAAGGCGGATGATCCATCAATTGGATGTTTTGACTGTTCAAAAACGTTTTTTTTAACTGATGCGTGGTCGTTTTCAGAGATTGATTTCCCTGATTTTTTCAAACACTTTTGGCAAACAAATTGATCGTTCTACGTTGCTCTGATGGGACGGTGGTCGAATATTGTTTAATTTTGGTTTTATTTGCATAGATCCATCATTGGTCGACTGTCATTATCAAATATAAGTCTGTTGAAGCATCGCGATTGAAGTTTTTTAGCATTTCTTTGCACCAATCGACACAGCCTCTTGTTTAGATTGATTGTCAAATTATGCGGTATCCAACGCGAACAAATCTTCTTGAGAGTCAAATATTCATACAAAATTGAATGTGTGCGAGTGGAACTAATGTCCAAGTATGCTTCAATATCACGGTATGTGACATAATGATCTTGTAATATCACGATTGATTTGGAAAAGTCAGCGAAACCAGTGGTTACATATGGTGTTTCATCACCAAAAATCGAAGTAAGTTTATCGGTACTGCTGTTGGTTCAATCCAAATGTCAATATTCATCATAGCAACGTCAGATTTGGATATATTCATATCATTGTTGCCATATCTTGTTGATATATCAATAGAGGAAACAAGAGAACTAATTATTACTTCTGTGTATGTAACTCTATATTGGTGTTAATTATAATAAGTTTTCACGAGGCTAAAAACAGTGAGTAGTTAATATTTACAGTTTTTATACTGAATTTCTTGTTTCCCTTCATTTAAGCTCTTGCGATGAAAGATATGGCAGAGATATAATAAAAATATACACACTTATGCACTTTTTGCATAACCCCCGAAGACGCAACCGTTAAAAACTTCTTCGCTTCTTCTAAACCCCCCTAAAGAAAGAGTACCTTCTACACGTACAAACATACACACTTATTTACTTTTTGCATAACTTCCGTAGACGCTGCCGTCATTATTTGCAAGCCCTCTTATAATTCTTGTAAACCCTATGGAAACTTCTTCATAGTGGTAACCCCCATCGGCCATCCACCTGTTCATCCGATTTAGTGTCATAGAACATATGTATATTAACTGTTTCCCATTTTCGGAATTGGAAGTATTGGTTTTTAATATTTGTCCATCCTGCGTTCATAAATGTATTGTAAAACCTACCCTGACTGTTTAATATAAGTTCTACATAAGCAACATATTTTAAAAAGGATTCTTGGGTTTGATACGAAATTATTCTTATTTTCATTCATATTATGTGGAGAAACTTCATGAAACTAAAAGACTAGCTACTATTTTTTGAAAAAAAAACCGAATATATCAAACTTAATTGATTTAATATATACGAAAATAACTATTATATATGTACTTTTACTAAAATTAACTTTTTTGAAAAACACGATCGATATTGATAGAAAAATAAGGAAAACGAACTTCAAATTAATTTGGTAACAAGCGCCTATTCATAAACATTTCCATTCACATAATATTGATCAAACTCCTCTAATGACGTTATATGGGTAAGAACGAAGAGTATCGATAATATCGTACGCCAATATGACGTCGCAGAAACGTTTGTCTGTATATTATGCAGTGATACGGAGACGCCACTAACGTTAATGAATGAGCAGTAACAACTTGTTTATTATAGTCAATATGAAAAGCAAGACAACAATAACATAGAAGTCTTGAAGATAATTTATATCGTCGGCTAAGAGTGTCAACCTGCCAACTCCGCTTTTGGTCCAAAATGACATTTTTATACAGCGCCGGGAAGGTGTTTTCAACGAGTGTTTGGTAATGTTTCACAGAAACAAAGCCGAATTTTTGTGCCGTTTTAGACAATGAATGAAACGTGGGTCCATCACATGATACCCGAAAAAAAACAACTATCAAAACAATGGGCTGAAAAGGAAGAACCGGCTCTAAAGACCATTTCGTCTGCAAGCAACGTCATGTCGTCGGTTTTTTACGATGCTTATGTGATAATTTCTACTGATTGTATTGAAAAAGGAAAACTATCAAATCTAGCTAAAATGACTGCATTTTGCTAAGAATAAAGTGTTGTTTCATCAAGACAATGCACCAGCTCACACATCTGTTATTACAATAGAGAACAGAACTAATAAATTTTTAATTGCTACGTCATGCATCCTTTTCGCCATATTTAACCCCCTCGGATTATTTTCTGTTCCCAGATATGGAAAAAATGGTTTGGTAGTCAAAGATTTTACTACAATGGATGTCGGCAGTTAATGGCTATTTTGAGGATCTTGACGGTTCTCATTATAAAAAGGGTATCGAACGTATTGAAAATCGCTGAGAAAAGTTTATGGAGCTGAAAGGAGGAGAAGGTTGAATAATAAATATATTTTTTCCCAAAATTCCTGTTTTCTTTGTTGGGTCAAGTACTTCTGGGACCATTCTCGTATATTATGTAATAAGTTCGCAAGACAATGGTCTAAAACCTTGAACCCCAAAAGTAATTCCTTGTTTTCTTTAAAGTTGATAAAGGAATTCCGACTAAAGTCAATTGATTGGGTAAACTATTTACGGATGATTGAGGTTGCATATCTTGTATTCTCAAGTCTTGTGACGCCTATAATGTGAAAGCAGGATTGAAATATGACAGGTTAATTGTGATTCTAAGATAAAAATCTCAGTTTTAATACTGTAATATAAACACCAAGTCTAGGTAAAATTATACCTGAATCTTGTTATTTCTATTATAAGGATTCTCAAGGACTATACAAAGGTAAGTAATAGGTCTAAGTTAGTTTTATGATTTAGTAAATTATTAGTAACACCAAATCAAGAGAAAAATACCGATGAAACCGCGAGAAATGTTGCGAAGCAAACTGAAGCATGAGCAAGAATCTGACGCATTTGCTTACACAGGAATTCTTAGAACTGAAATGGAACAACAGGTCTTCCATCCTGTCAGTTATCCGTCTGAGTTTGGGTTTCTCTTCAGTTTTTATCTTTTTATCTGAGAACTGATATGACCGTATAAAAGGACCTTGAAATTGAAATTGATATTTACTCACAATCTATTTCCTGAATTAGTTGGTATACAATGTAAACAAAACTACTCTCATCGCTCCCAAGGTCGAACTAAAACTGAACAACATTTAACCCATGAAGGACAAACATTTTCTAAATTGTATGGTTAACCGCTGTTTGTGTTTGTGTTTCGAAAATATTCACGTGAGGAAATATTTATCATAGAATCCGATTGATATTCGTTGTATACATTATCATTGTGATGTAATTTATTTTCCCGTATTATTCAAAGTACAATTTTGTGGACATTCGATTATGAATGTACAATAACGAAACTTATTTCCTATGATTTGAACAAGTTTGATTTGTGGGAAAAGATGTTTTTAATGAAATCAATATTTGATTTTATTTTTTCAATACTATGACGTGATGAGATTTTATTCAATGACCAGTCACCTCAAATCGTGCAGAGCCGGTACCACACGATGAGTCCAATGCTTCTAATGTAGTGTGAAAGTCATTGGTCATTTTGCTTCCAACGTTGACCATGGAAAGTCGGTTTTCTTCACCTGCGTCAAAGGAGTACCAGATATTGGAACGAAAATGAAACCACCACTTGTTGTACAACTACACACAGTTGCTAATATCATCTAGTTTATTTTAGAATATTTATATCTATTGTACGGCGTTCATCACTTTATCGCTTTGTTGGTGGTGAAAAACGAACAGAAATTTGCAGTGCTGAGAGTTTGGAAGGGACCCGATGGAAGCGGTAAAACAAAAACGGCACTCACCAAAGAAGACTTCCAGCACTGCTTCGATCAATGAAAAAAACGTATATAGAATAATTTATATAATAAAACCCTTTTTCGTAACCAGTCTCGTTATTTAATAGCCAGACCTTGTAGATTTGAAAATTTTAATCGGATCGGTAAACAATCAGTGAACAAATTTAAGTAAAAACCATGCGGCAGAAAGATATTCGAACAAATTACCACAATTTTCCATAAACAAAACAAATTTACTTAAAAAATTTCGCCACATGTGTGCTAATTCTCTATTAATAACATCCGCACATTTTTGAATTATTTCCGTTCCTTAGTATCAATAATGGGGTGTTTGGTGTTGCAAATTTTAAATGTTCACACGAAAAAATTTATTGGTGTCGAATCCAAAGAAGGAGTTGGTGAATGCATTGGCCTATGATGTCTTATTTAACAATAATGATTTTTTTGAGAACGGATATTTATTCTCAAATTTCTCTTTTTTTATTGATGCCAAGTTCTAAAACTTTGCATATAAGGTGCCCCATTTATGGTTCAATCGGAAACCAAATGAAATTTCTCTAGATCCAATTCAAAATAATTGGGTTGAATTTATCTTTCTCGTGAAGTTCTTGACATACTAAAAATGTCTAGGATTTGTATATAATATTCAAATGACACTTATTTCGTGAAAACACAACTCGAATCTAAACAGCCTGAACTCAATCTTAAGGCAGCTTGACATGGTACAAAGCAAAGTTCAAGAAATTGCATAAAATTTTTTCCAAAGTCAAAATATTCCTTAGAATCATATTACACTTCGTTTGACATTATAAAAGTCTCTTACTACTGCAACATAGCTGCAATTCCTAACGTCAAATTGATTTAATATTTTTTGTCTTGCATTGCATTGCGCGTTGTATTGCATCATGTGAAGCAGCCTTTAGAATCATAATACATATTAGTGAGAATACTTAGTTAATGATGTTTTTTGAAGCGAGATTTTCATGGAAGAAATATCGATCCATATGAACTTTGATTTTGAATAACTTTTCATAGTTTTTAACGAAGAGATTGTTTTATGAGGAAATTTTCTTGTGAAGGTATCTCAAACTTCATTAAGTTTTTGTCACGAATCCCATACACTGAAGCCATCACGCAAAAAATTTGACAGTCAAGTATTTCAGTTTTCACAGACGTACTACTAGAAGACATGTCAAAATTGCACGTCTTAAAAACATTAATAGAGCTCACTAGAATGATGGTGACTGAGTGTAAATCTCTGGTGAATTACGAGAGATGGAAAAATTTAAGAATTCGATATAAATCGAGGAGTCAGACGGACTATCAACAACTCTACGTAATCTTTCATTAGACGAAATAATAAAAGACTGCAAGCTGACAGGTACAATATTGGCACACGCAGCATTCGCAGATGATCAGAAAAGTGTAAAGAGACTAAAGGAAACATTATTGAAGATCCAACAGGAAGCTAGTGAAAAGGGGCTAGAGCTAAATGAAGAGAAGACTAAGTATATGGAGTTGAAAAGATGAAAAAATGATGTCAAACATAAGAATATAGAGAAAGGGAAATATATATTCGCGGGGTTAAATAATTTTAAATACTTACGTGTAACAGTTAATAACAGTTAACAACCATAAAGAACGAGAGGAAATTACTCAAAGGATCCAAGCAAGCTACTGAGCATATCATAGATTCCTGCTCCAAATGCTATGCAAAAAAATCAGTAGACGTACTAAAATGAAAATCTACAGAACAGCAATGAGACCAACAGTAACCTATGGAGGAGAAACGATAAATATAACAAAAACTGACGAAGAAAAACTTAACACCCTCGAAAGAAAAGTGATAAAAAGAATATATGAACTAAAAAAGTTGAGTAACGGGCAATATAGAATGCTTATGAACGCTGAAACTACATAAATTAGAGACAAATGAGACCGATGAAAAATAATAGTGAATTTAATAAAATATAGAATGGAACTCTTAGGAAAATGGTCCAAAGAAACCTAATCAAAAACCCAATGGAAAAGTTAAGTAATAAGTGATCTAAACAAAATGGGAGTCCGTGGATGGTGGTGTTACACCCAGGAAAGAAAAAAATGTAGAAAAATAGCCAAAAAAGGAATGAACTTTAGTTTAAAAAAGAAAACGGTTAGAACGTGGATTGACTCACCACAATTAATGAGTCAAACAGCTCTCGATTGAGCGGTTACTATTTATATTGGAATGTAGAACCAAATATATATTTCAGTGGTTGTAATGTTATAAAATACAGAATATCAAATTATATCCTAGATTTTCTGTCAACATAAAAATATATTGAATTTATGTCTTAGTGTTTGAAAGTTGATATCTATTATTGATAATCAATTAATAAAAAGCTGAAGAGTGAAATTCCTAACAAGATTTATCATCAATATTGATTGAACCTTCTATTACATATTTCATGTACTGTGGCAACAGACCAATTTGATGTTATTTTTATCTATGATTTGCCTATGTAATATTTTCTTCCACCTTTTATGTTGATAAAAAGCAGTAAGTGGTTTGTGTACTTAGGTAAATTTACTTCTATTTACGTAAATTATTAATCCTCCTTGAACCGTTCGGTAGATTTTTTTTTATTATCATCATTTTTAATTTACGTTGCTATTTTAATCTCTTCCACTGTTACATAACTGTAAAACTTGAACTGTAGTCAAATGGGAAATTATTTAATTTATTATTTAGTGAGGTCCATGAGTTCTTATCCTAGCATGGAAAAAAAGGTCATAGATAAAAAAGCTGTGATTATTCAGTCAGTCCCCCTTTATTCCCACATACTTTTCAGAACGTCTGACTAAAGCTTCTGCGCCTTTAAGAAAAATAATGAATCTTTATAGTAAAACTGTTCGTACACTGCTGTTAAATCTTTCAACTCTTAACTCGGATTTCAGCTTTGCGAACAAAAAATAGTCGAACGAGACCAGACTAGAGCTAAATGGTGTCCTCAACCTCTGTGAAGCCACATTCGTGTTCAGTAGCCTTGGAAAGCTGAGCAGTATAGACTAGAGCATTATCATGAAGCTGATTTTTTCACGCCCTTTTCCGATAATTTTTTGACGCAACTACCTCAATAAGTCAGAGTAATATGCCGCGTTTACGGTTGAATTTCATGAGCTTTTCTTTTATGGTTGTCTTTTCCGATGTCAATCCATGTATTTTTTTTTTGGATGTTAGATCATAGTAATACACCATAGTTTCATTACTCGTTACAATCGATGAGATTACATTTTCTTGGTCCCTGCGGCAAAGCTCTAAAAATCACTCACAATATTCTACTCATATAGGATCCTGAGAAAACTTGTCTTGGAAATGCCGGTCTGTGTTGCAATTTCTTTAGTTTTAAGGTGTCGGTAACGTACAACAATTTTTTCCTTTAAATCAATGTTTTGTGGAGGTCATAGGACCTTCTGCACGTCTGTCATCTTCTAATGATTCTCTTCCCCAGCAAAGCAACCGTGAATAGTTCTCGCTCTGTTTTTGATTTGTGTTGGTGTTAATTCTTCAATAATTAATCGCGAAACTCACTGTGATACATTTAGCAAAACAACTTGAGTGGATCGGAACAGCAAGTTGAAACTTTGCTTAAAACTTGTTCAGACTTGTTACTTACGCGTGCATAAATATCTTTGCCAAGGCATTATATGTACTATATAAGGTCATAAGCTCTTACGCCCTTTTTAAGGGCCTCTCTTAAGCCCTTTTTATAAAATCTCCTTTCCTATATTTGAAATTTACCCTATTCTAATTACAAATCGCCAATTTATTTTGGACAATACTCTGCCCTTACCTACCGCCCTTACCGTTAGAACTAGAAAAAACATCATTCAGTTAGTAAGAGTCTACATATACATTCAATTAGCTTGAAGAGTACCTTTCTCACATTCCACAGGACGTTTATAGAATATACCAAAGTACATTTCTTGCATTTCTGTACCGTGAATTTATAGAACAAATCATCCAACATCTCGCATACCGCAATTCATTAATGGAGTATATATATTGTTCAACATGTTCCATACCGTAATTTGTTAATAGAACATACAATTCAACATTTCCCTACCGTCCGAGTTACTTCTACTGTTATAACTAAAACTCGATAAAAAATTGCTTGATTTTATTTAATTGATTTATTTTTGTCAACATGATTCAAATCTCCGTTATCTGGAAAGCTTTTGGTGATAAAAAGATAACTTAAACGATCCATGTCAAAATTAACCGTTCGTATCACTCCGACCGCAATATTCAAATTCATAGAACAAGTTTAATGACAGAAAAGTTTTTTTATCCCATTTTCTCAATTTTAAATTTATTTGCTATTACAAATTATCAATTTATGGCAGTATTGTCCTAATGTACTTCAGGCAATTTGATCATTATCATTTTCACCGGAAAGCAAATATCTAACGAATCATTACCTTTTGTGTGTGTATAAATACTGTAATCACTGTTATCAATGATTTATACAGTAGAAAAACTTTTTCAAGGATTTGACTGATAAAATTTCAATATGTATTTATTCAATCATTTGTTATCAATACTAAAAAATGCACAATTCTTATTTGATCCATGTTACTAGCGCCCCTCGTATAATGAACATCACAGTCTTAGGGTGTAACTTTGGCAACGGCGCAAACGATATTGACTAAGTTTGAACATCAACTACTTGGCGCTTGGCGCGTAGTTTCACCTCAGCTGCAGCGTCATGTCTAGCACAAATTTCATTGATTTTGTGAACACCAACACCACGTGCGGTATGGACGCGTGCTTCACGGCTTTTGACAAAAACTGGTAAATATCATTAATCTAACATTAATTTTGGGTAGTTTGTCGTAGCTAGTGAAAACAGAATAACTTTTTGTCACTGGCAGCTTCTCTAACTAAAAAAGTGCTTTCTACTTTTTGTAACCGTTATCGTTGTTTTTACCATGTATACAAAATGGAGCGAGTTTTTATAAGTGATGATAGATGGAGCTAGCTTGATTTATAATCGTTCCGGAGTTTTTTAGAGAACTGCAGTGGAATTTAACTTTTAGTAGTAATGTATTGAATAATGCAAATTTTAAACAATAATAATTAAAAGAAAGATAAAATGTTATGACGCGTATTCAATATTCTTTTATATATACATATAACGAAAATTAACTTTATTGACATATACTACAAAATTTACTATGAAATAATTATTTTCCGAAAATAAATATTTATTATAACCATCTGCTCAGAAATATTTATTTCAATATTTTCATATCCAACTTGAATCGAACAAAGATGCAGTGCCGGTTTCAGCATTACCAGCGTCCTGGGCAAAATTTATCCATTGTCCCTAATTGTTATATAAAAGATGCAAAAATAAAATAAAATAACCGTTTACAAGAAATATAATTATTTTTTTTTGAGAAAGCTAATCAAATTTGACTTTTCTAACCTTCCTATCGATGATTACTAAGTTATAGATGTTGACAATTTCATTTCCCACTTGCCGAATTCGTCGATATAATTTGCGATATTGTCAATCTCAGACAAGTTTCCATCATTATATATTTAGAAAAACTCCATTTGTCACTAACTTTCAGGAACGGGTACGGTCAATAATATTAGCAATGCTTATCCCTATATTGCAACAAATCTTGTAAGTTGCGATCTTTGATAAAATTTTAAACAAAAACACTAGTAAATAAATCTGGGGATTTTGGACTTATTAGGAAAGGTACAATTTGTTAATTTTCCACGCGGTATATCTTGGAAGGCTTCAACGGCAATGTTCTTGAGCGACTTCGTCGTAATGTTGTCTTGGGTCTCCATATGTCGTCGTTTTAGCCATCTGTGGGGTATGGCGCTGACTATTTTTTTCTCAATTAGTCTTGCTTGAGAAAAACCAAGTGGTGGATCTCAAGAATTCTTGATGTTCTGCGCGGTTGAACTTTTGTTTTAAGCTTGGTGTACTTCGGGGTTAAATTTTGCAGTAACGGTTTGTCCGTATGGCAGAAATTCTGTATGTCTCGAAGTTTGTCCCGTCCATCCTGGAACATCTTGTGCCACCTATCCTACTGAGATTCCGAGAAACAATCATTCTCAAGTATTACGAAAGTCTCCTTTGGCATTTTCTTAAATCATGTACCACTGCTCGATCTTTTTTCATTGTGACTTAGATTTCGAATAATAAAAGCGTCTTGTCTTGTCTATCCAGAAGTTCGGAACTCATCCTGGATCAGTTAGATAAGGCTCGCTTATTCCCAGCCCTGCACCAGAACAGACGCTGCGACGTATATCTTATTTTTAGATGTTCACAGAATTAGACATGATTTTTCTAAAATCTGTATTGTTTTTCTTCTTCTTTCGTGTATTAGGTGCAGTCGCTTGTTTTATCTTAAACATCCTTGCCTTCTATCCTGCTTCAAGGTTGCCAATCCACCTTTTTCTGGGTCGGTCGGTACTCTTTCGGCCCAATGGCGATTTATCGCGCGCTATCTTGACCAGTCTGTTGTTGTCCATACGAACCTATTCGTTGACGTCATCTATTTTGCACAATTTTCTGATGTTCTCACTTCTTTCCATGCCCAGTAGGGTTTTTTCGGCTATCCTGCGTAGTAATTTCATCTCTGCTGTTTCCATCATTATTTTGATTTTCGCTGTTTCTGCATGCTGCTATTCTTAAGGCTTTAATTGTTTGCTCTCTTACTTCGTTCTCCACGTCTCCAAATCCTGAAATCTCGATTCCTAGTTATTTGAATTTCATTACTTGGTGAATTATCTGATCGTCTACGACTAGCTTACTTCTAATCGGAGTTTTGGATGTGGTGTATGACCACATCCAAAATATTCGGGAACTTACGAGTAAGTGGCGAGGCGAGGCGCCTTTTATGTCGATGTCCTGGGTTGCATCGCGTTCTTGCATGCTTACATTTGCTACTGCATGAATTTTTAAGTTATAATTGTGAAAAATGTGAAAAAATAGAAATCTTATGGAACATCTCACTTATTGAATGGTTTCTTCTATTAGTAGGTTTACAACACGACTTTCGCGTACTTCATAGAATAGAATTAATTTGACATACTACAAATTTATATTAGTGAAATGATTTCATAAATTCTCATAATTATTTTTACTAGAATCAATAGGGCCAGTATATAGCGGAATCGACTTCATTTATCACATAGATTAAGTACATAATTTTTACGGTCATTTACTAAAAAAATTTCTTCTATAGATGCGGCGAAAATGGTATGTACAATACAAGCCGCGAAAATCAAACAAGAAATAAAAATAAATGTTCACAGCCGTGATATGGCTTTAAAAACTTGTGAAAACTGGTTGGCTTACCCCGGTGGGAAATTGGAACCATATTCAAAAATTGTATTTGAATTTAGCGCGAACAAAATGTCGTTACAATCACACACATGAAAAATAAAACAATTTAAAATGTGCCACCATTTTACATCTTGGATATTTTGATCTACAATAAGAATGTAAAATATGTTTTTTAAAACGGGCTAGAAATTAGTACTTTCCGGCTTAATTTTAGGTGAAAAAACTCATTTTGTCGGACCGAGCTAGAAAATTATTGTGATAGTCCGGTAAAAGCTTTTACCGGACTCATTTTTATTTACTTTCCGCCCTATATTTAATGGAAAAAAAAATAATAAAATAGTTAGTGTAAGATAGTGGTCAATTGGTTTCTATAAAAACCGAGTTTTGTATTATTTAAAACTATAAAATAACTTAACATATTTTGACGTTTAGTTAGATCATTCTTTATTAATGGGGAAAAGAGCTAAATTTGTATAGAAAGTATATAGCACTACGTCCAACGAACGTTCCTCATCGACATCTCTTTATTAATTACAATAAAGGAAAATGTAACAAACAACCTGTAGGCATACATGCTGTAGATAATGCTCCCTCCAAAATATCTACATTTTTGAGATTGCCAAACCCAAAGGAATACATAGGGCATTGCTTTAGGCGTAGTTCGGCGACTTTGCTAGCTAACGAAGGTGCTGACATCATAAACTTGAAACGACATGGTGGTTGGAGTTCATCTCAAGTTGCCGAAGGCTACATTGAGAATTTAGTTCAGAATAAGATTGATATAGCTAACAAAATTCAAAAAGCAGGTAACTCAAACACAGTAATTGTCTCAGAAACTCATTATAATGTAAGCAATCCAAAAAATCTCACGTCAACGAATAATTTTGAAATACCGTGCTTATAATTGTACGTTTATTATAACTATTAAAAAATAATGTTTATATTTGTAAACCAAAAATTAAAGATTGTTAAAAAAATTGTTAAAATTATTTAATATAGAGTTTGTGTTATAAAAATTTAAACTGAATAATATGAAGTTTATGGAAGAATACAATGCCCGTTTTGAAAAAATATTGTACGTAATATGTCCCGAAAGTGGTCGAGTGGGCGAGTTACGTATATTTATTTTATGTGATTTCTATCGGGTTTATTGAGGTACTTATTATATCTTACTATTATTCGTTTACCAGATAAATGTAGTTTAAAGAGTGCTTAGTGTTTTTTCATCGGAAGTTTTACTATACAATAAAATAAATGTGAACGGGAGAGTTGTACCAGGGTGGGTGCAGGAAACATGCTTAATGGTTCATATCTCCTTTTGTTGGAACTAGAAACTTACTACATACCTCTTTAAAATACATGCAAACAAATAAAATGAACAAAGAAGAAAAAAAATTCTAATGTATCATAGAAGAAGAGGATATATGTCTGTTTAAAAAATATTAAATAAGTTTGATATAGATAAAAGTACATTGGAACAATATAAATAAAGATAGAGTTCACATATTTGAAGAGAAACTAGCATCGTAGGTATTTGTAATAATTATTTATCACCATACAGTAGAATGAATTTGGGTTTGATCAAAAAATTTGCGAAAATGATTTAGAAAAAATTTCCTAACTTCTTGATGATAAATAACTGCTGCAAAAGATTGGATTCGAGGTTTCTTCTCCAGAAAGAAAATGCGAAACAACAAGATAATAGTAGCGAATTCGTTAATATGGAAACCAATATAAGGAAAAAGTATAAATAAACTTTTACGATAGCGAAAAAGAATTTCATAACGAAAATCGTTTCTCTGATGAAAATACTGAGTAGAATTATAATAAAATATTGTTCGTGTTGCTTTGTTTGTCAAACGGAAAATGCATCTTTTCTGTTGTAGATATTTTCACACAGAAAATATCGATGATTTCAATTGTCACAAATGTAAGTGGAACTAGTTTTCTGAGCAATATTATATTTGAAATTCTTATTTGATTCAAATTAATTTTTAGGGTAGTGAATAGGGAGTAAATTGATTGTTTAAAATGTTTATTGTTGTCATATGGTTCATTTTGAAATTTTTCTTGCTGGAAGTACTAACATCAAGCTGAATACTGTGTAGAATGAGTTAATAAAATTATGATTGGAGCAGAAAATAATTTTCCTTTGTCCCCATACCCCGGTTTAGATCTTCCCGTTGGTAGATAGATTCGTATCATATCCTACTTTCAATTAATATGCCAATCATATTCATCTCCGCGTTAAACAAAGAATACAACTATCCTCAAATGTACCTACTAGAGTGAGACTCTCTAAGCCTTAGGTAAAAAAGTCTTCGCTATAGCACAGAAGTGTAAAACTCAATTTTGCAGAGAGCCATATAATAAATTTTGAATACATAGGTGCGCCAGATTGAACTTGCTTGCTGCTAAGATATGGCAATACTGTCTTTCTCTCTCACTTGTCTAGGCTCGCGCTGCCCTTGAAATTACTTATAAACATCCGTAGACTTGAAGGTACGAGTATTTAAAACAACAAGAGAGGAATCGAAAAAACTCGCTCTAAAAAACATGATTCTTCTTTCTGTGACACATTGCGATCGCGGACCTTATCGATACGGCCCAGGGGCCTGAAGAGGCGCGCGGGCCGTATCTTTCACATGACTGCCATAGCACATTTCTAAAACGAAGTTTCTATGAAAAATAAAACAAGAAAAATATCGATAATTCCATTTATTTCATGATTTTGTAAGCACTTGATTTTGCTCCATCGATTGTTTTGTTGTAGCTTCTCTTGAAGATACTGAATACTAAATAAAAAAATGTTCAAATTTGGTGATTGTTCAAAGATGTAGATAGCAATTTCTATTGGATAAATTCGTGACATTTTTTCAAAAACTGTTTCAATTCAATTTGAATATGAATAATATCTTTTAAATAGAAATTCACCAAAATACTGACGATAATGAGATCTAGTTCTTCCATAACGAGGTGTGTTATCACGAATATCTCGATAAAGTCGCTCAATATTTTGAGTATGAGCATAGCCAAACCTAACCTAGCCTAATCTAACCTAACTTAACCTAAGCTAACTTAACCTAACCTATCTAAATTTTCAACTTCGAAAAAGTATGTGAAGAAATAATTTCCGCGCCATATATATGTTAAATTGCATAATTTTCACCACAACATACTACAATTTCAAAGAAATCAGGCGTATGCCTCCCACCTAAATTAAATAATTACCAAATTTTAAATAGAAGTGACTAACGAGTCACTGTTCTGAAATCGTGGGGTGCTCAATATAAATAGTTCGAATTTCTCACTAGTTTTATTTCAAACAACCCAAATCTCTTCTTCGGTAGTAGTAAATCTGAATCGCATTCTGCATCCTCGCAAAAAAATGGCTTTTTTAAAATATACTGCACTGATTAACCATATTCTGTGGTTTAAAATCCTCAGTTCAAAAATTAGATATTACCAATGAATCACTGTATAATTCGCGTTCCCAATATGATTTTACGATGTAATTATTTAGTTTGCGTAGTTACGTTTTATTATCAAGTTAATCTGTGAAACATCCAAATGTCACGCTGCTTTTTAAATCTTTCGTGAATCATCAACAAAAAATAAATTTTATTCACACCTTTTTGTAAAGGATTTACATCAACATTCAATGGAAAGATGAGTTCCAGTAATTCTGCACGAATATAAAAAATATTGTTTTGTTGACATTGTAATAATAACGAGAGTAGGTAGGTTGACTTCCAGGTAAAAATAAAGGCATTTCTTTTTCAATGCACATATAGAATTTTTTCACGATGGGAGAATATTAAGAGAAAAGCGTCTCTTGAGGTAACAATTTTAAGTTGAACGATTTATTTTTTGGGTTACACAATAGATATATCTCTATTTTGCAAGCCGTAAAAAGTTAAGCAAAGAAGCGAGAACCAGAAGACTGTGCATTAACCAGAATAAAACAAAATATATGATGATCTTAAGAGTACAGAATAGAAACAGGAAGGTACACTTTCAAAATAACAAATGTTTTAAAATATCTGAGTGTAATGGTAGGAAAAGAAAGAGATTAAGATATAATCAGGTACTGAACTATACTGGAAGCTAGTTCATAAGCTTTATAGGGCTGAATAAAAATGATTACATAATTTAAATATTAATAATCTGAAATGATAACACATATTCTATTTACGCTATTGCATTATTATTATTATTATTATTATTCATCTGAGATATAGAAACGTGCTTTACTCACTCTATCCATAACCTTAGATATGACCCATGTTATAATTCAGCGCTCTAATACAGTGGTGTGATTTAAATGGGGTTCGCTGCATCCAGACCAGCGCAACATATTGGATACAAAGTTAATTGCTTTTTTCGCGATTAATCAAACTGTCTAAATCTTAAGGACAATTTGAACTGAATAACAATATACTATAATAGAGTGCGTGTGATTCTGTAGAGTGTGAAGGTGCTTCAAACTTAATAAAAACTAAACCATTTTGTAAATATTCCTAGGAGGGCTATTAAAAACGAACAGTAGGCCATTAAAAAATATTTTTATAGAAAAAAACTTGCCAAGGGGGTAAAAAGTCTTACAAGAAAAATGACTTGAGATATACTAAAAATAATTGGATTTGTACTTGTTACAAAAAATGTATTATATTGTTTACCCTTCTCCTATTTCTATTGCGATAATGCTTGAACAGAAATAAGAGTAATTAGAATGGAGGCATTCTTCTTATCGGTTCAATATAATTTCAAATTTCAATTTTTTGAAGCATATAAATTGGCTCTTCTGGAATATTATGAATTGGTCGGTTGAAATAGATTCAATTTTAAGGGTAGCCGCACACGAGCAACTTTTTAGTTTCGGTGATTAAATAGTTTAGTTGCCCGCTGCTGTTCCAAGCGCATACGGGCAACTAAATGGATTTTGTCGAGACGGCATTAATGAGCACAAGGCTTACAGATGGCCAATATTATAAATTGTTTGAAAATTTAAAAAAGTTCCCAATTGAATGTTTTAATTATTTCCGCATGAGCAAGGAAAGTTTTAAAAAACTGTTGGTGTTAGTAAGATATCGTATTTTGTTTCAAAATACAAACTTACGATGGGATGTAGGACCAGAGGAAAGGTTGGTAGTAACTTTAAGGTAAGTATAAACTTATTCAAAATGTACCTCCTCTATTAAAAAGCATATATAAAAAATGATTAAATACACAAATAGACGATTGGTCAGATTCTTCATCGTTAATCCGTAACTGATTTAGATCAAAACTTTATTTTTCTCTCTGGAAAGTGGAAAAGAGCTGAGCCGCAGAATATGCCGAGTGATATGTTGGACTTGTTGGGAAGCTTGTTGGATGGGGGAAATTTGGACTGACATATTGAGCAGTTTGAATTTACCCCGGCCCGACTTGTGGTATTCGTTGGACTACCACCATTAAAATTCTTTTTTTATGCTCACCGACTTCTGAGTACGGACTCGTGTCATCACATTCACTATTTGAGTCCGAGCGACGAATTCTTGGTCCTCGTTGAATTTTTTAAATGAGGAGAGAAGAGATGAAATATTTGTCTTCGTCGATTTCCTTTTCTTGTTTAATAACTAATTAAGTTTTTGTTCATATATTAATATTGTTGAATCACTTCATGAATATAAATTACTGTATCTATGAAATAGCATTGTATCAATATTCAATGTGACAAATAAAAATTATAGTAACTTTTTTCTGTTTTCTCATTAGCACCGAGCTCATCCCATTTTTCTACAAACTCCCTACACAATTCACTCCGCATTTTTTTTTAAAACTCTTATCAGCATATTCTTTCATTTTTGTATCAAACAATGCTGGCCTTGATTTAACAGCGTCGATATATAATTCAACGTTTAGCGTCATTGTTCATTCGCGACAAACAAATGAAACTGGGAAATCACGAGCAACTTTTAATCGCCAGTGGACAGTCTCAGTTATGATTGTCAGTAAACGGACTCTCTAATTGAGCAACGTCTTCAGATTTGATCAGAAGAAGAATTAAAAGCTATACGGATAGAAACTGATAATATGTTGTTCCCTTTATTGGTTAACCAATTATGTACAGTATACTATGCAATTGTAGACACTAGTGTTTGCAGAGATTTTCATTCGTTTGTTGTTGCTGTGAACATAACTGTTCAATGAAATAATTAAATGGATCAAAGGACTTGTAAAATGTAGTAATACTGTTCGAATACCTTGTGTAATGGTGATCATTGTTTGATACCTGATCTTAAATTTTATTTTATAGCTCACTAACATAACGTTTTCAGAAATTCAAATTGATTTTGATTCATGTTGACAGTTTCGTCCGCGTTCTGCATAAATTACATATTGAAAAACAGTGTAAACAGAAACGCTCGCGCTCGTGTTAATATTCGCGCCGTGTTCGCGCTGGGAGATGGCTAGTTTTTATGTTCGACGCTCACGTTACAGCGCATAGCCAATAAAAACAGATATCTAGGTCAAATGACCACGCATGCGCAGCATCAATAGCCAAATACCATACATATATATAGCAATTTAATCGAGAATATTGTCATTACAAATACATTGAATTATTATTATCTTATCGAATCAAATACATCAATGCATGAAATTTGATATTAAAAATCTTTTAAAAACATGGTTGTCATATTTTAAATGTAGTTTTCTTCGGCTGGCTTGAATGTATCCAAGTTGTGTATCGAATGGTTTTGTGTATGTCGAAACTATTGATGAGTTGAATATACCAGAGCCGTTACTCAATCTATTTTTGAATAGATGAAATTTCAGTTTCTGACTTCCCCATATCAACATCAAACATGATACAAAACTAGCCATATAAATTAAGGTGAACTGGTTCTTATCATTATACATCTTCTTTCCGGGTAGCTGTACATCTGTCACCTAGTAAACTTCGTAAGAACGCAGATGAAGTACATAAAAAAGAAACTGAGAAATTTTTTTCATCAATTCTGGGATATTACTTCAAATACGAATACAAATTTCATCAAAATACAACTACATGGTTTCAACATTTGGAATATTGCAATCTGATGTGATTTGATTGTCTATGATTTTAGATTGAAAATTCTTGCGAAATATTTTTAAAGAACGAAGTCAAAATTTTTATTTCCTTTGAAATACTTCCCATGATTTGCTGGTCTTCTTAATATCAAAAGTGATATCGAAATGTTTACTTTAATAGTCTATATTTTTAGGAAAAACTAGAGGTTGTATTGTGATAAATTTTTCGAATTAAAGGACTAATCTTTTTTGACACAGTGTGCTGTAATACAGAACGAAAAAAATCTTTAGCCTATTTTTAGTCTAATCAAATTAGAAAGAAGCAATCACCATGGTGTTTGACTTTGATTAACTGACTTCTCTATTTACCGCATTTTTCTATGATCTCTCGTAAATCTATTCTGAGGTTTGAGGAGTTGTACAAACCATATATTCCTTTACAAATATGTTTACATTGCTGCAATCGATTGGATTGGATAAAAAATTACAGTTTATGCCTTTCGTTCCTAGAAGCAGGAACTAAACTTCAACATTCTCTCCCTATAAGAGGTATACGCATCCATTACATTTAAGGGATGAAAATCAAATTTTTGACCCTGTGCGTTGTGATGCCCGAGGCGAAAATAGATGTACAACTTCCGTCCTTGCTTAAAATTACGTGTCATTGACTGATGTATGATGAAAAATCGTGTACACTACACCGGTCGAAAACTGAATACTCGGTCATGCGCATCATGATGCCCTTAGCATCGTCTCGGTCGAAAGTACGAACTTTCGTCCTTAGTAGCAGGGAGAATACTTCGAAATTAACTCCCTGTAAGAAGTATATGCGTGCATTACATTACGAGGGATGAAAGTTAAATTTTCGGCCCTGTGTGTCATGATACCCGAGAAAAAAGTAAATCTTCAACTTTCGACCCTGCAAAAAAGTACATACCTTCGACCGAGGTTTGAAGAAAAATCGTGTACACTACACGGGCTGAAAGCTGAATTTTCGGCTCCGTGCGTCATGATGCATTCGACACCGCGTCGGGAATCATGAGGTGCAGGACCGAAAATTCAACTTTCGTCCCTTGTTTCGCTAGACATGTTAATTTTTCTATTATGTACTGATACCGAGTTTATGTACCTCCTACGTCTTTATCATTTCCTGTAACCTTTTCATCAAGGCTTGTCATTCTGTCCAAATTCTTCGTTTTTTCCGGGCTTAAGATTTTTTATGTCAATATCTTTGATAAGTACATGATCAGTAGAAGTATGAGGTAGACAAAAGTTGGTTTTTTGTTCCTATAGAGTTACAGTGCCTTTTCATTTCTTTATTCATTTACTAGTGGGATTCATTGCCACTGTTTTAACAGCGGATAGGTAACTCTGATAACTTTTTATTTGCAAAATGATTCAACCTTCAAACTTTAACTTTAAGTGACAAGGAGGATGGTAGGTGAAAAGGGCATAAATATTTTCTATAATTACAAAATTACTCATCCGCTTTAAACGCTCACATACAGTTTGCTAAAGAAAAAAATAAAAGTCGCGAATGTCAAGTACATGCAAACGCGTAGTATGATTTGGAAATCGTCTTCTAAATAAAAATTCGGCTACATATTCACTTATGTGGTAGTTTCGATGACCATATTCAGGCATGCCTCCACGTGTATCATGCCAAACACGCTCCAGAATTTGCGCAATCTCTTTGCCTAGGTCAATGGAATTGTAGGTGTACTTACATGTCAGATGCTTGTAGCCTAAAAGTATATTATTGAATAGTTAAATACATGGATGAACAGAGAGATGGATAAATGGATGAACACATGATTAGATGATTGCACAAATAAGTAAGCTAACCTAACCTGAAAACGTGTTTTGTCTTTTTCGATAAAACCTCATAAATTATACCACCATTCAATTATCTAATTGTATCTAAAAATAGTTTCCAGGTGGAGAAAAAATTTTTGGAACGATTCTAAATAATTACTTCTTTTCCAAGGAAAAACCTCTCGTATATATTAGTGGATGACTATTGTTGGAAAAGGTGGTTATACCACTAGTTTTACTTATGGGTATCTATCAAACAAATCTACAGATTTACAAAAATTCCCAGCTAAGAACTCGTCATGATTGAATAGCCATAGGAAAAATAAAGTATCTTAATTATTATTAACAATACTAGTGAAACGTACTTGAATGGTATCAAATTCACCTTCAAATGCTTCGCAATCAATTCTAAAATGAACAGCCACTTCTTATGAATTTATTCATCTATCTTTTATCAATATCTCTCACGCGATAGAATTTCGGTTCGTTACCCTTTCAAATTGACAGTAATATGAGGCAACCACAATTACTACCGATACCATTTTTTCCGCTATTAAATAATCGGTAAGCTATTTTCGAAATGTAGTTTAAGGAAAGTCTAATAAATATCAAATTAACCGTGATTGAACGTTCGTTGTTATACTACAATCGAAAATCATTGGGATGTGTTTATATTTCCAGAGGATGCCATATATATTCATTGTGGCATGTAGTTACCAGAGTAATGCTTTTTGTCCAAAAATAGACAAAATTTGATTCACATGAAGGGTAATGTGGTAAGAATTATCTGATTTTTTGTTAATTTTCGTACAAAATTTTTCTTCTCTAAACATAAATACTGTGACTAAATATATCCCATTGTAATCCTTGATCTTTTGGCTATTTTTTCATAGTTTGAGAATTCCATAGATGTAAGACTCCTGTGGTTCGTGGCAAAAACTTGTGATCATGATTTTTTACGTTCCCTTTTTTGTAAATTTTTCTATCCTAAACAATTTTGCACACTCCTAAACAAACAAAATCCACACCGTGCAATATTCGTGCTATAAGGTCTATATATTACCAGTTCAACCAATTTTTGACAAATCATCATAGATTTATATATGCTGGAATTGTCTTGGTGGATCGTTTGATCATACCATGATATCTTTATAATGCAGTTTGCATTATTTTTGTTCATTAAATTTATGTGTCGTGTCGGTATTATTTTATTCTTGTTGTTATCAATTTGATTTTTTATCGTTTCAGTGATAATAAACTGGATTTAGAAGAATTTAGGATACTCTGCCAGGCTTTATTTAGAAATAATAAGGGTGAAACTTATGAACTGAAGGAAAATGAGTTAAGAGATGTTTTTCGTATATTCGACGTCAATACTGATCAATATATTGATAGGCAAGAATTCACATTTTGTTGGCATAATTGGATAAAAATCGTAAGTATAGAAATAATATATGTTTTATTCGTTTTAACTTGGTAAATTTCAGCTTTTTTGTACCTATCTATTGTAGCCCTAACTAATTAAGTTAAATTCATGTGTGTAGTTGTTCATCTCATTCCGTCTTTACTTGCAATTAATATTATTTATTGTTATTTTGTGATTTTTTAATCACTACTTCATTGTATATAACATCAAGGACTGTCCCCCTTCAGACATTTTCGTTTAATTTTATATGTCCTACTTATAATTTTCTCCTTCTTCTAATAGCTACATTTCCACACATCCTCATCTGAGTAGTTGATACATACAGCCAATTGCATGTTTCTGATTTCATATAGTTAGCTAAAAATGATATATAATATGTCATTTTTCATTAGTTTCATTGTGTATAATATCTTTTTCGTCTTCGATGGTTTTCTCATTTTTTCTTGATTTTTTTTATCGAAAGTTTCATATGGATATTTCTATGCGAAATTAACGTTTCTTTCAGGGCTCATCCAGCTGTACTCAGAATATATATATATTCGTATATATGTTGAGTAAAATGAGGATTATAAAAAGTAAATAGTTAAAATAAACTTTTATGTTTCTGAATCGTCTTGATTTTGGATCGCTTCTGATTTAAAATATTTTTTTTTAATTTTTTAAAGGCGGCTGTAACAAAAAAGATCTATGATAATAAGTTTGTTTCATAGATCTATCCAACTATCAGACACTGAATTTAGATGCTTAACTATTCAAAAAGCAAAAACTGCATTGAAAGAAAATAATTATCTCTAAAAAATGATAAACAACATATTCAAGATAAATATAAACAGATACTATATCAATGGATATGATATTAGGACAAGTCATAAAGAACATAATATATTATCCAAATATTTTACTAAATTAAAATCTAAAACACCTAAAAACAGAAGGACTATATATCAAATACCTTGTAAGGATTGTGACGTTGTCTACATAGGGTAAACATCTCAGTATTTATAAAATAGATTGAAAGGTCAACAATATGAAAAAAATAAAACTGCATTCACGAACCAAGAAATATCAAACAAAGATATGAATTCGATTATAAAGATTCGAAAATTCTTGAAACGAAATCAAATACACGAGAAAAATTATTTTAAATGAAAAGAGATTTAGAAACATAGACAAATCAAAAGGTGTAAAAAATTAGAGATTGAAGAAATTTTTATTAACAATAAACTGTTATATAAACAAGTAAATAGGTTATGATACAACAAAATTTCTTCTTGTATATGATTAACTTTGGGAAATGAAAATAAGATATAATATGAAGCTGGAAATTTTCACTTGAATCACATTTTATATTTTTCTACTACTTTCACATATCTGTTTATATTGATTTGAGAATGTTTTTCCAGTTTGTTAATAATCTCACTCAGCCCCTAGCATAGCGTGTGAGGTTGTTGAGGGGGTCGTCTCGTCTTTGTAAAATTCCTGCAATTGATGTGCATTACAATTGCACGTTAGTTACCTACAATATAAGGCAATATAACTATTTACACCAACTAGATTCAAAATGTTGATGCTCAGGTACAATACTTACTACGAATAGAATCTAAAATATCTGCTCTGACCTTGTTCTTATATAGTTCAGTCTGCTCTAGGCTTCTTCTTGTTACTTTCTGAAACGTCCCAGGGTAAAGTAGTCGAAATAAGTAAACGTCCTTGGTCGTTTTGGAAAATTTGAGTTAAATAGGGATTATGAAATCAACTTTGCACCACAGCTGGTGAATCTCTTATATTTCTCCTAATATTTTCAACGAGGACAATTTTCTTTCTCTCCATTTTCTCAGCATTCGAAACAAAAAAATTTCAACAGGTAACAATTATCCCATTTCCATGGTATGGTACTGGAATTTTCGTAAAAACTTATCCTCCTGTAAGTTGTCTGGTCTGTTATTATCTACGAGATAAGGAAATATTGATTTCCCAGATAGACCACAATCCAGAATTTTATGTCAAATGTATCAGGTTGGCTTCGTATGTACTGAATGGAACAGAACAAACATTCTATAGAATATAAAACAGGACCTACAGTTCATAAAAAAAACTGTATCAAATATCTGAAGCAAGAGCAAATCTCTTCACCCTCAAACCCAAAATTTTGCATTGTATCTACAAATCGCTTTCTAGACATATTCTCAGTGGACATTTTGTCTCTAGCTTATCCCAGCAGCATTTGGGAGACATATTACGCTGTCGTTGAACACAACATTTATTATATGGTGCAATAAATGGGCACGAAACTACCAGAAATATCTCCGCATCAAAATAAATACAATAGAGAATATATAATATATACCAACGACGGAGCATACGTTTCTTCCATGAAATATACGGTGAAATGACTAGAAATAGGACCCACCATCGCTCTGTCTGTAGTAAACAAGATGCTGAATAGTGACAGCAAAAAAATTGCACACACACACATCAAGAAGGACATGTAAATGACTAAGACAACAAAATAGGAAAGGAATGGTTGACGAAGACCAATTACCACTCTAGTATTAGTAGTGTCAGCAAAGTCCCATCTAGGTTAGCTTGAAATGCATTGATGTAGTATACATATGGTTAAAACCTTGTGCAAGGAGCGTTTGTGATTCAAAATCCAAGCCCTCCATGCCAATAAAGAAAGACAACTATTTGTGTCTCTGACATCAAAGTTGCCTTGGAGATTCTGAAAGCTGTTAAGCCCAAAATAGCATGAAAGCGTTAACAAACTCCGAAACCAGTAGCTAACAGAAACAAGGCAACTCTAATGTGGCAACCAGGCCACTAAGGTATACCGGGAAATGAAAAAGAAGACGTCATATCTTAGACCAGACCTCCTCGTCAAGATCGAACTGAACAAATAGCAAAATGATCAGATGTAGTCTTCTGGAGAAACACTCTAGAGACAATCCAAAAGATTCATAACTATAGTCTGTCACTGCTCTATCAAATACCATCGAGACGATAGGCATTGACAGAGGATGAAACCTGAAGATTTTTTTACCAAGCCACAGAGACAGCAGATTATCTAATCTACCAATGTTATAACCAATTCAGCAAAAAGTTTAGGTTCCTTGAAGAAGTTGTATTATCACCTTGGGAAGTTGGATAAAGAAACACTAGAAAAATAGCTTTATCATGGAAAAGTATGTATTTTGGCGGTAGAGTAATATGATTCAGAGTCATCAACAAAATATCATGCTAGATATGTTTACAGTCCAATGTAAAAGCCAAAACAACTCCTAGAATTTGTTGCATGAATTCAGACACACTTTATCAGAATTAATCATTCTAGTTTCAAGCAAGTATTAAATTCCCCTCATACCAAATTTAAAGCTAAATATTTACAATCAAATTTATACTCATCGACCGGCTGTCAATCATTCTAAAATCGAAAGCTTGTTTTACCCTTTTAATAAAACTATATGCATGGTTGATATCGAACTTAACCTTCGACATATAAAACGTAATTACCCAGGTTAATAGAACTGCGATTAGGGGTGAATTAGGGTTCATTATAAATTGTATGAACCCTCTCACATAACGGCTATAATCAATAACATCGCGGGAAAGCTCAAGACCTAAATACCACTTAAAAAAGTGGTACAGATTAACAAAGATAATTAGTTTGCATAGTAGTGGGTTGCCAAAACAAAACAAACAAAGTTTTCAATTGAATCCCTTGGAAATTTATATTTTACAAATGCAATTTTAACAAGCGGTATCGATTGTGAGGTCACGGATTATTTTCCATATTTATGCATTCCATCAAATTGAATTTCATCCTGACAATCATAATCCTGATGAATCATAACATTAAGAAGTCAAAAGTGGCTACTAGTACTCATACTTTTTAACATTGAAAAGTCAAAATAATGCGGCCGAAAGAGCGTTTGTTGTTTGTATTTCTTAGAAAACTGTGGACTATGCTAGAACAAACAAACATCATAAACGGGTTAATAGAAGCAGTCCAATGAACATACGAAAATATAACAAAAATTAAAGCAAACCAGTATTTATTTCATAGGATTTACAACTAAGAAAGGTTTGAAACAAGGGTGTTGCTTCTCGCACACGCTATTCAAAATTTACCTGGAGCAAGCACTCAAGATATGGAAGAACAACCTGCAGGGAATACCTCTCAGGGACAACACTACACTATACATGCTTTGACCGCAGACGCTCATCAAACAACAGGATCATGAAGATTCAAGCTACATTCACGAACTCCTAGAAGATTAGAGGTAATGAGGTTTCGAAATAAATGTAAAAAAACTGAATATATGTTAATCTAAGTAACAGCACAAGGCATCGACATGGAGAACGGAATGAAATAAAACACTACAAGGAATATAAATAATTAGGAATGTCAATAACACAAGATGGAACACTCGACACAAAAATCAAAGAGTACAAAGCAGAAAAGCAACATCTATGATGAATGGAATATTATGGGACCAAACAATATCAAAAGCCAACATACAATATATTTCACGATTCTTCAAACTATTATATTATATAGCAGCGAGGTGTGGCAAATGAAACAACCAACGGATAGGATAAGAGATGACAGAATAAGGGGGATAATGGGAGTCAGATACATATTATTCGATGACTCCACAACTAATATGGTATGGTCATGTACAAAGAGTGTCAGAGAACAGAATACCTCAAAGGAAAGACCACGAAGAAGCTTAAGAGAGGGTAAGGATAAGGAAATGGAGAAAAGAGAACTAACAGAAGACCTATGGCAGGACACAGAACTGATGGTGGTTAGAGATCGGTAGACATCGGATAACGTTGTAAACCGTAAAATATATATAAATGTTCGATATATGTATATACTATTTCATCCAATTTGTTTTACAATAATAAAAATATTATTTAATTTTGCAGATTGTCCGTCCAATATCAGCGATTTTAATAATAGATGTTCAGAATGATTTCATCTGCGGCACTCTGGATATACGTAATTGTCCAGCAAAACAAAACGCCGAAGAAATTCTTCAGCCCATTAACAATATCTTGGAAACTATCGAATTTGATGCTATTTTCTATTCTTATGATTGGCACCCTAGCGATCATGTTTCTTTTATTGACAATATAAATCTTAGAAAATTACATCAGAGCAGTCCAATAACGGATCCTGAAAAGGTTCAACTATATGATAGTGTTGTGTTTGAAGGAGATCCTCCAATCACTCAAAGAATGTGGCCTAGGCACTGTGTGCAGAATACGTGGGGAAGTGAGTTACATAAGGACCTAAAGGTGAGAATCGGAAACATTATTGTAATTTCTTTTCTTCTTCTAAATCTTCGGTGAACTGAGTGGATAGACCTGCACTATATAAGATTTCCTTAACTCATCGTTATTCTATTTTTTGATAGGTAGTATTTGTTTTTCATTATCAATGTACGTATTATGGGTGTTTTTGGGCTTTTAGAGACTGCTTGAATGGTTCTAGGCATTATAAAAACATAGTATTTTGTTTCAAATGAGTTTAGACAAAAAAAACTTAACTATTAATTTATCATTGCCCTACCTTGGGGAGCATAATAAGGTAAGGAACCGAAATGAAATATAACTCACTAAACATAATTATTTTTCTTCGTTTCCCGATATTTTCTTCTGCTGAATGCTACAATCTTGCTTTAGATCATGGAATCCTTTCTGACAGTTCCATAAGTGTTTCACTGATCAAGTCATTCATCTTCTCACAAGAATTTACTGAATAAGTCATTTATCCGCTCACGATAATCTCTTAGAATCTGTTGTATCAGCCACTTTCCTATCATGAATAAACAATTGGTTTGATGTACAGCTGAACCTCTCCCTTAAGTTTCGCAGCTATGATGTTCATCGTTCATCTTTCACTGCATAATCAATCTCTGGAATTCGTATCGTTGTCCCCTCATTACAAGTAACTCTAATTTTCGGGCTTTCATGATAGTCAATAATTCTCTTTGTGTCGCCATTTGCTTTGTTTAAAGTAGCTGCCTCCATTCCGTACAGAAGGATCGAGTATACAGGGTGTCCCACGACAAGTTAAAACTATCTGTATATGGCAAAATACTAAAATCATGAAAATTTCTACGTTTGGGTTTTCGGATACGATCTCTTTAACTAAAATAATTTCAAACATGGCCAACTTCCGGTTCTACCGGAATTAAAATGTAACTTTGTTATTTTAAATAGAAAACACTGTATATCAATACATTTTTGAAATCTAAGTAAAATTTTAGTATACATTTGCCCAAAAATATTTTTCGAAAAATGCACACTTTTTGAGTTATTAATTTTTTTGTACAAAATTTGGCCGTTGCAGACCTTTATAAATTATTTTTTTACGAGGATACCCCTAAAGATATGAAAATCCTTTCTGATCTGTTGCTTTTAGCAGGGTCATACATATTTGAATATATCTCACCCCCTCCAAAACTATCCAATTATAAGCTTTGTTCGTGGTTGATTTCCTGAACATGTTCTGTCCTTTTTTGTGATATTCACCACTAAATAACCTCTAACCTTGTGGTTTTCTACGTAATTGTATTTAAAAACGTGGTAGTTGAGTTTATACTCACAAACGTCAAGAATTAACCTTCGGGCAGTTAATTATAAACATTTTATTCTCCTAGCTAGTTTTGCATTCAAATTATAATTTTAAATGTTCATAAATCGTTCGTGGAGGAACATATTCTGACAAAAATTCAGGATACATTCGGAATGTGTCCAAATGATCTACCGCGAACGAAGCTATTTATGAGCTTTGCCCTATTAGGGACGTTTTGTATAACCAGAAATGCGAATTTATCAACCTCTTTTAATCCTCAGCCTTCCATTAATACGAAAGTGTTTTCATAAATCCCTTCGATTATAACCTTATCCTATTGATTAACATGGAACGTTTTGATTCAAATTATATTTCAATACATATTCCTAAAAAAAGGAGACACGAAACAAACTCAACAGCATGGCGAAGTAAACACACTGGCCTGCTGATTATAATATTTTGTTTTCATAGATATTGTTTCAATATTATATCGGCGCGTCGTTTGAGTCGTCGCAAAAAAATGTAATTTTAGATTTTAGCTCTCGAGTCCGGAGCTTGAATCTAATGCTGTTGTCCCTTGTATAATAAATAACTATTCGTAGAAGGGGTTGGTAGCTTCGAAGAACTTTCTTAATTGCATTTCGAGGTTATATTTTGTCGCTATGTATCCTAATTGCGTTTTTCACTTTATAATTTCAGTTCATTTTTTTTATTTTGGCCATGTTCCTTGTGCTTTCTTCTGTATTTGTTTTTTTTATTTATACAGATTTTTGAGTATGTATTGTAACTTTCTGTCTGTATTGATCCGTATATACTTTTCAATTACCATACTTATTGTATACATATAAAAATTAGGATAAATTAGTGAGGATGAATACAGAAAAGAAATAGATTCAGAAAAGTGTTATAAATGCAATACAGGAGGTCATTGATACAAAAGACATAAGAAGACAAGGAATATACGATAAAATTAGAGAAAAAAGAAGCTGGACTGAAATGGCTACGAATTATGATCTTTATAGAAAATAAGAAACGAGAGCACAGATAATAACAACAAAGAGAATAAAATAGCTAATTGGGCACTATAGACAACTTTAAAAATGATAATAAAAATAATGAAAATAAATTATATCGACATACAAAGAAAAAAAAATAGAAAAAGTTTGCAACAAAAATTAAAAAAAAGATGAAATCAGAATTTTGAAAAATTATCCACCCAAGATAACGGTACCATAATAGAAAATGAAAAAAACTGACGGAAATGGAATGTAATGACATTATCAACAAACTGAATGCAATAGTAGGCCCAGAAGAAATAGTGAATGAACTAATAATTTATGGGAGACACAACCCAAGGTAAAAATATATAGGTATTAGTTTGCTTAATACCGTATATAGAATACTAACAACAATCATAAACGAATGACTGAGAAAGTTAGTGAAACCAGAAATAGGAGAGTATCAAAAAAGTTTTAGGCAAAGAAAATCAACAGTAGATGCCAAACATACTATAAAAAAGGTAAAAGCACAAAATTAGTATGCAAATGCTATTATCGACTTCAAACAAGCATTCGACAGTCTGAGAAGGAGGACAATTATAAAGGACATGAAAAAACTGTAGTAGGATTGATAAAAATAACTGAATTCTAAGGTAAGGGTAATGACGAAAGAAGAAACATTTGAGGAATTTGAAATAAATGCTGGGATAAGAAAAGTTAATGGACTTTCAGCGGTATTATGCAACATGGCAGCTGAAGGGATAATAAGGGAATGTAATATCAATGGAAGTATCATTAATAAATCATCACTACAAATAATAGCATATGCTGATGATTTAACTCTAATAGCAAGGAACTGAAAAAGTCTTAGAGACACTTAGAAAAAATTGTAATTATATGGAAATTGAAACAAGAAACAGTGAAGATAAATGACCTCATCGTCGAAGTAGTCGATACCTTCGAGTACTTAGCAAGAAAAAAAACGCAAAGAATAGCACAAGACAAAGAAATTCTGCTGGATATAGAGCTTATAATAAGACAAAATCGTCATACAGAACAAGAGAATAAGCTGAGCATCTAAATTACGAGTCTTCAAGACTGCGATAAACCAGTAGTTACATACGCCGCGGAAACTAGGAGTACGACTAAGGATATATGAGATGAAAATAATCATAAAAATTCATGGACCAGTGAAAGTTGGAAATAATGAGTACAGAGGACTTATGAACTACGAAATTAGTAAATACAATTAAAGCAAAAAACATATAATGGTACGGAAACATTAGAAGAATGGAAAAACGGCAGAGTACAAGGAAAACAAGAGAAAGGAGACCGAACGAGAAAAGATTGCCGGGTAGGCCAAAAAATGTATGGGAAGATAAGATTGTACAAGATATGCAAAATCTAGGTGTACGTGACTGGAACAAACAGGTGCAGGACAGAAAGAATGGAGAACAATATTCTATGCTCCAAAAACATGTATTTAACTTTAATTGGGTAGTGATAAAATACTGTGTCGAAAGAGCTCAATTTAGAATTCTAATTAGAATGTGTAACCTTGTATATCAATATTTTGTGAACAACGATATAATTCGTTAAAATTTACTTCGGAAATGAAACTCACAAACCTATTGGAAGTGTACACATTTCTAATTCTCGTGACTTTGTTCTAAATTAGATGTAGCTCGAATTGCAATTCTACTATCTTCAAGATTATGAACTGTACAACGTCTTGTTTCCGACAACTACGATTGCTGAGTGACACGAAATGAAAATTAAGTAACACTACTATTTATTGCCATCCCGTAAACTTTACGAGAGAACTTTTCAACAAAACTCGAGAATATATTAATCTACCTATTATATAAATTCACGCGATGCTTCAAACTAATTTAACTTTTCGGATTATAACCGTTGATGGATATACCATATTCTCAAGTAGGTCAATGCTTTGTTCAGAAATTCCAAGTTACTGAACTTCGGTAAGAATAGTTTGAATCAAGTGTTTCTTTATTGTTTTCATGTAGATTTGTCTAACCAAAAAAAGGTAGTTCTTACTGCTAACGCGTTAAAGCCATGTTCATTTGTTGTTTTATCAAGTACAGGCATTTATTGCGAGCACGCAAACAGTTGATCTCACTGATCTCACTTGTATCTAAATAACAACGATGTCTACAATCCCAAATACCGAAATGGTTAATTTTTCTATACATTGGCTATTATGGTAGCGGTAAATATATTTTTGAAATGCTTGGTTCAAAACTTGCTCCTATTCAAACTTATGTATTTGATAATTTATTTTTAATACACCGAAGTACACTGTGTAAAAATTAAATTACCACACTGTACCTTGTCTCTAATTCATACTTCCTTTTGTCCTGTTCCTTAGCCTCAACCAACAACCAACCGATATTGGCAGATGTGGATGAAAAAGTTGTAATTATAAGTCAACTGTAAATAGCCACTACTACTGTTTCCAATCAACATCAAATGATTCATGGGTTACCTACACTAAATAACAATGGAAAATGGAAAGCCATGTTACGCATAACCACGTAAAATCATTTCACCTGAAAAAACTAAGGATTTAGAAGAAAATCTAAAACTTTCAAATAAGGTATTGCTTGAATTAGAGAGACCAAGATACGCCTATCATTAAATTCAAATCATCCAACTTGTACCTCACAACGTAGGTACCTCACTACCCAATAATAGATCAACATAGAAGGATATAATAAAAAGCTTAGTATATAAATGAAGTCTGTGAAGAATCCGAACCAAAATTGTCTAATTTGTTTTCCAATAGAGACATGTGGTTTCAAAAATTTGTTGCGCATCCTCATTTCACAAAACCTATTCGCAAATATCTCGATGTTATAGCTCCAGGACAATGGATAGGCAGAAGAGACCCTTTGAATAGCCACCAAAATTTGCATATCTCAATTCTTTGGACTTTGGACGTATACTGGAAAAGCAGAGTTTTAAGACCGGCAAATGTTTTGGAGCTAAACGCGAATTAGAATTAAATGTAGATTGGTTGCTATCAAAATCATTTGTATTGATCAAAACGAAACTCGATCACGGTTGTCAAAAAGTCAACGAACATTCAATCAATTAAATTCAAATTAATAAAAATTCGATATATTACACTAGAGATAGTTAATTTTTTGATGTATCTGACCATTATAAAAACAATGTCATTTCAAATGGAAAAAAAACAGACTGTGAAAATCGATTATAACAGTAGATCTTCAAGTATTTTGTGGGAATAATCCTCAATGATTTTTTAGGTAGCTGAAAATGCTATCAAAATATATAAAGGCACAAATCCTGAAGTAGATTCGTATTCAGCGTTTTGGGATAATTCAAAATTGACAGACACCAAACTAGCTGAACAACTGAAAGTTAGAAACATCACAGACGTATATGTATGCGGCGTAGCGTATGACGTGTGTGTAGGTAAGAATAATTTAATATTGTACCGTATATTTAATAATATCTAGTAGAAAAGTTACTTGTCTTAGTGGTCAGCTTATGATTAATACTTCTGTCATATGTTAACGTATGCAACATAAGTTTTCAGACAAAAATTCGTTGCCTCCACTTTAATTCTGAATAACTTCGAACCATACAAAGTACAGATTTCATCTTATTCCAATTTTCATATGTCGTTTCAATTTTCTATTTCAATGTTTGGACTTGGCCTGGCGTTTATTGGAGATTCGGTGCAAGGTTCAACTCTGAAGCTCATCTCAACATTATGTTGCCATCGTTGAATAAAACTTATGATGGAAACGATTTTATTTACCAACATGATAATTGTCCTGCCCACAACTCTCGCATAATTCATCAATGGTGTCGACAAAACAATATTAAGACTTTACCGACTTTACTTTACAACTGTATACTTTTATTGAAGCTAGAAAATGAAACAATGCGTTTATTATGTTTTTAGGTGCAACTGCAATAGATGCCATTTCAAGTGGGTTCCGCACAATTCTCCTTGATGACTGCTGCAGAGGAGTTGATCTTCTTGATATTGAAAAAACTAAAAATACTGTGATAAAAAACCACGGAATCGTTGTTAACTCGGAGCGAGTTAAAAATATGGTAGAAGGAAACGATAGAAGACCTGAGTTGGGTTACAAATTAGCTTTAAATTTAAAAGAACAACAAAAATAGATGTAGTATTTACGTGAATTTATTATAGTTAAATGTATTTATTGTATATCTGTTGTAATACAATGTGAACATCATTCATTGAATGCGAGATTTTAAAAAAATAAACCGCTAAATTTTAGATTTATACACACATGTGTCTTCGGATAGATGATACTACTCCTGTAAGAGATTGAATTTTCTCGATTCCAATTTCTATTTTTTGAGGTTTAGTCTTACTTGGAAAAAGACTAATGCTTACAAAAGTTTTCAAAGATCAAGTATATCTCGGAAATTTTCTTAATAGTAGAGTGCCTTTTTTAGGGCAAATATGATAAAAACTTATAGGAAAAAGTTGATTAGATTCAATATCTAGACCAATATATCAATAAACTCCTAAATCAGTTGTCAAATTCAATTTCCGAGTTGCAAAATCCATTATTGATCTAGGCATCCAACATGTCACATCTATTATCTCTAACCATTCTCACCAATTTGAATGTATCAACCTAAGTAAGAACAATCTACGAATACCAAAAGGAGTTCTATCGGGACACTGTCGTCTCAACAAACACCTGAAGACGCTAGATATAGCAGATAATGCGGCGTGCAGGTTTTGTTGCTCAGAGGACGGAACCTCTATCTACATTCCCTCGAAGTCTGGCAATTAAAGCCATCCCACATTCTAGACTTTTTTAAAAGGAGAGGGATTAACCGATCAGTTGTAAACACTGGGTTCTTCAGTATTGCAACAAGAAAGGGGGACACAATAGATCTTTTGGGTCGCAGTTTTTACGAGATCCAAAATCTATATATACATATAAAACTATATTTATATCAAATTAAAATAAAATCTAAATATATAAACACATACGAAAAGTAAATATATATGGATATTAATCTTTAAAATATACAGGATGTCAAACAAAGGTGATTATTGACTTTTGGATTATACAGAGTGTTCCAATTCTTCAGTATCGACATCAATTTTGGAATTTTGAATGGAACCCTATATTTTATTGCACTTTTTGAGTTAGTGGTAAAGAGAAATGTTTTTTTCAAAATACCGACCTATTTGATTTCCGTGCGGCTTAGGAAATATTTGAATTTTTATTAAAAAATCATCATAATTGAAAATTTCCACGAAATAAAAATGAGACTGGCATCATTTGCAATGAATTTCGAGTCTACAATCATACTGGGTGTCTTTTTTTACTGTATGAGTTTCAAATTGTGTAAATAACATTTAAAAAAATTTATTATATATGGAACGCGTATAAAAATAAGAATCATAGGAGTTCTATACCTATATATAATAATTGTGGAATTATTTGACTTTATCTCATTTTTTCGCCGATTCTTTATTGAAAATTATGTAATACGCTGAGTATTGCATTTTTGAATAAAACTAAATAGAAAATGTTCATCCAAAAACAAAAAGCTACAAAAATATCGTACCCTTAAAAAAATATTTTTATTAGGAATAGTTCAAAGAAATATTCTATTCACATCTCGAGAAATATAAGGTATGCGTATGCAGAAAATTAATGAAATATACTCAATTAAAATACCCGAATCATATTTAACGTCCGGAATTTCACAAATTGTTTTCTATGTAATCCATATTTTCTGCAATGCCTTCATGTTTCGGATTGTTTCTCATACTGTACCATATTAATTAAGATAATTGATTTCCTCTAGAATAATAAAAGTTTAGCCCTTGCCCTAAGATAATATGGAAGACGTTTTTCCAACACTAGAATTCCAGACAAAAATATATTTACATGCATTATAAAAAACTTGACAGAACATGGAGTTTTTCCATAATAAAGTACCCGCTTCCCTCCACCTCTTATTTGAAGAGATAGACTAAAACTTGTAAAATTAAATATACGCTGAATTTCTTGAAGAATACGATAATCATAGTTTAAATGCATCTTAATTAGGCGAGAATTGTAAATTATTCATTTTATAGTTTTTGGTATTTAATTACGCCTTCTAGCGGTGGACCTACAACTTTGTGAATAATTTCCAGCTTTTTCTCGAGGTCACGTTTGTTAAAAAATTTTTTTTTCCCCGAAGCTGTACTATAAACGGTTCCCGAGATATGGCCGAGAGCCATTTTAATTGGGACACCCGGTACATTGCGAGAACTCTTATATATGATAAATACGGCAAACCTTAAATATGTAATAATTCGTATCAAAAATTAGTATCAACATTAATTCATTGTGTAAAATACTCAAAAGAAAAAATAATATTACATTACATTACATTAACAGTGTGGAAGGTACTTTCCAATAAATAATCCTTCAATTTCTTGGGACATTCAGGAAAAGATGTTATCGATTACATTTCAATTGGCAAATTATTTTTCGTATGGTACAATATTGAGTCCTCAACTAATTCTGAGCGTAGATAAAAATCGTGCTCCACTTTCCTGAGTAGATAGCTGCGCAATGACCTATCGAAAATAAGAGAAACGTTCTTACAAATTAGTTAAACGTATTAAAATATGATTAGGGAAGAGTCAATATTTTGAAACTTCTAAAGTTTGAAGAAACGAGTCGAACATTTGAAAGAAGCTCGTTAATAAATCTGTAGTATGTTGATTCACCGTTCCTTCTCTCAACTTTGTTTTTTCAAGGCATTCTTTGTTAGAAATATTAGTCTCTGATTTGGGAGAAGAACATAAAAAATAATCGTTGGTCTAATAAACATGCGCTTATATAAAGTAAAATGTGTCGTGAGGGTATAATTTGCCAACACTATTGTGAGATGTTAACCGATTGGTTAGTGACGATTTAGACCAATTCATTTAATGTCAAGGTTTGTACAAGAAAATTTATAAATTACGCTAATCAACTTATTTCTTAGAGCTCTATTTTCAATTTTACCAGAAATTCAATTGATTATAATATGCTATTTATTTGCAATTTCTACTATTATATCATTTAAAGATGTCAAAAAATTTAACTGTGTAAGTGACTTCGTATAATGGGTAAAGATGTATTAAATTAAAATCATCCGTCTTGTATCAATATTCATGTTAATAATCACTTATAGAACGGGTGGGATCGGACCAGTGATTGTCAGCGAATTTCCCATTCGTACCTTTTGGAAAAATCCTTGGGTTTCCATATACATTTTTCTGAAAAAATGAGAATTTCTTGACAAAAACATGAGTCCTACCGCGATTTTTTGGTTTCTGCCATGTTTATAGAACAATATTTTATATCAATACACATATTTTTAGAATTAATCTTTTTTGGAAACATTAAAAATAAATATTAAAGACTAGGAGACTTTTACGAAGTTAAAATTGATGATAAAATTTCGTTCAATAGATTTGGCAGGAATCAGGAAATCGCGTAGGATACACTTAGTTTTGGAAAATCTCATTTTTCCAGCAAAATGTCAATGGGAACTCAATAAGTTTTTCACGAATCATAAGTAGTTTCTTTACTCTTTCACAAAAGGCATGAATTAAAAAATCGCGGACCATTTTCAGTCCAACTCCTCCCGGTCTATTACTGTTGCTTACAAAGTTGGTCAAGACTTCCCTTGAATTTAAATATAGTTGAAAAGTTATAAATTTCTTACAATATATTATGTAGTACCGAAGATAATTAGAATGTAGATTTTATTGTATTGCATTGTATTTTTTTATGAAATATCAAAATACCTTATTGAAACATATTCAGACATTGTTCCAGCTGTTCCATGAACTTTAACATTCTTATTAAGAATATTGAATGCGTGCATCGAGCGCACGGCGCATCGAGCGCTCATTTTCAGGTATAAAGACGGTATTCCTGCATTTAGCTCGAATTGTTTATTATATGTAAATATAAATAAAAGAAGAAAATTATAAAAGAGTTAACAACAGTAACAAAAAGTTATAACTTTCTCATCAATGCGATATAGTCATCGTCAAACAAATTATGAAGAGGATTTTATTTTATACTCTTGACTGTGTAAACTCGACATACTCTACAGGTACCTCTGGGGATACTCGTAGAGATTGGTATTAAAATCATCTGTTATGTTTAAAACATGAAGGAGTGTTTTATAAACAATATTCTATTCACAGATATATTACATCTATTAATATTCTTGCTTCTTGGATATTGTTGTTTTGTGATTTTTCTTTTTAAATAATTCTTTACAATGGAAGTAATATCAAGTTTTTGAAGGAAAACCTTAACTGATATTAGATGGACACAATTACCAAATTGGACGTAAATCTGAAGAGTTTATTTACTGGAGGTGTGTTCAGGAAAGAAGAAGCAAGTGTAAAGGTTCAATTAAAACAACTGCAGTCTAATACGATGTACTACAATCAACGCCTCATCAGTGTATTCCAGATGTAGCTGACCTAAACTAACCTTCACTTCGACAGATCAAATTTTCTTGTGCGCTCGTCGAACGATCTTTCGAATTCGATACAGTTAGTGTGCGCTAGATGCACGAATTGTTTTCTAAATGTGCCTGTGCGCTCGATGAACGTGCGCTCCTCGCACCCCACCAAGAATATTAAATAGTTTGATGTAGTATCTATGATTTATGTACCAATAAAGAATATGCCTAAACTTTTTTAGTTCTAATTCAGTTTTTACTCCAATATAACCTAGTAACAAAATATAAAACGGAGCTTTTAATGGGAAAGCGCTCGACAATTCAGTTATTATTGAATTAATTGTAAAAAGTTAGTAACAAAATTTTTAGGTAACGATATGTTCTTTATTTGCTTACCTTTGCAAATATTTATTTTCTAATAAGAACACTATATTTTTTACTAAATTCAAATTTCTCCTATTATCCGCGTTTCCACAATATGCAGTTTCACCGAATTTTATAGGGTATTTAAAAAGTTATGACTATTCTATATCGACATTCTTACAAAATAAATACTCTGTATATAAATAGCAATTGGATGAATACCTTCTTATTTATTTTACACATTTTACAAATATTGTTTTCAAACTAATTATAACAGAAATCATCTATGAAGATCTGTATATAAGATGAGCAAACTAAACTTGATTATCTAAAATTTTTTGGTTTCCTCTTTATTTCATTTTTTGTTTCAAATTAGATCAAAGACTCAGCGCCTGCCTCCATTTTAAAATAGCAGTCTGGGTCTTTGCTCCGTTACACTCCGACAGATTGTTTCCACCCCACTCTAGAATGTTTTCAAAATCGATATTAATGGTAGATATCTGTTGTATATTATAATATTCCAATAAACACATAAATAACCACATAAACTATCTGTACTGTAATTTGTAAGTGGTGGGACATTTCATTTAATGAAAAGTAAATAAATATAAGATCATTATTGCATAAATGTGGAAATCAATGTACGTTCTCAGTTCCTTTCAGATCAAGAACTGACAATTAATTCATGTATCTCTTCTTTCATGGTATATTCCTTATATAACTTTTTAGTGCAGTCATTGCTCAAAAGGGATGCAACGTACTTTTGTCTATTCCTAGATTCATAGACATGTATTCGTCCTTGTAATTTATCTCTATTCAAGTATTGTCTTAAATTTACTTGTAAATAATATATTTGACGGATATCTAATACTTTAGCTTCGATTTATCAGTGGGATATCTGTTATTCTTGTTCAGAAGTAATTTCAAATATTTAATTTGCAAAATTTGTAGTACATTATAGTGTGTTTTTATATTACCTCCCCAGCCTATTATTCTATAACTTAAATGTGTTTCCATTTAACTTTGATAATCCATAATTCTCTCTTATGTCCAAGAATTAGACAATGTTTTTAATACTATATAGGATGGTTCTTAATTCTTTTATTGAGTAATTAACAAGAGTTTTAAGAGTTTTTCATTGGAAAGTACGATCTAGCATTATTCCCAAATATTTAATTCTATTTGCTGGTTTGATTGTGAAAGAGTTTTGTATTGTTATATCAAATTTTGGAAGAGTTGTGTCGAGGCTGCCGAATGGTAGATAAACTGTTTTTTTTTTAAATTCATCGATAATAATCCAACTAAGTTTTGTAACTAAGTAACCCAAATTATACCAAATATATAAATATAATAAACTAATTAGTGAAACAGTCGAAAGCAATTAAAAATTGCAATGTATATTTTCAAGAATGAATTAAATATGGCAATTCATACATTTATATATTAAATAATATTTGTTGTTAATATTTGAAAGTAGAACTTCAGCCCTAGCTTGCCTCGGAAAGTATTTTTGCTCTATGGACTCTTCTGGAGAGTTGAATAATATGTTTTTTCTTGGTCCGTTATGATATTCACGTTTATTTTATTCATTTGAATTCATAACGAATGTAATTTGTAAATCGGTCAAAAAGCGTGAAAAAAAGTACCGTAGCGGTACATTTTTTCCCGCTTTAGCGTTAAAAAGTGCACTAACGCAATTATAAAATTGTTTTATCAAAAAAAAATGGGCTGTGAACGCTTTCTTTCTCACGTCAATCGTTTCTCCGATAAACTGTCGATATTTGTTCAATAAAATCCGTTTTGTTTCTAATTAAAAGGAGTGTAGTGTTATTATTATTATTGATAGAGAGTAATAGTGAAGAAAGTTTAAACTGCACACCAGAAGATGTTGAATCGGCAACTGCAGCGACTATGAATCTTCTCCCTTAGAACTCCAGGGAATAGAATTTGAAGGAATATAATTCTTTTATGGAGTGGCGTACTAAAAAAGCATAAACAGCTTCTCAGAAAGAGTGTTATCAGCTTAGTTTGAAACTAAATCCAAAATGTGGAAGTCTTCAACACTTTGGTCGACTTATTGAAAACTGAAAGGCACCCTAATGGTAAATAACGACGTAGACATCAGTAAATACTCGAAACTCATTGCATATTTGAAAAATAAATCAGTTGCCTATAGACCCAAAAGATCTAAAACATTTGTTCGTGAAGAAATGATTAAATTTCGGTTGTAAACGCCAGTCGATCATTATCTCATGCATAAGGAATGACAACAAAAAATATTAATCTTTCAGGCTGCTCTCATATTTGCAATCACAGGAGCTCTGCGAAGGGAGGAATTATATAAAATGAAATGTAACGATATTATTAATACCGGAAATGTTTTAATTACCACAGTACCTGATACAAAAATTTATGTTCAACGTTGATTCACTGTTATTGGTGAAATATCTGGCAATAGATTAAAATTGATAAACATTTATAAAAAATATAAAAACCAACGACCCACAAATGTCAGAACAGATCATTTTTTTTGCAGTATAGAACTTGAAAATGCAAAACACATGTTGTAGGTATCCATTCCCTTGCTTATCTTAACATATTTGAATTTACCTAATCCAAAAAACTAATCTGGGCAAACATTTCGACGCTATTCGGCGTCTCTATTAGTGGATTCCGGTGGTGATATAATTCAATTAAAGAAGCACGGTGGGTGAAAATCCAACAGAGTTGCGGAGGATTACGTAGACGACTCAATAAAAAACAAAATGGAATCCGCATTGAAAATTGTGTTCACGTGTCTACCAACAATCCAATAAGTACTAATACAACTATAGACGATGTTATTTCTTTGAACTCTTCAAATGTTGCCGATTCAAGTACCAATAGTACCTAATGTAACTTCTTCTTCGCTTCAAATTAATAATGATCACAGTTGTACTTTCAATATTAATATTACAAAATCAAAATTGAAAAAAGTTTTGTCGAATTTTCTTAAGCCTACGTACGTTGAAAAAAATTTGTTTGAAACTCGTAAGTGAAGTAACTTTTTTTTCACTCGTAAGAATTGTCAAATAGTCCTACTCGTGAAAAAATTTTACTTTACTCACTTGTTGCATAAATAGTAGTTGTGGGAGATTCTAAAAAAAATATGTACTTTATGATTTAGTTATGCAAGAAAAAAGTTTGAATTAATTATGAGTATGAAAATAAATTCAATTATACTAAACGAGAGAAAAATATAAATATTGATTATAATATAAACCTAACATAACCCAAATCACGTTTAATAAACTGCTGCTGTAGATAACAAATTCTATTACTGCGGAATAATTAATAGTTAATGACAGTATCTAATGGAAAAAATATACCTTCTCCACCTATTGAGGTACTAAAAAATAATTATGTACTATGGGAAAAATCTGGAACAAGTCGATTTTTATACTTAAATTGACAATATACAGTATGAGAATATTATTCCACTCCAGCACCCCATCGAAAATTTTAAATAAGATAGGGGGACATGTGGCACCTTGTTGGAGAGGGATTTCAGTTCTTTGTTGAACATTATAAAGTTTATCAAATTTGATGCAATCATAACTGAGAAAATTAATTTTTAATATGTAAAAAATTGATAATGTCTCTATCTCAAAATTTAACGTAGAATGAAGATAATATTGTCGCATAATATTTAGAACATTTTTTCCAACGTACTTTACAATTGAATTAAATGTTCAAAATAACCATCTTTTCCTTCTTTACGATTTTGGAATTTTCGTAATTTTGTTAATTTCTCCCGTTATTCTAGCTTTTAAATCAGCAATATTGTCTAGTCTATTGAAATATACTTTAGATTCTAAATAACTCCTTAAAAAGTAATCAAGAGGAGTCAAATCGGAAAATCGTTCCACGTCTTCCAATTCACCTATTGGAAAAAACTTTAATAACGTTTAAATAATTTCTAACTGTACATACAAAATGCGATGGAGCTCCGTCTTGTTGATAGTAAATAGATCGATCTATTTCATTTGGATAATTAACATCAGGAAAAAGTCTTTATAATGTAGGCACTAAGAAAATAATCAAAAACTCTATATAAACCTCACCATTAACTGTGCTACCAAAAAAATATTTGCCAATAATATCATTGTTAATGATACTAGCCTAAACGTTCACTTTTTTAGGATATTGATGTGAACCTCACACATCCAGTGAGGATTTTCTATGCTCCAATATAAACAGTTGTGTTTGTTAATCGTTTCGTTTAAATGAAACGTCGTTACATCAGGAAAAACTATTTTGTTTATGCACTGCAAATCTGCGTTCATTCTGTCCATCATCGATTCACAAAATTTTTGCTTTCTATCAGGATCATCCTCATTTAACCCTGAACCAACTGAACTTTGCAAGGGTGGTATTTTTTATATGTCAAACTTTCAGAATAAATAATTTACTTACATCGTGGTCGGCGGCAAGTTCTTGAGTTTGTTTATGCGGATTTTACTCAATCTCTAGAACTACATCTAGCTTCTTCTATGGTTTTTTTTGGGGTGATGCTTGGAGTGCGCCGTGAAGTGGTATGGAAGACGGTCACAGGTCTGCCGGTACACGAGTGGCTTGCCAATAGTCTACAATGGCAGGCTTATTATCAAAATGTTGAGAGTTTAGTGCAAACGCGTCGGGATTTTAGAAGGCGTTTTAACAACCTGTTCCGTCAGACCATGCGATTAAAATGTGGGTAAAAACCTCGAGCAAACTAGATCGACGTCTAGGAAAAGAGGTGGTAGTGCCAGAACGAGTCCAACCCCTAAAAATATCGAACGTGTTCGACAAGCAGTGTTAAAAAGTCCACGTCGATCGACCGTCCGTTCATCAAAATCTTCGATATCACCCGTATAAAATACAGGTTGTCCAATCTCTTCGCCCCGAGTGATTATCAACAGCTTCTTAGATGTTCCGATTTTCTGGTTATGATTGGAAGAAAATGACCAAATTAACAGCTTGTGGATGAGCGATGTGGCGCAATTTCGCCTCTCCGATTTTGTAATCAAACAAAATTTCAGGTACTGGACGGAGGAAAACCCTCGCTCGCTTCATGAGACACCTCTTCATGTTCAGAAAGTGACAATATGGTGTGCAATGTCGTTACCAAATGCCATTACCGTTAATTCTGAGAGATACGTTGCAATGATTCAGAATTTCCCACACCTGAACTTCACCGCTTTCAAGTTAATGAAAACATACTTTTTCAACAAGACGGTGCAACAAACTACACTGCAAGAAAATGAATGAATGCAATGAATTATTTGTTCCCAAGGCGTGTCGTTTCTCGAAACGGGGATATCGCTTGGCACCCTCGGTCCTCGACTGTCTGCAACTTCTTTTTACGGGGTTATCTGAAAACGAAATTGTTTGAAACTGATCTACCCAGGACAATCCCAGTCTTCAAACAACGAATTTATGACGATACTGCAGCAATACCTGTTGATATGCTGCAAAGAGCTATGCAGAATTTTTAGGCTAGACTCCATGATTGCTTAGGTGTCAACGGGGGACATTTTACAGATATAGTTTTCAAAAAATAATTTTTTAATAATTTTTAAAAAATTATTTACGAAATCTTCCCCTTTCATTGCCAAACCCGTATGTGGAAAAATTGATAGTGTGTCGTCAAATCAAAATATATGTGTGTAAGTATATTCAAAGGGACCTGGGTACTCCGGATATTCAAAGGGACCTGGGTACCCCGGTATTGACAGAAGGGTTAATAAAATCTAGTGTTTCTGTAAACTTTTATTTTACTTTTTATGTGTCGTAGTAGCAATTAAGTTATTTACATTTTAAGAGATGTTAACTAAAGAATTTCTAGCTGAAATGGAAAAAATACAAATAAATCTTAGATATACCACACATAGTATATTTCCTAGTTTGAAACAGCAGCTATCAGTACCGTGAAAATTCAGATAAAAAATCCGATTCTGTATTTCTTTAAAATTCAATGAAAATACCAAATTTCAGTGTCAAATTTTTGTTGGGACCACTCTATATTCACGATTCATTATTAGCATATTTATATATTTTTTTAATTAGCAAGGTGATAAATATCCTCTTAAGAATGTCGCAAGGTTACATAACACATTCTAAGTGAAGTCCTACGGAAATAGCGCTTCTGGCCGACAATTTTTTACTACTTTTACATTCAATTTTTTCTTTCACTGCTTCATTTTGAAATTAGCAAAATATGTAGAGCGTGAAAAAAATAAAATCAAGTCATTGCTGATATTGGATAATTACTTTACTAGACGGTATTATTATTTATATTATGCCTTTGGTCAAGGACTGGTTTTACAGATATTCTAGATATGAAACGATCATTTCGCTGCTTCATTGATATGAGATTTTAATTGTACAATAGTGAATTTCTGTTCTCAATGATTATTCATAAGATTTTGGTAGAGACATGATATTTTTATACTTTGTAAACTTTTTTTTCGCTCGATAGGAAATTAATAATAAGTAAATAAATGTTTCTGATGAACTTTCTGATGATGTTTTTTGTTCTAATATACCCTAATTAGAAACATATTATTATTATTGTGTTTCAGTCACATCCAGTTTTTTTGCGACAACTACACTGGCGAGTAAAAAATTGAGGTCACCTTAAAATTTTCATGTTCTTTGAAATTTTACGTTTTCAGATAGTATTCGCAAACTGTATATCATTGCATGTGCTTTTGTAAGCTGAATGTGATACTCTATACTAAAGAAAAATGTATTCTTTTCTCGGATTTAATGATTTATTCTGAAAAAGAAGCAAATTAACATTTTGGGTGAAATTCAACATACTTTGTATTAAGTTGGGGATCACATTCTGGTCGATAGGGCGAATCAGTAGTATCAACTCATCCCAGACATGTTTTATGTGATTCATGTCGGGTCTGCGGCTGGCCAGTGAAAGTCCCTAGTTTCTACCTCATCCAGATACTCCCTGACAGTTCTGGCTGTATGTGGTCTCGCATTATGTTGCATAAAATTGCCACGTTCCTCGATAGTCACCATGAAAGGCATAACATGGTCTTCTAGCACCTCCGTAATGTACCTGTGAGAGGTTAGGGAGCCATTTTCTATGAAGACCAACTCTGTACGAGCTTGTGCAATGATTCCCGCTCAAATCATAACTGACCCACCGCCAAATGGGAAACGTTCGTCAATGTAAACTTCAGCATATCTTTCCTCAGGTCTTCTCCACACTTGTCGACGTCCATTTGACCCAGTGAGACAAAAACGCGACTCATCTGAGAACAATATACCCATCTCCAGTCATCATCATTCCAATGAACGGAATCTCTGGCAAATGTCAATCTTCTAGTGATCAGGCCAGTATCCAGAAAGCGCTGGTACACCTTTTGCACACCACAAATACTACCTAACCTAACCAACAATTCTTACAGTTTCACGTTGCCCCCGACAATCTTGTAACAGCGCAACAATTCTTGCCACAACAATCGGATCTAAAGGCATTATGAGCACATCACTACACTTTGCATTAGTTAGGTTTTACACAAAGAATCAACAGTAAACTGGAAAACAGGCAAGGGAAATGTGAATGTTCAATTAGCGCAAAGGCACATTTTTCATCAAAGTCGTACTATAATACATCGAATCACAGCTAATGACAGCTGTCAAGTTTCCGAAAATATTTGCTTCAACGCCTACTAATCCTTATCAATATTGACGCTAAAACTATTCGCAATCTCTGAAGTGACCTCAATTTTTTGCTCGCCAGTGTATATATATTCTTTTCTGACCTCATTCACGTGTTTTTGTTTGAATAACTTGATTTATGCGGCTGTATAACGATTACATTTAACTAAATTACGTTTGTTACGAACGAGAAAGTGTTCTAATAACTCGGACAGTTTTTTATGTGTGTGGAGAATTAACTCTTGCATCTCAGCGTAAAAAATTTACGCCTTCAATTGAAAAGTGCTATTTTCACTATTTTCGTTTTCCTGTGCGCCACCAAGATACATCCTGGGTTCCACATATGTGGGGTTCTAATTTAGATCGTGTTGTCTAGGGTTAACAATGTAAGTTTAAAAAAAAGATGAACTCTGGAGATATTAACGTAACAAAATGAAATGATGGCTTATCTACACACGTTTTGGATCTAGCGATCCGTCGTATTTACGTCTTTAAATAGAAATAGGCCTTTGTGAAAACCGTGCACCTTTACGTCTTCACAGAATATCATAAATTATCATTGCTCACCTATTCTGAGCAACTGACTCTCGTGCGCTTTTTCGTCTAATTCTTATGTGACACCTCTTAAAACTGGAATCGTCACGATGTTGACGACTGGCATAAACGATGCCCTGAGCACTAAAAGAATTGAGTTGGGAGAAAACAAAAACGACAACTAAGTAAAAAAAAAACAATAAAATAATCTGAAATTAATAAATGGAGGAAATATATTTTCCTACATATGTAACGTATATGAGTCATTTATCCTTTCCAATGATTTGGATGAAACCAGAAAATCTTGTAGGTTATTTTTTTATCATTCAAATAAAAGGCGTCAAATTCAAGTCCAAACTCACTGTCCAGTACCCAAACTTGTCATCGGCCAACAGACCAATCCTATATAGTGCCGAGCTGCCTATGCCAAAGCCTGCAGCTTAATCAGAAAGTCAGGATACCGTTTCTAGTCCGGAATTTGTTCTTAGTCAACCCGTTAAGGTATCTCGAGTGACCCAAGTCAACTTCAAAGAACTACAAAGTGATTAGAACTGATTTAAAAGATGAGCTTTTGGGGTCTAGATTGAATTACTGGAATTTACTTTCTCCTGATACTAAAATTTCTTGTTTGATGGAATGAAATCTTACTTTTCTAATGAAGAATATTTAGTTTATTGTAATAACATTTCTGTAGTGATAAATTTATCATATTTTGTATCTGATCCAAGTCACTTGTTCATTGTCTTCTCAAAAACTAGCTTGAGAACAGTGCTGCTATACAAAGGAAACAAATGCCTTCAGTACCGGTTGCCTATGGTTCTGATATGAAAGAGATTTACGAGAACATGAAGTTCCTTCTTAAAAAAAATAATAAATGTTTGGATAATTCGTGGAGATTTTCTTTTGCTTGTGCTACAGCTTGGTTACACAAAATATTGCTGTTTCATTTGCGAATGAGACCGCAGATACAGAAAAAGTCACTACACGAAGAAAGTTCTGCACAAACTTAGATCAATTACTCTAGGGCAGAAGATTGTTAAAAATGAACTTTGACGACATACTTTAATAACCGTTGCATATAAAGCTTGGCCTAATGAAAATTTTTGAAAAAGCTATACCTACAGATGGCAGTAGATTCTTATAGCTTAATGAGAAATTTCCCAAACTCAACTGGGCAGAAATTAAAGAGGGAATATTTATTGGTTCACAAATACGGGATCTAATGAAGGATTCAAACTTTGAAGAAAAGCTGAGTGATCTGGAAAAAGTCGCCTGAAATTGCCTGAAAATTTCCTAGGAAACCATAAAGCGGATAATTACGAATATTTAATCAATAAGCTTATAATTTAATACAAAGTTTTGGTATGTTATATGTCTCGAAAATACATATCCTGCACTATCATCTTGATTTTTTTCCGCGATTTAGAAGGGACCTATCAAAAGCCAAACATTCACGAAAATCATTATTGTACATTAACGAATATTTTTCCTAAATATTTCAAATTTCAATTTAACAAAAATCTAGCAAATGGGAAACATTTACCAACCATATTATTATGAGGCATTTCCACCAATAACTTAAATAGCATTATTCCTTATCTTTTTCATTTATGTGGTTCTCTATATTGTTAAATCAATTCGATCGAATCGAATCGAATCGAATAAAGAGATCCATAAGTATTCAGTGAATGATGAAGTTATTGCATTCACAATTAGAGGATATGTTTTGCATTTTGGAACGGCATTATTTGGTCAGCAAATGCAGAGGTTAATATTATTTTATGTAAGTAGATATTCTTAAATACCGCATCTATCACTGATCTAGAAACTAAAGATATCGACAATGAATAGAAAAATTGTATACTGAAGTTTCTTTTGGTTGGGAGTTGAAAATAATATACTACAACCAATACAGAATTTATTACCTTCAACACACTCGATGATCTACTGAATACCATTTTTTATAATTGCGCAAAAGGTTATGGCGGCAAATGTAGATACAGAAAAATTCAGGTGCTCAAAAGTTTGCGGACATTGTCGTGGCCAGTCAACAAATGATGAAGATGTACATGTTTTGTGAGCAACTATCACTGATAGAGAAACTGAAGATATCGACAATGAATAAAAAAAAATTATATACTTAAGTTTTTTTTGTTGTATTTCAATGAAATAATTCTTGATTTATTCTTAACGGGAAACCTTGTTTAAAAAACGCGCCTTGCATTTTACTTCATAGGTGGCAAGGAAACGAGTGCATCGTCATGATATAGTCACTTTCTCAGAGCTCTACTTCAAAAACGGTTGATTCAACAGAAAATGGATGAGACATTGCTTGTAGATAATTCTTTTAGGAACAATTTTTACAATAACCGCTATGCACCTCCGAGGAATAGATCGTGAGATATTTGCAAAAAACTGATTTTGACATTTGGACCTTTATAACTTTTTTAGCCAGCACGATATCGATGTCGATTCTTCATATCTTTATCACAACACCATAATAAAGATGTTTACAAAAATTCAACTTCCTAGGAATTTTTCCGCAGATAAAATGTAAAACAACTGGACTATTGTTAGTTATTGTCGCACAAATAATGAGTTCTGATTATTTTTATATTGTTCAGATCCGATAAATTCGATTATATGTAAGTGGTTCAAGTCGAGTTATGAAATTTGACTAATTGGCTCCAATATAATGAATGACTGCCTTACATTGATAAAAGTTTTTCATTTACAAATCGAGCATTCCGAGAAACAACATTGAAAATAGTTATTATTTTCCGAACGTATTCAATATGTATGCAAATAGAATGCATATTTATGCAATATTACAGAGTGAAATTATTATTATTTGCTTTGATGAAAATTTCTTATCTTAGGCTTTAGCATTTATGTAGTCAAATAATTCGAAATATCTAGTTTATTAATTGGTGTGAACGCAAATGCTTTTGTCAAGTAAAAGAGAAGTCAGGGTCTTAATATTATTGGGATATAGTGATAGTTAATGACTTTAACCAATTATTTTATTGGTACAAAATCGTGCTACGGCTATAAAAATGCTTTGTAGGTAGGAAATATGACTATGATAGGCATATGCAATTTTTCGCGGAGGTAATGAAGCCATGTGAAGTAAATAATGGGCTTTTCACTGAATATTTCATTTCTAGAATTGGAAAAACCCGTCCTAAATATGTGAAGATCAATTACAGCGTTTATTCAGAATTCCAAAGAAGGTGAAGAAGGGAAGTGGAACAATCGAAAGACAAAGACCGCAAAAAAGTTATCTGAAATATTATTTCTGATTGTCACAGTAGATGGTGCTGGTGGTGGTATATCCCCATGGTACATGGGTGAAATTTTAGATTACAGTTTTTTATTATTTCTGTTAAAAGTTAGTAATATTTGAAACTTGATATTTCTGATTAAATATACTTTTACTCTATAGAAAAAGCATCAAAACATGTGCTGTTTACGTGATGGGTTCCGTTACTCATACAATGCGTTATACATTTGAATTTTTCTATGATGTAAATTTGGCTGTTTTGCCTTGCTTTTTTCAGCAAATCATTTAAAAAAGTCGTTAAAATTTGGCAAGGGCTCAAGATAAATCGGCATGAAAGTCATCAAGATATCACTGATATTCAATGAATAAATCTTTAAAAAAATATGGAATCATTTGAAAAAGAAAGATATACAAGCAACAAAATTTACCATATCAAAATTTACGATACTTTGTTGAAACGAAATTTTAGAACTATTCTCAAGAGGTTGATAATGGTATAAAATATAAGAAAGTTGAAAGAAAACTGTAGTAGTCGAAGCGCGTTGAATTAAAATAAAAGTGATGCTGAATGTGTGCTGAAACTGAATGGATATTATATAAGACTTCCTAAATTTGATTAAACTTCCGATTCACCACTACACTGTCAACTATTGACCAGATCAAAGAAAACAATCGATAAGAAGCGCCCAGAGTGGTTCATTATAATGGGATATATCTATCACCAGGCAGGAATTAACGACGCCCCCTACTCCTATCGGAGTGATGTGTTTGCTTAATTTTTAAGTACTAATATGTAGTCGGCAAGGGTATGTTGGAGCTGCTCCGGCGACCTTCTAAAAATAGTTAATAACGCATTTTTTATTTTTTTTGTCGCTGAACATAGATTCCCAACCTGGACCTTCTCGACTGGACAAAACAAAGAGTGATTGTTCGAAAAAACTCACAGATGAAGAGCTATGGCAGTATTAAGAAGTGAGAAGTGGTGATAATATTCATCTTCGGAGTCCGAAGAATCAAAGGCAGAAAGTGATTCAGATGTAAATGAACAGGATATGACCAGGATTATGACCAGTCGTTAGAAAATCGACCAGCTTTGCCTATATATACCGGTCCAGCTACGACTAACGCAAAAGGAAATTTCCAGTGGACGAAAACAGGTACATTGAAACAATTTACGTACAAAGAAAAATCAAGAGCTTTCAGTAACAGTTCCGGACAAAGGCAGACCTATAGATTTTTTCAGCCTTATGATTGACGACACTTTATTATCGCAGAGTGTAGACCAGACAAATTATTATGCTATTGAAGTTTTTCTCAGTAGTGAAACATCTGCAAAGTCACGTATCATAAATTGGCAGTACCTTACGGTTCCATAATTGGGAATTTTCATAAGTCTGCTCTTTCATATAGGTACTAGTCAACTTACACGAGTAAATGATTACAGGAAAAAGACCCGCTCTTCAATATACCCATTTTCCGGAAGCTTATGTAAAGTAATAGATTTCTTCGTATCTTGAGGTATCTACACTTTACATCTACCAATACTAAAGCTAACGTTCGTTCAAGCAAAATAAGATCTGTGGTCGTCTTTTTCAATTAGATGAACAGTCTCTATTACCCGGGAATAGAAAGAATTGTCGTTAGACGAATTTATGGTGCTATGGCGAGGGCGCTAACAGTTCAAACGATTTATACAAAGTAAACGCCGCAAGTGCAGGACAAAGCTTTATATGCTTACAGAACCTGATGGAATGGTACTGAAACTCAGCGTGTATGAAGGTTCATCAGATGAGTATGACGGAACTGTACATACAACCAAAGTAGTTTAGCATTTACTTGAAAAAAAGGACTCGCGGTATACCACGACAAATTTTAAAACAGTGTTGACTTAGCTACAAGGTTACTAGAAAATGACACCTATTGCATCGGCACAAGACGTCATGAAGGCTGAATTAAAACGAGGCGAAAACAAATCTAGGTATATTGGAAAATGAAAAGACAAACGCGCTGAATAAGCACTGAATTTGGGAATGGAACTAATATTTTCAAGAATTAAAGGGAGAAAGGAACCGAAAAACCTAAAACCATTTTAAACTATAATAACTATATGTCAGGAATCAGGATTAAATGTTGTCGTACTATCCATCCAATGGAAAAACGATAAGTTGCTAAAAGAAACTTTCAATTCATGTTCTGCAAATGAGTTTGACTAATGCATATTATCTACATAGAAAGTATTCTGGTGGTTGTCGCCGTCGTTTTTATGACTTTCGACTGGAGGTAATCGGAGATCTGTTAGACCAAGTGATGATGTAGTTGTGATAGTAATTAAGAGAAGAATCCGAACGCCAGACATTTCCTTTCAAAAATTGTGGACACTATAAGTGACCTAAAGAAAGGGCGTACTGAAACCAAAAGAATGTCTATGAAGGAATGTAGAACATGCAGGCAGAACAAAATGAGGAATCAGACGACGTTTGAATGGATACAATGCCCTGGGAATCCTTATTTTTGTGTAAAGTGCTTTGAAGACTTTCATAAAACAATGTAGTTCTTGTCAATCTGGTATTTCCTATATTTTTTGCCACATGTTGATATGTTTTTCAATTTCCTTCTATTTCTCCCAATTATTTACCGTAAACTAAGCAAGTGATTTTCTTTTGTAGGTATAAGATCTTGTTACCAGTCTACTTTTTGTGTTATTTCATTTATTTTATTTATATCTATGTTGTTTTGATTATTTACACGAAAACCAATTATGTTTATTTTTTAGATACAATGAGTGTTCGGTATCCAGTGAAAATATTAATGCCTGAGGTTCACAATTGTTTGACTTTCGTTTTATTATTTTCAAATACGCTATTCAAATTTAATCTTTCAATTTGACCATGTTGTGTTATTAGAGGTGTTATAGTTAAAGATTTGCCTAAAATGATTATCGTTCTTGTAATTTCAAAAAAATAAATTTGAAAACGATAAAGCGTAGAATGTACAAAACCATCATTCCATACAAAATGTATTACTATCACAATAAAAACAAAATTTCTCTAGGAACAGTAGGTTTAATTATTCTCAAGAGGCGAAGTTTCTACCCCGATAATAGTTCTTGTTTTGACATAAGAAACCCAACCTCAAAATATCAAAAATTGTGGTTCTTGATACATTCTTTTTGTCTATAATATGCAATAATTCCAAAAAGGAACAGGACGAGGCCAAATTCCGGCTAGATTATCATAGGGGATGCCTTTTCGCTAATTTGAGACAAAAAAAATTAAACAGTTAATGAAACTACAATTTACATGATTTATGGCATGAATAAAGTCAACAAAACAAATAGAACGTCTGATAGTGCCTCTTTAGTGAATCAGGATAAATATATTTAATGAAAAATTTGAAATCTAAATTGTACTGCTTAGTCAAGGTGAGCAACAAAGACATAATTTCATCTTAACTATTTTCTTGTTGGTGAATTGAGAATCAAGTTTCTATAAGAACATTATATAATAAATTGTTTTTTTTATGTTAATAGAACAGATAACGTAAGTATAATGAAAACTGACGAATCATACCAATAAAATCCTTATTAGTTGGTGTATTGGCTAATTCTAGTTGGAAGGCTCAATGTTATATTGTCACCAGCATTGTCAGATTAAATAAGTAGTTGGCTGTTATATAAAGTTATGCGTAAAAAATAAATTGAGTTATTCTATCAATCTCAATTGATCAAGAATGAAGAAAAAATGTATGAAATATAAATTGTTCTCATTCAAATTACCGCCCTTAGACAAATACTCGATAATAAGAAGTGATACAAAAAGTTATTCCTGGCTCATTGCGTTGTCATTATGAAGAGCATTTGGTTGATTTTTCAGGTTAAAATTGTAGCTTATTACGTATACACTCGCCTGAAACTGAAGACCGAATTCGAGAGTCATTCAGTATTCAAATATATTGTATGGAGCGAATACTTGCGTTGGAAATAATTGAACCCCAAGGCAAATTAATAAAGATTTGGTGTACAATGTAATCAATTACGAAAATATTCAAAAAGTTCATGATCTTGTGTTGTAAACAGTTGAAAAGAGAAGATAGATACCACAAAGTTTATGAACGTAATGAGAGAGAAGTCATGAATTTCTATGTTAAGCCAGCAAGGTCGGTACAAGATTTTCAGCAGTAAGGATGATGTTTATTTCTCTCTGGCATATTTCTTTTTGTTTCTCCCACTGATAGCAGTAAAAGATGGTACGCTCTGCGACGTTGTTGTTGCAGTATAGGTATATAGGACGTTCGATAACGTGAAAACGATACAGAGAACCCTACTAAGACTATATCTGTAGCATCTATGTCCAGATAATGACTGTGTAAAATAGAAATTCATTTCGCTGTGGTGATCCACTCGAATAAATTTTGAATGAGTGTTTTTGTAGTCCAAGTGTTCCCATCAGTCTTGTCATCTAAGTATGAGGTTGTTTCGAACTATACTGTTGTCGACTCCCAAATACGCTTCATGTCGTTCTGTGATTAACAAAACTATACACTAGTAGCACTTCTACTGCGTCAGTGAAAATAGTGCAGTTTGCACAGCAGATTCTTAAATGCTACCTTTCTGCATGTAGCTTGAAGTTTTTTATAGGTTGTTGTCACCACTTCATCTTCAGACTGAAGCTGCGTTGAGGATGATTGAGAAGTCAGCTGAACGCAGTAGGTACTCTTCGTCTGCTTGCCCACTATGATGTAGATATCAAAATGCAGAATGAGGAATTTAGATATCGAAGTTTACTACCGCCAAAAAATGGGAACAATCTTTAGCGAGTCACTCAGACAGGCTTGGGATAGGTTGAGCATTCAACTTAATCTCCAAATTTGTCCCTCAGCGATTTCTGGTTATTCATAAAACTTAAAGTACACTTGCTTGACAAAATATTTTCATTGAATAATGAACTCATAAGTAAGGTGAATCAGTGGTTTCCAAATGTTGAACAATATTTCTCCGGGCGAAGCAAAGGGTAGAGTACTAAGAGTAATTCAGAATTAAAGATTTATATGAATTCAATAGATAGATTCTTGGGAATGTTTCACTTATGTTTTAATCCAATGATGACTGAATTGAGTACAAAATAGAGATTTTATTTCCAATAGCTTTATTGGAAATTCATATTCATATAAATAGACTAAAAATAAAAGATATACTTCGTTTTAGAAAACTGAAACAGAAGGCAATAAATATTACTATTGATTGAGAGGAAGTATAAAATTCCAATATCCACTTAGGATTCTTAAAAACATTAAATAGAAGGAGGAAAGCTGAATATTTGAGAGATTGAAAAGCAATTGGGAGGAAATAGCGATAAATAGCTGAGAAAGTTCCAAAGAAAGTAGTGTTAAAGTCGCACAATTTGAAAACACAAAATGGAATTGCAATGTTCGTGGTTATATTGAAATTTTCAGCTTGCCCCAAATGTTCACAAGTTGTGGAGTATTTAACTGAATTATATCTTTTCAATATCCAACTTCTAGAGCATTAGGATAAAATCATCAATAACTTTTCAAAATATAACATTTTTTTTGTTTTATGGTTATAGTTATACATAATTAATATACAGATAATAAAAATTGGATTTCACTAATTGTTTAGAAGTTATCATTTTTATTATTGAACTTTAATTAATAATGATATAAAATTTTATGAAATGAAATATGTTATAACTAAATGGCCTATCCTTAGTTCCGACACCTCATTTCTAAATTGTATAAGAACAATCAACATACTTAGAAAAAAATATTTATCCAACCCACCCAAATAAGAACTTTCAAATCAGTCCAATTTTCAAATACATCTAAATGAGTTCAACGACGCAACATCAAACGATAATAAATGAAAAAAATTTGTTGAGTCACTAATGTATAAATTTATTCCACCAACAATAAAACAAATTGTTTTATTTTGTTGAAGCGAAAGTGAGAGACAGTACGAGGGCGGTTTGAGGTTGACATTTCCGCTAAGTGGATTATGTTGTTAGTTTCGGCCATGTTTCAGATGTAGTTTACCAATATTCTCAACAAAATCTCACATAAAGAGGAAATCCAAAAACATTTTATGGTTTTAAGTGAATGAAATTATTATCTTTAAACAGTACCGCCACATGGAATTATTTGTAAGCGGTTTTTTGTTTTCAAAAGTGACAGATGATGTTGAAGATCTGTGACCTTTATTTTCTGTAACTACTTCAGACATGGCTATAAAAATGCATGCTCTTATACTTACCGATCATCGAATAAAAGTCATAGAACTAATATTAAAGATAGAGCGGTATGTATGTGTAATTGTATTATTGAACGAGAGAGAAGAGCATGGTTTACCATTCGCCGTTCCTCTCACTCAAACCATAGACATTATGGCGACCAAATCAGAATATAGTGGAGAGTGATAGATAGTGGTATAGCTATGTTCTTTCTCTCTCTAACAGTATTCCGGAGCCACTTAAACCAGATCTTATATCTCTCTATATCGCTCTCTCTCTAGTTTTAATTATATGATAAATGTACGTGAGGTAACCAATGAATTAAGTATTGCAATCGAACGGATATGCAGTTAATTTACCACAGTCTACCACTTTACAATTGATAAAACTAGTCAGGTAATTCTCAAATTTGTGACTGTACTTACCAAAATGAGTAAGAGAGACCTACATATTTTGTATTTATATTCGAGATTAGGAAACTTAGAGTTAGCCCAAAATGTTAAAATTTCTAGCATTTATCGATATTAAATCGGGCTCGAATCCCCTTTGAAATTGTTCATATTTTAAGAAACACCTTTTATTGTGATACTCTACTTGGTTTCGACTATTTTGAATCAATTATATATAGTCAACAGCCCCACAAGTTTTTAAATAAGTTCTAAACAAGTTTCTATAATATAGCATCTACTAGAAACTCTGATAGAATCACCTTGTATATAATGTCGCACGTAACTTTCAAATAGATCAAAACGTAATATAGCATCATAACTTTTACAAATAAATTTCTCAATAAGACAGTTGAGAAATTTTGTTAATTGATAATTTTATATATTAACTTTTCTATAAACATGGAAAGAATATGTGAAAGGAATCTTGACATATGGAGTTTGTTCATAAATTATAATTAAGTCTAATATATTTACTATTAATTAATTTATCCATGTTTGTCAACTGTTTCTATTCAAAATAAACTAATTTCAATATTAGTTTCTCATAAATATATGAAAATTCTAGAGCATAAGTAGGGTTTGTACAGAAAATTACAGATGAAATATAAAAGAAATAAATTAAAAATGATAAAGTCAACTAATCAAAGCAATTAAAAACTCATTTCGATAACCCAACCCTATTTTTAACACGTAGTTCACAATTTCAACAAACATGCTTTCAGTAGTTTCACCTGCATGTTTGTCAACTTATTTTTAAACGGCACAAACATGAACACAAACCGGGTTTCTTGCGTTGGCCATTTCTATGACAAAGAACTCAGTAATAAGAATAATTACCTTTCCTAAATTTTTGTGGGCTTAAACTTTTATACGAAAATTTATAATGAGTGTTCCTTTCATTATTTTTTCCTGCGTAAATTGTTTAAGAATTATGACAACTATAATCGATTGTTTTTTATTTCACATACAATGTGAACATTTGAATGAAGCGCCACTCATAAATTGAGTTTATTAGCGCATATATAATCCTCAACTGTCTAATGAATATATCAAAGTTTCGAGTGAACCGAAAAATCTTTAATGGACATGGCAACTTTGAAAGTAAAATTTAGACTTTCCCTTATTTTTTTAGTTAGGAAATGAAATAAAGTTTCAAAATACATTGAAATTAAGAAATAAACGCTTTCAGAAATAATCAAACTAAGAAGTATAAAATAATTCTTGTCATAAGAATACAGTAATTTACGTAACAAGTATGGAAAGTCCGAAAAAACAGTTTCCGGTTGTATTGAGTACATTTTTAGGCAACCGAGTGGATTGGTTATTAATGTCAATATAAAAATAATTAAAGCAAATTTCTTCAAATTATTTAATCATAGAACCAAATTAAGAACATGTTAATTCTTGCTTATAATTATAATTATATTTATATTGAAATTTGAATGTAATGTTAAACGGGTTCAATTTATTTGGTTTGGTATATTTAAATGCTTGTTGTTGTTTTCAAAAGAGAAATTCTGCATGGTCTCAGCAACTTTGATTTTGTTGGTAATTGAATTGTCTTCATATCTTTCATCGACACTGGTGGACTTCCAACTACCGTATCAAATTCGAGATATTTCCACCATTATCGGCAAATAACCTCGCTGAAATTCGACGAAGAACTCTGTAATTTTCACGATTTGAAACCTTTAAAAATTCTGCAATCTTAAGCTCCAAAATTCCAGAAGTGTGAATATCAACAAGCTAAATCCTTGTTTAAAATTTATAAATAATGTTTTGTGTGGAGTATGGGATGGCCATAATGATAAATATATCAAATATATAAGTATAATATCAAATTTTCTTTAGGAATTACACTAATGTTCATTCAATTCAATTTTCGAATCCAGTTTTTATATAATCAATTGTCATCTTTGTTAGACGTCGTTTACACACACCCGCTAACCCATAAGTTATTGCTACCTGATATTACAAACAAGTTATGGTGGAATTTTCTTCTCATAATTGTAATTTTATAAATTACCTCCAATATTAGGTAGATTCCATTGTCGGATTCATTTAAAACATTGTTGATTTGTTTTCTGCTGAAGACTTCTGATTTCTTTGTTCTATATTCAACGTTCTTTTAAAAAATGCTAACAAATGTGCTTACCTAACCAAACCCAACCTAACCTAACCTAATCTTCTAAACCGTGGCAATGTTCAAAGCATTTTTAACTACAATTTAGATGCTGTACACAGTAGAAGGTTTAAGGATTTCTTATGTCTCTGTCAAATTAACCAAAATTATGTAATAGTTTCGCATTTCTTCAGGTCCACCCATTTCGTGATTAAACTATAAATACTTTCCGTACCTTAACTTTGCTATTTCAGGTAGCAATCGTGTTAGGCACCTTTTTAAAGACGCCATCTGAAAGTTGTTCGTTCTGTATTCATTCATATACCGAAAGTTGGGTTTTGAGTGTTCCATGTAGTGAAAGTGACAGTTCCGTACTGCAAAAGACTCTCGGGACTCAATAATAAACAAAATTTAAATTGCTATTGCAGATTACTTTCTTCTACCACAAATACGAATCTATCAACAAATTCTATCAAAGACACAAACATATCTACATATATTCAATCAACATCTAGTAGAGATATACATATTCCATCTGCATCCAATCCAATAAATATTAATAATTGTCCTGGAGATACAATCAACATTGCTTTTTGCAAATAATTAATAAATTAATCAATTAATATTGACATTGCAAATATCATTGAGTACATTGTATTGTTCAATAAATAAAATGTTTATAATTCTCTATTATTCATTTTTTTCTTAGCGTAATTGAAAAAGTTTTGGATTTTATGCGTCGTCTAAAAAATGTTGTGTACTCCGCGGCTGAAATACTACTTTGTTGGACTCGTCTGTTGCTCGCCTCGCTTCGCTCGTCTCGAAATTTTCAGATTCGTCCAACAAAGTAGCACTTTCAGACATTGGCATACAAATAACTATTTCAACCTTGCTTTCACAATACGAGAATGTATCTACCAATCAGTGATCAACAGATGCTATTTAGATTAGAGCTCTTATCGAGATTCCTACGTTAATTGCAGGGTAACCTTTTGCCATCAAAGGAGATATGTGATACTACTTCAAAATGGCCTAATTGATTCTATTACACAAATTGTTAAATGGTAGATCGAATTCTATACTTAAAACTGGAGAGGTTGTCTTATTGCAAAAAAATAATTTGTATCATGTGCCCGTCAGCAAAATGAAGAATGACAAAAAGTAGTTGCTGTGAGGGTAATAAACTTGATATTTGTAGCAAATGTTTCGATTCACAGTAAATATAAATTGTCATCATTTAAGTTTTTTTCAAAGTATTTCATTCCAGTTTATGATAAGTAATCACTTGAATAAATAATTTGAACGAGATATATGGTCTCAGTGAAAAGTAAAAAGGCTGATTATGTGACAGAATTAAATAAAAACATTGAAGTTACTCGAACCAAATCTGTTGAGCATTTTATTGGTAGTGCCTCAAAAAATAACAGAAAACTATCAGTATTTGTCATTTACGTCTAAAATGATTCCAATATTTTTTACCAAATTTACATTTTTCTGTCAAATTTTGTCAAAGTGGCTCAATGTTATCATCAGTTATTGGTGAATCGTGTAAAAACTTTAATTAACAAGTACTTCGTGCATATTTCAACCAGGATACATATTGGGTGCAATACATCTTCTGAATATCATGTCACACAAAATTTGAAAGATTGGTTTAATGGCCAATATTCAGCCAATACGTCTTTTGGAAAACCAAAAGTAGTTTGGTGCTAATCCACCAATCACATATGCGACTGTAAGCTTAATGATATCATAAGATACTTGGAATCTGCTTAAGACGGAAGTTAAAGTTACCGTGTACCTTAAAAGTCACAGTGCATATGTTGATTTGTTCTCTAAAGAGTTGTTGATTTCTCCATGACGAAAATAAATTTCCATTACTACCTTTCGCTTTCGTTTGAAAGAAACTTACGACATTATGAGACTAGTACTACAAAAGATAGAATACAGACGATGCAGACTTGAAAGTTTTAGGAGTACAAACTAGCTCCACGAAATACTGTTTTTATGCCAGTAGAACAGTCGAGAAAGAAATAAAAATTAAATGGATGGAGTATAGTCGTTAAGAACTGTAAGAACTGTTTATGTGGAGCGCAAAAGAGTAGAAAATGAACCTTTCGTTAACCTCGAAAAGATAATATTACAACCTTTATGCGTCAAATTAGTGCTAATCGAAAATTTTGTAAAATCCATGGACAAAGATGGATTTGATATCAAATTTAAAAAAAAATATTTCTTTGAGTGACGCTAAAATAAAAGTGTATTTGTTGAACCAGACGTCAAAATATTGAAATTGGTTAAAGATTCATCACCACCTTAAATAAAAAAGAGAGAGAAGTTTAAATGGCGTTTGTCCAAAGTTAGTGAAAACATTTTTTTCCACCTAAAGTTTTTTATGGAAAATATGAATGCTTTAAATGACGAGAATGGAGAATACTTTCATCAAGATATCTTCACGTAAAACTCGAGTTTTATAATCAATTAAGATTTTTCAAAATATTTAGTTTAGTTCTCATAAAAATTTGATGACCTAACCTAACCAATTTTTCCCCACCTTTCTTATTTATTTTTCCTATAAGAAGTACGAATCAATTAAACTTATCCACGAGGAAATATTATGGAGGTTGTCAAAATTATTCCATTCTGTGATCAGGAAATGAAGTTTCCTTTTTGTTAGTTTGATATGTTTTAATTTCCTAAAATCCTACCAGCAACCATCTCGTTGAATCCTGCTTACATTATTTCATTTTGCACATTTGTACCAAATATAACTAATATTTGTTATAATCTGTATAGTGGGAGCTTTTATATAGGACAAACAATATATTATATTCAATTTAGGTTTCAAACTTTCCTCCCAGCAATAATTCATCTTATTTTCATTTTATTGTGGTGGAATATTTTTAACTTAATTCTAGTATCACCTTAATTCTATAATGGTAAAATTAGTTTAGAGATTAAAAATGAAAGTATACACGCATATCGAGTAACGCAGACAGTCTTTAACCACTAAATACTACAGATGGAAAGTATGTTATTACGTAAAAGTTTGTTCCCAATTTTTAGTCTGACATAATCGATACTAGCGATCAAAGTATAACGTGCTGATATACGGTAACGACCGTTTATTTATAATAACGAAATATATGACATTGTTGGCGATACTTACAGTATAAGTAGTTGAAAAATACACACTGGTTTACCTGAAACAAAATAAAAATGGTATTCTTGCAGGTATTTTTGCAGGTATTCTTCCAGATTTTTTCAAATATCTGGTATAAGCTTCAATACTCATACAAAAAAAATAATTCCATTATTTAGTATATATAAAAAGAAATCTTGGAGGCTAGGCTTCCGTAAAATACTTCTGACGGATGATAGTGTGTAATTTGGGAAGGCTGTGGGGACTCTAAATATGGAATTAAAAATTGCGGTAACAACTGGTAGCGGAGCTGTAACAATGTAATTTTCTACTATTAAAATGTACTCTGTGCTTATCAAAACCGTTAATAGTTAATACAATAAAACAAATAATTGTTCTAAGCACGCAGAAGCCGAAAAATTAAAATTATTATCAACTTCCAATCATGCAATATCACCTAACACGTACTTAGCCAAATTGATATAAATATTTGGCAGTTCGTAACCTGTGGTTAAACACTTGAAGAATTGCGTGAATACTACCATACGTTGGGGCGTGGAAATGACACCAAAACAGGTCTACAAACGCTTGACTTAGTTGAGCCAGAATATTCCTACTCGAAGAGTGGACCAAAATATTTGATTAATACAACAAACTAAAAGGAATTTTAGGCTGAAATTGAATGGATTATCATCTTTGGCACATGGATAATAATCTCGATAATAGCTGTTGCTTCTGCCAAGAAATACAATTGCTTTACAATTGTTAAGATGTCTATAGAAAAAGCCAATAATATCTTGGTTCATGTTTATTGAGATCGTACTCCCCATATTTCAAGAAGTTTGCAGGGTTTGCAGAGCATTATTGCCCCTTCTCTGATCTAATCTGATATCTGTGGTCGTCAAAGTATTTCAAGATTTTCTCAAACACATTTGGCCACAGTGTCCACCCCACCTCTCGGAGAATTATAGTATATATTACCATTCAGATAATCGTATTTATTGCTGAGATATTGTGACAAAGCCAATATCTTATTTTGGGTTTCTGGTGCATTAGATACCAAATTAAAATCTGTTGCTGATTCAAAAGTGGAGAAGCCGATAGACCTTTTCGATTGGGTAAGGATTCTTGCGGCATTTCACGTTCCAATCTCATATGACTGCTGGCGTGTCGACTAAAGTTGAACCTGTTTCCTTCCAATTCCTCTATAACCCTCAGGTTTACCCAACTGGAGGATACTAAAGTGGCTACCACGCATTATTTGTCCCAAATAAGCTATTTTCCTGCATTTAATGTTAACCATCAACTCACGAACCACATTTGCTCTGTTAAGGACTGCATCGTTTGTTTGCATAGCTGTCCATGGCATCTTGAGCATACGTCTATATAACCACATTTCAAAAGCCTCTAAGCGATTAATGGTAGATATTTTTAAAATTCATCGGCACCATATAACAAAACTGACCATATGTGACATTTGATCATCCGTTCCCGGAGGTAAAATTTTAAATTATTATTAGAGAGGAGTAATATCATTTTAAAAAATGTTGTACATTTTATTTCCTTATCGGGATCCAGTTACTCAGGAATGTAGCAACCATGATATTTGAAACTGGACACTCTTTGATTCGTTTGTCGGTCTTCAGCTGTGTATCATAGTTTGTTTTAGAACAGTTAATGTTTAGACTCATCTCTCTTCCCACTCTGTCAATGGATTTTAAAAGGCCTTGCAGTCCATTCAAGTCGTCACACAGTACAACTGTATCATCTGCGAATCTGATTATATTTATAAGTTTACCGTTAATTTTTACTCCATTAGATAAGTTGTGTCTAGCTTGTGTCAAAGATCTTATCTGAATAGAAATTAAACAGAGGTGGTAAGAGTATGCAACCTTGTCTGACTCCTCTTAAGATTTTGCATTCTTCTGTCGATTTTTCATTGATTCAAATGCTCGCTCTTTGACGCCTATATAATTTTTCGATAGTTCTTACGTCAGAACTATCAACTCCTTCTTCCCTAAATTTATTTATTGACTTGTCGTGTTGTACTCGAGCAAATGCCTTTTCGTAATCGATAAAAGCTGCAAATACATTGGTCCTGGCATTTTTGTAGTAATATATTCAGTGCAAAAAGTGCTTCTCGTGTTCCCAACCCATTTCTGAAGCCGAATTGAGTTTCGTCTTGATCTTCTTCGCACTTATTTCTGATTCTAGCGTGGATGATTCTTAAAAATATTTTTATAGTATGACTCATAAGACTTGTCAGTCTATAGTCGCTATAATGCTTTGGACGTTGTTTTTTGGCAAAGTTATGAATTTGGATTTTAACCAGTCTTCTGGAATTTTCGCGGTTGAATAAACATGATTGAAGACCAATATTCCTATGTTTTCTTCACTTATAAGCTTGAGCATCTCTCTTGGAATGTTGTCAGGTCCAACAGCTCTCTTATTTGTAGCGTTTCCTCAATCTCAATCAACGTAAATCCATCTCCGTTGGTACGTACATCAGTAAGACATACATATTTTAAATTTATATCTTTCTCTGGATGCCATCAACATTCCATCGATTGAAGCATTCTTTCCAATACAATAAACTCTCTTTGAACAAATTTCTTACACTAGCATTACACCAACACTCACCAAAACAATTCTTCTGAACGTAAAGTCACTGACATTTGTGAATAAATTCTGTGTATAATCAATTCACTATTAATCGCAGCAAGTTCGTTTCTGGTACGGTTTTCTCTGGAACTATTCTTTGAAATATGTCTACCGTAGATATATGCTGTACAGTAATGAAAGACCTGAGAATGGGGCTTACAATTTTTCATTTCTGATCAGTTTATTTCTATACGTCGAATTCTCTTATATATCAAAGTTTTTTATATCATTTTATCAGAAAATAGTATTGGTTGGATAGTTTTTGAAACATTTTACCGCTAAAATCTTTATCGTTTTCATCATAGTTAATCATATTAGTAAAAGGATTCTTCGTTGTTGAAATGTGTACTTACTACAAGTAGAAGACAACTAATCCTAGTATAATTTATCTATTAATTCTGAATCTGTTTCATGATTTTATGCAATACCCTCCTTATTTTGTTTATTTTCACTTCCATTGCTCTTGGCTTCACATTTCAACCACGTTATCACGCTATCAAGGATGTGGAGTCATAGTGACTCAGATAGCATCAGAAACAAATATGAAGCCAAAATATTACGACATTACGATTGCTCTTTCTTCATTCAAATGTGTCAATTTGAGTCTATCTCGCTAGCTCGTTAATTGTTAAAACTATTGAACCACAACACATATTTATCGACTAAGTGTTCAATTTCATAGAAATAATTACAATTAATTTATTTTTATATTTGTATGTTTATAACACACCAATTGACCGCACTGATTGTTCTTTTGATGTAGTTAGGATAGATCTCAAAATAGTATGGCTTTTGAAGTTGTTTGCAATACGTTAAAATGGAAATCATGGATTGGATTACAGAATACACTATTTACACCATCAACACTCACGATTACACTGTCTGATGTGCGTTTTGATAACGTAGTTATCGTCGTCAGAGACTAAAATGAACTTTTCTTAACTCTCTCCGAAGAAGATAACTTAGTTATCGAAACGCTCGTCAAACAGTGTAATCGTGAGTTTTATGTATGAATATCGCCAACGGTTCCAGAAATTCTAGTTTGAATTAATTGGATTGTTATCCTAATAGCCCCTATAAATAATTATAAGTTTTGAGGAAGCGTATCTCATCACTACCCACAAGTCAGCACAGCATAAGTTTTTAATTTATATCATATAGGTCAATGATCCACTTTTTACGCTTAATTCCTTGCTGTTGTAATTTGCTTGTAGACATCATTCAATTACTTTCACATATTCATAATTCATGATTAAATTATTGATGTATTAATAATATTACATTTCAATATCTATTTTTATTGAATCAGTGAAAGTGCTGTTAATAAATGATACTTATAACTAAATAAATGAGAGGCTCATACTAACGTTGGTTAGTATGAAATATGGTAAAAAACCTCAATGAATGATGCTTGAATAAAAAATACGTTCGGTCACTTTTAGAACATATAAGAGCACTTTGATTACTAAATTTTTTTTTAAATCATTACCTAATCTATGACTTTGAATACTGTTTACAAAACAAGGTGAATATTGAATTAATTTTGTTAATACCATTTCAATAAGATAATTATTTCATAGCTAAATAATCGAAAGATTATCCGTAGTATTTAAAGTTGAAATCTTATCTTCACAAGAAGATATAAGAAACGATCCAGCGCGAACTGAATAGTAAACACAATATAATATTTAAATTTTAGAATCAGTGTATTATTTAAAAGTATGGATACATAACAACGTTGAACAGAAAAGTAATCTCTTGGAATTCCTTAATAGAACCGGTTACTAAATCAAATGATACCGAGAAAATAATAAAATATAGAAATGGGTATTACAGATAATTAAAAATATTTTTTCTATAATCATCAGATAGGTACGTTTAGAAGCGTTTCAGGTTTACCACAGTCAGTAGATGGTTAAGAGCTGTGCAATTGTGTGGTGTATTAAAGGTTAAATTATTGTTAAATAGAAGTTTTGGGAACAATAAAGTATGTGTAGCACTAAGAGAGGCTGATCAATTGAAAAGCAACGACAACATCTATCAACAAATGCTCAAAAAGTGATTTTGAGTATTTTCAACCAACTTTGTAGTAGTCGAATATCCAGAAGAGATGCTATCTAGGAAACAATGTTTTTGACAAATATTCCTCTACAAAATTGCAAAGAAAGGTGTAACAATGAGATGAAAAAGGAATGTTTCAGGAAATTTTTTAAAAATCAAACCTGACAGTTCAGATATTTGAAACAATCTACAGTATATTGGCTTCAAAAATAATGCAAAATTTTCAAGGTATTCTTGTAAAACTCAAAAAGAAACATATAATCGAAGCATATTCGGTACGAACACTAGATTTTCTTAAAAATATGGGCTTAGACATAAAATGCTGAGTGATATGCAAAAAGTGATGGAAAATAGTCGTCTAATGAAATGGATAATTGTATATATAACAATAAAATGGGGGTATCCTAATGAACGGAAACAAATCTATTACTTGGATAACAGCCAGTGGTTTGACGGCTTTATACTGTTCGTTAAGCCAGGACAAATAATAATTGGAAATGTAAAATGAAAGCATCCCATTCCAGAGGTACACTCATATGCATATTACATTGAGGTGGGTAGCAGGTTTGGATGAATGATGCATTATTATCAATTTCGAAACATTCTACCAACGCAGATATACAGAAATTTCTATTAGAAATTTATATAGATTTATATATCGAAAAGCATTATATAAAGAATCATCCCATAGAGGCTTTAGAATCAACTTTAATTACTAAATAATATTCTGTAGACGAAATGGTTTTAAATCCAATTGAATTAATATAGTCCCAACTAAAAAGACAGACAAGAACTAATGACACTTTATCCAAAAACCTTCTCCGTTGTGGAACTGATAATAAAAGAATGTTCAAACATTAGCAACAAGAATTGGAAGAATGCCATGAATCATTTAAAAAGAATAACATCTATCATTTATAATTTTCAAATTTAACAAAAAAAATGCTTACTAATAGTTCGTTGGTGTCAATAAAATTGGTTGTTTTGTCCCCAGATATGAATACGATATTAAGCCAATTTAATCATTTATTGTCCGAGAAAAATTTCTGTTGGATTTTGAATTTCTTGGAGAATGAAATCAGTCTTTCACTTATATTCAAGTATATAGTTATTTTCATCTCATTCATCAGTAGTTAACTTGAATTTCAACTCCAGTAGATAGTGACTCTCATACCAATCAACATAGGCACTTTTCATGGTACATAATTCCAATTTGATATATTATTTGTTGGACTTTATCTTTAGTCACTTCACCATTTATTATGGAACCGAATCCTCCGACGCGTTTCTCTGTTCGCGATAGACTCAAAAACTACTGTATGGATTATCACTAATTTCCCACCAATGGCGAGAGTAACTTCTGATGAAGGTACGAATTAGTATTCTCTATGAATTGGAGTTGGAAGTGTTGAAGAATGTCAAGCCACCTTTCATCGAAATAGTTGCCTTTGAGATATAATGAAACAACACATAGAGAACTATTAAATATTCTATAGATCTGGACAATATTTTGAAATTTTTTGAAAACAAAAATAACATAATTAAGGAGCTTAAGGGACATAGTACAAAACAAAAACAATAATCGTATTCTTCATAAATTCTGCGTTACAAGCTTCAGTCTATCTGCTCAAATAAGGGATGAGAATAAGATAACTATGGTTCGAACAAAACCAATATAATAATAATAATTATAAATAAAAATCATGAGTAACATAAAAGGAGGTGGTTGGTATTCAATTTTTCAAAATCTAGTTTCCTTCCCGAGAAAAATCAACATTTTCTTTTGAATATTGATTATTTATTGAGGTAATATTTGCGGTATGAATTTTAACAATTCTAAACTAATTAAAATGGACTTTCCTTTCCTTATTAATAATAATTTCAATAATTATTTCTATACAAAGTTAATGTTACTGGGAAATGGCATTGAGGAAGTTGAAGCGCAAGTAAGACCATGCAAAAATCAGAAAATGGAATATATTTCAAAATATTGATTTTATTTAGTTGGTTATTTATGTTGTATTGCATTTATTTTGTATTGAATACAATAAAAAATTTATTCGCAACTCTAATATAAGATGATATTTTTAATACATGGAAATGAAACGAAAATTGTATGCAATACAATATGAGGGTTGTTACTTAAATTTTGATAGTTGGCAACACTGATGTAAGTATGTCAAATCTGACATTTTCAATGGGGAACGTAAGAATGTTATTTGATTTGATTACAAATACTTCAAGCATTCAGCTTGGTCAAAAAATGGAATTAAATCGTGAACATTTTCATGCGATGATTTTTTATGACTTTCGACGTGGATTAAACCGTGTTCCGCTGTTTTTTTTTTTTTCATCAATTCAATCTTAGTCGTACTTCGCTACAGGATAAATTTTGTGAACGTCGTCCAAAATCAGCTGTTGTGTCAGAAAACATCGATGCTTTGCATAAACTCATATTTCAAGATAGTCATGTGACATACTGTGAGATTCAAGCATACTTGGGCATTAATTTCACACGCATACATTTAATATCGTATTAATATTTTGCTGTCAAAAAGATTTGTTCGTGTTGGATACCACATAATTTGACAATTTCTCAAAAAAAGCTCGTGTAGATTTGTGCAAAAAAAATTCGATCGCGGTTCTTTGAAAGACGTCTATAAAATCATGACAAGCGACGAATCATAGATATATGCATTTGAACCCAAAGCTTAACAATAATCGACTGTATAGTTCTTTCAAGACAAGCCAAAATTGTTCGCGCTTCGAAGCAAATGGTTGCCTGTTTTTTCAGAATAACTGAATATGTCGCCACCGTTCCATTAGAACAACGTACAATAATCAATTTTTTTGACAAAAGTGTTCGAAAAAATCATGGAAACCAATAGCAGCAGACGAATCATTCTCCAGAACAAAAATATACTGCGAAGTTAACGTTTTTGTACGCCGAAGAAGCGGTTGATACGTTCAAATGGAAATGGAAACTTAGTTCAAACGCATGCAAATGTTTATCGATATTAATGAAGAATATTTTAGGAAACTACGAAGCCAAATATAAATATTTGTTTCTATTTGTATATCTCGAAACTTAAGTAGCAACTCTCGTATGCCCTTCCCTACATCAAATTTTTCTCGTCAATTGTAATGAAATTTGAGAATTCATTCAAATAAAACTAGCAGTGGCCAAACAACACAAAAAATATTTTACTATAAGTGAAATTTACCCCCCATATAAATATGGCAATAGCTAGAGATTTGGGAATAAGCAGAACCCTTGTAATCCGTATTCTGATAAAGGTAAATTCATTAAATGAGTTACTAAGTTTCTTTAACAAAAACAATTACAAATGTTGGTTACCATTGTTATTTATTTATAACTTTGTGAAGATATTTGTTGTGATTTTTGTAAGTTTCTTATATATCATTTAGTACCGCATCGAAGTTTGTTTCGATATAAGTTTAGATTATCGCAACTGGCTGCTAGATATGATCCGATTATCCTCATTTATTATCACGCATTTTGCTGTTAATGGGTAAATGTATGATTGGTATCTTTGATTATGGGATAGCTAGACCCTTCATTTAGTTTCGATACTTCATTTAGTAGAGAACGGCATCTAAAGTTTAAGCACGATTCGTGGCCGGCGCATTACTCCAGATATGCTAGAATTTTCTTAGGCTGACTAGTTTTCTAAATACTGTTTACGTAGGATTTATTCTTCAATTAATATCTTAATTTATTTTTTATCTTAATTTATTATCTATAATAAGATCTTATTAGACAACCTACAAGAGCGGAGACATGCAAAGGCTCTTCTGGGAAGTAAGAACAATCTACGAATACTAACAGGAGTTCTATCGGGGCACTGTCGTCTCAACAAACACCTGAAGACGCTAGACCTAGCAGATAATGTGGCGTGCAGATTTTTTTACACAGAGGACGAAACCTCTATCCACATTCTCTCAAAGTGTTAAACACTAAGGAACTCCATAGCACTACACCCGGGAGTGTATGAAATAGAAGCCGAAGATCTCTGGTATTTAAACCTTCCAGACATTCCAGATTTTTTAGAAGAAGTGGGACTAGTGGATTAGCTGTGAACACATCTTGTTTTTGGCTGATTTATCATTGTTTAGACTTATCTTCGAACATATTTACATTTTTATGCAGGTCTCACTTACCTCAAATCTATGCTAATCAGTACTTCAACGTATACAAATCTTGCTTGTCTGAAATCAATTTCATCGATTTGTCTCCAATTTCTGCGCAATTCCAATACCAGAAAAAGTTTAGAATCAATACATTCCTTAGTTGGAAAAAAATGATATATGAAAGCTACGTGTCAAAATTTTCAAATTAATAAATTCAAAGTTACTGAATCATCATTTTATTGACTTAACAGGATATATCAGATCCATATGTTGTGAAACTTATATAGAAAAAAAGTGCAAATAAAGTAGTGAAGGAATGAATGTTGAAAATGGTAATTACACACTAACGTGATTTATGTCAATCACGCGTTTGGTTCGGCTCTTGACATAAACACGCATATACATTTATAATTTTCATCATAAGCTTTTTAAATATTATTTGGAATCAGTCCCGGATCTTGATAGAGAATGCAAACAAAATAAAACGGTAGTTGATTAGATGTAAAATACGTTCGCTTGATTGGCAAAAACCAAATAGTAAATAATACGTAAGCACCTACTGGATATGTAAAAGAAATCAAGGTTGTAAAGATCTACGGAATTTCCAAATATAGCTTCATCTCCTTAGCACTTTAGCACACTTTACTAATTTTTGGGCCCGCATCAGTTGCCGTCTGCTATTTTATTATATTTTTTTACTAACTTAGTATTTGCCATCCCATCCTAAATCCGTGCCTGCTGAATTTAGAATATTCGAACATGCATTCAAACTTTTCAATGTATACGATTGATAATTTTGCTAAATGAGTTAATAATCCACTAGAATGGCGTAACCGTACCTCAATGCTATTACCTGCTCTACTTTTTGGAAATGTAAACAGAACCATTTATTATTTTTCAATAACAGTCATGACCTAGCAAACGGTTACATTCCAATCATGATGTATCTGTTACTTTAATGTTTTCTTTTCAGTGATTGCTATCTTAATGTTAAATCTCCGTGTTATATTATACAGACCTATTGCATCAACGACAGTAAGACAACGTAGTTGTATTATCAATTAAAGACCAGTGACATTCATAAAGAAGTGTTATTACCAAATCTGTTTTTATGAGGTGATATATGATATATGTATAGAAAGAGAAATGGTTTATTGTCAAAAAATTGTTACAATTTGTAGACAAAACCTGGTAAAAACTAAAAAACAAACATAAAAATAGCTAAATACAGACACAAATAAAATAAAATTTTGAAATACAGAAGAAAACCACGTTGAGAAACAAAATTATAGGTAATAGTAAAAGGTATTAATTAGTATATAAGTCCATAGCAAAGATTAAACCAGTATGCAGCATGTCCAGAATTAAATATTATTATTAGCATAGAAGTCGTTTACAGAGTAGACTTTCCAGTAAATATGCCCTCACATTATTGCGGAATGAGGGAAAATATGATATCGATTTGATTTCCATTGGCAAGTGATTGTGCATTTTTTTCGCATTGTAAAATATTGAGCCCTCAACTAATTCTGAACGTGGAGTAGGTAGCCCTGCAAAGATCTTTCTGAAATTGGAGAAACGTGCTTACGAATTAAGCAACATTAAAAGATGAATAAGAAAGGAAGAGTCAGAATTTTTAATCATTTAAAGAGATCCCTTCAGTGAGTTCTTCTGTTTAGTCCATATAAATATTGAACAGCTCTCTTTTGTAGTTTGAAGTTCGGTAAAAATGAGTCGCACCACACGTATCCCAGAAAGAAAGGGCATATCGGAGATACGACTCAATTAGAGCATAATAGACTGTTAAGGAGGTGAATAAGTTCAGTTCTTTGGAAACTGATCTCAGCGCAAAGCAGGAGGAACTTATTTTTTTAAATAAGGTGGCAATATTTAACCCCCATTTCAAGTAGTTGTCCACAACAAACCCTAAGAATTTTATAGATTCAAGGACGATTCGTGGCCGGCGTATTACTCCAGAACTGGTAGAATTTTCTTAGGCTGACTGTTTACGTAGGATTTATTCTTCAATTAGTATCTTAATTCATCAATTAATACCTTAATTCTTCAATGGATATGTTATTTAATAGAAAAGTCTTCAATGTATTTTCACATGAAACTTTGGTTTTAGAAACGTTGAGACAGAGAAGAGAAGAATCGCACCATGATTTAAGGGTGATTAGGTCACTAGACATAATCTTATTAAGTGCCGTGAGATCAGGGTTGCTTCAAGAGAAACTAGTGTCGTAACACTAATATCTAGATAGGCGATGTCGTTTATAAACATAAGAAACAAAATAGGGCCTAGTACTGAGCCTTGGGGCACTGCACATTCTATTGGCTTGCAAGATGACATCGCTGTATCAACGCTTACAAGATGATTACTGATGGTAAGGTATAACTTATATGGTTATAATCATAAATTAAACAAAGAAATAGTTGAAATCTCGCGAAATACTAGTCTTTGAATAAAAATGATATCAAGCTAACTTACCCAAAAATATCTTCATATCTAGAAGACAAAATAGAGATAAGATTTGGTTTTGAGTGTGTAGTTAATTTCAAAAAATAATTTGGAAATTTACATGTGTCGAAATTGGACAGCCATAAATTTTGAAGTGCAATTTAATGATATGCGGGTGAAATGATTGTTATTAATTGAGAAACTGCGAGTGATTGATGAAAATGCAGATCAATCAATAATTCACGAAGAAGCTACCGATATGTTCAAGGAAAAAATAATTACCACATTGTATATTCAATATATCATTGGATTAACAAGACATATTATCCTTCTGATAATATAGTGATCAATGAATCGTGAATGTAGGTCAGAGGTTAGGTACTGTTACATTTTAATACAGATTCCAGTTAAACAAGAATTCAGCAGACGGCAAGAATCAAGTGAATTAGCCGTTGAAGGGAAAGTGGATACCCCACCATTGTAGAGGAAGCTGCTGTAAGAAAATAATTCTACGACAGACATGCGACCACGAGGAGACCGTTTTGTTTTAGTATGTCCTGGTGATAGCGATTAACGCGGTTGTGCGTTTTATTTGTGGTTAGTTCCTTGATTTTTATATATTTTTGGAGGTTTACTTGGATGTAAGTGAGTTGAAAAAAATTTTAAAAATAATCATCATAATTTATAATAATTTACAATATAAATAGTACCTATATTTTAATTAAATAGCTTATCAACTATATCTGAAATTCCTCATGAATTTTCAAAAATATTGATTTTCAACATATTATGATCAATATTATGATGGTATTTATATTATTATCAGATATCTCGTTTTTATCAAAAATAAACTTAATCAGAATAGTTTTTGGTAATTTGAATCCTGACATAAATCTATTGCAAGTTAATTATTTTAGTGGAACTCCTGCAGTAAAATATTTTGTGAAATTATGACACAAAAACCTACGTCAACTGAAGACAAACGTTTAAATTTTTGGTTTTTTATAGAATTGATCAGGAAATGTAAAGTAAGAACAATTACAGACACTTGCTTAAAGTAATGTCGTGAATCATCTTCTAATACAAGCATAGAAATATTTGTTTGATACCGTTTCTCATACATTGACTTGGATAAATCTTTTAAGGTAATACGTTGACCTTAAACGCTCGAGACGAAACGGGATAAATTTCTGATTTGTCTATGAAAGTAAGAGTCAATATTTGTTATCTATTTTCTGATTTTCTTATAGCTGCCTATCGATGTTCTAATATTTCTAATGCGTCTTAAAAAAAATTTGTCCAATCTCCGTACACTACTGATTAACTACCCCATTATCAGATAAAAATCTATTGATACGCAAGCTATTCTTGCTTTTCAAACAGCTGACAATGACCTTCGAACAATTTCCCTGGCATTTTTCTTTTATAGCCTCACGTAATTATCCATCTAAATAACGCTTTCAGCATCCCAGAGCACGGCATGACCTTTTATAGAAAAGGTTGCATCTTAAATTTTTCGGTGGTGGTGAACCTCGATGTTATATGTAATAGTAATTACCTCGTCCATTGTCCCAAAACTTGCAGGAAAATTTCCTTTGTGTTGGATATGGAGTATATAGGGTAGAGTGTATATAATCAACTCTTATGAATGATAAATATAGTTTTAAAACACTAAATACACGCTTTAGAAGCACATCAAATTAAAAAATTTTGAAAACAAGCTTAAAACAATAATGAATGGAGAAAAAGCGTTGGGCGCTCGATGTGCGAGAAATATGGAACAAAGCGCCCCACAATAATTTTTCTTTTTAGTCTGATATTTTTTAAAAACGTGGTTTCTGGTCTTTTCAAACTACATTTTTCTCTTTTTAAATAGTTGAATACGAAATTTTTACATAAATATTCAATGCTCTTAGACCATAGGACAGTTACAAACAAAATAACCCACACAGACGTGAGCGTGTTAATAATTAGGTAAAATTAACTTTTAGATTCTTACATTTAGTATTTTATCGAACGTTACTCAATTATCAACCGTAAAAATTGGCTCTCATTGATCAAAGAAAATAGGCAGATCACAAAACAGTTCTAGAACTGAGGTGTCAATTTCACTATAGTATATACGAACAGATCTCTTCTTACTAGCGTAAAAACCATTGGTCGTAAAGTGTTAAAAAGCTAAAGGGAAGAAATTCAATACTTCGATCACTAACTTAAATATAATTTCGAAGTATTTCGAATTTAATATGTAAATTGACAATGAAAAAAGTGATCTCTATTTTCATTCTTTGAATAATAGGAAGCATAAGCTTGTGATATGAAACTTCCAAAATGTCTTCTTTCCCAAAATGTCTTCTTTCCTCATTTAAAAGTTTCACTCCTTTTATTAAGTAAAAATTATCATAACAAAGTGGTGCTCCAAATACTACCCATGAAACAGTTTCTTAATCATTACTCTCTACCTTGTTGATATCATTATACGAGGATGTATCGATACCTAGTTAGCCTAGACCAGGTCCATGCATAAACAAAATATTGCGTTACCCTAGCAACGAACAATAATTTATTAGAAGTGTCAGTGTAAAGTTTGACCTCAAAAAAGTAAACCAGAGTTACGCAATAAATTGAAAGAAAAAAGATATCCACCGAAATTGTGAAAATCGAAAAATTGGAGTATCGAGCCTTCATCAAGTATCTGTATTTAAAAGGGTTAAGCAGATTTACGAAGATATGCTTAATAACCTTGGTGATCAATGTCCTTCGTATGCGACCGTGAAAAATTGAACTACAAGCTTCAAAAGAGGTAAATTTTCCATTGAAGATGATGACCGATCGGGAAGGTCAGTTTCTATGTCAGTTTTGTATTGTTCCATGGTGTAAGGTAGATACTTTGGAACTTGTTTAAGTAAAAATAGAGCATCTGAAATAGATTAATCTCGCAGTATTTTTGAGTCAATAAACATTCAGGAAATTTACATAATTTAGGATCCTTAATAAATAATTTCCACTGTTGCGTTCAAGTTTCTCAAACATGAGTAGGTTGCAAATTGATAATCCAATGGTAGATGAAAAATAAAAAACCTTCAACTCAGTGGAGTTAACCACGTTTCATTAGATGAAAAGACCTTAAGTCAGAATCCTTCTTACAATATACTTGCGCTTCAGAATATATTTACCGCTTGCCTGCACTAAGCAAAACAAAACATAGTGGAAAAACCGACCAAGTTACGTTTCCGGGAGGAAATTGCGCACTTTTTTCAGCAGCAACTCTTAAAAACTGTATAAGTAGCAATTTCGCAATTCAACTGGAAATAATAACGTCTTAAATCGAACAAATAAGTTCACAAACGCACAAAAGCTTATGGCTAAAGTATTCGTTTAAAGTTATTTGTAAATGGTCATCAACTGCTTTTGACAATTTTTTAGATTGTTCAATAGTTTCGAGCTTTCTCAACTTAAGTTGCTCAAAAAGCTTTGATATAACTGGTAACACAGTTATTCATCTGTGCTATCAAAACTTGTTTACGGGTTTTCATATTTGCTGTATATAATGTGGAATGTGTAGTATTTTTTAAGAGTAATCAAATAATCTATTGTAATTTCAATATTTTCTTTCTTAATTACGCATCCCCGTTAATTTTTAACTGTGTAGTATATGTACAAAAAAGATTTGTACGTTCGAAAGTAAGTGTTAATTGATTTTATAGAATTAACAACAAGATTAATATATTTTTTGAAAGCAGCTGGCTTAAAAACAATCTAAAGTATTTTAGAGAGAAATTGCTCAACACTTCATCCTTATTGTGACATTCGACTTTGAATAATATATAAAAAGTGTCACTCAACCGTGTAGAATGTGTAACAAAAGGAAAGTATTGATATAAATAATCTTGTTTTAACGTTTATATAATATTCTTTTTAGAATAATCAATTGCTAATTATAAATATCATTTACATGTGAAACAGATCATTTTACATCCAATAATATAATTTCTAAAAATTTTTACGAGCATTTAATGCTCATAAATAACCTCATTTCGAAAGCACGATTTCAAAATGACATATCTATTAAAATAATAATAAAGTAGTAGAAGACATACTTAAACAACAGTTGTTATTCTAGGTCGCGGCTGTCATAAATACTGACTTTCGATAAATGCTGTAAGACAACCAAAACAGGAATAAAATGTTTTTCATTTTTTTTTAATGACGGCCATATGTTAAAAAAAGAGTAATTAGGAATATACCAAAATTATTAGTCATTTATTATATATGAAAGTACATTTTGAAATAAAACTATTCTAGTATCCAGGGATGATCATCGAAAAAACACCTCAAATGAATTGAAATGCGTTATACAAGGGTGACGCTATATATTTTGAGTTCAACAGCTAGATCAAGGCACTTTTGTAACATAAAACATCTTGAAACGAATCATCTTTTGAAATCCTTCTAAAAAAAAATGAATTTCCTCATTTTTCATTCTCCGTCCTTAAACATTGACCACATAAACGTTTCTTTGAGTTGAATAATAACCAGAGATCATACATAGCAGAATCAGGCAAGTAGAGTGATATTCTTTGATTTTTACATTCTTATCACGCAAATAGAAGTGTTATATCAGTTTCTTAAACTGTAGGTTGATATTCAAGCTTAATTACTCCTACTAATCGTGTACCAGGAAGAAAACTACGCACTTGATTTTATTTAGGTAATACTTTTGCTTTTTCGCCACGGTTGCTGTTGATGAATTTTCGTGGATTTCCACGCGGCTGTTCTAGCGGGTAGAAATGTCATAAAATTATCATGATAGTGGAATAAAACAGTTCTGCAATTCCCGTACTATTTAATTAATTCATTGACAATGTTTTAATACCATTTTTGTTTTTAGTAAATTGCTATTTCTTCTTTATCCTTCTTTTGTGGTTAATTGAATCGATAATATCGTACCGATCAATAATTGTTTTATGGGTTGTGGTTTCGGTAAGTTGATTCGACACGGGCATTGATTAAGTTTGGTAGCTTACGTACAGTGTCATCTAGGTCACTATAGTCTCGGGTTTCTGTTTACAATTGTAAGATGTCAGTTTTTCGAAATTTAGTCCAGTCCGAGGATTTGCAGCTGTGTATGAAACTTCTGTGTATGTTAATGGTGATCTGAATTCAGAATTTTCCTAGTTACCATGGACTGGCTTTTATTTATGTGAGGAAAATATACGTTTATCTTTGCAATTTAGAGAACATTTCCCTTAATTTCGTTCGAGTTCAATGGAATATGGTCAACACGCTCATGTGCCCTGACACATTATTTTATTACTCGTGCCTGTGGGGTATTCTCAAGTGCCGCGTTTATGCGAGAGGACGACGCACCCTTTCCGATCTCCGAACTGTAATTGAAGAAGGATTTGAAACTTTTCGCGGACAGCTTGACATGCTTCGTCGGACCTACCTCTCCGTTGAGAAACGTTGACATAAATACTTTGGTCAAGATGGACATCAATTTGAAAACTTACAGTTACGTTTTTTCGAATCTCTTTTGTAAGAGTTTCTGTCTTCCTAACTTATGCCGATCTTCAAATCAATTCCAGAAAAAGAAATTCATGGGTATTGAATTGGGGATCCCGTAGGATATTTATTAAAAGCTGGTAAGAAGATCTTGCGGATATAATTTAAAAGAAATTTCGAGGTGAAGCTCAACACGTAGATGAATAGGTCAGCCTGCTTTTAGAGAAATAATTCGGGATAGCTGCAATGAAATTGCTAACAAGTTGATCAAGCTTTAAGCATATAATTAACTCTCTGGGTCTAATCGTGTGGTGAGAACCGCTAAGTAAGGAACACCTTAATTTGTTGGAAAGGGAAAAAAACAACGTTGCATGGCTCCCTTCATATCGATGCAGACAAGCCGAAATACTCATAGGTAAAGCAAACCCTTCAGACTAGATGGCGAAAATACTGCAGATAAGCAGAGGAAAAGCGAAATCCCTACTAAGCCCAATCACTGGACGCGGGGATGTCATATAAAGACAGATACATAGAGGAGTAAATTACGATATGTGTCTTATGCACTCGCCAAGTTCTTGTCAGCACAAGGAGGAAAGTCTTGATATATCACCTAGTGGTAGAACCTTGCTTTAAAGTGGGTAACGCCCAGAAGACTTGCAAATTCTGGAGAGCCTCTATTAGTTTAAGCAAAGAAGAATGTAAAAAAACTAAGAAGGGAATTGGTACTCCCCTTACCTATTATTGGTTGTATTTAAGTTACAATTGATTCTGTAATATTATTATTCAGACGTCAATCTATTCATATATTAAAATGAATCTGATATAATTTCGCTATGTTTATATTGAAAATATGGAATATGTTGGTTAGTTTATGTGATTTTGAGATAAAAAGGGCTTTTCACAAAAATAGGACATGAAAAATTTATATCTTTCATAATGCCTGAGACGAATTTTGAGCAACAATTAACCACCTTTTCATGAGTGAATTTTTTACCTGAAACAGAGTAATTACAACATGCGAGCAATAGTTTCAACTCCTCGACATGCTAGTCTTCGATTTTTGCGAATTTGTGTTTTGCTACGAATAGATCTTGTCTTAATTCAATTTTTAATATATATGTAAAATATTACCGTGCTCCAAAATATAACTATCAATCCCAATCCAAAATACACCGAAAAATAATCTAGATGCCTCAAAGTATGCACAATTAGATCAAAAGAAATGATTGAAGAAAGAGTAGAAAAAACATACACACTGCTAGTATCAATACGCAAGAAACGACTAAGAAAAAGTCTAATAGACCCAACATGAGGTGTTGGAGAGTATTTTTATATAAAGAGTGGATGTAACCTTACCAAAATATTATAGATGCTAGGTAAATTAGCACAAATGGAAAAATCATCGTCCATGGAAAGTAGTCAAAACTAAATATTTTATTGAACAAAAAAACACGTGCTTATGTCTCCTGTTATATGTCTGTATCCAAATAGCATCCAAAGTGACTAAGTTAGAGAAATTAACGTCTAATAAATTTAAAATAGTAAAGAAGAGTCCATGTAAATAGATTCAAGAACTTATTCTTAAAGAAGTTGATGTACGTTTGAAATTTCCATTTATCGTGATGAATTAATGTATTCACCTTGTAACTACTAAATGAGAATATTTTCCGATTCATGCATTCATTCACCCATACAATGTATATTTTAGCAAAAAAAATCAATATAAGAATTACTAATGAATATCAAAGCATGTAGGTGATGTTGTCAAGGACGTATATTAACAATAAATACTGTGATCATCGCTTATTTTTTTACTTTCACTTTATATTATTCAATCGCAGTTTAACATCAATCTACAACAGTACAATTGAACAAACTCGAACAGGTTTGCAAATTTATTAAACTATGAACTAAACAAATGAAAAAATTAACAACCTTTTTCTATTATCCTTTTAGAAAAACGCACTAATTCAACTAAAATTCCTAATAAAGTTTAAAAAGCTTGGTTATCACATTAACTATAAAACTCAGTTTGTAAAAACTCAACTGTCTCACAAGCTTATCTGAAGCTTGTGAGACAAGCGGCCGTGTAAAATAATCTTTACTTGGTTTTATATCGAGGATGAAGTCAGTACGAGTTTTGCTACAGCACGCCAACTAACGGGGTTTGTGAAATATACTTAAAGGTTTAGAGCAAGAGGAAAGTGGTCAATCTTTGGTGAAAAGACAACATTAGAGAACAAACCTCTTCCTGTCTACTCAATAATCCTAGAAAGCAAATCGTGCCCTTTTTATTTTTGGTAGAAGGGTTGCAACTTATTTTACAAATAAGGAAAAAATATTTATAATTTGAAATGGCTTTATTGTTTTTCAAAATAATCTTCACTAGGATAGTTACACTTATGAATGCGTTTGAATCATTCCCTTCCGATTGAGGTACGTATCAACCGCTCCTTCAGGTGGAGAAAAACATTGACCTCGCAATTTATTGTGATCTGCGGCAATAAGAAGAAATCATTGACTGCCAAATCACGACTGTACGGCAGATGACCCATCAATTCGATGTTTCGACTGTTTTGTTTGAACTGATGTATGAGAGCTCGAATTGTCGTGGTGGAGAATGATTCGTCTTCTGCGATTGGTTTCCCAAATTTTTTCGAAAACTTCTGGCAAACAAATGGGAATATTTCATTCAGAATTGACCATTCTAAGTTGCTCTAATGGAACGGTGGCAACATGTTCAGTTATTCCGAAAAAAACAGGTGATCATTTGCTTCGAAGCGCTTCTTGAGCAAACAACTTTTGTTGGATTTGTCTCACCTTGAAAGAACCACACCGTTATTTAGTTTCAAATGTTCATGCAATATTGAATGTATGCGAAAGGAACTAATGCCCAAATATGTCTCAATCTCACGAATTGTCAAATAACAATCTTGCAATATAGGCATACTGTTGTTGGTTTAATCCATGTCTAAAATCGTAGAAAATAATCATCTGAAAATGTTCGCGATTGAATCAAGATAACTGTTTTAAATATCTATAGCACTCGGATAACAGCACGTTTTGAGTACGTCCAGCATACATGTCAAACTTTATGATGGCAATATCAGATTTGACAGTGTTGCCATATTTCAAAGCTTAAATAGCAATCCTCGTTCTATTTCTTTAGTTTCAGCAACAGCTTCTCTCAAAGCCTATTCTCTGCTCGTACGAGCTTTTCTGCCAGGCTTTGATATTAAAATTTCAAAAAAATTTGGACAGTATATGCTTCTTAATTGAAAGTTAATCAAAATTGAGGATTCTTATGGTTCAATACCTTCATTCACTAATTAGAAATAAGCTATCTAAGCTGATATGTCTCGAAAGTGCCACGTAAGCTTAACCGGATGTGAATACTGCAGAACAGTATCCCATCGAATGATCCTCTTAAAAGGATGTTTCCGTAAATCTCAAAAGCATACGGAGCTAAGCGGCGGCCGACATAATTTAGACGCGCAACCACAGGTACTTGTTTTCGCCATTTTCTATGGCTATGTACTAGATCACGATAATAATCTAAAATAAACTCATACATAACTGTCTCTAGTACGGTAATGTAACTTCAAGTTTTGTGACAGCAAGAATTACGTTTCCCATGTGGATATTCGAATATCATTCGACATTTTAAAAAGTAATTAGTCAAATTTATCTGCTCCCATCCGATGTTAATTCCTGTAAATAGAAATATCAGCTATAGAGTTTTGCAGAATAGTGCTAGAAGTTTTACTAAATGAACGCTGCGCGTCTATTTTTTCTAGCGTTTAGCTTCTTCTCACGCAAATCTAAAAATTTGGTTTACCGCCAGCCTCTGAAGACGATAACTTGGTTATAGAAACGCACATCAGGCTGAGTCATTGTGAATGTTGGTGAAGTGATAGTGTTGGTGTAAACAGTGTGTTTAGTATGAATATTACCAACGGTTCCGGAAATTCCAATTTATTATTCTAAGAATGACAAAATAGTATGCAAGCATGTGTGAATACGAAAACTTAGGCTAGTAATATATACGCAATCTACTTTTCCGAATACACCAGAATATCTTGATGAATCTTAATTTAATTTTATCTGTTCAACTGATGATCACAACACAAAAAGAAAGGGAACATAAATATTAACGATTCTCGAAATTATCTCATTTTAAATCAATCTTTATTTGATGTTCTCGAATATTAACTGTTTTATCAGTTTTATAATAACTGTATTCAAAAATTACGAAGCAGAAATGTAGACAATGGAGTTATTAAAATTCAGTGGAGCACGATGTTCTTATTTTATCTCTAAACTGGAGAAAAATAGAAGAGAATAGTGAATAACCCAGCTAGAATATGAGAGCAGAACTTCATCTTTCATTGATTTAGGTCATTTTCACGAACAAACCCAACTTAATATTACTAAAAATGAACATGATATAAGGAGTATAGAATGAGCATGAACTTAATGCTACAATTTCGTGAACAAATAGAAATTTTGGTGTGTAAACGTTCGAAATAAAATATGTTGAGTCATATAATCGATGCAATAAATATACTTAAAACAATTTATTTAATCATTTTGTTCAATCCATCTTATTAGTTTCCTTCGGTCAGTCTAATTCTTTTTCAAGTTTTTATGCCATACTTATGAAACTATTTCACTTTGTCTTCGAAACAGGCTACTGTTTCAGTGATAACTGGCTTAAAACATACAGTTGTCACTAAGTATTCTTCTTCTCATGCTCTCTTCTCATTGAAGGTAGACGACCACGTTTTTGAATGCGTCTCTGTCCCTCGCATCATGAAACAATTATCCGACGCTGAGATTTGTCCATTCTCTTATGTTACGGAGCCAGGATTTCTTCTTCATGCCGATGTCTTTCTTTCCCTCTACTCTGCCCTGCATTATGCTCTGTAGCAGTAGGTATTTGTCATTGCGTGAGTTGTATCTTATATAAGATGTTTTTCTTATCTCAATAATTGTCAATAGCTTGCTTTTGCGACCAATGCGTCTTAATACTTCGTCATCTGAATACAAACTGAGAATATAGATTAAATAGTTGTGGAGAAAGAACGCAGCTTTGGCGAACTTCCTTTTGAATTTCGATGCGACTACTGATTATATCTAGAGAAGTAGCTTAGTAAACACTACATTTCCTCTTTGACCATCGTTATTATTGACTTGATAATGAAATTCTTTTTCTATTATATGTTATTGTAGTAAATGTCCAAGCAAAAAATTCGGAAGTGAGTAGGTGACGTGAAAATAATACTGAGATGCAAAAAAAATTCTCATATAGCCCTGTAAAGTTGCTCAATACCTCTTGTTAGTATTTTCAGTGAATAATCACAATTTATGATAGTTTTCTTCAGAATGTCTCTTTAAGGCGAACGGTTTCCTGGGCATGTACAACGATATAAAAATCAACATATCTCCTAAGCCATGAATTTTATTGAGTACCTCTTTTTTTTTAAATCAATTGAAAAATTTATTTTTGCTATCTTTAGATTGCACCGGTTGTCCCTGTGAAAGTTACGGATTGCTAACCATTGGGCATGAGCCACCCCTGGTTTCCAGCTGATAGTAGTGAAGAATTATTTATTCCGTTTAATACACTACTTAAACATACATAATCCACCATTAAAAATTCATAATCCTCGAGTGTATGATTTAGGAAATGTACTGAAATAAAAGTTCTGATTTCGCAACTTAACTTAGAAACGAGGGGTCGTATAAAAGAAATTTTCTTATGCCACCGCATTATTTTCACGTTATCTACACACTCCCGAATTTTTTGCATCAAGTCCTGGAACACTATGTATACAGAGCTGTAAAGCAGAAGCTTGTTTATCTGTGTGTGAATTAGAACAGTCTTTACCATCTAGTTCATGAGCGTGATTGTCGTGGTACTGTGGCAACCAAATACCAAAGTTTACTCTTTTTAATATATATTCGTAGCATTCGAATACTTATGTATGTAGTCATCAATGGGGACTGGTCATTGTACAATATAAAAATATGTATGTATATTGTATCAAAATATTAATTCTTGTAAGTAATTTTCTAATATTGTTATACTCCAATTGAATGTATATATTTTATATTTTTGCATCGAACTTTGACTATATTTTCAGTTGATGGTGTATTCGAAAGCTTAGAATATATATTGAAAATAGTACTTCCTGGAGTTTGAATGCCACAATTCCACAACAATCACAGTCATTCAACTTCTTATCTATATTTTCCCTAGATTGTAGTATTACCAAACCGTAGAACATTTGAAACAATTTATTATAAAATGTATATAAACAAACACTGAAGGATAATCAATAATTTTGAACCTCAATGACAGGGTTTACGAAATTGATAAAAACAATAGTACTCAGTATCGTGTACCCACATTAATATTCATTCAATTAATTTCTTGAAGTTGTATGCTTCTGAATATGGCGAGTAAGGGATATGGATAAACTTTTTTGAGTCAAAAACTCGGGAATCAATTTACTCGTGACGCATCGTATCCAAATAATGAAGAAGATAGATGTTAACTAAGGTTTTTTTCTACCAAAAGGAGACTTTAAATAATTCTCCGAAGGGCTCTCGTATAATCTACGAGCTGGTTTTTCATACATTTTCAAGTCGAGGAACGTCCTCACGGTGATTCTTCTTTCACTGACTCATAATTGTCATATTATTATCAGCAACTGACTCATATCAATTTCTAAATCATTCATACCAGTTGTAAACAGTTTCTAAATTATTTCTTTATCACTATAGATAGGTTGTAGCATTGAGTGAACTTCTTTGGAACTTTTTTAATTTGAAATAAAGCTTAATGTTACGTTAAAACAAAACACTGTAATGAACGATAATCAAATCACCGTATTTTTCATTACACCTCGTAGAATCACGAGAATAATAATGTTTTTGTCGTATTAATAGTTTCTATTTTTTAACTCTAATATTTTGTTTGTTCAAATTTGATAACATTTTTATTATTAACGTTCTGATGAAATTGGGTCACGTCAAAGGCATCCACTTTACATTATTTTGAAAAGGTCAAATAATATTGTGTAAAAACAATGTCTTCTCAGTTTCTGTGGAACGGATAAGGATTACTTAGGTAATTATTCAGTGCTTGGTATTGAACGACAATTAGCCAATCGGAAGTGAAAGGTTTTCATACATCCAATTAAAATTCGCGAGATATTATAATAATTATGCTCATAATCTGGAACTAATGTTATCAGAGAGATATTTTCAAGTGTCTCAGTGATAAATGAGAGAGAGCAGAACTGATTTGTGTTATAGTTAGAGGCACGCAAGATTTGAAATAAATGAGAAAACGAACAAAGATTTTCATATGAAAGATCTTTTTACAATTATAAAGTCACTTGTGATATCGTCTAATTAGCAACCACTCCAACACAGCCGTTTTGAAATTGTGGTCGTGGATATTTCTTTGAATAAAGTAATACGAGATAGTCACTGGATGCTAGAGGATTATTAAGTTGATCCCAACCATCTAATCAGATCTAAATGATGTCTTTAATTATCTTTTTTGTTTTGATTTGCACGTTGGAGCTTTCTTGATGTTCTCTAGTACGTCTGTTATTCCTCTTGACCGACGAATCCTCAAAACACCGAATATATGATTTTTTTATTTTGTTGTAAAGTAGGTGGCCCAAGTATCATCGCCTTTTTGTCATACCACAAAAAGGATAGAGAAAGCAGTGCCACATTGTTTTTTCAGCTTGAATATTTCATCACAATTTTTTCTTCATTGTGCACATTAGTGCAGCCACCTTAGAATATCCTAAGGTTTTTCTTACCATACCATGTTTGTCAAGTTTTCCCTGTATACTGCTTAGATTTCACTATAAATATCCATCGCTTCTATGCTTTTAGCAGAAAGAAAATGGATAACAAATCGTACTTCGAAGACGGAGCATTTCAAACCGTTAAAAAGAACGGCACGTATCAATATACGAGGGTTGCTACTTAAGTTTTGACATAGACAAATAGAAACAAATATTTATAATTGGATATGGTTTTACTGAATAAAAACATTCTCGATGTATTCCATGTAATCAAAAAATGCTTATACAAACAACATTTAGGTATTGATTCGTTCGATGTACTTCTGTTAGATGTTTTGGCAGGCATCTATAACGAATAATAATATAATAATTTTCATGTAGATTGGACATTTAAGTTGAATTTTATTGAATTGAATTTATTAAACTGACGTACTGAAAGGAAAAGATTCATTTTCATAAGGTGTTATATCATCATAAACATAAACAATGTAGTTTAATTTATCCTATGTATTCCATTTCCCAATTTAATAGTTGTTAAGACATTGTTTTGGAAAAGTGTGATTTTATTAATATTTTTTTTTCTTGCTTCTTTTTTCTTTAATTTACTATCTACACTCACTTAGAAGCAACACGTGAATAGAATAAAAAAATTATTAAGAATTTTTTTGTATTTTTTGTGGAAGCTGTTCGAAATGACATTTTGTCAATCCAGAGCAAGAAAAGCTAGAGACTAGATAAAAAACAAAAGCGTCAACAAGATAATAAAACGAATTAAATGTTTTACTGCATGTTACTAAACATATGAAATATTTCAAAAATAGCAAGAGATTAGTTACGAATCGATTCAAAAAATCCTCTCATGCAACCACATACATTTATTGGGTGTATTCGGAATTGTCGCAACCACTCAATTAAGAACATTCAATTTTGAATATTTGTAGTGGTAACTTAGACAATTATAAAACTTTTCTTCTTGGAGAAAATACACAAACGGGAGTAAATCATTCGAGGACTATATTCATGCTTGTATAGAGATTATGGGAAATTATTTCGAAGGGCTAGAAGAAATATGGAAAGTTGAAAATAACAATTTATTTATTTAATATCTACCTTCATAATTTTTGTGTGTAAAAAATAATTGCAAATAGTGAATAGTCACTATTGAGTATAAGTATAGGGAATACACAGGAAAAATTAAACTGCATTAACTATAATGACTCCATTAAGATCAATACAATAGTGCATGCGTTTGAGGCAATTGTCGACGCATTTTTTCCATTCCTATTCAAAATCATGTAATTTGAACGCATAAACCGCTTCTTCAGTTCTAGAAATATGTTCACCTCGCAATTTATTTAGGATCTGCGGCAATAAGAAGAAATTATTGGCGGCCAAACAAACACTGAACTGCGGAACAATCCGATATTCAAAGACGTTTTTGTTTCAGCTTTCAACAGTCTTAGAGCTCGCATTGTCGTGGCGGAGAATGGTTCGTGTTCTGCGATTTGTTTTTCTAATTTTTTCAAGCCGTTCGCCAAGCAAACGGTAGTAGTGTATCAGTCAGAATTGTCCATTTTCGTTGCTCCAATGGAGCGGTAGTAACATGTCCAGTTATTCCAAAAAACAGGCCACCATTTACTTCGAAGTGATTCATGCGCGAACAAATTTTGTTGGATTTGGTTCATCTTGCTAGACCCATAAGGTCGATTGTCTAGTTTAGTAGTTCCATGAACGATCTAAAAAACGTCATATGAAGGTCCGCGAAAATTTTGTAATATCAGTTATGCATAGCACCGTTGTTTCCTGGCACAACAGTTGATTTTGAACGACCATCATGAAATTCATCCTGTAACGAAGTAAGACCACGATTGATTTCGGAAAAATAGTGAAATTCAGTGGCTCGACATACTGCTGTTGGTTTAATTCACATCGAGAGTCTTAGAAAATCATCGAGCGAAAATGTTTCTTTTTGACTAAGATCAAGTATCTCTAAACAATGCGAGTAGTACTCCTATGACAACACGATTTGAGTACGTCATTCAAAGTGTTAAATGTTATGAGGCAATGCTAGATTTGACATATTCACATCAGTGTTGTCATTCTTTAAAACTTAAGTAGCAGTCTTCGTAAAATGTCGTACTTGTATGGCGTCTGTGTATTCCAAAACATATGCTACACGATAAATCGATGTAAACCCAGTTTTTCAAGACGATACATACTCAAGAACATATCTTGTATATCACATTTTTTTATTTCTCAATTTACAATTCACTATCCAGAAAAAATATTCCTAAAACTCTTCCGTGAATACTATTTTTATTTATTTTAAACTGGATATAGTTATAACGTTTGACTTTATAAATGCATCGTTCAAATTCCAACTTTATATCCAAAATTATTGCGAAATGCATTAAATTTATGATGTCATTGCCTCAAAAATTGTCTATAACACCGAATACAAGAAATAAAAGAAAAAACCAGCAATGTTAACTTGAAATTTCTAGTTAATCAACAGGTTTCGTTGTCGATGCCGCATTCTTAGTTGTAAGGGAGTAACACGAACGGGAACTGAATAATGAATCATTGAAAAGTATACATACTGATTCAAACCGGACGTTATCCGTACGCTAATAGAAAAAAATCGATTTGCCTCAAATATTTGTGTGGCAACAGCGGTAAATAACGCAATTAAGCATCGTGTTTTGGTAATTTTCGCGTGATTATCAAATGTCAGGGTAAATTTAAGTGATAAATATTCACTTGTTACAACAAAGCAAAACACGGAGGCAAACTAACAGAATATTAAATGTGATATAAAAGTTGTGATTTCAATATCATAAGGGTTGGCGTAAAGATTGTAGGCGTAGAAGAGAATATTAATGTTCAATCAACTAGAGTACTTGAATGTTCAAATCTCATATTTAGCTAAATTAATCGTTATTTAGTAAGTTTCAATATGAAGAACAGGAAAACATGTTGGTGAAAAGCATTGTTACTTATCGCTACCAACGTAAGCGTGAAAAGGGAAAACATAATATAATAGGCGAAGATCTGAACGCTGGAAATGTAGTATTCAAATTAGTCAAGATATTTAAGGTAGTTCGCCCAGGAAAACCGGGATACCCAGTTATAAAGTCGTTTAAACTAGTTATTTGACATCCTAAAACTCCTCGCAAAACTCACATATAATTCAATGTGAGCAACTTTAAAAATCAAAAGTAAAAAAAAACGATTTTCTGCACATTTTTTGCAAATACCTCGTTTCCTATGGGTTATACGCTATTTCTATTTATTATATTTATTATCAATATTATAGAGCAATAAATTCTTCACAATTTTTGTTTCAAAAATTTTTTCAAACGTTGTTTCTGAGATAGAGGGCAGAGCGCGCGCAGTTAGAATCCCATTTGAAATCAACTGGTAGTCCCGATCAATTTAATTCTGGTACATGGACTGATATGGTTATAGAACAAAGTCTCATGAAGTCGATGAAAACAGAAGGAGGATTATCTCGTGGTCTAAAAGTATTTTGCGCAAGTGGAAAATTCCTGTAATATTTCCTTAGACTCGACAGAACAACACGTATATACACGTAGATTCAAGAATTAAAAGAGATAATAAAGACGTAAAGATGAGAGTTGAATGGTTTAAACTTCATGATCCTCTTCCAAATACCACACATATCATCGGCTTCTGGGATGGTTAGGTTAGTGAGCATATCAACTTTTACAAAGAAATCGGATTAGGATCTATGACTAAAATTACTGGTTTACAATTTCACGAAAATTGAAACCCTCTGATAAGGTATTACCACTTTCAATTGTTGAAATATCAGTCAAAATATAAATTTGGTTGATCCACTATTATTATTCCAAAGAATAACAGTCGCACTATTTTACAAAGATGGTATGATGAGGAAAACCACAAAATCATCAATGTATGACAATATGTTCCCTATCGACTTTCTTCTCGATGAGAATAATGTGACATTTATTATTGATGGTGGATGTCTCTTACATCGAGTCGATGGAGTAAAGAAGATACTTTTCCAATTATATTAGACAAATACATTAAGTAGTGATAAACTCATTAAAAATCGGAGATTACTCTTGTATTTGATGGATAATCAGATTACAGCAAAAACATAAAAGCAATAGAGCAGCAGAAAAAAACTACTGCACTTTCAAAAACAAACGACGAAGCCATGGTTGTACCAATTAGCCAAGAAAATTTCCTTTCAAACCGCAATGGTAAAATAAAGCTAATCACTAAGCTTATTGAAAAATTACAAGCTGTAAATATCAATACAAAACAGGCCAGAGATGATGCGGATATTCTTATCATTGAGACAGCGATTGAAGAATCAAAACATAAAGCAAACCTTATTAGCAGTTTATGATGTTCCAAAATCTGTGGACAGTATCGATCATTTCTGCTATGCACAATACGCCAAGTTAACAACGCTCAATAAACCTGTGCAGTTAACAAGTCTCCCACCAACAAGCGGGGCTGCTCACCAATATTTCAATCGTGTTTATTAACAAGCTCAAACTTGGTTAGAGCATGATGTACGTGATAATTGAAGAAAATTATTGTGAAAATATAAAAAATAAATCAATAAAATTGAAATCAAGACGTAACGTTCTTACACAGTTTCCTATATAGTGTATACTCGGGTTACCCGTCTTAAATGTGGGCTAACAAAATTTCTAAAATACCGATGTTAAGCAACCATTTTTTTTTTCTAGAACTAGAAAGTTCAAACTTCCATCTGATGCTTACCTGGTCAAGTAACTGGCTGGAGACTAAGATTGCTATATCATTACGTTTACCAATTTGAATACCACATTTTTCAATAATATGTCCATTAACCGATCAGGTGTCATTTTCAGCGGTCATGTATATGACTATAAGAAATATCTTTAATGATTTAATTTCCATATTCATCTGTTTTTGCTTATTTTTCAGTAATTTCCTTCATCACAACATTGTTCATTTGAGTAAAACTTTCTTTTTCAGATGACATATGCTAACTGTTTGTGATACATAACCAAATACACCATCCACGATTTAAAAAAAAAACGAGAGCACTTGATCCAAACATGTACAAATTTGTAGTATTTTCTGTAATTATAACATGCGTTACCGGAATCCACGATAGCTGGCAGTCTTATCAACAAGATATCTATCAATCACCTTCAGATGTGTATGGGGAAGGGTAAGTTTGTACATTAGGAAATGAATCTGATCAATCAGCGAATAGGGATAATATCTTTGTAACTAACAACACATTTTAGATTTTTCTTCACAATATGATAATAAACCGCATCTCGTTTGTAGCCGTTTTCCTCGTGAAATTAGTTACCTTAGTTATGTATACCGATAAATAAATATTTTCTAACATTAACTGAAAGATAAGATAGATTGCAGAAATTTTGAATCGGTATCAAGAATATCGGCATCAAAGAACCAATTTGATGATTTACTTGGCCCTAAATGTTAAATTTTGATCAAAAATAGCGACCATCCTCATTCTGAACGATTTTGGTTCTTCAAATGATGTCATTCAAAAGCACGAATTGAATTTACGAATTTCACGCAAAAACAATCAAAATTGAGATGTGCCTCCAATCAATAGTGAAAATACAAATTTTCCAGATCCACAAAAGAAACCTTTAAGGGGAAGAAATTATGCACGTGTCAATACCCGATACACTTGCCAACGCTTTTGTTCATGTGTATCGCCAGTCTTTATCTCAATGAATTAGCTCGAAGGCGTTCGTTGCCTTGATCTTGACTTTCATTAGCACGCGTGATTGCAGCCTGATTTCTCAAATTTTCATTGTCCGTCAAAATATAAATTTTACAGGCCCCCACATGATTGCATACTCAAAAATTCCTTAAATCTAGAGAAATAATCTAGATACCAATTGCAGCACCATCTGCCGAGCTGATTTGGGAATCTAAATCTTCCGGGGCGCCACGCAAACAAAAAAATTATTCAAATCAGTTGAGTGGTTTAGGAGTTTAGTCACATACATACGTACAGTAGAATTGTATCAATAAAGATATGGAAGATTGAAGGTACTTGTTTTCGAGAAATACGTCACTAAATTAGATTGATATTTTTCAGATTTTCAGACTAACTGCATATTTTACACATACTTTTCTACACACCTTTCTTAGTTGTTTGTTTGTTTTTGTGCTAGTGAATACGCAATCACTAGGCACAATTTTGATTTGAATTTCGGGGTAAACATCTCAAATCATTTTCAAAAATTCAAACGCTCACTTAAAAGTAATGTATTTTTAGTTCTAATATTTTATTTTGATTAACAAAGCTCACTGTAGTCACAATAATAGATAAACACTGTAATTTCTACTTGAAAATGAAGATTTTTTGCACAAATACATACTTATGAGGCTTGACAGTGAAATATTCACATTAAATACTCAATATATAACGTATGATTAGGTTTAATTTTCCTTTGATAACTTTTTTCAATTGAATTCCTTTGACTACGAAGAAAATATTCTACAATAAACAGTAATTGCATACATTGAAGCTTTTTCATGTCAGACTGCCAAAAATGTTGTTATACGCGGGCTGTTATCAAATTTGAATCCAGTTTCTAGTGAACATTGAATATTTTTTCTGTAGTTTTAATTGAACGCCGAATTAAATTCAATTAACTTTTGCTAGACTATGGTACAGATGTTCACTTATTACGAGGGACGTTTTTTTTTTCATCCTCCGATAAGCTGTTAATAAAAGACAAGTTCATATAAAACAATAATTTTATTATCCAAAAGTTTGGTATACGGTTACTTTTCGACATAATCACCGAAGAGATTGAGACATTTGTCATATCTGAGGACAAGCTTTTCAATACCCTCTTCAAAGAAAGTTGCCGCCAATGTTTCCTAACAGTTTAGCAACAATAGAGTACGAAACAGACCTTGAAACTTCTTGAAATTCCGTGGAAAAACCAGTAATGGTGGATCTGCGGTTTTCTTCAACCATTCTGTCAACTAGTTGAATCAAGTCATCTGAAACGACAGAGTCTTTGGCCCCCTTCATTATCCACATCATTACGGCCATATTTGAATTTTCGACACCATTCACCCACAACACCATCACTCATTTTCCGATGGATTTCTGGAGCTCTATTGCCTTCAGCCTGTAGAAAACGAATCACATTTCGCAATTCACACTTGGCAAGAGAATCAATAATGACAGACATGTTTACGTGGCTGTAACATAACGCCGACTGACGCCTGAATGTCAATAATTGTAGAGTGTGTAGTACGAGAGCTTAGCAGTCACCTACAGCGCATGCCCGCTTTCTTCTGCCCGCATGGCATCTGCACGGAGCTATCGGATGTTGACAAAAATCGACCCTCGTATTAATACATTTGTCTGTATAAAGTTGATAAATAATAGATTGAAATTCAGTCCCTGGATTGATTTTAACACATCAATTTGATTGCTAATTGATCTTCCTTTTTTGTCCTCTTCGTCCAAGTATTTGATTGGTTTTGTACAATTCTAACTAGCTTACGAAATTTATATTTATTCTAAAATTTTACGAACCAACTTGAGAGTTAATATATTCATAGAGGGTGGCTCACAAAATTTTTCAATAGAAAAGACTCATAATTATTCAACTTTTTAAATTTTGTTGCATGAATTTAGAAGCGTCCTGATTAAAAAGGTTAGATTTGATTTGAAAATATTTAAGACATACTCATATGTCGAATTTTGCTGGTCTAAAGCAATTTCAATGTGTTGAAATAAAGTAACGATTTTTCAGTTACCAGCATGGCGTCGTACCAGGAAGCGACCAGTGCCAAATATATAAAGTTGGATTTACGCAGGACCTTTACTTCCAATATATCCAGTATAAAACGGTTATACCAGATATGAAACAGTTCACATTATGTTTCTGGTCTAAATTTTATAATCACAGTAATGACCATCCACTTTTCTCGTATGCAGGTGAGTCGAACTATTATTTTCCGCATGAAAATTAATTGAATAATAAAAAGGATATGATAATTCATTCGGCTCGTTATTACGGAAATAGATTTGAGAAAGTTCTAACGGAACATGCACACCAAATTTTATTACCAATAATAATATCAACGTGTACATGGAACTACCATTCAATCCGTTCTTTAGCTTTGAAATTTATAGTTAAATAATTAAAATGCTGGTATTTATTATGATACTTACATATTTCCGGTTATTTAAGCGGAACTTTAATGTTAACGGAGTGAGAAGAGCTTATTTCCAATTTCAATTCAGAAGCTTCTAATAAATTTTAGTTTAGGAGGGTTGCTACTTAAGTTTTCAGATGTAAAAACAGAAACAAATATTTATAAACGGATACGGCTTTATTTTTTTCTCCAAATATTCTCCATTGAGATCAACACAGATTTGCAAGCGTTTAAATCAATTGTCGAAGAATGTTTTTTATACATGATCACAATTTCAAACCAGAATAAGTGATAAAGAAAACTGAGAACATAAACGTGTACCAAGCATATATAGATCTAGCAAAAGGTTTTGATCGAATACCAAGATAAATAGTGAGAGAATCTTCTCACACAATAAAAATATACTACAGAAATTTAACCAAGTCATAGTATAAAGAATGATTTTCACAGTATAAAAAATATCCTCCAAGTTGTCTGGAAGTGAAGATAGAAATAGCAAGAGTTGTAACATGTTTAACCATCACTTGAAATACCTCTTCTTTATATTCATTATTTTTAACTTTTGTCTCGTTATCAATCTTATTATTTCATTCCTACATTAATAACTAAGATATTGAATTTATCCATCCATTTTACCTTATCTAATTTCATTCCTACAGTTTGTACTTAAGTATAGACGGTCTCATGTTTTCTTTTGATAGGTGTTTCAATATTTGATGTTATCGTTTATATATCATGATATATAAGAATCATCAATCAAATCAAAAGCAATTATCTATCATCACATCACATTGTTATCTAGAAGCTGCCAACACCAAACTTCTTGAAGCGTGTTTAAGTAAAAGCCCATATTGAAGCGAATCACACCTCAATATCAAAATTGATTGTTTCGAGCAAAGTGCTAGATCGAATTCTTGCGTTTAAAATGAGTTAAGCCTAATGAAGATTTCATACATTAGGGATTCTGCAGAGAAGTTATTAGATTAGATTAGATTAAAACCTAACCTAACCATCCATAACCTCGTGTTACCATATCGACTTTTGGATAAATGGTTGAAGATAGTTTTCTCCCATAAAACGCCGATCATTAAATAGAGAAAATGTTAGTACAGATGCTCTTACTTTGTATCCACCAAATCGGCTTACAAAACGTAGATAAGGAACCCATCATTAGTAATTGTACAGAATCTTGTCTTTGACAATTATTTTTGTTTCTAAATCCTCTATAAGTTGCTTCTTTGTATAATGGTCTTCTAAATATAAATCTTGTTCAAGTAGATATATGTATCGAAGAATATTTGGTTGGAATTTCCCAAATTTGTCTTGAATTATACGATGTGTTGTCTAACACAATTACACTGTTTGTTTGTAGGGCTAGTACCAGTTTTTCATTGAACCAAAACTCGAAAAGAGTCCCTTCACTGTATACGCAATTGCGTTTACCTCTTGAATGGGGTGCTTTTGTTTTACACATCCAGCTATTATTTGGAACATAGTATCGTAGCTATCAAACCTTGTTTCATCTAAAAAAATTCTTTCTTTTTGTCATTGTTAGATGGGTGTTGTCTGAAAAGTATTCGTTCAAAAATTGATTCCTGGATAGCCAGTTTTATGGACATTCCTCGACTACAAACTCGTTCAAATCAATTTTTGAGCATCAGTTGATAGATTTTGAGGTATCTTTTCAACTGTTTGGCCTCTCTCTATGCTAGGCTCTAAGCCGAGGTTGCCACATACTTCATTATTCACAAAACTTTTATTTAAGTATAAATAAACCACTGACTGTGAACCGAAAAAACTACTAAAAGTTTCATTTAGGTATTCCAAGGGATTAATTTTTTGTTGTTATTTATCTATACTTTTAAATGATTGACTGATTCAGAAATTTGAATAATACGGACCTGGACGAATTGTTCACAATTCAATTTGTAGTGAAGCGTCTGTTATTTCTTTTTATGAAGATAATTTTCTGGCTATTTGATGACCGGCATTATACATAATATACTTATTGCCAAAGAGAACTTGAGAATATTTTCTGCACGATAAGTACTAAGAATATTCACTGATGCATACAAGCAAACTCGAAAGGATAATAGCAATCGCCTTTCAACGCAACCAAGAACATTTTTTAGTTAGATCAGTAAACATGGATAAGTCAAGGATTCATAATTATGAAAAGGAGAGACCAAATTATGAAGTGAGGATAGTATTCGATGTCTCGATCTGCTTACTTTCAACTCACTACCATCCAAATAATTGAAGATACCTACAACCCACTGGAACCGTCTTTGTTTGCTTCGTGTAACCTATAGAATGGAATCTTTCCACTACCGTTCCAAAAGTGACTTGATGGAATATCACTAACGAGAAAAATTATTTATAATAAAATTCTGAGAAAAGTTAAATATTGGTACAGACCCTTATACATTATGATAGGAAACTAAAAGTTGATAGTCAATATTTGAAACAACAAATATCAAAATTGATGTTTCATATTATTCTAAAACGCTGTTGTATACTTCACTGGTCTAAATTAAATTGATTATTCGGCAATAAACTTCTGCGTCAACATTTCTGTAAAAAACGGCAAAACCTAGGAACATGAAACCTCACTTAAAGTTGACCTAATTTTCCAACTAGAGCTCAAAAATGTGTCCACATATGAGGATTTTCATTCAAAAAACCGTATGTTTGTATAACCATTTTTAGCATCTGTGGTTGGAAATAATTTTAGATGGCAACAAAAATTGATAGTCAGACGGTAAAAAGAAAAACATTGAAAAATATAAACCCTTTCCCACTGGAAATAGTATAAATATTTCGTCATCATTTCAATAGGTTCACATTGGAAGTGAAACTGTTTCTGGCACCTTTTGAAATTTGAAAAATGCCTGTTTCATGTATTCATTGACGTGACTGTATCTATCGTAAATGAATGTATCGTAAACGTTTATGCTTTATCATCATAAGGAATACATTATTACTCAATAAACCCAGATGTTAGTGAATAATCAATTCCGGTTCTGCTGGTTGATAATTAGAAAGGTTTCTTTTTGCTTGGATACCCTTTATAAGTAATTTTATTTCAAAGTGAGTAGTTGTTTTCCATCTAGAACTCTATCAAAATTACATTATTGCATTCTTATATTAATTAATAAGAAATGTAAATCGTACTTTGCTTATGATAATTATTAAATCGGCCTATGTAATTTATATTATAGTAGATTGCTTTCAAAATGTTTCACAATCAAAAAAATTAATTGAATTGGGTAAATTATTACATCTCACTACATCTATGAATGAATGAAATCTATTATTTATTAATTTTTTTTTATAATTAAAAAATATAATTCATCGTGTGACCATGTTTGCTTCTACTGATTTTCCCAATTACTCCTCTTAATATGAGCCTCAGTTGACTTATATATTGATGATTATATATTCTCATGGGAGTTGTAGTCACAGTCTTATCGATTAATAAGTCCATTGTCTTCTCCTCGTAATCCCATTCTTGCTATGTGATCTACTTTTTTCTATAATATCTCATCATACCTTCTTGTTTCTCAATTTTTCTATTCATTCCTTCAAATCCCAATCAACTTAGTGTTCTTATCTTATTTATGTTGCTCTAGCAGCAACTGGCTTCAATTCTGTTATTTTTCTCAGTGTTTTCTCTTCACTTTTTTGTAAACGCTTTTGTGAATTTCACTATGTCTTCCCCATTACTCCTCCTCCCCATTCGATTATTGAATCTTTCTCATAATTTCTCTCCTTATACCCAAATTTATCCTGATTGTATTCTCTGGTAATTAAAATTCTGATCCTGAAACTGAAACCTGCAAGCTGCTTAAAATATTTTTCTCTAATCTCGAGTATTTCTGCTGGAACTCTACTTCTGGATTTATAAATTGTATCAGTTTTTCCTTGATTTACAGCCAGCTCCCTCTTTTCAAGTTAAATTTTAGTTCAGTTTATCAATTATTATCATTGATATTATAGATTTATTCCAAACCAGTGCTCTAATGATCCGTCTAATGCTATGATTTTCTTTTAATTCATCGTAATGTGTCTGGGTCTTCTCATTTGGTACTCCAATGTTTCTGAGGCCTTTTCCAATTGTTTCCTTATATCCTATATAGTAATACTCGTATAACCGTGATGTAAATTGGGTCCAGAGATCACATGATTGTAGTGAAATTTTTCAATTTTTGATAAGGTTAGATCATTAAATGACTTGAGTACGTTCATTACTTGAAATGTTGAAAGAGGTTAATCGGTCGAATCATTTGATCCATCCATCGCAACTAATATATATTCCTTATCAATAACAAAATACTGTACTTCACGCAATGAAAAGATAATTGTCATAAGTAGCCAAGCCTGGACTCTAGGAAGGATTTTTATTAATTCCTTGAGCATACCAAAACCGTCAGCTTCTTCGATAGGAAAAATAGACGGGCTCTCCTTAGTCAAAGTTGGGGAACCAGAGTTACCCAAATGCTGAAAAATGTTGTTTTGATAACAGAACTTCCACTAGCTGTTTATTTTCCGTATCTAACGATAACAGCGTATTTTCACGTACAAAACTGACCTAGAAAGGATTTTCTTAAGGGAGCTTGCGAGCTTCGATAGTTGATAGCGTCCATGTTGTTGAAGCTACATCTGTCAAAATGACTGTCCCCTAACCAAATTATCATTAACATTAAATGATATGTGAGATTATAAATATTGTTTTATTAAAACGGTTCACGTTTAGTAAATAATCAAAAGACACTTATGCGTCACTAAAATCTGTCGAAATAATTCTGTTGTCTATTGGAGTGTACAGTAGAATTCTGAGCAGCAACGTGATAATGGGGACTAAAAAATATAGGGGAACAGAAATAGGAGAAGAAAATTAAACAGTTGATGTCATATATACCATGAATAAGTTGATCAAAAAATAGTATGTGTACAACATTAGAATGCAAATGCTCTTCATTGACTTCAAATAAGCATTTGAGAGTCTAAAAAAAAGGCAATTATAAAAGAATTAGAAAAAGATAAAATACTGCAAAAGTTATCACCATTGGTGAAGATGACGATGATACATTCTAGGGGAATAGAACTAAGAAAATTTTTCGATATATTTGATGTATGATATATATTTCACAAACGAGATTCATCACGGATGTTTGTGCTTCCATCTTGGAATATATCGACCAAACACTTACTAATAATACTTGGTTTGTGTACGATATAGATTGAGGTTCCCAAAGCTAACTTCTTTTCATCTCATGATTTATTTTTCAGACATGTCTTTAATTTGTATAACTAAAAATGGATACCCAAGGTTATAAGGTTTTTTCCAACCTGAGCAATAATCATATACCTATTTCTGTTGCGGTGTGCTACTTGTAATTAAAATAGATTTTTTAAAAATAAAACAAATAATGTTTGCTACGTTGATTTTATGTAGTGAAAATTTCGGAAGAGGACTTACTATTCCTATATTGGATTTACAATTGAAAATCTCGAAACTTGGCATAATAAGTTCAGGTAATCAATGAAAGGAAAGATATCCCCCAAAGAGAAAACTATTCTATGTCAAATGCACCATCCACTTCACAAGCAGAACTTAATATGATAGAAAATCTATTTATACAGAGTGTGACTTCTTTAACAATCGCATCTGTTGACTTCTAATAAAAGTATGTTTTTTTAATTTATCTTTGAAAGTTTGTTAAAAGAACAGATAAAGACAGATAATTGCAGTAAATAGCATTTTAACACTGTCAGTATTTCCCATTGTGCAGTATTTTAGACTTTTTTGAACTCAAAATGAAAAGGGACCATCCACTTGTATGACATGGAATACCAATTTTGTCAAGTAATCCTTTTACATCATGACAAAAACAGAATCCATCTTCCTTTCGGAAGAAACAAAAAAATTCTTGATGACGTTATCTTTGATGCTATCAGCTTCATATTACTTTTTAATGAGTTTGAGTCTCTTATTGAGTCATTTATATATTCAGAGTTAATAAAGTGTTGTTACTATACAAATAAACTGTGATTGATGGCTTCTTCGGAAGAGTAATTGATTTTCCAACTCAGATGTAGAAGGTACTGGATTTTGTTCTCTATATGATATTAGAACGGATGTCAATCGTTGATTAGAATGTTTTCTCTAATCTTCATCTTTGAGTGGATACTCAATGCAAAATAACAGTCTATGTGATTTTTCAATGAGTTTTCTACAAATTATGGGTACTGCACCTCGGTATGAACCTACAATAAAAGGTAACGTACTGTTATTGTGAAATTATTAATACAATGGAAAAAGATAATATGAACTCCCCCCCCCCACAAAATGTATGTGCAAGAGTTCTATGACATTTGTAGAGCTCATTTTTTGTCTTGATTAGGTGAATCATACTTTTTGTCATCTACTTTCATAAAGTTGTCGTAAATATGACAGAACGAGTCATCTATAACTTCTTGAAGCTATTCTGTATTCTGATATAGCGAAATAAAGAAGACATGTTATTTCACTGTAATATGTAAACACAAAATGTGGTCCTCAACACTACACTCGCCCTATTACCTCTCTTTCGATAGCACTAGCGCGTAACGACTGATATTAATTGAGAATGAAAATCAAAATAGTAAAATCGCTAGAGCTTCTTAAAAAAAACTATTTCGATTTGTAATATCACTTTTTTTATATATTTGCCTATATAGGAGTGTTATAAGGGACTATTTTTAAATATAAATGGCTACAAAATAAACACCACACTGTATATGAGTAACTATGCAATAAATGATTATCCATTTGGCATAGTAATACAAATGTTGTAGGGTTTTCAAACAAATGTCAACGGAAATGTTGGACGAACATTTGTATACGGGGTGAACTAATGAAAAAGCTTGATTTATTAAAAGTCCTATGTTTATAAATGATGAGTACTACATACTTTTGAAAATAATTGATAAATAGATTTTTCATAATTGATTCGAGATCATTTATTTTTAGTTGACGGTCAACCGAGAGCAATTTATTCATGGATATCAAACACGGAAAGATCCAGTTATTTCAGCCTTTCTGTCGAAGGACATACTTTCTATAGACTTAATTATCCACTTCGCTTGAACCGATGGTATCACACATGCCAAAGTTGGAACGGAAAAACCGGAGAATGGCAAATATGGGTCAACGCAGAAAGAGTGGGACGAGGCTTTCACAATAGAGTGAGTAAATTACTTTCTGTGGCCTATTTTGCGGAATAACATTTGTGTGTATATCAATTGACTGAACATTCATTTGAAGATACTTTCGGAAATTAGAACTCTTACTATTCAGTGTGTATAAAACATTATGTCGCCTGAAAAAATTATATATTTCCTGTCATTCAATTTATATTCTGAGAATATATTAATAAATTTTTTATATAAATATATAATTTCCAACAAATATACTAACTGTCATTCAAAGTAATACATTCAGGAAAAATTAACTTCGTGGATTACGTGTTTTTTGTGATATTCCATTGTTTATCGAACCAATTAGGTTTTGAATAACTCTTCTTGTAGATATTACTGAAGCTATTGGTTGTGAAATGAATTATTTAAAAATAAAACTAGCTTATACCCGCGGCTTCGCTCGCATCGAATCCATTAAATAAGTATCAGAAATCATTATAATAGAAAAGAATGAACTCGGTAGCTATATTAGAACCTGAGATATAGATCTTTGAATGGAGAAAAATTGCCAAAAACCTACAAAAATCCATAACTCCACATTGAATGTCCGCGCCTAGCTCTCCAACTCAAGCGATTTAAGTGTTCAAAAACTCAAAAGAAAGAGGATGTTTCAGCGAGTGTTCTTAAATCAAAACGAAGTCTTTATCTTGAATAGAACCTGAGATATTGAGGATAGAACGTGTGTATGTGAAAAACTCCCATAAGTAATGTACAGGGGGAAATCGCATTTGAGTATAACTTGAGAATGGTGAAAATTAGATGAAATCCGATGGTTGATGGCTGATCTGTGCATCAATACCTTTCATTGAAAAAAAAAATTAAGCAAATCAGTTGTGTAGAACGCCTGAACGGACTCGGAATGGAAATGATCAATTTTTTTAATATATAAGATTATTAAGAGTCTTAGTTCCGATTTTGAATAGCCACACATCGCATGATATTAAAATAGAAGTGACTGGTCCTTATTTAGTCTGACGTTGAATTCACAAATCGAACCAATTTTACACTATTTATCGTTCTCAATCGAAATAGTTATGACCAAATCCCATTCTTTGACATGTTATAAAATGGATTGAATCGTGAGCTTTATGGGTAAACTAATGAATTCATCCATAAAAAACATCGAATTTAACATCAATGCTTTTTCATCAATAATATTTTAGTAGGATTTACATACAAACATAAAGTAGACGTAAACGTTCACTTGACTTACGGAACAGTTGAGAACGACTTTATTCAATTAATAATTAACGAACTATACATTAGATGTCGTTCAAACTACGAGGATGGTTCCGGAAGTACCTGACTTGGACTAGAGATGACGGTAGTTGCTTGAAAAATATCATTGTATTAGAAAGTACACAATCTATACACAAGTTTGAAGACGCTACGTTGTTTGGTAATTCTTTGGCAGCCATCAATATTGAAAGTTTTCAGTTAATTTGTAAACATGTAAGAAATTGTTCATCGTTATTTGATACAATACTTTTATTTGAAAGGCATTAGCCCAACCAATATTAAAGCTGAACTAAACTCTCTTCTGAATGAAACTGCTACCCAGTTATCAACAGAAAAATATTGGGTAACAGAGTTTGAACGAGTGACGAAGTGACTACTTCAATTGATTAGTATAGTGTAATTTCAGTAGCTATACCTACAGCATTGTCCAATATTTTTTGAGGAAGGCTGGGATAAGAACTTTTTTGGTAAATGGGGTACAAAAATAATGTACTATTCCAAATTAAAACAGTAATTATTGTATTTATATATACCAGTCACTAGTACACGCACTTTCACGAATAAAAACAAGCGAAAACTTTTCAGGAAGAATTTAATTTCATATTGGATTTTGTTTCCTCCAGCGATAGTATTAGAAATTGAAAATTTTAACTTATTAGGAGCGGCTGTCAAGAGAATAACGTAAATTGTAATTGATAAAATTGGTATCATTATCATCTTAGGTAATCTTTTTATTTTCAATTTATTCAGATGGGCGGAATAAATTTAAGCATTTCTTCTATCTTCTTACTTCTAATTAAATCACATATTTCACCTCTAGACAACTAATTTATATTTAAAGTATACTATTTACCCATAAATAATACGAGTACTAATGTTCGCGATTCGAGTTTTCGTTCTTCACACAAGTAATAAGCTAATGAAACTCTCAGCGTCGTCTTTACGATAAAGGTTTGACAAAATTTCAGAGATTGACAATATTTTCTATAGTAATTATATTATAAGTTTCCGCTATATTTCTTATGTCAGAGTTTTCCATAAATATGACAGATAAATTAATTCTAATACTTATACAAGAAAAATGATTGCTATTGTTGGGTAATTATGAAGCATAAATAATTTCTAGAGGTAATGAAACAATATTTTCACGTTGAAACCCATTAAGAAAATCGAAGAAAAAATTATGTGAATATTACTCTCAAAGTACTTCGTTACATGGAATAATTTGTGAGTGATTGTTTTTTGCTTTCAAAAGTAGTCATCTGAATTCGGATGATGTTGAACATCTAGAAACGTCATTTATATTAACTAATGATATTATATATCATTAATAAAATCATTGCTCTTATTCAATAATTATTGTTTGAAAGAAAAAGTACGTGAAGTGAATATTTCAACCCAATGGCCAATATTTTGTATGAATGATTACATATGAAACAGTTATCTGTAAATAACGTACCGGGATTACTTGTTAAATGTAGATGAAACTTGTTACAACATTATATCCCAGAACAAAAATGCAGTTGATACAAAAGAACGTGCTTCAAAGAAAACAAATACGGTGATGGTTACGCTGTCGGTGCACACTAAAAAAACTTGGAAAAAAAATAGTTTGTCGTTGGAGAAGGTATTCTATTTCAATAGAAAGGAAGGATATTGTAGTATGAAGAAGACATTACCTAAGGACTATGAAAGAAATTAGAAACCAAAGAAGAAATAGTTTCTAGTTAGATGGAACAAAGATGGATCAAAGAGGGACATACACTAAATAAATTTTAGTAAGGTGAAACTGTTACTAGTCAAAGAAAGGCTTTTCCAAATAATGTATCTACTGATTCAAATCCCGCAACAGGAAAAGGCGCAGACGGATAATAACACGTATTTGCAATTTCATCGGTTTTGTTAAAGGTTGTTCATTGACTTTTGAATCTACTCGTTCTGGTGACTACCTGTACTTAAACAATGATTCTAACAAATAATAAATCTTTTTCCTCAAAATTGTGTGATGGTAATGGATAATGCAATTTATTACTCGAGAATTTTAGAAAAATTGTTCACGACTTAATGGTTGGAAAAGGATTTAAAGAATTGGGTAAATTCAATGAATATCAAGTTTCATTCAGGTTTTGTGAGAAAACAACTGTATTCCTTGTGCTCTCTTCATAAATAGAAATTGAAATAATATGAAATTGATGAGATTAACAGAAAATCATGGAATGACGGCCGTCAAATCTCCACCGAATCATTGCGATTAGATTAGTATGGGTAGTATGGGTACAGATGAAGGGAGAAGTTAAAAAAAATAATCCTGCTAATATGAGTGACATGAAAGAGTTATTTTTGAAGCCTGTGAATGGAGTGAAGCCTGAAAACTCGGAAAACTGGAAGAAGGCACAATTTATACGATTAACGAAGAAGAGAGAATGTGGAAGCTGGAAAATATTCTGTATTTATATTAAAATTATTCTTAACGATCGTAAGGTTGTTTATACCCCTACTACTAGTAAGACATTCCAGAAAAAAATTTCACCTTCATTTACCTTCATCTAGTTAATTAGGTGAAAATATACATTCACATCCTATATATCCATTCAAATGTCTACTAGAAGTGATACTCCTATGGATATAGAAGTGATATGCCTATGTATTACGAATGCATTATTATTCAATCATGTAAACAGAGTACGAAAAACTGTCGCATTGGTTCGTGAAGAAAAATTAGCCAATCTGTGCCTGATTCGCTATATTTACCTTATTTGGCTACCTTCGATTACTTTCTGCTCTGAAAGCGATTTCAAACCAATGAAGAAGTCTGGACACAGACAAATGCGAACAAATTATTTTGTTGAAAAAAATTAGAACCGTTATTATTTCACAGTAATTTATCATTGAAAAATTCTCAAAATAAAAAACTTTCTTTTATCATTTTTTTCATTTATTGTTTCTAATCTTCATGAATTGTAAACACAAGAAAGTCAATGAAGAAATAATAATTATTAGTACCAATAACAAAAGTCGCGGTGACGTTTTTAATTTTGTCAGAACAAACCATACGAGTTTCAAAGGTTATGACCGGACATATGGACAATGGATTCACGATCTTGGACTCGAAATTATTGCGAAAGGGGAGTGTGCTCTAAAAAGTATTGTGAATTGAATGGTATCTACTTCTTTTTTATTAGTCCCAGAGCTGGCTACAAAAGACAGGGTCGATAAGGTGCGCGCCATTTCAGCTTGTAAACTGGTGGGCCCAACTAAGTACATCACCAAACGCCACTTCTTAAGGTCTTAAACACAGGTCGGATATCGAAATGCCAGCTGGTTTCCCCGAACGAAAAAATTGGCTGAAAAACCTCATAACGGGCGCGCGCGAAACCTTTTGTAACTTGCGGCTTAAGCATCAAATAAGAGCAGTGTAATAGTGCAAGTAGTTTTACAGGCCGGAAAACCTTCGATCGAAAGTGTCGGAAAACTCATCCGAAAAACCTCATAACGTGCGCGTGCGAATCTTTTTTGGATCTCGGCTAAAATCAGTGTGATAGCGCAAGAAGTTTTACAGGACGGAAAACCACGGAAAACCTCCGAAAAAAATTTGAAACAATCGTCGTATATTTGAAATGAAAATTTTTCGTATTCGGCTTAATGGAAAGTTATGTCTCCATTCAAAATATCAGTTCGAGCTACCCGAAATTTAAAAAAAATTATCAGGATACGATGATAATTCGCTGAAATATAATCCAAAAACGCAAGAAACGGGCTACTAATTTTTTTATTTCAATTCATTTACTACTTTTAATTATTATCAATTGATTTTGATCAATTTTTTGGTAATAGTTATACTATTTGCACGCCTCTATCATTGCAAAAATGCGTTAAAGTATTTATTTATCTAACGCGCGCATTTGATTTTCAATGACCACAAATAAAAAAATATTAATAACTATCGAATCAAATAACATTTTATGATAAACTATTATCTTGCGTTTTTTGAAATTTTTTTATCTCTTCTGCTCGATTTATGTCATGTAAATCGCGGCAATTTGAACAAAATATATCCGGCACTCTCGATCACTTCTTACGAGGGCTTTACGGCCTGCAAAACTTCTTGCACTATTACACCGCTCTTATTTGAGGCTTAAGCTTAAGTTACAAAAAGTTTCGCGCGCGCAAATTATGAGGTTTTTCAGCCAATTTTTTCGTTCGGGAAAACCGTCTGGCCTTTTGATATCCGCCCTGTGTTTAGGACCTTAAGTGGCGTTTGGTGATGTACTAATTTGGAGCCGCCAGTTTATAAGCTGAAATCAACCCTGTTTTTTGTAGCCAGCTCCCCCTTTATATGGAAAAGGGTTTTGGATTACTTCTAAACTCTTTTATACGGTTGCTCTTATTATAGAAATTGACCGAAGTAGACGTTGCTGGAAACTGAGTTTGGAATCAATATAAGACGTAAAATGATAAAGTTTCAATAAATAAAGTGTCTTATGGGCCACCCTGAACCTTAAAATTGAAGTTTGAAAACGAAATTACTCGTTTAAAACTGAAGGAGGTTCACTTTTATTTACACGGCCACGAAACTACAATGTTCAATTAATATGGGGCGGCTTCGAGGACTATAAAAGTGTGTAATTTTCTGTGTCTACTATATTTACATTCTTCCCAAAATATACTTTCCACAATTGACAAATCAATAATCAATCGTTATATACCATACAACTTCAGATTAATGTAAAGTAGATTTTAATTAAAAAGATCAATTCAGTTTACTTTTAATAGAATATCTGATATGAATTTTCCCAATGAATGAACCGAGAAAATGAACTTTCCTGATAAGAGCTTTAGAATTTTGAATAGAATAAATAATGGGTTCACTTTACATACCAACTAGTTGTGAATAAAATATGTATGACAATCCTTCGAGTGAACAAAAGGAAAAGTGAAGACGAAGCATTTATTTCAAGTGAGTCCACGTATTTAATGATTTTTTGAATTTAAATATTTATGAGATCGACGATAAGAATAAGGATTAGGTAAGAGGACGTTTTAGTTGCTTAATCATCACGCTAGGTTTGGATGCACTTTCACGAGTTTTAATCCAATTATAATTTTTACTCAATATAGGGCGAATCGAGGAAAGTTGGCGCATGAGGTGAGACGACGCACTTACATGTCTCTTATTTATAATACATATTGTCTAAACTTGACATAACTGTGTCGGTAATTTATGTAGTTGTACTGTATGTGTTGAATTTAGTGTAACGTTTTTCGTATTTATTTACTCTCTTTCTATTCAAGGAGTAAATTAATGAACACTTTCTCTTACAATCTTAATTTATGTACACACTAGACAATGAACTTAACTTATAATAACTCACTTTTACTAATTCGTTCTTTTAACTACGACTATTTATTTAAAACTAAACTTACTGCGTTTACACAAATCATTTCTACAAAGCTCTAGAACAAAAAAAATAAATAAATAGACTAGAATTATTTGGAAGAAATAATGTAAATAAACCGCCTGCTACAAAAACTTGTTTGCACACAAACATCCAAGGAGGTGCGTCTATCGAAATTTAGAATAGCAAGTATTTTGATCGTACATAAAAGATTGCCGCCTTTGTCGAATCTTCGAATTTTCATTGTACTTGGACAGGGCTAGTCTAGGGACCCATTTCGCGAGCTGGTTCGTAACATTAGTTTGATTGGGGCTCTTTTTCTTCTTCTTTTCAATATCATGAAAAGCTCTTACAGCTATTGATGAAATTTTTATATGGTGTAGAGTCAAATTGAGTGTAGGTATGTTAAAAACTATTTTTATTATTTTCATGATCACATAATCGAACGTGTAACCTCACTTTGATAAAAATAAGCGAATAGATTTGTAATAACGGGATTCGCTATCTCTCATCGTAGAGTAAGGTGAGTTGACGCATTAACATCTGAGAAGTGATGACGCACTAGTAAAATATTCAGTATTCCATAACAGATATCATGTGTTTTAGTTATGGAAAACACAAGGAGAGAAAACTGGACACTGAACAGTTACCTGAGGCGATTTATGCAGTTGGCAACGCAACGCAAGGCGGACTGCCATTTTGGTATACTAGAGGGCACAATTCACCGGCAAAAGAAAAACCTTCACAGTAAAAGCTTGACACCTTTTTCACATTAGGAGTTCAGAATGAGCTTAAAATAATGGATTTTAAAAAAGTTACATTACATTGGTTTGTACCAACGCGATCTTTTGTACAATATATGGCCTTTGAATTGCCGGAAAAATGAATTTACCACATGAAATTCACACATCTTGTAACGCTGGTTATCCAAAGCTAGATGATTTTTTAAAAAGGAAGAGAGAACATCTGGTAGAGATTCTGCTGCACGTTCGTTAGTTATAATGAAACAGAATGCTTCTTCCTATTTCTCACTTTTAAATTTGATGTGATTGGAAACGAATTAATGAAAAAGGCTGACACATTTATGATATCAAGGAAATGGGCTTGCAATTGAACAACCGCTCTTAACATGTTGTGGCCATCAAAGACACAAAAAATATTGCGTCAGTTATTTCATCAGAGAAGAGAGAAACGATTTAGGTTATCGTGTGTTATAACGCAGAGGGATTCTTCATTCCACCGACATGTATTTTGAAAGGAAAAAAAACTCAAATACAAAAATAAAATGGCTCAAGGATATACAGCCAACATGTCAGAAAAATCTGTATACGCCAATAAATAAATCTTCTTCCAATAACTAAAAGAAAAAAATTTGGGCCCAGAAAACTCGCATTAAAAGTCCTTTTACCTTTGGATGGGCATTCATCCAATTGCAGTAACGTGGAAATGCAGGAATATACATCTGAAAATCAAATTATTTCATTTTGTTCACCAAGCCATACCACTTAAATCTTTCAGTATTAAATAGATATTTTTTGGAGGCATTCAAATCATTCTATTATGAAGCCTGTAATTTATTTTTAAGGGCCAATCTCAATTGCAATTCGGATAATCACTGGCTACTGCATGGGAAAATCTGCTACTATAAAAATCCATTGGAAATTTCAAAGGAACGGCTGTAGTTCCGTTCGATCCTTCAGTCATTCCTGACTGTGCTTATCTGACATAAGGAGAACCACAACCGGTTTTGGTCCTTGTACAAACCTCTACCAAGACTGCAGTTAATTTCAATAGTAGAGAACGCTCGATAATGTCTCAACCAAGTTGTTCATATACGTCCGTTTTTCCTCTAAGAATTCTATTCCAGGAAAAATATTGGATCGAATATGTCCAGCAGCACCGGTGTCATGTGCTGTTCAATCTACAAAAAAACGCAATAAGTAGCTTACTGCTGATTTAATAGACCCTAAAAATATTTCAATGATAAAAGAAACAGGAGAAAGAGAAAAATCGAAATTGCAAAGACAAGAGAAAACAGGAAATACTGTTCTTCAGACGATGAAGAAGAAGAATTTACAATTAACAATGATTTTTCAAGTTCTGAGGATAAATACAACAATTGTGTAGGATATGGGGAAAACTACAACGAAACAAAAAAGGGGGAGACCGTATCCACTGCATCTAATGCAATCGGTGGTTACACGAAGGCAGCATCAAGTTCTCATGACAAAAAATTGGAAAATAAATCTAAAAGAATTTTTTGTTTTTTATGTTGTATATGTTTTGTATTCGATTTAGTTTGTATACCTATTCAGTTTTGTATTTGTTATAATAATCCTTGTTTTTGTTCATTGTTAGGTTTACAAAAAAGGTCTATATTGATAGTATCTGGTTATGCAGGGTGTCATCTCACCTAACATATCAGGAGAGATGACGCCGTTTGCAGAAAAAAGAAGTTGATATTGAACTTAATTGACACTTCTACGTCTCATTAATGGTAATGAATCAGTAGTACTGGTCAGTATTACATTTAAATGTGAGTTTGTTTCAGTTATATTCAATAATCTGTTTATTTTATACTAACGTAATAAAATGTGCGCTAACTGTCCTCGATTTACCCTTATTCCACAATTTGAGCGTAATTTTTTTCATCTATTTGTATATAGTTGGAATTGTAGCATACAGGATTCAATTAATTTATTAAAACATAAATTTCTTTATTGAATTTCTTATTTTTATTATCATAGATAACTGTTCTGATACATCTTTGACACCCTAGTGCGTTACAAAATAATGTCACGTATTAAGTTCTTTCTATGAAAACGCGAGGAAAAATGGCATTCAGTCAAAAAGCCCGGGCACGATTTCCAGTATAGGAACATTATAAATTTGGTAGACAAGAATATTTCAAAGATCTTAATAGATAAAATTTGCGCATATCTATAAAATAGTGCGTACTAAGCGGCAGTTGAACAATAACTGGAAGAAGAGGTACTACAACACCTAATGAATAGAACCAATGCACATGAAAATGACGTAGTACGACATTATCTATCACTTATATTCTTAATGTATCTCCTTTCTTATTCCAACTGCTCTTCCTGGGATGAATCGGTTTGTATTAGAAAGATAATGGGTGCATTTAGGATAAGGGGGAGCATCGTGATATATCTCCTTCCATATAACTGTTTAATTGCAGAATCATTCAATAGATATCCACAATCTTCTTTTGAACATTTTTGGAATATTTTACCCCATATTTGTTGCATAACTCTAATAGAATATAATCACATATTAGTAATTTATTCAGAGAAGTTTGAGATGCTACTTCATTCAAATGACTTGAAGTTATTGTATAAATAGTGAAGGAATATGTTATGTGGCTGAAAATAAAAAAATATATTTTATGAAAACATAACTTGTAGCGAAAGAGAACTGTTAGTAACATAAAACCAAAGTTGTCTCTTGAAGATTGAAAAAGATGGAATGAAAGAAAATTTTTAATGAGAGAAAAAACAAATAGGAAACAAACAGGTAGAATATAGAAGAACGTGGCACGTATGAAGTCAATATCGTATATTTGTATAGAAATTTCTTCCGACGCAACGCAATGTTTGTTTTTATTATCATGATGAAATACGGTCATATAACTAGAGTTCAACCGGAATTGTATGAAATCCTAGTGAGAAACGTATTGGTAAAGTTATTATTGTTGTATTTCTAAATGAATCACCCATAGATTAAAATCCTTCACTAAACGAAAGTGCAATCATTGAATCACACCCAAGGTAATACAAATTTTATTTATTCGTCGCAACATTTTTATTAAGTTATACAAAAAAATTGTATTGTTCAATCGATAGTTTAAAACCATTACTATACGATGTGTCCAACGTTTGCTCCATAATTCACCTTCATTGGAAGGAAGACTGGAACCTTATCTAAACTTACCCAAAGAAATGAAAATGAGACAAAAAAGTGATGAATAGATATGAATTAATTTAAAATAAACTGGATGATACTAGCAACTTTGATTTTTCTTACAAAATACGTAGCATTCACATGTAAGAGGACAAGAAGTAACCACCAAGTGTTGGTTCCAGCTTCGTTCCAATGTTGGTTAGGTTCCAATGCTGGGTATGTTCCGATGCTAACGTTGGGAGCAAAACATTCATCGAACGACATGCGCACACCAATAATTGGACGCATCGTGTGATACCGGCTTAATAATAATTGTTTCGTATATGGGGCGATTTAACCAAAGAGTAACTTTTGAGAGGTTAACAATACTTTTGGTATTGTCATTGTATATTATCTCCTGTCATCTGTCAAAGTTTTACATAAATCTGACAGATATATCGGTTTCAATTAAACACGTAATACTTCTATATGGACAGTTTCTATAAGTGGAAGTTGTTCTGACTAAGTAAGACAGAATGGCAACGATTTCTCTATCCTCCGAGGTTCCAGCTCGGTTCTGCGCACTCTCAAGCATGCCCATAATAGATAAAATATCTCTAACGAGAGAAAAATGAATATTGTCGGCACCGTAATGTAGGTACGTTTTTTCCCATACGATCTGTCTATATAGGAGTATTATTTATATGGTTTCAATACGTACGATGTAACAAAACTATTTTTATAGTGAGGTGAATATAAAGAAATAGTTATTTATGATATGAGTGTTAAAAGTGATGTTTTTTTCTGCGAGTGAAAAAATTTCACAAACAAAATAAAATCACTTTTAACACAAATACCATACAATGTTTTTTGTATAGTCACCCTATTTTGATAATAAATTAAGCGAATTTGGAGTGACAGTAAAGTTCAAAATGCATTTTGATATTCAAATAGTCACAACGCTATTTAGTTGCACGTGTTTTTTAGCAACGAGAACGTCCAAATTGAAAAGTTGTTCAAACATGATTCTAGGAAAATTTTCATAACTCTAATTGAGTGGTAACACTGATATAGAAACTATGTGAGCAATTGAAGATTTTAAATTTTCATTTGTGACATGTCAAATATAAAATAAAGATAAAAGAAAATTCAGAATTATGGTAAGTGGCAGAAGAGACCATAAATCATCATTATACTTTTGATGTATTTGGTGATTATCCCACTTCGTTGATGAAATCGTCAAAAAAAAAGTTTGTTTGACAGAGTGGCAGGTCGTCATAGTCAACATTAAAATTTCATCCTACGTATTGTACTGGAGCTCACGACGAGCTATTATTTAAAGTGTCACTGCCAATGGCAGTAGTACAAAAAAATAATTTTAGTTATTATTTAAATTGTAAATTATTTATAATATTACTTGTGAAAAACAATCGAAGAAACCAAGGATGAGTTTGGAGTCCCATGGAATGCTTTTCTAGGAGTTCTCTGCTTTTAAATGTGGTCATATGAACCCGGATGATGATGAACATCCGGGACTTGATTTTCTGTAACTACTGAAATGGCGCGAATAAAATCCGTATTCTTGTATATAGTTTCGTCAAATAAAAGTACATGAGCTTGCTAAGAAGAATAAATATCTCGTTCTCTCCAAAAAGGATTTAGATATGTCATTGAGATTAATTGAATTTTCTAGGCAATCTAGAGAGACATCGTTCAGCGAAGTCATTATTAACTGTTGTAACGTTTTTCGTATTTATTGACACTCTTTCTATTCGTGAATTAATAAACACTGTCTCTGACGTTCTTAATTCATTTACAAACTATACACTACACTTAAATTATAATAATTTACTCATAAATATAACATAAACAATGTCTGCGACTAGTTTTACTAGCTAGTTATTTCCGTTACGACTATTTATTTACAACTAACTTACTGCGCTACATAAACTTATTTATATACTACAAATAAAATTCTACAAAGTTCTTGAACAAAAAGAAACACGAGAAATAAATAAATAAACTTTCCTAGAAATCCTAACCTATAAATTCTTCGGAGACAGGTTCAAGCTCTTCCAACAATTGGTTTACTTCTTCCTATAGGTCAAACGGCGCTAATAGTTTTTGGTGGACTACTTTCGGTATGCCATTGGGGATCATGCTTATACGATAGATGACATCATGATACTTTCCTTGATTAAGTATGGATCTTTCCAGGATTTTTCCAATTTTGGAAAAAATCCCTTTGTCCTCATCGGTTATGCAGCCATACTTTATCCCCTTCCTTAAAACCGCAGTCTGTGACTTCCGAGTCGTTTTTCATGGTTGAAATCTTTTCGTCAATATTAGCCGAAATATCGTTCTTTACTTAAGAAATTGACGAAATTAAAATGGAAGACTCGTCTTTGAATAAATAAGTTTCTGCATCAAATCCGTCCCTTACTAGAGCCACTTGGAGTCTTTCTACTAATTTGCTCCTCTTACCAGACATTTCCAACTCACGTTTCTCCAGTTCGGCTTTTAGTTCCGTCATTTTCAGATCAGCAAGTCACTTCGCCATGTTCATGTCACTATATAATTACAAGATCTCACTTCTGACACCAATATAACGTTTTTCGTATTTATTTACACTCTTTCTAAAATCAATAAACACTGTCTCTCATGTTCTTAATTTATTTATACACTATACACTTAACTTATAATTATTTATGTACCTAAATAAAATTCTATATAATTCTAGAACAAATAGAAACATAAGAAATAAATAAATAGACTTTCCCAGAAATTATTTGAAAGAAATACTGCCCGCTATAATAAGAAGTTCAAAAACAACACATAAAAGGCGCTTCCGCCATTTATAAAAAATTGTTAGGATCGGCGTGTGACTTCGCCGAATTTTAACATTTTAATTGAAAATTTGATTTTTTTGTTATTAATCTCCAAATGTGAAAAATTTCTATATAGGTAATTTTTGAATTCGAAAAGTTTCAATTTGCACTATAATTTGTTGTCTCAAACTACCCGTTTCAATATAAAGTTCTTAAAGTGATTGTTTAAGGGGCAGTTTTAATCAGTTATTAACTACATTGCTTATTGTTATTACTGATTAATACATTTGATTCTAGTTGGTTGGTCATGTTATACCAGGAAATGGAATAGCAATAACAGGACAAGAGCAGAGTCAATTGGGAGGAGGTTTCCAGGAAGGTGCCCAAGCTCCAAAAGGTAATTTGAATTTCCAAGCATTGTAGATGTCATTTTAAAGATTTTTGATTTTAAATAAAATATAAATGAACATTTATTTTTACCATAAAAATTGTTATCAACATCACCATCCCATTTATGAAAATACGAGGTGTTTAGTAGTATGCAAGGTCACATTAAACTTAAGATTTTTAAGAGAGGCAGTTTGTACGAAATCTTCATTTTTCGAAAAAATATCAAACGATATTTAAAATCATTATCATTAAATCTACATGTTCATTTGAGATTTAAGAGATGATGTCCGCCTCTGATAGAGGATTAATGTAATTTATTTGTGAAATTAGTTCAAAAACTGTTGTAAAAGTAAATCTGAAGTACTTTGCATATCTTTGAATTTCGTATCAAGACCTACATACATAGGATGGTTGAAACATAGTTTTAATTAACATATTTTTCCTTCGTCTTATCCTTATGTCCTCTCAGTCTTTTTGGGCTGATGTGTCCACCCATATTCATATATCTGATCAATCAATCCATAACTTTCTTGAACTCTTTTGGTTTTTCTATCTCCATTATTTTTCTGACAATTTTTTTAATTCATCGTGCTTCCATATCAATTAAAATTCTTTTTTCAGTTGATTGATTAACTATTTACCTTTGGCTCCCTTATTTGTTCGTTCTTATTTAGTTCTTCATATTGTTTATTAAATAATACTATGAGAAAATGTCCTCGACCTAATTTATTCAATATAAAAGAACTTTTCACAGCTCGTAGGTTCGAAAAAAAATTTATTGGAGACATAGTCGCAATTGCAGTTTTATTTAAAGAATAATTTCCATCACATCCATACCAATTACAATTTTATGCTTCTTTAAAAAGCTAAGGAATGTATGGTTGCTGCTTTTTTACATAAAAAAATTAGTTTCTCCATGCATTTGCTAGAATGGAATATTTTAAGACCTTTTGTAACATTTGAATACCTTATGTGTTTTACTCCACTCGAATTATTTCCAAATCCGAAATGCCATCCATAAACACTGTTGCATATTGAGCTGATACATTTCTAACGAGAAGGAACAGAGACGTACTCTAGGACTGGCCACTTCAAAGTATAAATAACTCTTTCTTTGAGATAATTTACCACTACCCTAGCTACGTACGAAATAGCATTATCATGGATTTATAGCATTTCTTTCTTTATATATAGTGCCGGTTTTAGCACCATCAGCGATGTGGGCGAAGTGTCTACGACACCTCTCAACTATTGTGCAAATCTATACGAAATAAACGCAAAGCATACAACAAAATAGCTATTTTTAATATCCCTTTATGGGAAAAAAATAGAATTTGACTTCGTTAGCTTCGTTGAGTCATTAAAATGGGAAATGGAAATTTGCGATTGAGTCCCTCTTAAAGTTATCCCTCTCTTTCCTTCATACCCAGCTCCCTTTTCGAAAGTTTATGTTAAAAAGAAATAGATAATGTATTCCTCTATGGTTATGCCCGTTATAATGAGCTGCATGCAGTACAGCGATTAAATAGTACGTTCCATTCTATTATTGCCAAGACTTTTGGGAATTTTCGGGCAAGTAAGCCTAGTTCGAATACCTCGCCAGCCGCGTCCCTTTAAACCTGGCGCCCTGGACTATCGCCACTTCTGCAATGGGGTATATTATATCACATAACGTTCTAAAATGTCTATTCTGTAACGTTGAGCAGGTAAACGACCACTCACAACCGAAACTATTTCTGTATAAGCCTCCAACCCATAAAAGACCCAACACCATAACCGAAATTCTTCGTAATATTACATTGAACTTTTTTCATTGACAGCTGTACTTGCATTCTCAAAAATTGTTACTCTATTGCGTTCTTGACCCAATTTTTTTAGTTCGTATTAATCTCACTTTATCGTGTTAGTGATCTGAAGATCGAAGATTATGTCACGTGCCACTATTTTGGATAAGAACTATTTTTATGTGCTATATCAACAGAACCTTCTTCACATGAAATATCTCTGTTGCATTACTCCTAATGTGATTAAAAATTAACAATAGAATCTCAAAATACAATTCATTATCAATAAATAACAATTTTACGCGTCAGTGAACTTGTTTACATAGCATTCTTTCATTATTGCATCCAAAAATTGTTATGGTTCCACTTAACATACAAAAAATTGTATTTATTTTACGGCGTACCATATTAACTTGGTCTAGATGGAAAAAAATAATTGTTACAACAACAATGGAAAAGTAAAATATAATTATTCAACTTTTTTTTCATAAAAATGGGATGAAACGAGATATTTCATTACCCTAATAATATTCACGATGTATAATGAAGATTATAATTCACGAGGTGAAGTGCTAGCGAGTAGAATAAATCTACAAGTGAATAATAACTCATTATACGCTAGTACAATACAATATACAACAAGTTATTGAACATTTACTTAATATTTTATTTTTGTAGCTAGGTGGTCATTAAGAGATGTTTTAGTTAAAAAGTTATTGATATCTTTTGTATAATTTTTTGAATTTATACTTTGATGTAAGTTAATCGTACTTGATTCAATAATAGATCCACAACGTTGAAGATTTATATTTTGCTGATAATTCAGTAAAGTGGATTTAGAAAATGAAGCGATTTTCTTTTCCTTTTGCCAGTTCAAAGAACATTTATATGTATATATGTATATAATATGGCCTATATTATATACTTTTGATAGATTTATTTTGTATTAAAATCTACTTAGATTGAATTATTTGTTGCTACAATACTTTTTTATTGGATTGAAGAATGTTATTTATTCAACCATTTATTTTTCTTTCTAGAAAAGCTGATTTTTCAACTTTTTATAACTTAATTCATCGTCAAATATTTTCATTCCATGATCAATTTCACGGCTCGCTGTAAGGTATTCAGAAGTTTGAAAAGAATTTTTTGTATTGAATCCAGAAACTTGTAAACTTGTAAACTTATAACTTTTCCAGAAGTTGCACAACAAAATTAGCTATAAGTTGGTATATACGAGGATGGCCCCAGAACTACCTGATGGCGGTAGTTGCTTGAAAAATACCACTATATTAGAACGTATACAATCTTTACCGCATATGTTACAAGTTTGAAGACGCCACGTTACTTAGTATTTGTTTGGCAGACATGAATAGTTAACATTTTAAATGAATTTGTGAACATGGAAAAAATTAGCCAACGCTATGTGATACAATAATTTCATTTGAAACTCATTAGCCCTATCAATATAAAAGCTGAAGTAGATTACACTCTGGATGAGACTACTTCTTGGTTATCAACAATGAAATATTGAATAGCAGAATTTGAACGAGATCGTACCAACATCGCAGTGGTTGATCTAATGAGTTGACCGCACCAGAAATGTTGAAGAAAATCCACCGAATGATCATAGACTGAAAGTATGCTAGCTAACAGACGTAGTTGTCATTTCTCATCATATATTAACTGAGAGCTTGGATATGAGAAAGCTGTGACCAAGATGGGTTCCACGTTTGCACAAAAATGGAACAAAAATATCGTCGTGAAGATTTTTCGATCGAGTATATGGCAATGTTTCACAGAAATAAAGCCGTTTCATAACGATATATCAAACATGGGTCCATCACTCAATATCCGAAACAAAAAAACAATCAATATAATAGCCTTAAATGGAGAACCGGCTCCAAAGGAGTTAAAGACTGTTCCATCTACAGGTAAGGTCATGGCGTGTTTTTTGGGATACGCGTGGGATAATTTCCATTGACTATCTTGGAGAAGGAGAAGCTATCAACGGCAAGTATTATGCGAATTTATTGCAAAGTTTGAGTGGAGAAATCAAGTAAAAACTGCCGCTTTTGACTAATAAGAAATTATTGTTTCATCAAGACAATTTACCAGCTCACACATCCGTCATTGCAATGGCAAAAATTGATAAAGTTTGAATTGCTACCTCATGCACTCTATTCTCTCTATATTCTCTTCCCAGACCTGAAAAAATGGCTCAGTGGTCAAAGATTTTCCAAAAATGAAGAGGCGATGTGGGCTATTTTGAAGAACTTGACGATTCTTATTAGAAAAAAGTATCGAATTTATTGAACATAGCTACGAAAAGCATATGGAGCTAAAAGGAGATTACGTTGCAAAATAAATATATTGTGTCTTGGTACTTCTGGGACCATCATCGTATGTTTCTTACTTAAGTTTATGGTATTTCACTTTTAAATGTAAGAGAAACAATGATTAATACTATTTCTTTTTTGTCTAGGTTCAGGTGGAATGCTTGGTGAAATTACTATGGTCCAGCTGTACAAAGTGGCCCTCACTGCAGGAAAAGCTCATAAAGATCACAAACATCATCACGCTCATCAATTTGATCACAACGGAAGAGTAATCACCACACCAGCCCCAACAACCCCAGCAAATCGAGTCACTTTACCACCTCACCCTCTCCTCACTGCAGGGCAACTGAATAGAAATGTTAGATTGAATTTGGGTTCTACCCCTCAAAAAGTTGCAGGTCAACAATATGAAGCTCAATTCTCGAACGGACAATTCGTAGGAAATTTAGTTACCCAGCAATTATTACAGCAGCAGCCTCAACAACAACAACCGCAAACACAGTTGTTTTTACCGGTACAACCTCAAACTCAAGCTGGTAACGTTGGATCATTTTCAAGGCAGTTCGTGAGTTTTGGTAGTACTCCAATAGTAGATACCGATTTGAACCATGCTTTGGGAACAAACACAGCTCCATCATTCGACGCTGTTCTGGAAACTCATAATGTTTTCAAACGACAAGAAGAGAATGAGAAGGCTACGCCAAAGAAAAGACAAGCTATTTATGATGAAGCACTGTTAGGAACAAGTGGCACTTACAGTTTCGATCAAAGTCTTTTATACGGACTTGCCGGTATTGGTCAAAATGAACAGATTTCGGTAAAACAGAAAGAGGAGGAAGACGAAAGAGAGCCGGCTGAAGCTGAAGTCAAAGCTGTTCTTAACATATGCACCGGGTGCGACGAAGAACCTTTCAATAAAGCTCTGATTTTCGGGTGGAGAACTGTACCGAAAAAGTTGTACTCTGGTGCTTTCTATACACCTGCCGTAGCTGAATGTAAAGTATTCTAATGAAATGTTATTCTTAAAGTTTTATACACAAACGCGGCCATCCCAATGATATAAAATGTATTTAGTATTAGATATTAATTTATAAATTTGTTACATTTTTTATCGAAGTTTATTAAAATTAAAAAGCTACAAATTTTTCAATTTTTTCAAATCACCCCTCAATCAATTCAGGATTCGAAATGTATTTTTTGTTTCCATTTAAAAATTAATTATTTAACGTCAATTTGAACCAAGCTAAACGACCAAAAGTAAATTAATAATAGGAAGACGTTTCTACCTATTTAAATTATTGTTAAGTTATATTTGTAGGATAATTTAATCGACAAGCTTATTCAAATTTATTCCGGTCGAGAGTATACTTGGGACAGTTTATTATGAACCCTATATGAGTCTCCTGAAAAACGAAATAAGATATAGTCCGGTGAAATTAGATCAAAAAATAATAGTGAAGCTATCAAGCTAAAAATCAATGAAATTGTTCACAATATGAAATAAAAGTTTAAAGTCCTCCATCATTCCCTTGTGAGGAAAAAATGTTATTTAAGGTCAAAGGTCAAAAAAATGAGTTTTTCGCGAGTTTCAGCAAAACGGTAAGTTTTATCAAAAAAATATTTTTGAATTAAATTAAATACTTTTTTCCTACGAGTCATCGTTTAAGAGATATAACCAGGTAAAGCTCAACATCAATCGGAAATCTCTTCATCAAAAAGTTTATCTACTTTTGGAAAGTGATATAATCATATAATATTTTCACACGCAATAACTGGATGTGACACGACATCTGCATTTTACAGGAAGGATGAATTAACAACAATAATTCAATTCGACAAGAAGTTATTACCAACGGCATTCGCTTTTTTCTTTCTATGTATGGAGCTCCTATTGTAGTCTATAACTTAATTCGTGCGGTTTTTTTTTCAAAATTTGAACGTCTGAACATCTGAAGCCATGACCTTCTCCCATCTTTCTGGCAATATGTGGATCCCATCCTAAAAGAACTGCGCCGGCTTGGCAGCCAAGAAGGAATCAAGCCAATTTTTGATATCTTGCTCTGATCACAGGTAGTCACAAAGGACAAGGTCTGGCCTATAAGGTGGGTGAGGTAAAACTTCCCATCCACTGTTTTTCAATAGTTCTTAACCGGAAAAGCAACGTGGGACTGAGCATTGTCATGATGGAAAATTATTGCCTCGTGTCTGGTTGCATATTCTGGGCGTTTTTCGGCTGCTGCTCTTTGCAAATGGATTAATTATGTTCGGTAGCGTTCTCCATTGATGGTCTCAACCGGATTTAGCAGCTCATAATACAGCACACCCTTCTGATCTTACCAAATAGATAGCATTACCTTCGCGCCATGATTATTTGGCTTTGCCGATGAATTGACTGGTTGGTCGGGTTTCACATGTGATTTTTTGCGCTTGGGATTGTCAAAATGGATCCATTTGTCATCATCAGTAACAATCAGATGTAAAAATGACTTCCTCCTGTGACGTTTCAGCAGCATTTCGGACATGCAAAACCGCCTATCGACTTCTCTCGGCTTGAGTTCATGTGGAACCCAATTTCCTTGCTTTTGAATATATCCATCTGCTTTTAAACGTTTTGAAATGACTGCTTAAGTGACACCCAAAGATTCTGCGAGGTCTTCTTGTGTTTGGCAACAATCCTTGTCGAGTAACGCTTCCAGTTCCTCAAACTTTTTTAGCTGCCCAGGACTTTCATTGTCTTCTAAGCCAAAATCATATCATATTAAATCATATTAAAGTAATGAAGAAGAGCCCCCCTCAAAAACACTTTTCAGGATCAAAGCTCGACATATTTGAGTGAAAAAAAAATTATTGTAGTTAACGCTACAAATGAATGACATAAATTGAAAAGTCATACAATAACAATACCTTTCAACGCAGGTTCGGAGTATTGGAACGATATAATATTATACAAGTTACGCCATCTCTTAGCAAACTGCACGAATTAAGTTATAGACCTGCTTAGATAACTATAGATATGCATGTTTTGTTAAAAATACTAAAAGTAAAAAAACAAGTTCAATGGGCTCGTTTTCCTCCAACCTCAGTTGCTGCTTATCAACATCTTTTACGTGTATAATAACAAGTTCAAGTGTAACTTGGTTATCAACTAGACCCTACAGACTGCGGTTGGTCAACAATATGTAGAACCCGTTCATAATTCACTCTCACCACACACAATTCTTTGCAACTGCAAAAAGGGATGCGCTAAATGTGGTTGTTAAAGTCTGACTGTTTTCTGGCATGTTCACCTTGTCAAGACTCTAAAATTGAATTACCAACAGTGAACGATCCGTTTGATTCCAACGAGAAGAAGAACAATTTGAAATTAGTCTGCTAATTTCCATTATTTTCCAATAATTTCAAATTAAAAATGATCGCAACAGACCCGTGGAATAGGCCTTCTGGGGAAACCACCATCATTATATCTCAGAAACGGTGACTCGTAGAAAAAAAAGTATTGATTCGTTTTTTGTAGATAATTTTATGATCTACAAGTTTTGTGGTATTTTTATTATAAAACTTACCGTTTTGTTGAAAATCACGAGAAACTCGAAAATTTGCCACACAAGGTTATGATGGGGAACTTTGAAAATTTATTTTTAATCATATTCTAAACAATAATAGAGAATCCAGCTATTCCTCAAAACATATTAGACCCAGCGGCCCAAGTCTGTGTTGATTTGAAAAGCGAGATCTCAAAAACGTTAAAACTGTAAGTCATGATAGGTATTCTTCTGATTCATTTTGTCGAAAAAACGAATAATATCAAATCTTCCTCATTATGGAGTCGGTTACCAATTATAAAGAGTAGCTATAAAAGAAGTTGCTGACAACACAAAATATCCAAAAACTTTTTGTGAACCGTCAATCTGTGGGCTATATACCAAAAAAGTCCAGGATACTAACGGCCATGTAACCACATTTTCTTGCGAAGTTTCAGATGAACAATATCTAACTATTTGAATTTAGACGATGTGGAAGATGGTGAGCGCTTTATTGTTGTATTTTGCAAAATCGAACAAATTAGTTTCATACCGATATCATAGGTATTACGCTCAATATGTTGGATGCCATACCATCAACGCTGTCCCGAAACTTCGTTTGTTTGAAGTGAGCACCTCGCACTTTTACACACTTAGAGAATCTACGGAGTATATTTTTTTATACTTGGAAGAGCATTCCAAGATTCTGTTAAGGTAATACAATTGAACTAACCTTGCTTTTATGGATGTGTTGATGCTGGTATTCCGAGTCGAACTCTGGTTCTGAAAAATAACTGGGATCCTCAAAATGTCCAACTCCACCGGCGATTCCAATTCCAGCCATCGGAAGTCCGCCGGTAACATCAGCAGACTCAAATAGTCGTAATACCGATCTATCTCGAATTTCGCGAAGGTGTGATCTGAAACATAAATAAATAAGTCAATGGATGGATTCTCCTCATTAGAGAATATTGTTTCGATTACATTTATTCAGTAATCTGCCCTAGGACGATAAACGATGGTTATGGTAAAATCTTTGAGACCATATCCACTATGGGTCCACTATATCCATATAAAAAATTGTTTTTTCGCGAGTTATGCCTGAGTATATTATTGACATCATCCTCGATAAACATAAGTTTAAGCTGTAACCTTGTATATTGTAATAAAAGAAGTGTACTTTCAAGAAGATTGTCTAAAACAATTTTGATTTGTCTGACTGGTCTAAAATTGGTTGTATTCTAGATAAAGGACATTTATCCATAATGGTTTTTTCAATTAATTGTCTAAATTCTATATAGAGCTTCTATGCTTTTTTATGAGTTGTTCATTTTTCTCGGGATAAGCAATACTGGACTATTGTAATCTGGGATAGAAATTAAACCGATGTTACATAATGCGTCCAACGTTTGGGCCAACATTCACCTTCCAACGTTGGTTGAACATTGGATGAAGGCTGGAATCTTACCTGAACTTACTTATAGAAATGAAAACGTGGCAGAGTGGTTTTTCTTACAAAACACGTGGCTTTCATATGCAAGAGGACATGAAGTGTCTGTAATTTTACAGCAAGTATTGGTTCCCGATTCGTTCCAATGTTGAATACTCCTTCGACACGGGTTAAAATAACCGACTTTCCACAATCAACGTACCAATGCCAACGTTGAAATTTTGGAGTGAAAGAATTGAATCTTGTTACAATGTATCATAACGAGTGAAAAATAATCATCACGAGTAAATTTCAAGATAAGAGGATTAGTTGTAGTAAAGAAAGAGGTTAAAACAAAATTTGATCCTCATTACCTAGGACCGTTCCAGATAAGAAAAATAATAGACTTTCACTGTGAACTCTTATCTCAAAGTAATGAGAGGCAATTCGTTCATAAAAACCTATTGTATTTGTATAATAATTTTAACGTTTGTAACCATGTGAAATCAACAATAGACTCAAAAATAAACAAACAATTCAGTGAATAATAAACAAGACAATGAAGTGTTAGTATCGCAAAATTATCAGAGATAAATTAGAGGGGACAGTGTGACGATTGTTAAGCCAGAAGGTTGATAAAAAATTGTAAAGTTAATTGTTGGCAACAATAAATCATGTACGTGAAACTCGACTCGGTTAACAATCACGGACTGTTAGATACGTTATATTAAAATATAATAAACTTTGTATCTATAACATTCATCTCGTACTTCATAACATTAATATAAGAATCAGCAATTTGGAGAGTACAATAAGCAGTTACCGCTGTTCAGCGTGAAGCTGAAGTTATCTAAATGTGTCCATCCACTTCATAGAAAAATTTGCTTGAAAGATATGGACTTCGTTATCTATAGGATTCAATATGCCCTATAATTGTAACCACACGAGCATCGGGACGAAAATTAACGAAATAGAAAAAAAGACAATCAATTAATTTCACCTGAAAATTCCATTCAATGGTAAATTATAATTTTGGTCAAATGGTTATGTGACCAAACAGGATTGCCGTACTGGTATCGAACAGCAAAATTAATCGTTTGGTGCTGGTGCCGATGGTATACCAGACTCATATATCTTCAGAAATGGTGATGGTGAAAACACTAAATCGTGAACGCTACAAGAAATTAATATTGTAGAAATGAGTGACTTTGTACCATTTACGTAAAGTGGTCAGTTTAGATAGTCTTCTTCCAGACCTCAGTCAACTTTTTTACGAGTGATAATTTCTATGTTTAGTTTATTCCTCATTGTATAGCCTATCTACCCTTTTTTTGTGGGTTAGAGTTTTAACTCGTATTTAGTGTATATTCTTCTTCTACTACCTTACACCTACAGTGCGTTAGCGATTATCTTATGGTCAGACAATTATTTATAGCAACATGTGACAGCTCACCGGTGTTATTTATGCCAGTCCAGTGTTTTATATTGCGTAGCCATGACTTTTGTTATCAGCCTACGCCTCTTTTTCCTTCGATCTTTCCTTGTATGATCAATTGGGGTATTGTATATATTTCTCCTCTAAGAACGTGACCCAAGTATCCAACCTTTCCCACCTTGATCAAGTTGAGCAACTCTCTCTCAGTCCCCGCTCTTCTTAATACATCCTCGTTCTTCCTCCCTTTGTCTGTCCATGGTATATGCAACATTCTTCGAAGGGTCCACATTTCGAAGGCTTCTAGCATATTGATGGACGATATCTTTATTGTCTATGTTTCCATGCCGTACAGTAAAATTCGCCACACATAACATTTGACAATTCTATACCGAATGTCAAAGGAGAGATTACGGTTACACAACATCGGTTTAAATTTTTCTTAGTACATCCTCGTTCCTCACTCTGACTGTCCATGTTATACGCAAAATTCTTCGAAGGGTCCACATTTCTAAGGCTTCCAGTTTATTGATGAATGATATCTTTGATGTCCATATTTCCATGCCGTACAGTAAAATTGACCACACATAACATTTGATCATTCTATACCGAAGGTCTTGCGTGTCTTGCGTGTTCAATGCGGCATTTAATTTCCTGCTGTTGGTACCATTTCTCATTTATAGTTATTCTTAGATATTTAAACGTCTTCACTTGCTCGATAGGCGTGTTATCTATATGCAGTTAGACACTTAAAATTGTATTTCTAGTTATTGCCATGCACTTGGTTTTTGTTGCATTTATTTTTAAGCCATATGATTTCCCAATATTATTTATTTTATCTAGTAATAATTGAATCTCGAGTATGTTGTCTGTTAGTATTGCCGTACCGCCCACATAGCGAATATTCTTCAGCTGGCATCCATTAACTTTAACGCCATAAAAAAAGTCCTCAAGAGCCTCAGCAAAGACATTATCTACATAGAGGTTGAACAGCATAGGAGACAAAACTTTGCAGTCTTTAAATTGCCTGATTCAGTTTAATCCGTGCTTTCTAGTTCCAGTAGAGGTTTTGAATAATTTTTATATCTCTGCTGTCGATGTTGACGCTTTGCAGCGTTTTTATCATAGTGTCGTGCTTGACGATACCAAACGCCATCTCGTAGACGATGAATGTGATGGAAAGTCTTTTCGTTAGTCATCGCGTGTGCCCATACCGCTTTTGAAACCAAACTGAGTCAGTCCACTTAGTTCTTCTAACTTTCTGAACATCCTTGTGTAAGGGATACGGAGGAACTGCTTGAGCATATGACTCATTAAACTAATCAGTCGATGATCTTCGTTTTACCGCTTTTGATGTCTTAGGAATCATTATAAAAGTTGAGTAGAGCCATTCTTTTGGTGCTATAGATGTCGTTGAAAAGGTTTACCAACATGTCAATGTTAAATTCTTCGAACAGCTTTATAGCCTCGGTGGGAATATCATCTGGTCCACTAGCTTTACCCAGCTTTGCTGCTTTTATGGCGTGTTCTACTTCACTTCGGATAATGGGAGGGCCGGATAAGTTTTCAGTGGGTAGGCTTATGCTAGGATGCTTTAGTCTGCCATCACTGAATAGAGATGAATCATTTTGGTTATTTTTTAGGCGGAAAGTTTGATATTTCTTGTATACATGCGAGATTTGTTTAACCTTTTTGTGTGTTCCGAAGCTATAGCCCCTCGTTTGTAAGAGTTTTACTTCTTCGCAACGGTCCTTTATCCAGTTTTCCTTTGCTATCTAAATTTTTGTTCTTATCATTTGTTGGGTTTCTTTGTATTTTTGTTGGTTTTGTTGGGTTTGTATAGTCTACGTTTTTCCATTGAATCAAGAATTTCAACCATCATCCACTCATTTTCATTGGTTCTTTTTATATTATTTGCGACTTCAGCGTTAGCATCAGTTATAGCTGTCTTTATTTTTTCACAAGTTCCCTCTATGTCCTGATGATCTTGTTCTATCTTTCTTAGGTTCTCGTTGATATGTCTACTATAAGTTGCTTTAACATGTTCGTCTCTCATTAGTTTCCTCGGGTCCATATATTTGTTATTAGCTGTTTTCTTAATCTTTGAATACGAAGTTTTATATTCGCAATCAGTGGATTGTGATCAGACCCAATATCTGCACAGTTCAAAATAACCAATTTACTACAGAAATTATTTCACGAACGATTACTTTTACGGAAAAGACTTATTAACTGACCACCTTATTCTGGCGATCCGTCACCATTAAATTTTTTCTTTGAGGATTTGTCAACATTTTCTTAAAAACCAACTTATACCCCTTGTACTGGAACAATTGTGTGAAAATTGGATATTTAGATTCCTCCATGTACGCGTTAATTTTATGGGTCGTATATCCCAAATAATTATCTTAGACATTGTAGAAGTTCGTTATCATTAGAAAAAGAATTTCTATAATTTTAACAAACACACTTTATAATCAATACCAAGTAATTATAATGATTTCAATCCCGATTACCATGTTACTTACCTAAGGTCTTCTAGTTCGTAGAACATATCTTTGGAAGAATCGTGGATGTATATTTTGACATTCGGTGAATCCAAATATTCCATAGTGAGCTGTTTCGGAAAAGATCTGACAAATAACGCTTTGACCGTATCAATTGATGTTATTTCGTTCGGTAACAGAGCTCTTTTGGTTTCGTTTCGATATTGGAGGAATACTAAACCTGTAATAGAAATACCATTCAAAAAAATTTAAATATCGTGTAATTATCTAAGTAATTTGATGACCAAATATTTGGTAGAAAGTAGAAAATGACATACTGAAATGCAAATTTCAGATACATTTTTCTATGCAAATCTTCGTTTCGGAGCTATAGTCATCCACATGTTTCTAAATAATAATCAGTTTTCACATAATTTCTTGATTATTCATTGGAATACTACAAAATTTTGGTATTAGACAACATGTGGCGTATTTTAAGGTTGAAAAAATCTAACACGTAGAAATGTTAAACAACGATATTTTATAAGACTATAACAAGGAAGCTCAATATGTCAAAAAATTAATCGAGCTCATATTTGTTTCCTCTACCTGCTACTTCTTGATAGATACGAGATATGATATCAAATTGCGGGAATTCAGTAAAAACTCGGTATATGGCAGCAATTTGAATCTGCTCAGCTTAGAAACTCTCTCCTACAGTTTTACTTCGTGTTAACAGCACGATGAAAGTGTATTGTATACACACTTTTCTAAAAAGACTATGCTGGTGGTGCCATGTAAATTGATGACTTACAACACAAGCAATTTGTCGTTAAATATGGCGAAAATCACTTGCAGGATTTGCACTTACGGAGCTTTTGCACAAAACGGGTGCAAAACGTCTAAATTAAAGCGGATATGTCGTGTAAACAATCTTCATATATAAGTCAGTGGTTTGGGGTGCTAGAACTAGTCTGAATACCACGAGAAACAATCTCTTTAAAGTACAAAGACAGGCTTACTTATGTACAGCTGTACTAGAAGTAATTCCAAATCTCCCACCTCTCCAACGTCGCTCATAATGTTCAGAGGAGGAATAAAATGGAAAACTTGTCCTTAAAAATTAATCAAACTTGGGACATGCTTAAGGTCAAAATACCAAAAAAGTTTAGCTTCGAAGAAAACTCACCTCAATACTGAGCTATAGAAACAAGTGGGATCTAAACACTTTACGAGAAATGCTACCAAATAGTACCGGGATTGCTTAAAACCAACAAATAAAACAAGAACAGGAGTGTACAGGTGTAAATCTAAACACTCTTAAAGCTTAAGCCGCACATTAAGTATTTTTTAAGCATAACTATATACAATTCAAAGTTCAATCTGAAGAGAAATCATTGCAAACAGGATATAATCGTCCTGTTCGATATCCAAGTAGCCATTAGAGCTCAAAGCTCCAATGTCATAGGGTGTGGACGAAAACTAAATAGCCGACAGACTCGTGAAAGTAGAGGTATAAAAATTCTTCATAGAACCTGAATTCTTTGTGGAATGAACTACAGAACAATAGAGAGAACATAAAAAAAAGGTAGATAGGGGTAAACCCAGTTACTAAAGCAATCTACAGGGGTTTAGAGGGACAGACACTCCTGGGATACTATAACTAGAGACGATCTGCTGAATGTATCCACCTGAGTAAGAGCAACCTTCGAATACTAACAGGATTCGCACTGTTGCCTCAATGGATACTTGAACTTAGCAGATAACTCAGCATGCAGATTCTGCTGCGCAGAGATCGAAAGCTCTGTGCACTTACGATCCAAGTTCAGCACGATAATATGTATCTTACACAATCGCTCTTTGGTTGTACAAAGTATTGGTGAAATGAAGACAGTTGAATGATACCACACCAACCTAATTCTTCAAATATTGTCGCTGTGACTTTTTTTTACCACAAGAATGTTATAAATCTTGTAAGCAGCGTTGGAATCGTTTTGAAGAGTTGAATTGGTTCTATTGTAGAAACCGACAATGAAGTTGTGGTTTGAAACTTACTGGTTTTTTCTTGGTTATTTCCAGAAACTGAATTGTCATACCTCATATATCCCAACAATGTATATCGTTTTCAAATATAGTTTGTCACAATTATACTACATCGCATGAAACCTCATTATTTCAAAATAAAGGACTATTTTTACGGGTGTTTTATTGTCAGGAAGTGAATGGAGCTTTATTGGAACAGCATATTCTTCGTTTTGTAATTAATTCTATTCATTATAAGTGAACACGTAGAAAATTATTATCATTGAATAGGTTTTTTCAATAAAGTCGAAAAGAGTTAGCGTTTGATGTGTAGTTGTATACATGATATAATTATATTTATTATGTTAAGACTAAAACAATTAGGAAGATTGCCAATTGTTTTTTCATTATTATCATGATAAATTATCTTACCTAGTGGTCTTTCTAAAGTTTTACTTGGGGTTCTAACAACTGGAAGCGAGCTCCTTTGTTTCCCGCCTCTACGAAAACCAGTCGAACTAGTTTCTACTTCTGACATGATCCCAGGATCATCGTCGAACAGCATGGAATTCGTAGGAGGTGGATATCCTCTCGGCTGTCCCTTAAAATGGGAAGATTTAGTTAGCCTTATCCAAAATTCGTCAATTATTAATTTTGAAGCAAATACTCGCTTATACAACAGCTAATAGACTTTCATTGGGTACCATCTCAAGTAAAGTAACTGTCTGTTGTAATTTTATTTGAATAAAAACCAAAATTAGGTCAAAATATCAAAAATAGTGAATATAATACAAGTCGCACTATGATAGATTGGAATTAAAATATATTCATAGATTCTTTTATTTACAGAATAGTCTTTATAAAAAACATGTTTATTTGGTGTTATTCTACGCCATGATGGTGTCCTTTTCATTATTTTTTTTTTCAATTTAATGTTGAATTAATACGATAATATAGATATTTTATTAAATATAATTGCTAAAAGATTGTTATAAAATGAAGAAATTCATTGAGTTATAATTTCTTCCTTATCTTCCTCGATATCAACAATAATGACTGGTTTCATGTATATTTATTTTATTTTTCATGTGTGCATATTATGAACATGTTTGAACAAAGAAATCCTATGAGTTGCGTACAAGAAAAACCAAATATATCACTAAAATCTTGTCTCAAGGCTACACGCTTCACCTCTTCTGGTTTTAAGAACATCAAACGATTATAACGTCAATGTCGATGGACAGTCTCGCAATTGCATTGGAGCTGCTCGGCAGTTTCCTTATACAGGGTCATTCACGGGAAACGGATGTTTTGAAATGGGTTGTACACGGGCGCTTATTGTGGGAGGGGCACGTAACTGGTATCTAACGTTTCTTTCGTTCATAGCATTTACATTTCAGTCATTGATATTGAGCCGTGGACGATAGACCAACGGTTGTACGCATATGACAGTTTTGTGCTAAATCAAATCCGTAAGTGCTGTTCAGCGAGATTTCCGCCGTCAGTTTAATATTCATCGTAATGCAAGTATCCCTTTTCGTAACACAATATTGCGATGGGTAAATAACCTGGTGGATCCATATTGAAGAAAAAACCACCGGGTCCTCAACGAACTGCTAGCACTCCGGCAAACATTGAACGAGTATGGGAAGCCTTTGTTAGAAGCCAACGCCTAAATTTAGCAGCACTTCAAATGAGCACAAATACGGTAATACAAATTCTGCATACAGATCTAAATATACAAATACAAATTGATGTAGACATGCTGCAAACAATTGAGGCCAGTTTACTTCAAAGGCTACAACAATGTATTGCCCAGAATGGACATCACTTGCCGGACATAATTTTTTGTAAGTGAGTAAGTAACAAATGCTATGATTTAACAAGTGTTTCTGTACCAATAGAACATTTTTAAAGTGAATATTAAATTTTTTATGATTATTTTACAACCATCCTGTTCCCACGAATGACCCTGTAGATACGACAAGTTTTTTAATATTCTTCATACAATAAATCAACGGAAAGTGTCCAATGGAAGTATTGTCACTCTGCTTAGTTCGTCTTCGCTTAATGGAAAAACTTTATGAGTTCACTAAGCAGAATAAGTAAAAATATCTTCGATTGTTTGAAGGCTTACCTCCATATTTCTGATCTTCTCTTGTTGTCTCATCTTATTATAATCATGGTTTTTAAGAAACCTATGAAAGGTTCTGGTCTAACTCGATCTTCTTCGCCGGGTGATCAGCTTGTTCATTGCCACACATTCCGTTGTTGCTTAGTCATTTTGTTGTTTTCTCCCAAAAATTTCGTCCACTTTCATAACCAGCTTTCACTAAATTTTTCAAGAAATGCTTGAAAGGCTGCCCTGCTTTTTAATGACATGATATTTTTGAATTGAGGTTATGAATTGAAGTTATCAGGTTATGCGCAATGAGCTGACCATGTACGAAAGTAAATGTGAGATTTCATTCAATAAGGAAGACACATTTAGATCAAAAAAATATTATTCAGCACTATATGATCCATCACATTACATTTTGATGTTATATATAAGTAAATCATAAAGAAACAATTAGTATATTTGAAAAATTTGCTTTGAAATCTGAATATATTAGATGACATTTCTGCGTGTGCATAGAAATTTTCGGTTTTTGATCAGACTTTTTCTAAGAATCAATATAAAAGTAATGAAATTGTTTTACCAAATATTAACAAACTTTTTAATTGAAACCTTCATTATCATTTTCTTAAAAATGATCATAAAATACAGCCGTAAGGAACTTGACTTCTACCAGTTCCTCAGGGAATATATCATGGATACTAAACAGTACCAACTCCTTTATTTACAGGGATTTGTGAAATTGACCATAAATTTTGATTGGTTTAGTGTTTACATAGATATAGACACTTTTTATTATCCTCATAACATCCTCCCTGCAGGGCTATACATATTGTAAAAGTATGTAAAGTTAGTCATAATTTACTTTATAGGAATTCCCAGTTTTTCAAATCATATATACAGAGTGTAAAAAATAATCTTTAAGATTTGATTTTTTGAATAATTTATTTAAAAGTCATTAGCATTTATTGAAAGAAATATTTTTTCTTTCAACCAACTACAATAACGAAACCCTTTCAAGCTTCATTTTCCAGAACAGTCATAACTTTGGAGAAATTTGCAGCTTCCTTGAAGTTAAATTGTCCAACGATTTGACAACTTTTTGAAAACAAAGGAAATTATTAAGGGTTTGTTTCTATTGACGTTACTTTCCACACGGTAACAAAATGACCATTCTCAAATCTACACTAACCGGCTCCGATTACTCATTATTTCACAAACCAATTCAACATTTTGATATTCTTTTTCGAGTTTTGTTGAATGAACAATTGAGATTGATGCAAATTAATTTCAATAATTGATGTGAAAATTCTTTTCTTTCAGTCTTAAAACTAATAACGTCGATTATTGTTTTGAAACATTTAAATCACTCATTAACAAACTAAAATTCTATAAGATAATCATGGAAACAAGTTTTTGTTGCCTTCCTATAGTAAAATCTACTTTGCAGGAACAAATATGCATGCCAAACATTTCCATTTAAAGAACGAACAGAGTATCTACTAACAAGATTTAATGCCGTCCAAACCTATTGAAAAAAGACGTCCACGACGAAAATAGTTTTTTTAGTTTGCATGGTGTTAGTTCAAAGACTTTAGACACCCCCATAGCATTGAAAAATCACCGAAATATATGAGAGTTATGAAAGTATAGAAAACAAAAACTACACTTTGCAACATAATTCAGATTGCTCGAAAGTACATTTCTCCTTTTCCCATTTACTAGTCACTATTTTTCCAGGAACTGTAACTACCCCAATCTACCAGTTAAATGTCATAATTAAGCATGATTTGCTAAAAGAATAAATATCCTGACTACTGGTTTTGAAGAAAACAAAATGAGATGCTGCTTGTCAGTTTTCAATATAAAACAATAAAATTCAATTCCCCAAAAAATTGTGCTCAAAATACTAGATTTATAATGATCCTACGTAATACGTACCATTGCAATTGGAAAATATGAAGGTTGAAGAAAGAATTTATTGGCAATGCAACACATACGTCCAACGTGAATTAATATTTTCGTTGTCTGTTTTTACACTGGTTGAAAAGTAATAATTTTATTTCAGGTTTTCGCGCAAATTTATATTGATTTCATTTGATGCATACTTAATGACATTTTCTATCATATCTACAAACGAAACTACATTTAATTACCTTTCTAGCCCTTGTTGAACTCATCTGGTCAGCAGCGTGTAACATAATTTTCAAATTAACTGGTTGATTTTCCTTCAACGGAAAAGTTGTTTCCGACAATTTAACTAAAGTTCGCGAACCGACTAAACTATAATTCATCGGAGAAGTCGTATCAGAGGATTCTTTTTTGTGATAGATTGTATCTGAGCTCCCCCAACGCTCTAGATTTTTCTTTTTTAGAAGCGGGATAGAACGTGAGATCATTTCTAATTGTGGTGGAAGAGATATTATGCTATTGGCAGACATGTTGGATATTTCAGTGTAAATTCTTACTTGATAAACTCTTTAATTGTAGCTGATATATATATATTAATGAATGATCTCTTGATTTACTTAGGATTATCTAGAACTTGTTTAATTAATCTGTTAGCCTTGCGTTACCTCATATGCTGATTATAATCTTTTAGTAATATTTCATCAATTTTTTCAAAAAGATGAATTCTTTGGAACATAAATGGAATAGCAAGAAAAACAGTTGGTTTTATAGGGTATCAATCAAGCAGCTCGTGTTATTACACCGTATGTAAATACAAGAACATCAACGATAACATCATATTCCAAAATTGGGGCAGCCAGTTTAAACTTGATAGCCAATAGTGATAGACAAGTTCGTACTTTTCAAAGGAAACTCTCAAATTACAAACTCGTATTATAAAAAACGAATATAGTATAAAATAAAACGAATACCAAATACACATCATATTTCAGAATCGGGACACCCAGTATAACGAAAAATACGTGATCGCGAATAGTGATAGACAGGTCCGCACTTTTCGGAAAAAAACTTCCAAATTACAAACTCATATCGTAGAAAAAGAATATAGTACAAAATAAAACGAATACCAAATACGAAGAAAAGATATTTGTAAGGAAAATAGAAAATAAAAGAGATGTTAATATCATTCGAATGACGAGAACTGGGTTGGTTTGTCCAAATGAAGGCAGAAGTCAAGAGGTAGACCAAAGAAACAATAGATACAATACGTGAAGGCTGCAGCACAAAAAATACACTTCGAATGAAAAGAGATGAAACTCAAAAAGCAGGATTAACATAAATGAATAGAATGTTAATTACCTGATATCATTAGGCAATTGGGGAATTAATGACATAAACAACATTCTGAGACTGTCACACTCAAATTCATGAAACGAACAATTGATACTAGATTCAGCGACGAGATATCATTGAAAAGTAGTCATCCATTTAGCAACAACATTGACGTTTTTTTTATGTAGGCTTCAGAAATAACGTGTAAATAATTTATTTTTGGAAAAAGTTGCCCAAAGGAAGTTTCGCTGACAGTAATCTATTTAGACCTCCGTCACTCGATCTCGAAAGTTCCTACTCATTTCAACATTGACATTTTGGAAGCAAATTTGAATTAACTCGAATTAAGTGCAACCTGCATGTTCTCGAGCCCAGTATGTAACGTTGTTGGTTCCACCTTTCTATTCTAAAACAATCAAGAATGTATTTGCGGTGTTTTATCCACTTTATATAATAAGAAATCACTGTATCCTACTCCTTGTGAGAATTCACATCACGTATTTAACCGTTTACACTACCACAGCGCTGACATAATCAAGCCTCGCCGATACTTGCTTTCAACAATAGCAGAAGGGTAAAAAGGGTCACGAACACAGTTCACTCTTAATCGCAAGTTGTATAAACCCAAAAGCCGGACACAGACTGCATTAATTAACTAGAAATAAAAGGGAACCAGCTACTAAATTGTTGATTGAGACTGACCGGTCACAATAATTTTAATGGTTGAAAGTCTTAATTGGTGATGAGGTCATTCTGTTTCCGTACTCTTATGTGTTATTTAATAGCTTTATAACTTGAATTTCAAATTGCGTTCCAGCATACATGTCAAAATAATTAACATAAAATAGGTTTATGAGAAAATAAAATTCTACCAAATGGGTATATTCATCTAATTTTGTTTCTTATACAGGTTGCTTCATTGATAATTGGAATATTCAGCTGAAATCACTAAACTTAAATAAAATTTATTATCAATCACTCATAAAATATGTGATAAAATGTGGTATTTGATTTAACGTGGCATTTCTGTCACAAGGTCACTGAAACAGCAAAACAGCTGTTTATCAGTTGTGAAGATGTCTAAAGGGAATGGCAGCAAGTATTGCAAGTATCCTGGTAGAACGTCATTATCAGGTGATATTTTATTTTATCATTTATCATTTTTCACGTGATCCGTGTGATAAATAACGCACATGCACATAGTATGAATATATTTTATTTCATCTCTCTTATTAATAAAATACCCAATTTCATACACGGAACATATCCTAAGAAAAAGTGCAAACTTCGTCCATAGTTGTGTTAGTACTTATTGGATTGTTGATAGGATCGAGAATATGTACAATGTTGCTACAAGTCGAACTAATTGTTCCCGTTAAAATTTTCAATGCAAAATCCATTTTGTTTTCTATTGAGTCCTCTATTTAACCCTCAGCATCTGTATTGGATTTCCACCCACGGTGTTTCTTTAGTTGAATTATATCACTACCGAAATCCACGAATAGAGACACCGAAGAGCATCGAAATGTATGTCCAGTATAATTTTTTCGATTTGGTAAATTCAAATGTGTTGCTATAAGCGAGGGAAATTGATACCTACAACTTTGGTTTTGCATTTTCTATTTTCCATTTCTTTACTGCAAAACGAAATGATCTGTTTTGACATTTGTGGGTCGTTGGTTTTTATATTTTTTATAAATGTTTACCAAGTTCAATCTATTGTCAGATATTCCACCAATAACAGTAAATCGACGTTGAACAAGAATTTTTGTATCAGGTACTGTGATGATTGAAACCTAAAAGATGTCACAAATAATATCTAAGTTCACATTAAAATTTTTTGTTTTCACTACTTATACATGAGATAATGATCGTCTAGAGATTGCAAAAGAAACATATTAATTTCTTCACGGGCAAATGTTTTAGATTTTTTGAGTTTATAGCCAACTGATTAATTTTTCAAATATGTAATGAGTTTCGAGTATTTACTGATATCTACGTCGTTATTTACCATTAGGGTGCCTTTCAGTTTTCAATAAGTCGACCAAACTTCCACATTTTAGATTTAGTTTCAAAGTAAGCTAGTAACACTCTTTCTGTGAAGCTGTTTAAGCCTTTTTTAGTACGCCACTCCATAAAAGAATTATACTCCTTTAAATACTGTTTTCTGGATTTCTCAGGGAAAAGATTCATAGTCGTTGAAGTTGCCGATTCAACAACATCTTCTGGTGTACAGTTTAAACATTCAAATAGAAGAAACAGTTTATTGGAGAAACGAATTGACGTGAGAAAGAAAGCGTACACATCCCACTATTTTGATAAAACAATTTAATAATTGCGTTAAAAATTGACTTTTTTTAACGCAAAAGCGTGAAAAAATAAACCGCTACGGTACTTTTTTTCACGCTTTTTGACTGATTCAGAAATTACATTCATTATGAATGCAAAGGTGTGAAAAAAAAGTGAATATTATAACGGACATAGAGAAGATAAAAAAAGAGAATACAGATTTTTCTAATAAATAAATTGAAAAGTTTAATATGTAAATAAGTACTAAGCAGAAATAAAACAATAATTCAGTGAGCAGAATGTATATAATTACGATGAAATAGTACAATTATTTTGAGATTCAACAAAAAAATTATTTCTATGCGTACAAGTGAGCCAAACAACATAAATGTATGTTTATGGATATAAATATTAAATTACGTTTAAATATTTCAGTCGATTGGTCCACCAATAAATGTCAAAAAACTATATCAATTTAATACTCTTGAAATGAAAAGACTTCTTTTGTATATAGAAAGAGCAAATGTTTTATCCTGTATAGTACATCGTTTTGTTGTACCTTGTCTATACACACAAATGTTCCAATTCCACACATCTTAAATCATTTGAAGTATTCTTTATAAGTGTTCAAACTGTGATATTGATATTTTGGCTATTGTATTCCGATGAACTTGATACATTACCATTTACCTAGATGTTAAATTTTTTTAACCAGTTCCAGCTAAAGTGAAAATCACGATTTTTGTTTGTCAAAACTACTAATTTCATCTGCATGGAATGTGAAAACTCCGATGACTCCTCTATAGGTAAATTGGCAGATACCAAGACATGAACAATGCTTTTCGACGACAATATCAGTTTCTACTATTCCTGTAATTACAGCAAATGAATGTTCTTGGTTTAGTATACAGTCATGAACTTTGGCATAAGTCTGATCTCCATTAATGAGAAGTAGGAATAGATGGGATAGCTTTATACTTCAAATGTTTTCTATTGAAATGATCTCTACACAAGCGATAATTTTATGTTGAGCATTGAATTTTATAAAATTTTTCCCAATCAGAACACACATCATGAAAGTGTTTGAGAAATTGGAAAAAATGTTTATCTTGGCAATTGACATTGCACGACATGATTGGTAAGTAGCAGAACTAAATTAGTGTTGCCGAAATTTACATGCAAGTTGACCTTCTTATTGGGTGGTTTTATATATTTGGCGGCAGAAAGCTTTTATTTAGAATTAGTAAAAGCTTTCTTTATATTCACTCTCATGTCAATACACAAAAATTTTGCGGTTTGCAGACATTTTCCACGATAATAATTCTTTGTTCGACGAAATACTGTGTAGCTAGATAAGAAACGTTTGTCATTGGTATTAATGCTGGTATTGCTCGCTGGTCATTGACTATTTACAAGTATACAAATGCAAATGTATGCAAGTGTATCGTGCCTTCGTCTCTCGTGAAATGTGTAGTGTAGATTTAGCTGCCGTACCTTTTTTGTTCCTATGTTGATGACTTTAATTTATTTGGTGGTAGTGCATTATGCTTGTGGCGAAATGAAGTGACAAAGTGAAGTATCTTATTTACCTCATTAATATCAGATTAATTTTCTTCTTAATAAATCTAACCCTACTTTTTTTATGATAGTTATTAGATGAAGTCCAATGTTGTAGGTATCGAATTTACCATAAAAGAAAATAACCGGATTTAATTCAATTCACATTAGCTAGCTACCAAGAAGACAGAAACTTACTGGTCCTTCATCCGTTGTTTCCAATATCATACATTTAGTTAATACATATTATACAAAAATATGTTCAATTTCTAACGTAAATTAATAAATTGATTTGAATTAAAAATATATTAATCACTATATATATATATATATATATATATATATATATATATATATATATATATATAGTAGGTATATTTACTAGCAAATATATATTTATGAAATACGTCAATAGGATGTTAAAAAATTACGTCGCTTGGCTGTAACATGTTCGTTACATGTTCGATTTTTTCGTCTCCAAGACATGATTTTTTTTGACACACATCACCCATGAAAATAGTATGATTGGTTTATTAAGATATCAGCTACTGCCGAAACTTATTGAGAACTACTGTACATTTCTGGGTACACTTTCCCACGTATTTAATGGAGTTATTTTCAACCCAGAATATGTGGTTGAATGTATGACCTACTTATTTGCTACACACTGTATTTTCAAAGAATTTAAGATCATGGAAAATATTTCATACCTCAAGATCCATCGTCCTTGATAAAGGCCCGCCTTGGCCAGACATCGCCAAATATTGCTGATCACCTCCCAAGGTATGCCTTCGAGGATCGTCCCTTCTTGTATTCCTACTTCGTCCTCTCACCTCTCCACTTTCATTATCGCTACGACCTGAAACAATGAAACTATCATTCTAACTTAATATTATTTTTGAGTGACTCTCTTTAATATTTCATAAGATCGGCTAATCCTTGTACATTGTAGTTTGAATGAAATTCCAATATTTGTAATAAGCAAAAATAAAACACAGAATTATGACTTGAATAGAAGTGATTTGATATATGATACTGTTATAAAAACATTATACCAACTGGCTCAAAAATGTCTGTTCTCAGACTTCCCACCTAAAAGAATTACCACGTCATAAAATGAAACTAGTATTTGAAATAGCACAGATGAATCCGTCCATAGAAACTTTAATTACGTAAAACTTTAATCATTCGACTTCTCGCAAAGTTAAAATGGGTTCTAATCAACTGCTAACTCATTATATTTAACCATTCAGTCGAAGCGAAACATATGTGTTCCATGATGTGTACGACTTCTTTTCGTTTCATTTCAAAATGGCACTTTGCCTTAAGACGGCTATAACAGCCATCACTCCACTGTAACACCTTTTTGTGATTTTTTCAAGGCTTTCGATTGTGTTAATCATAATATTTTAATTAACAAATTGCAGTACTACTGTTTCAGGGGAGCACATCTCGCATGGTTTAAGTCATACCTTACCAACAGAAGTCAGCTTGTAAGGGTTAATACAACGATGTCTTTTTGCAATCCAATAAAATGTGGAGTGCCCCAAAGCTCAGTACTAGGCCCTATTTTGTTTCTTCTGTTCATAAACGACGTCGCCTATCTAGACTATAACCTAAAAGGTCACATTTTGGACTCCGACTAAGTTCATCATGTTAATGTGTGTTGTCAGGGTTCGTTGCAAGATTTTGTAGTGTTTATGATGTTCAAAAATTTTGATATATTTTCAAATTCTCAAATGAGGCGCCACTTAATTTATTAATCTAAACGGAGAAAGGTGAATAAATAGGATGAAATATCCTTAGGAATGAAACTAATCGTTAAGACAAAGCACAATAATGTATATTAAAAAAAAATGGAATTTAAAGATTATAACCAATCTTGACCAAACAATTAACAGATATTATTATTTTAATATAAAAAATTCATTAATAAGAATACACTAGTTTTGTTTGGAATTTGAAATTAAAAAAAAACCACCCGCAAAACTCATGAGTTTGTTGGTTTACAGTAATGTGAAAATTTTAAGTGTGAACCATAGAAATTCAAATACATTTGCAAAATGGGTTATTATTAATTTCAAATAGAGATTATGGTGAGAAAAAAAAATTTTGAAATTGATTATTATGAAGTATAAGAGAAGATAATGAAGTAAATTTTACGACAAAAAAAATTAATATGGGTTGATCTGACCTTTATCAAAACATAAGGGCTCCCTACTTGTCAGGAGAATACAAATAGGATCATATCCGTGGATTGTGTTTATATACAAAACTGCAAAAGAGATATGAAATATGATATGTAAATATTTCTACTCAAAGATAATATGACAAAATAACAAGACATCAGAGATAAAATATATCTATTTTATTTGTAGGCGACACTTGTTTTTCTTAGAGCAACCCTATTTTCACGGCACTTCATAGGACCATATATAGTGATCTAATTACCCTTAAATCATGGTGCGAATCTAATCTTCTCTGTCTCAACCTTTCTAAAACTAATGTTTTATCATATGAAAATAAATTGCCGCCTTTTTCATTGAATAACAACACCATTGAACTGAACTTATCCACCTCCTTAACAGTTTATTATGTCCTTATTGAACCGCATCTTCGATATGCCCTTCCCTTCTGGGGTACGTATGGTGCGACTTAATTCGAGCAAATCTTTAAACTACAAAAGAGAGCTGTTAGATATTTACTCGGACTAAATAACAAGGCTTACTGCAGGAGGTTGTTTAAAAGATTATAAATTCTGACTCTAGAATTCAGAAAGATCGTTGCACAGCTATCCACTTAGAAACCCGGAGCATGAGCTTTACCTACCTACTCCACGTTCAGGATTAGTTAAGTGCTCAATATTTTACAATGCTAAGAAAATGCACAATCACTTGCCAATTGAAATTGAATCGATATCATTTTCTCCCACATTCCGCAATAATTTGAGGGCGTATACAGTGCCTTCTTCTTTTTAAATTTTATTTTTCACAAGCTTTCGTCTACAAATTGTAGATTTTTGACAATAAAGCATTTCTTTGACCCTACCTCTATCTTTCATTTGTGATTGGTTACTGCCTCTCTCTGTGTGAGTTTGTGTTCTTGAATTTGTACTCCACGCGTCTAATTTCGTTATAAGTAATTAATTTTCATGAGATTATTCTATTGAAGTTCAGCATTACAATTATTTTTATGTATTCGTTATGATTGATAATAAAAAAAAATAATTACTGACAATTGATCCATTCCACATTATAGACTTTTTAAAAGGAGTGAGATTGATGGATAAGATGCAAACACTGGGTTCTCCAGTATCGCAGCAAGAAAGGGAGACACAATAGATTTTTTGGGTCGCAGTGTATATTATACAACAATAGGTACATAGATACAACTATTCAAATGGTGTGTCGCCACACATTATTTATAAAACTTGAGGGCTGATGGAGGCTAAAAGGAGTTTTTCGATATGAAACCTCGGTCCCAGCCCAATTTATATGTTGAAGAAACTGTTGAATTTCGTTTTTTTTGTGGGTACCGTGTAATTGGTATTGTTATCATATCCAAATCCTGATCGAACTAAAAAGAAGAATAATTAAATTGACATACTGTCAAAATTGTACGTCATAATAAAAATAATGTTCGTTGTACACAATGTAAAACTAATACTTTTATGGACAACTTGCTCAAGTGAAAATTATGAAATATGGATGCAAATTTAATGAATACCTTCTACTCTTTCTTAACAAACATCAAGGCTTGAAAAATGGAAAATACAATAAGAAAAAAGATAGTCTCAAATCGTATTTCACTCATAAGAATAGAAATAGATGTAGTCAATACGTGCAAGCGTCAGAGAAAAAGGATCAAAATAGCCAAACTGACACCAAATCTGAAGAAAAAAGCATTCAAGTTAACGAAAAGATCAATGCAGACATTACTGTTAATCTGAACCACATTGAAAATACCAAACCGTTAAAAAATTTCACTGACCTAGAAGATGGCATTTGGAAAATAGAACTGGCATCATCAGTTGATCACAATAACTTTGATATTATTGAAAATGAAGCTCTCATAAGAAAATTAAAATATGAACTGGAATTTACATTGTACACCTTTCAACAATTACTCAGAAAATTGAAAGAAAGCCAAAAATTCTTGAAAAAATATGAATATGGAAATTTATATGATCGAGAATACCTAGTTTATCCAGTAGAATTGCAAGAAACAGAGAATAATTTTGAAAACCAAAAAACTCAAGATACTAGGAAAATAGAACAGGAAGAATCCAAACTTTATGTAAACAATCCCAAAAATAATCGTGATTACATCGAAGATCTCAATTATATCCCGAGATATATACCTGTTCCATACAAATTGCGAAAAATGGAACCCTATGAATCAAAATTATGTATTCATAAATTGAAAACTTCAGATGTACAGTGTGCCCAAAAAGATAAGTTAGATATTGAACCGGTACTTAAATATCTCTCATTGGATGTTATTACAAGGTACGAAAAGGAGATCGAATCCAGCGATTTGGAATTACAAGCGGAATTAAAACCAATATCTTCAAGTAAAATATTGGATTTACAGCCTATTCATTCAAAAACTCCTTATGAAAAAGATCTACAATATATTCAATATTTAAGTAATGTTCGATTTAAATTCAAAAAAATAGCCCCCCCTGTAATTGATGATAGTTTTTATGATACTTCAGAGCCAACAAGAGAAGAAAGCATTGCAGACATAGATGAAAAAAGTTCCTCTGAATTGGCTGAATCAAAAGAAAACATTGACGGTATACAATCAAAGAAAGAATGTTTGAAACATTCACAGGAAAAGAGTAGTACTCATGCATACAAGATATGCCCAACTAGGTTTCAAAAAGAAATTCTCAAAATGATTGTTAAAGCTAAGGAAAAAGGTGCAATATGTCCAAATAAGTTTCAGGAAGAAATACTCAAAATTATTGATTACGGTAATGAAAAACGTACACCATGCACCAAAAGTAATATATGTAGAGAATCAAATTATCAGAAAAATGTAGAAAACCCTACTATTTTGAAACCCGAAAAAATGGCTCACACAGAATCCAATTCCGTTAAAGGTAAACATTGTGATAACGTTCATTGTAAAAATAGAAAAAGAATGGCAAGCGATACACGAGAAAAATTAACCAACGAAAATATGTTACAAGAGTTACTTAAGATTTTACATGATTCGGGATTCGACAAATATGGTAAGGTTTATGTTACAACTCTATTCAACGCCGCAACTCAAACTGAATCAAAAACAAATATTGTTCAAAACAATAGTACACGTGTTGTACCAAAACCTAGTTATCGAATCATACCAACTTCGAATGATATACCATGTAAAGCAATGAAAATAAATGCTTCAACTCTGACAAACTTGCCATATCAAAAATGTTTTCGGAAAGTTCCACTATCTGAGGATGGAACTTACCAATGTAATGTGAAACGTAAATGTCTTGTGTCGAATAATGAAAATTGTACCAAATATTGTAATAAAGTGAAAATCGAAGAGAGTAACAGTAAGACTGTTATAATCATCGATCCTAATAAAAGTCGTAAAAAATTGTATAAAGATTAATTCTGAAATTCAATACAAGCATTGCGATGAGATAATCTCAACGCAAAGAATGTCCAATTTCAAATTCTATCAAGTCAAATTCATTATTTTCTTGTATTCTTTTTCTAACAGCTACTCATCTAGTTTCACATCATTATATTTCTATTCTTTCAAGTCTACAGATTCAATGCCTACGTTTAAAGTTATGCAATGGTTTCCTCAAATGTTCTCGGTTATAATTTGGTTCCATAGAACTTCAAGACTTTTTCTTTCCATGTCCTACACCACAATTACTATTCTCGTCTAAAGGTTACGGTTTTAACTCCTTATTCAACTTCACATTATCATATTATCTTCTCATGCAACAGACTCCAGGCCAATATAAATATCTTCCTACCTACGTATGATCACCAGCACTACTAGTCTTCAATTTTCGTACCCTTGTTTCACACATGTTCCACTGCTTTCACTAGGCTCACTAGCTCAGGAAAGTTTTGATTTCTACTTGTTTATTTTTACTCATGCAGTTCTCATTCCTCCTACCAACTACATATGCAAATAGCACTATTTTCTTTCAAAGTTTTCGGTTTAAATTTGGTTCCATAGAACTTCAAGACCCGTGGCTATTTTTCTTTGACAATATCCACAACCGTTTTCACTATTCCCTTCTAAAGGTATTGAGTTTTAGTCTACTATTTCTTATATAGTTTCACATCATCATTATTTTTCAAGCAGCAGATTGCGGGCCGAAATAACTCATAGCTTCTTAACTAAATATGAACTCCAATGCTACAAGTCTTCATTTTCCGTATTTGTTTTACACATCCTATACCAGTTTCACTATTCTCTTCTGAAGTATAGGACAACACAATAATTATCGATAGAATAACTTACACACTACATATGAATCTAATCACAATCTTCTTCCAAAATTTGTTTATTTCTTTTCATATAATTGCACATCATTACATTATTTTTTCTTGTACATGCAAGACATTCAATTTGCGTGTTTCACATATATTTCTGCTTTCACTATACAGTTTCAGCTTCGGTACTTCTAAAAACGCATCCGATTATTTTATCCCCTATCAACCTCCTTTTGATCATTGCACATCATGTTATTTTTTCTTCTATATGCAAAATATTCAATTTGCGTTTTTTACATGTCTTTCTGCTCTCACTATACAGCTCCAGCATCTGGAACTATCACATACTCTGAAAACGCATCCGACCATTTTTCTTTTGTGAACCTCCTTGTTTCTTTTATGCTTTCACTTCATGATTATCGCACATCATTATTTCATTATTTTTGTATACGCAAGACATTCAATCTCTGTTTTTCACATGCCTTTCTGCTTTTACTATACAGCTCCAACTTGTGTAACTATCACATGTTCTAAGAACGCATTCAACCATTTTTCTTTTGTGAACCTCCTTGTTTCTTTCATGCTTTCACTTCATGATTATCGCACATCATTATTTCATTATTTTTGTATATGCAAAACATCCGATCCCTGTTTTTTACATGCCTTTTTGTTTTCACTATACAGCTCCAGCTTCTGTAACTATCACATACTCTAAGAACGCATCCAACCATTTTTCTTTTATTAACCTCCTTTTTTCTTTCATGCTTTCACTTCATGATTATCGCACATCATTACTTCATTATTTGTGTATATGCAAGACATTCAATTCGCGTTTTTTACAAGTCTTTCTGCTTTCACTATACAGCTCCAGCTTCTGTACCTATCACATACTCTAAAAACATATCCAACCATTTTTCTTTTGTAAACCTCCTTTTTTCTTTCATGCTTTCACTTCATGATTATCGCACATCATTACTTTACTATTTTTGTATATGCAAGACATTCAATTCCCGTTTTTTACATGCCTTTCTGCTTTCACTATACAGCTCCAACTTGTGTATCTATCACATACTCCAAGAACGCATCCAACCATTTTATTTAAAACCTCCTTTTTTCCATGCTTTTACTCCATGACCATCGCACATCATTAGTTCATTTTTTTTGTGTATGCCAGACATTCAATCCTTGTTTTTTACATATCTTTCTGTTTCCTCCATACAGCTGTAGTTTATACTCTAAAATCGCATCTTCAATGTTTTGTTTTGGCCAAAATAAAGCTTTGGTCTATTTTTACTTTCTACTTCGCATGAAAGGGCGAGAATTTCATAAGAAAATAATAAACCAAAGATAATTCTCAAAGAAAGGGTCGACTCTTTCTATCAACTTTCGTCTAATATGAGTTGTAACCGAGAAAAAGAAGATCACCAGTAGGCGTGTTTGATGGAATGGTAAATTTCGCTAGTATCAACTCATATGTTATATATTGCTCCAATATATGTAAAAGGGGCGTAAGGTATATACGATAGATGAATATGCAGTTCATCACGATAAAAAAACGTACAATTTGTTTCTGTTTCCTAAGCGGAATGGAAATTGCTGTACTAAATTCGCCTCAAGTCAATAAAAAATTGTGTTATAATTTGTGTTACTAAATATGAAAGTAAGGAATTTTTAAATATATATTTCTTTAACAATGAAATGAATATGTTATGTTATGTTTTGTTTTTTCAAACTGTTAAAATTTACGACAGTATTGTAATTAGGTATATTAAAACCACTATAGTATTTTAGTTATCAAGCTACACGGGTACGTAATCGAGTGGAAAACAAAGGAGGAATATCTGGGACTCACACTAGATAGTAAACTTCTATAGAACGAATATGGAAAAGAGTTAATCACCAAAGGCAGGAAGGAATTGGGGTTGTAACCCAAAGATCCTACGGTAGGTGTACATGATAATTGTGAGACCAATCATTACATATGAGGTAATACTAGAACTAGTCCGATTACTACGAGGAACAATCTCTCAAAGGTAGAAAGACCAAAGGCTGGCTTGCTTATGCGCAGCTGGGGCTATGAAATCTTGTCCAACAGCTGCACTAAAAGTGATTCTGAATCTAAGCATTGTTCAAAGACGGAATCATCAAAGCAAAACCGTTCCTAAATAATTACCCACCCTGGGACTTGCCCAGAATATTAGCGAGAAAGTTTAGCCTTGAGAAAAACTTCACCTCAATAATAAAGTGTAAAAACAAAAATACCATACAAGAAATGATCAGAAATAAGCTCGATAAAGCTCGTTATGTCAGTCAGAATAGCGTTGATTTGTGACTATTATTGACTGGGTTACTGGTGGGGATTTTAGATTAAAAGCACTGTAATTTTACTGGATGTTTAAAAGAGAAACTGTATGAAGTTTGTATTCTCTCATCTTCGTTATTAGTGACATTAAGAAAGAGGTCCATTTGATCGACAGTTACTTAATTCAATCATTTGATTGATGACAATAATTTTTGTATTGGATCTATATTGGCTTGTCAGTTATAGTTATGTCAGAAAGATATCAAAATAGTTAATATATTTCGAATGAAAAATGCCGAGTGTTCCCATATTTTTCGTAAAATATTTAAATTCAAAGAGTGAAACACACGCCACAGAAAACCGAACACGAAACAAAAATCAAATATACACAAAAGTGTTATACAAACGAAAAAAAAATTCCAGCGAATGCGAATCAGAAAACTTCGGATTGTACAACTTTAAAGCAAGAAATGGTTTTCCTGTCGAACTAAAAGGAACACAAACCGACAACGATGTATTTTTCAAATTGAGGAAGCTCTCATCTGAAGAGTTTAATTTATATAATGGTCTTACAACAAGCGAATATATCAATAGTAATTACCACACTAGCTGCACGTCTACAATTGGTGGAGATAATTATTTCATTCTCTCACCAAGAACTAATAAAAAATACTCACTATCTGAACAGCGAGTTGTTGGTAATTTTAAAAATATGAAAGACAGGCGAGGATTCAGTTGTCCGTTTTATTTAAATAGTAAAATTGAGAAACCGAAATCGAGGAAAATATATCACGGCGATGATAAAGCTTCTTCTCACCATCGAGTATTAACTGATAGATTTAAAAATACCGACAGCTTTATTTGTACTGAAAGTACTAAAAATACACGAAAGCATGTAAAAATACCAAAGCGTTTCCATAAACGTATTTCAATTGAGAATAATAATGATTTGAAAATAGTTATTTATCATAGAAGGAATGATAGAAAAACATTTGGTAAAACAATAATCGTTACGGAAGAAACAGCAACAACAGTTGATGGTAGTGTAAAAAATAATAAATCATCCAATGATGAATACACAAAAGCGAATTTCAGTAAGATAACATCACTGTAAACTATTGTAATGTCGATTGAACCAAAATAAATTTGCAGTTAGATTAGTTCCCATTATGATATCAAATGATATCAAATAAATATTATTATGTTTCTAAATCATCTTGATCAGTTTTTTTTTATAATTTTTTAACGGCAGATAATAATTTGACGTTGCAACCTGTTGTGGTCTTTATCAAAATATGATTTTACGCTGACAATTTGCTTGTTTATTTCAATCAACAGAGATCACCTACATCATGAATATCAAATTAAAATAAAGTCAAAATATGAATCTGTTTTAACATTAAAAATTAATTTTGATTTGTGTTGACAGTTGAAGACTCAAAAGGAAACTGTCCAAGAGTTTTTTAAAATGCCAACATTTCAATATTTTGAATGTCAGACCGGACTCGTACTTGATGGTAATAATTAAAATAATTCCAACCGGTTTCACCGCTCATGCTTTTGTTAATATTGGAGAAGTTTGGAAGTATTCATTCACTGATGAATGTATCCCAACAGAGTTATCTATTCGTGTCGAATACGAGGTTTGGCTATTCAATAACGACACTGCGTACCTAGAGGGCGCGCTAGACGGGTGGAGAGAAAAACGAATAGTGCGTTGGGTATCTAGATGTCTTCTCTATGCACGTCCCATACACGTTTTCCTCACTATTATAGTATTTGGGCAGTAGCAGTTTGAAACGAACGTGTTTGTTTCTCGTGCTGCATCAATCTCAAATTCCCAGTTAAGTTGAAAAAACCTCCGACTGAATGCTATAAATTGTTCTGAGATGCCTATTGGGACAATTCTTCATCTCATGCGCGTGTTTTTTAGTGGTGTAAGGGCTTTAGTGAGGGCCGAGAGATTACGGAAGATGACCAGCACCCAGGTCACCCTGTAACTGTTTCAACTCAACCAGTGACCAAAATCAACCAAATTGTGCGTTCTTATCGTCGATTAAGCATCCGGATGATTGCCGAAGCTGTAAACGCCGATAGAGAAACGGTTAAAAAATTTTTACACGTAGAATTACACATGACAAAAGTCTGGGCAAAGTTGGCGCTAAAAAATCTGACTCCTGACTAAAAGCTTTTGCGTCAACGGGTCTGCTCAGATTTCCTTGAAAGGTTGGAAAAAGATCTGCTTTGAAAGGGACCCGATTTGAGTCGATGGAAGCGGTAAAGCAAAAAACGGCGGAGCTCCTAAAGGTCTTCATCAAAGGAGACTTCCAGCACTGCTTCGATCAATGGAAAAAACGTATGGAAAGGTGTGTGACAAGGGGAAGGAAGTATATTGAAGGGGAGCATTCGAATGTAGAATAATTTTTATAATAGAACCATTTTTCGTAACCAGTCTCGTTATTTAATAACCAGACTTCGTATGTATATTTGTAGTTTATCTTTTGACTGACATTTAATAATTTAAAAATGTATGTTGCACAGGTTTTTACTTATATGTGTATGTATTAATTGTATCAAATAACTTTTTCATTGTTATTCTGTTTTATATGACAATGTTCTTATTTGTTTATATTATATAGTTTGTCTTAGATGCAGTGTGTCCTATTCATTCATGTTTCTAAATGTTCTTGACCTTAAGTCTCTTCTGTTTCAAAATTAGTATTTTTAACAAATAAGATCAAGAACATTTAGAAACATAGATATATCAAAAGGTCTAAGAAATGAGAAATTTGAGAAATATATATTTCTATTGTTACACTAACTGATTATTGTTTAACTTCTAATTTCACAATTTTTGGTATTTTTTTATCATTGATAACTTCCTCGTTCGGTGAGCTATTTCTAAGAATTCTCTTTTTAGCGTAGTTCATTACGTTTCAAGAATTTTTGAATCTTTATAATTGAATTCATGCTTTTTGATACTTTCAATACAGTTTCTGCTTTTTGAATAGCTAAACCTCTAGATTCTGGAAGTGATATTTTGATAGATCTATCAGCTAAACTGATTATAACTGATCTTTTTTATTATTTTGTTCGATTTCGATTGTGAATTGAAGTTTTTCATTATAAGAATTATTTATATTTTCAATTTGTTAATTTGTCAATTTTTTGTAACGGCAATACTGCAATCATCTACATAACGGAAAAAGAATGAAATATCTATTTCAATTTTTCATAAGACAGTTTCCTCAAGATCTTCCACTTCTAATTGTGCTATAACACTTGACACGAAATATCCTCTAATGCAACCTTCAATTTATTGATATATTTCATTTTCGTATTTGATGTATGTTGATGGAAATGGAAATTTTATTTATTCAATTTGATATTTTAACGTACATTTTGGAAAAAAAGAAAAAATTCTAGAGGGCGTTTCAGTGAATTTTTCTCTCCAACTCAAGGGTATTCAATTTCATCAAAATTAAATTTAAGTAACTTCAACCTCAAGTGAAAAGAAGAAAAACTTAAAGTTAAGGAGCTTTCAAGAACAACAATCCTCTTTAACCATGTTTGGTTCTAAATCATTAACATGTTCAGGATCAATTTTACTTTCAAAATATATCAACAGTAGCATTTTCATCCAAAGAGAATCGTATCATTTGTATAAAAAACTGCAAAAGGAAGAAAAACTGAAATAAATTTTGGTTACATCGTTTTTCGTTAGGAAGAGAATGGTGGTTCTGAAAATCTTTAATGAATAAATATTACAGAAACGCAAATTTGCATGAACTGACGTGGTTTACTCCAAAGAGCGGATGGAATTCACGCCCCGTGGCAGTGGTAAAAACGTTGGCCATTGCAGTCAGAAGTAGGAAAAATTGCATGTCAGTAGACATATGGATTTCTTGATTAGAATAAAGCGGTACTCCAGCAATAATCCTGTAGTTGATACACCTTACACAACGGCGCTTCAAATTAACGCAGTTTGTGAAAGTTTCTGCTAAAATAGAACTCAATCGACTTTCGCGCGATTATTCCTACAACAAGGGGATCTTGATCAATCTTAGGTGTAATTTTTTGCCCAATATTTAATTGGTATGCAGAATTTTGAAGGGAAAGAACAATATTGGGAAACAAACCTCATCTTGGCCATCTTCCCATTGCAGTTACCCTAGAAAACATTGGAACTCTGAGAAAACTGTTAAACGAAATTAAGTGATCCATGAGGAAGTTAGAAACATTTCAGGAATCGGATCGGATGAAGATCAAGAACTCTATGACGAAATCGAGAAGACTTTAGGAATTCAATCGGCACACAAAATTGTTGGAGATCACTCGTATAAACAAGCGATGTTGAATCGAAAACTGTGATAATGGAGCTTAAAAAATGGTTTGACTTTCGACCTGTCCATATTGGCCAGTAGATGTGAACGTGTCGACTAATATTTATCAAATAGTATAGTGAAGTACTTTCAATTCGACACGTCCACACTGTTTTCGATTCGACTGCCTTTGGTCCGGACCGACTTGATTCGGGTTTTGACACGACATGGTTCGACAAAATCGGGGGACACATCAACAATCGTTCGACATTATCGAAAACAAAGTCGAATTGTGTCTATCAACATAGTGTTGACATGCGTTATGAATTGTAGATATATCACAACGATTCTCAAACAACAGAAACAGTGGACAGAAAATTTGAAGGAGAGATGACTCGCATAAAATGTTCACGCAGTGTGGGGAAACCAATTAAATACAAAGGTATTCAGTTCTATTTATCTAATAGGTATATATAAATATTAAGGGTCCGTAATTAATATTCTTCTCTCAGCTTCTTCGGCATATTATCCATGTCTTTTTTTGCTGCTCAAAAATAGCTCATTCTCGAATAGTAGTGGAGGCAACAACCCTGTATCCTCCTCCTCCCACGTTTTCTAATCCGTCTTTATTCCGTTTGCTCTGTTAATTTATTGTCCATTTTAATTTGTGTCTCTGTATATAATCTTATCTCTTTATCATTCCAATTCTCTATGAAGTTCACTGTTCCCATAGCTTTTCATGTTTGTCTCCTGTGCACATTATCATATGCTTTCCCCAAATTAAAATCTTTTGTTTTTCAATGCTCCTGGCTTTGTTTTCTCTATAACTTGTCTCATGGTAATCATATTATTCAGACATGAACTTCTTTTCCATAATCCTGGTTATTCGTCACTTAAATCTTCCAAGTGCTGCTCTTTTGTCTTTCATTGTTGTGGTAAATATACTTGCGAATGAGAGAATGACACGAATTCCTCTTGATTGATTCCTTGAACCTTTATACAAGGAAAATATATAGGACAAATTCAATCCCCTTGAAATTTTTTCGATCTTATTAAATATCCCCTAAATGAAATAGTTTTTCACGTTATAAGACCGGGTAGTGATTTAGTACGGTACGAGATAGCTGTTTATGGACGAGGCGACGAAGCAGCCGAGTCAAGAATATCTAATCGAGTACCTTAATGATAACTTCCCGGACTTGCTGAATTTTATATCGGAGTTATTGTAAATAGTCTTGATAATGTCAATAATTACTTTCTAAATTGAGCATTTCGCGATTGAGTTTTTTATATATTAGTATTATCGCAACCACTTTCCATTTATTATTTTGATGATTGTTATTACCTTCAAAATATTGAAGGGTATGAGACAAAATTGATTTAGTTCACTTTAAATCCTAGCACCGTAGGCGTTTGTTCAGTGTTCATAGTTGAGTAACTTTTCATCACAATATCAATTAAATTGACTCTCGATTCAGTGCCAAATAATCCAGTTATCACCAGTGCTGCACGACACCGTTCAGCGTATCACAATCAATCTTGCCAATCCGTATAAGTTACAATTTTCTGTAAAATAAATAGATGTTAGAGAGATTGTAAATTAACGCTGCCGTTTCGAGTTTGATCTACAGGACTTTATACAATTATACGGAGCAGAACTCAATTAGTTGATTGTAGTTGCTCCGAAAAATCAATCGACGGTTAAACAACTGGGGATTAACCCAATTACCGTTTTTTAACGCGAACAGATTTTTTAATCAGCCGGGATATTTACTGAGAAGTTAATTACATAGCTAGCCCTAGATTGTAGATAACCAAGGGCAAATTGAATATTTTACAGGGAAAAATCTAAGCCACTTATGACGTATTATACATATTCATATATCAATGAAACTACCTTAGTTTCTTTCAAAATTTTAAGCCATCAACTTTAAACAATTAGAAATTTTCGATTATTTATAACCAGAACTATCGCTTAGTTACCCATAATGTAACTTTTCGGTACCATTTTTCTGACAAGAATAATTAGAAAGAACAAATTACTTCAATTTATTTGATTAGCAGTTCAAATTTTCTTAATTCTTTTTTTTATTACTGTTTAAAAGAAAGTCTTATTGCCTGATTAATCTCTTTACAGTCCTCTTAGTTGTCTTTGAAGTAAGGCTGCCCACTAGGTGGAATCGTAGGATTCATAAAACTTTGGTAGTTACAGAAGTTCACTTCTCTATTCTCATTCCGACGCCTAGTCTAAGGTTTTTATCTAACTTAAGAAGGTTTTTATTCACCCCTTAGCTCCTATCTTAATCACGTCGTTAGCAAGTTCATTGCCCTAAGACCTGTATCATCAGGGATTTAAAACTGTTCTACTGCCTTTTGCCAACAAGCTAATTTCATGCCTTGTAACATTCTAGGAGCAATTTTCGATTGAAACCCGCTGAAAAGACTTTTAGGACAAAAAGTTAGTACCTGTTAGATAAGATCCTGTTGGGATTTTAAAGATCGTTCCGCACCTGTCTCTTTAGAGTTAAAGAAATGAAAACTGGACAGAATATTTATGACAGCCTTAGTCATAATTGCGCAAAACTTTTGCTATTGCTTTATGACTGTTACAAATCAGAATCAATTCACATTTTGCAGAGTACTCTATCCAATCTTGGTCATAATGAAAGAAAGGAATGTAATATCGATGGAAGTATCATTTAACTCTATTAGCAAGAGACCGAAAAAATCTAGAGAACACATTGGAGAAAATTGTAAGAAAAGCAGGTAAAAGAAGATTGAAAATAGATCAGAAAAAGACAAAATTGAAAGAAAGAAGAAAGTTCACAAACAAGAAACAGTGACGATAAATGACCTCATCTTCGAACTAGTCGACGAATGAATTCATGCGGGATATAGGGCATATAATAAATACAAAATTGCAGAGTTAGCAGAACAACCAAATTAAGTGTCTACAAGACTGCGATAAAACCAGTTGTTAAATACGCCGGGGAAAGTATGGAACTAACAAATATGGATAAAAAGCAACTGAGGATATATGATATATATGGACTATGGATCAAGAATCAAGAATATATTAGAAAATAAGGATATCGTGCATAGAATTGCAGCAAAAAGGATAAGAATGGTAAAGCTACGGCTACAAGGAAAATTACAGAACGGAGACTGAACGCGAAAAGATTGCAAGATACGCAAAATCTAGAAGTATGTGACTAGGAGAAACAGATGAAGGACAGAGAAAAATAGAGAACAATAGTCGAGGCTTTAAAAATAAGTGATAATCTGTAATTAAATAGGGCAAATAAAATGTGAGCTGACCACCCAATAAAAAATACAGGGTCAAAAGAGCTCAATTTGAGCGGCTACAATTCTCAATAGAATAGCAGTATTTACTTGTAATAAAAGAATCTTCTTTTACTTATGAATTCGCTATTCTTGCCTTCCACAGTTTCCTTTTATTACAGTATTTCTCTATCTATCATCGCGTGTCCATTGTATGATTTCCATCGTAAATTTGTCGTCTTATATGTCTTCTCCCTGGAGACTCTCATTTTAGTATTCGTTTTGGCAACCTGTGTTTTGTCATGTTTTCTAGTTTCCTTGTTATTGTTCATCTTACTCCATTTCGTTGCCATATTTCCGCACTCCTTATTTTGTCGTTTAATTTGCTTTGTTTGACTAAAAAATCTTGAAAGAATCTATATAATCAGAAGCAAAAAATTTTGGCGCTACTCTATACATCACATTTTTGTTGATAAAATATTGTGAAGTTGGATTAGAATATTTTATTTTAGATTTATGAGTTTTCAAGCACGTCAATTAACTAGGAATAGATTTTAATACAAACACTGATGTGAACTATCTAAACAAAACTTTAATTCGGATTCAAATACCTCTCATTCTCTCAATATCTGACATATTTTCAAAGGAAATTTGAATCGTGAAGATTCATACAAAATGATGTATACTAATCTCCAATAAAACATCATTCATAAAAATTGGTGGTGTGAAATTAGCAATAATTGCAATAAATATTAAAACGATTATATACTCAACTTAAACAATGACATTAATAAGAAAGAATTAAAAAAAATTGAGCAGAACGGAAAGATAAATAGAGCAAAATTTAATGAAAATATAGGATTAGAGCAATCCGAGAAATAACTAACGAAGTCAACGACGAAGATGCTATGAAAAATATCAAAGTTCAGCGAGTTAAGTGGTTGGCGCATTTATGAAGGGAAGAAACAAATTTCATGGCATACAATACGATGCAATGGAATCCCAATGGAAGACAAAAGCGTCGCCGACCAAAGAAAAGACAGGAAACAGAAGGTAGTGGTAGAAAATAAGCAAGAAGGTGTAGAGATGGACTTTAGAGATTGATCCAGCCCAGCAAGCACGCCCAGGAGAATGTTAGTTAGCAACAATTACATCCAGAGGCAGAAATACACGCTACTAGCGTTTTAAAAAAAGGGACAAACATTACTGTTTAGATTGCAAGTTTTTTTTAAGAATTGGAATTAGCGTATGTGGTGACTATGAAACTATGGTCAGAAAAAAGTTATATCAAGTGATAAAAAGAAATGAAATTAAATGGGCAAACACGAAAATGTGATAAATTTCCTTGATCATTGAATTTACCTAACTGTCTTGTTTCTTATTGAATTTGTGATTCCGTATAACTACAGTCGTTTCATTCCATGATGTTATTGGATCCTATTCACTTTTTTGCAAAATTTAGCAAAAAGTTAGTTATGGTCATCTTCTGAGCAGTTTTAGGACAATATCAATTGACCTTATCATCCATCAGAAAGATCAATTAAGTTTTTTTTATGAATACAAGAGGTCCAAAAAGTAAGTTCACTTTTGTATCGCTTATTGCGTGAGCACCTCTACCTAGAGGGTCGCGGAATGTATGTCAATCGGTAGTCTAGCTTTTGGAAATTTAGTCACTATGGAGCGTTGTTCGTGCGTGAGCTCTACAAAAACGGTAACTCGGCGACAATAGCGCATAGAAAAAATATAACAATAATGTGCTAGGCGCTCGACTGATTAGAGAATAGATCAGTTTGAAGAGACCAGATCAAAACTGAATACACCAAAATTCGAGGTTTTCTAGATAATTTTAAAATATAGACATTGTTCGTGACGAGCTTGACTTATCTGTTCTGAAAAAAGATTTGGAGCTCCTCAATTACAAAATTCAATAAGTGTAAGAATTGAAGCCTCAGGATACTAGTTAGGTTAGGTTAGCTTGACTTTGTAAGCCAGATGATTGAGCACTTTCCAATATATACCAACGTTTTATTTTCAGATGAAGCTCATTTTAATCTTAATGGATACGTCAACAAACAAAATTGTCGCTACTGGAGTGCAACCAATCCAAAACATAAAAAACAGAAACCATTACATTTCTTCGTGCCTGGACTGCAACGTTTTAATCACCAAAGAACATGGTTCCAGCTAAACGAAGCAACTTCACATACATCCAATAGGTTTCTGACACGAGTTCGTCAAATTTTCCCTGTCAAATTGATTTCCAGGAGAGGTGACATAAGTTGGCCTCCACGGAGTCCTAATTCAGTACTGATGTATTTTTTTCTGTAAAGTTATGCCAAATCTAAAGCTTACGCTAACAAACCAACTTCCCTGGCATCATTAAAAGAAAATATCCGTCACGAGATAACAGCCATCACGGAAAATATCGTCATAGGCAATTCCCAAGGAATCCTTATTCAATCCTTACTTTTCTCAAAAATATATTTTAAATGTGAACTTTCTTCTAGATACTGGATACTTACTAACTGGATACAATTCACTGTTACTTTTTACAAAAACTTTACATAACCTTTAATATTTTCCATAATTATTTACTGGACAGTTTTGGGGTCTATCTATTAAAAAGTATAACAATTTTTGAATTGCATTTTTGGTATTAAATTTTCTCATTATTAAGTGCCATACTAGTGACTTGAGAAAATTTATTTCAAATTTATTTATCAAAAATTTGCAATAATCAATTTCAAATTCTTTAGGACAGGAAAAATAATGTCAGTGTATGTAAGCATATACATTATGTAAAATTAATAGTTTTTTGAACTCATATTATTTTTAAATAGCATCTTCTCTGTCGATGTGTAAAAATAGATCAGCTGCCAATATAGATCAGTTTGTTTTCAAATAATCACGTGTTATATTTTCCGGCAGCAGATTACTTGCCATGTTAATTTCTCTGATATGAAGGATGCTATTTATATTTTTAGCTAACAATGGAAAAACAAGTAATCATGATCGAAACGAAATGAGTTGGTTTTGAAAACATTCTCCATTAATACACGGATGCGTATTAACCAATTTTTTACGCACTTTTTCCATATTTTGTGAGGTGGACAAAAGTGTTATCTCCTGGCGTCGTAATTCATTTAGCAATCAGTTTGTTTTTGATACACACTATGGTGAATTACTGATACTTATTAAACTATTTCAGCAACGGTGATAGCTTGCACACAAAACAATAGGGAACCATTTACTTTCGCGAACAACTTTCGTTGCATTCAGCTCGTCTTGAAAGCACCACACAGTATTCATATGGTTTTTGTATCTATCAACAATGAGCTGATCGTTTGCAAGATAAGGGTGGTTATGCATAAGGGTTGAAAATCGAGAAAAAATTAAGTGAAACCCATCATTATTATGATGTACAAAAAAATCCATTTTGAAATACTGAAGCAGAGATATCAAACTCAATTTTGCGTATATTAAATTTTGAATTTTGAATTCGCAGGTGGGCCAGTTTGAAAATAAAAAAAACTGTATTATTACAGTTGTTAAAAATCATATCAAAGTTATAAAAGATGGTAGGTAATTATGTTGAGCTTGAGGAACCAGATACCTGACGTCTCTTGTTTTTGACAAGCTCATTGATGTCAGATATCATATTCGTTGTAGTTCCTTTGAGAATTGATTGAAGATGTTAATTCTTAAGTCTTGTGTGATGTTTGTTCTTATTTATTTTTATCACAGAAAACATCTACTCACATGAATAGGTGCTAACAAACATACAGAGATTGCGTACTGCATGCTTTTTTAATTCCTGGTAATTATCCAAACTCTTGAAATATTGTATATAAAATGTAAGAGCGTTAATCTCATTGAATTTTCCTTTCAAAATATTGTCCGATTGATGATATATCAAGTCCAATTTGCAAATGAACTGGTGCCTGTGAAGCTCCAAAATTGAATAGATGGTTAAAAATTGGGAATTCCATTTCATTCATTTTGTGAAAGTCTTCAAAACGATTGTTGAATTCCGTAATCAAATTTTGCAGAATTTAAGAATATTCCTCCAATTTTCTTTGGTTCACTGTGCCAAATAATTTTAGATTAGGGAAATGGTCCAAAATTTGATTTTTCACCTGATTTTTCCACAACCTCAACTTTGTTTCAAAGGCTTGTATGAATACCTTTGAGTGACAATCAGATTTTTACCCTGTAACTTTATATTCAGATCAGTCAAGTATTTATTCATATCTACCAAAAAGGCACAATCAATCCACCATTCATTGTCATAATCAATTGGTTTGCCTTTTTCTAGCATGAAAGCTTGAAAAAGATCACGTAATGCAAGAAATCTTTCCAAAACTACTCATCGATTGAGCCAACGAACTTCGGTGAAATAAAGGACATCAGAAAACTTTTCATCCAAATCTTGAAAAATTGGCTGAACTGTCCTCTGCTCCTTATAAAATTTACAATTTTAATTATAGGTTGCATGACATGGTCCATTTTTAAATGTTTAGATGCCAATGATTCCTGATAAATTATATAGTGAAATCACACAAAATTCCCTCATGTTTTCTGTATTAATTTAGTTAAAACGCCCGAGTGTTTACCAGTTATGGCAGGAGCGCCATCCGTAGTTGTGCTCTAAATATATTCCAGTCGAGTTCATATTCTGCTATCAAATGCTCAATTGCAAAATAAATATCATTTGCTGTTGTAGTACGTGTCAATGAAACGCACTTTAATAGTTCCTCAGTTATTTTAAAGTTACTGTTATGCCTCGTATAAAAACAGCAAGTTGGGCTTTATTAACAGGATCAGTGCTCTCGCTAACAGCCAGTGAATTCCTTAATTTTCTCCTTCAGTTGAAGAACTGAATTTTGTGATAAATCATTTATTCTTGAAGCAACAGTGTTTCTTGGGAGCAGAATATTTTGAATTTTTGACTTTTGAGATGGAAATGAAACATCGGCAACTTTCAACATACAGTCATTAAAAAATCACCATCAGTAAAAGGTTCTGATATTTTCGCGATTTTTAATGCAATAAAACTTGAATGAAATAGTAAACGTCGATTGTTGACTTTGAAATTTAGATTTTGAAGATGACAATGTATTTTTTCAGTTTAACAATCGAATTTTGACTAATTATTCGTATCATAGTGTGTCGTCAAATTAAACTTCTTACAAACAGCAACTGTTCGATTACAAATCAAACACAGTGGTTTACCTTTCCATTCTATGAAAAAATATGCAATTTTCCATTTAGACTGAAAAACTCACTATGAACTTCACGTTTTTGTGACATTATGCCAAACTTGTAACAATTATGGAACTCGGTACAACAATTATGGATATCACATGCGCACGATATGCACAAATACCTTTACAATCACTACTTCCCAGTACAATTAAAATCCTTCTCCAACCGCATCGCTTCGATTACTCGACTCAACTGACTCACGTCGCGCCGATGCACTTGTTTTATATGATTATGGAAGGTTCTAGTATAGACTCGAAGCGCGTGGAAGATTCTATCGTTCTCAACAAAAATAATAGGATATTTCCGCCTATAAACATCCGTTGACTTGAGTGTACGAGAATTTAAAACATCCGTAGAGGAATCGAATGAAGTGTAAAAGCTCTAGAAAATATGATTCTTCTTCCTGTTACACATTGCGATGGCGGGCCTTATTGATACGGCCCAGGGGCCGGAAGCGGTCCTCGGGCCATATCTTTGACATGACTGTATTAAAGAGCGTCCGATTGAGATATACATGGTTCATCTTTGTGTCATAGACGTGATGTTCCAAAATCTGACGATTATCTAAGGGATTCGCCTAATCTGACAAAAATAGATTCTCTTAATTTTTTCAAATCATTGAACTTAATTAATTGTAAAGCTCAAGAAATAGCGTGCAAAAAGAAGTATTTGTTTTTAGGTGGATTACTTGTATTTATAAGAAATTAAAAAAAATATTTCTCACGAACTAGTGCCATTTTATTTTATTGTTATAAGCACGTACTAGTAGCATGAATGTGAGCAACTGAGAGAAAAAACCTCATATTTATTCCATTATAAGTGATTAATTTCCGTAAATTAAAAGCACTGGGCACACAACTGAGCATAAATTGGATAAATTCAAGGGGTGAAGAAATGTGAATAAAATCATTGATTTATCTATTGAAAATACTTTTCAGTGAATAAAATAAACATTTTGTAAATAAAAAATATATTCTCACAATCAATTTGAATTTTTTTACATCTATATATTTAAAAACAATCTTCACTTTATTAAAATACTAAAAACAAAATTTTAAAGGAACCAGAAACGACACGATTGATAGACTTGTGGTCTCTAAATCATTCACGGTAAATCAGCATCCTGGATAGGTTCCTTATCAAACATGCGCATAACATTGATCCTAAATGTGTTATCAACTGATTAGGAATTGATTCTATATTAATCCGCTGATCTGTGATTAGCTGTGATGGCGTCATAACAACAAAAACCAGAGTGGAGACGGGGTGAAAGAGTAATAGAGAGGGGAACGTAGGCATCACGCAGCTACACTCATTGATCATCGTCATGTCACTCTCAAATTGTCAGATTAGACGAATAAACACTTTTTGACATGTAATTTACACTCCGTACCATAATGTGACACGCTCGAGAAATTTTGAAGAACATTTTTTTTACTAATTTGATCTTTCATATCTGGTACAGGTACTTAACCGGGTAGAAGGTTTTTTTATCTAATAAGCAAGCACAAGTAGTTGGAGTGGTGCCTGCCGTGTGGAGGTAGCTGCGGATAATTAATCTTGAACTTCGTACATTGTAGTGCTCGGGAAAGACGTGCCTTAGTAGTTGCCAACAGTCCTAACCTAACCTAACACAACAGTCAACAAGGGTCTGGGTCTTTGCTACATTAAACTCAATCAGATTGCTTCCACTATTCCAGAATGTTTTCTAAATTGAAATTAGTGGTGATGACAAGATGCATCCCTGGGGTGTTGACCTCAAACTTTTCTGAGGTTTGTCCATCGATAGCGACCTAGATGGATCGGTATTTGAGGAAGCTACTGAGCAAGCCTATATGTGAGGACGACAAACCGTACGAACTTAATTTATTGAGAAAGTTGTCCTGCCAAACCCTGTCAAAAGCCTTCGATATGTCAAGTGCGATTGCTCTAAATTCCACATATTTCTCTATACTCTCATACATACGTTGTGACATAGCCCAGGAGGTCTCTGGTTGATCTATGTTTACGGATTGTCGCTGATGATAGCAGACTCAAGATATCTCAAGATTTGCTGGTTAATGACCTTAGCAATGGCTGGAACCAAAGCAATTGAACGGTTGTGATTGAGAACCGTATTTTTTTCTTAGTATGAGTTGAACCCAAGCAACTTTTTAGTTTGCAGGAAAGAGACCTCTTTTATATGATAGAGAAAAGAGTTTGCACAGCGCACTTACTAGTTCATCTGCACAATTCTCAATTACGAGTGTATCTCCCTATATATTAATTTGTCGCATTTTAGTAAATCCAGAAATCTCTGCTTGGGCTCTACTATAGACTTCCAAAACGTAATAGAGCATGACACTGTACTATACAAAGTATTAGTTGATAAGAAACAAATTGATATTGGACTATTAGTAGTATTAGCAGTATTAATTTTTCAATTTCATATGATGTGATAAAATACCATTCCTTGTCTTTCAGAAACAAAGAACCATACATTTTGCCAAAACTTATTACCTTTCAAATGACAAGTAATAAAAACCGCATTATGCAAGTTCGACGATCCTAGAGCTTGATGTAATGGTATTATATTTACAGAACACCTAACTGAATTTTAACAGAAGCTCTATTCCAGAAACGCTCATGTATTTTACATAGTTTACCAATTGATTTCCATATTCGATTTGTTTGTGTGGATCTCTTTACGGTGAATGAGCACGCTTCTAATTTTCTGCTATCGCTTATAAGAACTGACACTTTTTCTTATCAAATTTCAAGACTGCGATTCATATTTATCGATTTATGTATATTTTAACCTGGATGATCATCAGTTCAATGAAATATCTGGATTAATTTATTCTCTACTTCTACAATTTGATCATACACAGCGTATCACAGAGATAATATATAAAATTCATTTCATTCAAGTAACATTTGAACTACAGAATTTAGTTATTATTATTTTTTACCTTTTATATGAAATTGGTTATTTTGAACTATTCTCAAAATATTTGAACCTGTTTAATGAATATTTTTTTCCTGTTTGTCTATTGTATCCTTTCTCAAATTTCAGCAGTAGTTCGGTCTTTTATGTTCCCTACATCATGGTAGTATTGTTGTTCATTATGTTCATCTTCGCACCTAGAAAGTGAAACGTCAAGATGGAAATACATTTTTAAGGACATATTGCAATCCAACTGCTGATAGTTTTAAATTGTTCACAAGTTTAGCATAATTTTTATTTTCCTCATTGCTAAAAAAACCTCAAACGTTTGATCTTAGAGATTCCTATGTTTATTTTTTCTGTAAAACTGAATGACTTTTAGTCCTTTAGAATCTCTGTTATTTCAGAGCCGATGCAGCTTCTTTCTTTTACTTCAGCTTTAATGTAAAAATTCATTTCGAAGGTATTTGAATGCTAGTTAATTCTTGTAGGGTCTCCACAAATATGCAAGTACGATATAGTACGTAAAATAAATTTGATATTTCCATATATTTCTTTAGCATACTCATCGTGACATACTAGGGTTCAATGTCATCAAGTTTTTCACGTTATATCAATGTAAAATGCACGCTGGTCTTTAGAATTGGAATGAGGTATCATTTTCTTCTTAATAGTTCTGTATTAACTGATTTTGACACCCGAATGTAGCAAATTTCATTGATTCAGTCTTCATACCCATAATTCCGCCTCACTTGGTATTATCTTTGGCTCTAGAACATCGAACGAACGACTAGAGTATAATAAAAACATAGAAGAAAAAGAGAGGAGTCAGTGAAGTAACTTGGTTGAGTGACGTCTACATCGCACTGTTGGAGTTATTGTAGACTGCCCTCACAACTCCAATCTAAATCACTATGAACGTACATTGATACATTAGACAAAGCCACAAATATGTGTATGAATCCTGGAGTACCACCATACTTAACTTCATCTACCTTGGCACCAAAATAATCCACTCGAAAATTTCGTAACATTATTAAAGAGATTAAGAAATATTTAACATTTTCTTCAAACTTTGAGGGCTCTTTTACATATAATAGAGGTGGCATAGAATTAGAAACTTCAATAGTTGATTAACACGCTAAACGCCTAGATGTGCAAAAAATCGTGTCAATCGTGTCAATCTATTGCTACAATTGAATTAAATAATTCATATGATACGAACTATGTCAAATAATAATGAAATGTTATATTTCTATAACAATATATGACTTAAAATTTAGACTTGTCTAGCTACCTTCCTGTTCGATCTCACTAACTTGCAGTTCTTACAAATCCTCTAAAAACAATCCTGTTGTTTTCTGCCATTTTCCTGTTGTTATGGAAGACACAGCTTAGGTCTTCTATACATAAACGCTGATCTTCCGCAATGTACACCAATCTTAAGTTCATAGTATCATTAAGACCTCGTCTTCCCATCTGTTGTTGTTATGTACTACTGGCAGCGATTACTTTTACGTACGTATAGGGCCATCAGGGTGTTTTTGGGAATGAAATAAAATTGCTCCTTGTAGTACTCTATTTCATCCTTGTTTTGATCCTGTTGAGCTTGATCCAAAATCTCCCGTACTTCAAATAGCTGCACTAAAGTTCTATCTGGAAAATCCAGTTTCTTTGCTATAACAAGCAGACGTAGGTTAGGTTAGTACGAGGCACCGAAATCAAAATTGGTCATGGTTCCCCTGGAGGTGTGAGGCCTATTGTTACCTCTCATTTCCACATTTTAGAAATTAAATTATCTATCGAACAACCTTCCTATCTTTTTCCTTTCTTTAGCTCATTTTTAAACATTTCACGCCCAGACTAGAGAGTTTTGCTTTTTCTATTTTCAATTCTGCTATTTTTTAAGGCAATTTATGTTGTCTTTTCCCAGAATTTGATGTCGTTTTGCCATAGAGCCACGGCACCAGAAGAGTAGTTCCTCAATCATCTAATTTCCTTCGTTGCACTCTTTGCAATAGTTGTACGTTACCCCCGCATTTCTGGAGTGTTTTTGTCTTTAGCTTTTCTGTTTTCTATTCATTGATTTTTAGCCAGATTGCTCTGAATATAAACAGTTTTTCACCTCTATTCAGGCACTCTTTATTTCTAGTTAATACTTACTGCAAAAATATTTCTGCTTATTACAAATAATTATTTGATTTCGCTTCTGTTAAAAACTGGAAAAGAATAATGCTACGACAAATCTATGGAAAATTAAAACTAATAAAAGCTGGAAAATATAGAAAAATAATGGAATATAGGAGTTTTGTGATGAATCAACAACGGATGGTTAAGTTCTTTATAAGATGATGCCAACATATAAAAACTTGCTAAATATATTCATAGATGAATGTGTGTCTTCTTAATTATTATGAGCAGTGTTAAATGGCTATAAATAATATTAAACTGTAAATCATTACAAAAATATCCGAGGGGAATTTGCTACGGAAAACTTTATTATTGTGTCGATCTATATTTAACTGAGTTCTAAAAAGAGATACATAAAGGTATATAAATATACCAACTAATCAAGGACAATATATTTTAAGATTGACCCAAAAACCAATATATTGGTTTTTATTTTGAATTAAACTCAAAAATGTATCGTAAGACATATTTAAGTATCAATTTTCCTGTATCAAGTCATTGAAGAACACTTGACCCAATTCAAAGTTATGTACGTACTTTAAAATAACAAAATTAGAAATCTTTCCTACAAGTACAAGATGCAACATGCCTCTGTCGAATAACAATATTGTACTTAATGAACGTACTATCAACTTCTACCAACTTCTCGTCTCAAGAGACCGAAGGTAAAATGTTTACGAAGTGTTATTCCATAAGCCCTAAAAAACAAGTCTATTCCATTCACAATTGTAAAAGTGAAGAAGCGGCATTAAATTAGCATTACGGATTAAGATTATTGGTTTCATTTGAGTTATAATGTATGTTAAACCCTTTGAGTGCATGTATGACTTTATACAAATGACCAGTGTATCTCTAGAAGCCAAACAAAGAGTTGTTTTATTGTGGGTAGCGTGTTGTGAAGACTAGAAACGACATAACATTTTGTGCTATTCATGAATTTAATTTTGTTTGTCGGTACAATATAGAGGATAGTGAGAGGTCCTTCTTAGCCGAAAATAATCCAAACTAGCTCTCAGATAAGGAGTTATTAACTCATTAAGGTCCCATTTGAGGATTGCTGATGATTTTTTGAACGGCAAATTAAGCGGTTTTTCAGAGGGTGGGCCGCTAACTTATGTGTTAAGATACAGGACCATAAGTTTTTCCCAATGTCACTGCAGAAAAGGCGGATAAAAAACGGCAATTTTTAAGCTAATGAAAAAATTGGTCCGCTAGGTTAACGTACGTGTGCCACGAGCGTATATGGAAAATTGCCATTTTCCGACTTTGCGCCCGATCCCGATGTCCTCCGGATGAATCAACGATGATTTCTTGAACGGCAAATTAAGCGACAATTATTGTGTTCAAATATAATTGCCGTACGTAGGGAGGCGGTTTTTCAGGCGGTGGCTCGCTATCTTATGTGTTGAGATAGCGGATCATAGGTTTTTTTTTAAATAACTAACGGCAAATTCTTGGAGTTTCACGGCAAAAAACGGCAATTATCAAGCTAAGCAAAAGTCATTTTTGAAAAAATTGGTCCGCTAGGGTACGTACGGTCTTAATGAATTGCTTGATAGTGATTTCTTTAAGAGAATCATATATATTTAAAATAACTAGTTGAGTTTGTATTCGCGAATATTTGTGGTTAAATTCATATTTGGTAATATTTTACAACTCACCTTTGTAATTTCATTAGTAGTTTGAGCAATTTTAGTTTTTCTTGGTCGAAGAAATACCGCATATTCCGACAAAACATGAAAGAACAAAATATAATATTCCATCCTACATACAGACGCTAAGACATACAGGCCACGATCGGGGACTCGAAAGGTTTCTAATAATAAAACCGTGGCTTCACCAATACAATGCTTTTAATCTTAAGATTCATCACTTTGATTGGTTAAGAACCGAAGATTTTGTATTTTACATTAAGTTTAGATAGATAATCACTTTATATATATATATATATATATATATATATATATATATATATGTTCTCTGTCCTGCATCTGTTTGTTCCAGTTACGCTCCTCCAGATTTTGCAAAATCTGATTTTCCCACCTATTTTTTGGTCTATAAGGCAATCTTTTCGCGTTCGGTCTCCGTTTTGCAATTTTCCTTGTACCCTGCCGTTTTTCCAGTCTTTCAATGTATCCGTACCATTTTATTCTTTGTATTCCCCTCTATACTCTGCGCTTACTTTTCCTTTTAAATCATTAGCAATTCAACCAACGTGGTTGGAAAAACTTATACTGATGTTTTACCATGCCATGATGACGAATGAAGTTTACTGATTTCAATGTGTAATGAATAAGCGAAGAAACATCTAATCATTTAACCAATCAACAAAGAAAATCTGAGAAGCACGGAGTTTTTAAATTAGTTGCCTGAAGCGCCCTCCTTGAAGTTCAGTGGACGAGCTGTTCATATTTTTGTTTCTCTAATTTGTTTTGATCACACAGGTATTACTTAAGAAGCCAATCAGACAATTTGTTTTTCAAACATGATCAAAGATATTGTCATAATTGTTTGCACTAAAAATATGAACATGATGTAGCATTGAATGTAATACTTACACCCAAAAACATACAAATTTTTGCTCGATCATATAATGACAGTAATAATCAATTATTTTCTGTCATGAATTACCTGACAACAATATGCTTCCCTTCCAGCAATGCCTCTATACAATATTTTTAAATTAAACGGATTCATACACAAAGTATGTGAAACAAATCAAAATTTAGATAATGTATATTTGTAATTCAGGTTAACACCTCTGAAATTAAGAGGATAGATCAATTATTTTACATATTAATTCATCAGATCAGCAAATTAGGAAATTGCCAACAAGAATTTAGTACAAATATTCCATTTCCTCACTAACTGTTTAAATTAATTCCCAATTTAACTTTATTTATCTTTGGTGCGTCAATCTCCGTAACAAACAAATCACATTACAAATAATTCCTCGTCATCCACAGATATTTCTAGTGAAGTTCAAGTCATCAAAAATCAATTAAACTGCTATCCTGAAGTGTCCTGATTTTACCGACAGCGAAATCAATTGAGAACGACGAAAATGAAAGATAACTGGCGAAAGAGACCGAAAACATCTTATGGAGGTTTCTTATTGCATTAGGAGTACAGAATAAAAAAGAAGTGCCCTGAAATGAGAAAAAATTTTAAGCGTGTCGCCAAAAATCTATTTTCCAGTGGCTCGGAGAATTTTATTTTTTAAGAGCTCAGTGAACATTGTGCAATTTTGGTGAATACGTAGCGTTTCATAGTTTTTTTATTTTAACAAACGTGTATCAACAACTAAGATCATTGATTCATGGTACAGTTATGATACGACACCTCAACATTAACATTAACAAACTGTTTGGATTACATACATTAGGAATTTACATTTTCCATATAAAAAATGTCTTTTAAATATTAGATCAGGCGTGGTAACTGTTTTATGTTATTTAAACTTTCTTGGACCGAACTTCCTAGCTGGTGGCTACGGCGCTTATTGGAGTTTTGTGGACAACTTGTTAGTTTATGAATGACTATCAGTAGTATTTTGTAGTGCTGACTTTTGGGAGGAGCGGAAGCGGCCGTGAGTCAGTCGAGTATGACCTTTGCGTAGCTGGTAGGTTTCTTAAGTCGATGGACCGTTGAATTTTGTGTAGCTTATTGTTGTAGTTTGTCCTGTGGTTTGACCATCGGTCGCGTATACAACGTCTTATGCTAGCTATGACATCATTCGGATCGGATTGGATTTGTATCGAGTCGCCGTGGAGGTTAGCCGTCGAAGACTTTTTGCACCTTGACCAGCACCAGAGCTTGCAATATATTCAATGGAGCCATGGTTTATTACATATATTTGTCTAATACAGTTTATTCATGTGAGCGAGTATGTGCATATAGCTGATTGTTTGTCGTCAGGAGATAGGGAATCCAAGGCTTGGAGGATTGCGTATAATTATCTTGTGTAGACGCTAGCAAAAATGGTAGACGATATCGTTTGATGATTTGAGGTGAATTGGCTATGGTTACTGCATTGATCACATTCAAACATTGCATAGTCAATATAAGAATCCTTTAAATTTAAATTATGATGCTTGCCATATATTCTCTACAGACAGACGATATTAATTCCATTCAGTTTGGATAATATCACACCATATTTTGATTATCTCCACTTATATGTATTAAAATAAGCCGAAAACAGTTTACCTTCTATCTGAATATGATAATTTGGTTATCGAAATACGCATATCAGCTGAATTGTGAGTGTAGATGTAGTCGTAGTGAAAACAGTGTGTTCAGCATGAATATTCTCAAGTTTTTTTTTAATAGTCTCTTTGAGTTTTAATATAATAAGAGATTTTCCATTTTTATATTCAGTGAGTTTTATGCTTTGGGTTGTAAGTAGGTATAACAGCGCTGACTTTTCGTTTCTTTGAACAGGTTAGTCCAAAAAGTCAGATGTTGTTTTTGTCTATCTAGAATATCTATGTTCGAAAAAATTCAGTTGATGTATGTTCTTGAATACAAGGACAACCATATTGTATAGCAATAATTATCTGAAAAAGTTGCTGCCATCAATTGGGGAAAAGATAATTCACAAACTTTTGAGTATCATAACTCATTCAAATTGATTTTTGGTATATGTTCTTTTATTCTTATTGTATCTATTCACCTTGCCTTCAAAGCCATGGCTAACAGTGAGTCTTCTACGTGAGCGAATATGCCATTCTGATAACAGGATCAATAATATGAAGGAAATGTTCCCGCAAATACCGAGAAGGTTGTGTTACATCACAAACAAGTTTTGAGCAGTGAAATGTTTTTTTGATGTATGATTTCAATATAAACAAAGCTATTGCTCCAAGTTCAGCTCAACAATTTTCTCCAATTATATAAGAGGATGGTCCCAGAAGTATCTGTGAGCTGGTGCATTGTCTTGATGAAACAACATTTTCTTTTTAGCCGAATGCGACCGTGTCTGCTTGATTTCTTTCTTCTATTTCGCCTGTGTACATAAGATAGAGGATCGGGACAAGGGCACTTCGCTGTGGAACTTCTGACATAATTGGATGTAGAGTAGTGATGTAATCTTAGATTTTGACTTGAAGGTGTCCGAACTGCAGGTGGGATCTTAGAATTTGGAAAAGGTTGTGCGGGAGGTTTTTCCTGATATTGTATAGTAGTCCATCGTGCCAGACCTTGTCGAATGCCTGAGCGATATCTAAAAAGACCGCCGAACAGTATTCTTTATCTTAAAGCATTGGTACACTCGATGAACTTGTTCTATGGGGGCATGCTGCTATCTAAATCCAAATTGGTGGTTAGGTATTAGTCTGCTGGCATTTAGAATCGGTTCTATTTTCTCAATCAGTAATTTTTTGAAAAGTTTAAACATAAATTGTAATAGGCTTATTGGTCTGTAAGATATAGTGCCTTCAAGAGTTTTACTTGGCTTAGGGATTAGTATAATTAGGGCTACCTTCCACAAAATTGGAAAATAACCTGTTCGGCACTTCAGCACCTTATTTGATAGTTCCTCCAGGATTTTGGCACTAATTAGGTCATATCCGGGAGATATTTTGGGATTAAACCTGGTGTTATACAAACCTGGGTTATACAAATAGACGAATTGCCAGGAATAATTCCATGTAACAATGAATCATTAGATAAAATAATCATATTTTTTAATTTCTTATTTCTTGAACCTTTTGATGTATTAATGCTTCTGAATGTTCTTGATTTTAGGTCTCTTCTGTTTTAAAATTAGTTTTTTTTAATAACTTTTAAGAGATTGATGAAAAATTGTGAATTTTAAAACAGAAGAGACCTAAAATCAAAAAAATTTAGAAGCATTAATAATCATATTCTAGTTATATGACATTGGACAAATGAGTAGAATACGTAGTTAAAAATAATGAAAAACACTATTTTATAGTTTTGAGAATAAAACTAGTGGGAAATCATAACGCTAATATTGTGCACCCCAGGCTTCTGGAGAAGTGATATTCTTCGTTTAGTTCATATTCATATTCTAGTTTGATTAACTACACAAGCGTTTTATCCCAAATATACGTCATGTAAACAATCTATCCATTAATATGAAGTTTCATATTTTATTCATCCCATAATCATTTGAATAACATGGAGTTGTTCGATAAAAATACTTTTTACGTACGCCATTGGAAAACGGTCGCTGAAAGTATCGATCATCATTTTAGCAGACGTGTATATCCGCTTTAAGGATGTGGACAGGATATAACTAGGAGTTTTACTTGCTTGCGAATTCTCTATAAAATGGTGGAGGATAGATAATGATCACAAGTTGCCAATATTGTATCTGCACTTTCTTAGTATTCCCAACTAGTTTGAAGATGAAGTTTCATTGTTTGGGCGTCGCCTTTCATATAGTTTAACATATTATTTTACCTCAATTCATACTTTGTACATTTGATGATGTATTCTGGGGAAATTTATTCGACTTGTAATTAATGTATGAAGATTGCGAATTGCGAAGTACAGTTGGGGTGCTTAACTATATATTTTCTTTATTTTTATTATGAAAATTATTGGATCTAATTGGGGTGCTCAATTTCCAATCAATTTGTTAAATGTGAGCTTTGATGATATACTCGTATATTCCTAATTACAATGACTAAAATTTTTTTAAAACAAATTTTTATTAATTTTTATCAGAATATTTATTCACATTTCTCGAGATAATTTGCTTGCGAGTGTTAGATAATCTAAAATCTCTGAAGAATTTATGAGTAATTTACATCCAGTAACGTGATTACGTAACTTCTAATACATCCTACTAGGCTTAAAGGCCAATTTTTTTCAGTTATTCTGCGGTTGTTGTAACAATTCCTCTAGTAAGTGATTTGGGTGGGTTTCTATAGTTTTGTGATGATACTTTCTAGGATAACTTCTTGTACAGTGGGCACTCCCAGGTCCACGTGAATGGTGTGATTTCGTACATACCATGGAGCATCTACAAATTTCCTGAGTATTTTTAATCAGGGTTTCTGAATAATATTCATATTAGATTTGGAATCGCAACCCCATGGAAACGGTCGTTTTGCGATTTTTAATGAAATGTTTATACTTTGAACGAAATTACCTATAATAGTATGTCAGAAAGAGAAAAACTTCTCATCACTTTTTTTGTTACCAGTTTGTTGACATTATACTACAATTAAAAGAACATGAAGTTGAGAGAATTATTTTCCACCAAATTAAATCATAAAATTATTCTAAGAAATGTTTATCACAAGAGCAAATCACTAATATACAGCAAAATTAGAGAAAACACTCTGTAATTAAGGAGTGGAAAATTTATGGTAAAACAGGCCCGGCAAATACAAAAATTTGGAATAAACCATGTTAATTTAAAATATTATTGTAAATATCCCATTAAATTATTTTAAGATATTTTCTATTTTCCAGAGATTAAAAAATTCATTACGGAAGTGCTGAACGTTTTGAATAAATTTGAATTGTATGATTTAATAGTGATTAACTGTGTTTTTCTAAAACTTGCATTGCACAGAGATATTTAAAGGATGGAGTAACTTAAGAGAAAAATTTAAAGAAGAATATGACAAAGACTAAGTGTTGTGATGAAGTTCTGGGAAAAAATAATCAATAAGTGAATAGATTTCCACACAAAATCTTATTACTGATCTTAACAATGATTCAAAGTATTCTTTGTAGTCGTGTCCTTCACGACGAGCTGATTCGATATGCATGAGGGAAAGTACTGAGACTAGTGTTCTGAAAATTTGCTTCGTTCCATCTAAAATAATTTCAGTCTTCTGAAACTTCTGGAGGTGGACTTCGTTATTTTAAACGGAATGCTATGGTTTTTATTAAATTTTTGGAATCTACGCGAAATTTCAATATAACTTTATTTAAGGCATCGTATGCCTAGAGTCCACCATTTTTTGATTATTTCACATTTTCACATTTTGCCGAATTACGCTATCTAAAAACTTCGAAAACTTAATTTTTTCAAATGGCAGCCCACATTTTTCTCTTTACCATTGGATTCTACGCTTTAAATTGAGGGGACTTCGTCAGTAAATTCATATATCTCAAATTAACGGTTTTGTAGAAACTTGAAAAAATTGAATTCTTTATGGTTAGATACAACATCTCTAAAACGTTTTTTTTTTGCCAAAAGTTCTTGCACAATCAATCAGAAATAGGTCAGCTCGTTGACATTGTGCAAGATCCCAATTTTAGGTCGCAGAGCTCTTAACTACTTTAGGATTCTAACATCTACAGTCACTGTACGGCTTCTTCTATAGATAAACTATACCGTGGATATCGAAAAAAAATATCAACATTGTCTTTACGTCACAACTTAGGCCAAAACATGAATGTTACCATCGGAACAAGCTTTAAATCACTCATTACATTATAATTTTTAATATTTGAATAAATTTGTAGGTGGTCGTCCTTATATTCAATATAAGTGCTTATACAAAATGATAAACTTGATATTTCCTGATTCTTCACCGCAACAGTTTCTATTACACATTCCTTGATAATTTTTTTGTGCGTAGTGGTAGTGTATTCAACAGTTTATTACGACTTCGTTCGACTGTCACCCTTAATGTTCATTACAGTTTGCGTGACTTTTAGTCATATAGTTTAGAAAAGAAATACAATTTTTGTTTACCATTGGGAATTTTTATTTCTATTAAATGAACAGTCAAATTGATCCTCTCGTTAGTGATTCATGTGATAAGCATATCGCTTCATCAAAGACAAAACGCATATTAGGGTAGAAATAGGGTTAAAACCAGTAAATACGGTGAAAAAGTCCCTCCTTCCTTTTTATAACGATTATACATAAACCAGTCAAATTTTGAATATTAATATTGAAAACAAAGAAATATATGAAACACAAAAAAATCGTAGACCCGAGTCAAATTTAAGAAGAACTTTCTGATACTTCGTACTTCATAAGCAAGTACCGAGTTGTACATCGTGGATAGCTTTAGAGACCACGTGATTAGAGCTTATCCTTCCGGAGAAGGCTAAAATGGTTATAATCGAAGCAACGAAAACAGACACCTTACGACGACAGAACAACTCCGGTGACAAGGGCGAATATCTAGCGGTGCTAACCTTTTACGAGTGGGGAATACCTCTTAGTATCTTCCACAGAACTGAGTGAAAAGGAAGAAATGTACGCGCTAAGAACGTGACCCGAATGTTGATGAAATCCTCTCGAAATGACAGTGGTTGGTGTAATGTCCTGTTTCGCATCCATTCATAGGCTTTGACCCATAGTGGATGTTCAACGGAACGAGCTTTTCTCACGCGCGCATATTTGGATATGAACTAAATATTAAGAATTTATTCACTACTAATGTTAAATGACGTATTCCTCAAAGTTGAAGTCACAATATGATTGGGATCAATAATTTGAAATGGAACCAACCCTATGGATAAGTACACATATTTCTAAAGATATCAAAATAAGTCGCAACATCAATATTTTTATTTGTTTTAGAAACCAATTTTCAATTGGAAGTAATCTAAAGTAGAGAATTATGTTTCAATAATAGTCTGAATTCATAACAAATGATTATAATAAGATAAGTTCTAATAAATTATATTGTAGGGGACACTGTTGTACCTTGAACATAGTGTACCTTGAAACGATTTAAATTTAAAACCAATGTCTCCATCTATCAATCCATAAATGATTGATTCTCGTGAAGGAAGATTTTCTACTGTATACTTTTTCTTTTCAGTTTTCAGAAATATCTAAATACCTGAATGAAATTGAAAATATCTGCCTTTTCAGTAGATGCTGATCTTAAGCTCTTGCATTTCTATATAGATAAAGCTATATAATATTCAAATTTTTGATGGAATTTTGGTTATCACTGTATTTTATTTTTTTAACTGATTTGCTAAAATAGTTTTAAAATAATAACTTTTTCAATAGAATATATTTTAACTCTTCATATTCAAGTTTGGCAGTAGGCTCTTATGATCTTAATTGGCAAGTGAAATTTTTTGCTAACGGCAAATTATTGTGGATAAGTGGTGTTTCTAGTTACATCTTACGACTATTGCTAAGCAATTTCGCAGTGTTGTTATTTGTTTTGAACATAACCTCGAAAAGCTATAAAAGTAATAGATAGGAAAAAGATGTTCACAACTGATTTGGAACAAATCCTCCGAACCGAATTCCGAATTTAGAGGACTAGGAAGTGCAACATCGGCCAAGAGGGGAGCCCTTTCACTATGATAGCAGCAATTAATCTTACTGGAAATTATATTCCGCCAATACATTTTCAAAGACATAATGCTATTTGGCGCACCTCCTGTAACAATCGGAGCTACAGTACCCAATAGCTGGTCAAATGAACAGCTGTTCTTAAAATTCCTTGCCCATTTTATTAAGTTTCTCAAATGTTTAAAGGGCGAGTGCGTTATATTATTCTTGAACAATCACGAGTCACATTTGTCCATTTGAGCAGTCGAAAAAGCTTCGGATGCTGGAATCATCATGATAACTTTTCCACCTCATACAACAAACAGGCTACAGCAATTTGATTTAACTCTTAAAACATTTTACAGCCAAAGTTTAGAATCTGAGCTGTTTAGTAATGGAGGAAAAACGTTTGACATTTACTCAGTAGCAGAGGGTCTAGGAACTGCATTTCTTCGAGCTTACATGCCCAGCAATATTTTAAGTGGTTTTAGAACTTCTGGAATATATCCACTGGATATTTTCAGATCAAGATTTTATGGGTTCCTAGGTAATGGATCGCGATTTGGAAAATAACGTATCACAGCCTCTACTACTGATAAACAAACTCAGTCTTTAGCCTCAAATAAAGAACAAACAACAGATGAACCAAGAGCTGGGTTGTCAGGTGTATAAACCATTCCATTGAAACCTTTTAATCTAAATGCAGAAATCCTCGAAAAAGGAGGAAGATTTGGCAGAGTTATTTACAACTTCACACACCCTATAGAAAATTATGAGTATTTAATAAGTTCAATAACGTTATGAGTAATTTGTAATTAAAAATATTCATCGATGGGTGCGCACAATTCAATATATAATCAATTCCAAATTGCACAGTCTCTTTTCATACACTAATAATATGAAAATTCAGTTATCATTCTATATTTAACTATATACTCCAAACTTTAACCAGATAAAATGAAAAATGGTCTGTATCTGAAATGTGTAATATCGCTCAATAATGTCCGTCGACACCTCTGGCGTAATATGGGAAATGGAATGAAGTGAGGATCCTCGTCAAAATTAAATTGCTTGCGATATAAAAACAAGATCTATTCAATTTAAATTTATAAGCATACATATTATAATCAGGTCGAGGCAACATTATTCCATCAGTTTGTTGACAACACTTGTGTACCGCCTCTTAATGGGAATTTAAAAATGAAGTCAGGATAAATAAGGCAGAGAATATTGATAATACTATTTAAAAGCCATCACCATCATCCCTAACGTCTTTAACTTTAATTGTATTCTAAAGAAGCTAAGAAATTACTGTTGTAGAAATATTTTATGAAGCATTGAAGATAATATTTGTCGCACTTTATCTCCCAATCAAATGATTCTACTGCCCCAAAATAATGAGAAATCACTAAATATTTGGTTAAAATAATAACTGATGACACACCCACAGATCAATCCAAGGAACACCTCTAAGTGTGACGAACAAATAACAATTACGAATGTATTTTGAATTCAAAAGAAAACGTCAGAATTATGCAAACTGCCATGAGTTTGCAAATGACCGAGTGTACTAACTAACAAAAGATTCGTATGACCTAGAAGTCATGCTGAACAACTGAATGAAACGTGCTAGCGCTTAAAGATAAACTTAGTTAAAACCCAATTTGGGTCGTATAGACACCAATTTTGAAGTATTAATGCATGCTATGGATGATATAGAGCCAAAATAAATTGATAATTTCAAATACCTAGCAGCAATAATACACTGAAATGTCTTGGATAAACATCGAATTGAGATATGAATTGAAAAGGCTGTCGTCTCAATTTCATATTCAAGATGGGAATATTTCAACCAACTTCAAAAACAAATATGAACGAATCATTACGAGAGGAAGTGCTATGCTGAAAGTATCTATTGTTTTCTCCTTTCTTGCTGAGATACTGTGGAACTCAGTGTTTGCAGCTGATCTGTTAATCCTCTTTGCCTGTCTTAGCCCCTGTAGGTTGTCCCAATAATTGATTTTGCTCCTATCTACCTTCTTTTTCAGTGCTTTTTGCATTGTTATGTAGCTGATACCACAGAAGGGTTCGGGTCCCATGAAGGGCTTGTCTGCCTCGGCCTTAACGAGATTATTAGCTATTCCATATTTATTTTTTTTGCTTAGCTTGTTTGATTTGTCTAAGCAGTTTGGATTTTATAATATTAGAACTTTAAGCTTTAATGGTTGCTTGGTGATGGGACAGGATGATGATCTCCTGTTTGCAATAGTTCCTTTCAAGATTGAACTGGACACATTTTTCAATTAAATAGATTTCTGCGTGAAAAAGTTATATGTTATGAATGTGACGTTTGAACCATGGAAGCGAATATGAATACAAAATTATTGACTATAGAAAAGGACTTCCCAAGACGAAGTAGATGTCAAGACAGAAAGAATACACTAGAGCTCCAATGAAATCAAGTAATAGGAAATATGACTGAAAAAAATCGCTTCAAATGATTCAGGTACTTCATTGAAGTAAATGAATGTGATGTCCTAAAGATATATTCTGTTGTATATCACGTAACAGTAACTGGAAATATCGAAGGGAAACAAAGAGAAACCCAAATAGCTTGTTAATACATTTTAATAATTTCAATGTGATTTTGTAAATAACACAACTTGGTAATATTTCGAGCTCCGTTTACAAAAACAAAATTGAACAAAAGTTGTCAAAAAAATCATTTTATTGAAATTATTCTTCGACGTACTGCCATTTGCTTGCAGTGCACTTATCTCATCGTTATGTCATAGCTGGAAACACATCTGGAAGTTTTCTCTTGCCTAACGTTTCCTTCTTAGCAAATTTTCCATTTTCAGTAAAAGACAGGAAAATTTCAAACGCCCAAAGAATTGTGTAGTATGGCAAGTTATCAAGATAAGGAACAAAGATATTTACACATTTTTCATATATCTTTTTTCGTATATCGTTCCGTAGAAGTTCTGGTACTCCCTTGGGAAATCCTGAGTTTACAGAACTTTGATCGCAGTATGACCTTAGAATGCCCATGACCTACTTAGTAAACATTTCAATGCAAGATGAGTATCTAGTTATCCATCGAAAACTCTGAAACGAGGAAAGGCGGGATACCTCGTTACACGTAACTGAAGCATTTCTACTTTTGAGTATCTCATACCACGGAAAAAGTTTTAAATACCATCCTAGATATATTATAGAAAATATTTTTGGAATCTTTAATACTTTCAACTAATCATAATCGTAATGTGTTTTTTGACAGACAATATAAACGCAATTTCACTAAAGCTCACGTTATTTAAGCGGCCAAACTGCGAAAAATCAAATATCAAAGTAGTAAGTCCTCGAGTGACAGTATCCGTATTAAGATCTATAAAATAGAAAGAAAAATTAGTCCGTTCGTCCGTCCTGTATCAGAAAATTATCAAGCTGGTCACAGTACAATTGGTACCGTTTTCAAGGCGCTTGAATCTATTGAGTGAACCTGGGTAAATAACTGTCTTCAACAACCAGTGTGCTTGCTGACGTTTGACGTCAAAGATAAAAAAAAATACTTCATGAATTGCGAATCTCATGCTTATCATGAGATAACTTTTGTGATCGCTCCTTTATATGAATAATGGGATTGTTGACGATGATGAATTTTTTACAGGCGAAATAATGAAGGAACTCAGGGTTCGGTCAATAGAGCTGTGATCTAGATCTATCTATATAATGCTTTTCTGCTCCTCCATATTCATAATTGACACCCACTGCATCAGCGATGTCGGGACAGTTGACATTTATCTCGATCAGATGGTTGAATAATAAACGTTTCTTTACAGAAATATAACTTCAAATTCTAACCTAGAAATAAAGTTCTCGTTATCCGCTAGCAACACCATTTCAGAAAATACTCTTTAGTTGACTTCTTATTTGGTCTATTTGATTTTTTATTCACCTGAAATAGAAAATGTTTCCACGTTCGGTAGGTAAACATTAAGTTCTATATACGACATACATAGGAGATAGTGACAGAAAGACAGTCAACGGTATTTTGAAGGTAAATATTGTTGTATAAAAAGAGTGAGCTGGATACGTTGAAAAGAGGACGGGGTCTCGGAATGCAAAAAAATTTAATAAAAGCATTGTTTGATAAGGTGCAGGAAAACTCATTGATAAATTGATTAATGAGATAACAACGAATTATGAATAAGCTACTCAGAGACTTCCAGATTCTATAGAGAAAATGACGAAAAAAATTTGAGAAATATTATTTCACAAGATTTCCACAGACAGCAATCAACAGAATCAAAACTGCCCTGCAGGCGAATTTAGTTGGTACAAAGTGCCCAGAGCTGAGTTTCTCGGAGAGGCTAAGCAATTCAAAAACAATAAACCGCCTCTTTATGCAGCAGTTCAAAAAGTTATAAAGCCTATAGGGATTTATCGAAGAATTGTTAAGCAGATACCTGGTTTATCGCTGGTCGAAGGATTTGAATCTCTCCTAAAGACCTGGGAAACCATGGGAGTGAAAATCGGTCTACAGTCTAAAGGATACGTGGTACCTTTGGGATCGACCATTCAAAAAAGCGCATGATGTTGTAACACAGGCCAGAATCGCGAAAAGAGAAGACGAAGCAGCTCTGAGTGACTTCTAAACAGAGAGGGAATGTCTATTGCATGGTCAAGGCATAGAAAATTAACGGTGAGATGAAATTTTCAGTCTTAATTACATGCGCGAACTTTCAAATACATTTTTCTCGAAACATTATTTTTCGAAACGATGAAAACGGCTTCAGAAATTACATCATGAATACCTTATGAGCCATCGATTGAACTAGGATCATCATGATTCCTTAGATAGTTTTTTGTACGAAAAATAGAATGTAATTTTCAAAATTGTAAGAAAAGTCAATTTTTATAATTTAAAAATCTCACTAAATCAAGTGTTAAATATGAGTAATAAAAAGCCGTTTGATTTTTTGATTACAGATAAGCAGAACAGCCGCAATCTTGGTCAGCGTGAAGCACTTCTTTTACTTAATGTGTTCCTGTTGACAACTATAACTTTTATTCCATTATATATTTTGACTTAAAATGTTAATAATGTTAATAAAACAAAGGGATGGGATATTTCAATGATTTGCCCGTAAAAAAAATTGAAATGGCCGTAAAAAACATTCGAGAAACTAGAGGACTCCCTTGACTAACGGTAGTTTAAATATCAAGTTTTTACTGATAACAACCACACGTTCGAAATTGAGCATTCTTCCGATACAACTTTTAATTATTGTAATGCGTTGTCCTTTATGCGCTAATGTTTTAATCTGATATTCTCTGGACGAATCTAACCGTTTTCCAATCTAAACATTGTGCGTATCGTACGATGTATCATCAAGATATATAACAGATCCATTTCCACTTCTATACTTTTTCTTGTCCAACAAATAAATATATTGCCACAATCTTGAGTGGTTTGACTCCATTATTACATATCTTCCATCGATTTTACAGTATTTTCGACGGAGAATTCTCCACAAACACAAAAATACACTCGTAGGGCCGTAGATATATTTTATCCTTGATATAAACTATGTTTTTACGAGTATTAAGAAGAAATTACTATAAATTGATGTTAGGTCGACAATTCAATGTTTTGATCAAGAACCGAATACACTTTCTCAGCCAGGAACAAAAAATATTTGCCTTAAATTACTGTAATATAGTACAAGTAACATCCAAGACGTTCAGAGACGAACTCAGAAAACCCATTTCTAAATACTGACCAACCGTGGGACATGTCTCAGGACGTTGCATCGAAACAGTTGAGAAAAACTTTACCCCAAAAATAAACTGTAACAGCAAGTGAGATCCAAACACCATACAAGAAATGAACAGAAATGCCGTTAAATGGTATACGGGCGGATCAGAAACAGCAGACAGAACTGGAATAGGAGTGTACGGGCCCAGAGCCAAAACACTCTGAAAGTTTAGGCAGCGCACCAAGCGTTTTTCAAGCATAAATCTATGCAATTGACAAATGTATTCAGTTCTTACTAGAGATGAACTATCATTATCCTATCCGATAATTAAGTAGCCGTTAGAGGTCTAAGCTCCAATATCATGAGATCCATACTCGTTTGGGATTGCATAGAAAAATTAAACGAACTAGGCAAGAAAAATAAAAGTGAAATAAACTAGCTCATTAGCTCGCTAAAGCGACGAGCCCTTCATGGGACCCGAACCTCTCTTTGATATCAGCTATAAAACAAGAGAAAAAGCTCTAGAGAAGAAGGTAAATAGGAGCAACACCAATTATAGGGACAACCTACAGGGGCTGAGACAGGCAAACACTCTCCTGACTACAATACGAGTAGATCTACTGAATGTAATCACCTAAGTAAGAACAATCTATGAATAGTAACAGAAGTCCAATGGAGGCACTGTCGCACAGACCTAGCAGATAATGCGGCATGTAGTTTTTGTTGCACAGAGGACGAAACCTTTATCCACATTCTCTTGAAGTGTGAAATACTAAGGAGCTCCAGAGCACTACACCTGGGAGCGTATGAAATAGAAGACGAAGATCTCTGGCAATTAAAGCCATCCCATATTCTAGACTTGGGAGTGGGATTGTTGGATAACCTGTAAACACTGGGCTCTCCAGTATCGCAACAAGAAATGCGGACACAATACAGATATAGCAGTGTATGAGAGACTCCAAATCCTCTCATACATACATACAACATCTAAGACACCTATTTATAGGACTAATGATTTTGAACAAATAAATTTTTTTAATGAAATTTTTTAGCAATGACTAATGACATTCTGGCATTATAATTATTTTGGATTAATTACAAATCCATTTCTACTGATTATTTGGAATTACCAAATATGGTAGTAATTCTTATATTAAGTACCCGTAGTTTATTGGAATCCAGACAGAATTTCTTTAAACGGGCTATACGAGTACATGCTAAATCTTTTTTTTTAATAATCCTATTTTATGTTTACTCTCATAATCATGTACATAGATTCTTGAAAACAATTTTGTTAAATGTGAACTGAATAATATATCATAAAATGTTTGTCTTGGGGTAAGCCATCAGTTTGGAGCTCTAATAATTCCAATGTGGTGTGGCACTTAACACAAACGACACTGCACTGCAGTTGAGTGCTTATTTTTATTTATGACCCTCATTTACCATTACTGCACTCTAGTTACCTAATTTACCTTGGAGGTGTGGATGGTTGACGTTCACATTATCTTTATTGTTATATAGATAATGCCTCCTATGCGATCATGACTAATTTGAGCCATAAAAGTTTTAAGGAGAATATTCTAACCTTTTTCTGTCGAAGAAATAATGAATAAATTAAATTTAATAGACAAAATAATTTATGAATAGAAAAAAAAATGATTGCTATTATTTGACAGTATAATTATGAAATTTACAATTGCAGGAACCGTTTGTATAATGAAATATCTAACAAAGAAAGTGATAGAGACATATAGACAGAGAGAGAAAGATATTCGTTGGATAAAATTTGGTAGGATAAGGAAAATTTTCATTGGAGGACGGTTTGTAGAAGTGGGCCATGATATAGGAATTGCTCCTCTGCAGGGCTGGAGTTTAGCGAATGTTTAGAATTTTTGGCTAGAAGAAAACGAAAAGTCTGCAAGTAAAAACGGTCCTACTCGGTTTGGGTTTTATTTTTGATTTCTTAACTGGGAATTCGGTTCACCAGGTTACAGGAAAATTGCATAAAACCTGCAACACCGTAGATCGACGACAAGTGTGTAGGGTGGGTGTTGGAAATAGGGTTTAATCTGATGTACTCCAGTGTGAGGTACTTGGTTTTTGGGTAAAAGCGAAATGGATGTGGTCACCCACGTCGCTGGTCATGGTACAGTGACAGTAGAAAGATCGTATGTGGTTGGTGGTTTATCCAGGGTGACTGGGGCAGTTTCCTGGGGTTGTTTAATCAGTTAAAACGATCATCTGAGTGGACTGCAATCGGTGAACTACTTTCGAAGCATCCAAAGGCACAACAGTCAGCTGGGAAGATTATAGCTTCAGTATTTTGGGAAGCTCATAGAATATTGTTCATCGAATATCTTCAAAAGGGAAAGACAATCAATAGCGAATACTACACACAGTTTTTAGATCGTTTGAATGCTAAAATCAAGGAAAACGGCCTCGCCGAAGGAAAACCCACCGATTCACAAGTCGATATCAACGATGGACACCATCGTACAGATCAGATCTGCCCCCAGTGACTACTGGCTATTCATTCATCTGATTCGCCGGTAAGGCAAAAGACAAGTCCTTCTACAAGAATGGCATTGAAAAGTTACAGCAGAGTTGGAATGATTCTATTGCTCTTGAAGGAGATTACATTGATGAATAAAATGGATAATTGGCAAAAAATGTATTTTTATTAGTTATACACACGACTTATTGAGTGATAGCTTAGAACTGAAATTCTAATAATTTCTGCTTGAATGTCCCTTCTAACATCAGTTTCATAAAAAATATATAATATCCCTTTCTGTCGTGTTTTAGTATGAATTTCAATTTTTGAAAAATGAAGATGCTGAAAACAATCATGATTACACAAGTAAGTGGGAATATTACTATGTATGAATTTAATAACTAATACTTATACATATGAAATCAAGAAGTTAATTTTGAATATGTTTTATTGTCTTGAATAGGAAATAGTCAACATTTCATAATGCAGTCATAGTAAGGATTGGAAAATTAACAGAAATTAATCAATATATAATTTATCAAAGAAGTTATTATGGATGGTAGTGTTTATTTTGACTTTGTGTAAATGCTCGGTTGAAATACAAACATAAAGAACCGCTAAATCAATGTGAACATCTTGGTTTGATGAAAACATGTAGTGCACAAGATTTAAAATGATACAGATTGTTTAGATTGTTGTTGTTGACCTCCATTTTATGAAAGTAGAAAATCTGTTCAATTTTTTTTTTCTAGGAAATAATCGTATTAATATCTTCATCACACAATTTTCCATTGTGATATCATATTATTCAATTGAAGAAATTATCAAATAGGGGCAGCTCTTACCGTAAAATAATTTTAATCTAGAACCTCATTTAAAAGCCTCTGAACTTGTTTTTGGGGGTGTAACTTTCGTTCATTCGTTAAAGAATTCTATAAATATTAACCATTATTTTTAAATAGCGCACTCAATTTTATCATAAAAAACTTCTTCACAAAGTTATCGAGCTCCCTTCTTATTTCCCTTCTGAATATGCAAAAAGACGTGGTCCTTGAAGTTTCCTTCAACGATTCTTATTTTACACCATTTGAGATAATTTAAAATATACAATATTATACTGCTCACCCGATTTTTTTGCTAACTATTCAAATGTAGCTCTTTTGGCAATCTGCTTAATAGCAACAGTAATAAACATTTCTCATCATGTGAGATGACAATTGAACACCAGCAAGAACTTAATTAAAAGCGTGGAAACTCTTATGAATGATAAACAAGCAATAATAAAACACCTAAAAATAATTGATTTACAAACGACGTCAAAATATGATTTCATTCAAAATAGGACAGCTATACAAAGCTTCCGTATGGTATGAGGGCTGCAACTTAGGTTTCGGGATAGACAAATAAAAGCAAATATTCATAATTAGCATTTTTGTTTTTCAAAATATTCTCCATTAAGAGCTGTACACTTTGGCAAATTTGATTTGAAAGCATCAAACACTGCTATAGGTGCAGAAACGTTGACCTCGGAATTTATTTTTGATCTGCAGGAATAGAAGAAATCTTTAGGTCTGTATGGCGAATGAACTATTAATTCGAACTTTGTCTGTTAAAACATTTTTTGTTTGGACTTATATGTGAGAGCTGGCATTGTCATGATTGGTTTCCCTAATTTTTTCGAAAATTTCTGGCAAACAAATGCTGGCGTACTATTTAGAAGTGACAATTTACGTTTCTCTAATGGAACGGTGGTGAATGGTCCAGTTATTTCGAAAAAACAGGTGATCATTTGCTTAGAAGTGCTTCATGTGCAAACAATAAGTTGTAGACGAACTCAACAGTGAAATTGGATGAACTTGTTTTCTTTGACAGTAGAGTTTTTATATCTGACACAATGTTCAATACATTTGAAAGTGAAGTACTAAAAAGTCACTGCAAACTACACAGACGCGATATCATCTTATTATTGTTCTAATTTCACGATGACACTGCTCTCATCATGACAGTCACAACAGTCTCCCGTGCTTATTAAGACGTTATAATATATAGTGTTTTGCGAGGACAATTGGAACGCCTAACATTAGTAGTGGGTGGCTCTGGAGCGACCACTGCAACTGGAACCTCTGGTGCTTGATTCTGACTCGAGCCGGAACTTGAAGGTCTTTCCCGTTGAGTACAGTCAGAATCTAAATCATGAGTAGGTTGAAAGTCATGTAGGTTTGGAGGAGAATGAGCAGTCGAGGTAGCTTGCAAATAATCTCTCTCTGGTTCAGGGGCAAATTGAAACTTCTTCTTTTGAATTTCTGAACGCCGAATCTGGTCAATGTGACGCTTGTTGATCGTGGTCGAGCTGAACGATGTAGTGAAGTTTTCTAAGCTTCTTCAGTATGGTGCCAAGTTCCCAATGATTTCGGCTGTTGCATAGTACATCGACAGCACGCGATCTCCCAAGTACATCAAGGTAAAGCTCTGCTGGGGATTTTCCACAAACCAGTGGAATGGACCTGTATCTGATCCTCGTCGCCCTTATTAAGGTGTAGACGAACACAACAGTGAAATTAGACGCACCCTATTTCTTTGACAGTAGTGTTTTTATATCTGACAGAATGTTCAATAAATATGAAAAAAAGTGAAGTACTAAAAAGTCACCGCAAACTACGCAGAGGCGGTATCATCTTATTATTGTTCTAATTTCACGTTGACACTGCTTTTACCATGACTGTCACAACCATTTGGCACGTCTTGAAAGACCCATACAGTCGATTGTTGTTTGTGACTTGTTCCACTCATTTCGGTTTTACGCAAACTTTTTCATTCAGTTGTTCGTGAAAATGGGCGGTACGGATGATGTCTCGAGGTGTTGAGTTTCCTTTAGTTAATCCAGGTTTAGAATACGAAAACAAATCATTCACAAAATAAGGCAGAGTTTTTAAAACTTTGAAAATGCTCTCTAACCAGTCATTATCTAATATACGTCAATAAATGAAACAAAGTATGGTAATTATGAATATTTATCTTGGTTGAATGCGAACAAGGAGAGCATAAAAAGTACAAGGCTACAGAGTAAGAATGTGTCATTTAGATCAGACTGTTTTTTGGGCGACCATACTGAAAAAATTAGTGAATTTATTCTTACTTACTTACTCCCAAGATATTTATAACTTTAAAGTGTTTGAGGCATGGTATTCTAAACTCGAATATATTTTTTATAATAACCGAAAAATAAATTGTACATATTTCTTTTTTAGATTTGTCAAAACAAAACATTCAAAGTATTTTTTCGTATTCACTTGGTCCATTCTATTAAATGAGTTTCATAACTACAGAAATTTGGCTTAAACAAAAAGAAACATCTCTTATTTTCTTTGTTACACAAAACATAAGAGAGGAACAAGAGTATTGTGAGTTATTGTTTCTTCGTAGTGTGTTTACATTTACATTTAAATATTGACGGAGAGACAGCTCGACAAACAATAGATCTAAAAATAGTTTCGTTTATAAATTAATAATGAATCGTTGGCGAACCAGGAAAATATTTGATACATTTGCATTAGAGATATTTGTTTAAGAATAAACAGCTGACTGAAACATTTTAGAAATGACTTTGGTTAAGTTCTCATCAACATTCAAATCAATTGTAAGGATCGTATATGCAATTTGAATGATGAAGCAACATTCTAAACATCCGAAAATATGTTTCTCACGTGATATGTATTTTGGTTATCAATCTGCAGGGTAATGTGCAAATGGAAGGTTTTAATCGATTTTGATAGTTTTTCCGGTTTGTTGCTATAATTTTAGTTTTTTCCAAGTCCTCTGTATATTGTAAATTACTCATTTTGATTGAAACTGTTTTTAAGGACATAAGTAAAAGTTACCTAAAAGGTATCAATTGCGCTGGACGATTGTATGAAACGTATATCTTATTTACTAGAAAAACACCTAATATTTTCATTTTCATAATTACTACGCGTCCATCTTGCGCACAGCTTTCTCAAGTCGAAATTTTCAGTTAATAGGCGATGTACAGCAATTTTTGAAATGCCTATGTCTGGTAACTCGCGTACTTTCAGTCGACAATCATCCAGTACCGTTCTGTGGATTTTTTTCAACATTTCTGGAGTTTTCACCTCATTTAGTCGACCAATGCTATGCTGATCTTCGCAGGTCGTATGACCTCGTTCAAATTCTGCTACCCAATATTTTACTATCGACAACCAAAGAGCAGTCTCACCCAGAAAAGAATCTAGTTCAACATTAATTGTGGTTGAGCTAAGACCTTTCAAATAAAATTATTATATCATATACGATTACCAATTTTTATCATGTTCACAACTTCACTGAAAACGTTCACTTTTGATTGCTACCAAACAAATACTAAACATCGTGGTGTCTTGGAACAAATGCTTTATAGTTTGCGTAAATTCTAATACAGTGGTATTTTTCAAGCAACTACCGCCATCTCTAGGTCAGGCCAGAAACTTCTGTGGCCATCTTCGTAATGCTGGTCAATTATCATAAAATACTGACATTAAATGAAGTCATTACAATACTAACGAATGAACTTTGAAGAAATTTACACAAACCTTGAAAAAAATGAAAATAAGATCATTTTATTATTTCACAAACTTTGAGGAGAATCAACATACCGGATATCACTTGAGGACGATAATATTATATATAATCTTATGAAATTACTTCTTGGTCCCTATCAATATCAGTCAAAAAACTTGATTTAGTAACAATCTCACTCACATCTCGAATTTTTTCATCGACAACAACGGTTTGTATATTCAAATTTATATGAAAGAGGTACTTGTCCACCCATTCTAAGCAAAACAGATCGCTATTTGACATATACTCAAAAATCTGTGTGCTCTCGCTTACCGCAGGGTAATAAAAATCAGTATTAGTAAACTTACAAGAAGTTTTTCTTATTACAGGACTTGTTTCCATATTCTTAGTTTCTGCTGAGGTTTGAATATTTTTATAATCATTATACCAATCGACCTGAATACTTCTTTTATTTACTAAATCCATTTCGGTTTGTGTAGAATCAGTTTCTAAATTAACCCAATCATGAAGTGTTTGAGTTGCTGTTGACAATATTCTTATTCTATTTCTTTTATCAGTAGAACTTGAAGCAAGAGTTTCGGTATTTTCAATCAAGTTAATAGGCTTTGATCGGGATAACATTTCTATTTCATTGCTTCTGTTCTTATCAATTACTTTGAACGTAGATGACGTATTTTTCTTATTTAGCTTAGCGTCCGTTTCCAGTATACGTCTTACTATTATATCATTCAATTCCTGTGAAGTTTTTGTGTGGGGAATGTGTAGTTTTGAATTAACCGATTTCTTATTTTCAGCTATTTCAGAATGCTTATATAAGATACGTTGCGCTACTATATCTATTGAGATATCTTTTTTGGAATTATTAGATTCCGTTGTTGATACATTCACAGCATTCGAGCTATTGAAATTTGATTTTTTCTTGAAACGCATTTTCAAGTCAAGTACTTCAGCATGCTGTTCCTTTATTTTCAATCCATCACATGCAGCTCTAGAACTCTTTTTATTATATCTGGAAGCGTAACTTTCTCTAATCATATTTGTTATGAGGTTTACAAGAATTTTGACATATTAAGATGACGTTTATATTTCCTATAACTATGTCAAACTGACATTTCATCATAAAGCTTGACATTTTTAATGGTGTACGAATTCACAACGTGTTGTAATACGAGTTCTATTAGAGTTGTTTACAGATACTTGAAACATGCATCTTGGTCATAAAATGGCATTGAATCGCGACTCGCTTCGACTTTTGGCGAATTTCGTGAAGGTCCTCCAAAATCGGATGTTGTTCCTAAAAAACATCGAAGTGTATTGATTTCGATAGAAAATATTTTAAAAAACAAAAAAACCATAACCACATTTGTCTATCTCAAAATTTAAGTAGCAGCTCTCTTATAACTTTAAATAATATGCATTTGAAAATAATTCCGTCTGGAGTTAGCTACAGGGTGTATTTAGTAGCCTAGTGGCCGCCCTTGTTGATCCGAAGGCAAGGGATGAAGAAGGGGAGTTTATAGGTGATGACAGCAGCCTGCCTATGGTAAAAATACACTCAAGCTCATAGATCCAATGCAAAAGACTCGGAACCGGACGGCTATCATGGCATGACACGGCACGAACAAAGCAAAAACGAGTATGAATGACGAATATGCTGCAACTAGGGTATTAGAATGTTGATTCATGGAACGGAAAAGACCAGGAGATAATATTGTAGCTAAATCACAGAACACATTCTCTGAAAATAAAATAAAGAAGAAAGATACCGCTAAGTATGAAAACTAAATCCGGGTTTATACCAAAAAAAAAACCAAAGATCCAGTGCTGAGGTTGGCCAGTTACTGCATGAGAGATTTGAGAACAGTAATAGCCAATATCAAATACATAGATGACAGATTACTATGCACAACGTTACCACATCAAGGACTCCTTTCTCTTCCTATAAACTATTGAGTGTAGATTGTTTCAGAATAGTTTCAAGTTCAGAAATAGGCGAAGCCATTGGATCTTCAATGCTTCCGAACATTCCAAAAACGCAGAGATGCATTTAGAAACAGTTTTCGGCATACTTGTACTTGCAAGGGATTCTCATGAAAAGAGTTATACTTAAGAATACGTCTGCGAGGTTTCTGCTGAAAAATAATTTTCCAGATTTTAATCGGAAAACAAGCAATGGAAAGAAGGAAAAGAGAGAGAGACTGCTCTGATTGCTGAAGTGATCAGGCAGATTCTGAAAAGATCAAATACAACATCATATTCTCCAAAATTGTACAGGTCAGGTGCTTTTACTAAAGAAGATATCAACAAAAAAGCGTATTGAAATAAGACAGGAATTTGGGGAAAATTGTTGAATAGATGCTAATTAACTCAGTAGATGGATACCGCACTCAGAGTATTGGGATTGATAAAATTTGATAAAACCATACGAAACCTATACGAAAAATTATTCAAGTTACATGTCTCTCTAAATATCGTCTTATTATCTTTGAAAAAATGCTGCAGTGTACTATAGTGTTCAAGTTTATCGACAGCATGGTGACCGATTTTTCTCTAATAATCACTCATATATCCTCAAAGGATACTATGAAAAATGATATATCATTTTTATTTATAATGGATTAGTTAAGAGACCATCCCTCGCACGTATGGCGTAAAACATGGAAAATTGCAGATAAACGAATCTTCCGTCACGATATTCGTGGAGAAAATGAGATCAGTATAGAACATCAAGAATGCAGCACATACAGAATCTTAAATTAAGCCCAATAGAAAAAAAACAGATACTTGAAACCAGGCATGCCTGAATAGGGGTGTCCACTTAAAACATATATCGATATGTATATTCGTTGTAAAACATCGACTTCCAGCATCGATTTTTATCGATATATCGCTAGAAAACATCGATATTTTTTTACTATCGAATACTTTCCACTAAAGTTTAATATTACCTCATCCAAGGGAAAGGCAAAGTTTGGTGGTCCTTGATTTTTTATGTGTGAATGTAGAATCAGAGACTAGACTAACATAGCTAAACTAGTAGTGTAATGATAGTGATTTTCCTTGAGTAGACGAAAAAATAGCATAGAACCTGCCTAAAGAATATTGATTTATTTATATATCATTAAAAAAATAATAGATTATTTTAATCACACACACGAACGTAATATTTTATCAACCGTCTCGTATCTCATACTAATACGGCGCAGTAATTCAAACAACAATTATTACGTTCGTTGGTTCGAGCTAGAATTATTCTGCTTTTGCACTTCGCTTTGTTTTCGGTATTTGTGCACAACAGCAGGATTGTTTCTGGCGGTTTGGAGAGGCACTTCAGTTATTGGTAATACAAGTGACTTCTGGCAGATGCTCGAAGCGTCTAATAATTAACCACAAAATATTTTGATCAGTCATACAGCAAAATATTTCATTAGATAATTAGTTTATGTGGGAATGTTTTCAAGAAAATGTTTTCTAATGAATGATTAATACACAGAGATAAGAAATTATGATTCTTATGAATCATCGAAACCGTATAAGATTTGAATTGCGGAACAGAGATATCCTATATAATAAAATGTCAATAAAAGAATGATTTGATGAAACGAAAACGTGGATATTAGTTTAAGATTACTTCATATTCACTTAATATTCACCTAGCAGACATTGAAACAACATATGAGTTCTATTAAAAGTAGCTACACCACATAATTCAACATTATCTGAATCAAGTATCAATGGATCGCTAGACTTGGCGATATTGGAAGGTAATTCCGTTTATGTACATTGACATCCAATTTTTTGGTATACATATGTTTACTATAAGTAGTCTTCGTAGAAAAACTGAGTTTTATTCGTATTTTTTCACTATTATAACCTGGATGACTAAAATACTCTTTTAGTGTTCAAATTTTATACGCACTTTTGTTTCTGTTCTACTGTCTTGTTCTTGGATGGGTAAATGAGTTTTTCTTGCCAATACATGTAAGGTACAACAACTCAATTTACAGATTCAATGAAAACTAAGATCTTTTTTTCATTTTGTGTCTCGACAACTAAGATTATTGACACATACAGTTATGATGCAATTATTAACTAAACTACGACACCTTAAACATTAAAATTAACAAACTGTTTAGATTACATACATTAAGAATTTTTATTTTAGCATATAGATAAATGTCTTTCAAATTAATATTAATCGTCGAGGCTTCTGTTGCAGCTTGATCTGCAGGTTCGTTCCCATGTATGTCAGTGTGAGACGGTACCCAGATTAGAGTAATGGTAACACCAGAGCTTGCAAGACGCTCAATAGAGTCATGAATATTTTGAATGATGGGATGTACTGGATATATTTGCCTAATGGAGTCACTTCTGTGTATATAGCTGCTTATTTGTCGTGTGAGGATAGGGAGATCAAGGCTTGAAGGATTGCATATATTTCTTCTGTGTAGACGCTAGCAAACGATGGTAGACCATATCTCTTGAATATTTGATATAAATTGGCTACGGTAAAACCTACGTCGATCTCAGATTTTGAAATCTTTGCTTCGGTATATCACTGTGTATTTCATCTTGGTTATTGCCTTTTCCAAGGAGGATAGGATGAGATTGGAATGGGTTTATCCATGAATAATCAATAGGTTGATATTGATATTGGATTTGAGTGATGATCGAATAGCTGGAAGTGATTGGAGTTTAGAAGAAAAATTATTGGTGTCGGATGAACGATTTATCAGAGGATAAACTGGATTTTCAGGTTGTGCTGACATTTTGCACAGTATGCCATGAGAAGTAGTTCAATCATAGAGGAGGTTCATCTCCGGTACAAATTTTTCGATGTTTCGAAAAAAAAAATCAATTTACAATTTCAATGAAAACTAAGATCTATTATCGACATTTATGCACTTAAAAAAATGTGTGATCCACCAGAAGTTTTTCGTGCTACATAGTAATCTGCAGTAATCAACGAAACAAAGTTATTGCGATAGAACAAAGTTATTACGATCCAATATTTCTAAGCGGGTGGCATTTTGCTTGAGCATTGAGCAATTAAATGTTTAAATGTTCATTTGCGACAATTTTTGTTAATTAAATTTATTTCCAAAAGTATTTTCAGAAGTAGACAATGAACCAGTTTCCACGTCACTGCCACTAATTGTCCACAAGAGTGCAAGAGATAGACTTTGAGTAGCTTGACCAATAGAGTGTTGCCTTGAGATTAGGTGATCGGCTTCATGCCAAGGGAAGAGCTCTCATTGCTCGACCATTTTGTCCGTGACTCTGAGTAGTATTGGGAGTGTTTATTGGGTTTCTGCTGGATAACGACATTTTATGGTAAGTGTGCATTATATTTGCACTTATTCTGTTATTAATATTTGGTTAATAATATTTTAGCAGTACGGCAAGAAAAGTTTCAAATATTTTTTGGTAAAAATAGAAATAACTATTATCCTCCTGATATCTGACCGTTAATAGGGAGATTTTTCTCACATTTTTTAGTTAAAATCGATTAATTCGTCATAAACATTAAGCTCTTATCTATGGGATGCTCTGAGATTTAAGTGGTTCGTATTATTTTGTAACTTATCGCCAAAAACTGTTAAACCAATCTGGTATGGATATCTTAAGACGTTAATAAAATTTTCCATTATGTAAATTCTTTCCATTGAAAAATATCGTCGCAAAAGCTTTCTGCGGTTAAAAGGCAAAGGTGAATGCTGTAAATAAAGCGTATGGAAACGATCATGCAATTGGTGATGAATCTGAATCTGTTTGGGATGTGTCTGATCTATCCAAGGTGAAAGTGAATTCAAAAGATGATTTCAAAGAAATTGAACTGTCTGACGCATGTCCACTACGCAAGGAAAACTGGTATAATATTATTTATCAGACTCCAGAACACTCTGAAGACGAATATGTTATGGATGTTACAAAACATGGTTGCTCAGCCAACAAAGAAATCTAGCCCGTTGAATGCGAAGATTTTCTACTGATAAAAGTTCATGCCACACGTTTGTGTAGTTAATTATTCACATGACGATGGAAATCTTAGAATCACATTCTATTAAAAATAGAAGAATATTCCGTCTTGAAATTAATGAAATTAATTGACTCCACAGACATAATTGATATTCTTCCTAAACCCAAAGTTGCAACAAAACGAAGATAAACGTGCTACGATTTTGAATTAGATATCATTGCTTTGTTATAATTTTAAAATAATTCTATAACATTAAGTTGAAATGGACTCCTGTCACTATGAGTCAGATCTCAATTAAAAAGACTGTCAAATTAGATTTAAAAATGCTGGAAATATCATTTAGAATTCATTCTGGAAATTTTAATAGCATTGTTTTGTATGGTCCCAAAACTTTAGATTATTTTCTGAAATCATACAATTTACAAGGTAGAAGAAACAATTGATATATTTAACGTAATTAACATAAAACTCAATCAACAATTATTCATATTAATTAAAAACCGATTGTGAGTTACATGGAAAAAATTCCAGAAGATTCTTTTAATAAAATAGGATCAAATGTCATAAACACTTTGTCAGCATCTATTTTATTATAAATACGAATGTTGTAAATAATTTTTTAATAAATTTAGTTCATTCAATGAACGAATTATAGTTAATTCGCTTGATTAATTAATTTTGTTCATTCAACTCTATAAAATTATTGTAATTTTGAGTTTTTAAAAACATATTTTCGGCCATCGAAAATATAATTGGCGCAGTCAGTTAAACAGTGCGGTCACGATTTTTCACGCAAAGTGCGATAAAACGGTCCGACTACGTACTTCAGTACAGCAGCACTAGATCTACGTTTTCAACGAGGAACTTCAGGACTTCAGATAGCTAAAGATGAAACTAACAACGATACTAATAATACCACTTATTTACAAGAAGACTAAAACGAAAGACATAGAAATCACAAATGTAAATAATTTATTATTACCTATCAATTTGGGAACAGGTACCCTTATTTATACGAAACATACATTAATATATTATATAGACTTAGACTATATTCATAGATAGATTGACAGCTTAAAACAATATTATTATAGTTTAAAAAATAGTCTATCACAAGCGAACGCCACAAATCCTATTTCGTATCATAATTTAACTGAACAATTAATGAGTAGAACAGAAATTTTTATTGATACTTTAGATAAAAAATCAGAAAATATTTATCCACTTTTAAGATTAAAAAGAGGCTCAATTAATGCAGTAGGAAAATTAGATAAATGGCTTTTTGCAACTTTAGATTCAGATGATGAAGAAAGATATGATAACGCTATAAATGTTTTACAATAAAATCAAAAACAAATAATTCACGAAGTTGATTTGCAAATATCATTACATAAAAAATTGATTATCATTATAATAAATCGATTATGACTTTATGGAATAATCAAAAGAAACTTTAGAGAAATTTCACATTTCAATAGAAAATAAAATAATAACTTTGAATAATTTTATAACATTTCACAGTACAATTTCACAGATTAATCTGGACTGCCAGAGTTTAATCACATTGATTGATAATATTGAAAACGCGATAACATTTTCCAAATGAAATACAATTCACAGGTCTGTTATATCAAGTCAAGAAATTTTAGAAATGATTAAATATTTAACCACTATGTATAAATAAGAAAAAATCCTAAAATTTAATAATATTTCAATGTATTATTTCTTTCTGGGCTCACAAGTAACCTTTTCCAAATCCAAAATTATTTTTGCTACCCATGTTCCAGTCCTGAAACCCAAAACCTATGAATTGGCCAGAAGTCAAGAAGTTAATTTTATTAAAGAAGAATGTCCGGCATTAGAAGAAAAATATTATTGAAAAAAAACATTTAAGTTGAAAGATAATTGTACCATAGTATTCTTAAATGGACGCTCTCCTGAAAATTGTATTGTTAGTGATATAAATCTTCAAGAAACTATATTAGAGCAAGTGACGAACAATGAACTTTTAGTGATTCCAGATTTAGAGACTGAAATGATTTCCAAATGTGTTTCGGACCGTTACTTAAAAATAAACCATCCATCAATTATCAAAATTCCAACAAACTGTAATATTCAAATAGAAAATGAAATTTTCTCAACCAACAAACAAATTAAAAAAGGAAAATCAATAATATTACCAAAACTAGACTTCAAGTTTTTAAATAATCAAATTTATAAATCTCCAAATTTAACTAAAATAGATTTTGAAAAATTATATGAAATAAATAAAATTGCTAGAAATATGAAACCAATTGATCAAATTTATAATCCGCAAAGCCATGTATCAATAGGACTATTTACATTAATAATAATAATTTATGTAATTTTAATAATATTACGTTTAATTCGAATATATAAAAGAAAATTTGTGAGAAAACAGAAATTTAAAGAAATCGAATAAGAAGAAGGAAGATAACAAGATATGAAAAATATTTCCGTCATTTTTCATTCTTCTTCAATATTCCAGAAGATTCTTTAAATAAAGCGCAATAGTATCAAGTGTCATAAACACTTTGTCAGCATTTATTTTATTATAAATATGAATGTTGTAAATAACTTTTTAATGAATTCAGTTCATTCAATGAACGAATTATAGTTAATTCGCATATGAAATTAATTTTGTTCATTCAACTCTATAAAATTACTGTAATTTTGAGTTTAATGAAGTTTTTAGAAACATAATTTCGGCCATCGAAAATATAATTTGTGATAATAGTCCATAATGGATAACTGTAGCACTTGAAAATATCAATCATTGTACTACTTTATCAGCTAGTACTTTAATAACATCTGTTTTTTCTAATTTTTTAATATTTTCAAATGTTTAATGCAGAACGTATGCATTCACACCAATTATATTGAGGATTCGAGAAAATAAGGAAACTAATTTAAGGTTGAATCGTGATTGTTTTGGTTGATACAACTCCATTGAATTATTTCAAACAATAACTGGACGAAATAGTTGAATTTGAAATATGTCACCACAAACAGAGAGGAAAATGTTATTTGCAACTACCTTGCAACATGAATATATCTAAGACAGCGTTTTTGCTGTTTGGATTTACATGATTCAACTCTTATTCTCAAATCGAATTTCCTTAGATATTTTAATTAGATTCATAGTCCACTTTAACAGTCATGTCTTGTTCGATTCCATCTACTTTCTCTTCTCTCGCTGAATGTTCATAAATTGTTCAGATGTGGTTGAGTCATTGGACTATTTATTAAAATCATAGCAATCTTCCTCATTTGTACTCAACTGGACATTTGAGCAAGACTGACCTTGACAATTGGTGCACGCTGATGAATACAGTAACGCGACTTTTTTTCAACCACATTTAGAACTAAAACCTCTTTTGCAATTGCAAAAAATAGTGTTGAAGAGATTTTCTGGAGCAGGTGGGAGTAGAGTTTTAATCGGTTCCAGAGTATTATCTACCAATTTCCAACCCCAGTCTCCCTAACCATATTTGAACTTGATAATACACTCCATTTAAGATGTTGAATAGCAGATGACGATGTTGGAACTGAAGATTTAGCACTAAAAGAAACAGGTAGATATATAAACGAGACCTACATACAATAGGATGGCCAGATGTTTTCACAAGGCCACGTGGGTAGACGGGATTCAGTTAAGGGCTATCTTTTGAATAAATATTTTCAGAATAGAATAAAATAGACAAAAATAGGTATTTATAATTGTCTTAAGTGCCTGATTATGTATATACGTGGCCTATATGTGCATATCATTTATAATGTGACTCTTAGAATTGCGATATCTCAGGAATGGTAACTTTTAGGAACCATATGTAGAGAATTTTAAGAACTACAACTTTTATTTGAGGTGCTTTATAAAACCCAAAAAACCTCAAATTTTAACCTTTGACCCTGAATAACTTATATAACACACATATCTCTGCAACATTATTTGTCTTTCCGGGAATTTTTGTTATTTGACCATCATTTTTATGTCTAAATTGACCGGACTAATAATCAACTTTCACTTTCATGATATATATCTTTTTCTTATTCTATGTCTACTACTTTTTTAGGTTAAATTATAACTTTATTGCTATTAGTTTACGATACCATCTTATTATCCACATTTATCAGGATTACATCAGAAGAGAAAAAATTTGTGAACTTAAAAAGTCCGATCAGAGACATAAAGTTAACGGATAGAACAGTTTATGGACTTTTTTATAAAGACCCACTTATTTTTGGCTCTTGAATGAAATAACTAGTTGGCAGGATATCAAAAAATGTCAGAGAGTTTTTGTAACTGCTTGAATAATAACGTCGCATAACAAACTTTATCGTATTTCTAGGTTATCATGAAAAATGTTGGATCGTCTTTAGTTATCTTTCGTATCGATGTTGGTTGTACATTCCATACATTACTGGATGCAAATAATGGAATATTAGAAACTTTTAATTCTCTTTCCATAGTCTTCCGACACTTATCGTATTCTTCTTCCATTCCTCGAGTAGTTCTCTTTCAACCACACTTATATAGTTTCTCCCTGATTTTTTAAACTACTTCGTTCAGATTTGTTAAACCATTTCCAACCCGATTTAAATCACTTCAAAAGTTTGCTATTCATATTTACTAGATACTTTCTTATTTCTTGTGATTACGCTGTTTAATGATAAGATTTTCTTGGCGCTCTCTCTTGTTATAGGATTCCATTTGTCCATCCACTAATTTGCAATTCATATAGTAGTCGATATCCACCATTTGGGGTCAAAATCAATTTCCCCCGAACGATAAACGAGGTCTCAAAATCGAAGCATATTAATTAACGGTTCTATTTGGAAATATCAAGAGACTGTTTGGATTGTGTTATATGTATGTTATAAGAATGTCTGAATTTTTCGTAGGTAGTAACATTGTTCTACTTTCGGAAAACAAAGTAAATAAACGTGCAAATGTACGTAAAAGATGATGAACTCATGAGTGTGAAAAAGTTCGTACAATAAAATTATAAAGACTTTAATATACTTTTTGACTTGCTCTTTGCTTAACGTATACAATTTCGGAAGATTAACTTTTCAGATGTTAATAATAATTTTCTAAGATGATTATATTATTAGTTTCTACTTTGATTCTATTTTTGTCATCTTATATACGACATGTGGTTATTAAGTAGCGACACTAGCGCTACTACAGAAAAAGTAAACATGCGTCAAAGATTAACGATAGTTAGCTGTCGGGCTGAAGCCTATTCTTTCAAATGCAATGTCAACCGTGTCTGTCGACAAACCAGTGTAGCCGTTACCTTCGTTTGTATAGGAAACTATTGGTAAATGATTGACGTAAAAATAAAGCAGAGGATTGTTGCAAAATTTCATATGCAACCTCAACCGAAATTTAAAATTTATTGAAACAAGTGTATGGCAATTGATGTTTGTCACATCCACGTATTTCTGAGTGGATTAATCGTTTTAAAAATGGTCTAAAAGATGTTGAAGATGATTCACGTACAGGTTACCATTCCACGTTGTGACGGTCGGTTAAGTATTAGAGAGATTGTTGAATGTATAGAAATTGACAAGAAATGTACGCGGCAAATTTTACGCGGAAATTTAACATGCGAAAAATTTGTGCAAAACTGTTACTCAATTCCTCACATTTGCTGCGATTGAAAAGGTAAAAACGTGTGACACATCTTGGTTTTTTACCTATGATCGCACTCCAGCTTTGCCAAGAGCCAAAAAAGTAAAAAATGAGAATCAAAATTCAAAGCAATGATGATCTTTTTTCGATATACATTGAATTATATACTTTCACTGGGCTCGCGTCGGAGCACAAACGAGCGCGCGGAACCTTAGTTTTAGCATTAAATTAAAATCTTGAACATTAGGGGTATATTTCCAAGAGTTGACTTTTCTTATGGAATATTTCTACCTCCTAACGAATATTTTCGTTTTATTGTTCAAATACCTTATTTTTTTCTCGACTACTACGTTTATAATATTCGTACTCTTTCTAGTGCTTATCCCTCTTGTATTATTGATAACATTATTAGTAGTTTTATATTCTCACGTTTTTTAAATTGTTAACTAGACTAATTATTACTTTCAACTAGACTTTCCAATAATATTAGATTGAGTGTTACTAATCTGTAGATATACATATCAGCCTACGGTTATATGTACTGTTGTTAAAAGGATTCGTCATGAGTAACTAAAAATATTTCACTGGCGGCATGTGTTCAATGTTCTATAAAACACATTATAAAATTCGTATTTATAAATTACGATGAACAATATTTTTTTAAATGAATTTATACCACTTTGTTTGCTCAAAATTTAAAAACACAAAGATTGTTAGTTTTTGCTTGGAATTGATTTTGAGAACACGGAAATATGCACTAAAATAATTTAACACATTAGTTAATATAATATTATAAACAAAATAATAAAAATATTGTGATTAGAAAGTTCAATTTGTTTGTTTTTACATCTGAAATGTGGGTAGGTAAAATGTAGTTTGAAATAATAAAACAGTTAAGTAGTTGTAGCACAATTTCATTCTATGAAATCCATTTCTTTCCAATATGTGATGATCATTCAGGAAAAGAATTAGTTAGCTTCGAGCATTTCATCTTTTTCTTCGTGTTTCTGAATACCCTAAACCTGAGTGGATCAATAGGAAACACGGCGAAATGAATTTCTATCTTATACAGACACTCTTTGCATATGTATGTTTCAACGTCATTGAAAGTCCTATGTCTATACTGCAACAGCAATGACGACGCCGATTGTTCCCTCTTTTACTGCCATCGGTGGAACACACATAAAAAAATATGCCAAAGAGACGCAGACTGGACTAAAATATGGAGAATATGTACATAAGAACTCAACTGTAACATTATAAAATAATATTTTGGACTCGAACATTTGAATTAATGCTCACACGATCCCAAAGGTTTAGAGAGATGGAAGTAGAAAAAGGTAACATAACTAAGCTGGAATTTCTGGAACCGTTGGTGATATTCATACTGAGCACACTGTTTACACTAACACTACACCAACATTCATTCACAATTACACTGTTTGACGCTCGTTTCGAAAACCAAGAAGGTAAACTTCAGTCCCTGAAGACTTGGTTATCAAAACACGCGTCAGACAATTTTATTCTGAGTGTTGATATAGTGGTGGTGTGAACAGTGTATTCAGTAGAAAGAGGTGTGCTTTTAGTGGGTAAGGTGTGCTCAGTAGCGAGGAGTCCCACATATTATAAGTAAATAGTTATTTGTATGTCAAGGACTGAAAGTGCTACTTTGTTGGACGAGTCTGAAAATTGCGAGACGAGCAACAGACGAGTCCAACAAAGTAGTAGAGATTTCAGCCGCGGCGTACACAACATTTTTTAGACGATACATAAGATACAAAACTTTTTCAATTACCATGAGAAAAGAAAATAAATAATAGAGAATTATAAACATAAAGTGGCGGGGATTCGGGTAACTTTTCATCGCTGATGTTTTCTTTTTTATCATCATTCATTATTATTGATTAATTAAGACAAAACTTCGGGTATAAAAATAATTTCAGAAAATTAAGAATTTAAGGTTATGCAAGATCATCGAAGTGAAACCTTCAATTATCATTATTGAAGTGGCTAGAGTCTTATTTGAGGACGTTAAAATTGTCCACTCCAGAGCGTCTTGAAAGTGTTTTGTAGTACGGAACTGTCACTTTCACTACATGGAGCTCTCAAAACGCAACTTTCGGTATTTAATGAATACAGAACGAACAACTTTCAGATGGCGTCGTCTAAAAAAGAATTTGAAAGGCCTATATCAAAAGGACAAAACTAATTATTATTCATGCTAACAGGCTTTAATCTAAATACCAAATTATGGAAAGTTTCGATAAATTGATTATTAATTTGCTTGCACAATCTGTGACAGGGATCCTTATTATAAAGTTCGACAAGATAACGCACTGAGTTCGAAATTTAGCGAAGAAAATAGAGGGGTTGGGGTTTTAAATTTTGTTGTGCTTATAAGTTATATTATCGCTCCATCATTTTCGGGACCGACCGACACTTCTTCTCCCGGCCGGCGATATGTCTCTTGCGATCTTTACTACCCTATCATCTGTCATTCTACTTATATGGCTGTTCCATTATTTTTTTCTATTTAATAACCACTCGTTAATCTTCTCCACATTACACACCTATCTGAGGACTTTAATTACATTACCGCTCATAGAACCGAGGTTGTGCCTCGGATAAACAGGACGGATTTAAATTTACTTAGATCTCAAAATATCAAGGCTGATTTATATAATACTGTTAAACTGCCTAAGCCAAAACATTCGAGAAATACAATATGGAAATAGAATTGTATAATAACTTTCTTACCGCCAAGACTTAAATCCATTTCAATCAATACGAGCACTATATGTGACATAGGGACACTTATTAGAGTATGTAGTATATGTTGATCTATCGTGTACTTACTTAATCTTACTTTCGATTACTAATTAATGGAATGACCGAGAGCAGCTTATCAAATACTGCTCCTTACCATTAGTAGCCATTTACTGGCACCAATTGGAACAAGTTACGACCCTATTGTAGCCACCTGTAAATGTCCATAATCCGCTTACATTGACAGAGCTCGTTCATTAAACACCGAAGAAAAAATTAGACATTGGTTTCAAGAGACACTTGATCGATCTACTAATAAATGACCTAGTTGTTCTAGAATACCCGGAAAGAATATGGAACATGGATGGAACGTCATTCTATTTATGTCCCAAAGATGAACTAGTTCTAGTTGAGAAAGGTCGCCCTGTGTACAATACTTCTTCAAGCTCCAACAACAGAATATTTGACTCTCTTTCTGTTTCAAATTCTACACCTACTGATAACGTTATGTTTTTTTGAATTCTTCAAAACTTTAAACTTCAAAGACGATAAATAATTTCAATAATAATTTTCTCGTGATATCAACATATAATTTTTGATTAAATATATACTTTTGAGGCTTAAATTGAACATTTAACATGCTACACTTAAGACATATGATAAGTTCAAGAATATTTTCACTTTTCACATTAATTTCAATCGATTTTATAGGATAGAAAATTAATTCCTTGAATAATAATTCGGTTTGTAATACGAATTAATTTATTGATGATTATGTATTACTAAATACATAATCATCAATAAATTTTCTCTCAATGTGAATAATAGAAGTCGTTTAACGTATTCGTAAAGGAAATTATTTGAAAATACATTTTGATTTGTTGTGATTCATAGTAATACTTAAAATCAATCTCACAACAAAATTGTTAACGAAATTATATGTATATCCATTTTAGTTTATGAATGACATGAAAAGAATTCGGGTCGAAGTTTTGGCACAAAAATATTTAAGTTTCTAGATTATTCTTATAAGTTTTGGAAAATATCTACTTTTTCTTATTAAAATGTAATTGAAAGTCAGAACATATTTTTTTGTTCTTTTGAGGAAAAGAGTCGATAACTGTGTACTTATAACATTCTGTCTTTACATTGAGACGTATAAAACGTAATTTTCGAAAGTATACTCACAACTCACAGAAACATCTTTGGAAATGGTAATCATCAATACTATATACAATAAAGTGTGTGATATGAATATACAGTGTGTTTCCGTAAGCTGGAACCATATGGAAAACTTTTTTATTAATGGTTTTATAAAAAAAAGTTATTCTTTATAAAAAGTTCTGCATGGTCCAAAAGTTAAATTGCAACCGTCAGATAACAATTTCTTGAAGCAGTATACGAGGTTTGTCGAAAATTTTGAATTTTGTGCAAGGGTAAAGCATCTTTATTTCTCACAATTCAGAAAAATGTTTTAGAGGGAAATTGTCGTAAATCAAAAGTTATATTCAAATATTATTTTAGGGGGATAAAATTTAATGCAATCTAGGATGCCCTGACTTGAAGTATGTGATAGTGAATGTAGATTGAGTTGTTATTTATAATATTATAATAAAAATGGCAAATTTACTAAATCGTGAAGAAAAAAAGCCGTGAGCAGCAGAGCTCCATCACGAAAGTCGAATTTTTCGTCGAATGAAGAATTTAACTAATACATAAACACATCTTTCCATAAAATGAATTTCTTGGAAATGATATCAATTCTCAATCTTATTTCTTTATATGGAAAATTTGCTATTCCTCAATAACTTTTCATTTCACAAGTTAACTCTCTCTCTCGAATGAAAATTCATAATTTCAATAGACCCGGTGGTCTCGAACCCTCTTGTTCAATTCCAATTGACAACAAAGAAAAAATTGTCATAATGACAAGAAATTTTCGAAAATGGAAGTAAAAAAAATCACCCTAGCAACGATCATACTCGTATTATTCATTAAATAGGAGGCGGTCCAGTTCAACAATTACAACGATCAAAATGATTTCGGGCGTTTTGTGCTAAAATAACTGAAGAAGAAAACTTTGAACTTGAGAAAGCAATTCTTCAACATAACCCCTACTTGCATGCGAAGTTCGAACACTCTAGTTAAACATTTTCTGGTCAAAAAATAAGAAAATATAACAAAAATGACCATAAAATGGAGAGGGGTGGAGATGGAAAGTTTCGACCTTAGACAGGAAATCATCTCGCAACTAATTGAACCTACATGTGAAATTTCATTTTTCAGTCGCTTTTCGTTTGACCTGCAGAGGTGAGCAAAGGTGAATAACCACTTTTTTTGCACTGCGACCCCTCGAAATATTCATTTGTTCTCAACCAAACTTTAATAACATCAATCCGCCGCCAAAAAAGCCATGTATGCTAATTTTGAACCCATAGCAATTGCTCGAGAGACGAAAATAAGAATTGTAGCTTAAACAGATAGATTTTCTTCTAGTCATGCCTACCGTAATAGTCTTGTGTTAATTATTGGAGATAATTACAAAAAAAGGCCGCAAATATTTTTAATAATAGACATCCGCATAGAAATATTAGGCAGTCAACAGTTACAGAAATTTTAAATAAATTTCAGGCTAGTGGAAGTATAGAAAATAAATTTAAGAGTAAACGCCGAAAATGGCTTACGAATGAAGACACTGAATTTGAAGTGATTCAAAAATGTCATTAAGAAAAAGGCCCTCTGCAATCCAAACTACTTCAGCAAGTGAAGATACAGTGACAAATATTTTGAAAGGTAATAAATACCATGCATACTAACCGCAATTTGTACACACGTTATTACCAAGGGTTTGAGATATTCGTTTTAAATTCTACGCTATGATCCAAGGAAAGTTGGATGAATACCCGTTTTTTACAAGAGCAATAATATGTAATATAATAACTCGAAACCAATATTCATTTAAAACGAACGTATAGTGTGTACAAAAAAAAATAAGTTCTAATTTTTTTTCGACATTCCTTAAATGCCGCACAATACTTACAATTATTAGAAAATCAAGTATGTAAGTGATTTTTTGCACGACTTTCCGTTATAAGAACGTATGACAATTTGGTTCCAGCAAGACGGTGCTTCCATCCACAGTACATTTAACATTAGAGTACTCTTAGAAAATATGTTTAATGGGAAGGTGATTCACAGGTATACAGATATTTTTTGGCCTCTTAATTCTGCTGATTTCACTCCCCTTGTCTTTTTTATGGGGTTACTTAAAACAGAAGGTTTATCAGCGAGGACCATTTGATAAGGTAGACCATTTGGAGAGGATTGTTTCTGAAGAATATTAAAAAATTACTCCAAATATGATAAGGAAAGTAATACAAGAGTTTGACAAAAGAACAATTAAATGTTCACGAAGTCGAAGGTGTAGGACATTGAATTAAAATTTAATTATGCATTCATCACGTATGTAAATTGCAAGGTTGTTCAAAAACAGTAATAAATAGAAAGGTTGTCATATTTTAAACAGGTAAAAGAGATAAATTCTATCCAGCCAGAATAATTACTACGTAATGATTAGTATATAATCACAACACCTGAATTTTCATAATAAATGGCGGTAATTACATATTCAAATATAACTTTCAATTCAAAACAACTTTACTTCACAACATTTTTCTGAATTGTGAAAAATAAAGATATCTTACTCTTGCAAAAAATTCATTCATTCATTTTTTTGACAAACCTCGTATACTGCTTCAAAAAATTGATATCTGATAACTGCATTTTAACTTTTGGACCTTTTATCAGAAATAACTTCTTTTCATAAAACCACTAATAAAAAAGTTGTTCGTATTATGGTTCCTGCTTAAGTAATCATTAAAAAATAATTCTAATATTTGATATCTGTTGCTATAATTATAGAATCCTTTTTAAAGTATAGATTTATGTAATACTCTCCATATTCATAGCAATTACCTGCTCCGTTTCCCCCACACAACAATCCTTGTTATTCACACAGAAACAAAAACACAATTACACCGTTAATTAATGCAAGTACACAAAATCAACACAGAAAAACCGACACTGATGAAACTCTACCGTATTTTGTTTATAGTGAAAAACTCATATTGAGTTTAGACAAAAAATCGACGTCGGAACGCCGGTCGTCGTCAAATGAGTAAGCGCCGTGTGATAAACGGACGCCCGCCGATACGCTAGCGACGGCGGTGCTTGATTATAAATGGGGGAATAGAAACTACGTTGCGATGAAAGAACGCCTGCGCCGTTATTTAAGTTACCCTTTAAATTCAAACGTATCCGATGGTGATACTTAGGACGGTCAGTTTGCACAGTAAAATGCTAGATTATAGAAAAGAATACTGATACTAAACTATACTCCTCCACAGACGCTGAAGAATGTCTTTACCCTATTCTAGTATTATGATCTAGCGATTTATATGAAAAACCTACTTCGATACGTCCCCTAGATTACGAGTATAATAAACTGAAATAGGAAATCTACTTGAAACCTTTTTCCAGTTAGTCTCTAAATGGTGACGAGATGGTGTAGAGCTTTGAAGTCATTTTGGGATATGAAGTTATGGAAATCCTACTTCAAATAGCTCCAAATAGTTTCGCACTGAATTATTTTTGGCAAGAAGACGCTAGTATAAACATGAGAAATGTAGATCTAAGTCTACATACACGATTTTATATTTACTACTGCAAGGTTAATTCTTCTTCAACCTATTAGTTTATTCAAGGTGAACCACATATAAGTGTGAGTCTCTAGCCATATTATGGACATCTATTTGAGAGAGAAATGCTTTATTGTTATTGTTATAATTAGTGGACAAAATCTTGTAAAAACTGAAAGACAAACATAAAAATAACTAAATAAAATGAAAGGAAGAGTCAGAATTTCAATCTTTTTAGTCTGAGTAAATATCCAACAGCTCTCTTTTGTCGTTTGAAGTTTTGATCAAATTGAGTTGCATCACACGTACTCCAGAAGGGAAAAGCATATCGGAGATGTGACTGAATAAGGGCATAATAAACTGTTAAGAAGGCGGATAAGTTTAATTCTTTGGAATCTGATCTCAGCGCAAAAAAGGAGGTGCTTAATTTTTTAGATAAGGCGGCAATATGTATCTCCCATTTCAAGAAATTGTGCACAACAAACCCTAAGAATTTTACAGATTCAACGACGTCAATGGTGGTGTTATTTAATAAAGAAGGCTGCAATGTATTTTTAAATGATGAGAATTTGGTTTTAGAAACGTTGATACAGAGAAGATTAGAATCACACCATGATTTAAGGGTGATTAGGTCACTAGGTATGGTCCTATGAAATTCCCAGATCTCCAAGAGAAACTGTCTGCCGGCTGCCATATTTTACCACTGACGTCTAGATAGACGATGTCATTTATGAACAGAAGAAAAAAAATAGGGCCTAGTACTGGGCTTTGGGACACTCCACATTCTATTGGCTTGCAGGATGCCATCGTTGTATCAACCCTTATAAGTTGACTTCTGCCATGCGAGAGGTGTCCTCTTGAAACCGTAGTACTGAATTTGTTAATCAAAATATTATGATTAACACAATCGAAAGCCTTAGAAAAATCAAAAAAGTTGTTGCAGTAGAGTGATGGCTGTTTAGGCTAGATTAGACATTATTAAGGAGAGAAAATATGGCATCATTTGTGCATTTGTTACTTGAAAACCGAAATTAGGTAGTAAGTTTTTTATAATTATACAGAAATGATTAAAGCCTCTTTTTGACCAATCTTTGTATAATCTTAGATAACATGAAAAGAAGTGCAATTGGGCGATAATTCGATGCTTGATTTTTGTCTCCTTCTTTATGCAGATGTATAATTATAGTCGTCATGAGGCAATTAGGAAAAGTGCCATTTTAAAATAAAAACGTTAATTGAAGTGGTAAGGTGATTTAGTGTCCAATAGGGCAGACTCGAAAACATTTTTAATGTATGTCCATCAGGTCCAGGTCAGTATTTATTTTTGATATCATTAATGGTACTGCGAAGCTCTGCTAAAACTACGGGCTTAAAGAATAAACTGTGCAAGTTAGCACTAGCATCAGGAAGATATGAATACATTTTTGGCAACATACATAAAGTAATTATTGAGGTTATAAGATGACGCAGATATTATGCTCAATGAAGAAACCTTATTTCTTAGATCATTCATTACGAGGATTGGCGAGTCTCCTACTATAATAAATATCTTTTGTTTCTTGTCTTTTGATAAATTTTTCGGTATAGTCTCATGTAATTTTTAGAATACTTAAATTTTGCTATTCTCGAGATATACAGTTTTTATTGCGTAGAAGTTTGATCCCGATTAATCCGTCTGATTCAAGAAACTTCATTCAAAAGAAGAAAAAACCAGGAAATAACATTGTATCAGAGGGAGATCTGTGAAATTGTTGGGTATCACATTAGATCCCAGTATAGGCAGTAATCGCGTAGAATGTACGATTTATTTTGCGTTGGTCCACAGTCATTTGGCTTATGGTATCCCTTTATGGGGCAATTCTAACAGAGTTCAAATGGCTTTAACTCTTCAGAAGACTGCTTTGCGTATTATTCATGATTCGCAAATATGGGATCCTACCATTGCCTTGCTTGTATATATTTGAAACACTTCTGTGTATTCATGTACGAGAAAAGCAACTCATTCTGATGTTCTCAATTATACCACCAGAGGTGTAGGTAGACTCTTTGTAATTTTTGTAGGCTACATCAAACACGACATAATAAACTTGAGAATGTTTAACAAGTTTCTAGATTTGCATACTGATGAGAACGTGAAAAATATGAGCCAGAGTCGGATCTATGAACTTTGAAAGCAACCTTTATTGCAAAATTATTTTTATGCAGCTGGAGGCTGAAATCTTTCATTTTTTAGCCTTACTTACTTACATGATAAATCTAATTTGATGAAGTTTCTACTTCATTATCTCATGTTATTCATAACCGCTTAGTGATTTACTATTGGGACAACATAACTGCTATTCTATTTATAGTATAGTCAATAAATCGTTTTGTATCAACAAGTAAGTTTAAAACAGTGGTTGAAAATGAGTTGAACTATCAATCGTGTTGTTTAATCATTTCATAATTATGGTATCCAAATATTGGAATTATGCCAAATTCAAACACAAATTACTTTATTATTCCGAAAGTTTATTTTGGCTATATACGAGGATGTATTGATATCTAGTTAGTCTAGACCAGTTCCATGCATAAACAACATATTGCGTTACCATAGCAACGAACAATAACTCATTAGAAGTGTCAGTGTAAAGTTTGACGTCAAAAGAGTAAACCAGAGTTACGCAATAAACTAAAAGAAAAAAGATGCCCACCGAAATTGTGAAAATAGAAAAATTGGAGTATCGAGCCATCAACAAGTACATGTATTTAAAAGGGTTAAGAGGTAAGCAGATTTAAGAAGATATGTTTAATACACTTGGTGATCAATGTCCTTCATATGAGACCGTGAAAACGTGGATTGCAAGCTTCAAAAGAGGTAAATTTTCCATTGAAGGTGATGACCGGTCGGGAAGGCCAGTTACTGTGTCAGTCCCCGAAAATATCGATGCAGTTCATGACATGATTTTATCAAACCGTCGAATTTAGCTAAAATGGATATCTTGAGCATTGATTATTTCATACGAACGCGTTCATCATATAGTTCACGTCAATTTGGACATGAGAGAAATTGCTGAAAAATGGATTCCAAAATGTGTGAATGTTGACCAAAAGCGTGCAAGGGTAGAAGCATCGCGTTCGATCTGTGCTCGATTTGAAAACGATGTAGTCTTATTAAACCGAATGGTTACTATGGATGAGACTTGGGTACATTTCTACGATCTAGAAGCAAAGCAACAATCGATGGAATTGCGACACTTTGGTTTTCCAAGACCTAAGAAGTTTCGTATCCAAAAATCTGCTGGAAAAGTTCTTGCTTCAGTTTTTTTGGATTGCCATGGAGTAATCACTATTGATTGGATAAACGTAGAACAACCATTGGAGATTACTATTCGACATTACTGACCACTCTACGGGAAAAAATTGAAGAGAAAAGACGCGGAAAGCTATACGAAGGTGATTTGTTTTTGCACACAAACCCCATGTTACCATGCAAAAAATTCGTGATTTAGGTATTTGAATTACTAGAACACCCCCTTTATTCACCAGATTTGGCTCCGTCCGACTATCATCTCTTTTCTCAACTGAAAAAAAGTTTAAAAGGTCGTAAATTTTGTGTGGCGGAGGAGGAGAGGAGAATATGTTGAGTAATAAAATATTTTAACATTGAAATTTAAGTTAGTTCTATAGTAGGCTAAAAATTTTTGTATATATCCTCGTAACTTCAGTTTTCTTTGTTCATCTCCCAATAATAATACTTTGTAGTGAGATTTTAGAAGATGATATTGAAGAAGAATTGCCATAATCTCATCTATAAGCATATGTCATCAGAACATCCCTCGGGCGTCAAGAATTTATGCAGAATAATATACCTTCCGCAGAAGTTTTGCAATTGTGCTGGCAAGATATCGTGCTATAGGTAGTATTGTTTACAAAATTCAAGAAGAGAAGACGACAATACCAATGAAGACATTTAATTTTTAGTGCTAGGATCAATAGTTGGATATTCGAACACAATTACCAAACAAAATACAAGCAGAAGTTAATCCAATTCTTAGAAAATACAAATTCCATCCGTATCATATTTATACGGCAATGACTTTAACGAAAAGGATGAAGACTTTTTTCAATTTATGTTATTCAGAGACGACTCTACATTTCACCTCAACTGAGTTGGTGGTATATTTATCAACTAATACTGAAGTCATAAAACTAAAAAATTTGTTCAATCTTGATTAATAACTTCAATTCTGGAAGATGAGGTGAGTTTATGAGGAATGCCGAAGGTTAACACTTCACCTTACCGGCGTTAACTGGACAGTAACAATATTGGACGACTCGCTTTTTCAGATGACTATATGATGAATTTTCACCAATTATATATAACTAGTATTGAAAAATTGTAAAAATTAACTCACCACCATCACTTCCAGACAATATTCTTCCTGACTTTCCATCAGAATTCCATTCTTCTTCTGAAAATAAAGAAGATACAATTCATTAGTTTGAATAAGTCTTTTATACACAACTTTAAATATATACTATTTTTAAGAGGATAGAAAACTGATTGTTTATATCAATATAAAGTGATTCTCAAAAGTACCCTCCCTCATCATTTCTTTTGAATGGTGATAGTTAGACTGATGAAACAGATGACGTAATAGACATCGTTGACGTTACCAGGTAACTGAAATCGATAATATTTTTTTTTAATGGTTAAAGTAAATAAACAATGAAATTTGATCATAGCTGGAATTTTTGGCTCAATTTTTGACGTCTAAAGCTAACCATATATCGAGGACCTATTTGAAGGAGACTTTTCAGTTTCAAGAAGAGTTCTTGATGCCAAACGACGGAGTGAACCAAATATTAGTATTGATAAATAAATTGATATAGTTGCAGAAATTGTAGTGAACCCTTCTTCTTCCACAACCCAAGTAACGTCTACCTTTAAAGTCAGTACATAGGGTGTTGACTGGAAACAAATTACACTCATACAAATAAAAAATAATGCATCAACTTTCAGATGACGACTCCAACCAAACACTGAAAATCTGGGAAAATATGTTACTAAAATTCCTCAGCAGCTAGACTATGTAAGAACAATTTGTTTTAGTGATGTGAAAGTGATTTAAATCCATATTTCGTAAAAAACATACACAGTTCCCTTTGGAAGTAATTGTCTGGAAAGGTATTTTGGAAAATCAAATAGTCGAGCCTCTTTTTTTGAGCTCCAATATAGGCTTATTTAGAAGTATACCTTGAGATGGTAAAAAACACAAATGAACCGTCAATTCTTCAAGATATTCAAAGTAAATATAGTAACTTGGAAATAACATAACGTTTCAACAAGTTGGTGCTTCTGCAAACTATTACTTTGCAGTAAGATGTTATCTAGATAAGGAATTTCTTTGTAGAAAGATTGGACAGGGCGGTTCCATCGAATGGCCAGTTTGGTCACTGGATCTGGCACCTTCAGATTTTGTTCTGTGGGTATACCTCAAATCTCAACTTCACGCTACAGCTTCTAAGAGTATTGACTTTCTAATACAACGATTTGCTGAAGAATGTAGAGCAATTTGCTCTAAAATGTTTTATCTAGTCCGAAAAGAGTTTGATGTTTTACTGTCAGAAAGTATATGGAGCACATTTTGATCAATTATCAAAATAAGGTCATAAGGTCCCATTTAATATTATTGGTTACGGTTACCTGATGATGTCACAATGCCTATTTCACGACCTGTTACCACTAGTAGAGAAGCTCACAACTTTGTAAAAACTATTTATTAAGAAAAAAAATTGATTAAACTTGATTTCAAGAATCCCATTAGCGTACTCGACTAAAGTAAGTTATACGTTAATGGAACTTCAAGTGTCTAAGTGATACTTGGAATCACTTAACTAGACGTTGGTTTTCTTTAGGAGTAGTCAGTGTACAACTTACCTTGAGTAATAAATCTGAAAAATATACAATAATAACTATAAGTATTTAGTAAACAGGGGAAATTTATGGTTCTTCGCGAATTAGGTAATCCGAGAAGATACATTAATGGAGGGTGAAATAAGGGATATATAATTAACATATTTCAATGGTTTCCACCGGGAGTGATGATATGATTCGCACCAAATTTCATCAGTCTAGGTATCACCTTTCAAAAGAGAGGGTAGAGGAGACTGTAAGTAAAAATTAGGAATCAGGTTCAGATCCCTAAACGTCACTCAAAAATCGAAGCGTAACCAGTTTCAAAGCGTCCTACGACCTACGACGAATCCACTTCCTTATATTTTTGGCAATCTTTCCTCCCATATCTTCTGCACGTACTTGTACTAAATCAACTTCTTTTTTTAAATATATATCCTATAATTGTTTCTTTAAGGTTCATTTGCTTTTGTATTGTATCGTTTCTGATTCCATCAAACCTTCCGCTGTAACCCATTTAGTGATTTAGTTTAGATTATTTCTGTTTTATTTATTCTACATTTCATTTCCATATTATCTGTCCAACTTTGTCAAAAATAACTCTTAGTTATTAATAGTTATCTCATAATTTCGTTTTTTAGTTGTCGGTTGTATACTCTATAAGTACTAAATATTTTCTACATTCATCTGCAGTCTCTATTTTTCGTATTCTTCCTTTAGTTTGCATCGTTTGGACATATTACCTGATTATCTGCAAATTAAAAGGTATATAAAAACAGATATCATCGTCGATTTGGATCCACATTCCTTCTCATTTCTTTTTCCAATTTGTTAGAGTTTGGAAACAAATATTTTGGAAAGTGTTGGTGAATTGTCTAAGGCATTTGTTGACTATGGAGGATTCCTTATTTCCGATTTTTAAGTCAGTTATACAGGGTGTTTCAAAACAGATTATCCCCTGTCTAGGATAGATAGAAAACTGAAAAATATTTGGGGCTTACTCAGTAAAAAAATTTCGTCATCCATATTCAAGATAAAGGGCGTTTAAAAAAACTCTAATAAGCAGATCGTCTACCATGAGCTCTTGGACTGTAATGATAAAGATGTAGCTGTTGCTCCTCAAGTATTCACCAAGTACTTGAAGAAGACGTATTTGTTTGTCTTGCCATATTCCTTCCTTTGATTAACTAATTTTCTATTTTTTATTTCTATTCTTTATTGCTGGTTATTATTGTTCTTGGCCTACCAGAATTTACTTTTTTAGTTCTCACATTCCCAGTATTTCGACAATGTCGGTCAATGGCTCTAAATTTATTTTTACTTTACGCATGTTCCTTCGAGGAAATTTTTCTGCATAACGCTTAACAGCTGTACAAGAATTTCCTGAACACTCGGCTGAGGTTGATGACATGTCACTGTATTCAAAATTTGAGTACGTTTTGATTAAAAATATCTAATTTAACAAATTACCAATGTAATTATTATTGATTCGACATCATTATTTTCAATTAATGACAGATTTCATGTCAAACTATGTCCAAGTTAAATAATTATGTGTTTCTATTGATGGCCTTATTATGAAATAAACAACAGTTTGAGTCCCAGAACTGCAATACATGATCGTCAAGTTGTTGTTTGTTTCATACTAAGGCCTCCAATAGTTCAGTGCCCATACTTATTCAACTTTATAAAAATAGATCCTATACTGATTAAACTGGATTTTTGTGAAACCAGCAAAATCGTAAAAAATGTGGATTTTTCTTCAACGCCCCCTTCAACCCCAAATATTCCTCATTTTTCTGATTCTATCCTAGAAACTGGATTATCTTTTTTGAAACATCCTGTAAGTACATATAAGGTCATCAAGCGTTTGTGACGGTGTGGTTAATATTAATATTCTCAAGAGCATTCCATAATTTTGATATTGGTACTATAAACTAGGTGTACTGGTTTATTTTTTTCTGTTTTTGCTTTAAAGAGAGTATAGGACCTTCCAGCTCTAAGCCCTCTCTGCTCGTCTTCTTCATAATTAGTCTAATCCTGCTCCATGAGATTCCTCATTATTCTTGAGTGTACCCTGCTTATTGTACTTGTTACCGATATCCCACGATAATTATTTATTTATTTTAACAATGTCAAATTCTGTTACCTGCGAAACAAAACTATTGCACTTTTGTTTATCAGCAAAGTTTTGAACAATTCCGATATCGTATTGTAAATTGTCGGATATAGAAGGGGGATTAGTCAAACATAATATTCAATTTGGTGTTTTTAATTTATTTAAGGATCAGTAATTATTAGTGTTACGCCTTCAATAATAAGTAAAGATTTTTATTATAATAAAAATGAGAATTATAATTTACAACAATTTCGAATTTTTTTCTCATAATTTCCATATAAAAGACATTTCATTCCACAGAAAAATATGTCTTTTATCAAGAAGGGAAAAATATCAAAAAATGAAAGTTGGATTTGAGAATATTTTATCTCTCACAAGAGTGATTTTACCTAACCAGGGACACATTATGTAAGAAATAAACCGCCTCCAGACGACCTCTTTTATTTCCTCGTCGTTGAGAGTTCATGTGAACTTTACTTCAAGAAGTAAAGATTTTTTTTGGTATAAGTTGATATTAACTTTGATAAAGTTTGAGTAGAAAGCTATGAAAGTTATAAGGACTGCCATTTATCTTTTCTATCAGTAAGCTGAGGCATTCAATTTCTTAATTAGTCGGTTTCTCCAACTTTACCTTATTTAGTATATTTTTTTCTTTCTTCAGTATTTCAATCACACACCCCAGAAATTTTTAATGGTTCAAGTGGACAATGTTCTCTATACCTGCCTTAGTTTCGGATTTATAGCTAGGTGTTATCTTCGTCGGTAAGTTAAAATAAAACATTTCGGTGGCTACGACTGCTACAATAACAAATTTGACGTTTCTATAAATTATTATTGTTGAAGTTTATTGGATCGTTTATTTGGAAAAGAACAAATGAATATCTTAATGATATTAGGATATGGTGATAGACGTAGGAGTCAACAAGAAACGTATAATATCTTCAATAATTTATATCCTAACCAAAATCCCACAACAAGATCTATTGTCAGTGAATTAGTAGGAAAGCTTATCGAAACTAGTTCAGTGAAAGATTTATCCAAATCCTTGCGAAGAAAAACTGCATCAAATGAAAACAAATTTTCAGATGTTTGTGTCCTGTTAGAAGACGATCCACAATTGAGTATTAGAAAAATATCAAGGGAACTTGATGGAAACGGCATAATTGTGATACTGATCACGTAACAATCCTCGTTAAATGTCTGAATCCCACACCCCATATACCGAAAAACTGAATGTATGGACTGAAATAATAGACGACGAAATAATGGGTCACTTGTTCATTGAAGGTAATTTAAATAGTGGGGCGTATTTAGATTTATTGGAAAATAGTATTATACCTGAGTTGGCTGGGATATTTTCAAAACCAAGCAAGTATTTTCAATTACATTTGAAAAAATTCATTATTAGAAATTTTCAGACATTAACATAATATTTGGCTACAGCAAGATGGTGCCTCACTTTACTATGCGTGTGTGGCGAGGCAATAACTAAATAATGTGTTTCCCAGAAGATGGATTGCAAGCCGTGGTTTTATCGAACGGCCCCCACATGAATCCTGCTACTGCCGGACCAGCTATTCTCAACCGCTGGTCCGGCGGACCATTAGTGGCCCACGGAGAAATTTTACTGGTCAGTGGACAGTTTCCTTATTCTCGGAAAAAATTTACTTAATTTAGTTCTACGTAATATATGATTAGTACGGTACTGAAGACAAATTCCAGAAATTCCTATCGTTGGAAGTAACAAACGTACAGATTATTTTTCATACAAGTTGCATTTTTGTGCAACTACATATTTATGTGAATCGGAATTTTCATCTATGACGGTAATGAAAAATAAATTTCGAAATCGGCTTTTGGTTATTTCACCACTTCGACTTAGCTTGTCTGATTTGATTGATTGTCTTGATTATTTTTATAATTTCTGATGTTTTGTTCTAATTTTTCTTAAGAGTTTGTTCCCATTGATTTAATTTTTTGGTTATCGTATAAATGATATTGTTGTTATGTTTCTACATCCATGAGTTTGTGATTTTTTTATAATTTTCTGTCATTTTTTTTAAAGTTTATATGCTTACTATATAAAAATGTTACAACTAACTTACTTAGTAGTTCTTTATAAATACTTTGTAAAAAATTTGTTGTTAAGAAAATATCACTGGTTCGCAATTTTCTCTCAACAAATCTACTGGTCCGTGGGCCAATAAAGGTTGAGAAACGCTGCTTTAGAATATTTCCTGTGGGGTCACTTAAAAATATTATTTATAAAACAACACCTGAAAATATTCAGGAATTGAAAAATAAGATCACCACAGAAATACGAAGAATTGAAAAGTCAGGGATGTTGCAAAATGGACAAAATTTTAAGCATCTGCTGTAATCGCCTCTTCTGTTTTCTAAAATTCGTAATTTTTCTACTTCACAAATGTGGATCTACTTCTAACATTTAAATATTTGTCTACAGTAGGTTTTCAGCGCCATGATTTGGATAAATATTTTACTGCAGCAGTTTCGTTGAACTTTTTACTAATTTACTGACACTAGACCTTGTTACGAGATTTGTATTAACACACAAATTATTAAAGAATAATCAGCTATAACTCCGAAATTATGGCATTTAGGTATAGAGAATATCACGTGAAAAATAATCAGTATTTCTTTTTAAAAACACAAAATATACAGGGTGATCCTATCCTATGATCCTATAAATTAAAAGCTATAATGAAAAAAATTGAAATGTGTAGTTTGTCTTTATAGTTGGCAAAATAAAATATGATATGGCATATGTAATAAATAGGTAAAAAGATGTGAATAACTTTAATTTTGGCAGCAGGCAGAACAAGATATGTTTTATTTGAGTTTGTCATCAAACTCAATATTTTCTCCTCTTAATTGGATACATTTATTATAGCGAATCTGCAACGTCTCTAGACCTTTCAAAAAAAATGTTTCTCCTTGCTCTGCAAACCAGACCTCCACAGGGCGTTGTCCTGCAAAAACAAAACACCTTTGGATAGCTTTCCGCGTCTTTTCTCGTTAATTTTTTCCCGTAGAGTAGTCAGTAATGTCGAATAGTAATCTCTAGTTATTGTTGTACCCTTATCCAAAAAATCAATCATGATTACTCCATGGCACTCGCAAAAAACTGAAGCAGATTTTTGGACACTAAACTTCTTACGTCTTGGAGAACTAAAGTGTCGCCATTCCATCGATTTTTGCTTTGTTTCTGGATCGTAGAAATGTACCCAAGTCTCATCCATAGTAACAATTTGGCTCAAGAAGTCTACATCGTTTTCAAATCGAGCATAGATCGAACGCGATACTTCTACCCTTGCACGCTTTTGGTCAACATTTTGGGATCCATTTTGCAGCAATTTTTCTCATGTCCAAATTGATGTGAACTATATGATGAGCGCGTTCGTATGAAATATTCAGTGCTTCAGATATCCGTTTTAGCCCAATTCGACGGTTTGATAAAATCACGTCATGAAATGCATCGATATTTTCGGGGACTGATACAGAAACTGGCCTTCCCGACCGGTCATCATCTTCAATGGAAAATTCACCTCTTTTGAAGCTTGCAGTTCGATTTTTCACGGTCGCATACGAAGGACATTGATTCCCAAGTGTATTAAGCATATCTTCGTAAATCTGCTTACTTCTTAACCTTTTTAAATACGATACTTGATGATGGCTCGATACTCCAGTTTTTCGATTTTCTCAATTTACTTTTTTGACGTCAAACTTTACACTGACACTTCTAATAAGTTATTGTTGGTTGCTATGGTAACACAATATTTTGTTTATGTATGGAACTGGTCTAGGCTAACTAGATGTCAATATATCCTCGTAAATTTAATATTGAATATACCATCTATGTTGTAATATCTTGTTTTTCCCACTTATCATATCATTTGATATCCCTATTTCGGACATGGCAAACGTAGGGGAAACAGATGAAGCTTACAAGAGTGGAAAGGGAGGTAAAGCAGAAGCTAACGGGTACATGTACTTAACTTACAATAGGTTTTGCTTGTAACATATTTAACTACAAACGTGCGTTATCTGTATACAATCTAACTTTTCGCGACCGTAGTACCTGCATTGATTCTTCAAGCTGTTTCATATGGTAAGAAGCGATTGGGGGCAGAGGTTTCAAACCAATTGTTTTTATGTATATTTAAACAAAAAAAGTTTATCCAATACCGTTCACAACATTACAGCATATCCCGACCTACCATAAGTAGACACAACCGAAATATCATTATGGCTATAATATTTTTTTTTCCATTTAGAAGATAGCAACTAAGGTAATTTACCAGAAATTTTTGCTTTCTCGCCACACCTATTTAGAGTATGACAGTGATCGTGCAAGATTTGAACGATCCAAAAAACAAATTGATAATAATTTCAAAATTATGATTCCACGTGACTGGTCTCGTTTAATCCGGATGTTGAAAGGCAAAAAAGGTTCAATGTAGTGGATATGTCCCAGGACCCATGACCCACATTAAAAAATAGTATTTAAGTCAAACGAACTTCCGTCACTAATAGCGATAAAGTAAACTAGTTATATAAAAAGAATTAGATTCACAAAAGAATTTGGAACAATGATCTTGAAGTTCACATTGAATAAAGACGCCCCGTTCAAAATTTTAGACATAAAACATGAAAAAGCAAGAGGACCGCTAATAATATACGCCGGACCCTTTAATGCCCATTCAATGCTCACAGCGATTGCCATTATTTTCACTTAAATATGTCTACGACTGATGGAGCCTAAGAATTTATTGAGTTACAGGACACTCAGAATTTTGACGATCAATGTGAAAAATTGTTTGTTTGATTTAGATATAGTTTCAAGTAGAAATCTCTATTACTTTTTCAGGATTAGAAAAAAATAATGAGGCTTGATGTGAGGTGTTTATAATATTTCTTATGACTTTCCACTTTTCTGGAAAAATGCAAGGGGGCAATATCAGATATGTGTTCTAAATTCAAAGTGAAAATACAAACTTGTAATTACAATGAAGTTTTAATGGAATAAAATAGAATTATATCAGTTAGTTTTGCGTATAAGTTATGACGAACTATTTAACATTAAAATATTTCTACAGAAAAATAATGAAATATAACATAACATCTAACCACAGATATATCAGTTCGTAAAATGATTACATTTTTGTACAATCCTACAATGGATTCAAGTTTTTGTCAAAATGAGAGAAGAAATAGACATAATCCTATTGATTTGCAATCATGTTCGTTGCAACATGAAGTTACTGTGGAGTTTGTGATCCATGAAAAAGCAGCTTTAATAATGGAAGCGGCTTCAGGATACCGATATATTGACAAGGATAAAATTAGATTTCATTCGTCACAAGACAAGCCCTATAAACTGAAGTTCTGACATATATTACTACTACTATCCGGTAAGTTCTTGAGGAAAATTCCAAAGATGGATTGTGCTTATTTGGTAGGGCGCTGATATGTTTTTTCTGTAGGGTAGGAGATTATTTGTTATACCAGGAGGTGTTTTTCGTGAAACGAATCATGTATCGCAAGAGACTTTGGGGTGTGGTGCTTCAAAATCGGTAATCGATAATGAGAAGTGGGATAAATGCGTTTAAAATTCAAGCCGAGTAATCTAATGATACCAATTTATCCCCGTACCCTATCTAAAGTAGTAACCAAGTCAGCCATTATTAATGAAAGACTTTTCTTTGGTACTCTCCTAAATCTATAATTCTTTCGTTTTTGGTATAGGGATATTAAAAGAAGATCACTCTTAATGATGTCGGCTGTACACCATAAATCACCGGTACAAATCCAAGAGTAACGTTGAAAGATTCCTGGAAGTACAATCAACATTACTTTTTGCAAATAATTAATAAATCAATATTGACATTGCAAATAATAAAATGTTTATAATTCTCTATTATTTATTTTCTTTCCTCAAGGAAAAGGACGAAACAATAAGGTAATTCAAAATAGAAGAAGCGTGCTGAAAAGACAATACAGAAGGGGAAATGTATAATGTTTAGGACAAACAAGAAATGAATGGATATAAAGTTATTGAAGCACTTAATTAGAAGGAAATTAGAACAGGACGAAGAGTTACATATCACATTCATCGATTCGAAAGCTGCATTCAACTCAATAGATAAAAAATAGTATGGGATAATATGAGGAAAATAGAAATCCCTAGAAAATTAATTGAGATAACAAAAGGAATACATGAAAACATAAGAGAAAACGTTCAAATAGACTGAAGAAGATCGACAGAGTTTTGGATGGAGATGGAGATAAAACGAGAAGTTTCTCGATTTATACTTCTCGTGGATAGGATGATAAAACAGAAAAACTATGAACTGGAAATAACAATTAGTTAGAGAAACCTAGAACCGGTAAAAATAGACTGATTGGTACGTTTTCAGACGATATAATAATCGTTTCACATATATTAGAAAAAGAAGAAAGAGTAAAAATATGGATAAAGAAAATAGAAGACCTAAGAATGGAAGTAAATCACAAAAATAGAACATGGAGAAGTTTTAATAATGAAAGGACAACTAACAGATACAGTGACTACTTCTGACTAGCTGGGAATCGGAAAAGACGGGAAAATATATTGTTTAGTAGATTTATTGTGAGGTATTTTAATACAAAAAAGTATCACCCATATCAAGTATATTACTTACTCAATGGCCCTTTCAACATAACACACACGTTATCAATTTCGTAAGGGAATAATGTGACTAGAAGAATTAGTTTTTACTTAATATATTCTCAAATGAAATTCTCAGAAGTTAAAAAATGTATGGGACGGTATTATCATCAACAGAATATCACGTCCTCATTTCAGATCCTTACATTAATTAGACTTTGTCATATTGGAATAAATGATTGATTGCCGTCAAAAACTATGGTTCCATAAACTATAGTATTTAAATTTCCAAGCCATGAAAAAGTACAACTTATATCAAAATTTTTAATTGGTTTAAGCATCAAATAATAATTCTAGAGCTTGATCAGTATTAACAAGTCTACAGTGTAAATATTAAAACAAAATACTTATCCCATTTAACCAATCATCACATTGTGGGAAAAAGATAACTCATCACTAAACCAGAGGCTGCTCCTTTCTATAGTTAACAAAACTATTCGATATATATATAAAGGATATGAATCGCGCAGTTCAGTGTTTCTATGCCGATGTCATAAGTTTACGGTCTAACAATCGCATATTTCTCTGTCTTGTTTTCTTTTATAAGGAAGCTGCTTTCCGTAGTTCACTCACAATAGACAAATTTGAAAATACCCACATTCCAACGAATGACATATCTCAACGTCGTAATCGAACGATCCACAACTAATCAAATCAAATACAGTTTACTCAATAATTATCCGCCAATACGGTTTGATTTCGATTCCATCTGAATGATAATCGATTATCATAATCAATATATTGATAATTTGATAATTCATCTTTTGATAATTAGTGAGATACAGACAAATAATAAAATTATGAAGCAATAAGAGGAATCTGATCAACGAGACTCCCCTTCAATTGACTTTCTTTGGGGACAAAGATAAAGTTTGTGGCAAATATTGAACATTTATAATTTACGTCGAGTGGAAGCCTGTCTAGTTGAAGATATAGGACATTTCCAATATCTGCCACGTTAATTCACACGTTAATAATAATAAAAAGTTTGAAAAGATTTTTTCTCATTATTTACCAATAACCACATAAGTATGGGAGAGACAAATCTTTAGATTTTGGCCAATTCTCTTCTCACAAGAGGCTCATCACTTTTTATGACTGAGTATAAATGAAAAATTGGAGTTCCTCAATACATTTTTGTACTTGTACTGATATAGTTTACAAATCATTCTCTAAATTTGAAAAAAAAGTAATAGAGCAATAATACCAACAAAAAATAAATAGTAAAAGTATTAATCACCTGAACATATACTGGACGAAGATATGTCTTCATCATCATCCAAATTTTTTCTGCAACAGCGACTGCATCTTGAGCACATTTTAATTCAAATTATCACAACACCACCGATGTACACAATTCTGTGAATGATCAATTCCATTCTCCGTAAATATTGCTATATCATGAAAAGGTAAGTAGTTCGTGTCAGGAGCACATAACTTCAATTTTTTATAAATTTTGTCCTTTATATATGTCTGCTGTTGACATTATGTTCTCCAAAGCATAAGCAAATGTTTAGCTTAATCATATCAATCACTATTGTTAAGTACATTAGTAAACGTTCAAAATCTATTTGTATAAAAACATTGAGTAAAATAGTTTTAAACAATTAAAGATCGAGTACATTTTGAGGATTAAATTGAATTTAAAAAAGTTTTATTATAAAAAAGACACTGAAATATTTTATTAAATACAAATTAAGACGGTAACATTTTTGAATCAATTTCCTACGTACTGCACTTCACTATCAAATAACTGATCCGAACGATTTGAAGCATTTGTGGAAAGCTTCTAACGGAACTGCTCCATACACTGGATAGTGGCCTTCTCAATACTAATAACGATGTCAAAATAAAAGATTTTCAATTTCTGGAAGGACCAGAAGACACATAGTATTAAATCGGGTGAAGGAAATCAATGTGGATTACCTTTATTGACCAGAAACTCCCGTCTTATTGCTGTCTTAATAAAGAAAAAAATAGTTGATCTTCTTTCTTATACGCAAGTATTTAGATGTCATATAATAAATCACGCAAAATTAACGCTTTACTTACGCGCTAGATTTCTACCAATAGAGACTGCTGTGACAAGCATATTATAATTAAATTATAATATTATAATTTAGCTTATATCAAAGCTATTTATAAAACAAATTAGGAAAATAACAAAAAGAGGAAATCTAGAGATGCAGAGATATGAACAAAGGCGTACACCTGTGCTTTATCGATTTCTTCAAGGCTTTAGATAATGTCAAACACGAAAAACTCATTGAGGTTCTTAGAATCACTGGCAGTGGCGGAAAATATATCTGCAAACTGCAAAACTGGAAGCAGGTAATTCGCTCAGCAGAGAAATTGCTGTCAATGGAGTGCATTCTCTGATTCAACATTTATTCCGAAGAATATTTAGAAAAACACTTACAAAATTATCAGATGACATCAAAATCAATGAAGAAGATATCCACAACATTATATATGCCGACGTCACAGTAATTATAGCAAATAACAATGGAGGGCTACAAAATATTATGCAAAAAATATACAAAGCAAGTGAAGAATCTTATGATATAATATAATCAAAAACAACACATATGATTATTCGTAAATATCAACATCCTCCAGTACGTCTAACGATAAACGATCAAAACATAGATCGGGTAGAAACATACAACATCTCGGAACCACAGTAAACGCGAAATGGAACCAGGAATCGGAAATGCGATCACGGATAGGAAAAACTGCGTATTATAACATGAAAAACTATATACCAGCAAAGATATTTCAGTGGTCGACCAAATGAGATGACGACTCCAGATATCCACAAAGCGGTACTAGATGATTGTCGACTGAAAGTGCGGGAACTAGCAGATATAATAGGCATTTCAAAATGTGCGGTACATCACATAATAACTATAATTTGAACATAAGATAGCTGGGCGCTAGATGGGTGTCAAGTTTGATCACAATGGAACCAAAACAGCGTCGTGAATATGCTTCCATCGAGTGATTGGTAATGTTTCAAAGACAATTTTTTGCACCGTTTCATAATCATGGATAAAACGTGGTTCCTTCACTTCACACTCGAAGCAAAATAATCAAAACAATGGACTAAAGAGGGAGAAATGGCTCCAAAGAAGGCACAAAGCGTACTATCGGTTTCTCAGGTTGAGCATGGGATAATTTGAATACTGACTAGTTTCGACGTCATTACGTCTCATCAGAGCAGTTTAACAGCCCTCGTTCGGGCTTGAGACTCGAACTGAAGACAACGTCATAGACCGTCGGTATTTGGTACATATGGTTAAACATTTCCCAGTGAACGCTAAATGGCGCCTTCCTCACTTCCAAATGGGTACCACTGGTCAAGTAGAAATATAGCGTAGTCGTAGATAATCTAAATTCTGATAGTAGATGAAGTGTTAAATGTATCTAATTAAAAGATTTCTATTATTCACCTCTGAAATAATTTCGAAAATGTATTCGGCGTTCTTCAAAGGAGAAAACAACTACTTTCCTGGCTAATGCCTTGACGAATATTGAGTTACAACTCCTCTGAAGAGCGTAATGTCAATCGACACTTTTGTCGATATTCACATCACCAATGGCTTACAATTGGAGAGGTTGTTGAACTACTGACTAGTTTCGACGTAATTACTTATTATTTATTGTAATTCAATATTCGTCGAGGCATTAGCCAGGAAAGTAGTTGTTCTCCTTTGAAGAACTGCAGTGTACATGGAAAGGGAATTATTATATATTGTAATACTGGGACATTCAAGATATCTTGTTGTGAGGCTATGTTTATTGACCGAGTTGACCTTTATTCGCTAGTTGGTGAACCATTTTTCCAGGATGTTGTTCTATTGTTCATTGTTGGAATGTGTGCCATTAAAATGGTTAAGAAAATTTATTTAAAAATGCAAACTTTTCCATTGTCTTACTTTCAAGATTGAGTGTATGAAATGTAGCAAAAAGAACAAAAGGACAAAAATAAATTTGGTAGTTGTGAAAAAATTCAAGTTTCTATGCGTAATGATAATGAAAAACTTGGAATATGTAGAACGATAAGACCAAAATGATACTGAGAATGGAAGGAAGAGTTGTGCCTATTATTAAAGGGGCAGAAAAAACAAAATGTCTAGAGAAGGAGAAACGCTAAAGAGAAATAACGTAGTGAAGATAATGAAGAAAGAGTGGTATAGCTAGGACATACATATATGGAGAACTTGACTGAAAGTAGGTATAAACTGATGGTACCATAATTGTTACCATTTAAGTGATTCCAAACAATTAAGTTTCAAAAAATGAAGGTACCTTACTTTGATATAAAATTTACATTTTTGGATATAATGCGAATAAAATAAATTCAATATTTTTTCCCATATCCCAAAAAAAGGAAATCAGAGTAGTCTATCTATTGAGACCCTTCTTCACGTAATTTCGAACCGCAATACTAAAGTGTTGCCATTACTGTAGAAACCAAATGTCATTAAAATTATTACTAACTATATGTCTCACTGCAGGAACTATTTGATATCTCAACAAATATTTGTCTTTATCTCAAAAATTCCATTCTTCAGTGATAAACAACTTGTACTAGCGTAGGATGGAACTTATACTTAAGACGGATCCCATACTAAATATATATACAAGAATTTATTGTGTTACTTTGCATAACAGCCAAGGATGTTCCATCATCAGTTACGGTCTATTATAAAGCAATTGTTAGTTGATCCATTTTTTCAAAAATATTTCAGTATCCTCCAAATTGCAGTTACAATTATTTAATTGTCATTGAAAGAAAAACGGAATTTTTTATGATTTTATGGGAAGGAAAGGAGAATTCTTATGGATATAGTTTTGTTTGTAGAATGACCTTGATAGGAAACATCCTCCTCTGCAGGGATGGGAAATTTTCGAAATTATTTCAGAGGGGAATGGTAGAAATCCTTTATTTTGATACATATACATATTGTATATTTAAAAAGCACTTTTTCATGTTAACATACATCTGTTCACTAGAAGTAACGACTAAACTAATAAAAATATAATCAATATGATTACATTTTCGGAAATAAGATACCAAATGGTCGTCGAGCGTTAAAAGAGAGAAAGAGTTAGATAGCTTTCAGTCACGCAATCAAATAGGGTGCAATGCCTTTGGAATAGTTATTCAGAGGATCATCAATGAGAATAAACTGATATAAAATTGAACTTCCATTGATAGCGCACCGTTACGGGTGATTGAACTTATATTCAATTCAATTTATTTACATTAATTTTTCCCATTCAGTGCACTTAAAGAAGAGAGAGGACAGTAGGGGGGTGTATATATTTCAATTGGTTATCACAGAAAAACATCGGTTTCAATGGAAGGTTCTCCTATATACTACAATTTTGAATATCTTCAATTTTTATAAAATAAGTAGTTTCAATAAGGAGTTATTATAAAATGCTTGAATCATTGAGCCTACTACTCTAAGAATGTTTGGAATTTTAACTCTTAATCTATTTGTTTGATGCACTAAAAACATTCAAATAAGAGAGAATTTAATACAATAACTTGTCACATAACTACTCCCTAACTTTAGACCTCTTTTACCGGAAAATTTACATCAAAGATGTATATAAGTAAAATCAGGATTTTTCTGCTAATGGATTTAACTTTTCATTTTCTTTCATACACACACTATCATTCGATTCAAAACACATTACAGAATATATTACATCCATAATACGCCAGGAAGAAATGACATTTTTCGATCCATTTATGAATTGAATAAGTTGATTTTTATAATGGGTTTTTGTTGTTCTTTGTAATGGCATTTATATACTAAGAGAATAAACTTTTCTTACCGTAGATAGTTTGATACCCAAGCGATGCAAAATTAACTAATACCCTAAGAAGCAACACATTTTTTATTGAGTTTAGTATATAGTTTTTTCTACCACACCTACTATAATGAGAAATTTGTGATATATATACCGCCGCAAAGTGGATAATTATAGTGTTGCAAGTCAACTGAGGTTATGCTTGGTATCATCAATGGCACATTACCACTTTTGGTTATTTTTACTTTATAATATAGATAATATCATGTCTGATATATTCCCGGTTGTAATGAATTCGTAAAATACAACATAAACAAAATGAGTTCAAGCAAACAGAAGGACTTGGCTGAAGAGGTAAAATTGGTAGCATTGAATTATCTTCTTAAAAGTGATACAAACACTATGAGGTTTCTAAGACATAGTTAAAAGAGCGCCGAATCATCATAGTTTCTGGATATGTGATCTTTGTAATTTCTACGCAGCAAGTGAAAAAACATTATAAAGTGAATGCATTCTAGATTACTATAATTATGGAGGTAAATCAATTAAAAATTGCTATGTTTCTAAAAAAGCGAAAACTTATATCCGTCAACGTTTTCGAACGGCTATATTGCCAATGCAATAAATTCCTATTTACTATTTGTTTGGGGAAAAGGTCGAATAAAATAGAATATATTCCTGTTCTATTATATTTTAGAAAAATATAAATTCAGTGTTTCTATATGTATAAGCATAAGCTCCTTTTTATTCAAATCTCTACTACCTACTCGCTCTTTCTTCAGAAATTCCATTGCTCTCGTTTCCTTCCTCATTTTAGTTTTTCCGCAGTTCTACACCTGCCAGGCTGTAGCTCAATCACACAAAGAACTTTACTGAGACCAATACCCCTTCTTGAGGAAAAAACGCCATCCGAAGAAGTAAGGTTACAGAGGAAAGAAAGTGCAGAAAAGTTCTCCTCGCTACCTAATGGCACCACGTGGTTCACTCAAAATCTAATATTTTTTTGTCGTATTTTTTACCCTATTCATTGACAACGGCACGAGTTCTAAATAGTCTAAAATATCGCATTCTAGATTACTATAATTATGGAGGTAAATCAATTAAAATTGGCTATGTTTCTGAAAAAGCGAAAACTTATATCCGTCAATGTTTTCGAACGGCTATATTACTAATGCTGGTGGTGATTTGGTCATACTAAAGCGGGGGCTAGAATTTTGTAAAGTCAAATCATCATTGGTCTGCATTCCACTTCAATTTTAAGTACTTCGAACAGTCAACACAGCTTACTTTATCGAAAAATAACTTTGTAAAGAGGATATCACGTTATCCTCAATGAATAATCTTAAATATGAAATAAATTGGTATTTCAACAGAAGAAGGTATTTCGGGTGGAATGAGTTTCATCAAAAAGGCCTACTAAGAGAAAATTTTGTTGCCAGGTTGTCAAAAAATTGTAATACTTCAAAATACAATTTTCCTCTCCCGATTTAAAGGTCTAAAATTACGCTTTCTAGTAGATTAGTTCAAAGTGTAGGGTATTTCCATGCACTATAAAACTGAAAACCTTTTTCTTACAGTCCTATTTTTTCTTACAATGACTCCATCCACCGTGGCAGCTGTGGAACTTTGTGGAATTTTTTCGGAGGAAACCATAACTGGAAATTAGCTCCCCCACGTGCCCATCTTTATATCCTATCAGATTTCTACTTATGGACATAAGACTGGAAAGAATGCTACAATGGTTGTTGCTTGCGTTAAGTCAATCTTTTGACGTAGGTGTATAGAATAGGGTCTAAAATGTAGCCTTTTGTATCATACATCTGTTGTTTTTTTTTGTCTACCTTTAAGCGCTACTTGGAAACAGTGGCCGCCTGTACATCCCGATTTGATTCCATTAGTGTTTCTTCCAATGCCACATTGAAAAACTTTTTCCTTATCTAATAATTTATAACATATAGCATGTACGAGAAAGAAATAGTGCAACAATGCTAACTGTGAAATGATTTAGAAGAAGCTGGTGGATAGTAAACTATTTCTCGATGACATCGAAGCTCGATGACATAACAAAGATTGGTTGCATCTTTTGGTGCATAAATGAATCATTCACCCTTTCTTTTTAGAGATAATTAGTGTTGAAGTTTACTCATAAACTGATTATATTATAAAATATTTTCCTGTGTCAATCATTAAAGTATTTTTTCGTTAATTGAAAAACATTTCCAAGCATCTGCCAGAAGGCACTTATATTCAATTACTAACAAGTGAAGTGCCTCTAAGCCGCCGGAAACAAACCTCTTGCACTTCTGCACAAATACAGAAAACAAAGCGAAGAGTAAGAGCAGACTAAATCTTACTCGAATCAACGAACGTAATAATTGTTTAAATTACAGCACCGTATGAAAAGTTAATTTGACTTTCATTTTGTAGTGAACTTTATTATCATTGCTGAGCAATTTTTCATAAACCTAATTTCAAAATAGCTTCAAACTATTATTATATAACTCACATAATTCGACCATTTAATTTGAGCATACATAGCAGTGATAAAAACTTTGATGATAGTACTCATATTAAAAGAAATGTATTAGTAGTGGATTCCATTTATCAATATATGAAACAACAGGCTCTGCATTGACCTAGTGTAAATAGGATGAAGTTCGTATGGTAGTAAGATGAAAATGTTACCAAGTGTTTAATTCTTAAAGTAAGGTTACAGAGCAAAGAAAGTGAAGTCTTATTTTTAGGTTTTATGCTCAAATCTCGGAAATTGTTCTTAAATGTTAAAAGCCTTCCACGCTACCTAATGACGCCACGTAGTACACCGAAAATCTAATATTTTTTACCGCATTTTTTACCCTTTTTACCTACTATTTAGTCCATAAAATAATTGACAGGATATCGACAAGGGACACATTCACTTTATCCTGAAGAAGTCGCACGGATCTCTGTTTAAAACTACTTCTAATAGCAAATGCGGAGTCTATTCTGCCTGCCTTGAAGCATCCATTTCACTGAAGACACCGTGTTAAACGTCAACCATGAAATTGACTCATCGTTATACGTAACATGAAGCTTGAGGTTGTTGAGATTAGGAATCAGGACATTTCAATCGCAAACACGATTCCGGAAATGTTCTAAGCAGCAGCTGTTGGTATTGTGGGTCTGTTTAAAACCATTTCTCATCAAATTCAAACACGAGACTAGCAGAATAGCAAAAGCAGAGTCGATTGTGCGTGTCTTGTAGCATCCATTTCACTGAAGACACCGTGTTTAACGTTAAACATGAAATCGACTCATCATTATACGTAACATGAAGCTTGAGGTTGTTGAGATTAGGAATCAGGACATTTCAATCGCAAACACGATTCCGGAAATGTTCTAAGCAGCAGCTGTTGGTATTGTGGGTCTTTTTAAAACCACTTCTCATCAAATTCAAACACGAGACTAGCAGAATAGCAAAAGCAGAGTCGATTGTGCGTGTCTTGTAGCATCCATTTCACTGAAGACACCGTGTTAAACGTCAACCATGAAATTGACTCATCGTTATACGTAACATGAAGCTTGAGGTTGTTGAGATTAGGAATCAGGACATTTCAATCGCAAACACGATTCCGGAAATGTTCTAAGCAGCAGCTGTTGGTATTGTGGGTCTGTTTAAAACCATTTCTCATCAAATTCAAACACGAGACTAGCAGAATAGCAAAAGCAGAGTCGATTGTGCGTGTCTTGTAGCATCCATTTCACTGAAGACACCGTGTTTAACGTTAAACATGAAATCGACTCATCATTTTACGTAACATGAAGCTTGAGGTTGTTGAGATTAGGAATCAGGACATTTCAATCGCAAACACGATTCCGGAAATGTTCTAAGCAGCAGCTGTTGGTATTGTGGGTCTGTTTAAAACCATTTCTCATCAAATTCAAACACGAGACTAGCAGAATAGCAAAAGCAGAGTCGATTGTGCGTGTCTTGTAGCATCCATTTCACTGAAGACACCGTGTTAAACGTCAACCATGAAATTGACTCATCGTTATACGTAACATGAAGCTTGAGGTTGTTGAGATTAGGAATCAGGACATTTCAATCGCAAACACGATTCCGGAAATGTTCTAAGCAGCAGCTGTTGGTATTGTGGGTCTGTTTAAAACCATTTCTCATCAAATTCAAACACGAGACTAGCAGAATAGCAAAAGCAGAGTCGATTGTGCGTGTCTTGTAGCATCCATTTCACTGAAGACACCGTGTTTAACGTTAAACATGAAATCGACTCATCATTATACGTAACATGAAGCTTGAGGTTGTTGAGATTAGGAATCAGGACATTTCAATCGCAAACACGATTCCGGAAATGTTCTAAGCAGCAGCTGTTGGTATTGTGGGTCTGTTTAAAACCATTTCTCATCAAATTCAAACACGAGACTAGCAGAATAGCAAAAGCAGAGTCGATTGTGCGTGTCTTGTAGCATCCATTTCACTGAAGACACCGTGTTTAACGTTAAACATGAAATCGACTCATCATTATACGTAACATGAAGCTTGAGGTTGTTGAGATTAGGAATCAGGACATTTCAATCGCAAACACGATTCCGGAAATGTTCTAAGCAGCAGCTGTTGGTATTGTGGGTCTGTTTAAAACCATTTCTCATCAAATTCAAACACGAGACTAGCAGAATAGCAAAAGCAGAGTCGATTGTGCGTGTCTTGTAGCATCCATTTCACTGAAGACACCGTGTTTAACGTTAAACATGAAATCGACTCATCATTATACGTAACATGAAGCTTGAGGTTGTTGAGATTAGGAATCAGGACATTTCAATCGCAAACACGATTCCGGAAATGTTCTAAGCAGCAGCTGTTGGTATTGTGGGTCTGTTTAAAACCATTTCTCATCAAATTCAAACACGAGACTAGCAGAATAGCAAAAGCAGAGTCGATTGTGCGTGTCTTGTAGCATCCATTTCACTGAAGACACCGTGTTTAACGTTAAACATGAAATCGACTCATCATTATACGTAACATGAAGCTTGAGGTTGTTGAGATTAGGAATCAGGACATTTCAATCGCAAACACGATTCCGGAAATGTTCTAAGCAGCAGCTGTTGGTATTGTGGGTCTGTTTAAAACCATTTCTCATCAAATTCAAAAACGAGACTAGCAGAATAGCAAAAGCAGAGTCGATTGTGCGTGTCTTGTAGCATCCATTTCACTGAAGACACGGTGTTTAACGTTAAACATGAAATTGACTCATCGTTATACGTAACATGAAGCTTGAGGTTGTTGAGATTAGGAATCAGGGCATTTCAATCGCAAACACGATTCCGGAAATGTTCTAAGCAGCAGCTGTTGGTATTGTGGGTCTGTTTAAAACCATTTCTCATCAAATTCAAAAACGAGACTAGCAGAATAGCAAAAGCAGAGTCGATTGTGCGTGTCTTGTAGCATCCATTTCACTGAAGACACCGTGTTAAACGTCAACCATGAAATTGACTCATCGTTATACGTAAGGTGAAGCATGTTGTTAATGGGATTAGGTATCAGGACATTCTAGTCCTTAAGTACGGTTAAGGAAATATCTGAAATAGTAGCTGTTGGTTTTGTTGGTAAAGTCATAATCCACTAGTTCTTTTGATGGCCAAAGCTAACAAGTATAGGCGTGGAAAAATGAAGAATCCTTTCTTCTCGTCCGAGAGCCTCAACAACAAGATTTATTTCACAAATATGCTATTTATTCATAGAGGAATCAGTCTTTCTTAGACCCTCCACCACTACGTGAGTACAAAAAAAAAGGTGGAGCCTGCATCTTAACGTGGTATGAGGCTCCAACGAGAGAGGTCTCTCTCTATACCTACAGGTACAAGTCATTCTTCAAGTCGGTGAGGGTCATCAACAAAATATTTTGATAAAGACCGCAAAATTATAGAAAAAACGAATTTTAAATTAGAAGAGACCTAGGATCAAGACGATTTAAAAAAACACTGTCTATATTTGACTACAAGAAAGAAAACAATATGTAGATTGAATTACATTTGTCAAAGTGAAATTATATCATCTTGAAAACTGAAAAATGTTGAAATAGAATAGCAAATTAATGAAGCAAGAAAGTATCTAATCATATGTAAGAACTATTCTGAAACAAATGGAAAATTTATAGTATGGAGAAAATTTATAATAAATTACTGTTTGTTCAGCATCTCGAGAGAAAATAGACAATATCACTGAATCTATGTTTCTGACGTGAAAAGCACGAAAATTCTGGGCAAGAGCTCCGATACGAATAACTAAATCCTATTACAATATTAAATGGTGAGTCATACCTCGCTCGAGGGGTTTGAAATAGTGGAAATATGCCGAAACAAGTGTCTCTCCAAATTATACCTGTAAAGCAAATGCCCACTGGTTATTATTGAAACTGTTCTAAATCGCCAAGAGAGCGACAAACATAATATTACCAAAAAGGGGAAAATTGTAATATACAGGAATATTGTGAACTTGTCAAATTAGTGCAATGAAACAATTTAATCTAGTGGATATTGTAAAATTCAAGAAAGCAAAATTATGATGGAAAATTTCAACTTATCCGTTTCCATTAATGCAAATCATAGTTGCGTCTTTTTCTAAATAGGACCTCTTCCTATTTAGTTCCACATATTTAGCCTCTTCCTGATCCCTTTTTGAGAAGCCGGGATCCAGCTCTGATACCATCTTTTTGGTAATCTGCTTAGTTGTCTTCGTGTGTTTGAATTCCAAACTCTAATTTCCATACTTCTCATTATATCTCTGGGACTCACTTCTTTAGATCTTTTTCATTCCATTATCTTTTTTTAGTGATGTTTCGATTCTTTCGTAGATGCTCCTCTTATTTTGTGTAACGCTTGAATTTTAGTTTGAATTTAATTGAATTGAATCCCTCTCACCCCATATTGTTACTTCAATTTAATTGTTCCTTGCATTATGTTGTTCTCTGTAGATAGTTTACATCAAATCGGATATTTGGTAACTACAATTGATTAATTCTTACTTGAAATGCACATATTATATTCATCTGCCGTTGTATTCATCCACTAAGGAAGGCGCTGTAAGTCATCTTCCTTTTCTGCCATTAGTTCTCCACCATTCACATAACATAACATTTTTAATATTCAATCCCTAATTATATTAGGTACCTGTATTGATCATATTCACAAAAATATTGAATAATATTTAGTTAAGGCTATCTCCATGTCTTATCCCACTTATAATCTGTACACCTTTGCATAGTTCCGTTCTGGTTTGAATCCTTGTTATATTTCTGATGCTCAGGACTTCAATAATATTTTGATATTTATGATTTTTATCGTTGTTATCCAGAATCTTCGATACATCCATTAGCCAAAGGCTTTTGTGAGGTAATCAACACATAAAAACATTAGCGTGTAGAACTATTAATAACTTTTTTATTTATTATGAATATTGCGTTCACCGTCGATCTGTTCTGACTGAACTCCTGTTGTTTGACATTTGAATCTTATCTTCAAGTCCCATCGCTTTGATTGTTTAACAGAAAAATTCTATTATATCGTTATAGTGGAGTAAAAGTAAGGAAATGTTATAATAACATGAAACAAACAATTTTTCCTCATAAATCATCTATTCAATTAAATTCATACTAAAGGAGAATCCGGACATTTATCCATCAAAAAACGCCTTTAAGGGGTGTGTTGGAATCATATTAAGCTGGGCAGTAAAAATTTCCGCGTAGCTTTAGCGTCAATTAACATTTATGTACGCAATATATTTTCAAAATGTAACGCCTTCACATTTATGTATATTTGTAATGATATTTTCAAAACGGGATGATGATACGAAATTAATATAATTTCGCATAGAGTTTTAAGTTCTATTAGTCTTCAATATTTGATGGAAATTATATTATTTATAAGAACAAACAATGATAACCGTTTATACTATCCAACAATCTTGAAAAGCCAATGTGAACAAAAAATAGGAAATCATAGTTGTAGATGCTGTACTAACAGTAAGCTTCCCAATCAGCTACTAGGTGCTAGGCTGAATTCGACAACAGTGCTGTATGTAGTGGTTCCACCACTCTTAATTAAGCACGCTCATTCGCGTTTCAATACGTCTCAGTGTTCGCTTGACAACCATCATTTAGTGTTCCTGCTAACTGCTAGGTTCGAGCGCTAATCTGGCTCCACGTAAGGTTAAATTAGATTAGGTTAGGTTTTGCTGAAGACCACACAGAAGTTCACAATAAAAAACGTAGTGCTGCTCGATACTCGGAAATTCACTGTCCATGAACTTTTAAACGCATTCCTAACGCTTTCTATGGTACAATTGGAAGAGCTTTAAGATAAACTTTGTGTTGTCGCAAATAGAATGCTCGTTGGGTTTCCCAGATGTTAACTGTGCTTGCATGTGAGGGAGCTGGTCACAAGGAGGAGTTTTTGGAATCTATCGTCACATGAGAAGTGTTTGATTTCACCCCGAAACAAGAAATTCAAACAGGCACAATTGGCAGGAAGAGTTATAACTACTGTGTTTTGAGATCGAAAGGATGTAATTTCATGCAACCTGAGAAGACAATGAACTTAAACAGATATTTTGAAATATTGACCGAACTCCAGCAAACAATCCAGATTTACCGGAAACTTTTGAAGATATTTTGGTGAACTGCCTTATCCTCCGTATAAGCCATACTTAGCCTCCAGCGATCACCACGTCTTTTAAAATCTAAACGAAACAATGATATGGAAAACGCTTTAAGAGCGACGATGAAATTCCAATAAAATCATACGCTTCCTCAATGAATCGGTGGGAGACTTCCCCAACTTATAAATACAAAAACTAAAGGATAATCTCCAAAAGTATTTTGAAATATACAACAGTATGATTTTTTCAACAATATTTAACTTAATAACAATGAACAATGTTTTCTATTTGTAAGAAATATAGAAACCTTACACATTTATAGAACCCTCGTATATAACATGGTATGAAATAATATGCTCAGTTATAGTAAATATTCGATTATACTTTCGAGTCACGAGAGATGATGTACGTTCCTCATTTTCTTAAAAATCGTTTTAGGGTGCTCCTCTGTAAGTCTAAAATCCGCTTCCCGATAATCACATAAAGGATGGCCTGTTATTTTAGAAATTACATTATAGGTTTTTCCCCAAAGGTGCCAAGATGAATAGCAGAAATGTTTGAAGGATTTTTTGTTTGTATCTATTCCAATACTTTCAGATGCTGCACGTGTCTATTCCTTAAATTCATTAGCAGCTAGAGGATAGTTGTTAAATATTTTTTATTTCCTATCAATTAATATTAGAGGTTGAAAAGATACTTATAATATTTATAATATTTGGCAATTTTTCACTCCATATTGTTTCTAAAAGATATACCTTACTAACGGATTTTATTCAGTATCAACCATTTAGATTCAGTAGTGTATTTTTGACTGTAATTAATTATCACACAAACTCTTTTACGAAATATAAAACTTTATTTCCTCACAACGCCAATTACATTGCAGAAATTTCATATTTTTTTCGTAAATTCTTATCGATATTTGAAACAATATTAGTAATTGCATCCCTATTAAAACTTGTGTTTGTTTTCATGACCTGCCAGTTGGTTTGTTTGGTTCAACATTTGACATTGTGGTTTAAGCATTTCCGATAGTCGGATTGAGCTGTTTTTCCTAATTTAATTAGCAATGCTTTCTCATAAATAATGGGGTTGGAAAATTTGGAAAAAGTAAATTCTTTTTCACGGAAAATAAATACAAATTAATTTTAAAAGACTTACAAAGTTTAGAAGTCTGAAAGAGCGACCGGCCTGTTTGACAAAATGTTGCTAGCTAAAGTGCTATTTTAACGGCACAGTTGATAATAATGGAGCAGGTATTTTTTCTTGATTCTTCAGATAACTGTCCCCAAATAGATTCCCTCGCAATGGATACTTATTTTGCCACAAATGACGATTTCATGACAGTTAAAATCCGCGGAATAAACCAGAAAAGTGGGCAGATCGATATGATGGAGTAAAAATAAGAAAATTCCATGTACTAGTAAACGGTGTCTACCAATTCACATAGAAAATGTAGTTTTATAAAAGTTTTTATAAAAAAAGAAATTGTCGTGCCACATTTACTGTTGACTTCGATTGGTCACTCTTCATCATTTCTTTCAATAATGATCAATTTTATTAGATATTACGATTAACGTTGTTTTTCATATACTTCAATTATAGGTTTTATATTCTTTTCGTTCTTTATTGATAGTTTCTGTTTACACCTGTGACTCTGCGTAAGTACTTGATTTTGCTGCTTGAAAATTTCTTTTAAGTGATTATGTGAGCACATAGCTTCCACTTTTTATAAGGACTGGTCGAAATATTTATCAATACACATTTTTTTGTATTTTTTATGATTTCTTTTTTCCCCGAAAATTTCTATGCACCGTGCTGATTCTATTCACTGATATGAATATGTTAAATCTAAAATTCCCATCATGAAGTTTGATATTTTTAATGGTAAACGAACGAGTTGCCATACAAGAACTATTTGAATTGTTTGGCGAGGAAGCACCATCTCGAACTATCGTTTTCGCTGGTTTTCTTAATTCAATCATGGTCGCACTTCACTACAGGATGTATTTGGTGAAGATCGTCCAAAATCGGCTGTTGTGTTATCAAATATCAAACATCGATGCTTTGCATAAACTGATATTGCAAGATCATCATGAGACATACCATCAGATTGAGGCATCCTTGGAGATTAGTTCTTTTTGCATACATTCAATATTGCATAAACATTTGGTATCAGAAAGATTTGTTCGCGTTAGATACCGCATAATTTGACAAGCTCTCCAAAAAAGCTCGTGTCTATTGATGCTGAAAAAATTCAATCACGCTACTTCAAAAGACGTCTAAAAATCGTAATCTGCCATGAATCATGGATCTATGCGTATGAACCCAAAACTTAGCAACAATCGACTGTAAAGGTCTATCAAGAAGAGCCAAATCCAACAAAATTTGTTCACACACCAGTATTTTTTGCACAAATCAAGAGAACCAATTGCAAGAGACAAACCATTCTCCACGACAATGTGAACTCCTATACAATTCAAACAAAAACGTTTTTGTAGTCAAAACATCGAATTGATAAGTCATCCGCGTCATTGTTTAGCATCCATTCCATTTTTCTACTCATAAAGAAGCGTTTGATGCGTTCAAATTACATGTTTAGGAGGTACCTCAATCAGAATGGAAAAAATGGTTCAAACGTATGCATAAGTGTATTGATCTTAATGAAGAATATTTTGAATTAAGCCTTATCCAATTAAAAATGTTTTCTTTTATTTGTCTATCTCAAAACTTAAGCTGCAGCCCTCGTATCGCCATATCCACACCTAAATATTTGAAACTTTTCACTTGTTCTACCACCTATTTCGATTTCGAGGTTTTTCTCTTTTTTCCTCACTACCATTATTTTTGTGTTCTCCATATTGATTTTCATGTTAATAAATAATGGTTCAGTTCCTCTTAATTTTTAGTAAATAATACTAAATCGATTTCACTTATTTTAATACATTATCCATTATGATTATGACTACCGCCGGACTCAACTCCCTGAACTCAACTGTCTTAATTCTTCTTTTGTCGTGAAATTCTCGGATTGGTCATTATTTACCCTTACCTGGTTCATCGTTGTTACATACACAGATTTGATATTGATTCTTATTTTGAAAAATAACATCAAATGTATGTATGAAATAACAAGGAACTGCACGAGAAAAAATAATGACCAGACCGAGAATTTCCGAGCAAAAGAAGGATTAAGACATAAAATAAAAATTTTTAGGCTTAATAGGTACGATTTACCATGCATTATACTTTCCTAGTAAAATTATTTCTCTATGTTTGCCTTTCATTAGATCTGAATAATCATAAAATGTGACTATGCAATAATCAAAGTGTCAGCTTAACCATTGAAATAAGGTATAAGATACCCTATAACAAAGTTGGTTTAGGGTGCTAAAGAATTTAGAAACCGATATAATGTGCAGATGATTCCATTTAAAAAATCTTTTATTCATTTTCAGAGCCTCGTATTTTTTGTTGTATTACGCGAAAACATGATTCTACAACAAATATGAAACCTGTTAAAAGATTATTTGGTTCTTGCTTATCTGTCAAAAAATTGGTAAAATTTGTAGACAAAAGCTTGTAAAAACTAAAAAATAAACATATAAATAACTAAATAAAAAAACGAATGAAATAAAATTTCAATATACAGAAGAAAACTACAATGAGCAATAACATTATAGGTAATATATAAGTCCATAGCAAAATTATACCAGTAACCATCATGCCCGAAATTAAATATTATTTTTAGAATAGAAGTCATTTACAGAGTAAAAGGTACTTTCCAATGAATATGCACTCAAATTATTGCGAAATGCGGGAGAAGATGATATCGATTTGATTTCAATTGGCAAGTGATTGTGCATTTTTTTGCATTGTAAAATATTGAGCACTTAACTAATTCTGAACGTAAAGATCGTGCTCCGCGTTCCTAAGTGGATAGCTGTGCGACGATCTTTATGAAATTGAAGAAGCGGATTCAAAGATAAATAAGGAAGGAAAAGTCCTAATTTTCAATCTCTTGAATAAGTCCCTGCAGTTTAGTCCGAGTAAATATCTGACAGCTCTCTTTTGTAGTTTGAAGATTCACTTAAATTGAATCTCACCACACGTATTCTAGAAGGGTTGGGCATATCTGAGATACGTCTTAATAAGAGCATTATAAACTATTAAGGAGGGGGATAAGTTCAGTTCTTTGGAAACGGATCTCAGCCCAAAACAGGAGAAACGTAATTTTTGAGATGGGGGGCAATATGTAACTCCCATTTGAAGGAATTGTCCACAACAAGCCCAAAGAATTTTACAGATTCAACGACGTTAATGGTGGTGTTATTTAATAGAAAAGACTGCAATGTATTTTTATATGATAAAACGTTGGATTTAGTAACGTTAAAACAGAGATTAGAATCGCACCATGATTTGAAAGCGATTAGGTCACTAGATATGACCCATGAAGTGCCGTGAGATCAAGGATGCTCCAAGAGAAACCTTATAAACTGACTTCTGTTGATAAGGTATGACTTAAGCCATGCGAAAGGTGTGCCCCTGAAACCGTGGCACTGCAATTTGCAGCCTTAGAAAAATCACAAAAAGTTTTGGAGTAATGACTGTTTAAGCTAGAGTACACATTATTAAGGAAGGAGAGTATAGCATAATTTGTGCATTTGTTACTTAAAATCCCAAATTGATGGGTAGTAATTTGATGCTTGATTTTTATCTCTTCCTTTATGCAGAGGTATAATTATAGCCGTCTTGAAGCAATTGGGAAAAGTGCAATTTTGAAATGATGTAAAAAGATTGTTTCTTTGCCATTTGTAAGATAATCAGATGTTTCAATACTTCACACTAATCCCGTATAGAATATATCGTATTATATTAAAATTTAAAACCACCGAAGTCGGTAATATTCATCAACAAATATTCACCAATTCATAATAGTTTCTTCCCGCTTCAATAAACGTTGTAATTGTTTCCGTTCGATTTTTATATTCAAAAAAAACGGCAACATTTGTTTCAACGGCAACACGAAGTCACAATATTAGAATCTCACGTTTTCCACGAAACTGCGACGCATCAATTATAGGTACCACTATAAAAAAACCTTTCCATTAAACTGAAATTTAACGGTGAACCATATGAATGAAATTACCGCGAAGGAACTATATTGTGATGCGGCAGTTTTTCAGAGACGCCTGTCACCCCGACGTTACGCCGACGCCTTTCAAGCACAACAAACGCCGCATGACTAGTTGGAATCCTAAACCGAAGAAATGGATAACGAGGGAGCGTCAGAAACGATCCTAAAATTCCGAAAATCACCGAGCTACAAAGGGCACTAAACGAATTTTGTGGTGAACTAAAAATATGCGATTGATTTATAATAGTGAAGTGGATTTTTGTATCGGTAAACATCATTGAAAGTTGTTGTTGAGGACGAGTTTATGTTTTGAAAATTTGATAGAATAGAAAGAATTTCCATAGTGCGGTAAATACAAATGGAGTGAATTCATTAATTTGATTAAAATAGGGGAGATAAAGAAATTAAATTTTATAAAAATTTATGCATTGATAGTGGGTAACACAAGCTTTGTATTGCTTACATTTCGTTCCAAGGTAGATGTGGTTATGTACCTTGGAACAACCCTTGAAACGAACAGTAAAAGAAATAACAAAATAACAGATTTTGAAGACGAGTTTAATGAGAGCTAAAGAACAATTTGCAGAAACTCGAAAACAAAACAAAGGTTTTTCTTTTATAAAAATATTGCATTTAATAATAAAAATCTTGATAAAAATTCACACTTATAGGTCTTCCACTTTTTGTGATAAATATCATTGGCTTCTGCGGCTTTTCTTTGGAATGCTGGATCAGGCAGGAGTGAACAGCGCTATTTTACACAATTTGAACGAAGATTATGTATCGTCAAGCTTTTATAAAAAAATTAGTTCACTTAGTTCAGCAAACGCGGAAACATCAGAAACATAATAAGCGAAACTCTCGGAGTTAATAAGCAAAAAATATTAAACAGGTGAATCATAAAAACGAAAGAGATGCTCAGTTTGTGCTTGGGCTGAAAACAAAAAAACTATGAATTCTTGCTTTGCCTGCGGGGTGCCGATAATCATCGAAAGTGCTTCTGTTCATATTGTGAATTTTTTTCCAAAAAGTTCAAAAAAATATAGTGTACACACTAAGGGTTTATTATTTTTAACTTGAATTAATAATTTTTCATTTTTTCAATTCTTTCGGCTTTTTTCTCTATTATTTTCTTCTTCTTCTTTTGAAATTTCATCTGTTAATACACTTATTGAGTTTGAATAAGAATATTCTGCCCACCACCCTTGTTTGCCGATTTTCTTAACAAGATATTTTTTAAAAAATAATACTGAATATCAAATTAGATATTTTCTAGATGATAAACTTCTAAGGTTGTTGCTAAAATGTGGAAAGTTCCTACAAACATTGTTACAATAGTTATATACTTCAAAGCTGGTCGTATATTGATTATAAACGGAAACTGGAGAAAAGTTTATGATCACAAGTTAGAAGTTGTTACATAAATCTTTATCCTAATCGAGTAGTTCGAAGTTATAAAAGGCTCTTTCCTAAGCTTAGACATCATCTGATTTCTATAGATCATAGTTAATTTATTTTCAAGTAAATGATGAGATTGTTCTCAAACTTTGCGAGGAAAAACGAAAAGACAAGATTGAAAATCATTTTTATTCATATGAAATATTTAATATAACAATAAAATACATTTTGTATGTACGGAGGCCGTTTTTTTCCAACCTCCGATAGGCAATAATTAAAACTTCATATGAAACAATAATTTTATTAAAAGATTGGTTACTTTCCCACATAATCACCAAAGATAAGACATTTCTCATATCTGTGGACAAGCTTTTCAAAGTTGCCACCATGTAGCCGTTCAATACTTGTCGAAATCCCTGTAACGACAGATTTGCGTCTTTGGCTCCCTTCATGCACATCATTACGGCCATCTTTAAACTTTCGACACCATTCACAACAGTAAACTTCGCAATTCACACTTGGCGGAAGCATCAAATCGGCGGACATGATTACATGTCTGTAGCAGAACGCCGACTGACGCCTGAATATCCACAATGGCGAAGTGTGTAATCCGAGAGTTTTGCAAACGCTTACAGCGCATGCTAGCTTTCTTTTGTCCCGTACCGTCTGCATGGAGCGATCAGAGGTTAACAATAACAAAAAACGACCCTCGTATTTGGAAATTATGACATATTGCTTTGAGAAGCATCTCACATTCAAATATTCTCTATTTCGAAGTGTAAATTTTCAAACTTTGTATTCAGTCTACAAGAATGAAGCCGAAACTATGCATCGGTTTATTCCCAATTATCATGAACCACATCAAAAGTGAAGAATGATGTTAATACTATCAATGTAGTGGCAGATTTGGTATTAACAGTCATACTTTCCTGTTATTGCGAACATTTACAGGTTAAGAAATGCTGGCTTATTGCATATAAATAATATATACCATGTACGTGAAATGAAGATTTTATTTGAATACGATTGTGTTTCGGTTCCATTCCTTCAACAAATAAACATTTCCTGAAGCTATACTCTAAATTATTCCTTGAATTAATATTCTCTACTTACCTTCCAGGTATATACATTGTTTCCATACAAACATTGTCTTCCCAAGAGGATGTCACGGTTTATATTATCGATATATACCTTTATACATTTTTTTCATATGAGTTTATTAAAGCACGTTTCACTTTAAATTATTCCATGGAGAGTTTTCTTTATTATCGTTTCATGAATAAAAAAGTTTCACATAATTTCATGTACTTAAAAACCACTTACTTATAATGTTGCTTAGAATAAATAAGAAATATCGAATGTAACCCAACATGAGATACTAAACTATACTGTAAAGATTAATTTATAAAGGATCATGTTTCCTTTGTATTACCAAGAGACAACAAGACAAACGAAAGAGATTCCAATTTTGTATAGATGTTGATAGCCATAGAACAAAAGGAAGTAGAACAATTAGAAGTGAAAGTCAAAATGACCAAAGGAACGCAAATATTCACTCACTTCAAAGTAAGTGGTGAGGAGAACTCAAATAAAGATATACAGGTTGTAACTAAAAAATAGATCGTGAATTCAACCACATATTTTGAGATTAAAAATAACTCTATTGAACATAATTCATTTTAATGAGAACGTGCATCCATGAAAATTACACTACAGAAATACGAGGGATGCTACTTAAGTTTTAAGATATGGCAATACTAATGGCAATATGTTAAATCTAACATTACCATCACAAAGTTTGACATTTTTAATAGTGTTGAGTTGATTTACTTGAAACATCCATCTTGGTCAAAAAATGGAATTAAATCGTGAACATTTTTGTGCAATTATTTTCTATGACTTTGGATTAAACCAACAATGTGTCGATAAATTCGCCTCGACTTTGGGTGATGGGTGTTTCGCTAGTTTTCCGAATTCAATCGTGGTTGCACTCCGCTACAGAATGAATTTGGTGAGGGTCGGCCAAAATGGACTGTTGTGCCAGAAACTATCGATGCTTTGCGTAAACTTAAATTCTAAAATCGTCATGTGACATACCGCGAGATTGAGGCGTAGTTGGGCAACAGTTCCACACGCGAACATTCAATAATAAATGATTATTTAGTTGTCAAAAAGATTTGTTCGCGTTGCATAATTTGACAATCGCTCAAAAAAAGCCCGTGTCAATTGTTGAAAAGAAATGCTGAAAAAACTCAATCGCGGCGCTTCAAAAGATATCTATGAGATCGTGACAGACAACAAATAATGGATCTATGCATATTTACTAGAAACTAAACAACAATTGACTGTATGAGTCTATCAAGACGAGCCAAATCGAACGAAAGTTGTTGTTTTTTCAATAAATTAGAAATTAGAAAGGAAGTGAAACATTACTTTTGGGAGTTGAGGGCAAAAAATAGTATATACTGGAGAGTGATGAAAAGTTTGAATACAGTAAATATAAGTATGTATATATCGATGAAAATAAAACGCTATAATTTTCTTAGATTCTTTCAACTTCTCTTCAGTGATAGAACGAACAACCCTAAGTGTAGTGCAATGCCTATCTGAGGCAACAAACACACCTCGATGTTGAAAACTGCGGATGGATAAATATCGATGGGAGTTTTTCTGGTTCGATGGCAAACAATAACCGCAAGCAATTTCGGGACATATCTCCTCAGATAATATATTTATGATTACATTGAACATTTAATATATTTTTCTTCCAAAATTTCGTACTGGACGTACAATAGGTTGAAATGAATCTACATGGATTTGGAAAAATTGAAAAATTAATTGCATTAAGAAAATGTTTCATTTATAACTTCCATATCTAGTGATAAAGACAAGCAGACTTTTGTAATGAGTTCAACTGCCTGGTCTATTCCTGGTAACCTGTTATTTCTATTGGAGCAACGTAGAACGATCAATTCTGAATTATACAAAAGCATTTATTTTCCAGAAATCTTGAAAAAAATCATGGAAAGCAATCGCATTCATTCTAAGCCACAATAATAAGAGCTCTCTTACATCAGTTCAAAAAAAAATTCATAACATCAAATTGATGTGTCACCCGCCGTTTAATCCTTGTTCAACACCCAATGACTTCTTCTTCCCGCAGACTAAAAACAAATTGTGATGTCAACTTTCTGGTACACCTGCTTCGACAATTGGCTCCAACGCATGCAAATGTGTATTGATCTCAATAGAAAATGTTACGAAATATTTGCTTTTATTTGTCTCAAAACTTAAGTTTCAACCCTCGTAATAAGTGAAAATCTAACTTTCCCAATATAGCTTGAACTCATTAACAAACGAAGTGATATAATAAATCAATTTCGAAATATTTTTATCTTAAAATACTTTTTGTAAAACTAATTTTTTTATCAAGATGTAGTCTTCCTATCGAATATTACTTTTTGACTGCAACTTTGTGATAACATTCAATTATTTTGCATATCTATTTCCAATATAAAGAAAAAATTAATCCTGCTTTGTTAAAATATCAATCTTCAGTTTTAAAAAATTCCTACAGGACCTACCAAAGAAAGCATCAAATGAAGAAAATTGTAATTATCTTAATTCGCTGATAAGTTTTTCTAAAATCTTGTCGTCTGTGCAGTGCTTTCAAATTTATATTTCTATACTTATAGTATAATTCCATTATTTCTGTTAACTATCTGGATATATTTTGAAATATGAATTTAGTTTTTGTATATGTTTTTGAGTATAACTCCTTTTTATCCAGATCTATTCTCTTTACTCATCTGTTCTTTAGTTGTTTCCATCTGTGATTCCCGTTCGTTTTTAACTTTAATTTTTCTGCAGATCAGATCTGCAGTTACTAGAATGGGATTCCAAAAAATAAGAAAACCAAATCAGCAACGGTTAAGGTCGATTTATAAACTTGACTTTCCGTTTGCCGTTGCTGTTGACGTTTGCTGTTAGAAAATTAAAAACATTGAAATGCATAAGACCATTTATAGTTGCCGTTTGACGTCCCCGTTTGCTAATCGGTCGGACGCTCGTGACTTTCAACATGAATGAATTTTATCTTTTCTCGTCGGTCGTTCAAAGCAATAGAAAAGAGCCAATCACATCCGTTCGTGTTTGGCACGTGATTTTAACACTAGAGCGTGATATTGAGGTTATTTCTTGTTGGTTCATGGTGGTCTTTTGGCTTTGATTGTTTTTTCTTCGTTATTTACGTCCATAGATACAGAATGACAAACAAAAAAACAAAAATATCAAAGAAATAAAAAGTAGTAGATACCTCAAAAAGAATAACATAATTTTTAGATTAACGGCAGCTATGTCAATTTTATGAATAGTGTCGAATTTGCTACGAACGTCAAACGGCAAACGTCACCCACGAACGGTAACGGCAAACAGAGAGTCAAGTTTATGAATTGGCTTTTATACCAGTACCAATATCTAAAGAACAGCAACATCTACGTGTTTACTCCGATATGTCATAATTTTACTTTGAAAAATTGATATAAATTTGAAGTACCAAAGCAAATCTTTGATTGTTTCATCTTTAATCATCTTTCATCTCAATTCGTTGTACATATAGTATTTCCGATCATTTTCAATACAATCACACACTCAACACAAATTTATAAATAATCCTTATGATAATACTCAATTTGCAATAGACCTTTATATGATGTTTGGTTTGGCACAGTTAAAAAAATAAGATTCTAATGAGATTTGAACAATCTAGAAGTGTTTTTTCACCTATCTCTGAATAATGTAAACGCAAGTAATTATAGTGAAGCCATTAAATATCACAACTCAAATTAGAAGGAACGTATACCAAAAGCAAGTCTCACACATTTCCCTCACTCTAAGGTAAAATAGATAGGGAATTAAGGGTTTATTTTGATGTTTCGCAACGTTCTATTGAAATGTGGACTGATGGTTAGAATGATTCCATTAATATTTCTATGTTTCTTAAAAAATTTACAATACGTATAAGCATATAAAATATATATGATCGTAATATTGGAAATACTGAAAATTCGTAGGCTGAGACATAGATGGTAAAAGTATCAAATTTTCATAAGTTAGCCTCAGCCTTCAAAATTCATGTATATAAATTTTATAGCTATAGAAAAACAGGGGTTTCCATGTGTTAAGAAAACATTGCTTTTCTTTCTTCTACTATTCAGCATCTTGAGAGTTAGCTTCAAGGGCTCTGTAGCTGGTCTCAATCCTGCAGAAAGGAGGATAGTTGGTGGACAGGGCTAGCAGCCTGCCCACCGTCAAAGAGATTCAATGCTCAAAGTACTACTAATAAAATATTACTTTTTGACAATTACATTACTATTTAAGCCAAATCTTGGCTTGGTAAAGATTTTTGGTCTTTGCGCCAGGAAAATCAGCTAATGAGCAGTGGTTGCTAGCCCCAAAAGGCTGGCACAGACGAAAACATCAAATAACTCAACACAATAATTTCTAATAACCGTAAAGTGAAGCTGAAGCACTAAAGACAGAAGCTAAAGGTTTCAAAGTGATGTGCTAAACATATCGTGAGTGAATATTTGTGTTTGTGAATTCTATGTTCAAAGTAGGAGCTGCATGATCTTACAACGAATTAATGATTCCGAGCAGGATTTGGAGCTGGTACGCATGGTACAAAATTGATCGACTATATTAGAAAGGAAACAACCATAAACAGCAACTGCTACTAAGCGTTATTGGAGTATTTTAAGGAAGACATCGTGGAAAATATGCCCCATTTGAAGAAGACCAATGTGTTGATCCATTAAGACAATGCACCGTGTCACAAATAAATGAAAACAATGTAATTGTTTGTAATTGCATGAATTGGGCTTCGAATTGCTACCAGCGACTTTTTCTTGTTGTCAGACCTTAAGAGGATGCTAGTTGAATGAGAATGTTGAGCCAATAAAGAGGAAACTGGAGCCTATTTTAAGGTTAAAGAAAAATCGTACTATAAAAATGATATTGAAAAATTGTATGACTACTATAATCGTTATATTGCTTTCGCAGATAACTATATTGAATTATAAAATCAAATTCTATAAAAAAAAATATTTTTTGTACGCTAGCTTACGAACTGTTTAGTCGACCTATTTGTTTGGATATTCTACAATCTCAGCCCTCACTGGATTTGAGTCTGGCTTTTATCAATAATTTCACAAATTCTATATAGTTCAACCTTACAAATTTCGCTTATCCTGCACCAGAACACAACGCTTAAGGTGAGGATTAGTATTATCTAACACTAGTTAACCCGACCTCAAAGCACATTATAACTTCCCGAAACATGTAAATCAAACCGATATAAATACATAGCCTCCGAGCGATATTCCGTTCAACTCATAAGCAACAAAACATCTGTATTGATAACCTGTTGTCACACTGGAAAGTGTGGGAATATAGGCAACTGCCAGCCTCTTACTCCACATCTCTGAAATTAGAATTGGAAGCTGCGCATGGATCTCCAGCGGTGGCTCCAGGAGTTTTGAATTACAAATACCAACATAGATATTTTATAAATCAATTTCATATCAACCTTCCATTTATTTATTAGCTTTAGTTTTTAGGATGCTGTACCGCAAAATTAACGCATTTGTGTTATATGGAAAAATCTAGATGAGAAAGTTAAAAGTAGGTTCGTTAATAGTCTAACAAATATGACTTTGAATAGACCAGGCTTTTATGGAATAATTTGTTGCCCAACCTAAATTAATCATATCTTATGAGGACGAACTACAAGGTTTTAGAAGTGGGAGATCATGTAGAGACGCAGTATTTGTAATTATACAAATCACAGAGAAAGCTCTAGAATATAATCGACCGGCGTTCATTTGCCTCATTGACTTGACAAAAGTCTTTGACAGAGCTAGATTGATAGACGTGGTTCACCTTTTATACTATAGACAAATACAGATAAATATCATCAAATCAATCGAAGACATATATAAGGACAAAAAAATACAGCTGGCAGAGGAAATAAACATAGGCACGGGTATAAGACAGGGAGATTCCTTGAGCCCTCTACTATTTAATCTCATAATGGATGAAATAATAAAGGCAGTGAAAAGGAGGAAAGGCTATAAGATGGGAAATACAGAAATAAAAATTCTCTGCTATGCAGATGATGTTATCCACGAGTTTAAATGGTAGCAAAGAAGCTAAACGTAGTAATTTCATCCCAAAAAACAAAAATCAAAGAACCGATTAGATGTAAGATAAAAATTTACGGTACCAGCATTGAATATTTTATGGAAACTAAATACTTAGGCACCACACTATCAAGCTATGGAGATGTAGAATTAGAAGTAAGAAAAACAAATACACAAAGCCAATAGAGCTGCAGGAAGCCTCAATAATACAATATGGAGAAACAAACATATTAGAACGGAAACTAAGACTAGAATTCACAAAGCTGTTATGAGACTAATAATGACATACACAGCAGAAACGCGACCGGACTGGTCCAAAACACAGAGAATTCTGGAAACAGCTGAGATGAGAATACTGAGGAGTAAGTAGCGACTACATTAAAACAACATGTAATGTGGAGAAGATTAACGAGTGGTTATTTAATAGAAAAAAAGAATGGAACAACCATATAAGTAGAATGACAGATGATAGGGTAGTAAAGATCGCGGGAGACAAATCGACGGTCGGGAGGAGAAGTGTCGGTCGCTCTCGAAAAAGATGGAGCGATAATATAACTTGAAAGCACAACAAAAAAAAGAAACAGCCAGAATTGCCTATAGAAAAAATAAAAGAAGACTTAAAACTCATCTCCCCTTACTTAGATTATTACAACAAATCTTGGTTTACTTAAAAGTTTGTGATTGCAATTTTTTCCATTTTATGATAATAACAGTTGAAGTAGAGCACTCACTCAAATTAGGGTCTCATATATACTGCGACCCCTTCTCTTGCTGCAGCAGTGGGGATGCTCAGTGTTTGAAGTTGATCTATTATACCTACTCATTTTAGAAAGTTCAAAATGTAGGCTGGCTCAAGCTACCACATATCATCGTCTATTTCATACACTCCTCTCAAGTATATTGCTCTAAAGCTCCGTTAGTCTCACACTTCGATAGAATATGGCTAGAAATTTTGTCCTTTATGTAGCATTGCATCCTTCGCTAAATCTATCTCGTTTTCCGGTATTCATTGAGGTGGCAATGCGCTGTAAAGACTTCTATTATTATTGTTAAATTGATTGATTTATTCAATAGATCTTTGGTTATAGTTTCCGAAGAGTATGATTACGAAGATGTTTCCGGAAGTGTAAAGTATGACTAGTAGCATATCTCGGTTTAAATATTCATAGTTTTTTCCTGAAACTATTATTTATGAGGGTTCTATCCCGCTTGCACATCGCTAGAGAAGGCCCTAACATTGGTAGACCATTCAGTATTTTCTTCCGGTACAGCTTCTTTCAAATCAGTCGACACCGTTATGAACCAGGATGACGTAGTCAACTATTTCACGTTGAGTTTTTAAATTCATTGGAATTGCCTGGATTACCACCTCACAATTTTCAGTTAAAAAGATCAGTTGTCATCATGCTGCGTAATATTAATCAACCTCGACTGTGCAATGGAACAAGACTGGCTGTGAAAAAAGTGACGAATAACGTCATTGAGGCAACAATCTTAAAGGGAAAATACAAAGGAGAGTTCTTGATCTCGCGTGTACAGATTTCGTTCACAATTTCCGATACGACTGGCGTTTGCGATGACCATAAATAAATCGCAAGGCCAGTCGTTAGTTTTCCTGTTTCGCGCATGGACAAAAAATATAGTTCATCAGAAAGATTTAAATTGATTAATAGACTGTATAATAACAGTGTGTCTGTCAACATCAAATTTAAAGCTTATATAATAACAAGTATTTCAGGAAAATCGAAAATAATGATAAAACGTTTGTAATAAATTTATTTTAAACAAAAGTTTAGATCTTTTATTTATCGATTGAAGCAGTACGAAGTCTGCCGGGTCAGCTCATTTATTCATAATTTTTAACGAAATATTATTCTTCTTTACGACGAGTTCGACCACATTTTGGGAGAAAAACTATCACTCAGTTATTTTCCAAGATAATTGTTTTTAATTGACTTGGCATTGTCCAAAGTATTTAGAGACAATGTGAATTACTATAAAAAATAAATTTTTATTTTGAATAAAAAGTACAAACTAAGCTGGGCGACTTCCAATTACAGGTGAGATAGTCTTTAAGAAATAACAACACGTACATTACGTGCATTACCAATCTGAAGATGCCAATTGTTTTCCCGATTCAACCATATTTTTCGAATGTGATAGTTTGTTAGTTCACTCGCATTTTTTGTTCTTTTGAATATCAATGCGATCTGGATTATTTAGAATGATTGCAAGCTGTCTACCTCATGTATTAACCACTGCCTTTATACAATTATGGGTAACCGGCGGAATAACGTTTTTCAGAAATTTTCCTGATGTTGCATCAATATGAACTGTTGCTATGTCAACATCTTGCGAACATCCAAGGACAAATTGACGAAATACGTTTGTTAGTTTCCTGAATGGTAGAGAACTCGAAGGTGGTAGAGAATTTAGATATATTAAGTCGGTTCTGGATTAAATTGCGCAATACCTGTCGATCTAAAGCCAGATATCGCATTTTCCAAGGTGCCATTTCACTCCAGGCATTTCCTAAAAGATTTCTAAATACCATATTTGCTAGTTTTCCGTTTTTAATGGCTGTTATGAAACTGTTGCAGTTTTTGAAGTAAGAGCTTTTTAATGATTGACTAGATAAACAAAATAGAATGATCTTTGCAAAATTTCGGTACTTCTTCAAAATTTGTGTGAGAAGTAAGGTCATAAACAATCTTCCAGAATCTTTTTGTGGTAGAAAATGGGATTCCAACCCATCCTTAGAAATAGTATCGCCGAGTTAACTGGCATTTGGCATTGTAATCGGAGTGCCAGGTGGCATTAAGCCTAAAAATCCATATTTTCTACCCTCTATGACAGAAATGGATTCATCCTTCTCACTTGACTTTAACAAAGAAACTATTTTTGAGCTTTTTGCGGCTAATACTTCAATTGGTTTATGGTTCAACTGCAAACCGCTTTCGCCCATGTTGAAAATTCGTTCGTTATGGAGTTTGTTATCAGCGAAAGTATTGCCTAATAAGGTAAAATGAGTGGACTTTCTGCTTCGATTTAGGTTGTTCTGTTAGTTGAAAGGCCCATATTCTGACAAGCTTCTGATCTGGTACAAATTTAAATGCTTGCACGTTTTTAATGTGTCGAACCAATCTCAGTTTTGTGTCATCTGCCAATACCGATCACCCAATCTCATTCGTTTATTTCATCCGATTTATTAATATAATCTTTTATAGTTGTTTTGGGAATCCCAAACTTTCGGACAGCTTGATTCACATCCATTGAACATTTGATTTACGTCAAAGAACAGAATAAACATTCAAGAGATAATACTTAAAATGGATTATTGAATAACTATGTATACTGGCTACGAATAAAAGTTTTCTTTCGAAAGTTATCCCATCTTCGTCATTTTAGTGGGAATTACTGAGCTCAAACTAAGTTTGATAACAAATTAGATGAGATTAATTTTCTTTGAATTCAATTAAATTCCTGAATTCTCTTAAATACCTTTTTGTCTGCCTTGAGTTGAATTATTCAAAATGTGTTAGTAGTTGAATCAGTTAAAAATGAAGTTGGATATTGAATCTTCTCTTATCTCGCATTTTAGTGCTTGAATATTAAACTCTTTCTTCGAAATGTTAGATGAGAAAAATCGTGACATAATTAACGAAATACATTTTCAAAATATATGAACTGTTGTGATAGGCACAAAAAATACGAGGGAATAGGAATACAGTAGAGACAGTTTCTATCCATCAGCTGTACTATTACCAATGATTTTAGAAAAGTGGAAACAGTAAAAATTCTAACTAATATTCTAAAATTCTAAATATTGGTAGTAACTATAATGTCTACCAGTCAAAAAGCTGAATAAATTGTTCATCTAAAGCTGGTAGGCACCTAGAGTTCCATAGAAGAGGGAAAGAGATGAATTGTGAAAGAGAAATGATAGTAGTTAGTTAGGAAACTCGGATACAAACTCGACAAGAAGATGAGGTCTAGCTATTAAATAACGACACTGGTTACGTAAAGAGCTTTTATTATAACACTAATTCTACATTCGAATGCTCCCCTTCAATATACTCCTTCCTCCTCGCCACACACATTTCCATACGTTTTCTCCATTGATCTAAGCAGTGTTAGAAGTCTTATTTGGTGAGTGCCTTTAGGAACTCAGGCGCTTTTTACTTTACCGCTTCCATCGACTCCAATCGGGTCCCTTCCAAAGCAGATCTTTTTCTAATCTTTCAAGGAAATCTGAGCAAGAGCTTTTGATCAGGACTCAGATTATTTGGCATCAACTTCTCACAGACTTTTGTCATGTGTAATTCCTCGTGTAAAATTTTTCTAATCGTTTCTCTATCGGCGTTTACAGCTTCGGCAATCATCCGGATGCTCATTCGACGATCTGAACGCACAATTTGGTCACTGTTTCTGGAGTTGTCACAGGGCGACCTGGGCACTGGTCATCTTCAATGCTCTCTCGACCCTTACTACTGTATATGAGTGTTGCTAAGTTTTGAGACATGGCAACACTGATGTGAATAAGTCAAATCTTACATTGTCAGATTTTCAATGGTGAACTTGTGGTCATACGATTGCTATTTGAGTACAAGTAAGTACAAATACTTGATCAAAAAATGAAATTATATCAAACATTTCCTTGAGATGATTTCTCAAGCCAACAGTGTGTCGAATTCATTTTGGAACTCAACTCAAAATATCTATCCATAAAGTTCACCTATGAAATGGAAAATAATGGACAGTTACTATTTTTAGATACTTTAGTAATCAGGAATAGTAATAGGTTAGAATTTGATGTATTTAGCTACGAGTATGTACATCCCGGCTGATTTTTTTCAATATATCCTACCATAAGATGGCCAGTCTCCATTTCCTGGTACATCGGTTAATTCACTTTCCACTTACCATCGAGAGATACAATAGAGAAAAGTCCTTCATTGAGGATGTAGCTGTAATCATCGGTTATGATAAAATAATTGTAAAAAAGTAAAAGTAAAAAACAAAAAAAATGTATCTGATAACTTTCAATCCTCTTTGTACAAAAGGGTTGGAAGGAATATTTAGCAGAGTGGGTTTCAAAATAGTTCATAAATCCAACAAGCTGTGGTGATTGTGACGGAAAGTATATTGGGCAGACTAAGAGATCCGTTATTGTCCGGTTTAAAGAGCACAGCTCAAATGAAATATGATGATGAAATATTCCCGCCAAGGAGTTTTTTCCCGCTGGAATTGATTTTTGCGGGAGAAGGTTTATTGGAGGGAAAACTTAGTATAAAACAGGTAAGTCAAGTTATTACATTTTATTCAGTCTCTGAAGACGATAACTTGGTTATCGAAACGTGCGTCAGACAGTGTAATTGTGAGTGTTGGTTTAGTGGTGGTGTAAACAGTGTATTAAGCATTCAACATTCAGTGTTATCTGCTGACAGATTATTATCAAAAATTGAGAGAAAATGAAATTATTGGTTTGGATAACAGCCGAATGGATATAAAAGAATCAGCAAATAGTACTTGCCTATTGATGCTGCCAAAAAAATTGAAATTGCAACAGAAAACTTAGATATTACCCATTGTCATTTTGACAAGATGTTAGATGGGATATACGTTTTATATGACATAAATTATTACCACTAAAGAGTGGTAAATTGACTGGCAATTTTTACGTACGTCTTTCAAAACAGTGTCGAAATACATTGTTTATGGAGAAGAAAACAAGATTCACATCTCCCAGATATTAATTCAGAAATTTCTACCTTGAATTGGATGGAATCTCATAAAAGATGAAAAAATAAGGAGATTTGAGGTTGTCACGAAAAGAACGAGTTAGATTATGTTGTGTACGTACTTTTGATTTACTGATTTACATTTGATTCGGATGCAGAACTATCAATTCATTAATTAGAAGCTATCACTACTTCAACAAATTTCTTGTGCGGATATTAGTGTCACTATATGAAATGGATACATGCACACCTTGAAATAATTTAGGAACAATAGTTCTAGGATTGAAATTTCTGAAATTGTTTGTTCTCACGACAGCGAATGTTTCATTGTGAGATTCCCTCCAAACTTCTATTCTATATCAGTCTCTATTGAATATATATTCAATATAACAATACCTATACTCAACTTCACGTAAAACTGCCTCGTCGTATACAAGTTTCGAAGATGCTCTAATCGCTAATGTTAGCAATGAAAGGAATAAAACTAAACAGAATTCGGTCAATTATAACAGCTTCGATAATCCTCCTTCTAATGAACAGCTGAATACTTAATGGATAATTATACGAGGGTTGTACCGAAAATAAAGTTCAAAAGAAGCTACAATCTCGATGGAAGTTTGCTAGACTACATCCGATAACAGTGCCATGCTCCAACTATCGTTCCCTTATTGCAAGACTTATGCTAGGGGTCGTAGGAAAGTTCATGACGACGAAAGGAGTGAAAGATCAAGATTGTCCAGAAGAACTTGCATTTCTGAAGCTTCCTGTGGCACAATTAGAAAAACTTTAGTTTAATTTATCTCAAGGTAAGTGTTTATTGGGCCCCCAAAATGCTGACTGATGGACACAAGGAGCCACTTCTTGTGTGAGTGAGTAGTTAACAAGGAAAGTTGTTAGACTTTATTATTAAATGAGATAAAACGTGGGTATTTCATTACATCCTCAAAACAAAACAAAAATATCTTCAGTAACGTCACCACCATCGAAATTCAGACAATTCAGCATCGCCGGAGAAGACGACTGATGGACGACTGATGTCTTTTTCACGACAACACAGGACCCCACGTTACTCGTCAAACACAGAAGCTTCTGAGAACATTTGGGTGGACTGTTGCACCATCCCCAATACATCCCGGACTCAGCCCCCAACGATTATCACCTCCTTCCTAAGCTAAAGGAACTTTAAGGTGGCTAAAGCTTCAAGAGCAACGGTATCAGAGGTCACAAACTACTTGAAAGTTTTGGCGGGAGACTTCTTCAGCTTAATAATACAAAATTCGAAGCAACGTGCCCAGAAGGGTGCCGAAAAAAATGTAGACTGAGTTGAAAAATAGTCAACTGTGTAAGATTTTTGATGATGAATAAATTAATAACAATAAACAATGTTCTTTATTTCTTTGCTGCATCTATGTCATTGTCTCATAACGTCATGTATTTGCACAAGTTTAAACGTATTTCGTCTGCTACTATAGTCGCTTTTGGAAATTCGTATTTCTAGTGTTTGTCGTGAACTAGAAGCTACGGATTGTTAAAATTGATAGCTACGAAACTGGAGCCAAAAATTCAGAGTAAGTTTCAAATGGATCATCTTTAAACTTATTTAACAAGAGGAAACTGCAAAGATAAAAAGTTCAAAAATAGTCAAATGCCATATACTTTCTGGCTTTTTCCAAAAGTAAAATAATGTGCCGAAAGAAAAATATTCTATCATCAGTAGTAACAAGGAAAGGGCCAGGACAGTACAAATGAAAGCCATTTCAAAAATGTTTCCCTCCATGGGAAATTGAGCTGCTAGCCCAAGGTACTTTTAGTTTCAAGTTAAATTTTTAATTTATATTTAATAGTATAAATCATCGTTTGTTTCATCACATATCGTACAATAACTAAATATAAATAAGTACACAACAAAATTTGAAAAAATAATTAGTTTTGAAGAACTGAGATATAATTGAGCATTCAAGAAAGTAAAGAGCATTCCACAATACTTTCCATGTTTTTCGTATGAGGCACATATAAGACAAACTAGGCGTTCAATTGAAATCAGAGACTAAGAACATCGTAATAAGAAAGAGTAGATATAAGCTAGATCCAATATTTTATTGTTTATAAATATATTCATTGAATAGGTAATGTGTTATTTTGAATCTTTCTTTCAATCTGACTCGGCCCTGACTTTCATTCTTCTAGTCGAGATTTGTAACAACGTAACACATTTTATGATTTCTCTTTGCCATTTCCTGTTTTACGGCTTTATTTATGTTAATGCACACTTTCTGAAACGCCACATCTCAAATATGTTCGTTTGTAAACTCGTATCAGTTTTATTTGAAAAAACCAGCAGATTCTTGATCATTTTCAATGTTGAAATAGATATAAAGATAATAAACACCAATATGAAGAGCCTCTATCTATCTATTAATGAATGGATAACAAAATACCTCTCCAATTTCCAATATATTTCCTTTTTAAAACATTTATTCAATATGTAATCCACTGATTTGATTTGATTTTTTTCATCGCTTCCTGTAACTCTAGAATAATTTGTAGGATTCAGATAATTTTAACGATAAACGCTTGACATTAATTGAATATAATTTAATAAAACTTTTTTGCATGTATTTGCCTCGTAAATAAATTATTCTAGCCTACACAATGTTTGTAACACAGTTAAAACAATAATTTGCATAATGCTAATATCTTCTAAATAATAGAAAAAACATTCATTAGGCCCTAATACGTATCAGTCGGTATACAATTTAGTCATACGCGCCGCAATTCGTAAAATTCCTTCTGATAAAAGCCGCTTGACATAATGCAATACAAAGTGCAAGAAATTGCATGTGAGTATATTGCCATTGTATCATAGCTGTCACTAACTAAAATTCTATAAGTAAAAGTAAACGAATTCCTAACCTCAAATTTTATCTAATATTTAGTGCCTAGTTTAACAATGGAAACAACAAATCTAAATTTTACAAAAGTAAGCTGATCTGTTGTTAAGCCTACCTAGAATTGCAACTTGCACAAAATCGATAATGTCAAGATATTGCATATTGCATTGCATTGCGTGTTGTATTGCATCATGTCAAGTGGCCTTAAATTTTGTTATATTTGTAGAGAATTAATGACAAAGTTGTAGCACATACCGTTTTCTTGAAATGTGAAAATATGATTCCGGGGTTGTTATTGAAGATTAACAGCTGGCATCCCGGGTGTGCTATATCAGCTATAGCGTGTCATTGGTTCAGTGTGATTGAATATTGGTGCAGTAGTAGTCTAATTAGTAAGCTCCGATTTAATTGAACCTCCTCAATGTTCTTCAAATTTGGACTCCAGTGATTACCGGCTCTTACAAAAACTTGAAGAACATACACTTAAATATATAGAACCTTTTCTTTCGGATAACGGAAATGTAAAATGTATTAACCTTTAGAGACTAGTTGCTTGAAAATGCCACTGTATGAGAAAGTTTGAAGATGCCACGTTGTTAATTATTTGTTTAACAGCCATCAATAATGAACGTTTTCAGTGAATTTGTAAACATAGAAAATTTGGTCATCATTAAGTGATGCAATACTTTATTTGAAGGGCATTAGCCCAACGAACATAAAAACTGGACTGGACTGTACTCTGGATGAGACTACTTCTTCGTTATCAACTGTAAAATATTGGGTTGTAGAGTTTAAACGAGGCCGTACGATAAGCGAAGACCAAAATCGCAGTGATCGACAAAATGAGGTGATGACTCAGAAATGCTGAAGAAAATCGATAAACAATACTGAATAATCGTCGACTTCAAGTGCGCGAGCTAGCAGACATGGTAAGCATTTCAAAAAGTGCAGTACATCGCATATTAACTGAAAATTTGTACATGAAAAAGCTGTGCGCGAGAAGGATGCTGCGTGAGCTCACAATGGAACAAAAACAACGTCGATGTTTCCATTGAGTGTTTGCCAATACTTCATAGAAATAAAGCCGAATTTTTGCGGGCTGTTTCATTACCATAGATGAAACGTGGTTCTATCACTTTACAACCGAAACAAATGAACAATCAAAACAATGGACTGAACAGGGAGAGCCGGGTCCAAAGAACGCAAAGACCGTTCTATCTGCAGGTAAGGTCATGGCATTGGTTTTTTATGATGCGCGTGGGATAATTTTCATTGACTATCTTGAAAAACTGTCAACGGCAAGTAATCACATTTGAGCTATGAAATCAAGCAAAATAGGCATCATTTGGCTAAGAAGAAAGTGTTGTCTCATCAGGCAATACACCAGCTCACATATCTGTTATTGCAGTAGCCAAAATTAATGAATTAAAACTTGAATTGCTACTCATGCACTCTATTTGCCAGATTTCGTACCCTCGGATTATTTTCTATCCACAGACTCGAAAAAATGGTTCGGTGGGCACATATTTTTCAACAATGAAGAGGTGATGTAGATAGTTAATGGCACTTTTGAGGAGCTTAACGGTTTTATTATAAAATAGGTATCGAACTTTTGTTTTTCAAAATTTTTGTATTTTTTTGTTGGGTCAGGTACTTCTCGTATATTGAAATACACTAAATATGAATAATGATAAAAATTGTTCCGGCTCTTAAAACATCCATGTCACAATATAAAATTGTATCTGCAGTGAAAAATTTAATTGTTTGGATTGAATGAATATGTTGAATTCCAATAATTCTGTTGAAATATAACACCGTCTGAATCATTCCACTGTAAATTATTGAAACAGAATTTTATGAATTCAGATAGGCGATAGTCGTAGCTGGGATTTAAATGCTATAATTTGATAATACAGAGGAGTCGATTGAATAGGTTCATATTTTTTTACATTATACTTATAAATCTCTTTGATAAGTTTCTATTTCCGCCCCGATGAATCTTCCTATAAATAATACTGCTATTATTGCGCATAACACAATAGATAAAAAAATACGAATGCAAATAATTGATTTAAAAATACTGTTATGAATTCATATAAACGAGTTGTGATAGAAAATATACAACTCGTCTTGGGGCTTAAAAAATTATATTCGTAATTCTAAGCGATTTTCCTTCGGACGATAACCAAAAATGCTTTCAATCGTTGTAGCAACGTTGGAATCAATCTGTAAAGTTTAATGGATATTATTGGTGAACTAAGACCGATAATAAAATTAATTCAATTGATTGTTTCCATTGCTAATTGATAACTCGGAGCTTAATTGCCTTACATGTAATTCTAACAAACCTCTTTTGTAGCTAGATTCACACCATTAATAAAAATTTTGCAGAAAACCAATTAAATAATATTGGGGTAAATGTGAGGCCATAGGGAGGATGCATCAAAGTTCTATACGGTCTAGTATTGTAGTTATGCAACAATAAACACTTTATTGAATTGATCAATTCTGGTGGTTTTTTGTTTATTTGTGATCACTTACAACTCAATATTTTTTTTCACCCAATCTGAGAAAAGGCTCCAGTGGGTAGCTTAGAAGGAAATTAAACTGATACGGATATTAGAAAGAGTCCGAAAAGATTGATAAGAAAAAAACTATTGAATAGTAGGTAACAAAAACAGGAAATATAATAAATAGACGAGTTGAGAGAGAAAGTTACTCATGAGCTCCGCGTGGAAATATGAGCGGATAAACTTTAATATTTTTAATATTTAATGATACGCTTTTCATGTAGATATTGATAATTAATAAAATATATCTACTAGGAATGTTTATCGAGAAAATGTACTTACCACCATCTCTCCCAAATTTTCTCTTTTTCTTTGATGTTCCTGATGAATTCTGCTTCTGATTGGATGTCTTTTCACATTTGTCTTTATCTTTGTCTTTATTTTTCCACCGAATCAACATTTTTCCTCAAAACTTTCACTAAACGTCTCAAATCGTACAAAAGTACATTCACGTAAACTCTTTACAGAAGATTTTTGAACAGCACTGCTGTGCTGTTTTCGTTGTTTGAAGTGCTTCGAGTTGATGAATCTGGAATGAAAATGAAAATTATGAGAATAGACAAAAGAAATTTGTATGCGTGAACTAGTCTCGTATTATTCCAACTACAGTTTATCGCCAGTTGTATTGATTCTTGCAGAAAAGTGACTGATAGTTTCTATTACGAATAGTTGTTAGAAAATCAGGGTACATCCTTGGAAATAATAAGAAGTGTCCTCAAAAAATAGATTATCAACTAATTATCATATTATTATTATATTATAATTGATCATAATTTCATTCCCAGACGATGGTGATATATTAGAATTAGTACACTTTGGTGTTTAATTGTGTCACAATCCAACTACGAACACTTTCACGGGCTAAGTCGCGTTAAAATTTTGAAAATTCTTGTCGTTTCGGCTCCTACTTTGAAGTCATTTTCAAGATAAGGGTGGGGATGGGGTGGTTAATCGTTCATTGGTAAAAAGTGATCCTATTCCGAGTTCTCAATCTGCCAAGTTTCCGCAACGAATCATCCATTTTTCGTTAATTTCAAGGTTGACGAGTTAGCTCAAGACCAGCAGTGATTGTGTTAGTGTCGACGTTGTTCTCGATGGCAAGCATATTATTTTCATCTCTATTTCAATCATTCCATTTTTTTGTTGCAAATTTTCATGCCCTTAGTGAATTTCCAAGGAGTAGACATATTTAGTCCTTGGAATTAACCAAAAAAAGGGGCGATTCGTTGCTTGGAGTAGGCAGATGGAGACCATGGAATAGGATCACTTCTTACCAACGACCATTCTATCCTCAGCCTTCTCTTGTAATGGCGGTTCAACACGTGAACCTTATTCTTTTGTGCATAATCCTGACCGCGGAAACCTATCCGAACACTTGATCAAGCGATTTGCCAAACGATTTTTTTTTCTAAACCTTAGAATTACAAGTGTATTAAAAATGAACTGGCTTCAATTAACCTTTTGAAAGTATTTCCACAGCTATTACTTATTACAACGTTGAATGCTTGACTGGAAGCATCTCTGGAAGGCTTCTGCGAAATGTCGTGGTTTTTTCAATGTTAGAAATGCTGTTAAAACTTTTCTAGTACATTTTTAATTTTCAAAATTGTGCTAAATCTAGTGCATAATATGGATGTGAACAGACACACAGCTATTTGTGACGCGGCGCGTTCTTATAATGACAAAAAAGCGTTGTCCCATTTTAAGTTTCTTTTTTTCTCACGTATCCAATCGGCTCTTTGAAAAAATAAGTCCGTCCCTTATGCACGATTCAAAAGATTTCGTGAGCTTCTTTTGCATTGTCAATCAACTTTATATCAGAGTTGCTCAAGATTTGAGTTTTATGTCGGAAATTGCAAACATGATCTCACGAAAGCGTATATTATTAGTTTCATGGGACATAAGAGCTAAAATATGTATGTAACGTAGTTAATATCAGTTATAAACATTCCTGTATTATATTTTCTAGCAACATGTGAATAAATGGCAAATCATTTCGGAGTTCAAAGTCTGGATTCAACGAATCTTCAAATAGCGCCACATCTTTGTTGGAATATCACACAAAAAAACTTCTGAAAAGATTAGGCGATTTATTCGTAGCCACGGCGGTCATATGCCGAATATTTTGTCCTATACATAAAACTGGGACATGTCTACTTCACAATGAAACTTTGCACCATTAAATTTAAAGTTTAAAATGATAATATTAGTGTTAATAATATCACAGACGCTGTCCAGCTTATCATAGCCCGAGGGTCATATTGTCTCCCATAACAACTCCGGAGGCCAAGAAGGTTGATAAATGAAAAGTCAGTTTATGAAAATTTAGAAAAATTTATTTGTACTAAAAAGAAAACTTTGAAATATTAATATGTATGTATGTACTTAACAATTTGAAGTCCAAAATCTCTCAATTTTGGATATTTCTCTATATCTAAAAATTTGAATATTCCTATTCCAGTTACTCCACGACATGTAAAAAATGGGTGATCCTGAGTTTATATAAATATCAATTAGATCACAAAACAAATCAATAGACGGTTTAAGATCATCAAATTGAGAAAATCTTTCATTGAAATCTGTGATTAGCATATCCAATTTCGGTAAAAATATTTTAAAATTCATTCTTTCATTTCTTCATAGATTCAAATTGAAATAAATTTTCAATTTGTTTCCAAATCCAGTAACAGATTTATAAAGGCAACACACATTTTGAACTTGTCCTTGCAATGATTTATTCAAAATATTCAAATAATTTGTAATGTCTGTTAGGAAAGCAAGTGAATTAATAAAATTTTTATCAACTAAATTTACTGTCAAATTTTCATCAACGGCAATTTCTGTGAGAAAAAGATGAACTTCTTTTCGTAGTTTAAAGAATGTCCTCAAGCACTGTCCAACGTTACTATATAAAAGCAGATCCCAATTTATCTAAAAATATTTTAAATTTTTGATATGTAAGAGAATGATTTCCGCCGCGAATTAAATTAGTAATTTAGGAAACCCAACCTAATATTGACCATTACGTCTTTTACTTCGAGGGATAAACCATATAATGCCTTCTGATGGATAATACAGTGTCATAGTCACAGTCATAGCTCTAGCACCGTCGGTTATATTAGCAGTACACTTGTCAAATCCGCCATACTGCTCTACTGATGATTGTAATTTTATAAGTTCCTCTGAATAATTATAGTATTCATTTACAGTTCTTTAAAGATAAGCATTTGACTTATATCAGAAATATCTGTCCTTTCATCCAATGCTACAGAAAAATAGCAGCAGCTATTGATCATGTTTTCTAATTTATAAATGACATGCACGCTAATCTCGTTTACACGTCGACTTATAGTCTGGTGAGAAAGTGATACTGTTTGAAATTTTCTTACCATGTCGTTGTCATTGAATCCTTTTCAACATTTTTCAATTAATTCTTCATCCAAAAATGGCTTCTTTGCCTTTACTATTTTTAAATTAACTTCAAACGATGCAGCTACAGATGCCTCTGCAAATTTTGCTTCTTGATTAAAATAATTCGTTCAATAAACCAGCTGCTTCCTCATTTTTTTCACTAGTGGTATTTTCATGTCTCGCGTGGACGAATGATACTTTTTTTAATTCAAGGAAAGATAAAGGCGCTTCAAGTGATATTCTTTACACACAGCTATTTGCAAAACATTCCATACACTGTGGTTTACCATTCTTACCATTCTTTTATTAGTAGTACTCATTTTCAATATTTATTTTAAGTAATAAATAAATATGAAATTGAGTAAATAATATTAGAACACAGTCACCTCTCAACAAATTCTGGAGACAAGACTGCACTCGCATGATTGCATGAATAATGGATAACTTGGTATTACCGTACCGCAAGTCTAAGATCTGCAGGAGAAGCAATCAGTCAATCAAAGGTCCGCGTCAATGGGAAAATGCGCTTGAAGTTACTAAAGCTCTCAGACAAGCATACGTAGCATAATATGAATTACGCTTTATTTTGATGGTAAGCTTGAATTTACGCTCTACCAATGTCGTAATGCGAAACCGTAATTTGGGCCTTACTAAAATAAATTTGGCGGGCCGTATACGACCCGCGGGCCGTATACGACCCGCGGGCCGCCAGTTTGGCAGCTCTGTCACAGATAATGGATTCTCGTAGCGTTAACAAAGAAAACTCCTCTGTTGCATCGTTCTCCCACCACCTGACAAACAAAGCATTCCAAGAGCGAATCGGTCGTTGCACGCCATTGGCGACAGGATCGTGTTCTTTTGGCCTGCGTGAGAATTACGTCGTGTTTTCCTGTTGTATTTATTGTGTGAGTAAGTTACTAAACATTTTCAATGTCGGTTAAGTTTATTTTGGGCGAATAAACTATTGGTTACGTGAGTCCTTTGTTTGTTTTCCGTTTCTTTCACTATTGATGCGTGGATCAAAACTGGATCATGCCGTGAACGGCAAACATCGGCTACAAATGTTGATGTTCTTATCACGTCCACTACTAACATTCCCTGTAGTGAATCTAAAAATGACAGGGATAGTAAAGTTACTTAATTTGATTTAACTTCTTATAGTTGGCCAAATAGTAGCGGAAGAGCAAAGATCCCTAAGAAGGCAAAACCGAGCCTTAAGTACAACGCTAATTATTTGAAATATGAAAGTTTGAAACCTTCAAAACTGGAAAGGCATTTGTCAACAAAACATACGGAATATGCAATATTTTTCCCAGTACAAAGAAAAAGAATTCTTAAAGTTAAAATCAGTAATGAAAACATCAATTTCTGGTGAGCAAAATAGACAAGCTACAATTGCATCATATCGACTATCGTTATTGATAGCTAAAAATGGAGGAGCTCTAGGGAACAATATTATTTTACCAACAGCCCAAATAATATCTGAAGTCTTACTTACTGAGAAGGAAACAAAAAAATCGTTCAAATTACTCTTTCTGATAAAACTGTAAAAAGAAGAATAGATGAAATGTCAGATGCAGTAAGATAGTCAGTGATTACAGTTTTGAAACAAAATGAGTACATTTCACTTTAACTTGATGAAAGTACCGATGTTGGCCAGGCCAATCTATTAGCCTTTGTTAGGTTTGAATCTAATGAAAGCCTGGAATAAGAACTGCACTTTTGCAAGTCTTTATCGTCAAAAACAACAGCAGACGAGATTTTTAAATGTCTCGATGATTCTATTACAGATAATGAAAATAGACAAAATGTGTTGGAATGACGACTGGTGGTGCGCGTGCTATGTCTGGGGTCTACTTAGGTTTGATTGCCAGGGTGAGGGCAGTCATTCCTTCTGTTAAGTAGGCGCACTGTAGTCTGCACCGAAAGGTTTGAATGGAAACCTGAAAGAAACGCTTGATAATGCAGTGAAGATTGTAAATTTCATTAATTCACGGCCTAAGCCATCCTGATTTTTTGCCATTCTGTGCGACAAAATGAAAAGTGAGCACAAATTAAATCTGTTTCTTTGTGAAGTAGGGTGGTTCTCAAAAGGTTGAAATGCTGTCAAAATTGTTTGAGCTTCGTGATTGCTTTTGTTGGAAAATGATGGGGCAAAATCGGCAGCCAAATTTTTGTATAGGTTACATGATCAAAACTGGCTAATACAGCTTGGATATTTAAGTGACGTTTTCATTGCCCTCAACATTCTCAATTTGACACTTCAATGAAAGAAAGTTCCATGTGCAAGATAAGTAAACATTAAAAAACCTAAAAGATGGGCCAACAAAGTGGAAAAAAGTTCTTTTGATGTTTTTCCACTTTTCAATGACTTTTTAGAAGCATGTGGACTCAAGGTTAGCAATTAAGGAATATCTTCGAGCATTGAGTACCAGTCTCAGGTAAACATTTTTATGAATAATGCCATTTTTAGCAACTGATTTTTACATATCCTGAATATCCCAAAAAATGTTATTTATTTACTTAACAATGATTCTTATTCTAGGAAATATTTTCCAAAAATAAAAGATGAGCTTCTCTGAATAAGAAATCCGTTTGATAATGATTTCCTGAGCAAAGTGCAACTCTTAGTATCTGAAGAAGATTTCCTTAGAGAATAATCTTGTGATTTTGCTCTGAAACAACATTTAAGAAATTGAATTTAATTTTATTTTGGATATAAATCAGGGGGTATCCAGTTCCTTCGAAAATAGCCCTTAAAGAGCTTATTAGGTGTCCAACTATATATTTGTGTCTGAGGGCATTCTCTACATTGATATATTTAAAAAATAAATATAGAATTAGGCTTTGCTACACAATTCACATGAATTCCAAAAGTCTGTTTTTATTATTTATTTGTTTAATTTTGAGATTCTGAGTTAAAAGTGTTTTTTCGGACTTCATCACTTCATCATACAGTTGTACCTTTTCCTCAAAAGAGGAATTCCACGATAATATTTTAAAATAGTAATAATGTAATTATTACTTGATACGTGGGTCGCGATAAAAATTTGGGTACCACTGATCTAGAAGAATGTGACCATTATTATCGTATTAAACTGAAAAGTTACTTTAATGATCATAAATTTTTTATCGACACTATACCTATTAAATTGTTGACTGCATAATATTCTCTGCAGTAAACAAATTACATTCAGACGTAAGTTTTCTTGAAGACGCTAGAAAAGAAAAATAATCAAACTTATAGTGGCCCGTTTGGCAACTAAAGTTATTCAATGTGCCAAGTTGAAATGGTTTATATAACAATGTTTTCGAAATATATTGGGAACTACTTCGAGTTTGGAATAATATTGATTGATTACACTTATTCCGGTTTTTTCCAGGTAACTTGAGTAATATTACATCTAAAACTGCTTCTACAAATTCTCGAGTACGTGTATTTTTATATATTTAGAGGTGTGTGATGATGTTGTTTTTAATTGTGCAAAAGATCAATTGAATTTCAAAAAGCATCTAGTAGTTGCATCACTTTTCTTATCAGAATTTTACGACAAAAACTCGCTTGCTATTATCACACCCTTGTTAAAGAACGATTATGAACTGAACTATTAAGCTTGCTTGACATGATGCAAGACAACGTGCGATGCAATGATATACGCAATATTTCTTGACCAAAAACATGCGCAGATGAAGTTCAGCTGATTGTCTCATGCAAGATCTCGTACTTACAATAATATCGGTTTGGTGCCATTTCTATTACGTTTCTAGGAAAAAATGAGTTTCTAATCTGCTGATATTACGTCTTTCGCTAACAATTTCTCAGGTATCTTATGATTGATTCTCCTCCATTTCCTTCAAAATTTTTCAAATGTTTCCTCATCCGCTCTTAAATAATTATTGTATGTTTTCTCGTCTAATTCTATAGCTAAACTCATATTTCCCATTGCTCTATCTAGCAAGAGCCTGGCCCATCAGCGCCTTGGTACACTTTTCAGCCCATCAGATTCCAAAAGCGAGGCAGTAGCAGATATAATTATTGCCCATAATGTACTATTTATTCTTTTTCACTTTACCTAACTTTTTATTTTTAAACCACAAAATATTAGGTAGAATTTCAGTTATTGTCTATTTTTACTTATGTAATTTTTATTAGTGGCAACCATGAAGAGACTTGCGTAATATCAAGCGAAAAGCAATTTTCGTGTATGCAATATTTTGATGTTGCAAGAAATGGCATACAATTTTTTGCAACCATTAAACAGATACACTAAAAGAGAATAAAAAGTTATTAGAAATTGTAGTAACCAAATTCAAAGAAAACAGCAAACTCTTTTACATGGTATCAATTAAAAATGTATTTCATCCCAAATAGACAACTATAATGATAAAATGATTGCAAAATGTGTGAGCTAAAAACTTGATTCGTAAGGAATAGATTGCTACATCGCAATAAAGATTTTACCCTTAGTTCTGAACCGTATATCAGCTTAGTAAGCAAGTCTCAGCAATGTTATATTAAATTTGTTCAAGTCGTACAGGATATTTTTGAAAATTGGATCATCACGAACGATTTTCAAAAACTTTAAAAATAAAGTAGTCAAAACATCGGTAAATATGTAAAGTATTACTAGGTGAATCATATTTTTATAGTGTGGCAACCGTTCCAGCAATTTTAGCATGGAAGTAGATAAAATCGATAAAAATTTGACAACAACGAACCGCCACTGAACATGTATTTTTCAATAATAGAGTATTTTGGTAAACTATCTTTGTTACAAATGAAATGAGGACGTTACAACAGAAATCATCAAAGTATCTAATAACTATTAAAACGGAATGTTTCAATGGATACCAATTACAAGTTATTTCCGAAGCGAGTTAGGACATTAATTCGAAGTAATTGAGAAGTATTCGAATCACATAAAGTTTGTCAAAGCACATTAAAGAAACCTAGAAGATCCAAAGGAAACCGGTCTGATCCATATTGAGGGTTTATTGAAATGACTACTCAAACAAACGGAACTCCCATATAGGTGTTGAGTATTTCATTAAAACATAGATAACAGATAGATCATACAAATGACAGTAAATCCTCTCGAACCAATAAAATCATGACCAAGTGCTCTCCTTATTACAGAAACTGTTTTATTTCTTATTAAATTAGATCAAGCGCTTCTGATTTTCTAGATTCTAAGAGGTTTTTGGTTGCTGAATAAGCCTAAACACAATTACGGGCACGAGTTTTTAAAATTTTGGAACTTGTAACTCAAAAAAATTTTTTTTTGTAACACGAATAACTCGAAAACTGATAGGAATTCTAAAAAAACTACCAAATCAAAAATGTAGAGTATAAAATGTTCTACAAAAAAGGTCCCTAGTCATTTTTTCATTGGAGGCAATATTTCCGCGTAAATCTCCCTCAACGCCAATTTACGTTCCAGACGCACATGAAAACTATTCTAACTCTTGGAAAACAACTTCGTTTTCAAAAAATCAAAATGCATCATGATGATTACGATCTCTATTTTCTACTCGGGTAAGTTAGCATAAGTTTTGACTCGAGAAATTTCCTAAAAACCTGCGAGAAGAAGAAGTACATTGGCCTCATAAGCATTTGATGTTTTAATGGATACATTTCATCGCTCGCCATATAAACAAGCCAATTTGTCGATTTGTCGTTCGTGCTATGAACTACTTCTTGATTTCAAATGAACTAACTTTTAAAAACCGCGATCATGAACACTATCATCGTTCTCGATTGGTTATTATTTCAATATTCACTTCTTAATAGTTTCTCTTTAACATAAATGTAGTACTAATTTTGTGCTATATAACTTTGCCTCTGACACTTTTTTTCGAACTCTACGTAGTTTGCGAGTTATTCGCGATTGAAAATTTTTTTGAGCCATTTTGAGGTTAGGAAAAAATTTAAACCTTTTTTCTACAGAATGTTGTGCTTCATAATTTTTGTCCTCATAGTTTTCGAGTTATCCGCAAATCAAAATGTTTTTGAGTACATGAACTCATTTTACAGTGAAAAGAGAGTGGGACAAGACAAAGTACCGGTGTAATATGGGATAAATGTATTCTTGACTATGTGAGTGCTGTAGCCTAGCGAAAAACGGCAGTAATTATAGAAGGGTATAGTAAATAAAGCTTCCAATTGATAGCGACAAGTTTAAATAAATAATTCACACATGTACACATATTTTTGTGTTAAATATTTACCATTGAAGACTTTCAACCGCTCATTTTCATATGATCTCAAATCTCAACATCCTATCCCAACCTAAAACGAACCATTTAATATCAAAAAATATGAGTGAGACAAGATGGAAATATAACATTGAGGGTATATTTCATCTTACCCCATTGTTTCCTTGATATAGTATTTTCCTTTTTCGGGTCAGGACCACCTATAAGAGATATTTCGGTCGTACTGTAACGAAGTTACAATTTTTCTAGAATATAAAAGCAAAGGCGACCCCACCTTTCACACCACATCGTCGAAGTAAAAAGCCAACCAAGGAATACCATTGTAAGTAAAATTATTTTGGAATCCGTGCAGGTCCAGGCAGTTCTCGAAGAACCAGCAGCCTTGCCACCACGCAATCTACAGCGAAGACAAGACCCAAGATCCGAAATTCCGTAAAAGAGTTTCTGCGCCAGTCCGTCCAAGCTTAACTGGGAGAAACCCATGTAAGCCGATGTCTCGCTGAATTGTGAGAGGTAGGTCAGTGATATTGTCTGCAGCAACCGCCTAAGACCGCACCGGACCGCTCAGGTTTATATCCGAGATAAGTTTGTGTTTAGCATATTTATGGGATTGGTGTTCCCAACCTCTGAGCTTTAGGTTTTCTGTGTTAAGAAACCTGTCACTGATGTCGCTGAATATTCACATCTCAGTGGTGGTCGTGATAGCGCCTTCAGCCAAACGATTATACCGGGGGTAAGGAAACTGCTACAAGAGGCGCTGAGTTTTCACTCTCCACTAGGAGTGGTGAAATTGCCATTGATGGCGCAAAGTATTCACATCTCAATGATGGTCGTATTAGTGCCTTCAGCCAACCTAGTAGGAAAACAGTTTGAAACGTTGTTATCGGAATTGATAAACGCGCACGCGGTAATTTGCTAACGCCAGATTTGAGAACCGCAGCTCTTACCGTACAGCTTTGACCGACCGAGAGCTTAGTATTTGCACGTCACATGCTGCACGCTACACGCTTTCGCTTTGTCGCACCGCTTAGTAATCGTTTGTGTTTCAGTTTTCGCTTCTATTATCGTTGCTTTTTACCAGCTTTGTTTTTTTTTTCATATATTTTCATATATAGTTCATTTTTATTTTAGTTTGAAATAAAGGAAATTGTGTTTAACTGTTGTGTCGCTTTCTCATTCGACTTCGTTCCTCAGAAGCTTCGTAAGTAACACTAGCAGCAAATATCCAAGTTACCAATCAAGGAGGGCAGGTAAAATCTGTTCAACTGGCTTCAGCGTATTTGCCATTTTTGATAGATGGCGGTAGTTACGCCGTTTGCATTAATACTTGAGTTAAGACCACTTAAGCCTCTTATTTATAAGGGGGGAGGAGATTTTTATCACAACATATTCTTAAAATTTCAAAATCAAATGCAAGATATCTTGTCAAAGTAAAACAGGGAGTTCTATTATATTATACTGATCCCTGAAGTATTTTATTCTTTTCCTTGACGCTACCCGGAGCAATTGGAGCATACCACGATAAAAACCTGGCGCCCGAGGCAATTCCATACATGAGTGTTGGCGTCAAACCGTCACGTAGCGACGATAAAGTCTTTCAGTACAAAAAAAGAATAATCGAGGAAAATGGAATCCTTAATAGACGAAAAATGCTACAGATACTGTTATGAGGGGTGACTCTTTTTGAGTACCAAAACTTATAACGTTAAGACGATGCGTAAAACAGACTAGTGAATAAGGCGAAAAAACTGATTATATATTGAAAGTAGGTCCAAGTGATACAATGTATCCAGAAAATAGTAATCCAATTTTAGTGCAGAACATTTGCCCAATCATAATGGTTTTAACCGCAGATGAAGAAAATCTATTAATCAATTATATGGTGGAGGAAAGGTGTAAATACTTGCATATCTATGTACGGAAAAGTTGGGGGAAAAACTTATCTTTTCTACCGAAAAACAAGTAGCTGTTAAAGACATGTTAATTGGATTCAATGCTAGACAAAATTTTTGGTTTGTCGGAAAAATATCTCTAAAAATACTCACCTTTATGTAAGAGTATTTTTTATAGTGAAATTTCCTCACTTCTTATTTAAAATTACATGACAATGAGTATTTCACGATGCTGGAGTACCCTGTTTTACCCTACTCTACTCCCTTACTGTAAGATATGTAGAAACACAGCAAGAATTCTGACAAATTTCTCCTTATAGAATCCAAAGACTCAGACAATGAATCATGAAGCAATTTTTGCTGCGGGAAATGCAGTTAGCAGATCCTTCCAATATTGCCAATTTTGTGTAGATACAAACTGATAATATATGAAAATGAATGGACTCGTATATTTTGTTGTTGTATCAATAGATAATAAGCATATTGAAAACTGTTTAATGCCCGCGCGGGCCTTCATTTATACTTTATGCCCACACGTAGCATTGAGTATAAACAACTATTTATTAATTTCAAACTATTGAATGCAAAATAATTTGTTCTGGTTGCTTGTATTTTTAATTGAATAGATAATGAAAATTGGAATATATTCAGAGTGCATTGTACTGAAAAAATATGTTTATAAGTTATTTTGGGATAAAAGTGCACCCTCTACACTTTCAATGGACTATCTGTTGTTGATGTTGATTGTCTAGAATAGTTTAAAAACTTACGAACTAACAGAAATCAAAATATTAGCAAATTACCTCAATTCATAACCACACTGTATATGGTAATACGTGGCATTACATATTGAACAGATAAATAAATTAATAGTGGTGGTTTATCTGCTCGTCCCATGTGAGAGAGAAAATTAATATATATTCAAAAGTATTATTTGATTAACTAAATTTATGATTTATCTTCATTTTTGCAGAAAAAAGCTTTGAATTGTTTTACTTTTAATCAAAGTTTCTTGAAATATAATGCGATACAAAAGGTACATACAAAAACTTTTATAAAACATGCCAGATATAGATAGAAAAGCTTTTACTACAAAATATAGAAGCAACTGTAAAAAAGTTGTAAATTATTTTATTTAATAAATTTCCAAATCAGAATATTCATAAAATTGTATTTACATACAAAAAGTATTCGAAAATTTGTCATATTTATATGTTATACTTTTTCTTGAGGTTTTTTCTTGCCCTACATTATAAAGGAAAAGTCATAAAAGAGATCATGTATAAAGTAGATAAAAAAAATAATGAAAGGTCAGGCAAGCATGCAGGAATTTTTCCCTTAAGAGAAAAAAGGTACTTACAAAAAGACACGGGTCAGGTAGAAACTACAATTGGGATTATTTACAAGCACAACACTACTACAAAAAAGTATAAATTCTATCTAAACCGGAAAATTAAATTGTCATCAATTGATGTGTGAAAGTGGCGATCTTGCGATTCGCTACCGCCTACTGGATTCGGGAAACACAGCATCCCGACTCCTGAGAATATGACGTAACGCGTGCAAGAAGGATAATCGATAGTAGCGCTGTTGGCAGCTCACGGCAGCTGCGGGAACTATGTAGGGTGAACGCCCTTACATAAACCCTCTTGCGTATCACGCCCTTGTGCAGGTCTGGATATTCTATACACTAGATATGGAAAAATCTACAGGGAGTAATTTGTTTAATTAGATTTTTTAAAACTATCCTGGCAAATATTATTACGAGTAAATGTAGGAATCAACTATTTAATACAATAGGTAAGGAATAAGAGAAAAGCAATTGTGGAAATACATTGTCTGATAGTCAAGAACTTTTCACAATACATGATATTTCCGCTCAACGGGGCGAAGTCTAATGAAACGGCCAGATATGTAATGAGTTACTTTGTGAGGATACTTTGTGAGGATGCTACAAAATAAAGAATACACGAGGTATTATTCGATCGAATTATTATAAATTGGACGGCATTATACACCGTTATTTAGACAGATGCACTTAATTATAGTCGTATTTGGAACTTGCAAAAAAATCATTATTATTACTTGGTTAACTTGCTACGACTGAATATTAAATTATAAAACGTAAATAGACGAGTAAAATGTAACTGCCTGTAAGGGAGTATGGCTTAAACAGGGTACTAGACGTGAACAGAGCCCTTTTTGTACCCCATTCGTTTTTTGTCTGGAAAACGAAATTTTAAAGCAAAAACCATAGAAGAAAATAAATTTATGCAAATAAAACAAAAGAAAAAAAAAATATTTCAATTCCAAAGTATCTTTATAAATAATGATGGTAGTCAGAGTCGTCTGAACTAGAGTCATCATTTGATTGAATTATGAAGGGTTGTAAAGAGAGTGATACCACACCGATACCGAATTGTATACGGAGAGTAAACATTATTTTTCATTTCTTAATTTGGTATGAGTACCGTGCGTATTTATGAAATATTGATTGTTCCTTGCATTACTATTTTCTGCAATTAATATTGGAAGAACTATAAATACCCTTTGCTTATGAATTCCATAAGTAAAATAATCTCCAGACCTTGTATTTGGACATTTATTAACCTATTCTTTTTTGTAACAATTCTCACACTCCTAAGATAAATCGTGAGATTCTATGTTTCGTTACTGTATAAACATTTAATTTTGTTTTTCTTTCTTTGTCTCTACTCTTTTATTGTCCAAGCTGTTTTTTATTCTATAATATATATTTAGGGCGTTTTTAGTTCTCTTAGTAATCTCGGCGTTTTTATTTCCTGTATTTTCTATTTCTGTTCCAAGGTATTTAAATGTGTTCACCGTTGTAATAATCTGTCCTCCTATTTATATAATGTGTTTATTTCACCTGTTTTTTAACGGTGGGGTAAATTAATATACTTGATTTATTTAAACACTTACACTAGACTTAACTAACTTATTTAATTTATTTTCATTCAACGATTACTTCTCTGTGTCGTTTCATTCATTATGACTTTTAATTATAAACTAAATCCGCTAAGCAAACTGCTTCATATACCCAAATATGCCCAAAACAAATTTCTCAAAAATTCTAGAAAACAAACAAATGAATAGAAAGATTAATTCTCAAAAAAGCAATATAAACAAATCGCCGATGTGATAGAAACAAGCATCAAAGGTACCGCGAATTCACCAAATTTTAGAATACTATTATAGCCGGACAGGACCGGCTTCACGGCCTATGTCGTGTTGGTAACAATCTTTATTGTTTGTTGTTTGAGTGCCATAATCTATTCTACATATATTCTGTACTTTGTCAAATATCCTTCTCCATATCAATAACTCCAAATAATGCATCTATAGCATTACCTATAAGTTGCTTGATAGTAAATACATGATCTTGTACACTCCTACACTTGCGAAATCCGCTTTATGGATCATTCAGCGAGTTTTCTACTTTTTTCTTCAATTTTGGATCCAGTATTTTTTTATACACTTTCATAGATGTACACAGTGTAGTTTTTACATTGTTGGCTATCTCTTGACTTAGAAATTGGTAGTAAAAAAGTTACTTTCAAGTCTTTCGATAACTTTGTCTTATTTCGAAGTACATAAATTTAAGCCTCGATCCTATAAAGCTTTTAACATTCCAATTGGTATTCTGTCGCATCCAGCAGCCTTTACATTTTGCGGCCTTGGATTGCTTTTTCTACTTCATATTTGTCACCCTTGCATCGTTCTCATTATGGTGCTACCATTGATTTCGCTTCCATGTGTTTTTTTCTTTCTTATTTCTTTCTGTAGTTCAAGAAAAGAAACTATTCTTTTCGAAGTATTTCCATGATAATCCAATTATGGTTGAATCCATTGAAAAGGGGCTTTTCTCTAGACATCTAAAAACACCGTTATCACTTATGTACCCAATTATGGTTAAAAATGGAACTTGAAAGATGGTACAGTAAAGGTACTAACGTTTCCAATGCCATCGATGGTGGAAATGCCAAAAAATTAGCAGTTTTTTTGGAATATCTCGTTAACGGGGGGAAATATGATAAAAGAAAAATGATGGCGAGAATATTTTACAAAAAAAATGTTATCAGTCATTTTTTCGTAGAAGACTTATAATTAACGGAAAATGATGTTAAAATTTAAATGAGTCTCTCTTATAAACACAAAGTACTGTATAATGGACGCTCCGGGACTTGATGCAAAAAATTTAGGAGTGAGTAGACAACACTACTATCTAAAGTCCAGAGGCGGTTCATGCCCAATAGTTAGGTCGTAGCCAATCTAAAGACAGCAACAATGAATTTTTCAATCGATTTTATAACAAAAAGGTTCTCTTGGCTTAACTCGATCAAATTTATGGTTTAATGACCTAACCTAACAAAGAAAACATTTTGATTCCAGCGTGACATCATGCGCGTGGTTTTTCAAATTTGAGCCGATAATTCAACATACCAGTGTTGGTGTATCGTGGTTAAACTCGATAAAATTAATGGCTTAGAAGATAACTAAATTTTTAGATCTTTGTATATATTAAGGAGACCGTTAGCCAGAAAGAGATATTCTGAAGAAAATTATCATAAATTGTAATTATCTATTGAAAATACTTACAGGTATTAAGACACAATCAAACATTTTTCGGAAAACTAATGAATGAATTGATAAACATTTGTACTACATATTATCAAAGATCATATTACTGACACATGGAAAAACGAATATAAATTATGTTTTAGTTTCAGTTATTCATTGTTTGCAACATCAATTCTTTTTTCCAAAGAAAATAGAGCTGACACAACATTACTATATAAATTTAATAATTAGGTTAATAAAATTGGTTTTCCAAATAAAATATTACGGCCGATTGCAGTACCTACTCAATCCTTCTCCGAGTAAATGAATACCATACTAGCGAGTAATGAAATACATTCGAATATAACGATCCGTGGCTTTAAGGGGATTTCATTTTCAAATATCCCTTTGTGTGACTGTAAAAATTAAATTAGTGCAATGGTTTTTATACATTCTGCATTAGCTAATCACTTCATCAAGGAAAATCCGGGAAAAAACATGGGGATGACGTCATCTCATAAAGGTAGTGGTTAGATTAGATAATAATTCGTAAAAACGGTAAATTGAGATCAAAATTCGACCTAATTTGGAAATTTGTGAGATTGTTATATATGCATCAATATAAACAATTTCAATATGTTATTGTACCATGTAACTAAACATTAATATGTAGCTATATACAGGTTGAGTCTTGAAGAACTGTACATACTTCTACTATATGTAGAGGCGAATATAATGTGGCTTCTTCTTCTTTGTGGTAATGGGCTCAATCATTAGATTATAACTCAGGCTAAGTTAAGGTTCCTGCAATTTAATTTAACTGTCCAGAGTTCCGAATATTATCGCGTCTGACTCATAGTCATCACTCCTAATATCATGTGGCAACTAAAAAGTATCAACTCCTATTCTTTATTAGTTTAAGAAACCTTGTATCATATTTTTTTTAAATGCATAAAGTGATTTTTAAACTACATGAATAACCAATGAAAACGAAATATGCGACAAAGTTGTAGCATTTTTATACACTTTTCAGTGAACGATCAAATCTTATGAAACATAGAACAACCATAATGACGTATCACATAATATGGTCTTAATTTAAAGGAATTTTATGAATTTCGAGTATTTTAACTTTAATGATAATGTATCAAATTACAAAAACGACAAACACCAAATAGCAAACAAGTAAAAAAGTAATCGCACTGTCGGAAACTATAGCACATTTTTTACCGTTAGCAAACAGACAATATCAACAAAAATATTAATTTATAAAAATATTATTCATAAATAAAAGTTATTTTATTCGGTTGATACATTTCCCTGCTCTATATATATCTACAACATTGTTCATACTGAAAATTACAGCGTTAGGCCATCCCCTAGTATTGCAGGGGTAATTATATATGCTGCCCAGTTTGTCAATCACATTAACACTTTTATATAATGAATTGTACCAATTTTAGTACTTAACATTTATTATATTTACTAATTTTATATTTCCTGTAAAAAAAATTGTATCGACGCTGATGATTTCGCCAATGAAGATAGGTACAAGTCTCTCTATATCCATAGATAAACCACATCTTATTAATATTCAAAGTTATTTATAATTATGTCAAATTTCATTGGTTACTTGTCAAAAACAATTTTTGATTGTATGTTTGTTGGATAAAATTATTAATCACTTGACATATTGTCAATTTTGTAAAAAAAAATGGTAGTGTTTCTGTATTTCAGCATTAATAGAATTGAACTACTGTTCGAGATGGTATTAAGTTCGTTCTACCGGGATCTAATATTAAACCATTGAGTATCTAAATTTTTTTCTTAACTGAAATTATTGACAGGCAAATATAAAAACTATGAAATTACCGTTGAATGTGAAGTTAGCTAGAAGTTTACGCCCTCTTTGAAACATTTCAAGAATGAATTTGATTATTCAATGTTTTGAAAAACTTTTTATAACTGATCGCTTCATTTAGCAAGCTGTTGCTATTTCAGAAGTTTATATATCAAAAAAATAATCAAAAACAATAAAAAACTTTTATACGCGTACATCAATTGACTAAAAATAGAGGTAGCTCATTTAGAAAGTACTATTTTTTTGCTAATTAAAAGTATTTTTAGATGAATGAATATGGTACTGAAATCACTGTAAAAGAGGTAGATACAGTTTTATCCAATATAGAAAACAAATATTCTTCAATTAAAAATTTTCCCAGTAGCAATGATGAACTTGAAGAAAATTTGTCAGTTCTCTCAAAAGAATTTGATTCCATTGGTATTACTCCGATTGATTTTTCACAACCACTTCCAAAAATGTTTGAGGAACTTGTTTGTAATGCTAGAAGCTTAGTACAAATACACAGAAAAACTTTAGGTATGTACAATATTTAGAAAAAGTCAATTCATAATTTAAATTCTATTTACAAAATAATCTACAATTGTTTATATTACTTGTATCGATTAATTCTACTTCAGAAACAAATAGAAAAAATAATTGTGATGAAAGACAAGAGCCTTATTTAAAGTATCGACACATATACAAGGCTATACATTCTATTTAGCTGCTCAGATTGAGCTCTTTTGACCCAGTATTTTTGTCACAACTTACAGCTTAACACATGTTTTTGAAGCATCCATAGCTTTCCTTTGGTAAATGATCTGATGTATTTCTTATTGAGCTGATGACATCAGCTCACCTGTTCTCACTTTGATGTGGTGGGTCAAATGAATGACAAACTGAGACATTCATTCAGTTTATTGTATTCTACCCCAAAATGCACTTGTAAATACAAAAGTAAAATGAAAATAAACTCGCAAATCTTAACGACGATGTTAATCACTAGACACTAATACAAAAAAGGAAATATATTCTCACACTTTTCAATTATTTGTCAAATACCTGAACTGAGTTATCTCCGTAAAACAAAAGTTGGTGTTGCATCGGTAAAGGGGGAAGTAAATATCTGAATTCATCTGATTTGAGTAAAATTAAATGGGAAGTAGAATTGAATGAGGTACACTTGAATGAGTTCAAATTATCTGAGATTTAGAAAAAGAACGCAACTATCAACTATTGTTCTCCGTTTCTTTCTGTCGTGCATTTTTTAGTCCACAAACTTACACTTTGCATATCTTGTACAATCTTATCTTCCCGTCTATTTTTTGGTCTTCCTGACAATCTTCTCTCGTTCAATCTCCACTTTGTATTTTATAATAATAAATCGTCTTTATTGGTCTGATATATGTAAACAATACAATTTACAAAGTATAGAATATAAAAAAAGGAGAGACGAGATTTGACATTTATGTTATTCCTCTACCCAACCACTTACAGCCGCTTATCTATGCAAAAGAACTGTATACAGTCTCAACACTACAAACTTTTTAAATAATTACAAAAACCCAAAAAGATAGAGTTAGTTCAAAAACAATATTTTTAAAAGTACAGGGCTTTTAGTCCCTTTTTTATTTTAGGTCCGTAAATGTCTCCTCTTTTGCAAATTGATTCCTGGCCTTCAGTTAGTAGTCCACTGCATGGACATAAGTAATCATCCATTGAAAATTTACAATATTTGAATGTATAATTTCGGGAATATATTTAAATATAAATTATGATTCCACAACTTTAAAGACGTATAACTCAGAAATGAGAATTTTTTTGTATGTTAGCATTACTTTACGTCATCTACTCACTCCCAAATTTATTGCAACAAGGGAATACCCTGTATATTTTAATTAGAATTTTAAGACTGCATCTAAAAATAAGTGTACTTGCCTTAGTAAAATCTTATTAGTATTCACATAAACATCACGATTTACTTGACATCAACAAAAAAAATTCTAGTTTAACCCAATTAAAGGGCGGAAAGTCAGTTATTGTTTAGGGCGATAAATACATGGAGGGTATCTTATTTCCAATTTACCTATCTATAGATAGATGAATAAAATGATAGTTTTCTCAATTTTGAGGATCACTACTAAAAAGTGTCAGCTTAAAGTGCACTGTCTGGCTCTAGTGCCCTTATCTTGTAAAAATCAATTTGGTTTCATTTCAATCAGTTACTAGCTTTTAAAACTATCAATTCATAATTCATTTAACATTTTCATTTTTTTCTACAAAATTACGTTGAACAACATGCATTAAATAATATTTTTATATATATTTTTAGCACAAATGAAAGATACAAATATAACCAGTCAAAGTAATAATGTTAAAAATAGCTATTTACACAAAGTGGTTGAAAATTATCAAACGAAAATAGATTTTTATGAAAACAAAAGTGCGACACAACAAAATAGAATAGAAGTTCTAGAACAGAAAGTGAGAGAATTGAGAAAAAGGGAAACTGAATTAAAAAATGAAATGGAGAAGGTTAAAAGGTACCACATGGAACAGAGCAATGATAATATGAGAAAAATTAAAAAACTTCTAGAAGAAAATAGAAAATTAAAAGAAAAAGAATCACTTGTCACACCTCATTCCAAAGATGAAATTTTACTAAAATTCTTAGCTAAATACAGAAAAAATGAAGACATCTACAAAACAACTATTCAAGAATTGGAAGAAAATAACAGACAGTTAGTGAAAAAAATTGTTGAAATGAAATGCAGAGAAGAACTAAACTGATGGTATTGGTATTTTATGATATTATTATTGACCAAAGTTATTGTATTAACTAATTAACTATTTATAACTATACAAATATACTCGTTTATAATTTTTCTCAAATTATTCACAAGCGTCAAAAAATCATCTCACGAAAACATCAATTTTGGACAGGACCTTGGGTAATGGTGATATTGAACATTTAACCCTCAACTGCTATCTTGGTATTACAGTCACGTAATGAATATCATGGGTTGTTTCAACACCCCGTTTTAAATGAAAGATTAGAAAATTGTATTATTTTTATTTATCTTTGTTTAAAAGGTATTAAAAATAGCAGTTTACAAGAAAAAATTTAACATGTCCTAACCCTTATCAGCCTGAATTAATTTTTTTATTATAAGAATTGTTTTTTGTCTTCTTTACCCACATTAGATTAGCATCCTAAGACGACAAATATCTGCATAATATAAAGTATTACAGGGTATGGTAAGACCAACGTCACACTTTTTACACATTGTACGTCCACTAGACAACCTTCTCCTGCACAACGTCGTCTCTTATTATTTGATATCCGGACGATTAGGTGACCTTTTCCATATTCAACGTCACGCTGGTTTCACAGGTACTCCATAACGCTGTAGGTACAACATTACAATTTCGCGCTTGAACTCAAGCTGGGATAAATTGCCTTTAGACTGTTTGTGAATTATCCAAGCATTTTCGACTGAAACATCAATAAATCAGCTAAACACACACCACCACCACTTATTGCTTCTCATCTTCAGATTATATAGCGCGAAACATTTTGATCCATAAGATCTGTGCCTCCTATTCCACTGTTGTATTTACGAATAACATATAATGACTTTCATGTATTTTTTCCTCTTCACTTGTGTTAGAGGAGCTATTCCGCTGGAGGTAGATGCGACCTTAACTACGATATTATCCAGCAAGTTTAGAAAAATGGTTTCCCTATTTTGGTCAATTATGGAGGCAAAATCTCGATTGTTGGCATTTTTAGCAAACTTGGAATTCTGTTGGCTCTCAACGTACCATTTACCCCGTAACTTCCTTCTTTTAAATAAATCAAAACATCTACACTTGTGAATAATTTGTTCATGTAAAGCTGATATCGAAAAATTTTCCTCATTTCCGGAAACCCTCTGAGCATGCGGAGTACTGGCGTACTGGAGTACATTCCAAAAATAACGTCATCCTCTTCGTTTGAGATAGGTCCTTTACCTTGATAGAGGTCGAAGTTAACATGATATTCAGACGATGTTTTGAAGATCACATTTTGAATTCAAATCTTTTAGGTTTCACCAGGATAAAATTACATCCATGGTGACCGTAATGGCTTATCTTAGCTTCATCGTAATCTATATCTTGTTCAGATGCAAAATGTTTCAGGAAACTTTCTTTTAATCCATCCGTAAAGGGACGTAGTTTCCACAATTTGTCAACATTACTGGGCAGTTTCTCCTCATAGCATCCGCCACCATGTTGTTATGTATGTCATTTTTAGAGTCCCAACAAAACTTCGTCCTGGTAGTTTATTATATCCGCTTAAATTGAGGATTGCTACTACTACTACTGTAGCAACTGTAAGTTGATTTTTGGTCTCGCCAACAAGTTGCCTCCATAATTTCCCAACCTCAGCCATGTCTACTTCTCCACTAAGTCCCCTTACATCTTCACCCAATTGGTCATTCCATCTTGCTCTTGGTCTTCCCAGTGGCGCCTCCCTTCTGATTGAACTCTCCAGACTCTTTTTATTGTTGTCTCTTCATCCCTTCTTCTTACATGACCCTGCCACCTAATTCTTCTGCTTGTTATCACAGTCACAATGTTTACCACCTGTACCGGTCCCTGAGTTCTCTGTTTTTCAGTATTCTCCATACTAATATTATCAACTTTTTCTGGGAGTGTTTTGTTAGTGTCCACACCTCAGCTCCATACAATGAAACTGGCTGTATTATGACTGCGTATTCTTATTTTCGTATTTTTTTACAGCAGTTTACTTTAAGTACTTTCAATAGGCTCCAAAAACATCTAATTGCTGCATTTAACCTCATCTGTATTGTTAATGTACATTGTAATGTTTCCGCAGTGAGTTTTGGATCTGGCCAATTACAGAAAGCTGCATAATTAGTAGATTCTCTGATAATAAGAGAGCATAAGTCGTTGTCGAAAAAAGTTCGAATAATTCCGAAGACGTCTTATTCACATACTGGGAGTAATCTAGTGATGGAAATTCACAACACAAATTAGGCTCAGGTTTAGATTGGTGTTATTTGCTTATAGTTGGCTGTGTTGATCAATCCTCTTATCCATAGATAAGACCAGTTCCGGTGGCGTAGCTGGTAAATGGTCTATGTCATCTTCATCACCAGACTCTTCATCGGTAAGAAAGTTACAATCAGGCGGTTCGACGTATACAGCTTTGGCATTCAGATTCTCTTCATAGGCCATTTTAAAAGCTTCGTGTAATGTGCAACCTCGTCTGTAAGAAAAACGTTAAAATGAAACCCCCAGAAAAAAAAAATAAACCTTAATATTATGCACGGTCTTTTTTCGTAGCAAAAGTAGTTTTTGACCCGCCATTTATCGGTTAGATATATAAATAGGTTGCCTATTAGCCTAGCATTACCATATGGTAACGCAAAGAAATATTCTAACCTAACTACAATATCCAAACGAAAATTATTTTAAATCCGTTAGAGTTCGATACTTTCATATATTAGGAACAAAATAGATAAACATCTCTAACCTCAAAAAATAGGTTTGTTCTTGGTAGCTGCACTGGAACTGTACTGAACTAGACCAGTGCAGGCTAATTCATGAGTGTATAGAATTAGTTCCATCGAATACAAAGAACGATATAGTGCGGAGAACAATGGAACATTTGTTGTTTGTTGTATTTGATGTGATTCTAGGCCTCGTAGTATTAACAATAATGGAAAACGATTTAGTACTTTTTGATATTTTACATTCGTCCGATGACAAAGATGTAGTGTCACCGTTTCCACAGATTACACTTTTGCACTGTACTGACTGAACTGACTCTAGACTTAGTACAAGCAGTACAGTGAACTGGGTGAACTACTTCTCTTGCACTGTTAATAAGACCAGCGCTAGTTCTGCTACAATGAACACTTTACTGTACACTTCCTGAACTAGTTCTGCCAGTTCAGCTAACAAGAGCAAGCCTAATAATAAATAAGTAATTTTGTACTTACACTAAATTAGGTTCCATGTTTTTACACACTTTACAAACGATCACTTTTTTTAACCTGCTACTAAAATAGATAAAAGATCAACACAGTTCAGACATATGCTTTGGTCATATCTCAATTGTAAGCTGGCGCCATCTCTTAGTAGGTGACTATATAAAATACAGACTGCTTTAAATAAATTCGTAAAAGCCATACCATATGGTAACGCGGGGCTAATATGGGTTAATATCTATCAAATTCAATACTCGCAAGTTGATCTTGTCAAAAAATTATTCTAAAAATGATTAAATCTGTAGAAATAGGAAAATTTTTATTGTACGCTTTTTTTAGTGAATATATTGCGTTGAGAAACTTAAATTCTTAGTTTATCTCCGCTTATCACTGAACTGATGTGCCTTCCATTGAAACCCCGTTTCAAAGTATGCTTTATGCGGTTTCAGTCAACTAATGAATTTATCTTGGTGTAAATTATGTCAAAGGAGTATAATCTTTACCTCTGCGTCTAGTCAAGATGGTGTTGATAAGATTCCTTTAGAAATTTGATTTAAATAACGCATAATGAGTTGAGATATTTATAATTAATGGTAAGTGGACTTTTGATGGATGTCTGAAAGGAACTTCATTAGAGGCATAATAATTTCCATCAGGAAAGGATTAAATAAAGAGTAAGTTTATATTTTGTGGCGTTTCTAGATGGTATATCTGTTAAATATGAAAAATTAGAAACTTATATCGGTTAACATCCTCATTAAACTCCAATTTCCTATTCATGTCTTTTACTTCAAATGTATACTCTATTTTTAATTCATTCAGTACATTTTTATATATCTTAGGTTTGTTTGGAGAAAATGTCCATGGAAAGGAAATATTAATATTACACACTGAGAGTTTACAAAATTCAAAATTTATAACTTTGTATTTGAAATTGTGACCTTTTTTTAAATTCCATATTTTTCTCATAACATGAGCTACTATTAGAACTAATCCGGTAAACAGAAAAAACGAAATGATCGATAGAATATACTTACATTTTGACCCTATAAGGCAGACTCTTGGAAAACTCTTCCAAGTTCGAAGAAATATCCTCCATAGACTCCGAAAATGTTAAGAAGTGCAAGGTGCCCTCTTCGAACATTTATTATAGATTTTTTGTGTGTTTATTTGATAAGTTGTGCTAACCAACTGAATTTGTCTACATTACAATTTTTTATGTAACACGATGTTCGACAGTATTCAATAAGAAATCTTTGTGTTTTAATACCTTTCAATAAATAATTACAATTTATGATAATTTGTGGCACTTCTGGTTTATTTATTCTAACATGCGAGTTGTTGAAGAAATTAATTTGTTATAGACCTCCCTCTCCATTCGATAAATTCAACAAAACCTCCAGAATGTATTTGAATGCTTCCCCTACTTATCTACACTACACCTAACTGCCAGGCTAGAGTTTCAACCACACCCAAAGGACTCAAGCTGTACACCACAAGAAACAAATTCAACTCAACTTTAACATTTGGGAATCCAGTTGAGGACTGCAACCATCCCAGATAAGTCCCAGCAGTCTTACTTTATTGCCGCATTATCTGCGTATTCAAAAAAAGGGCGAATAAAAGCAGTTATAAATAAAAAAAAATCAGATTTATATATTCAAAGTGTTTCAAAAAAGGGTGATTCCGTCTTTATGATAGTTAGATAGATAACGGTTTGCTCAGTAAAAAAATTTCGTAACGTATTCAAGATAAAGGGTGTTGAAGAAAAAATTCGATACTGTGTACCGTTTTCGGAATATTTTGATTTGAAAATAATGAAAAAATAACCGTGCTGTTATAAACTTATAAATTATAATTAATAAGTAAGTAAGCATTATGTGAATTAAAAATTTTTTGTTGCTTAAATGAGACCACATCGATAAAATAGATACATTTAAAAAAATGGGATTGAAGGCTGTCGTTTCTTGTAACCTTTCACAAAAATCCAATCTAATCAGTATAGGATCTTGTTGTTCAAAGTGAAATAATTATAGGTACTGAGGTATTTGAGGCCTTAGTATAAAACAAACAACAATTAGATGATTATGTATTTCGGTTCTGGAACTCAAACTGTTGTTTGTTTCATACTGAGGCTGAGTATTCATAATTATTTAACTTTGAATTTTACACGGCAATAGCATTTCCTCTGAGTTTGCCAAGGAAAACTTTCATTCATTGATAGTTATGACGTTGGTCAATAATAAATACATTTCTGAAACCTTGTTATTTGTTAAATTTTAAATTAGATATTGTTAATCAAAATGAACTCAAATTTTGGATACACTGACATGTCATTAACCTTAGGCAACTGTTTACGAAACTCTAGTGCAGCTATTACGCATTATGTAGAAGAGTTTCCTAGAAGAAACTTACCAACTATAATTACATTTAGAGCCATTGAATGGCGTTGTCGAGAAACTGGGAATGTGAGACATGAAAAAATAAATGCTGGTAGACCAAGAACAACAAGAACCATTAATAAAAAAACATATGATCTACTAGTTAGAGTGGGTTTTTGTCAAACATTACAAGAAAGGACAGTCCTCAATCTAAATTTTTTAAAATGTAATCTTTTTACGGATAAGGCCATTTTTAAGCGAAAAGCTATGTTTAACTCCCATAATATACACTACTGGTGTGATGAGAATCCACATGCCAAAAGGGTATTACATCAGCAACATTCATTTAAAGTTAATGTTCGAGCAGCAACTTTAGGTAACAAATTAATAAATTATCAGATTCTGGAAATTTAAAAGGTGATATGTACCTGAATTTTTAAAGCAATCACTTATTCGAGATATTAGAAGATTTAACGATAAACGAGCAAATATCTCTATTTTTTATACACGATAGAGCTCTACCGTACTTTGATAGGTGTAGTAATTGATTGAGTGAGTAACCATTTTCCGAATCTATGGATTGGTAGATATGCAGAAGCTCCGATTCATTGACCTCCTCGGTCATGCGATTTTAATCCATTGGATTACCTACACAGTTTGGTCGTATCTTAAAGAAAAAGTTTATGCTGCAGAGGTAAATTCACCTCAAAAATTGAGACAGAATTAATCGTCACTTCAATGACTTCATAGCTGATTCCCAACAGATTAATGGATTATTTACAAAAAAGATACACCTATTCTATTTGAATTCTATTTTATGTTATTAGCCTTTTTTTAAATATTCATCTTGTGATTTTTGGTTTAATTAATAGATTTATTATTACTTCAAACCAGCATCGGTTATTGCTTCATAATTTTCAAATTAACATATTCTGAAAATGATACACAGTATCAAGTTTTATCAAGAGTACATTTTTGTTGTAAAATTAAATGATGTTTAAGTTCACTTCAAATTTTGTTTAATAAATCTAATAATAAAAAAGTTATGTTTAATACTACTTGGTACGAACCGTGTAACAACCGTCCTCTATGAGAGTCAGACATAAAAACAAATTCATTGGATGTATCATCTTCCAAAACATATTCGTATAGAATTTCAATAAAATGTTATCAGTAGTTGCAGAAAAATCATGAAAAATTTTTCTTTCTTCAACGCCCTCAATCTTGAATACGGATGGCATTACGAAAATTTTTTACTGAGCAAACCCCAAATATTTTACAATTTTTTATCTATCCTAGAGACGGGATCACTTTTTTTTGCTGTCTCGAAAAGGTTAAAAACGTTGTTGATTCCTCGAATTAACCTTATTTCTATATATTCTTCCGCAACGCTATTGTCTTTGTTAAGTGTTACAAGGTAAACCTAACTGGGTGTGTAATTTTATTTTAAAATTTCTCTTCGTTTCATGCTTTTTGGGATGCGTTATTTTCATGAATATGGATTTCTCTTCATTCGCATTTAGGTTCTCTACTTCTGCATTTTCTATGAATTCCCAGTACGTCTTTTTTTTATTTTTTGGTTGTATTACATCATCTGCATAGACTAGTAACTATAATAAGAAATATTTTCCACTTTTTAGCTAGATAGATTATAAATTCAAGTTTTTTTTTCTAAAATTTAATCAATTCCCTCTATAATTTTGAAAGTACATGTTACTGTTACATTAGATTCAAATGACAACCAATCATCATTTGAAAAACTATTCCTGGAATTTCCAATCAGCATTTTTCGATTCATTATTATATTTTAAAATCAAGTAATAATTTTCTTCCTTTTATTCCAAACCAAAATAATATAAAACTTCATATATACATAAATAACAACAACAACATAGTACATTACATAAGTTTAACTTGTATATCACCAAATTGTAAAAATAAAGTAGTCTTACAACCATATCAGTAAAAAAGATACTGGTTAAGACTAGTTGCAATTAAAAATCCCATTAAAATATTACACCTCAAAAAATATTTATAATATTGTACGAACAAAAAAAAAGGACACGACATCTTACACATAAATTTAATAAAAAATAATCAGAACAGAAATTTAGGTCATCCAAACAAGATCACGTCAAGTAGCCCCTCCATTTTCCACTTAATCATAAAAATTTGATCTATCATTTTTTTTTCATAAGTAGTTACCACGATTTTGAAAATTTTGATTATAACAATAATTTTTTTAAAATGAAAATTTTGAGTACTTTTAATTAAAAAATTGATTAACTCATTCATTGCCGGCACCGTCCCAGGGGCCTTCGACCAATCACGGTAAAAAATGTTTTATTTCAAAGATAAGTTTTTATGTAATTTTGTTTTTTTTTTAATATCTATTAGTTTCAAACAAATGTTTTTTTGAATTTTTAAACTAATGTATTACCAAAAAAAAAAATGAAAAAATTGGACATTGGAAGTCCTAGAGGCGTTGTCCAGCACACGGCACGCGCTCTATTTTTTGTTTTACAGATATATTATGACCTATCAACCAGAACTTAACTAAAAAACATAAATATGACCATGAAAGATATAGAAACTTAACAGAGGCTGAGAAAAGGCATACCGAAAAAGTTGTATTAGCACCTTTCTATAATTTTCTTGTCAATAAATATGTAATATTCAATTTCTGTATTTTTATTATCATAGTATAAAATCTTCTGAAGAAGATGTTGAAAAATTAAATGGTGAATATTTCTCTTGTTCATATAAATTATCTATAAAAATGCACTTTTTTGATGAAATTTGTAGCATATATTGGTAAAATATGTATGGCATTCATCACAAATTATGACTGCTGAAATATCTCTGAAAACCTGCAAACACATTGTAATTATATACTCGGTAGGATGTCTGTGTCCTTTCGTTATTTTTCTAAGCTTTAGTTTCGTCTAGAATAATATCGATTTAAAATAAGGTGAGTGATAAAAGGCCAAATTATTACAAAAACCAAAAATTGTTTCGATACTCCTGAGAACATTCCCCTTTGTCTTGCAACTAGCGATGTTTTTGATGATTCCAAAGTACTGACTTTTTGTGATAATTTCTCAATATCTACACGAAGACTTTGAACTGCTTTTGTGATTTCCTGGGATATATCAATATTTGAAGTTGATTTAATTTTTGGCCTCGCAATATGTTGACTTTGAGAATTGTTAACATATCCGTTTGGGATGGTTTCATTGTACGTGTTATTTCTTAATGGAACAGGATTCTAAAAGAAAAAATACTCGTTAAATAACATCATAACTACAACATATGAACTAAGAAAATTGTACTTCAGTCCACATTGGCTGTTGATTTGAAGCTGTAAAGTAATTATCTGTCACACCACAGTCATTACCTATTTTGAAAGTTGGTACTTCATAAAAGTCATATGGATTTGACAATGGCAGCGCCATTTGTGTGTCAGTCACACGACTCACATTATAGTTTTGGGAACCTAACAAGTAAACTGACACCAGTAGAATGCTGAATCGAATTCACACACTTTTTATCTTTACCTTTTTACATTTTTTCGTTTGTTAAAAGATTTGAATAAAATTATATTTTCTAAAAAGTAGTTTTGAGTAACTATAAATTTAATTTTATTTCATAAAACGTAATTATGTTTTCCGGAAGCAATATCGACGTATTATAAGCTAGTAGACAGATAATTCATTACATTATTAAAATATACCTGATGTGAAAAGGCCCCCAAGTTGTTTTAATGACTCCTACCATACAATTTAGTTGAATAACTCAATTCACTACTGTGTTAAAAAAAAACAATTTATTAAGTAAATTGAGAATAAATAAAGTTACTTTTGGTTTCAACAATCTGACTAAAGTACTCGAGGAATATCAAACTATTAAGAACCCAGCATCCGTGTACAAACTGCCTTAAATACTAAATCTTATCGTATACAATAATAACTATAAAGAAATATAAAATTAGTAGAAAATTAGATGAAATATAAACAATTTATCGGTGATTACAAAATTATTGAGGTTAGATTTCATAGTCATAAACAATTTGAATCAATTAACTATATTTTTAACAGATCTCAAGAAATGAGGTTAGTTCCTATAAGAAGTGATGAAATAATTCGTTGAAATCCAAATTATTGGGGAATAAAATTCTCAAAGTAGGACCCAAATTATTTTTATCGAATAAGTATGTATCAAGTACCATATAATATAATATATGTAGGGAAAGGACAAACTTCGTTATGGAGAGAAAATTCATTCCAGTTGAAATTTTCACTGTTTATTATTTTGTTTTATTCATTTATCCTACTCATCAAATGCTTACCTACAACCTTTCAAGGGCTGGGGTTTTGATAATGTCATTTGTCTGTACAAGATTGCTCTAATCCGTATAATGTGATGTTGATCTCTGTAGTTTCCACTTCAAATTGATTTAAAAATATTAAATTATTAATTGTATATTGTACGTACAATTCGGCACTCTATCGGTTTTCAATTTATACCAATTATTATAGATACTTGATAGATATCCTCAACAATACAGATTAGAAATTAACATTACCTCGATTGTGTCAATATATTCATCATCACTGTGATCAGATTCATCTGGTGTACTATTAGATACAGAAGGAGTTGACGTAGAGCTAGCACTTTTAGATCCAAACCGAATTGGAGAACCTTCTCTGGATGCTGCAATATTTCAAAATTAATTCAGCGTATTAGTACAATAATATTTCGATTTACGTTGGGTTTAAAAAGAAAAAAGTGAATAAAAGTTTTTCAAAATAATTCAGGGTACATAATATCAAGAATACGTCGATTGAAGTACCGCATTACAATAACCTGTTGTCAAGACACATAATACGATGTCTGGTTTAAATTTTCTAACTATTCGGCACGCCATAACAGAAATTTGGCAATATTTTTACTCCGCTCTCATTTCTTCTTGCAACGCGTCAATCGCTTGCTTACGTCACCAGCGCCGATCGAGTTCCGCCCGACAAGCTACAGCAGCATCCAACAACACGTTATTTTATTTTACCATCCTTTCGCGTGGTATTTGTTGTATTTTTTGTTAGGATATCGAAGCCTAGATTGATAAAGGTTTGTTATAAATATTGTATTGTATGTCTAAGGGAGAAAAATTAGGGAAAAAATGGTGTCATGCAATGAAAAAGGACAGTAAAAGGAATATTGTTTTATAAAGTTTATAAAGATAATTTCAACGTAAGTAGGTTATTTACGATACAGGGTAGCTTGATGTATTATTGTAACAATAATGTAGTAGTTTTAGGGTTACTTGTGATTTGATTTTTTGTTTTTTTTGCATTGGTTTAGCGTCCGTACATAGTGTTGTATGGATTTGGGGTTTGCGACACAAAAGATCTATTGTGTGTGCTCTGGAGTGTGTCCCGGAATCCATTGTAGTGTAATTTTATTTTTCTTGTCCAGCACCCGTAGAGTTCCAACCCTCCCAAATTGTCCGGAATACTCCGGTTATAATAATTAACCTCCCGGAGAGCAATAATTTCCACGGTTTTTCTAAAAATTAAATGCATCCGTCGCTATTCCATCGCTTGGCGACTACAACACCGTGCGCCGCTCCGTCGCCGGTTTAAACTTCTTCCGTGTCGCCGTTGCGGTGTCTGACTCGCTTCGTGCCTGACTAAGTAAGACACCGCCGACGTGTCACTTACCCCCGCGGCTTGCCGAGTATGTCGCGCGTTTGCCTTTTGTGCTCAGTCTAATTAGAGAAATCATTCAATGAAATGCTGTCGCGGTAACGGAAGGTAATAAATAATTTGAGGAAACTGGATCATGATAACTCGGGAGGTAAGAGTAGAACAGATGCAAAGAAGAAAAAGTTTTACTGTGCTTAAAAGAACATATGTGGTTATCGAAAAAAGACAAGTTCACAGCAAAATATAACATATGTTAACATTTATTTTCGGCCAAGTATGACTAAATGGGAGGGAAAGGTACTAAGGAGGATTTTCGGAGGAGTGCGATAGCAAAACAAATGAAGAAGAAGCACAAACGCAGAGATCAAAGTACTGTATGGTCAAGTTGAGATGAGATATGTGGTAAGAGCAAAAAGACTCCGTTGGATGGGGCATATTGCAAGAATGGAGGAAGAGAGTTGGGTGAAAAGATCCTTGTTAAAGGGATAAGAAGTGAAAAGGAAAAGAGGGCGTCCGTAAATGGTCTACTATTATTATTCTTTTCAATTTTTATTATTTTTGAAGGCTTCTACCCTGGTCTAACATGCAAAAAGCTCATTCATCTTTCTAGGACTTAAATTCATGTTATTAAAATAATGTACAAAATATATTTTTGAAAAAATTTATTTCTTGATGTTACGAGGTTTTGCTTTAATGGATGTACAAGGTTTGCCCTTCACATAAACCTTAATGAAGGTACGAGATTACCTTTTAAATGTTTACTAATTAGTTTTGGTAATTACAGTAAAGTTACATCCAAATTATTTGAAACAACTTTTGATCGTACTTCTAACAAAAATCGAAATATTGATAAATTGAACGTTACTTACCCAAAGGGGAATTTGGCTGTGATCTCACCCTCTCCAAAACATCTCCAGCTATTAGCTCTAAATCGTCAATATTAATTGAGTCCAATTCATTGGTAGGAGCTTCTAAGAAATTGGCGACTTTATCTGAATAACTCATAGTTTCAACTATTCTAAAATGAAATTCAATATTTAGGAAGAATATTATTATATGACGAAGTGCTCTAAAACTCGTGACGATTTTTAATACGTTGAGATAAGAATGCGCCAACTCAGTTCGAGGATATTTCAGGTAAACGAAAAGGTAATCTAATCCACTTTGCAAAGTTGAAAAATCCAAAAATTAAAGCCTAGAATTTTTAAATACTTAAAACTGCATTTCAGAAGTAGGTAGATACAAAAACAATATACAATAGAGAAATGAATTTTTTAAATTTTCAGAAGCCGTAATTTGAGGAATTCCATATAACATAATAGGGTTTTTTCTTTTAATTCTTTGATCAATATTAATAGAGAAAAAAAATATTGAAAATTCAAAAATTTTGTAGGTAGTTTAAACATTTCAATAAGACCGCCATATTGCGTGACGTCATAGGTATAAAATAAACACTGAACATTTGGTACAAAGTAAATACGACAGTTATTTTCTCGGTTATTCTAAAATAAGCGTTATTATTAAACTTTGATTAATCTGAAAAATGGTATATAAATTGTGTTTTGTGGCAGGATGTAAAAATACCACGGCTAAAACACCTGATAAAGTGTTTTATGATGCCAAGAAATTCAAATATACAACAAAAATGGTTTCAAAGTGTTGGTCGTTTTAACAATCCTGCAAGATGCAAAATTTATTCAATTTATTTTTTTATGTAGAAAAATGATTTTTTTATGTGTAACTAATAAATAAAAACTGTATTATAACAGCAAACGCTACGTTTCAGGCAACTATGACCTCGTGATCATCAAGCAGACACCTGTTCAATATTTTTATTAAACTTATAACGTCACAACTGAGTGAGAGTGGAATTAACTGAGTGGCGAGAAAGAACAGAGAACAGAATCGGATGGAGAGTGATGGTAAAAAGAGTAGTGGAGGGAGTAATTTGTTTAATTGTAAAAAATAATCCAACCGTGAGCCTTCAAGACCTGAAGTGCTATAATATATATATTACACCTCTAATCGACTCAAACAAATGGCCTGAATAATTAATAATTAAAAAAAAGTTGTTATCAACATTAATTTTTGTAATAACCCAACAGTTACATTTTTTCATGAACACACTGTATAATATCTCACACTTTTATTAATCTATTTTGTCATTGTTACTCACGTATGAAGTTCGTTAACATATTTATTCATAGCTTCCTGTTTAGTCATATCACCAAGACTTTTCCATGCATCATATTTAGCTCTACCGACGAGATCCCAAAATGCCGGACGGGAACCAGTACAGGGACCATTTGTAGCTTGTTTATAATAACCATAAAATCTTAACATCAAATCGTTACTAGGTTGATATGATCCTAAAATAATTGAAACAAAAACTTGATACTTCTGTTCGGAATACTGTTTGTTTATTAAGCGGACCACTCACGATACTGCGGCGTCGTACGAACGCAATTTGATCGCGTGTGCCCGATGCTTTAACGAAATCGTACGATTTGACCGCATTCAGACAGATCTGACTGCTGCAGTACAACACCGTCAATTGCATCGATGTTTTATCTGCTAACCGGTTCATTCTTGTTGAAATAACAATACAGAGACTTTTTTTAAATTGTACCAATTGACTAAGTGAACACCGTTTCATGAGCCTGTTGTTGCACAAAATCTGCGATTTAATTTATTTTTGTTTCATTACGCACAAATGCGAGAGAAGCTAATAAAATATTACATTGTGGTGTGACTACACTGCGTCGTACGTAGTACCGTGTGTGTCCTCGCCAAATTTTCAATTGTACAACACCGTCGTACGATCCTGTCGTATGACTCCGCATTATCATGAGTGGTCTGCTTTAGATTAAATTGGGGACTGTGACTCGCAAATACACGGTCCATGAGTTCTTTGCCTAACATAGAAGGGAAAATCATAAATAAAAAAACTATGATTATTTTTCAATATATTCTCACACACTTTTCAGAACGTCTGACTAAAGCTTCTATCTTTATACAGGTTGTTTCGGAATAGCACTCCAATCTCTCGGGAAATGATTCTATAGCTAAATATAAGGAAAAAAGTTGGTATAACAAACCAAATACGCTTCGTAAGCGAGTCTGAAATTGTCATGCAAATTTCTTTGGTCTATACGTATTTTAACCCGAAAAATTGAATAAAATAGGTCTCAGTAACTGTAGTAGTTTTTACGTAAAATAGAAAAAACTCAACTTCAAAATAATACATCTTTTTTACTTTCGGAGTAGAATAACTGTTAAATGCCTAATAAATGCATTAAACTTTCAAATAAAACTTACAGAAAATTTAATTCCGAAGAGAATGATATGGACAACCTCAATAAAAAGTTATTTACACAATTTGCTCATTTTTGTTTTGATTTTCATTCAGTAAAATGAAGATATTTTCAACTTGCATTTACTTTTTATTGAAAAACAACCGGTTTATATAATTCTACGAGTGTTGACAGTGAAATCCTCGTAAACGGCTGGACCGATTTGAATGAATTATTTTGTGTGTTTTCAAGTTGATTCGAGGATGGTTAAAATTCACTAAAAGTCCGACAGATGGCGCGGCAGTCGGTATCTGGGTTGTCCGATTTGAATGAATTTTTTTGTGTGTTTTCAAGTTGATTCGAGGATGGTTAAAATTCACTAAAAGTCCGACAGATGGCGCGGCAGTCGGTATCTGGGTTGTCCGATTTGAATGAATTTTTTTGTGTGTGTTCAAGTGGATTCGAGGATGGTTTAGATTCACAAATAATTCCGACAGATGGCGCTGCAGTAGGTATCTAGATTATTTATCTATACCGCAGGTAAACTGCTGAATCATTTCATTCATTTTGTGTATGTATTCATTCAATGCATTTAATTTTTTTGTACGCCGTGTTTTGATATTATATATATCGCATTTACATAAATATTGAGCGTATTATATTCAGATATAATTACGTGCATAGAATTTCGTTTATTTTTCGACATTTTAGTTTGAGTGTATTATAATAAGTCTGTTTCGTTATTTTGACATTCCAATTTTTTGCACGGTGTCTTTTGATATTTTAGGTGTCGCATTTAAGTGTATTATATTCACATATAAATTACGTACATAAAACAATTCTTCGTAGACGAGGAGGAAAGTTTTTCGTGGGACTCGAAATCAATTACTCCAAAACCGTCGGTTAATTAGATCGGCAGAAGACAATGAAAATGTAAGAAACCTGCATTCAGACGTGATAATGAAAGTCAAGAGCAACGCAACGTACGCCTTCGAGCTAATGCATTGAGACCCATCAACGAAACACCGAAACATTCAGAACACGTGAACAACAGCGTTTGTAACTTGTATTGACACGTGCATCGTTTCTTCTTCTTGCATTTGAATATGAGTCGGACATCGACTATTATTCACATTCACAAATTGTAACCGATGCTATGAACAAACAATGCCAACACTTTCATGTACTGAAATATAAAGGTGAATTGACTGAAGCTACATCCTCATAAAAATATTTTTCACCAACTCGCATTAAGATAAAATTAAACAAACAATATTTGTTATAACGAATTGTTTTTAGAAAAATTGATGTTATTTCAAAATAAAGAATTACAAAATTATTATATTATTTGTCTTTCATTTCTTACTTTGTTTAATATCCTAATCGCTTGATATAACATGCAGGACAACATCTGTCGGGTCCGCTAGTGCTATTTAAAAAATATGATACATCTTTAGGTTCAAAATGTTCGTACATTACAATTAAATCTTTTACCACTTAACTCGACCTTCAGCTTTGCCAAGAAAAAATCTTCAAAGCCAGATCAGGGCTATATGGTGGCTGTTCAATCTCTGTAAAGTCACATTCAAGTACAGTAGCCTTGGAAAGCGAATCAATATGGAATAAAATTGACATGAAGCAAGCACACACTTCGGCTAATTTTTGCTGCGTTTCTTTTGATAATTTTTTGACGTAACAGCGTTAGTAAGTCAGCTCCAAAATATTATAGCTATTACTTTTTGGTTGCTTTTCGTGACCTTTGCTTCTTTTGGCACAGGCTCTACTTGCCAATGCTACTCTGTGGAATCTCTTTTGGATGTCGGATCATAGTTTCATCACCTGTTACAATTACACTTTTTTGGTCTTGAGGGCAAATCTATGCCAAGCTTCGCACTGCCTCGAGAATTCAAGGCACCTCCTTTGCACTAATTGTCATATTTAAATGCTCATGCGGGCTCCTTAGAACACTTATTTTGGAAATGGCAGTGTGGTGTATGGTTACGTTGAAAATAACACTTACGTCTTATGCTGACTCCGGACATTGATGAATATAAAAACTCACTTTATTTGAAAATTAGACATATCAATTAATTTCGATAGCCGGCCATAAATGATAGTCTCTTTAATTTGAGCTCCTGGTCAATAAGATTTCTTTTTATTGGCCTAGAGCCGGAAATATTACACCGCTATTTATTTGTATTATTTCAAAATTCAACGATAAAATTTCATATTTCAATAATAAACATATATTTTATTAAAATGACTCGACTCTAAACTGCAATTACCCAATTTATCTCATATTCTCGAAAATGTTGTCTCACAGAGGGTCGAAAAGCGGCAATTAATCTATAGTTATAAAAACAAAAGCATGGTTCCTAAAATTTGCCTAGGTAAGGTTCTAATGCACGTCTTTTCTGAGTTTCGAGCAGGTAGAACGAGTTTTCGGTCGGCTAAGAACACAGACTTTCTTATAGCCTTTATCCAGCTAGGTAGGCTTCAGCATATTGTCAACCTTCAAGCAGTGGTTGTGTGTTGTAAAGAATTCCAAAAAACGAATTAGTGATTCAGAAATCGTCTTTAAGGTATGTGCTTTATTTTTTATGTCCAAATATAGTCCGTATATATACAAATAAAATAAGTAATGGCTGATTTTATTTAAAATTTGTTGTAATTTTACTTTGTGTAAATCCGCAAAAATTTCCAGACCGTCGTAACGTAAATAACTAAAACATTAGTTAAACATTCCTAAATAAATTACTGAGCTTTTATAGGCGCGTTCAAGTGCGTTTTAAAGATATACTGGTTTTATTTGGACCTTGTCCATAAATACCTGATAATTTGATAACATCTTAAGCTATACTACTATTTCTTTTATTTATTATGATATTATTGTATTATTTACTTTTGCCTCTCGCTTCTTTATGTTTCTTTTCTGTAGTCGTACTATTTTTTACAGTGAAAATAATGACCAGAAGGCGGTACTTATTCGTTATACCACCCCCACAGAAATTGCGAAGTATGAATAATAAAAGTATATGGAAGACTATTTTACATAAAACAATGGCGGAGAGAGTGAAAAAAATTTTTAATTTTTTGGAAATTTTGTAAAATTTTGAAAGGTATTGTACTAGGTGGCATTAGTCGGAAATTTTCGCGTGGGACTGTAATTTGTTTATTTACTGTTTGGTCGAGGGGGAAAATGTAAGCTTACATTCGATTGATGATAATTGTTATTGTTATTTGTTGATTGAATTTCGGTTTCGTTTCACAATTCGGATTTCGGTTCGAATTATTTTTCAGGTGCTGTTAGTTTATAACAAAGACATGTCCGTGCGTTAGAATGTGTAGGAGATAAAGAAGGTGCAGTAAAATTCTTTCAAGACCGTGGTATAATAAAAAAGTGCCTTTTTGCAGGAAGAAACATCCTTTGACTGTTAAATCAGCGGTAACTATGATCGGCGGATATGCAGTAATCGCTCATGTAGGGAGGTGAAGGGACTAAGGATCGGTACATGGTTGGAGGGTACCAGACTATCACTAAAGACCATCGCTCTTTTCATATATGCCTGGTCGCAGGAGTATTCCTCATGCAAATTTATAGAACGAGAGCTGGCTATGAGCGATTTGACGAATTATTTAAGGGAAGTTTGTGCGAACTCATTGCTCCGAAATAAAAGGAAGATCGGGGGACCCGGCATGACTGTGGAAATTGAAGAGTCGTGCTTCTCGAAAAGAAAGTACAATCGCGGTATGATGTACTTTCATCAGTGGGTTTTCGGAGGAATATGCCGTGAAGATGGTGACTATTTTTTAAACGCGGTCCCGGACAGAACAAAAGCAACTCTTATGACAGTTATTTGTAAAAGTATTAAGAGAAGTAATAGTATTAATATCTAATAAATAGAAGGCGTATGGGACGATTCCTACATTGCCAGGCATGAATTTTTAGCACTATACGGTCAATCACTCTGAAAATTTTGTTGATCTCGAAACCGGAGCTCACACGCAGCGAGTTGAATCCATGTGGCGAAATGTCAAGAGAAGAAATCGACGCGAATTGGGAACGAGTAGGCAAATGCTCTATTCGTACCTGTGCGAGTTCATGTGGAGGTCTAGGTAAATGAAGATATTGCTGATTTCGATACAAAATTGTGAAAAACATTATATACTTTTATTTACATATATGTTTCATAAATAAATTTTATGATTTTCACGTGATCTTTTTTGAGATTATGTATGTAGAATTTTTTGAAAATATATTTTTTTTGCATTCTCCTTCTAATTTTAATTGCTTTTCTGTATTTCGTCGTTATTATTATTAGGGTTCACTCCAACATGGCGACACAGCGACAATTGTCGCCAAATCATCAAGAAATGTCGCCAAAATCATACACATCGACGACAAATTTGTCGCCCAATATATTTTAAAAAAAACCTATGTTTTATATTTACTGTGCTGTTTTTGCATAAAAGAATTTATATATGCCGTAAAAATATGTATAAAAGTGTGTGTAGCATGCATATGTTAATTTTTTTACCTTTGTCTACCACGTTATATTTTTGGACCACTAAATCATAACTTAGGTGGTCCTTTTGGACCACTAAATTTTCATTGCTGGTGTGAACCCTAATTATTATTATTATTTTGGTGGTGGTGGTGGTATAACAAAGAAGGACCCGAGGGCAACTTTTTGACGTTTTTTATGAAAAGGACCGATTGGGGCGCCCAGAGCTGACGGGGTATCTTATGAGATATTTGATAAGACACTTCAAAATCGAGGCTGATGAAAAGGCCATTTATTCGAAACTTGATCAAATGCGCAAGGAAAACAGACAGATTTATATATAATTTATATTTCAACAAACTCAGACAGAAAAGGATCCGAGTGTTGAGCTACAACCAGGACCTCATTTGAACGTCTCCGTGGTAGCCCAGCACCAAAATTTTCTAAGAGCGAGAGAACAACACGTCGAAAGACTGCAAAACTTTCATCATCGTTTGAAAGCTGTAAGCAAAAAACTTAAGGATGAGGGGAAAACTTGTCTCTGAAGCTGTGTTGACCACCCCGGCTGATAGAATAAAATACGCTTGGCGAAAGACTTAAAAGGCTAAAGAACCCATTCCACTTACCCCAGATAAAGCTTTCTCAGTGATGATTAACGGGAAAGATACCAAATATTCCTATCTTATACGTTGATGGATAGCAAAAGAACATTTCGCAAATATAGTAACAATAATAATCCTTTATTATTGAAACAAAAATAATCCTTTATTATTGAAACAAAAATTAACAAAAACGAAAATATCCATAATTTGTTAGCATATAGTACCTGGGGCACAGGTAGTGCCTTATGGGAGTTGAAAGTGAAATTAAATAAGAAGTTGGTTACAGTATTTTTTAACAATAGTGTACAGTGTCCTCTTATGACAAGCTTTTAAAAAAGTTTTGCTGAATCAGCTTCCGAAGGTTCACTTTAAACCTGTTCACACTAAGAATTCTAGTCCCTCTTAGCAGCTGATTGTAGTACCTTAGTTCTTGAAATGCAATCGATCTTTGGCCCATTGTAGTTCTTGCTGTTGTGGTTCGTAGATAGTCTGCTGATCTGACACTGTGATGGAGAATATCCCTCACCACATTAAAGGAGATTGTGGAGTGTACCTCTCCTCTTCAACATCTGTGTATGAAGTTGACTGCTCGCTGTATGTATACAGATCTCACATTTAAAATTCCGTTTGGAAGGTATAAGCCTGAAGATAAGGCAAACCAAAGACTCGTTTGATAGCTTTGTTTTGCAGAGCATTCAACGGAAGAAGATGTGTGGCAGCAGCATTCCCCCACACTAGTGTCAGGTATGAGAGGTGGGAATGGATAAATGAGTAGTATAATGTTAGTAAGTGTTTGGAAGACAAAATAGTGGAGGTTTTCCCAAGCATACCAAGTGCCTGTGCTACCTTCCTGCAGGTAATGCTTATATGTGCTTCCCATGAAAGTTTGTAGTCTATAAGATATCTACACCTCTTATCATAAGCTCCGTGGAGCAAAATCACGTTGCTACACACGAAGAGAAGGTCAAATTGAATGCTTGCTGTACATTTCGTACAATAAATAGTATTCTCGAGAAATTTGTATGATACTATGTCTGTTTAAATATTCTGAACACAATAATTATTCGATAACTACCTACTATGTATGATTCCGTCTTTTTGTATTTTTATTGAAATTTTTCATTCATTTTATTGGCACTCCAACAAGTTTTCCACTAGGTCAAAGTGGTTTTGAATTTATTAAGTCAACTTAATAGTTCAATTAATAATCTTGAATAGAAAATTACTTTGAATTGAGTTATATCGATACATATTTAATTAAAAACGCGTCGATATGATATACAAGGTCAAATAGGTTATCAGCGTCAAATGTTTTTTGTGTGGGTAATTAAGCAACCTTATTATATTTTTGCTTTTTCTACTAATGCTTTACGCAAATTTGAGAAAACTTTACTTTTAACTCAATATTTATATTATTTTTCGAATCTATATCGTCGGCTTAGGTCGCAAACCACGTAGGCAACTCTGTTTTTTTTCTTATGTCAAGATTCTGATACCATTAGATACAGAATTACTGAACGAATCTAACAAAAAAACTCGTGTAAGCTCAAAAAAATTCAATACAAATTAAAAATTTAAATAGAAAACCTCGCAACTCCAGACCCTCATTTTGTTGAAAGCTAACCGATAATCCTTGTACTGTTTTTCTTCAATTATTTTCTCGAAGTTTATTTTCTGGCTACTATTTCTATCCTTTATTAAAAAAATAACAGGTCAAGCCTTAATTCAATTTTCTTCATTGTTAATTTTTTTGTATCTACTGTAAAATTTGGTGCTATGGAGGTTTGCGAATCAAGCCGACGATCTTAATCATTTCCAGATAGCAAATAGTGATGTTCATTGGCGTACCGTAAAAATAATAAAAAACAAATTTCTAATTGCTCTGATTTGAATTTCTAATTGCTCTGATTTGAATTTCTAATGGCTCGCTAGTACTTGCATACCCTGAAGTGGTGTAAAATATTTTTTGCCAAAAAATGGGAAATGAGAAATATTATCTAGTTCATATTTTTGAAACCTTGTCTACGAAACACCCAACAAAGCTGAAATATGTAATATTATACAGAGCGTTTATAGGGTAATTTGCTAATATTTCCATGTCTGTTATGTTTAGAAAAAATATATACATATGTAGGATTGAGATTATTGCTCTACTCCATCTTATAGCCACGCAAGAGACACGAGTTCTCTTCAGCAGCCTAAAGCCGACAAAACACTCGAGTCAGTCGGGAGTAAGACGTAGAAGGTAAATATTACGCAACTGCTCATTAACTTATAAACCACAAACACGAATATTTTTACTCAGTTCTCTTGTTTACATTGTACATAAGTAAAGTGTTTCCATTGTTTAAATTCTATAATAAAATTGTTTTCCTTCTAACCGACGAAGTATTAAGAAGAAAAAACCCTAGACAACCATATATAAATTTTTCTCTAACTGGTAAGAACGCTTGACATTTAATCTGGGTTGACACGTAACAAAATGTTATTTTTTATGAATTTACTTTTTTCCCGGATATTATATAAAACAGGTGCATGAACTGGGACCAATATCTCGACCTTCTTAAAGTCGATAAGGAACATCCAATCGAGATGGTAGTGGACAGTACTCAGAAATTGAACTTAGTAGCCTCAAAAACTACTCAGCTAATGATTACTGCATACTAGAACAGCAGTACACTCAAAGTTCTCAAAATCAACCGAGACGTGCCCTGGTGAAATCACTATCTACTACATTTAAGACAAAAAACATTAATATTTCAAAGTTCCATCCCGTCATATCAAGTAAATCCCACTAAATGATTTCAAACAGCAACAATAAACTACGGTGATACAAAATCCAGCTAAAACAAAATATCCTTAAAATAGTTACCAATTGTATTTATTATTGCAGGAACTATTTGATATATCAAAAAAATCAAACACCGTCATTGTTTCAAATTGCTTTCTACAAACCAATAACAGTGGTGCCGATAATATCTACCAGACATAAACTTTCAAAGACCTTTGTTTTGTCTTAGATCTCACTCTTGTAAGTCCTGTAGCACAACATAAAATCGGCAATCCGCTTTCAAACCATATGCACATTCGCATTGATCTTAAATTAAATGCCGAACAACAAAGAGATATATATCTGAGATGCACAAACTCAGACCAATATCTCAACCTTCTCAATAACGATGAGGAACACCAACTACTCAGAAATTGAACTCAATAGTCACCGAAACTACTCAGCTAATAATTTCAGATTTGTGAAAAACATGAACTCATACATGCCAATGGCTTTTTCAATTGAATCAGTAGTAGTGGCAAAAAGTGAGAGTGAACAAAAACCATTAAATATCATTCTATGCTGTCAATATATTTTACTTTCCAAGTACCAAGTAAACCAAAATATCAGTATTATGTAGAACTATGTTTATGGTATATTTTCTAATAAAAAACACTGCAAAGTTTCATAAAAAAGTTACCAATTAATTTTATTATCAGGCATCGTTTCCCTTGTAAAATAATGTCAAATAATACTTAAAATAATATTATTTGTCAAAAGCTATGCTTATGTATTGATTTTAATAATAACTGATGAATAAAAAAATTCAAGCATTCCACAGGAATATTATATTTGGTTCTATCACTAAAATTGGATCCAAATAACCTATCATTGGCCTATGTTCTAATATTTATTAATTACACTATATAAACAAATTTTATATTCCATTTATCCACTTATAGAGTTAGAAAAAGAGCCTGTGAAGTTGACAAAGTCTATAAAGGCGGAACATTTTTGTCTGTACTCTCTAGAATAGGTAAAAATACTCTGGGGGTTACAAACCAAGTTGAATAATCTACTCTTTTATGCTCAAACCATGATATTCTCTCATCTCTATTCAGATACTAAATTATGTTAACCTGTAATATATCATCATACTTTCTAAAATTTTGAATCGTCGAAAAAGAGAATGTAAAAACATACTGATCAGTATGTACCACTCTGAGATGTTTGTGTATTAAATTGTAAGAAATCTCTAAAATTCATCTTGAAACCCTAGGTATGTATGATTGAACAATTAATCATGTTGAAGGAAAAATACCTTTGTATATCAATAATAAACCAATCAGTAGAAGTTTCATTTTTAAAGCGAATATGCTAATTTATTTAGATAAGTACTCTAAATATATTTCAAGTCTGTGAAATATGTTGAGATCTGAAAAACCTGAGTAGAATGTCATGCATAAATTCAGAATATAAAAAATTATTTCCAAATTTATAACCATGTGACTATCAAATTCTAATCAAAAAATGTGTCGCTAGATAACTGTTACACTTGAGTACCATTTTGAAAAACAGCAACTTACCATTCTTTGGTAAACTTCTGATTACATTAACTGCTGCATTAAATTTTTGTTCAGTTGTCATAGTTAATATCTGTAAATTAAAATATAGTTGTAATTCGCAGCTTTCTATAATTTCCTAAAATTTTCACGAGAAAACACTAAACACTATACTATAGCTTTAAATTTGACTTTTCCTTGTTGTCATCAGTAGAACAACACGGCACCACTCCATACAAGGGTCAATAATTGACGTATATTATACAGTGCCGCGAAAAAGCAAGCATTATGAAGTAATTTTTGAAAAATCTTCAGCTTTTTTATTTAAATTGGTTCCTTATTGATATTAGATGAATCAAAATTCGGAGCTGATTAAGATAATTTATATATATTTTTCATTTTCAGGTACAGTTATGCTTCGATTACAATTAATCGATTAATAGTATTCGAATTTTGATGTCAATCGCTGTCGATGACATAAAAACAGTGATAGTTATTACCAAGTCTTATACGTATTTAGTTGTAAACTGATCACAAAGATGTTGCAAAAGTAAAAGTAGTAATAACTGATATGTTATTTAACATGTCTTTCCAACAACCTGGTACTATCGGAGATATATTGCATTTAAATGTAGGCGGAAAAATATTTTCTACATCCAGACAAACTCTGTCTCTTATCCCGGATACCTTTTTTACAGCTTTACTAAGTGGTCGTATATCAAGTTTAAGGGATGAAAAAGGAGCAATTTTTATTGATAGAGATCCTAAATTATTTTCTATAATTTTAAATTATTTACGAACAAGAGAAGTTGATTTACAAGGAATAGATGTTCGAACTCTTCGACATGAAGCTGAATATTACAACATTGCACCTTTAGTGAAAAGACTTTTACTTTGTGAAGAATTAACACAACCCACTTGTGGTGATGTATTATTTTATGGAGCTTTACCAGCTCCATGTATTCCTATACATGATTCAGGGCAAATATACCAATCCACAGAGCCAGTTGCTGCACATAATCCAAGACCTGGCCCAAGTAGACATCCAGAAGTCGTTTCAGATGGAGAAATCGGTAATATATTAATTTTAATATTATTCATGTTTGCTCTTAAATGTAATTAAAATAATTATTTCAAACATTTTTTCCTGTATTACTCCAAATATAAATAGGAATAGGAAACAGTAATAATCTAGTCTAAACCATTATATAAAATGTTTTAAAGTATAAACATAACAAAAAATTATATATAAGGTAAGAGCACCAATGGCATATGCTTTAATGAGGATATTTCTTTAAGAAAATAATGCCAGATAAAAAATATCTTTCAAATTTAATGCAGAGCTATTAGGTGGATTGTAGGTATTAACTGACGTAATTAGAATTAGTCAAGATTTTTACTTTTTTGGATATGCAATTTTTTATTTAAAACTGCAAATGTTCCTATGATACTAGATATGGCATGACCAAAGTAAGATATCACCAAGTACCAGAGGCAGGCAGTTTGTTAAGGGACTAGTACCAGTTATAATTTTTGACAAATTGGTGCAATCAACAGCTGCTCTTTAAACTTTAAATGCGCTGATTCATTCATTGTAACCTATCGATAGATTGTTTTAATTCTTTCTGTTTTTTATTTGATTTGTTGTATTGTAAAAAAGTAAAAAAAAAATGTTAATTTTAACATATTTTTTTCAACAGTCGCCATTTTTTTTATTTTTTATTCAGAGGTGATAAATTACAATATATGGTTCCTTCCTCTTTAAAAAGATTTTTGAATTCTTTGTTTTGATACTATCAGACCCTCTATAAAATCATGTTGATGAAAAAATATTAAAAAAAAATTTTTGTAACATTTTATCAAAAAGTTTTATATGGAATTATAATAAAGAAAACGAGAAATAAAAATATTTAATTATATCTTTACAACCGGTACTAGTCCCTTAATATTGCTAAACTAATAACAAAATTGAAAAAAATATAATAATATAATTCTAATACAAGATACAAAAAATCATCATTACTAGTATCTGACATATCCAGGTTTTATATAGGTGCACAAGAAAAAATTATGCTTCGAAAACATCTATTACAGGTTTTTTAAATTTACTCGCAGTCACTATTTCAAGTAAATTCAAAGATCCTACTATTTCTTCTGGTCCGACAAATTTGCTGCAACAAAGGTTTTTTTAGCTATACAGATAAGTGCCATGACATTAATCTCATCATTTACTTTTTCTTGAATGATACAAACATATCTATAAACTTGGTGAGTTTTTTCTTCCACCCTCAAAAGATACTAAGACAAAATATCCCTGCTTAATAACTTCCTTGTTCACATTTTTAACTTCTAACTCATCATCAATAATAGGGGAATCATCTGACTCTGCGTAAGGAACATCATTGCTCTTATCTGAATCAACACTGCAAGAAGTATGCATTTTTTCATTAGATTTTATCTTCAGTTGCTTTTTTAAGTCTGAGATTTTCTTCTCTTTTCATTTGCTATCCAACTTATTCATTATTATGAATCGTATTATATTTTACATCTTTATTGTTTTCCACTCAATTTATTGAAAAATTATAAATTATGATGTTTATTTTTTTCTTATACAGCTATTGGTTTTGGGAAAAAAATTAAGAAAACAAAATATTTTTCAATAAAACAAGGATTATAAGTTATAATTTTATTTCATAAAACCTCATCTTGAAAAAAAGTTTTGATATGGAATGAAGAAATGGTTGTTAATTTCACCCCGTATAATGTAACAAGAATATTAAAAAATACCTGTAGTTAGTCCTTTGTGAGTGCACGAAAATAATAGAATTTCAAGTTTCTAGCTTTATTGGAATTTAAGAAAAAAAATAAATCCTCAATTTAAGTCACCACCTTTTAAGGGTATTATCTCGGAAAGGGGTGGGCTGAGGACCCATATTAATTTCATATGAGCAATCACCGCCTGAATTTTGTCACATGAATTAGGTACACCCTGTATGTTTGCAAAATATGCATTTAGATTTTGTTTCAACACACATGGTAGTTATTATATCTATATTATAATAATTACCTTTATTTGCTCTAACCTAATTAATTGTAAAAAACTTACATTTTTTCTACTTTAAATATTCCAACATTTTTTTCAGGAAAACAGACAGACGATCTTCAAATTTCTTCCAACCAAAACCAACTAGGTTGCACACATCATTCTCAGGGATATATGCCCAACAGACCCCACGGACATTCACGAAATTCTTCTTTAGAGTTAAGATTAGGTTCATCAAACAATTATAGTAGAAGTTCTCAAGATTTGCGTGGTTTACCTTGTAGAGGGCACTCGCGGGCGGCTTCATTAGATTTGAGACACGTTAGAAATTCTTCTGCCGATCTTAATAAACTAGTTAGAAACGATATTGGTTTGATATTTGGTATTACAGCAACCAGTTGGGCAGATCCTCTTCGAGTACAAATAATAAAAGCACATCACAATTGGATAGTTGTTGCATATGCTCATTTTGTCGTTTGTTATAGATTGAAAGATTCTAGTGGATGGCAACTGGTTTTTACCAGTCCTTACATTGAAAGCTGTATAGAAAGAATAGCAATTAATGCTAAAATTGGTTCTGCAGAAGCTTCAAAGATGGTAGCTATATCTTATGGTAGTCAAGTGAGGTTATGGGGAATTTCAGATGCAGGATCTCACACAAATATTGGTACCTTCAATCTCTGTGTTCGAGTAGAATATCTATTTTTTATTGGCAGTCAATTGGTTGCACTATCACCTTCCGGTAAACTAGGAGTATGGCACGCCATGACACAGCATTGGCAAACACAAGATGTTATGCCTATTGCATCGTTCGATACAGCAGGATCAATATTATTATTAGGATGTAACAATGGATGTATCTATTACATAGACATGCAAAAGTTTCCTCTGAGAATGAAAGACAACGATTTATTGGTAACAGAATTATATAGAGATCCAAATAACGAACCAGTTACTGCAATATCAGTTTATCTTACCCCAAAGACAAACATATGCGGCAACTGGATCGAAATTGCCTATGGTACAACTTCAGGTGCTGTGAGACTTATAGTACAGCACCCGGAAACAGTCGGTCATGGACCTCAATTGTTTCAAACATTTACGGTCCATCAGAGCAAAGTAATCAAAGTAACGCTATCTGAAAAATATCTAGTATCAGTTTGTTCCGAATACAACCACGTAAGAAGTTGGAGAGTGACAAGATTTAGAGGAATGCTTTCGACCCAACCAGGTTCGACACCTGAAGCTTCTTTTAAAATCGTAGCATTAGAGACTATAGAACCCACTATGACATACGGAGTCGCTAACGAATGTGGCCCATTTGGAGAACAAGATGATGAACAAGTATTTATACAAAAAGTAGTTCCTGATTCAGACCAAATATTTGTTAGATTAGCTAGCAACGGAAAAAGAATTTGTGTAATAAAAGCAGTGGATAACAGCACAGTTAGTGCATTTTGTGTTCACGAATGTGAAGGTTCCAGTAGAATGGGCTCAAGACCTAGAAGATTTATATTCACTGGACATTCCAATGGTACCATTCAAATGTGGGACTTGACAACTGCTCTAGACATTTCTTATAAGTCTGATAGTAGTAGCGTTAATCAAACAAATAGTGGTCCAAATACACAGGAATTACTTCTTATGTTGGATCAATGTGATATTAGTAACAGTCTGTGTTCAACTCCTTGTATGTCTCCATCTCCTTATATGACCGCCGCTTTAAGACTGAAATCAAGTAACGTAGCTTTTTTAAATCAGCAATTACACTTAGATAATGAAAAGGCATCAAATTCATCTTAGATTTGTGCAACTAGACCAGCCTGCGATTTTACATCTTGTCACAATTGTATGAAATATCCATTTTCAGTAAGTGTTGTACACTATATTTTCTCCACACCTACACGAGATACTCAATATTCTACCCCAACACAAAAAAAATTCTCACCTTTATTGGGATTATCAAATATCCAATTGGAGAGCAGGATTTTATTTCGCACTAGTGCCAAATGCTTATTAATTTGCTATACTATGGTGAAATATTGACTATCTTATGCAGGTCGTTGGAAAATACTTTTTTACTACTGAATTTAATTACAATTTTTATAATTTTAGAATTGACGTCAATACCTATTTGTAATAATTTTATGTTCTTTATAAGTTGTGTAAAAAATCTTTTTCTTTTATATTAAACAATAAAAAACAGATATGAGTGACATCTTTTTTAAAAGTCACATCATCCTGTTTGAACAAAATAATGGCTAATTATATATGGGTGTAGGGATACAGATGTCTACAAAAAAATCAACTAGGAGGAATATGATTTAAATAAACAATAAAAAAGAACAAATATAATAAGAAGCTAAGTAGAGCAAATGTGGCAACACTGCTGGTACCAGAAGGCGAAGATAAAGTTTACAGAATGATCAAAATTGAAGGTTAAAAACTTTACTGTATGAGATTAACGACTAAAAGCAGAGGCGTATTACGCTTTTGAAACGAATCACTGTTTAAACAATGGGATTATTCAGACAATAGATTGAATAAAATATCGAACTGTTTGAATCTCTTATATCATCTCCAGAGACCGAAGAGCTTACTGAAGGAAGTGGGAATAAATGTGCGGTCACTGAAGACAATAACTTGGTTATAGTGACGCGATACAGACAGTGTAATTGTGTTAGTGGAGTACTAGTAAACAGAGTGTACTCATATAACCAACAGTTCCATGAATTCCAATTTACTAATTGCATTTTGAACACTCTGTTTATTACTACTACACCAACATTCACAATTACACTGTCTGCTGTGCGTTTCTATTACCTTCTATAACCAGTTTTAGCTTCTCAATTTGGGAGAGGAGGGGTCACGAATTGAATAAAAAAAAAAAAGTAAAATTGTGATCCGAACTATCTCACCATAACTCTATAGGCGACTGCTTAGTATAGTTGTCTTCTTTCAATTTCCGCAGTTCACTAAAACTATTTCAAAGGTTTAATGCTTCCCTATCTCCAGTACCAAGGTGACTTTGGTGAGATTACATATTCGTTTCCACAAATTTACCGTTCAAGGTATTTTTTGCTTTGGTTTGTAATGATGATGATTAATTTGTGTTAATTGGTCCGGTGTAATTGATAGAAGAGTGATTTCATAGGGATCGTTTAACCAAACATTGTCAAAATCTTTATGAGCAGTATATTTATGTAAGTCGTATCTACATTACAGTATTTCAGCTAGTTAGAACAGAAAATAATGGGGAAAAATAAAAAATGAATAAAAAAACAGATGTAACAGTTTATTATGCACTCGTTAAATAAATCCTGTCCAAATAAATCGTAAGTTAACAAAAATTAAGTTAAACTGATTAGAAATGAAATTTATAAACCCGACTTTGGGACTTTGTTGAACTAGCCGTTAAAATATTTACAGAACATACAAAATATCCAAAATACTTCAATTTGTTGTACTTCATCAAGTTAAATAAAAATGCGGAACTCTCCAACAACAAAAAGGTATTTTGTTAAAACTAAAGTGCCTTCTCTCCGCCTCCCGCCTTTCCCGACATAATTGCCTTTATATCTTCCGCATCTAACGTTTCATATTTCAGTAAGGCTTCTGCTAAAGCTTTATGTTCCTTCGAGTGCAATGTTAAGATTCTCTTGGCCCTTTCATAACTGTCTGATAAAATTTTACGAATTTCATTGTCGACCTGAAATTATTTCATAAATTTTAATCAAACCTGAAAATAAAGTCTTTCTGGCACAAATGTTTACATATACAGTATACATATTCATTACTATCACTACACCAGCACTAACAATTAATAGTGTAATGACAGTAAACAGATTGTTCAGAATGGAATTATTAAGTTTACCCAATCCATCAACACTCAATTATTATACTGTCTCAAATTTCCATAACCACCTCATCATCTTCAGAAATCGAAAGTAAGCTGGTCCAGATTCTGAAGAATTTGGTTATCGAAACGTGCTTCAGATAGTATAATTGTGAGTGTTGATGTAGTCATATTACACAATACTCAGTATAAATATCACTAATTCCAAAAATTCCAACTCTTCACGCTTAAAAACCGATATCATAATGAAATATCTGATAGTGATTGTTTTTAAAAAGTACAGTTCAATAGACAATATTTCATTAATATGGAAAATTATATAAAAAAAACATTGATGTAGATAGCGACACTCACCATTTCATTTGTTGAAGGACCCAAGGTTTCTGGTTGGAAAGTTTTAGTGTTATCAACCATTGTACGAAGACCAATTTTCTCAGACATCCCCCAGTCTTTTACCATATGTGTAGCGATAGAAGTCGCTTGCTTCAAGTCTGAACTTGCACCTATAAAATTGACAAATAAATGTAGATTGAAAAAGAAAATGTCATAAAAATCAGTATCATATTATTGACTTATGAGACATTGTGTCTCAGAGACGATTCACTGAGACCTGGGCCAGTATTCTCAGGTCCTCGCTTGGAGCGATATCTTTGTCGTTGAATGCGAGGGGATCGAAATTTATTTCACTTGCAATCGCATGTAAATAGACAATTCTAATCTATCATTTTATTCAAACATTGTTTTAAAAATTATAATTGTATATAAATAAGTTATGATTGTAGTCATATATAAGGGATTGTAATAATGTATGATCTCCTGTATATTGGAGTGCTGGAAGAAACTGAAGAAATCTGTTGCAGAGCCCCATTGAGTTGTTTCAAGAGACCTTCTAATACAACTCAGTGATGACCAATTTAAAAAGATATTTCGGTTAATCATAGAACCTTTCAGATATGTTTTGACACAATAAGAATATAATATATTAAGATATTATCTTGACGAACTTGTAAAAACTACAGAAGTAAAAACTATTTTACTTTTTATTTGGTTTTGATTTATATAAACTTATTACAAATATGTAGCTGCCAGGTTCATAATTGATAAACTATTAAAAGTTGTTAAGGCTCTCTGAACGTTAAAACGGAATGATTTCATTTAGTTATTGGCAGCACTGGAGTTTTTTGGTAATGGTAGTATGTAATAATAATTCCTGAGTTAAATGATAATAGAAGAAAGTAAGGTAAAAAATTACTTATGATTTATTCTCAGTTGAATTTAAATTTGAAATGTTTGAGATTCTTTTTTAAAATATTATGTACCTGGGATAATTGGATTCATCAACTGCACTCATGTTGCTCTATCTCATAAACTGCTACTATTAAAAAATTGTATTAGGTTAGAATAGAATTCTTTGTGTTTAATTGACAGCAAACGTACACAACTAGAAACTATTTTGACAAAATACGATAATATACCGGTGTTACCGTATCTAGTCGCTCGTGTTACAAGTTTTCGAGCGGAAGGGTTTATATGAATCTAAAAATTCCATATCGCTGCCAATCTAATCACTCCATTTGGTGGGAGGAGTGAGTTAAAAATACCGGCCCTGAAAGCTCTCGCCCCTTCTGCACTCAGTTTCAGAGGAGTGCCTCCTATATTAGTAGTTATTTCATTCTCTACCTTCAATACATTTAGAGAAATCCGCTAGCTCCAGTTTACGTAAGTTTTCCAGTTTCACCGAGTGCACTCCCAGTTCTCGCATGCATTTAGCAATTATGTAGATGTTTTTTCTTCTAACCAACCCAAACGTTTTTGGTCCCCAGAAGTGTTCTGGACCACTTTTTGTCATTTCTTTCTACCACGGTGTACGTAGTATAAAGAATTATTATTATGAATATATTTAACGAAAAGCTGGAATTGTACTTACCAGAAGTAATTTTTTCTGGTCCAAAAATAAGTTCTTCTGCAGCTCTACCGCCCATCATTGTATCCATCATAGCTAATAATTGAGATTTTGTGATATGATATCTTTCCTTTTCTGGAATGTATGCAGTATGTCCAAGACTAGGTCCTCTGGGAATAATAGTTACTTTATGTAATGGATGACTATCTTTAGTGTAATAAGCTACTATTGCATGTCCGCCTTCATGATAAGCTGTTATCAAATTAGCTTCTTCGTCAGGTATACGGGACTTTCTTTCAGGTCCCATAAGTACTTTATCCCTAGCAGATTCTAAGTGTTTCATGGCTACATATTCTGCGCCTTCTATAGCAGCTCTATAAAAAAAATATTGTTTGTAAAGGTTGCTTGACATGATGCAAGACAACCTGCAAGAAAGGCCGCTTGACATTGGGCAAGATAACGTTCAATAAATTGTAAAATATCGCATAAATGAATATTACATGTCGCTTGACATTAATCGAATCTTTTGCGATAGTATCACGGCTACCACTAACAAAAATCCCATTAGTAAAAGTTAACAAATTCCTAACCTCAAATTTTGTTAAATATTTTGTAACCAGTATAAAAATGAGAATAACTAAACTAAAGTCAGTGGCCTTGCTTTTGGACTCTATGGATAGGTTGATTGTTAAGTAAAAAATTTTTTTTGCTAGAATTTCAGTTTGTGTGCAATAAAAATGACACCAAACCGAGATCTTGCATGACAGGAAACAATCAGGTGCACTTCATCTGCGCATGCTTTTTATCAAGAAATATTGCTCCTTGTATTGCATTGCACATTGTCTTGCATCATGTCAACCGGCCTAAAAGGCGCAATATTTCTTGATCAAAAGCTTGTGCAGATGAAGTTCACTTGATTTTTTCGTGCCATTTTGATTGTGCGCAAGTCGAAATTCTAAAGAGTAGTCTACTTCTTTTTTGTTCATTTCATTTGGCTTTGTTATTTGACGTTAGGAATTTGTTTAATTTACTTAAGGAAGTTTTTTTAGGGACAACCATGATGCAGTGGTAAGAGACTTGTCAAACGATGTCCAATATTAATTTTGACTTGAAAGCAATTTCTTGTCTTGCACCACTTCAGGCTGCCTTAAATTTGATCACATATGAAGTGTGGGAATTATTGTTTCTATTAAGATTGGCAAACTTTCAGCTTGGTTTAGCACAACTTCTTATCCTTATCTTAATCTTTGCTAAAATGAAATTACAGAATCAATACCTGAAGTGAACCTAATATAGAATTTATTGGTCAATCAACTTTATTATTCATGTATAAATTATACACACACACACACAAATATATATATATATATATATATATATATATATATATATATATATATATATATATATATATATATATATATATAGTTATTAATTTATAAATGTTTATACAAAATATAAATTGTATATGATATTCTTTATTCCATCTTCAATCAAATACTTGACGATACGTGACCCACGAGCTAAATCTAAAAAAAATAATGATCAAAATTTGACCCACTTCTCAATAAGGTTGCCATGAAATAATTCGGTTCTTCACAGTTTCCCAATTTTGATCATTAAATATGAGCAGTATCATCTGCATATAGAGTGAGTCATGGGGAACTTTACTTACTCCTACTATATGTAGAGCCCCTCAGGGAGAATATCATGAGGCTATTGGAAAGTGTCAACTCCTCTTCTTTATTAATTTACAGGGTGAAATTGACCATAAATTTTAATGCGCTATAGTGTTTACATAGCTCATTTGTTTTTTTAACTTTTTTCATCATGCAGTACACTGAGCCAGCTTTGGATATATCAGTTTAGGGATTCATATTGAATATTGCACCCCGTATAATATTTTTTTAGATGCAATAATTGAATTCCAAACATCACAAATAACCAATGAAAACAAATTTTATAAATAATCTTTTTATATTATTGAATTGTAAATTTGAATCACCAAGATTGTGTTGTCAAGTTAGTGTTAAATAAACAAATTAAAAAATATAAATGTACCTTAAAGCTGCTTGATTTACCATATTTTCGAGATCTGCCCCAGTAAAACCTGTAGTTCCTCGTGCTAATAATTCTAAATCTACATCTCTAGCTAATATTTTACTTAAATATAAGCCTAATATTTCTTTTCTTCCGGTATAATCAGGTGTAGGAACAGTAACCTGAAACATATATTAAATTATAAGCTTATATTTTGCAATATTATAATCAAAATGATTTTTTTCTCCCCCAAGTGTCACGGAAAAAACGGTTGCTAGGCTAGACTAGGAAACAACTCATAATACTTGGAATTTTCAAGTAGTAGTACCCTCGTCGGATAATTCAGAGGTAGTTATTAGGAGGTTTGGTCAATTTTAGGGTTTCCTACTAATTGAGACTTTCAAACAGCTTTCTTAAGGAGTTGGGTAGATTTTGGTGGGTGACTTTTAATGAAGTTGCTCTAAGCTAACATTGTGTAATAAAAACTGGCTGAAATCACTTCTTTTAGGGTACCTTTGAACCCTTTAAGATTTTTTACAGGGTTTCCTGGTTTATGGGGTTTCCTGCCAATTGAGACCTTCTTAAAATACCTTCGGACACTTTAGGATTGGTTATAATGGGGTTGGTTAGATTTTGGGGTTTTGTGCCCACTGAGATTTTTAATCAGGTTGCTTCAAACTATCATTGTGCCAAGTTTAAAAAAAACTGGGTGAAACTCAATTTCCATAAGGATTGAGCTGGCTCTTTTTGTAACTATGTGTTGATATTGCTTATTGTCTTAAAACTGTATAAGATTAAATTGGAAGCTGTATATACCTCTACGTCAAATCGTCCAGGCCTTAAGAGAGCTTGATCCAGATCATCCCTTCGATTGGTGGCTCCCAAAACAATGACACCTTCATTTTGATGAAAACCATCCATTTCGCTAAGTAGCTGGTTAATGGTTTGGTTAGCATATGGATGCAACACACTATTAGTACGTTTCGAACCAACTGAATCGATTTCATCGATAAATATCACACATGGAGCTCGTTTTTTTGCTGCTTCTATAACATGAAAAAAATTATAAGCTCGACAATACTGGAAGACATAATTTTATCTTAACATACAGAAATATCATTATTGATAATTCTACTCACTAAATAAATCTCTGACTCTCCTGGCACCTTGTCCAACTAAGACTTCGTCAAACTCAGGACCAGCAGCATGAAAAAAAGGCACACCAGCTTCTCCAGCTACAGCTCTAGCAAGCAGAGTTTTTCCCGTACCTATTTAACAGAAACATTTAATGAATAGAAAGCTGTTTCACTTATATCACAAAATTATGTATCTTCAGCTAAAATTAACAGTATTAAAAAATTCCTGGAAAAAGTAACAATATTGTTTGAGACAAAAAAATTACAATTTAAATTTTACGAGGTGGAGCCAAAAAAGTTAATTATTTTATCAAAATTAAAGTAAAAAGCTAGCCCAAAATTTGAATTAACTACTCTAAGGAAGATCCAAGGGGTTAAATCTGGTGGGTAAAATGGATATGGATAAAACAGGGTGTGCTAAAATTTATGAATAAAAAGAAATTTTAGACTAAATATAAATGTTCCAGAAACAATTTGTAAAGTTTGTAGTATGATTATAACCCAATCATTTCTCATTCTAAACTTCCCACTATTAAATCGCCCTTACCACATGTAAACAGTTTATGAAGTTACTATATTATCACCCAAGTCAGATTTTAACATTTCGTGAGCATCATTGACACTTTTATACAATTCAGACTAAACTTAATGCATTGTAGCAGTATAAAAATTCAATCACTGTATTTTTAGTCATAGATTATATGTATCGAGTGGACAGCTAAGAACGGCCGTCACACAGCGGACAAGTCCTCCAAATACATGGCGCAAAAACATTTTTTAAAATTGTTTCTTCCTTTGTTCTTGCACAGGTTGCTTCTTTTGCAATATTTGAATCAGCATAAAGGCACTTTTGAAGGGATACTGCACAGTCTAATGAACTGAATGACTGATTGTGTTTCACAATGAGAAAAACTAAAATCATTAGCAATTTGTACTTTTGTTCTTGTTCCTCATCTTGCTATTACAAACTTGTTATTTACGGGCGAATGGGACTGCAAGAACGAGAGACACTGCGCTTGGCCGTGCTAGGCGCTTGTTCTTTTGTGAAATGTACAAAGCCCAACAAAAACCGGATAAGCCAGAAACAGTTTATTTTGGCCGGAAACTCTATGAAAACGTTACTACAAAATTAACTCTGATTTGGAAACACCTTTTTCACATAAGAATTATTATATCAATAATTTTCCAGTAGTTTATTTATATTCAAAGTCGAAGACTAGAAGTCGCATTTATTGGACTGAAGACGTAAGAAATTATTTGTAGTTCTCATACCTGGGGGACCAACTAACAAAACACCTTTAGGTAATTTCCCACCCAAACTGGAAAACTTTTCTGGACTTTTCAAAAATTCAACTACATCTTTTAATTCTTGTTTTGCTTCATCAACACCTTTTACATCTTCAAAAGTTACATGTATTTCTTCAGGATCTACTTCAACTTGATTGCCTAACTGTATCCTAAAAACAATTCAAATTACAATTGATTATTAATATTTATTACATACCAGGGTTAAATCTTATAAATTAATAAAAGTTTGATACAAAATCTCAAAAACATTAAAATGGCCTACGAGGGTTGCTACTTAAGTTTCGAAATATTGCACTGATGTGGATAGGTCAAAACCGACACTGCAATCATAAATTATGACATTTTCGAGCGAATATTTTCTATGATTTTTGGTTATGAAGCACTATCTTCCAGGTTGTTAGAATTGCTTATGAAGCCTCTTTTAGTATTAAAAATATTACCGATGGCTTTCTGAAGCCAGGAATATGGCTTGTATATGAATTAGCTTTTAGATATGTTTTTACTAGCGAGAAAACAAGTGCTGCTATCCCATCTACTGCCACACTAATACTATCACTCAATGATTTACCAGACATTGTAAATCAGCAAGCCAAGCCTTCAAATTCAAATATAAGGTCAAAAAAAGGAAAATCCAGAGGTTGTATTGAGACACTGTCAAAAATAAAATAGAGGAAGAAATTTTGGCTGTGCAGGCTGTGATGAGAAAAAAATTGGCTGAAGAGAGAAAAATAAAGTGAAAGTTGATCCAACATAAGAAGAAGGTCCAAAACAAAGAAGGAAAAAAAAATTAGAAAGTTCTGAAAATAAAATTGAAATACCTTATGCTGATTTTAGTGTCCCAGAAACATTTCCAGACTATGAAAAGAAAGGAAGTACTCATGAATCCCCCGAAAAAGATTATTTACTCTCTAATGTGATGACTTCTGATATTTTTTATTATGTTGTAGTCGAGTATAAAACAAAAAAGTGTTAGGCACTAGGTAGGACAGGTAATTGAAAACATAAGGTGAAGGAGGTATGAAATTTATATTTCCTGATATTTGTCACACACCTTTGAGGATATGTGAGCAAGATGAATACTACCTTAATTCAAAGAAGCCAATCCAAAATACTACAAATAACAGCTGATGCTACATGGTACCTGTCAAACCAGACTATCCATGAAGACCTAAGAATCCTCTTCATATAGGACGTAATTGCAGAACACAGCACAAAACACCGTAGAAGGCTAGAATCACACAGTAACCCCTCCATCCCCTCTTAGAACCCCTAGTTGATAGAAGACTCGAAAGAAACTGGTCAACTGATCTAACAAACGAATAAAGAGGTCTTATCACTGGAAAAAACCTTATCATGCCAAGAGGCTCACGCCCTCAGGCCCCTGAGCCAACCTAAACCTTATAGAACTATTATGATTTTGATTGCTAATAAATGTTAAAAAAAAGTATTTGTGACACATCTTCCAACTGTCAGTAGTTGCATATCTTGAACCACAGGATACTCTATTTTTGATACTGACCTAACTAGGTTCAATTTATAATAATAACTAAGTTTATTGTATATCAAAATGCAGTGTTTAGAACATTTTGCTTATTTGCTTATTTTTTAAATGAACTAATAAATAGCAGTTTTAATATAGCTAATTATTTTTTGTTTAAAACTGCCCCCTCTCCTCTTTATTTAATTCAGAACAATCAACTAAATGCAAATAATTTTTTATCTAATATGTAGGTAAAACAGGTATTGCTACATACTTACCTAAATACAGATCCACTGGCACTAGCTACAAGACTGAAAATGATAGCAAGAAATATAAAAACCGTCAAAACTTGTGTTACTAATTTCAAATATCTTGTAGATTTTCCAGGTTTTGTTACTGAACTATTTCCCATTAAATAGCCTTCTGCAAAAGCAACTTTTAATCTCTGTTTTTCAGTTTCATTCAAATTCTCGTCCGTATTTAACATCTGTTTAAGTTTTTCTGGAGAATTTGGTGTTTTTGAATTTGTCGAGTTGGGTCCTTCAGATCCCACAAAACCCAAGGCTTGTTTCACACGATCTGTTAATGGAGGATTTCTATTTAGTTCAGCTTTTATACTTCTATCAGTCTTAAAAGTTCTCAACTGAGTTTGAAATAAGCTATTGTTTTCAACTAGTAATCCATTTACTAATTTTTTATACAGCGACTGGGGGACATATATACAATTTTTTTTAAGAATAATTGTAGGTACTGTCTTATTTAAATCATTCTCTGAGAAACCATGTTTGTTTTCAAAAAATGTACTACTTGAAGTATACGACACTTTGAAATTGTTTATAAAATGATTTTCCAATAATGATTTAGTATTAATATACTTGGCAAATGAAAAATCACAATTTTTAACAGCTTCCAAAAAACTGTCTAGACAAAGGAAAGCTTGAGCATGTTTGGATTTTTCAGGAGATTTATTTTTCAAATAAACGGAGTGCCTGATATTTATCTTAGACGAAAACTGCGTTAATGTAGCAAATGCCTAAAACAGATGGATATCAAAGGTTAAGTTAATTATTAAAAGATATCAATTCTCCCAACTTACCTGGTTATGGTTTTGTAATGAAAACATTATATTTTACATATATGATGAAAATGAAATGTTATTTGGATGAGAAAAACTACAATTTTGTAATGATGAAAATAACCTATTTGACAGCCAAAGGGTCCAACTTCTTGAAACAGGATTGTAATTGCCAAATTAAATCCAATCAACAATGGACTACGGTAGTGTCTAATCATGCGAAAGTCGGACACTTAGTTTTTTTTATTCTATTATGCCATGAATAATATTAATAACTAATAATTAAATAACAATCGATAAGTGGACTAAAATATATGAATATAAAAATGATACATATTTACATCATTTCACAAAAACTAAACCTTGATACTGCTATAAGTAGGACAAATCTCTGTTTACAATAATAAAGGCATTTACTTTTTTGAATATATTGGTGGATATCAATTGATATAAATATGATATTTAGAAGGTGTACAGGATCTCTTCATATTTTAATGACTTTTAGAAAATGTAAAAATAATCTAAGAATAGCTTTATATTACGCGATTAATTTCGTTATGATGTCTTACATCTTTGGACTTATAACTGCATATTTTTAGCATATCAAAGTTCTATTTCTTAAAGATTAATTTTATTTTATATAAAAAGAATGAATTCTTTAGAATCGGTTTAAGTAACCCGAGTCGATTTCAAATAGTAGGGGAGTTTTTATAAATAATTATTTTGTTGGTAACACTAAAGTGAGGTTATAATTAAGTTGTAAACAGTTTAAATTAAAGAGTCAACGTAGAAAATATATTATAATTATTTATTATAATAATTAATTTAACATGATTTATTTTAATATGAGTTATTTGATTCAAGATACATTTATAATGTAACTATGTTAGCCGAAGAATCTGCTGAAACTCGTCAAAAAAATGAGTTGGAAGCTTTGCAGGTACAACAAAAAATTCATAAAAACATAATACAGTAGTTAATTTACGTCAATCGCATTTTCTTTTTAGGCAATTTATAATGAAAATTTGAGGGACTTACGTAGGAAAGGAGCATGGAACAGTTGGGTACCATTAAATGTATCAATTACATTAACTCCGCAACAGGGAAGCATCGGTACTACAGAAATCTATGTCCAAGTTGATTTACATATAAAGTGCGATGAGAAATATCCAGATAGGTATGACAGTACTGTTAAAGATAGATGTACGTAGGAAACAATAGTTGTTGGATATATAAAGCAGTGGTACTTACTCTTTTTCTTGTTTTACATAATTTTTACCTTGTGTAAATAATGAGCTAAGTATAAAAAATTCAAAACTTGTTTTATTGTTATAAAGTGAACTACACTGGCGACCAAAAGCTTAAGACCACATTAAAACAACATAATTATCTATCTTTTGTTAATATGGATTATCTAAAAAAGTAATTTTTTTTATTTACTTCCAAGCTGTTGGACAATAAACATGAATTGTTTTTAAACACCGACAAACGCAGCATTAGAGCCAGTTGTTAGAGATGTAATAATATTTTTATGATGTGCTAAGGCCACAAAACAAGAAAAAACGGATGCAATGGGCCTTGCCTATTAATATTGGACTGATAAAGATTTTGAAAAAGTTCTTTGTATAAATGAATCCAAGTTTGAGCTATTCATTTCAAAAAAAAATCAGTTTAGCTAAATATAGCCTGTTTTAGCATGGACTATGTTGTTAATCTAGTAACATTATCTGTTTATAAAAAGTGTTTTTATTGGTATAAAACAGACTTAAATGACAAAAGTATGCTGCAGATAAAAACGACTTGTCTAAAGCTCTACATAACCATCATCATCTATCAGCCATCTTCCATCCACTGCTGGATATAGGTCTCCTCTAGTTTAAACCATCTGTCTCTATCTTGAGCTGTATGTATCCAATTTCCTACAATTTTTTTTACATCGTCACTCCATCTTGTTGGCGGCCTGCCTCTACTTCTCTTATCCATTCTTGGCCTCCACTCCAATATTCTTTTCGTCCATCTATTATCCGTCATTCGGGCTACATGGCCTGCCCATTTCCATTTCTTTTGGGTTATAATTTCAATAATGTCCTTAACGTTTGTTCTTCTTCTTATGTTCTCATTTGTAATTCTATCCCTTCTCGTAATTCCCAACATTGCCTTTTCCATTGCCCGTTGCGCTACTACATAACCATATGATCACTGTATTTAGTTGACAGTTCACAAAATAAGTGCCATTATTATCAATAGAATGTTACTATTTCTTTACGCTTTTTAAGTATATTGATTGATAAAAAGTGTTTTATTAGATGATTCAAAAGTTTAATCAAATACTTGATATTTTATTGGACTTTTATTTAATTTTCCTATTTTAATAAAGTTGGTGTTAAACTTTTAGCCTTCAGTGTGTCACATTTTCCATGTAAAAAATATAATTTCAGTGTGCCTAAAGTGGAATTAGAAAACTGCAAGGGGCTGCCACACACAGTGTTATTCACATTAACAGAATGTCTCGAACACAAGGCAACAGAGCTTAAGGGCGAAGAAATGATTTTTCAATTATCACAGTTTGTTGAAGAGTTTCTCCATAAACACAATAAACCAGCATCTAAAAGTTTTTATGAGGAAATGCTGGAAAGAAGAAGAGAGCAGGAAATGAAAGAATTACAAGCTAAGCAGTTGGAATCACATAGGCAAGTAAGTACATACCATAATTGAAAGGCTTTTGTTGATAATTTGAAGGTTAAATAAATACTGGTCTATTTTTTTAATTTTAATTTATGTGAATTTTTAAACTTGTAAGAAAGAACTGCTGAAAGTATTATGTATGTATGTATCTATGTAGATATTGCATATGCACTCCAAAAGAGTGGCAAAAAATCTTTGAGAGACGTAGCCCATTGTTGTTCAGCAGTGAATTGTCATAGTTTGTTCAATCATGATTCCAATTGACGAAGTTACAATGATTTTAAGTACTTCTTTCAGAGCACTTCACAAATTGGGATTAATTTTTCAGTAAAGCATAGTTTGATGTATGATACATTTTATATTGGTACACAATCTGTGAACTAGTTCTTTACTTCTTTCAACTATTGCTGTTGCTGATGGTTGTATGTACATAGATATTGGGGTGTCATATAAACTGCAACCCAAAGGATCTATTGTGCCCATCTTTCTTGCTGCGATACTAGGGAACCCAGTGCTTACAGCTGATCTATTAATCCTTTTAGAAAATCCAGAATGTGAAACTATTTCATTTCCCTTCACTCTGGTGAAACAAGTTTGGATTTTATGTTCTATCTGCTGCTTTAGATCCATCTTGATACCATTTAATGACATTTCTGTTCATTTCTTGTATGGTGTTTTGATCCCACTTGCTTTTACAGTTTATTATTGAGGTGAAGTTTTTCTGAAAGCTAAACTTTTTTGATGCATCATCCTGAGTCATGTCCCATGATTGGATATTATTTATAGAAGATTTTTCTTGGGTGATTCCATCTCTGAACATTCTAAGTGATATTTTTTCTGCCAAGTTTTCCAGTACTACGTGGAAAGGTGCCCCCAGTCTTTGTACCTTTGAGAGATTGTTCCCGTGGTGTTCAGACTAGTTCTAGTACCAGAAACTACTGCCAAAAGTATTATATTTGAATATAATAGTGTAACATAAAAGTGACGTTACTACCTAAATTAATTCTAATATACCAGTGTCAATTGTTGCAATAAATAAAAATAAATTATAATAAATCTATCCACCTCACTGATTGAGTACTCTACTTTTCCATAATTTTATTGTGATTATAAGATTGAGGACATGTACATCGATTTTACAAAAATTATAAAATTTAAATGAGGATTTATTGAATAAAAAGATATGTCACAAATCTTGTCACCACTTTCCATACTTTATATAGGTACATTCAATATATACATTCTCCTTAAACTTTATTATACAGTTTATATACATATAACATTCAATAAGATTGATTGCTCAGGTTTCAATATATTTTAGAAACAATACATGATGGAGGAAGTTCAGAAACGGGAAGAAATGCTAATGTCAGAACCCAAGAAATGGAAAGAAACTAGATGTAATTCTGATAATGATGATAGGAGATATTCAGGAATCTCAAGGTAATAGAAAAACTGAGTTGTTCTCAATGTAATTGTACATTTTATATATAATTATCATCTGATTTTTTTTATTTTATTTTAGAAAACATTTGAATAGCTCTTCAGAATTGAATGGAGAATTATTGTGCCAACATAGAAGTACAATGAACATCAATTTTGGAAATAGAGATGTTCAGAGAGGCCGTTGTATAAGTAATTATTCCATTTTTAATAAATTATTTGAATGGAAGCTGAAAATATTTATATTGATTTCCAAAATAAGATACATACCTTAGTTTATCCATATTATAATTCCAAAGTGTTTATATAATGATTATATTATATACTTATCATTGCAGGTTTATGGTATTAAACCTGTTCCACAGATTTCTTCACCTTCTACTCTCAGTATATCTCCTAGATCTTCCTCATGGGTTTGTATCTAGTCTCTTCTGGATTCACATCTCTCTAAGACCACCTTGTTTTTGAAATTCTTACAATGTTGCCTAACCATTGTAATCTAAATGTTTTAACCAATTTTAACCATATTTGTTTTATTCCCCAGTTTCTATATCATGTCTTTACCCCCCCCAAATTTTTTTCCTTCATTCTTTTATCTCCTCTGTTAATTTTTTATTCTTCCATTTTATAGAAGTACAGTACTATAAGAGACTAGATTATCGTCCAGTCTAGTCGAAGTCCAGCTTTTGAATCATTTTCTTTATGACTCCCATTATTCAGCTTCTTTTTGTTAGCTTTCTGTCCACTTTCTTCAGCTTCTTCATCGCACAGATACCCTCAGATATTCGATTTAGTTCATGAGACAAAAGATGCTCTCAAATACTATTTAAATCATTTTGAATTCAGTTGTGTTTTAAATTTTCTTTGGTGTTCTATCACTCACCAATTGGCATATTCATCTAACCTTTTTTTTATTACTCTCAGTAGGACTTTAAATAACAGCCAAAGAGGATATGCCTTTATGGTATACACATTTCACTATGTCCCGTTTTTGGATATATTAGACAAATGACTGTTCAATTATTTTTCACTAGTGTCCTTTCATCAGCCCCAATTTTCCCAATATTGGTTCTCAGGGCTTTGCCATATGTTTTCAAGATTCCAGCCGATACTTCATTGGAGTCTCAGATTTTATTGTTCTTTAGATTTGTTTGTTATGATCCCAACTTAATCATTCTGCAAATTCTCATTTGGCACTATCTCAAAAATATTATCTTTATTCTGATTCAAAATACTCTCTCCATTTATTCAATTCTCCCACTTGTCTCCCAATCAATTGTCACTTCATTTCCCCCGTAAGATTTTTTTGTTTTGTCAAGAATTGCATTGCATTATCAAATGGTTTTAGACATTTTTAAATTATTTGTCAATTATTTAAGTATGCAACACCTACATATTTTGTTTTGGTTTGCTACAAAAATTGTTTTCTGGATTAAATTTTTTTGTTAAGTCTTGTTTTATTTCAGAACATTCTTCCTCAAATCATATTACATATAGTGGAATCGACACTGAATCAGGCATTTTTGTTATAATCAGTGAATGGAATTTTCAAATAAAAAATAGAAACGATCTGCAAAGGCAATTGGGAAGTTTAGAACAGGAAATAAACTACTTGATGAAATTGAATCATCCCAATTTATCTCAGTATTATGGTATAAAATATGAATTTAATGATGAAACTGCTACAGTGTATTTATTAAAAGAATTTGTTTTTGGTAAGTTAGTTATTTGTATATGAAATAATGTGCAACTTAATGAACTTACTGTCTAACATTTTATTAATTAATTAAAATTCATTATAGAGTGCAACTTAAAACTATAATCTAGTTAGTTTCGTCTCCTCTGATACTCAACCTAAGAGACATGTTACTATCTGTACTGTGGTGTACCTTGCCTGTTGAGTTAGTTTCCCTGAACTACAAATGTGAAACATATACCCTTAACCTATCCAATTTTATACTGACAACATGCATGGTGATTTTGGGTTGGTTAGACTCTCACTTGTAGTACAGATAATTCGTATTCCAAACCTGATACAGTCTCAAGACTTACCTAAATCACAAAGATGAAGGAAATTTTTATAGGAAACGGAAATAACAACAGCATTAATAGAAGTGTAAAAAGTACAAGTAATATTGTAATACTCAAAAAAAATTATTTTGTGAAAGGGTAAATATGGTACCACCTGTGGTTGTAAAAAATCTGTTATGTATCAGACAGATATCAAATCACTAACAACTTCATGTGAGCCTTCAAATTAATACCAGTTTAGACTATAACATTTCCTTTACTCCACACAGTACAGCGCTCTTATAGTCGAAGGGTACAAATGGTATCCTTGATGGGCTTTTAAAGAAAACTTTCAGTTGATTGCTTAAAAAAATATACTAATAATCTTTGAATACAAATTAATTTTTTGAGTCACAGAATAAAAATTAATATCATAAAAATAAAATTTTCAAAACATGAATTAATTAAGATACATGTGAAAATGATATTCAGTCGCTACTTGTTGACATACTCTCATCAGTTGACATAGTTCAAATTGAAGTGAATCCCAAGAATAATCGTCATTATCAAAAAATATTTTTAATGTCATATGAATTGTGCTTTGAATTTGAGTAACTTGTTATCCTGCTTCCTTGATCAACATTTGAACTAGTCATAGTGCTCTTCCGCGTGTGATTCAATGTATTTTTCTGCTTCCAAAGCTTCCTCAAAGAGCATTCAAATTGGATATTAAATAATATGAAAGAAATTTGTCACTTCTCAACTTTAAAATAAAACTTTATGCACAGAATAAAAATTAATATCATAAAAATAAAATTTTCAAAACATGAATTAATTAAGATACATGTGAAAATGATATTCAGTCGCTACTTGTTGACATACTCTCATCAGTTGACATAGTTCAAATTGAAGTGAATCCCAAGAATAATCGTCATTATCAAAAAATATTTTTAATGTCATATGAATTGTGCTTTGAATTTGAGTAACTTGTTATCCTGCTTCCTTGATCAACATTTGAACTAGTCATAGTGCTCTTCCGCGTGTGATTCAATGTATTTTTCTGCTTCCAAAGCTTCCTCAAAGAGCATTCAAATTGGATATTAAATAATATGAAAGAAATTTGTCACTTCTCAACTTTAAAATAAAACTTTATGCACACTAGACAGCATATAATATCAATCCAAATCTAATTTGTCTTAATAAAACTCTAAATGTTTCAATCCTCAAGTGCTTGTCACAGTACAAAGTTATCAGTTTTTCGTTCAACCAGTAACTTCAGATTAAAGCGGTTTGAAGCAAGAATCATTTGCATATCCATGATAGATATTTGTTAATAAATTCAAATCAAAATATTTCAAAAGCTAGGAATACTTTGGGTCAAAATTGAAAAAGTAACTGTCCAGTTCTTTGGTTATTGATCTTTCTAGATTCTACCAGTTGTCTGGATACAAAGTGTCACTCCAAGTCGATGTACCCTTTGAACTAATAGAAAGTCTTGCTCGACAAGTGCTATGGTACCAGCACATTTCTTGACATTATGATTTCAGTATTATTACGGGCGTTGTACAGAAAAAATAACAAACCAATCAAAAAGAAGTTCATTATTTTTAGTATACAAAAAACAAACATGTCATTACTATACCAACCAATTTATATGAGCACAATTACCAAATAAATAGTGTCTTAGTAAAATTGGAACACTTTTTTGGAATAAAAATATTTTCTCAAAAATGCTATAGAAAATTTTCTTTGTATACAAATTCATAGTTAACATTCACCTTTTGTAAACTTTTGAATACTTCTAGACAGGTGTATCTTATTACTGGGTATTTATATCAAGTTTTTTTAATAATAATAATAGATAATAATAATTATCTATGTTTTAGGTACAAATTGCTATGCTTTATTTATCAGTCGAAATTTCAGAGTGGATATTGATTATTTAAAGTATATAGCCAGGGAAATACTTCTTGCTTTAGATTGTCTTCATAGGAATAATGTTGTACATAAAGACATTAAAGATTCTTGTGTATATATTAATGAATCAGGTAAGAAATTCTTAAATATGTTCTCATTCTCATTAATATATCTCTATATATATATATATATATATATATATATATATATATATATATATATATATATATATATATATAATGTTTTTCTTCGCTAACAATTTATTTAAACTATTTCTAACGTTGAGATGAATTTATACACACTGTTTCTTACTCACTACTCACTAACTTATATAGTTTGCTTAAATTTACGGGTATGACATTAAATTATATACTGACTTCTCGCTGCTGAACAAGCACCTATTTAGACCAAAAAGAATTTCTGGAATAATTCTAGAAAGTAAATAAACAAACAAATTATTAATAGGGCCTGAAACTGAAAAACTTATTATTTTGTTACAAAGAAAATATGTAAAAAAAAATTATATTTTTGATATACGAAGTAAATTATAAAGAACTATCTCTACAGGATATAAACATTAATTTTCTTGAGAAGTATGGGATAAATGTCAAATTATTTCCAATGATAAATTGAATATGTCACATCTTAGGATTTAACCTTGTCCTCGAAGTCTTAGTTGCTTCTTCTAGAAGTTCTTGTATGATTTGAATTTGCTGGGGCTGAAGTTTTGATCCACAAATAATTTTAAAAATTCTTGGTTGAAAAAAGTTTCTATACAGTGGATTTCATAAAAATTAACGATTTTTTATTTATGTTTTTTAGGTGTTCGAATAACAAATTATAGCATTCATAGAAGACTATTGGATCTTCATAACCACATCCCTCATAATAGTTATAGTAAAAAGACTGATATTTTTAAGTTTGGAATCCTTATGTTGTCTCTATTACAAGGAGAAAATAGAGAAGATAATTTAGAAATACCAAATACATTTTCTATAGATCTTCATGAATTTCTTACTAAGTAAGATAATTTGTATTACAATGAAAACTCTTTGTATAAACATCAACTTTGATAAGGTAAAAGGTCGGATTTGTTGTTTATAGAAAATTGAAATACACCCAATAAAAATGAAAAAGATTAGCTGATGAAATTAGGTGGAACAAGAAAAGAAATTGAAATAGATCCAATGAAAATGGAGAATCGCTGTTAAAACTACTTACTTAAGTCATTACATGGGCGTCTGTTTCCATAGCAGTTTCCATTCTTTCGTCTAGCTTCTCGGTCTTCCTTCCTTTTTTTTGTAGTCCGTTCATCTTTATTAATCATTCTTCCACTATCATTATATGTTCAAACCATTTTAATTGCCCTTCCTCGATTTTGTTTTCAATTTCAAGATTTGCAGCCATTTATTATTTGTGGTGGATTTATCTCTTTACAGACTGAATTTCAATGTCTTCTCATTAAATTATATATTCTACCTCCTTTTTTTCCTTCTTCATATTAATGTAGTGGAATTGACATCATCAATCTAATGTATTTTCATAGACAATTATGCCAAACTATTTTTCTAACAATTCAAATACGCAGCCATCTTTACTTTTAGTCCTTAATACAAATGATTCCTTCAAAAGAGCACAAAGATGGATTTTATTAGTTCTATCCATTCATAAAGTGATAGATTTGTATTTTTTTTTCTTTTTGATTATACTGGAATAGTTGTCGACATCTAAATGGTTATAACTGTGGGATCCATCAAGTTGATATAGGGTCTGTATAAAATTCAAGTAAACATGGGAATTTTAGTTTTGGCCTTTACCTGTATCTGACTAGAATACAATGTTTTGTACAAGCAGATATGATGTTCTTATACCATATGTGGCACGCATCACTTCCAGTTTTCTTATCATATTTCGTGAAATTAAAATGACTGGGCAGGTAAGTGTAGGCAAGCATTGCTGCAAGCCAAAAGTACACAACTGCCCACTCTCATTGTTAGCGTATAACTTTGATTTTATACATTTCTCATCAATATCCATCCATTGATGTTGCTCATGCTGAGCAACTGAGTTAGATCTTATACTCGTATTATCGTCTGTGGCAAATTGTATTCTAATTTTGAACCTGTATCATGTGAAGTAAATGTTTACGAGTGGCTTTTTGAAGGATAAGTTCAGTTTATGGAAATCCTGACTATAGGTTAGTTAACAGAACGATCCAATATTTTTAGTGATAACCTCAGGATAAAGGTTTACGTTAATCATATATACTTGAAAAGTATTTTTGGTCCTAAAATTTTTTTTGAGTTGTTTTTCAATGTATGTTGTTTGGCAATTCTGAATATTGCTTGCCTATCTTTTAGTGGAATACGTTCTTCAATTCACCCATTTTTCAATTTTTTCCTATTATCCTCCAGTACTTGTTCTATTCCCCTTTTCTTTCAGCGGTTTCCATACTTTTTGTTCTCAATTTGATGATAGTGTTTTAAGTTGAAATATCACCAACGGTTTCAAAAATTCCAACTTGTTCAATAATGGTATCAATAAAGGTATCTATCATGTAATTTGAACATTATTGTTAGATATAATTTGTTTTAATGAAATAAAATGTTTCAGATGTCTGGAAAAAGATGAAAGTAAACGGTTTACGGCTAGTCAGCTTTTAAATCACTCATTTTTTAATACATCTTTGGTAAATTTTTCTCCCAAACATATGCATGAAGAAACCGAAAAGAAGCGTAGCGTCTCACCCGAAGTTATACCAATAGATATACATAATTTGTTGCATGTTTTGCCAAATGGGCAGTCGAGAATTAATAACGAATTTGAGTTTTTACAACATTTAGGAAAGGGGGCTTACGGTGACGTCATCAAGGTGAATTCAGTTGTAACGATACTTATTTTTTATATATGCATCCACATTCTCATTGGATAAGCTTTGGTACATTAAAGTTTTCTTCAAATAATAATTTATATTAAAAACTATGCTATATGTTTATATTTCTTTTATAGTATATATAAAAATGGGGATTAACATATAATCACCAACCTAGAAGTTCATATGGAGTTATTTGTCTAAGACAAATGTCTAATTCATTTAATTCATCCCAAGAACTTTAGTTAGTGGACAGTTTGTACATAAATACAATAATTTTTGTAATGATGCTGCATACTGCAACCTTAAAGATCTAGTTTCATCAAGATCAGGTTTAAAATTGAAAGACTTGATATAAAATACTAAAAAAAATAAATTCAAATAACTTCAAAATATAACAAAAAGTGACTTAAAATTCCTTGAAATAATTTCTCTACCTAATAATAACTAAAAGCATATTTTGTATTGAAAATTGTTACTCAGTATAATGCGAAAAAAAAAATAATCTTAAAATCAAGCAAGAATAGTACTTAACAAGAATGAGTTGAAGGAATTTGAAGAGAAGAAGAAAAAGTGGTATTTTGAAATATTTCCTTGACGATCTTCACATTCATAAAGATATTTTGTTTGGGACATCCTTCTAAAAACTTAAGACTAATAATATTCAAGTATTTTTACAGTTATGTGGACCTCCTTGAAGTCATTCATAAGAACATTGGGTTCTTTGCCAGATTATTCGAATGCTGTTCAATATCGTGGTGGTAAATTTATTGAGAAGCTACTAATCCCTCCTTTATAAGATTTAATACGGAAATCTTTCCAAGTTTTTTTTATGTAGAAACCAAGTGCAAGGTGGTAAACCCTATGGAGGTACCTGTGGATATTGATCTCAAACTTCTGTAGATTGTAGTGTTCGGGAAAGACATGCCTTGGTAGCTGATTTCACATATCTCTTGTATAGGCAGGACCAAATCCTGAGTCGGCTATAGGTTTGTCAATTTGTTTGGAATGTACTTTGGGTCACTATAATAATTCTAAGAATTTTACACTGATACCCTTAAGGTATTTTTAAATTTGATAGGGATGTGGCACCCCACAATTATATACATAGCTCCATATGGGTTTAATTATTGTTTTATAGATTAGGATTTTGATATCTATTGTCAGCTTAGATTTTGTACCTATTTGGTAAAAAGTGTACCACGTGTTCAGTTTCATGAATATTCTCATAATTATTTCCGTATTCCTAAAGTACTTCAATTAACCTCACTTATTTTTACCTTGATAGGCTCTTGTAAATTTAAAAAATAGAATAATAAAACATCTACTGGTTTGTTTCTGTTATTTGTTTGAATCAATAAAGGCAGATGATTTTAATAACATAATACATTTTTTAGGTTAGAAATAAACTTGATGGTGGCTATTACGCTATAAAAAGAATTAAACTGAATCCTAAAAACCGCATTTTAAACAAAAAGATTGTGAGGGAAGTTAAATTGCTATCCAGATTAAACCACGAAAATGTAGTCCGATATTTTAATTCTTGGATTGAAACTACAACTATAAAAGATGACTTAGATACCTCATCCAGTACGATTACTACTGAAGAAAGGATACCGAAAGTGATACGGAAGGAAGAGGTATAGTCCATCAAAATATATTGTAATGAAATACAGTTGCATAATAAAAACATAAAAATATATAATTGGAATACTGCTTTAACAAAATTAATAGAATGAGAAACTTTACAGTAATGTTAAATAAAGATGATGTATGTACATTGAATTTATTTAAACAATAAAGGAATCAGCTTAAAAGTAACACAATTATATATAATCTACAAATTAATGTTGAATCTTATATAGTCAAATTTGTAACCTTGTAATTATATAAAAAAAGAAAAGTATGATAGCACTCTCGAGAGTATTATTAAACAACAGATACATGGTAGATAAACACAATAAAAAATTATGATTGTTGAAAAGACTATACAAGGCGGGATAAAAAGGTTGTGTTAGTTAGGGCCAGTGGCCCTAAGATAAAAGATCCGGTACGTGTTATTGAAAGATAAATAAGGTCCTTAATATGTAGTGGGTAGTTATCAAAATAATTAAGATTCCTTAAGTGTGAGTGGTGACCCAAAGACAAAAGATTCGTTACGAGTTATTGAAAGATAAAGTCCTTAATGTGTAGTGGGTAGTTAGTGTGAGTGGTGACCCAAAGACAAAAGATTCGTTACGAGTTATTGAAAGATAAAGTCTTTAATGCGTAGTGGGTAGTTAGTGTGAGTGGTGACCCAAATATAAAATATACGGTACGAGTAATTGAAAGATAAATAAAGTCCTTAACGTGTTAAGAATCCTGAAGTGTGTCTGGTGTCCAAAACAAAAGGATCCGGTACGAGTTAGGAAACATATTGAAATGGGGAAGGAGACTTTGTAAATATAAACATTCATTACTTTTAGTTGTGTGTATTTTTAGCAAATTTTTGATAGAAGGTGGAAAGATAGTCACGACGGTTGACTTTCGTTCTAACGACTTTATATCGAATTTTCTAGGCTACACCATTTAGAATAGAGCAAAACGATTTTAATTAAAAAACAAAGTGAGGATTGTATGTTAGATAATAAAACTTATTTTTGAACATCAATTTATTCTAATAATCTCAAATTTTAACTGTATAGTACTGTAGTTGTCATTAATCGTTTTTAGTTCACTTTAAACGACAATATTGAAGCTTTAGCACCTTCTTTAAAAAATGTGGAAGTTTCGATTACCTATGATAGTAAGTCACAAGCCCAGTATATTAGTTCCTCTGATGATGAATCGAGTGATGATGATGAAGCATGGGGTCCTAAGTAAGTAAATAAACTGTAAAAAATAAACAATACAGAATATTCTATGGAGATTTCAGTTTGATATCATTTCCAATGTAGAAGTATATCTTTTCTTCAAAGGTTTCTGAGTGACCAACTTTTAAGTCATTTTATGAGTCAGGTGGTCAAATTTGGATGTTTTCCTTTAGCAATTTTCCATAAGTGATCACTTTGTATTATGTTAAAATCAACCCCTTCCTATTGTTTCTTATGAATCTCATTGGATCCTTTATTTTACATATTTATGTTGCTTTTTTACTTTTCTTCCAGTTGCATCAGGCCTATCTTATTTTGTTGTTTGTGTTCTTTGTTCATATCAGTTTTTAAAAACTAAATTTGATCTTATTAATTATAAGTTTGTTGTTTGAGCTTTTACATCGTATTTTAACTTACTACTGTTTGTTATATTTATTCCTAAAATTTTGAATGGTACTTGTTTCACACTCTGATCATAGCATAAAAATTTCCAGGTAACATTTCGTTATTTGTTAAAAATTTCGCTGCCCGATAATATTTTTAATCTAATTTTTTTATCTTTTTTAAAAATTGATATCAAGATGCTTTCTTTCCATTCATATAAAATGTTTTTTGAAAATACTTTGTAAGAGGGGACCTATAATTAATCTAAAATCTAACAAACTAAAAATAAAATTAGTCAGCTATATTATGCTACATGAAAATATTCAAGCACCAGTGGAATCCGAAAGGATTGTAAATATTAGTATTTTTGGGTGGACCATTACAAGCAGTTGGAAAATGGTTTTACGGTTAATCTTTTCAAGCACCATCGGGAAAGCAAAATGATTTATAGTAACTCATATATGAAATGACAGTGGAGAAAAGTAACATGGTTTTTGAATTTAATACAACTTGCAATCATCTATCATAATTGTAAATTCAGCGTGCTATCTATGGAGAGACAATTGTAAATCACTGACAGTATACTATACCAAGGAAATATCTGGCGATATATATTGTACTAGTACCATTAGCGCACTGCATGATATCAAAACTGAAAAACATAGTAATTTAAGAACCTTTAATCAAGGAGTCCCATAAACGCACTCTTAACAAACGAATGGGCACTATCGCACATGTATCATCATTGGCAATTGCTATAATATTGGACCAGAGGTTCAAAAAACTTCATTTTGAAGATCCGTTGGCCTACACAAATGCCGTTAGTAAAATTAAAGATACAATTAAATTAGTCTTTCATCGGATAGTACTCTCTGGTCCATAAACTGGTCCAGCAGAATTGGAAGACTAATAAAGCAGACGAAAGTCTTTCTGATGAGTTTATTTGAGGGCTCCAGTTAGTAGATTGAAGTTATATAATTTAGTATTTCAATATTCAACAATGGTGGCTAGCTCTTTTCTATCTGAGCGACTTTTCTCAAACACCACACAGGTTTTAACTCAGCAAAGAAGCAAACTGCAAGCGAAGAGAGTTAATAAAATTTTGTTTTTGTAAAGTCTAGAAAAAAAGTATTGGGATTTATAAATAAATAAAGTTGATTTGTCTCTGCACTCAATTTATACTGAAATTAACCGCAATCGATATTTTTTTTGTATTAACATGCCTACAGTATAGTTAGTTCCCACTTAACCTCACTTCGGTCCCTTTTTTATCTATAGTAAGCCCGACACAGGTGGAAGTAAGAGGTCGCCTACGTTCGATCAAAGATATGACAAAAGAAGAAAACTTTGCCATAAAAAGGTTGGATAAATAAAATATAACCGATATGAAAAACTATAATTATATTAAAATGTTATAAATACAGATCCCTGTACCTCTGGAGCTGGAATTTAAATTTCCACATACTGTTAATAAAGCTGACTAATTTCTTTTTCAGACTTTTAATCTATTGTAAGGTTATTCAAGAAGCTTTTACGTTTTTTTATTTTTTCTATGAGGATGGCTCAAATTTGGGGTTGAAAACATTTTAGTTCTAATTTTCTATTCGATGTGTTGGTTAGTGATAAGCTATACATTTTTTCAAAATATCCCATTTCAATTTTTTTCACCGGCTTTCATTTACTATCATAGTGTAAATAAATTTTTTTAATATTCGAATTGCTTAAATATTTTTTTATGCTTCTAGTTACGGAGATTCTGAATCTGACAGTATAGAATTTGAACAAGGATCTGATCAGGGAGAGCAACATTCGTCGATTTCTGTGTCGCCCCAAAAACGGTGTGATTCTCCTGATGGTCCAGCTGAAAATACTAAGAAAATAGATTGCATGTACATCCAAATGGAGTTTTGTGAAAAAAGTACTTTGAGGACAGCCATTGATGACAATCTATATTTAGACGAAGATAGAATGTGGCGATTATTTAGGGAAATCGTTGAGGGTAACAATCATATTTATATTCACCTGTATTATAGCGCAACTATCGAAATAGATAGGTTATTGAGTAAGGTAATCGGTAATCTACAGTCGATCTAATTGATCTTCACGATGACGTTAATAAAGTAGATTCCAAATTCATTCTATGCCTTCTACTCTCAGTAGTAGTGGGAGAGCTATAGCCGTAATTTCACAATAATCGGTAATATAGCATTTCTCCATCGTAAAACATTCATTTGGTGTCGTTCGTTACATCATCAAGCAGGCTGACACCCTAGTGGATACAGGGGATAGTTCCAAGGGGTAAAAGTGGTCAATTTTTCGGGAAAAATAAACGATCGGTAATATTCCTGAAAATTTGTCAAATATCTCACCTAGAATGTTGACGTCGTATAAGGGCTTTCGTACATCGGTACCATTCGATCGATTTTGACTTATGTGGTCTCAGTTTGCTTGTTTTTTTTTTATATTTATATAAACAAGGCTTCGATATATCCATAAAATATATATATATATATATATATATATATATATATATATATATATATATATATATATATATATATATTGTTCAAATGTATGAACAAAAATAACAACAAGAAATATAATTAAAAACATCTACTGTATATCCATATATATTCACCTTGGGTCCCACTAATTGGCATGTGCTCCAATGCTTTGAAGCAAGCGACGGTCGTTATAAACATGGCCGATAAGCCCACGTGCGTTTACAATTTAATTGTAGCAATGCAGAAGAAGTAATAAAATTATTCCATAATCAAACATTTATTGAAGAGATAACTCCAGCCTAAGCAGACTATAGACCATGTGGTCATTTTTTTGTCACGTGTCCTTCAATTATTTCGTAGATTGTTTGTCAGATAATCCTCCACCACTTGGGTAAAATAGTCTGGGATCCCGAAGTAGTCTTTAAGCGCCTTTGGGATGTCTACTCACCTTGAAGGCTTTCCGTATCTCTAGTCTTGCTAGCAATTAGATTTGTCCAGTTACAAAAAGGTGCAGACAACCTTCTCGATTACTTCGATTGTTTAACGACTTTTTCTGAAGCCGCATTGCAGGTCTGAAATCGATATTAAAATAATTAAACTTGATAATCAAAAATTCACTATTTGTCAAGAGGATCGTTCATTTTTTGTGACTAGTTTGCTTGCTATGTTCGACACTGATCATTTTATTAAATTTCAGGTCTAGAAGTATATTTAAAAATATCTGAAGATCAGATTAACTATTCATTATATATTCTAGGTCTTGCTTATATTCATCAACAAGGAATGATTCATCGAGATCTAAAACCTGTAAATATTTTCTTGGATTATGAAGATCATGTTAAAATCGGTGATTTCGGGCTTGCTACTACTAGCATAAAATCAAAACATGCTGACTATACCATGAATCAAAGTTTAATCGAAACTGACAAGGAAGATACAGTTGATGAAAGTAAAACCGGTTTGGTTGGAACAGCACTATACGTAGCACCAGAAATTAACGAATCCTCAAAGGTTGTTTATAATCAGAAAGTCGACATATATAGTTTGGGTGAGTAATATCAGATTAGTTACATAATTGTATTTTAGGGATCATTGGCAAATAAAATCGATATTAAAAGTTGCATGACTTTTCTTTTTTTGTTTTAGGTATAATATTGTTAGAAATGTGTTATAGACCATTAAATACATCGATGGAAAGGATCAAAATCCTGACTAAATTGAGAACGAAAGAAATAGTTTTTCCCCCAGATTTTATCGAAAAGAATAGTGAAAAGAAAATATTGTTAATTCGGTACGTAATTTGTTCATCGCCACAGATATCTATGATTCTTTAATTTTGTAACGCAGAAGTGACTTAACTTTTTTTATTTGTTGATGGTGTAACATGAAATTCGACTTGTTACGTTTTTCTTTTAACAAGTTGAATATTTCTTTGTTCAGGTATTGTTACTCAGTACTTACTTCGAGTTTTTGAAGAAATTAATTTGTTATCGACCTCACTCCATTCGAGAAATTCAATAAAACATTGGAACGTGTTCTAAATCGTCCTCTACTCAGCTACACTCAAGTGTTTACATCAAAGTAAATTTTAGTTGTGGTGATATTATTCTTTATAATCGCTGGTAAGTTTTTCAAATATCTTTTTAACTTTTCTTTTTTATTATAGTGCTCACAAAAATTCCAGTTATGTTCATTAATTTCCTTTTGTTTTTAACTAATTCTGTATAATAGTTTCCGTGTTACATCGTATTTTTTCATTTGGGGAAGAGAACGAGTAAGTAGAACAGATTTGAATAAAAAGAAACTTAAGATGTAACATAAAAAAACTGAATTTATATATATTTTTTTTAAATATAATTCAACAGGAATCTGTCGTTCTTCTAGGTCTATTTTTGTTATAATTGTGGTGCTTCAAGCACTACAAAACAAAATTGTGGTTCTTGTATTTCAAAAAACGAGGTTCTGACTGGTCCTGCAAATGTCACGACAGTTGCCAGTAATTCGCAAACTACACCCGAAGTAAAATCAGAAAATCCAAAACGAAAGTCAAGCAAACAAGTCAAAATTAATTCCAAATTTTTCACATTCGGCTATTGAATGACAAACTTATTTAAGTTTTGTCAGAGATTTTTTATCTTCCGTATCTTATTATTGTTCTGTTCCCGAAATAAATAGAAAATACGAATTTACAGGGAAACTATTATACAGAATTTGCTTAAAAGAAAAGGAAATAAATAAAGATAACTGAAATTTTTGTGAGCACTATAGCAAAAAAACAAAGTTAGAAAGATATTTGAGAAACTTATCAGCGGATATAAAGAATCACAAATTTATTAAATTTAAAATTTACTTTGATAACGTAATAATTAAATTGGAGGACAATATGAATAAAATTTTTCAATTTTTTTAGGTGGTTACTCGAGCACGACGTTTCTAAACGACCAACATCTCAAGAACTTCTTCAGTCTGAACATATTCCTCCACCAGTATTAGAGGAATGTGAACTTCGTGAACTGGTTCGACACACCTTGAATAATCCTCAGTTAAAAGGCTATAAATATCTAATAGCTTCCTGTTTTAAACAGTCCCTAACTTCAGTTCAAGATCTTACTTACGATAAAGATCCGTCTGCACAAAATCTAGCAAAACCATTACTTTTGCAAGAATTTGTTAAGGAAGTGTGCATAAAGGTGAACAATGATGATTTTTCTATATATTTATAACTTAGATTTCACATAAGTATTGCTAAGATTAAAAAAGTTCGAATATTGCTAATCAAATCATCTAGAAAGCACATAACATCTGAGATGCTTAACAAGAATGCGACCAAAAGGTTTGCACGTATTTAATTTTTCATCAGGAATGTATATCATGATAGCAGTGCTTCCAAATATTAATTATTGATTCGCAGAGTCTGCAGTTTTAGTCCTTTGTCATGTCCATCCTCTTAAAGGGGTATTTAACCTAGCCTATTATTAGTTATTATGACTTCTATTATAATCCAATTCATTTAAGAGGGGATCTCACGTCAAAAATATGTAAAACCATGGCTCTTTATACAACATCTGAAGAAAGTCTAACACCTTTCAATGAAACATATGGTAAAAGTTTTTTTTCCATATATTGCACATATATTGCTGAAAATAGAGTTACTGATTATTACAAATATGGAAGGGATCCAGTATTTGATAGAGTTATATGAAGCCTTGTTACATTAAATTATCATAATTTACCAAAATGCCGTCTCTTTCCAACTATTCCGCCCCTCTTTGTGCTAGGCTCTAGTAGGACGTTTACCGAATATGCAAATGGACTTGTTGAGAGTTGATCTTGAAACTACGATTGCCAAACTTTTATTTAAAAATAATATGTCCTTTAATAAACCGCACACTTACACAGCTCACAACTAACCATTTACTGTGAACCGGAAACCCTACTAAAACTACCTACCTGATGATTATAGAAAAAGTATTTCGAATTATGTATAATACTCTATTTATGTTCATTATTTTCTCAGTATTATTCAATTTAGTAACAGGTTTTATTTAGGAGTTCCAAGGGATTATTTTTCTGTGTAATATTGTTTATTGTTGTTGTTTATCTATACTGAACAAGTTGTTTGCTATTAAGTTCGCAGTAGGGTGTCTTATCTTATATCTTTTTGTAAAGATTTTCGCTATTTGATAACCGGAATCATAGTAGTATTTTTATCAAATACTAAAGAACTCTTATACTTATATTAATCATTTGTCACTTTTTAAACAGATATTCAAACAACACGGAGGTCAGAATCTAACAACACCTCTTCTAATGCCTAAAAATAAATTTAACGAAAACCTAGATTCCTATGTCAAACTAATGACACATTTTGGAGGCATTGTGTCGCTGCCACATGATCTTAGGTATGGAAACATTCTTAACGTTCAGTCAAATACATTTTTTTTCAAATGATTTATTTCAGAGTGCCTTTAGCAAGATATATAGCATGGAATGGTATTACAAACTTGAGACGTTATTCAATTGAAAGAGTTTATAGAGAAAAGAAGGTTTATGGTTTTCAACCCAGGGAGTTGTATGAATGCGCTTTTGATATAGTTAGTCCAATGCCTGGTTAGTAAACTCATGTCTTTTTACCTGTGCTGTGCTGTTATTAAAATGTGAAATATATAAAAAATGGAATCTAAGAATATTTATTATGTTACAGGGTTGCTTATGTCGGATGCCGAAATTTTGTATATAGTGTACGAGATTTTAAATGAACTACCAGGAATTAAAAACAAGAATGTTGTGATTCGCCTTAACCATAATTTGTTGTTACAAGCTATACTCTTACATTGTGGGATTAAAGATGGTTATCAAGAAATTTATAACATGGTGTGGGAATTCAAAGTAAGGTGTAAATCTTATTCATATGTTACGAACTTCTATGAGTCGATATTTGTTGTAAGAATTATTTTCACAAAGGTACAGGGTACACGATTCTCTAATTTCCGTATCGACACTGTTTAGGAAAGATCCTATATATTAACTTGTAAATAACCATTGAATACTTGCAACAATGTAAGAACAAGAGAAGTTAACAAGAATTGAAATTATGTACGATTCACTACATAAATTAAGGCCTAAGAGTCAAAAATAAATATCGTGAGCAAAAAAATCGACACCCTTCCAACAGTCCAACCATTTGTTATGATCGGTAACCACCCTTTTTATGCTTGTTTACAATAGTTCTAATTTGGGGTAACTGATTCTTATAAAAGTTTATCTATCTGACCCACCACTATTAGTTAGCCATCAAACGTCGATTGATACACATTTCCGTTGACAACAAACAAAAATTCTACCTAAAAATGGATACAAGTGATAAAACTGTACAAACGTACACTTTATTGCGAAGAGTCTGCTGTTTGCAGAGTTTACCGTCGTTACCAAGAAACTGTTAACTTTCATCGAAGACGCGGATCCTGAAAAAAAAGTGCTCATCCGAGAGAGATGACCGATTCTTTTAAGCACATTTCTGGCCCTCATTGTTATTCAAAAAACCCAGCAAGAAGTGAGAGAAAAACGAGTGGCTCTGAGTGGCTGGACAGTAGATAGAAAATTTAAGGCAGCTAACGTTGAGCCAAAAAGGCCAGTTACTGAGTCCAAATAAGCCCCAGGCCACAATGGGGATCCGTTATCTTCTCAGACGAAAGCAGTGCGCCTACATGGCGGCTATAGAAGAGGACGAGTTTACAGAAGGCCTGGAGAAAAATGTGGAAACACTATTTCATTTAATTTCTTTTTATTTTCTCAACTGTTAATTATAAATCCTTTTCGCTGTTTAAGATTCCTTTTCGTTTGATAGTTTTTCTTTCACAAAAAAATAACTCAATATCAACATAGACTTATGGCTTTGAGTTGCGAAAATAAGAAAAATAAAAGATGTTACAGATTTTTTTGCTAGAAACTTTAGACCGCGAGTAGATTTTTTTGCTGACGATTGTACGTATATTAGAAAATAAAGTTGAATAAATATATCCAGTATGTATTTACATATTGAAAGAAGCCTGAAATAGTTTTTTGCTTTCCGCAAATAATACGTCAATTCTGTCTTTTAAACCTCTTTTAGCAGGTCTGCTAAAAATTGATCAGTTTTTCTTTTAAATCAAGATCTTTACTTTTCAGAAACTAATTCAAGTGGATAAAATCTTGATGATCATGCACTTTCGATAACCAGAAATCATAATTTTTATCGCATAATTGTGCAAATTTTACGAGTAACTGTCGCTGCGCTTCCTAAAATATTATCTGCCTCTATTGAAAGGAGTCAAGCCAACTTTTTAATTCTTCACTATCGAAAACAAATAAATTTTCTTAGACTCCCGCTTACGTCATCTCCCGTAGACCCCTGGACCACTTTGGGAATCACGGGTCTGAAGGGTGATGTAAAAAATAGGCTTTTCAATGCAATACACTTTTACTACGATTTAATTCACTAAAATGCAGTCTTATGTATTAGACTTAGCACAAATTAACTGAACTATTAATTATCTCGAGAAGTGAGTTACAGACTTGATATGTTTCTTCCCACTGCTATTAGTTCTCCCAGTGGGACTACCCAATGATAGTATCGGATCATCTGCTATTTCATTTTCTTCACGTTCTGTGTGTCTTGGGACTCATTGAAGGGCAATACTAAATATAAATTTATATAATCATTTTCTACATAGTATAATGATTCAATAGCTTAGAGGTGAAGTCGTCGACTTCCAACATTGGTTAATTTCCCAATGGGAAAACGAAAATTTCAAAATTACTTCTTTAGGTAGCACCTGTTCTAACAATTATAATGATTTTTTTATACCTGAGAAGTGTATAGAATTGTTATATTTAAAAATGATGCCAATTTTTTATTATAAGTGGGTTAGGGCAGAAGAAAATGGGTCAGCACTTGTATAGGATAGTCAAGTTTTAATTTACCTTCAGTCCTCAAAGTTTAAACTGTAAAATTGTTTGAATATTATTACAAGTAAAATGATTTTTCAGGAAGGCAAAATTTCCAAAAATGATTTGTGGGCTCATTTTATCGGACTGGAATTATCAGATAACACGATACATATATTAATTAATTACTTTAATTCGGAATTAGACATTTCAAGAGTTGCAAATCAATTTCAAAACATAACGAAGAAGAAATCTGGAGAGGCGGGCCGATTAGCCAGACAAGCATTGCAGGAACTAAAAGATATAAGTCTGTTTGCAGAGGCATTTGGTGTAAAGGTAAGTATACATGGTAAAAAAAGTATAAATTCTTTATATCGGTTACAGTACATGATCAGAATAATCCCGAAACACCTCAAACTTAAAATATAAATTGACAATGCTCTAATATGAAAGCGTGTCTTACATTTGTCTCCTTTCTAAATACAGGTACAATACCTAATTTTTTAAATAGTATAAGTAATTACAAAAATTAACATAAATGTGATTAATGAAATAGATTAGGTTAGGATATTCATACTGAACACACTGTTTACACCATCACTACACCAACACTCACAATTACACTGTTTGTCTGCCTCTGTTTCGATAACCAAATTATCGTCTTCAGAGACTTAGGATAAATCAAAACCTAATTACTAGACTTACGTGTTTTATACTAAATTTTCCCACCAATAAATCTTCTCCCGTGAAAATTAATTCCAGCGGGAGGACCTCCTTGGCGAAAATCTTCCCATTTGTTCCTTGACTACTAAACTATATAGTAGGCTGTAAGGAATTGGCCCTTTGTCCTTATCTAAGCTACTCTTACATTTAACAATTAGCAATGCTTTCAAATTCATCCGAAATTTTTTTTCGATTTCACATTGTTAAAATTTATGTTATGACTGGCAGCGCGTTCGACAATACAACGTGCCCTTTAAACCGGACAATAATGAATCTCTTAGTCTACCCAATATATTTCCTGTCACAGTCACCACAACTAATTTCATGTATAACACTCTTTTCGAAATTTGGTATTTTATCCTTAGGATTGTCCAACATTTGTTTCAATGTTTTAACGTTTTAAAAATAGATTTTGTTGAATCTCTCTGTTGCCTGTAACTCTGAGAAGATGAACTATTGTGATATTTTTCTTATTTATTCATATGATTTCGTGGGGATAATTAATAAACACTGTCTATCACGTTCTTAATTTGTTTAAATACACGACACTTAACTAACCTGAATAATTTATTTAAAATTTTCGATTACTTTGCTAATTCGTTCTGTACAGTTTTTTATTATAGATTAAACAAAACTTCCCTACACAAACTCCTTATATATCCCAATAAAAACTTCTAAAAAAATAAAGTAACAAAACAAATAAATAAACCTTCCTAGAAATTATTCAAAAGAAACAATGTAAATAAACCGCTTGCTGTACATTGGAAAAGTCATTTTAGGGGGTAAATGTTTCGTTATGTAGTCATTAAGGAATGGGCACATTCCGTTAGGTTCCTTCTGTCTTTGCCCTTCGTATTAAGAATAAAAATGACTAGTATTTTCCTTAAAAACGACATAAAATTTAAAAAGAAGATCCATGAAATCACATTGTATCTCAAATGAAATAGAGAATTTTACACCGACTACTTATTTTTGTCCTAATTGCCAAAACTTTGGAAATTTTCAAAATGAAAAAAAATTGAAACACCCGGTACAGCTGTTTTATTTTTAGTATGAAATGGTAGTTTGTCCGAGTTTAGTATACAACGTTCAACAATACTCAGGATTAATCTTCCAATTTGCGTGTGAAATTAAAAAAAGACACAAACACAGATCCATGGAAGTATTAGCTGCAGGAGGCAGATACGATTATATGATTTCCTGGTATAGATCTATAATGGAACAAGCAAGTGTTTCTAGTAAAAGTGTTCAACAAGCGGCTGTCGGTGTTTCTATATCTTTGGATAAATTAGTACAGGCACTACAAAAAGAACAAACTGATGGAACGCCCAAACTATCAAGTTTCGATGTGTTAGTTTGTTCCGCTGGAAGCAAACAAACAATTAAAGAAAATATTAAGGTAAGGTGATGATTTAAATATCACATTTGATATAATGATGCGAAATTTTTTAATTATTTTTCTGTGATTACTTTTAGTAATTCCTTCATTTCAATGCGATTATCTATTTAAAACTAAAACTGAGTTTACACAAATCATTTATATACCTAAATAGAATTCTACAAAGTTCTAGAACAAAAAGAAATAAAAAAATAGACTTTCTTGAAAATTATTTGAATTCACCGAATTTGTCAAATTCCATAGTAGCTGAATAAGGCCGGCTTATAGAACCATTTTTCGAACTTCTTCTTAACAATAATTAACACTTATATCTGTTTATTATCCAGTGACAATCTAAGTAAGCACGTTGTTAATGTACCCGGGTGGTTGTTATTTTAATTTAAAAAAAATATTTATTCCCTCACTATTAGATAATTCATTAACAATGCTAGAAAAATTTAAATTATATCAGAAGCTATCTAAAACTTACTAGCTCAGTTTGACTCATTCCAAATCGTAGGTTGTTACCTTGTAGGTGATGTTGGAATAAGTACTTTAAATAGAACACTAGCATTTCTAGTGTTTTTTCATTGATTAATACGAGGACCGATCGCTTCGTGGCGACGCTACATGGGCAAGCGTTGTATGTGACTGCGAATCACTCGCACTACACACTCCGTCATTGTTGACATTCAGGCGTCAGTTGGCGTTGTGCTACAGCCACGTTAACATGTCCTCCATTATTGATGCTCCCGCGAAGTGTGATTCGTTTTCTAAAAGCTGAAGGCAAAAGTGTTGCAGAAATACATCGGAGAATGAGTCTTGTGTATGGCGAAAACTTCATGAGTGATGGTGTTGTGCGTGAATGGTGTCGAAAGTGGGTCGATGACGCAAATCTGTCGGTTCATATGACTTGGTTCAACGAGTTGACAGAATGGTTAAAGACAACCGCAGATTCACCATTACTGCTTTGTCTATGGAATTTCCAGGAGTTTCAAGGTCTGTTTTATACTCTACTTGAATTCATTGGCGGCAACTTTCTTTGAAGAGGGTATTGAAAAACTTGTCCACAGATTTGACAAATGTCTCAATATAGCTTTTGTGTTATCCATATGACTTTTCGGGTTTGGAATTGGGACTCCCTGTCCTATTCCACCCATTTTTCCGTGAAAATTACTTTTCTATTTATACTACTGGTTAATCAATTATCTTCTAGTCCCGCTTTTTGCTTTTATCTTCGTTGGTCTGCCCTTTTTCCATTTTATGCGATGATACTGAGTCCGATTGGATCTATTTTTGTATCTTTGTGCGTGACTGAAATGAATGGCAACTGACTTGAACTGTCTTCTTATTTTATGTCCCTCATTTCCTCGGAAATCTAATCTTTTTGTGTTAATATATATTTGGCTATTTATTGTTTCATATGTGCTTTACTTTTACTATTGTAGTTGATAGTGTTAAAATCGGTCTATGGTGAGGATGTATTAATTTTGGGCCCCTCCAATTTGTATAAGTGAGAAAGGGTGATTAAAGACGAGGAATAGTATTTACTTGGATTTAAAAAATAAAAATATGTAGAAAGTGGACTAACCTGTTCATTCATACAGGAAATTGATTATTCGACGGCTTAGTCACATCCATAAATCGTGTACGGATCGATGCAAAGCAACAGCTGAGACGAGCGAGTGCGAAACGTGTTGGATCGCTGTTTTTGGTTATTGAGAGTCTTCTTTGTCTGTTCACATCCGTCATATTCACCAGATTTAGAAAATAATCAAAATGTGCCAAAAGATATATTACTGGCATTAAGAAGCCGTTTCGAAAGGAACCATTCAGTCAGTACGTTGCATTAAATTTTGACACCTCTTTGTTTCTAATTAAATAATTCGTTGTATTTTTTGTATGACACCTCGAATATTGACATACATTGTTAAAAATTTCTTCGATAATTTCACCAAAAATGTATAGGAAGTTTTAACGCAAAACAATTTAGTAAATTTACTGAACAAAATAATTCAATTCAATTTGAGACAATCACAAAACATTTAATAAAATTTACTAAGCGGTAATAGAAAATTCGATTAATAATTTTACTATATAATTATGTAATTTTATTCAAAGATTTATCATAAGGATTCTTAGAAAATTTATTATGCAGTGTTGTGACTATACCACTCAATTAAACCACACGCAGTTCGAGAAACAAAATATTCTTAATAATCCACTTTACAATAAAAAAATTATTTTCTAACAAGTTATTATGTTTTAGATAGGATGATATCGTTATTATTTATTTTAGTTTAATTTTTATTCAAAATCTTCCTCACACTCTAAATTAAAAAATTACTAGACTTAAGTATTCTAGATTCAAACATAAATGCCATTGGCGTGGCCAGCGCCATCTATCCATTGTTTCCATAGTGTAAAATTACAAAACTTTTTTGTCATTTTACAATAAAACAAAGAAATACTAAGAATTTTTGAAAATATTCAATGATTTTCATTGAAAAATAAAAACAGTTCAGTATAATTACTAACCTTGTGACATTTATACTCAAAGATTCTAAAATCACACCTCATATTATTAAGTTTTCTCAACTGTCCAAGAAATTTACTCAAATTGCATTATAATTTTAATTGGTATACTCTAATTAGTAATTTTAGCCATCATATATTCGGAAAATAATTTTACAAATTTTTTTACAGTGTACGTGTATCGGGTAGGCAACGAAGAACGGCCATATCTCAGAAATGAACTATTTATCAGTTTCAAGGGGAAAAAATTATAACAAAAGTGACCTTGAGAAACAAGTGGAAATTATTTTCAGAATAGTACGTCCACTTTTAGAACCGTATTTGGAAATATGAACTTAGAAAAGCATTTTTTTTTAAATTCGCCCATTAAGGGTGGAACTTTATATACAATAATCGAATTTCTTAAAAAATCCCGCGCATTTTTTATTTAACATCTTTTAGTTTATCTCTTCATCAAAAGATGGGGGAGAGTGGGATCTTTGTTACGAAAAAATGCCGGTTCTGCTTAAAATGTGTAAACGATGTAAATTCTTCTTCAAACGTGTTTTTAAGAAATTATTAGCCACTTCTTTTAGAAGACATACCCTTAACAATTTCTCGTGACATACTCTTACATGATGGTATCCAAAGTGCCTCTTAATTGGGTAAATTTTAAAAAAAATTCACTTTTTAAATTTAATATTTTCAAATTCGCCCTCTAATAGTGGACCTAAAGTATATATATAGAATAATTTCCATATGTTTCTCGAGGCTACTTTTGTTATAATTTTCTCTCCCCTAAAGCTGTAATATAATCTGTTGCCCAGATATGGCTGATGGCTGTTTTTAGTTGCCATCTGATACATTTTTAAGGTTAGGTTATTGAAGTATTCTTGTCATCAAATCATATTTTTTACTAACGAGTTTTGAGGACATTGTTTCATTTCTTTTTTCATGTACAATCTCTTATCTTACGTGTGATTATTCCAATTTGTGTTAGACACCAAAGCCAAAACAACATCTAGAATAATATCCCCCTTACTATGCTAAAGACCGTGTTCTTTTTGTTTTAATTAATACCTTTGTCAATTATTTCAGATTTTAAAAAGTTTATGGGACGCTGGAATTCAAAGTGCATTTATAGAAAACATTAATTTAGATGAAATTAGAGATAAAGCTAATGATCTACACGTTACACACATTGTTTTATTAAAAGATAACGAACAAGGAATGGTCAAACTGAGCAGTTGGGAGAAAGACAGGTAAAACAATGGTTCTCGATCTTGTAATACATTTATATCAATTTTAATAACAGAACTCAAGATTCTTAACCTTCTACTTAAGATTTTGATTTTTTTGTAAATTTTTCACGTTCTTCCTTCCTATCCTTTCGTACACTACTTTTATAGCCTCTCTTGAATATTCCAGTAGGTTCCTTAAACCGTCTGGAACAATCTAGAATATTCGATAACCTTTAAGGCTAACTTACATATGTACAACTTCTCTAAATATTTTTACAATATATTCCCATTTTTTATTTTAAACAAAAATAAAGTTTAGAAAATACCTGAAATTATTACTCCTTCTACCTTGTGAAATTGCTATTGATGTATTAAAATCTGAGCGTACAACATTTTGGTTCCTGTACAATTACAATTTTATTCGTCCCTTACTTAATATTATGTTGCTTTTTTTTAATGTTATTTACCATACCCTTTCATAACTGAATATTATAACTTGTACTTATTTTTATCATAACATTCATTTAAACTTGTACTTGTCACTTTTTGAACCAAAAATAGAAGTTTTATACAACGCCCTGTATCTAGTAAATCATTGATAATGGAGATATAAAAATGTGGGAGCTCGTAAAAGAGAAGTTACTGATACTACTGAACTTTTTTTAAAAATTCTATATTTAGTAAAACTTGAGATATTTTTGAAAATAAACGGAATCGTGCCACTTTTTCAGCCAAAAATTGAAGTTTTAGTCTACGCCCTGTATGTAGTGAAGAAAATATGAATATATGGGAGCTCGTAGAAAAAACTTTTCTGTATCTATTGAGCTTTTTTTGAAAATTCTATATTTACAAAACTTCAAGTTGTAACGATGATAAAGGGTGTCTGCACTGGTACATACATTATTTATAATGATGCGAAATAAATTCTTACGCCATTTCGTCACTTATTATACAAACTAAAGGAAAAATTTTTTTAGGTTTCAGGAGAAGTCATTGTCCACAAGTGAATTAGTTGAACATTTGCAAAGAGTGATCAGAGCACGAAACGAAAGTAACACAGACAATAGTCAAGTGAACGTTCTTTCAAGATCTGAAAGTCGCTCATATTACAGTAGTGAAAGAAATCAACATAATCAAGAAGCTGATGTTGACGTTTTATTAGTTGACAAAAAAGCTTCAAATGCTAGAAAAAGATACGAAAATCAGGTACAAACTATTATATTCACACTAGGTTTATACCCCAGATGAGAATTATTTATTTAGGCAATAGTTAGTATTATAAGAAAGAACAATTAAAATTTTCTGTCATGTCTGGTTTTAGAATAATTCCATTTATCAAAACTTTGTTACGACACTAACAAAAAAATTAAAAATTATAAATTTTGTCATTCCTCTTTTTAGTTTTTTAGTCAGTCTTATATAGACCAACAGTAATCTCCCAACATATTTCCATCCCAAAATCCCTGATAAAGTTCTTCAAAAATCTTCAATCTTGATGATACCACTACCTTTGCATCGTTTAGAAATTTAAAGAACTTATTTGTATCAGATTATAATTCTCTTAAAGCCTCGAAATAATGTTTGTGTTATTCTATACTATTTGATCATTTAACTTAAACGTTTCAATTAATTAAAATCCTTATCTAATATGCTTCTTATTCAAATTGATTAGTTTGTACCTTAGATTACTGCCCTTTAGAAACTTTCCACTTCCCGACCAATGTAGTAGTACTAGTATTTGCATGTATATAATTCAAATCTATTTTTACAGATAAGGTCACAATTGAGTAACCTCTTTAAAAAACTTACTGGTTATGTACTGGTCGTTGGACTTTCAGTGGATTCTGATGTAATAAGAACATTGGCTTCCTACTTAGAATTTGAAACAGAACAGCAGTTTCACAAATCTGTTGAAGATGTAATAGAAAGGTGAGGATAATTATTCTAACACACCGAGGTTTCCAATTGAAATATTACTTCAAATCAAATCACAAAAATTTTGTTTAGAATTAAAATAAAAAATTTAGACTTAAACCATTCTCACACAGAATTTAGACACGATGAGTGTGTTGTGAGGGTTTTTAAGAGTTTGAGAGATACACTCAAACTTCTTAGTAATATTGAACTGGGCGCATCTACAAACAGCATAAATTTCCGCATAGAATGTGCATTCAAACATACACCGCCATCGTAGTTAATTTCTTGGTTTTTAAACTATATGCTATATATGGTAATTTCTCCAGTTTATTAATAGTGTTTTGACCTCATTCCTTTTTGTTTCCGTGTTGACTAGCGTGGTTTTTTTTCATTACTCAATCTATGTTTCATTCTTTCTGATAAACCATATACAGTGTTGTTTTTAGTCTTTAGACATTGAGTGCTCCCTAATAGTCTAATGAATATTGCCTCTTTAATATAACTGATCTTCCTATATTAGTAAATAATATGGTTGGTTTATTGCAAATAATTATTATTTTCAGGCATCCTCGACACAAGGAATACCTCAATAATATATGTGATGAGATTTACGAGCAGAAAATGAAAAGAAAAAATCCTACAGTCGTTTTATATAGTTTGTCGGACAACTTTTATAAAGTTATTTTTTAATTGTAATTTTTAGGATTAGAACATACAAATGTCAATAATTTTTATGCGTTTATTAAGACACAAAATGGGCGATCTAAAAATTAAAAAATAACATACAAAATGTAACTCTACATTTGAATAAGATCAATTACAGTTTACGCACGATTGCAGTTAAAGTTTTTTCAATTAATATTCACAAATATCTACATGCAATCGAATAATTAGTTTTATGGTGTTATATTATCTGAAAACATTGAAAAATAAAACATCAAATAAAGAATTTACGTTTAACGCCAAAAATAATCCCAAGTTACTTAAAATTAATTTGAGTTTTCTTGTAAAATGACGACAATATAATGTTATCGACGTGACTTTCGATTAAAATTTTTTGAAGATACAGATAGAATTTCTTCTGGTAACTAGTATCCATACCCACTACCATAACTACCCCACTGGTTATAGCCTGCGTAATTTCCCTGAGGATACTGCCAGTTTTGGTATTGGTATTGATCACCTTGCCCATATTGAGGATAATAATTTGGACCTTGTTGACTTCCAGAGTAAGGAGGGTATGGAGGTTGGCTAGATGAATTACCATATGTACCATAACTACTGTAAGAGCTTGACTGAGAAATCGTTGTTGCTGTTTTAGTTTCTTTTGCCTTTGATGAAGCTGGTGTGGCATCTCTGAAACAAAACTGCCCTTAAAATCTTTCAAAAAAATCGTTAAGTGTTTTGGAATGTTGAAATGATTTATAATGAATACTTACGTTTTTGTTTCTTTTTTCTTCAACGCATCCTTTGTCAATTTCATCAATTTCATATATTGATCGTTAGCTTCTTGGACAGATTTGATATCTGTACCGAAATCTTCCAAGTATTCCAACTTCCTTTGAGCAAACAAAATTTTCTGCTCAGGATCTGTACTTTCTTTATTTAAAAATAAATCTATCACTTCTGTAACCTCTTTTTCAGTGACGCCCGGCTTCTGTAAAGTAAGATCGATAAGCTGCAGATAAAGCCTTGGATTATTTCGATCTTTAACAATCGCAGATTTTAATATTGCGTGTGCTTTTTCGAGGTCCTTAATAATCATATATGTAAACCTAGAATATTTAATAGCAATACTACTAGCAATTATTTTGTTCTTTGAAGTATTTATGTAATGTTCATACAGTTGACAACATTTCTCAGTATCTCCTCGACGTCTTTCTGCAAAGAAAAAATAAATCAATATTTTTCATTTTCTAATTTGGATAGGAACATCTTTAATAATTGTATTCGAGAGTAATTTTGTAATACAATGGGGTTCAATTATTTATTCCAGAAATCTAGGATATAAAATTAGATTCATTGTTAAAACTTCGTTCTACTAATCACTCACCACTACCTATCTCATTCGTTGCGCCTCTTGCTTGGTTCTTGATATTCTTCATAAGATAGGGAATATTTATAGAACGTTCACTAGCTACATAGTCATGTAGATAAAAATTAACAGGACAAAGAAGAGTAACTACATGATTGAATCTATCCAACTTTAATATCAGTTTTAAAATATTGGTAAAAAACAAGTTAAATAACTTGGATAACTTATCTAACTTTCTTCTACTGTCCCCTACTTGACTCATCGACAATGATAGAATATCATTTATTGTAGCCGCTTGCCTCTACTATGGTTCTTTGGAATGGTGCCATTATGGCATCTGGCTTCCCCTCAAAAGTTTTAAGAATATGATAACTTGCAACTTCAGGTTTGTTCCAGCTTTGATATTTCGAACGTGCACTGCGCATGACTTCACAAATCAATTTGTTGCTGGAACATAAAACTTTTTGTTCAACTTGATACTATTGGAACGCAATTTTCATATCGCACAAGATCAAGTAGACAGACAGTCTGCTGGAACAAACCTTTAGTTGTACTGTTATATTCTAGTTTTGATATGATTTGTCAGTATGGTTTAAATTCTAACTCGAGTTTGAAGGACCTAAAACACGCTCATATTTCCACATGTGATAAATGACCCATCAAATCTGAATTAGAACAATAAAAAAAATTCGACGTGTCACCTGTCGGAAGGCATTGGCAAACCACCCACGGTATTTTTCCTAATTTAGCCTTACAAAATTTATGTTTGGATCTCTTATAGATCTACCCTAGTGCTAGTAACTGGAGAGGACAACACAGTGATCTACATCCGATCACAGATAAGCAAGGACAATGCAGACATATCGTTAGCTATTTTCAATTCCAACTACACTTTAGTGATGGTTAAAATTCATTTGCATTCAGATATAATGTGATAAGAATTTTCGGCGGTGTATTTTTAAGAAATAGTATATTTACTTACCCAAATTTATTCTTCTATATGCAATTTGTAATACGTTAGGTACGGACTTTTCTAAATTAACCAATATTTCAGCTGATCTATTAGGATTATCAACATACTCTTCAAACATCGCCCACTGGAGATGAAGATTAGGTTTTTTCAAATGATGGATGGTGCAAGCGCGTTCATAAACATCTCTTATTTTAGGTATAAGTTCTGGGTCTTTTAAATTCTCCAAGTAATTCACAAACTAAAATATATATTTTCTAATGATGAGATAAATAATTTAAATACATTTCGTATGGTTGAGAAAATAGAACAATCCATAAATTTTGTTTAATATAAGGTGTAATAAAAAATGAAGGTGAAGTAATTGTTATAGCAGCAATTATTCAAACTGCAACTATTTCAACTAATCTATGCCATACCCTTAAGTATTGAGACAAACACAGACAAGTATAAACTTCTGTTTCAAATCGGAAAAAAGTTCCAAAGAATCTTATAAAATGTCCATTACCCGTTTACAGGTACTATAAGGCCGGTCACAAAAAGACTCTTCATGAGAACTGTTTAAAAGCTTGTTCAGGTCCGCACTATAATTTTTAGAATCAGTGAATCATTTAAAAGTATAGATAAAGAACAACATTACACAAAAAATTAATCCCTTGGAATTCCTAAATAAAACTGGTTACTAAATCGAATAATACAAAGAAAATGATTAACGTAAATAGGGTATTATACATAATTCAAAATATTTTTTTATAAGGTAGGTACTTTTAGTAGTGCTTTTTTAAAAATCAAACCTGATAGTTAATTCCAATATGCAGAACAATAAGTAAACAGTAAGTTTGCATTAAACATAATGCCAAATCCTCAAGGTATTCTTGCAGAACTGAAAAGGAAACCTTCAGGTATGTTTGGTACAAAGATTTTTAATAAACATGGTTTTAGACATAAAACAGTAAATAAAAATTAAACAGTAATGGAAAGTTGTACTTTGATAAAGTGGAGAAACGAATATATAACAATAATTCGAGTATCGTAATGAAGAAAGAGAAATCCTTTCCTTGGATAAAATATGGTTGGACAGTCACAAATATTGTTTGTAAAGCCTGGACAAATGATAATTGGAAATGTAAAATGAAAACACCTCGTTCCAGAAGTAAACGCATATGTATATCACAATGCGATTGAGAGCAAGGTAGGGTGAATGATCCATACTGACTAGTATATTAATATCTATTGAGTCATTCAATCAGAGCTGTTTTTGCAATATACACGTCACCTTCCATTTCCAGAGTTACTCCACAGCACTAAGTTTCTTGTCTAAAGCATTTTTTGCTTAGGCCTGTACTGGAGATGGATTCGAGAACTAGTATATGTACTCGTCAGTACAGAACGAAGTGAGTAGATGTAGCTAGTTTGTGCCTGTATATTTTTTAGAATGATCCAGCCCAAGACGGCACTGCTCAAGTGTTTCCCATTTAATCTACTTCTAGCTTACACCGCAGAAAAGATACAGGTCAATAAAGACGTTATGCTCCTTTTCTAGCGAGTGTATTGTTCTTTTCATTTCCTTCGATTCTCACGTCACCCAAACGAAATATATGCGTTTCTAAATTAGATTTTATTAGAAAACGATTTATAAAAGTTGACAAATCAACTTAGAAATATTAGGATTGGTGTTCCTCAGGTTATAGTGCTAGGGCCATTAATTTTCTCGAATTAAGTCTAGCAATTTTTGTGTATGTTACCATTGTTTTGAAGAATGGACGAGTTGTGTATTAGGATTTGCTTTCTTCAAAAAACAAATTAAATCAGCTATATTGAACACATATTTACCTTTAACCAGAATTCTTCATATAGGGCACAGGCGATGAGACATCTTTCAAATAACACTATTATTCTTCCTCTGTCTCCCTGTTCAGTTTCATAATCTAAATAGTCCTGCCAGTTTTTGAGTTGACATCTTTCCAATGGTTTAACATGGAAGTATGGCCTTTTTATCTACAATAGGAACAGATTTATTAGAATTTCATGAGAAAAAAATAAAACAAAACACTTGATTTTGAAAGTTCAGATGGCCCTTGCATTGTCTACAGCAATGTATTTCTAGGTTGTTCCCTGTTCACATAACAATGAAACAACGTTTTAAGCAAAATCATCATAATTATTCTTATGCAACAAACTGTTGCAATACTTTTGAAAGAATTTGATCTATTTAAGTATATACTTGAAACTAAAATCTTTAGTTGCAAATTAAATGGTCAACCTGAATAAAAAATTACAAAACTTTCAAATAGGGTTTATGATGTCTATTAAACATCGTGTACAAAATACAAAGTAGTAATCAGATGAACTGATTAATAGAATACTAATAACAGACTGTCAAATAACAAATCAGAAATTGTGTAATTTCACATAATGGACTTTGATATTGCAAAATAGAACAAGGAAGATTGCTTGAAAAGACCTGCAGAATAAATAATGTTAGAATGCAGTCTTGATAGCTTGAAAACAATGCACTTTGTATAACTTTTTATTGACTTATACTATTATTCCACATTTTTTTTGTTAAGGGAATACTACCGGTTATAATGACGTATAAATAATTTTTTTTCTCCGTTTTCTTATAATTCCCTATAAAACTTATTGTTCATTATTTTTTGATAATAAAGTGTTTAGAGCACCAAAAACATGAGCGCGCTCGAACTATTATAACTTTATTGTTTCGAATTTCGCCATGAAATTTTAGAAAAAGTTTTTTGTAAGTGAAAGGATTCGAAGAATATAAAAAACCCATTTTTTTTAAATTATAACAGGGACTAGTCCCTTAACCCAACAGAAATCGAAAAAGGTAATATACGTTAATTTATGAACACACTGTATAAGATATAGTTAAAGAAGCTGGAATGTACTGAAATCACATATCAATTTTTTAAAAGATTCAATATGAAATAATTTTGTACCACTTATTTGATGATTGAATAAATTGTAACATTTTCATTTGAAAGAATATAATGCTTATTTTATGTTAAAATATCTGCACCAGTCGCAGGATTCGAACACATGGAGTGTGATAAAAACATTCGGCTAATTTATTAAGAACCAAGCAAAACTTTCATTTAAAATTTGAAAAATTATCCTACAAAGTAATGTCCTTGGCTACATATTTCAACATTAATAATCTATGAATTGAAGCATTTCAGAAAAGTTTCTTTTGGAACGGTTTTTATTTTGTCTGCTTTGGTTAAATAGAGCTAAATCTAACGAGTAATGTTGATGTGAACACACAGGAAAACTTAAGAGACCAAAAACTCGCAAATCAACGACTTGTGACATAGCCCATTATCATGATGATAAAGAAAGCCATTAGTCCATTTTTCAAGTCCCTTATATTGTTCCTTCTGGAACGAAGATCATAGAAGAAACTTCTCCAGTACAATTTTGGCACTTTGTAAATCTATTAAAATGCTTTGCATGGACCTTTTCATGGTTATAACTTCTAAAAGCTCTCAAATAGTTAAATGCCTGTTTGATTGAACATTGTTCAATTTGTTCACATTGAATGACAGTTTTAAATCGATCATACTGTCTTAAAAGTTTCACATCACCACCATAGATTATAAAATTTCGTGCGAGCTTTTTTGAACTTAATGCATTGTTCAAAATTCCTAGTACGTTACAAATACTGCAAACAAGATCTCACCATAGCGACTATAGTAGCAGACTGACAAGCCTGAAAGAGATGCAGCGCAATTTCCAGTTTTTTTTTATTTCACTTCTTATAACAAACCTAACATAGCACATAAAAATTAAAAAAATTAATTGTTTTATTTAAGTGCTGGCGGGAATTACCAAATAATCAGTCAAAATACTTAACCAATATTTATTTTATTAAACACAAATATAAAATAGTGTAAGAGCCCAATATATACAACTTCACAGTACTATCACATAATTAAAAAAAATCTTACCCCTTCTTCATAATTCCATCGTGCAGTGACTGCATTTACTGTATTTTTATGGAGTTTTCTGCGTATCGAAATGATTCTTTCTCTTAGCGCTTTTGTTTCCTCATCGGAACTAATAACTTTTGTTTGGTCTTCGTCACCGGGCGGAGCGTCACTATCAGCTGCAGGGGAATCGGTAGCGACGTCATGTTTGAGTTGCTGTCTAACTTCCTTGCGCAAAGCAAGAAATTCGTCTACATCTAATACTTTGTTTGGCGCGTTCGAAGTGATATGCTCTTGGAAACTAAAAAAAAATATGTCTAATTATTATAAAATACTCAATATTTTTATTTATGTGTAAAACTAAGCGTCCTAATAATATGAGAATACCTACATGTGTTTAGGAAGGATGTAAGCAACACTGAACATTTCTGGAAGATCGCTGAATACTGATTGAATATAACTTTAATTAAAAAGGCAAAACTATACAATTTGATAAATAATTTCATAACAAAAGTAGCTGTAATATTACATACATAAGGTTATGTGCAGCCAAGGCCATGAAATCATGCCCTGCACTGCTGCACTATAAGTGATTCTAAAACAGCTAAAATTAGATCCATTCGATAAAAGTTTGTAAAACAAATATAAAAATTACGACAAAATATTGAACAAAATTTTGAAATTTCTAAAAAATTATGGACTAACGCTAAGATGGGTAAGATTAGATCTAATGATAACAATGATATAAGTAAAATAAAAACTTCTAGCAATTTATTAATCAAGGATAAAAAAAATTCTCACTGCATCTTAATACATTATGGGTAAAGAAATTAGTAAAAACAGAAAAAAATTCTAAAAACAAAACAACAATTTTACCTCAAATGAATGAAATCTTTATCAAACCAACAAACAAAGCGGATGTATTGAAGATATTTGAAAATTTGAAAAATAAAAATGGTTGTAATAATAAATGCCAAATCTATTAAGATAATATCTATCAATTGATTTGTTAGTTTAATAATTGAAAACTATAGGTCGATATCATTGATATCCAATATTGCCCAAATTTTTAAAAAAATTATATATAGTAGAAAACAGATTTTATAACAAAAAATAAAATAGTTTAAAACAAGTGTTCCAAAAGAATTAAATATAACTATAAATAAAAAAAAAAGATGAAAAGAATAGATAAATATAAATATTTAGATATCATTTTTCATTTTAATCTCAGATGGAATGAGCATATTATCACTATAACAACATATCTACTTTTTGTTTTCCATAAATTATGGAAAATTATGACAACAGATGCACTATTAATGATTTATTATGCATTTTTTCATAAAAAATAAGTTATGGCAATATTGCATGGGGAGGTGCATATAAAAGCATTTTACAACTACTACAAAATCTTTTCCACAAAAGAAACCAACAAATCTTACACACATTTTTGCACTAGAAAGTCTCAAGTATAATTATAACATTTAAAAAAATATATACAAAAACTCGAACAGTACTACAAGAAGTAAATTAATACATCTTCCAAAAACAGACAAAACTGTAAGTAATAAGAATAATAAAATTAAAGCAATAAAAATATTTAATATGTTGCCAAATGAGCTGAAAGAACTAGATATAAGTATGTTAGCTTTTCATAAAAAATTAAAGATGGGATTAGTGAAAATATATATTATTATTATTGGGGTTTGAGACAAAGTAAGTTCGGTTTTGTAGTATAAAATAAAATATATTTTTTTTAACAAAGAATAGTTTTTAATCAATTATATATTTTCCATTTTGCTCAATGACCTTTTGCTACCCTTCTTTCAGCTTCACGATTCCGCACTTATAAAATTTCTGGTCCTTATCAGCAAAAAACTGAACCAGGCGCTGGTTCATCGTGTTTGCTCCATGATCCATTACAGGACCCATTTTTCATCACCAGAGATGATTCTTTTGAGAAAGGGTCGGTTCCATTTCGTTTAAGGTGCATATCGCAAATGTTGATCTATGTTGTGTTGAATGAATTTCTTTCAATTCTTGAGGTACCCAAATATCAAGCTTCTTAACTAGCCCAAGACATTTTAAGTGTTTTTCAATTGTTGTATGCGATACATGTAGCCTCTTCACAACCTTTCAAAACAGTTACATTACGATCCTCTTCAATTATGACCTTGGTCATCAATTCAGAAAGCCGATCAGAACGTTGTTCATATTTGAGGAAAAAAATCGGAATTTTTTATACCAATTCTGACACGTGCGATCTTTTTAACAATCAGCACAGTAAACTTGACATATTTCTTTGTGAACCGCAGCAGCTAAATAAAAAAGTAAAATATGCCGAAAATGTTCATTTCTGCAGTCCATTTAAATTCAACCCACAAATAATTGCTTTGATAAAAATCACGCACTACTCTCTTCTAAAGTTACATCATTATGACCATATTCACGTGACAAACGGCAACGTACAGCGCTAACATAAGTTATTCAAAAATAAAGACTTGATCCTTTTAGTCTATAAAACTAAACAGGAATTATACCGTCATTTATTAAAATAAGTATTATTGCATTAAAAATTTTTATATACTGTTACATTGAAGATAACTGTTTATATTAGTTTTAAGTTAGTTTTTAAGGTGGCCGAGCATGGCTAAGAGAGTCTTGCCATGCTTGTCTCGCGTCTTCAGACTGACGGTCAGATTACTTTGTGATGTGTATTACTTTTTGAATGTAATGTACTGTTATTCTGGCAAATAAATAAAATGATTAAAATTAATGATATTTGGAGAAACCATAACAATTTTACTTACTTGTCGAAATGTGCAACATATCCTTGAGTAGGGATAGCAAGTAATTTGTCATATAAAGCCGTAACTTTCTGTAATCTTTTTCCTTCGGTTTCCCATTTGATATAGGAATCCCACAATCTGTCGGATCTAAATTCCAGTCCACACGCTAGCAGGGCTCTCTCGAATTGAGATCTAATAAAGTCTTCATCTTCCGTTCTAGTCGTTTTTACGTAGGTTAAATAATGGATCCAGAGGTCGACTGATAAAGGTATCGCCTTTAGTCCTCGTTCGAATACCTTTATGACAATGTTTAATCAATAAATTTGACAATTGGAATCGCAGGTGATGTGTATCAAAGTATCCACAATCGTAAATTTTTCAATTTACCTACCTGTTTTTCAAAATAAATCGGCAAATTAGGAACTTAATACACATCAGCTGGCAAATATGCTGAAATAAATTTAATTAGTTCATATTATATTTTAATAAAAATATATTTGAAGCCTATTTTATGACGATTTTGTAATTTCCTTACATTTTTTTTACTCTGGGACAAAAAACCCATCCAGCGATGTGGACTCTCTGACAAGCTCGAGATACATCAGGAATCTTTCGGTCGATTTTAACAAATCCCAGTACAAACGATGAGTATTCAACTTTATAATCATATTTAAAACACTAATGAAGGCTAATAATGATAGTGTGTAAAATATTAACAACCAACTTAAATAAGATACAAATAATAATATTACAATAATAACAATAATTGTATTCACTATTATAATTAACATTTTCAGCAGCTGCTGCTACGCTGAGCTGTAGGAATTGCAAAATAATTATATGTGAGTTTAATAAAGCATTCCACGAGTATTGTGTTTTCCAAGAAGACGTACGTACCTCTTCACATTTCTTTTTATTGCCCTTTCTTTTTTCATAATCTGCATATTTCCGCCAATAACCATAACAATATGGATAATGAGACAAGAAGGCATCATAAGCCTCTCTAGCAGCTTCCATATCATTCTAGAATAAAATAAAAATATTATTAATATTCATGTACGTTTACAAATTCTTGCCAGTAAATCAACCAATATTAAAGAAATTCGAAAAAACAAAAAAAAACTATCACAAGAAGCATAATAGAGTAATAGGGAAATTAAACCAAATGGGCAAAGATTAGATCGCTTTATGAAGGAAACAGAGATAAAATGAAGGGACAGTATAAGCTCACTATTGTTCATACTAAAAAATGTAAAGAAACGGACGAGACCTCTACAATCGAATACGTGATACCTCAACTGAGATCAATAAACTTAGAATGTTTACTATATATACAGATGATATCGTAATTATGAAAGATAATAACAAAAAGATGGACTAACAAAAATTCAGTTAAAAAAGAAAATGCAAAACAAGGTATGGAGAAGGCAGGCAGTATTTCACAAATAAAAAAGAATGAAATGATGTGAATTATTTATAGCTTGTAAATTGAAAAATATAAAAATTTAACAGCACCATATATATATATATATATATATATATATATATATATATATATATATATATATATATATATATATATATATATATATATATATATATACAGATATATTATAACTTACTTCTTGGTCCACATATTGTAATAAATAAGTCCATCCTGTGAAATCGGTTGGATCATCATTAACTGCTTTCCAATATTTATCCAGTTCTGGCAATTTTTTTGGTTTTGGTTTTTCTTCTTTCTCTTTCTCAATGGTTGTGTCAACTGATTGTTTTTTTGTAGGTGATTCATTTTCCGAAGTAGGTGAACCGGGATCATAATCAGTTTCATTGTGTTTTCTTTTGTTGTTTTCTTTTTTAGTGTCTGCTTTAACTGTTGGAAGTTCGTCTTCCGAAACAACCTCTGTATCTGCAGGAAGTTCTGCTCTTTTAGGACCTGCAGAAGAAAATCTTATTTTGGAATGTTTGTTTAATAATAAAATTAATGCTTATGAAATTTCATGTTAAACGTAATTAATAATAATAATTCATACCTGGCAATTCTTCATCAGACACTTCTTCTGCTTCTGGAACCTTCACAGCTTGAACTGTTGGGAGCTCATCTTCAGAAATATTTTCAGCATCTGGATCAGCTTTGTCACTTTCTACTTTTTCTTTACTTGCATTTTTCTCATCTTCAATTTCTTTCTTTTCTTCAGTTTCTTCCACATTGACGGCCAGTTTTAATTCTTCACCTTGAATTTCTCTAGGTTTCACATCAGTTTTTTCTGATTTCACTTCATCTCTTATCATTTTTTCCTCTAGTTTCATTTCCTCAATACCTACTTTGTCTGCCTCTTCTTCTAGTCTTATTTTCTTTGCCAAAGGTTCTTCTGAAATTTCTTCAGTTCCATTAGATTCTGTTGTATCACTAGTTTCAACTGCAGTTTCTTGTTTTTCTTCCACATTTGTATTTCCACATTTATTTTTGAGTTCCTGTGGAGCAGTATCTTCATTTTTATTTTTAGTTATATTATCAGTTTTATCTTTGTTTTCGACAGTTTTTCTTTGCTCTGGTTGAACTGCAGTCTTACATCCATCTCTAACTTCATGTTTATGTTCAACTGATGTCTTTATTTCACTTCTTTGTTTAACTACAGCTTTAGTATCAACATCCATGGTTTCTGATTCAATATCACCAGAAAGTTTTTCAACACTCTCAGCATTTTCCATATTTTCTGATTTGGATTTTTCTTGATCAACTTCTGACATAACTACATCATTTAGTACCAGAAAATTCTACAAATACATCAAATATTAAAACAGAAATTGAATATTCAAATAAATCAATTGTATCAAAATATTTTGTTTTCCTGTTTTTGTTTTATTCTCCACATCTGCCTATGATAACCAAAATTATAACATTAACAAATAAAAATTAATTCAACTGATAAAATGGTGTTGAATCAAGCCAATAGATCAATTTTATTTTGTCTAGGGCTATTCAATTTGAATAGATAAATCAAATACTTCTCAAACCTTATATATCTAAGAAAATATATAGGAAAATACTTACATCCTGTTCTTTTTCGGCAGTGTCTTTTAGAGTACTATTATTGTCACTTCCATTTATTTCAATATTTTCATCATTTGATTTTTCTTCCTTAACACTTTCATCTTCTGTTGTTTTTGCAGCCTCCACTTTTTCAGTTTTTTGTTCAAGCAAATCACTTTCTTGTTTGTTAGCCTTATCTTTTTTTTCTACATTGCAATCTTCCTCTTCATCATCCGAAACTTCTACTTCCATAAGTACTACTTTCTTGCGTGTCTTTTTGGATAAAGGACAAGGTTTTTGTCTAGACGATTTGGGAGCTGGAGTAGAGACCTTTGCTGCAGCAGCAGATTTAGCAGCTCCTGATCGAGTTCTTCGTGCTAGATATAATTAAATGTGAGTTAAAATTCAATTGTATTTCATCAGGGTAAAACCATGTATTTATAGATAATAGTTAAATTTACTATAAATTCTTGTAATAGTTTATTACATTATATTTATTTCAGTCATTATTATTGAGTCAATAATATTATGAAAACAATAGTAAATTTTTTATATTAATACAGTTTTATTAGTACCCTTTATAATATAATCACATTTTCATGAGTTAATACCATGTAGATATTAAATTCTATAATCAACATTCTTTTCAATGCTAAAACTATTCCATCATCTGTTCAAAGGACTTTTAAGCAACTATGACCTTGTGTTAAAGTAGATCAGCTGATTGCAGATCCTAATCCAGAATGAGATATTAATCACAGGAGCTTTTGATTTTTATTACAATTATCACCAACTATATAATACAAGTAGATATAAATATATATAAAGTTGAAAATGATCCCAAATTTCACAGTATTTGCAACATTTAATGGAGAGTAACTCTTAATGACCAATTATTATTATAAACTTTACCTTATTTGAAAACAGTCAATATTTTCAGTCTTAAAACATTTACCAAAATGCTATTTTTAGGGATTGCTGGAAAATGGTATAAAAACTGAACCTGTGCACCTAAGCATTCAAAGCTGTTTCTCTGAATTATTTCAAAATGATCTCAAGAATTGCCAGTTTGGAAAAACCTATTATTGTAATGTTTATATAATTTGCACAATGTTTGTGAAGTCTCGAATCATAGTTCAAATTTCTTTTGTTCATATTGATCCATATCTTGTATGAATTTTTGTTACCATGAGTCCATGATTCCTTTGAGTCTACATTACAGCAGTAAGGCAACTAATTTGATGGATATTAGTTTCAAATAATTTTAAATTGTAAGTATTTTTGAGACTGAATTATCAATAATTTGTGTACATTTTGGTCAAATTCTTGCCGACTATATATATTCTACATTATTTATGTTAGATGTATTAATTTTAAAGGATCTCGCTTACACCATATATCATAACATTTAATTTAATATAACTATTTACATCACTAAACTTATATAATAATACAATATCATTGAAGTGAAAAATAAGCATGACATACCAGGAGTAGAAGTAGTAGTATCATCACCATCTTCCATTTTAACAATTGAGAACTGGGTTTAAAATAAACTTTTTGATTATATTGGAGGTTTAATATAACACTATCAAAGAAGGAACTATAACTATCAAGTTTTATTATATTTTTATTTAAAAAATGAACAATCACCACAGCGGCAACAGAAATACAAGCTTTTGTTCAAAATGGCGACTTAAGTGGTGTAAAACAGTAGTACCAATACAAAACTGATATTTCCAGCAAAGCAAATATCTAAAATGTGTAAATTATTTTTAACTTGTAATATTGTTGAGTGATCATATTTTAGTACTTTATAATACCCAAATTATGAAAAATAAAACCCGTTGAAATGAACTATTTATCGAAACAAAGCACATTGTAATAGACAGTGTGTGGTATAGTACTCCAATCGGTTAAAGTTCTAATAGTTTTAATAGCAATTATAGTTTGAAGTATTATAGTTTTTTTATTCTATTTTTAAATAAATATATTTTTGAAATTTCTTAAAACTTTAAACTTTAGAAATTGCCTAATCCTGTGTCATTTGTCAAATACAACGTTTAATTTGACATTTGAAGTTTGTGAGTAAATAATATTTTTTTGGTTATTTTGTTGTTAGTATTTTCAAATAAAGTTGTATTAATTATGCAACAAAGGGAGGAAAAACAGCTAGAATCTGCATTAGATTCTATTATTCAAAGAGTTAATGATTTAAAACAATCGATAGCATCTATGATATTTAAAATAGAAAATGAATATGAAACAATCAACTGGCCAACTTTTTTGGACAATTATGCTTTAATATCTGGTCAAGTAAGTAATTATTTGAAAAATGACTTATCAATTCATTCACAATTCTATTTAAGCTAACTTCCCTTTCTAAAGTAATGAGTCATGATAAATGTCCAGTGTTAAGAAACTTAACTGTGTTACCATTGATGTTATCACCTGAGAGAGATGAACAACTGGCTCAAATAACAGAGCATAGAGTTACAACTTTTGCTCATGACATAGTACCCGATTATCTAAGGACAAAACTGGAACCAATGGCAGAATCTAAGATGATACAATTGGAAAACAAAGCTTTAGGTTTACAATATGATAATGCACAAGTAAATATATTTTTTGAGCAATTCTCATTGGATAAATTATAGAAGTCCCTGTGGTTATGTTACTGAAATATTGTAGAATTAATATTTTTTAGATATACCTCTTAATGTTAATATATTTGTTGTAGAAACAAATAGCAACTTACCAAAAAGTTGTATCACATGTTTGGGATATTGTGAGTAAAGCACGTGAAGAATGGGAGGTAGAGTCTTCTTCCAGAGGAAATACTCAGCAAAATTCAAGTGTTTCTGATACCCACCTTCTTGTAGCTGCAGTTGGCATGGGCAAAGGATTGAAGGTAGCAATCGCATTTAATGTCATAGTATGAATTTATGCTTTGTTAAACCTTATGATTCTCTGTTTCAGATGGGCCAAGCTCCAAATGGCCAAGCAAATCCTACATCAGGTGGTATGATGGTTACAAACCAAGGAAGACCTGGAGGTCCTCCTGGACCAGGTCAGATGCCTCCTACTACGCAGGCAATGACTATGAATAAAGCTCCGTCAGCAATAAAAACAAATATTAAGAGTGCAGGTCAGATGCATCCTTATGGAAGATAAAATGGAATGTTTTGAATATATATGTAAATAAAAATGTATATTTATGATTTATTGTGTATATGTGAATTGAATGTATATATTTTTTTATATTACAAATGAATTTCAGCTTAGAATATTGTATATAATATTTCCTTTTTGTTCATGTATCAGGTCGCAAATGAAAGTGTATGTTTAAAAAAGGGATGTATATTAAACATGTTTTTTAATTATCAAAGTATAGTGATTGCGAATTTATTTCTTAAAAATAATATTGCACAAATATAAATTTCATCCTCTACATTCTTTCAAATGTGTCATAAAAGTCTATTTATTATTATAATATAAAACAGAACCAGATGGTGGACAGAAGAAATAAATAAAATGGTTTAAGCAGAAAAAGGCAACATGGAAGATTTATATAAAAAAGAAAAGAGAAGAAAATAAGGAGGCTTACAAAACCATAAGAAACAAAGTCAAGAAAGAAATAAAAAAGAGAACAGGAAACAATTTGGAGAAGAATTAGTGAATGTCAAGAACATTTAGATGCATTAAATAAATACATAGACAATAACAATAGCTTTTTGAACAAAATCATAGCAATGGGACTCGGAAGAAAAAGTAAGGAAATAAGAAGAGAAAGAGATAAAAGAAACAATATAAAAGTAAATACTGAAAACATATTAGAGACATGGAAAGAATTTTGTGAAGAAAAATTCAGCTGCAGAGGTAGAAATTTGACAAAAGAAGAAGAGTTCAAGGATGAAGAGGAATAGAATAGAAGGACAAAAAAGGAAATGACTGAAGAGATAGTGGAAGAAGCGAAAGGGAAAAGGAAAATAAGGAAAGTGCGTGGAGGAGACGACCAAGAAGTGGAATTGGTAGAATATTTATAACAAACAGGAAATGAAGGGAAGGACATTAAATATATCCAACTTCCAGCATGGAACACAAATAAAATAACCAGAGACTGGGAAGAAAATAAATTGGTACCATTACATAAAAAACGAGATGAACTAATGTGCAAAAACTACAGAGCAATATGCTTATTGTCAGTTGGCTTAAAAATATATGAGAATCATCGAGATAAAGATAAAGAAATACATTGTTGAGGAAATGGAAGAGGACCAAAGTGTATATAAAAAAGGGAAACAAATAACTTATACATATTGAGGAGCTTAATAGAAAGGAGAATAAACAGGGAGAAGAATTAAATATTTCATTTATCGATTTGAAAGCTGTATTAGACTCAACAAATAGGAAAATGGTTTTGGATAGTATGAGAAAAATAGGAATCTCTATAAATATAACAGAGATAACAAATGGAGTATATAAGAACCGTTTAGTTTAGAGTTTTCTTCTTCTAACCACGTTTCCGCATCCCACTCAAAATATATCAACGAATCTCTTTCTATTTTTAGATAACATATACGAGTACATATGAAGGAGTTTAATAGAAAGGAAATAGAACAAGGGAATGAATTACATATTACATTTATCAATTTGAAAGCTGCATTAGACTCAATAAATTGAAAAATGGTATGGGATGGTATGAGAAAAATAGGAATGCCTATAAATAATAGATATAACAAAAGGAATAAGCAAAAACTTAAGAGGGAAAGTGCAAATAGGCGGAAGAAGATCCTTTCTTGTCATATCCAGAACAAAGTTCATGCGCCCATCTAAAAGAAAGAGTGCATCTTATCCAATGCTAACCACCTGTATCATTTTTGTACGGTTGACAGCAGTAGACACATTCTTCATCATCTGTCGATACATAAGAAGCATTCATGTCGTTCTCGTCAGATGCATTACATTTTAGAGGAGGTTTAGCTTTGGCGGTAGTGACAGAATCCAAAACAAAACAACACTGCAAAAACTGTGAACCAGCAAAACAAAATTCTCACAACAACAAAAGCAATAGAAACACATCGGCTAATACAATGTGGAAGCGAGGGCTTCAAGTTCGTATGATTGCCGGTGGGCTGCAGCACTTACTAGAGCCAGAATCTAGGATTCCGAATTTAGGTGCCTATCCGATTATCGACTACTTCCCTATACAATTATACAGTTTGACATTTTACTTTCAGAATTTGAAGATAATTGGTTATTAAAATACAAGACTGATGGTGTAATTATGAGTGTTTGTGTAGGGATAATAAACAGCATATTCAGTATGAATATCTCCAATGATTTCAGAACTTTTAACTTGAATTAAAGGACTTTTATAAATAGTGAAAATTACAGTAATGATATAATATTCGTCTAGTATATCTTATACACAAAACTTCGAGATGCACGTTTTTAAGAATAGGTATGTCAAAGCTTAGAAAGACTGCTACAGATGTCTAGCAATTACTTTGAACGTCTAATAGATGATGTCTCATGTATGAGCAAAGAAAACTATATCCGACAAGAATCAGATACATTATCAAGGAAAATCTAATTATAATTTCATAGATTTAATTCTTCCATGGCAGAAACTCCAAAAGTCACTGTCAAGTGTTGTTTTTTATCTTTTCTTATTTTGCAAGTAGTTTTTTATCTTCTATACTTCCATAGTTATACTATGGGGTAGTTAAGAACACATTTTTTATTGGATTGCCATTTCTGCAAATGTATTTACACTTCTATTGAAGTCGTTATTTACCATATCTATAGTTATGAAAGCTGTAGCAGGACTTGAAGGTGTAAAGTATTCTTTGGATTGGAATTTTACTTTAAATTTGTCTTTTCCCAATTAAGTATTTTGGACTTTTTACGAGGGCTGTTTTTTTAACCTCTGATAGGCTATGAATAAAAGATAAGTTTATATAAAAGAATAATTTTATTATCGAAAGATTGGTACACCTACGGTTACTTTTCGACATAATCACCGAAGAGATTGAGACATTTGTCGTATACCCTTTTCAAGAAAGTTGTCGTTAATGAATTCAGTCTTTGACGTTGGTATCAAACTTCTGGAAATTGCGTAGACAAAACAGTAATAGTGAATCTGCGGTTTTCTTTAACCATTCTGTCAACTTGTTGAACCAACCAACCAACTGAATCGATAGATTTGAGTCCTTGGCTCCCTTTATTATGCACATAATTACAACACCATCACTCATGATGTTTTCCCGACACACCCGACTCATTCTCCGATGTATTTCTGCAGCACTATGGCTTTCAACCTGTAGAAAACGATTCACACTTCATAATTCTCACTTGGCGGGAGTATTAATAATGGCGGACATACTTACGTGGGTGTAGCATAACGCCGACTGACGCCTGAATGTAAACAATGGCGGAGTGTGTAGTGCGAGAGCTTCGCAGTCTCCTACAGCGCATGCCCGTTTTCTTCTGCTCGCGTAGCATCTGCATGGAGCGATCGGAGGAGGAGATTGAAAAAATTGCACTCGTACTTGAGGCAAATAATCCGTAGTATTCAGGAGAGCCTTGTCCTGAGAGTTCCTTTGAAATTATCGAAAATAAATAGATATGAAATAAAACTAAAGTATTGCTTATAAAATTTATTCACTTCATGAATATTTTTACAAAAAAAAATTTAGTTGAAATTTATTATATGTTTACATTATCTTGCAGAATTTTTTTATGAATAAGTTACATAACAATCGATTATTGTTCCTGTTGCTAGTGATTTATTATTTTATAACATTTGTTCGAAAAATGCAGTTTCCGCATGCGTTGTACACTTTTTCGACGACCTACTCGACATACTTAACATTTCGCACCACCACTTAATTCTTTTGGTTGTGCATTCAGTTTTAGTTACTTGAAATATTCGACTTTCGATGCGTATTAAACCAAAAGAAATGTGTCGACGAACTCGCTTCGATTTTTGCTGATGAAACACTATCTTTAGTCAGCGGGTTACACTGGTCTTCCAAAATCGACTGTTACGCCAGAAAGTCTCGATGCTGTCCGTAAACTGATAATGCAAGATCGTCATGGACATTAGAGCAACGTAGAACAGTCAATTCTGAATGGTATGCCAGTATTTGTTTGCCAGAATTGTTTAAACAAAAACGTTTTTGGACGGTAAAAAGTTCGAATTGATGATCTCAGTGGTGCCAACGGTAGATCTGGAAAGGTTGATCCAAGTACATTAGGAGCGTCTGGTGTCACTTGAATCAACCATTTTTAAGTTCTGGACATTTTCTTAAAAAAGATACCCCGAGGGGCAAAGTCACCCCAATTGACGGTAGTTATTTTGTTCAGTTGTTATTTTTCCCAACGATTAGGGACAAATCGTTTACAAATCCTAATATTCTGTCAACATTTGATGTACACTAGAAGTGTTTGATTTCAATTCAATATGGGCAACTTGTGGTTGTGATAAGCAATTTTTTAGATAAATCTATTTAATCTTCTTAAAAACCATATTTACATAGAACTTGATTGTCAATACTGCTCCAAACTCCGATGTTTAACAACAACAACAACTTTACTTATGTCAAAAATAATGTGTTAGCTCTTTAAACTTTAAAGTTAGATTGAGGAAGTGAAACGAATGAACAAACTGATATAACACAGGAATCGGATTTAATAAAGTATTGGATGGAGCTGAACAACGCATGAAATTTTTGAAGAATTTATTAGCGACCAATTCCACCGGAACGAAAGGAAATGAAATAGTTGATAAGTTCGCTAAAGCGGGGACAGACAAGAAGTTATGAGCAAAACCAATTATTGGACAGTCTACTAGTGCTGAGACAGGCAAATACTCTTTTGGGAAACTATAACCAGAGTAGGTCTGCTGAACTGAGTAAGAATAATCTACGGATACTAACAGCAGTTCTATCGGGACAGTGTCGCCTCAACAAACACGAGCACTATACCTGGGAGCATATGAAATAGAAGATAAAGATCTCTGGCAATTAAAGCCATCCCACATTCTAGACTTTTTGAAAGGAGAGGGATTAGTTGATCAGCTGCAAACAGTGGGTTCTCCAGTATCGCAGCAAGAAAGGAGGACATAATAGATCCTTTGGGTCGCAGTGTATACGAGACTCCACATCCATACATACATACCGACCAATTCTTTGAAAGTAATGGACAATACAAACCGCCACTGAAGATTAGAGGAACCGTTACCTAACACTAAATAAAAATAAAGGACTCTCCAATTGGCCAATAACCAATGAAATAAAGGCAGAAAGGGAAGTGAATTGTGGATGGAGAATTTGTCGCAATATTCATCAATCGTTAAGCAATAATTAGTTAGTATAAAAATTGTAATCTAAACAAGAAATCTCTCTTTCTTTGAATGTAGTATCTTCAGTTAGAGATAATAGCATTACTGAAGGAACAGAAGTACATTGCCACCAATATGTGAGGAATGTTTTTAAAGGATCTTAACAACCAAATGGATAAAAATTAGAATTGGTAGTTTGAGGTAACCTAATGAGACGCGATGGTGTATCAGATTAAGTTGTGAGCATCCGCGGACGTTGCACATGAGGCAGGAAGGAAGTAGAAAGTTGTGTGTTCCGTTCCATTAACGCAGTAGTGCGCGTGAAGACATTAGGGCGTTCGCATTGTAAAATTCGACGATTGAGGTGGTATTAGATTTCTAATAGGTGAGACTGTATGTCTGGCGAATCGATGAGAAAGTGGCGTTTTCGTTAATGCCGGGGAGTAGATGATCCAAAACTAGAATAGTCAATCAGCCAAATTGATCAGCGTTTCACAAGAAAAAGGTTAGCAGTGATGGTAGAGCCCACAACATCTTAAGGTGAAGCGCATTAACTCGAAAAACAAGCTGAAGGACATAGTAGAGCATTGGCTCAAGTCATACTCCTTAGAATTCTGCGATTTTCGGCTCAATTATATGTACAGTGTCGTTTAATACATTTTCATTCAACTCACTAAATGTTTTCTTTCAGTTTTTATAGATTACGATATGCAGATTTCATCTCTTCCCAAACTTTTCTGTAAAGGACAGACCCTTAGCACTTTATGAATATGTCCTTTCAATTCGTTTAAACGAAACTGCTAGTTTTACATCATTAATTTATGAACGTACCAAGTTTGATCTAAATTAGGATGTATCCTCTGAATAAAAAACTATGTCGCACGATAAAGAGGACATAGAACAACACTATAAGCTACAAAATTTTACCTTCAATCACATAGATCAGATCGAAGTCCAGTCGTTGTTAACCTTGGACTGACCGCGTTTCAAAATAAACATGTGAATAGACAAATTGTTATTACGTAAAGGTTACATTAATAAGATTAAATCTGTTCAAGTAAAACTCACAATAAGAAAAGACATCTGACTTCTTAGTATGAATAAATAATATACAAGTACTAAAGTCATCAACCACAAAATACCTAAGAATGTATATGGACAGAAGACTCACCTGGAAAAAGCACATTGTTAAAAAACGGGATCAAATAGACTTCAAGATGAAAAAATTATACTGGTTCTTGTATATGATGCAATCATTGAGCTAAGAATGGCAAGAAATGAAGCCTGGTATATATCAAACCATATGATAAAAGAAAATAAAAATACTTTACATTTAGGACGTCATTAAAGAAAAAAGAAACAAACTCCACAACAAACTGGATAATCATATGACTGCAGTACTGCCAGAAGGTTAAATTGGACTAGGTACTCACTGGAGGATCTTCATCACGTCACTGACAGTTGAAAGCTCTCGCACCAACACATTAGCCTATAGAGCAATATTTATTCTGATTGCTAATAAAGAAAAGATTAAAAAAAAATTAATATATTGCTGTTTTTTTATTATTGTAATCTAAATTGTCCTAGTCAATTAGATCTTGTTTGAGTAGTTCGTGTTCTTGAGATTGCGGTACATTTTATTCGATTTTCGTATATGTATACACATAGGTCAAGACATTAGAAGGTTGAATTGATTGTATATGGTGCCAATACAACTCTTTCTTGTAGGTACATAATTTTTTTGCAATAATTATGGATTGAATTAAATTTATGCAGTATACATATTATTTATTGAAAAAATTCTGCTCGATTGTAATCAAAATGTAGGTACACATTAAGTTCCATACTTATAGTATTTTAAATATAAATTATAGAAACTTAAGTTTATAAATAAATCACAGTATATTCAGTTTTTATGTCATACAAGGAAATTAGTTCGTTATTCATCTTTATTTTTAATTATTAAAGATCATATTGATTGAAATAAAATAACTAATTTGTTGCTTCGTGATCAAGCTGTATATTAGGAGATTGTCTTAAAACTACATAGCTAGATAAAATGATAGTTGCCACTTTAACGCACGTTCAAGAGTTGGATAGAACATCTATAAATGTTAACACAGATGAAAATAGTCAATTACGTTTTTCACGTGTACCTGTTCGTTCTAATTCATGGAGAATATTAGGCTGCTTATATAAGTAGAGTTGAAAAACTACAAAAATTACGTTTCCTATTGAAATACATGATGTGATCTTTGACCCGAATTAGTACGCGTAAATCGAATTATTAACATTTCTTTTCAAAATTCAAAAGTTTGTTCTAAGATTTGATTTGGTATTTCCAATGAGATAACGGCTACAGATTCGTTCAAAATGTTGCAAAATGTTTCCGGGAAGTTATTTCATGGCGAATGCAAGTATTTTATTGACTCCAAGCATTCAGTGAAGGTTACGAACTTATTAACATCTTGCTTCATGCATGTCGCGTATCCACCTTTGATAACGATAATAACAGAGTTTCCCAACACCTCTTATGCACCGCTTCAAAATATGTTGGTTAATGTTAATAAATCTTTTGCAAAAACAACATCGAGTAGATGTTGCAACACTAAGTTGGTCAATAATCAAGATGATACTCATCGCTTTCTTCGATTAACGTGTTGGGGTTCATCATAAATTCGTTTCAGGTTAAACGGCAGATAAAGACTTGGCCATTTAGAGACATCAAGTAAATCGTCGTAACCTAGTGGGTTTTTGATCAGACTATCCGGGAATTTTTACCAGGATATTGTGCCACCACGTACTACTTATTTTTTGGGCTAACACCAAACGAAAATCATCGTTCTATCACCGCTCGAAAATCCACTTTAGGGAACTTGCCATGATTCTATTGAAGCTATAAGAAAGGAATTGATTTAAGGTATTGAAGGCCATCCCAACTGAGGCTTACAATAGATAGGGAAAATTGGATTAAGCGTTGACTTTCTTATATTGGCCCGAAATAAGCAGTATAAACATTATACCATAAACTAATAAAGAAGAGGAGTTGACACTTTTTAGTATCCATATGATGTCTTCCCTGAGGTATTCTATGATAGAAGTATGTAAAGTTCCTCATGACTCATCCTGTATATTGAGCCGGTTTGAATAGTACAAGTTTATTGGCTGCCATTAACTATACTTTCAGCTAGTTAGCTAGTTTATTTTCTTATAAATACTTGGGTTGGCCAAACCTTAGATTTTTAGAACGGTAAGCTGATATGGAAGACAGACCAAGTGGATGGTCTGTCTTGGAGTGGAGTGGCATTATGGGATGGCTTGTAGCTTCTAACAATTCATGTTCCGCGACTTCCAGAATACAGGCTCAAAATAAAAACAAAAAACTATGAGTTTTTGGCAAAGGCTTTGGATGTTTTTCCACAACTTTTACAATATATTTGGAAAATAAACGGATCCTGAGGCCAACAATTCACCAGATAGATTAAACGGAACTAAAAATAGTAACGGATTAGCCTCATGTTGTTACAGATGATTAAATTACAGCTTCATCCATTGAAGCCAGAAATAATGACAAAAATACAGGTTTATCTTATCCAAGAAGTTCAATTTTTGAAACCACAATATCTAGAAGAGGTTTAACAAACCGTGAAGAATGCAAGAGGACAGCCGTACAATTTTTAGTAATTTTACCGCCTCCAACATCTGCATGTAGGAAAAGAATAAATGCACAAGAATCTGATGAGTCAACAAGTACTTAAATTAAGATATATTATGAAAATAAAGTGGAGACAGAAAGACTAAAATTAAAAAGGACAAGGGTAACAAGGAAAGCTACAGTAAAATAATGAGTCATATACGTTTTGAAAATATGGGAAAGTTTGAATTCGATGCCAAATGTACAAAAAGTGGTCTCATACAGAATGTACCAATGTAAGCAAATGAGTGAAGCGATTCATTTGTGACATTTGCAAGGCATAAGACGTAATTCGTAGATCTTTGCAACTATTTTACAATTTTTAAGATGTATTTAGATGTTTTATGTTCAATTTGATAGAATAATAACTTTTATTTGCGTCCGTTATAATATTCACGTGTGAATATTATGCATTTATGCGTATGAATGTAATTTCGTCAAAAAGCAGGATATTCGTTCAAGAAAATCTGTTTTGTGTCTAATTGAAAGGAGTATAGTATTATTATTAGTGATGGAAAGTAATAGTGAAGAAAGTTTAAACTGCACACCAGAAGATATTGAATCAACATCTGCACCGACTATGAATCTTCTCCCTGAGAAATCCAGGGAACAGTATTTAAAGGGATATAATTCTTTTATGGAGTGGCGTATTAAAAAAGGCATAAACAGCTTCACAGAAAGAGTGTTATAAGCTTAATTAGAAACTAAAATTATTTGGTTGACTTATTCAAAAGGCACCCTAACGGTAAATGACGATGTAGATATCAGTAAATACTCGAAACTCATTGCATGTTTAGAAAATAAAACAGTTGGCTATAGACCAAAAAATATCTAAAACATTTGCCCGTGAAGAAATTAATAAGCTTCTGTTGAAAGTTAAAGACGAACATTATCTGATATATAAGGTATGACAGCAAAAAATTTTAATGTAAACTTAGATATTATTTGTAACATCTTCCAGGCTGCTTTAATATTCGGAATCGCGGGAGCTCTGCGAAGCGTGGAATCATATAAAATGAAGTGTGATAATATCAATAATACCGGAAATGTTTTAATTATCAGCGCACTCAGAGAAGCAACAGTACTGCATTATATCAATTTAAGCAATTCATAAATTCATTTCCACCTTCTCAGATTAGACTGCACATTAGAGTTCTATAAATAACCTCAGCCGCAATAAGGCTTTGGTTATTGTTTACTGGCTTCTACTCTACGAACCTCTATTTCTCCATCCTTCCTGTGGATTTTTGTTAGATTTTTCTATTAACACAACCTGTCATAAAAATAGTTCCTTTTGCTAAAGTTTTTGTAACATTACCATTTGTAGCAGTCACTTAATGATCTTCATTGAAAGACTCAAACTTTTATGTATGTTACAAATGTGATTGCACCATTGTCAACATACCAATGGTCATAACAAATTAGAAGTTTGATATATTTTTTGTTTCCACTGCTATTTTCTTTGGTTGAGGTGCTACTTATCACTTCGAACACTGTCTTACTTGGCTTCCAGTTAAATGACAATAATTGCAATGTAGTCCTCTTTCTGCTTTGATTTTACTTTTACAAAAACTCATGTTCAACGTCGATTTACTTTTATTGGTGAAATATCTGACAATAGATTGAACTTGATAAACATTTATGAAAAATATAAAAACCAACGACCCACAAATGCCAAAACAGATCATTACTTTTTGCAGTATAGAAATGGAAAATGCAAAACCCAAGTTGTAGGTATCAATATCTTTTCAACATATTTGTGAATTTATCTAATCCAAAAAACTACACTGGGCATACATTTCGACGCTCTTCGGCGTCTCTATTAGTGGATTCCGGTGGTGATATAATTCAATTAAAGAAGCACCGTGGGTGGAAATCCAACACAGTTGAGGAGGACTAAATAGACGACTCAATGAAAAACAAATTGGATTCCATAGTGAAAATTTTAACAATCCAATAAGTACTAATACAACTATAGAGGATGTTATTTCTTTGAACTCGTTAAATGTTGCCAATTCAAATAACAATAGTAATGTAACCACTTCAAAATAATTATACTCTCAGTTGTACTTTTGATATTACTATCACAAATTACCTGATAATTCACCAAGTAATGAAATTCAGATACCTAGGAATCGAGATTTCAGTATTTGGAGACGTAGAGAGCGAAGTAAGAAAGCAAACAACTAAAGCCTTAAGAATAGCGGCATGTTTGAACGAAACCATATGGTGGAATAAACAAATCAGGAATATATAAGACGAAGAAACGGCGAAAACCAAAAGAATAATGGAAGTAGCAGAGAATGGTTTCTATCAAGAAAGAAAGAATTGAATGAGCACATAAGTCGTACGGATAAGAACATACTGGTCAAGATAGCACGCGATAAATCCCCATTGGGCCGAAGGAGTAGCTGCCGATCCAGAAAAAGGTGGAGTGACAACCTTGAAGCAGGATAGGAGGCCAGGATGTCGAAGATAAAACAGGCGACTTCGCCTAACACACGGAAGAAGAAGACTAATCACCATCGAGATACGAGTTCTTGCGAAATGAAAATCAACTTGTTAAGACCAGATATTTCTTTTCGGGACGTTATTCTATTCACAAGAATTCCAAATTTCGTACTTTGAGAGTTTCGTCAAAGAATATGGGTCCTGTAACTTTACTACAATTCCTGCTTAAACATTTACGTTTTATTGTTAGTGATTATGGCCTTCCCTCATCCAGCATTCAATATCTGACATCGCTCACACGAGATATGAGACTTTTGCTACATATCAAAATAAATATTTATAGGAATTTTCAATTTTTTTCACGTATCATTGGGAAGATGCTCGTTTTTTAGCTGTTACTAGTGTACTATTCATGTTTTATCGAATAAATTCCTTGTATAACAATAAATTGTTGATTAAATCTTTGATACAACTTTGTACATACCTTACAACAATTACCTTATAAAATGGAAAAGTATTTTTGTAGAGTTATAAACATTGGACATAAGTAACTGCTTTGAAACAGTTTGAACGAGGACGAGGGTCATGCTAGATATTTTTACACAGGAATTTATTATGTTTATATACCGGATTGTGTCTTAATTAGTTCGAATAAATTTGTGAAATTTGGTGTTAAATTTGTACACGTTGCATATGACTTTCAGGCAATTACTTAGAACATAAGAGGAAGTCATCAAACTTTAGTTTTGCCCAACTTCCACCGAGCAATAGTATTTAATTAGTATGCAGGATTTAAGGAGTTAAGGACAATATCAGAAAACTTGTTCTTGCCTACTATAATTACCACAGAAAAAATGTGAGAAAATTTGTTACCTAAGATCATCAAGTGACCTATGACCAAATCATCTGCCAATTCTCCAAATGGGTTTTTTCTAACATGGAATATTAAGTTTAGTGCAGAAACCCGTCAACCGGCGTCACTTGATGTGTTTCGCCAGTAAATTTTAGTTTCGTCTCGAGGTAACACTGGTTATTATCGGTTGACCTGTTGCATCACTGTTTTTGTGTTTGTTTACGCCATTATATAGTTAAGGTGATATCAGATGGTTTACTTTTCGGTTCATTCGGATGAATGATTACTAAAGTGAATGTTCTCTTTTTTTTTTCATTCCACGCTCACAAGACACAAAGAAAATGACAAAAAAATGAACTTTATTTGTTCATTTCCTCGAATATGTCGTCTAAAGAACTAAAGTGAGCATTCTACTCGTGTTCATACGTTTCATTTTTAGATTTCTCCTTCATTCGGAGTGCGAGTGATTGATGCCGAAATCCAACATTGCTGGATTGGTTCATTAATAAATTCATTTATCACTTTGGATTCATTCAATGCCTAGACGTTTCATTCTCAATGAAAGAAGTTGAATGAAAGACAGAAATGAGTGAAAAGTGAACCGTCTGATATCACCTTTAGTTGCTGTTTAGAGGTCACAGACGTAATATATTGTTGTGTAAAAGGTGAAGAATACAGGAACTATAAAGGTAACATTGTTTTACAAAAATGTATTCCTGATGAGATTGTTTGCAAATGCTCCCGGAAATGCAGATTATCCATTGATAATGACACAAAAATACAGATATGGAATACTGTCTACTCAATCGATTTTAGAAACCAACAGGATTTATATTTGTAAACTTTGATTGAGGTTAAAGAAATTAAAAGTAGAACGAAAAAAGTAACAGATTGCTATGCTGATACAAGTGAAAATCAAGCCTCTAAAACAAGAAATATTTCTTTTCAGTACAATGTTAAGGGCAATAGGGAATTTCTTTCTGTTTGCAAAAATGTATTTATGCAAATAAACGGTGTTTCTCGAGTTGCAAGACTGACTAGTCTATTAGTTCAAAATAAAACAGCTACTGATATGAGAGGCGAAAGCCGCAGCGAAAATGCCATCAAAGGTGACATTTATGTTACTATCCATAACCACATTTCTTGATTTGAGGTCAGAAAAACCCACTATGGGATCAAGAAGAAACAATACTTATATACAGCACTCAGTATTGAAACAATGTATGAAATGTTCCAAATTGAACATCCTGAATTGGAAGATAAAGTCAAATATAATTTTTACTACAAGTATTTTAAAGAAACTTATCATTTGAACGGCCACAGGTTGATGTATACAGCCAGTGTGAGCATTTAAAATCCCCACTAAGAGACAAATGTTTAAGCGAGAATTTTAAACCTACCATAGCAGCTGAACAAATAATTCTACAACAAGACTTGACCAAAAACAAGGATGAAGAAACAGTAGTACTTTGTTTTGACTACATGCAAAACCTTCCGCTACCAAACATTCTAGTACAGGAAGTATTTTACATGCGTCAGCTCTGGCTGAATGTCTTTTGTGTTCATGATATGAAGACAAATAATCAAGCATGTATACTTACAATGAAAGTGAGGTGTGCTCTATGTTATTGAACTATTTACAAAATAATGTTCCCGCCGGACTGAAACACATTGTTCTTTTCAGTGATAGCCCGTCAGAGCAAAGAAAAACCAATGTGTCGTGCGTTTTTTTATGAATCTGTGTGATAGGGGAATGTTTGAGTCTGTGACCCATTACTTTCCAGTAAGGGGACTACATGAAGACAATTGAACTTTTGAATCAAAGAACAACGACTGCTTACTGGTATATCATAAAAGTCATATCGAGAATATGAAATTAATAAGCGTAGTCTAAAAACTAGTTTCCGAACGATTGATGCGCATCAGGATAATGCTCCTTATCATACTCTTACTATAAACTATAATATCTTTCATAACAGGATTTTAAATTGCATGTTTTTTATCACCACTGTCAGGGAAGTTACGTTGTCGACTATTTATTAGCGACGACGGAGCATTGACGCCATGAGAATAAGAAATTGAAGATATTTCAAAACAATGCTGAATTATTTTAACGGATTTACTAGTGTACAGAGTTGAAAGAAAAATATAATAAAAAAATTGATAATATTTTTTGAAATCATCTTGAGTATCAGCAGCACGACCCTCGTATATATATTTTATCAGAAAAATATTTTTGATTAGTTTTCACCAAAGGTGTTTCATCATAAGATTCGAAAGGATCTATGAGACAATTTAAAGAGCTAGAGGTTTTACTTTCTAAGTTGATAGATAGTGAAAATCGCAGAGATAGGTCACAAGCCACCTCAGTAAAATCTATCTATATAATAGCAATCCAACAGCTTCCGACCCTCTACAAGTTCCAGATTTGTCCCTCTTTGGAATATTGCTAGCACTTTTAGAGGTTTGCTTCCAAGCATACTGAGGATGCTCGACTCAATACGGAAGAGAGCAGTTCGACTTATAGGCGGTCCAGAATTGACCAGAAGCTTGGACAACTAAGAGAATACACCTGACTCTGTTTTACCAATACTACCACATCAAATGCTCTTTCGAGCTGTCCAACATAATTCCGTCTAGAGCAGTTTTTACAAGACATGGCTCATAAGCAACGAATTAGTTTGCAGACGCCCAAAACCCAATTTATCGGGACTCATTTCTGTGGAATCAGCTACCAAGGCACGTCTTTCCCGAGCACTAAGCTTACAGATGTTCAAGATCAATATCTAAAGGCAACTCGGGTGTAGTTTTAGTTGGAAATGCAAAAGGTACAAACTTTAAAATATATGTACCAAGAATAGAAACATTTAAAATTTATAATGAAATTACAAACCCTTGATTGCACTGACATATTATGAAACACCTTCAGGAGAAACCATATTTTGATTTGTTTTTTGATAATGGTTAGTTTATTCTACTTTGATTCTAAAATAAGTAGCTATATATTTTGAGTCTTTTGATTCATTGCCGAACAAAAAGCTTGGAAAACCTTTTAATCGATTATCGGACATAAGCTACTTAGCTGTGGATACTATTTTGCGAAAAACATTTCCAACAAGCGGAACATTCTGCAATATAAACAATTTCACGATTTAAGGGTGGAATATGGTTTATTAATTCTAGTTGTTTTACCTCTCATCATCAAACTATGTTTGTATGTATGGTGTTGAATTTTATGAATGCAAAAATTATTGGAAAGGATAAAACTATTTCGCTGGAATAATAATTTTATGATTAAATAACTAACATTCTACGACGCTAGGTCTCCCGCGCATGACTTCTTAGTAACAACAACGATTCGGAAACGAAATATGTAACAACACGAAAAATGTTACAAATTCAAAACCACACAAACAATTAAAGTAATTTGAATACCAGGTAATGAGCTATGTTTATTTTTGATTAACGTTAAAATTTACAAACAAATGTTGAAAGTTGATGGAGTTCTATATGCTAATTGTTTGGTTTTATCAAAAAATATATTTTGCCCAATAATATTTTCTTCTCGTCCGCCAGGTTCGTTCTCAAATATTACACATTTGGTACATAATTTCTCACTGAAAACACATCAATTTTGTCAAACTTTACTTAATACTAATTTTACTTGAATAGTGCCCAAAATTTTGTTAAATTTGTCGTATTTTAACTCTAATTTTTGAGTCAGACAATTGAAACTGATAAGAAGATAACATTGATAAGAATGGAGGAGTGAAAACCGCTTAATACGAAGACGCAAAGTCAATTGTTACCACTACTGTACTCTCACTATCAAAATGTATACTTTCAATCCCCCATACATTAATTTTGTTGGACCAATTCAAGCAAAATTATACTGTCCTGTACCCTTATCCCTGATAGTTGTCATATTGAGATCTCGACGATAACTAATTGCTGGAGTCTAGAAAGTCTAATTCGTCGACACTCAAAGCGATTCACGGAAAATGATCCAGAGTTTGTTGCTGCGATGCTGGGGAACCCAGTGTTTATAGCAGATCCATTAATCGCTCTCCTTTTAAAAAGTCTAGAATGTGGGTTGGCTTGAATTGCCAGAGATCTTCGTCTTCTATTTCGAGGTGTAGAGCTCTGGAGTTCCTTAGTGTTTGACACTTCGATAGAATGTGGATAGTGATTCCGTCCTCTGTCCAACAAATCCTGCACGCCGCATTATCTGCTAAGCCTAGTGTCTTCAGATGTTTGTTGAAGCGACAGTGCCCCGATAGGACTCCTGTAGTATTCGTAGATTGTTCTTACCTAGGTCCATACGTTCAACAGATCTACTCTGGTTATAGTTTCCCAGAAGAGTCATTGCCTGTCTGAGTCTCTGTAGGTTGCCCCAATAATTGGTTTTGTTTCTATCTACCTTATTTTCAAGTGTTTTTTCCATTATTCAGTAGCTGGTACCACAGAAGGGTTCAGGTCCCATGAAGGGCTTGTCTGCCCCGGCCTTAGCGAGCTTACCAACTATTTCATTTCCCTTCGCTCCGGTGTGTTCCGGAATCCATTCCAATGCATCCAATCCAAACGAGTTTGGATTTTATGATATTGGAACCTACAGCTCTAATTGCATAGATTTATGCTTGGAAAACGCGTGGTGCGCTTCCCAGGATTTCAGAGTGTTAGATTCTGTGCCCGTACACTCCTAATCTAGTTCCGTCTGCTGTTTTTGATCCGATTTAATGGCATTTCTGTTCATTTTCTGTATGGTATTTTTGATCATATTTGCTTTCACAGTTTATTATTGAAGTGAAGTTTTTCTCAAAGTTTAAATTTTACGTTGTAGCATCCTGAGGCATGACTCAGGGCTGGTCTTTTTTTAGGAGCGGATTTTCTTTGATGATTACGTCTCGGAACATTCCAAGTGTTGTTTTCTCAGCCACGCTTTCCAGTACTATATGAAGGGGTGGAAGATTTAGAATCACTCCTAGTGCAGCTGTAGGGCACGATTTCATGGCTCCACTTGCACATAAGCAAGCCAGTCTTTGCGCCTTTGAGAGATTGTTCCTCATGGTATGCAGACTAGTTCTAGTACCCCAAACCACTGTCCCATATGTGATGATTCCTCTCTGCGAAGTTTATACACACCATCAGAGAATTTTTGGCTTTGGGGATTATCTCTTTTTCATGTTTGTTCCAGAGAAGTTTACTGTGTAGTGTAAATTTCCGTTATTTTCTCCTATTTTCCACTCGATTACTTGCCCGTCTAGCTTGATGAGCTTAAGGATGAGTTTTTTCCTATTTTCCTTTTTTAACAAAATGGCTTACTCGAGAGAAAATAGAATCGGATAAGCATGCACCGAGGCAACAAGATACAATTTTCAAAAGTTAAAATACAAGACAATGAAGTCTTTCTTAATTCGTGCCACCATATTTAGAAAATGGAGAATTGGGAGTGAAAATTTTGATCGCAATTGTATGGGCAATAGTACCTGTTAACTTGATGGTTTTGGATCAACTGGATCAAGGATAAGAAACATTGCCCCAAGAGCTAAAATATGACAAACCGCTTAGTAGTATTTTGGTAATTTTGATTTCGAGCTTGGTGGACTAGTTTGTATATTTCTTTGAAAATAAGGCAGCAACATTGGATCAGTTTATTTTAAATGATTTGGTAATTTTCACAAAATAGTACAGTTTTTAAAAAAAAACTCACAATCAATAATTTTATATGCCTACTAATTGAACCCATCAAATATATTACAAACAAATAGTTAAATCTCAACATTTTGAATATAATACAAAAATAATACCTCAATGTAAGATGAAACATCTTATATTATAAAAATATCTACGATACAAATCGTTATCCACATAATAGTTATAATTTTCAAAGACAGTTTTCTAATATTACCACTACCGCTTTGCACTATGAATCGACCTCTTGGAGAAGTCGACCACTGATGAAGGTCGGAAAGTTCACCAAAACCATGTTGATTTTTGGTTTGAATCAAGCATTCATATACTGAGTCAGGAAACAGGTTGGTTAATTTGTAACGCTGGGTTCTCTCACTATTTGCTGGATTATAAGTTTGAGCAGGCTTCACAACGACGTCATGCCAATGTCCAGGGTGATGGTATGAAGCATTGGACTGTAAAAAGTCGATCGTTATTAATAGTTCATAACACAGTAATATAATAGAATAAATAGAATCGGAATATAAGGCGGAAATTTGGATCATGGAGTTTTTTAAAGCTTTATACGAACGTATTTTGTCATTATGATTTTTCGAGACGAAACGAGATATTCTTTGAAATAATTTAGGCGATCTTAAGACCATATTTCTTTCTATGCGGCTAGAATCTCGTTTCCTTCTCCTTTTTTTATTGGATCCTTAGAAAACAAAATGTTATGAGCTCGCTCATTGATAAAGACCGTGGAGCTGGTCCTGTTTCATGCAAAGGTGAATTCGCCTATATTTTCTATTCAAATTATGATTTTATGTCTTGTTTTCATTAGTTGGTTATATTATGTTTCAACGGTTTTTATAGAGACAGGCTCTTATAATACAGACTCTTAAAAGGCCTTTTTATTTGCTTACGGCATATTAGAATTGTTCGATATAAATAGACGTTAGTTCTGCAGTCAATAAATAATAGTATGTCATAGTGATCACATCGGAATAATAAAAAGTAAACGGTGTATTTAAATAAATAAGTTTGTTACGAATTGGATAGGTGTTTAGTTATAATAAATAGTTCAGTGGATAGTGAATAGTATTTTGATAAATTCCATATAGTAGATACTGATATGATCGTCGGGTAGCATCAAGTTGATAGTGATCATGCTTTAACATCTGGCAATTAACCTATAGAAGACCCATTGGAGTTTTTAAGTGAATTTTCTGATTTCATCGTCGAATCGACAAATAAAAATCGAGTTTCTTGACTGTAGCTGGAACTAGAAAGAACAATTTAACACCTAGGGAAATGGTAATGTATCAAGTTCATCGAAATACAATAGCCAAAATATCAGTTTGAAGAATAACAAGGAGAAGTTCGAGACTTTGAAAAAGATTTGTGAAACTGACACATTTGAATGTATAGACAAAATAGAGCAATAGAGCTATAAATTCTACTTAAATTATTTGGGTTTTTTCGATTAATTATAGCTTTTTCGTTTTTAGTAATTTTTATGAACAAAAGTGGGGTCGGTGTACGAATACTGGGCTAAACAACAACAAAATAACCCACAATAACAACAAAACGCGAGCAATATTTATACCTTACACAAAGACAAGACCACCCAGACCAAAAATACACGATAAAACAACACCTTCGACGATGACATAAAACATCTAGGATTCACAATTGACACAGGGCAGCTGTGGTTGGAACAAATCGTAAAAAAAGCTGATATTGGCCATACATTACTCATCAATGCTGGACGAGACTGGGGACGAAAACCCACGATACCTGAAGACATATACGAAAGGTGAAACCAATGCTTCTATATGGAGCGGAGATTTGGGTCAACACAGAAGAATCGCGAAACAGCTAGAGGCGGCGAAGAGACCATTCTTGCTAGTCATAACTAAGGAGTATAAGACTGCGCCAAGATCTGGGTCCAGGTACTGACAAAAACAAATAAACCCTACAAAACCTGAAAATCCGAACGACCCATTTACCCCACCCAACCTGCAGAAATATTACACAAATAAACAATAATAGTTATCCAAACATAGGCATGTACTCAGATACAAGCAACGAAGACAATAACAAAACAATCGATATATATGTTCATAGTTGTTTTTGATTTTAGGTCCCTTCTGTTTCAAAATTAGTATTTTCTAATAATTTTTAAAAGATAGAAATAAATTGACGTTTCGACTTAACTTCAGTCTTTATTAAAATATAATATTGACACTGACAATTTGCGTATTTATATCACCTACATCATGAATATCAAAATAACAATAACATCAAAAAAGAAAAGTTTCTTTTTGACAAGAAAAATAAATTTTTCCTTAGTTTTAAATTATTTATAGTTTTATTATAATTATTAAAATTCACAAAATACAGCTATATATTTTACCTAAATTATTTGGGTTTATTTTATTAATTATAGCTTTTTCGTTTTTATGAATGTGAACCATTACTAAAAATTCTTTTTTTCGTGTATTCCATTCCAAAAATTTGTGAATCTTTATAATTGAATTTATGTTTTTTTTATATTTCATAGTTCGTTAATGCAGTTTTAATTTTTTATCGTCCTGATGACCTTTTAGTCTATTTTTGAAATACTGAGATGTCTGCCCTATCTAGACAACGTCACAATTAGTACAAGGCACTTAATATTTAATAATATTTCTTTTGTTTTTTTGGTTTTTTAGTGAAATATTTGGATAATGTATTATTTCCTTTATAACTCATATAATAAGATCATATTTATTAGAATAATTCGATAATTGTTGGGAAAGTCCTTGTACATAGGGTAAGAAAAAATGTTTCATGATTTGATGTTACGTTTGTGTTTTGCTTTTTAATTGATTGCAGTATCTTTTTATCCTTTTCATGATTTAGGTAATCTATTCATTAATATAAATACGCAAATTGTTAGTGTCAATATCATATTTTGATAAAGACTGAAAGAAGTCGAAACGTCAAAATTTTTATCTATCTTTGAAAATTTATTAATTCTTAAACAGAAGAGACCTAAAATTAAGAACATATATATATATACATATATATATATATATATATATATATATATATATATATATATATATATATATATATATATAGTGGTTTCTTATTGGGCAATGAACCATCAAAGTGGACTAACTTTAATATATTTTCCGAGCTTTCGAATACTTATGTATATATCGTCTGGAAATAATTTCGGGGAAAATATATTAAAGTTCCCCCAGGTAAATTTGACATATATTTATATTTTTCTATATCGATTAAATTACTTACCATGATTCTCCTGTACAGTATCCTTACTTCGATGATGGGGAATACAGATTGTACCACCCATTTTAAATCATATTCGTGTGGATTAGAATATGGGCCACTGATGATTTTTGCTGGTCCCGGTTTTCCTGATAGTTCCATATATCGTTTATCTCTTCCTATTGAATTCGATACCGTACAACTATAGTTTCCAAAATCTGATGATTGAACGTTTCGAATTGTCAAAGTGTGAGTATTGCCGTTTTTAGACATAGTTCGGCGGTCTGTAGGCTGAAGAATGAAAGAATCTTGGTACCATGTTACCTAAAAAAGTGATACATGGGTACAGTTCACATATTTCGGTCATCACTAGTCACTAATAGATGAGAAAAAAAGTTATATAATTAAATCGTTGATGTGAATGATTGATTATTGGAAAGAATAAAGTAAGAAATTGTCATAATGAAATAAACGTATTTAGAAATAAGGCCGTCAACGCAAAAGTGGCATAACCAACAATTTCCCTATATTGAAGTTCAGTACATAAACTAATTCAGTAGTGTTAATATTTCGATGCAAAAATGGCCTAATCTCAGTTTCTCATTTAACTAAGAGATGACGCCACTAAATATCTTTTTCCATAGCAGTGACATCTTGTGACAAAAACGCAAAAGCGGTTTAATCTGGTTAAACCATTTTTGCACACCAGCAACTGTAATTTAGCGGGATAGGTTGACAGTGACATTACTTCATTCATAAGACAATGTACCCGCAAATAGTTATCGCCAGATTTGAATTTGAGAATTTTGTATTCTCTTTACGCTGAAAGAGCTGAAAATTTAGCATCGAAGTTTATTTTTAGCAAAGAATTTAATGAACAATTTAACCTGAGTTTCCATCCCCTTGTAATTCATACAAAAAGTGTGATGCATTTAAATTAAAATTAAAGCGGCTGATAATGATTAAAAAACAAGACTTGAACAAAAAGAAACTTGCATTTGCTCAAGGCAAATGCTGCAAGAGAAGGCTTAAAAAAAGATTTAGAAATCTATAAAAATAATGAAGATGTATGTGTAATTTGTTTCGATCTTATGAAAGCACTGCCCCTGTTATTAGCACAGGAATATGTTATTATAAGTTTCAACCCTGGATATACTCCTTAGGTGTTCATAACATGAAAAATGAAGAAGTGTACATGTTTTGGTGGGATGAAACTATAACATCCAGAGGTCCTCAAGAAATAGCTTCCTGTCTATTGCATTTCTTAAAAAATGCAAACATTTTATAATGTACTCCGATCAATTTGCAGGGCAAAATAGGAATATCCAGATGGCTCTTTTCTGTCAGTTTATTGTTTTCAGTTCTACTGAATATGGTATTTATAAAATTGACCACAAATTTTTTATGAGCGGACATACATGTCATGGAATCAGGATTTTAGTTTAATGGAAAAACAGAAACGGTTCTTCTGGAAACAAGTTATTTTAGCGGCTATAAAGAGTAAACCGTTCAAAATAATTTCTATGACAACAGATTCATTTTTTCTTGCAAATCTCTTGAAAAAAATATTTCGAATCGTAAACTTTGTGGAGATAAAGGCAGTTGAATGGTTAAAGATGCAATGGCTAATGTTTTGTGAAGTGCATCCTTTTAAATTTTATTTTCTATATTCTAATAATAATGATGTTCTTTTTCGTGAAGTTGACCTTAAAAAGAGGAATTTTATTATCATTGAAAATCTTGAACTTTTATATCATACTACTCATCCAATTAGTGAACATAAAAATAGAGATTTAATATATTATTGTCTTACATATCCATAATTCATCATAATTTTTACAGCAATTTAAAAACATCTTCAACAGCTATTGATACGATTATCATTGACAACCTCTATGACCAAAATGATTAATTGTTTTTAATTTTCATTGTTGTATGGTGTGATAGAAATAAAGGAATTAATAGTAATATTTATTTTTATTCTTGGCCAAAATGGCCAAAAACGTGCCTCAACTCACACTTTTTGTTTCTAAAATAATTCTATCTTAAAAGTGAATTAGCTAAAACAATAAAAAACTGAAAACAAAATAAATTTTCATTGAAATTTCAATCTGACAAATAGGTTTAAAAGATGCTATTTTATGAATATTAATAATTCAACATCATTATCTTCTAGTTTGGGCCACTTCTGCGCTTGTAGCTTCAAATATCATTCATATTACACAGCTTGGTAATGTTTGACAAAAATAAACCACCCCTATCATTAAAATATAATGTTCTATGATAAAATAATATCAAGTTAATTTACTTAGACGAATGTTTGAACATGAATTTCCTCATCTGTTTCATTTTTCTATTCAGCTGTGCTAAATTTATGGAAAAGTGTGGTGGTTCGTAAATATCGGGAATAATTTTCCCAAAAGGACCAACAAAATGAAAAATAAATGAATTTAAATAGTCAAATACGAGTATGGTCCCTAGAGATGGCGGTCGTTGCTTGAAAAATACCACTGTATTAGAAAGAATACAATCTATGCAGCATATGCTTCAAGTTTGAAGACGCCACGTTGCTCAGTATTTATTTGGCAGCCATCAATAGTGAATGTTTTTTGAGAATTTGGGAACATGGAAAAAATTGGTTGTTGTTATGTGATGCAATACTTTTATTTGAAAGGCCTTAATCCAAACAATATGAAAGCTGAAATAGATTCTACTCTGGGTGAGACTGCTTCTTCGTTATCAATAATAAGATATTAGGTAGCAGATTTTAAACGAGGCCGTACGACCTGCGAAGATCAGCATTGCAGTGGTCGACCCAATTAGGTGATGACTTCAGAAATGTTGAAGAAAATACACGAAGTGGTACTGGATGATTGTTGACTGGAAGTGCCTCAGCTAGAAAACATAGAAGTCATTTTAAAAACTGCATATGAACTGAAAATTTGGACATGAGAAAGCTGTGCGCAAGTTGGGTGCAGCGTTTGCTCACAATTGAACAAAAACAGCGCTGTGAAGATATTTGGCAATGTTCGTGGGTTCACTTTTTCACACTAGAAACAAAGGATCAATCAAGACAATGGACTGAGAGACAGATAGAAATGTTTTATTGTCAAAAAATTTATAGACAAAAGCTTGTAAAAAGTAAAAAAGGAAAAACCGGCTCCAAATACCATTCAATCTACCGGCAAGGTCATGGCGTCGGTTTTTTTGAATGCGTGTGAGAGAAGAAATCAAGCAAAAACTGCCGCATTTGGCTAAGAAGAAATTGTAATTTCATTAAGACAATACACCAGATCACACATCCGTTATTATAATGACCAAAATTAATGAACTAAAGTTTGATTTGACACCTCATACACCCTATTTGCGAGATTTAGCCCCCTATTTTTTTTTCTAACCCCAAACTTGAAATTGGCTCGGTGGTTGAAGATTTTCCAACAATGGAAAAGGAGATTACGTCGAAAAATAAATATGTGCCCGTGCTCAAAGTTCTGTTCTATTTAGTTAAAGCAATTGTATAGTAGTGTGAGTAAGTCCATCTATATCATATATGCGACCCTTCGCTTATCTAATGCCAGGTGTCTCTATCCATATCTACCCAAGTCCGTCTTGCAAGCAGATCGTTCAGAGACGCGAAAGCAATACCAAGAATGGGTTCTGGGTCCATCGGCGGGTTCACCGAACCAAATCTGGCGAGTGAGTTGGCCTCATCGTTGCCTTTGTTACCCGAGTGACCGGTTACCTAAACGACTGGATTTTGCAGCTATCACTTACCATATTTTGTAGGAGTTTCTTACGCTACAATATTAGTCTAGAGTATACATTTTCGGCCGTTATAGCTTGTATCTGAGCAGATTGAGATTAGTGTGTTCCTGTGGCGTCGATTGAGTATTGCACGTCCACATTCCATCATAGTGATTAACTCGGCTAGGAAGACGCTAGCGTATTCCCCAATCAAGTTCATAAAGTAAAGATTGCTCTCAAATAATATGAATTGACGTCTATTAAGGCTAATTTACGTTTATTGTTATTTGATGTTGATCGATGTCTTATGATGTCTATTCACGTCAATTCATGTCATTTGAGATAATTTGTGAAATAGAAGCACATGGTTGATTTACTTATTTTTTTTCTAATAATGCCTTAAATTTCTTTCATTTTGGTACATGTAGGAATTACATGTAAATAACCGGAGCTTGCTAGATGTCACCAATGAGGAGATATCGTTGCTATAATCATACAGATGGACGGATGGGTAGAAGGGGGAACAAAGAGATAAACAGACGGACGAACAAAGCGCTAAAACATGTAATTAAGGGACACACTTAGTGTGAACTTACATTACAGCCATTTAATATGTATCCACCATAATATTTTTCTCTTAGCACATTTCAAATTTTGGTGAATGGTAAGATGGTTAGAATCCACCATAATTTAAAACTTACTAAAAATTTACACCTCTGTTTATGGAGAATTTTATATACCTTATACTTATAAGTACAAAAACTAATTTCTCAGGATATGAATACGTTTAGGTACCTACACTACCTGATGGTTCTTTGCATTACGATGATTGGGTTTTACTTCATTGAAAAAAAGTACACATTCAGATCGCTAAATTTTTCAAAACAATAAAAAAAAATCTTCTGGAAAACACTTTTATTTTATTTATTATTAAATTACTGGATAAATTGGCTCATCTATGTGATATTGTACATTTTTATGTTCTCGAGTAATTAAGTTGTTTACCATCAGTCTCTGAAGACGATAACTTGATTATCGAAACGCGCGTCAGACTGTGTGATTGTGAGTGTTGTTGTAAACAGTGTATTCAGTATCCTCAAGTAATGAAGAATGAATAACGTTATGGTAAAAGACCATTATTTATGGCATATCGAGGAAACAAATTGAGAAGAAATCGAGGGGACTAGTTAAAAATGAAGAAATCAAATATTACAAGGATGAAGCATTCTCTAACAGGAGAATTAGAGATTTTAGTCCAAATTAGAAACCCTTACGTTTAGACAAGTTCCGAAGTTCATCAGAGACCACATGAATGCCGTACATCGAGGAAATTGTAGAATCACATCTTGTGCCTTATATATCAAACTCATTTATGTAGCCACATTTAAGTTCATAATGATGACAGAAAGTCTATTCATTGTTTTGACTTCCTAGATATATCAAACCATAGAGCAAGGCATGTTACAGACATCAGAGTTGTCAAACTCATTTTGAATTAATTTGAATTTGTAGGCAGGCCAGATTGAAAATAAAAAAATGAACTGAATTTTTATGAAATTTTATTTATTAAATTATATAAATATATAATATACAGTTGTTAAAAATCATATCAAAGTTATAAAAGATGGTAGGTAACTATGTTGAGCTCAAGGATCAAGATACCCGACGAAGATATTCGTCGTAGTTATTTTACGAATTGATTGGAGATGTTCATTCGTAAGTCTTGTTCTTAAGTTTTGTTCTTATTTATTTTCATGACGGAAAACATCTGTTCACATAAATAGGTGCCAAACATGCAGAGAATGCGTGCTGCATGCTTTTTTAATTTCGGGTAATTATCCAAACTCTTGAAATATTGTATATAAAATGTAAGAGCCTTACTCTCATTAATTTTTTTTAAATACTGTCCGATTTAAGATCAATCAACTCCATTTGCGATTGAACTGGTGCCTGTGAAGCTTCAAAATTGAATGTATTGTTGAAAATTGGGGATTCCATTTCCTTCATTTTGTGAAAGTGAAACGATTGTTTCACAATCAGATTTTTACACTGTAACTTTATAATCAGATCAGTCAAGTGTTTATTCATATCTACCAAAAAGGCACAATCAATCCACCAGTCTTATTTCTAAGACCTTTTATATAAGTTTAAGTTTTTAAATCGTTAATTTTAGGTCTCTTCTGTTATAAAATTAGTTTTTTTTTAAATAATTTTTGAAGATAAAAACTGAAAGTGATCGAAATGATAAAATTTTTTTCTATTTCTCAAAAATTATTAAAAAAACTAATTTTATAACAGAAGAGATCTAAAATCAAGGCGATTTAAAAACAAATTTTATGGTAAAATGTGTCTCTCTTCAAATAAAGACGATACTATTTTTTGAGGCGGACACTGCGTATAATAATTAACTCAAACTTCACAAAGAAATGCTGTTCTTTGTTGAAAATCTACATTAATATTTCTATATTCTCATTGGATGAATGCAAAAGTTGAGATAACTCAACTTCGTTTCTACCAGTCCCCATAGCATTTCACAATTCCTTACACTTATTACTTTATAATTGGGGACAAGTTGTCGAAATAAACTCGTAAGTTATTCAACTTGTTCGAAATTCTAGAATATATCAAAACTAAAATGAAACGAGAACGACTCTAACTCTAAAATGTATTTCAATTAGTATACGGCAGACATAGACAGAAAGCGATATTATTGAAACGAAAATGGAAGTAATGGAATTATAAGTCTGTAAAATTAAACATCTAAGAAGATTGAAGTTGTAATTGCCTAGAAATGTTGGAAGGAATGGCAGGAAGATATGGAGCTTAACGTTTATAACTGAACGGCAATTTCCATTCCATTTCGGGAGTATTATAATTATTTGCCAGAAAGTTTAAATATTGATTTATTAGGTGGAAGTGGTCGAGACGTAATGATAATTTATTTGTATACATGAGGACTTACTATTTCTTTTTTTTTCTAATGTATGGTGTTTCGTCGAGTGGTGAATAAAACTACGGAAGTGAAATTATTCGGGCTATATGTAAGTAATTGGGCGTTATCTAACTACGAGGATATATTGACAAATTCTTAGCTTACTATAGAACCAAACAAAATTTCAATGTCAAAATATTTTATTACTCAACATATTCTCTCAATTGCATACATTTATTATAGCAAACCTGCAACGTCTCTAAACCTTTCAAAAAAAATGTTTCTTCTTGCTCTGCAAACCAGACCTCCACAACTTTTATTACCTCCTCGTTGGAAGAAACTGTACAACCTTTCAAACTTTTTTTCAGTTGAGGAAAGAGATGATAGTCGGACGGAGCCAAATCTGGTGAATAAGTGGGGCGTTCTAGTAATTCGAACTCTAAATCACGAATTTTTTGCATGGCAACAAGAGATTTGTGGGCAGGGGCATTATCCTGCAAAAACAAAACACTTTTGGATAGCTTTCCGCGTCTTTTTTCTCTAATTTTTTCCCGTAGTGTAGTCAGTAATGTCGAATAGTAATCTCCAGTTATTGCTCCACCTGATTACTCCATGGCTATCCCAAAAAACTGAAGCAGATTTTTGGACACGAAACTTTTTAGGTCTTGGAGAGCCAGAGTGTCGCCATTCCATCGATTGTTGCTTTGTTTCTGAATCGTAGAAATGTACCCAAGTCTCATCCATAGTAACAATTCGGTTTAAGAAGTCTACATCGTTTCTAAATCGAGCATAGATCGAACGCGATGCTTCTATCCTTGCACGCTTTTGGTCAACATTCAAACATTTGGGAATCCATTTTGCAGCAATTCTTCTCATGTCTAAATTGACGTGAACTATATGAAGAACGCGTTCGTATGAAATATTCAGTGCTTCAGATATTCGTTTTAGCCCAATTCGACGGTCTGATAAAACCATGTCATGAACTACATCGATATTATCGGGGATTGACACAGAAACTGGCCTTCCCGATCGGTCATCATCTTCAATGGAAAATTGAAGCTTGCACTCTAATTTTTCACGGTCGCATACGAAGGACATTGATCACCTAGGGTATTAAGTATATCTTCGTAAATCTGTTTACGTCTTAACCCTTGTAAATACAGGTACTTGATGATGGCTCGATACTCCAATTTTTCGATTTTCACAATTTCGTTGGACATCTTTTTTCTTTTAATTTATTGCATAACTCTGGTTTACTTTTTTCATGTCAAACTTTACACTGACTCTTCTAATAAGTTATTGTTCGTTGCTATGGTAACGCAATATTTTTGTTTATGCATGGAACTGGTCTAGGCTAACTAGATATAAATATATCCTCGTACAAAGTATGGCTGTTTCAAACTAATTCGTAACAACTATTATTGACGTAGTCCTAGAATCAGAATACATGACTAGGAGTTTATGGAAAAATCATGAGAAAACGATTTTATAATAATGCGATAAGTTTATTGTTGATTCTGTTGAATGTTAATTCTTATTTTGATGGTTACTGCTTTGTTTTTGCCTCAAAATGAAGAACTTTCAAAAAATTAACCATTTATTGATGTCGAAATAAAAACACATAAATTTTTAAAGATCTAATTAACAATCTTTTATATCAGAAGACAAATCATACATGGTCGCCTTTTTTTCGGAATAACTGGACAAACAACCACCGTTTTGTTTGCCAAAAGGGTTCGAAAAAATCAGAGAAACCTATTGCAGAAGACGAATCATTCTCCACCACGACAATACGAGCTTTCCCATATGATTTCAAAGAAAAACGTTTTTTAACAGTCAAAATGTCGATTATTATTTCGCATTCAATGATTTCTTCTTATTTCCGTAGATCAACAATAAATTGCGAGGTGAACGTTTTTCTTTATCTGAGGGAGCGGTTAAAATCACATGCTTTGGATTCACCTCAATCGGAACGGAAGAAATGCAAAACTGAATTGATATTAATGGAGAAAAACAATAATGTAATATCCAAATACAAGCATTGTCACACTCTTCTGATCCGCATTTAAGAAAAAAATGTGGTGTGTATATAAATGTGGATTATACCTAAATACAAAGAATCGTTTATATTCGTTTGAATAACTGTATCGATAATTTTCACACAAATCTCCACACTATATAGTTGACGATGTATTGTTCTTATAAATAACTGAAACAAATATAATTTATTGCTGAATTAATCTACTTTTTCGACACATTCTAGTAGTTTAAATTAGAAATTACGTATTCTGGTTGTCACTTTTAATACGATCTCTTTTTATCTTGAGAATTTGATTGAACAGTACCCTCAAAAGTTTCGTGAATTTTTCTTTGATGTAAATTTATTTCATAATTATTTTTAATGCTTTCTCCTTTCTCTTAATCTCACATCTTTCTGAGTCCTTCATAACTTTATTTCTCATTTCCTAATTTAGAACTCTACATTATTATTCATCTACATAATGCCTTAAACGCTTTCAAAGATTTCATTAAACCGTAGCTTATTATAATGACCAAGAAGTTTGACAAGGGAAAAACGAAGGCTACTGCTTTCTTCAGTTTCCGATGAGCTATAAAGAAACTGGTGAATAAACTGTAACGTTTTTATTATTAATTTACTTTCTTTCTATTGGAGTTTTTTTATTATTAAATCTACCATCTTTTAATCCAACTCCTTGTTTTTCTCGTTCATTTGATTGTTCATCATTGTCATCTGATAGATATCTGATTGTATCTTCTTGTTCATCGTTTTCATCTTTTTGTCGATATCCGATTTTCGACGTCAGCGGTAATGTCGGTTATCAAAGATAAAATTTCGGCAGAAATCGTCCTTCATTGTAGAAATCTTGTCGTCAATATTGACAGAAATATCGTTTTTCAAACTCGAAAACTGTATCCAGATGAAGGAGTCGTCTTTCAATAGATAAGTTTCTGGATGAAATCCGTAACTTCCAAGTGTCACTTTGAATCTTTCTATACATTCACTCTTCTTACCGTACGTTTCCAGCTGACGATTCTCTAGTTCGGCTTTCAGTTCCGTCACTTTTAGATCACATAGTCTCTTAGCCATTGCTTATGTCACTAATTTATTTACAGTACCCCACACCTGACACCAAAATATAAAGTTCCTTATTTATATGATTTCTATTCGTGAGATGAATTAATAGAGACTGTCTTTTACGTTCTTAATTTATCTAAACACTAAACACTACACAAACTTATAATAATTTACTTATCACTATCACTTAAATAACTTTATTTATTCAAATTCTTCGATTGCTTTCTAATTTGTTCTGATCACTACAGTATGAACTGAACTAACTTCACTTACAAAAATCTTTTATAAACTTAAATAAGAATCTACAAAGTTCTAGAATAAAATAAAATAAACAAATAAATAAATGGACTTTCCTAGAAATTATTTGAAAGAAATATTACAAATAAACCGTCTTTTATGATTAAAAATGGAAAAAAACATCAAAGGCGCGTCCGCCATTTATCTTGTTCGCGATCTAAAACACACATGACGATTGAATAATTTGTTAATCCATTCAAAAGAGTAAGAACTGCCATTACTTGTTAATATTCTCTTAGTATTCCATAGATTATGCAATTCTTATAGATAAAAATATTTTATATATTATTTCATTTCAGCTTGTCTTGAGGATGGTGAAATCGAAATTCTACTATGATTCTTTTCCAAGTGATTACATTCAGTATTTATCAAATAGCAGAGAAAATTACTAGTAGAAAAAATTAGTCTCCAGTCAAGCAAATACTTCTTTTCTTAAAAATAAAAGATAATTTTTCTCAATAATTATATATAAAATTTCAATTAATTGTTGACGAATGATCCTCTTTTTACTGTTGGTAACGTTATTATATTAAACTTACCTCTGCTGGTGGATCAGCATGGACTACACAATCAAGTTTAGCTTCGCCTCCTTCTCCAGCATTTACCCAAGATTTTATGACGCTAACTTCTGGAGGATCTGCAATGAATATTGTAGATGATTATCGTGATATTGAGAAATCAAGCGAGAATACAATTTTAAATGATGTGATAATAGAAAAGTAACTATCAACTGATTTTTCAAACTTCTGTAGTCTTTTAGTCTTTATCAAAATATTTTGTTGAAGACTAAAAGAAGTCGAAACGTCAAATTTTATCTTCCAAAAATTATTTAAATAACTAATTTCAAATCAGAAGACACCTAAAATAGAGAACAATTTGAAGCTAAATATTGAGTTATTGGTTATGCTTATTAAAGAAACCGTGGTAAATGTTCATTGGTTAGATTATGAATAACATTACATTTTTATAGGTTAGTTTAGGTTATTATGAATGATGTTGAATATTGATTGATTATTTGATGACATTAAATTTTATAGGTTAGGTCGTTATAAGTGAAGTTGAATTTCATAGGTTAGGTGAGGTTAATTGCTGGCCGATGACGTTGAACTTCTTTTATAGAATTTGTTTTTTCACAATAGACATTTTTCTCAGTTCATAATTCATATTGTGTATCATGGTATACATGTCTCGCTAATGAATATCTATCAGGATGTAATCTGTTATCGCTCTTGTGAGAGGTTATCTGATTAGAGAGTGACACATATATTGTCCTTACTGAATAATATTAAATAATATAATTATTGAAGAGATTTTAGTGAATATTCTTGTGGATAGTCACTAATTGTAAATGCGACTTACGTATTTGTAATTTACAGAAATTGTTGTTGGTTTGCAGATAGTAAGTCGAAACCTAATAACTTGTAGCGAACTATATATTGCTATCATCACATATCTCCAGAAAGCGCCTTGAAAAAATTATGACACAAGGTGAAAAATGAAATATTTACTTACACAGTACATGAAGCTTAATTTCTCCAGTAACCGGTTGTCCAATGCCGTTGGATGCTGTACATTGATAGATTCCGGCATCTTGTCTCTGAACATCATTCAGGTTTAGTAAATAACCAGTTTCCACTTGGTGTCCAGAAGGCAACAAACCATCCTTTTTAAATGGGAAAAAAATTGCAAAATTAGTAAAAACACATGAACATTTAGTGTAGTTGGGTTATTCTATTCCTTATATCGATATAATTGGAAAAAAAAAACGTTCGAGTTCGAAATTTGAATGGATCCATGCATTGCAGAGAAAACCAATATATAAATAAAACAGTTTACGAATAATGGAAGAAGTTTGTAGGACCAAAAGAAGTTGGTTAAAGTTATTCATAGAATTATCTCAACAGTTAATTTAAAAATTGTTCTTATTGACATTTGCAAGTCATCATAACAACTCATTGAGTATCTGTGCCATCTGTATATTTCTTTTGTTATCTCAGAGGAAAAAAATTGAGTGTCTCGGTTGATTGAGATTACTATAAAAATGAAGTTATTTTAATATAGAAAGCAAATAATCTCGTTATCTTTAAAGCCGTAAATAAATTCAACAGCACAAAACAAGACACGCAGATTCGGTTTCATAATTTTGTGAAATAGTTTAATCTCTCTACTATGGTAAAAATTGGCTCATTTATTTCCATAAAAGCTGCCACAAATGAATAATATCATTTAACCAATTTAACAAGAAATCATAAAATGGAGAAAAAATAAGAAAATTACACCTATTCTTTTATCAGGTTTTTAACAGCGAGTATTTTTTTCTCTTTTACAGTGAAGGACTTGTCCTGTAATGCATAGAGAAATTGAATTTTGGACTTCTTTTGCTGGCAAAGCATCCCATTATTCACGGCGAGCAATTTGGGTCTGATTTAAATCACTAGAGGATGACTCTGATTTCCATTACCCCTTTTTCCAAGTATTCGGTAACAATTCTGACGAAGTTAGAGATCACAGCCTCTAAGAAAACTTTTTCAATATATTTTTGAACAGTAACAGCCCCATTATCAATGAAAATCAGTTAAGTATGAATTGATTCGACTGTAAACCATAGCTGCTCTCGTTTCGAAAGGCAAATAGCTTCTTTGATCGTTTCCAAAGTCGTCTGGATCGTTTGTATGGTCTATACCGAAGCGAGTCATCCTCATTGCTCTACAGTCCAATAAGAGTTTGGTCACCATATAGTTGCATTTTTCTGTGATGCCTTTTCTTTTCCTGTCGCGGGACACTTTTCAACAAGTCCACACTTCCTTAGTCCCTCGTACTGTGTCCATGTTAGGAGGTGAATTACGCGCCAATTGAAGTTTGTGTTCAGTTGTGACCCACTGGCAACCTTTCGTTACGTTAGATAAAGCAGCCTCAAGAGAGATAAGTCTTGTTTGACGTGATTTATTATTATTCATAAAAAAATATCACTGATAATCTGCTTTTTATATGGAAAGTATTCAGTGTATAATTTTTTCTGCAGTTGACAGCATTAGATTTCAATTACTAATGGAACCATCATCATTATATCTATTATTAATTGTCAAATATATTAGTGAGCTTCAATCTTTGCGTTTTTGAATTTTGAAGTATTTCTTGATACCCACTGCCTTTTGAGATTTCTCAGGAGGTAGTTTTGGGTTCTAGACAGATAAAAAACTTCAGCTCTATGAAATTTGAAATAAGAATTACTACATTTTCAAAATTTGAGATATTTGGAGATGATAGCTCTAGTTCAGTCCTCCCATATCTTTAAGAAATTTGAACAGTTACCTTTTTAGACCATTGTACTGTGGGTGTAGGATTTCCGTTCGCTTTGCATTCAAAAGAAACTGGACCTCCTTTCCTCGTAACAACTTGTCCACTTGGAGGAAGTATTTGAATACTGGGTGGCACTGTAAAAAAAGTGGAGATGAATATTTCGTTGTTAATAATCAGTCTACTGTTTTATCATTGATTACACTAATCAAAAATTTTTCATTGCTTATGTAAAAAATTAACTATTTAATTAATCAAGTGTAAGGCTTCGCATGAATTCCAGAATTTTCCGATTCGGCTCGATTTCGAGTCAGTGTGTCAAGACATTTTTGCAGTTTAGGTAGATCCGGACTGACCGCGCACTTTACAGTAGTGTAAAAGAAAACAAAAACCTATGTAAGTGCAGTAGGCTAGACAAAAATGAGATTGATGTTAAAGAATAAAATAGATGTGAAAATGAAAAGATAAAGCTGACTTTATTTTAACAGGTTGTTATTACATAATTGTATATTTTGATATTTGTGGGGATGATTATTGAAAAGATGTTTTTACCACATAAAGATATTTCACAGAATTGTTCTTGTTTAGACCCCAACTAGTTTAACTCTATCATGAAATTCAAAATATTTGCCACAGAACCTCTCACAATGTTTTGAAACTATGTAAAATTCGGCTATAGATAGTACTGCGGCAGTTATTCAGCAACTTCTTAGCGACAGAGTCCACTGAAAAAACTATGAAGATAGATACTGCTCTGAAAAAAATGTGCTTGTTTTTTGTGTTTCATTTGAACTTACCCAACCTGCACTATAATCAACTTGTATATTGCATGGAAATCTATTGTAGCCGAGTTTCATGTAAACGTGTTATTTTAGTCTTAATCTATCAGAAATCATCAGTGGTCATTAGTCTAAGACCTGTATCTAGTCTGCTTTTCTATTGATGATAAGAGAGAATCATTTTATGATTTGTACAGAAATTAAATAGAAGATGGAGTAGCTGAGTTGCTCATAAACACGTTAGTGCTAGTGGAGTAAAGTAGAAACTAACCACTTTCTGAAGATGCCAACCACAACTTCTAAGGATGACAACCACAGTTAGATACGAAAAGTTATTTTTGACCACAGCTGAATGGCCCAAAAAACATTGAACTAAAGGACGGCGGCCGCGCAAACCTCTTTCATGATACAGTTATTAGAAGATTTATCATTTTAATCTTGGTAATATATTTATTCGTTTATTTTCAATTCAGTATCAGTCAAAATGATATAAACATTTTGAATAATTGAGTTGTTAATCGAGTTATTAATCTTGGTTCAGATGAGGGCAACTATTTACAGTGTGTTGTTTTTTCTTTCATATTTTTGTTATTCGACATAATTTAAATTTGAATTCATGCAGGACGATGGGACTTATTCCAGATTTACATTACGTTACGCAATCAATTAAAAGAAAAAAGATGTCCACTGAAATTGTGAAAATCGAAAAATTGGAGTATCGAGCCATCATCAAGTACCTGTATTTAAAATGGTTAACAGGTAAGCAGATATACTTAAGTATATACGAAGATATACTTAATCTCCTTGGTGATCAATGTCCTTCGTATGCCACCGTGAAAAATTGGACTGCAAGCTTCAAAAGAGGTAGATGATGGCCGATTGGTAATGCCAGTTTCTGTGTCAGTTCCCGAAAATATCGATGCAGTTCATGACATGATTTTGAAGTACTAAAGATTTCATACGAATGAGTTCATCATGAAGTTTACGTCAATTGGGACATGAGAAAAATTGCTACAAAATGGATCCCCAAAAGTTTGAATGTTGACCAAAAGCGGGCAAGGATAGAAGCATCACGTTTGATCTGTACTCGATTTGAAAACGATGTAGACTTCTTAAACCGAATTATTACTATGGATGAGACTTGGGTACATTTCTACAATCCAGAAACAAAGCAACAATCGATGGAATGGCGTCACTCTGTTTCTCCAAGACCTTTGTGTCCAAAAATCTACTGGTAAAGTTCTTGTTACAGTTTCTTGGGATTGTTTTAGAGTAATGATGATTGATTTTTTGGATAAGGGTAGAACAATAACTGGAGATTACTGACCACTCTACGGGAGAAAATTGAAGAAAAAAGACGCAGAAAGCTATCCAAATATATTTTGTTCTTGCAGGACAACGTCCCTACACACAAATCTCATGTTGTCATGCAAAAATTCGTAATTTAGGGTTTGAATTACTAGAACATCCTCTTATTCATCAGATTTGGCTCCGTCCGACTATCATCTCTTTCCTCAACTGGAACAAAGTTTAAAAGGTCGTAATTTTTTTTTCAATGATGAGGTAATAAAAGCTGTGGAGGTTTGGTTTGCAGAGCAAGAAGCAGCATTTTTTTAAAGGTCTAGAGACGTTGCAGGTTCACTATAATAAACGTATCCAATTAAGAGGAGAATATTTTGAGTAATAAAATGAACATGAATATGTTTGGAGTCTATATTTATTAAATAGAAAATCTCATATCAATTGCAACACATTGTATATATGGTTGTCCTGACTACATTACCTAACGTTTTATGGAATTTTGCGTTTCGTTCTATTTCAAAAATATGTACCACTCAAAGGAAATGCTCGAAATATCTCAAACAAAAAAGTAAATACGAACCTTCCAACCAATTTCAAAGTATTCCAATAAAATGTTTTCACGTTCTATTCAGTCTTTATAAGGAAAGTATCTTACTCAAATGTTTCAGAATCGAAATAACCGAACAAATATAAATAAAGAATTCCTTTGCAGGTTACAATCTTACACAGAAAAGAAAATTTTTTGAATCAATTGTGGATCGGCTTTGAGGTACAAAGAATATGAATACGAAATGTACAGATATTATGTATATACATTTAATATTATTTGTAATTGACTTTTAATGAAATTAACTACTGAATAAGCAGGATTTAAAATTAATTTATCAATCACAAACTCAAAAAATACTGAACCGATTTGTAAGTTTTCCCACTAATGGAAAGCCAAATTAATTAACGAGAGAGATATATTGGGGAAAAAATTGCTTATTCAAGTTGTTATGTATCATGGACATATTCAATGAAATCGATTTGATTCTATATTTCATGATAAAACTAATCAATAGAAGTAACTGATAATGATCTGGTTCAATCATTTCGTTTTTTCAGTGGATCCAACAATGTTGTGGCAGTGATCACCTTTTAAAGTTTCTTAAAAGTTTCTTAAAAATTCAAAAAACACCTTGAAGTTTAGAAATAAGTGGAGCAATTGGATCTTCAATGTATACAAAAACACCTCACATAGAAAAACTGGAAGAATTAAAAAAAAATAAATAAAATCAATTTCATTTTGAGTGGATAGAAAAAAGTTACATAATTAAAAAGATTAGAACCTAACCTAACCTAATACAAACATTTTTTTTTATTAATTTTTTCAACTGTGAAACAAATTAAACTTCTATTGTCAAAGTAGTTTACGATAGTAGACTTGTAATGAAGAAGTATGTGCTTTATTCAACGGCACACAGTTTCAAAGTCATTCAATTGCTAAAAGACATTGAAAATATTTGTTGTAAACGTGAATCATGAGAGATGCTCTAAAATCTGGAAACCCAGACATAATCGACGATACAAAACTAGAAATTTTGTTGTCATTACAAGACAACCTTCTTGCAGCTATAACAAAAATTGCCTTACAACCAAATGTTGATAATCCTTTGCAATCAAGTTTTTTGAGACCATGAAATCATGCCCAACAGCTGCACTAGCAGTGATTCTAAATCTCTCACCTATTCACATAGTATTGGCAAGCGTGACAGAAAAGACATCGCTTAGAATGTTCAGAGACGAAATCACCAAAGAAAAACCGTCCCTAAATAATGACCAAACTTGGGAAATGCCTCAGGATAATGCATCCCGAAGTGAATGTGATCATATCACCATAAATGAAATGAGAAAAATTCCATTGATTGGTAAACGGACGGATCTAAATCCGCAGACAGAACTGGAATAGTGTACGGGCCCAGAATAAAACATTCTGAAAGCCCGGGCAATACACAAGCATTTTTCAAGCAGACATTCATGTAATTAACAAATGTATCCAGTTCAATCTAGAAAGGAACTATCAAAAACAAGATATCACAGCTTTAATCTCCAATATCATAGAATCCAAACTCGTTTGGGATTACCTAGAATAACTAAACGAGTTAGGCAAGAAAAATGAAGTCACGAAGTGGAAAGAAATGAAACTCACTAAAAAAGGTACATAAGAGCAAAACCATTTATTGTGACAACCTACTCGGGCAGGTAAAGGCTCTCATGGGAAGTTATAATCAGAGAAGATTTGCTGAATGTTTTAGCCTGAGTAAGAACAATTACAAATAGTAACAGGAGTCTTATCAGGGGACTATCGCCTCAACAAATACCTGAAGTCGCTAGACGTGTAGGTTTTGTTGCACAGAGGGTGGAAGCTCTGTCCACTTTCTCTTGAAGTGTGAGAAATTATACCTGGCGTATGGAATAGAAAATGAAATCTCTGGCAGCTACATACATCCCACATTCTTGAAACTTCTTCAGAGGAGTGATATTAATAATGCATAAAAAGTTTCAAGAGCATCTTTTCACAGAGAGGTCAAAAAGCTGGGTTATAAAACTTTTTATTCGTTTTCTAAATCAGTATTTTATAGGCGAAAGTGAAGCTCAATACTAACAAAAATTAGAAGAAAGATAGATGTGGACAAAAGGACACAAATTAAGGTCTAAAGAACTAAAGAAGTATTTCAGAATAATAGTTTTGAAAATAAAGTCAATCTTCCGGCTCTTAATATGATTTGGAAATCCATATCAGATAGTGGAGTGAAAAACTTACACTCAGTACATCCAATAATTGAACATATGCGTTCAAATAGTATTTGTGTTTTCCAACAAGATAGTGCACTCACACAACAAATAAAAAAACCAGATCAAATCTCGCAGGAATCGTTCTAAAAATGAGAGTCCATTTCCAAGAAATTTGGAATAGTTTATAATCACGTGACTGCCAAATTTTATTTGATAGTATATACAATATGGTCCATATGTATGGAATGAATTCAATTTTAACGTTATTATGAATTATGTGAAAAAACCCTGAAACAGGTCGATTTTATTCTTAAATTGACAATTTACAGTATGAAAATATTACCCCCTTCAAGTACCTCGGTTGTGAGATTGTGTGGTCCTTGATGGAGAGGGATTTTAGTCCTTGGTTCAGCAATTAGAAGTTTTTTTTTTCAAATTTGGTGCAATCATTACTGAGAAAATCAATTTCTAAGATGTAAACTTTTGATAATGTCTGTATTAGAAAACTTTACGTGAAATAAAGATAATAACATCATGTAATATCAAGAATGTATGTACTTTACAATCGAAATGACCACCATTCATTCAGATAATAACCGAGACGATTTTGGAATTCTCGTACATTTTGTATGACGTCAGGAGTTATTTTGTTAATTTCTTCCGTCACTATAACTTTTGAATCAGCAATATTATCTGGTCTATTAAAGTATACTTCAGATTTGAAATAATCCCAAAAGAAGTAATCGAAAGTAGTCAAATCGGAGCATCTAGCCGGACATCCGATCGTTCCACCCCTTCTAACCCACCTATTGGGTTGGAGCTCCGTCTTGTTGATAGTAAATAGATCGATCTCTCTTATCTTGGAGATTAACATTTTGTAATGTGGACCTCACCATTAACTGTATCCCAAGCGTTCACTTTTTTAGATATTGAGAATGAACCTCACACATCCTGTGAGGATTTCCTCTGTTCCAATATCTAGAGTTCTGTTTGTTAACCGTTCTATTAAAATGAAACGTCGCTTTACCAGAAAAAAACTATTTTATTTATGAACTGCAAATCTGCATTCGTTTTGTCAATCATCTTTGTTTAACTCCTGAACCAACAGAACTTTGTAAGGGTGGTTTTTTTATGCAAATCTCTCAAAATAGATAATTTACTTACATCATTATCGGCGGCAAGTTGTCGAGATGTCTTATGCGGATTTTCCTCAATCTCTAGAAGTACATCTAACTTTTTTCATCAGTAAATTGAACCTTTCTATCTGGTTTTTCAATATTTTTCACACGTACAGTTTCACGAAAGTTTTTTTTCAATTTTACTAACTGTAAACTGCGACCAGGGTATTTAGCATTAAAAATTCCACCAACCTCCTTTTGAGTTCTTGTTTTATCACCACAACCAATCATAATTAGAATGTCTATTTTTTAGTCTTGGACATATGAGCTATAATCAAATTTAATATGCACATAAATATTATACGTCTTTTAGTAACTTTAAATACCCAAACGACAGCAAACTGCTAGATTCATATCAATTATTTATTTAGCTCTTCGACTAATATTTTAGTATCTTCAAAGAAAGTATTTGGATTCCAATTTTCAAAAAAGGCGAAGAAAATGATCCACAAAATTATCGAGATATTAACTAGATGAGTGTAGTACAAAAACTTTTCACTAAATTTTTAGCGGAAGAACTGATGTCATCTGGTATCTCTGAGGAGCAGCAGGGATTCAGAAAAAACAAGTCTCCGATAGATGCTATTTTTATGATCCGCCAAATTACGAAAAAAAACTATAGAGTTCAATAATATGTGCTTCATCGATCTCAACCAAGCATTTGATAGGGTACGATTGTGGGATGTAATAACTCTACTGAAGAGAAGGGAGATTCACCTCAATATAATAAAAGTAATCGAAGACCTGAACACCGGTAATTACATATATATCAGAATGAAAAATAAACTGAGCAGTAGAATATCTGTGACGGTCGGTATCGGACAAGGAGACAGCCTCAGCCCGATCTTGTTCAGCATTATAATGTATGAGATTATGAACGAGGTACAGCAAGCTGGAAGAGGATATCGGATGGGAAACAAAGAAATAAAAATAGTCTGTTATGCTGAAGACGTAGTGATCAATTCAGACAACGAGGATAACTTACAAAGGCTACTATTTAGGTTTGAACAAATAGCGAAAGGCTTTTAACATCCAAATATCCTTGAAAAAAAGCAAATCTTTCACAGTATCTAGAGAACCGAGAAGATGTAAACTCGCAATATACGATCAGGGTATAGAAAAAATGATTTCATTCAAATATCTAGGAGCGAACATAACAAGTGATAGAAATCTGAAGAAAGAAGTGAAAGCTCAAACAACAAAGGCGTCATTAATATCAGGGTACCTAAGAGATGTAATATGACTACCAGAAGCAAAGTCAGAATATACAAGACCTGTGTGAGATCATTAATGACATACGCGATGGACACCAGAGCAGAGAACACCATGACTAAGCGGCTTTTAAGAAGTACTGAAATGCGAACGTGACATCCAGGATGTAGAAAGATGGGCGAGGAATCCGCGAAGGGAATGGAGAGACCACATGGACAAAATGTTCGATGACAGGTTGACAAAGATTGCAAATGAAGAAAAATTGAATGATGACCACCAGCAACATGGTATGATAGCTGGTCTTCATCATCCCAGCTGTAGCTAGGCAACCATTGAAGATTTTTTTCCTGATGTTTACCAGAACTTATACAAAAATACAGAGGGTACTGGAGGAGGATATTTTATACTGTAAATTGTCAATTTAAGAGTAAAAATCGACCTGTTTCAGGTTTTTTTTTACATAGAACATAATAACGCTGAAATTCAATTTATTCCATACGTATGGACCGCATTTTATAAACATAACTCATTAGATTTTTTTTCCTTATTACAAAAACAGTACATTATATATTAAAATTCAGTGAATGTGATTAAAAATAAATGATAGATTTTAATTAATTTCAGTCAATACTAAATTTCTTTGAAACCGTAAGTTTCAAACCCAACTTTACTGGGATAGGACTCTATTTACATTTCAATTGTCACATTTGTCTAACTACGATGACAAGTTATAAGCGAAAAAAGAAAAAAATATGATAATTCTAGCCATACGAAATACACATAATGCTTAAAAAACGTATAATAATAGAATAATAAACTTCAAATGAATTTTTTATACATGCTATTTTATAAGAGTAAATATACGTCCGTTTTTGTTCTCTACCAAACGACAAGTGACTATTAAGACGGACTTGTTTTTAAAATTGAACATCGAGGAATCCCTTTGAGAGAAGAGCTCCGCTGCGTAGTAGCTCTGCTGATGCCGTTTTCGCTGAATTCTCATTCTAACCATCATATGAATATTTATACGGCCTTTTGCTTGATTGCAAGTTTAAAATGCAAAATAGGCAATTTGCATTCATTACAGCCCAAGTTTTCGCCTGACGTTTCAGTTGTGGTGGAAAACCACAGAGGCGTTACTTCAAGGTTAGAAACTTTTCAACGAAATCACGGACCCATTTAATATAACTTTGATGCACTAATCTTACGAATTGGAATAATTATTGAATTTAATTAAGGAATATTGAACATAATTGCAGATAATACGTACCAAGGAATAGAGCTAATTTAACTAATTAACCCTCCTTTAATAAAACGTGATTACGTGTTCGAAATCAATACAATGTATTAATTAGGAATACAGGGCGTGCTTTTGAAATATTCTTCAAAAACAATATATTCACTTGGAAGTTTAAAATTTATAAAATTTCCCTTATACGAGGGCTGTTTTTTTTTCAACCTCCGATAGCTCCGTGCAGACGCTCCGCGAGCAGAAGAAAGGTGGCATGTGCTGTAGGCGACTGCGAAGCTCTCGCACTATACACTCCTTCATTGTTTATATTCAGGCGTCAGTCGGCGTTGTGCTCAGCCACAAACATTTCCACCGTTATTGATGTTCCCTCCAAGTGTGGTTCGTTTTCTAAAGATAGAGCTGCAGAAATCAATCGGAGAATGAGTGGTGTATATGGGGAAAACTTCATGAGTGATGGTGTTGTGTGTGAATAGTGGCGAAATTTTAAAGTTGGCCGTGATGATGTGCATGATGAAGGGGGTCAAGGACAGAAATCTGTCGTTACCGATGACGTGATTCAACTAGTCGACAGATTGGTACAAGAAAACCGTAGATTCACCATTACCACTTTGTCTACGGAATTTCCAGAAGTTTTATGGTCCGTTTTGTACTTCACTTACATAAAAAAACGGTTGTCGTGTCAAAGCTCTTATCATATAGTAGGACTAGCTTTTGTATTTCATCGTCAAAGAAGATTAGTTTAACATTGCATTACAATAGTTTCAACTCCGCTAAAGAAGAAATATTAGAAATAATACAGGGGCTAGAAACTAGGGGGTGAAAAGGAAGGAGAGTTATGGCTTAGGAAAACAAATAATGAAATACGGAATCATGAATCGTTTGGTCTTTTTCGATCTACTATCCAGTGAAGTCTTTAGAACCGAGAAAACGTCTTACAGCAGGTAGTTAGCAAACTGTTGGATTTCCAATAGGTGGCTTTTCGAAATCACGATAACAGATATAAACTCGATTGGATAGTTTCATAATGGTGTAGCACAAAAAGTTTCAACTTTAAATATGTTGGGGTTAACAAATAAAGTTATATTCACTATTTTTTTGTTATAAGAGTGTTTTATGGAATGTTAGGCATACCCATTTTCATCTTTTCGGAATTTTTGATTGTAGTGTGCATTCTAACTAATATGAGTAGAGTTTGAGGCTAGTCAATGTTCATAAATTTTAAATAGAAGAAAATAGAACAAATTTTTTTACCAATATGTTTTTCGGGTTGCTGAACATGAACCTAGTGCCAACAAAAAGTGTATTCGGAACTTGGTTAAAAAATACAAAAGCATGAAAATTCTGGCATTTTTTCGATTTATACTTCTCCGTTAAAACAAGTTGGTTAGTGATATTTTAGCTCCAACTTCGAAATATTTAACCTATCTAGAATTGCTTTTCTTTTAACAAGTTTTTGGGATGTTCCAACATCCAATGACAGATCGCTAAAAAGTTTTGTTTCTCGCTCAAAGAATATTTATAGCCATAGACTTAGGTCTCAATCTCACCATTCACTCCGAGACACCCACCACTTGTGTACTGTAGCTGGAAACACTTCTAAGTAGTTCCGTTAGTGATCAATTGTCAGCAAACGCAACATTTATCTTAAGGAAAGCTGTTTTATGTCTAAGTGATGATTCAAAATAGATGATATCTTAGATGCCTTTTACAACATTTCGTAATAAACTTTGATTCAGTACCGTAACGTGAATTTTTTCAATAATTTCGGTTCCAGAGAACTAAATTAGGTTCCCAGAATTTGTGCTGGAATGATCTCAACGAAATTCAGTGAATCAATTTTTACAATGTGAATTAACAGCTTAAATATCCTATAGTATTTATTAGTCTCAGCTTGAATATGAGAAATAGTTTTTCTCCTCAGTTATTCATTTTTTCCTATCAAAAAGAGATTGTCAATCACAAACTTAATGACGAATCTAGTTAACATTTTTCTCTCACAATCAAAATTCCTAGTTGATCATTACTCTCATATCTGACATAATTTTTAGTATTCTGCAAGCTGGAATTATTCTGATTTAAATTCAAATGTTCGATTTTTTATTAATACTTACCGAATGGACTGTCAATTTATCGATTAGTTTGTCTGTCTGATGACAGTATTCAAATTAAAAAGATTAATTGGATTTCGTTCTCCTCGTGATACTTTCGGCTACAAATTTCGATGAAGGTAATAAAGCTTTTGCGGGTAGCACATGTTTCCATTAATGCATAAAAATGTTTTCGAAAACGGGATATAATTACACTCCATCTATCGAATCTTGTCATAAATATATGATTTAGTATTAGCTGGAAACACCCTCTTCGTTGGGTTATTGTTCAATAGCACATTTATTCAGAGTTATATATATTAGGAATATTAGTTCATTTGAAAGTTCATGAATTTCTCTGGGAATTCAAAAACTCTATTGAATCCTCGTTCTTAGATTGACGCAATTGCTCCAAGTGATGTTATATCCAAAAAGAGCGTCTAGTTATTTAGCAGAATATAACATATAGAAAAAATATAACATACAAGATTCCATTAACGAGTTTTCTCTTCTCTTGTAGTGAGAATATCTATTAAAGTATCCTTTGGATCCCATTATGCAGAAACCAGTCATGTTTTCATAAAGGAATGAATGTAAATTTACACACATTGATTAATTTGGTCGGCGTATTGAGATTCTTTGATTATTTCACATTTTTCTGTTATATAGTTGTTTTGCAATTTTAAACTCCATCAATAAAAATTTGATTTTGTTTTACATTTCCCTGCATTGCTTCGCTAGAAGTAGCTTTACTGCATTGTTATCTATCAGGGTCTGATTTTTGAGCTACTGTTTTTCACTCGTTTCGCGAATTCAATCGTGGTCACATTTCGCTACAGTAAGAATTATGTGAAGTCGTTCCAAATCATCTGTTTTTCCAGTGGAATTGCAAGATTCTCATGTGACATACCATGAGATGGAGGCATATTTGGGCATTAGTTCCAAATGCATACATTCAATATTGCATGAGCTTTTGCTTGTCAACAAGATCGTTCGTTTGAAACCGCATAATTTTCAATCGCTCAAAATAAAGCTCGTATCCTTCGCTTCAAAGAAATTCTGAAAATTTGATGATTTCTGTTTATGTCCGCAGATCAAAAATCTAAAGATTATGGTGATAGCGAACAACTTGAATGCAAGGAGATTACCCTGGTTATTACCACCAGTAAGGTTTCATAATTAACAGAATGAATGCGAGGTCTGGCTACAACAAAGGGTTTTATTATAACAATTATTCTACATTCGAATGCCCCCCTTCAATATACTCCTCTCCCCTCGCCACACACCTTTCCATACGTTTTTCCATTGAATCGAAGCAGTGCTGGAAGTCTCCTTTGGTGAGTGCCTTTAGGAGCTCTGCCGTTTTTTGTTTTACCGCTTCCATCGACTCAAATCGGGTCCCTTCCAAAGCAGATTTCATCTTCAGAACCACGGAAACAAAAATGTCGCATGGTGTTAAATCTGGTGAGTACGGCGGGTGTTCGAGCACTGGAGTGCCCAAATTCTTCTCCACATATTCTTCGTTATGGACAGGTGCGTTGTCCTGGTGCAAAATCGGGCCGTTTCTTAAGAAATCGTTCTCGCGCAGTGCTGCCATAACTGATAAATAGTAAGTAGTAATAGTAAGTAAATAGACAGTCTGACCCTCTGGAACCCATACAGTCAATACGATGCACAATATTGCCTTGCCCTCACTGAAGCGCTTACACCACTCAAAAACACGCGCACGAGATAGAGGATTGTCCCCATAGGACTCTTGCAACAATTTATAGCACTAAGTCGGAGTTTTTTTCAATTTAACGAGAAATGAGATTGATATGTTGATCCTATTTTTCGTCACACACGGTTTTCGGCACGAGAAAAAAAAACACGTTCGTTTCAAACCGCTACTATACAAATACTATAACAGGGACGGAATGTGTTTTGGGACGTGCATAGACAAGATATCTAGGTACCCAACGCACTACTCGTTCTTTACCCCACCCATCTAGGGCGCCCTTTAGGTGCGCAGTCTCGTTATTTAATAGCCAGACCTCGTATACTACATAACATGGAATGAAATTTATTTTAACACATTTTATAGTTCAAGCATAATTTTTTATGTTAATCTAATTTTTATTCATCAACCAAATTGTACATACACTGCTGAACATAGGGCCGTCTCATATCTTTCCATTTTTCTAGATCTTATGTCACCTTAAGCTAGTTACTTCAATCATCTGCTCTTGCAAAAATCTTTCTCCTCATTCGAGTTTCAATTATATCTACATTTTTTCCATTCTAGTTTCAGACAAGCATTTTTCCAAATTTATAAGACCTTTTATGTCGGTACTGAAATAAATATATAATATTCAGAAAAATACTGACAACATCTTCATCGAGACCTATTTCTTAAATTCGCCTCATACGGATACGTAGTAAATGATTAATTAATGTTGTTTACGCTTTTTTTATTCGGTTCTATATTGCTTTTTACTTCCAGTCTGCTGATATTTTTGATGCATGGGTGAGTTTCATTCCCTTGCTAATAAAATAGTGCCCAATTAAACAAGAAATGTAGACGACGAAGGTATTTTAGATTAACCCAGGATGAGCTTTAATAAGCCTAAATGGTGAGCGAGTAGTCGTTAGTTATTTACGTGGTTTTTAGGGAATGCAAATTAAATGCAATAAAATTTGAGAAGAGTATGATAAGCCACCCCACGACGATCATCATGAAACTCTATACATATACTATTGATGATAGGAGAAATCGATTTATCGTATCTATTTTATGCGGAAACATTTACTTCCGGAGATACCGGAAGTGGCCATTATCTCAAGAAGGTTAACAGATATTGAACCATGGATAACTTTGTTTCATAGATCTCATCAAGATCTATCTATGTGGGAAAAGTCATGATGATTGCACAGAAGAGTTTCTGAGGAAAAAGTATGCAAATGCATCTTTTTTATCGATAATCAATTAAATTCAATCAGTAGATGGAAGCAGTGCACTGCTACACTTAATCTATTGCAGAGTATTCAACTTCAACTCATTTGCAATTCTAACCTATTCTAACCTACTTCTGGCTAAAATTTGAGAAATGAGTAGAAATATGGAGAAAATTATAGGAATTGCTGAAATTTTGTCTGCGACAAATTGTTCTTTGTTCACAAACCGAGAACAAGAAAGAATGCCTAATTGGAAGCTGCAGTTATTTAGATGTAGAGGTACGGACTTTCAATAGACAAGGTAGAAAATGAATATTTTTTAATAGACAGAGAAAGCAGTAGGGTCTCAAATACAATAAATACTGAAATTGATTCAATTATCTTGACTCAATCATTACTGCAAGAAATGGATTGAATCCAGTTAGTTTGTTTGCTGGCAATCGTTGGTGTTTTTCAATGATCGAATTACTGAAATTACTCTTTTGTGAAAAGAAAATATAAACTATAATTATATTAAACAAAAATTAGACATATTATGCGTCCGATATTTGCATTATCACTCAAAATAAAGAAAATTTTAATTACTTTTGAAAGAAAAATTTTATGCACAATACGAAAAAGGTCCAAGAAGTACCTGGACTGATCTAGAGATGGCGGTAGTTGCTTGAAGAGTATGTATTGGAAAGTATAAAATCTATACAGGGTGGAAGATGCCACGTTGTTTAGTATTTGTTTGGGAGCCATGAATAGTGAAAGGGAATTAGTAACATGGAAAAAATTGGTCATGTGTCGTACTATACTTTTATTTGAGATGCATTAGTTGAAACCATATAGAAGCTGAACTGGATTCTACTCTGTATAAGATTGCTCCTTCGTTATCATGGTAAAATATTGAGTTTAAACGAGATCGTACGACCCGGAAAGACTAGCTTCGCAGTGGTCGACCGAATGAGCGGCACTGGACATGAGATAGCTGTGCACAAGATAGATGCTACGTTTTATCACAATGGAACAACAACAGCGACGTGAAGATGTTTCCATCGAGCGTTTGGCAACGTTTCCCAGAAATGAAGCAGAAAGTTTTGCATCATTCCATAATCATGGATGAAACGTTGGGTTATCACTTCATACACGAAATAAAAAAAATAATCAAAACAGTAAACTGAAAAGGAAGAACTGGTTCCAAAGAAGGCAAAGCTCGTTCCACCTTCAGGCAAGGTCATGGTGTCGTTTTTTTGCGACGCGCGTGGGATAATTTTCATTGACTATCTTGAAAATGATTCTGTGAACGGCGAGTATTATGTGAATTTGTTACAACATTTGAGCAAATTAATGAATGAAATGTTACCTCATGCTCCCTATTCACCAGATTCAGCCGACTCGGATTATTTTCTGTTTTCAGGCTTTGAAAAAATGAAAAATTATAAAAAGGGTATCGATCTTATTGCATATCGCTGGGAAAGTATATGGAGTTAAATTAATATATTTTTTCCAAAATTTTCGTTTTCTTTGTTGGGCTAGATACGTCTAGGACTATCCTCATATATGAACTGATAAGGGTGTGAGACACGCGAAGACTTGGAAGTAATGAAAAGTTAGGTGAGCGATAGAAAGAAAAACCATAGTAAATGCTATAACTACCGATAGAAAAGCTTGAACATCTGAATGAAATGAAACGAATGAATGAAGAAAGAACAACAAAGAAGGTCTATAGAGGAACAGTAGAAGGAAAACTAGGGATAGGACGCCCCAGAAAAAGGTGCTTACATGATGTAGTATTAAAAATTGTCAAAACAAAGGGCACAGTGGGCTTATGTGAGGCCAAGGTCTTCAATAGTCTGTGAAGTGGTGGACTTTGAAACAAATTCAAGCAAATTACAAAGTACAAAACTGTTATTAACAAAAGTATTTGTGATATAAACCTTGATGTACCTTATAAAAAATTTCACCAATTTGAAGCTTGAAGCTGAAGACATTCTTCTCTGATTCGATCTTTATAGTTTATAACCTCAGTTTCAATAGATCCCATCTATCACAACTGCTAACTTGCTAGATACCTAGAATACTTATTTTTCCCGCTGTACGATAAGAATACATTAAAATACTGAACGTAAACAGTTTATACCATGTGATTCAAGTTATATTTCAAAATTTTGCGCTAGAGAACTGACAGTTTCATATATTTCCAGTTATTATTGTAACAGCCTGTAGAATTTATTTAAAATTGGCGACACAAATCGGTTCAAGCTCTCCGCCTCGCCTGTTAAGCCTGGAGCTAAATATACAAAACTAAACAGTGAACGCTCGATTTATATAAAAATACCATAAACCTCGAAGCTAAATTAAGCATATCCTCTATGAGAGAACCAGGCAAATGGGTTAGAGGCGAGTGAGATATGGGATTTTTTTCCATGATATGATATCACTGCAATTATAGTCAGCCCGCGGGCTTCCCTTTCTCTGATCAACCAACTTTGATAAATGAAACGTACGGTAGCGATGAAATTCTGTTTATGAACTACCCTTTGCAATTCTCGCAATTTTGATAGTCAAAGATAAAGCTGATATGAAAGCGATGGAAAGGCAACAATATGCTTTGTCTTTGGTCTGTTATATTTCAGGGTTTTTCGTCTGAGAGAGAAATATTCTTACATTTTAAAAGCTTTCATCATTTAATTCATTAAATAACACGATCTGAGAGAAAGAGTGATGTTCATAGAACGCTCCAATTCAACGAAATGTAATGGAGTTTGGCTACAATTAAAATTCCAATTCCTGTTAACAGATTTTCAATATTTTGAATTACTTGCTTAATTATGGAATGCTAAATATATGAACGTAGGTAACGGGTCTAGTATCCTATCCAAGAATTAGTACAGAGGAAGTTTTAGTCTTAAGACGTTAATGAGAAACGGTAGACACTGAGACGATTGAGAAAAGAGAACATAGCTAAAACGACCTTTATTACTGAGAAATTTAAAAAAATATAAATAAAACATAAATATAAGTATGATTAGATGTTTGAATTCCTACTTCTATTTCACATAAATCCCTACTTCTATTTGACATGAGTTCCTGCTTCTATTTGACATTATTAACTCATAAATATTAGTTTGATTGGATGAATAAATTCCTACTTCTATTTGACGTAAATAGCTACTTTTATTTGACGTAAATTCCTACGTCTATTTGACATAAATTCTTACTTCTATTTGACATGAGTTCCTGCCTCTATTTATTATATATTATTAACTTATGAATATTAGTTTGATTAGATTATTAAATTCCTACTTCTATTTGACATAAATCCCTACGTCTATTTGACATAAGTTCCTGCTTCTATTTGACATTATTAACTCATAAATATTAGTTTGATTAGATGATTAAATTCCTACTTCTATTTGACACAAATTCCCACTTCTATTTGACATGAGTACCTGCCTCTTTTTATTATATATTATTAACTTATGAATATCAGTTTGATTAGATTATTAAATTCCTACTTCTGTTTGACATAAATTCCTACTTCTATTTGACATAAATTCCTACTTCTATTTGACATGAGTTCCTGCCTCTATTTGACATTATTCACTTATGAATATTAGTTTGATCAGATGATTAAATACCTACTTCTATTTGACATAAATTCCTACTTCTATTTGACATAAATTCCCATTTTTATTTGACATGAGTTCCTGCCTCTTTTTATTATATCTTATTAACTTATTAATATCAGTTTGATTAGATTATTAAATTCCTCTTTCTGTTTGACATAAATTCCTACTTCTATTTGATATAAATTCCTGCCTCTATTTGATATTATTAACTCATAAATATTAGTTTGATTAGATGATTAAATTCCTATTTCTATTTGACATAAATTCATACTTATATGTGACATAAGTTCTTACTTTTATTTAACATGAGTTCCTGCCTCTATTTGACATTATTCACTTATGAATATTAGTTTGATCATATGATTAAATTCCTACTTCTATTTGACATAAATTCCTGCTTCTTTTGACATTATTAACTCATAAATATTAGTTTGATTAGATGATTAAATTCCTATTTCTATTTGACATAAATTCATACTTATATGTGACATAAGTTCTTACTTTTATTTGACATGAGTTCCTGCCTCTATTTGACATTATTCACTTATGAATATTAGTTTGATCAGATGATTAAATCCCTACTTCTATTTGACATAAATTCCTGCTTCTTTTGACATTATTAACTCATAAATATTAGTTTGATTAGATGATTAAATTCCTATTTCTATTTGACATAAATTCCTGCTTCTTTTGACATTATTAACTCATAAATATTAGTTTGATTAGATGATTAAATTCCTATTTCTATTTGACATAAATTCCTACTTCTATTTGAAATAAATTCCTGTCTCTATTTGACATCATTAACTCATAAATATTAATTTGATTTGATGATTAAATTCCTATTACTATTTAACATAAATTCATACTTCTATTTGACTTAAGTTCCTACTTTTAAATGACATAAATTCCTACTTCTATTTGACATAAATTCCTACTTCTATTTGACTTATATTCCTACTTATATTTGACGTAAATTTCTACTTCTATTTGACATAAATTCCTACTTCTATTTGATATATTTCCTGCTTCTATTTGACATATCTAATTTAAGTAATTTCGAATAGCAACTCAAAGCGTAGTTAGGTCTAGCTTGTAGTCTCATCTTGCTTATGCTGTCATGAATATTGTTACCAACTTTATCTGTTGATTCAGGAACTATTCAAATGCCTCTCTATTCTTTCTTCCTCCATTCAATTAGTACGGATTCAATACTAATATCATGTTTAAAGCAGTCTTCTGAATGTACGTACAAGAATTTATTGTTTCAAAAAAACTAGATAATGAAACTCGAGTTTTATTATCAAGTAGTTGTCTAAAGATTAGTAGTAGTCTGCAAGCATTGCTGGTCCCTATTTTCCTTGGTAGCACTTTTCAATTGTGGGGATATCTTGTTGAAAGCGCTCTCCGTATTTGTCACGTAAAGCGCTCATATTTTCCGGAAAAAACTTTAGATCGGAATGTAAAAAGTGTATTTCGAGGAGATCTCTAGTTACCCATAAAGTTTTCAGTTTTGACAACGGCCATTCAAGATTCTCTCTATTTTTCATTTGAGGTGGTAATTAATGCCGGTTCATTAAATAATTTTTTGATGTTGGGTCCAAGAAATACACCTTCCTTTGTTTTAGCGTCACTCAAAGAAGGAAATTTTTGTTTCAAAAATTTGAAACCAGTTCGATCTGTATCCATAACTTTTACAAAATTTTGATGAAGGTCCATTTTTGCTCAAGATTATAAGCAGTTCTTGACGGCAATATTTCTCTTACATAATGTTCATTCCTATATAGACTGTTCCTCTCGCTATAAAAGCAACAGTATTTCTTGTGACCAGTTTGTAGTCGAAACAACAATTTTCAAATCTGCACAGATTAAACATTGATGTATTCTATCTTCTGTCTTCCTTTAAATGAGCTCCGTAAGCTAAAGGTAGTGATGAAAATTTATTTCCATTATGGAGCAGTACAGCCTTTAGACTTGAATGTTAGGAAAACAAATCAACATATGAACTGTGACTATTAGGATACACGGTAATTCTAACTCTCGTTTTAAGCAGATTCTACTGTTTCAGTCTTGAAGCTAGTTTAGCTTTTTCTTATGAGATCCTTAAACTCCTATTGGTTGATCATATGCGGTGCTTGAGAACTGACAGTAGTTGTAAATTCTTTTTCAATTTCTTTGTTCTCAGAACTGCTTGAAATTTCTTCAACACCATAATGAACTGCAAACGGCACTTCTTCCAATTGAGGAATTGTTTTTGTTATAGAAGATACCTCCACGTATTTAACCGTATGCTCCGATCTCCTCAAAAAGTCTTTGTATTGGCCAAGCAAAAAAAAACAGTTGCTTACGTGATTGGTAGATTAACGCCATATCACTGATTTACCAAAAGACATTTCTGAATATTGTCCGTTAAACCAACCGGTCAAATTTCTGTGACATATTTATCCTTGTTGAGAATATCCTGGTTGAAATGTGTACGATACCACTTTTTAATAAAGGCGTAGGCCGTTTTTGCTTGTAGGTGTATATTCATAGCAAATATAACAAAATAAGTCGGGAGAATTAACACATTTGCGTGACATTTCACACGATTCAGCTATCAACTAACTTCCAAAGGTGACTTCGTGAAAATCAATGATGAAAACCTGAGCTACTTACAAAATTTAATGAGAAGTGATATAAAAATACTGAATAGCAAATACCGATATTTTTTTGTTAACTTTCAAAGCACTACCAATAAAATATACCACAGATTAGGTTCGAGTAACTTGTTGCCTAGTGTAATTAGAAAGAGATCATGCGAGTTTTTTAGAAAAATCATAACTTTCACCATCGCTTTCCATGATTTTATCAATGAGAAAGTCATCAACAATAATATTTTGTATTCGAATTGAATGAAGAATTCCACCTGAAACCATATTAAATTTTCTTTTCTTATTACAGGAATGATAAATGTCCAAATTTGATTAGATACGTCTATTGAAATGAGTATTTCTTGAAAATTCATACAATTATATAATAATCTACTCTCTAATATTAATAAAAAATTTGAACAGAGTCGAGTGCCTATCGGGGTAATTTATTAAAGTTCAAATATTCAGTTATTCCGAGATTTTCCGAGTCTAGCTCAAGTTCTATTTCCACGATAATTCGAGCCCTCTTAATTTCCTTGCCTAGTGACGCGCATTGTCGGTTGCCATTAACTAAATTACCATTAAAGTTTGTACTAACGTTTATATTTTAATTAAGTTTTACAGTCAGTATCAAATACTCTTGGCGGTGTACCAAATTCGTTAAACTATGAAATGCGCTACGGGGTTTAGAGATAATATTACGGCAACAACGTCGATGGATTTGGAGTCGAGGTGAATGTTTATTTTGGATTCAATGGATTTCATACACAATTGAGCTATTACTTTATTGATAAAGAATAACAAAGTTATTAGAAAGAGGATCCAATATAGTCGATTCACATTAGAAGTTTCACCTCGAAATGAGAAATAAAGAGCTGGAAACTTCATGCTAGCATTCTTGAAGTTTTCTCGGATATTTATTGAAATTTCTAAAGATAATCAAGGTTAAAGTTCCCAAAAATCGTTTTTTTACATCTTGTTCCTATGATGGTCCATGCATTTTGTGAAAATGTGTGAATAATAGAATTCTCGAGATTTTGTCCGAAGAATTTTTATATATCAAACCATTTCTAGGAAATAGGGCGTTGTGTTCAGCCAACTACAGCTGAATACAAGACCCACCGCTAGTCTTATTCTACAGTATGTCAAAAAAAGGTGATCCCGTCTCTAGGATGGATAGAAAACTGGAAAATCATTCACATTTTTCACGATTTTAAACGAATTTGTTGTGGAAGCTGATACATCCAAAGAATTTATTTTTATGTCCGACACTCTAGAGGGCGCTAGTTCCACGTTTCGTACCAAGTAGTATTGAACATAACATAAGTGGTATTAATGAATCAGCTGTACACACTCGGGATAAAATAGATTCTTTGGGTTGCAGTGTATACGAGACCCCAAATCTATATATAGATACATACATATTATATAATATACAGTGAAACCTCTCTAACTCGAAACTCAAGGAACAAGCAATCTATTTCGAGTTAAAGGAGTTTCGAGTAAGGGAGACTTCGAGATAAATAGTTGAAATAAATTTAATTCGAGTTACAAAGGTTAACATTTTCAATGAATTTTATTCTTTTCGATAAAAAATTTTACACAATTTAATTGAAAAAAATCTAATGATTCCTTGATCAGGGGGTTGCAGTCTTGAAGTTGTATTTGGTGGCAGAAACTGCACAGCCTAAATCTTTTGCATATTGTGCAGCTTTCTCGCGCAAGATTGGTCTTGAAATTCTAGCGTTTTCGCAATTCCACCATTTCAACGTATCTTCTTCAGCACTTCGCTGTTAAGCTGTTTAGCCTCTCTCTTTTTTTACGACTTTACACCTTCGTAAAAATTTGTTTTTATTTTTCAAAATCGTTGACAATATGCTACTAGGAATGCCAAAGTCTTTTGCTATGTCTTGCTTATTCTTTTCACTTTGATCCACAGCTTCAATATCCCTACTTTATCAGAAATGCTCAGACATTTCAGTTTTCTCTTAGCACCTGCCATGACGATAGTCGAAATGTAAATACCGACGCCAACTCATACGTACGTATATTTATATGTCTTTACATTTTAGCATTTCGAGTTGCAGAGGCTTGTGATCGTCGCTAATTTTACATTGATTTTCTTCGAGTTAGAGAGGATTTTACCCGGGACAAAAATTTTTCTTGAGTTGGAGAGGTTTTCGAGTTAAGTAGGCTCAAGTTAGAGAGGTATCTACATATTACCAAAAAAAAAAACGTAATTGGAAAATATCAACTTTCACCAGTAAATGTTAGTATTCATATGAAGGCTTGGCGAATGTTCCAAATATTTGCTAAATACGTTTATTTCTGACTAGAGAGAAAGAGAAAGAGAGAGAGAGAGAGAGATAAGCTTTATTGTCACTAGGAAATTTTTACAATTTTATGGACAAAGCTACATAATTCTATATTACATAATATAAAAATACCGAATAATGATTGACCAATCCAAAGCAAACGTATCAATTATTTGGGTCCCATCATACACAGGCATGCCAGGAAACGAAAAAGCAGATATATGTGCCAAAGAAACCACTATAAAAGGATAATCAAAACAGAAGTACAGTACCAGTGGTAAAGTGAGTGGAACAGATCGCAGTCGATATTAAAATCTATAAAACCATCCGTCCAACCATGGAAAAACAGTACATCGTACGGACCAACTAAAAATCGATCGTTTAAGGCACACTAAAGAGATACACTCATATCTATTTAACCGAGAAAACCCACCAATATGTTGAACTTTTTAAACAAAAGACTAACTAACAACTTTCCAAATACCATTATTTCTCTACTTAACAATAATTTGAATACCACAAATTTAACCAAATATCTAAAAGACACTCAACTGTATCATGAATTGTGAACAACTGACATGTCGCTAATAACCTTTTTAGTTGATGTGACAATAAATAAAAGGAAAAAAATAATGATTGGATTCAATAGTAGTAATTATAATGTATATAATATATTACATCACTAATTGAATTATACATATAATGTCATTGAAATAATCGAAAATATATACTCAAAAAATACGATTAAAGCAAAAATAAATGATGACCTAATTGAACAGATACCTGCAAATAGGGGCATTAGGCAAGGGGACTCTCTCAGACGGCTCCTGTTTAACATAGTGATGGATAAAATCATAAAACAAGTACGCAAACTAAGAGGATACAAAATGGGAAATAAAGAAGTGAAAATCCTGTGCTATGCAGACGATGCGGTACTGTTGGCGGAGAACGAGGACGATCTGCAAAGGCTACTGTACCAATTTAACAAAACAGCAAAAAAGTTCAATATGATAATATCAGCGGTAAAGACAAAATCAATGGTTACTTCCAAGACACCGATCAGATGTAAGCTTGTGGTGGATAACAAAATAATACACCAGGAAATGAAATTTAAATATCTGGGAATCGAAATATCTGGACACGGGCACGTGGAGACGGAAGTAACAAACCAAGCTACAAGAGCCTCAAGAGCAGCAGTATACCTAAATGACACAATCTGGCGAAATAAATATATTCGAACTGAAGCAAAAGCCCGCATATACAAGACCGCAATCAGACCTATATTATCCTATGCAGCAGAGATCCGATCTGAGACCTCTAAAACGAAACGGATATTGGAGACTACAGAAATAAAAATAGTTCGAAGAATAGCGGGAAGAACACTAATGGATAGAGAAAGAAGTGAAAACATAAGACGAACATGCGGGATAGATAACAACAATGACTGGGTACTGGATAGAAAGATAAAATGGAATGAGCACATTGACCGCATGACGGAAGAACAAATTGTGAAAATATCAAGGGACAAATCACCAGCAGGACAAAGAAGCCTTGGAAGACCTAGGAGAAGATGGAGTGACAACCTCCCAGGTGACTGAGCAGAGGCAATGATGTGAAGAAAAACAGGCAATGATGCCTATACACAGCAGGAAGAAGAAGAAGAAGAAGAAGAAATTGAATTATGCCAGTATTTGGAATCTATGGTAAATTATAGAATTTCAAGCAGAAATGCCTTTGTCAAACAACGAAACTTATCAAAAGTTTTTACAATTTTTATTTCAGAAGGTAGCTAATTTTTTCACACTGATGGTGATGGAGTTTTTCACCAGATCAGAAGTAGGTATATTTAAGTGAATTCTTCTAGTAGGGTAGGAATGCACGGGTCACTCAGTTGATTTGTGGAAGGGTTTGCGAAACAAACAAACAGATTCAAAATAGAATTTGCAATGTCTTCTACTACTAAAACCATAAATAATTTTTTGTAATTTCAAGATAGAATCGAAGGGGTGCAAACTACAAACCCCCCTGAAAGCAAACGATACCGAAGATGCGATTCGAATAACGAGTTATAAGTTGTTAAGGCAGTACGAGAATAGAGTTGTTCAGACACAGATTTAATAGCAAAGCAAACGGAGGTTAATATTTTTGTCAGGTTTTCTATCTGTATAGACTATTGAAGGGCACCATCAATATGTAGACGAATTTAAAGATCGTATTATGTCATAGTTGAGTTTTAGAGGTTTCAAAGCTCCTTTATAGGATAAAACTAAAGTTTTCTCAATATTTGAACAGAGACCGTTTACGTCACATCAGGACTGTTAAAGTGGTGAGGGCATTCATTATCTACCATATCAAACATGTCGGATATTTCTATGTTCTATTTCGTAATTCAGTGAGTTATATACTCAATACTAAAATAAATTAACTATGTGATTTAAATCTCCAAGCATCAATGTTGACAATCTATTTTCACGTTGTGTGCTGTTGAAGTATTCTCCCATTTTTCCAATAGTGTTTACTCACTTCTCATCACTCACAAACAATTATTAATTCTATGCCTCAATTGCTCGTATATTCACTCATACTAACCTTCCTTTGATCTCCTCATTTCCCCTGTCTTCTCCTCCCCCTTAGACCAAAAATATTCCTATAATCGACACTTCACTAACTATCTACAATGAATATGAATTTCCTACAGAACTTGTAAATAATGCATTTCTAGAAACTTTTCTTAGAAAATGCTCTATACTGAAAACAGATATCGGTTGTACAGTCACTACAAACCACGAATTAGTAATTTCCTTCTGCTTATCTTCGACGTGTATTGTTCACCTGAACCAACGGGATTTCAAATATACATATTCCGATATGTACTGACTTTCTCTTGTCCATACAGTCAATTAAAACCATATTCATAACATTTGCCAAACTCTAACTGCTTAAAATATAAGAGTTTCTCTCATATGGTTTCCATCGTACCCTGGAATGACCGGAAACGAATATACAGATCGCTACGTCGAAGTAACCTTAAACAATTCTAGTTCAGCTTAATAATTATCTTAAGACACACTTTGAAAACCTCATCCAAGAGTACAACAGAATTACGCCACATCTTTTCATCTACTTCTCACTCGCCTCAAAATGTTTTTAGGAGGAGAGAAGCTGTAACAATGAGAGGACTCCGTATTAACCACACAAAACTTACTCACAGTTATGTGAGAATATGCCAAAATTTTCACATTCCTGTGTCCGTCAAGCACATTATCATATAATTTACCGTATATTATCAGGATCAATTTAAAACACTCAGTTGCCGAACAGAATTAAAGATCTTGCAGCAATTTACCAAGCTGTATCAGCAGATGTATCCATATCATTTATGTATGACAACAGTCCTTTATGTAACTATTATATTTTTCTCTATTTTGTGTGCTAATGACCAGCGACTCAGGGTTCATTGTTGGGGTCATTATTGTTTCTGTTATATATAAACATCAGCATCGAATCTAAAGGTAGCCAAATCTTGTTTTTATTCGAAAATTTTGAAATTATACGAAGCAAAAACTAAAAAAAACATTTAACTCTGCAAAACGAGGTACCAGAGGAGAATCTGTAAAATTGTGTGGAATCACATTAGATCTCGGTATCAATTGGGGAGAGCATATCTACTCAAAATTTCATCACAACTTTTTGTTCTATCTCTCTATGGGGCGGAGTCTAATGGATTTTTATCCTTCAGAAGACTGCTTTGCGTATTATTCACAATGCAAGAAGACGAGTACATCACCGCGAACTCTTCACAGAATATGGGATCCTGTCTTTGCCTTGCCTGTATATATTTGAAACACTTCTGTCTATTTATAATCAATCAATTTTTTGATTGGTGGGAAATATAGTTTAAATCTTTGAAGAATATGATACAAAATGTTCCATTCCGAAAAAAATTTGGGACTTATACCGGCAGCACCGAAACGGCCGATCGCTTACCTTCGAGAAGTATGTACTTGGTTACCCTAATGATCCTACAGATGTCCATTTCAAACTGTTATTATATATAGTCAATTAATATACTAGTTATAACACTCAATAATCAAACTGATATGGCAGTGTGCAGTTTTATTAACGTTTTAAAGTGCGTCTTAAAAATTATGGATTGTCTAGAGGTAGACATTGGCTTATAAACTTATAATTTTTGCTGTGTAGCCGACAAAAAGCGCATTCAGGATGCTGAGCGCTCTCTATCCGAAGCAGCGAAAGAGGCGCGAGCGGGCATAAAAGCTAGAAGAAAAAAAGACGAAGAGGCAAACTAAAATTATGGACAGGAATTGCAAACTAATGATAATTTCTCTATTTTTTTATGTCGAAAGCTGATTTTTAAACATCAAATTGATTTTTCTCGAAACGAAAGGGGCACGCAGCATAACAGTTTCATTTCAGATCAATTTGAAATTTCAGTCATAATTTATTTATTATATTTTGCAGTGACTCACGTAGGGGATACTTAATAAATTGGTTCACACAATTTTTATAAACAAAAACGTACATTTTTAAAAAAAATTACAAAAATAAATATTTTCATAATCCCCAACGTGATTCACTAACTATTGACTTCAAGAATGAGTGAAGACAGTTATGCTGCGTGTCAAGGAGCAGTTCCGATGAAAGGAGCTTTGAATAATTGAATCTAAATTAGCCATTTTTTTACTCAATATTTTTGGTGAATAAAGTATAATGTAAGATTAATAATGTATTAAAATATTTATTTCCATTAAAAAAAATTCCCCAAAAACGCTTTTTTTTCGTGATTCGAGTGGTGTTAAGTCATAACATGTCTCTAGATTTGAATTAAAACTATAAACCAGAGTCCGCTTGACATGATGCAATACAACGTGCAATGCAATGCAAGACGCAATGCATTTCTTTATAAAAAGCATGCGCAGATGAAGTTCATCTGACTATTTCATGCAAGATCTTGACATTATCGGTTTTGTGTCATTTTTATTGCGTGTAAGTTGCAATCTAGTTACTTCTGGCTTAATAGATCAGCTGCTTTTCGTAAAACTTAGCTTTGTTATTTACATTGTTAACCTAGGTAAAAAATATTAGATGAAATTTGAGGCTAAGAATTTGTTTACTTTTACTATTTACAGAGACTTGTATGCAATTTCTTGCACGTTATATAGCATTATGTCAAGCGGCCCTTAAAAATCTAATTTGAAGAAGTTTCTACTCCAATATCCCATGTTAAGTATTGATAACCGCTCAGTGATTTACTATTGGGATAACACAACTGTTATTGTATTGATACTATTCAGAAATCGTGTCGTATCGTATCGATGGTGAGGAAAACATATACAATCCGGTCCATATGTATGAAATAAATTCAATTTTAGCATTATTATGTACTATGTGAAAAAAACCTGAAACCAATCGATTTTTATTCTTAAATTAACAATTTATATGAACATATTATCCTCCCAGCATCCTCTCTGAATTATAAGCACACTCTCGAAATTTTTAAATAAGAAAGGGTGTGGCAAATTTTGATAATGTTTCTATCACAAAACTTTACGTAGAATGAAAAAAATAATTTAAACTTCATTTTACAATTAAATTGAATGTTCAAAATGACCACCATACACTTCTTGACAATAACCGAGGCGAATTGGGTATTCTCGTAGGTATAACATCAGGGGCTATTTTGTTAATTTCTTCCATTATCCAAACTTTTGAATCAGCAATATTATCTGGTCTATTAGAATATGCTTTAGAAATTTTCGTATCTGTTCTGCTAAACATCAGAACGCAATCTTTGAAGATACTAAAATGTTAGTCGAAAAACCAAATAAACAATTGATATTAATCTAATCGGCTGCTCAAAAGTTACTAAAAGAGGTCAGTATAATATTTGTGTGCGTATTAAATTTAATTATGGCTCATTTGTCCGAGACTGAAAGTATAGACATTTTAATTATGAATGGTTGTGGTAGTTAAACAAGAACTCAAAGGGTTTGTGAAATTTTTAATATAAAATACCCTGGTCAACACATTACGCAGTCTACAGAATGAACGCATATTTGCAGTTCATACACAAAATAGTTTTTTCTTATGAAGCGACGTCTCATTTAAACGTAGCAGTTAACAAACAGAACTGTGGATATTGAAGCAGAGAAAATCCTCGCTGAATATGTGAGGCTCACACTCAATATCCTAAAAAAGTTAACGTTTGGGCTGGTATCATTAACAATAAAATTATTGGCCCTCATTTTTTTGAGGGCACAGTTAATAGTGAGGTTTATCTAGATTTTTTTATTAATTTCTGAATGCCTACATTACAAAGAAAGATCAATCTGTTTACTACTAACAAGACAAAGCTCCACCGCATATTTCACGTACAATTAGAAGTTATTTGAACGAGGTTTTTCCTAATAGGTGAGGTGGAAGAAGTGGAAGGATCATATGGCCGGTTAGATCCCTCGATTTGACTCCTCTCGATTACTTATGGTGGGGTTATTCAAAATCTAAAGTATATTTCCATAGACCAGTCAATATTACTGATTTAAAAGTTACCATAACGGAAGAAATTAACAAAATAACTTTTGAGGTCATACAAAATGTACGAGAATTCCAAAATCGCCCCGTTCGTTGTCAAGAAGTTAATGGTGGTTATTTTGAACATCTAATTTAATTGTCAAGTACATTGAAAAATACATTCTATGCGATATTATTATCTTATCTATTATCTACGTAAAGTTTTGTGATAGAAACTTTATCAAAGTTTCACATCTTAAGAATTAATTTTCTCAGTTAAGATTGTACCAAATTTGAAAAAACTTTATATTTCTGAGCAGAAGACTAAAATTCCTTTACAACAAGGTATCAAACGACCATCTTTCTTATTTAAACTTTTCGAGTGGGCTCTTATGATTCAGAGGGGGTGCTGTTGAGAATAAAAAACGACTGAGCATATGACTCGAATTATTTGAAAAAACTTTTATATAACAAAAATCGCGTTCTTAGTCAGATACGTTACTTAATGAACACAATGTATATGTACAAATACTCGTTTTTTGTACCAATAAGTTAATATCCGGAATATTTACGAGGCCTTCGTAGTCCTTACGAAATAAATGGAGTTTTATACACTGCACTGAAACAAATCCTTAACTGACTCGACCACTTTTTGAAATTTATTTTTTCTCATACCATCTAAAATTCGAATTGGATGTAGCGATGAATTTAATCGCGCCTATTTTCCCGAATGCCTCGCGAGATAAATTATATCCTGAATAATTACAAATTGGCATAAAAACGGCGATCTCATGTCGCATTGGAATGACACAATAACACGACATTATATTCTACTAATATTATTATGTTGATGCACTGGAGATTTGGTTGAGCAGCCATTTTGAGAAAATCACTGTCACATCTGGCCATCGTCATATGGGACTACATTTGAATAATAGATATGCTGATGTAATCACGAATCAAGCATGTACTTTAATCAAGTTAAATGGAAATCAGAAAAAAGTTTGTCAGTCAAACGGAAAACTCGTTTTTCGTATTAGCTATAAAGTCAGAGATAACAACGTACTGAACTTGAAATGGAATTGAATTAGAAAATAGCTCCTCATATCAACTAAAATATTACTACTACATCAAAGAATAATGAAAAATTACACATTGGGATTTATGTTACTTCAAAATACGAGGGTGGTTCAAATATGAACAGAAATTTTTGAATAAACGTACGAAAAATTTAGTGTCGTAAAAGTTGCTGTATTGGATGTTATGAGCCACAGAAAATAGCCGGGAGCGAGTAACCTCACTTTTTATTGAATTTATAGCTGAGCCTTTTGTGATTCTCACACTATACAGAGTAAGTTTTATGTATGTGGAGTGTCTTCTAACACGACACAAACATCTAAAGATTGGTTTTCAGTTAAAGCAGTTTTTTTGCGTCCTGACCTTGTACAAATTTATGAAAATCGTATAATTGAGGCATTTTATACATAAAACTCACTCTGTATAAGCTACTGAATCTATAACGTTCTGCTATTCTCTATTTCAAGGGTATTCCTCATAAGTTAGACCCTTTGTCAGAATAATGGAAGTTTGACCAATTTAAACAGAACTGAATGAGTAAAATATAATTGTGAAAGTGGGAGAAAAAAATTAACAATTAGTTAAGTCAGATCTAGATTAATGCAGTTCATAAAGAATAAGCATCCTGAAGAAAATTTTGCTCTTCTCTGCAAAACAAGGTACCAGAGGAGAATCTGTGAAATTGTTGGGAATCACATTAGATCTCGGTATCAATTGGAGAGAGCATATAGACTCACTATGCTCAAAAATGTCATCACAGCTTTTTGCAATGAGACATTGTAGTGTTAAACGCACGATTTACTTTGCTTTGATTCACATTCATCTGGCTTATGGTATCCCTTTATGGGACAACGGAGTCCAAAGGGAGAAGACTGCTTTGCGTATTATTCACAATGCAAGATCTAGATCTAGATTAATGTAGCTCTTGAAGAAAAGAATCCTGATGGAAACTTTGGGTTTTGGCCAAATATGACAACTGTTTATTATGTAAAGGACGTTGTTGGATCTTTTGCAGCGAAATCTTAATGTGCCTCGATTGAGGTCAACAAAAAGTTTTTGGCGAAAATTTGATACTGAACGTATACTCTGGAGGCTAGGAAGCAACTACACTACAACTAAAAAAACATTTAGCTCAGCAAAACTAGGTACTGAAGGATAATCTGTTAAATTGTTGGAAATCACATTAGATGTTTGATCCACATTCATCTAGCTTATGGTACCTCTCTCTGGGGCAACTCTGGCGGAGTCGAAAGGGAGAAGACTGCTTTGCGTATTATTCACAATGCAAGATTTAGATCTAGATTAATGCAGGTTATAAAACAATCCTGATGGAAACTTGGGTTTCGCCAAATATGGCAACTATTTTCCATTATTCAATGCAACGTTTGAAAACAAAAATTTGGAAAGCGAGTCAACTGGGTGCTGATTCAGTAATATGAAATTTGTGTAATTATTATGTAATGAGCAATGTTTCATAGAGTAAAGGGCAAATACCCAATTGAAAACATGCAGTTTGTACGGATTTTTTGTCCCCATATCCATATTTGTCATTTATATAGTATAGAAAATTGGCAAGATTCACATAATGACGGAAATTTACACAGAATAATGGCACAATTTATGAATTCTCAATAGTATCCTAAATCACAGTTAGAAGTTTATAGAATCTCTAAACTATGGATTAATTAAGAACCTTAAAGCAATGATCTGGTTTTAATGATAATTATGCAGGTATGGAAGATGAGGGTAATAGTTAATTCCAAGACTATAATAAGTACTTTGGAGTATGGTATTGGAAAGACCGATTTTAAGGCATATATACGAGTATGTTAAGTAGATTCTAATTTTGAGTAGAAAATTTCTATTTTATCTTTACAATAAATCAATTCATAAATTACAGTAGAACATCTTATAAAATAAATCCAGATAGTAGCTTATACCTCAACCCTAATTGAAAATAAAATTACCCCACCCAAATCTCTTTCGAGGATAATGGAACAAAAAATTATGGACAAACGGAAAATTTGTTAAAGAACACATGCTCCCGTTGACAAGATAAAAGTGATTCAAGCAACTTTAGAACGAAAACCCTATTCAATAATAATAAAAAAGATGAAATCTAGAAAGAACTACCTTGGAAACTTAGCCGCAACAGAAGCAACTGGTTATGACTTGAAGAAAACAACGAAAAAACTAAATTGACCGCAACTAATAAAACCTCCCATTCGCACTCCTCAAGGTAAATGGACAAAACATAATCAAGAGAAAGCCAATGTCTTTGCCAATCACTCAGAACAAATCTTCAAGCCCAACTTCAACAGTGAGGCTGAAACCAAAAATTTTCTGGAATCTCCATACCAACTTCCCTTAGAACAATTTAACGTAAGTCATGTCAAAAAATCCAAACAGCAGTTGAATCTCAAAAAATCTCCCGGATATGACTCAATCAAAGCCAAAATCCTGAAAAGACTATCAATTGAGGGGTTGAAGAGACTACATCTTACATACCAATTAGTCTATTACCCGTTATGCAACAACTTTTGGAGGACTGAGGAAAATAGAACGGATTCTAAAAGCCAGCAGACTAATCCCACTTTCGATCAAAATTTGGTTTAGTGGATCCACAAAAATTAAGGCCTTGTTTTTATCTGAGAAATAATGCGGGGAATTTTTTTCGAAAGATATTTGAAGGAGGCGCCTTCTTTTGATCAAGCGGTCACAAATTGATTGATCAATCTCTATGTGCAGCGGTGATAGCAAAATCTTTGTAGGATCAATTATCGGTTCATGAAGGCTATTTATCATACCTGGTACAAAATTTTGTCGTTTGGGCTACAATTATAGTTTGCCACGAATTCTACTGTCCCATTCACGAAAGAAGCACGGCTTTTGCCTCGTATAACCTAGTTGTTGTTCAGATTTGCTGAATTAACTAGAGTAAATAAATTCTACATAGTTTACATTAGAAGCTTAGAAACATTGCGTCAAGTTTTGTCCGCAAGTGGCACCAAAAACTGAATAAACGGATGGCAAGGATGTTATCAAAGTAGAAGATGGGTATGTGGTATCACCCTCTTTATAGCCCTTCATAATTCAATCAAATGATCATTCTAGTTCAGAAGATTCTGACTAACATTATTATTTATAAAGATACATTGGAATTGAAATGTTTGTTTCTCATGTTTTATTTGCAAAGAATTTATTTTTCTTTATGGCTTTTGCTTTGAAACTTCGTTTGCCAGAAAAAAAAACGAATGGGGTACAAAAAGTGCTCAGTTCATGTCTAGTACCCTGTTTAAGCCAAATGCCCTCACAGGCAGGTACATTTTACTCGTCTATTCACGTTTCATGATTCAATATTCAGTTGTAGCAAGTTAACGAGGTATAATAATGATTTGTTCTAAGTTCTAGGTATTTATAAAATTGATCAATTCATAAAATGAGGTATCTAGGCCTATGATAGATCAAAAAAAATGTTAACAAGGGTTTTTATCATCTGCAATTGATATTGGAAGAAATATAACCAAGTATTTATGAAGCCCGGCGTTCAAAACATTTTAATGTTACACTTACTGTTTGTAGCAAAAATTTTCAAAATATTTGCTATTTTTTCACTATTGAAAAAAATTATGGAAATAATTAAGAAATTTTTAACACGTTGGAGATATTCTATTGAACACATACTAACACTACATCAACACTCACAACACTACTAAACTATAGAGTAGTTAAGTATTCAACGAAAAGATTCCCTACAAGGAGGTTTGCCACTGGAATTATTTTTTCACGGGAGAAGGTTTATTGATGGTAAAATTTAGTATAAAACAGGTAAGTTTTACTTTACCTTCAGTGATTGAAGACCATAACTTGATTATCGAAATACACGTCAGACGGTGTAATTGTGTTGGTGTAGTAGTAGTGTAAACAGTGTGTTCAATTATTGAATTATTATCAAGTTTTCTGTCCGTATTGTACCGTATATCTATTGTAGTGTGACAATTCCATTTTGTTCCATGTTCTGTTCCAATCTGATATATGCAAACCACCTCGGAAACAAATGACTCCAAACAAAAGATAATTAAAAATCTGACAAACTGGAAATTCAAGTTAATTAAAACTATGTGAAGTGATGATATAAAGAGAATAAAAGGGATGCAATTTTTAAGGGAGATTCATGCTCTTTTTCTTTAATGAACTCTCTAATTTGCCTCCTTTGTTCGTATTCCGATCGTAATCTCAGATAGTTCTCATTATGATGAGTCTGCAGTTTACAAATTGGTCTCCACCACATAGTTGAAATATCAGCGGTACTTTCTATGAAATAAAGGTGGTAAGAAATATATGTAGTGGCCTGTACAGGGTGAGTCATGAGGAATTCCACATAATTCTACCATGTTTTATGTAGAGCCCCTTGTGGCTTCTAAAAAGTGTCAATTGCTCTTCTTTATTAATTTACAGGGTGTGAAATTGAATTTGAAAATACACCTCTTATTTGAGTTTTAAAATTTTTCTATACTGCCGTACTATACGGGGTGTCCCACTACGAGTTAAAATTATCTGTATATGGTGAAATACAGATTTCTACAATTCTACAATTTCTACATTTGGGTTTTCGGATACGATCTTTTTAACTAAAGGATTTTCAAAGATGGCTGACTTCCGGTCAGGTAAATGAAACACCCTGTATATTAATAGATTTTTGAAATCACGTAAAATTAAAAGTATATTTTTTGTAAAAACTTTTCTCAAAAAATGCATACTTTTTGAGTTATTTTTTTTTGTAAGAACTTTGAAAGTTGTAAACCCTTATAAATTATTTTTTACGAGTATGCCCTTGAAGATATGAAAATGGTTTCTGTTCGGTTTCTTTTAACAAGGTAAGATGTATTTGAATCTATGTTGAAAATTTTTTTATTTTATACAAGGTGTGTATAAAAAGTGTTCAAAATTTAATTTCATAAATATCAAATTTCTTTATTTTTTCAAATAGAACCACTCGGTTTTTCTATTTTAATGCATTCGGGGGCTAAAAATAAGGCAAATTCATGTATAATTTCCTATTACTAAGCCTTACCATTATCCAGATATTGAATGTTTTCTGTAAATTTTTAGAGATGCGGGTGTGGTTTAAATTTTATTTTGATCCGTTGATACAAGTATTTTTCTTTATCTTGTCAAGGTCTGTGAAAAAAATTGAATCAAATTGTATTTGCTCCCAGATCTCTTACGGCAACACGTATTGATGCTTCTGGATAAGCAATAAAATCAGCAACAACATTAATTTCGGCATTATTATTGTCAATAATTGTTTAATTCGATTAACTTTTGCTTCAAATGAACCGTATGGCTTCAAATTGTTGAGGATTCTTTCAACAGTATGCGAGTTTGGTCGTGGTCTATCTGGATATCTTGCAGCAAATAAAGTACATGTTCTTGTAACAACTTTGTCACATTCACCATGTATTAGAAGCAAATTTACAAAATCTTCGTTATTAAATTGAGAACAAGCCATTTTAACGATTTTCGAAAGTATCAACAATTGACTAATGACAGTTAAATAAGTGTGATTTATTATAAGGCTTAATAGAAGTTGGAGTGAGATAAAATGAATACAATTTGATTTGATTACTTTACAAACCTTGACATGATAAAGAAAAATACCTTTTTATTTCTTAGTGCTTGTATCAACAAGTGAAAATGAAATTTGGTCCACACCTGTATCTCTAAAAATTTACAGTAAACATTCAATATCTGGATAACGGTAAGGTTTAGGTATAGGATAGTATACATGAACTTGCCTTATTTTTTACTCCTGAATGCATTAAAATAGAAAAAACCGGGTTCTATTTGAAATAATTAAAAAAATCTGATATTTATGAAGTTAAACTTTGAACACTTTTTATACACACCCTGTATAAAATGGAAAATTTTTCAACATAGATTGAAATATATCTGATCTTGCTAAAAGTAACCGAACAAAAACCATTTTCACATCTTTAAGATTATCAAATTTATAACATTTTAAATAATTTTCTAAAAAAAGCATGTGACCTTAGAAATTTCAGACATACCAGAAATTATATCTAACACCGTGTTTTTTTGTGTTTTCATATTCATTAGATATACAAAACAAGGAAATCCTCAATCTATGTTTTTGACAATCCTTGTCTTTGATATTATTTCATTATTATTATTCTCACAACGACACTCCATTACTGGATCTTGATTGTCTTGAAGTTACTAACCAATTTTTTTAAAAGAATCCTGGTATATCCTCTGCCTCATTCCTACTATCTTACCTTTGGTCTTTCTCTTTCCGCTTTCTGCACTATATGTTCAATACTACTTGGTACGAACTACGAACTGTATAACTAGCGCCCTCTATGAGAGTTGGACATAAAAACAGTTTCATTGGATGTATCAGCTTCCAATACATACTCGTATAAAATTTGAATACAATGTTATGACAAAAGAATAAAAAATGCGTTACGAAATTTTTTACTAAGCAAACATCAAATTTTTTCAGCTTTCTATCTACCCTAGAAACGGGATCACCTTTTTTTAACACCCTCTATATGAATCTATACTTTGTCGTGATACTTGTTAGTTATGAAAAAATTAGAATTTACTAACTTTTTGAAGAGTATACATTATAAAAAATTATATGCAGTGGTAATAATCAGCTGTAAATCAAAGGATGAAAAAAATTTGAAACTAATTATTAGTTGCGTCATATTATCGAAAATCCACCTCTAGTTGTAATGAGAATTATAGGAAGAAATATCTAGAACATTCTTAGAAATAAGACGTAAAAAAATTAATTAGTTCGCTTGTGAGATTAATTATAATTAATTATTGTAATTTTGAATTAAAATAATTTTGTAACACCGAAAATTATATCTCGAGATTTCATTTTATTTCATATAAACGCCAAATTGTTTTTGGTACAACGATTAACGAGTTTTTTGTGCCTTGCAAATATTCAATATTATGTAAACCACATCGATACACTAAATTTCGATACAGATAAAACGACTACCACATGTCCGCCTCTGAGTATAAGACCTCGCAATACATTATATCCCATGCGACCAATTTGAATTTGAGGTTTGGAAAATGAAATGCGATATCCCGAGCTGGGTTTTATAGTATTCAACCGTTGGCAATACATATTTCGGAATTGAGGGGACTTGGAATAGGGCAGAAAGGATTGGTCATGATGCGAGGACATCACATATATCCTTCGAAATAATTACGGTTTATAAATTCTGAGTTGAGTTAACAATTACTCTAGATGAATATAAGAAAAGAACATGATTGATGTAAATATGAAATTTAGAATTAGTAGAAGGTAAGAAATGGAATTTTAATTTAATAACAGTACTTTTTTCTGTGTAATATTCGCAAAAAAAACAACTTATAACGTGATTGAGCAATTAATCGGTCAGGAATTGCATCACATGACCAAATAACCAAATCAGGACTACAATTGGCGGTTTGTCATATTTGGTTAAGCATATTTTTTATAGCTAGAAGACACTGTGAGGCACTAGACAGTGATGATAATATCTCAAAATTGCACGTTATGCATTACTCGATCCATATGTAGCTCGAAATTATATCGTATAGTGAAATCATTTGGATGAAGTTGGTTCAATTGATGATCTAATAACGTTAACCAGCTTCGGCAACTTTCATTTAATTTCAAGATAACCGGAACTCTGATAGTCATCTTAAGCTACATTGTTTGGCTGTGTAGGTAATAGCTTCACTCCGTATTAACTATAAATGTTTGAATGAATTTTAATTGTACTGAAAACTTCAGTTACCTTGCCACTACACCAATACTTCCAATTACACTCTCTGAGGCGCGTTTCGATAACCAAGTTCTTACCTTCAAAGACTGAAGGTAGACTAAAACCTGAATTGACTTACCCATTTATACTAAATTTGCCCACCAATGAACGAAGTGCTTCGAAGTAAATGATCACCTGTTTTTTCGGATTAATAGTACACAGCATTTGTTTGCCAGAAGTGTTCGAAAGAGTTAGGAAAACCATTTATAGAATATGACATTCTCTACCACGACAATGCGAGCTCTCGCGCATCAGGTCAAACAAAAACATTTTTGAACAGTCAAAAGATCGATTTGATAGGTCATTCGCCGTATAGTTCTTGTTTGGTAACCAATGATTTCTTTTTATTCTTGCAGATCAAAAATAAATTGCGAGTTCAACGTTTCTCTACATATAAATAAATCATATGTTTTGGAGGTCGGAATTGAGATTATTTTGAAAAACTATATCCCAAACTTCGTTATTTTAAACGGAATGCTGTATTTTTTGTTAAATTTTTGAAATCTGCGCAAAATTTCAATATAACTTTATATAAGGCGTCGCATGGCTAGAGTCCACCATTTTTTAATTATTGCACATTTTCGAAATTTTTGGACACGTGCAGCCCTCCACTAAAAAAATTATATTTCTAAGTTAAAGTGGGTCAGGTCTAATATTTCTGGGATTTGAACAAATAACACTTACAGCTTTCAAAATCTCTGAAAACCTTGATAAAAATTTATATAGGGTGTTCAGAAAATGGTGCCGAATTTCGCTATACGTTTAAGCGTTGCAACATTGTTCATCATGTCCCGTTTAGGATTTATTAATGAAGATTATTTCAATTTATTGGTAATATACGAGGAATATGATTGGGTAATTATACAACGCTTAAACGTCAAGCTGTTTTCATTATTTGTTTGTTGATATGTTAGCTTTTTTTGTCGCTCCAGACAACGGACAATTAAAAACCAAAAAGATTTCGGTTTGCTCAAGTTTCTACAAAAACCGTTAATTTGCGATATATGAATTTATTATCGAAACCCCTTAATTTGAAGCGTAGAATCCAATGGTAAAGAGAAAAATGGGGGTTGTTATTTGAAAAAATGAAGTTCTCGAAGTTTTTATATAACGAAACCATTTTCTGAACACCTTATATAAATTTTTGTCAAGGTTTTCACAGATTTTGAAAGCTGTAAGGGTTATTTGTCCAAACTTCAATAATATTAGACCTGACTCATTTAAACTTAGAAATATAATTTCGAAAATGTGCAATAATTAAAAAATTTTTTGTTGTAACAACTACCAAATTTACTTACAAAGTTTTTCATTAGAAAAACAAATATAATTGAGAAACAAAAAGAATTAGCATACAATAACACCTACTCGAAAATTTATTGAACATGCTGCTAGAATACTTTCTGATGTAACAGATCGCTCAGTTGCACTGATTCTGATTTTAGATCATATAAATCATTTCAAACATCTCTAAACCAAAAATCTGACATTTGATAGGGATAAATTTGGTAACGGTGTAGCTAGAGTAGTGTGCCATTTCTCTCAATCGATCTGTCTCGAATGTACACATTTAGATGTGACATTACTCACTTAAAAAAATGAGGAGGTGTACCATTCTGTTGCCACTACATAGTCGCTTTCTTTCAATGGAATGCTCTAGCTTTAGATCGTATAAATTAATCATTTTAAACATCTCTAGAGAAAATAATCTGAAAGGGTTAAATATGGTGAACTCGCAGCTAAAGTAGTGTACCATTTCTTTCAATCGATCTGTCGCTTTCTTTTAGTGGAGAATGGGGAAGAAGCAACTCGAATCGTTTGGAAATACTTTTCTCGCGACCACTTAAGATTTTCAGCCGATCATTAATGGTAATTATGTCTATCAGTCATACCGTTATTAATATTGATATTTCAGTAATAAAAGCCAGTCTCCTCTCTGGCTTTGCTGGAGTCACAACTCATTACGTACAACACGTTTTAAATATATTTTTGGTTTGACACCTTCTGGATATCACCTATTCTTATTGTGTAATTGGGTGTTTTGGATTTTTCGAACAAAAATAGGCAGAAAGTATGTTTTCTAAATATTTACAAATATTTTGTTCATCGCACCATATAAAGAAGCGATCATATCGCTTTTCGTAATGTTTTCGATTTTTATTTCAAAAAAGTTGAAGCTATCACTTTTGCAAAATTTGTTTTTAAGAAGAAGTACTACTGGTAGGTCATTTCTCTTTGACAATATCGAAATTGATAGGGAAACTTGCTGAGCTTCTAATGGCGCTGGAGATTAAATATAATCTACTATATGTTTTTGATATTTTCTATTAGTCTTAAAGTGACAAATATAAGATTCAGCAGCTTTTCTGCATTTCTAGCCCCCTAGGTGTTTCTATTTGAAAAATATGCACTTGCATTATACATAACTAGAGTTAATATTTAGCAAATCTGAACGGTTTTAGTGCGAAAAATAAAATAAGACTATTTCCGTTTAAAAAGTTGACAGCTATAATAATTGTGCATTATTTTGGTTGTGTTGTCATTCCGGCAAATCATTTTTCACTATAATAGAGGAGAAAATTTTCCATTTTCAAAGTTTTCCGAGAAGTCATACTGAACATATTGAAGACTTTTGACAGAGTTTGGCATGTCGACTTTCCAAATATATTGAGAACGTTTGTCTTCCTCACTGGTTCAGTAGGTTTCTCAAAAACGTTCCATCCAGGTTGTTATCGATGGTTCTACCTCAGAAAGGTTTGAGGTCAACACTGATGTTCCGCAAGTATGGATCATGTCACTGTTCTTTTTCCTGCACATTAACGATGGACTCGACAAAATTGCATACGAGATCTATAGCTTCACCAACGATAGCAATTGGTGTTGTTGTTCAAATCAACTGCCCTAATAAGACTTATGCTGCTTTTTCTACAAATAAAGTTGGCACTGCAGCTCAGGATTTGGTCTTGTCTAGACATAAAATATCACCAGCATCACCATAGCCAAGGCAGTTTCACAAAAAATTGGAGCCCTTTTCAAGGCCAACGAGCTATACACACCACAACTAGTTCTAGGCTCAGAATCGTCCATATTAGGAGTATTGCTCCCAAGTTTGGTGCTAGTCTCCCAAGCATGCCCTGAGGATGCTCGACTCAATACAGAAGAGAGCAATTTGATTTATAAGTTACTCAAAGTTAACTAGAAACTACCACAGCAAATGCTCCTCCGGGCCGTCCAACATATTACTACCTACAGCAGTATTTGCAAGACTTAGTCGACAGGTAGGCATGGCTCATGATTACCGAGTTCACCTGGAGACGCCCAGACCGTCAATTTATCGGGATTCCTTTTTTTGGATAAGTGCAAGTCTGTGGAATCAGCTATCAAAGCAAGTCTTTTCCGAACACTACAGTCTACAGAAGTTTGAGATCAATATCTACAGGCACTTTACAATGGAAGGCACTAGTCGAACTACTCGAGCACAATAGGGTTCACCCTCTTGCGCTTGCTTTTTATATAGAAAAAATAGAAGCGATGAGAAAAGCCCCAATCCTTTGATATAAAAATAATATATTAATGCACTACTAGATCTTATTGATTATACATGAAGATCTTGTTATGAGTTACTCTTTTCACAGTTTTAATTGGTCTTATGAATCAATTACCTACTGCATAAATGCTGATTCATTCCAAATAATGAAGTAACTTTATTCAAACTTCATTCAAAAATGTGATATACGCTATCAATCTTGCCTTTCGTTTTAATATTCACGTGTCCCTATTACTTCCTGTCAGAAAAATCCAATAGAAAAATAATTACCCAATTATTGAGACGTCAAAAAAGGGATCCTGAAAAATGATGGATCTGCGTGGTAATTTGGTGTTTCGTCGTAAAAAATTTCAGTATGCTAAACAGTTTTCACCTGACAAAAGTGAGATTACGGAATGTATTTGGTCTAATACTGTTACTTCTATGGAAGATATTTTTCATGCAACCAATAGTTGTATTTAGAATACTCTTTATCTAGTAAAAACATTGGAAAATATTTTGTACAAACTAAATAATACTAATTTCAATTTGAAATATACAATGAAATGTAATTTATCAGGGCGAGTTTAAAATTTTGGAATTTTGGCTTTACGACGCAACGCCAAAGATTAACGCGTCAGATCTACTTTAGCTTCTATAACAACACGACTGAAATAGCACAAGTTTCAGACTTTACTAGACTTTTTCATATACCAAACAAATGTTCATGATCGCTTGAATCTACCTTCCTTAAACTTAAAAGCAAAAAATCTCTATCTTCTGTTTTCTATCAACAATCCTACATGGTAACTTAATTTAAATATTCGTCAATTCTCACTCAATGGTCAATATTGCGTTTCAAACTTGTTTAGAACGTCGAGGAGAAAGTGTAAACAGAGTTTTTATCACATATATTCACATATAATTTCAACCTCGAAAGAGTAGTTTATAATATCACTATCAGACACGCGTTGCTGTGGCTGATTTGATTTGAAATAATTCTAATGACAATACGATTGCTCTCTCTTCTGCTTTTTCTATGAAATTATACTGGCATCGAGTTGTTACACGTTTTTCACAATAGCCCAATAGTAACTTTTGAATCAGCCATGTAATTGATGTCTGGCTCATAATTAAATGCAAGACGAACAAAAATTCCACGTGTTACTGCGCGGTTGGTTCGATGATTTTCTCGGTTTTGTTCTCTTTATGAATCTATTTGTTGTCGACGTGCCACCCTGGTTCTCAATGCATTTTCTTGTCGACGATTATCACACTGTTCTCGTGCACGAATTTCAGTTATGCGAATTTTTTGAGCTGCATTTCTTTCTGCTCTCTGTTCGACTAATTCATGAGTTCTTCAAACACGTGCACACGAGTCTTATTGCTACGGGCAATAAGGTTGGATTTTTTGGGTGGCATTTTACTAAAAATAGAAATAATAATTGAATGAATGAATTTCGCTTTTCTCTGAATAACTGTAAGTTAGAAGTAAAAAAAATATTCGAAGCAATGTACACAACGAAGACAAAATGAAGAATGATTGGGAAGAAGCGACGTTAAGTGGTATAGGCAAAATAAGACATATATAGTGTATAGTCTAAGAAAATATATTACATTAAAGTGTGGCGCTATCTATGAGGTGCGAAGGATGAAATTTTACAGTTCCAAGCTTATGAAATCTACGATTAATAACAACAATCAACGTTGATGATCAGTTCATTATTAATTATTGAGACCAGTAATTTGAATAATAACTATCCTATCATTTAAGTTGGACCAAATTACATATATATGCCAACTTTCATGAATATCAGTTGACTCGTTTTTGAGTTAATTCGGAACATACACACGGACTCTGAATTTTTATACATTAATATTTTTCTAAGAGATTCATAGTGTTTGTACCATGATTTCAGGCTGAAGTGCCATTAGTTGTACTTGAAGAGAGTTTGGAAAGAGTATGAGGTATGAAGAGGCTGTTGAAAGGACAATAAGAACTGTTTTAGCAGTTGCAATGGAGCCTCCATTTAAATTACTGTATCATATCATAGAGACGCATACCAATGGTTCTAATATCAAAATTAAAAAGACTGATGATGCCAAACGACTTTGAGGCTTCTCATATTTCCAGAGAACAAAAAATAATTAGAACGATGACATATATCACTTAATCAGGAAATATCCTGCAAAGATATATCCTTCTAATATTTCAATGGGAAAGGGAATATGAGTATATCATAGGTGGAAGTTTTAACCATTGGAAAGTATATACAAATCAATAAACTACCAGAAGAGAGATGTAGCAATCATCAGACAATCAAGTGGTCACAGTCAAGTTTAAGTTTGTCATGGGATATCTAGAAACTGCTTTCTGTTTACTGTTATATGCTATTTAATTTTTCTCATAAACGAAATTATTGATAATATCCAAATGCTGTTAGTATATGTTCATGGAATATTATTTTTCAAGCATTCAAAAAATGAGGTATTTCATTAGATTCGCCTCTTGGGTTTAATTCCTTTTCTATTTAACTTCGAAATCTACGATGGATGCACGTCGTCTGTAATTCGATTTCGAGAAATAGCTAGATTGGCTCCTCTAGCTTCGCGAATGCTGATTTCGCATGTAAATGTAAATACCAAACTGAAATGAAAGATGGAATTGGTTTGAAAACTGCCCTCGGGAGATGGGAATGTTATTGAGAGTTCTATGAAAGCTCCCTTCAGGAATGGCGTAAACATTGTTTTAGAATCGTAGTAAACTTTTCCCGTGAAATTATATAATGCCGCTTTATTAACTTTGTTTTGTTTATCTTTTCCGTTTGTAGCATAGTTTATTACAATGGGAGGACTATAATGGACATAGATATGCGATTTGCTCCAAACTTTTGCAGTGAAATCATTTTTAATGAGAAAATGTTCATTTGCATTTCTAAAGCGCTTTATTTGGTAAAAATGAAGTTGTGAGAATGAACAACTTTTATTTGTATCAAGTCTTTTATTCTGCAAAATAATTTGAATAGCTTTAAAAATTTTATTTGTCAATGCTTAATGTAATTAATGATTGGAAGAACAAAATGGTAATCTATATTTGGCCACAATAAAATACGCTTGAAGAGAGAAATGATATTTATATTTGGTCACACTAAGATATAATGGTATTCTATACTTGGTCACAATGAAATACGTTCGAAGAGAAAAATGATATTCATATTAGGTCAGAGCCAATTGCACCTTAAGATCAAAATATTACAGCAGGACAAAATGATATATACTGAGGCATAGTAAAAAGTATATTCGAAGAACTGATTAATATTCTATATTTGGTCACAGTGCAGTACGCCTGAAGAGAAAAATGATATTTATATTTGGTCACAATGTAGTAAGCCTGAAGAACAAATTCCTATTTATATTTCGTCACACTAAGATAAAATGGTATTATATATTTGGTCAGAGCAAAGTATGCTTAAAGGAAAAATTGATATTTATATTTGTCAAGTACGCTTGAAGAACGAGATGGCATTCCATATATGGTTATAACAGGACAAAATGATATATATTGAGGCATAGTAAAAAGTATATTCCAAGAACTGATTGATATACTATATTTGGTCACAGTGCAGTGACCAAGAATGCGAAATGATATTCATATTTCGTCACACTAAGATAAAATGGTATTATATATTTGGTCATAGTCAACTACGCCTGAAGAACAAAATGGTATCTATATTTGGTCACAGTAAGGTACGTCTGAAGAGAAAAATAATGTTTATATTTGATTACAATTAAGTACGGCTGAAAAACGAAATTATAATTATATTCAGTCACAATAAGACACAATGGTATTCTATATTTAGTCACAATAAAATATGCCTGAACAGAAAAATGATATTCATATTTGGTCACAGTCAAAAACGCCACAAGAACAAAATGGTATATTTTGTTTGTTCACAAATACGCCTTAAGAGAAAAATGATATCTATTTTTGGTCACTTTTAGTAAAATATTACTATTGTATACTATTATAATTAGAGTTAGTATAATAATTATTAATTTTGTTTAAAATCTGATCCCATCTTTTTATTTCATTGGCTATGTTGTTATCTATATAATCTTCGCTAACTGTAGGTGATTTTCATCCACCTAACTGCTATAATATTGAGATGTTATTGAGTGCATACAAACTTTAATACGAATATCCTGTGCACAATTTGGTATTTGTCAATTTTGAAAAACGACGTTTTGTATTGTATTCACTTGATACAGTGAAAGAGTTGAGGTTAAATCACGTTTCAAACTACAATAAATCTCAATCTTCAATATAATTTTCAGCATAGAATATGCCCACTCTTTTATATCAATAACAGTAACTAAACAACTTGGCCTTCTAGCACGTCCCTCTTCAGCCATTGATATCTTTTTAAACTAACTATACCTACAAAACACAGCTTTTACGAACGATTTCCATCACCAAATTTGCGCTGCAGCCGTTCAAAATTTTATTTTAATGACCTAGAAATTATAGTAGATTAGAGTGCGTTTAAGATGTCTTGACCACTATTTACTCTAATAACAGCGACTCAACTACCTAATCAAGGATGGTGGCATTTGAAAATGCACATCTCTAGCTAATCAATTTTAGGATTATTCAACCAATATAACAGGATTTTACAAATGAAGACATTGTGAATACTGTCCAAATTTATTTGAATAAAAATGGATAAATAGAAAGTTACGTGCTACTACCTAATATTATAGGCCAAAAAGTGTAGAAGAACTTGGATCATCGTTGTACCTTGAACATACCTTCAAAATTCAAACTTCGCGGTACTTTTAACTCAGCTGTGTAAATGTTTGTCATGCGTCGAGAAAGTATTTTTCCTAGTTACTTGATCTTTATTTTGTGAAATTTCAACCTATATACTTATAACCTCAGGTTTTCTATTATTATTTGTTTGACTCTTTAGCGTAGTGTTGTACCTAGAACATAATAAACACGATAACTTTGAACATGTCCAACATACAACATGATGTACGTGAAACAGGTTCGAGGTACATCGAATTTTATAAAATATAATCTTGCGTCCTTCAATTCATAAAATGAATTGTTAATAGGCAATACTTTGACAATAAAATATGCTTCAAAGCAAAACAGAATAATCCTGACCCGGAAAAATTAAGAAGTGGGATAAATTGATAAAAGAAAGAAGACTTATACTATACAGTGCTGCAAAACATACTGAATTAGCAAGGAGAACAATTTGAAGATACCAGCAAACAATTAAGGTAGAGAAAACAACAACCTTGTACATGAAAACTGCAAAACAAAGAAAATTTTCAACCGGGAAGAAGAAGATGAGAATATATACAAGAAACTTCAACTTCACTATACGGTTCAACGTTAATAAACGTTCGAGAACTAGCTATTAATTTGATGGGGTTGACTTTATCCTAACTGGAGCACCGCCAAAAATTAATGGTGGCTCTAATTCGTCCCTTTAGACCATCAAAACATTGTTCACAAAATTTTTTAAGCATTTACTTGGAAACGTCAAACCATCAAATGGTACAGAGTGCATTATGATGATCGACAAACATGAGAGCCATACATCAATTACTGTGATACAGTTAGCTAGGATAATGAAGTGATCCTGGTCATATTTCACCCTTACACAAGGCATAAAATGTAGCCTTTGAAGATGAAGGTGTTTGGTAATTTAACATAATACATGATTTCACCAGGAAATACTGCCAAACCAGTATCAATTTGCGATATTTCCCAACTTGTAGGGAAAGCTTTTTCACCAAATAATAGCCGTTGATATTGTTGTGAAATCTAGTCCTCAGCTGCTTAATAATGGAGAAGCCCAAGCTGAACCTTTGCCTACAACGGCAAGGACTTTTAAGTGCTTTCATTATTAGGCCAAATTCGAAAGCTACCCCACGAAAACATATTCGGAGGGGGCCAGAAAAGATCGCGCAAATTGACCGAAATGCCGAAGATAAAAAGCAAGTAGAAACTGGTAAGGCTAAAGTATTACCTCATCCATAAAAACCTGGACATAACCCTAATAAAATCCGCAACGTGAAGGGAAAAGTTCTGTTTCTTCATCAGAAATTTCCTCAATAGAAAATTTTTCTTCACAAGATTCTGATGAAGCTTCAACTCTAAATTTTTCTGAACAAGATGTGGAGATATTGAACGAGACTGAAACATCATCAGTGGATATTGCTACAACATCCCATCCTCCTCCAAGGTACTCAGAGGGAGTTTATGTTAGTGGAGTTTATGATGATTTTTCCAGGAAGAATACTGGAAATCGCTACAGAAAGAGCGGTTGTTAGTGCAATGCAGAAGTACATTAATTATTGGAAATGACCAGAGCGAATCGACTCGATATCTAATTTGTGGAACGATATTCTGCAACATATTTCTCTCTTCAGAAAACTCATTGGAAACGAGACAAGTAAAGATGTGTAATTTTAACGAAAATAATCAAAAAAACAGTGGTTTGTAATTAAAAAATTACATTTTCACTTACTTATAATAGAATAAAATAGATTTTTAATATATTGTTAATAAAATTATAGATTCATGACAAATTTCTATTAATGCACTCTACTTATTAATATACATAGAAATATTAATTAAATAATTGAATATATAAAGAAATGATACTTTTTTTTTATTATTCTATGTTTTATTGTATGATAGAATTTTATTCATAGAAAATTATTACTTTTAATCTTGAAAGATATCAATTATGAATAAGATATTAGCACAAAACTTTATATAAGTATTTAGAGTTCTACCAAGCCTGCCTGACTATAGGATGGCCGAGGTCGGTTTACTTAGAATTCTGCCAAGCCTGGCCGGGACTAAGTTAACCAGACTTCAATCCGAGTTTCCGAGCGTTGTCCTAAGCTTCAACCCCTTCGTTCAAGTCGGGGGATCCTACATGGGCTTTCGAATACTTATATATTCATCGTAACATTTATGTATTCATCATCTGGAAAATAATTAGTTAAGATTCGGCGGTTTTAATTGGGTAGTTTCTTATAAAAATATGTAATCCATGGATTTCAACATTCAATTTTCAAATTGACGGTTGATAGAATTGATAAAATCAATTAATTCTATCAAGCGCAACAGTGATTGAAAGAAGCGATTGCAGTTGGCTAAATAACATAAAAATTGGGTTTTATGGTGTAATGAGTCAAAATTTGAGATTTTTGTATCTTAGAGAAGAGTGTTTGTGCGCAGGTCAAAGGAAGAACGAATATTAGTTCCATGTAGAATCTTGACTGTAAAACACGGCGGGGGTTCAGTGAGTAATGTTTTGGAGGAAGGGCGACTAAAAACCTAGTTAAAATTGAAGGAATTTTGAAGGCCAAAAAAAAATAAAGGAAAAAGTAGTACTTTCTGGCAGGCGGCAGAAAATTTATCTTCCAGCATAAAAATGATCTCAAGCATTCCTCGAAGCTGTGCAAAGTGTATTTTAAAGAATAGTGGAGGAGAAATGTACTGAAAGTAATTATTTGACCGTCACAGTGGCCTGCTCTCAACCCGATTGAATTGTAGTGGGACAAATTGTACATGAAAGTCAGAAGGTAGTGTCCTACTTCCACTTCACATCTTTGGAATATTCTGAAAATTGAATGGAATAAAATATACGACGATAATTTCTGGAAATTGTTATAGAGAATGTCAAAATTGGGCACCGAAATAATAAAAGCAAAAGGGAGGAATATAAATATTATAAAATCAATCGTATTATTTGTATTTGTTGTGTATCACGCAAATTATAGGGTGGGCAAAAACTTTTGATCGGTAGTGTATATATAAGTTAATGGTTGTGGATAAAATTATTAACTACACCGGAAATAAATATTTGTATTCCTATTGTACGACTTGATACATTTTATACATTACGTCTAAAAAAGGGGACGTCCTCTAAGTTTTTATGTATTATTTACCACATCAATACCTTTTATATTGCTCGAATTAGACACGGTCGTGGAAAAATCTCATAATACTTCATCGATCTAGACGTCAAAGAGAAGAAGAACTTAAAGTAGATCATCAAGAGGAGTTAAGTTGTTCTTCGTTGGCGGTATATATATATTCAACCTTTGGGGTTTATTCCTTTGTGGTGGTTGGCGGAAATTAAATTTGAAATGTAAAGGACTGCTTTTATAGCTTTTCTCTCTCTTTGATGGCTTAATTTTAGACATACACATTCGCAGGCGTCGTTTATGAGGAATGGCTTTCCGTAAATTATTTCTTTTTTGCAAGAACTATAAACTTAAGCTTAGACTATGAACTACGAGTATTTTCCAAACTTTTTCAAAATTTTTGTATTAATAGGAGCTGGAAAATTGAAAAATCAACAATATTAAAATGTGAATAAAAACTTTGTCATTCATTCTATTGAACACATATTTGAAGTGACTTAGACATTTTTATGTAAAGAAGAGTCACAATGATCGTCCTCATACAGGCAGTTTATGAAATAAATAGAATGAGTCAAGAAAAGAACATTAAGAAGAATAAGTAAGTACTAAAATTAATATCCCAAGGTAATCCAGATCCAATACTCCCCTCGAACTCTCTCTACGCATCCGTAATCTCCAGGTTGTGTTTTGTACAATCGATTTCATATGCCTCTGTAGACAAAAACCTATCAGCCCCACTGTTTAACTGGAAGAATATATCGTGGTGTGGCTCATTTTGTTGATAGTGATAAGATTTTTTTCCAAAATGACATTACCAGCTGATAGAGGCCAAAATTACAATGGGTTGATCTGACAGAGAAAATAGAACAAAATAAGTGGTAAATAATATAATTGAACGGGACCGAAAAAATGGGTGAAAGTCATAATTCAACTCCTGTGGAAAATAATAGGTATAGATATGATGACGATGAAGAAGTATAACCATCGAAACTACAAAATAGTACCGGTGTGTAATGAATATCTAATCAATTCAACCTGGCAACTAGCGAAGTAGCGCGCTAATTACTGGCACATATTCTATTCGAATGCAGTTGCTATTTCAACAAAAGAACTATATGTAGTTCCAAAAATCAGTAGTGCTTATTGCTTTAAGATGCCAATATAATCATTGAAACTTCATGAATTACTCTGGTCGACGAAAAAGAATTTTTTTCCGTATCAACACAAGAATCAATAGCATATTGTGATAAAATGGATCTATACAAATACGAAAATATAAAAAAATAATTGTACGTACACGTAAGGATTTTATGTTACATTTATAGGAACATATTAATTCAATAAATTGACAATATTTATAGTTTTTAAAAACCAACAGCCGAATCCTTGGAGATGGGAATGGAAGAAATGGATTTTAGATGACATATTGTTGCCCAAAAATCCCCTCACTACATTAACAAATGCCTTCAATGCTCTAATTTTGCAAAATTGTCACCGTCCGGCAATTTTCTCATTTGTGGCCCAATAAAAATACCAAGTTCAATATGAAAGGGGGGCAGAAAGACATTTTAGGGATCTACAAGATGTATAAACGTGATATTTTGAGATATCGGTTGAAACTCACTTCTTGCTTGTAATTTTTTTACATAGTGATGATCTACTGATCGACTATCCCATAAACAAAGGAAACAACAATATTTCGTAAACTTTCCCTAGAGTCCCATTAAAATTCCAATCACCTTCAGGTCACCACATATACTTGTTGTAGTTAATTTTGTCTAAAAGCAAGCGAATATTTTCATAAAATCCTTCCATCTTCACAAAATAAGCAACTTGTATAGATAGTTTTAAATTTCCATTGTGTAACACTTCTTTTAAACTGTATTTAGACAAGTCAATAAATTGGCGCCACTCACGGGGTGCTCAATATCAAGTTCCTTATAAGACCATCTATATCCGTATCTTCGAAGACATTATTTTGCAAATCTAAAGGTGCTATCGCCACTGGTAAATCTTCGTTATGGGGACCAGGTCGTATAACAGACGGCAAATTTAAATGCTCGATCTTGTGCTTTCCTTTCCTTCTTTAGAATAACCTTCAGTCTTTGTTACACAAAAATAGTAGTCGTCAAAATGGTTAGTAGGTTCCTGCTATACCAAAAATTGCAAATATTGCAAAAAATTTTTTTCTTCCCATTCATCCATTGCACCAATGACACGCTACAACTAACACAGCACTCGTGGGGGCTCACTGCTTGTCTTTGCCTCCAATTAAAGTACCAAAATATTTGAAATAGACTTTTTTTACATCTTCGGAAAATACCCGGTATACCATTTTACCATAAATTCTCCACAATTATAGCAAAATTTGTCAGAAGTAGATTTGCAATTGCCGCGCATTTGACTCGACATTTTCGTCTTTATAATCATTTTTTGCACTATGAACAGAGAATCACTTACTATGAAACTCAACAGAATACTAATTTTTAATATTTTTTTTATGTTTTTTATTCTGAATAATACAGTTCAGGTATTTTTTCGGCTATAAAATTTACCGATATTAATCGCCCCTTAGAAACTTATCTTCCTGCTAATGTAAACAGGGAAAATTAAGCTATTGAAAAGTGGTTGAGTTAGGGCTTAATAAATATTTTTTCTATTATTGAACAGGTATTTCCATTTTGAAAATAAAGGTCTCGCCTGTATAACGAAAAACTTGTCGGCCAGCGTTATCTACCGATAAATCTCCTACTAATATTATGGTTAAAATTATCAACTTTTATTATGATAAAAGTGACACGTTTTTTAAATATCAATTTAAAAATGAAATAAGGTCAATTCGAATAGCAAACTTTTGGCTATTACCTTGTGGCCACCCTCCTCAATTATGTTTCAATTACGACCATGTTCGTGGAGAGCTTTTATAAACATTATTAAAACGTTTATGCATGAGTATTCACGACCACGACTGTATCCGACTGAAATGTATACAGATAGATACCAGTCCAGCAATTATAATGGAGGTACGTGGAGGTGCATACAAACGAAATGATAATTATTTTAATTGATTCTGCTTCCATTTTTCATAGGATTAATTCTTGTTATGTATAAGGGGTTTTTTATTTATCGCCAGAATACGAAATTGTTGTTTTAAATGCATAGGTACTCGAGACAAAAATTAAAAAAAAGAATCATGTTTACCGTAATATTATACATATATATTACCTATATTGGTTTTGGAAGGGTCACGAATATTTAAAACCCCGCCGCTTCTAAGAACTATACCCCATTTTATGCAATAAAGCCTTCAGTTTGGACTGTTATTGTATTAAATATTCCCCAATACGCTAGTGCTTTCAGTTTACTTAGAAAATATTTTCTCCTTTGCAGGTAAATAGGAGATTGGATCCACAAGTATATATATTATTTTATTTTAAGCTATTCAAAGGTACTTCAGATATTCTATTTGAACGTTTTTATTATTCAACGAAAATATTGGAAACCATTCAATTACAAAGTATTGGCATCCAATATTCAAACTGTTATTGAAGTTATTCAACAAAAATAAAAATATTTCCGAGCACCATCCAACGAATGCCGACATTTGTGGAAAGTAATTAGCTCACCCCACTTCAACAAAATCCTACGGATATATTAGCGTTTTCTCGCTCGGATTAAATGTTTTCAATGAGAGAAACAAAGTTCAATCCAATATCGATCAAACCATCAGATGCAGAAGTCCATTGCTAATAAATCAAGTATACGTAGAAACAACGAGCGAAAAAATAATATGAAAAGGGTGTTTTTTGAGTTAAAGATACTGGTTAACTCACATTGACTTTTTTTATATACACAGAACTAACTATTCATAAATCTGCCTATCTTGAACCTGAAGTGTGACATTTTCTTTCAGTCATATCATTTTTTCAACTACCCAACATGATGACTTAAGTTCGAGAACTCTTCCTCAACGTCCAATACCTCGTTCCAAATTTCATTAAAATTTCCAGTGGCAAGTGCAAGGCAAGTGCTAGCAGTTTCTGTTGTGTTTGTGAACGGATACGTGATATTTCTAATAAAGAAAAAGAGAGAAAGAGAAATGCTTTATTGTCAAAATATTGTCAAAATATTGTCAAAATATTGTCAAAATATTGTCAAAATATTGTCAAAATATTGTCAAAATATTGTTACAAAGCTTCTAAAAACCAAAAAAAATAACTAAATTAAGATACAAATAAAATAAAATTCCAATATACATAATAAAACCACGATAATTAATAAAATTATAGGTAACAGGTAATAATTAGTTAATGAGTCCATTGCAAAATTTAGCCAGGAGCTATGCAGCATGTCCTGAATTATATATTATTATAAGAATAGAAGTCGTTTACATAGTAGAAGGCACTTTCCAATAAATATGCCTTCAAATTATTGCCAAATTCGGGAATAGATGATATCGATTTGATTTCAATTGGAAAGTGATTGTGCATTTTTTTGCATTGTAAGATATTGAGCCCTTAACTAATTCTCGCTTACAACAAAGAAAGTTATTAATACCAGATAGAGAAGTTAACTTGTCCTGAAACAAAAGTAATGTTTAATTGAAATGATTCTAATGTGAAACGAAATACTGTTTTTATATTGATATCCTAGATTTTTTAGAGTTTGAATAAAAAATATATTAGAAAATATATTCTTAAAAATACCTTCTGAAAGCTGTTTTATTGCACAACAGGAATATGAAACCGTCTATACCAATACGACAGTCAGCAAATTGTGAAGAGAACTCAAGTTATAAAAGTGTCTTATTTATCAATGAAAAAACTGTCAAGAAGTTTTTCAAAAAGGTTTTCAAAGAGAATAAAAACTATGAAGATGTATGGCTAATTCATATTTAATAGATAAGAGTGAATCTGCCATTAAAGACTCATTTTCAGTACTCACATTTGATTATATTTCCCTCAACAACTTAGGTGCTATGGTTGATGAACAGGTGAAGTGTATTCATCAAGATACAAGGATCCTTCAAGAACGTCGTCATGGATTTTGAAATAAATGGTTGCTTGAAATTATGCCGAATTTGTCATTTTTAATTGTTCTGGTGTTGTCTACACCAAACAAATCAAGTTTGAAAACCGTGTCAACCGGTGAAATTTGCCATTATCTGTGTATAACTTTAGCTGAAGATAACTGATTACACGGTCCAATGAAACGGAAAAAAATAAATCCGAAATGGAGCTGATTCAAATATGATTAAATGAAAGAAACTTACATGAAAAATATTTGGTAAAAAAGTTTAAACGAGGCCGTACGACCTGAAAATACCAGCATCGCAGTGGTCAACCAAATGAGGTGACGACTCCAGAAATTTTGAACAAAATCCACAAAGCGGTACTGGATGCGCGACGACTAGAAGTGCGCGAGCTAGCAGACATTTAAAAAAGTGCATATTAAGTGAAAATTTGGACATGAGAAAGCTGTGCGCAAGGTGCCGCGTTTGTTCATAATGTGTTTGACAATGTTCCATAGAAATAAAGCCGAAACTTCGTGCCGTTTCTTAACCATGAAACGTGGGTCCATCACCTCCCACCCGAAACGAAAAAACAGTCAAATCTATAGACTGAAAAGAGAAAACCGGTTCCAAAGAAGGCAAGGTCATGGCGTGAGTTTTTTTGATATGAGCGTAGGATAATTTCCATAGACTATCTCGAGAAAAGCAAAACTATCAACAGCGGGTATTATGCGAACTTATTGCAATGTTTGAGTGACGAAATCAAGCAAAAACGGCCGCATTTGCCTAAGAGGAAAGTGTTGCTTCATCAAGACAATGCACCAGCTCACACATCCGTTATTGCAGTGGCCAAAATTAACTAATTAAAGTTTGATTTGCTACTTAATTCATCCTCTTCGCCAGATTTAGTCCCCTCAGGTTATTTTCTATTGAAATATATATATATATATATATATATATATATATATATATATTTTACCAAAATTTTCGTGTTTCCTTTGTTTCTGGGATCATCCTCGAAGTTGTCTTAAATTAAAATTAAATTTTGATACTTGATGATATGATTTGGTGGACTAGTTGATATTTTCCGTGTCTTTTACCTCCTTCTGCTTAAACCCGATACCCTCGCTTGACTCATAATTCAGACAGAAAAATTATGTTTCTAAAATCACGGTCAAACGTTAATATCGTTATCATCGTATGTGCTATAAATATTTTCATCATGTTGCTATAAAATCAATGTTGAGAAATCATTAAATGAAAATATTTAGTTTATTATATAACATAGGGAATAATGGTAGACTGGATGCGTGCTGTCGAATTGATCAAACACAATAGTATATCAGTAATGTGTCAAGTAATTACTATTACGTCAAATCTGTAGAAGGCTAACCAGTCAATAGCAAATTAGATACAGTAATAATTATTTTGACGGACACATTCGACTATAATTCAAAATCTATTATTACCAATCAAAATGCGATTGATCTCTACCGAATTCTGTATAGACAAATGAAATTCTCAATCCATCTCTATAATAAACTATTGTCAAAAAAATCTACATATTTGGTTATTCACTTAAATTTGACCCTAATTTTTCCTAAAGTTAAAGAAATTTTTATCGAATAGAGTTAAAAACATACTTACACAAATGATTTAACAAAATGTTATTCCAAATCTTCCTGTTTTTTCTCAAACCTAAGCATCGCTCTGTTTCTATTATTGAGAGAAGTGCACAGTTTCGAAATTTTAACACGTTGACTGCCAAGCCCAAATTTACTTAATCGCATATCATTCAAAATACTCATTTAATTGAAAAATTACCACTGAAAGGTGTAAGAAATTGGTTGTTTTAAGAAAAAAGTTTTATTTCATAGTTGAATTATGTAACAAAAATTTTTCGGTGGAGTAAATTATGAGTTATTTTGTAGTTGGCAGTCAACGTGACGAAAACCATCTGCTCGATACTCATTTATTAGGTGATAAGAAAAATCAACAAGGTGTATTGAAATCTTGCTGACAACTTTCATACAGGAGCTGTAAAATATGAAATATTTTTAGTTTTTCATGGAAATAGATCCATTGATGAGAGAATTTAGGATATATAGGTAGGTCGAGTTAAGCTGCAGTTCACCTTTAGTATCTGATACGGGCATCAGACAGTGTAATTGTGGATTTTGGTGTGTTCAGTATGAATTTCAACGTTGTTTATATGAATATGTAATGAATAATACTGGCCATTTTTTATATTATCATTTACTAGCTTTTACCCGCGGCTTCGCTCGCATTGAAGCCATTGAATAAGGAAAAGGGATGATTACACTAGAAATGAATCCATATGATTGAAAGCTAGAGTTATACTTCTGTAACACTTAACAATTAAATTTTTGAAAGGTCTTCTGCTTCACCAAGTAATGGAAGTGAAACTTTACCACTGGAACAGCACCAACACCAACAGTTTAATTTTTCCATTTAAAAGCATCACAATAGTGACATTTTTCATTCATTGGGGATGATTAAGATATTAAATTGAAAGATCATATTGAGTAGTAGTACCATTAAATACCGACCAATTTTTACGCATGAAATTTCGACGTCATGTGGTCTGCATTTCTTCTGCATTATGAATTCTTTTCGCTCTTTTATCGCTGTTCTAGCTGCCTGCAGCGTAGCTTGTCTTTCTGAACGAACTCATATAAGAAGAGAGGCTCTCTTCTTTGCGTGAACCGAAGATTCTTTATTTCGTACAGATTTTCTGCACAAAGCTTTTGCTTCCGAGGCTTTTGTAAAGAGGTCTCAGGTCCTGAGACCTCTAAAACGAAACGGATATTGAGAACTACAGAAATGAAAATAGTTCGAAGAATAGCGTGAAGAACACTAATGGATAGAGAAAGTAGTGAAAACATAAGACGAACATGCGGGATAGATAACATCAATGACTGGGTACTGGATAGAAAGATAAAATGGAATAAGCACATTGACCGCATGACGGAAGAACGAATTGTGGAAATATCAAGGGACAAATCACCAGCAGGACAAAGAAGCCTTGGAAGACCTAGGAGAACATGGAGTGACAACCTCCCAGGTGACTGAGCAGAGGCAATGACGTGAAGAAAAACAGGCAATGATGCCTATACACAGCAGGAAGAAGAAGAAGCTTTTGTAGAGAAGAACAAAGTGAGAATTAAAACCAAAGAGTAACATCTAAAATAATGGATAGCATGTAAACACAAAAATGTTACATAACCTCAAAAATTCGAATAGTTCTATATTGCATATATAATGACAGAAAAAAATAAAAATAAATAAAGAAAATTTCCAAATAGCTGAAACTGAAGTAAATTGGATTTACCGTAATCGTCGGTAATACAGTGGAACTATATTACAGTTTTCATTACTGGAACGCTAGATCGCGTTGAAGAAGCAAGATTTAGAAATTTTTTGACATATATCTTTGACAAAACGTAACAAACAAACTTACATTCACATTAATAATATTAGTGAGGGTTATGTGAAAAATTGTCCAAATATAGATATTTTTAAGATATTTTCACCCATTTTTTGTCCGTGTGGTTCTCAGAATGAGAGACATGCCGGCAAAAACATATAATTCTAAATAATAAGAGCAAGAGCAACTAAAACATATCAGAAGACTACCTCATTTAAAAAAATTGAGTTGCATCCAATATTTGGATATTTTGTCAACATTACATTTATCCCATTTTTTGGAGATGATAGGAAAATACTTGCTTTCATGCATTTTTTATAAAACATTTCCATATTTGTAATAATGTTGGTCAATGGAAAACCAGGTACATTTACATACTGATTATAAATTTTCATGCGAAACGTGTTTTCAACTGCAATTTTTCAACCTACCTACCAACTGGTCCGTACAGACTAATATTTATATAAGCGCTAACTAAATGTAAAACAAACAGGACTCCCACTGCCTTTCAAAATACATGGATAATTAGAAATTTCAGGTCCGTAATATATATGATAATATATGTTATACTAAATAGATTACAAAGTTGAAAATACTGATTGCTTAAAATAGATTGTTCTACTATTCTAAAAAAGGTTTTTCTAGTTATTATATTCTAAATATTTGAATTTTTCTCCTCGTGAGCAAAAAGATTGACGCAGGAGCTACATACGCGGCGCTTAACTAGAAAACGTAAAAACGCAGCAGAAATATTATACATTCTAAGAAATTCTTATTTAGCAACATATGTAGATACATTTTATTTCTTGTAAATTCATTCTCTGTTCAGATCTCTAACAATTCGCGCAAGTCGTTTTAAAACCGAATTTTTCGTAAAGGAAAATAAAATTTAGGCTACACCCCTGCCATCGTAAGTCACTGACAAAAAAACCAAACACGACAATTTATTTTTCTAAGTAAAATCTTGAAGCTAATAGCATTAGCTTCAAAATTATTTACAATATTGTAATGGTTCTTGCTCTCAGAGTCAACAATATATTATGATGAGTATCCACTCTTTTTATGATTGTTCACAATAGTGCTGACCCATATAAAAGGCTAACTATCTGATCCGCCACTACTAGTTATCCATCAAACGTCAACGGATACATCTTTGTTAACAACAAATAAAAATTCTATCTGAAAATGGACACAATAAAGCGGTCACCCTATTGCGACAAGGTCAGAGTCTGCGAGAAATGGCTCGTGCGAAACATGAGTCAGCATACTGTTTCCAGAATTCACGTTACAAAGAGACTGGTAACTTTCAGCGAAGACGAGACTCTGGAAGAAAAGGTGTAAGTCCGAGACCGATAGAAATTGGGCCCTCTCTGGGTGTTCAAGTCCAACTAGAGCTCAGAGAAACGAGAGGAGTGGCTGTGAGTGGTTGAACAGTCAGAAGAAGATTTAAGGCAGCTAACCTTGAGCCAAGAGGTCAGCTACTGGCTCTAAATTAACACCAGCCTACCAAGCTACGATTTGACAAAGAACACGCTAATCGGTCAGACGAATAATGGGGCTCAGTTTTCATTTCTGACGAAAGCAGAGTGTGTCTGCATGGTAGCAGTAGAAGAGGACCAGTCTATAGAAAACCTGGAAAAAGATTTGCTCAGTATTACATAAAATGAAACGTGACTCTGAGAGGAGATTCAGGGATGGTGATATTTGAATGAAAGCAAGATCAGAGTTGATTTTTATTGGATCTGGCGTAGGAGCGGGGTTATAGCGAACCGATACATAGAAAAAATTTCAGGGGATTACGTCGTTACTTCGTTACCGACGCCAGTGTCATTGACGAAAATTTCATCCAAATGCGGGACAATGTTCGTTCACATATTCCAGGTTCCGTATGGCAGTACTTCCAGCATGTCGAAATTGCCGATATGTACTGGTCAGCGTGTAGCCCGGATTTGAACCCTATTGAGTATTCATGGAACTCAGAAAAAAAGAAAGTTCGGATTAGAAATCCTGCACTAGCCACAAGATCGGATCACACAATGGAGTGAAGAAACTCATTCGATCCACGAAGAAGAGATTGAAAGCTATTATTCGTGCCAGGGGAGAAAACATTAAATATAGATAGGTTAATTTCAAATAAATTATTATTCCGACGAATTTAAACTTGTATTTTCTTTACTGTTAACTTTAACCCCTGCTCTTTGTTTGCGATTCCTTTTCCTTTCATATTATTTCTTTACCAAGCAAATAACAACAAAGCTAAGACTAATGGTTTTTTGGTAGAGACTTTTGACCGCCAGCGGGCTACTTGAGTCGATTTTATTGCTCATGAGTGTAAAACGTCTTTGTCCGCAATAGAGATAACGTTCTACTGGTTCAGAACGAATCAATTTGAGATTATACTACTGAAGTTATTCATAATGTATTAACCTCTTCTTTCCGGAGTCATCTGAATCATCACGATAGTGTAAGAACTATAGGTAAAAGATACAAAATGCAAAATACCTACAAATACTGATAATGTCGATAGACGAGCATCGAAAAGAATTACAGGTATCAATTGTCGTGTTAATTACCTTGGATTACGAGTAAGTGTTCAGTGGGTGATGCTAATTAAAATTATTTTTAGATCCTAATTGCATTTGAATTTTCAAATGCTTGAACACCTCATATCCTCTTTAAACCCAAAACAAATAATAAAAATGGAGGTATTTTGGTATCACTCTATTCACAATAATGAATTTGAATATATCATATCTCTGGGATTAGTTTTACTTGGAAACCTTTCTTCTTTTCCACTTTGCAGTCGGACGAAGCGGTAGTCATCACTGAAAATTGAGCTAATCAGCGTCATGCCGATTTGGTATCGACCATCATGGACAAGAGTTTGTATTTTGACTCAAATATGAGTTTTGAAGAACATATTAGAATAGTCAAGAACTCTATACTTTGAGTTATGAGGAGTCACTCCGCGAAGAGGCTACCATAGAGAAGAATATCTAGAGTGAAGCGCAGGGTTGATCTTGATGTATTCTATATAAGATCCATCATTACTATCCATTCCGGTAACTATTCGCTAGAGCTTTAACCAAAAACAATCTACTAAAGATTACGTGACCATAAAGGGCCGAAGAAGTCATTGAAAGAGCCAGATTCGCGCACGAAGAAAAGGTGGAACGATGAACACAATGTTTCGTTATGGATACTTCCTAAATGCTTATATGCAGCCAATGGAGTATTAAGAGAAAAGGCTGAAAAATTTATTTCAGAGAACAATGTACTGCTTATTATTGAGAAAGAATAATATTGACACGGCGTATTCAAGATCGTGGAAGAGGGATGGTAGACTTGAAGCGAGGTACCGGGTACCAATGAGGAATCTATAAGATATCACAAAATGTAAAGCAGTAGTAGTAGAGGAAACGTCTATCCCACGAAGAGCAGCAATCTCATGTGCTGATAATGCGTATTCAGGATAAAATTTTCATCCAGGTTTAGATTGAAGAGAAGAAGTTTTAGTGGATCGCATACTGATGGTGGAAATGCGTAAAACCGAAAGTAAGCTGTAGGTGTAGTGATAGTAAACGATGTCTTCAGTGAGACTGTACTATTTTGTAGATTTCTTGTCTATTCCATGAATGAATTTCAATGTCATGTATATTTCTTTATCTTCCACCAAATAAATATAGTTAATTTCTTATTTAGCGAGATCTTTCTGTTACCTGGAGGTAATCACCAAATTAAAAATTGTAGTACTGTCAGACCCATCGCAGGCTCTGTTCATTTGTCTCGTGGAAACCCTTTTCCGCATTGAAATATAGCATATGATAAATTCCATCTTGTTATAGACAAATGCGTGATTTAATTGAACTAGAAGATTTAAAAAAATGTGTTTAGTTAATTTATCTACTAAAACTGTAGGAAGGTCAATAGAAACTGTTGACATTTCCCGTTGGTTCATTCGTCATTGTCAAAATTGTCAAATAAATCCAGATTCGTTTGCTCCCAAACACAATTTTATTGCTTATTTCGATAGGCTTTAGTCATATATTTACGAACGAAATGCTGCCTTTGAACAGAATAACTGTCATTTCGAGGGTTCGGAAATTTTTGATAACTTATCCGGATGTAAAAGCAATCTTTCCTGTGTTCTAGAGAAACATAAATCGATTTTTGCAAATATCGTTAGTGGTTAAGACTCTTTAGAAGGACTCCAGTTCCATTACGGATTCGTTTATAACATATACAGTATGGTGCCAATGAAAGGAATAAATCCGTTAACTCGTAAAAAATCCTGCAACCGGCGGTTTTTATTTTTAAGGCTGTTAGTAGATATACGTATTTATTTTTGGCGTCATCTATGTGAGATTGATAGCGTCATCGTTAAATTTTTGAATGGAAATATTTGTATATTTTATAAAAAAGTGATGAATTTTTATTAACAGAATAAAACTAAAAAAAAAACTGAATCACAAGACACAGACTTCTTTAACCTCCTCTATAACTTCCGGAGTTATTTGTGCAACGTCTATACGTATCGTTTCTTCAAGTTCAATATTATTTTATGGTCTATCTCAGTACACTTTACTTTTCAAGTATCCCCATTAAAAGAAATCGAGAGGAGTCTATAGCATAGTAAAGAGGCGCATCATCTGGTTGCAGCTATAAATAATTTTTGTTGGAAACAACCGATTCAATTCGGGAAACAAGAATTTTTTTAAGAAATTCTAAATATCGAGAATCTGTTGAGGTTTCTTTGGGATAATATGGTCCAATAATTCTATTATCTATTATTTTTATCCAAATATCAACTTTCCCTCGGAATTTAGTACGGTACTTTGGCATCCAGTGTGGATTTTCCGTAGTCCAATACCGATAAGTTTGACGATTGACATGACCGTTTAATAGAAATGTAGCTACATTGGAGAAGAAACTGTTCTAAAAACATCGGATCTCAAAATCATCTTCCATAAGTTCTTGTACTAAGCTTACTTTGTAGGGATGCCACTTTTGCTCTTTAGCTTTCTAAGAACTATTGAATTTTCCATGTTATGATAGCTGCAGTAAACTCACAGTATCAAATTCTGTTTTTCAAACCATTTGAGAGCTGTCTACAGAGCCTGAAGTGCTTTATCATGAGATACATCATTTTCCAGATTCCATATCTTCTTGCATTTCATGCTGTTCATTTATCTAAAAAATGTTTTCAAAAATTTCGTCATCTGACATAATCTGAAAGTCCTGATCATTACTGTCACAAGTGACCCACTCTTTGATATCATCACAATCCTGGCAAATGCGTATCTCAACAAATCTTCCAAAATAAAATCATTGGTATAGGTTATTCTCTTCTAAGCCTTGTTAAAAGTTTTTGTTTCAATTAAATCTCACGTATCTAAAACCATGTATCAACACTCCTTTCAATTCCATTAAAAAAATAATAAAACGGCTTCTATATCATCCACATCAATAGATGACAACCTACGTAAAAGTTGTTTTCTATAAAGTCGTTTCAACAACTACTTTGATCCATTGGTTGTAGCAAGGATGTTACATTAGATAGCAAAAATTTTACTTTGAACGTTCCATTTTCTTTCTCTAAAAATTCAACCAAAGGATGGGTTGGCGCATTATCCAGTAAAAATAGACCTGGCTTGACAATTTCGTTTTGTTTTTATTCACTTCAGAGATAAAAGTGTTGTCTTAGCAATCAATGAATATTTCAGAGTTCATCCATGCGCATTATTGATTTTAAAACATCTGGGGTTTTTTGATTTTCCGATGAGGAGCAATGGTATTTTATGGGTCCTTGCTCCTTGCTAGTTTTATATCCTGGATCTGAATTCTCTCCCCTAGAAACTAAAGATTCTGAAGGTTATGATTTACAGTTCAATAGTTATTTTCATCCAATTTCTTCTTAAAATTAACTTTAAAAGTGTTTGCTGCGTCTACATTAGCGGACATTTTTTCACCTTGTATTTCCAATTCACGAATTCCATGACGATATTTAAATCTGTATAACCAGTAATAACAGTTCTGACTCGTTCGTGCTTGCATGAATTTTTTAGTAAATATGTCAAACATTTTGTTATTTGGCTCAATATTACTTAATTATTTAATTGGTCGCAGTTGATATTACGGATAATCGCGAATCCGCATAACTGAGGGCCGGATAATTGAATTTCTGCTGGGTGTTTTCTACTACCAATAGGGAGGTCGTTGACACGATCCGTTTCTCCGAATTATACTTACATCATACTAATATTTAATAGATGTTATTCTGTTAAAATTTCATCGATAATTACTGTACATGGCTCTTCATGACGAGTTGAAGAAGAAAAGTTATACCGGAAGTGGACCCAAACTTCATTATTTTTAATGGAATGCTATGGTTTTGTAAAATTTTTGGAATCTACGCGAAATTTCAATACAACTTTATAAAAGGTATAGTATGCCTAAAGTCCACCATTTTTTAATTATTTCATTGTTTTCACATTCAGCAGATCTTCTCTGGTTACGGTTTCCCAGGAAAGCCTTTACATATCTCAGCCCTTGTAAGTTGTTCCAATAATGTGTTTTGCTCATATCTACTTTATTTTCCAATGCTTTTTCTATCGTTTCCTAGTTGATAGCACAGAAGGGTTTGGATTTAATTTTCCTTCATTCGGGTGTGTCCCAAAATCCAGTGTAGAGTAACTTCAATTTCTTGCCTAGCTCGTTCAATTTTTTTGGACAATCCCAAATGAGTTTGAATTTTATGATATTGGAGCTTAAAGCTCTAATGACTGCTTGACTATCGGATAGGATGATGATCTCCTGTTTGCGATAGTTCCTCTCTAGATTGAACTGAACACATTTTTCGCATAGATTTCTGCTTGAAAAATTCTTGGTGTATTGCCCAGGTTTTTAGAGTGTTTAGTTCTGTTTTGATACCACTTATTTCTACAGTTTAGTATTGAGATAAATTTTTCTCTCGAACGTTTTTGATGCATCATCCTGAGGCATATCCCATGTTTGGTCATCATTTAGGGACGGTTTTAGTTTCGTTATTCCGTCACCGAACATTTTTAGTGATGTTTTTTCTGCGACGCTTTTCAGTACTATGTCGAGAGGTGGAAGATTCAAATTCATCTTTTTACCTTCAAAACTTGTTCCTCGTGGTTTTCAAGCTAGCTCCAGTGGTGAATACTAATATCAGTTTTTTTCAAGTATAATATGCCTATATGTGAATAATATATAACAACCTCGTGCATGTCGGGTACAATTTTTGATTTACCAACCTCATCACCATGTGGGAATGTTTCAGTAAATAATTTCTGTTTGTTCTCAATTTAAGCTTCTAATTGAATCGACCGTTTCTTGAAAAAATAAGCCTAATTGACTGCTCCTCCACGATTTGGCAGTATGTAATACTATAAATTGGTTTATTCTGGCGAAAACTATCTTGTTTCTGCATCTAAGTGATTGTTACTTATAATTAAATACTGTCATTAGTAGCAAGGTATTCGAAAACACCAATGTCATCACGATCTTACAAGACCATATTCTCTAGACTGCTTCTAATATCCGCCAAAGAATCGAAAAGTCTTTTCAAAGCTTTTATGATACGATTATGGTTCGTCTTTTTTTCACAAGTATTGAAAACAATTCTAATTATTAGAATCAGATTCAATCTTATACAAAAATTAAAGAACTAAAAAGTATGTTTCCAATCAACTTTTAATAGTTGAAATACAAAAATAGAAGAAAAATATTAATTGGAATCGATTTTTTAAATATAAGTAGCAGTCTATGTAACTACATGGCTTAAGGCCTAAAATGTTTGGTTCACGTATTATAGACGACAAAAAGCTGCAAACACTCAACAGCTTGTTTATGTCTCACTCGCGTTTTCCGTTATGACTTGGCTCTCCGATGAGCGAAAAAAACAAGACAAAGAGCAGGATGATTTGATTTGAAATTTTAAACTGATAGGTTCGCACAAAATTGGTCTACGTTCTGGGTCCCGATCACGGGTGGTCACTGCTTCACAGTATATAGAGAGCAGAATATCCCGGAATATTTATTGTTTTAGTTTGAGTTATGGAACTATATATACCCTTTGTTTGCTCTTCCTGTAGTTGTATCACACTGAAGGATGTGGAAGACTAACTTGTTCATTTTGTATACGATTGTTAGGCATTGTTTATTGGTAAAGTCGTAAAAACCATTTCAATTTGATTTTTTAAAAAGGTACATCAATATAATTTATTAACACAGTCCACTCCTGACAATAGATCTTTACAACACCAAAATATATGTAAACCACGTACAACAATAACACTAAATCAAATTGAGTGTGCGGATGAAGCGAAATTTGGTAGGAAATGAGACGATGAATAATCATGAATCCATAGCCTCAATTGCATTTTAATATTGGTCATAAATTTCCTCTACAATTATCAACTACCAGTTTAATCTAGTGGAAAGCCAGTATTTAGTATTATTCAAACAAAGCCGAGTTCTTTTATAGACAACTTCATTTATATTTACAAATAAAGGCTAGAATGAAAGATTTATGTGAACTTGATAAGCATTATAAATGTACTATGAATATTGAAATTATGATTACGATTTATATGCATTGAAAGTTTCAAGTACTATGAGTTTCAAATTTCAATACATGAAACGTAGGGAGTTTTCAGAATATATTTGATTTAAAGTGTAGTCAAAATCAGGAATTCCTACTTTGAGATAGAAAATAGAAACAAATATTTATAATTGGATATGGCTTTATTATTTATCAAAATATTCGCCAATAATATCAATAAATTCAACCAATTCGAAGTATTTCTCCCATTTTGATTACAGTACCTCCGAAACATGTGATTTGAATGCATCAACCTCTTCTTCGGGTGTAGAAAAACGTTAATCTCGTAATTTATTTTTGATCTCCCAGAATAATAATAAATAATTGGATGCAACATAAGCACTGTACGGCAAATGACTCATAAATTGGATGTTTTGACCGTTCAAAATTGTTTTTATTTGAACTGATGTGTGAGACCTCACATTGTCGTGGAATGATTCTTCTTCTGCGATTAGTTTACATCATTAGGGATGGCAAAGGTATTTTCTGGCACAACATTCAATTTTGGACGACCTTCGCGAATAATATGATAAATGTTCCAAGTATCTGTAAACAATTGAAATAGGACTCGTACGACAACACGTTCTGAGTACGTTCACTATCAAAAATATCAAACTTTATAGTAGCAATGTCAGATTTTACCTATTTACATCAGTGTTGCCATATCTCAAAACTCAAATAGCCAGCCTCGTTTTTGGTAGTTGATTTTCAAAGCTTATTTTTACGACCAATAACCTACGAATATTAAGAGGATTCAAAATATTTCGTATAAACATGAAAATAACAGAGAAGAAATATTGGAGCTTTCAGTCGAAATGCAGCATCATTTGTATGGAGGCCAAAGAAAAAATCTGATAAGATAAAAAATAAAGACCAGCTACAGAATATATTGTGGCTAAGATCACATCGAGCGAGTGAACAAACCACTCTAAGAACTCAAATGACCACTTTTGAAATCAACGAGTGAGAGGTTAAGCCGGTGATTCCAAAATTGAAAAACAGAAAGTCTCTAGGATCGGACTATATCAGCAACGGAATAATTAAGTTTTTTGACCACTTACTAATAAAGGAACTGACAGCATTATCAAATTTGACGATGTCTTCGGGGACTGTATTCAGTGAATGGAAAACCAGCATCACCATTTCTATTCATAAGAAAGAAAAGAAGAAAGACCCAAGTAATTACCGAAGTATATGTCTTCTTAGCACCATAATGAAACTTTTAACAAAGATATTAACACAGTACCTCTCACAAAAAGTAGCAATAAAATGAAAAGCAGTCAGGATGCCCACAATAGATCCACAATAGACGCAATATTCATATTAAGACAAATTGTAGAAAAAGCAATAGTATAATAAGCCGGTTTTCCTAAACTTTGTTGACCTAACTCAGGCTTTCGACAGAGAAAACTTAAAGGTGTTATACGCATTTTACAGGAAGAACGAGTAAATAAAAAAGTGATACAAGCAGTCAAGGAACTACACTATACCGTACAAGAATATACAACACCACAACTCACTCACAGATGAAATTCCAATAAAAACAGGAATCAGACCTCATGATAAACGGAATCAAAACTGTATGAAGATGATACGCAATGGGAAGCAGTGAGTTCCGAATTTATATTCTAGGCAGATGATGCTGTACTTATAGCAGAAAACGAACACAATCTAGAACGATCACTTTTCAGTTTCAACCAAATGGCAGAACAGTTCAATATGAAGATATCTATCCCTAAGACAAAGTCTTTAAAGACGCACGCTGTATATTTTCTGGATATTATCCTCTATTGGTGTAGATATTGTACATTATCGATAATCTCTTGAAGATTAAATTTTAGTGATCTATAGCTTTCACTGAACCTTTTCTTTTGATTCCTATCGGATAGTTAATCACGGAAAAGATCAAATAACTCTCAGATTTTGACTAAAAGATGATCGAATAACTTATTAGAGAAGTGAAGGGTTCAATGTTCTTTGAACTCATTCTTATTGTCAGTAGGAGATATCGGAGGATAGATAAATTGTTATTATGTGATATTGTTTCACTAAATTACTAGTTTCATGTAACGAAATATGAAATGTGATTATTTGAATCAAGAAAAGAGTCTCTTCGGTATATTGAGGAATTTACTAAAAGGATTCCATTATGTTGTTATTTTGAATAAATTATTCTGATGAATCATCGTGCTGTAGGTGATACGAGTATTCTGAACGTGAAAATGATTTTCTAAAGTGGTACAGCTGCGACAGAGCACTTAAAGCACAGTTGGGAACGTCTCTTCTTTTCAAAATTTGTAATTTATAACTAAAATTTTATCCTAGCTTGACATGGAATCAAAAGAATGTTCCCAAGTGGAGTGATAGTGTCCAATAAACACAGACATTGAAATTTCTTTCCTGAAATACTACATTCTAAATTTAATTCATTCTCTATACAATGTTTACCATATTTTGTTTCCATAATTTTTGAGGATACATTTTCCACTATATTATAATTCTAGAGAAATTTGGATATAAAGTTGGGAAAACAGAAATTGTAAGTCAAATGTGTCTACTGTAACTAACTGCTTATCAGAAACTATTAAAATTTTAAAGTTGAATTGCATCGTAAAGAATAGCGTCCCAAAATGAATAGTAAATAAAAATTATGATTAGTTTGATTAGATAGAACGATTCAAGATATTAAAACTTAGATAATAAAAGCTGTTTTGAAATGAATAGCGGAGTTTCAATGCTTCATACTTCCCATTACATCGAACTTACAGTTACCAATGATATGAATAACAAAAAGCAGCTCAAATAGTTTCACATAAAAACCTACAGGTTCTCAATGGGACTAGATATTTAAAACACAGCATTGGTGCGAGTTTTTTCCAATTATATATCAGTCTGTTTCTAATACTTGTTGTATGAAATGATTTAATCACAGATCAATGTGAAAGCAATAGAAAATAAACCATGTCGTACAACCCAGCGAAAGTGTTTTATCTAGATGGAGCTGTAGCTGTAGGTTATATTTGCTTAACCTATACCTATACCTAGACCTATACATTTTCCGATGGCATATGAAACATAGGAATTCAGCTTCGAGGAGTTTTGTTTCAATTGTATCAGCGCGTGAGGATTTTTGCGCCTCATTTTATTAACCAACAACCAACCAATGTAAATGGTGAGTATTTCAAAATACACATTCAAAATTAAGTCATTTAAAACGTATTTGTACGAGAATCATTAATCAACATACATGTTTGTGAAATAATATAGTAACTTGGTTGAACGCAACGCAAGTAACATAGTGTACGTTAAGATTCATTTTAAATACCAGCCTGACGTTTTCAAACAAAATGGTAAATATTCAAGAAACATAGACACAAGATCCAGAAACTCCTCAACGCCATACAAGCAATCAAGTTGGTAAATAAATGGACCATAGGCTCTAGACCCTGTTCGTCTTCAAGTACCATACACTTTGCAGCGTGTAGGTGTTCTCTTGTCCAAAACTTCTAATCAATTATCTGAAGGCACCCCTCTTCTGCACGACGAAAAATTATTGCCGCACCCTGAATGCCACACCAGTCTCTTATATTCCGGGGCCACGAATGTTGTTTACGCCCTGGTCTTCTTCTTCCGTCGATCTTTCCCGTCAGTATGAGCTTGAGAGTTGAATATCTCGGTCCTCGCAGGATGTGTCCCAAATAAGATACTTTTCGTTGGTTAATTACCGTGTTCAGTTCTCTTTCCACACCCGATCTCTTCATTACTTCTTCATTCGTCATGTGCTTGGTCCATGGGATCCGTAGTCTGCTTATTTCCATTGCTTCTAATCTGTTTAAGGATCTCACTTTCAGAGTCCACGTCTTCACACTATACAAAAGGATTGGTCAAATTTAACATTTTATCATCCTCAATCTAAGGCTTAGGGAGACTTCTCGGTGGATTAGAATTATTAAATTTTGTAAAAGCTGTCTTTGCAATTGCTATAGGAGTTTAAACTTCCTTCTCGCAATTCTCATTTAACATACATCCAAGGTATTTAAATTTATTGACCCTCTGTGTTATTTCCATTGACAAGTAATTGAGCTTCGCCGTGTTGTTGTCTGCTTATGACCTTTAGTTAGGTTTTATGCGCATTTATTTTGAGTTACGTTGATAGAATTGACTAGCTCTTGTAGATCTTCTACGTTGTCGGCTAATATCGCAGTATCTACGGCATACCTAATATTATTTATGAGAGTTACATTTATTTTAATGCCTTTTTGATGGTTTTTTAATGCTAACTGACAAATTCGATCTACGTATATGTTAAATAGCATGGGTGAGAGTATGCATCTCTGACGGACTCCCTTAAGTATCTGAAGGTGTTCCGCATACAGCTTTTGTATGATCCTGATGTCTTCACTTTCACGTCAATATCAACATCCTTTAGGGTGTCAAACAGTAACTCATGCCGAATGGAGTCAAATGCTTTTTGGTAGTCTATAAAGCAAACGAAGAGATATTTTCTTTGATCATAGCATTTTTGACATTAGTAACTGCATAGAATAGTGCTTTCCTGGTACCTAGCCCGTTTTAAAACCCAAACTGAGTTTCACCATTAACCTCTTCGCACTTTTTAAATATTCGTTTGTGTATAATCTTCAAAAAAGCCTCCAGTGCGTGGTTCATCAAGCTTATTAGTCTGTAGTCTTCACAAGTTTTGACACTGGGTTTCTTCGGGATAGTCTTAAAGGTGGATTTCAGCCAATCTAGGGGAATGCCGCTATAATATATAATGTTAAAGAGTTTGCCCAGATGTTTAGTATCTATTAATTTTAGTGTTTCCGAGTAGACGTTATTATGTCCAAGAGCTTTTCCGTTCTTTACATTTTTAATAGCGAATTCCACTTTAGCTTATATTATTCTTGGGCCCGTTGTACTCTCGTAACTATTTACATCTATCCTTCTATTATAGTAAAATAGATTCTGAATGTATTCCTTCAAGATATTGCACAGTTCCTCTGGCTCAGTTATAATTCTGTTATTTACCCTAATCAATGGTGTGTTTTCTAAAAGTTCCTGTTACCTACTTTAGTTTTCTATGAAAATTGACCGAATCATGTTTCCTATGTAATATTGTTATATTTTTGTTTGCCATGTTATAATTTACCTATTCTTCGATCTTCCATTAAGGTGAATATTTTTCGTCATCCAAGGCTTTTTAGCTTCCGTTTTCGGCAACCGTGATACTTTCTGAGTTGATTGCTGTATTTCGGTTTTGATTATGTTCCAACCTTCTTCCGCGTTCATGACTGGTAACAAAAGAAAATTCTCCAAATACTTGCACGCACTCGCTCTACGCTATCTTCATAAACTCGTCCTGCAATTCTTTTTCTCATAAATACACACACCATGATGAACGTGACTGAATTTATTACGGAATTGAAGTTGTACATTAACCACGTATTTTTTATGTAAAACTTTCTGCTATCTAGTAATTATCTTCGTTACTTTGGCTTTGTAGCGAATGGCAGTTGAAACATATTCACTGGCGTCAACGAAAAAAACTGTTGGTGGTGCTTTTTCGTTTGATATACATTTACAACTGTAAATTCGATTTATATAATATTATGAAGCGTTAAAATCCGTTATTCACTTTGAAATATATCAAAATAAGTGATGCAAAACTGCCTGAGACGGTCTTAACAATATCTGAAACTGATAACAGCATGAATTACGGTCGCTTATAAAACCCCTTCGGTGCTCAATTTACAAAGATTTAGAAGCCACATTGAACTACCGTGGCAACATCTGTTCATATCTAGTTATAAATTTCCTGCGGGATCAACAGAACTCTTGAGGTTATGTTCTTCTCGTTAATCTAATTCAGTAAAATAACATACCCTTTAGTGGGATTTGTAGCTCGGTAACCGATATACCCTTAAATATACATTTATACGAGGGTTCTATCCTTTGTTAGAAGTAAAATTCAAAATTTTTCACTCTGGAGATCGATTTTGCCAATGAATGCACTAAGCTAGTGATTAATAGTTATTTATGCAACAAGTGAGTAAAGTAATACTTTTTTTACGAGTAGGATGGTTTGATGAGCCGAAGGCGAGTGCGGCAATTTCTACGAGTGAAATAAAGTTACTTTACTCAAGAGTTTCATACACAATTTTTTCTAAGTTAGCACTAATAGCATTTGACGAAAGTTGGAAAATAAGTTTGCGCATGCGTTAGGAGGTTTTTTCCTTTATTTCATCAATTATGAACGGTTATTTTCGGTTTGCTAATCGGTTAAGTGAGTGTGAAGATTTTTCTGAAAATGGAAAAATAAAGTATGCAGCTGTTATTGAGTATTTGTTTTCAAAGGCAATGTGCCTACACAAATGTAAGAGGATTTTAAGCAGATTGAGTTTGATATTTGGTGTCTATTCAAAGCTGGAGATGAAACCAGTTGTCACCTTTACAATCCTGAAACAAAGTAATAGTCAAAACAGTGGATTGCAAAGGCGATCCTGCCCCAAAACAAGCAAAGACGGTGTAATATTTGAATATTACTACAATTAGTTTATAGTTTGTGAATTTCCACGCGATTTTCTTTCTAACTAGCAGTAGTTTCTTATCCACCTAGTATTGCATTGTATTTCCGTTGTATTCTAGATTTATTTCAATGATTTCTTTTTGTATGTTTCTCTTAGCTTCCCCTGTTGTTTCATATATAATTTTCTAGTGGACGTGAAGAGGAGTGAAATTCATTAGGTATTTGAATATTGAGAAGTGATTTCAATTTAAGTTTGGCTACATTTTCCAGTTTCTCATTACACCGCTATTACCTTTCACGTCTCTGCCCATATTGGTTGTATGGTTAATCTACGTTTATCAACAGGTCAATGAGTAATCCTGTTGACTATGAAATTCAGTCAATCATTCAGTTTTTACATACAAATAAAATTGTCTTCTTAGCTTGATTAAGTTTATGGAATGAATTGTGAGAACGAGATTGTTGCAGGTTCTTTATGAAGAAAGCATAGATGTTTATGATCCAAAATGGTCTAGACGGCTTAGATCATTAAAAAAAACTTGACAGAAAAAGTGAATAAAGAAACTCCACTGAAATAGTCCCTTTTCTATTGATCAGGTTGAAGAAATTTCTTCTTGTTCCAATAAGACTAGTTTAAATTATTATCGACAAACTTAACTATGAAAAGAGGGTGCGGGATAGATCCCGAAAATGTTGACAGAAGAACATAACCCAGACTATAGCATATGATGTTCCCTTTTTAAGTGCTATCACAATGATGATGACAATGAGGTTCGCTGATTTATTTGGTTTTTACATACAAATAAAATTCGTCCTGTTATTCACTGACAGCTTGATGGAGTTTATGGATTGAATTGTGACAACGAGAATGTTGCAGATTTTTTATGAAGGTAGTATAGATATTCACAATCCAAAATAGTCTAGACGGCTTAGTATTATGAAGGAAAGCTTGACAGAAAAATAGTCGCTTTTCTATTGATCAGGTTGAAGAAATTTCTTTTTGTTCCAATGAGACTAGTTAAAATTATTATCTACAAACTTAACTATGAAAAGAGGGTGCGAGATAGATCCCGAAAATGTTGACAGAAGAACATAACACAAATAATTAAGCATAATCTCTTTTTGAAGTGCTATTACAATTATGATGACGAGTTTTTAGATCATATTGAAATCAGATATGGAACTTCTTTTACATAAGATACACCAATGAGCGGCATTATTACGACTTTCAGACACGAAAACAGAAAATTCGAACAAAGAAAGGCATTTTTTTGGTATTTAGTGGCGTCGTTTGCCAAATAGGCAACGTGAAAAGTTCCCTGTAAAACTCTGGACATGATAGTAGTTAGTACCATGAGACTTTTTATGATGTGATCTTAAGCCTGGTGCCACGCGTTGACAAATTATTAAATGTTGATCGCATCTGATTTATCGTGGAAAAGCAAGTGAATATTTTAATTTGTAATACAACTTACGCCCATAATTAGATTTTTTCTCATATGAAAATGACCGTCGTCTTTTGGAGTTTGACAAATGAAGTTATTTCCTTACTATTTACTATAGTTAGTTTTATCAATTCTAATAGAAAATTCAACAATCCAGACAAGATACTAAAAGAAAAGGGACTTTGTGATCACACTTTCAATAAAAGAAAATATATTTTATTCTGCTGAAATTTAGAGAATAACAGAAGATAGTGGGATCTGTTGTATAAAAACAATGTCCTAGCTTTACTTGTTGACTCAACCTTATAATAAAAAGTAAAAAACTGCAAATATCAGTGAATAGAAGAAACAACTGTATCGACAAATTACAGTAGAATATATTCTTCAAAATTGTCCTTTCACAGTTTGGTATTATTATTAGAGAATATCTCGATGAAATGGAATGAAAAACATGGAATGGACGACGTGGTGCAAATACTTTCTTTAGAGATATGTGAACAGAATGTGTATCAAAATAGGCCAGTTAATACTGAAGATGGAATAGAATTAGAAGGGAATCAAATAACATCGCCTGGGAACTAGGCAATTGGAGAGTGGAATACATTTTCAGCATCTGCATCGTTAATTCTAAAAATGTGTTTTTAACGTTTATTTTTTCAAATAAATATTTCACACAAGCTTGACTATAGACACACCACATATTTGAATTAGAAAAAGGTAGGATTGCAGTCAAGGGATTCAAGATGGAAATTTTATTTCATTCCTAATAAATTAGTCCAATTCATAAGTTTTTTTGAAGATATTAGTTAAACAGTAAAAATGTTCCACCGGACTCTAATTTTATAATATATGAAATACATCGGCAGCTAAGAAAATTGTCACTTAAATCTCTGTGTAGTCGTATATTTCTCACAAAGTTTCACTTAGGCACATCTGTTTCCGTAGAAAAGGCGACAGTCTCAATGATGCCTTTACAAATTGAGGTTTAAAGGAAATACCAGCTTAGTTTATCTCCACGTTATCGGTCCACTTGAAACTCAATCGGATATCGAGCACCTGATTAAAATTTCAATCCACTCAACTCAATGCAAAGAGAATTAGGGAATATTGAATTTGAATAGCGCTTACAAGCAGAATGTAAATAGTCATTATCAAATTCATGGAAAAACCAGTTATTTGTATTGATAAGCGATGTGAATCAAATTATGTGATAAAATACATTTTTTAATCCATTTTTGATATAAAAATTGGAATTTGTTTCTATCGTAACTAAACCGAATTATGGATCTGTTTTATATGAGTGTATGTTCAGTATGTTCAATTATAATCCCGAAAGGGCTAGAGAAACTAACGTTCAAAATTGATGAAATCATTTGGAAAATTAACTTCACAGCCAAGAAGAAAAACTTCTGAACGATTTTCTTCCATTCTCACGCAACAATTCTTTCCACTCGACCGTTTTTACGATCCAGAAAAGCAGAATAAAAACTTCTGAAATGTAACAAGACACGACATCACAATGTTTTTTGATGTCTTTTAGGCAAAAAAATAATATTATTGATATATACTTACTTCTACCACTCATAAAATTTCTCAAGAGAAACTTGAAAATGGCTAATAATGAAAATTAAATTGATTTCAACTACAATTTTCTTCGAAACTAATGAAAGAGTACTTGATTTTGTGAAATGTACTTTGTATTATTGAAAAGTTTTATGTCACGTCTTATACTCATGTGGACACAAGCATTATCGATTTACTCATTGTATTTTATGCTTTGTATTGCATTGTATGCCAAATAAAGGACTGTGGATATATGTAAACGGTAACTTCACGTCTATATGTTCATCAGTTTCCATCTTTTTGAAACGCCTTATATAATATAAATCTAAAATATAGGCTCGTGTAACAAAAATTTCTTATATTTCTAACATCCGGCATCGATGGGTTATGAGAAAAGTTATTTTTAAATTTCCAAAAGTGATAATTAACGTTTTATCTTCTTCAATCAACGTATCCTTTGAAAAAAGAGTTTTGCGTAGCTCCCTTAAAACAGCTATGGTTGTTTTCCTACACTCAATGGTGGTGAGAAAAATAACACTAGTAACTATCGTAATACTGTATCGTAATACTCAATCTTAAACAGGGTGTTTCTATAGTCGACCGACAACGCTCTACCACAGAGAGATCTCAATAAATGATTCATTTTGATATAGGAATACAAACCCTTATGGAGCCTAGTTGTTGATATATAGGGTGTGCAAAATTTTAAATAAAAAATTTGCCATAAATCAAAGACGCCTTTAAATTTTTTTTTCAAATTTGGTGACAAATATTATCCTTTATAAAGCAATATTTCGACATAAAAAAACTTTGGAAAAATTTAAACAGTGGCGCGCTTTCAGGGTTAGTTGTCACTTTTATTTTCCTATTTTTCACGCCACTGGAGCAAATTCTTTGTTTTAAATTACCTCATTATTTTTAGTTAAAAAACTAAAAACCTTTTATGGAGCTGAAATGAACGGTGTTATAGAAATTTGCCTCTACAAATTAATAAATTATTCATATAATTTCGAATAACGATTAAGCGTAAGTAGTTCAGAACAAATAAAAAATATTCATAATGTCAATTGTTGCAACTGTTGGTCACTTATTTCAATACACTTATTACATCGTTTTGTCATTGAAAAACGTGTCTTTGAGAATAAATCTGAATGGGATTCAATGATTTCTGCCGCAGCTTGAATTCTAGCTATTAGATCTTGTTCAGATTCGATGATTGTTTCGTATATTAAGGACTTCATATAGCTTCATATAAAAAATCGATAGGATTTGAGTCAGGTGATCTTGGAGGTCAACAATTGGTCCTAACCAATCCATTTTCTCTAAAACTTCTGCATATAAATTGCTCCATTTAATTTATTTGGTAAAATGTAAGGCCCGATTAAGCAATCTTCAACCATACCCACCCATACATTAATCGAATATTTATGCTAAAATCCCCTTTCATGAACAAAGTGCGGATTTTCTTCACCCCAAACGTGACTATTTGTAGAGTTGAAAATTCCTTCCCTAGTAAATCTAGCCTCGTCGGTATACGACACATGTTTTTGAAAGTTTCGATTTTTACGACACTTTTGTGAAGACCAGTTTGAAAATTCCATACGCACCTGAAAATCTCTAGGTTCTAATACTTGGCTTGGCCAATTTGTATGGATAAAGACTTGTTCTTTTGAAACTTTCCATACAGTAGAATTGTCCACTCTTGATGTGCGACCTAGAGTTCGAGTACTCAAAGATGACCTTTCAGAAATATTTGATGCAGCGGCAAGAAATTACTTAAACAGACGTTTTAGAGAAAAATAGATTGGTCGGGGTGGACCCAATTTTGTTGACTTCCTAGATCACCAAGTTTAATCCTATCGATTTTGTATATGGGGCTATATAAAGTCCTGAGTGTACGAAACAATCGGATCTGAACAAGATCTAATAGCTAGAATTAAAGCTGTGGCAGAAATTATTCAATCCCATATGGATTTATTCTCAAAGACACGTTTTTCAATGACAAAACGGTGTAGTAAGAGTATTGAATTAAGTCGCCAATAGTTTAAACATTTGAAATTATGAATAATTTTTATTTGATTTGAACTTCTCATGCTTAATTATTATTCGAAATTGAAAGAATAATTAATTAATTTGTAATTTATTTACATGATTGCAGAAGTAAATTTCTACAACACCGTTCATTTTAGCTCTATAAAAGTTTATTAGTTTTTCTAACTAAAAGTAATCAGGCAATTTAAAACAAAATTAGAAAAAGAATTTGCTCCAGTGATGTAAGAAATAGGGGGACAAAAGTAACAACTAACCCTGATAGCGCGCCACTGGTTAAATTTTTCTAATTTTTCTAAATTTTGTTTATGTCAAAATATCACTTGAGAAACATATTGGTCATCAAATTTGAAAAAAAAATTCAAAGGCGTTCTTGATTTATGACAAATTTTTTATTTTGATTTAAAATTTTTAACACACTATATCTCAGCAACTAGGGTTCGTATTTCTATATCAAAATGAATCATTTATTGAGATCTCTCTGTGGTAGAGCATTGTCGGTCGAATATAGAAACACCCTGTAGAAGATAATTGAAAGGCTAATGAAAATCGTTTATTGCCTTTTCTTTTTAAACATTTAATCTTGAAGGCTCAAAAATTTGGTTTTCTGAAAAATATACCTCAATAATAAATTTTAAACGACTCCGTTTTTGTGTCAATTTGCTAAGGCTTTCGATTGTGTTGATAATGAAATTCTGGTTAACGAACTAAAGTATTATTGCATCCGAAGTGTTCCTTTAAAATGGTTGGTATCTCACCTTGAATATAGAAAATAATTGGTACGAGCTAATGGTAAAGTTTCGAGTAGTTTACCAGTTGACTTTGGTGTACCTCAGAGTTCAGTTTTAGGTTCAATTCTTTTCTCGTTATTCATTGATGATATCACATACTTACCAATTGATGGTAAATTTTTATGCCACGGAAGGGTTTTATAACCTCTAAAACTCAACAAAATTCATGTTTCTTGGTGTACATATTGATGGTTCCTTACAATGGTCTGTACGTGTAGAGACCTTGGCGAAAATATTATCCTCTGCTTGTTTGCCATTAAATCTGTCTTAACAACTCGTACCGGTTTAACAACTTATTACTCGCTGTTAGAGTCGTATCTTCACTATTGTTTGCCTTTCTGTGAGTCTTGTAGTTTGCACCTCTTCAAATTAAAGGTAAAAAGAGCTTTTCGTTACATTTATGGTTTAAGTAGAAGAACGCATTGCGAATTCTACTTTAAAAAGATAAAATTTTTAAGTCTCAACGTTCTTTTAATTTTAGAATCAGTTTGTTTGGTTGGCAAACACTTTAACAACTCAACTGAGAGTCCCATTCATAGTTACTCTACTAGGAGAAAAAATTTGAACATGATAGATATAGAATTGGGTCAGTATTTCCATAGAATTGTAAATCTTTCTTATGACTATAGAGCTTATATGTCTCTCTATCATTATTTTGTCATATTCCTGTAGACCCTGTATTCGTTTAAAAGATTTATAGTCTCTGGAAATACCGAATTTAAGTAAGCACGTACCCAATATTAAATTGTTCAATTACAGGACTGATTAAATGCCGTCTCCGTCAGACGGACAATAAAACATTTCTCATGTTTGGCGGAATTTAATTGGTAATAACTGTATTCGCGAATTTGACTGTAGAACATCAAGTTATTAGGTGGGTATTCGTGATTCAGTTCAGTAATATAGTTTATTTGCATATAGATTGAGCTGCTATTTCGTAAATCTCCAGGTTCGTACACGTGATACCGATTCATGGAGGCCAACCTTTGGGACTATTCCTTTTAACTAGTTTTAAAATCTCTCCAGTCAATAATTGTAGAAACTACATACAGGATGTTACTTTTTGATAATTTTGATATAAATTTTTTAAAAATTATGTTTTGGAGAAGCTTCATCCGTACATGTCAACCGCCCACATTATTCAAAGTTTTTGTACTCTATACTACTGTAAAAACGGTTTATAGTCTATAAAAATCAAATGTTCAAGATAAATAAGATTATAGTCAATTCTTTCAACAAATTGAGGTAATTATCTGATTGACTCTCTCTACAATGAATGTACTGCAAACACTGTAAAATGGGCTGTTAAAAATTATGAATAAAAACTATTACATAATAAAAGTCTATTTACATGTCTTTGATATATCACTTTAATACTAATAGGAAAGAAATATTTGGAACCAAAGTGTAGAGCTCGAGAAAAACAAATGTTGATTCTAGCGAAGAAAGAGAAAGTTACTGTACTGGTGTTTTTAACTAAAGCAAATCACCATTAAGACGAGTTTTGACTGAAACTGTTCCTCGAGCTCGGTTTTGTCTTCGTATTAACACCGAAACTTCGCGAGAATGTCTCTGACCGGTTCCAAAAATTCTAACTTAGACTACTTTCCATTGGTGTTTCCCTTTATTACTGTTTTATATCTAAAACCCTGTTTTCAAAAAATTCTTTCCAGTGTTCATACCGATTTGCCATTATGTTTGACACAACGACGAGTTAAAACAATCTGTATATGGCAAAATACTTATAGTGAAATCATGAAAATTTCTACGTTTGGGTTTTCGGATACGATCTTTTTAACTAAAATATTTTCAAAGATGCCGACTTCCGGTAGAACCTTCTGTAACTTTGTTATTTTAAATAGAACAATCTGTATATTAATACATTTTTAAAATCTACGTTAAGTTTCTGTAAACTTTTGTCTAAGAACGTTTTTCGAAAAATGCATACTTTTTGAGTTATTAATTTTTTTGTAAAAAATTTGACCGTTAACCCTTATAAATTATTATTTTACGAGGATACCCTTAAAGATAAGGAAATGGTCTCTATACGATTGCTTTTAGCAAGGTCAGACGTATTTGAATCCATGTTAAAATAGTTTTTATTTTATACAGGGTGTGTATGAAAAGTTTATCTTCATAAATATCAAATTTCTTAATTTTTTTAAATAGAACTACTCAGTTTTTTCTATTTTAATGCTTTAAGGGGTAAAAAATTCATGTATATTTTCCTATACCTAAACCTAAACGTTACCCAGATATTAAATGTTTTCAGTAAATTTTTAGAGATGCAGGTGTGGTCTAAATTTTATTTTGGCCCGTTGATACAAGTACTAAGTAATAAAAAAAGTATTTTTCTTTATCTTGTCAAGGTCTGTAAAAAAATCAAATCAAGTTCTATTGACTAATCCTATTCCAACTTTCAGTCGTTTCCGAGAAATTTGAGGTTTCAAATTATTATTGTATTTTTTATTTTATTTTTGTAGGCTTTGTAATAAATAACACTTGTTTAACTATCATTAGTCAAAAATCGTTAGAATGGATCGTTCTCTATTTAATAACGAATAACTAATAAACATTTAATGTCTGGATAACGGTAAAGTTTAGGTATAGGAAAGTATACAAGAATTTGCCTTTTTTTAACCCTGAATGCATTAAAATAGAAAAAACTGGGACAACCTATAAAGAAAAATAAAAGAAATTTGATATTTATGAAGTTATATTTTGAACATTTTTTATACACATCCTGTATAGAATGAAGCATTTCTCAACATAGATTCAAATACGTCTGACCTTACTAAAAGTAACCGAATAGAGACCATTTTCTTATATTTAAGGGTATCCCCATAAAAAAATAATTTATAAGAGTTTGCAACGGTCAAATTTTTTACAAAAAGTTTTTAGACAAAAGTATAATAAAATTTTAAGTAGATTTTAAAAATGTATCAATGTACAGAGTGTTCTATTTAAAATAACAAAGTAAGAGTCATCTTTGAAAATATTTTAGTTAAAAAGATCGTATTCGATAACCCAAACGTAGAAATTTTCGTGGTTAGTCAGTTAAAACCAGTTGAAATCACTTTTTGAGCATCTGTTTTCAAATGTTTGGCCTCTCTCTGTACTAGGTCCTAATAAGACGTTCACCAAATCTACAAAACGACCTAGCCTTCAAATTAATTATTTTCTCAGTATTATTCGACTAAGAATAATACTGGTTAGGTTAGGTATTTAAAAATTTCAAGGGATTAATTTTTCGTATAATGCTGTTGTTTATCTATATTTTTAGATGATTTACTGATTCTTAAAATTAAACATTGTGATACGGACTTGGAAAAGTTATTTACTATTCAATTCGCAGTGTGGTGTCTCATCTCTTTTGGTAAAGATAAGTTATCCCCTATTTTATGACCGGCATTTTACTGAATCTACTAGTTGAGTTTACATTCCTTCTTATAGTAATTTTCAAGGTAAGATAATGCTTTTATTATTATTTTGTTGCTCAGTAGCTCAGCGTGAGTGAATAACCAAGAAAAAACATTTAAAATATTTTAGTAGTTATAAAACTTTTAATCCATTGAAATTATGTTATTTTGATGCTGAAAACTTGTTTGCAGTTTTTAACAGATATCTCGCGAACAAGTATATGGTATTTTGGAAAACCTAATTGAAATGGTTGATTAGTTGACTCATCTTTTCGTTGAGAATTTATAAATTTAATTTAATTAGTCTCAGAACCGACTTTCAACTGTACTCTTCATAAATGATAGTAACGTGGTTTCACATTTTTGTCGAATTTTCTATGTGGTGACATAAAAATTCGTACGTATTCAATTGCGCATCTCGTATGTTCCACATGGTCGTCTACTATATACTTAAATCTATTCAGAACTCAATTTTTCATAATCAATAGTAGTAGATAATCTAGATTCAACGACTAAATTGAATAAAAATTAAATGACGATTATTTAGAATCAAGTTCTAGAAGAATTGCTCAAAAAATGAATGTAAGTATATAAACCATAAATAACATATACATTTACTTTTTAATTTCTACCCGGTTCATGCATTATTGCTCATTAATTAAAACAAAAACTGCGGCATAACTCCTATTCTCAGGTAAAATGTTTACCTTCAGTTTCTGAAGACGATAACTTGGTTATCGAATCGCGCGACAGACAGTGATATAAATCGATATAAATAACCTTTCACTGATACGGTTTATCAGATTTTTATTATTATGTGCATTCATAATATCTTTAAACCATGATACCTCATATCATAGCTCCAACAAAGCATTGAACTTGCCGAACATTAATTCGCTTCTTCTATAGTTGTGTTCACTTGCCTTGCTCATCTGGCTGATTGGCTGCTTCTAAAGTCTCTAAATTGTTGTTTCTCTAACCTATTTCATACATGAACACCTTGCAACTATACATATTAGATGATATTGGATTTTTCATGTGAGAATGTCATGTATATTTAAAACCAAAGTTTTCATACGATCTATTGCAACACAAAACACAACAGAGGATTACCGAACAAGCCTCAATACTAACAGGATTCCGACAAGGTGACAGTCTGAGCCCATTCTTGTCCAATTTTATTATGGATAAACTTTCGGATGGGACTAAGGTCAATGAAAACCTTATGCTACACCAACGGCGCAATCTTGATGGCCGATAACGAGGATGACCTACAGTGATTGCTATATCGGTTCCAAACAGCAGCCAAAAACCTTAATATGCAGATATCTGTAGAAGAAATAGAATAAATGGTCATAGCATAAGAGCCTACAAGAAGTAAACAAGCTAAGACCTACAATACCATTCACCAGTGTATGCAATGTACAAATTTAGGAGTAGATATCACAAGTGCCAGAAACTTTAACAAGAGGTACCCAAGTAAATAAAGCTTCAAGAATCTCTGGCTATTTGCGATACCTCATATGGAAAAACAAATATACGTCCACCGATAGTGAAGTTCCCATATAAAATACAACAATCGTAATACATATACTTACATATCCAGGGAAAATTCGAGCCGACACAACAAGAACGAAGAACATGATGAGAGCAGCATATATGGAAACAACGAGAACTATCAAAGAAGTGAGCCTAAGAGATCAAATAAGAAGCAAGATTATAGGAGAAGATCTAAAAGTTTAATAAGGGAAGATCGTTAGGCTGAATGGGCAGAGGATGAACAATTAACTTCAAGAAGACCTCCCGCAAGACTTCTCAAGAAATGGTACGTAAACGGGATATTAACTTCTTAAGAGGCTGAATACTAGAAGAAACAAGACAAGTCTCAAGAAAAGAGAAAGAATAAGAAGAGATCTTCGTATGCTAAAATTTTATTTCACTGATTCATGATGTTATATTGGGGTTCAACCCCTGTTTCATGAAAATTGTGCTCTGATCCATTATAGTTATAAGCAATATACAACATCTAGAATTACTACAATAGAACATTTATTACGATCTGGATTTGACCAAAATTATACAAATTACTTTTTTCACTAAAATTCAAAATACATCTTTATCTCTGGACAAATGATATATTACGCTCAGATGTATAAGTTAATCAACCAGTATAGTGATATAACCAAAATAATAAGGCCCCAATTTATCCAAACTCTATTGGTACAAACAACATTAACCGAAACCCGCCAGTGAATCGTGAGCCAATCATAAAGCATATAGAACAAAGTACAGAACATAGAGAACAGAGATCTTAAATTTGAAGGGTCAATCTACTTGGCTAATAGACAAAGCAGCACAACCTGAATGGTAATTAGAGGTTAGAAGTATTAACGAAATGGCAGGGAATATTGAGAGAGTTTCCAGTAGAGCGCCATTTCATCATAGATTAAGGACAATTACTTCGTTATTGAACAAAATCATGATATCGAATTTTCCATTTTCCCTTAGTTCAATTTCCTCCTTCAAGATGACTTTAAACTGAATTAAATGGAACATAATAATTTGTCTCAAATTCATCCGATTTGTTTTCAAAAGGGTATTTGCAAAACTTGCTTTTCAATTTTATTTATTTATTCTATTTATATAGAATTTATTTTAAGCAAAATTATTATATTTTATCAACTGGTTGGATCAATATATTGAATAAAAATTTAAATATGATCCATTTACGAGGTCTGGCTATTAAATAACGAGACTTGTTACGAAAAAGAGTTTTATTATAAAAATTATTCTTCATTCTAATGCTCTAAGCTGTGCCGGAAGTCTTCTTGGGTGAGAGCCTTTAAGAGCTCTGTCGCTTTTAGTTTTACCGTTTCCATCGACTTAATCGGGTCCCTTTGAAAGCAGATCTTTTTCTAGCCTTTCAAGGAAATATGAGTAGACCCGTTGACGCAAGAGCTTTCGGTCAGGAGTCAGATTTTTTAGCACCAATATCGCACAGACTTTTTTTTATCCACGTCTACAGCCTCGGTAATCATCGGGATACTCATTTGACGATCTGCACACACAATTTGGTTGAATTTGGTCACTGTTTCCGGAGTTGAAACAGCCACAGGGCGACCTGGGTGCTGGTTATCTTCAGTGCTCTCTCGGTCCTCACTAAAGCGCTTACACCACTCAAAAACACCTGCACGAGATAGAAAATTGTCCCCATAGGCCTCTTGCAACAAATTATAGCACTCAGTTAGAGTTTTTTCAATTTAACGAGATTGTAGCGTTGTTCCTGTTTTTTGTCACATATAGGTTTCGGCACAAGAAACAAACACGTTTATTTCAAATCGCTACTGCACAGATACTATAATAGTGACGGAAACGTATTTTGGCACGTGCATAGACAAGATATCTAGATACCCAACGCACTATTCGTTTTTTACCTCACTCGTTTAAGGCGTCCTCTAGGCGCACAGCCTCGTTATTTAATATCCAGACCTCGAAGATAGGCGTTGTGCTTAAATTGTACTATAACCTCACTATTGCACTGTAAGTGTATTTGAGTATCACCAACGGTTCCAAAAAATCCAATTTAGAGCCTTAAAGTTTTGTGCTCTTTATTTTGATATAAGATTTTTTGATGGAAACTAGAAAACACAACCCTCCAATAAATTCTGTGACACACTAAGTGGAGAGAAGCGAACCAGCTGACAGACCCGGTAGAATAGGGATGAATAAATTCTTCTCAGGACCTGAATCCTTCTGTCGTATCAGCTGAAGAATAATAGGAAAACGCTCGAAAGTGGATAGAGTTGAAACCAGTTTCCGGAATAATCTATAGAGTTTGAGAAAGACAAATGTACTCCTGGAAAACAATCTACAAATATTAACAGAAATCTTGTGGGAGATTACCACCTCATTGAACACCTGGAGATGATATGTTTAATAGAGAGTGCAATGTGCAAATTCTTTTACGTAGATGACAAAACCCTGTCCACATTCTGTAGAAGTGTAGGAGACTACGGAACTTCAGAGCATTACACTTGGAAGTGTATGAAATAGAAGATGAGAATCTCTGGCAGCTAGAACCATTTCACATTCTGAAATTTTCTGAGAGAAGTGAGATTAATAGATCAGTTGTAAGCACTGTGAATCCCCGGTGTTGCAACAACGATGTAAATACAATGTATTGATGGCAACTATAAAAAAAATATTTATTTTTAACATTATCTGATTGATAGATCTTTGAGAGAAATTATTGAGTTTCTGCAATAAATTACGTTTGTTCATTTCTCATTCTATCTTTTTTGATTCATTTTCTATTTTCCTGAGGTATTTGATTTCCATTTTCCCCTTGCATTTTTTTGGTCTTTTTGATTTTGATTTAATGTCCATGTCACACAACTGTAGAGCATGTTCTTTGCTATTTTTTCTCCCAATCAAGTAATTTGCAAGTTTTTCCTTTTCTTTCTTTTATTTCCTGCACTAGTCTGCCATTACTTTGTATTATTACACCTTGGTATTCATTCATATCTTTTTTCTTCTCCAGTTTGTTTCCCCTGTATTTGAGTATTGTGTACTTCAGTTGCGTATTCAATATTTCTAGGTTATGTTATGTTCTTTCCCATTTAGCTAATAATACCAAACCATCTGCGAATATTCATTCTGTTTTATACGTTGGTTCCATCCTTTAGGTTCCTATATTGAATTTTTCATATGAATCTTCTCCTTTTTTTTAACATGTAACTTTGTGGTAAATTCCCTTGATTCTTCGTTGTTTGCTAATATCACATTTTTAATATTTCTATACATTGCTTTTATCAATGCTATTATCTTCGGATCTATTACATTTTTTCTATATATCTTGTCTCCTTACTTGACTAAAGACTTTCTCCACATCTATAAAGCATACAGGAATTATCTTTTTTACAAATTAATTTCGCACTCAATTGTACATATTAAATCGTTTGTGCTTTCTTCGCTCGCAAAACCACATTGTGAATCCCCTAAAGTGATTTCCACCATACTTCTTATTCTTTTCTATATTGTTCTAGTCATCATTTTTACTGGTATCATAGTTATTTTTATTTTTTAGTATTTCTTACAATTTCTTGGCCACTTTTATATATACGTAGTATAATTTCTGGGTTCCAATCTTCTGGAATTTCTTCCTACTGGGATTTTCAAATTTTTTATAAATTCAAAAAAGTATAATTGAATCCTTGGAAGCTGTGTTGGTGAAACTAGCAGAAGAAGACTTCCAATATTGTTTCCGTCAATGGAAATTTCGCATGGGGCATTATTTGAATATATATGGAATTTATAGTTTAATAAAAAGTTCAAAATTTGCTGCAAGGTCCAATATATTGGTTTTTCTTGCAGGAAATTTTGAAACAACAGATCTTTTTATTGAACTTTTAATTCCAGCTTTCGAGGAGTGTTCTTCCCATCATCAGTAGAGAAATAAGTGAAAAAATTCAAACCATGGGTGCACGGGTTGAACCGCGTTTTGAAAATTCTCCACGTTTTGGCTCCCTCTTTGAAGTCATTATCGAAAGAAGGATGAGGATAAGTGGTTATTTGTTTATTGGTAAGAAGTGATGCGTTTCCGTGGTTTCTATATACCTACTCCACGCAACGAATTAACCCTTTTTTTGGATGATTTCAATGCCTCAAACTGACTACTCCTTGGAATTTCACCGATGAACTGAGATGCTCAAACAAAAAAAAAAAAGAATAATATGCTTACCATTGAGAACACCTTTGACATTAACACAATCACTGCCGGTTTTGAGCTGACAGTTGGATCGAGACCACAGAATCGGTTCATCATTGGACGAATACCTTTAAAATGGGAACCGAAACGTCGAGAATTTTCAAATTCAAATTTTCAACGCGGTTCAACCCGTGAACTTGGTTCTTTTGTTAATATACATATACATTATGAATTTGAATATGAGGTAGATAAAAAATTTGATGTTTCTACTACTTTAAATGTATCAAAATATGATATTGAAACTGACAATTTGCTTATTATACAATATTAATCAAAAGATCACTTACATCATGAATATCAAAATAGAATTTGATTTTTTCCCTAAATTTTTATCTCAAAAATGTGTATCAATTAAATTATTTGTAGTGGTATTCGAATTTACAAAATAGAGTTATAAATTTTATTTAAATTATTCAGGTCTTTTTTATCATTTATAGTTTTTTCTATGTATGTGAACTATTTCTAAAAATTCTCTTTCCTGTGTACTAGATTCCCTTCTACGAATTTTAGAATCTTTATGTTTATGTTTTTTTGATATTTCATGGTTCGCTACTACAGTTTTATTTTTTTATCGTATTGAAGCTCAGAAATATAGTAGAGTTAGTACACTTTAGTGTTTATGTTTGCCACAATCCCACTACGAAAACACTTTCAATATTTTCAAAATATTTTTAAATAAGTTATGTTTCAATTCAAACAGTATATTTATAATTTAAATGAATGATTGCTTATTTTATAATTCCTTGTTAATGTTCTATATATGACATAAAATCATATTGTTCCGTTAAGAAATTATAACTTTTCAAGATTTCCATCAAGGTATCATCCATATATGATAAATCGAGATTTCTTATTTCGACCACAAATATTATTTTATCATGAACAATGTAATGTTTAGGAATACGTTAACAAATCTAATTTTATCAAAGACTCCCTAGATTCTCACCGCACAGAGACAACTATTTTACAATGCCGATTGTTTGCACCCCGAATGTTTCATGAATATATAATACAATTATGTCTGTTTGTATATGATGTTTAATTTATTGTGCAATTTTCAGGTACGATTCCGTATATATCTCGTTTATTAGAGCTATTCACTTCATACCACAATTAACTCTGCATATTGTTAATTGTAATAACTCTCCTCTGGAATCGTGGAAGTGGAAACTATTATAGAATTTACAGAGTAACAGATGCAATTGCTGGATTTGAGTACAAGTGTATTGTTTTGAGTAACATTGAATCTCTATGATATACTAACGCATCCAAGAGGAGAATTTTCAAGTAATAACATCCAGATTTGTTAAAATAATTTTATGAAGACTTGCTTTACAATGATATAATGTTAGTTATTTTGATATATTCTTGCTATTAATTTAATCATTATAAAATAATATTATTTCGTATTTAGTAGGTGTAAATGTTCTTGAAAATATCTGTTGATTAGTATATTTCGTTAGGAAATTTTCCCAAGCATGGAAAAATCAATTTCTGATCGTTTATGAATCATATCTTCCATTATATTTATTTGAAAATAAGGCAAAAAACGATAAGAATGAAATTTAGATCATTTTATTTTCAGTAGTAATAACCCAATGACATTGATAATTATTCGAAAACATTTTATAACAGATATCGAAAGGTTGTTGCTTGGAAAAAGACGCCGTAGGCAACAAGCTTGAAAGTTGTTATAAGTTTTTGGAGCATTTATCAATGTTGGGGGGTTATTCGGATCGAAAAGTTTTTACCAAACGTGTTAGTTTCTATAACTACTGAATATGTATTTCCAATACTCATGCAGTTAATAATTTGATTATGATAATCTTCGTCAATATTCAAGTAGGGTTCTATTTAGTTGAGCTTGTTGTGACCCGTATTTTTTTTTAGATATTTTAGAGTGAGAGAATCACAAACAGTGCAGAAAATTCTAATATTATGGTACTTTTCATGACAGATGATAATGGTCTTGCCCAGTCCTGTACAACTTATGCAAAAATTTCTGCGACACAATTTCCCCACTATAGCGGAGTATATATTTCTCCTTTTCTAAGACGGTGTTTTGACAATAACCTCACTTAAATTCAACCAAATTAAGATAAATTTAATACTCCTAATTAAATATCAATGAAATCGAAATAAAATTGTTTAGTAAGTCTGAAAAGTGAATAAATATCACGGGTAACAACACAACGTCAAGATTAGTAAAACAGCACATGTAGTAAAAAGTCAAATCAAAACAAAACAAACATTCAATACAGAAAGAAACAACGCACGAAACGTAAACATACGACCGCCTCTAACAACTGCGATTACGACGTCTGCCTATTAAATAACGAGATTGCGCGCCTAGAGGGCGCTATAGACGCGTGGGGTAAAAAACGAGTAGTGCGTTGGGTAGTTAGATATCCTGTCTCTGCATATCCCAAAACATAACAATTCTCTATCTCGTGGGCGTGTTTTCGAGTGGCTTAAGCGCTTTAGTAAGGACCGTTATAGCAAATCAAAATTCAAGGCAATGTTGATCGATTTTTTCCGACATTAACGATATCGTGATGACTGAATGGGTTCCAGAGGGTGAGAGTGTCAACCAAATTTACAGTTTTGGCAACACTGCGAAAACGAGTACGTAAGAAACGGCCCAAGAACAACTCAGATTTTGCACCAGGACAACGCACCTGCCCATATCTGTGGAGCAGTATTTGGTCAGTAAGCGCACCAGATACGGCACCGTGCGACTGTTTTTTTGCTTGCGAAGATAAAATCTGCTTTGATAGGGACCCGATTTGAGTTGATGGAAGCGGTAAAGTAAAACCCGGCAGAGCTCCTGAAAGTCGTCACCAAAGAAACGTATGGAAACGTGTGTGGCGAGGGCAAGGGGGTATGTTGATAGTGATTAGTGATTTTTTTTTCTTTGGTATTCAAGGCAATCAATTCGGCAGACGATTCTGTCCAGTTCTAAATCGTATTTCTCCCAATCGTTGTTTGTTTCGATATAAAAAAGTCAGTCAGCAAGCAGCTGGTTCTCCATATCGCAACTCTAATTCTACCTCGTCTATGTGATAGAATTTTGTTTGCAGCCCTTAAGGGGTATTTTCATTCCAGAAATTTATCATTTTCGTTATTTCTACCAAAGTTGATGGTATCGAACTTTGTTTTCTTTGACAGGGATCTGATTACAGTTTTCGACGTTTAAAATCACGACAGCTCGCGCGTGTTGTAATTATTACTGCAATTACTTTTGAATGAGTCAATAATAACTTAAGTTTTTTTTTTCTTGTAACAGCTCACTTGTTAAGTTCCACATGGTTTTGATCGTAGTTCCTTAAACTCTGTACAATCTTTTCTTCTCATGTTCACAGTCCCAACCTTTATAATCAAGACCAATATTTCCACCGTCCGATTTCCATATAATTGATACTTTCTATCGTTGCAAAAGTCCCCAAAACGGTATTTTTTTGGTATGTTAGATGCTATAATTTCATTAATATTCTCGTAAGTATTACAACCAAATTGTGACATTTTGAAATATGAAATATTTGGAGCGTCAAAATCGAAATAAATCACTATGTACTCATGGCATAATGATAAAGTGGAAACAGTCCATGGAATTTGTTTTAAGTAAAATTTTATACAGTAGAACCTCGATAAATCAAACCTCGGTAACTTAAGAGCCTCTATAACTTCAAAAAAAGCCGTGAGCAGCAGAGCTCCATCACGAAAGTCGAATTTTTCATCGAATGAAGAATTTAACTGATACACAAACAAATCATAAAATGAATTTCTTGGAAATGGTATCAATTCTCAATCTTATTTCTTTATATGGAAAATTTGCTATTCCTCAATAACTTTTCATTTCACAAGTTAACTTTCTCTCTCGAATGAAAATTCAAAATTTCAATAGACCCGGTGGTCTCGAACCCTCTTGTTCAATTCCAATTGACAACAAAGAAAAAATTGTCATAATGACAAGAAATTTCGAAAATGGGAAGTAAAAAAAATCACCCTATCATATTCGTATTATTCATTAAATAGGAGGTGGTCCAGTTCAACAATTACAACGATCACAATGATTTCGGGCGTTTTGTGCTAGAAGAACTGAAGAAGAAAACTTTGAACCTGAGAAAGACAATTCTTCAGCATCACCCCTACTTGCATACGAAGTTCGAAGTTAAACTTTGTATTGTAGCTTAAACATATATATATATATATATATATATATATATATATATATATATATATATATATATATATATATATATATATATGTATATATATATATATATATATATATATATATATATAAACTACAGATATTCGAAAAACCATCATAATCGTGTTCAGGAGGTCTCAAAACATGGGAAAAATGATGTGCCCCCCATTTTTCTTCTAGTCATGCCTACCGTAATAGTCTAATTTTTCCTTGAAAAATTCTACAACATACTATTGTCTGACAAAAATACTGATTCTCATCTATTTTTAAAATTGTTTTGTAATTACATAATATATATATATATATATATATATATATACACTGGCGACCAAAAAACTGAGGTCACCTTAAAATTTTCATGTACTTTGAAATTCGTTGTCAGATAGTATTCGCAAACTGTACATCATTGCATGTGCATACTCTATACTAAAGAAAAATGCATTTTTTTCTTAGATCCTGGGCAGTTCTAAGTGCCGGTGTGTGTCTGCGGACCAGTCGTCCCAACTCGTACAAGAAATGTTCTATGGGATTCATGTCTGGGCTGCGGGCTGGCCAGGCAAACCGCTCAATTTATACTGACTGTATGTGGTCTCGCATTATCTTGCATAAAAATGTCACGTTCCCCCATATTCACCATGAAAGGCATAACATGATTTTCTAGCACCTCCGTAATGTATCTGTGAGAGGTTAGGTAGCCATTTTCTATGAAGACCAACTCTGTGCGAGCTTGTGCAGTGATTCCCGTCCAAACCATAACTGACCCACTGTCAAATGGAAGATGCTCGTCAATGCAAACTTCAGCATATCTTTCCCCAGGTCTTCTCCACACTCGTCGACATCCATCTGACCCAGGGAGGCAAATTAACGACTCATCTGAGAACAATACCCAGCTCCAGTCATCATCATTCCAACGAACGTGATCTCTGGCAAATATCCATCTTGCAGTCCGTTGCAACGGGGCACCTGTAGCCATTCTTCTGCATGAAAGTCCAGGCAGTATGAAGTCTTCTTCTAACGGTCCATTCACTAATGTTCACTAATGTTCACATTTCTCACTTCTTGCCCCAACAATCGGATCTAAAGGCATTATGGGCCTTTTAAATCACTACACTTTGCAACCGTTGGTTTTACACAAAGAATCAACAGTAAACTGAAAAACAAGCAAGGGAATTGTGAATTTTCAATTAGCGCAAAGGCACATTTCTCATCAAAATCGTACGTCGTAATACATCGAATGAAAGCTTTTGACGGCTCTCAAGTCTCGGGAAAAATTTACTTTAACGCCTACTAATTCTTATTAATATATACGTTAAAATTATTCGTAATTTCTGAAGTGACTTCAATTTTTTGCTCCCAGTGTATATAAATCTTCTTAATTTCTCATTACTTAGACCTATTGAAATATTAATGCATCTAAATGTTCTTGATTGTTGGTCTCTTCTGTTTAAGAATTACTGTTTTTTTTAATAATTATTGGAAGAAAGATAAAATTTGAAGTTTCGACTTTTCTTTAAGTCTTTATCAAAATATAATATTGACACTGACAATTTGCGTGTTTATATTAATCAATATAGTACACTGGTGTTTCAAAGCCAATATTCTTCGAAGCATTAGCCAGGAAAGTAGTTGTTTTCTCCTTTGAAGAACGGCGGAATACATTTTCGAAATTATTTCAGTGGTGAATAGTTAAAATCCTTTATTTTGATACATAGACCAAATAGAACATCTGTTTCAATTTTTTTACCGGACGGGACTGGAATAACTTCATTATATATATTAAAATCGACCGAAAATTGATGATATTTACATATTTAAAAATATAATTTACTATTACTTACTATTTTAATTTCAAAAGCTTAATAAATTATGAGTATAAAAATATTTTTATATATCGTGCTAAATATTGCTTTATTACTATAAAATCTTTTAGCATGAAGAATGATATATGATAAATCAACGTTACTGAAACTATGATTAAAGTATTTCCGACTCTCTACTCTCTGGAAACTTTTCCACTTCTTCTATTTTTACTCGAAAACCAGGACTATCGCTCAAACATTCACAAATAAAACGCTTTTGTTCTGTTTTTTAATAAAAAAAAAACGAAAAAATTTGAACTGAACACTATGATCGTTTGATTATATATAGAATTACTGAATAATTCACTCAAAATCAACTATATATGTGTTACAAGTTTAACCTCGTATATTCGGCATATTTGAGGCGTGGGACAAGCTTGATGCAGCATTTATTTTGTCGGAAAAAATTATTTTTCGAATTTCTTGTCATATTATCTATCGAATATAAGCATATATTCATTACAAAACAACTTGTGAATTCGACATGTTTTGAAAGTTCTAGCTCTAAAAAGTTTCGAAAAAAGTTGTAGATAAAAATGATGTTGGACTCACCAAAGCTATATGCAAAGTTTCATTTATGTATTTATCAATACATACGAAGGGCTGTGTACTGTGTACTATTATTTTCATCCTTCTAGATATCTGTAATGTTCTGATATTAGTAATTTAATGTTTCATTTAATCCCTTAGAAATGAATCAAATTAGGATGAGTAAAAGATAAAAAATACAAGATGACAACGCCGAAATCTCTTATCTTGCAACATCATCGTCTTCTTAAAGTAAAAAAGGTTTATACGTTTAAAATAGTTTTTCAGCACGTCAATGTGATTAATTTAATTACGTTTAAATATCAATTTCTCTCTCGGGAAATACGAGTATCATCATAAATCATTATTAAATCGACTCACTTAATATTTCTATAGTGTGTATGAGATCCCCTTGGGAACCGTCTCCAATTTGGCACGTATAGTCCCCTTGATCAGCGTGTCGAATATCTTTAAGTTGTAAATTATAACCAATCAAGGATATTCGGGGGTCCATGCTTATTAGTTGTTGTCCAGCACTAACTAATGTCGTTCCGCGTTTCCATACTATCACGAAAGGACCTGAAAATAATGAGACTCTTGTTAATTTGCATATTGTACAAGAATAATTTTAAAATCGATGTATCTTCATAATCCGCGTTAATCAATAATATTCAGAAAATATAGTACTTTTTTTGAATTATTTACAATTACACGATGTAAATGTGAAGTTTGGAATAGATATGAAGTTATATATCTAATTTTTGGAATAAAACTTGCTGCTAAATATTTAAATAAAAGAGTCAGAACATAATTAATGAAATATTATGAGGCAATCATTATTGGCTCAACAAATACAATAAGTTTAAACCAATTGATATGTTTTGACTTTTTAATCGACTCTCCCTTCTGCATACATCCAAATCATTCTCTTAAGAGAATGGTAAAGCAGAAAAAAAATTGATTCGCATGTAGTAAATACTAAACATTTCAGAATTTATTCAGAAATTGTTTCCCAAGAAACATTTGGAAATAACTTTTTGATACATAATGCACTGCAAAGATTTCTCAGATATTTTCTTGAGGCATTTTATCCCATTTTATATCTACCTCATATCAAAGAGCCATCAGAGTTTGAGGAGGAATTAGGTCCCACACATGTTCAATTAGAAATATCTCTGAGTACCTCATTAGAGATGAATTTGTACCTAATTGGAGATTGGAGAAGTTTTCATATCTTTATTTGGCCAAATGTCATCTAGGGATGATGTGCCTGAGTTGGAATACAATTCGTAATTATTTTTTGTAATTTTCGGGCTAAAATTTGGTTGTTGAATAAGAAAATATCTAGCTTAACAAATATATCAAAAATTGATAGTTTTCCATCTGGTCCAAAATACATTCAACGAATTTATTTTTTATTTGGTTTGGAGTGAGAAAAAAGTCCGTTGCATAAGATGTATTATGTATGTATGTATTATCTTCATTCTCACTGCTCTGTCTCTGATTAATCTCGTATTATAAGTATTAAAATTCTCGCAATTGTAGTAGATTTTCTAGGTGCAATGTTTTAAAATCAGAATCATTAGAAAAATTTTAGATTCAACTCAGCATTTTTTACAGCAGTTTTCGATTTAAAAAATTCTCTTAGGTGTTGTATTGAGGACAAAATATTTAGAAATGTTTTTGCGTTTTCGTTTGTTGCTCGTATCAGCACCTTTTGGTAGAAATGAGAATAAATTCCATCTTTTCATAGGCTACCAACATACTATAGAATTTACATTGACTTTGGATTTGTTAAAAGCCTTCGCAGCAGTTCCAAAATGATTTTGATGGATTCTATTGACAAAATGATTATCTTCGTATCTTATTTATCTTATATCTTTTTTTATGGTTTCATAAAATGCTTGTGTGAAGTTCGTCAGTTTGTTGAGAAAAGCAGTTATGATTTCCGAAAATATTTTAAAAACAAAAAAGTAGCTAAAAAGAGAAGGATATTCGATTAAAAAGGCAGTGATCAACCTATAGAGGCTGGTATGGAACAGAGTTTTTTAACACTATGATGTTTCTGTGATGAGTAACGTGGAATCGAGATTTATATCTTTAAATCAACATTTTGAAAATGTTGGTCCTCTGTATGACTTGAACAAGTTAAAAAAAATTCCAAAAGAGAAATCTGAAACACAGTCCTGCAAGTAGGTGAGAGCAGCAACCTTATGAGTTGTATTAGGAGTTCCAAAATATGATCCCAAATTTACCCCACTCCATTAAAGACGTGAAACATTTACTCCAATATATCATAGAGAACGATTTGAAAGAATTTTACCCAATCAACATTGTCATTAGAATTTTGTTAACAATACCTGTAAGTAATGCTTCCGCTGAAAGGAGCTTTCCGAAATTAAAACTAATTAAAAATTATTTAAAAAATACTAAGTGTCAAGAGAGGCTTTTAACTTTGGCAGTTTTATGTATTGAAATATTCCAAGATAAATTACGAACCAATCATTTAGGAGTTCAGTAAAATCAAAAGTAAAAAATTATTTTTTTCATTTTTGTTTAATGTTCCAAAGAAGTGAAAATTTTTCTTAATGAATAAAAAACTGTTTCATTTCAAGTGATTTTTTATTTTATATTCTCCCCTTTTTGTACCTTGCCCACATTAAGTTTAGGGTCGCGCCGCCACTGCTAATATTAACTAATAACTGAAAATTATCCTCAATGTTGATAGATGTTTGGGTATTAGTAGGTCTTCTATCATCTACCCTATGTCACCAGCTGATTAAATCATCTCAAAAGGTGATAAAACAGCTTTATTTTGAAAAATGTTTAGTCATGTAGAACAAATAATTGAGGAGATTATAATCCACGTTTACTTCAAGTACAATAATAATAATTGGGCACACGATGAATGAGAATGATGCTTTTAATCGATAGAAATATATACTAACCAGCGAATACATGATAGTTAGATTGTGACGACAATCCTAGTTCATACATTCGTTATATTCATATGAATAAGCTTCGATGTAGCATAGCGAATTTTGAGCGATATGAATAGGTCATTCATGGGTAATAACTAGGAATTAACAAAAAATATTTACATTTCAATGAAAATCTAAGTTTAGTTCCTACCAATAACGTATTTATATACTCTGTATCTCTATATTTAACGTTAAGAATCACATAAAATATAGGAGAAAATATATCTTATATGTTGAAAATTATAATCTTTATATCTTAATAATAAGTTTATCCAATTAATTTCTTATGTGAACTTGGGAGGATGATAATAAAACGAAGACATTAGTAAAAACCCTCATCATATTTTAATAGAATATATACTGAAACAATATTGACGAATTCGACATGTATTTCATTAAAACAACTCCATTTCCATTAACCACACAGTTAACTTCTCAATAGAGGTCGAGATTACTTAGTTCCAGTTCTGACAGAATAAGATCAGGATTGACTTATCGAATTTGTAAACGCAAATTTCAACAACTCTACTGAACTATTTATCCAATTTGCGGTTAGTTGACAAATGTAGAATGACTTATTAATAAGAAGATTTAATCTAATTCAGGAACAGAAGAGGAGTGAAACATTCGAATTTCTTGTAACGAGTTATAGATAGAATCCTCCACTTTCTACAAATTCATTCCGCGGTCACTTCCAGACCAGTGCATGATGAAGATGGTCGAGTTCCTCGAAGTCCCCACTTGATGAGTTTAAGTCTCTGTTGACCGAATAGAATTTCACACAACGGCTATCGACATGGAATAGTGATGTTTACTTATCTCATCATCAACACACCATTCCATGGACTAGCAATCAAGGAAGGATACTTCGACACTAGGTGACTATAAAAACTATCACTCAAACAACCACTCAAGCTTTATTTATTTCTTTTGTCAACTTGAACGCACAAAACCCTTCTAATAGAGTCGTAACCCAATTTTTTCTAAACAGAAACTCCCATCGTTACCATATAAGAGTTTCCAGACCAATTTCTTACTTATGCTGGTAACAATCACTATAAGGAATGACTTTTTTATAGAGTCTATTTCCAGAGAGAGTTGACGTCTGTATAATGCAGTTCCTCACCTTAGTACATAACAAAATTGAAATTGAGAGAATATATAGAAGAGAAGCCTCAACTTTTGAAGTTTCAGCAGATAATTCAATTACAGAGCTTCAAATTCGAGACAATACGGCTCCACTTCCTCAGCGAGGAAACTTCTATACTCAAATTTTTTTCTTTCCGATATTTTAGCTGCCTCGGTAAGATTCTTACTAACTCATACCGCCCACTTGAAACGTCTCAAGTGTGAGTGAATTCAAACACATTACTTAGACTTTACCTTCATCCACTACTTTTTTCCACAACAATCTACTGGAGATCACAACATAAGAGGGCTGCTACTATAGTATTGAGATAGATGAATGAAAACAAATAATTATTTTTTGAAATGGAAATCAATACACTTTTTCATACTTTTGAATCAATTGCCGAAGCATTTTTCCCATTCCGATTGAAGTAGTTCCAAAACATAAGATTTGATCGGGTCAACCGCTTCAGATGTGAATAACGTTGACATTGAACTATACGGTGGATGACCCATCAATTCGAGGATCTTACTATTTAAAACGTTCATCTTTGAAATGATGTATGGGAGCTTGCAGTGTCGTGGTGGTAAATGTTTCGTCTTATGCCAATAGTTTCCCTGATTTTTTCGAAACAAATGCTGTACTATTCAGAATTTACCTTTCTACGCTGCTTTAATGGTCCAGTAACGATATGTCCAGTTGTGTTTCAAGTATCTGTAAACAACTCAGATAGCACTCATATGACAACACGTTCTGAGTACTTACACCATTAAAAATGTCAAACTTTATGATGTCAGATTTGATATACCTTAGTACACTCAACATTTTAAATACCTCTTTATTTCTCCCATACCAAATCAAATTTCACAAACCAACCACATCATTTGTTTATAGAAATGTACTATCGAAGAATTAGAGAAAACCTTTTCAAATATTTGCTTATTACAGAAACACAAAATTTCTTTTGGGAATTTGTGTTATCAAATTCATAGACAAATGTGCGTATTTCAGGAGTGATGAGACCACCATCTGAAATCACAGCTCACTACTCGGTGCTGCAGATTTATTTTCTAATCTGGTCAAGCTGTTCATTAGTTGAATAACCAGCGGTAAGGAGTAATACAGTTACTTTCCGACTTAATCGCGGATATACTCTATAAATTCATAAATTTTTGTTTCTTTATGAAGTATTGTAGAGAACTGTATAACATTAACGTATTTTAAGAACCGTAGCTTACGAAACTATTCAAATAAAAACATTCTAAGCCATGCGCTGCAGAGAAAAAAAAACAAACAAAAAATCCCAGCTCTCTATGCCCAATACAAAACGCATTGTAAGGAAAGAAGCCCTATAATGTATCATATGAATAAGTTGATTGATTTTCGGTTTAATTTGAGAAACTACCATATGTCTGAAATCCTATTACATGGTTCTCTGATTCCTCAGTTTACGGTTTCCTTTGAATTAAACATAAATCGAGCAGAGTTTATACTAGGTACAATGAACATCGCTATAATACTACAAATCGTAAATGATAAGCATCTCATGAATCGAGAATGATAGCTCGACCAAGCAAAGCTGAATTTGCAGATAGATAATATTCTCCATCGTATAGCCGGCCTCTAACGCAGTGCTGTAGTTGTCATTGCTATTGTTAAATTACACTGGTAGACAATAGATTTTTCTTGCTGTATCAAAGTTTCAATAGTTCCAAATAAGTTTCTATCATTGTTACTGAATGAGCAATCGGTTTAGACGGTACTATTTCCATTTTGTAATAACACTAGCTTTTAAACTATATTTGATGGAACTATGAACAAGCGCCTTTCACAGAGAAAAGGATTTCGGAATCAGTATAAGTACATAACGATTTTTCCATAGTATGGAATATAGAAAACTTCATGCATCTGGAAGTCTTTATATCAATTTCCAAGTTAATTCCTCTCCAGGAAGTTCTGACTATTGCTTTAACAACTCCAAATCTTGTAGTGTATCAGTTCTATCTTTCTAAAACGATCAAATGTGGCCGAGTTAAAAACAAGAGGGTAACTGGGCTCGGTACTTCTTGAAGAATAGTTAGTATCTCTATCATTTCCCGAAATAATATCTTGCCAAACCAAACAGTTCTTATTGTAGTCTTTGCAGATTGCTTGTTCCTGAGAGTTTTATTATACTTTCTCAATAGGATCAGAATGCTTGTTGATTTTCGAATTGAACCAGGCTGGTTAAATCACCACCAATGAGAAGGTTTTCGAATATTGGTTCAAATAAGTATCAAACAAATTGGATTGAAATGTTTTCATTGTGATAAATTTGGCATAGTATGAAACTGAATAGATATTCCACCACGGCTGATGAAAAAGTTGTACTTTGAAAATCGCTTTCTTCGAATAATATAGAATTGATTTGAGCAGAACTATTAATTCTAGATAAATCCAATAAGGCAGTAGTGAAACGAGTTTCAGATGGCACTTACATAACGCATAGTATTATGTTTGCTTCTTTATTCTTTTGAATCAAATTCCAAATTGTGAGTTAATTTGGACTCAAATTAAGAATGAGGAGACGATAAATAATTCTGTAATTAAAATGGAATATGTTGAGGTATTATTTAAGGTGGCCATGCAACGTTTTCCGGAGGAAAATTGGATACAATTAATGGAGAAAATTAATAAAAGGATGAGAACAATACGAGAGAATTAGTTGGGATCATGGACGATACAAAACGCATGATGATTAATATTAGAGAATCTGTCGGAGGATACAATCGACAGCGATTTCGAATAATAAAATATTCAATAAAAATTCAATTTTCAATGTTTTGATTTAACTCATTACTTAAATGAGATTTCATATCTTACAATTCGTTGTTGATCGATCTGAAATCGCCGAAGAGAATATAGCTGAAATTCTTTTCAATTTCCTAACTAAAATATTGAGAATAAAAGTAGTTATATTTCTGATATTTGTCTAATCGAGGGAAATTTCGGTAGAGATAGCCCTAGTAACTTTAAGACTCTACAGAGAAAGGCTTTTATTTTATAAAACATTGAATTTATATAAAAAATTGAGCTTTATTTTTAACTCTCAATAAAAATTAACGTCAATTCACTTTAGTGAATTGAAAAAATATAATTCCAACCTTAAAAAAACCAAGACTGGTCATCTCTCCCCGACTGGTCTGGAAGAGATAACCACTACTTATTTCATCTTTTCCTTTGCTCTTCAGATCTTCTAACTCCTTTTTTTTTTCTTAATACCAGAGCAAGAACACACGTCCTCAAACTCGGTGTAATCTTCGAGACAAGAAATTAGAATTTCGTCCATTAAAGAAATATATCGGTTATGTAGGCGGTGTAACATGCCATTCGGCTTGTTACGTGTTTTTTCAAATTTTTTGAATATTCCTTTGTTCACGTATTGTGGCAAAGTAGTCACTTCGTATTTATTTATTCTAACATTCAAGTTTTCGAAGAAATTGATTTGTTATCCACCTCCCACTCCATTCGAAAAATTCAATTAAACCTCTTTGACTACATTTCAAATCAAAGTAAATTTTTGTAAATTTGATTTTGTTTGTTCATGATTTCATTCTTCATATTTTCTGGTAAGTTTTTCTTTGCTTTTTCTATTGTGATTTCTGTTTGGTTGTGTTTTAAAAAATAAAAATTCGGTTTTTTATACGTTAGAGCAGAAGCTACTTTCGTTCAAATATTTTCTCTCTACTCGTTCATTCTTCCGTAATTTCCATCTGTGTCCCCGTTTACTTCCTCATTTTTTTCTCACTGCCATGCTGGGAGTTTCAACCACCAGACTACAAATTTAACTCACTTCAACATGTGGGATTCCAGTTGAGGGCTGTAGATAAGTTGTTTTATATATTTGTTGATGAAAGTTTTTTTATTGTTCATAGTAATAAATATTAATTGGGATAATCGTGTCCGTCGTTTTTATTAATTGTAAACGTGGTTGGGATAAAAAGCTGGTTGCATCCAATTTAATATTAATTGTTCATCACATCTGAATACCAGTATATACATCCACTGACGCCGAATACCACTTACTGGGGAAGAGTTTCCAGTCGGAATGATTATAGCGGATTTTTCGGACATATAAATCACTGAGCCTGAAAGCATTCCATGTTCGGCATCATGTTTTTTTCTTTGTATTTTCATCATGCACGCGGTAAGCATAAAATTCCCTTTAGCATTATAACAACCAATTACTGTGATTGAACCTCTTCTGTGGAGGTTGATATAGCTTCAGCTGTGGAACCTTTATCAGCCAAAACATGACCTGGTCGATTATTTAATTACAACTTGGACTCGTCCATGTTGTAAATATTGCTAGGTTTAATTATTAAATCATTGGCACTGAGATTCCTCTGCATCATTTCAAAATAGGAGCCTACTTCTGCTTCATTTATCCCTTGACTTCTAGCATATGACATCCCTTCTGATTTTTTCAATGAAATAGCGGAATTTATTTATTTAATAATTTAATTAATTCAATATACTAAACATACTGTTCACACTACCACTACACCAATACTCACAATTATACTGTCTCACGCGCATTTCGATAACCAGTTATCGTCTTCAGAGACTGAAAGTAAAACAGTTTACTTTCAGCATACGACATACCAACCTAATTTGAGGTTGCAAATGAGACTGACGGAATTACCAATGCGGCAGCTGCTGCTACATCACAATTCAGCACTATATATATTCATTATTAAACAACTAAACGAAAAATCGATCGAATTCAATACACCAGCGTATGTCTGCCTCATCAATTTGACCAAGGCATTTTATAGGGTCCGCCTCTCCGACATCATAAATATACTGATGTCGGAAGAAACGCCAGACACCATCGTAAGAGCAGTCCACAGTCTCAATACGAACAACACGATTAAAATAAAGGTAGGGGACACTTATACGGAAGAGATACCAACACCAGGAGGCATCAGGCAGGGCGACAGCCTCCGCCCATTTCTGTTCAATCTCTTATACAAACTCTACCAGGTCAGCCAAGCGATGAATATGACTATATTCACAGAAAAAACGAAATGCATAACCTTTGCTAAAGAGTCCGTACGATATAAGCTGGTAGTTCAGGACAAAATCATCGAACAAGTCTCACAATTTAAATGCCTGGGTATGGACCTGTCAAGTTATAACGACCCAGTGAAGGACCTAAGAAGCCAGATGAACAAAGCAACTTTCATATCAGGCTACTTAAAGCAGATAATATGGGCAAACGAATACATACGAAAGGATGGCAAGGTTGGGATCTATAAGACTTGTATCAGGCCAATCATAACATACGGAATAGAAACCAGAGAGGAAACCAACAAAATGAAAAGCATGCTTCGGGTAGCCAAAATGAAAACGCACAGGACTAGTGCGAAAAACAAGAGTAGATCGAATGAGAAACACTGACATCAGGAAACAATGTGGGGTGCAAGACATCGTATAATGGAGAAGACCAAGAAAAAGATACTGGTACGCCCACGTGAGAAGAATGGAAGAGAGTAGACTGCCACGTATCGTACTTGAAGGAAAACCAATAGGGAAAAGAGAACCCGGACGACCACCTAAGAGATATGGACAGCTGGCAGTCTACCTCCCAGGAACTGATTCAGAGGAACCTGCAAACCTAACAGATCATGAGATCTTAAAATTGAATAAGAAGAAGTAGTTAAAAATGATGTGAACATAGCCACGTTTCCGGAGGTTATAGCAATTTTTAAAACGGAGAACGTTGGATATAAGACAGAGAAATCAGATGTATTCGGCAGAAAATAAATTAACAAATTTCTTAGGGAATCTGACAATCGATTCTACCTAATGCTAGAGGTAATCTTATATAACATATAAGCAAGAATAAGAATGCTAGGACTAGAGTGCTTCTAATTTTGTTCTACAAATAAGTAGATACGATGAAGAAATGTTCTTTACTTATTTTCATATTATTGTTAATAACTAATCCCTACGGTTACTGGAAATAGAAAGTGCTTAACATGACCAGAAAATGTTTTTTTGGACTCGCAGGCTTCCAGGACTCACCTGCGGCTCTACTCGTCTGAAAAAATAATACTTTCTACTACTACTACATAGTTTGATATTACTAAGTGATATGTACCTTCGTGAATATAACCGAATCAGATTCACTTTGGAAATATTCATAACACTCTGGGCGTTGTGAAAAGTATTTGTTCTGATCATAGAATAATGATTATAGAATAACTGATAATAATTTAATCCTCATACCCACACATTTTTTGTACTTATCATTAAATTTATCTACCCTACACTTGATTTGACGCTTTCTAAATATTTTCAATTCAAATCCGATAGGGACGTGATACTGCAATATTCGCTAGTGGCAATTAACTTACACATGCATAGAACGTGATGTTGCGCCTACTATTTCATTATGAATTAACACAGATTCTGTGATTTGAAACAGTGTGTTTTACTTTGATCATTTACAATGAAGTAGATGAAAATTTACTGGTTGAAAAAATTTTGTATAGATAATAATCCAACAATTATATATCTATTCCAGTAGGGAAGTCAAATTTCCGTCGCTACGATGGAAAGTGATTACTTCTTGCCCCAAAGTGTGAATAATATAGCAAAAGGAGCGTCGGTAAAGTCTCTTTACCGCCTCCCTCATCTCATATGATCTTATATCACCTCTCGAGGGTAAAGAAACAATTTCCACCTCAGTTTGTAATATAATATATCAACGTTGTTCTGAAACTACTCGGTATATATTTATGTTAAGTCATATACAGTTTTATAGGTTATAATTTAGTTTTGTAAGCTATGTAGTCAATGTATCTAGTGAATCATTGTTCTAAAAGCGTGCAGTGCTCAATATTTATCGCTATAGTTTCTCACTAGGTTTATTTTAAAGTCAAGTTTTAAGTGCAACTGCTTAAGCTTGTCCATCAGCAAATAAGTTAGAACCTAGATAAACAAGATCAATCGGTAAATGTTTAGATTTATTTTTTGATTATATTTAAACTTTCGTCAATCTTTGAGAAGTCTGTGCTAAAAATCGCAAATCCAGTGAAACGATTTCATTATATGGTAACTTGGTGGTCCTTATTAGCCATTCGGGGAATAATCCTAACACATCTGCTAGCAATCGAATACAGCCGAGAGAATCCGTAACGAGGAAGTCAGAATCACGAACAAAGAAAGAGTCGTGATCATGGACCAATTACCGCAGAGTTATGATGAGAATAAACGAGGTAGAAGGAATGCGCGCCTTTTGTCATATGTCAAAGGTTGGATAGGGAGAAATCACTATTACTTGACTCAATTACTGTTTGAACACGGTTATTTCCGATGCTTCCTGTTCAAACTAAGAAAAGTAGAGAGTTATACTTGACTCGCTTATGGACAAACCACGGACAATGCAGAACACACATTCTTCAAATGCGACATTGTGACATTCTGCAAAAAGATTCAATGCAGAGAATATCATAGAGATTATGTAATAAATGTAGACAGCTGGGACGCCGTAGCTGAGATAATTTCACGAGCGGGGACAGTTTGGTCGATGGTCCAATCACGTGAAGCAGCAGCTGAAAACATCACAGAACAACTAATGAACAGAACAGACTCCAATCAAGCGAAAAATAGCCATTTTGTGGAATGCTAGCGTGAGGGGCCAGGATAAGAACTTCTAAAAGATTTAGCTTAAAGAGGAAGGGTTCTAATGGGTCGTATAAGTGAAGTACAGGTCTATAAGCGTGCGCGTTTCCACCATCTCAATATAGGGGACATATTTTTTTGCCGGTAGAGTGCGCCATTTTTCAAGAGGTACTCGTTTAAATTCTTACGCGGAAAGTCTCGTTGCTATTTTTAAAAATTACCAAATGTTGCCTATTCTTTTCAGTATTACGATAAATATAATTGAAAAAAAAATAATTAAAAAATTATTGTCAAACATTTTATTTATTAAAATAGTATAAGATACGCACAAAACATGTTAAATATTCAAAAACCTAATTAAATATTTATATAAAAGTGATAAATAATTTTTATTATTAATATAATTTAGAGTTTTTACGAGATTCTTTACATTTAATTTTCCTTTCTGAAGCACTTTTATTGAAATATTTGACAAGAAAATATTCTCGCATCATTAAGAAATTATCAATGATCTTTTTCATTAATTCTTTCTTATGTTTATCACATCCAACAATATTTCTTTTGAAACAGCATCTAATACGTCAAACATTGTGTCAATCTGTACTGTTTCTGTACCAACCACCATCACTACTTCTTCCAAGCTTCTAATTAAATTAAATGATTGTTCACTATACTCCTCAACTTTTCTATATACCTTCGGTAATAATATACCAATGCAAGTGACTGAACATCTATAAAAATAAAAGACAGAGAATTGATAACATTTTGAATACGGTACTTGAAATTCAAATTACTAGGTAAAGATTTCATTTGTTATTATAAATTAATGTGTCTAAATTCATAGTTGTTTTTTGTCTTAGTATCTAGTTCCGCTACAAAAAAATGTTGCATTTGACAAACACAATCAATTGATGACATATTTATAATGATGTTTATTTTAGCATTGATTACCTGTAACAAGAGAAAAAATTTATGTTACTATTCAAATGATTATTTCCATTTAAAGTTTAAAGTTCTTACCGTTACTTTCAAATCTATATCAATTTTAAAATAACAAACTAATTCCAGCTTTGATCTTATATAGGATAACGAAATAAAAGTATGTTTTATGACAGCCCAACTCCAATTTTTACATAGTGGCTGAGCTTCTGAAATTCTTTCTATTGAATGAAAAGAAAAATCTTCAGGCTCATTTATGACCTGCGAATTGTCATCAGCAATAATGGTATTTGTATCCTTAGAACAATTTGTGTTTGCAATATTTACTATTTCAGGCTCTACTGTTTCAATGATAGTTTCTGTCTCAACGGAATTAAAGCTGCAGTCATCGCTATTTATATCAGAGATACTTGAAGCAACATAATTTCATAGCAAGCTACAATTGATTTCATTGTAGTCATGAGTAACATGTGATTTTGGCTCAGCTTTCTTCCGGAAATGAACTTTTTCATATTCATACACAAATACACTGCCATCAGTTTTTATTACATCCATTAAATTAAATTGTAATTCACAAATAAAACTGGTAGCTTTTAATTCTTGTCCCAGAGCAGAGGTCCATGTACTACGCAATTAAACGTCCTTAAAAAAATTGAAATTTTTATATTTCACCAGATAAATAAAAATATATTTTTCAATTATTGAAAAACTGCATAAATTTTAAAATTATTCGTTAATTGTTAATAATATGAATTTTTAATATTACTTTGAGATTATACTCACTTTTGTTATTTTGATAATGCCACTTTTCCTACATTCTCACTTGCCTTTCGGCCACTAAGACAACAGCACAGCACCTTCCCATTGTTTTCTTAAAATTAATTTTAAATAAATAAATTAATATTTCATATTTAATTAATTAATTTACACATTCGCGAGCTAGCGCATGTTTACATGTATAATAAAATAATAATTATAATAACAATGGTACGTCATGAATACTTGCGCAGCCAAAGGCAGAAAAGAGAACTATAATTTGGGTTTATTTTTCTGTACATAAATTCTATGGAAAACCCGATACCGTTCAGACTCCTTATATCTATACTTCGTGATAAAATGGTTCAACACTAAATAACAATGGATGAATGTTAGAGAAGTTGATTTATTAGATAAGAAATTGATCGTATTTCAGAGGTATATTCATTAAATAGTCTCATATATAATATTTTCAGTTCCAGAACTTCAAATTTCATTTTATTTTTCTAGAAAAGTAGATAAGTAAATGTATAACGACCATTATTTCGAGGTGTGGTATATAATTATAAACAAATAAACAAAAAACTTCTTTTCATTACATTTTACCATACTCACCACATCTGCCTATTAGTCTATAGATGCAAATTTGCATAACGTAATTATGTATTTCTTTTTCAAATAAAATGAAAGCTCCAGCTTGAGGCACGGAATAAAACATCGCTCAGAAAATGAGAACGGTATAATCCCACTTTTTATCGTTGTTACTTTTCCTTTTAATATCATAGAAAATTAAGAACTTGAGATGAAAAATTTTTCTATTAATATTAACATTAACAAACATACATTATGAATTTACATTTTACCATACTACCACGACTAGTTAAAACTATCTGTATATGGCAAAATACAGCAGACCCTTATACATTATTTTTTTACGAAGACACCCTTAAAGATATGAAAATAGTCTATCCGGTTGCTTTAAGCAAAATCCGACGTATTTGAATCTATGTTGAACAATTTTTCATTTTATACAAGGTGTGTATAAAAAGTGTTCACAGTTTAACTTCATAAATATCAAGTTTCTTCATTTTAAATAGAGCCACCCGGTTTTTTCTGATTTAATGCATTCATGGGTAAGAAATAAGGCAAATTCATGTATACTTTCCTATAACTAAGCCTTACCGTTATCCAGATATTAAATGTTTTCTGTAAATTTTTAGAGATGCAGGTGTGGTTACGAAGACATTCAATATCTGAGAAACGGTAAGGTTTAGGTATAGGAAAATAAACATGAATTTGCCTCATTTTTCACCCTTGAAATTTGATATTTATAAAGTTAAACTTTGAACACTTTTTATACACATCCTGTATAAAATAAAAAATGTTTGTTCAAAGCAACCGAACAGAAATCATTTTCATATTTTTGAGGATCTCTTTGTAAAAAAATAATTTATAAGGGTCTGCAACGGTCAAATTTTTTACAATGAAATTAATAACTCGAAAAGTATACATTTTTCAAAAAAAGTTTTCCGGTAGAACCGGAAGTCGGCCATCTATGAAAATATTTTAGTTAATAAGATCGTATCTGATAACCCAAATGTAGAAGTTTTCATGATTTTACTAAAGTATCTTTCAAATATTGGATCAGGCGTGGGAACTGTTTCACGTTATTAAAACTTTCTTGGAGCAAACTTCCTATCTGGTGGCTACGGTGCTCATTAGAGTATTGTGGACTACTTGTTAATATGTGGTTGACTGTCAGTGATATTTTGCAGAGCTGACATTTGGGTGATCAGAACAGGTCATTAAATGTCCGTGACTCAGTCGAATATGTCGAATTGTTAATGATTTATCTTCACCCAAATTTCAATTTTTCTCTAAGAACTAAGAAAGTATGGTGCATAATAAGAGAAATTGACCCAAAACACATAAGGGTTGCAATTTGTCATTTTAAATTACTTTTTTCCACAACTGCTATGTAGTTGTATGTAGAAGTGATGTATTTCTCATAGCTAACTTAATTTCAAAACCACATATTGCTCACACTGTAAGAAATATTATTTCTCACGGCGCTTTGCCAATACCACATACATTTATATGGAGAATCAACAAAAATCGACGAAAACTTAGTTGGCTATTGTTAACTTCAAATAGTTGATTATAGAAGTTTTTTAAATTCTTGGGGTAGTTTTCATTCGTGGTTTGATAAAAATTTCCATCAAATATTATTTTAGAAGAAAATAATCATACCAATTTATAATAAATATTATGGATACTGACAGTAATAACGATTTTAATAATACCCATACTGGAAACCCCAGAGTTGACAAAGAGGCCAAGCCTGTGCCAGTCCTGGGAAGCCTAGCTTCGGCGTACCTGTATTGGCCCATGCGTAAGCCAGGCTACTTAACTCATCCTCCGCCATACCAATGATTACCCACGCTCGGGCCAAGCTTAGATATCCCAGCCTTAACCATTCGTTGACAACCCAGGCTTGGACCAAGGTTAGGCCAATCCTGATTAACCCAGCCCTATCCATTTATTGGGGACCCAAGCTTCGGCTGTTCGGTCACATACGGCGTGGTTCGAGTATTTTCCCCAGCACCCCGTCGGCAGCCATAATTTTTTTTATTAAGGGTCTGATCAATCTGATCTCTAGTTCATTCAGTATGTGTGTGTATGTTTCTTATCACATTTTTTATTATTTACTACTACTAAAGGTAACCATGTCTAATGCGTATCTTCGAGTTCAAAGATAGCGTGCATTGAATAGAGAAAACACCTAACTCAATTGTGAACGGGCAAAGCTTAAATAATTTAAGTGAATATCAGCTTTCTGAGTAAGGTTAACGATAGTGGTACAGATTTGTACTATCTTCAATCGTTTAATAATCAAAATTTAGATAATGATAATAATAATATTAATGATTATATAAATTCTAGTGATAGCGATCTTGACAACAGTAGTAATAATAATTTAGAAAGTAATAGCAGTAAAGATAAAGAAGAAAAAGTAATGTAATGAATAAATCTTGGTATTTAACCTTGGCCTGGTCCTGGCATTTAAGCATGGCCCAATCTTGGTGACCAAGCTTGGCCCAGTCTTGGCGACCAAGCTTGGCCCATCGTTATCACTCCAGAGTTTTATCAAGACTGGACCAAGCCTGGCTTACAAGCTTGGTCTAGAGCTCTACATAGTTGGGCCAAGCCTGGGCCAAGCTTGGGTTCTTGGAACTTTCCTCTATGGGTACTCCGCCAGATATATCAAAAAATGCAGCAAAAGTAACTTTAGATTTGTTGCCGGAAATTTCAAGAAAAAAATATGAATTAGCATACGAGAAATTTATGGAATGGAGAAGAAATACAAAAATAATTATTTTTTTGGAAACTGTACTTTTAGTATACTTTGAAGAGTTGTCGAAAACTCTAAAGGCGTCTACACTTTGGTCACAATATTCAATGTTGCGAAGTATTATCAGTATAAAAATAACGTTGATATATCCATGTATCAGAAATTACGTTCATTTTTGAAAAAGAAGTCCGGCAATTACGTCCCCAAAAAATCACACATATTGACAGGAGATCCATCGCAGAGGTTTTTAAACGAAGCTCTAGGCAAGGAATATCTACTAATAAAGGTAAATTTATTTAAAAAGAACTATTTTCAGAAATCAAATCTATTTTTTCTTTTAAATAACATAGATTTTGCTATTTAATGGGTTTTTCAGTAGATAAAAATAATTAAATAATTATTAAAAATTCTATTTCAAATTATGGTCAGTGATGCAGTAGATACTGACCGCTTGGAACTCAGTATGGCAAAAATTTGTTTGTAAAATTTCAATTAAGGTTAATTTATTTGCAGAGATCAGTAGTTATAGGCGTAAGAGGAGTTCTAAAAGATGAGAGTCGATAATTTAGAGGATTTAAATTCAGCTTCCCTTGTGAAATTAGACAACACGGGAACAAAAAAGCCAAGAACGTTCACTGTAATGGGAGAATTTTATGAGTTATATAAAAAATATGCTCGACCTATTGATTTGCCAGAAAAACGTTTCTTTTCAAATTAACAACACAGAAAAATGTGCTGGACAGTTAGTTGGCATTAACAAATTCGTTAGTAAGGCTAAGACAATTGCAATTGTTTTATTATTGGAAAACCTCTATCTATACATAGGTCTCTGCTTCAGACGTTCCTCGGCAACAATTTTAGTAAATGCAGGAGGGGACATATTAGCCTTAAAGCGACAAAGAGGATGGCAAACCAGTACCGTGGCAGAAAGATACGTCAAAGAGTCTATTAAAAATACAATTAACGTTGCTAATAAAATCGTCAACTCCATTGAAAAACGACTCGAAGCCTTTACAGAAATGGAGACTAAAAATACATCGTATATAAACGATTAACCCTCAACATCTAAAATTAACATAACAAAAAATTTAATAAGAAGAAATGACGTTCCGGGTTTAACTGTACAAAATTGTAAAAATTTCAGAATCAACTAAAAATTTAAATAATAGTTCACAAACTTGCACACTTGTGAGAAAAGTTGAAGTTTTCCCACTTGTTGCACAATATACTTGTTATTGTATACTGTAGTGTAAATTTTAAAAGTGATTAGGTCACACGTGACATAACGTATTTATTATTCTTTCTCTCTAAGTATTACCTAATAACTTTCCGCTGGTGTATAAATCCGTATAAGCGAGTGTTATTTTTGCAATAACCAACCAATTTGTTTGCGAATGAATGTTCTTTTAGTTTGATGAAATTTTGTAATATCCATTAAAAATGAAAATAATGTGAGTCATAATTCATACCTGATAATTATCATTTAATTTGCCAATATATTGGATATCATGTCCCTATTGTGTTACCAGCAACCACATGTTGGAATTTGTAACATGACATGACAAAAAACAATGAAACCAATTTATCAAGCGCCTATCAATTAAGATCATTATTTTTGTTGATGATATAATACTTACCACAGCTCGGTGTCATTATTGTGTATGACTCTGCAGCGAATTGTAGTGCATGAACTCATAAATTCATGAAAATTGTTCCTCGAATGCGAATACTGGGGAAGTTCCTGAATTTTAGGTTACTTTGAAGTGCCCGATGTAATTTGAAATCATCAACCGCGTACGGGTGAAAAATGATAGAAGCTGATTTTTATGTTGGTAAAATTTAGGAGGAAAATCAGAAAGAAAACTTCGAATAAAATATTGTGAGTCTATGGAGGTACTTTTAGCGGCACGGGAATCTTCGAAAACAGATGACCGTTTTGAAGAAGAACCAGTCTTGACAATGATAGCGCTTATGAATACTGCACAATGAAAATAATATTTATGTGTGTGATGTAGCATTTTTCCGACGGATGTGACTAATATCGCATGAGCCGCAGGCTATATGACAATCACATGAGTTGGAAAAAGGCCTTATGACACGAATTGCATACAATATTTACGATACTACCTAAAATCACAATAAAATATCAAAGCTTAGTGCTAATTCTTTTTACGCACTAGTGCGTGAAGAAAAATTACCGTATAACGCTTTTATTGATTCCTGAAAAAATGTATTGTATATTTATTAGTATTAATGCATAGAAATGTTCACGATTTTAGGTCTCGTCTGTTTTAAAATTGGTTTTTTCAATAACTTGTGAAAGAAAGATGAAATTTGACGTTTCGACTTTTCTTTAAGTCTTTATCAAAATATGATATTGACACTGACAATTTGCGTATTTATATTAATCAAAAAATTATTAAAAAAACTAATTTTAAAACAACTAAAATCAAGAACATCTAGATGTATTAATATATCAAAAGGTCTAAGAAATTAAAGAAATTTATTGATATTCCGAACATTTTCATCAAGATTAGTGAAAATTAATAGAACAACTGATGAATTCAATATTAAGACTAATATTTAAGGTGCACTGAGCGCGACTGAGTCTCATACACTATGGAGACCTTAATAATAATATTTTCACGCAAAGTGCAGTTTTTATTTCATTGAAAAAGTACCTAAGATACGTGTTTTACTCAGAGTAGCAGAAAAAAAAACTTTTTATTGATGTTTTCAACTCTACCCAGGATAGAATTTCTACAAAATCTTGACATATCTAGTTAGAACTAATATTCAAAATTCAGAATCTTACCCTATAATTCGCATTTAAGAATACAGTTCATTGAAATATCATTGGAATTAAATACTGATTCAGCCAGGCAGTCAGCAATTCATCTATTGCGACCAGCCCCTCTAAGGGACAATACTTGAGGTGGAGTCCAGGTGGAGTACTGAAGATGGAATATCTTGCGTGATTCCATTCGTCTTGAGGTGCTTTGCAATAACCAATAATCAGTTTCCTTATCAGCTACACTTGATTTTTCACTAGCTGGATATGACTGTCCTCCAGTATACTTTATGGTCCACTGAAGATGGTTTTACGCATGCTGCTAGTTTCTAGTCTCCTGTTGAAAATGCTATTTCCAGCTCTGATGCTCATTAGATTTTTGATAAATCATCGGATATGAGTAGGATCAACTTAATGTATTTACACTCTTTTTATAAACATTGAGTTAAAAAATTATTATGATTGAATAACTTGTGTTTCTTGATAGTTTAAAAAAATAATGAAATGACTTTCTAAAGATGAATTCTACTGAACTAAACATATAAAATGGTTTTAATTATGATTAAAATGACCAAACAACATCTCAACGCCTATATTTCACTCGAAAACATTTGAGGTAACCAAAAGTAATTGGTCGGATAAATAAATTAATCTTAGCCTATTTTAGTTCTTAATCTTGAAATCGTAAATTCTACAATTTGTAGTTGTTGATTTCCTCATGAAATTACCCAAAGGAACATAATGTGGGAGCTACCAACATAATCTTTTTTATCAGCTAAACCAATATAGTTGTTGAATAAACCATATACTGTCCGATTCATGCTGTTACCACTCATCTGGAATAAACAAACATGTTCTGCGTGCTCTTTCCATAACTTATGATGACGTTATAGTACCGGCGATATCAAAGTAATATATTCAACTGTAGAAATTCGCAGCATTCAGTTCAGAATTCAAAAATTCAGAAACTTTCTTCCGCGATTTCTCAAACTGTGTGGTTCTTTAGTACAGTGTGAACTGAATGACAATATACTATAATAGAGTGAGTGGAATTTGTTCTCAATTTGATAAATTCCAAGGGATTTGTGAGTAATGATATTAAGTTAAAATATAATTCAACACTAAAGGTGAGTCATTACAAATTTGTTATAAGAAAAAATGTTGTAGAGGAAAACGCTACAACGGAAATTAACTCAAGACTATCATGCCAAAATGATTGAATGAAGATGAAAAGACACAAAAACCTCCTTATAATTGCATGAAATATGCGTTATTAGGAGCAACCATTATTATCATAAAATCGAAGAATAAGTATAAATTTTCAAAAATTATTAATTGTATTAAATTTTGTGGCTGGCTCCTCTGGTGATACATTTTTTCTTGTATGTTAACCGTTCAAACAATTAATCATTTCAACACAGAAGCTGATAAAATCAATGGAAATTTGACAAATACAACAAAACTTATAGAAGGTAAGTTTTTTGGAAGCATTGCAGAATACCTGAAATTTTTCACAAAAAGCCGACAAAGCTCCAAGCTACTATTATAACTATTTACTCAGAATATGATATAATATAAAGTTGCAAGTTGCTTTCCATGCCACAAAAGGCAACACTCGTTCAAAGACATTAATAATTTCTTATGTTTCGAAAACAAAATAACTGTTCATTTATCAACAAGAACTTGAAGCAATTACTAGGTTATCAAAATACAACAACAAAAATAGAAATTTCTAGTTACAAAAATTAATTTGTATGATGTTACTTGATTATTGATACTGATTACTTTCTCTTACAGCTTTAATTAATAACTAGAATAATTAGGTTTGGCAATTGGGAACACACTAACGTTCGTTAAATCATACTAATTAGGTCGTATGGAATATGTCGTTGGCTTCACTATCAAGTTAGAAACCAGTGTGTTTGGATAGAGGCTCAACCTATTTTTATAACTTATGGATAAGTTTTTCATTTCCGTTTTAACCGTTGGCACATGAAGGTTATGAAAAAGTTTGGCACAAACCCTGGAGCATCTACGATAATTCGTAGTACCTTCGATTGGAATCGCTCCACAATTTCAATATTGGAGTTGGTTGCTGTTCCCCACAATGGGATTCCGTAGGTCTATATGGGCTTGAAGATTGCCTTGTAGATCAATACTTTGTATTTCAGAGAGATAATTGAGATTTCCCACCTATCAGCCAGTATAAATCCTTAAGTTCCAAACCCAATTGTTTGCATTTGGTGAATATGTGTTTCAGCCAGGTTAATCGCTTGTCCAGTTGCATGCCAAGATATTTGACATCGTTGTAGAAGGGATTATTTAGAATGACTTCTGGGCATTTGCAATTGCGGTTGGTGAAGGCTACCTGGACTGATTTCGATTCGTTTGCTTCAATGCGCCCTTTCTTCAACCATTTTTCTGTCTTGTTGAAATGGAGCTGTGATGTATTTAATGCGTGATACTAGCATCGCGGTGTCATCTGTGAAGGGAGCTGCTAATACATAATTGTTGAATAAATTTGAGACTTGTTTTGAATATTTGGCACATATTCTATACTATAGAAACGTTCGCAGACTGTTCTTCGCTAAATTCTATATCTCTTTTCTGTTAATTGTAGATTTTTTTGGTAGTTTTTTGGCAAGTTTTTGTAAGAACCATGGCGTGTTCTTTGCATAAAATCCAGGATAGAAAACTTGAGCTGCTGATAGTGTCATTCTGCTTTGGTAGTATACTGGTCAATAATTTCCAAGCTATAAGTAGTGTTGTAATAAAACTTACAGTTTCTGGTACTGAATTGATACCAGGTGCCATACAAAAGAACTAAAGGGTTAAAAATGCAATAAGCAGACAATTGCTAAAATGAAATAAAATGAATGCGAATAATCTGAACAGTTTTTGGAATGACTATCATATAACATGAATTTCATGAGTGTACAATTGTTTCATGCAAATCATTGTTACAAGAGGTAAATTTATATCATTTATTGCTTTTAGTGGAAAAATTTGTATCTCTATGAGAATTGACTTGAATTGAATCGTTGAATAAATATTAATTTTAGGAATGAAAACAGTAGTCGATCATTTTTAATCGAAAATAAACTTACTTTCTGTTATTTCAGTTTATTCACTTTTGTTTTTTGTATGGCTTAAATCCGGTTTTCGAAGGAAAAAATCAACAGGGGAAATATCTGTCTACTTTTTGGTTCTACATCGAATAAAAATAATCGGGATTTGATATTTCTCCGTTAAAAATTCATTCGTACAGAGTGACACTATTCATCGAAATTACAAGATCGTAAGCGATCAAAACTGGGAGAGAATTTGAATACAAAGTAAAGACAAGAACAATTTTACAATTGAGAATTAATAGCGCCGTAGCAAATTTTCTGTGAGCTGTAGGTAGCTCAGTATTTGTATTAGTTACAGTTTCAACATTTTTTTTTTCATTTTTCAATCTTTACATTTATAAGGTTCAGTTCGGTTTGTAGAATTCACTTTAGTTATACAATGGACAAATATATTATTATTTCTAGAGAGAATTGAATGGTGATGTCCATTGAAATGATTATCATTATCAAAAATATTGGAATTAGAGAACGAAATGTCGATTATTGACAGCGAACTTCACTCTAAATGTCGATTAAAGAATCAACCAAAATTGATATCAGAAAAATTCAGGAAATGTGGACGATGTTACAGTAAGAAAGAGAACATCAAATAAACTCTTGCTACTGAGAGACGAAGCAGTTAGTCGCTGCTAGGTTTACCAACATTTCTTATGTGAAATGAGTATTCATCAAATCAAAAATAAACGTCGAGCTGTCTGAAGATCTTCCAGAGTTATGGCTGAATGTTGATTATTGGTAGAAAACGTTACTCTAAATGTCAATTTAGAAATTTTGGAGAATCAAATTGACACTAAATTGATCACAGAAAAATTCAGAAGGCCTTGTGACATGTGACGAGATTAACAGTAAGAAACAGAACATAAAATAAACTCTCGCTACTGAGAGGCGAAGCTGCTTGTCACTGCTAGGTTTATTAACATTTCTTAGGCAAAATAAGTATTGTTCAAAATAACCTTTAAAGAAATATTGACGTCCTTACTTTATAATACCTAAAATCAAAAATAAACGCCGATCCGTCTGCAGATCTTCCAGACCTGTGGCAGAATATCGATTATTGACAGAGAATTTTACTCTAAATATCAATTCAAAAACTTTGGAGAACAAATCGACACAAAATGGATAAGAGAAAAATTCAGAAGATCTTGGGACATGTGACGAGATTAATAGTAAGAAAGAGAATATCAAAGAAACTTTCGCTACTGAGAGGCGAATCTGCTTGTCACTGCTAGGTTTACCAACACTTCTTAAGCGAAATAAGTATTGATCAAAGTAACCAAAAAACCAAAATATGAGCCCCCTCGCATAATAATACCTGAAATTGAAAATAAACGTAGAGCTGTCTGAAGATCTTCCTGAGTTATGGCAGAATGTTCATTATTTATAGAGATCGTAACTGCAAACTTTAGAGAATAAACACCAAATCGATCATAGAAAAATTCAGAAGACCTTCGGACATGTGATGATGTTAACAGTAAGAAACAGTAACATCAAATGAGCTTTCGCTACTGATAGCCTAAGCCTGTCACTGGGTTACCAATATTTCTTTGTTCAAAGTAACGTTCCAAGGACTATTTTATTATATGGAAAACTTGAAACATGGTGAAATATATATTTGTTATCCATTTTCATAAATGAGATATAGGTAGAGCTATGAGTCATACTGACACAGAACACAATATTATGATTCAAATAAGATCGTACCACCTATCTTAATCATTTCCAAATTGAAAGATGGTTGTTCTATAAAAGGACTGGAAACTAATCTTTGTCTCAATAAGAGCACCGTGGCCAGAGTGAAGAAGCGATGGACACAAGATGGGACCTTGCGACGAAAGGTTGGATCTAGAGGGAGGAAAATTTCAAATGACGCACAAGATATTGGATTAATTTATTTTTTAAGAGAACATTCCTTAGGATCGGCTGCTAGTGCTGCATGAGCAACAAACTTTTCAGGTTCCCGTCCTACGGTATGTAGACGAATTAGGGTTTCGGTTTTGAAAAACTGTACAAATTCTAGGAAAGCATTGCTTTCAAATGAGTGCAATCAATCCAGAGTTGTATTAGCAATTAGTTATGTGTATCGTGAACTGCACTTTTGGGAACTAATTGTCTTCATACATGAAAAAAAAAAACAGTCAAGTCGTGCAATGACAGACGTATTCGCATTTATAGACCACCAAATTCAAGGTTTAAAAAACAATGTGATGACGGAAATTTCCAGTATTAGAGTTTTTATTAGTATCAATGGCCCTGACATTTGTTAGAACATTGGTGGAATACTTTACTCTGGAGTTTACCTCAATATTCTAGACAACATTATGTTGCCATCGGTAAATTAAACTTGATGGAAAAGATTCCATTTAGCAACATGATAATCAACCTGTTCCGCACGTATAATTCAACAATGGTTTTGTCTAAACAATATTGAGACTTCACCGTGGCCGCCAAATAGTCCTCAGATAAATCTCATTGAAAATTTGTGGAAATGGTTGGTAAAGAAATCAACAGAATTAATTTCTAACCCAGAAATCAAGAAGCGCTATGGCAAGCCACTAAGACCTTAATTCAAATGAAATTTGTTCTATTGAATTATTTGTTGTCAAATATTTCAAACTTGTGTTATGTTATCTTGTATTTTATCATCATTATAAGTATTAGAATAATGAAAATTTTTTTGTGAATACTAATCTGATAACTTGATATTGATAAACATGGCAAAAAACGTCAAGTACATTTACAAAAAAATGTACGTTTGGCAGGTCTAGGTACACCCAAGGTTAAGTGCTAAGCTTAGATAAAGAGCTGTAGAGCATTGCAAAATATGATACATCGTTTTTGGGAGCAAAGTAGAAGCTCATAACATTTGGGGAATAGTTAAAAATGAATATAATCGAGAGAATATGAAAGAAATTATGAATGTTATGTGGGTCGTTAACAATTAAGTAAAACATTACGAATTGGCACGTATAATCTTATACAGACAGAGAAGAGAGACAGCAAACGAAAAATAATGATAACAATATTATAGGTGCGAGCTGGCTGATGCGGAGAGCGGGGAAACCTGCAGCCTCGTCACATTGGTACTTCTGTGACTCGTTTGAAGACAAACTCTGTGAATTTATATCAAACCTTATTAAAAATGAAGTCAGGAAGGAGTATAAATATGCATATTTTTTCAATTTTACTTGAATATAAATCCGTGCTTTATATATCTGGTTACATTTAGTAATTGTCTTGAAAGCTGAGTAGCCAGTAGGTTAAAAAATCCTAAGTAAAAGTCACTAAGTATTTTTGATAATAATTTGTTTAAATCTTTATTCAATTTGAACTAAAGCTCAATATCAATTTGTGACGCGTTTCGCTAACACAGTAGCTAGATCAAACGGTGATGGTATAATAAAAAATTTTTAATTTATACAGTACATAAATACGGGAATTTAAGATATTGAGTATTGATAGTATTACTAAATGTTTACACGGAAATAAAATGCAAAAAGTGCCTAAATAGGGAATTCTACCAATATTGAAGTACCAAAAGTATTGAACAATGCTACCAGGAAATTAAATCTCTTAGAAGTCCTTGAGGTAAATAAAAGCAAATATTCAGGTAATTTTCTTAATGACCAAACCATTTACCGTTATAAACCTATTCACCTAGAATAAGTGATTGTTTTGTTTTAATAGAATTCCTTATTTAGGCATTTTTAGCATTTTATTTCTTTGACTCGTTTGACAAAGCTAATGTGTTAGCAAAACGCGTCACAAATTAATATTGAACTTTAGTTCAAATTCAATGAAGATTGAATTGCTTTATTTCGTCTTAGTAATAAAATTATATTAAAGTATATCACTTTACCGAATTTAATAAAAATAATAGAATGTCAAAATAGTAGACATTATGTATAAAATTATAAATAATTTTGACAAAGAATCACTATCCGGTTCGTTTTGGACGAAATTATTCACACTTACAGTGCTGTAACTTTCTACCTCTTCAAACTTAAGATTTCTTGAAGATATTTCCAAATCAAAATCGTCCCCACTTTCCTCACAATGCCTTTCTGAATCAGTTTCGTCAGTATAACTTTCTCCACTTGAATCATCATCATTCAAATCTATAATTGAGTTGTCGATTACCTGACCAAGAAGTGGTTCTTCCTTTATACATTTTTTCTCAAACTTGATCACAACTTGATTTCCAGTATTGGATAACCTCATTAATTTTGAATGAAACATTTTTATCTGCTACATACTGTTTCATTGCGCTCCAAACTAATTCTATTGGATTGAGTTCAGGCTGATATGGAGGTAATCAGCAAGCTATCGTCAAATGAAATATTGCGTTTCTTCAACTAGTCTGGCATGAGCGCTTTTCTTGTTGTTGATGTTAACATTGATTCCAATAATTTATTGTGATATGAGGCCTTATCGATAATCACCACAGTTTTTAGTAATAGATTAGTATCAGCTTTTCTTTTACCCATTTCTCATAATTATCGTAATGCATTTCGTCGTGATAATCACCATATTTTACAATTTGATTTCCAGCGTAGGTAAGCATTAGAAATAAAACCTTTTTCGCTACCAACATTAACAATTATTAGACGAGGTCCTTTACTTGTTGGTTTCATCAAACTCTAACAGCTTTTATCGCTCCATCCTTTCTCATGTATACGACTGGAGTGGATATAAGTCTTATCTATGTATACGATGGGTCTATTTTGCTCTATGTAAAATTTTATTTTTCTCAAAAATTCTAATCTAAGATGTCTGATTGAGTGACGTTCAACTATAATGTTTCGATCTTTCCTCACTTTTTTCCAATAGTATCATAATTGGTGAATATTTTTTCTTAATGGCTTTATATTCAAAATAATCGTTAAATTTTTTGTACACGTTTTTGAGAGCTGATACGGTTTTCTCAGTTATGTGATAATTAAGAATCGTTTGTCTTAGCCGAGTTTTTTCCAAGCGGTCGAGTGATATTTTGATTTTTCTGCCAAGTATTTTCTTTTGTGGGGTTAAAAATGAATTTATTTTTCTATCATCCACAATTTTACTTTCTTTAGTTATACGAAGTACGTTTGCATCAGCTTATACCTAAAGCAGATACAACACTTAATAAATAATAAACATAATATGAATTAATACTTTTCTGCAGGATTGCACTAACCTCAGAGAGATATGAAGCCATTTTCAAGTTAAAAATAAATGAATAACAGTTGAAATGAACAATTGATGCTGATTTCCTTGAAAACATGGCAAAAGTGCATTGAACTTAATTATGAAATTATAAGTAATTTATAACATGTACTAAGAAATTCAGAAGGGATTTATCAGTATTTTTGTTATCTATTTGCATACTGTGATTATTAGTCAGCCACAACGTGTAGATAGAGAAGATGAATACTATTCGCAGCAGTGCCATTAATTTTAAAAAACCAGCCTTTTTGTCGTTTAAATGCTCCGAATACATGATCGCGGTCGCTTGGTTTTAAAATGACAAATGAACGTCGCAAAAACAACCATAAATCATGACCAACTTTTAACTCACGTATAGGTATTTACGAACAAAAGACAATCTAATCAATCATATTAGCAAGCAATTCTAACAATTCGTTTCTCCGTATAAAATAAACGATAAATCAACCTCAGTTATATCTCTATACAATATTTGTACATATTTAGAATTTCAGTTTTATTTCATGAGCGTGCATTAAATTACAATTCCTCAAAACAGGCGACACGGAATTCGATAAACTAAAAAAATATATTTCTACATATTATTAACTATTTTGTTTGTTTAGGGTACGTCGCATGTGTAAATCCATAACAAGGAGTGGACACTGGAAGAAGGGTGCAGACTTGTAGGCGGAAACAACCTAATATACGAATAGCTCAAACAAACATAATTATTCAGATGAAAATAAAATAAAAGATAAAGAACAGAGCATTCATTTACTATTTGCCTAGATAACCACTAGATAACCTAGATAACAACAAAAATGATTCTGTAGAGGTTAATTCTAAGCTAGTGTCAAAATTGTTGGGTTTAGTTTAATATGCGTTGGCTAGAGGATCATAGAAATCAAGAAAAGGTAGACAAAATAGCCAAAAAGCTACGTCAAAGCCATTAGTTGTACCGAAACAGTTCTGTGGCGTTGCAGAAATAACAATTAAAAGTGGGGGTAGTGTAACACCGAACTGTAGCTCAAGAACTCATTAAAATATAGACTAGAACATATAATCGAGTAATTAACTACAAACTTGATAAGTGAAAATAGGAAAACGAGTGATACTTTAGTGAATATGTGAATGTGTAAGCTAAATACACAATTTAAGAGAGACAGGGAAGGGAAAAAAACTGAAAAAGATAGACAAAGACACAAAAATACAAAAGCTTGTAAACATTGAAAAAACAAACATTTAAATAAATAAAGAAATATATAAATAGAATAAAATTTCATATATACAGAAAACTACAATGAGTAATCAAATTATAGGTAATAGGTAATAAGTTGTATATAAGTCCATAGCAAAATTAAACCAGTATGCAACATGCCCGAAATTAAATATTATTATTAGTATAGAAATCGTTTACACAGTGAAAAGCACTTTCTAGTAAATATGCGGGAAAAGATGATATCGATTTGATTTAAATTGGCAAGTGATTGTGCATTTTTTTGTATTATAAAATATTGAGCCCACTTTTGTAGTTCGTTCAAGTTGAGTCACACGTATCCCAGAAGGGAAGGGCATATCGTAGATGGGACTCAATAAGGGCATAATAGACTATTAAGGAGGTGGATGAGTTCAGTTCTTTGGTAACTGATCTCAGCGCAAAGCAGGAGAATTTAGATAAGGCGGCAATATTGAACTCTCATTTCATGGAATTGTCCACAACAAGCACTAAAAATTTTACAGATTCAGAGATGTCAATGGTGGTGTTATTTAATAAAAAATATCATACACTACCAAATGAAAGAGACAACTGGTCCGACGGTGAAGACATACCCATGGTACGCAACGCTTTTAAAAGGAATGCTTATCTTGAATTGAAATCTATACTTCATTTTTAAGATAATTGAAATGCTGCCTATAACAAAGATGACAGAAGTTTTGGAATTCGTCCAGTCGTAGAAAATGTGAATATTAATTTTCACAAGTGAGGAATTTTTCATCGTGATTGAGCAATAGATGAAATGATTGTTAGATATTATGGCAATAATGCGTTGAAGCAATTTATTAGAGCCAAACCCAAACCGGGACCGGTGAATATTGCTACAATTTCTCCTTGTATAGTGGAAAAAAAGTGGTGAAGCAGCAAGTGAACCTTTAGGAACTAAAGTCGTGTCTAAGATGCTATCCATTGTAGAAGATCCTGGAATCCACACTGTCTATTTCGACTTTTTCAGAAACCACTCGTTATTTTTAAAACTAAGCGAAATGGGTTTTCCATCAACGAGAACTATTAAAGAAAACAGAACTGGAAAGTGTCCCATTAAAACTTCAAAAGAAATGCAAAAGTCAGGAGAGGTAGCGAATACAGGTTTGATAAGAAAAAAGTGATAATCATTTTGTGGGATGACAATAAATGTGTGTAAGTAGCCAAATTTAATACAGTAGATCCTTTGGCACTAGAACACCGATGGAGTCTACAAGAGAAGGAGGGGATACCAATTCTACAATCAAATGTTGTGAATAATTATAATCGAAATAAGGGAGGTCAGCAAGATTGGTTGTTAGAAATGCACTCGACAGCAATCAAATAAAAAAGTGGTGGTGGTAGTGTTTGGTTACTAGCGTTATAGACATGGCAGTGGTCATTTATATCATATACCAGTGAACGGTAAAACGTTCATAGTAATGATTAAATTGTAGTTCCTTACCTGAAAACTCAAGTACGAAGGTTCGACCACTTTGCTTACCGTCGACATCAAAATTAAGTATTCAAATTAATGTCAGGGAGGATAAGGAGGATGAGGACATTTACTCGTAAAACGAAAAAAACAATGTCAGTGTCAATTCAACGTTTGTAAAGCCGACCCAAGAATATTTGCCAGTAAATATAATATTTTATAAAATTTCACAAAAACAAATTACTTTTTTATTCTTTTTATTATAGAATTATGGTTTAGATTAAGTCTTACATCATAATAAAATTTTTAATTATAACATTACATATAATTCAATATTATTTATGCTTCATATATGTAGTTATTTAAATAAATAAAATTTATACTTCCAGAGCTTTCATTTGAGGTCGATCCTTTTTGACTAAATTTAGACTTGTCTGTACAACCAGTACATATATACAGACTATTGAAGAACACCATTAATATGTAGATCAAGGAGCTTTATTGTAATCGAAGATCGTATCAAGTCATTGTTGATTTTAGCGGTTGTGAACCTCCTTTGTAGGATAAAACTGAAGTTTTCTCATTGTTTAAATAGAGCCCGTGCTGCTTGTCATATGCTCAGAAAAGTAAAAGCTTGGATATCAGAAAACAATATTCTAATTTTAAAATGGACGTCTAGTAGTCCAGATTTATCAACGAATAACACCTTGTGGCAAAATATGAAGAAATAGTTCAGATCAATCCCTCAAGAGGTATTGCAGAATTGCGAGGTCGCCTCCAGTATATTTGGAAAAATTTTACGGCACATGACAAGGTAAGTTAGTATGTCAAGACGAAAGAAGCAGGAAAAAATCGAAGATGTGATGTAATATAGTGGTGATATGATTTCGTTGATTGAAATTTCTTACAAGTTATAAAAATTATTATTTTAGATTTTTATTTAATGAAAGTATAACATGTTATCAGAAAAACATGATAGTTTTTATATTATGTTATTCGATTATGATTATCATCTCAATAAATAGTTCACCATCCAGTATACATTATCTAATTTTCCTTCGAGTTACTCGCTATCAATACCACCAACCAACATTATTTACAGGCATTCAAACAGATTTATGGCTTATCTTCCTTTCTCATAATATTATGTATTTCAACGAAAATAGAATGAACGTTCTTTTCTGCCGCTTCCAATTATTGCCTCAAACATTTACGACAATTGCATTTTATATGTTGGGGTTGATACTCAAATTTATTTAATAGAGTACTTCAATCAAAATGATAACAATGAACTTCCTCCGCTACAAAAACTAACTCCATTCCCCTTCTAGAACCCTCATAAAATATTTGACAAATGGTTTAAACGATCTATCAAATTCGTAGAATATAATGCATTCCCCAAAAGATTACTATGCTATTAGCGGAACATAAATGTAAATCTTTTATAGTCGAAAAATTCGAATGGCAATTTCTCTATCGTCTCCTCAGAATGAGGGAGAGGCCTGAATGAGATGAAATATGTATATGTTTTAAACCTTTCTACGTTTATTTTTTTGAATTGATGTTAGAGGACTATTTCAATGAAAAACGAGTTTTTCAGATTCAAAAAACTTTTTAAGCCTTTCTATTTGACATTGACAGCCCTGAGGTAAACAAGGTTAGTATATTAAAGTATAGAAACATCTGAATATTTGATAATAGCAAAAAGATAAAACAAGATTTTCCATATGTGTTGCGTAAGTTGAATAACTTAATCCACAATTATATACAAATAAAGTGGTTTCAATAATCTGACTACTATACTCGTTGGATGTCAAGACAATTGAGAACACACTATTTGGCATCGTAGGGGCATGTCGTAGAGATGAGCTAAAAAATTGAGTATTGGAGATATAGAGGGTCACTCACGGGAACCGGATGTTTTTGAAGTGGGTTGTACACGGGCGCTAAACCAACGCTTGTACGCGTATGACAGTTTTGTGTGAAATGACGAATCACTAACTGTTGTTCAGCGAGATTTCCGCCGTCAGTTTAATATCCATCGTAATGCATCGTTACACAATATTGCGATGGGTAAACAACCTTCGAACAAATGGATCAATATTGAAGAAAAAGCCATCTGGTCCCCAAGGAACTGCTAGCACTCCGGAGAACATTGAAGGAGAAGGAAAGCCTTTGTTAGAAGCCCACGCCGCTCTCTTCAGGGGCATTCAGCAGCACTTCAAATGAATACAAATACGGTAAGACGAATTCCGCATACAGAACTAAATTTCCATCCTTACAAGATAGCCGTCGTGCAGCAGTTAAAAGAGCAAGATTACCAGCAGCGATTACAATTTTGTCGACAAATGCTTACCATTTTTGAAGAAAATGAAAATTTGATATTGTTAATGAGTGACGAAGCCCATTTTCATCTAAATGGCTTTGTCCACAAACAAAATTGCCGGTATTGGGCAGAAAGAAACCGACATCAGCTTCACGAGACACCACTTCATAGCCTAAAGGTGACTGTCTGGTGTGCAGTATGAAAGGTTGGTATTGTTGGACCAAATTTTTTTGAAGAAAATGACGCTGCCATAATTGTAACAGCTGTCGTTACATTGCAATGCTGAATACGTTTTTCATCCCCGAGTTACGAAACTGTGTACCAGGGACGGATCGTTTTCAGATTCGGCGAAATTCCTTGGTCCCCTCGGTCCCCCGACTTGAGTAGTTGTGACTTTTTTCTGTGGGGGTTTCTGAAATCGCGTGTGTACAATAATAAACCGCGTACTTTGGAGGACTTAAAGATCGCCGACACTTCATCCAGATTGATGTAGACATGCTGCAAAGAATTGAGGTCAGTTTCTTTCAAAGGCTACAACAATGTATTGCCCAAAATGGACATCACTTGCCGGACATAATTTTTCGTAAGTGAGTAAGTAACAAATGCCATGATTTAACAAGTATTTCTGAATCAATAAAACTTTTTTAAAGTAAATATTCAATTTTTTATAACTATTTTAAAAACATCCGGTTCCTATAAATGACCCTGTAAAAGAAGTAGTCTCAATATTAATTGTTTTAAGTGCCACGTTCATAAATTGAAAAGGAACGTTAGGGTTAAGGTTGAAGAAGGATTAAATTTGATCGACAGTAGCGGAAGGATACTTAGAGCAATCACTTGCAAACAAACTTAATGTTGCAAAACAAATATTTCAAGTTGAAGAAAATGACAATATACAGATACTATGTACTAGTATATTTAGAGAAGTCACAAATCAAGAAGTAGAATAATTAAAAAATAATTAACTAAGAAATATTGATATTAGAAATTGCAAGAATTGTACATTTACTTTTAATATTATTGGTACAAATAATGTTCAAATTAAATTATTCCTAATTACTAGTTCCTAAATCTCAATGTTAACCGATAGTGTTAATTGATTATTAAATATTTTGCTCTTAAATTACAGTTTTCATTTTATACCTAAATAAAAAAATGTTTTTCATGAACGTAGAAAATATATTCTAACGGCCTCGTTAGACAAATTCACGTCGCGTGCAATAAACTATTTACGAACAATTTCAGAAAAAATGATCAATTGTACAAATTATTTTATAGATGATTGAGATTTACCATCAGCTATTTGAAAATCCCTATTACGTTATGACTATGTAAGAAATGCCTATTTCTTACATAGTCATTTTAAATGTCTACGAAAATTCGAAGGATATGTAAATTTTTTGATAATCCCAAATTACATACATACCAAACGGAATGTCACAATTTCAAGGTTAAAAATTTAACCGGAATATTAGTTTTCTTCCATTTACCATAAAATCTAATATACGAGAATCAGAGTGTGCATAGAATACGTAAAATATTTGAAGTTCTAATAAGACTCGACGCGACAGACTTTATATAAAATTAGAGAAAATTCTGAAACTCGTTTACTGGAAATACATCAGCGAACTTGTGAAATGTAAATATTAAGTAAACTGTGTCATACTCCAAAAAATAATGTTTTGAGTCTTCTTCTCGTATTTACAGTAAGATAGATATGTTACATATGAAATTTGATAGTCTTTTTCTTAATTACTGTACAAAAAAATTGAATATAAAAGTGTAAAATTATAAATTTTATAAAAAAAAAAACGTCGCGAGACCGCTTAATTCACTCAATATTCTAATGTTTTTCTTTTTATTTATGTGAACGGTTTTTAACGGTGGGCCCGATTCACTGAAATGCTGAAAAAAGGTCCAAATTGTCAGTGTTCAGAAATGCCGCAAATCGTGATAAGTATGCATTTCATTTTTAGTTATAATCTAGTTATGAGTTGAAGAAATATCGGTACCTAGTTTAGTATTAATACTTAAACTATTTTTATTATGAAATTTAAGTCGAAGAAAAAAAATTCAAACTCTAATTCATCATTTTGGCCATTGGTACCGTAGCTGGTTTTCCCTTTTCATTCCATTGTTTTGATTGTTCTTTTGCTTTCTCATATCCATATTTTCAGTTGATATGCGATGTACCGTTTTTTATATTTGTATAAATATTTCTGGAGTCGTCACCTCATTTGTCGACCACTGCAATGCTGGTCTTCGCAGGTCGTTTAAACTCTGCTACCTAATATTTTACTGATAATTGAGAAAAAGCAGTCTCACCTAGAATAAATCTAGTTTAGCTTTTATATTGGTTGGGCTAATGCCTCTCAAGTAAAAGTATCACATAAATGTTCACAAATTCACTGGAAACGTTCACTATTAATGGCTGCCAAATAGATACTAAATAACGTGGTGTCTTCAAACTTGGAACAAATGCTGTATAGATTGTGTATTTCCTGATACAGCGGTATTTTTCGAGTATCTATTGCCAGGTACTTTTGGAACCAATCAGCTATCCATATTTGCCCCTTTTGAAAATATCGTGAATTTTATATAACGGATATTTATATGCTTACATTGTCCTTTGAAGCGTATAATATTTTCACTATTTGGCAAGAACTGAAAGGTAAACGTAATACAGAAAAATGCCAACATCATTTAATATCTGGAGGGCATGGGGACCAAACTATAAAATTTGTGGAACGTGAAAAGGTGGCAAATCGCTGATAGAATGGAAACAAGATTTCTGGAGCAAAATTGCCATCACACCATCAACTTTTTGCATTAGACGGCCTGAAGTAACTTTTGAAGTCATTAGCGTCATAAAGATTTGGAAACAACACTTGAAAATTGTAAAGATTTCACTTATGTAGATCTTTTTGGTATTTCACAAGGGTCATCTGTGTCAGTTATTACTAGCTTAAGGAATTTGTCAGAGAAATGGAGGAAAGCATTATCGCCGGAAATTCTAGAATTTTAACTGATGAGATTATGTTTTCCTCGGAAGAAGAGAATATATTTTTACGTTTACACTGAGGACATTAAGCTATTTATTATCACTAAACTATACATTAAACTAAAACTTTTCGGGATGACATTAGATTATTTATTGACTATCTCGTTGAGACACAAGCGAATTTCCCCATAATTCCATTGTAAAAAATGTACAAACAAATAAAAAAGGTTCTCCTACAAATTGATTCTATAAAAACAATATAAACGAATCGCCATTGTAAATAATTCTTTTCATTTTTTTACTTACTTACTTAATTTATGTATAAAGCCTACACTAAGGACTATACACTAAGACTTAAGTGATTCGGGATGACATCAGGTTATTTGTTGACTTTCTCGATAATAAACAAGAGAGTATTCATACAAATCGAATTTCCTGATAATTATGAATAAACAAATTAAAAATGTTCTTCTACATATTGATTCTAAAAAAAAACAAAATAAACGAATCATCGTTGCAATTATAAGTTATAAAAAACATTTCAATGGGCTCTTCGCGAACGGCCGCATCCACCAAACTTTAAATTATTTCAACATAATCCAAAAGGACAGGCTTCGCAGCTCATGTTGCGGACGAATTCGTAACAATATTCATTAAAGTCTATTCCATACATATTTCGGAAATACAATGGTCTTCATTTAAGATAATAAGAGGAGGAAACGGTTAAATTTATATGATTTCCATTTGGATATTTTTGATTTTTGTCGTATTTGAGGCATATAATCATTGGTTAATGCCTTAAAAGTTTGCTTTTTTGATTTCTATTATTCAAGTATTCAAGGTTTACTGGTGTTAAATATCTTGAAAAAACTTCAAATGAGGAAGTATTAATATTCACTTATTTCTGTTCTCTATCCTATATAAAGTTTTTTGTCACGGAAATTTTGCTATATTGCTTCTTCCAAATTTACTATGAACTAAATCTTATCCGCTAGTGAGATACTCATATATTTCCAAAGTTTAAACTAACATAATTAAAAATATTTTTTGTATAATCATCAGGTAAATACTTTCAGTAGGTTTTCTGGTTCACAGTTGATAGTTAATTGTAAACTGTGCAAGCGTGCGGTGTATCGAAGGTCAAATTATTCTTGAATAAAAGTTTTGTGAGCAAAAAAGTATGTAAAAACCATGGCTCAAGATCCACTATCAACAAGTCGATTATGAGATTCGGTAAACGTCCTACTATAGCCTAGTTCGGAGAGAGGTCAAATAGTTGAAAAGAGGCGGCAACATCTATCAACAGAGGCTCAAAAACTGATTTTACTCTACAGGATTGCAAAGTAATTGTAACAATAAGGCAAAAAAAGGAATGTTCCAGGAAATTTTTATCAATTTCCACCAGGATAATGTTCAAACATCAGCACCAAGAATTGGAGAAATGCTATGAATTACGTGAAAAGAGTTGAAAACCAATACATTCAACATGTTTTATATAGACTTGTAATTGATTTCAACGTTAGTGCTTCTTAGGAAGATGTATGGGGCGCTGTCAGTCATTAACAACCTTAATTCGTTCAGTTTGGGAGTTATCCAATCTAGGATAGTAGAATTCAGATAAATTTAGATAACGACGACAATTTCTTAAACCGAGGGAGACAGAATTTTTTTAAACTTCCTAAAAATGTTTTTATGGATAGTTTGAGTGTAGAGTTAGAAAAAGATAAGAGAATTCACCATGTTTTCTTAGACGTTAGAGAAAGGAATTAATATACAAACAAGGTTTATTAATATCGGATTACTAGTGATATAAACAAAACAAATGATAGAATACTCGAGACATTTTTTGTTTACTTCAGTGGAGAAAGAAAATAAGGATGGAGAAACTTCGTTTTGAATCCACACTATTGCCTGGAAGTGATGGAAAATCAAATAATTATTGCATAACCTCAATGGCAACAGTTGATAACAGTGTATATGCAATACCAGATACAGTACAATCAGTTCAGCATCATGAAGAAATCTTAAAAACACATGCTTATACTAAAGTGGAGAATAGCTTATTGAAGGGGTATCAAAAAAGACGAGTTTGGATAACAGTGATAGAAGAATTAAAAAAAAATTATAAAGGTGAAGATGGCAACTTACAATTTGGTGATCAATTTTTAGAAGAAATAAATTTGGAACACACTTCAACTGCACATCAGAAGGAAACAGTTTCATTGGAGAAAATGATAGTAACAATTATAGCGAAAACACAAGAAAGTGGACAACAAAATTTAAAACATATTGCAGATAAATTTGTACTGGAAAAATTTACAAGTAAAAGTATGAATGCAAATAAATGAATTAATTTTTTGGAAAGGAATGTTCACGGTTTAATATGACAGCAAATGAAAAGAAAATTGAAATTTTGCGTTTTTTCATGTACAAATGTTGTGAGGATTGGTACTATGCTTATTATATTTTCTGTGAATTCAGATTGGTCTATATGGAAAAACCAATTTTGTGAATCATTTATATATAAGGGATGGAATTCAGTAACATATGCATTGTTTTTTAATTATAGAGATGGTTCATTGCTGGATTATGCTATAAGAATAAAAAAGTTATCGCTAGAAATGAGAAGCACAATTGATACAGGTACTTTAATAGATTTGATTGCTGCAAGCTTGCTTGAAATTGTATTGAATAAAATTGATAGAGAAGCTTTAGAATACACAGTGGATTTGTTTAATGAAGTGAGTAAGTATGAACATACAGTAAGCAAACAGAGTATTTTGGATGGAAAGAAAATTGAAAATCAGGAATTAAATTAAAAAATTGAAAAAATTTCGAGTATAATTTATAAAATTGATACTGGACATAGAAAAACAGAATCTAATCTCTTTCATATAACGAAACTTATTCCAGTTTTGACATCGAAAGAAGAATAATAACAAAAGTATAACTGAAGAAAAGTCCTTTAGTAGTATTCCTTTAGTTTTAATATGGATCACTTTATTTATCTGTGGGTTAGGATGTCTATGATAGAAGAAATATTGCTTATTTAAGAAAGAGTGAGAAACATTAAATGTCGTTTCTTTGTTTTTTAGGTGAGATTTAGTTATATAATATAAAACAGTTTATTAATATCACTTAAGTAGTGTATTTGTCATAAAAATAAAATCTTTGTTTTTTAAAGCAACACGTGTGTTTACTTCAATTAATTTGAAACAGAGAAACAACAGAGAAACAGCAATTGATGCTGAACAAATAAAAGATGGAAAAACATTGAACATAAAAGATGCTGTTATTGGAATTTTAGGTAGAAAAGTTGATCTAACTTGAGCACTGCATTTTATTCAATTTATTCCAAAAGAATTGAAAAAATTGTATCTACAATACCAATACCTGGAATTATTCGTTTCAATAAGTATTATTGTTGTTTGAGTTAACTGATTACATTCAGAATCAATCATATTCTGCTAAATAAATGATCTTTGATCAATATTGTAACTGAGACACACAATTTTTCAACTAGAATTCGCATAATTTGTATATCCAGAGGTGATTTTGCGAAAACCGCTTATCCACAATTGCAACATACCGTAATAGCAAATATCAAATTGACTCCTGTATCTATCATCGATCACTCGGTTTATGCGGTCATTGCTATGACCGATTGAATCCGTCGAATCCGTACACAATGACCGAAACGTCGAGAATGGCGGAGTGAACTTGTTAAACATACATACATCGTTGAGCAAATTTGGAGGACGTTTGCCGCAATAAATGATTTACACATACATAAATTGCTATTTATTTTGCTAACAAAAGCATGACATGTATATATGATTGTAAAAAATAACTGGTTACGTATAAATGATGGATCAGAAGATAAATACTATTATCTGGATTAAATTTGGAAAAATCTTTACAGAAATTTGATCTCTACTAGGAGCAAATCCATTATCATTGAAATATAGGAACCTAATTGTGTGTTCAAAATTATCGAATTATTATACAGGGGTATCAACGTTTCCATATTTCAATTTCCAGAGTTCGCGTGCGTTATGCCTAGTTCACATGAGGCTTTTTTGACAGTTATCGCAGTTCTGGAAAGTTATTAAACTATGAATAGAAACTTTTGAAAGTATTCATACCAAAACAGTGAATTTTGTTACACAATTTCACACAATTTGATGGAAAAATCGCAAAAATTAGCTTATCGTCTTAATATGAAGTGGCCTGTGCCAAAACAGGACCGTACTCTCGAATCAAAGAGAATATATTTTTAAAATAAATAATGTCAAATAGAAAGGTTGGGACTTTTTACTACAGAAGCTCTCAGAATGAAAATCCTACAAAAACTGCACTTAGTCAACCACTATTTCCTACAAAACATCAAGCAATCGTTTTTCCAGCTGTTGATGATTTGGTAATTACCTGATATCACTTGGAGGATTAATTGATCCAAAAAAGTATTCCAATAAGGGGTAATAAATATTAACAACACTCCCATCCAAGCCCGAAAACTTATAACACCATTCGACAGATAAGTACTCTCAAATGTATGCCCCACCATACCCACTTTTAATTAATAAATTTAAGAAAATAGGTCTCAATACACTCCTACCAATGTAGTTCCTCAAAATTCACTCCACAATTCCGGAACATAGCCACATCTACAGCCTAGGACGACAAGCTAAACACCAGCTACAGAATCTATCTATCCCAAAACTCTATACTATGTTTTTCGTGCAAAAAACAAAGTTATACTGCAGCAAATTGTAAAGACTCTTAATTACAAACATATGGTGAACCTCATGCAACTCAACTACCAAAAACGCCACCAATTTTCCCGGTAATCCCAGAATACCCAAGCCAATTCTTCCCAAGCACATTAGAAACCTGTACAACACCTCACTCCCAGAATATATCCGCCATGAACATAGAATAAATTGTAGAAAACAGCAGGAAACGCAGCTAAGAGTAAATAATTACGCTTTTTTACCAAACAGAAAAAAACGAACCAGAAAATCCTAAGAAACTCCCTTTCTCCAAATCAAACAGGCCGAGTAAAAAGCCTAAAAATAAACTAGATCCATCTACAGAAATTCTCATTGAAACAATTAGTTAGAAAAATCATTTCTGAACAGATTCATCCTTTCGTATTGGACCACAACAGATATCTGATCTTTTCGAAAACGTCATCTGACCCAATGATATATTAACAGAAATTTATCCTTTCTTTGAGAACAGATCTATTGAAAGCAGTTGCATTAAGCCCAGAAGAAAATATAAAAATCAGAAGCAGACAATTCAAAAACAGAAACAAATATGAACCAACTGAACCAATAATTTGATCCGATTTTTTTCTTTTTTCCTTTGCATCCTTATGGATCTTACATCTATTCTACAATGGAAGATCAATGGCTTTGATAATAATGTAGCAAGTTATCCTATGCAAACAGAAGTGTCAGGTTGTTTGTTGTCAAGAAACCACTTTAATAACATCTGGAAGAACCGAATAAATTCTGTCATATCTAGCGGAGAAGTAACAATATTTGTGGAGAACTCTCTCTCCATGCTGAATAAATCACAATCTATACAAATATAAACGATGTAGCTATCGAACTACTTACCAATCCAAAAGTAAATATCTGCATTGTATATATTCCTCCAGCATATCAAGTTATTGTTGCAGAATTGACTGAATTATTGATACTGAAGTTATTCCTTAGCCTAGAATTATAGTCGGCGACTTCAATGCCCATAATATCATGTGGGGATCCACATCAATAAACCATAGAGGTCACTTATTAGGAGATAATCCTGAGAACAAAATCTATCTACCTCAAATTAAGTTCAACTAGATTTTACATTCATTTTGGCCAATGTTCATGTATTGACCTCACTATTTGTGATTCAATTTTGATTCCAGCACTTCCCTGGATTAGTCTGGACTACACCTAAAACAGTGACCAAGATCCAATCGTTATTTATGAGAACAGGAAACCAAATTACAATCACGACCTATATCCAAAATGAAACTTAAAAAAAGCTCTCTTCGAAGCCGTCATTGCGAATAATTTTCCAGCTTACAGAATACCAACAGATGTAGACTAAGCTTTAGAAAACTTTGTGACTATCTTTCAGCGAGCAGCCGGAGAACTATATACCTGAAACGACGAATCTGGAACTTTTGTAGGATTATACGATGCTGCCAGGTAGGCAGCGTTTTGGTTCCGAAGAAGACTCCAAGTTTTCGACAAGCTGCCGAAGCTATTTCAGTCAGAACATATTATTTCCAATCAAAAAAAAAAACAACCGGGGAATTTGGTAATATTTTAAGTCCATAAAGAAGCAAAACCAAAGCGATATCCACCTTTATAAAAACAGCAGCATAGGTTTTTGCTACGTTAAACTCAATTAGATTGTTTCTACCTCCTTTCAAAAATACCAAATGCGACCTGGATGGATGACAGACTATATGATCTCAATTTATTCAAAAGACTGGCACAACAGACCCTATCAAAAGTCGGATCTTGGTCTCACAACACTCATATCAATAAAATGTTATAATAAATACACCCAGTTGTCAATGATGGGTGCCAATGATTGCTGTGAAACAATAATTATCAAGGTACCAATTCTCCTGTTCAAAGAGGAAAAATTTAAGATTCAAAGTTAAATACGAAGAATAAAAACTATGAGTCGACAGGTTGTGTCCTTAAGATTGTCGCTTTTGCCTCATATCTTTAATAGTCTTCATCACTTAGTGCAAAAAGCAGAGGAAAACTACAACTCAAGCTAGGAGTACGTACTCAAGAGTACATGACAGCTTACTGTATCCGTCTAGAGCTCACTAGAAACAATATATGATGAATATTTCTGTCAAAATTGACTCTAGCTGTCTCAAATATAAGGATATGTTGAAATTGTGATTAGTTAGTTGTATAGTTGTAGTTAGGAAAGAATATTGTTTGATATTTAAATTGGAAATATGAGCTCTAAATTGTAAAATTCTTTTGTATTCTCTTCCGTCTGGTTTTTGATTTTAATCCGCTCTGTAAATCTCTGAATCTATGTGCTCGATATTTTTCACGTTTCTATATCGTCTTCCTCTAGGATTCCATTTCTAGTCATTGTCTTTAGGTTGAACTAGGTCATCAATTTCCCATTATGTCTATCATTATGAGGGATCATCCTAATTTTCTTAATTTATAAAACAAATTCCATTCGTGGTTAATACTATTATGAATACCTCAGTTTCTGTCTTCACATTTAACTTATCGGTGCCTGGGGTCTGAAACCTTCATAGTGGCCCATTTTCGATGTTGGCATCATCAATTATAAATGAGGCCCGTTAACATTACGTAGGCATTCTACTAATTACTACGATGTCCAAAATAAATAATGGATGGAAATAGAGCACAACCCAAATTTGCCGGATATGCAGGTTATCCGGAAGTCGGAGCATTCCTAGGAATATATGTAATCATGTCCTTCCGACTACGAGTACATAATGAAATAATGTAATTGTTGCTTCTCGACAAATAGGCATATTAGTTTGTGGAAAAAATATTGAGTTTTCTATAAAGTGGGCCAATCGGAGCAGTACCTTCTAATAATATTTATCTCTATCCCTATTTTATTATTTCGAATTATAAATTGTTTTTATGACTAAACGTATCTCATAAACAATTGTGTTGACAACTTTGGAGAGAAAATTTGTACAATATAAGAGAATTTGTTGGAAATTATCAGATTTACTAATCTATCATTATAGAATGTTGTTTATAATATTACAAATACATCATTTTTCTATAGCCAGCATGATGTTGGCATAATATTTTCTGTATAAATATTTTTTCATCAATCCAACTGTATAGAATATTTACCGTAAAAATCCCATTGGAGCGGCTATAGCAACCAACCGGTTAGAGATATTACTACTTCTTCCAACTCTCTTACTTCTGGATACTTCATTCGTTTAGTCTCTTCCCTTCATATTAATTCAGTGCTTAGTCTATTTTTGTTACTTAGAGGATTTTCCTTAGGTACTTTATTTGCTTATAATTTGATTTCTAGTCTCTTCGTTAGTATCCAGCTACCGCAACTAAAATAATGGATCGGTGCATGAATGGGGTTGTATACTGTCTAGATATCTCAGTTTTCTTCTAAAATGTCGTCTTGATATTGCAGTATACACCGTTTGTATTCAGTATTCTGGTATTTATTTCCATTCCTTCATGTCAACTTTTTCTAGTGTATCCTCAATCAAACAATATCATTGGTTATCTATTATCATTATCTTTAGTTTGAATAATTTTTCATTCAATCAATTCAACATTGTACATCTTGGCAACATCTTGTTCTTCTCTGCGAAGTAGCACATCGTCAAGGCTCCTGCACACAACGTATACTATTTTGTGTTGTTCTACGAGGATGTATTGATATCTAGTTAGCCTAGACAAGTTCCATGCATAAACAAAATATTGCGTTACTATAGCAACGAACAATAACTTATTAGAAGTGTCAGTGTAAAGTTTGACGTCAAAAAAGTGAACCAGATTTACGCAATAAATTAAAAGAAAAAGATGTCCACCTAAATTGTGAAAATCGAAAAACTGGAGTATCGAACCATCACCAAGTACCTGTCTTTAAAAGGGTTAAGAGGTAGGCAGATTTACGTAGATACGCTTAATACCCTTGGTGATCAATGTCCTATGTATGCGACTGTGAAAAATTGAACTGCAAGCTACAAAAGAGGTAAATTTTCCATTGAAGATGATGACCGATCGGAAAGGCGAGTTTCTGTGTCAGTCCCCGAAAATATCGATGCAGTTTATGACATGATTTTATCAGACCGTCGCACTGGGCTAAAACGGATGATGATGATGATGATGAAGCATTGAATATTTCATACGATCGCGTTCATCATATAGTCAATTTAGTCAGTCAGTCAATTTGGATTCCAAAATGGATCCCCAAATGTTTGAATGTTGACCAAAAGCGTGCAAGGGTAGAAGCATCGCGTTCGATCTGTGCTCGATTTGAAAACGATGTAGACTTCTTAAACCGAATTATTACTATGGATGAGACTTGGGTACATTCCTACGATCTAGAAACAAAGTAATCAGGATTGCTTTTTGGACAAGGATAGAACAATAACTGGAAATTACTTTTCGACATCACAGACCCCCCCAAGGGAAAAATTAAAGAGAAAAGATGCGGTAAGCTATCTAAAGGTGTTTTGTTGTTGCAATGTGAAAAGTTCGTGATTTAAGGATTGAATTACTAGAACACCTCCCTTATTCACCAGATTTCTTTCCTGAACTGGAAAAAAGTTTAAAAGGTCATACATTTTCTTCCAACGAGGAGGTAATAAAAGATGTGGAGAGGTCTGGTTTGCAGAGCAAGAAGAAACTTTCATTTGAAAGGTGTAAAGACGTTGCAGGTTTTTTCTCATTAAATTCCACGCATTTCGTTTCTGTGGTTTCAAAAAGTCATATAAAATCCTGGTATAGTGTTTGAAATTTCAACTATTTCTCTGAATTATGTTTTTAATTTCATATTTATTTGTTCTGTTAATTTATTGATGTTACTTTCAATTGATTCTTTGGAAATAACATCAAGTAGGCCTTGAAGAAAAGAATTATTTTTAGTATGTTTATATGTCTACCGGCAGAACACGTAATTGAATAAAAAATAATTAAAATGCCAAATTTTACAAAAACAACACAATTATGAGACACAAAATCATCACATTTTTCTACGTTTATTGATATTAAGTTTCAGACATACTACTGAAGTGAGGGCTGAAAAAATAGAAATTTTGTAATGAAAAACACCCTAAATTCCAGTTCCGCTAATCTGATTTTTCCAAACATTTTTTAGTTGAAAATAGAACATCAAGCAATCGTTTTTCTAGCTGTTGATATTTGATAATTACCTGATAGTACTTGGAGAACTAATTAATCCAAAAGATATTCCAATAATGCCAAGGCTATCAAACAGTAGAATATGCATTTACCTCGCAAATGAAGATATTGTAGAACGTTTGATGGCTTATCATGAAGGGATAATAAATATAAACAACACTCAAGCCCGAAAACTTAAAAAACCATTCGAAAGATTAGTACTCTCAAATATATAATTTATTCAGAAAGTTGGTATGCCAAACTCTGTCAAAAGCTTTCGATATGTCCAGGAGATCCCCTGTTGATTGTTTACGAAAACCGTATTGATGGTCGCTAATGATGATAACAGATTAAAGATTTGCTTGTTAACAACTTCCATTATTTTGGCAATGGTTGGGACTAAATCAATCGGATGGCAGTTATTGGGAAACCACTTTTAACCTTTTTTTGGTATGAGTTGAACCAGAGGAACTTTCCAATCTGCAAGGAAGAGATATCTCTTATATGACAGGGACTATGGTTCAGGTTACTTTGTGGATTCAACAGTTGTTTCAATCCCTTGTTATCTTGGATCTTCTTCGATCTTACGTCTCTCTCTCTCTCTAGAAGTTATGCGTCTTTCTTCAGATTGTTTGTCAAGGACTTCATCACCAAATGCACATTGTAATCGTTCAAGACTTTATTGTTCACTGTAACCGACTTTGAAATCATAGTAATCATAGTGCGCACCCAACTGCAATAAGAAAATACTACTTAAGAATGATGGTATTCAAAAACACAGTGCTTGCAACTGTAGCTCCTTTTGTTTCACAACATCTCAACATATACTGTGGCCCTTAAAATTACCAGGAGCTGTAAGAGGTTTGAAAGTGTGTAAAAAAAATTGAATTAACTGATGTTGTAAATGATCTGTGCTTTTTGAGTCCATAGCATGGAAGTGATTCCCTTCAACTCTTTACTATTTTTGCTTTCGTTTTCCATTTCGAAATTCCTCTCTCTCTTAGGTCGTCCGTCACCTCTGCGTTCCATCTCTTCATTGGTCTTTTCTGCTTGTTCCTCCTTGTTTTATGTCTATCAATTTTTTGTTGTTCTAACATCTGACATTCTCTGTATAAGACCCAGCTACTCTATTCCTTTAGATCTTTTTGCTTGGTTCTGCTTCTCCAAATTGATTCCTTATTCCATTATTTGTTCTCCTCGGCCATAAACCTCCCTCATTTTCACAGCCTAGTATTTTTTCTTCTAATTTCTCTTCCTCTGCTTTGTTAATAATCCACGTTTTGCCTTCGTAGCTCACTGTCGGTCTTATTACTGTTTCACATAATTACATTTCATACAACATTCTTTGTTAATATGAGTTTTATCACTTCATTTTCACGTTCTGTTAATGCTAGATATATCTTTTCACTCTATCTAGTTATTTGACAGCGTTGTTTTTGTGAAAATTTTTAGTTATCTTCTATTCACAATATGAATTATCTGTGATAGTACAAAGAATCATACATATTGTCAGATTTAATAAAGGATGTTGCAGTTATTGATACTTGTATTTACGTATTCAATTATCGGTAACAGATTTGATTAATAGAAGATGAAACTTTGCTCAATATTCGTCGACATGTATCTAGCTCAATGATTTGCTGACCAACAATAATAATTATGGATTGCTGGTTTGAGACTTCGCATTAAGTTGATAGCATTGCGTTGCCGTTCCGATCAATAGAGAATGATTTAGCGATGTGTTTGTGCCGCTTGAATTTACATTATATCAATTGTGTGTACAGGGTTGATAACTTAAGTGGAATAAAAGGCTTCTGCATAAAATAATTATCAATATACTTCGATATCAATATAAATATTTAGTTTGCTCTAGTAAATATCGATAGAAATTTAGGATTTAGTATTTTTTTGTCTAATTTGGCGTCGAATTGAAGAAAAGGAGATATTATAAATATAGGCTATTCTATTTATCCTAATTGCAGGTGGTTTTTGTCAAATGCAAATATAATTATAGGTTACGAGGGTTTTCCGGAAAGTTTTCAGTCTAACAATAAAAGACATTTTCGTTTTAATTTTTCAGTATAGCCCTCCAAAAGGCGCCATTACTTTTTCCTAATCTTCGCCTTTTCGGAGCAGGATCCTTCATTGCATTTCTAAATTTATGAATTTATTCCAAATTACGTAGTCGTACAAACTTTTCACATTATAACAATAATGATTCAACTCGCTACTATATATTGGACGAAGGTCATGAGAATTTGGATTAATTTTTTATCCACCTAAGATTAAAACATGAAATATTAATTTTAAAGTTAGTTATTCAGTTATCCAGCTATTATATTCCATTTCCATGTTTGAACAAATATTTGTTCAACAATTGTACAACTTTTTAATAGCATATTATGTTAACGCTTAAAAACCTACATTGCTCCAATCGCAAACAGTTATAAGTGTATGAAAGTTTTATTCGTTTATTGGGAAATCCGAACAAACAATTTATTATGACGGTATTACGAGGGGATTACTTAAGTTTTGAGATTTGGTCACACATATGTGATGTTAAATCATACAACTTGTCATTTTTAATAGTGAATGTATTCGGAACATGTTGTCAGACGAGTGCTATTTGAGTTGTTTACAAATACTTCAAATATTCAACTTGATCAAAAAATGGAATTCCTTAGCAGGTGTTTCAGAAGATGTCTATGAGATCGAGGCAGGCGACGAATCATGAATCTGAATGTACTCGCATGCATATGAACTAAAAATTAAACCAAAATCGACTGTATGAGTCTTTCAAGACGAGCAAAATCGAACAAAACTTGTTGGTGCACGAAGCACTTCGGAGCAATAACCTGCATTTGTTTGCCAGGAGTGTTTCGAATCTTTCTCCACCATGACCATGCGAGCTCTCACACATCAGTTCACAACGTTTCTGAACATTCAAAATATCGAATTGATGAAACATCCGCCGTACAATCCTTGTTTGGCATCCAATGATTCCTTCTTATTCCCGCAGATGAAAAATTAATTGCGATGTCAACGTTTTTCTACTCCTACAAGGGTTAAAATCATATATTTTGGGGGTACCCTTCATGCAAAAGTGTGATGATCTTAATGGGGAATATTTTGAGAAACAATAAAGTCATATCCAATTTTAAATATTTGTTTTTATGCGTCTATTTTTTTATTTTAGTATCAACCCTTGTATTACTCATAATTACATAAATACAAATAATTATAAGCAATGTCCCACCGAAAAATGCTATCTATCTTTCTAAAAAAATGGTGATATACATCGTTATAAGGGGGACACCTTTTATCATGACTCCAATATAGGTAACGTATCATTTGCACCACACAAGTCTATCCATCAAGTATATTAAATTGTAAGGGTTGTCGAGAGATACCTTTCTTAAAAGATGGTCTAATGTTCTCAACAATCGTTTATAATTTCTTATTAATGAGTGAATGAAGCTGTTTCAATTTAGGTTGAAAAAAGACAAACACCGAGTATCTATAGTAATAGTACCTATTATGGTACCAAAAAGAGGTCATTGGACTGGTATCTGCTATTCTTTGACAGAAGCGTACGGTATGATCTAATTTCCAAACAAGAGTATTCCACAAGTTCGTTTAGGACGAACTCTACAGGTTCTTTTCTTCCGACTACCAGATTAGTAATTATTCAGAAAAACACGGAAAGGAACAATAACATCGACTGCTTTGTATTAATTTAGAAGTTACAGAAATTATCAGCGCTTACTCGTGTAGAAAAGAGTATTTTTCTTTATAAAAAAAACACAAAAGAGCTCCATCTTACCCTTAATTGATTGTTTTCTTGTCCTTGCGATGCTTTTTCCACAAAATCAGGATTTATGTGAATTTCTTCAAATGCTCCTCCAGTCCAATTAGTTGTTCTCTTTCGTTTTTATGTTTCTTTAAGCTGTTATTTAGAATAGTTTATTGATACCAGCTAAAATATTCGTTCGCAGATATATTCTTCAGTTAATTTGTGAAAATAAAATACAGTTAATTGAAATAAGAATAGTGGTAGCACGGAAAGTGCAAATAATCATTTATTTTGTCTTATGATACCAATTTATTTCATCAATCATCAATATTATCACTCTTTTTCAGATTTCTTTCAATTTTCTTTTCATAAATGTGAACTTTCGAGAATTAAACTGCTATCACCTAAAGAAAAGGTAATAGAATAATAATAGCTCTACATTGAGTAATCCTTGCGTAAAAAGGGAAAACCGTACGAGGTCTGGCTATTAAATAACAAAACTGCGCGTCTAGAGGGCGCCCTATACGGCTGCTCGAATACCCGCCGTATTCACCAGATTTTTTTTGTTTGCAAAGATAAAATCTGCTTCGAAAGGGACCCGATTTGAATCAATGGAAGCAGTAAAGCAAAAAACGGCGGAGCTCCTAGACTTTGATGAGTGCACTTCGATCAATGGAAAAAACGTATGGAAAAATGTGTGGCGCGGGGAGGGGATTAAATTGAAGGGGAGCAATCGAATGTAGAATAATTTTTATAATAAAACCCTTTTTCGTAACCAGTCTCGTTATTTAATAGCCAGACCTCATATATGTACCAAAACCTAGTTTTGACAAAAAACAGCCTTCTAATTGATTTTTAATATAGCACTTTGATTTTTAGATCAAATATATATCCAGCATATGAGAAGTTGACGCTCCTGATGTATTTTTTCATGTTTTGTATAATAAAACTTAGTTCTTAAAGGTAGTAAATGTTTTCTTCTGATAATGTTATTAAATTTTTTCTTCTTCAAGCGTATATACTTGTACACATACTTTCTCCGTAAAATAAATAACCCAGTAAGTAAGAATAAATGGAGGCAAATTCAAATATATGTGGTTATATCAAATGTCCATTGCAAAAAATGAAAAAATTCTAAAACAACTTACAATGGTAAAATCAAATAAGATTCTAACCGCCGTTATTCTTTGGTAAAGGTGGTATATTATGAAGGTGTTAAAAGAATATTCCGTAGTTGTGGTATGGAATTAAATGTACTTTTTATTAACACAAAGGTTTTATTTTATGAAAAGCGTGGCTACAACCTGATAGTACAAAAACGTCTGATGCGACACACGCTCACTTAGAAAGAAACTAATTTGGTTGCGTTCCATTTCACTTACAGGTATAATAGTATACATCTGTTTATTCGGTTCTGCCGTAGATTCTAATATGAGAATATTAACTTTAGTAAAAAGAGAAAACAGGATAAGTACCACATATACGGATTGATGAAAACAGTAGAACTGGATTTTCAATAATCAAGCAGCCATTAGAGCTCTAAGCTCTAATATAAAATCCAAACTCGTTTGGGATTGCATTAATCCTCAAATAATTAAACGAATTAGGCAAGAAAAATGGAATGACCTACAATGGATTCTGGAACAAAAACGCACTGGAAAAGAAAGTAGATAGAAGTAAAACCTACAAGAGCTGAGACAGGCAAAGACTATTCTGGGAAACTATAACCAGAGTAGATCTGCTGAATATATCAACTTAAGTAGGAATAATCTACGAATACTAACAGGAGTTCTATTAGGGCATTGTCGCCTCAACAAACACCTGAATACGCTAGACCTAGCAGATAATGTGGTGTGCAGGTTTTGATGCTCAGAGGACGAAACCTCTATCCACATTCTCTCGAACAGCACTACACCTGGCATCGTATGAAATAGAAGATGAAGATCTCTGGCAATTAAAGCCATCCCCCATTCTAGACTTTTTTAAAGGAGTGGGATTACTAGGTCAGTTGTAAACGCAGGATTTTCCTGTATCGCAGCAACAAAGAAAGAAACAATAGATCCTTTAGGTCGCACTGTATACGAGAACTCAAAATCATACATACATACATACAAGATTCACATCTTTCTTTGATATGTGGTAGACTCATGGTGCAGGTTTATTTTTCAGTTCCTTTATTACTTCCTTGATATCTCTTGAGTCTCTCATCTTTCACTTATTCATAATTTGTTGTCCTTCTTATTCTTTGGAAATAAGAATTTTCAGGTTGGGTCCAATGCTCGAGAAATGTGTATTGAATTATTCTGCTTTTTTAGTATCATCTACAATTTTTACTCTGTCTCTATTTATCTTATCTTCTGATTACTATTCTTCTTCTGTCAGCTCATTTAATAATTTTCAAGTTTTCTTTGAGTCGCCATTTGCTTACAAAATTCTTCTCTCCACATATTGCTTTTTGAGGTACTTTCTCAAATTGTTGATGATGATTAGTATGTTTGATAGTTCATATCGGACTTTCTTAATCCTCAAATATGAAGGAAACATTTCACGAGACATTTCATGCATGTGATATGTGTTGAATATCAGTATGTTTTTTATTTTTTTTTTTTTTTCAAAATATTCCAGGAAATAGCTGTTGAATTAGTTTAGGGCAAGGACAAACCTTTTTGTCATTTCGCTATATTACAGAAAGAAAATAAATTTAGCGTAAAGAACCGACATAAGTTGTATGAATTCAGTCGATTTAGATGTAACGTAATTTGAGATGGTTCACTGGCTGCATAATCAAAGTTGACTCATCTGGAACAAAAACTTGCCTTTTTAATTCATTTATCTATATTCATTTAAAACTAACAATGCGATTTCCTATCAAGAGTCTATTTCGAAGCTTGAAAGTGGAGAGGAGTGAACTTTTCAAGTCATCAATTATAGAGAGAAAATTCAATCATAATATTCATTTGTTCGAAGATATTGTGAAATGAATGAGAGTTAAATGATAGATTGTGAAAGTGTATTCGTGATGAAATTATTACAATCAGAAAAAATCAGTAGCACGAGTTCAGTTAAACAATTTCAGAACAATTACTTCCGTTATTTAATAATGAGAAATTATCAGTTCTCTGTCTTTAGTCGTCTTTGGCGATTTGCACTAATAAAAGAAAAATTAATCACAATCATCGTATATAAGGTTGGTAACTAAGTACTTTCGGTTTTCATTGATAGTGAGCGTTGTTTTATTTTTTGAATAACTTATGTTAGTTGTGTACTTTGCCGCTTGTGCGTGATTTTTGTTAAAGCTATTAGTTGTGGGTTAATTTTAAATGGAGTGCAAAAATGAACATTTTCGTTATATTTTACTTTTTTATTTCCGTAAAGGAAAGAAAGCTGCTGCTGCTCACAAAAAAATATGTGAAGTTTATAGAGATTTTTCCTTCTAAGAAGAGCAATGTTCTGATAGGCCTCCTGAAGTTGGTGTTGACCAAATCAAAGTCATAATTGAAAAGGATCGTCATATAACTGTTCATGAGGTTGCGAAAAGGCTACATGTAAATCAAACAATTGAGAAACACTCAAAATATTTCGATACCTCACGACTTAAAGAGACTTCAGTTCAAATAAAAGCACCCTTTCTTGAAATAAATCATCACTGGTGATGAAATGGGTCCTGTACAGTGACATAGTTCGACAACGATCATGCAGAAATACAATGAACCAGCACGAACTACATTGAAAGCTGAAAAACAAGGAAAAAAAGCTCATGTTGTTAGTTTGTTAGGAGTACAAAGGTATTATGTTTTTTATCTGCTTCAAAGAAACCAAACGATCAATTCTGATGTCTACTGGATGAAACTGGATGAATCAATCTAAATTTAGTGTTCCACCATGATAATGCAAGGACTCACACATCTTTGGCAACTCATGGGAAACTATAGGATATGCCACATCATCTCCCATACAACTCTGATCTGGCACCATCCGATTACCATTTAGTTCGTAATATGCAAAATTCTATGAATAGTAAAAATTTTACAAATGAACAATGACGTTCAATCGCACCTGGTTCATTTATCATGGTGATAAAGTCCAGAAATTTTATGAGCGCGCAATTATGAAGCTGAAAGATGGCAACAGGTCATTGAACAAAATGTTATATATATATATATATATATATATATATATATATATATATATATATATATATATATATAAGAGATTGCAAGCTATTCTTTGTTAAAAAAAAGTATTTTATTTTCACTACAAAACCGAAATTACTTTATCGCCGACCAATAATAATAATATTTCTCAAAATTTTCCTTCCGGTACTCTATCCTGTTAAATATCTTCATAATTGGAATCTTGGAATGGAATCTACATTTTTCTCATTTCATGGTTGGTCCCAATTCCAATTGCAGGAGTTTTTTATGAAAACAGGTAGTTTAACGATACCTCGTTCTTTCAAGTATCGATATTGCTTTTTGCGACTTTTCTTATTTGTAAGAATGTCTCACACACAGAGGGAAAGAATCATGTTGGTGTAGAAGAGGACAAAAAGATGTAACCATAGTTCTAATGAGTGTACAGACGATTACCAAGGATGCTTCGTATTGCGGGAGCAATGTTAAAATTATTGTAAATATCGATTATCAAATTTTGAGGGAAATTTCATTCACTTGTATTATATTCTGAAATATAATTATGACACCTGGTATACGGGAATTTACCTTAATATTATCCCACCTAATCATATAATATTCAATGAAATTAGTGAAGTTCTCCGAATATAATAATTAAGAGCATAATTTGAACCTCAATGATATTATATTCAATATCATTAAGACATCAACGCAGGATGTCTGTTATCATCAAAGTAAATAAGACAGAAATGAGGGAACGAGCTTAAAACGATTATTAATACACTTCATATATTAACAATAATGTTGCGCTTCAACCGATTTCAGTTGAAAAGGATGAAAGACATCTGAGCAAAAGCCCTTCGGATAGAAATAATCTGTTTATATTTGCGCCTGGTTGGATTTAATATGATTAAAAAAAAGGTATCAGAAAGTTTCAATCTACAGTTTTTGACAACACATGCAAAATAAAATTGGATATTTGGTAATACTAGTTAATTCTGGAAATAATATTAGTCAAAAGTGTACTGAAAATTGATCGGTGGAGCATAAAGTTCGATGTTTCTATTTCGCAGTTGTAGACTGACAGCCAGTGCTCTGCAGACTGAAAGTATAGTAGCAAACATCATATTAATGCCAGGTAAACTGTTTCACCTGCAGTTGGTAAAATGGAGGTTTACTATTCCCATCGAGGGTTCTTTTGAGCGTGCCTATAGTCGAAAGGCATAAATATTGACTTTCAAAACGTGATCGAAGCATGTCTGCCGTTTTGATATCTTGAAATATATAAATATTTGTATAGAAAAATTCAATAGCGTATACTTATTCCGGTTCCTACTATATTTTATATAATTTCAAAGATACTTCAATTTTATACAAATTTACGTTAATTCAGCTAAGTTGAAATATATTCACTTCCTAATAAAGTCAGTACTAACTATTATTTACCGAATAACCAAGAATTCCGTTCCTTAACCTTAAATATACATCAAACGTGGTTTGTTTGTTTATTATACCTATATTTGATTAGTACATTTTTTGAAATATTCGCCATAAAAATAATTAAATATTTAATATGGATCCTTTTCGAGATTTACAATATTTGTTTGATGAAGAATTGATTGAGGAAAAACAGAGTTTATTCCGTTCGTCATAAAATTGACCATTACAATTATTTTCAATGTAAACTATAATTTTCAGACCAACACATCTTTCTCCAAATAGCGACTACTTCAACATTAATCCAAAAAAAAAACGTGCATATATAATTATGCACAGATCGTTGTCACAAACACAAATCATAGGAAACCCTCTATAGAAGATGGGCAATTTGTAAGATCATAAAACGAAAATATTACAGACTCTGCATTTCTACATTTCATGCTAGAATATGACTAATTAGGTGTGTTCACTATATCTATATCTTTCAAATAGCTCATCCTAAAAATGAACTCAATTTTAGTGCACGAGCAGCTTCAGAACCCCTTCTCTTTCTTCGTCTCTTTCTGCTTCTATATGTCCCTATATTGGTAACTCTTCGAAGTGTTCTTTCCTATTTGTACAATATTTCATTTTCTTCAGATATAATATTACCATTTGTGGTTTTTAGGCTGCTTATTAGATATTGGATTTTTCTTCTCTTTTCTGATTGATCCCAGTATATGATACAGTATTTTTGCATTTTGAATCGGAGTTTTTTGCAATCGTTTTCCAAAATCCTTCGAATATGCACCCAAACCTTCTTCAATATATTCCATAATCTTCATCCTTTTTATTATTGCCATACAGTATTTTTTTTTCTATTTCATCTCATTTTTATTTCGTCATTGAACCATACTTTTCACATTATTTAAAATACTAAAACAAAACGTTTTTTTTTGCAAAATTGGTAACACTGCTTAAATTAACTGGACAACAAATTAATTTGTTACTGCTTATTGACTTAAGCCAATTGATACTTATGCTGATACGAGTGTTTTTATATGTCTAATAACAAGTCCTTAGTGTTAAAAGTCTCAATATATATATGAATCGAATATTGAGACCGGTTTAAAAGTCAGAACCAAGCAAAATTGTGGGGTCTGAATCGGCAAAAAATTGATTTACCCTATGCTCAACCACTATTTCAGGATAGGATGGAAGTTTCGATGAACTAAATAAAAACGCATATATTCAAATTTCACTTTAAACTTCATTCAATTAATTAGAGAGCTCCAGCTACATTTTACATTTATAGAATTTGTTTTACTGGAATTATACTTCTCTAACTTTGTACTGTAATTAAGTTAACAATCCTCATAAATCGATTCACAAAATTCAACTCATCAGTGAGCTAAAGTTTTAAAGTTGCGGAAATTAAAAAAGAAAGTTTAGTCTCCATCTTATTTCCATATAAAAATTATCGCGGAGACTTTTCCTGAAAGAGTTTCCTGTTAGAACTTCAAGCGTGAATTTCAAAGTTATTCAAGTGGTTATGAATCTCGGTGTCTCATGCCCGAAACAATAGAATGATGGCTTCTACTATGTGGATAAATGATGAATATTGATTAAACTAAAGCATGGAATTCTAAATGAATAATACTATTTCTGACTAAACTCAATTCAAACATAACCAAATTTGGACAGTCAGTTTTTTGGAATATGCTCCAGAATGTGTTAATCTACTACTTCCAAATGGGCTTTGCAATTTGATCATTATTGTTGATTGTAGCTACGTTTGCATTAAATAGGCAAATCAAAGGCATCAAAAGATGAAGTTCGAGCGGGAATTGTTGAGTATCGCATATTTGCTTATTTTTACTTAGATCTCAACTAACTTGAACAATAGACATTTTAACAAGATGGGGAACTACCATATTTAACTCAAAATATATGAACGTATCTATAAAAAGTGTATTAGTCCCCTCAATTTAAACCAAAAAATTAGAGTGCAGCTACGTAAATTCCCACCAAGCTTAGAATCAGTGAAATTATTTGACATATAATTAAAATCAAATGTAAAAGTTCTTCATCATTCCTGTGTATGGAAAAAAATTATTCAAGGTCAAAGGTCAAAAAATGCCCCCTTTCAATATACTCCCCTCCTCTCGCCACACACTTCTCCAAACGTTTTTTCCATTGATTGAAGCAGTGCTGGAAGTCTTCTATGGAGAGTGCCCTTAGGAGCTCTGCCGTTTTTTGCTTTACGGCTTCCACTGACTCAAATCGTGTCCCTTTCAAAGCAGATTTTATCTTCGGAAACAAAAAAAAGTCACACGGTGCCAAATCTGGTGAGTACGGCGGGTATTCTTCACAGATAGCGCGTTATGGATAGGCGTGTTGTCCTGGTGCAGAATCGAGCCGTTTTTCATGAACTCGCTCTCGCAGTTTTGCCAAAACTGATAAATAGTAAGTCTGGTTGACAGTTTGACCCCCTGGAACACATTCAGTCATCACGTTACAGTTAATGTCTAAATAAATGATGAACATTACATTGAATTTTGCTTTGCTTCCTCGGCGCTCACTAAAGCGCTTACACCACTCAAAAACACGCGCATGAGGTGAAGAATTATCCTATAGGCTTATTGCAACAATTTATAGCACTCATTTTTAGCACTAACTTCGCGCAGACTTTTGTCATGTGTAATTCCTCGTGTAGTTTTTCTAACCGTTTCTTTATCGGCGTTTGCAGCCTCGGCAATCATCCGGATGCTTATTCGACGATCTGCACGCACAATTTGGTTGATTATGGTCACTATTAGATCACTTTCTATGGGGATCTCTGTAATAAAAATCAATCGGCTAGTATTGAGGTTATTCAATAATCAAGAATATTTTTTTAACGGTCAGTTAATACTCAATACTTCACTTATATAAAAACTTGTCTATTTTTATTTGAAAGACAAACTTTCATTGGGAATGTAATTTTATTTCAAACTACAGCAATTTGCATCTGTCTTCCCATTGGAATACTTTCAAGCTCCCAAACAGGGGAATGGTATGTCGTACACCGGAATTCTAAATTGTTTAGGTGAATTGTCTATTCTCTGGAGATGTTCCGACTTCTGACGAGCTTCATGTATGAATGTAAAATTCCCACTTAGCATTGTGGGAACTTTTTCGATTATCAGAATATTCATACTTTGGTTCATAAAGTGTAAAACTATCTGTTATTTTATATTCTATATAATATTCGAATGTTATTCTGTTTTTAAACTTTTTCCTGAATTCAAGTTTTATTTGGAATGATTATGAATACATTATCTACAAATCTAATATTCATTCTTTTTTCAAGAATTTCCTAAATTTACTCGACACTCGGTGTACTAAGAGCGGCGATTTTAATATTAACTTTACTAATGATTGTGCCAATGGGAAGTCTCTGGGAAATATTTGTGAATCATTCCAGCTAAATATGCACGTGGATTTACCAACTCGAATTACTGAAACTTCCTCAATTCTATATTACCTAGTGTCAGACTTCCTACCTCATGATGTGAATCACTTAGTAATTAATTCAGCTGTCTCTAACCATGATGCTGTTTTCGTCGAATTTGTAATACCTTGTAAATCTCGTAAGAAACATACTCAGTTGGTGAGGATTTTCTCTAAACAAAGCTTCACCAAATTTCATAACTTATGTTTGGCTAATGATTGGATTGATCTTTCTAACGATATTGACTAAATTTTCAGACTTTCCCGATATAATTATCAGGATTTCGTTCATGAGCTACGAAAGGATCACGCATTTCATCCAAAAATATGAGATCACTCTTGTATATCAAAATGTTCACAGACAATCCTCACATTCTTAATTATATGAATAACTATCAATTGCCAGCTAGCAGTGGTGTACCTCAGGGTTTGGTAAGTTAGTCAACTCATTTGTTGGTGTTTTATTTTGGATTTTACTGAGAATTGAATTGATGGTACAATGTTTTATCTTCCTTTTGAAACCATTTTCAAGAGATACTTCACAACGAGATCTTAATTTTTCATTGTCTTCATCATATCGGGCTAGTATTTTGAGACTTAGTAGGGATATTAAGGCGCTAATAACTTATGAAACCTCCTGAAATGACTATGTTTATAAAAATGTCCTCACAATTATGTCTAGAATTAATAATTTTCAATATACTGAAAGGGTTCGCAAAAGTAATTTATTTATGAATTAAAAGCGATAATGCCGTGCCGGTTTCTCAATTAACAAGCTTCAACACAATTACGTTTATACGGCTTACTGCTTACGTCATATATATGTCATTTACAGACAATGTTAATAAATTGCTCCAGTTATTTCAAAGGCCAGAGTTATTTACTTATGAAGAAATATTAATTAGTTAGAACAGTTTGAGTTGGATGAAATACGTGAGCCGAACTAAAAGTTTTGATGCTTGAGTGGAAATTAATTAAAAGATTTTGTTCAAATTCATGACCCAATGTGAAATAATGTAATGGATCATTATGCTTCAATAGAAAACGTTCTTCTTATATGATTTGGCGTAATTTTCGCTAGAAATTTTCTTTATTGAGGAGAAATTATACGGCGTGTTTCATTTTAAGCTCATAATGTTAAGATCTAACTAAAATTATAAGATTAGAACAAAAATTAAATCGAGATAAAGGGTGTTTGAACACAGAAGTTTCAACTATTGAACTAAAACATCATAATTCAATGGAAAATGTTCATTTTATATGATTACCTAAATATTTTGGTGGAATTTTGTGAATTGATCAACAATCATCAAGGGTATTTCATAAATAACTGTGAGTACTTCCAACTGATCTAATAGGATGTAGCCAAATTACAGGGCGTTTCAATAAAAAATTTAAATCTATAGTAATGAAACATGATTTTATGGAGAAAGTTTTCTTTATTCTATTAATTCTGAGTCACGACTATTTCATTAAATATTTTAACTGTCGAATTTTGACTTCGTAATAAGATTCAACTAAAATTCCGAGAGCTTATTTTCTAGATACAGGGTATTCCAGATGCAATTTTAGAACTAATACAACAGTATTCCATTACTAATTTTAAATACTTTAACTGTTGAATTTTGAAATTTGATTTAAATTTCGAGGATAAAATCTAATTTCTTTTATAGATACAGCTTGTTCCATCTACGAAATTAGAACTAAAAAAAATAATGAGAAAAACATTGAAATTAAAGGAAAAAATTAGATCTCATGATATTTTCAAAATTTTCTGGATCCATTTTCCAAATTTATTTGTATATGTCAAAAGTATTCCATTAATAATTCTAAATATTTCAACTATTGAAATTTGAGTTAATAATTTTACTGGAATTCACACATTCCACTTTCGTCTGAGAAGAGAACGGGGCCCCATTAGTCGTTAATCACATTAACGCGTTCTCTGCCAAAGCTGGCCTTTTTAGCTCTTATGTTTTCTTCTGATGCTCCAAATACTCGTAGCCAGTACTCGGGTTTTCTGGGCTCTTGTTGGACTTGAACACCAGTGGAGACCCGATTTGTTAGCGATGTGCTGACAATGAACCAGTTATCTATATAAGATGTGGTCTTTTTTCTTCTGGATCCGCGTCTTTGATGGAAGTTACCATCTCTTGGTAATAACGATGAATTCTGGAAACAGTAGGCTGACTCATATTCAGGGCACTGGCCACTTTTTACTGATTCTGGCATTGGCGCAATAGAATGACCACTTGGGAAGCTTTATCATTTGTGTGTAATTTCAGGTAGAATTTTTGTTTGTTGTCAACGGAGATGTGTATAGGTTGACGTTTGATGGCTAATTAATAGTGGTGGATCAAATAGATAGCATTTTAAAAGGGTTAGTTACCCCAACTTAGTACTATTGTGAACAAGCATACAAAGGGTTATCGATTACATATTGTTGAATTGTAAGAGCAAAAAATTATAATATTTTACATCATTTTGAAGCTCATACTCATTAACTTTAAAAATTGACTGGAAAAATATAATTTCGTGCTCAATTTCGACTTGCGAGGGTTGTCTGGTGTGCCCGAGTCTATTTTTTTGCTCACGAGTGTATTTCATGGATAAGAGGAAATTTTTCCTAACAATGCGATTATATTTTCATTCTAATGAAATAATGGAATATAATTCCGATAACAATTGATTCAACATTAAATATTGATATATCCAATGCATTGTAAATATACAACACGCGACAATCATTATAGTAATCTTCTTTGGGGACAAAGGGACTACAAGTAATATTACCTATATCAACCTAAAAAAGGGTCATTTACATCAAGCTAAAATGAGTAGTGAATGAAAGACTAATAAACGATTCACAAGATGAATAAACCATTATTTCTAGAAACTTCCATAGCAAACAGTGTAATAATAAAAGCAATATCAGTAAATACGGGTTATATAGTAACGTCTTCTATTTCTAGCGTTAGTAAAATTTTGAGATGTTCTAAACTTTATAATTCTAGTTATTTGACTTCGTAGGAAATTATTTAATTTAGGTTTGAATGAATAATTGAAAATCAAAATAAAATTTATAGGACTCTGTACTAATTCACAAACATACAAAAAGTTTAATTTTGATCTATTCTAATTTGATTAATGAATAAACAGAATAAAACTCAAAAAAAACAAGCTGTAGTTGTCACGGTGTTATGTGATCTTATAGAGTGGTAGATCGTTAGACGTATAAAATATTTTCCAGGAAACCAATATTTTTAAAATGGAAATTTCCGTCCCATAATGGAAAAAATATTTTTTGAGCCATAGCATGTACCACTTTTCAATAGCCCGAAGGGGCGGTTAATATCGGTAAATTTTATGGCCGAAAAAATACCTGAACTGTATTAATCAGACTAATAAACTAGATAATAACATTAAAAATTAGTATTCTGTTGAGTTTCATAGTAAGTTCTCTGTTCATAGTGCAAAAAGTGATTATAAAGACGGAAATATCGAGTCAAACCTCTCCACAGATGCAAAACTTCTCCTGACAAATTTTGCTATATTTGTCGCAAGCCAGGTCATTTCTCGACATTGTGAGAAAAGCCTATTTCAAATATTTTGTTACTTTAATTGGAGACCAAGACAAGCATAGGGCCCCCCACGCGTGCTGTGTTCGTTATAGCGTGTCATTGGTGCTGGGGATGAATGGGAAGCATGTTTTTTGCAATTCCAATGGTATGGCGGGAACCTAATAACCATTTTGACGACAAGCACAAGATCGAGCATCCAAATTTGCCGGCTCCTAAACGACCCCATACCGAAGATTTACCAGTACCGATTGTGCCTTTAGATCCGCAAAATATTATTTTAGATGATACTGGAGACAACGTATCATCAGGAAGCTCCGAAGAACAATGAACCGACCCTATTTTGACTCCAAGTACCAGTTCCGGCGAGTCACATTTGATTGTTCAAAGTTGAATGATTTAGCACGTGATTTGGGTTTATCAAAGCAACAGTCTGAACTTCTTGCCGTCTTAAGGAAGGGAACTTGTTAGCCAAAGAGACAAAAATTTCGACCTTTAGAAAAAGAAATGCTACATTTTCTGCATTCTACAGTATGAAAAATTCATTTTGTGTACGGATATTGATGGTCTAATGAAGGAACTTGAAATTGAGCACAATCCCAGTGAGTAGCGCCAATTTATTAACACGTCTAAATACAATTTAAAAGCTGTATTATTACACAATGTAAATTTAAAACAGTCTACACCAGTTGCTCATTCTGTGAAGATGAAAGAAACTTATGAAAATATTCGCTTGCTTTTAGACAAAATTAACTACAACAAGTACATGTGGGGACCTGGAGGTGATTGGAATTTTAATGGGACTTCAGGAAGGGTTTTAGAAACATTGCTGTTTTCTTTGTCTATGGGACAGTCGAGCAGTATATCAATACTATGTAAAAAAAATTGGCAAGCAAGAAGTGAGTTTCAACCGGGATCTCACAATGTTAAGTTTATACCACTTGTAGATCCCAAAAATATCATTCTGTCCTCCCTTCACATTGGAATGATGAAAAACTTTGTGGAGGCTATCGATACAGATGGTAATGGATTGAAATACCTTAGGAAAGTCTTTCCCCAGTTGAGTGATGCCAAATTGAAGGAAGGTATTTTTATTGGGCAACAAATAAGAAAATTGCTGGACGATGACAATTTCGCAAAAAAAGCTCACCAGATAAAAACTTAGAGCATGGACGGTATTTGTTAGTGTAGTGAGAGGATTTTTGGGCAACAATATGGATACAAACTACCAACAATTAGTATATGAACTTCTAGACGCCTACAAATCCCTTGGTGCTTTAATGTCATTGAAAATTTATTTTCTCCATTCCCATCTGACATTTTTTCCCGAAAATTTTGGAACCGTTGGTGATGAGTAGCGTGAAAGGTTCCACCAAGATATTAGAACAATGGAAATTCGGTATCAGGGACGATGGGATTCGGCCATGATGGGTGATTACTCTTGGTTTTAAAAAAGAGAATTTGCAACTCCTCATTGAAGTAAAAAGTAGAGCTAATTGATATTTATAGTGTTTTTTTTGTTTTAAATAGATGTGAGGCATGTTTATTAGACTAAACTAATGGAATGTATAAATATTGTCAATATATACTATTAAAAAAACGTGAAATAAATTTTTTAATAAATATTGAATATTTTACCAATGTAATGTAATGTAACTACATAACCTTACGTGCTACATTTATTTTTTTCATATTTTCTTATTTGCATAGGTCCATTTTATCGCAATATGCTATTCATTCTTGTGTTACTATAAATTTTTTTTTGTCGACCAGTATAATAGTTTAGCTGCTTCTCTGGTTTTATTAGTGGCTATATGAATACGGATGTTGCTGTACGTCCGGCACCGTCATTCATTGTAAGTACCAACATTGTACCTGGTAGGTAACTAAGAACCGCCTCCCTCCGGCTATATAACTGTTTCTGAGAAAAAAATCAGAGTTTTAGGTCCATCGGAAGAAGGCGTATTTGAAAATATGAAATTGAAAAACTGCACGGGAGGCGTTAGACGGAAAAAATATTTTTCATGGATTGATAATACTTTCGCTACAATATATTTATATGTCATATATCAAAATTTTATATATGTTTATATATTTATGCCTGTTCATCTTGGTTCACTGAAAATGTCTGTTGTAAATTAAATTTTGTCATATTGTTCCAGCAAATCATTCATTTTTGTTGCTAGTTTTGCCAAAAAATCTCCACAAATATATTCTGTAAGAAACTGATTAACTGATAATTCGGCACCAATGCATAAGGTGTCTAATTCCAATGCTTACTACCAAATTTAAGAGAAGATCTCGCGAAAAAAATCATTTCAGAATTTAATCTATCTTTTTCTATAGATTTAGAATTAGAACTACACCATTTTCATGGATCATCAAAGTATTTTTGAGAATAATTTGTTTTTTAGCTTTTTGAAAAGGCGTTGAAGTCGAAGACTGTACTGCACTTTCCTTTTCAGTTTCTAGTTTATTCAATTCTTCGTATTCAGAAGGATGTACACACCTCAAATGATCTTCTAAAGTTGTAATCGTGCCTCCCTTTCGTGAATATATCTTATTACGAAGTTTACACTTTGCCGTATTCGTAGACACTTCATTAAAGAAGTTCCAAAAAAAGCTTATTTTGGTTTCATTATTTGAACTCTAATGAAATGTCACATATTATGTAAAAACACACATCATGTATCAGAAACTCAAGCTTAAGAAAAACTGTCTTTTTCAAGAAAAAGTAACAAACAGAAAGCGCGCAGCGCAATTCTCCGCGTGAAGAAAGTCGGAATCAGAGATTTAATTTCGATTTTTCGGAATCAGAGTCGTGTCTCCTTAACATCCCTAAATTGTATATTATTATTACGTAATGGAACTTAGAATATACTCCATTTTATCGTCAGATTATGAAAAATGTTGGACTTACTGGTACTGAAGATCCTCTTAAGTAAATAAGCTGAAACTATTACTTGGAAGGAAAAATATATTTTATTCTAATTTGTTATAAAATCAAAAATAATCTATTAATAAGTTATAGGAATACAGTATTATATATCTTCAGGTCAATAACCAATCGTTACAACGTTGTTCTACAGCCCCCATATCCCCATATTACATAAATTTTTATACAAGGTGACTCATTTCACTACAGAATTGATACATAATAGAAGCTAGTTAGTATGCATCAATAATATTAGTCAGTTTCAACCTAGGCATGGCTTTCAGTACATTAAATTGTTATAAATAATGTCAAATTTATCATTTTTCACGTTTTCATAGAACATTAGTTCATTTAATCGACCACCAAAATGGTTTATGACGGCTCTTCAGGTATTCTCCGTAATGGCTGTTTTGGGACGGATATTTTTTTAATTTTGACAGGAAATCATACTTCTTAAAAAAATCATGTAATTAACTGTGATGAAAACCTAAATAAAAAATTACAAATAGCTCAAAAATGATGATATTTTTCAAGAAGGCCCAATATTTTCGTATTTAAATTCACTATTAAGACCCTGTATATTTATTCGTGGAACATTTAATTCTAAAATTACAAAATAAATGCGGTTCACAGAATCTGTTTCAATATTCTTCTTATTCATTTTACAAATTTTCAATGGAAAAGACATTAATTATTTTCAATACTCCATTAGCTTCAATGTTTCACTGAGGAAAGTTAAGTGAATTAACCTGACACCGCACCTCTACGTGAGGTGTGCCAATACCGCAAGCAAAAATTATGTCTTTTGTGTGAAATTATATTGAGAAACCAAAAATAATGTTGATACCCAATTATCGGTAATTACTTTTTGGAAACAATCGATAGAATGTGATAAAAAATCATTGAAAGAAAAACGGCTTGGTGTAAATTCGTCGAATAGTTGTGATATTCTATTTTGTATCATATCTGTTTCTAATAAACCATCAACATTCAACAATCAATTTGTTACTTTTTCGTGAAGTCAAATATCCATATAATCCTTCTATATTTTCGTAACTTTTGTAAATGATCACATCGGATTAAAAATCATACATATCTACATTTTACTCCGCAATATTATTCCGATTATATTCAAATGAAGAATTTCAACAATTTATAATTTTCTACATGGAATTTTAACTTTTTAAAATCCAACTCTCAGCTTGTTTTCTACTGTCGTCTGTTTATTCTATAGTTAATTTATTTCTCTTAACATTGTAAGCTCGTAGTTCTATTACAATCTAGACCACTTGAGAATAATCCAGTGAAATCACTGCGTAATTATTAGATAAAAGTCTAGTTACAGGAAAATGAAAATAACAGATTGATGAGCCTCATTAAAACATGAATAGTACACTTTAAATTGATATAGTAGATTGCTATGATAAATAAATAATTCGAAATATCTCATTAACACAATTCAGGCCTATTCACGGATTGGGAACTGTCAAATATAGATAACATTTAGTCCAATAAATGAATCTAATAGAAAGGCACATACACATGCAGTTTCCAAAAGTGATTTATAAACCTCAACAATTCTATAAGGCTAATTTCCTTCACGACGAGATGAATCGATATGTAGATGGGAAAGTAGTGGGACTAGTGTTCTGAAAAATTTGCTTGCATGGGTTCTCCTAAATACTCGTTTCAGCTAAAATAATTTCAGTTTTCTGAAACTTCCGGTTATACCTGAAATGGACCCAAACTTCGTTATTTTAAACGGAATGCTATGGAATCTACGCAAAATTTCAATATAACTTTATTTAACGCATCGTATGCCTAGAGTCCACCATTTTTTAATTATTTCACATTTTCGAAATTTTTGGACACATGCTAACCTCCACTAAAAAAATTATATTTCTAATTTTAAGTGAGTCAAGTCTAATATTTTTGGGATTTGGACAAATAACACTTACAGCTTTCAAAATCTGTGAGAACCTTGACAAAAATATATATAAGGTGTTCAGAAAATGGTGCCAAATTTCGCTATCTAAAAACTTAGAAAACTCATTTTTTTCAACTCCCATTTGTCTCTTTACCATTGGATTCAAATTAAGAGGTTTCGATAGTGAATTCATATATCTCAAATTAACGGTTTTTGTAGAAATTTTTTGGTTTTTAATTGTCGGTTGTCTGGAACGACAAAAAAAGCTAACATATCAACAAACAAACAAACAATGGAAACAGCTTGACGTTTAAGCGTAGCATAATAACCCAATCACATTCCTCATATATTACCAGCAAATTGAAATAATCTTTATTAATAAAACCTAAACGGGACATGATGAACACTTTTGTAACGCTTAAAAGTCAACGCTTTGTCTCTTGTAGGTTGCCCCAATAATTGGTTTTGCTCCTATCTACATCCTTTTCTACGTAGCAAATACTCCACGTCGACAATTTCAATTCTTATATTCTATCAAACCAAGTAACTTCTGTCTTTTCCCACAAGTTCAAGAGAGTTAATCTCGAAAAAACGGTAGTCTTGAAATTCTAAAGGTCAATTTATATTCCGTCTTTCTTCGAGCTTGCAGATCATCGTTAGCATTCTCTTTCATAAACTACGACGTTCTTTGAATTACCGTAACGTATTAACGTAACGAATTAACGTAACCTATAATTTACTCATATTATTTATCTTGATTTTTCTTTCCAAACTTGTATTTGCGCTTTCTTTCTAAAAATTAATGATTAAATCAAAGAAAAACTCCTTTATATATAAGTAAATATCCTATGACTAGTTTCTCTATATTTGCTACGAACACTCTACGAGCGATCGATGGGGAACGATTAAATTATATAGAATGTAAGCTTCAACTATGCAGGTTGCAGCAATGGTATTCACGGAAACCCTTTTAATGATTGTAATTTGGAGAGAACGGTGAACACAGTTGATAGTTGCCATAAGGTCTGTTTGAATTGCTGTACAATCGTTTATCCAAATTCCAAATAATTGACGTATCTGACTGTACTAAAAATTGAAATTGACGTGAGCTTTGTTTACTGTGTTTTTAGAGAATTTTTGGAATTGTTAAAATCAGTTATTTTAAGAGCTAACTGATAATACATCTTTAACTGGTAACTTTGATATTTTGAAATACCTAAAATACCGTAAGACGGGAAGATTACAATGCGTATGTTACTACTAGTGGAAAATAATGTTTAAAATTTTGTACAATTTGTAAATCTCTGTAGAACAGTATAATAACCAACAACACACGAGCAAATGTGTTTATTAAGAATTTGATTCAATATTTTGAGATGGCAAACAACAACGGTGGACCTTTTCAACCTCTTTCGTCTGGGAGGACATTTCTATTTATATTATATATTTCAGAAAGTGGCAACTGCGCTGAAAATATCTGAAAAACCCCACCGAGTGGTGGGACACCTCGATTAAAACTGAAAAACAAAGAATGTATCCGAGGGTACCCTTAGATTGAAGTAATCAACAACAAATAAAATTATTAAAATTAGGATTACGCATTATTGTTCATATAGTACATATTCATTTGCAGAGTGATTTTATACCAGTTGTGTGGTATTTGAAACTCTTAGGAAACTGGTAATTTAATCTAAGCTCGATCATAGAAGTTCTGCGTCTTGTCATTTCATGATTTTGCTCACATGGAGTAATAATTTATGTTTACACTGATAGAAAAAGTTGGAGATAAAGTATACTTCAGCAGGAGAGGTATTGAAAATAGAGATATTCAGCTATACAGAGTAGGTAGTTCTAAACTTTTTATATTTTAGTGAAGATGTTGCTGTCAAAATTAAAATTTGGTAAATTTAGATAATACATTCCAAATCGGATGAACTCTAAAGCAAAATTTTTCACAGTATTTCATAGTCTTAAGGTGATATCAAACGGTTCACTTTTTATTCATTTCACTCTTTCATTGAGAATGAAACGTCTAGGCATTAAATGAATCAAAAGTGATAAATGAATTTATCAGTGAACTAATCCAGCGATGTTGGATTTCGGCATTCGGCATCAATAATTCGCACTCCGAATGAACGAAAATTGAAACGTATGAACACGAAGAGAACGCTCACTCGAGTTCGTTTAATAACATATTCGAGGAAACGAGCGAATAAAGTTCATTTTTTTGTCATTTTGTGTGGTGTGTCTTATGAGCGTGGAATGGTAAAAAATGGTAATGGTAAATTATATAAATCAGCTAATAAAGAGTGTAGTTAAGAGAACACCTCATTTATAGACTAAATATTACGTCACTTTTGTGAACTACATAGCATTGCTAATATTAATTTTGGATTTTATAATTTATTCACCCAGTATATCAATATTTTCATCAAAATGGTTTTGCTAAATATGCAGATGCCATTACCAATTCGTGGAAGGACGACCTTTGGAATATTAGTTATGATGATTATTTCTAAGTTGTCAGAAATTTCGATTTGATTCATTTAAATAAGGGTATGGAAAACCTCCACCGTTTCTATTGAAACATAAATTAACTATATTTTTTCCTATTTGAGCTAAAATAAACCGCTATTTTTGTTTGTTATTGCTTGATAACCTGTAGGTAAATATCCAAGAATAACCTTTCAACTCTTTGTGGTGGTTGCTTTCTATAGTAATTTGTAATGACTAGATCTTTGTATCAATATTGTATTTTGTACAAAAATTGTAGCTATTTAGATTTTTTCAGCAATTATTCGTTTAATAAAACGGTGGCTCAAGATGATAACGTTTCATTAATTCTAATGATTACATAACTTTTTTGGTTTTAAAAGGTCTTGTGGTTGTCCAATAAGCAATAATACATACCTTTGCATTAAAAAAAATATGTTCAGTGAATTTACACTTAAAGGGCTAAAATTTATAGGCAACAATTTGCGTGCTTTTGGATTTTTAAGACGAACAGTACCTCTCCAGATAACTAAAATTTGTATGGCTAACGAGCGATGCGCAACACCTACTGAGCTTCAGTTTATTTCATATTACGTCCAGGGTATATTTTTAGCTCAACTCAACTTATCCTAGTTGTTGTTACTTATCTGCGGCATAGTATATTTTTCGGCCTGGAATCCCAAGGATTCGAGCAAGATAGAGTGGCATGGACGTCACTACTAAGGAGTGAGGCTAGAAAAGGTTTCTTTGCACAATTTTTGTTTGAACTTTGATCTCCCATAAGCCGAAAATTTTGAATAAAAAGGCAAAGTACTGATTTTTTCGTCATTCTTCAACTTCATAATGAATTTAATAATTCTAATACTTAATTAGCATTATAGTAATAATACGAAACAAGTTATTTTTGCTAAAAAATTCAGTTTTTCGAAAATTTGAGGTTTTTATGCTAGAAAGTATAAATGTTCCATTGTATTATAGTGAGTTTATATAAGAAAATTGACGAGTTTAATAAAGAGTTCATAACAAAAACATTTTTTGTATAACTGTCATGAAAGTAATGAGTGTCCAAAGCGTTAAAAGAAGACACAGAGTAAGGTCTTAATAGTATATTATTCAATCGGGCAATCGGTCGTGGGGAAACAACTGATTTTCTTGTATGTACCCGTGTTAGCTTTTCTTGATTTTTTCGGTAGTAAGCGTTGTTTTGTATTATTATTTTATTTCATGGTGTTAAGAGAATTCCAATGAGACTTTTCTGATCTGCTTCAGTGAAACTAATACAGCTGGAACTGGGCTTTTTTTATTTTTTGATAGTTTATCTGCAATTAAGCTTTTAAGCGACTTACAAAATTTAGAGCACTTGTATTATTTTCTGCTTAAATTGTGGAAGATTTTTAAACAATAATTTCCAATGTTGCGTTCGGTAAGAGATCGGATGGGGTGAACATACATTTTCTATACGCTTCCGAGTTCTTTCCGATTTCCAGCTCCAGCATTCGCCACTCTCGCCAGTATCGATTCAATTAAAATCACGAAAGGTTCTGTGCGCAAATTTTAGCGATTTAGCCTTGGTGGTAATTTGTCTGGAAGAAAGATGAAAAATACTGGAGATATTTCATGGAAAAACAAAGGAAAACGCAGAGTTATTTTCATACCTAGTTTGTGAATAATTTCAATTGATATTTTTTTTATTGTCCTTGTTAGCCCCACAGGGCAATCATGGTTTTATTCCTGACATTATTGTCAATTTAATGAAAAAACACAAACACTGCAAAAACTTCCAGCTGACACGCGTTCTGCAGTCATCAAACAAATAGACACACACTGTATTCTTGTAGTTGCATCAGAAGGATGCATGATAGGTGTGTTCCGGCCTTTATAATGGACTCTATTCTATAGTGGGTTGGTGCACCTGAATAACAGTTTCATTTTGACTGCACGATGCATTATTCTGTCATATGTACGGGTGGTGTGAGGTTATTTCAGTTTTAAAATATTATTCATAATAAATTATAATGAATTTTTGAATAAAGTAAATGTAGTCATGAAATATAGACAAAACATACAAATCTACAGTGAAGAAATTTCTTGGACCTAACCTTAGATTGAATGGATGGATATATTGAAATTATTATGCGCCACTCTCTAAAGAAGTTATGTAATTATTTTATAAAGTTCTTCACCCGACATTCCGCTTAGAGGATGAGTTTTTTTGACTCAAGCAAACTTTTAAATTCAAATAATATGAGTCAACTGTCAAACATGAATCAGTACTATCAACCGACCACCTACGTCACGGTGTAATTTCCCTAAAGTAAAGCCGAAACAGAAAAATAGTATACAACACTCGTAATAGAAGGCAATTCCAGCATTCGTTTCTTCGGCTACTCGCGCTACGCATTCGAGTCTGAATTTGAAAATCTTGCTAAAATGATGGAATCTGTTACTCATATTTTAATATACTATACCAATTGCCTACATTAATCAAATCACTACATAGAGAAAAAAACGACAAAGCCACAATTCCAAAAAGAAATTTCGCACTTCTCTCAGTAGCAACTCTCTAAGAAGCAATTTTGCAATAAAACTGGAAATAACGAGGTCTGAAATATTTCATCCTAAAAGAAAGCAGAGCAACCCTGCAAGCACTTCAAAGCTAGTATGGAACTGCATCAAATTTTTTAACTCAATAGGAGCAAACAATAAAGTAACTCTAATGTGAGTACCTGGCTACACCGTAGTATACAGCAATGAACATACCGTGCATCTAGAGATGGTAATGGTAAAGAAGCAGTGGAAAAACTAGAAGAAATTAGAAATATGGAATAAGAACCTAGGTTTGAGACAATCGAAAATATTTCAAACCAATTCCACCATCTGGTCTAAAAAGGCCGTTTCATTGAACAAAGACGAGCTAAGGAGAGCTACTAAGCTTACTGGACACTGTTCGGTGAACTACCTTCTTAAGAACATCGGATAAACTCTTGTCGCTTCTGTAAAGAACCAAAAGAAACCGCCATCTCAATTGGACGACCAGAACGTTCACCACTTGAGGTGATTGTACAACCACGTTAAAATTTAACAAACCAATAACAAAGGGTTCTTTTCGACAGAGCAGAGTCTTGACAACACTTTGAAGCCATTGCTAAGCTTGTACAGTATTTTTTTATCAACAAGCAATGATAAATTAACACACGTAATTGTTCTGAATCCATGGTTTTGAAAATAACAAATATATTTAAACGGCTGTCACTTTATTCTGACTGATCGGAATGTCATGAAATCTTACACATAGTTTTTTGAATATTGGTACTTCATAAACGTCATATTGATTTGACAATGGAAGTGCCATCTGTGTGTCAGTCACACGACTTATTGAGTGATGTTATATTTATGCCAACTATTTTTATAGTACATTGACCATTCTAGTCGATAATTTGAATGTATGATGAGACATGACGAGGTCACAGTGAAATATATTTCCTGCAAATTGCATGAAATTCATGTGACTCAGTAAATTATCTCATTTGTTTGAAACATTATAATGACCTTATCAGGTTAAAGCAAATTTAACCTTCTTAGGGCCAACCTGACGAAGTCCGCGCTAGGAGCGCATCAGGATAACCTTATTTGTAATAAATTAATCTGATCTGATCATGTCTTTATAAGGAACCTCTCAGGATCACCTTATTGGAAAGAAAAATATTGAGGTCCACTCTATGATCAAATTAGCTTGATCCTATTTAAAATACATGTTTGTTCAGAAGGTCTTCCTGATCATGTGTATATATATATATATATATATATATATATATATATATATATATATATATATATATATATGGAATATAAATGGAACCTCCTATGAACTTTCAGAAGTTACTTATTCATTTAGCTGTTGAATTGGATAAACTACTCCAAGAGAAAGGTCGTTATTAATATAAAAAAATATCAACAATCTAAACAAGAATTTCTAAATATAGCACTAATATTTCATCAATGTTTATATTGGAAGCGTTCGGATCTAACCAACGTTTCCTCTCATTGTTTTACATCTAGTTGTATGACATTACTACTATCAAATGTTGTCGCCGCTGCTAATAATTTTCCTATTTAGGAATGTATTGTGTATAAGTTTTATCTACTCCTATATGGAAAGTTGTTATGTTATGTTCGAGACACTTAATCTATACTGTGCATGCTTCATGCACGCAAAAGATACGCAGATCTAACTGAAGCGCTCGGAGGAGACAGAGAACGATACACTATTTGTTTCACTTAGTCGGAGCACCTTCCACTTATACTGTTCACTAAGATCGTTTCATACAAAAAAATATGAAAAACGTTATAGCGATGAGTGGGTTTTTAAGCAATTATATACTTGATCATATGATGAAAATGTATAGGAAATGTGAAAAGTAACCTAAAGAAACAACACAATCAATATAAAATCTTCCAAGGTAGTGATTAAAAATTAATACTTGTTTTATCACGTGAATGTATAGATGTGTATTAGTGACAGAGCTGGAAATAAAAAATGAGCATAGCGTGACTTGCTTAGACTTGTCGCTCGTATATCTAACAACGGCTCCCGCCTACAGAGAGGGGAAATGCTTTTTTTGATTTTTCTTGAAGTGATGATTGATATAATTGAATAAAATTTGTCCACATCATTTGAATTTTGTATATTATAGTACAAATTATAGATTTTATAACAAATTTAAAATTGAGATAAACAAAAAAAAATGCAGTGATCAAGAAAAGATTTGTCCAAACTAGTGATGCATTAACTAAATCACTATTCTATGATTCAAACAAAATTTATGGTATATATAAATTTCTATGATTAATAGAGTATTCTTACAAGTGATATATGATTGTGTGAATCTCTTCCCTACAAATCTGAAGAAAAATCTAATCAGGAATATGATAGGTAATCGTGCCAGAGCACTTCCAGGCGATTTTGATTAGGACCATGTAAAGTAATCTTGATCAGAACGTTATAAGGTAATTCTGATAAGGATCATAACTGATCTTCGTAATATCCTCATCAAGTCCTTGTCTGGTTATTCTGATCGGTTGTGCGAAATATTGATGTTTCTGATAACTCACTTTTATTGCTATTTGTACGAGGATGGCAGTAGTTGCTTAACAGATTCCACTCTATTAGATAGTACACGATCTATACAGCAAAAGTTTGAAGACGCCAAGTTGTTTAGTATTTGTTTGGCAGCCATAAATAGTGAATTTGTAAACATGGGAAAAATTTGTCATCGTCATGAGATACAATACTTGTATTTGACCTTAACCCTACCAAATTAAAAACTGAACTAGATTGTACTTTTGGTGAGACTGTTCCCTCGTTATCAACAGTAAAATATTGGGTAGCAGAGTTTGAACGAGGCCTTACGACCTGCGAAGATCAGCATCCCAGTGGTCGACCAAATGAGGTGACGACTCCAGAAATGTTGAAGAAAATCCACAAAACGGTACTGGTTTATCGTCCACTGAAAGTTCGCGAGTTAGCAGACATAGTGGGCATTTTAAGAAGTTTGGTACATCGCATATTAACTGAAAATTTGCAAATGAAAAAGCTGGGCGCAAGATGGATGCCGCGTTTGCTCACAATGGAACCAAAACAGCGTTGTGCAGATGTTTTTATCGAATATGTGGCAATATTTCACAGAAATAGAGCCGAATTTTCGCATTGTTACAAAATAAAAAACAAAACAATGGACTGAACAAGAAGAACCGGCTGCAAAGAAGGAAAAGACCGTTCAATATGCAGGCAAATTCATGGTGTCGGTTTGTTGGGATGTGCGTGGAATAATTTTCACTGACTATCTAGAAAAACAAAAAAACTATCGATGATGCGAATTATGCGAACTTATTGCAACGTTTTAGCGAAGAAATCAAGCAAAAACGGCCACATTTGTGTAAGAAGAAAGTGTTGTATCATGACAATGCACCATCTCACACATCCGCTATTGCAATGGCCAAATATAATGAATTAAAGTTTGAATTGCTACCTCATGCAGCCTATTCGCCAGTTTTAGCCTCATTGGATTATTTTCTGTTCTTAGGCTCGGTGGTCAAAGTCAGATCCAACAAAGAAGAGTTGATGTTGGCAATTGATGACTATTTTGAGGAGCTTGACAATTTTTATTATATAAAGGGTATCGAACTTATTGAACATCGCTGGGGAAGAGTATCTGGAGCTAAAAGATGATTACGTTGAAAAATAAATATCTTCTGTTCTTCTTCTGTTTTTGTTGTTGGGCCAGGTACTTCTGGGAAAATCATTCGTAAGTTTCAAACTCAATAATGGTGCACTAATAGCCAAAGCAATTAAATATATTTTACTATTTAGTGACGTCAGTCGCAGGTGATTGGTGCACTGCCTTTCTCTAATTCATTTTATTAAAATTATCGTTATTATAAATAATAAGAAAAAAATGTTTGTTTCAGGAACAAGACTTTTAGCGAATCGTAAGATTTATTATAAATTTATTTTACAGCACTTTCAAATACCCTATTGTCACTGCATATAAAACTAATTCTCTCAAACAGTAGGAAATAATTAAACAGAATAACAGAAATAAAAAATAAATCTTCGTGTTGTATATATCGATATATATCTTTACAAAAATTACGCATATCACAAAGTATTTAACATAATTCCAGAGACATATAAGTTTATCATTAAACACACATTCACTAAAATACCTTCCTTCAAAAGTATACTAATTCGTCCAATTTACCACTGTTCCTTCCCCCAACCCAGATTCCTATGACGAGTTAATGCCATCCCACTCTCGGAGTCTCTGTTCTGTACTCGACCGGTTAACATTCGAGCGCACTCATTCTTTTCGTTTTAGTTTCACATCGGATTTCTCTACAATTATTTGAAAAATAACTGTTAAGTCGCGTTGTAACAACGTATTCAAGTGTGTCAACGTGCGTGCTGCATTGCACTTAATATACATATTGCACAAAAACCTGTTGTTTCAACTTTTAAATCCCATAGAATCGATAAAACCAACAAGTTATTATATAAACGCACTACGCAGCCTTGACGACGATGCAACGCTTTTTTGTTGTTGTTCGCATCTCTTTTTAATGAGGATGGTGTCAGTTTCCTCACAGCAGTTTGGCAGTTATTCGAAGGGTGAGATTTAGAGGGAGAAGGAAATACTTAATGTGAGTATGATAGAATGTAGTTAATGAAAGGTGCACGGACGTTTCAGTCACTTTCGCTACCTGTTGTTTGAAATCACTAACAATTTAGAACATTCGTTATGGTTGTTTGTTCTTTTATTATTTCCTATAAGAAATATTGCCTTGGGGAATTTCAGTTCTAATTATTCATCTACTTTTAAAATGGTTTAAGAAACATTTCAAATCAATTTGCTAGAATAGAAAGTTGAAGAGAGTAGACGACAATATAGTTAACTGAGGTTAACGCAAAAAAAATTATGCGGATGCAATTTAATCAATTGATTTTATGTAATGATACTAATAAAAATAAACACATTTTCATCACATTTATTGGTTAATGCTTAAGTCAGTTCGACGCTATTTTTATTTTTCTACGTTTACTTTGGTAGATGAAAGACTTTCTAATATAAATTGAATTTTGAGAAATCAATTATGCCTCGAAAGTTTCACGTAGAAATTATTTTTCTATAAGTGTCTTTTATGTAGCAAATATGAAAAAAATTATTGTGAGAAGCTGTTTATAATCAACATCTAGATCCATATACTAAATTTAAAAATAAGTTGTCAAATATAATTGAAAACATAATACACATTTGGCTGCATACTACTGGCTTAACATTAATGAATGATGATTAAGTAAATTGAAAATGTCAAATAAAATATCAAGATCCACAAATCCTTCTCCTATATTTGCGTATTTTTCAATACGTTTTCGGAATTGTACAAAAATTGCCTGTAACTGATCGAGTTGTGGAATGATATGCAGTTGAGTTCGGCTGATCCAATCCTGTTCGGATCAGCTGATTGGTCGGTTTAGCCGAAATAAAAAATAATCAAAAAGAATGCAATTTAACGTGTCCTTAGTTGTTTAATATGAACGACTAATACATAGAAACCAGTTTCGATAGTCTATTCACTAATACCAAAGTAATATTACATGCACCAATACTGAGTGCGGACTGTACGCACCTCAAAACGAGACTGTATCCACCCTACCACCCACCCCACAGTGCACTATCTCCACCTCATAACTGAAGAGCCAACATAACCTAAATCTAGTCCAATTTTGTTTGTACAGCGTTTATTCACCTGTGGAATCGTGCGTGTTGTGTAAGTGTGAAGATACAGTACTGTAGTGTTTTTTGTTTGTTGTGTTATTGTTTGAAATATTTGTGTTTTGAAGTATGAAAGAAAAGTGAAAGGGCTCCTAAACGTAAACTTTAACTCTTGAAGACAAACTGGTAACATTAAAACGTTTGGATAGCGTGGAAAACGAAAGTAGCAAAATACTTAAACGTTAGCAAAGCAAAGTGCCCGAAAAAAAAACATGCGAAGCTTCAGCAATATTGAACAACGTCTTTAAAATCGGCAAACAGCGTCCCATTCAGGCATTGAAGAACTTACTACCATCAAAAGATACAAAGACTATTCTCAAAAACTGCATACAGAGTTGCTCTCTATATGATTTTATATACATGCTAAAAGAGATGGAATTGCATCGTCTGAAAAAATTGTATAGAACCGGTTTCGACAGCTTTCTTTGCCGTACCCCGCATTTATTACGCCAAACATTTCTATCTATCCACTCGTTTTACTGGATAGCTCTGTATTTCATGTTTTGTTCAATTACTTCGTTCCAGGTTCTTGAGGGTATTCCTCGTCTCTTTCCATTCTGCGGTTGATACATCAATCCTTTTTTTGGGCACCTCTTCTGCTCCATCCTCATTACATGTTCGTACCAGGGCAGTTGCTTCGTCAGAATTCTCTCTGAAACCGTGTATGCTTAACCTCTTCTTCATTCCGTATATGCTCAGTTCTGCATATCCTGCACGATCTTCTTAAGTAGTCCAATTCCACAGCCAATATACTTCTCTCCTGTCTATCTCCCCACTATTACTTTTTATATTGTCATTTTTGTGGTTAGATTACTTTTTTCTGATCACAGCAATTGATTCAGAATTAGTGTAGCTACACATAGCTATACAAAACATTATTAATTTATGAAAATTTCTGTTTTTTAAAACTAGCTCTCCCAAAGACGAACAGATCTGCAATCGCTTTGATACATCACGTTCTTCTGCAGTGAAAATTTCGATTTTGTACTGATAAAATCTCTTCACTTCATAAATTATCTATAAAAGTGTATTATTTCTGTTTGTAATTACCCTTAGATACCTAAGTAACTCTTTGCATTTTTCGAAATTGAAGCCACTGAAGGTACTAGATAAAGAAAACGAAAAACTCGTCTTTAAATAAAAATTCTGAATATAATGATAGACTGACGAAAAAACTAACTTAAGTTTTGAAATATGGCAACACTGATGTGAATATGTTAAATCTGACATTGCCATCATGAAGTTTGACATTTTTAATAGTGAACGTACTCAAAACCTGTTGTCATACGAGTGCCATTTAAGTTAATTAAAACAATCATCTTGGTCAAAAATTGTATTAAATCGCAAACATTTTTGTGCGATGATTTTCTATGACTTTCGACGTCGATTAAATCAACAGCAATGTGCCAATCAACGCACTTGGTGTGATTTATGGTGTTGAAGCACCGTCTCGAGCCATAATATTTCGCTGGTTTTCCGAATTCAATCTTGATCGCACTTCGCTACAACTAATACCGTGAAGTTCGCCAAAAATCGGCTGTTGTGCCAGAATACATCTATGCTACTCTAATTACGGAAACTAATCGCAGAAAACGAATCATTGTCCACCACGACAATGCGAGCTCTCAGACATCAGTTCAAACAAGAACGTTTTTGAACAGTCAAAACATCGAATTGATGGGTCATCCGCCGTTAACTCCTTGTTTGGCACCCAAAGGATTCTTCTTATTGTCGAAGATAGAAAATAAATCGCGAGGTCATAGATTTTCTACACCTGGAGTAGCGCACATCACAATTTTTAGTTAATTGTTTCATAATCAGGTGAACCTTCTAGTAGTTGAATAATTTTTTTATCTTTACGTGAAATATATACAAAACACTTGTTTTGAAATGTTTTTTCCACTTAAACCTCAATTTTTGGTAATAAATTTAAGTAGCATGTTATAACGTCATTATGTGTCTTTTAAGTTTTTATCGCAACAGTTTAGTATAGTTTGTCAAAAAATATTTGGGATATAAAACAAGTCATAACTTCACACAAGTTCAGCTTGTGACAAATTCTTGATTATACTCTATTCATATATAAGAACAATTTATTATTATATTTCATTAAACCTTAGCAAATGAATTCAACATTTATTTTCTAAGAAATTTATTGCATCAAGTTCAAATTTCCAACTATGTTTACTTTTATCGGCCAAAACAATTCCTTTGGGGTGTGTTAAGAAATGTTTTCTGGGAAAAATGATAAATAGGTACATTTTGCAAGAGGGTAATAAAAGATTAAAATATGAGGTATACTTAAATGGTTATTGACAAGTTTCAGTTTAAGAAAAAGTCTTATAAAAGAAAATTCCCAATACTAAATTGCATTTCTAGCGCAGTGTTTGTCACAGAAACATTTACAAAACTTTAGTGAATATTCAATATGTCGACCTTTGAAAACTATACTCCAATACATAAAGTGAAGACGTTTGCACTCTCTGTTAACGAGAAAGCCATGGTTTTAAATGTATATGGTACATTAAAATATCAGTACCCTTCGGTGAGTGTGGATGATCTAATAAGTATGTGTTCGAAGATGACAGGACAAACTTCTAAAGGAAAGGAAAACAAGTGGATGTTTAAGTGGTCCAATGTCTCGGTCAGGAAGGTCAAAGGTTTACATCGATGAAGATTACAAATACTTAATCCGCAGGAAAGTCCACTCATTTCCCCTCAATAAAGAAAATTCCTACCATTAATGAAATTTTGGCGTCCTTTTTGGAAGACATATGGCCACCAATTAGCAGAAATAAGCTTTGGCAGATTCTACATAACTGAATTTTTGTTGGGAAAAACAAATAAAAATACATGTATATATTGAGAAGCAATCATAATATTTTATTAATTACGAAAAACCCATTGCAACGGCATGATGGTAAGGGTCTTCTTACTTTTGGGGAGATTCAAAGGTTGGTGTGAAAGTATTAAAATAGAGAGAGGAATAAGGATATCCTTCAATTTTGGAATGAAAAGGATAGCCATTCGGATTATCTAGGTAACCGCTTACATTTTAGTATATTTCTGCCCAGTTACTTATTTATCATTGGCATATTTAAATATTCAAAATTATGGACGTAAAGTACCGTACTAAATATTTCAGGGTTTTGCATTTATGATGAGCATTTATTACTCCACGCTCTTTCCAAATAGAGTATAATTAAACAATTTTTTTATTTTAACTAATGATTTTGAGCGATCAAGGACAAACTTTGTTTACACAATAATAATTTCCAGTCCAACCCAAGCTTTGTTCGATGCGATGCATAATAAACAGCTGCTGCAAATATATAATTTTTCTACCTCCTGTCCTTTCCAAGGTGGTTGATATTCCTACAGAAAAGGGGTTTCTCAGGTAGTAAACTATACCATAGTTATTTCCTAGGGAGATGAATGTCCAGGTTGAATGAATCACCCATAACGGCCTTGTAATGTTTGTAACATTAAGGTTAAATGAATATTGATCTCAATTGTAAATCGTTATCTCCTTACCTTTTCGTTTAACTATATAGCCTAGTGTGAAATTCTTATTTTTTTAACCATAAAAAAATGTTATTCATAGTCTCTTGGATGTATTATATGAAAATATCTCCTTCTCCTCAAATATTTTTACAAATAGTTAAGTGTACACATTGTATATTCATTCATTCGATTCCATAAGTATTGGAAATATTTATTTGTTCTGATTTAAATAAAATTACATTCTACCTATGATTGACTTTCAATAGAAAGTTAGAAAGTAACAGTGATTATAGTGTGAATAATGTGTACCAACAATTTACAATGTGGTTAGTGTTACTTTAATGGGAATTTCTTTTATGTTCACCCTTCTACTTCGCATACAACCTATCACCTATCTATTTAAAGAACTGGTAAACAAATTTGTACATGTGTTGTAATAGTTACACACATGAAAGTCTTCAGGATATGAAGAAAACATAATTCACATGCTGATACGAATAAAACCGGCAAATGAACTTAACCATAATATAATATTGGTTCGACACATGTTGTGTACTTGTATATACAATGAATATTAAGTACTTTTTTATAAAGGAAATATAGTAGTCCGTCATCTGGCGATACCTCTCTATTGGATAAGATTTTACAAGAATAATGGAAAACTGTTTTATCAAAGAGTTTCAACATAGTTATTAAACATTAAAACACAAAAATTGACGAAATAATACTAGGTCACGGAAAGAAGGTTTGGAAGAAATCATTTTTGATTCAGCAAAGATTCTTCATTGCATGATACAATGACAAGACTAAATATTGCTCATGGTTCAACATTGATGAAACTAATATAAATGTTTTCTACGCAATGGAAAATACTGAAAAACCTGCAGTTGTCCTAGAGTTCAGGAAATAATATTTTCAAAAATACCAAATTTGAAAGGAAGTGATATTTCTATAACCTATGATCTTTGCTACGAAGATCGTGCAGAAAGAAGAAATGTAAGAAGACATCAAAAAATAGCAATAGAACAGAACCTAAAATCTGTTATAAAAGAGATAATTCACTCAATGGAGAAGATGCATATACGGTTAAAGATATGAATGAAATGGAGCAGAGAGCCAATACTGGAAACACAGATTTTCAAATGAAGAGAAAGACAAACCATTGAAGAAACTGACAGATCATAAACGCAAGAGAACCAAAGTTTCTTATAGTCCAAAAACTAATGTCACTATCTACAGTAAAAGTCGAATACTTATCTATTCATCGTATGGGAAATAATTAAGATTTTCGGGAGTTTTGAATTTTATTAATTCTTGTAAAAATTTTTAAAATCATAGAATTCAAAATTCAATATTAAAAGTGGCGTTGATAGAAATATTTCTATTGAATTCTATGATTTTAAAATTTTTTACAAGAATTGAAACAATTCAAAACCACCGAAAATCTTTATTACTTCCCAAACTATGAATACATAAGTATTCGAAAGCTCGGGAAAAACATTTAAGTTAGTTGGTAATTTTGATATTTTTTTAAAAGAAAGATAAAAATTGACGTTTCGATTTATTTCAGTCTTTTTCAAAATATGATACATCCTATTAAAAGAATAAAATCAAAATAGAAATTTGTTTTAATAAGAAAAATGCTTTTTTCCTTAGTTCTTACATCTCAAATATGTAGCAATAATCAATTGAATTATTAGTAGTTTTATTAGAATTTACAAAATAGAGCTATAAATACTATTTAAATTATTTAGGTCTTTTTTATCATTTAAAGCTTTTTCGTTCTTATGTTTGGAAACCATTTCTAAAAATTCTCTTTTTCGTGTATTAGACTCCATTCCAAGAATTTTCGAATCTTTATAATTGAATTCATGTTTTTTTGTATATTTCATGGTCCGTTAATGCAGTTTTATTTTTTTATCGTATTGATGACCTTTAAGTCTATTTTCTAAATATTGAGATGTCTGCCATATGTAGACTGCGTCACAATTAGTACAAGACACTTGATATATAATAATGTCCTTTATGACTTATACTAATATCATATTTATTAGAATAATTCCATACTTGTTGGGATACACCTTGTGCATATGGTAAGGAAAAATGTTTCATGTTTTTTTGTTTTGACTAGTTTCTTCTGTTTTAAAATTAGTTTCTTTTAATAATTTAAAAAAATGATGTTTCCATTAACTTCAGTCTTTTTAAAAATATTATCATAATAATATAATAATAAACTTCTACCCTCCATATACTAGACGGAACTATAAAAACTAGATACACGCCAATGAACCAAATGAACTTATGAACCGATTAATGTCAATATAACCTTGTAAGTTTTCATTCAAACGTCCTGTTTTCAATTTAACAATATATAGAAAATTTTCTGTTCCAACTCTTCATATATTTTTTCTCTTATTACATCCATACTTTATAATTATTAAAAAAAACTCAAGCACTTTGTTATTATCAAAAATAAAGATTTTTTCTTTGATAATTCCAAGAAAACCTTTGTGGATTAGGGACTTAATCTGTATCGTATAATTGATGATTCACAATATTTAAACTTGATAAGGAACTTCATATTATAAACTTCTATGAAACTATATTAGGGTTATAGTAGAGAAGCTCAAGCAGGGATTTACTCGAGCGCGTCAGATTAATATAAGGGATGATACTTTGCATCCTGTTGAGCACTTCCTTCATGTCCTTTATAAAGGATATTGTTGTAGATTATTCTATTAGAATACTGAAAAAATTTATCTTTAGAAATTCTCTAGTGTACCAGATTAAAATAGAGGTTAGGTTAATTACTTAATGAAATATACATTTGATAATTTCACGATATAAGCATAAAAAAATGCAGTAAGAGGCTCACAAACGAAAAAACACAAGCCGTAGTAACAAAAATCGTTAATAAAGTTTAGTGTGTGCATTCATTCCCAACTTTTATGGCCAACGTCTTCCAAAAATTTCATTGTATCTAATAAATTCATGATATCCTAGAAAAGCGGTGCCATTATCTACTGTCGTTAAGTCAACAAAACGTGGTCTATACAAATCATCAGAGTAGGTTTCCTAGAGAAGATTGGACATTTTTTTGCATGTAGCAGTAACTATTTAGTTTAATAAAACTTGGACGACCCAAAATGAAGAATAATTATTCGATTGTGTCAAATATAATGCAGAATTATACAATACTGAATCACAAAAGAGTATAGACAAGCCCTGTTGAAGAAAAATTTGTGGATAGTAGTAAAATTAGAACTATATATTCACCACCGCTCGAGTGAGTACTTCGTGACTACGATTGAAAACGGCCGCAGCACATTCACCGTGAAGACGGACGTTATTAGGAACCATCATGTGACGACCGCTATATACCAGCTCCGGAAACTTAACCTCAGTAAAACAATTGAAAATCGAATATTTTTTATTCGAAAAGTCACATTCTTTTCCTATTATGCAGCACTAGCTAATGGCTATAGTCACCGCGGCGCAGCTGGCTGCAAAAACTTAAAACCACATTAGTGTGGCATTTTTAAACATGATTCAAACTTGATTTGTGATATAAGGCACTCACTGAGTTAACTGAAGATAGGGCTTCTTTGGATTTCAAGGCGTAAGGAACTGAAATGGCCCAGGAGTTGGTCAATCTGAAGCCACTACAGTGGCGAAAGTCTGAACTTTCATGGTAATCTCTCACTCCTGGATCAATGAACACCTTCATCCACGGGAAATGGGAAATGGGAAACCAAAATATTGATAAGAAACTACTCAGAATTGGTGGCGGAAATAATGGAGTTCAGTAGAAAGAAGGCAAAAATTTATTAGAAAGAAGGCACATTGAATTTTGCTGTTTGCAGTACTGTCGGTTTGGATTGATGGTTTTATGAAATAGACTGTTCCAAATGGTCTCAAATATTCGTCACTAAATCTTTCTGTTCAATGTCTTGGTTTCTGATCAATGTGTAAGAATTAAAATTTTGTTCTTTCTATTTACCATCAACTTTTGTTTGTCACTTTAAAAAAAATAATAAAACTCATTAAAATTTTATATCAACCATCAAATGTAGAAATCTCCTCAAAATAATTTTAGAATTTCATGAGTGGATCTCAATCGGAACTCTCTGCATAATAATCTGACACGCTCTAATATTTCAAAATGGCGATCCTTATTTGGACTGGAATAATTTTACTATTAACTTACATTAATTCAGAATTATCTTAAGAATTTCAGCATTTTGAGGGCTTATAATGGTTCCTCATTTTTGCTTTCTACCATTACGTCTGTAGACCGGCAGTTTAATATACCTTTGTTGGTAGATAATTTTTTTCATATTTTTTCATATTTTCACGGGAAGAAGAAACAAAATAGAAGTCTCTATTATTCCCATTATCTTAACTTTGAAATTTCATGACCCTTCAGTAAATCTCAATTTAGCTTCTTGAGCTCCCATACTATTGAGTATATTCCTCGTGGCTAAAATGAAACATCAAAAACTAGAACATGAAAATACAATTACAAAGTTTGAATTATAATCGGAGATAAAAAGATTACGTAATTTTCATTTAGAGTAAAAATAAGTTTACTAATTAACTAATTATGAACTATGGGGCTGAATGAATTCATGAACAATAGAAGTTCATACTACTTTTTGTTTAAAAATTAACCTTATTTTGTTTGATGTTCATAAAAACTTGAATCATATAGAATTATTCTTCTGTTCTTTAGCTTCATATCCAACAACATGAATATTTTTAATTGTTTCTTTCAGTTCAATTCAAATAATTCAAATAATTTAGTATAGAATATTTCAAAAATATATTTGTCTTTTTTGAAAATACCGTAGCCAGTAGCATATTTCTTTACTGTTCCATCAAAGTGATTTTAAATCTTAGAACCAGCAGGGATAATAAACTATTTTCAAATATATAGGTTCAATCAACTTTCTATATTGTTCATTTTAATTACACTTAGTGCTTTTTCATAATTCATATGTGTTTTCATGGATATTGTGTGATTCAATTATTCAGATAATTTAATGTTACTCACTTTCACCATATTTTTTCTATGTCCACGGAGCTTATTCCCACTCTTTTTTATATGGATTCAATCTAATCGCTTTTAGACAACTATCTTGTATGCTGCTTTGATATATAAGAATATGGAAAGTCAAATAAAGTTATATTTATCATAGTTACATACATGATGTGTCTCGTAACAATATAAAAATACCTTTTTTTATTTTTTCTTCAATAAAAGTTCTACGGCCTGTTCCTACTTTGACATCTTTCCTCACCCTGGCTCTATATTGTCACTTAACCTCTTTCGTGGTCGACCTCTACTCCGTGTTCCAATTGGAGATTTATCTCTTGTCATTTTTACCAATCTATCATTTGTCATTCGACCTACATGTTGATTCCATTGATTTTTACTCTGTGATACTCATTCGTTGATCTTATCTGCGTCACATAATTTTCTAATGTTTTGGCTTCTAGAAGCTAGAGACATGCCTCAATCGCAAACTATTGCACTTCCACTAATGGCATTTCTAATGATAATTATTTTCAATTAGAGTGGGAATGGCAAGGTTATCATTATTATGTTTTTCCAAAAAGGGAAAAGAAGAAACCTCATTTTTGTTATAAATCAGTCAACTCTTATGCAAAAGACTTTTGACAGTGCTCATTTTAAAGGTTTCGCTATGTGCTTTGAAAAAGATATCTCAAGTTTTTTCCAATAATTTCATCAAGTTATTATTATATATAAAAGCCATCCATCGAAGAAGGTTATAAATACTTCCTTCATATCAATTAAATAAACCAAGAAATTCCACGGGAAATCGGCTGGCACCTGGCCTATGAGGGATAATATACGACTTATCATCAAAAGATGAATATAAGTGAATAACAAAGTCTTGAATGGTTGATAGTTTCATGTTAAAAGAGGACGGATGTGACACTCCCTAATAGGTCCTGTTGTTGTTGGTAACATTTAGGGAATGAGCAACGTATGACCGAAGATTCAAGATTTACTTATCAAGCGATTGAGACAACTCTTAGTGTTGGAACCACGATAGTGGAATCAATTTCACATAATTATCTTCAGGTGTAAATTTTTATTCGCACATATGCTTAACCATTTCAAATAATCAAGAGTAAAAATCATACAGGAAACGTTAAAAATCTTATATAATGGTATTCTATCTAAAATTGTAACAGGTACCATTTTAAGATTTTCTTATACGGAGAGAGAGCTGGGTGTGGATTAACGAGAATTAACCAAAACCAACAATCGCGTAAAAGGAAAGGTCTGTCTAAATACTTTTCTTTCGTAGCGGGCTATTAGTGAAAAAAATTAAGCTTGAAGTTAAAAAATGTAAAGTTACAGCAAACTGGACATCACAAAAAATTTATCTGCACTAATTGAGTTGCACAGCACAGCAGACTGTTATTTCAACCGGTTTTTTTTTTAATTTGTATCATCTTATCTCTCAACCATAAGCTGATGAACATTTTTTCGCAAACACCTTTCATATACCTTGCTACATACAAGTTAACCTAATAATAACGCGTTAAAAGATTTATCAAGGAGACGAATATTATTTAATAAAATACGGTAAATTACGTTTTTATGAATCTAGAATAGAATTAAAGCCCAGAGATGCTTAAATGAAATGATAAATATTGCATCAAGTTGTAAATATGACCTACAAACTATATCCATTAATTATATGAATTTAGTTTGAAATAGAGGTCACTAGGCTTAAATTCTGTTTGATGATAATATGATATTCAATCACGAGTTTTTGTTAACTTAGAATACGATATAATTAATTAAAAGTGGAAATTCGTTTGTTATTGTGGAAGTAATTTGAAACAATTTTGCCGTTCGATGATATTATTGAAACATCATACATTTCTTTATCCGATTAATGTGAATGCAACAATGGTAATGGTAAATATAAAATTACACAAGCAATTTCGTTATTCTGAATAATCGTTGATTGTATTATACATAAACTTCCTTCATGTGCATAATTATTAATTATACCGCTTATATAAGTATAATTAATTGTAATTAGGCAGTTTTAATGCTAATGAATTTGTAACATAGAGTGAGTTTTTTCCGAGATAAATATTGTATGAATTGAAATATTATATAACACAATTTTGTAATAAAGCGTTTTGAGTCTTCCAATATCAATTGCTGCCCGTATAAAATTTGGTAAATATCTAACCGTCAGTCCACGTGGACTTGCTGAATGTGTGTTAAAATGTATCATCTCCACTGTTTATCAATAAAAACATCGAATCGTAAACCTAAATGCATTTCTATTGGCCTAAGATGTCGGAAAGCGTATGTACACAATTTCAACGAAATATTCCTGCCAAACAGTTTGCGATAACTAGTGGCGCCGCTAGGTGAAATTCATATAATCGATAATTTTTTTTAAATAAATAGAAATACGGCTGTCTTTAGACCAAGGGCGAATGAAGACAATGAAATTGCACAGTGTAGTGAAAATAAAGACAGGTTGGAATTTAATAATGAAGATTTAGATAATACAAAGACAACAAGTTTTAAATATATTCGATTGTTTAAAAAACGAAAAATATTCTGCACTCTGATGCAATCTTAATAAGATTTGCTGAGTTAAATAGAGTAAATTTGAAGATGAACAAATTCTATTGTTTTCACAGCAAAAAATCGACTGTCTGCTATTGTCCCTAAACATTGAAAGGGACACACGAATGCTATAACAGACATGTAGTAATAAAACTAAATGGAGAAAAGCAATGTATTTATGAACTTCATTATAAAATTATTATGAATAATTTTAAAAATATCTCATACAAAAATATAACGTCAACTTACACAGATACAATTTTATGAAAAAACATAGTGAAAGTTTGCAAAACAAGTTTGAACGTTGGCTTATTTTAGCATGCTGAACACCGCCATAATATCTGTTCTTTTTTCCGTTTCTTGAGCATTGGCGACATCTTAAACATTTCAGTTTAACGTGCCTCGACAGCGCTGGTCATTGGCACACAAAAACAATCATAAGTTAAATACATTCGAATTAAATAAAAATAAAGTTAAATACAGTTACATACAAAAAATAAAATCTGTTACAATGTATAAATTAAATTATATTTTCTTGTACAGCTTGGTGGCTTTAAGGAACTGCACGATTTTCCTTATTTCCGTCGGGCAGTTAAGTGTCTCCTGGAGGCTGGTTTTCATATCAAACTGTTGATATGCGGTGGAATATTCTCTGCAGTTTAGGGAAATGTGAGAAGTAGTTGGGTGGATTTGATGTAGTGCTGTTGCTCCATGTATCGTGCCAAGATTTTTTAGTGAGTTGTTTGAAAGTAATCTTAAGATCATTGTCCGTACTGGGATTTCAAGATGATTTTTTGTGGCTTCTTTGGCATGGCGATCGGCACATTCATTTCCAGCAATTCCAGTGTGCGATGGAAGCCAGATGAGAGAGACTGTTATATCAAGTTTGGTAGATGTCATGAATGTTTTGGACTATTGGATGGTCGGTGAATATGGTTGTGATGGACTGTATGGATGAAAGAGAGTCAGTACATATGGCGATATGTTTATGGGGAGAAGAAATATATTTGAAGGCTTGAAGGATACTGTATAGTTCACCAGTGTAAACACTACACGTCGAGGGTAAGTGGAAAGAACTTATGAGTTCGTGGTTTGTAGTGACTGCGCAACCCACACCGGATTTATAAAAGATGGTTTTGGACATTCTCTGAGATTATTTATAGCCCCCCTTTTGACTAGTTTTCACCCATCTTTTATATTTTATAAAATGTCAAGTAGACCCTTTATGATATCCTCTCGAACACTAAGGAGACTCATTTTCGATTGAGTAATTTCCTGGTAAAGAATGAAACTATTGAGAATAGTAACATTTATCAGATGGAATATCACTTTCTCGTACCAGCGTATCAATTTTCGTGGACATCTATAATAAGACATCAGCTGGTCACTTCTGTCGACCCCTGACGTATTTAGGTTATATTCATAAACTTCTTTTGGTTTCAATTTAGTTTGTTTTTAAGATTTGGTCGCTTGATTTCTTTTTGGACACATACACTTTTCCCTTTTGTAAGTTTTCTAGTTGTAATTCATTTAGGATTTGCCTAAGAGTTTTTGTTGGGTGAGTTTTACGATCAAGTAATTTATTTGCTAAAGAAACGCCGTTAATAATAATTGTCCATAATAACTTGATGTCTAGAAAATGTGAGGCTTCTTTCTAGATCTGGTGAGAGTAGTTAGAGCACGAGAGACAGTAACTTTGGCATATGTGTTTCCATATTTTGATCTCTTTCCCTCGTTATATTGTTTAACTCAGCCTCCCATATATAGTAATAGTGACTCATCTAAAGACAATGTTTCTTTGGGTGTGTAAGCACTCTGATAATTGCCAAAGATTTTAGAGAGTTCTGGAACTATAAACTCCTAATTCAGTTCTATCTGCTGTTTTGTAGCCATCCGTGTATTATTTAATGGCGTTTATGTTTATTTCTAATATGGTGTTTTTATTAATTTCACTTCTATAACTTAGTTTTGAGGTGAATTTTTTAACAAAGTTGAACTTTTTCAGTGTTTCTTTTTCGGGTATGTCTCCCTGAGACTAATCACTTTACTTGTTATCGAGAGCATTATCATAAAATTGTACCATTACACAAAGCAATACCATAAAGAGGGATAAATTCTATCTTATTCAAATATAATTCTAAAATTTACCTTGAAAATTACTAAAGCAATTTTGCGATCGAACAAGGCTACTCCAGAAATGTCAAAACGTTTAAATTCAGGTGCAAAGTAGACTATAGGCAGGGGTTGCTTTGCACCGGTAGATTTGGAACTGATTTTCTACAATCAAAATCCGTTTGGAATAAAGTAAACCCATACTATTGTAAACTTAAAGCAATTGTCGTTCTTTTGATCTAATTTTTTTGAATTTCTGATAAATTTTATATAAATTATGACCTTTATCAATATTGTAGTCGTTTATTGCCTACAAAATATATAAAACGTTAAAGGAATAAACATATTTATTATAAGGAAATGTAAATAAAAACAGTCTTCTTGAAAAAATTACAGTCTTTGAAGTTACTTAAGTCTGAAAAAAAAATTTTAATTCCAACACAGTGTGTCACATACGGTATACAAACCACATTTTGTCATCTGCTTCGGTGGGTCTATTGAACCAAGTATTTAATCCCATGTGTACCAAATTTCATCAGGTTTTGAAGGCCACTTCCAAAACTTTAATGCTCTAACCATGGCATTAATCATAGCACCATCTTCGCCCACCGATGTTGTTCTTCCAGAATACACTTCGTTTTTGTAAATAAACAGAACATACTCATCAACCACTCTATTAACATTTCTAAGTCCAAATTTTTTAATTTTCTGAGCAGTAGTTTCACTGAAGTAGTCATAGTTTAGTTTTTTGTTAAAATTATTCTCTTCTATATCCCCTACTTCATCTATGTCGTCATCAGACTCTCCGAATATCAGAAGTGGACCACAAAGCGGCACGTCTTCTTCAGAAACATCGTCAGTCGCTTGTTCCTTTTCTTTTGGTGGAACTTATCTCTTTACTTTTTTCAGCTGGAATGTCAACTGTATATAGAAAACGGTTCATAGTAGACAGTACATGAATGATAACCGAGTTGAATATCTTCAAAATTCATGCGTTAAAATGACTGCGTACACATTGAAATTTCAATTCAGTAAACCTGGGTTAGTAAACTAGCAAAGAGAAATTGTAATCGTAATTCTGAACGGCTTAACTTCAGAAGGTTACTAATGACTTGTCGATTACTGTGATCGTGAAAGCACTGTTTGAATAAAATTGTATTATATTAATGTAAATAATGAAATTTTGGGTGTAATATTATTTACTTGTTTTTTATTGATAAAATCCCGGAACTTAATTGTCTCGTTTTGTACACACTAGAAATGCCTAGTCTAGAAATGTATTCTGTAGAAACTTTATGATGCGGTGACGGAAGACTTGGGGCTAATTTGTACTCTTGGTGGAATTCAATTTAACCACAATAAACAATCTCTAACAAACAAGCGGGGTATATTTGTACTTCAGTAAATTCAATAAGTATAAATTTAAACAAGGCATACGTTGAAATGAGTTTATATTTGACTATTAATTGTACACATATATAGTTAGGTAAATAGAAGCATATTTGATTTTGAAGATATCACAAAAACTTTATAACAATTGAAGGTTCATAAAGTTCAAAATTCTTTCGTTGAAGAATGAACAAAATTATATTTAATCCGTTTCAACGATTTGATACCCCTATTATTCTCATTAGGATCGATATGCATTTCATCTATTACAAATTGATTTAGGAGGGGTCATTATCGTGTTATTCAACCCGTACTCGAATTCGAACTCATTATATCGGCTTTTAGGAATCTTGCTAACATTTACTTCTTATTATGTGAAGAACTTTCTTTTATTTTTCAGGTTGATTCTGCATTCTACTATCAAAAAGATTCATTTCATGAATATATAAAATGAGTCTGGAATTTCAAATACATTGAGTACTGCAAATACAATTTATTTAAATGCTCGCTTTTGTCTTATAACGAATTTTTGCATAAAATAATAATGTATAGAGATTGTTCAGATTTAGAAATAATTTTGTTAAATTATATACATAGCTATCCTAAGAAAACTTGCAATTTTCAATAAGTACCGATTGGGCAACTAAGAACGTCAGTTATACTTCAGAAACGGTTTATATTACAGCTTTAGACATTAACAAAAGTTGAAATCATTTTCAGAATTCCAGGTCCACAATTAAGTCCGTATATTAAAATATAAAATGAAAATAGCAAAATTTTTCAAAATTTACCCAATTAAGTGGCACTTTATATAATATAATCCAGTTCTTCAAAGAATGAGAACCTTGTTATAACAAAAAATATCTGCAAATCCGGTTCTGCTAAACTGATTTTTATAAATTTGAAGTTAGTCGGAGAAACTTTTACCCATCAATACAAAATATTCAAATTCTAAGCAATTCAATTAGCAAATGCTAGAGGCGTTGTTTTATATATTTTAGATATTGTGATTTATCTTTTTCTGTCCCGAGATATCTTAAGAAATGTGTTAGCGGCGAGAATTTTTCCTCAAAAGTCATACTATACTAATTATACTATTTTAGATTGCACCCTTATATCTTACATCACAATCTGGATGTTGGAGATATCAGATATCAGTCTGGATTATTGCAACTGGCTATTAAATATGATACACGACGAAATTTCATAGTAATGGTAAAGTAAATCGCTGTAATAAGCAAATAAATCCTCATTGATACAGAAGATCCAACAACAGAGGCGTTAATCTGTGAATGTGTTAATTAATGTTAATGCGTCTTCTTCTATGGGTCCCCTCTTATAACGAAGGTTGGCGATAACCCCAGCAGAGTCATTACTGTCTCTGGCCTTTCTTATCAAAGTCTACGAGTCTAAACTGGTCCAATAGCGAATATTCTTAGCCATGAAGCCTGTCATCTGCCAGGACCACGTTTTCCCTCGATTTTCCCTTAGATCAGATGCTGCAAAAGTTTGTACTCATTTCTACATTTGTGTCCCAAATACGAGGTTTTTCGAGATTAGAGAAACTTTCTTCACAGGCACAGGCATTAGAGTTTATGGGTTTATAGCCAACTGATTTATTTTTCAAATATGCAATGAGTTTCGAGTATTTACTGATGTCTACGTCATTATTTACCATTAGGGTGCCAATAAGTCGTCCAAAGTGTTGAAGACCACATTTTTTATTTAGTTTCAAATTAAGCTAGTAACACCCTTTATGTGAAGCTGTTTATCCCTTTTCTAGTACGCCACTCCATAAAAGAATTATATTCCTTTAAATACTGTTCCTTGGATTTCTCTTGGAGAAGATTCATAGTCGCTGCAGTTGCCGATTCAACATCTTCTTGTGTGCGGACGGATTTTCTTGAACGAATATCGTGCTTCTGACCGATTCAGAAATTACGGATTGTCTTTAACGAATATCAAGAAATAAAAGTGATAGTATATTTATTATATTATAAAGATTGAAAGTGCATATTTTTTTTTACGAGCAATATTTGCAGTTGCGAGGTGGAGCACAGCGCAGCCGAGTGGATGCAAAATTGCGAGTAAAAATAGTCACTTTTAGTCCGTATGATATATACTATTTTTTCTTCAACCATGTCAAAATTAAAATAAAGTTAGCTTTATTCAAAAATCGTTAATAATTTGGTAATAAATTTTGAACACCTATTAATTATAACAGCGATTGCAAGTCGGTAGTCATGGATATTGTTGGTAAATATCGATTGTCAAGTAGACGTACTAATGATATGATTTTTGTAGTAGTTTAGTTGTACTTTTAATCCTAGGATTAAAAGTGTTGCTAAGCAACGAGCAAATTTTTGTACGGTAATGGAATTTATGGCTTTTGCACCTGAAAATAGTACAAAAATGTCAACCTTTTTTTGATGGTTGGAGAAAAAAAACAGTTTATCAGAGAAACGAATTTACATGAGAGAAAGAAAACGTTCACAGCCCACTATTTTGATAAAACAATTTTATAATTCCGTTAAAAGTGACACATTTCGGCACTTTTTTTAACGCAAAAGCGTGAAAAAATAAACCGCTACGGTACTTTTTTTCACGCTTTTTGACCGATTCAGAAATTACATTCTTTATGAATGCAAATGAATGAAAAAAAAAACGGGAATATTATAATGGACGTAGGAAAAGGATCTTTATTGCACTTATCTATCATTATAGTTCAGAGGTTTGTAATGAAGACAAACATAAACATTGAAATGAACGAAATATCTAGTCCTTTTTCTGTGAGATTCTAATACTTCTCAAAGAATTGTGGATTTTATTCTATTATCAATATTATTTTTTAAATTTCTCCAATATTTTGATGAAGACTTAAAGAAAAGTCGAAACGTCAAATTTTATTTTCCAAAAATTATTAAAAAAAACTAATTTTAAAAAAGAAGAGATCTAAAATCAAGAACATTTAGATGCATTAATATTTTTATATACTGGATTACGAAATTACTAGAAAATGCATTTTTCTCAAAATTTTTAAATACAAATGTAAATGCCTCAAACATACGCGGTCACGACTACTATGATTTGGATATTGCAACTCTGCAATTCTAGAAATGTCAGTTCAACATTAATTTTGACAATTAAACAAAAATGAGTAAAATTATTGGGAAAATGTATGATAGTAATGGAGAAGTTAGTGGAATAGCAAATACAGCGTTATTAAACTTATTACCTAGTAAATCAAAAAAATTATATGAAATTCGTTAGAATCGTTTTATACAATCGTGCTTTGATTAAAAATTTGTAAATCTTACAAAAAAAGTGCTTCTGGCATATTTTCCAAAAAGATCGAAAGATATTAAACCCTCATAACTTTGGTCTGAGTTATAAATGGTGATAACTTGCCTTTATACAAAAGAAAATATTAATATATTAAAAATTACAAAAAACTAATGGCATTTATGAAGCATAACTCTGCAATATTTCGGTCAAAAAAGTGAAAAGTATTCAATAGTGGACACATTTATCAATTTCTAAAAGAAATTCCGAATTCCCAATATTTAATGAAAAAAGTAAGTCAGTAATCATTGTTTAACTTTTGTAAGACATTTGAAAATTACTTGTTGTAGGTCGCTGCAATATTTGGCATCGCAGGGGCATGTCGTAGAGATAAGCTCCATACATTGTGCACTTAAATGTGAAAAAACTTCTTCCCTTCAAATTGAACAATAAAACAAAACAAAACTTCTTCTCGTTGAGTTACACGATAAAAGTAATTATTCATATTTTTGCTTTACCGAAACCTGCTTTAAGAGCTCAGTTTCCTTCGAAATGTATTTGTAGAAATCCTCACATGTCAAATGTTGTAAATTAAATTCTACAACCAACATTTTGTCAAAAGTATCAACATGTAATCTTGTTGCATTTTTTCGTCTAGAAAGCTCTTTCAACGTTTGTGTTATGTCCTGATATAGAAAAGTAATACTGACAACTAGTTAGGAATTCTGAAAAGCAATAATGACTTATCATTGATTTAAAATAGGCTACCCATTTTTTATGAGCTAACAGCTTCTTAAAATCAACGTATGACAAAAGCCGGACAAGCCGGACACAATTTATTTGGGCCGGACACACAATCAAATAGCCTACCGGGTTTATCCGGACACCTGGCAATGCTAATTGTAGACATAGAAGAGGTAGGTTCAATATTAATTGAAAGAGTGCCACGTTCAGAAGGAACGAAGTTTTGTCCTTGGTGAGATGAAAATGAAGAAGGATAAAATTTGATTCATATACACGAAATTACGTCTCAATAATTCATTAAGAAATTCTAGTATTATTGGTACAATTAATGCTTAAGTTAAATACTTCCCAATTACTAGTTCCTTACTTTCTCGATGATAACCGATAGGGTTTAATTAACACTTATCAAATATTTTCCTCTTAAATTAAGCTTTCTATTTTTCTACACCTAAAATATTGTATGCAGCTCGTGCAATAAGTGTTTATTGTAGTTGATGCGTTGTCACGTCGCGTGTATTAAACACTTTTTGCACTTGTTGCATAAATAACTAAAATTAAGATATTTCAATAGTTCTTTTTCATAACAAAAGTATTTTATATATTAAACTTTTTCTAAATAACACTCTCTCTGTATAACAATATTACTGAACTGTTATATGAGCAGCTTAATATATAGGGCGAGTTGATTAGTAGCGAAAATTGTTGGTAATGATCTCAATAAGCAGTTTCATAGAGGAAGTGTTGTTAGTTTTGATAATAAAAATTAACAAGTACAACTGTTTGCTATTAAAACACGCAACATGAACCTGTAATAATGTGGATATTGTACCTTCGGACTAACCAATGATGTTTGACCATATTAGTTGTATTATAACATCAGAAACACTATTATAAATATAAAACTATTCATTTAATAATAAAATAAGTAGTTAAACGTTGTTTGTATAATCCGACGACCATACTCGAACGAACACTAGAATATTAAGACATATATCTGTTCACAGACAGCTATTAAATACTGAAAAATCCTATTGTATGAAAAGTTATTATTATCTATAAGTATGATCATTAGAGTCACATCGATACCAAATAAAGTACGTAATTTTATACCTAATGGAACTCAAGTGTCCAAATTACACCCGGGATCAATCATATATGATGTGGGCCCCTATTAGGATCGTGTACCATAAATCTTAATAATTACAATAAACCTCGAATTTGAGTAGCTAAATTTATGATTCTTCACAATCACATAAATATGGTTAAATTAATAAATTTGGTTAATGGATACGTTAATGGAAGGTAAACAGATCCCAATGGTTCGCACCGGGGGTGAGTAGATTTTAAAACTATTCCAAGTTCAGACATACAAAATTTTTGAAATCTGTTTCCTCAGACATCATCAAATCTCTTAAAAGATTTTCGAGAGTGTATTTCTGCCCTTTCATGTACCACCGACGTGTTCGTTTACGTTTAGCCACAAGCAACACAACTAAAGCAGCACAATGTACACTGGATAAACACTATCGACTAAACACGAAAACATTATGCAGCAGTTCGTTTATTGTGCAATTAAATTGATTGTTTGTATTAAAGAGCATTTTAGTCTTATTGTACAATCAAATATATTGTACAATGTTATTGTAGGGACTAGGGACCGCCTTACATGATTTTATTAGATCTCAAATACATTTTTCAATCTCGTTAATGATGAATTACCATAATAATCGTGTTCGTATCATTCTACATTTTATTATGGAACTTGCCTATTAGATATAAGACTATGGTAATTGATTAGTAATCAAACCATGCATCAGACTACATGCATGACTTTATGTGTCGAAAATTTGTGTCAGTATACGTTGAAGAATTTGAAAAACGACCTTAACATTTGTATGTCGTGAAATCTAGTGATTAATACTTTTACAATGATTTGTTCTCGATACAAATTACTACGTTATGCAGTTATTTCACTATGTAATTAATTTTGTGTCTGTATTATCGTGAGCCCATTTTCTACTTATTGATAGTCAGCTGAGTTTTAGAGGAATATTTATTTTAATCCGCAAAAGTATCACCTTAGGGACTTATACGAAAGAGTTATAGACTTTTAACTACCGCGCATCTTTTCATCTAATGTATTAAATAATTGTGCAGTTTCAGAAATTCCCTCCAACATTAACTCCTAGGCTATTCGACAGGTAAGATTCGTCTTTAAAATCGTCGATGATGCACTTTTGATGATATACCAAGCGATATATTTGCTATTTTATTATTAAACTGGATACTAATACCTAAACAAATTTGAAAGAACTTGAATTCGGTAACTTCAAACAATCTTTAGAACGCTAACGTATCTGGACAGCTCTGTACAGGGTGCGGCTGTCCATATATTGTGGATTTCATTTGGCATACTTTCTTATAATACTGGATTCAAATCTTTTTGTTATTCAATACAAACAAACAAAATTAATTATCAAAATCACAGTCTCCCAACATTGAAATAACTTTAACAATTGATGATGTAACAACTATGATCTATTCATAGATTACCTGAGGTTCTGCTTGATTATTATAATCCATACGCTTGGTGACGTAGTTTAATCATTTCGGATTAGCAATTTGCTTGGAAGCAGTTTGGGCATTCTGTGATAAGCGAAAATATGATTGGCAAATGCTTGGTTTTTATCATGAAGCTGAAGAAGCAGTTGTGAAAACCATTAGATTTCAATTTCAATGCTAATGAAAACTAAAAATTATTCTAAGACATAGGTTTTGAGAATGCTGGAAATAAGATAGCTACAAGCATGTAATAGCTGGTGTTGCGAAAAATTTCCATTATCATTGTCACAAGTATAATATTTGAAAATAATTTTGTTACCAGTGTTGGAACTGTTAGATTTTGACGTTAGGTAGTAAACTTTCAAATCAATTCCTTTTTGTGTTGAAAGCAGCCGCTGTTATCCTTGTAGTAAAGAATGGGGAATTGCTATGCTCCCCGATGAGGTTCTACGGTTCGTCCCCACCTACCTCACCCTGGGTGGCTGGAACTTTTTACTTAAAAGAAAAGTACGCCTAGACTAGACTAGAGAGAAATTCAGGAGTATGAATATCGAAACTATAGTTCTGACAGTAACAACTTTATTATAACAGTGAAATAATTAATGAAATAAGAAATGTTCTTAATCAATTAAGATAAGCCGAAGTATGAGGAAACGGCAATTTTTACGTGTTATTTTGAACTGATTTTCTTAGAATAGAGACCTAGAATCAAGACAAATTATCACGAAAAAAAATTGAGGAAGAAAATATGTGGACAAACCCAAGTCACGATTATCTGGGTAATGTCAAATTCTTCCTTGGGGTCTAAGATCGCAATAACTTCCTATATACTGAAAACTAACTTAACAACAACCTTGATATGCATCAGTTTTTACCTTGGAAGTGGATAATTCGTACTCAGCAAAGACTGCAATTATTGCTAATTATAAATTGTTCATATTTTATAGTTATTATTTCAATTATCTTTTCAACGTTTACAAGAGAAAGTACATATAAACTCTACTTTTCAAATGCAATCTATCCACTCAACAGAAGAATATCTATATAGACACTAGCTGAGTCATCCCACCTATAAGTATTCCATTTTGTCCATTTAAATCATTTGCATGCGTACCTGGTCAAAAATGTTGCTCGCGAGTCAATGACTCCATTTCCCAGTGAACGACAATTTTGAAATGGCGCATGCAATCGGTTCTAAACTGATCCTAAAATTATTCGGAATTTGACCCGCGAACAAAGCTATAACCGATTTATCAAGTGAGACTAAGTATAATCATCATCATCAAGCCTTTCAAACATTTGGATTATGGCTATCGCTTATAGCGCTTTAAAATCCTTTTTGATGTGGATTACTTCTCGTTTTCTATTTTTGTTTTCCTTATAGTTTATCGTTTGTCTAGGCTGCTTTTGTTCTTATTTTTCATTCCCTCCGGTTCCAGAATTTTGCCCACTAGTTCTCTATATTATGTACTCTTATGTCCTTCTCTAAATCGTTTTTCTAAGGGGGTCCATTGTAATATTTCTTTGATTATTTCAGATGGTTTTCTTCTCATTATATACCCAGCTCAGTTGAGTTTTTGTGCTTTTATCTCACTATATTTTCCTCCTGTGTTGTGTTTGGTCCTGTTATAGTTCTCATTACTTTCCTCTTTGTTTTTTCAAGTTCTTCCTTTTTCCCTTTCGTTGATTACTATTTTTTCCATCGCATACGTGATTACTGGTCTTATTAGGGTTTTTTACATTTTCTGATTTCTCTTAATTTGTGCTTATTCTGGAGGATACTGTCTTTGCGTACGTTGATTCTTTTTCTTTCTTTTTTATATCTTTCTATTGATTTCCTTAATTCTTCCAGTTCTACTTTGATTTCTCGATTTTCTTCTTTAATGTTTTTATTTTCCTCTTTTAGTGCCTTATTTTTTATTGTTAGTTTTTTCACTTCCTCCTTAATGTCTTCCTGTTCTGTTCTTATGTGTTCTATCTCTATCTTTATCGCTTTTTGATCTGATTTCATCTCATTCATTATATTCAGTAATTTGTCTAGCTTCTCTTCATCTTCTTTCTTCCTTGATATTGGCGATTTTACTACTTTTTTAGTTGATATTTTTTCTGGTTCTCTCAGTGCTCTTCTTTTCCTTTCATCTATTTCTGAATTATCGTCTGAATTCATTTTAATTTTTTGTTGTCGGCGAGTTCAGTTATGTCAAAAACTACTTAATTCAGTTCCGATCTAAATCTCAGGATGACGCTTTTGTTCATTCAAATTGATATTCTATTTTTAGATCTCTATTTTTCGTGTTTGTTTTAACATTGCTAGTCCGTCCCTGTATCGTAAACTAGTTTTTGTAGTCTTTTTATCTTTTTTTGCGGTTATAATTGGTTTTTATCTTCAACTTTTCACTTGACTGTTAATTTTTTTTTGTTGGTTTTATGAAATTTATAGTATTATAGTTTAAAATAAATGTGTTATTTTTACCCACTGTTTGGCTAGTTATTAAAAGTTTTAAGCGTATTTTTCTAGCATGTTTCTTATTTTCGGTTGATATTCGTATTATAGTCTATTTCAGAAAGGTGTAGAGCAATAAAATGGGGAATTCCATCCAGTTCGGCACAATTTCGGTGTCGACCATGGTTGTAGGTCTTGAAATATTGTGTAGGGATTACTTAGGTAGTAGATTATACAGTTACGTTTTACGTTTAACAGGTACCGTTTAACCTTCTATTAGTGCCTCTGCCTAATTCCGACCCTATTTCAGATTCGGCTTAACCATGCGCCGTAAGGGCAATGGTGCCTTTCCCAAAATTTTTAAACCTTTATAAGTATATTTGTTTTGTTTAACGCATCAGTATTTGTTGTTAAGCCGTAAATAGTGTTCACAGTATTATAAGATTAGTAATAAAATGGCGACATTTACACCAAAGAAAAGATGTTTCAATAATTCTCCACTATAAGTGAATGAAAAACACCCAACATTTACTGTACAAGAAACTGTCGACCGATGTCCCTAATGACTGGAGTTGGAAAGTCCACCGTTTTTAAATTATTGGAGGAGAAAGATAGCAGGCCAAATGGAACCTCCCAAGAAAAGTCCAGGCAGACCAGTAAAAGTCTTTGACGAAGACACCAAAAGTGTAATTCGAAGTAAAGTTCACTCTTTTTATTTTAAAAAAGAAATACCCACCCTAGATAAGATTTTAATGGAGCTTGGCCACGATGACAGTATTCCGTTGATAACTAAAAAACTGTTATGGACCACATTGAGAAATATGGATTTTGCCTTGGAAAAGCATAACTGTGAAACACTTTTACTGGAAAACGATGAAATTGTTTGATGGCGACGAAAATACTTAGAAGTATAAAGCAGTACAGAACAGAGCAGAAGAATATCTTTTATCAGTAGTACCAGTACAAGTACCGTTTTATGAAATACGCCGTGGAAGATATAGCAGAAAAACATAGTGTAACTGTGCTGCGCACACCATATCATTGCGAACTAAATCCCATAGAACTTATATGGGCGCAATTGCAAGGATTTGCATCAAGACACAACACGACATTCAAAATGAAACACGTTAAGCTACTGTTTGATCAAGCCATCAAGGAGGTGACACCAGAGAACTGGCGAAAAGCAAGTCCAGCATGTCAATAAAGAAGAGGAGAAAATGTGGGATCTTGACTACTTGACCGATCGGCCCGTCGACCCGTTAATTATAACACGAGATAGTAGATCCTCAGATGACGAAGAATATTATGATTTTTTATAATTTAATTTCTGTATAATGTATTTTTTGTATAATGTTCAATAAAGAATAAGTGTACCTAAAACTATGTACCGGGTGTCCCAATAAAAATGGCTCTCGGCCATATCTCGGGAACCGTTTATAGTACAGCTTCGGGAAAAAAATTTATAACAAAAGTTATAAAACGAATAATTTACAAATTTTTTCTAATTAAGATCCATTTAAACCATGATTATCGTATTCTTCAAGAAATTTAGCGTATTCTATTCTACAAGTTTTAGTCTATCTCTTCAAATAAGAGGTGGGGGGAAGCGGAAACTTTATTATGAAAAAACGCCTGTCAGTCCAGTTCTATGCAAACTTAGTATTTTTGAAGAGAGCTTCCTTTCTACCAATGTAAGAATTATAATATCGAAACAACCTAATGAGTAACGTATACGCTAGAGGGCGCTATTTATTTTTTTAAATCCAACTATCCTTGAAAAATGTTGAAAGGAAACATGCAGTTTTAATTAAGGAATATAAAAGTAGACCAAATTAGCAACAGAATAGCGAAAACCGCATGTCTATATATTTTTCGTATTACGAGATATCTTAAGAAATGTGTAAATTTTAAGCATTTTCCTTTGAACATATATTACTCCGGGTTGACCGAACGGATTTTAACATTTTTTTACATCTCAAAATTGTCTTTCCTTGTTCTATTAATAATAGTTCCAATTATTATGTCAATATTACTTACGCTGTCACCGGGAAACTGCGTTATGAATGTTAACACGTTGACGGACAGTAGGAACAAGCGAAGTTCGAAAATTGACACTATATGTTTTTGTGATTTTTAGAATTTTAGAAGTATAGTTTTACTCTTTCTGCTTAAATAAACTTAATTTTGATTAATTTAGTACCTTTAATTAGGTTGCGGCTATAACCGTCATGGCGCCAGCGGACTCTATACACTAAGTGATAGGACGATGGCGGCTATAACAGCAAAAATTTAAAAACGTAAATGACAGTTTTAATGGTTCAAACAAGCAATTTTTGTATGCAACAAAGTATTTTTGGGAGTTTTACACGAAATGTTAGTTCTTAATCAAACAAAAATAAATAAATGACAAAAAAATTTATTATAATTTTATAATTATTATACATTATTTTCGGTATGCCATGTTTCAAAGCATGGTGCAGGACACAGTGCAGGTTTTGACATGCAATTCTTGCAGCAATATGATGTTTCCTTCCTTATTCCCTGTTTATAACATTGTTTACAACGCTGAAAATATGTTTTCCGCTGATAATTTTCAGGAGGTGAAATTTTCTCAGGAAAATGCTGTGTTCCATTGTTGTTGATTTCATTGGTTTGGATTTGTGCACGTTTAAATTGAACCAAAGTTCTTCCATCCCGTTTATTATCTATACCAGTTAGAGATCGTATGATTGCTTCCCTGTACTCTATATACTTCATTTGAGAACCTGTCTTTTCTTTAAAGATGTAGAAAGAATTCCATACTGCTACATCCAGTAGATGAAAGATTACCTTTTTATACCATCTAATTGTCTTCCGTGGACAGGAATAATAGGACATCATCTGATCTGCTCTGTCTACACCTGACATATTCTGATTATAATTCACTATTTCAATTGGTTTTCTCTTTTCCTGTTGTCGCCGGTTAGCTGTGTTTATCATGCTTGGGTGGTAAGCCGTTGTTAGACATAGCACATCCCGTTTATCTTTCCATTTGGACACATAAGTCTGATTTTGGCGTCGCCATACATGTTCTCCTTTTCTAAGCTTACGACGTGTTATTTCTTGTGGCAGACCCTTCCTATTTACACAAAGAGTTCCTGTCACATGTGTCTTTTTGCTAAGTAATTTGTTAGACAATGGTAGACTGTTGTAATAATTATCCATGAACAAATGATGGCCTTTGTTTAAGTATGACTGCATCAATCGCATCACAAGACTTTCAATAGTTGTCATGTTTTCATCGTTTTCTCGATGGCCTTTGTATACTTCTATATTCAAAACGTAACCTTGGGCTGAACAAAGTTCATAGAATTTAATTCCGTATTTTGCCTTTTTGCCTTTCATGTACGTGCGAAAATAAAGCCTTCCTCGAAATAATAACAATGAAATCATCTAATGATAATGCTTCATTTGGTGCATATGCATTCGCAAACTTTTGTATGAGCAAATCAAGAAATATTTTTATTTTCCTCAAAGGGTCGTTTGAATTTTCTTCCTCAACACAAAAACACCTCAATATTTGCTCAAACCTCCTTCCAGACATTTGTGACGGAAATGCTGGGTGGTAATGTAATGCATCAATGGAAAAGAGTTTTCTAATGCTGGAGAATTTTAGCTGGGACTGAAGCAAACACAAACCTAAAAACTTTCTCATTTCGATCATATCAGTATTTTTGAAATTTGCCTTTCTACTATGCCTTGTATGTGGCCGTGCTTGATTGCAAAGTTTTATGCCGTAATCATTCGTAGATTTTATAATCATTTCCATTACTTGGTCATCCCATATTTTTTCAAAAACCTGAATTGGAGAAACATTTTCTTCTATATCCAAAAGAATCCCAGCGGCATCTGCATCAAAAGAAAAGTTTCTTATAGATGTTGTATTGGTATGCCATGTCTCATCATTTTCTGGTTCTTCTGGTGCTTCATATTCCTCATCTGTAGTTGATTCATCATCTTCACTATCCGAATTGTTATTTTCAGCACTGTCAGCATCAGATTCAGACTCACTGTTGCTTGATCCACTATTCATTTCCTCAACAATCTTCAGCAGCCTAGCCTGATCTTTTTCCCAACTGTCCATTTTCTGTAAATATTGAATAAAACATTTTATTTTGTATTATTATTTATTGTATATTATATATATAATATATATTTATCATTTACATTATTTATTTATATTTCAAATGTAAAACCAAAAAAAAAGTAAACAGTATAACCTATAGTATCGTTAACCTAACCTAAAATGCTAAATTTTGTTTTTTTATTTCTGTTTAAAGTATAAAATGAATAATAAACAAATACATACCAGTATAGTTATATAAATAATAATAAATATCGTTAAACGTATCAATAAGAACTATAAATTCAATAGAAAACACGATCGCACTACTCCCTTCACAACCACGTGCATACTGAATCTGCAACTCGTATAACAGGTGAAATATGAACTTCAACCTAAAAAGATGTTTTCAAAACACGACACTATGCTTCTACGTATACGCCAGTAAGTGCACATTTGTGCTGCTATAGCCATAGTGTCTAAAAACGACCGTTTCGTTTTGGACGGCTATAGCAGTCATGCCACATTGTGAACTTCGCTTTGACGGCTATAGCCGCAATTGTCCGTCAACGTGTTAAAATGGAAATATATAAAAACAAGTAGTGGGCCATGAAAAAAACAAAACAAAAAGATATGTCTTGTGTCAAATTAATAAATCTATTAATTTGTTCATTTACGTGTCTTTGCGATTTGTGTGCATTAAATTCGATATAAAATTTACTTAAAAGTTATATCTATGATGATTCTTACAAACAGAGAAGCATTTAATATGATAGGCGTTTACTTATACGAATGTATGAGAAATGCAACTTTTGCGGCTAGGGTATATGCCATACAATATCCCCAAAGACGTCATCCCGGTAGCAGAGTTTTTCGTCGACTCATACATCGTTTAAGAACGACTGAAAATGTAAATCTCACTGTATTTAGAAGATGCGGCAGAGGTCGTTCAGAGGAAAACACAATAAATGTTTTGGCATATGTGCAATTTAACCCGCATTTAAGTATTAGAGCAATAAGTAGAGACTTGGGAATAAGCAGAACCACCATTTAACGTATTTTTACAGATCACAGGTAAATTATGATGTAAAAAGATATGTTTCTTAATCAAAATATACCCGCATAATATTATTTGTGGGCATGGTTTTATGTTAACATAATAATTTATTTATCATTCCGGAAAGATATTTAACAGGACATTATATTTCTTTTAGATTTCATCCATATCATATAGTACTGCATCAACAATTAGTTGATCGTGATTATGACAGAAGGTTGGATTGTTGCAATTTTGCAATTGGTTACCACATATGGTATATGACGATCCTCAATTACTGTCACGTATTTTGTGGTCAGACTAAACTACTTTTAGTAGTGATGGTACGGTAAATCGGCATAATATGCACTATTGGTCACAGAATAATCCACGCTGGATGGAAGAAGTTCAGTATCAGGGGCGATGCTCTGTGAATTTATGGTGTGGTATTGTAGATGGTCAGATAATTGGACCTTTTATTTCTGACAACGCAATTAACGGGGAACGCTACCTAAATTTTATAAGGGATGAATTACCACTTCTTCTAGAAGATATATCACTAGCAACTCGTAGGTCTATGTTGTTTCAGCACGATGGGTGTCCGGAGCATTTCTCCAGACAAGTTAGAGAATTATTAATTAATGCTTACCCTGATAGGTGGATAGGACGTGGAGGCCTATTTTTTAGCCAGCCAGATCACCAGACTTAACCATCGTAGATTTCTATCTCTGGGGTCGGATTAAAGAACTTGTTTGTGGAGTTAAACTCACTACTACATGATCGAGAGAATACGAAACGCCATTCAGAGTATTTCCATTTTAACTTCCATAACGCAGTTTCTCGGTGACAGTAATATTGACATAATAATTGGAACTATTATTAATAGAACAAGAAAAGACAATTTTGAGAAGTAAAAAAATGTTAAAATCCGTTCAGTCAACCCGGAGTAATTTATGTTTAAAGAAAAATACTTAAAATTTATACATTTCTTAAGATATCTCGTAATACGAAAAAGATATCGACATGCGGTTTTCGCTATTCTGTTGCTAATTTAGTCTATTTTTATATTCCTTAATTAAAACTGCATGTTTCCATTCAACATTTTTCGAGGATAGCTAGATTTAAAACTAGCGCCCTCTCGCGTATACGTTACTAATTAGGTTGTTTCGAAATTATAACTCTTATTGGTAGAAAAGAGCTCTCTTCAATAAGACTAAGTTTGCATAGATAGGTTAAGTAGAACTGGACTTACAGGCGTTTTTTCATAATAAAGTTCCCGCTTCCCCCCACTTCTTATTTGAAAAGATAGTCTAAAACTTGTAAAATCAAATATACGCTGAATTTCTTGAAGAATACGATAATCATAATTTAAATGCATCTTAATGGGGTTGAACCTACAACTCTGTAAATAATTTCCAGGTTTTTCTCGAGGTCACTTTTGTTATAATTTTTTTTCCCCGAAGCTGTACTATAAACGGTTCCCGAGATATGGGCGAGAGCTATTCTTAGTGGGACACCCGGTACATAATGCCTAATTTTTATTCTGTTAAAATAAAATTCTTTCCTTTTTACAAGTATCCTACCGGTACGCCTTTGGCACAATATTTTCAGTGTTTGTGAATTGATAACAACAGGCTAAACCCATAAATTGACCCTAATCCGGATGATACTACCTGCCTTGATAAAAAAAATTTTTTTACAATGAAATCAATGCCATGCTATGAAAGTGGCTTAAAAATTCGTTGGATCACTCGTTTCCTAATTTAAGCTGAGAAATATGTGAAACTATTAATTTAACCATTGATGGATTAACCAACTTTATGCAATTATATACTTTATAATCTTGATGTTGATTAAACTGTATTTTTCTTTTTCTTTTTCAGATAAGTGGATACAAAATGACTGTCTTCTGAAGATTTTTGTTAGAACACTGACAACATAAACGCAACAATGCTCACGTGCTGCATCAAATATTTACTATGTGCCTTCAACTTTATAATATTCCTCTCCGGAACAGCAATATTAGGAGTCGGGCTATGGTTAAAAATAGACAGAAATTCATTTGTAGGACTACTGAAAATTGTTCCATATGAGCAAGTACATGATTTTACGAAACCTGGTGTCGTGGAACAATTATCCTACATCCTAATGGGAATCGGTGGAATCATGTTCTTAGTATCTTTTTTAGGATACTGCGGTGCCATCAGAGAATCTCAATGTATGTTAACCACCTACGGACTTCTACTTCTTGTGATTTTGATTTTAGAAATAACCGCTGGATGCCTTGCTATCATTTACAAAGGAACAGCTGAAACGGAGATAAAAAACGTTCTGAAGACTTCTTTAAGTCAATATTACTCGGTATCCGAGAATGGTAGTGCTGCTAATTTAGCTTGGGATAAACTGCAAATGTCTTTGCAATGTTGCGGTGTCGACGATCACACAGATTACCAGAAAAATGAGAATTGGGCAAAGGCCGATAAAGTAATACCGGAGTCTTGTTGTGTTTTGAATGAAAATGATAAACCAAAGATATCTACGTGTACGAGTTCTCCGAATGAAGTGAACTCTTATTATTTAAAAGGTTGTTATAAGGAAGTTATGAATTGGATTATGAGCAATCTCGATATGGTCATTATAGTGTTAGTTGTTTTTGGAATTGTGGAAATTTTGGGCGTGTTGTTTTCGTTTTGTTTGGTTAACTTCATAAACAAAAGTAACAGATTTAATTATTAAGACGATGATGTATTACAAGATCGCATATTTTGATATGCATATAACATAATAAACAATGTATTTTATGTGTATATTTATACTTTGATTGATATTGGAACATAATTAACCCTAAACTTATTGTACAACCAATTATAATATGTAAATGATACAGTTCATTTCCTATTAATTCATTTTTAATCAAAAAATTCATCAAAATACTGAAATATTTGAACATGAATTTATATAAAATAAGTTTACGTTATTTGAATTTTTTCAGAACAGTGAAAGCAAAATAAAGTCGCCAATAAGAAATTCCTGCAAATAAATCAGTTGTAAATAAGTCTTAACAATAAATACAAAGTAAACTGAAAGCTTTTTTTAATGGTTACCCATTTCCTCCATTAACTACGCAGCAGCATGTATAACTTTCCTTCACTATATGAAAAACCAGAAAAACGTCAAATCTGTTATAACTTATGCCCAAGAACTGCACTAGAAGTGATTCTAAATCTTCCATCTTTCCATATTATAATGGAAAGTCATGCAAAAATAATAAAGTTACTCTACAATTGATTCCGGGGTACATCGGAGTGGAAAGAAATGAATTATCTAATAAGCTTGCTCCATAGGATCCTTTAGATATGAGCAAAGCCATTTATTGGAACAACCTACAGGGGCAGAGACAGGCGAAGCCTTTCCTGGGAAACTATATGCAGAAGACATCTGCTGAATGTATCAATCTAAGTAAGAACAATCTACGAATAACAACAGGTGTCCTATCGGGGCACTCTCGCCCCAAACAACACCTGAAGACGCTAGACTTAGCAGTTAATACGAAGTGTAGATTTTGTTGAACAAAGGACGAAACCTCTATCCGCATTCCCTCGAAGTGTGAAGCACTACTGAACTCTAGAGCACCCACCTGGGAGCGCAGGTGGAAGACGATGGCAGCTACAATCATCCCACATTCTAGACTTTTTAAAAGGAGTGGGATTAACAGATAGCTTATGAGTATCACAGAAAGGAGGACAAAATATATTCTTTGGGTCGCAAAGATTTGATAAAAAATAATTGTGAAAAAGGTTAAAAGCGCTACAAACAGATACTCATACCGGTATCGACTTATTGTTCACATCTATGGGACTGTATTAGTGAAAGTAATTATGCTTGTCTGTAAAGTGCAAAAATGAATACTAAGGAATATATTTAACACCCTGTGTTCGCAATAAAGATGTACACGGAGAACTCTATATAAAAACAGTCAAAGAAGAGATGAAGGAGAATGCTAGAGGAAACGAAGAACGATTTCATAACCACATACTCGTGGTACTTCTTGATAATCAAAACAAAGTCTGCGATCTGAAACACTCTAAGCCCGTGAAAAGTGACAGTTAAAACAAAAAATTGTTGCAATTTGTAGGTAAAAGCTTGTATAAACTAAAAAACAACTATGAAAATAGCTAAATAAAGATACAAATAAAATAAAATTTCAATATACAAAAGATGATATCCATTTAATTTCAATTGGTAAGTGATTGTGCATTTTTATTGCATTGTAAAATATTGAGCCCTGAACCAATTCTGAACGTGGAGTTGATAGGTAAAGGTCGTGCTTCGCGTTGCTAAGTGAAAACCCGTGGAACGACTTTTCTGAATTTGGAGAAGCGTGCTGATGAATTAGGCAAACGGATTTAAAGATGAATGGAGAAGGAAAAATCAGAAATTTCAATATTTTAAATACAACCCTGCAGTGAGCCCTGTGTAATATGTTAGGGGATTACAGTCCTGGGAGACCAAGAATACAAACAAATTTTATGCTGTACTAAAGTAGCCTGATTTATTAATACTAAAAAATTATATTTCGTCAATATATAACTCAGTTACGGTTAGCAATATTGCATAATAACCGATACATAACCAATGACCATAACTTGATCTAATTCTATCCTACTTATCTTACATATCTTCTAGTTTTGTCTACCCTCTGTCTTCGCTCTATCGGGTCTTCTCCTAAATTCCTATGAAACACTCGTACCTCCTCTAGAATATATAGGAACTCGTTTAACAACGACATTTAGACACATCCTCACTTGTTATCTCAACTCAGGGGTTTGGGAACCAGCAGAATAACCAGCAACACTTCTCAAGGCTCAAGCAATCTGATCCCTTCTTCTCGCTATCTCTCTCTGTATCTTTTGGTCTAATCCTCTTTTACATTTGTTAAAGCAGAACACTAGTACACACAGGGTCCCTACTATGACCAGAACTATGGTTAGAATATCGGCTACACGCCATTCATTTGTGGCAGCTGTAGCTGTCGTACCACCACTAATACTGCTTTGCACTATCACTGTCTCCTCTTTGGATTGATTTTTCCTCATTGTTTCAACTAACACATTTTCTACCCTTATATCATAAGCGCGAAATGGCATAAGTAGCCTGATTTATTAATATCAAAAAATGTTCTATATTTCGTCAACATTAACCCAGTTACACTATAAGCTTTTTGACAACGTTAGCAATATTCCATAGTAACCGATGCATAACCGATGACCATAACTTGATCTCAATTACGCCATACTATAACAATACATATTCATTATTTTAATATTTCCTAATTACCAAAACAACCTATATAATTATTTGACCTAATATTATACCTTACACCAGCTGTTTAGTCCGAGTAAGTATTTAACAGCTCTCTTTTGTGGTTTGAACATTCGCTGAAATAGAGCCGCACCACATGTATCTCAGAAGGGAAGGGCAAATCGAGATGCGACTCTTTGGAAACTGCGCAAAAAGGGTGGCAACATGTAATTCCGATTTAAAGGAATTGTCCACAACAACTCCTATAAATTTTAAGGGTATATCTTAAGTGAACCATTGAGAATTCTTAGGACAGTAAAGTATTTTGTATATCAGGTTAAATGTAAAATGTTCGTTAATCGTGAGATTAGGTGCATTGTTTCTCTCATAAAAAAAGTTGCGATGGATTGTGAATTACAGAATGTTATACTGTCCGCAAATATATCAAAGATTTTTGTTTATTTGTATGAAGTGAATTATAAAAAATAAAAAACTTTGAGTTCTACGAACAATAATATATTTTAGAAAGCCAAAGTATATTGAAAAGTATAAAGAGGCGGATAATATTTAACTCGAATGATGAAGTTGTTTCAAAAACAACTTTTTTGGTAAACATACCAAATCTGATTTTACTAAGGCAAAAAATTGAAGAAACATTCAACATTGTGAACAAAAATCAAAACTCATAATAAATATATTAACCTGCAATTGAATAAAGAATTGTTCCAATATTCAATTAATAATTTAATCATTTATAGTTTACATTATTACCAATTAAATAGAAATAAAGATACATATTTCATACAGATAAAATATTTCATATCGACATAGTATACATAAACACTCAATCCGAAAGTTAAATCCATTAAATGGACATAATCCAATTATTTCTTAAATTGATTTCAAACAACGATTATCTATTTGTAGAACACAATTTTACGCATCTGTGAATTTGGAATCAATGATGTGTGTAAATTATCATATATACTTGTGTGATTACCTGCATATGCAGGTAATTACACAAATATAAGTAAACATTGTACATTTGTACATTTATGTATGAAAGTATGGATTTGAGTAAATGGATTTTTTATATGTGTAATAGTAAACATTGTTTATGAACTGACCGCTACCTTCTCCATAATTTTTCCTATTAATCATTCAGTATCACGGTTCCAATTTCTTCGCCTATCTGCTGGGCTCCGGTTAGCTTACGAGGTGCGGTTGTTAAATAACAAGACTGGTGATATATTTTCTTTTGTTATTATGTATATTTATTATCATCTTCAATATATATATATATATATATATATATATATATATATATATATATATATATATATATATCCCTCTCCTATCTCTACATATTGCTCGAAACAGTGCAGAAAGTCTTTTTCTGTCAGTTCCTCCAGAACGTACGCCGCTTTTTTCTTCACAGCTTCAACAGACTCAAATCTTGTTCATTTCAATGCAGATTTGACAATGGGAAAGAGATCGAAGTCGCATGATGCAAGATCCTGCAAATAATGTCAGTGGTCTAACACTGGGATGTTGAACTTAGCTAGAAACTTGTTGCGGAATGGGATAGCAGTTTTTCACACACTTTTCACGTGGTAAAATTTGCCACACACATTCTTTGTCAATTTCAATCGCACGAATACTTAACCGATGTTTACATCGTACAAGATAAGCGACTTTTTTGATATTTTCATCCGTTATTGAGGTGGAAGAGCGTGAATCATTCACAACATCTTCTCGACTATTTTGAAACGCACCCAAAAACACGCGGATGCCACAAAAATTCCTTGTCATAGATCTGTTTGAATCAATTTTAAGTTTCAGTTGCAGTTTTAGCAAGTTTCATGTGAAATTTCATAACAACCCATGGCTATACTTTTATATAGATTATTTTTAGGGCAAAACAGAAAATCAGCCCCTTTGCAAACAGAGGCGACGGCTACTCTGGTTTGTCTACAGAAACGGTAAACTCACAGAGTAGGCTTCAGATCAAATATCTGACAGTCGTTAACTTTTGGTGTATGTGTCTGTAGTCTCTTTATTTAATAGTCACACCTCATACAGTGAAGACGAGTGTGGTTCACAAAAAATTATATAAAATTCAATCATCTGAGTTTTGCACAAAGCCTAAATTCATATTTACTTTTCTCTGTAAATTGGAAAATGCGCTGAAAGAAAGACCAACCTAGAGCAAAAATCTGTGCCTTCATGCAACAAAAATAAACGTGAAAATATGAAGCAAAATGTAAAATAAACTAAAAGAATAGTTTTACAGGAAAGACTGGGATAGCTTATACAAATAAAGAAATCATACAAATGTAACTGGATATCTCTTACTGAAATGTACTAATTACAAAAAAAATTATCTAGGACGATTGTCCAAAAAAAAACATACAATTGACTAGTACGGTTATTTTTATTGAAAAAATTTAAATCCTGTTAATTTCAAATAAAATATGAAATTGAACCTGATAACTTCTACGGCAAAAAGGAAAATCACTCAGTTACTAAAATCCTCATGAGTCTCTAAGAACCGCTCTTCCTTTATGGCAGGTTTTCGAATTAAGTTTTTATTTGCTTGACGCCTGTATTACGGAAAAATATCATTTTTTTCTAGTTCTTAACAAAGGTTTTTCTAGTCAAACTCTCCTCTAAATCTATACTTAATAATGATATTGAAAAATTTCTATAACTTTTCCTGATCTATCTCCCTCATAAGGATGGTTTAAAAAAAACGAAAGAGAAAGTTTTAGTTACTCTCACAAGACTTCAAATTTAACCCCACTACTAACAATAATCATTTCGCTTGATATTTGTCCTCACTCGTAACACAAAAAGGACCCAAAATTTATCTAATGAACATCGACTGTTATTCCAATATAACGGAAACGGAGTGTAACATCACCAGGTTACCTGATTGTTGTTTCTGATAAATTGCAGTTTTATTCATAATTGTAGGAAATGTTCTTGAACATAGTTGCAAAATAAATTCACATGAACTTGAAATCAAATTACAAATCTTCAGGAAATTAAGTTGCAAAAAAGTAGTGATGATCTTGTAACGATGTTATGTTATGTTATGAAAAGTGAGACAAAATATACAATATTAATAAACTATTAATGAACAAGGTCACGCCTTTATGATACTATTTCGATACAAATTTCAACTTATCAGTGTTAATTAGGTAGAAATAATGAAGTAGCCAAAACTAAGTGAAGATGTACTTGAAAGTGCAAAAAGGAGCTGTTAAGAACTATGCAAATATTTTGTCGAACACGTTACTAAGAAAGATTAGTATGTGATTTTACTTTTTGTCTAAGCTATTATCCTTACTAATATTGTAAATGTAAAAGCGTGGATGTTTGTTACGCTTTCACGCAAAAACTACTTGACGAATCATCATGAAACCTTGTACACATATTCTGGGAGGTACTAGAAGTAACATAGTATACGTTTTATTAAAAAAGAATATTTTGCACAAAGATAAAAAAAGATTGTGAACAAATATCAACATTTAAATACTATATTATCGTCGTACGATATTACCGATGGTCAAGTCAATATCTATCCAATCTATACATAAAATTCCATTGACTATAGTTTCAGCTGTTTGGAATTTTTGAGATTAGGTACAATGGTACCTTCAGTAACTGTCACTTAAAACGAAAAACTGTCTAATAAATGCCTCGGAAGCGTAAATCTACATTATCTAAAAATTCGTCACGGTCCTTAGCACCAAGAAATGAAGTGGTTAATAAGATTAACACCGACATTTTAAAAGATGTGCAAGGAGAAATGAGGAATATTTGTCGATGGATACAATTATGGATACGGAACTAAGTACTTCATTTTCTGTCGAGTTTTTAAATTCCCTTGAACTGTCAGGTGTACCGTCACATAAACTTCAATTGAAACTAAATGTACCAGTAATGCTGATACTCCTCGGCTATGTAATAGAACAAATCTTCGTATAACAAAATTGGGGCAGAATATACTTGGTGCTACTATTTTAACAGGTGTCGGCAAGTGTTATCATATATCGGATTCCAATTATTTCAACTGGCCTTCCTTTTCAATTTAAAAGAGTTCAGTTTCCGGTCAAGCTTAGCTTTGCTGTTACTATAGACAAAGCCCAAGGGCAGACATTACAAGTAGCAGGAGTGCATTTAGAAAAGCCATGCTTCTCTCATGGCCAATTATATATAGCGTGTTCGCGTGTATCAAATGCCCGGAATTTACACATATTTGCACCCAAAGAAAAAACTTATAGTCTACAAAAATATTCTAGATTAATACTCAGCATTTTATCTTTTTAATTGTTAGAATTCAAAACTATTTATTTCTGTTACAGGAAAATATATTTTAACATTTGTTATTGTATTTCAATAAAGCATGTTTTCAAACTTCATAGTATGTAGTAACTTTTAAAAATCGATTATACTAACCAAGCAATAAAATAAAGTTATCATATTGATATATTTCTATTATAATGATTTCTGATACTTATTTAATGGATTCAATGCGAGCGAAGTCGCGGGTAAAAGCTAGTAAAGGAATAAACAAAATCATTATCCATGTTCAAAATAGTCTGCCTGCCTCTCTATGACTGCTTATAAAGAATTTAGCCAATTAGATTGATGTTTGACGAATGTGAGACAAGAATCTCGAAGCATCGGAATGTCATAGGCGAAGTAAGCCTACACCACCAAGAACCACGCTGTTGACTAGGTATATTAAGTATTGCAGCTGACTAACCACTAATAATTATAGCAGTTATCACATTTATTTAACAAATAGCCAACAAGTTTTTTTCGCTTCTCGCATTCCACTGCCTCTAAGCGTATTCTCTAGTTTTTGATCTTTCTTTTTCATTCCGGTATCACAAACGTTTTTTCTGTCCGTCTGTATCTGTTTGTCCGTCTATCTGTAGCAGCGATTTCTCGTCACAGGAAGCATGTAGCTAGCTCGGGTTTGTTGTATTCAATTCCCATCTAGCTGTAGTTTTGCCGAAACGAAAGATGTTTTGGAAATTATCAGGAAAAAATTAATTGAATAAACCAAAATGTGATTTTTTCTATACAAAATCTTCCAACAACCACCGAATTTGAAAATTTTTTAAAAGAAACGTATAACATAGATTTAGTATCTTCAAGAGAAACTAGAACAAATGCAAACACAACAATCGATGGAGTCTATGCAAAATTAAGTTCTTTGAACATCGTATCCGGAACGACTAATGCTAGCAATAAGCATTGAGAAATATAATTAGTGTTTTTTGGTTGGAAAATACAAACAGATAATCAGTTTCATTGATTAGTGAAGATTTTGTGCTAAAATTATTTCATTTACATAAAAACTGAAATCTAACATACGTGCTTCAGCCGAATATAACCAACTATGATTCACTATTAAATAAATAGATATGTCTGTAAAGTCTGATATAAATCTATAACAAAGTAACTTATAATTATCATATCATTTTGAAATATATTTGTTGACTACTTTGCCGTAATAATTGCGGCACTATTTTTTTCATAAGTAACAAAGTTTGAAGATTAAATGGACATGAAGGGTGAACACACTACCCCTTTTCATTCAAAATTTCCCATAGAATACTTATCACATATGAGTCATTTTATTAAGAAAGAAATTATTTCCATAGGACTGAAAAGTTTGTCTGCAATTATATCAACGGAAAAATTATAAACTTTGAAACAATTTCTCTTAGTGTATGTCTCAAATCATTTTTTAAAACGAAAGCAGTCAATTAACTGTATCCCATTTTGTTCTGACACAAAAACTTTACGTTGATGGAGTAAGTCACCGTTTACGTAACAATAGTTCGACATAAAATGGAGAGATTGTTAACTGTTGGCATCGGTGGCGGGAGAATAAGAGTGGAGTGCGTTAAAAGGCTAACGATCTCTGCCTAGAGAACCATCAGTCGCAGTCACCCTTCACTTTCGAGCGTAAAAGCCCTTAATATAACTGTGAACCATACTCCACTTTACTTTATACTGGCGGAGTGCCCTTTGAGGAAATGTTCCTCGTGTTAATCCACGAAGCGTCAATGATGATATGAGACTAAATTAAAATATTTTGTGGTTTTTAATTGTTATAATATAATATGCCGGTGAATAAGTATATTTTTCAAATTGGTTCATGATTTTTGAAAAAAATAAATAATTTATAAATAAAGTAATCGTCAGTGATTATTAAACAATGTAGAAAATTCAAATAGAATAATTCATTAAGACAGTTACAGCATATATATTTTAAATAAGTAAAAAAGTCGTCGCACTCTCGGCGACGCATTTTTTACCATTAGCTATCAGTTAATATTAAAAACATTGTTGAGATCATAGAATAGGTAACGGCGAATTTATGAAAAACACCTTATCAATTGGAAGATTATTTTATTTCTATTAGAGTTTCGGCGGTATGTCCTTACAATGTTAAGGATCAGAGAGAACTAACTACCTTCTATCCATATTATGGATTTTATATTTAAACTTATACCTGGTTCCATGACCTGTAGTTCGAAAGCCTTTTTTTATTTATTTTAGGAAATACCAAAATATATTCTTTCATAAGGTGAAAAATGTATTTAATAGATGTTGTAAAACAGAAAACTTCACTTCCAAAATTATATTAACATTATAAAAATATATCTTAAAAGAGTAGGATTTTTACATTCAAAACTCCCACCAAATTTCAATTTATAAATGGGAATTTCCATGAAAAATAGAACAAGAAAAATATCAATAATTTCATTTCTTCAATAATTTGTTCCTCATTATTTCTTGACAATTCTTATAGTTTGTACATGAAATGATAAATATTATTCATATACAAGAATTTCAGTCTTGTTAGCACTTAATTTTGCAAAGGAATGGAAAAAATCACATTTTGGTTAATTTAATTATTTTTTTCTTAATAATGTCGCAGACAAAGAAGAGAGACAGCAAATGAAAAATAATGATAACAATATTATGCGGGCGAGCTGGCTGATCCGGGGAGACGTACAACGTTGTCACTTTAGGGACACGGTATCGAATATAAAGTATCGATGCTGTACTCATGAGTAGTATCGAATGAAAAGTATCGTACTCATAAATTTATCGAAACAAACGTATCGATACTTCAAAGTATCGATTACTTTACTTGGAGCCTAATGACGTACGCGTCAGAACATTAATATCTGTCAGTAAATAAAAATGTTTTCGCACTCAATAATAAATAGATTATAATAATAAGACGACTGAGACTTTACAAATTTTGAACTTTATGGAAAAAGAACCATGAATTTAGGCACACATCAAAGTAATGTTTTAGAATAGAAAGTTCAAAACGATTGGACTAGATGACGTTGCCATAAACATGCATGGCCGTAACCGTAAGGTCGCAAGTTTCAAGTTAATTTCTGATATTTATTCGATACGATACCTGTTGAAAAGTACTCATTGAGTAAAAGTATCGAATGCAAAGTATCGAGTACAAAAATATCTGTATCGAAAAGTAAGATACTCGATACCACAAAGTATCGATACTTTTCGTGTCTCTACGTCACATTGGTACTTTTGTAACAAGGAGAACTGGTTTGAAGACAAACACTCTGTGAATTTATATCAAACATTATTAGAAATAAAAATATAGTCGAAAGCTAAATATATGTGGTTCCGTGCGAAACAAATTGATTTTTGGGGATGAAGTCAGGATGGAGTATAAATATGCATATTTTTTCAATTTTACTTAAATATAAATCCGCGCTTTATATATCAGGTTACATCTTATAATCTTAAAGCTGCATGTCCAGAATAATCTGAGATGTCTGATTGAGTGACGTTCACTAAAATTTTTCGATCTTTTATCACTTTTTTCCAACGGTATCCTAATTTTTTGTACAAGTTTTCAAGAGTTGGTACGGTTTTCTCAGTTATGGATAATTAAAAATCGTTTGTCTGAGCCGAGGTTTTTCCAAGCGGTCCAGTGATATTTTGATTTTCCTTCCAGGTCTTTCCATTTGTGGGGTTGAAAATGAATTTACTTTTCTATCATCCACCATTTTACTTTTTTAGATATACGAAGTACGGTGCATCGTTGCTGTATACCTAAAGCAGCTACAACACGTTTAGTAACCTTAAATATAAATATAATATTAATTAATACTTTTCCGCAGTTTTTTGTGTTCAAAACAATAGAAAACAAAATTTTGTTTTAAATCTTGTTCTTGTTCTAAGTCTTAAATAGGATAAGCAATAAAAAAAATATTACCGTCTACAATGAGATCTATAATAAATATTCCAAGGTTTTAACAGAAGGAGATTGAAACATACTCAACTTTACCACGAAAATATACAAAATCATGACGGCGGCAAAAGAACCTCAGCAATGCAAATTGGTAATAATTATTCAAATTTCTATGATTTTAATTTATTGAATATGAAATGAGGAAACGCATAAACAAAACTGCCGCAATATCTGGAAGTTTCCTATAAAATATACGAAGATCTGAGTGATGTTTGTAAAGAATATTCAAAACAAGTGAAAAACCAGATGTGACATAGGCAAAGGAAGAGAGAGTTGTCAAATAATCAGATGGATGTGTGACGAATGGAGAAGAATCAACGTATTGATAAAATATGTCAAACAGAATATTCAAGATAAAAAGTGATAAAAAACTGCGGTTGAAAACCCACCAAACACCTAACAAAACGAGACAGTACAGAAAGCCCATGGAGGGTCATACATATTTGAGATTTAAAATATTTTACAAATTTATGTTTCTTATTACTGAACGAGGACTTTTCTTGGATATCCAAAGTGTAAAATTTTCTCTATCATGATTAAATGTCTGAACAGCTTGGAATGAGAAAATGCTGATACAAAAAGGTAAAAACGGCTTTAATGAACCGTTGCACATCCTTTAAGCGATATTTGAAAGTAAAATTAAGGGAGTACTAACCCAAGTAATAAATAAGGTGAATCTTGAGTGAATAAAATTATTAAAAATACTTGTAAAGGTTTTCACTATTTTTTTTATTTTTATCTTAAACACAAAATTGTAAATTTCAACTTCAATATACGAGTTTGTAGCCTCTATCGTTAGAGAAAGAAAATCTAAAAATATTTTCTTAATATGGAGCCTGTAACACTGTTCAAATGAAGGACATTCAAAAAAAATATAGAGGAGAATCTTCGTGAAAAATTATTACGCAAAAAAGGAAATAATTTTGGATTTATGACAAAAAGTCACATAGACATAATTGTGGGCAAAGCGATTTGCTACAAAATATGTCGGCACAAACTTTTTGTGAGATTAATAGTATCCGAGATATCGCGAAAAACGTGTTTTCACTCCTTTTACCAAGATGACGGCCGGGGACAAGGTAGGCAACCCCACAAACTTGGGGCTAAGCTTGTATTGACCCTCCTACATTTCCCACAAAATTACGTCCTCTAAAAAATTGTAAATGAAATTGTAAAATTTCAATGGACTAATAGCTTTACTTAGTCGAATCCATGTTATTTTATACATTAACAAGAACACAGTTTCCGGTATAAAAAATTCGAATATTTTGTTAGAATTTCCATATAAAAGATAACACGCATGTATATTATCTACAGTCTTATACACAAGCTCCATTTATTTGACATGTGGATTTTTTCAGTTATCTATATATGCATTCCATGGTACACCATAAAGGATTTAAAGCTTGGCGTGAATTAATAAGGACGATGGATAACGACGCAGGGATACGATTCCCTACTTGATGGATGGACTGGCTTTTGTTCGGTATTGTTGTATGCTGACGTTTGTAAATGAAATTAATGCCTATTATTAGAATTCTCATTTAATGTTGACAAAAGTAGTAATCCATTTTTGGTAGATTAGGCAGGAGTCGGTCAATATTCCACTAACATTCTTGTGAGAATGATTGTGAAATGAATATAGCCTTTGTAATTGTGCAGTATTCAGTTTTCATATGTTGATTAATTTGATTCAAATTTAACATCATAACTCTCGAGTGGTTATCAATATATGTTAAGTATATTCAATATAATCGAACTGTTGGCTAAAAGTCAAAGAAGGAGTGGGTTCTTCGAAATTATAGTTAATATAATAGCTCTGGAAAATTTCTGGCAGGCATACAAGTCTTCTATAACTTAAACTCCTCCAGAAATCCATATTCTATATTAACAGGTGGCACAATAGAACGTGCATTTATTAAGTATAAGCTAAAAAAATAAATACATAAGGTATTATTGAAATAAAACTCTTGTCAATATGAGGTGATTGCTGCCATTTCTTGGCGAATATTTTCCTTTAGCTGACTGATTTCCCTCGGATTGTTCATATAAATTGTATGTTTGAGATGTCTCCACTAAAAAAATCAAGAGGCGTCAAGTCAGGGCTACGTGGGGGCCAAAAGATATCATTGGAAATTAGTCTTGGAGGAAACATCTGTCTCACAGCCGCCGTAGAGTCATTTGATGTGTGACAGGTCGCCCCTTCTTATTGAAACCAAGTTCTCGTATTCGCTATTTTTGATCTTGCAAGTTCTGAAGTCAAATATCCCTCTAACATCGCAACATAGTGATCGGTGTTTATGGTGATGTTTCGTCCTCGTGAATCTTCAAAGAAGAAAGTGCCAATAATTCCTTTGCTTGAGATTTCTGCCCATACCTTTACTTTCGGAAAATGTATTGGTTTTTGATGTTTCATTTTTGAATTTTTTTCGGTTCAATAATGACAATTTTGTCGGTTTACGAACTCATTTAAATGAAAATGAGCCTCATCTGAAAAAAGCAAATGTCAACCTTGCTCCAAAGTCGTTATCTTTTGATTCCTGTGTTAACTGGAGCTAATAGGGATGCAGTTTAAGATCCAACTTGAAAATTCGCTGTAAACTTGGTTGCGACCCTATCAATATTGTCTGTGGTCCTAGATGTTCTTGGACGATCTTTTGCTGGCGGTTTAATCTGGGAACCGGTCTCTTTAAAACGCTTAACCCATATTTTAATTACACTTGCACTCGGAGCTTCCTTAATGTGTCTTAATGTATATTCTGAACAATACAGTCGCCTTGTCAAGACGTATGAACGGCTGTTTTCTTCAAACGTGCGATTCTCTCAAGAAACTAACAGGTTTGAAGCTATTGAAGCGTTCCTTCAGCGAAAGTCCCAATTAGAGGTCACATCTCAGTGTCAGAATGCATGGACTCACGCAAACATGGAAGTGGATCACTCGCAATGTTAAAAAATGCAGACATTTACAGTTGTATTTCAATCTAATAAAAACATGACAATGAACATTTTCTTCCAAGATTCTTCCTTTCAACAGGGAAAGTCCTAACCATATTGTGGCATGCCAAGTGTATAATTTCAGTGACTTCAGTGCAAGATTACTTGCATATTGAAGTCGAATTCGTGGTAAATCAGTGGTTTGTAGATGTTGAACAATCATTCCTCAGAGCATTAGAATTTTTCATTGTTAAATGGGTCAAAGGCAAACTCGTAATTCACTTAATTTTCGTCACATTATAATTGATTATCATATGAATTTAACGAAATTTGTTGTTATATACTGTCTATAGGACTTTCCGGAAGTTATAATCTGGATTTAGGTAGATGACCTATCAGCTAATTGTGGGTCATAACCTAGGACGAGATTAAGATCACAGTTTCCGAACGTCGTGTCTAATATTCGGTGAAAATTTCAAATTTAAAACATTATCTACTGGAAATTTTGATTTCTATTATATTTCTATGAGTTAGTTGTATTCTTTTATTATATCTATTCAGTTATATTATGGTTTCTAGATGTTTAATAATTGTTTTTGAGCAGTTATTAACGATTCACCTCCTCACTTACCCTAACCTAACACGGATCTTGCATTAAAGTTTGATAGTAACAAGTTATTCTTATATTGAAATACCGAAAAGTTTGAAAACTTTAGTAACCTATTAGTGACGCTGCTTATGAGAATTAATAGACAGACATTTAATGAAAATTAATAATTTACAAGGTTTTAAAAAACATAGGCAAATGGAACAACCCGTCGTCAGATCGCATTTACCTACTGGTCCACTAGGGTATAAAGGAAACTGCCATACGAATATGGTCCTAGAAGGACGCGGCCGAAAAAAATAAAACACAAAAATTTTGGAACGAAATATATTCATTTTCCAATAAGTTTGATAACCTTTTTATAAGCTAGTACATTGTCTTGATAAAATGACACTTTCTTTTTAGCCAAATGCTTGATTTCTTCGCTCAAACGCTGCAAAAAGTTCGTATATTACTTGCCGTTGATAGTTTCTCATTTTTTAAGATAGTTAATGAAAATGATCCCACGTACATCCTAAAAACGCCTGCAAATGGAACGGTCTTCTTCTTTAAAGCCGGTTGACCCTTTTCAGTCCTTTGTTTTGATTTTTCTTTTGGTCCGGGTGTGAAGTAATGGACCCACGACTTAACCATGGTTATGAAACATCACAATAATACGGCTTCATTTCTATAAGACATTGTCAAACACTCGATAAAAACATCTTCAAAACTCTGTTTGTGGCACCCATCTGGCGCACAACTCTCTCATTTCTAAATTTTCAGTTAATATGCGATATACCACACTTCTGAAAATGCCTACTCTGTCTGCTAACTCGCGCACTTTCAGTCGACGATTAACCAGTACCGGTTTGTGGACTTTCTTCTGGAATTGTCACCTCATTTGGTCCACCACTCTGTTGCTGGTCTTTGCAGGCCGTACGGCCTACTCATTTGAACTCTACTACCCAATATTTTATTGTTAATATCGAAGGATAAATCTCACTAAGAGTAGCATCTAGTTCAGTTTTTATATTGGTTGTGTTAATGCCTTTCAAATAAAATTCTTGTATCACATAACGATGACCATTTTTTCCATGCACAAATTCAATGGAAACGTTCACTTTTGATAGCTGCCAAACAAATACTAGACAACTTAGCGTCTTTAACTTTGAAACGTATGCTGTATAGATTATATACTTTCTATTACATTAGTATTTTTCGAGCAACTACCGCCATCTCTATGTCAGGCCATATACTTCTAGATACATCCTCGTATGACTACGACCCGATTCGATCAGTTTCCGAACAACAATGAACGCGATCCGTGTTAGTTTCAGATCATGATTGGGTTAACCCAATCATAGTTTCCGGGAAGTCCTCATGTCATTATTTGTATTTTGTATTCCAGATGTACTGGGCTTCAAATGAATCCCTTTCTAATTATGTGCATCACTCTGTATATTCCCTAAAATCGACATTGCATTACTCCAAAATCTAACCAATACTCCCAAATAATTGGCTGGATTATTTTCTACTTTCCAAACTATATATATTTTAGAATATCACTCGTACAAATTTCCAATTAAAATTTCCATAAATGGAACAAAAATAGGTCAACAATAAAAACAAGACAGTATCTGGAGCCAAGCTTGGAAATTATCCACTTTTAATTACTGAATCGTATGAAAAAAAGCCATTTAGTTAAAAATATTTTCCAGCACTTGAAACAGATCCATAAAAAGTCGTCGTGGGGAAAAAAAGTTCGTCTCGTTGCGGTATTTTTTCACACATGCGTGAATCTTGATTAGCAGTCAGCTGTTAATATTTAAAAAGGATATTACAATTACAAAGGATGGCAAAGGGTGAAGGATCTTGATATCGCCTCGTGCCCTTTAGAAAGACATCGTTCCGCAATTCAGCGTTGATCTGCGATAACATTGTTTGAGCGCTTCCCTTCAGGATGCGGATTAAAAATAACAATTGGATGAATTTATAGCAAGAGGTTTCATGTCAATAGAGAATACATAATGATATTTCACAATACAGTCCGTGGTTTAATAAACAGGAAACAAGTTTTATTACCAAATATCTTTTTATTCGTCAAGATACTTTTCTTCTAAAATGATGTCAAGAGTCGGATGATCACCAATTTTTTTATTCCACTTCAATAAAACTCCTATTTGAGAAAGGTTTCAGTTATTTTAAAGACCTGAATTCGCTCATTGATGAATATATTTCGTCGGATTCAATTGGAAGATTTACTTATCCATTCTATTGAAGTTGTCTGCATTTAGATATCGAATGAAATTGATTTGGAATGTCCTAAAATCAATGACCACAGTTGATAACTACATAATTTCGTCACGATTACTCACTCAAACTTTACCTTGTACTTCCACTAGCACACAGTGGAACGCAATGTCAACGCAAATTTAGACATGACGTTTGGATACTAATCTAACAAAACGAGAGGAGAAGAATGAAGAAGAACCTGAAGTAATTAAAGAGCGAATGTGGAAATAGTTAGCACAGATCAAGGCAAGGCAAGGCTTTTGATGAATTAGGGTATTATGAAAATTACCAGTTTTATTGGCTCGTACCTAGTGGTTTTTGAAGTTCTGTCCAGTGATCCATTGTGATACCCTTCTGGTGAAAAGAAATGAAAGTCACTTTTTTCTCTCGGTGAAACAGGCAGTTTCCAATATTTTCAGCACTAACAAAGAAAATAAATAATCTGAATGAAAATATAACTGAATTTGTGACGAAATTTTTTCGGTGAATTTTGTTAAGTAATATACGTAATAAATGGAGTTAATCACGTTCATTCTTCGATACATCCTAAAAAGATATTCCTGGTCGGAGATTGTTAGATTTTTCAGAAAAAGCAAGTAGAATCATACTCGGTTTTTGTCAAGAATAATTTACCAACAGTATACAAAATCCTATTCAAAATTAAGAACAATAGAGACTTGCCAAAAACCAGAAGGGACTTCCTGTACTACATTGAAGAATTTAGAATTTGATTCGAAGAATGAAAGGTATTTATGGAAACCGGACAACGTGTAACGAAAGCAAATTGGATACGAGAAAAAATTATCTTGGTTTCTACTGGTTATCTCTCAGCAATTCTTCCATCGAAATAATATGCCATTCGGTTTGCTACGTTTTTCTTCAAACATTTTGATAATTCCTTTGTTCACGTATTGAGGTTCAGTAGTCATTTCTACTTTAATTCAGTTTTCGAAAAAATTGATTTGTTATCGACTTCCCACTCCATTAAAAAAAAAAAGAAATGTATTCGAATTGGCCTTTACCTATTTAATCGTCCTCTACCTATTTAAACTTAAGTGTTCAAATCGAAGTAAATTTCAGTGAATTTATTATATTATTATTTATATTCGCTGGTTAAGTTTATTTCAGTTTAATATTTTTTGCTTAAAACAAAAAGAAATTAATATAGGTAACTGGAATTTTTGTGAGCACTGAAGCTAAGTTGAAAAGATATTTGGAAATAGTACTTTTCTCACTCGTGTGTTTTCTTACATACTTGTGGGAAAAGTTGAACTTTTCCCATTTGTTGCACACTATACTACAACTGCCAAATTGAAAGAATGAAAATAATGGAACTTAATTTTTATTTCTATGATTAGTAAAACCAAAATAATACTAAAGTGTCCTCTTAACTGTTAAATAATATTATTTAAAATTGTAGTTGAATGTGAAATTTTTACAATTTTGTATAGTTAAACCCGGAACGTTATTTCTTTTTATTAAATTTTTTGTTATGTTAATTTTAGATGTTGTGGGTGGATCGTTCATATACGGTGTATTTTCTGTCACCATTTCTGTAAAGGGTTCGAGTGGTTTTTCAATGGAGTTTTTATGGTGATGATTTTATTAGCAGCGTTAATTTTATTTTTAATGGACGCTTCGACGTATCCTTCTGCCACGGTACTGGATTGCCTTCCCCATAGCGCTTTAAAGTTAATATTGCCCTCTTGCATTTACTCAAGTTGTAGCCAAAGAACGTCTTAAGCAATGACCTGCGCATAGGTGGGGGTTTTCTAATTTGAAAAAAAAATCCAAATGTCTTAGCCAACTACATGTCTAGTACATTTTCCGTGTTGGTAATTTTAAAAGAAACCTTTAAATGGCAAATCAATCAGCATAAATCTCATAAAATTCTCCCGTTAGAGTTAACGTTCTTGGTTTTTTTGTTTTCGTGTTATCTAATTTCACAAGTGAAGCTGAATTTGAATCATCTAAATTATCGATTCGTAACTTCCACAACTCCTCTCTACGACATGCCCCTACCACGCTAATAGAATTTTTAATAATTATTCAATTCTTTTTATCTACTGAAAAACCCACTAATTAGAAAAATCTTCATTAGTAGATATTCCTTGTCTGAAGCTTCGTTTAAAAATATCTGTAATTGGTCTGCTGTCAATATGTGTTATTTTTTGGGGACGTCGGATTTTCTTTTCCAAATTGAACGTAATTTCTGATACGTGTATATATCAATGTTATTTTTCATAATGATAGTACTTCGGAACATTGAATATTGTAACCAAAGTGTAAACGCCTTTAGTCCTACTAAAATAATATTTAATTTAAAACTACCTTAAGAATTTAAAAAATTCTATAATCTGACGGTTGTGTCAACTATTTAAATTTGGCAATAGCCAACTAAGTTTTCGTCGATTTTGGTTGATAAAAAAATAGTCAGACGGGGTGAAATCAGGGCTATATGATAGATGTTCAATTTCTGTAAAGTCACATTCGTGAATAGTAGCCTTGGAAAATGAAGCATTGTGAACTGGAGCATTGTAATAGAGCAAGCTTTTATATCGGCTGATTTGTTCGCGCCTTTTCGCGACAATTCTTTGTCACAGCTGCCTTAATAATTCAGAACAATATCAAGTTTTCACAGTTGTATTTGATTCCTTGAAGTCAATCAAAAGGATACCTTCGCAATCCCAAAATATTGTACTCTTCACTTTTTTGGGGCTATTCGTGACCATTGCGTTTTTTTACAAGAGTCCTTCTTTCCGATGCCAAACAATGGAATTTTTTTTTTGGATATCGGATCATAGCAAAAATCATAGTTTCATCATCACGCAGCTAACCTACAGAAATCACTCGCAGCATTCCACTCGACGTTATTTTTGCAGTGCACTAATTTTTGTCATATTTAAATGCTCATATAGGATCCACAGAACACTTGTTTTGAAAATGCCGATGTGTGCTGAAATTTCATTGGTTTTCAGGCTCTGGTCACTATTTAATGTTTTCCGGACTAGTCACTATCAGAGGATCACCTGCACGTGGATCATCTTCTAATTATTTTCGTCATCAGCAAAACAACTTTTGATTTTTAATTGTTGACAATGATGAATAGAAGTCAAAGCCCACACTCTGGTTGTGATAAGTGTTGGTGTTAATTTTTCTTTAGGCAAAAAAGCGCGAAGCTCAGTTTGAGAACAATTTGACTGATTAATCGTTCGAGTTCTACTATAATGAAACGAATAAAAGCAGCAAGTTAAAACTTTGTATTAAGCTTTTTGAGACTAACGCGCGCATAAAAATTTTTGCTAAGGCATATGAGGCCAAGGACCCACGGATTACACTACATATCTTCAATATTACAAATAAAAGTTACAGAAAACCATCTGGTATTTCAAATTCTAAACATTTTTTTAACTCACTGCTAATATTCACTACAAATTCTCTATTACTTCTCAAAGGCGGTTCAACTTGGCGTAAAACGATCCCTTGAAATCGGTACGAAGATCGGCACAAGGAAGGCTCAGAAATAGATGAATTAATCCAATGAGCAAACAACTGAAGCCGCTATCGCCGAATTCAAGTTTAGAGTACACACTCATAACTCAAGGTTTTAGGTTCGGAGCTTTTCAGGATTATGAAATGAAACGATTCATTTTAACAGCAATGTTGCCACGATTTCTATGTATCTTTTCCAGAAATAAATGGAATGAATTTATATAAATTCTATGTCAACTTATAGGAACATTCATAACCTTTTAAACATAAAAACGGCAGTGATTTATTAGAATAATGGTAGGCGGACTTTAAAACTACATTGTTAGGAAAACCACGATATTCAGTCTGCATTGATACCATACGGGTTAAAAGTAAAAGATCAAAAAATTTTTTTCTCATGAATGGTGAATTTCTATTATAAAAATATGTTAATAAAGATTGATAGTCATGAACTAAACAAATTAGACTGATACTTTCCTTGAACTTATCTGTTTCTTCATTGAAATCATCCAAAATATGATATTTCGGAATACCTTTTTGCCATCAATTCATTATTTGTCAAAAATATCTCCCTATCAAACCATTTTTTCAAGTTTATGAACAAAAAGAAATAGTTAGTTGGTTAGTTAAATTTCCTTTCTTTCAAATCATCAATGAAGATCACATATAATGAGCTGACATTCATTGCGAATGATAACCTTCCTTTCAGGCTAAGTGTGAATCACTCAATTTTGAGTTTTCGCACCAACAACTTCTTACTCGCTTCCCTCACTATCATGTTCCACTCCTTTGTATTCTTTTATTGACCTGGTAATTAATTAATCTTTTTAAGTGTCTTCCATCGGTCTTGACTGGTCTCAGCATCTTCCTTAAGATCTCTGACTTTCCACAATTGGTATCCTCTCAGAATGATCACCTCTTCATTATTTGTCCTTCTCTTGTTGATGAACATAAATTTCTCTAGGCTTCTCTTATCCTTTGCCAGTTTATCAGCATATCCGACTATTTGCGTACTATCTTTTGCATCTTTATCTCAACTATTACTCCGTCTAATGCGATAACACCTCTTTCCATTGGAATGATCTTTGTCAGCTCACCCTTAGCCTTAAAAAAAGCTCTCCGGTTTATGAAGCAGACTTTACAAGAAAAATAATTATGGACAAACAACTATCCTTCAGGAAATGGGCAAAATAGGAGGAGGAAGAATAATAGATCTGTTAACTCACACCACAAAAGCGAGAAAAGTGAAAATAAACATTTCTCATAAGAGACGAATCTTCACAGAAGGCTGGGTAACAAGAAATTGAAAAGGATCTGATGTTGTTTACAATGAAGCGTGGTGGATCAAACAGAAACACAACAATTTGCATAGACAGCCTTACATACATAACAGGTATCTGGACACTATGAAATGGGAAGGAACTCTAAGCAAATATGCTTAGTGACGTTATGAGATAATGCCTAAGAGACAGTGCTACCACCGATGGAATTGTTGAATAAAATCAGAATATATATTCAAACAGAAGTGATTACATGATATCCAGAGTGATTTGGCCAAGGATCAATGGATAGAAAGTACAAAATATGATAAAGAAGACACGAGCGAGTATATACTATGCCGATGCCCTGCTATGACGAGAAATGACGACAAATGCTGGGGAGATGACATAATAACGAAAAAAAGCAGAACTAAGAAAAGAGAAAGTATCAAATTTTATTTTGGGTTGAAAATGCTTAAAAAGTTATGGAAGAAAAAGATGTCAGAGAGTAGATAGGTAGTTACTTAAGTTTCCAAATTGTGGAGAATGAAGGACTTCAAGTGAACCAGGACCAATTTAGATCGAGGTTGCCCGTACCAACCTAATCTAACTTATTAGACAGCTCTACAGTGGATAAATTCAATTTAATTTATTTCTTTCAATATTTTTTTTCAACAATTTTCATAACTACTATTGTTAAACATTTGCTTTGCATGTGAGTTGGTTAGAGGTAAAACTTCGGAGTATGGCTCATGGAGAAAACTAAGTAACAAAGAATTATTGATATTTTATAGATATCAAGATATTCAATCCATCATATGCAAACACAAATAATAATATTGTTGGGATATTTAAGCAGAATGGTAGTAGTGAGACATGCCAATAGAGAGGAGCGAAATGCGAGAGGGTAAACTAAGAAAGGAATGGTTATAAATAGTCACAACGGAAGACTGAAGAAATTGAGAAGAATAGCTACTAATAAGACGTATAAAATAAGATGGGTAATAATTTTAACTCTTAATTAGGTAACGGTGGTAGTATAAAATGGAAAGCTATATACTGCTAAAAAACAAATCAATTAGTAAATGAAACGTTTATGCGTTCAAAATCTGTTTTACGAATGTTTGGTTTTTATTGTGTACAATAACAAGAATAGATAGCAATTCGCGAATGATTCTGCTACAAAAGTAGTGAAAAAAAATTCAGCTAACACTGTTTTTTGCTTCAATAGGATATATTTATAACCTGGATATAATTAATAATTCAATATGTCTAATATTAGTGGAGTAGAATTTCTTTTTTTTTGTTGGATTTAGGAAGGAATGGCAGAAAGATAAGAGACAGAAAACAGTGAGATCATCTCTTCGATTTTCCCATCTCCTTTTTTATTCTTAGATTAAAGCACTTTTATCACAATCTCTAGCACTTGAAATTTGCGTACTTTTGAACGACTTTCAAATAATGCTGACCAGTCATAATTGAGTTATTTTTACACGGCCAAAGAACAAAAGCTCGCAGTAGCATTTATAAATGTCCATTTATTTGTTTTTAAGTTCGTTACCGATGCTTTTGAAGGAGATACAAGTTTTAATGACAAAAGCATTATGAGTAATATCATTAGAGTTGAATTCAAGTGAACGTAATTAACATTTTAATTCAATTTGCAGTTTTCCCCAAGCATGAATGTACAGGAAGTGTACGTGTTGTGGCTTATACGCTACAATGAACCGGCAAGTAATTCATTAACATAACTGGTTATACTGAGACTACAAAGGGTCAATGGAATTGTTTATGTATCTTAAATATTGAAGTTTAAACTGATCTGATCTGATCTGTACCCCAACTTTAACAACAATATATTTGAATAAGATCTGCCTATACTTAACAACAAGTACACTTGTTTTCAAAAAGAAGTGATATACATCTTTTTGTATACCATTATATGACTTCGTGATGATGGGAAGAGAAAGCGTCAAACCAGAATAATTAGATTCTCGTCCAAATGATTCAATTGAATATTCTATTGAATACGTAGTTTTTAGAAATATTTACAATTTTTTGTTGTCCTTTAAGGCGTAATTTTACAGCCTAGGGTAATTGGAGATCAAACTGAGGTTTAAAGTATTGTTTGAGCTCAGGTTTAAACAAATTCATAGATCCTATAAGAATCACATTCTTTATCACGAAAGAGAACAAAATGTTTGTATCGTTTTGTTTGTTAAACAAGGATATATAAAAAAAATTACCAAAAATGAAAATAAATCATGCAATATCTCTGAAGATGAGTTAGTGCCGTTGATCTAACTTTTGTAGAAATAAAAAGAGTCACTTGGAAGGAGAAGGATCAAGATTAGGAGGAGTTTGCAAGGAAATTCAATTGGGGCAATAAAAAAGGGTAATGCCTTGGGTAGAGTAACTATAAATTTAAAAAAATTATGAAAAATTTATAAAAATTTTGCAATTGAATAAAAACGGTGCAGAACCAATGCGATAGGTAAGAATATTAGAGAGCTCATTGAAGTCAGTATCAAATTTGAGGTATTTGTTACTGGTAAGATATATAAATATATTGACAGAAGGGAAAACTTTTTCGTAACAGAATTAAGGCAGCTACCACAATTGTGCTTGAAAAAACCAAATCTCTAATCATCTATTAACACTTCAGAAGCATTAAATATATCAATTATGCTGATGAATCATTATCGGCGTGTTCAATAAATATAATGTGCATATCTCAGTCGTTTTATAAAACTCACAATATCGTATAAATATGAACAATTTGAAGAAAATAGGATGCAGCTTTCTATTTCATATTAAACTTAAGTTTGAACTACTGCCAGACTGTCGGTAACGTTTAAGCCGAAGTTCATTAATAAACGATTTCTATCAAACGTGAAAAATTTTGATATATGTATTTTGAACTGACATTCGATATACAAACTTTATATGTAAAATAACGGCTTAGGAGAAAAGATCCCATGTAGGAGACCTCAGATTTGAACGACGTCAGGGCTTAGCTTGGGCCAACGCTGGGAAACCTTGGCAAACCAATAATGGCCCAAGCCTGGTTGAAGTCTGGGTAACTTAGCCCCGGCCATTCTATAGTCAGCCAGACTTGACAGAACCTTGAATAACTATATAAAGTTTCGTACTAATATCTTATCCACAATTGTTATCTTGTAACATTAAAATTAATAACTTTATCAAATATTCAACAAATATCGCATCGAATCCATTAAATAAGTATCAGAAATCATTATAATAGAAAAGAACGAACTCTGTAGCCATATTAGAACCTGAGATATAGATCTTTGAATGTATAAAAATTGCCAAAAATCTACAAAAATCCTAACTCCACATTGAATGTCCGCGTCTAGCGCCTCTCCAACTCAACCGATTTAAGTGTTAAAAAACTCAAAAGAAATAGGATGTGTCAGAGAGTGTTCTTAAACCAAAACGAAGTCTCTATCTTGAATAGAACCTGAGATATTGAGTATAGAACGTGTGTATGTGAAAAAGTATATAAGTAATGTACAGGGGGAATTCGCATTTGAGTATAACTTGAGTGCATCAATACCTTTCATTGAAAAATTAAGCAAATCGGTTGGGTAGAACGCCTGAACGGATTCGAAATGGAAATCATCAATTTTTTTGATATATATAAGATATTGAAAATCTATTTTTACAAGCAACCAGCCTGGTGCAGGGCTGTAGACTAGTCTTGGTTTTATCTAGGCAAACAGGCCTGGTCCAGGCTTGCAAATCAAGCAAGGGACATTGTTATCATCCAAGAGTCCCATCAAGCCTGGGCCAATAACGGTTTCCAAGCTAGGGCCAGAGCTGTACATACTTAGCCCAAGTCTGAGCCTATAATGAGCCTATCGTAAAATCCTATCTGGGGTGCCTATGTATGCATGCTCGGTAAACTCCATTTTCATCCCCAGATTTATTTGAACCAATTGCATACTGTCACTTTCAAACATAAATAATAACCGTTTTTTCTCTAATTTATTTTGAAAAAACCTCTTCACAAAAACCAAATTACCCAAAGTTGTAAAAAGTCAAATCTTTCACTAAGCAATTTTGACAGGGTTAGAAGTACCCCATCGATATGCTGGTTTGTTCGTCTTGTTAACTATACCAAAATATTGTTTGTAGGCACAAAAATGTAGAGAAACACGAATAAGACTAACTAATCGAGCGAGCGTCAAGCTTTTTCAGAACCGTTTTGATAGGACGCCTCAAATTCTTGACCAATTATTACATTACGTAAACAATATTTTCTCATTTCACTCTATGATTTAGTTTCATACCGTTTACTATTACTGCTTCCTTCAATCGAGGACAACTGTCGTCAACGTTTGAGATTGTTGATTTAGACAACAGTAGGACTGTTAGAGCAATGGTTTGGCGAATTATAACTTTTGTTTGCTGATGTTGTCATTATTCCTATTAGTATGCTAAGTGAACCAAATATGGCGTTTCTCCAAGATACTGTCGTTAATATTTTAACGTGGTGACTCCGTTCACCAGATTCACATTTCATTGAGCATGAGTGGGACATAACGGGAAAGAGTCCAATTTCCACCTCTCTCGGCAAACTGTAGAGTTTTTCAACGAAGTTGAGGTTGTTTGGAAGGCAGTACCAGAAACACACATTGAACAAATTATTCCATCGATACCTAGACATATACAGGGGTCTTACTAAGAGGTAGCTAAAGTACATGTTAAGATAATTCCTTACTAATATTATCTTTTGAAAATATTGTATGGTCCTTTCCAATGGGTCACACCAATATTTATCTAACATGAATTAGAATTATTTTTATCACGAAAATGACTTACGTGAGTTTGTATGTAAACAATTTTTTATAGCAAGCAGTTATTTCTTTTTTAATTATTTCTATCTATTTATTTGTTTTGTCTCTTCATTTCTCCAGATCTAAAGAATTCTTTTTGGATAGGTATATGAGTAAGTTTATGTAGAGTAGTGAATTCGGTCTATAATACTCTATAATAAATAGTCGTAGTAATCAGAGAATTAGCGAAGTAATCGAAGAATTTAAACAAATCATTTAAGTGATAGTTATAAGTGAATCATTATAAGTTTAGTGTAGTGTATAGTGTGTAAATAAATTAAGAACGTAAGAGACAAAGTGTAAATCGGAAAAATATTACAATATCATACATAAACATTCAAAGCCTCTCCTGTTTTTCACTGTAAATAATTTCCTGTACATTCTAAAACTCCGAACTTCCAACATTAGTTTTTTATAGAGTTACTTAAGTGAAATATTGTTACCAACAGTCATTCACCATTCCCAAATTTACATATAAATGTCCTATTTAGAATATAAAGCCAAAATGCTTTCATATCATAGTTTATTAACAATAGAATTACCTCATTTGTCATATATATTCTCAACACTCTTGTCGGAAATACTGAATAACTCTAGGAATGAACATTCATGTTTTTTGTGGCAGACTTCCCTCCGTAATAGGGATGGACTAGATAGAGTTGGCCATTTCCAGAAAGCATTTCAGTAAGATTTCAGCAAATATTTGATTATTATTAATATCTACAGCTTTGGCGACATACAGGGTAACCAAAGATTATTGAAAAGCGTAAATTATTAGACAAAATATTCATTCGATTTTGAATAGGTATATTTATAATTTATGTGTGTATTGATTTTGTAAAGTGAAGTAATGCCTGGTAGCCAGAGAGGATCTACTCGTGATAGTAAGTGAACTTTTACAGTTTTCCTTAAAAGAAAAAGTATCGGAATTTCATGTCGCAATTCCTAACTTCAGACCAAAATCGTATTCGAGTGAACATTTCCCAGGCCTAATTGACGCGGTACAATCAAAATAAGTTTTTTTAGTCGGAATCTTCCACCCTATGATTACTATTTATTTATTGAAGACAAAGGAGATGTTTTAAATGCAGTTCGATTTTGTGCATCCACACCGAGGTCTCAAAGAGCTCGCTGAACGTTGAGTTGAAAACATAGAATACGATTGAGCTATAACTCGAATATTAAAGCTTTATGACCTTATTCATGATACAAGCCTATATTTTCATTAGACGAGAACGTAATTGCATATATGTAAACGCCTATATTTTGAGGAAAAAGACTTTTATTTGGAGAGGTTAGAAAGGCAATATTAAATACACTGTTTATACTACTACTACCAACACTCACATTACTCTGTTTGGCGTGCGTTTCGATAACAATGTGTTCAGTATGTACTTTTCAGCCTCTCCGAATAAAAGTTCTTCCTCAAAATGTAGGTGTTTGCATATATGCAATAACTCCTCATCTAATAAAATACTCGATTTTTCCGGTTTATCCATATTTTAAATGATCTATGTGGTCTTTAAATCGTAGATTAATAGATCTTTTAGTCTGCCCAATATACATTCCATTACAATCTTACATACAATATTTGATCGTTAGGATTACCAACAATTTTGTTGAAATTCCTTCCAATTCTTTTGTGTTAACAAAATTGGGAGGTATCAGAGCAAATTTTTGCTACAAACGGTTAATATTTTCTATCATAAGCGAGGAATTGAGATATAGCTTGATAGCATTACCTCATAAATGAGGTTTTAGTTCTTATTATCAGCTTATCTTTATTAGATTAAACGGGACTTACCATAGACAAGAACTTTGAAATGTAAAAAGTACCAAAAAAGTTTCGTACTAGTTATCAAAATAAAATTAATTTCCATCTTTCTGAAATAAAAAATTCTTCGTTTGTCAATTACCGGAATGGAAAATGAATGTAGGGATGAATACAATCGGAAGTACAACACGTAAAATTTCTGGAAATCTTCAGCTGCTGGAACCAAAGCAATATTCAGGAAATTTTCTTTAATTGATCATCAACCACCCAATTCATTGATGTAGCATTATGAATCCCTATTTAAACAAAAGAATTAATAACGCTTTTTGAATGTCGGAGGTAATTACCAGTTATCAATCTTCATGTTCTGATTATTGTAAATATAGATAATTACGATTTCTATCATTCAATCGAAGGAAAAGTATAAATACGTTAGATGAGTTGGAAATCTATTACGCATTAGTGAAATTTACGCACGAAGCTACTTCGTATGTGATAGATTACTTACAGATCGTACATAATGCTAATTTACTATAACTACTAGTTAGCAAACGACTTGGAATAGCCAAATCCAGTTTGAAATCAATAATCTATGCAGAGAAAAAGTTAAAAGAAGACAATAATCGTAAAACTACCTACCAGTCCATTCCTGTGCCTTCAACTAAACGCGTCCATGTTTTCTGCAGAGTCACTAAAGTGAATCGCCTTTTTTTGAGCAATAAAAAATATCAGGAATTGCTAGGGAATCAAAAGCCGATTCGACATTTTAGTAACATTTTAATTTCGAAGGGGAACTTTGACAGTTGAACAAGCATAATATATGGGAAACTTTGACGCATTGTTATGGCTTTTACGACTTCCGTGTTAAGACCATGAATGTTATCGGGGAAATATAAATTCACTCTCATTTTATGTTGATGTTGCATCCTATTGACAAAACTTTTTTTATTTACTCGAACCATGTCATCCCTTTATGAAGACGTAGAAAGTTTGTTACCAAAATAGATCATTACTTTTAGACAAGTCATTCAACACTTTGGTAATATTTTTAATATGGATTAAATGAAGGACGATACTTTGTAAATAAAGTGATAAACTTAACAATAATTCATCTCTTAAGGAAGTCTCTTCACCAATTATTCAACAATGAAATATTTACTTAAATATTCTTCTAAATGCGTCATAGGTACATAAAATATCAACAAATCCTGTGAAAAAATTACTTAAAAATGAAATATTCGTTTTTTACTTTAGACACATGATAATAGATCTTAACCTTTTAAAATTGTTTTACATTTTAATATATTCCATTAGAAATCTGGAAATAAGGATTTTTCCTTCGTGCTTGTGAGGTAAAACCGAATAAGGGAAGTCATACAAGCAAGGAAAAATTCATTTCTGGATGTGTTATGAACGATACTTTTTGATATACTTATTTGAAAGCAACGCAAAAACGAATAAGGACTAAATGTATTATTTTCATGATTAAAATTTCCATAGCAACGATAAATTTATTATTGTTTTATTTTCTGATAGTTCGATTTATGTTAGTTTTAAAAAATGTACTCGGAAAAAATTCAGATATTTCTAAAACATATTACAGCTAGCTGCACAAGCCAGTGCTGATTTATTACCAGTAGAGATATGAACACTTGTATCAACACCATTATGAAATGGTGAGATCTCAAAGAAGTCAGAGCTGTAAGTGATGATAATCTTGTAGTTTATTTTGTCAAAAAAGCCAAGAACATAAAATCTTCAACGTAATGAAGTCGGTCCTCAACTATAGAGAATAGAGAAATTACTGGTAACACAAAATATCCAAAAACTATTGCTTATTTGAAGCGCCAGGCTGGGGGATATCTACCGAAAAAGCTCCAGGGCTCTAAGAGCAGTACAAGTATTTTTATGCGAAACTTCATATGAACCATATCTACTGGCCTAAATGATTTTAGTGTTTGGGATCTTTAGGGCATGTCATAAAGATGTCATAAAGATATCATAAAGATAATTTAATACGTTTGAAGTTGGACGATGTGGAAGATAGATGAGGGATGTTCATTCGAGACCTGTGAACTCTTCCGTAAACATGTAGATCTACGGTCAAGGATATGAATAGCATACCGAAATCGTAGGTGTTACGCCTAACGTGTTCGATGCCATACCATCAACTCTTTCAAAACTTGAACTGGAAAATCCCAAAGAATATACCTGATATGGGCTAAGGTGTTATTCGGCAACCATCTTGGTGGAAAGCGGCACTGAGTTACTCACCCTGAAAAGGTATGGAGGATGGTGTCCTTTCAAAGTAGCAGAAGGATCCTCAGAAGAATCCAAACAAAGCAAATTAGAAATATCACAAAAATTGTTTTGCCTCTGTGATTTGCAGATATTCCATTAGAAAATCTGCGAAACTTCTGCAATAATGAAAATTGTACAATAAATGTTACTATTAAAACCAATGATTTTTTTGTTGTTTTTTGTTTTTGATAATTGTTTTTTCTTATAATTAATTTCAATGATATTTTATTTATTGCACGGAAAAAATTGGAGCTTGAGAAAAATTTTTTATACGTTGTTCTCAAAATAACAAATAACACTTTTACGTCTTTGGAAAAACAGTGTATTTTCAGATAAATGTGATGAGAAAATATGCAGGATGCAAGAAATTTGGCACAGCAAAAATTAAGAAACGATTCTGTCGACTTATGTGGCGCCCTATTGTTAAAATAACTGAATATTATTATAAGAAACAATAATGTTATGATAAAATTTTCGAAAACATAAATAAAGTAAAGAGCCCTGGGTTTCCATGACTATGCTCCATGAAATAATAGTGATACTTTGTTCCTTTAGATTTATTTTTGAAAAAGACAAAGGATTTAATGCCTTTGAATAAATATTCTTGTTCGGGATTGAGGCCAAAATTTTACTTTTCCTTGTTAAATACCCAATCTTCTAGAATTATAGCAAGCTCCACCACAGAGCAAGCTCCGAATAAAATTTTGATATGTTTTCAAAACTTGTCAAAATCGTCAAAAGAAGAGGTCATGTCGAAGTCACCGTAGTTTATCAAGTCACCAATCATCAAACCAAAATAAACGCTTAGTAAATTCTATTTTTTGTTTATTATTTTAGTATAAGATGAATCTCCCACGAATTAATCTCAGTAAATTATAAATCCAATAAATATAGCAACTGTAGATTATCTCGTCATTGCTTTGAATCCAAATCGTAGTTAGTTAGTTTCTTATGCATAATGTATCATAAGTTTTTATGAATTAATGAACAGAATTCATTAAAAGGACAACGTTCATTTTTTTCATGCAAAAACACGTCACATGAGAAAAAACTGAGGAAGTTGATAAAAAACAAAAAAAAATTGATTTTCTAAATCTTATTAAAAAAATTAAAGCTTAAAGTTGCCTAGAAAGAACATAGGAATTCTAATAATGGTAGGTTTTGCTGATAAACTTGGAAGTCTTGGAAAAGCATGTACTTTATCTAGCGAAACACTTTTTAAGAGATCGTCAATTGCTAAAAGCACAACAAACAGAATTGCTGCAAATTGAATGTAGCAAGCAGCGCGAGAGATGCTTTAAAGTTTTGAGGACCAGGATGCAAATTTAGATATCTGGCATATTATTAGTTAGCACCTACCTATTTCAGGTAAAAGCCAAAACAATATATAATTAAACATTCAACGGAAAAAAAGAATAAGAAAAAAAAATTACTAATTCAATCTTGGTCCCTTTTTACCTTTTTATGTACGAGGCTTTTTGGATTTAAGTCATTACAGCTATTTCCTTTTCTATCCTGTGGCTTTTGTTTTATTACCTGCCTTATTATTCCTCGTTTACCCCTGCTAGCTTTATTTCTTCTTTCTTCCTCCTTGATCTTCCTTTCATGTTTTTGTCAATTCGCTCTGTGTACCTATATATTCCGTATCAATAATTCTTCAAACTTTCTCATGACATGATCAAATCATCTGAACTTTATATTTTGCCTTTTTTCTGTGAAGTGTCAATTGTCTGATCCATTTGAATATGGCTACTTTCCATACATTCATGTTTTATTTATTTTGGTATTTTTTCAGCCAGAAAATGAGGAAAATGGAATTGAATAATCTCAAGCCCTCATTTATATCTTGTTCCAGCCTCCCATCTTGTGATGCAAGAAAAAACAGGCACTAAGTACCTTTCCATCTCTCTAGATTCGTAAATTTATAGTTATACCACAACTTTTAAATCCCGTTACTGAATACATGTACAAAGGAAATGAAAACAATTAATTTGTCAACGTCAAAGCCGGGACTCTAATGGATATTTTCAATATTGCGGTTCATGTTACAAACTTACCTATATATGTTCGCTATACACTGAAATACGATTAATAGCCACATAAACTCCTAATACTTCAAACGCTGTCACGACAGAGAGGAAAAAATGAGAGCAATATCATTAAAAGTGATGAGCTTTGCGAGGAATTAATAGACCTACGAGTGAGCACAAGCGGATACGTGTGCATCCACCATGTAGTCCTTTCATGTTTTAATCGTTGGAGTAAATTTTAAATACTGTAAATCGAATTTGACTATGACTATTTAGAATGACGAATCCTTCAGTTAGGCAGTAGAAACTTCTGGAATGAGACAGCAATATTCCCAGACATGTTTCGACATTAGTGAGAGGAAGTCCAATTATTTCGTTGTCATTCTAGGTATCCTACCAGCTGATACTTTCCATTGAATTGCAAAGTGATCACTGTCTATTACCCACACGAGCTATTTTTTTACTAGATTGCTGTTCACAAAAGTAAGATCTACGATGGAAGTGGTTTCTCCTTTAATAACTGTAGGTTTATCGCCTGTATTAAGTAAAATTATGTCCAGTTGACATAGCTTTTAATAGTGCTATACCTCGACTGACCCATTCCCCATTCAGTTGCCCACAAGTTGAAGTCTCCTACTATTGCCACTAGTGAATGCTGTCTTTGGAGAGTCGATCTAAAAATATCACAAAAACATCAAGTGAAAAGCTAGGTGGGGAATAGAAGCTATAGAAGATTATCTCGCCCAGCTTTGCCACTCCAAAACCAACTTCAGTATCATTGACAGCTTCTTGGAACAGGTTCCTGCCACACGACCAAACGACAGCTTTAGGGGTACTGACTGTGTCCCAAGGTTTACTAGCAAGGTGTGTAAATAGCTCTTAGATCAGTGCAAGATCTAGATTTAGGTCACGCAAGGTTTGCAAGAGCAAATCATACGCCGCTTCTTAGTGATTGGGATTTATCTGCAATATCTTTATACACGTTTCCTTTTCACCTTCTAAAGTGCCATTTCCTGTGATGTGATCCAGATTTTTTGTGTTGTCTATTTCGACTAAGGAAGAACATGGGGCGTTATTCTTGCAAGTAACAGCTTCGTGGCTAATTTATCCACACTTCATACAGCAATTGGTTTGTGCCACTCAGCTTCTGCATTGGATAGTAAGATGACCCTAGAGCCAATACCTGAAACACCTCGATAATCTTTCCAGTCTTTTAATCCGGCAATTAACCCAGCCAATCCTGATCTTACTGACCGTAAGCTTCACGCAATGACTTCATATTATTTAGCATTATTTTTCCTTCGTCTTCGGCTGCGTTCTGCAGGGCTGCAATGATTTCCTTTTTATTTGTCACCTCATCAAAGTCACGAAGGTCGCGGCCCCTTTCAAATCACTTGTGCATCATCATCTCCCATGATACTATCAATTGTCTTTCACAAACCATGTCTTCTGACTGCATTTTCTTCTGTGTAAACTATTATTATTATTAATCAATTTCCAGTGGCTGTGGCTACGAATTTCATCGACTGAGGAACGAACTTGGTCATCAGCGACATCTTTCTTAACCCGGCAGAGTATTTACGAATATTTTTCTTCTCACTTTGGACAAATCACTGATCTCAGTGGCTATTAATCTTTCAAAGATTTCACTATATGCCAGTCCATTTCTTTTTTCTCGGGGACCTCAGTACTTGATTGGTGTATGGAGTAGGCCTTGTCTCCTTCATTTTTTTTCATGAATCCCTGTTTCCAGTTGCATAGGCTTTCTTTACATATTTCAAGATTGTCCCCAATAACTTTTTCACAGCTAGCATCTATCTCACACTACGGTCACCAGCAAAATAATAGGGCACGCTTCTTCCAGCGCCTTCCAGCTTTCTGAAAGCATTGTCAATACTGGCCACTTGGATTATAATAGCCTTGTAGACGTTTATATTTTGCTGAACAACTCTTGAAGCTCATTGTTCGATAGTATGTCCACTGTCCACCTCCCTTTCCATATCGTTTTTTTTTTTCTGTAGTTGATTAAGTTTCTATCATTTTGTTTTCACGAGAATCTAGATAAATATCGGTCGGTTTCAGCAGAACCCCGGTTGCTGAAGCAAGGCCACTTAAAGACTCCTGGGGTGGGACCTGGTGCCCCGAAAAGGTAGTATCACTTCTGCTCTAGGTTGTGTATGTGTGTGTATGTGCAATGACATCCATAATTTCCATTTGTCATCTGAGAAAGTTGAATAAATTATATAATATTATGTAGTAGTACTGATGGAGCAGAAGATATTTAATTGACAAGAATCACAAATTGGGAGGAATGTAGAATCAGATTATCGCATAATATTTTGGTAGGGGGCGGATACTTCATCTTAATAAATTTTGATAGTGCTTCATATGAAGTATTTCATGGAAAACTATGATTGAATGATATCCAATAACCTTGAATGAATGAACAAAAACGAATCGTTTTAGTATTAATAAAAAATTACCGGTGCGACTTTAGAAGCTCCAAGTTATGTAAAAAAAGCAAAGAAAGGATAAGGAACGGAGAAACAACCTGTTGCATTTGATTTACTCTTTATATGTTGTGGCAGTTCGACACCGAATCTGAGTTCGTCTTGAAATTCTTGTGAGATTACTGATAAAATTCCGATCACGGCTGGAGAGACCACAAAAAGTAACATTTTCAATTCATAAAAGTGACTTTTATTGGAGATCCCTGGGAATGTTTGAATATGATTGGATTTTTAGTAACTTTTGTTTTTTTTCTCCCTCTTACTTTGAAAATAATTTATTTTTCGTACGTAAATTTCAGAAACTAATTGAACATACTGAATAATATTCACTTGGTCTGCGAGGAAATAAAAACTTGAATTATTAACTAACATAATTAAGATTTGAAATATTATTCTTGTTTTATGTTCCATAACTTACAAATAAAAGATTTTCATGGTAATAATAATTTATCGGTTCATTCGGTTTTCTTATTTTCTAAAATACGTTGCAAAGGCTTCACGTCTGCAAACATAAGATATAGCATCTTGACGCATCATGTTATTCATTGTCTGTGCCCACATGAGTTCCGTGAAACGGTGGCAGACGTAAATTGTAATATCAGAGCATCTAATCTCCTTTGACAGCTGTCTTGTCAATCTAGCGATTGCTTCAAGTTGGTATACGTTTACTTCATCGACTGTACTACGAACAGTGATAAATTGAACTAATACTCATATTCTTGCTTACAGAATGAAGTCAAATCATGATATGAAACAAATAGCGTAAATTTTCTTAGCTTCAACTTATTCAGATACGAAGATCATGCTACTCTCCCTCAGAAATCAACTGTCACTACTAATGTGAGTTACTGAAGCCCAAACCAAGTCAACAATGCAGAAATTTCATTTCCACTAGGTTCATTGGTATTCTAAATTGCTAGATAATGGAACAAGTAGGAGTAGGAATATATAGTCTGATAACCAATGCGCTCAGAGCCTTTTAATTTCCATATGGATGTTTATATGTAGATTGGCGTGTCACATACACCACGACCCAAAGGATCAATTGTGTTCCTCTTTCTTGCTGCGATACTGGAAACCCAATGTTTATAGAGCTAAACTGTTAACTCCACTCCTCTTAGAAAGTTCAGAACGCGCACAGAACTCAACTGTCGCAATTTAGATATTTATTATATATCAGACATCTAATTTTGGAATGCACGTAGTCTCTGAACCCAGCTCACCGGAGTGTGCGATAATGAAGAAGGTGATCCTTCTCCTAAAGAAGACAGGCGGAAGAATCCGTTTCATAGAATCAGCAATTTATGGAAACATAAGTAAATTAATGAGGAAACAAGAGAGTTAGACCTCACGTCTTGAACAATCCGAGAGATTAATTCTATTAACTGGAGTCAAAAGATTCTTTCATGGAGCAAAGAGGAGTAGAACACTGAACACTTTTCGGTGAATTAACACCTGAGAAATATTGGAATAACTCACGACATCTCTTGTGGTTTCTGCAAGGAACCAAAGGAAACAAGCGTGTCATTCCTCTGTCAATGTGAGGCTTACTATCGACAAAGGCTACGGTATTCACATTAACTGAAGAGGGAATCAGCAAAGCCCCCAGATAAGTATCAGACATTGCAAAGTTGCTGACACCTGACTGGACAACAGTACTGGGTACACAATATATCAATAGGTCAAAGTGTTAGCGAGGTCGATTCATAGCTATATAATATAATCTACTGGAAGCCTCTATCTGATGGTTCTTTAAAACTTGTCGATAAATTCAAGAACAACTTTCCTGATCATGTCATCCCAAACTTTCTCAACGTATTTCCAGCATTTAAAGGCAATTCATTGATTCATTGACTTTTCGTTTACCGTTGCCGTTCATGAGTTACGTTTGACATTCGTAGCAAATTCTACACCATTTTCATAAACTTGACGTTGCTGCCGTTAACCTAAAATTTTCTTTTTCTTTTTGACGTATGCTTAGCTTTTTCATTTCGTGATATTTTTGGGATTTTTTGTAATTCGGTACTTATGGACGATATTGTGTAAAATAACGGAAAGTTTTTTTGATTGGAAGCATTAGGGAAAATCACGTGACAAACGTAAATGAATCTGATTGGTTCTTTACTATTGCTACGAACGGCTGACGCGGAAAGAGAAAATTCGTTTATGTTGAAAGTAACCGAAGGTAGATGTCGAGGTCATACTGCTATTATAACTATTATTATAGTTTTCTTGGCCCCTTCAAGGGGGATACACGCTAGACGTTGTTCGAGTAGTTCATAGCTATTTTCGCATTATTATCAATTTATTATCAAAATATTCTTGATGACCTCATTTCAAAAAACTATGTTGAAGTAAATTTATCGGTTTGTCTTTTTTCATCCTGTTTAGGTCCATTGTGTATGTGAACCTGTTTTATATTCAGTTCTACAGATTTGCACGGTGTCTCCGTTACTGTTTGGTTAATTAGATTAATTGGTAATTTATCTATTATTATGGATTGCATCCTTCAGAAGTAACAGATAAAATAACTATTCACAACTTTAAGTTGCCTAAGACACCTCGGCTAAAATTACAGTGCTTTATCCGATAATTATTTTTTGGCGCAACTATCTTAGTAAATCACTGTAATATGTTTTCCCGGTTATATTTAATCCCTAAGTTAAGTCAATCAAAGGGATACCCTCAGAGTCCCAAAATATTGAAGCTATCACTTTTTAGTGCTCTTCGTGGCCTTTACTTTTTTTCACAAGTGATCTTCTTTCCGTTGCTACTCTTAAAATTTTTTTGGATGGCGAATCATAGTATATGACTAAATTTTCATAACTTTTTCCAATTGAGTGATATGCACTTTCTTGGTTCCCGTGTTAAAGTTCTAAAAATCGCTCGAAACATTCTACTCGAAGCTGATTCTGCCCTGCCCTAAAAATAAGAGGCACCCACCTTGCTCTGTTTTTTTCCATATTTAAATTCTCATGTAGGATTTTTCAGACAAATTTGCAAAATGTTGGACACCATAAATAGCCTCCACCCTGTTTTTGATTTGTTTTGGTGTTAATCTTCCCTAGTTAGTCAAAAGCGAAACTTCTCAAAACAACTTGAGTTAGTAGTAGTTTCCTAGTATAATAAAGTATGTTGAAATTTTTTGTAAAGTTCGTTGAGACTCGACATTGACGCTACATTAAGATTTTTCCGAACGCACTCTATTTAATATATGAAGCCAAGAATTCATGAACGGCAATTCGTTTATCACCAATCCACTTGATGTGATGTTAAATAATGTTCAGAGCAGTGACTATCTCATAGTTTATAACACACATAATAGTTACGATCTCTTTGCCGTTTGTGCTTGAAATCGAATGTTGTTACGTATCCACAAAATATCTGATTAATTTAAAATTGAATTGTATTTATAAACGTTTGGTGTCATACGTGTTTAGTTACTAAATTCAACAATCAACATTAGTAAAAGAAAAAACTGCACAGCAACATTTTTTTCGTACGCGACTTGTTTGATTTGCCATGAAAATTTTTGTCTGTTCGGTCTGGCCGGGTACAACGAATAGGGCAATTATAAAATTAATTAAAATTTCGTGTTTGGCTATATTCCAGCACATGGGCGTACTACTATTACCTTTCCAGGAAATAACTGTTAATTATAGTGATAGTTGTTCAAGTTATTATAGTATTTTGACGGCTCATTGAATAAAAAATTTAGTACATATTATTCTTCATAGCAATAGGTACTTTTACATATAATCACTACATATATTTGGTATTTAAATCTTTTAGCATCGATTTATTCACGTAAATATATTCAAATATACAAAAAAAGATAAAACTATCAAATACACTGTAGATAAATATCGAGCTCCTCATTTCTAAGAATTCAACAATAATGTAAAATAATAGATAATGAAACTTATCTCTTTGAATGAAAATATATTATTTAATTTATTCAAATTTCAATTGATGGTAATACTTTGTATATTTTGAGATGCCAGGAAACTAGTGGATATAGAGCTAAGAATACAGATAAACGTTTTTCTATCGGAATATGATTTTATAGTTACATATAGAGTGTTCCGTGAGAGTCGATTATGGAAAATAATGTTATAGGCATATACAGTTACGACATCAGAAACCGTTTGCCACAAAGAGACATTCTGAATAAAATTATAATAGTTGTTTAGTCTTTAGCTTACAAATGGAAACAATAAAAAGCTATTATGAATGTTCGAACTGGGCACCTTGCACTTCTACACACTTCCGGAGTCTACGCAGGATATTTCTTTGAAATGGGAAGAGCATTCCAAGATTCTGTTTATTCTATCGATCATTTCGTTCCTTGTATTTACTGGTTTTGCATATACCAAGCTATTAATACTACTACTACTACTGTAACCACTCAAACCAAGTTGTTTTTGGCCTCTACCCTCAGCCATGTCCACTTCTCCACCAAGTCTCCTCACATCTTCACCCTCTTGGTCATGCCATCTTGCTCTTGGTCTTCCAAGTGGACGCCTTCCTTTCGGTTGACCTCTGCACACTCTGCTTATCGTTGTCTCTTCATCCCTTCTTCTTACATGGCCCAGTAACCTAATTCTTCTACTTCTTACCACAGCCATAATATCTGGTCGTCTGTAACGGTCTCTCAGTTTTCTGTTTTTCAGTATTCTCAATACTTCTCCTTCGAAAACTGGCCCATATATCCTCATTAATATTTTATTTTCAAATGTTAATAACTTCTTCTGGGTGTGTTATGTTAGTGTCCACACCTCAGCTCCATACAATAAAACTGGCTTAAGTATGACTATGAAAATCAATTTTTGATATCTTTAGATTGTACAGCTTGTCCCTGTAAAAATTCATAATGTTGGAATGTACATTAAGAAAATATATTTAAATATAAGTACTGATTTCGCAATTTAAATGCCTATAACTCAGAAACGAAGGGTTGTATGATGTTTTCATGTCACAGCATTATTTTCACGTCATCTACTACTGAATTTCATGCATCAAGTCCTATATATAGGTCTTGAAACCAAGTCCAATTTCTATAGAGTTTTAAATGTTTGAAATAAACGTAAGGCGACGCTGCTATCTATGGATGGACGTGACTAGAGTAGAAATGAAAATTTTGATATGAAGCATACAACCTAAAAGCGGCTATTGCCTTATACAGTTCTAGATTCAAATGAAAAAAAAAAAATTATGAGGCAGGCGGAAAACCGTTCAAGACATTTGTGGAAGATGATATGGACACCAATATCTAAGGAATAATGCATTCACGATGACCAGTATTGAATCAAAATTTCATTCCAATTTTTAAGAAAACAAAGAAATACTGGAACAATTCTCGTTTTCAAAATCCAAATAGTATGAAGTTTTTCCAGATAGACAAATAATAGGGAGCTAAAAAGAAAAAATTTGACTCCATTTGCGAACCAGGTAGATATAGAAAAGTTGGGTAACGATCTTAAATACTGAAAAAAACTTGAGAACACCCGTGTATTCTGTACTTGCATAAGAAAGGAAAAGAGATAACTATTACTCAAATTGCATTTTCTCAAGACAGACTCATTTATTTCAGGAAGTAATGTACCTACTACCTACATTAAGAGCATTTGCTTTATTCTAATCACTTGGCCCAATAATTATATTGACAAAATTACATTTTAAGAAGAGCAAATTCCAAAAAATGAATGTGAATAAATTTATCACAAAGATTCTATTGAAATAAATAGATATTTCAGTCAATGTGTTATTTTCTAGATTATATTTTGAAAACCAAATTGACAAATTGAGCAGCAGCAAAACAAAATTTGGTGAGGGTACAATAGCAATGTTTCTTGGAGTAATTGAGGCTGAAATTAAAAAATTACCAAGAAAAACAAAATCTATAGTTGAAACACAACCAAGATAAACAAAAACAATAATTAAAACGTAGACAAGAGAAACACAAAATTAGAATTTTAATTTTAAAGCTTCAACACCAAAAGCTAATGAAAGATCTTAAATGAAATTGAATACGAATATATCAAAATAATGTACATAGATGATTTTTGACGATATTGTTTTATCTTGGTGGGGTGGAAAATGCTATACATATATAACAAATTAGTTAAGTTTTCATTTATTAATAATAAGTCTAGCAAATTATAATTTCATACATGGATTACAACAAAGATATGCTTACAATAAGCAATATTGTGTTCTTAAATTGTATCTTACTTGTGCTTATTACATTCAGGTATATCTAGTACTACTGAATCAATATGGTTGTTACTTCATTCGATAATTGCTGCTATATTTTCATCTATAGGGATTTCAGACTCACGTCGATATGATATGAAAAATTTCCGTATTATTGCCAGAAGATAATATTTTTAAGGTTCAATCCACTGCACCTACATACCTGGAAAAACGGCTTATACTATATAATTCTTATTGAATCTTTTGCTGCTGTTTCGTTTCTGAACCTTTTGCTAATGTTCCGTTTCAGGGATTTCAGAACCAAGTCTTTCTTTACAAGTTGATACTTTCTTGATTAGTCGACTTGCAGTGTACTTAGAAATATCTATAATATATACCTCTCAAGGCTTCCTAGTAACAATTTCTAGATATTATAACACCCAACTACCTGCAAAATCTCCTAGCGCCTGTAGTGTTGATTCTGTAGCTATATATCTAAAAGTTATTAATACCTTTTCCTTATTAGTAATTGCATGAATTTTGTAATAATAAATTGGAGTTTACCTTCAGTTGATCGACATCGAGCTTCCTTCTCATTATACTTAAATAATGATTTTCTCTATTTCTAAAATTCCGTGGAGCCCATGGAAACAGTTCTAATTCTTGTAGCTCTGTAAAGTCTTTGTCATCGGCGAATTTCAATTCTCCTCTGTATATATTATTTCTTACAACTATTATTATTTGGTTTTATTTAACTCAAGTTTTGACAACGACACAGATCATTCACAACAACATTCAAATATGAAAACTAAACACAAAACGCTGACATCGTGAGCAAACTCACATCAAAAACTATCTCCACATATTAAGTTCCATTTCATTATTCATTCATTTCATTAACTACTTGTATTCAAAAGAAGTATCTGATTAAAGAAATAATGATAATAATAACTATTAATTTAAGAATAACACAAATTGGGACTGTTGAATTTCATTGCACATGTGATTATCCACCACTCGATCACAACGCTAAATTTGCGGCTAGACTGTGATATAATTAAGGGCCCGTGAAATTAACCTCTCCGCTACTCTCGTTTCAAGACTTCTATATAAGGTAGTGGCTTAAGTGAACAACAAACGGTTGCATCACGCATTTGGCGATAAAAGTTCTCCACGAGCAACTGCGTTGCATTGTTATGAAGATTTTGAAATAGGACGGATATCGCTTGCGACTTACTGGAAGGCTCTATTCTTCAGTTTCTATTGGAAATGTTGTGAAATGTCTGGGAGAAGATCCTAGATACATCTATAAAAATATTGAGGCAACTGTTGATTTTATTTTAAATGGTCGGCTACTCAAAAGCATTATTACTCGTCACGTGGCTAATATGCTCAATAATTTACAAAATAAAGAGCGAAAAACCATTACGTGAAGACATTTGATAAACCTACATGCCAGAAGAGTTGTGTGTGCAGTCAAGAAGATACACTAATACCAAAAATGACGAAAAAGGAAAGAACTGATGAGAATGTTATATACGTACTTTTCTTTCATAGTAGGAGACTAGCAATTTAACTTGAAGATACCAACAATGGCTAAAAAGCAAAGTTCTGTTGAGAATGTTATGTACGCAGTTTTCTCTCGTGCGGGATTAGCAATTATTCTTGAAGATGAACGTACACTTACAGCGAACTGGATTACCACAAAATCACAAAAACCTTAAGTCAGTTAAAATTCAATGGTTAATGCTATTGCATGATTTAATCACGTGTTATTTCTGGTTTAACCTGAAATAGATTCAAGTTGTCGATGTTTAACGACGGATGTTGAAATGGATGAAGGAATGCACCAAATTTTGAAGAGAATCCTAAAAGATCAAGTTTAAACCAATTGTCGAAGCATTTTTTACGTTTTGATTGAGGTACCTCCAAAACATATGAATAGCAGTCATCAACCCCTTTTACTTTTTATCATTGGGTACCAAACAGGACTGTACGGTGGATTGATCATCAATTCTATGTTTTGATTGTTCATAACGTTTTTGTTTGAATTGATGTGTGAGAGCTCGCATTGTAGTGATGGAGAATGATTGATCTTCTGCGATTGGTTTCTCTGATTTTTTTGAAGCATTTCTGACAAACAAATGCTGGTGTACCATTAACAATTAACCGTTCTACGCCACTCTAGCGGCGACATGTGCAGTTATTCCAAAAAAACAAGCGAACATTTTGAAGCAACGCGATTGAATTTTTTCAGCATTTTTTTGCACCAATCGCCAATTTGAGCGATTTTCCAATTATCGGGTATTCAACTCGAGCAAATATTTTTGACAGCCCAATATATGTGCAATATTGAATGTATGCGAGTGGAACTAATGCCCAAGTATGCCTTAATCTCACCGTATGTCACATGACGTACAGCATCGATGTTTTCGAGCACAAGGACCTTGACTAAAGTCATCTTCATCACCCAAAGTCGAAGCGAGTTGATCGGTACATTGTTGTTGGTTCAGACCACGTCAAAAATCACAAAAAATCATCCCTAGAAAATGTTTGCGATTTAATTCCTCTTTTTTTTTGTTAAGATGAATGTTTCAAGTATGTAAACAGCTCAAATAGCACTCGTATTACAACACTTTCTGAGTACGTTCACCATTAAAAGTACCAAACTCTATTATGGCATTGTCAGACTTGACATATTCACATCAGTGTTGCCATATTTCAAAACTTAGTAGCAACCCACGTATGGATTGTACCTTTCACTGACACTGTTCTAAAAGCTTGTTTATCACTTTTTTCATTTAGAAATTCTGAATTTGAAAAAATGTTGTAGAGGGCGATTATGAAAAAAAAAAAAATTTTGGATGGTGTTATATTTATTTAACTATTGTTTTCAGAAGTATGAACTGAATTCTAGCCGTATAAAAATTCTAGGGACAAAATAATGGAAAAATATAATTTCATGTTTTAATCTGATGGATGGAATTGAAATTGGGATAAGCGATTATAAATTCTGAACTATTCCATTGAATGAATTATTTATGTTATTTCATTCCATTATAAATTGAATCGAGCATTTCATTCAAAAGTCCCAGTTCCCATTGAATTGAATGATATCAATAACCACAGTAGTTAGTATAATGCAAAACTGTTTTAGAGTTAAATTCGATTCAAATTTCGTTTCATCAATTGATAATAAACATATCAATAATAAATGTCTTCAATTGAAAAAAGTTTAATTCATTAGCCGACATTCGTCCTGTATTTATACTTACATTTTGCATCGTTTTATTTCAAATTTATTGGAATTTTTTTTAGTTCATCCTGACGCTTATTGTGAATCCAATAGCACTGTACATTTTCTGAATTCATTCACAAACATCAATGAAAACGTTAACATTATATCTAGAGATTGTTAATAGATATCTCACTTCCAATTTTTATTTATATTCAGAGATAAACAGCAATTACTAATTCCTATCTATATTCAAAGTTAAATCAATTCTCCTCAGTTATAACTTTATCATCATCTTCTTTGTTTTAAGAATTTTTCATGCCTTTTCGAGCATCAGAGTGCCGAAATTGTACAATTACTAAAATAAAAGGTGAGAAATGATTATCTTCGAACAAATTTATAATCTTCATAGACTTAAAGATAAAGAAGAAATATAAGTGGTACTTTCTTTAAGAGATATATACACGTTTCAAATTATTTCTGCATATATTCGACTACTACATTATTAGATTTGGAACCACTGTTTCTTGAAATCTGAAAACATACCTGGGGCTAACAATAACACACAGAAGTACTGAAATTCAAAAGGTAAAAAAAAGAATTGGAAAGGAACGAAATGTAGCTGAAAGAATTAAGCAATGTAATTCCAAAATATTGTCAAGATCACAGTTTATAAAACAGTTATTTGTCCATCAATAGAGATATTGATGAGAACTATGGATATTATTGGAAAAACGCAAATAAACTTGAAGTGAAATATGAAAAAAAATTTTTAGTGAGATATTCCTATATGGACAGTTGGTATGGGAAAAAACGTCGTTACGTTACGGTGCCGACAATATTCACTTCCTCTTTCGTTCAAGACACTTTATGTATACTGCGCATGCTTGATAATGCGCAGAACCGATCTGAAACCTCGGTGGATAGAGAAATCGTTGCCATTCTGTCTTCCTTAGTCGGAACAGCTTCCACTTAAAGAAACTGTCCATATAGCAGCATTATATATATAATAGTGGTAGAGAAAAGTATTTGTTAATTGTACGTGGATACAGTGTTGACATAATATCATATTTGAACGTATGAATATTCATCGAATCAAAAACTTTATAAAATTTGCATGAAGATGAATAGTTATGTTTAATATGAAAGGTATTTGCGGCTCTTAATCCGAATAGGGTAATATTTGATATAACTTTATAGTTAATTCAGTTTCCATCAAGTTTTATCAAATTTGAATTTAGTTAGAGAACAAACATGACCTCTAAATACGGATTATTAAAAATATATTCCAATCAATTTTTTTTTCGATCATAAGTTTACGATTTCCGTAAACCAGTTTATAATACAATATAAAGGAATCGTTTACCCAGAGTAAATACGTTCGTTGTATCAATTAGCAATCAAAGTTTAATTGAACTGTAATTAATTTAATTACCTAGAGCATAAACGCTGGTAACAGCAGGGCAGGACGTTGGAAGCGTATATTTTACTGCTTCAATTTTCTGGATGATCGATTTAAACAAATTGAAAGGAAGAACTAAATGGAAACTAGAAATTGCTGAGAAGCATTTAGTTCACTTTTATGATGTTCAAATAGCTTGATAATTAAGTACTCCGTAAACTATAAGAATCGGTAAAAAGTCCTTGAAAACAAAATATTTTGACACAATTATTTCTAAGCTGAATCCATTTTGCTCGTTCATTGAATTAGTGGTAAATAAAACATTGCAAGTTTAGAACATTTTTTGCGGTTAGGTTTTTTAAGTTAAAATTAAAAGGAATACTTTCAAAAATGTTAGTAGTTATTAAATAATCCAATGTTTCGTCAATTGATGATTAATTTTTTATTTTTAGGATCTCATATTATTCAGAAATAACATCATCCCAGACACAAACCAAGATATATAGAAGCTTTTTAAAATAACAACAATTATGGCAACAAAGGCTCAAGCAAATATTTGGGCCATTAATAATAATCTTGTGTGAGTCAATAGATGGTGCAGCAAGCACAACTAGTTTGCTAAATGGTATGATGATGGTACCGTTTTTGGCCACTTCAGATGTTTCGGGAAAATCAAGGGCAGATCGTTCGACCATAAAGGTTCAGCGGCAGAAGACACATGGTTCGAACGATTGCACACTAACGTGTTTTACAAGGATTTTCATTTGAACAGTCGATAAAAGAGGCCTCAATCTTGGAAACAACAGTTTCATCAAAATCAGTGAGCGACGTGTCCGTGAAGTTTGTAGGGCCAGTTTAGACCGAGCATATGAAGATGAAGATCAAATTGGTGGGAATGGTTGCGTCGTTGGAATAGATGAATGTAAAATCGGACGAAGAAAATACAATAAAGGGCACATGGTCGAGGATCATTGGATATTAGAAATTATCGAGCGTGGCGGCGATGGCTACTGATTGGAAATATGTCCTGATAACTCTAGAAGAGCTGAAATATTGATAGAGCTGATAAAGAAGCATGTCAAAGTCGGGACTATTATTTATACTGACTGCTGGAAAGGATAGGCTACCAGCACTTTACAGTCAACCATCAAGAGCAATTTGTTGACCTTGAAACAGGGGCCTACACCCAAAATATTGAATCCAGATGGAGGCACATAAGAAGAAGAATATCGAGGTTGGGAGGGGGGCGAATCAGAAGTAACTTGGACCTGCATCTTTGTCAATTTCTTTGAAGACGGCGAGTCCGGCGAAAAATTGTGGATCCATTCGATGCAATCATTGTATATATCAAATTTTTGTATCCTGGAAAGAACGATCGACCTCCAATGGAAGATGATGAGGAATGTAACTAAATTTTTGTGAAATAAATTTGTTTTTTATTTATTTTTATTGTTTTTATTGCTCTTTCGGGATCGGGAAATACGTCGATGCTATCGATTCGATCAAGTTAGGTTAGGTTAGGTTCGGTGCGTTTACTATCGTATTTCTATTTTTGTTTTCTTTCTTCGTGGCAGGAATAGGCCTCTCTTACCGAATTCCTAATTCACGTTTTCCGCGCATGCGTACAATCCCAGATATATTTTTCAGTCCTTATTCGATTATGACCATTGTCTATAATTTTTACCTTCCAATTCCTCTTGGCTTTTTTTAAGAGGTTTATCCAATAGTTGGATAAATATAATTAATATCATCAGAAAAACATCAAACTAACAAGGGAAAATATAACTTAGAAATAACGATAATGTATTAACAGACAACTGAGATAATAAAAACTGCGTTGATGCAGCTCTATTACTACTTTAGATAAATTCACGAAGGATTTTTTGTTTGGGTTTTGCGCGATCTAGTAAATGTCAATGATGGCGAAAATGGAAGTGACTCTTACTGAGAATCAAAAGTGGCGACCGTTTCAAGAAAAAAAAATAAGAAATGGAAAAGTTCCGACGTCTTCTCGTAGGAGATCAGCAGGTATAAGAAATATGGAGAGCCAGCGACGGTTCCATGAAAGTCAATGCAGAGTGTGGCTTTAGGAATTTCACCTAGTATGAGCCTTATAAAGATGCAAATAATAATCAACGTCACGTCAGACACCCATCTAGATTCTTTTACAGATACAGATACAGATTAGGTACCTGCAAGGGATCTGTTCCGTCGTGAGATTAATTTTAAATAGATCTAGTATTTTATGGCAAGCAAGACCGGTGAGGATACAGATGGATAATTCGTTTTCTCAGATACCTGTGAATGCCTCCTTATTACCTAATTTGAAATTAACATTCAGATGATTTTGTATTCTGAACTGAAAACTTCTTCTCAGACCGATTATCTGCGAAGCTCCTGTTTCGTGAGATGAATATAAAAAGTATCTGGTATTTCACCACAAGCAAACCGATTAAGGTACGGCAATAGAATTATGTTAAAAACCTGTGGAGGTCCTGATTGGTAGTGAGTGATTCTGGTTAAGTTAGGTATGATAATGAAACACATATGGTTAGATAAATCTTCAGGTAAGATACATGGAAATGTTGTGTGAAGCAGAGAGCCTAGACTAAAGAGCAGGCTGCAGGCTCTACTTGAGAATGCTGAGAGAATTAATAGATATATTTTCCGAGAGAGAGGTGACTTATATTGATATTATGGTGTCAGGAGCAGTGCTGGAAGTAAATAAGCTAGAATTCAAAATGAAAATGGAGAAGTCCAACGAGTGGTTAGAGTCTTTCCGTGGTGTGAAATTGTTCCAACTAAGTAGGCGATAGTAAAACAGAGTTATATAGGTTATTACTGTGAAACTTGACATTTGTTTATTCGAATATGTAATCAGTGAATATTCTAGAGGTATGTCAAGCGCTCTAAGATCTTTTAGAGCTCACCTAACTAATGTTTGGGATTGGTTATTAAACCACTAAAGTAGTAGGAACACTTGGTAAAGTACAGAAATACAATAGGTAATCGTCAACATCATCATTGGTTAATAAATATTTGAAAATTGGTGTTCACAAAATCACATTTGAACGCAATTAAGATTTGTACAGTTTACTTATAAATTTCTGTTAAAGTTAAATATCACTGATGAAAGTAGAAGGTTCGACGACATAGCTGATAGAAGACTTTTGTTGATTATGAAAACGACAAGGCGAAAGATATAAGGCCAAAAAATAGATATAAAAAAAAGAGAATATCTAGTATGGCTCTTAGAAATGTATTAGACAGAAATGAATCCAAATAAATTTATCTATACCTAATTAAAATGAGTGATTGAGAAGAGGACAGGGTTACCAAAGGTTTCCAGTGAAAAATCAAAGAAAACTGGAGGAAAACCTTGAAATAATAGAGAATACGATGAAATAAATGTGTGAAAAGTTGAACAAATTGCTGCGGAAATCAAGAGACCACGGAAGAAGCAAAAATAAATTAGGGAAGGAATTATTAACAACATATTTGAGCAACTAGAAAAAGAAAAAAACAATGTATTACTACTCTAAGGGTTACAAATAGAAATAGAAAACCCCATAGAATTAGAAAAATCTATGGAAAATGTCATGGAAGGAGAATTGCAACTTAAGATAGTAGGACAAAGTTGAATAAAGCGGGAAAAAATAACTTACTTATTGAAATTAGCAAATGAGGAGTAGCAAAAAAGAATAATATATAATGAAAAAAGTTAACACTATCAATCAATACAAAGTACAGGTATACAAAGGATAGATAGATGCAAAACTGAATAATTGGAGCAAAAGAATGAAGAGACAAGGAGAAAAATGTGAAGATCGAGTATGAGTTAGTTGTTGTTATTATTTGTTGATACAAAAGAGTATAGATGGAATAAGAAAGTGAAAAAATAAAGATACAAAATAAAAAAACTGACAATTCTAAATATAAATTGATATGTTAATAGGTATAAATCAGACCAGGCAATGATACAGGATACGAAGATGAAAGGTACAAAGGAGGATACCGATATATACATCTTAAAGATTATAAAAAATTACAAAGAAGAGGAAAACGATAAATTTGGATTTGCCACTTTTAAATCAAAGTAGAAAATGAAAACGTGAATATTTTGAGTATGCATACGGCAAGTGAGGACGAAGAAGAAGTTAAGGACAGGTATCAGGTAGAAATGGAAAAAATGTATAAGTTGCTTCCAAATCAGGACATTAAAAGAGTTATAGGAGAGGCTAATGCGAAAATTGAAAAAGTGGACATATACGCTATAATAATTGGAATGGTAGATATTAGAAAATGAATCAGAATTGGAAAAAGATTTATAAACATTGCAGACATGGTACTTGTTGTTTCTAACACAAAACTCGAAAAGAGTGATTTATAAAGCATCATAGTTAACCCAAGCCGACAGTATTGTAACTAAAGAGAAGATTTCCTGATTCAAAGTCAGTTCATAAATTAGGTAAACAACAGCCAGCGATCATTTGTTACTAATAGCGAAAATGTAACAAAAACTACGAAGAAAGAGAAAACAAAATAACAGTCCCAATTAAAATTTTCAAATAGAGAAGTTTATAGAAAATAAAATAATGAAAGCAAAATATGCAAAAGAATTTGAAAAGAGAAAACATATTGAGCAGAAAATGCTGAAGACAAGAGATAGTACTAAAAACAAATAAGAGTAACGAAAAAGATATAAAGAGCAAAAGTAAGACAGGAAATGGAAGACAGGATAAAATGCATTGAAGATAGATTTATAAATGAAGAATTTTTAGTAGCAATATAAAAAAATATGATGAAGTCGAAACTCTGGAGGGAGTACTTCCAGGAAATGTTGAATACAGACAATTATGAAGAAGAAACATATGGAAAGGCAACTAACGCCACAAAACGAAAAAAATATCAGCACCAACTAAAGAAGAAATAGCAGAAACAATAAAGAACCAAAAAACTTCAAATGCTCTAGAGAAAACGACATTTATTCGAAACTTTTAGAGGGTGAAGCTCTAACAAACAAAGTCCACCATTTGATTAAAAATATATGTGAAAATGAGATAATGCCAGAGGCATATAAGAAAAAGGATACTATACGAATTATAGAGGAATTGCAATTTTGGACACAGTGTTCAAAATAATAACGAATTGTCTTGCTTGGAAAATCTTCTTGGGGAAATATCAGTGAGGATTTCGAACTGGAAGATCAGTAACAGATCATAAATTCACTCTTATCCAGATACAGAGAATTTTTATCGACGAAAAGTATATGACACTGAAAATACCAATAAAACTGATAAGGCCCACGAAAATGAGAGTAGAAAAAACTCAAATAAAAATTACAATCAAACAGAAAACATTAGATAGTTTTAACACAAAATATAGGACTAAAACAGAAAGATCCTCTATCAACTACGTTGTTCAACATATTAATGGAGGGAATAGTTGCAAGAGACGGAATAAAAACCACGGGAACACTTAAAACAGAAACAACACAGTTGCTAGCCTATGCAGATGATGTATTAATCTCAATAAGAAGTGTAGAATAATTTCCAAATTTTACTGTTGTTGTGTATGATTAGTTCTAAGTGGTCTCTATTAAACTGAATTTTTTGTCTAATATTCCGCTTTGTTGCCTATTTCTATTTGTTTTTAAATAAAATATGACAAATATGTGGATATTTCGGCTATAATACCGACCGTTTTCTCTTAACAGTGAAAGAAGAGACAAAAAATGAATATTTACAATATTCCTCTCATAAAATACAACATAATATTTCCCCATATAGAATACAACTGTGAATAAGAAATTCTAAGACATTATTATCCAATCAAAATTATATTATGAAACTCGTTCGGAACTACAACCGACATATTTTACTTTAAGAATATAACTACCACCGTCTTTCTCTACTCTGGAGGAGCCAATTTTTTCCATAATAGGTGCTTTCTAATATCTTTTGGAGTTCAGTGATATCTGAACGTAAAATTTGTCCTATAGCAACCACTTTAGTCCTTATAAATTAATTTTTCACGAGTCCTTCTTCAAGTCCTAAATCAGCAAATTTGTAGTTCAGCTTCATCAAAACTTGTCCTGTAGCAGCCAGTTTAACTTCTAGAATTATATTTTCAAGGGACATGCTTTGTTTATCAGTATTAAAATATCGACATATAGAGGAAAAAAAACAATTTTTCTGGAGTAGTTGCTGTTCAATCAGTATCTACCTCTCAAAACTTTACAGAAAAACATGTAAGACAGCACTTAGTTAACCATGAAATCAATTGATGAATAGAGAAATAAATTTGATCGTGCACTCAAATAGTTACAGCCAAATTTGTTTGTATGTGTATGAGCACATCAAAAAGATGCTCTGCAGATCAAAACGAAAAGATAACATATCGTAATTCTCACAATAAAATTTAATCAGAATTTCTAGTAAGTTTGAAGAGGTTACTGGAGCTTTGAATTGAGTGAAGCTCCAGATACTGAAAAGAAGTAGTCACAAAATATGAATAAAATCATAAAACTGTTGGGGAATCATGAAACACAATTTATAATTACATATTTATCATGGCGTAAATATTACCATAAACAAACCGCAGTAGATTACGGGATTAATTTCAATTCACACAGGTGCTTACAACTTCTCTTTCCCAGCTAATTAATTTTAATGAGAACTTTCTGTTGGGGTTACTTGGACAGGATACAAAATATCGTATTAATGTGAAGCTCAGTTGTGCTTAATTTTAGATTCAAGAGCATCTGAATGTTGATGCTGTAATTCAACTCATATTAACTGGAGAAACAAAACACGCTTGATACTTTTTTTGGAAATAAATTATATTTGGATGTATAATAATATATGTCTTGGATTGTGTTGGAATCAGAATCTTCACCCTTAGCTTATATTTATAGTTATTGAAATGGCAAACATTCTGAAGAATTTTAGAGCAAAATTTCTCGTTTTTATCAATTTCTACAAAGTTATCATATTGTTTAGATACGGCCTTTGACCAACCAGTCACATGCTGCACAAATATTATGAACTTGTGAACTATTATTCGAATTTATGTTGTGAACATCATTTTCTCAATTATTCATTAACACAAACCGGAGTTTTCCCAGAATCAAGATTTGGAATTTTCCATTCAAAATTTTGACGGTTATCTATCGTATCGATGTATTTCTAGATTATTTAAGTTAGGTAAGTTATAGTGATAGGTGAATTATATTAATTAGTTAAGTGTTGTATTTGAATAAATTGAGAATGTAAGAGACAGTGTCTCTTAATTAGGCCCACGAATAGAAATCGTATAAATAAGTAAGAGAAACATTAATATAAAGAAAAATGCCAAATTGGACAGAAATGATCTATATAGTCTCGTTCCACTGATTATTTTTTTTTGAAAAGACAACATACGGAAAGACTCCGACTACTCGTTGAACTTCTCCATTTTTATTTTGACTTCGAACTTACTTGCTTCCAGCACGGCTACCAGTACCAAAATATCACTATAAGTCTCCCCTCTCTCAAAAAAATATTAGTTCATCTTTTCAGCTTCGAAGTATTTAGCATGCAGCTATATACCAAGTCCGCTTTAGTCTCCGTATTCTGTTTTACACAACGGAGATGTCTTGGTTGAAGACCTGTCTAACTTTATATTCACCGGCTTCACTACCAAACAGGAACTTCGTAGGTATCAGAGAAATACCAAATGAATTCTATATTCATCTCATGAATGTAACTGATTTGGGAAGAGCAATGCATCCAAAATCATTTCCGTGATGTTTTATATGACTACCCGAAAGGATCTTTACAGGTATCTGACATGACGAAGTTTTCAGCTGCATATTCACCGGTATTATTTCTTTCGATAAAATACTAGATCTATTTCATATTCATCTCATGATTGAATAGGACATTTGCAGGATACGAAGATGAAGCGTACACATGAGGATACTGACATATACATCTTACATCTAAGAATATAACAAACTACAAAGGAAAGAAAAACGATAAATTGGGATTTGCTTTCTCCAAATCAAAGTAAAAACTGAAAACGTGAGGATTTTGACTATCCATGCACCAAATGAGAATGAAGAAGAAGGAGAAATTAAGGACAGGTATCACATAGAACTGGAAACCGCTGATTCTTCTAATGTTCTTAATGTATTCATAGTTCTTACAACTGCTGCTCTTCTTCAAGAAATCATAATCAAATACCTATTTCTAATTTTTTTGTGATGGTCGTTACTGTTACCATTCTTTGAATAGTCACTTCCATTGTCACTATCATCGACAGACGAACTTCCTTGTAAATTCATTCATTATCCCATTCATCTATCAGTACCTCGAATCTCTCCTGGATCCTTCATTAACAATTCTCTTGATTTCCAACTCAGTTCTCGAGGTTTTGACATTTTTCTAATAATAATCTTGTGCTTTATAGCTAATTCAAGGGCTAGAATATTTGCAAAATATTCAATAGCTGCTTAGTAATAAAGACAAAGGCGAGCTAACAGAGAAAAGACAATAACGTTTTACGTTATAATGTTAAAGCTGAAAGATTGAGCAGGTTTTTCAGTGCTGTGACAGCTACACTTTCAGCTACACCTAGAATAGGCTCTGGGTGATTTTGCTGATCCCCGTGTAGATAGCGAATCAGTCTCGTCGATACTTTCCTTTCATGAGTGTCAAGCGAGCTGAACCGTGCAGCTATCACTAACCAGTTCATGTAGGACAATCCAGCACACGCCTAGAGAACACCAGTTGGTAGTTATGAAGTTTCTACCAGCTCTGATGTCTAAGCATATTGAAATTACAGTTTCCATGGCAGAACCACACTCTTATCACATCGAATATTTTGAAGAAGGTAACGTGCTTTTGGAGCCAGAAAAAACGGCTCTTCTCGTCATATCCGCAGAAATCTGTTCACACTATTAATCCGTATCTTAGATAACTTCGTTATTTAATGTAGTGTGTCTGTGATCTCCAATCCACTTTATCCGTATTCCTCCAAGCCAAAGATTCAACAATCGAAATATATATCTAGTGATGGTTCTTCGGCGATAGACCCCTTGTCTTAGTATATCCACATCCGATAGATAATATATGAGCCCTTTAAGGAGATGATTAATATAAAATAATTAAAATCAATGAGAAATTGTGAGACTTGACAATGGAAATAAGAATCAGCAAAACTATAGAGAATTATATACTTAATTTCTTTGGAAACAATGCGGTACAGCTGTATTTCATATTATTTTGAAAAAAACTTAATTAATATAAACGAGTTCAAAACTAGGAAGTCTGATGGAACTCATCTTTATTCACTAAGCTTTTAGAACAAAAACAAGTAACGAACTTTATCTTAATAAAAATCTCACGATATATTTTGAAGTTTTGGAATAGATGTTGAATAACCCAGCTTTATATCAATATTATAGAACCCGTTAAGCTGTGAAAGTTAATGAAAACTTCAGAAAGCAATATTTATGTTTTTCATCACTCTTTCAACGTTCTAGTAGTGTAAATTTTCCTCCTAGTTTCACGGTTGGCATATTTTTTTTCTTTTATCCATAGTTTGACTTCAATTATGTACAGACGGTTTTTTTAATGACTACCACTGTAATTTTTAATAATGATAACCTACAAATACATATTTTATGAGAGCGGAAAGGATCTAAATATGAAAGGACGTCAAAAATAACATTTTTTTCTACAATTTCATTGAACTAAGATAATAAGATTTTCATTTCGTTCCCTTCATTATGAGTTTTTATTATAAACTATTTCTAACTTCTAAGCAAACTAGAATTTATACCCAAAAAGAATTTCTCATTAATTCTAGAACTCAAACAAACTAATAAATAAAAAGACCTTCATAGAAATTAGTTCTAAACATAATATAAACAACTCACCGTTGTGAACAACAGGTACATTATTTTTTGATGTAGTTCCCATATTTGTGAAAGTCTGAGAAAGGGAGATCAAGGCTGCCGATAGGAAATTCCTGGGCCAGAAAGCTCACCCTGATGGTTTTACTTATGTCGCGAAGGGCCTTATAAGGCCGGGCGTTTTCGGGTCTTCTTTAAGAGTGAATCATGGGGTTGAAGCTCGACGACAAATGTTGCGATTGTGGCAATTCACATGTTTTTATACAGAGGTCGTAATAAGTCAGGCAACAAATTTGTATTAAACGGAAAAAATGAAGCACCAAAATAAATTTATTAAAAGAGGGATTGAAAAGAGGGTTTCTGTAAGTATTCAAGTTTATGCCTATCTAGATCAATTCATTTATGGAAACATTTCTCAACGGAGACGCAGGTTCGGCGAAGCATGTCAAGATGTTTTAGTTTTAAGAGTTTTAAATTTTTCTACAATTGCAGTTCGGAGATCGAGAAGGGTGTGTGGTCCTCTTTCAAAAAATCCTTGAGCAGCATTCTCCAAAATGACAATTAAGGTACTCCCTCACAGATAACGCGTAGTGCGACGTTGTTCCATTTGGCATTAAATAGCGGATGTTTGCGAGTGTTGGATCGTTGTCCATTTGCTTACGTAAATCTTCCAGCATTTCCAGATAAGTTTGGCCCGTCACGTGACCCTCAAAAAGTACGGACTCACGTGACCTCTTGCATGGATACCTATCGAGCTTTGACCTTTATATATGGCTGTGATTTGCTTATATCATTTTTATAGAAATTTCTAGAAAGATCTTTTTATTTTTTTGTTTACTTACTAGAATCAAATTATAGGAAATTATTTTTGTATAAACACTCGCTTGTTTATAATCGAGAAAGTCAATGAATAGTCTTATGTCATCCCGAATCAGTTTAGTGCATAGTTTAATGAAAAGTAAATATTTTAGTGTACTTAGTGTAAGCTATAAATAAATTAAGTAAATACCTAAGAACTATTGCGTATAAATTCACCCAGAGTATAAAAATAGTTTGAATAAATTAGAAGAGAAACATTACATTACATAAAAAACACATCGACTTTTTCTCATATTGAAGAAATAAAACCTCTCATGTAGCAACATTCCAATTTAGAGCAGCTATAAGAAACCCAACGAAATTATCGACCGTTTTTTTAGTTTATTGGGAAAAATGTACAAACTTCATAAACTAAGATAGAATATCGAAAAATATCATATAAATCTCATTACTTGTTGAGCTGAATGTAACTTAGTTTGCGAGAAATGAAATCACCCGTAAAAGATGGAAATACGATTTTCCCCACAACAATAACTCGGTTTACCGTTAGGATGTAACTGAAACTCGTAGTGGTAGTTGTTAGAGGGCACAAGTTACTATAAATAAACGTCAATATTAGGTCGTATTCGATGTCAGCAGAATTATGGTGATGAAAATAGTAATGAAACCATAAATGACATTTGGGATGCAGAAGAATACCATTATCTTCACTCCATCCATCGTTTTTATTTCCTCATGTAGTTTTGTAACTAACTCGTAACTTTTGCACGTAGGGTACTCAAAGCTGAATTTTGATTTCTTCGACGGTGGAGAAACCCTTTATATCCACTTCTTACTCTGCATTTAGGTCTCTACATCTATATGGTGTTAGATCCATGATTAATTCATTGCTATGACCTTGAGTATATTATGTACCACATGGTACGGGAAATCAAAAATAGTTGAAAAGTTCAAAAGATTCAAACTTGTCAGTTTCTAGCGGTAGTCTGGTTATAATGTGTCGTTATGATACATAATTGCAAAAAGATCAGCTCAGTATATAAAATATGTCTTCGCCATTGAAGATATTCTGATAAATCTTTATGTACGAGGTTTTCATCGAAATTATCGAGCTCTACTTTCATATCTCTAAATATAAACTACTGAGCCACCTCATCATCATCAGTAAGACATCAAGAATTGATTCTTTTATACAAGCAGTTGCCATCAAAATTTTTATTACGTAAACAGCATGAGTTGGCCTACAGTTTTTTTTATTTTCGTTTATCGCATTCTGTCAAAAAGAGATATAAAATAAGGTGCATGCCAAGTTGTGAAAACTAAGTTAATTATTGTCTAGATTCGAAACAATAGTCTTTACATTGAAAATAATTTGAATCACCACAACTAAAAAATCGATTCAAAGTAGAAAATGCTCCGAGAGGATGCACGGTAATCAAAGAATAGTATACCGGTGTGTTGAAATTTGTGCAGCTATCAAACATCATCATCAGCTTCTGTACAATCACAAGGAAGATCTCTGCGACTTTTGACTCTATCCTAGACTAAACATTCCGCTTAAACGTCACTGATTTGATGACAAAAAGATGGTTAAAACTATTACTGAAGACAAGCTGATTTCCAGGAACACCTAAAAAACGAAAACACCGCTGGGAACGTAATATTTAATCAAATGGGGACCACTATGAAGAAAGAAAATAACAACTATGCGAAGGTACGATCGATACCTTAGGACTAACAACTAAATGTATCTGCTCATCCTATTCCAAATATTGATTCACAATTAGATCGATGTATTTGACATACTTTGAAGTTTTTTGTCTGAATTATTTCATTCTGGTTTTGTAGGCTAACCATTTGATATGTTGCATTATATTGAACAAGTTTGATAGAAACTATTAATCGCTTCGTGTGTTTGGATGAATATAGTATGGTCATATTGTCGGAAAACTGCATAATCAATTATTTCTATTTTTCAACAAAATCTCTTTTTAAATCTAGGTTAGTATCGTGGCTTGTAACTGACACGGTCGTTGGCTACGTCGCCGACTACCTAGCTTAACATAAGGATACTTCGTGACGTATTAAGTTTGATAGTTGTCATGAAGATGTCATTGAACATTGAGTACATGTTGCTGCTAGCTCACCTGCTAAACAAAATAATAAGAAGTAAAAAGCAGTGCATATTCATGCTATTCTCACTGTAAAACGAGGGAAAAAATCTTTGTACTATAATCTATTCAACAGACTTGTAATTATAGGCAACATTCTTTGAACTACTCTAGAAAGTCTAAAACATCATTTGTTGACTTATTCGAGTAAATTAGAGATGAAATAGTGGGATAAGAGGAGCATTTGAGGGAGCCCATATCACTAACAGAAGAGCTAGTTGTTACTTGCAGTTTCAACTTGGGTGGCCAGCCAACGAATAATTGAAAACAGCGTTCATGTCCTTGGCTATTTGTTTTTGCTTGATTGGCTAATTTTCTGCCAAGCCGCTAGCCACCATAGTTTATCAGGATTCCATTTGATTCAGTGTACACACTATAGGGCGACGTGGCAGGCGTGGTGTATCAGAACCCTTAGTCAAGTAGAAACTCTTCAACCTTTTCAACCTTTTCACCTCTTCCAAATAATAGTTGCCTTCTTTCTAATCCAGATAGACTTTATTTCATGATTGAAGATAAGAATATTAAATTGTTGAAAAATGAGAGTGAAAACATGCTTAAATGTATTTAGAAAGGGACAAAGGGCAAGTTCCTACACGTATAGTTAATTAATCGAAAAATGAATGACAATGTTTCCGCTAATTGGAATTGTTTTTCGCGGGAAGAAGTTTATTAGTGGGAAAATTCAGTATAAATAGGTGTCAGTCAAGTTAATAGATTTTAGTTAACCTTGAGTCTAACTTATTAATACGCGCGTCGAAAGTATAATTGTGAGTTTTGATGTAATTTAGTCGAGTTTCTTCAAGTTTATCACATACCTTCGGTTAAAATAATCATTCTGAAGCTACCATTTCGATGAAAACAATTTTTTATTATAACAATTATTCTACATTCGAATGCTCCCCTTCAATACACTTCCCTTCCCTCACCTTTCCATATGTTTCTTTATTGATCGCAGCAGTGCTGGAAGTCTTTTTTGGTGAATGCCTTTAGGAGCTCTGCCGTTTTTTGCTTTACTGCTTCCATAGACTCAAATCGGGTTACTTTCAATGCAGATATTATTTTCGGGAAGAAAAAAAAGTCGCACGGTATCAAATCTGGTAAGTACGGCGAGTATTCGAGCACTGGAGTGCGCTTACTAACAAATACTGCTTCACAGATAGGGCGTTATGAACTGGTGCAAAATGCACGAGTTGTTCTTCCACAACTCGGTCCGGACCAAAACTGACAAATAGTAAGTCTGGTTGACCCCTCTGTAACCCATTCAATGATCACGATACCGTTAATGTTAAAAAATTTTGCTCCTATTTTTCATTACACATGATTTTCGGCACGAGAAAAAAAAAACACGTTTGTTTCAAACCGCTACTGAACAAATACTATAATAGGAAAGGAAACGTGTTTTGGGATGTGCATAGACAAGATATCTAGATAACAAACGCATTACTCGTTTTTTACCCCACACGTCTAGGGCGCCCTCTAGGCGCGTAGTCTCGTTATTTAATAGCCAGACATCATACAAAATATACAATTTTATGATGGTTCATATTTAGTGTTGAAAAAGTTAGATGAAATTTTGTAGAAATTTACATTAATATTAATATGGAGTGTTATTCAATAAAAATACAAATTAATATTTGTTTGACAAAATTCAATTACCAAATACTATATGTAAATATCATCGAACAAAATTTTGAATATTAATTAGGTTTTTATCAACTGAACCTTGAAATTTGAAAATCTAGATTTCACCATTTTGAGTATAAACTGCAAAAATTTCTCTCTATTTAATGAAATGAAGGGTTACGTTATGAGAACCAAAAATCTGAAGATATTATTCAGAAATAGTATTGATTGTATGACACCAAAAGAGCCTAGTACATGCAAATTAGTAGTAAAGAGCCAAATCATACAACAGAGAATGAAATTGACATAACCTGTTATGGAGACCATGTTGAGCGTTTTACAGTGTTACTCCGGTCGGATGTATGTTAGGATTGCAGCAGACATATTCTTCATCACGATAACGTCGTTAAAAGAGCTCAGATTTTTACCAATAAACACATTGCAACGCTCCTAGACTATTTTGTACAGCGCAGATCTAGTTCCAGCGCACTTGAAAGTAATAGGTATGAGTCTATTAACTAACATACGATGGTTTTATAGACGATAATTTCCGGCGTTTACAGGTATGCTATCAAAAAGTGGGAGAAGTATTAAGGCTAGTGTGAGGTATTATTGTATTTTGTTGAGGTATGACTGTTCAAAACCTCTCGTTTAATACAACATTTACAACCAAATTCTTGTTATTTAACAGTCACGCCTCATTTCGTTAGATTTAATTCCATTATCATTTGTTACAAAATCCAATTTACCTCAATATAGAGAAAAATACCAAAAACATTCTAGATATGATAGTTATTACAATAAATTAAAATGAATAGATTCATATAATAATTTACACAAGCATCAGAGTATCCAGCTCTCTCCAACAATTTTGGTTCAGTTATTGAATAAGATATATATATATATATATATATATATATATATATATATATATATATATATATATATATATATATATATGTCACTCCGACACTGAAAATGTAGAGAATAGATTTTGATCTGAAAAATTGGGATTTTCCATGAATAGCGTAAGAAGCCGTATCTAAACACGGTCTGACGATTTCAGGAAGTATTGAAAAATACTCTGTAGCTCTGAATAGAACGAGGAAAATTAAATTTCATCGAAATGGAAGAATTATATACACAACTGAATGTATTTTTAAACTACAAAACGTCTTCTAACTCTATACTTATTCTAACCATATCATCAGTTTTATCAAATAATTAGAAAAATTCAAAGAATTTGTTACAATATTAGTTCAAAAACTCTACAAAACATAATTTATGGGAATTTATTCCGAAGCTTATTGAAAGTTCGTCTATATTTCAATATTTTTGATTTGTTCCATTATTTGTTGGCAGATAAAAAATAAATGAGACTATTTTTGAAGAGTTTTCATGTTGAAATGGTATTTACCAAATGGTTAATGTATACCAAATAGAATAGATGTAGGGACAACTTATGCTGAATGGTCTGTTTATCGACGTCGATGGAATAAGAAATGGAGAGGAAACACAAATAATAACGCCCACATCGCTAAACAAGTACAAAAAGCAAATTTTGCAATGTGCAGACTTTATCCTCTCATTTGTAATTACAGTAAACTCACCACACCAAACAAACTTTCATTGTACAAACAAATCATTCAACAAAATTTCCGCACCCTACAGGTGGTAGAAAACAAGTGCCTACGTACGACTACGTAACAAAAATTTCAACAAACTTTTACAATTATTGTCTGCCAAAAGATCTTAGATAAAAACTCAAAGCCGCAAATCACGCAGATGATATTCACGACAGGGTGTAGGCTTCTGCATGGTTCACTAGTTTGGTTAAAAAATTCCAAATATAATTAATGACAAAATCATCGTGAGTTAAAACTTATCAATGAGAATTATAATCAACGTCAGCCATGTTGCCTTCTCGAAAACTAAAGCCCCGATCGATATTTGAAACCCTGTTTTTCAGATGCTTTTCAGAGATATTTCAGCCGGGAGTCACAACTATATACCACAGTCAGAGTTATTGTACCTATATCAAACTTGTGGATAATTCCCTGTTGCCAGAAACCATATCATTGTATCCAGACGTACACATGTCATCTACGAATCGCCAGAACATTGACCAACGTATATATTTTTTAATCTATCAGATGAAATGTAACTAGGGAATTAAAACAGAAACAAAGACATTTCTAATAATATTAATAAATGGAAGAAGACAATTTTTTCCAATGTTTCTCGTGAAATAACTTAAGCCATTATTGAGTTGCATTTAAAAATAGGTTAAAATGCTTCCCATTGAATTATTTTCTCGTTTTCATACCGTTTTTTGTCCAATTATATCTGTAGAAACACTTTCGCATAACCCTCTTCCTTTCTACAAACCAAATCCCATCCACTTCCGTCACAGGCATGATACATAAGTTTTACTATCATATCTTCTTAAATGCTCTATGAAGAAATATACAGTGTGAGACATTAAAAAATGTAAATCTCCTTTGTTATGCAGCTATGAAGCATTTCATAGTGCATTACAGTATATTTTTTATATAAGAAACTTGTCGTTGCCTATAATTTTTTAATATCTTTCTTGTGTATGAACTAAGAGACTTATCAACTGTTATTACACTAAAGGCCGCTTGACATGATGCAATATAACGTGCAATGCAATGCAAGACGCAATATTTCTTGATCAAAAGCAGCTGATCGTTGAATGCAATATCTCGCACTTGAAAAATTATCGATTCGGTACAATTTTTATTGCTTGAAGTTGAAATTCTTGGGAGAAGTCTAGTAGCTGTTAGCGTAACAACCAACCTGTCCATCGAGCTCCAAAAGCGAGACACTCGGCCGATATCATTATTACCAATTATTCACCGATCACTTTTTTCTTTTTTTTTCACTTAACTTTGTTATTTTCATTTCTAAACTGCCAAAAAAATGTTAAATATTGTTTGAGGTTAGGGATTTACTTAATATATTTATGGAATTTTTGTTAGGGGTACCTATAATCCAGTGGTATGAGACTGACATAATGTGGAACGACGTGAAATATTAATCAATGAAATATTTTGAATTTTGGAAAAATTATTAACTTACTCCCAATACATTATTAATAACTAAAGTACAAAAAATCACCCCATTCTAAGTTGATTTTATAGAAAGTATATTTGTGAAAATGTAAATTATCAACATCTGTAATATGCTTCTTTTTATATCTATTTATATATTTATGGTACAATTTTAACAAGAACTAACCCAACAACAGAAAATTGGAGAATCCTGATTGTCGATTATAGTGGTGTTTTCGTAATCCAATTTCTATTGTCAATTTTCTGGAGGAATTTGACGAATCTGATGAACCGATTCTCTGTCAATTCAAATCGAATTCTATGAACAATCTACGAACTCCATTTATGAATACAAACGGCGTAATATGCAAATGCCAGTATACTTCCATCTCGTCGCAAATTAAACCCTATCCAGTCTGCACTAAATCCTCGATATTAATTCGGTTTATAATAATCATTTTAATTAATTCAAATGGAATTCATACATTCGTTCTGTATTCATGACATCGAAATAGTCCAGAGGATCTATTGCATTTCGTGGTATTAGTTGATCGAACATCAGTTGGCTGCGTATGTGATACTTTGGTTTAACGTTGGTGAGGAGAATCCTTTTTGATACGGGTGAATGGTAATGACCTCATAATCCTGTTGATATTTGTCATAGATAATTATAGCATTAGTTTAATTGATTTTGGCTAGGCTACTATTGAAGCTTACTATAGATTAAGGTTCTAGTAGAACTATTTGCGTAATTAGACTAAGATTAGTATCAATTTCACTATGTGAAATTGAAACGAAAATTATTAATCACTATTATCTACAGTGTGTTCATAATGTAACATAAGCTGCTAATATTCAGATTATCCATATACATTTTCGGCACTCCTAAATAGTCGAACGATGAAACCAAAACAGGTAATAGACGTCATCCATAGAATCAAATCTTGTAGCTTGGGCCCGACTAACTAACGATAGACATGGTCTCTAATAAAACACCAATACATAAACATTCAAGGGAAACCGCTACGTGAAAATAGCCTGCTTATGGTGATGATGATATTTTCTTCTTTTCAGATTGTTTTCAATGAATTGTTGTTCAATGTTACGCTACCCAATATTACTTACTTCAACCTCACTTCAATTTTTTCAGCAGTCTCCTTTTTTGTCTCGGATTATTATTCAGGTCGCATTATCTATATACATTTTCAGCACTCCTAAATAGTCGGAAGACAAAAATATATTCAGTTTTTCGTCCTGCAAGGTATGTTTCTCTCCTGATTCGTCTTTTTGAATTTCCAGATACTTAATCTTTCTGATCAGACAGTTATCCTGCACTTTTTTTATTTCTTCTGCAGTCCTATGTATATAATGTAAAGTTTAATGCTTCTGGTGATAGTGGCCTCTGTAATGTAGATATTCTCCAGTCGCTGCACCTCACGATTAGGTCTAAGTCGTCTACATAGCTTAGTCTACGCCTGCTTATACAAGTTGGTTCAGTAGCTCGTCTATTACTAAGATCCGCAGCAGTTATTTTTACCCCATTCTATAAGATACTTTTGATTATTACTACTATGATAAACTAGAAATATCTAATGAGGCAAAGATGGTTTCTTCCATGTATTTCAGATTTACTTTGAATATTTCAGTAAATTGCAGTGGAGATGTTTTTTTTTATCTCTCTGCTCTATATGCATGCTGATATAGTATAGTATGGACATCTTTGTAGCTGTTCAGTATCTTTTTCATTTCCCTTAGTTCATTCCTTTAGGGGGCTCTAGGCCAAAATTATTTCGGATATCCTCATAAATCCATCAATTCAATCTATTTTAGGTATGAAGATGATCTCCGCTATTTATCAGCTTAATGGTGTCTATTTAATCGCTAAGCTGCTTCTTGTGATATTTACTTACGTGCCTACAGTGGGAGTCCAAATTCAAGAAAGTCAGTTTCAATATGATCATAGCTCGTAACGAACGAAGACCTCAATGTCAATTAACAAAGATTTGTTGAATACGTTACGGAATCTATAGCACCATGTGATAAACTGATGTATCATTAGGTTGAATATAGTAGTCAGATGTGTGTAGCGGACAATGCAGGTACAACTGTAACTACATACGAAAATGTTAAAAACTTGTTGCAAGATTGGCTATTAAACAATTAGTTATATATAGTGATGCCCACAATCAACTCGTAATGATAATTGCAGGTGTCTTTTGATGCAGTAAGAAAAAAGTTTCTGGTAACATTAGTGTGTCTTGGATCCATCAATAGAATTGAGAAACCAAAATGCAGTTTGAGATGCAGGAAATTAAAAGTGGTTGAAAGAGAAACGTCAAGGGAAGTTACGCGAAGGTATTAACCTATATTAATCACAGGTCCGTTATTGCAGCAGCTTAGATACGCTTCAAATTCCTTAAACATATTTCCCAGATTTAATGCCTAGCGATTCCTTCTTTTAAATTTAGGAAATACTTGCATGGTGTGCAGACATTGAACAATATTTCTTTTGATGCGCATTAGAAATGATGAAAAATCGATGAGAAAAATGTGTTAACCTTAATAAGAATATAAAAATGATATATTTTTTTATTGTAAGTGGGTCAGGGCACAGCAAAGGGATCAGCATTCGTATATCGTTTGAATGGTTTTATCTATATTGTGTTATCGTTTCCAAGTTTATTACAAAAAGAATAAAATCTTATGATCACCAAAATTCGCTACTTTATCCTCAATTTGTGGTCTGGGACTTGACGATGTTAGGAGAAACCGTGAAAGCATGTTATTAGATCAATTGAAAATATACAGTGAGATAAGTAACGCAGCTTGGTAATATTTCTTTTAGATTTACAAAAGCAGTTTTTTCAAATAACTTCAGCCATCTACTGTCAATTGGAGAAATACTGGCTACTCCAAAATAGCTAATTGATATATTTTTTTTGCATATTAGGTACATTTTATTTGACTCATCGACAAATTGAAATACTTTAGTCCGTTCAAATCATTTTCTATAAACATGATGTAGCAACAATGGTCAAACAACACAACTTAATTTAAAAAGAATAATGGTGTTAATTCCAAGTCGATAGAATTAGTATTAACAAAATTAAGAACCTTAGAAGTCTGGATAAATTTTATATCCAAGTTCTGGAAATGAACACACTGTTTACATTACCACTTACTAACTTTGTTATCGAAACGCCCGTTAGACAGTGTAGTGGTGTGATGGTAGAGTAAATAGAGTGTTCAGTATATTTTATACGACCCGAGATCCTTCCCAAATAGGTCCTAGGTTATTAGCGCCGACTGTGTAGGATAGCGACTTGTCTGCTCCACAAAATGCTACTAGCTAGAATCGCTATTTTGACGAAAAAGAGTTGATTTGCGAGTTAAAGTGTTGATAAAATAGAGCAGGAGTTAGTTCGTTAGTTCTTCCAGTCTTAATACTTTTCACTGATCCGAAGGATCTTCTAATTCCCTTCAATAATTTTGTTCTATTGCCTATTGCTCCATGATATCAAAGTTTCCTATGTTGTTAAACAAAAAGTTATCGACATTAACATTCAACGAAGCTCACCGAATAGCAAAAATCACAGCAGTTATTATCAAAAGTACCTTACAGAGCGAGGTGAAACTACTTAGTAGTAGACGAGCCACTGAACAAACTTGCATAAGCAGACGTAGACTATGGTATGCAGACGATATTGACCTAATCGCGAGGTACAGCCCTAGAGAATAGCTGCATTACAGGAGCCACAATGACTTAACCAACAGCAGAAATGGAAGTAATTCTACTCCCAATTTCACTAAACATAATACACATTCCAATACATTTATGATTAGGATAGTCAAAGTGAAAAGTGAAAAACTACAATTATGAAAACATGACTCACATTGGGTACCCAAAATTCTCAATGAAAAACACAATCTGACGGGTAATACATTCACTTTTTGACACGCTGAAGACGGTGATGTATTGTATGTATATATATATATATATATATATATATATTATTGTACAAAATCGAGTGAAGGCACTTTTCGTCACAAACAAAACTTAAGCCTCAGCAAATTTTGACACCTCTAAAACCCATGTGCATCGTTTTTTGGAACAGAAAAAGCGTTTTGTTGACAACCTCACATTCTAAATGTGACAAAACAACTCCTGAACTATTTCCTTCGTGGTCAACACTGTGATGATAACGAACTGGATGAATATGTTATCACATTCTATGGAGAATTTTATGCTAAGTGCCTACAAAATTTTTCATGCTATATAGTAAGATAGTTGAGTGATTGTAGAGTCTTCTAGAATAAATATTTTCCTGTATCTGTACACGTTTTTCATATAACCAAATGAAACCTTATAAATGGATCAGTGGTGTAACGAAGAAGTCAGCTCCCATCAGCTCTTACTTCATATTTTTTAAAAATGGCGGTTACACCTGTCATTCAATGGGTAGTGGTCAAATTTCACGTGATGATCTTGCAATATCAGTTTACGGATAGTATCGATGTTTGCTGGCACAACAGCCGATTGTGGACAACTTTCATGAAATTCATCTTATAGCGAAGTGCGACCACGTTTGAATTCGCAAAACCAACGGAACATTGTGACTCGAGATGGTGCTGCATCACCAAAAGTCGAAATCATCACACCAAAATTTCCCATTTTTTGGACCAGGATGATTGTATCTTTAAACTCTTGGGTTAAATTCTAATTAAAAAAAAACTAGAACTATTGACAATGTATGACTACTCATATATAATCGATGAAATGTCACAAAAATAAATAGCTACAAGAAATCAATACGTAAACGGTAAGTCAATTCTTATTGTCTTGTGTTTGACCAAGTTCGAGGTAGCTCCAACATAAACAACTCGAATACACTCGTATGATAACACGTTCTAACTACGTTCACCATGAAAAACTTTACAATGGCAAGTTTGGCATAATCCCAACAGTATTGCCATATCTCAAAACTCAACTAGCAATTCTTGTATGATCCAATCTAAGTATATGAAAGTATATGAAATCTGCTATTTTCCATAATTTTACACCATAGATGCCAGCGTTATTCCAATTGACATGTTTCATCGTCACAAATAAATATACTGAAACATCCGAATTCTACAAAACTAAACACCCATCGCAGAGAGATGAGTAAATATTTAAAAACCCGATGCACATTGGAGGGATTGTAATCATTAAAATTAAATGTTGCCAACATCACATTACGCAATCGGTGTGAACACGTTGCATGTAATAGTAAAACATAATCGTTATTTAAATCACGTGGATTTTTTTTATCTAAAAAGCTTATACATACACCCAATGAAAAATTCCATCAAATAAAACCAATATAGCGGCTCGGTATTCGTTGGTTTTTAAACCGTTTTTATTTTTCACATTAGCACTGGACGCGGAAGCCATGCAAATGTCTGTTTATTGTCAAAATATCGCAAAATGTCCGACCAGTGAGTGTGAGTGTATATTTTGGACTCTGCAGGCCGTTTGACAATTTATATGCAAATGAGAATATTCAAATTAACCAGCGGAAGCCACGTCGAGTTCTCTCTATATATTTATTCTCTGTGCCTGCGTCTCGACATAGCTACGGAGTTAGTTGTCGCTTTCAATTTGGAAGCAATTATTTTTCGAAAGAATACAGAGTTGAAAAATTATTTAATTAATCGAGAGCAAACTAATTTATGGGATTTCTTCCATTATTTTCATTTTCCAACAGCACCGAATCAATTTGTTGTTATGGAGTTATAGGGTAGATTACATTAAGTGAGTTTCTTTGCGGGCAGACCAGGTAGTGAAATCGTCATATTATAAGAGGTTAGCTACTCAAGTTTTGAGATGTGGCAACACTGATATGAATATGTCAAATGTCACATTGCCGTCATGAAGTTAGACATTTTTAAAAGTGAACGTTTGAGTTAGTTACAGACATTTGGAACATTCCTCGTGGTCACAAAATTGAATTAAATCGCCAACATTTTCGTGACTTGAGATGTAGATTAAACCAACAGCAGTATATCGATCAACTCGCTTTGACTTTTGGTGATACAGCACCATTTTGAACCACCGTACTTCGCTGATTTTTCGAATTCATTCGTGGTTGCACGTCGCTACAGGATGAATTCGATACTGTGCCTAAACTGATATTGAACGATCGGTATGTGACATACCGCGAGATTGAGACATCAGTTCTACTCGCATACATTCAATATTGTATTGATATTTTGCTGTCATAAATATTTCTTTGCATTGGATTCCGCATAATTTGACAATCGCTCAAAAAAAAGCTCTTGGCGATTGGTGCAAAGAAATTTTGGAAGAATTCAATTACGGTGCTTTGGAAAACATCTATAAGATTGTGACAGACGATGATTCATGGATCTATGCATATGAACCCAACACTAAACAATAATCTACTGTATGAGTCTTCCAAGACGAGCTAAATCCAAAGAAAGTTGTTGGCGCACGAAGCACTTCGAAGTAAATGGTCATCTGTTTTTTTGGACACGTAGACCAATCGCAGAAGACGAATCATGCTCCACCATAATACGAGCTCTCATACATCAGTTCAAACGTTTTTGAACCGTAAAAACATAGAATTGAGGGGTCATCTGCGATGCAATCCTTGTAGAAGTCAGATGTAGAAATCGCAATCTTTTTTTTCATCTGCGCAAATAAGCAGAAATCATTGGGTGCCAAACATCTGAAGAGGCGTTCAAAACACGTGTTTGGAGGTACTTCAAACGGAATGGAAAAAATGCTTCGACATGGTTTGTTTAAACGCATGCGAAAATGTATTGTCATATCCAATTATTGATATTTGTTCTCATTAGTATAATAATCTCAAAATTTGAGTAGCAGCCCTCGTAGTTTTGTAGTAAGTTGACACTTATTGAATCACGTATATTTTTCACGCTTGTTACAGGAACGAAAATGAGAGTTGAATCCTTAAAAAATACTGAAGATATCTAAATACTCGTTTGGTTTTTACAAGGAAAAAATTTCAACTAACTTCGTTAACAGTAGGATAATTAATTTCAAAATAACTTATCAATAGTACTGAAGTGATTAATAAAACATACAAAAATTTGGAGCAATGCATTTTGTTAAGCAGTAGTTGCAGGGCAAATGTATTTCACTCTTTTTCCTTTGTATAGGCACATTTTGGGTCCAACTTGTAGACAACTCTGTATATAAGTGACGCATATTGGTACAACGAAATTATTGATATGTGTGGTGGAGATCAGTTAGCCCTCCTCTAACGGAGCAGGTTGGAAGGGACAAGAAATTTTTTTTCAACTTAGGTTGGGAGCAAGAATGTCTATGTTGTACTAGGAGCAAGTGGCATATATAATAAAATTTCTTTCGACAGAGGATTCGAACCTACGATCTCCGTGGTGGAAATCAAGCACTTCAACAACCTTACCAACTACACTGTTATGGCTCGATACAGGTTTCGACGGGATGTAGGTATATAAGAGTGAAGCCATTATACAGTGGTTAGGTGGTATCAATTAATATAAAGTAAAAAATAAATAAGCACGATTTTAAAGCACATCAAACTAAAAATTTGAAAATGATTTTTGAAATAACTTTCAAACAATGATGAAGGAAAAATACCTTATAAATGTGAAAAAAAGCGTGACGCGATTTGCTCCATATTTCTCGTACATTGAGCGTCCGATGCTTTTTTCATAATAATTATATTCATTATCGTTTTAAGCTCATTTAAAAAAAATGTTCCAAACTTTTTAGTTTGATGTGTTTCAAAAGCGTCTGTTTTTTAGTTTTTTGAAACTATATTCATTTTATGCTTTCATTATATACGGAGTAAACCAGAAAAGCTATAGAAATTTTTAGAATTTGGATTATTTCTGTTTGCATTAAGTTTAACTAGCTTGACTCAAAGAAACGTTACTACAGATTGAAGGGAAATACAACAAGATTAAATATTCGATCTGAAAAACTGCTATGTAGAAAACGCAGTCCTCAGAAAGTCACGAAAATTCTATTTGCTGTGTGGTTTTTTCTCTTTGCTAATTTTCCTTTTTGTCTTAGAAGTTTGTCTATTAATTTTATATTTTTTTTTCTACGTCCATTATAATATACACGTTTTTTTTTTTTCATTCATTTGCATTCGTAAACAATATAATTTCTAAATCGGTCAAAAAACGTGAAATAAAGTACCCTATCGGTTCATTTTTTCACACTTTTGTGTTAAAAAAAGTGCCGTAACGTGTCATTTTTTAACGTAATTATAAAATTGTGTTATCAAAATAGTGGGCAGTGAACGCATTCTTTCTTTCTAATGTCAATTCGTTTCTCCGATAAACTGTCACACTTTTATTTCTTGATTTCGTTCAAGAAAATCCGTTTTGGGTTTAATTAAAAGGAGTGTAGTATTATTATTAGTAATGGAGAGTAATAGTGAAGAAAGTTTAAACTGTACACCAGAAGATATTGAATCGGAAACTGCAGCGACTATGAATCTTCCCCCTGAGAGATCCAGGGAACATATTTAAAAGAATATAATGGAAATCTTCAACACTTTGGTCGACTTATTCAAAACTGAAAGGCACACTAATGGTAAAAAACGACGTAGATATCAGTAAATACTCGAAACTTGTTGTATATTTGAAAAATAAATCAGTTGGCTATAGACTCAAAAAATCTAAAACATTTGCCCTTTAATAAGTTTCTGTTGCAAGCTCCAAGCGATCATCACCAAAAAATGATGGACGATGTGAGCTTGGATATTATTTCAGGTTGCTTCAATATTCGGAATCGCAGGAGCTCTGCGGAGGCAGTAATTATAAAAAATAAATGGTAACGATATTAATAATACCGGAAATGTTTTGAATATCACAGTACCTGATACCAAAACTCATGTTCAACGTCGATTTATTGTTATTGGTGTAATATCTGACAATAGATAAAACTTGGTAAACGTTTATAAAAAATATAAAAACTAACGACCCACAAATGTTAGAGCAGACCATACCTTTTTGCAGTATAGAAATGGAAAATGCAAAACCAAAATTGTAGGTATCAATACCTTTCCAAAAATTCCCTCGCTTATCGCAACATATTTGAATTTACACACATAAACTACACTGGGCATACATTCCGACGGTCTTCGGCGTCTCTATTGGTGGATTCCAGTGGTGATATAATTCAACTAAAGAAGCACGGTGGGTGGAAAACCAACACAGTTGCTGTGGGTTACGTAGACGACTTAATAAAAAACAAAATGGATTCCCCAGTGAAAAATTTAACGGCAGCAACTAGTTCGACTTCAAGCAACATTTTAAATGTTTACTATCCAACCAACAATCTAATAAGTACTAATACAACTATAGATGATGTTATTTTTTTGAACTCTTGAATTTTACAAACTCAAGTAGCAATAATAATATAACTTCTTCTTAACTTCAAATAATCCTACTCGTGAAAAAAAGTATTACTTTACTCATTTTTTGCATAAATAACTATTAAAAAGCTACTTCAATTCATCAAATTTATTATTCATGTTTATAAAATGTAGCTCTGTCTTGACGTAGCAAAATTAACTGAAGAATTATGAAAAGAACTATTATTGAGCCAAATCATGGCTATTTTCGAAGGATTTCATTATATCACCAAAATATTATAGTGCTAAGTTTTGTTCTGCATGTCGGGATTATAAACGCACATTTTTGTAGACTCGAATTGTATTTGTCATCAAATATTTCCATTGTTTTTACTGTTTACTAGTATCAAATGTTCAGATTCCATTGGAATCTCGTGGACGGTAATTTTAAACGTTGCCAATCTCAGCATAAGAAGGAGTAATTTTCATTTTATTTTATCTATATATAAATATAATGAAAAAACAGCATTCTCTCACTTACCTTTTCTATTATCTTTAATCTCTTGTCACCAGTTTACACCCAAAACGATCATCATCAGCCCCTTATATAATTATAACATTCCACAATACAGAATTTTTGAGATTTCTATCATAATGTTAATTTATTTTTTGTAGAAAACGCAATAAAAACATATATGCATTAAAAAAATAGCGAAAGACCTTGAAAACACATAAAAACCATTACAGCAACAATGGAAACTACTAAATACTAAAGAACGTAAGCAACACGTAAAAACCATTATGGCAAGTGCTCAAAAATGTATCCCCTCTTTTAAATGTAGAATTTTACCCGAGATATTACGTTATTGACAGCTCTTGCAAGACTCCTACGTGGAAGATCTCTTAAAATGTCTACATTTTGTGGTATACCCTAAAGACGATTTTCCAAACACCCCCAAATATATAGGGAAAACACAGAGCAGTATTGGAGATAATTATAATAATAAGTGCTTGATGATGGCGGGTATATAATAATCATTCAAACTATATTTAAATTCTTCCCAAAATTCTCGCTCACGCAATATGAAGTTTTTGTAAATTATATAAAGTATTTAAAGAGATATGTAAACTTTTATATCAAAATTACTACAAAATAAATTATTTGTATATAAAAAACTAGTAACTAGATAGTTTACATAGTAAGTTAATGAATTGTGTCGTTCCTTATATCATCGAATCTGTCATCAAATAACCCTAGTAAATTTTGAATCATTGCACGCGTTATATTTCCTTGGCTCTGATACGATTTTTCACTTCTTGAAAAGTTTTAAGTAAATCTTCGAAAACTGTAGATTTCAAATAGCCCAAAAGAAAAAATGCAGTGGAGATAAGTTTAGCGAAGTCCTAATAACTGCGAGCCAGTGAAATATGGTACTCATCTCATGAATATTGTAAATAAACATTCAGCTTTTGTGGATATTATGAATGACCATCTTTCATCCAATGCAGATTATTATTGAACCAATGTCGATTCACAAATCCTTCCTAGCAAAATGTTGATCATCGGAAATATCAATTTTATTCATAAATGTTTTGTTACGAACAAGTTCGCGAAATGGGTCCTTAAGCCGACTCTACTTGGCTACAATGAAATTTTAAATTTCGGTGAAGGCGCTTATTTTTATTTCATTGCGGAATTTGTTTAATTTCAAGTTTGCATTGTTTCTTTTGAATAATTTCTAGAGTGGTCTATTCATTTATATGTTAAATCTTATTTCTTAGACCTTTTGATATATTAAGGCTTCCAAGTGTTCTTGATTTTAGGTCTCTTTTGTTGTAAAATTGGTTTTTTCTAATAATTTTTGAAAGATTGACAAACATTGACGTTACAAAATATTTTGATAAAGACTGAATACATCAATATTTGTCAATCTTTCAGAAACTATTAAAACAAACTAATTTCAAAACAGAAGAAACCTAAAATCAAGAACATTTAGAAGCATTTATTTGTTTTGTTTCTTCATACTTAGAAGTCTAGAGAATTCTTTCGGGATATTCTTTATTCAAATATAAGGAATTTTGCGGCGCAGATTAGTTCAGTTTATAATAAATAGTCGTAGTGAACAGAACAAGAAGTAATCGAAGAATTTGAATAAATTATTCAAGTTAGTTAAGTGGAAGTGAATGTGAATTATTATAAGTTAAAGTAGTGTATAGTATTTGAATAAATTAAGGACGTAAGAGACAGTGTCTCTTAATTAACCCCACGAAAAGAAATCGTAAAAATAGATAATAAAAACAGAATGATTCACATCAATTCCATTATTAATTGCTACGAAAAACTGTAATCGTTTAACAGGATTATCTCAATTTAGGGAAATAAAACTTATTTTTCGACTATTTATTGTAAGTTTTGATATTCAACTCTCAAGTTATTTTTATACAGAATTACATTCAGTTCATTATCTTCATTTGTGACTGTTCTTTTTAGTCCGAAGCGGGAATATTTTAGTTTCAAGTAGCTCAAATTTCTAGACACATCGAACTTGGAGATATAAAAGATTTTGTCAGGATATGCATCATTAAACAAATCGGTAGCTTATTATAATAATCTCATTTGAATTTTCAAAACCAACAAATATCAATTTAACTTGATGTCGTTTGAACGGAATTCGTAAATTAGAGACCAACTAAAGCAGCTTGACTTTCCCATTATAATAATATAGGATTGTGATGAGTTTTATGGGATATTTGTAAAGTTGAGACCAGTTTTCCATAAAAATCTTAAGCTCAGTACCGTGTACTGTACAATGTAAGTTAAATTTGAGAAAGTTCTGTTGCAGCCAAAGCATTCGGATAGTAATAACCATTTTGTAAAATTATTTCTTTTATTAATATTTATCTAATCTGATACAGGGTGATTCAAAATACTAATAAATTATTTTCTCAGTTTTTTCAATTGAATCACTCTGTATTTTATTTGTGTATCGCGACATTTTATCTTTGCTGCTTGGTACTGTGGAGGTTAAATTGTAAATAAGAAGAGAAATTCAATTACAAGAACGAAACAATAAAAAACTATTTACTATTGTATACCTACATTTCTTGATTAATGTAAAAGGTGTTCGAAATGACCCTCAAAGACATCTATACATGCTTTTAAGCGATAATTGAAAGAGTTACCCATATTATGAAGCATCTCTATATCTCTTGTTGTTCGAGGTATTTTGTACAATACATTCTTGAGGTGCTCCCAGAAAAATAATCCATTTAATTGATATCTGGTAACCTTGATGGTCACTAAACTGGACCATCCATCTTTCAAAAAATAAGATTACTAGTAAACAATTGATTAGCGTGAGCAGGTGCAACATCATGCAAAAACCACATCCTTTGACGTGTACGAAGTGGGACTACTCCCAATAAAAAAGGTGATTAGTTTACTAGAAAATCTAAATACATCTCAGCATTCAAATGTTCCTCAAAAAAATATGGTCCCTCTATATATTCACCGACAATGCCTCACCACACGTTCAACGGCCATCTATTTGAAGCCATAGTGCGTCACTATGTGAAGTGGAACATAGTGGAAAAAGTCTATGTGTAGTGCAACTTTTCGTAAGGTCCTAGTACAGAAAACTTTTCATTTTTTAAAATCAAATTCAGTTAATTCCTGTTGCAAGTATATGTGAGGGTGCATTTTGATGTTGTAAAGGATTCTTTTCACACCGTGGTAACTCTGTTCCTTTTCCCAGGATATACTCAGTATATACTGAGATTTGTGAGTGAGTTTTTAGTTTTCAATTGTTCATGTTTCTTATAATTAACTGAACCCATGCTATTGAACCGCTCCATCAATCTCTCCAAGCTTGCTTTTAAAGGTTGCCGCCTTTCAGGAGAACGTTTATTACCACTCTTGCTGATAGTGAGATATTCCCCCAATACCCAGTTCGTATCACACATTTCATCACCAGTGAAATTCATTTTTGCCCTAGTTTAAATTCTTCAAATACAAAAAAATGTACCAAATTACTAAATCAAAAACAATGCTTTCATGTTATGTCATTATCAAATATCAGTTTTTGACAAATAAATCATAGAAAAAAACCGAGAAAGAAAGTATTTCGGTTCTCCCTGTATCAGATTCAATGAATATACACGAAATAAATAATTTTCCAGAGTTTTTACCACTAATCGAATGCTTTGGCCGTAATAGATCATTATTCTTGAATGTCTCTTCCATTGTACAGGTTATTGAACTAGTTACGATATTCATGGAAAATTGATTATAACTTTTTATTATTGATGATGGAGAAGTCAAGATGATTCCAAATATGCAAAAAAATGTTTCTTTCACAAAAAAAGAGCTTTAAAATTTGCAGACTAATGTGACTCAAATTTTCAAATTAAAATCTCAAACAAAAAAGGCACTGATCGTTATTACACCAATCAATCACCCTATATTTAAACTGATTATGAGTTATTGAAACATCATATGAATAATGTAGATGACATAATATTGAAAATGAATAGTTAACTTCGATATTTCTTTGAAAACATGAATAATGAAAGGAAATAATAACAAATAATTGAAATTTAATCGTATCTAATTAATAATTCCTCAAGTAGATCATTTAACTACATTTCCTTCAACTGTTTCTTACTATCTTCAGAGCCCTGTTCGTTAAAAATCAAGATTTAATTTACATAAGTATAGTTTCGTTTGTCGCAGGCAGGGAATGTTATATTTTCAACGAGAAAAATATTTCTCTCGTTTGTTTCGTAAACTAGATTATGTGACAACCAGCAAGAACGTTCGTAATGAGTTTAAAAAAAATGAATTCCCTAACGTTGTCCTGCAATTCTCTAGCTTGCACCATCTCTGAGCTCTTGACGCCTGGAGTTACCTGCACCAATCTATATGCAAATTTGCTCTCGGTGAAGCCACAGTTATATGTTTGTTATACATCAACCGCCATCCTTATACCGTTGGGGTTACATGCAAACTTGAAGCTTCCGTCAGCAAAAGGAAGGAGATGAACATATAGTGTTTGTATTTGACAGAAATCGGTTTATAGAGGATGTTTATCGAGGTATGACTTTTGTATATTTCACTTTCGAAGGACGTGAATGTTTTCTTTATATTTTATTCGAGAAATAATAAATTCGAGAATGAAATGTATACAATATGAGTTATATTGATTATTTTTTCATGTAATTTTCAACCATTTAGAGCTTTTAATTAGTTGAGTAACTTTATATCATTTCGATAATATCTGGGGTTGAAACTTTCACTAGTAAATTTACTTATTTACTAAGTTTCTCACCTAATATTTCCCTTATAGTTAGGGTCCGTTTTACAAAAAATTGAAATGTTATTTTAAGCAAATCAGATGTAATAACTATGACAGGTTACTATAACAACAAACTGAATTTTTGGAAAACCTTCCTTTATTTAACTGCAAGATTAATAAGTGTTAATAATAATGTCATAATGTTCATATGAGCGTTGCTACCCATGTCTAAAAGATCATGATAGGGTAAGAATCATAGATCTATTCATATGAACCCGAAAATAAGCAACAATCGACTGTATGGGTCTTTCAAGACGGGCTAAATCCAACAAAAGTTGTTCGCGCGTTTGTTTTTTAGGCATACGTGCACATGTTGCCATCGTTCCGTTAGAGCAACGTAGAATCGTCAATTTTAAACAGTAGGTCAGCATTTGTTTGACAGAAGAGTTCAGAAGAAACCAATCGCAGAAGACAAAACTATTTCCTCTATTACAAGGCGAGCTCTCACATATCAGTTCAAACAAAAAAGTTTTCAATAGTTGAAACATCGAATTAATGGGTCATCCACCGTAGTGTCCTTCTTTGGCAGCCAATGACTTTTTCTTATTTCTGCAAAGCAAAAATAAAGTGCGAGGTCAACGCTTCTCTTCACCAGAAGAAGCGGTTCATGCGTTCAAATCACTTGTTTTGGAGGTACCTTAATCAGAATGGGAAAAATGGTTTGACAATTGATTGAAACGCATGTAAAAGTATATTAATCTTAATGAAGAATATTTTTATAAACAATAAAGCCATTTCTAATTATAAATATGTGTAGCAGTCTTCGTACATGTTATCTACTGGTAACATCAATTGAAAATTCCAGCTTTTTTGGAATTTGATTTTTACTTCTAAGTCTAAATAAGGAGCCCTAGGTTATTTTTGAGAAATGTCAATATAGGAAATAAAATCATTAGTTTCATTTATAGTATTCTGAATTTTTCTTTTTCATGTTTAATCCCCAATCATCCAGAATTTTAGACAGCTCCACTACATAATATTCCTTCTCCAATTGCGTAATTTCTTCACAAAATGCCAAAAATTGTATTCATATTGTTGATTCTAATTGCCTCGCATTGAACGGTATCATGTTATCTACTTCAACTTTTATTTCTTACTAATTATCTTTTCCAAAACACATTTTTTTCTCACAAATAAAACTTCAATACGCTTTTAAATCTAGTCGAGTCATAGTTACCTCAATTTATTAAGTCACCAAACATCAAATCAAAATAAACGCTTGTTAATATGTCAAAAATTTCATTTTTTATTTTTAGTTGATATAAAATGTTCGTACCGAGTCTCCCACGAGTTTGAATAACCGTAAACTATTTTTAGGCTGAGAATTTTGTACGAAAATTTTTCTTGGTCCAAAAAATTCGTATCTCCCAAAAATTCACTAAAATAAATAGGAGAGGAAAAAGACATCTAAAGTTACTATGTGGAACAATTTATTTTATTTTAATTGCCAATAACTGACAGAAAATTGTTAATTCCTACCTCATTACATTGAGATACCTCGTAGCAACGTATGCTGATTTGTGTTGATTAATAATATTGTTGATTGTCAACAATCAAGTTGATTGAACATCATGAGAATTACCACTATTGTCAATATAAAATCTCAAAATTTCCTTTAGATGAGTAAAACTTTCAGTTTTTGTTTCAAGTTTCGGATTTTTTTGTTTGTTTTGGTTAAAAGAAAGAATATTACAACATTAATATTTCATTTCAAATTGTATTAAAACTTAAATAAAATAGTGTGACAAATAAAAGAATATAGTAAAAAAATTGATGATAAACAATAAATAACTATTCTATTAAGTGACACATTTCAAAAGGTGTCCAAAAATATATAACATGTATGTGTTATTTTCAAAAAATGTATGGTTTGGTAATTATCTAGATTAGGTTACACCCCTCCGATTTCGTTAAAATTTTAGTATGTTATAGAGAAAATTATGCTGAAAAATTTGAAACCTATATGTAGGGTGCGGAAATCATCCCTTCACATAGTTTTTCAACTTTGAACTTCCAGAAGAAGAGAAATAATTTATACATCACAGTTTAACTTCGCATGTCTAACCTAACCTAACCTAACCTAATTTAACCTAACCTAACTCAACCTAACCTAACCTAACCTAACCTAACCACTAATTTTAACTGAGAATATTGATAGAATATCAATCAATAAACAGCAATACACAAAAATTCTTACAATTTTATCTTTTTCATGGTCAAACACGAATAAAAGAAAATAAATATTTATAGATTTACTAACGATAGTCGTATGTAAACAAACTAGACTAAATTCTCTGAAAATGTTACGATACATGATGTCATCACTAGGTAATGAAGACATGCGAAGATGAACTATGATGTATAAATTATTTTTTTTTCCTGGAAGTTCAAAGTTGAAAAACTATTGAGTAATGAAGAAAATGATCCGGCACTAGTGAATAAAGATGAGGAGATGATGATGATAGCTCCTGACGTTAACTCTGAAGATTCTCATATAAGTAGTTGTAATGGTAATCCGTATACGTTGAATCAGAGAGATAATTTAATATGTCGTAAAAACAATAAAATGCTTTGACCGGACTATCTTGAAAAAATATGATAAATCTTGGGTCAAGCTACAAGTAGTCGTTCTGTTACACAATCTTTGGTAATTTTTTGCACACAAATAATTGAAAATTTTGAAAAAGGCTTCTAACTGTAGTATTTTTGAAATGAGGCTGTTTTCGTTAATAACTTATAAACAGCACCTGTGACATTGCAGAAAAAACTATTAAATATTGGTGACAATCAACTTGTATTGATTGTAGATGGTACATACATACGACATCAAAAAAGTAAAAATAACTATTATAAAAGATCATACTCAGGACAAGAAAAAAACACATTTGTCTAAGCCCTTCACAATATTCATTACTAATGGATTTATTTTTGCTTTTGTTGATGCTAGAATTCTGAAAATTGTTTAGAAAACACCAGCTTAAAGAAAACTTTTATTATCAAATGATATGTTTATTGTTGATCGTGGATTTCGCGAGTCGTTGAGTTGTTACAAGAGAACTAGAAGCTATGTTAATATAAAGTATTTAATATATATGTCATTGTTAATATTATTGTCCTTCCTAGTATGTAATGCTCGATGGTTTTGTGGGTTGAGGACTCAAAATAAAACTGTCCAAGAGTTTTTCTAAAATACTAACGTTTCGATCTTTCATTTGATGTTTATCAAGGCTAAAAATATAATGTACATTAGTAAACAAAACTGCAAGTAAACAAAAAATTGTGATATCTCTCTGATTATTGTTGTACTAATTTCACAATTTTTTGTTCACTTGCTTATGTTCATCAACATTTGAGTTATAATATACCATATATTTCTAGCCTTGATAAAGATCGAAACGTTGGCATTTTATAAAATTCTTGGACAGTTTTATTTTGAGTCCTTAACCCGCAACATAATTCGAAATTATAAAATATGAATTTTGCGTTATTGTATTGCATAATTTTTGCACAATACTCATGGAAAAAGACTTTATTTAGATGGGGAACTGAACAGCTTTATGATGATAAGTAAAATGGGCGAAAAAAATATCATGAGTTAAGAAGTTTTAAGACAACGTTGGAAACAGTCTTGAACCTTTGCTTGCCATTAACTAGTGGAGATCAACTCAAGATTTTCTTTACGGATTTCCAATTTTCTCAAGCTTCATCTTTCTTGGCCGAGCTCTTAAATGATAAAAATGATCTGTCGAGCAGAAGTAAAATCAAAACATGAAAATAATAAAATTCATCATATTTACATTGAATATATTTCTGATGGTACTGACTACAACATCATTCAGCGTATTGCTGTAATTGTCCCAATGGTAACCGCGCATTGGGATGTTCTCATAAAGCAGCTATAATGTGTTATTTATCATACGGATTATATTTATCCAAAATAAAATTTTGTGTCCTGCTGAAGTATTAACAAAGATATTTTAAAGATAAAATGTGACAACGATGATGAACTATGACAGCAATGAAGATTAATTTTTTTTTCTAATGTTGCAATACTATTTTTTCGATAAAATTTTTATGAGTAAGTAGGGGGCTGGTCCAGTATTATAACATATATTTTTTGTTGAATGTGAGTCACCGAAAACAACACTAAGAAAATGGAAGATGAAATTTTTATTCATTGATTAGGAAACTCAACTGGGGAACGACTTCTCTAAGGTATTTGAATCACTACCCTCTTTATCCATAGCCTTTACAAAGTTTTTCATCAATCCAAATTTAATGTGAAAGGGGGCAGAAGTACCTTTTTGAGATCTACAAGGGGCTTAAACTTAACATTTTGATATCCCGGTTGAAACTTACATCTTGCTTGTAATTTTTTTATATAGTGTTGATCTACTGACCGACTGTCTCATAGACAAAGCAAACAGCAATGTTTCGTATGCCCTCCCCAGTCCCATCAAAGTTCCAATCACCTTCAGGTCACTACATATCTGCCACTTATACTTGTAGTTAATTTTGTCTATAAGCAAGCAAATATTTTCATAAATTTATTTCATCTTCACAGACTGAGCAACTGGTATAGACGGTTTTAAATTTCCATTATCTAATAACACTGCTTTTAAACTGTATTTAGACGAGGCAATAAATAGGCTCCACTCACTGGGATTATGCATTAGACCATCAATATCAGTACACGTACACAACGAATTTTCCATTCTGTAGAATGCAGAAAATGTAGCTATTCTTTTTCTAAAGGTACTAACTTTTGTCTCTTTGGCTAACAAAAGTTTTCGCCCTTTTATAAAATTACCTACCTTCTAATGTAACAGGGATAGTTAAGCTATTGAAAAGTGGTACGTGTTAGAGCTCAATAAACATTTTTTCTATTATTGAACGGGTATTTCCATTTTAAAAATAGAGGTCTAGCCTGTGTTACGATAATCTTGTCGGCCAGTGTTATCTATGCTCGTACTTATTAGAATATTCTAAAAAACTATTGAACATACTCTCTAACGTTACCTATAACAAAATTTTGGATTAATCTCAATTAGCTCAATTGGTTTTTGAAATATGGCTGTTCGAAGAATAATCATACATACACTCAACTCTCCAGATTAAAGCAAAATACAAGAGAAAAATTCATGTAACTTGAATATATACATTGACTCAATGTTATAACATGCTTTTGGACAAATCACAATAACTTATCCTGCGACACCCATAATACGGTACCTACCTGCTGTAGGTATCATTTGGATTATTTCAAGGGCAGACATCCACAGTTTTAATATATCGTTATCATAACGGAAGATTATGACAAGTAAAAGTGACAAAACGAATTTAAGAAAAATATTTTTACTGAGAAATTTTACCGACTTAAATAGAAACTCCTATATTTGAATATCTTTAGTCAAAAACATGATAAATCTGACCAATTCATGCTCAAACTGTTGTTAATTACTGTAATGTAATTTGGTCAATCGATTGATTTATTACTATTAACTATAAGTTTTGTTTACTGAATCAGCATAAAGTTTGAACTTCAAACTTCAATAAAATGTTAACGAACGTATTATGAAATTGGAGGAAATGTGCATATTAATACTTTATGCATATAATTTTTCAGTATCTAAAAATATATTCAAATAATTTCTGATCCTGTCCATGGTTAAATTGAGATTCCAATACCACCAAGAGTAGATAAAGGAATATAAATGATGACCCTGTATATTGTGATACGCATTAACTCAGTCACATATCATGGTCTCTATAGATGTCATTTACCATGAAATTATGTATGAACTATTCACATACAATAACATTTATATCCTAGAAATTAATTTGTACTGCCGACATTTTATCCCGTACAAGATAATCGCAATTAAATGGGAAATTGGATTTGAGCGCACGTTATATGAATGGAAAATCCTATGACCGAAATTATTATTGCTGAAGCATTTAGTCTACTGGTATTATTTGAATGTCGATTCATTTAATTTTGATCATATCAAATTTACAAAACCAATTGTGTAGATGCATGTGAGCATCTATTTGACATTAAAAATATTGTATGAATGTTAAGAGATATAAATATAGAATAATTTGAAACGAACCAAATAAAGCCCAAAGTCACTATCTACCTTTTCGTAAAGGAATTCGTCGTTTTCCTCATCCTATAGGGTAATAGGGGGGATATGGCCAGTCGTTTAAGATGACCAGTAAAAAAAAATTCCAGCTCTTACCAATAAATGAACTATCACCAGTGCGTTTGTTTAGTATATAAATTGAAAAGGCAAGCATTTTATTGGTTTTATGTTAAACCCAACTCAAAAATTATTAGTACACGTTAGTTTCTACGTTTTTGAACGTGATTCCATAATCGATTTTGTATCAATTTCACTTTTATCTTGTAGTTTGATGTTTTGTTGTTAGTATATCCTCAAAATCGCCAAAATTATTTTACTCAGTCAGTGTTTTTGTTTGTACGGTCATCTTATCCTAAAGGTATGGCTTATATGGCCATATTTTTTAAGGTTTATACGGCCTTACTATTTTTATTTGTTAACCAAATTACTTTTTGTTTTCAGAAGCCAAAATACCCACGAATATCGTACCATGGTAGCTGAACACAAAATCAGTTATCAAACTCTCAGTAAATTTCATCAAAAATGAGAACATGTCAGTCTGTAGATTCTATGAGATTTCCCTTAACTAGGAGTGGATAATCATATTCAAATTTGCACGGCATTTAAATTTGAGACATAAATTCACTAGAGAGAACGAAAAAGCTGGATATGGTTTTGTGATTGGGTTTTTAGAAAGAAATCAATATATTAAAATACATAAATCGGAGGAAATATCTATTGCTCGCTTAACCTATTCAATACGGAGAGCGTGCCGGCACGCTCGTTTCCCTTCACCTACAACTCGACACCAAACTATCCGTTACAACCAAAGGACTCCCGTGATTCTCGAAGAAACAGTGTACAATACGCCGTTCACCGTATTAAAATCGGACAAGTGAAATTTTACCTTTTTTTAAATTGAATTTAAGTGAAAATGTTTTTCGTAGATTTACCTTTGTTAGAACTATTTTTTATTTCACCTGTATATAAGTTAAATCATGTTGAAAAACAAATATGACAACTAAATAACTAAATCGTTAACATAAGTTGACATTTTTTCTGAATAAAAATATTTAATTCCAAAATTTCATTCAGTCTATTTTATGAAGCTATTTTTGATAAATAACTTCGCAAGTTGTATTTATAGATTTTTGTAAATAGGTCCAAACATTTATTACATTAAGATGATTTTTGGAATTATCATCATTTTTAAATTCTTTGCTTTGTATTTTTAGTTATTTTTCAAGTTTTGGGATATATTTCTTAATAAAACATTCTGTTTTTATTTTTACTGATTTCACTTTATCCCATTTTAACTTTTAAAAACAATATTGTTTCTATATTTCTCACAGTGTATTTTTGTTCTTTTTTTAATCGACTTTTAGAAGTTATAATACGATATAATCATGAACATCCCTCAGAGAAAAACCCCGGCCCGGCCTGTCCAAATAAACCCCCCTTGTTCTTAGTTGACTGTTTCGTAAACTATCATAAAAATATGGAATTGTCATTGTAGTACATAAGTATATTGTTTGTAAATATAATTTTAATGGAATTCCAATAAATTTTATTATATTAATTCTACTATTAATTGTAAATGTAATTTTAATTTTTAGTTTTCGAAAAATTGTACATATAATAAACGTTTTTTAAGACAAGTGTATAAGGTTGTTTATTTATTATATTTCCTGCAACAATTTTATTTGGTTGACAATAAAAAAGGTGAAATATGTATATGATTTTAAGTAATCGTTAACGTAATTAATATACACAATTACATTTTTTGAAAATGTCGTTTTTTATTTTTTTTTATTATTAGTTTAATTTCTCGGTCTTGGAACCAGCAACGAATTAGTTACAAGGTAAGTCACGAAGTAGACTACCCGCTACATAGGTGAACTGATACCTTAACCACTGACGGAGAGCGTGCCGAGACGTTCTCGCTTAAATACTAGAAATAGGACCTCGGGATTTTTTTAATAATTTAATATCATATAATAATTTGTATCAAAAAACGTTTCCGTCAGAGCCAACGGTGTATCTCAAATAGCCTCGTACTCAGTGATAATCTGTGAAAATTGCTGCAGTATTGAATGGGTTGAGAGGTATGAATCGAAATGATGTAGAATCATATTTCAAACTTTTAAAAACTGTTTTGAAGGAGAACAAGCCTTCCAATATATTTAATATAGATGAAACTCAATAATCGTCCTGGATAGCTAAGAAAGGAAAAAAAAAGGAGCCACAGTAACATCAACGAAAAAAAGAGAGCCTGTGACAGATTTTTATTCTTCGAAAACCGACGGGTTAGGTTGATGGAATTTTGTTTACCAAACACTACTATTCAGTATCTCCAACCCTTAATAAAAGAATAATAATAAAGCACGATACTTGTATTTGAAAGACATTAGATGAGTCTCTGGATGAGACTGCTCCTTCGTTATCAACAGTATAAGATTGGGTAGCAGAGTTGAAACGAGGCCGTACGACCTGCGAAGACCAAAATCGCAGTGGCCGACCAAATGAGGTGACGACTCCAGAAATATTGGAAAAAATCAACAAAGCGGTACTGGACGATTGTTGACTGGAGGTCCACGAGCTAGCAGACATAGTGGGCATTTCAAAAGGAGCCATACATCACATATTAACTGAAAATTTTGAGTGGGTGCCTCATTTACTCACAATGGAAAAAAACTGTATCACTCCCGAAACTAAAGAACAATCAAAACGATAGACTGAAAGAGAAGAGCCGGCTCCAAAGAAGGCAAGGACCCTTCCATCTTCAAGCCAGGTTATGGGATGCGCGTGGGAGTATTTCCACTGACTATCTTGAAAAACTACGAGTACTATGTGAACTTATTGCAACGTTTGAACCAAGATATCAAGCAAAGACGGCTGTATTTGGCTGAGAAGAAAGTTGTTTCAACAAGACAATGCACCAGCTCACAAATCCGTTATTGAAATGACCAAAATAAATGAAAACAAGTTTCAATTGCCCCCTCATGCACCCTATTTGTCATATTTAGCCCCCTCGGATTATTTTCTGTTTCCAGACTTAAGCAAATGGCTCGGTAGTCAAAGATTTTCCAACAATGGAGAGGTAATCTTGGCAGTTCTGACTATTCTGAGGTGCTTGACGATTCTTATGATGAAAATGGTATCGAACTTATTTAACATCGCTAGGAAACGTGTAGAGCTAAAAGAACATAAAGTTGAAAAATAAATATATTTTTTTCAAAATTTTTGTTTTCTTTGTTGTGCCAGGTACTTATATGAACTTCCTTGTATACAAATTTTGATCTCCTTATTTGACTACGAAAAAGCGCCATTTGTATGAAATATATGTTGTATATATTTTTTATTTGTGACAAAATATTAGTTGCATAGTAATTAGTCTCAATTTTAATTGCAAATTAGAATGACAAGTTTCCTTTTGTACTAGATTCTATGAACAGAAACAATACAGAGCGGTCAAGTTCGTCTGTTCTATTGGCTAAAATAGTACGTTGTAGTTGAAATATAGAATCTGTGAACCATACAAAAAACTGCCAATTCTCATTCCTAAATTCGTAGGCAGATGTCTGAATCAATTTATATTCATCACATTCTTCCATTTTATTTTCAATAACAGCAAAATATTAGAAGAATTATTTAAAACTTACCTAAATTTTGTATCTCACACGGCAGTACCACTGTATCGCCAGTAACAACTTTGAAAGTATTTCCTCTAGATATAAATCTGGGAGATCCATGGCTACTGAAGACGGAACCTGAAACAAATCAAGCAACTATTTAGTCCAATATATAAACTTACGGTAAGGAATAAAGCAAATTTAGATTTTTTGCATAACCTCTAAGCAATACGTCGCGTCGTGTATACGAGGATGTATTGATATTTAGTTAGCCTAGACTATTTTTATGGATAAACAAAATATTGTGTTATGATAGCAACGAACAATAACTTATTAGAAGTGTCAGTGTAAAGTTTAACATCAAAAAAGTGAACTAGTGTTACGCAATAAATTGGAGTATCGGCCATCATCAAGTACCTGTATTTAAAAGGGTTAAGAGGTAAGCAGATTTACGAAGATATGCTTAATACCCTTGATGAATAAAGTCCTTCGTATGCGACCGTGAAAAATTGGATTGCAAGCTTCAAAAGAAGTGAATTTTCCATTGAAGATGATGACCGATCGAAAAGGCCAGTTTCTCTGTCAGTCCCCGAAAATATCGGTGCAGTTCATGATTTTATCAGACCGTCGAATTGGGCTAAAATATCTGAAGCACTAAATATTTCATACGAACGCATTCATCGTATAGTTCATGTCAATTTGGACATGAGAAAAATTGCTGCAAAATGGATCCCCAAATGTTTGAATGTTGACCAAAAGCATACTATGGATTATTGATCATAGATACGTTGTACAAACATCATCTCCGTTCATTGAATGCACTAATCTTGGGATATTACAACTTGATGATCACTTGATGCTGATAAGCCCCATTTTTAAAACATCCAACTTCAACAGCTTAATTTCAAACTGGACGTTCCACTTCATACTTTTCAATGTTACCTGTAGAATGGTATCTTGTCAAGTTTTCATTATGTATGATATATCTGATGCTTTCAGCTAAAGTTCTGGTGGGTCGGTTAATTATCTAAAATGTCAGGAGCCTTAGATTCATATTTTATTCACAATCTATGATTATAATTCCAAGGAATGATTTCTGATTATTGGATAAGAAATAATAATTTTATAAGAGTAATTTACAAAAATGTGAGTTCATAAATCTGATCCACATCGTCAAGTTGATTTAATCATGAGATGCTATTCCGAAAATATGAGGATTTATGTAGTTCCAATTCCAAAAACTCTTCAACCGATGCAGAAAACAAATTGGCATGCAGAAGTTTTATTGATAGGCTTCCCCTTCTGATTATCGAATAGCTTGAAAAATGATGATCGTTATCAGCCCCATTCTTTTATTTGATCGGAATATTAAGAACTAATCTTTTCGTACCGTTAACAACAGGACTGGCTTCGAAAAATTCCCAAGCATTGCTGTTCGTCCAACTTTCACTGAATTTATAAAAAGTTATGTACGAGGGTTGTATGAAAAATTTCTGACCTCAACATGAAGATGTCAGCACTTATCAATATAAGTTTGTGCTACTTAAATCGGTTATTTAGTTTTCTGTAGCATTCAATATAGAATATTGTCTCCTATTACTAGAAAAATTAGCACAAATGCAATATAAATAATAACCACTGTACGCTACTGTTGAGAAATTTCACTGATCCAGATTAATCCATTCCATTTTAGTTGTGCAGCATGCGTAGTATCAATTTGTTATTCGGTTAAGAACGTCACAAAGTACCGTATCTGTTTCTTGGAAATTTCAGAAAAAAATCGTCACATCTTTGATAGTGTCTTTTTTCTATAAAATATTTTTCTTTCTTCTTCTTCCTTTTTTAATTTTTTTCTTTATTACCTCCTCTTTGGAAGAAAGAAGAAAAAATACGACCATTTAAACGGTTTTTCAGTCGAGGAAAGTGATGATAGCCCGCCGGAGCTAAATCTGGTGAATAAGGGGGGTGTTCTAGTGATTCAAACATTAAATCACGATTTTTGGAATTGCAATATGAGATTTGTGTGCAGGAAAGTTGTCCTGCAAAAACAAAACACCTTTGCTTAGCTTTCCGCGTCTTGTCTCTTTGATTTTTTTCCATAAAATGGTCAGTAATGTCAAATAGTGGTCTCCAGTTATTGTTCTACACTTATCCAAAAAATCAATCATGATTACTCCATGACAATTCCAAAAAACTGAAGCAAGAACTTCCAGCAGATTTTTCGAAACTATACTTCTTAGGTCTTAGAAAACCAGAGTATCGCCATCGATTGTTGCTTTGTTTCTGGATCGTAGAAATGTACCCAAGTCTCATCCATAGTAACAATTCGGCTTAAGAAATCTACATCGTTTTCAAATCGAGCACAATTCGAAAGCGATGCTTTTACCCTTGCACATTTTTGGTCAACATTAAAACATTTGGGGATTTATTTTGCAGCAATTTTTCTCATGTTCACATTGACGTGAACTATATGATCAACGCGTTCGTAGGAAATATTCAGTGCTTCAGATATCCGTTTCAGCCCAATTCAACAGTGTGATAAAATCATATCATGAACTGCATCGATATTTTCGGGGACTGACACAGAAACTGGCATTCCCGATCGGTCATCATCTTCAATGAAAAATTTACCTGTTTTGAAACTCGCAGTCCAATTTTTCAAGGTCGCATACGAAGGACTTTAATCATCAAGGGTATTAAACATATCTTCGTAAATCTGCTTACCTCTTAACCCTTTTAAATATAGGTACTTGATGATGGCTCGATACTCCAATTTTTCGATTTTCACAATTTCGGTGGACGTCCTTTTTCTTTTAATTTATTGCGCAACTCTGGTTTACTTTTTTGACGTCAAACTTTACACTGACACTTCTAATAAGTTATTGTTCGTTGCTATAGTAACGCAATATTTTGTTTATGTCTAGGCTTACTAGATATCAATACATCCCAAAATACATTTTATTTTCCATTCTTAATTCCGACATAATATCTAAGTGTCTCAGCTCCTAGTCTCCTGGATCTCGTGATTCTGCTAATTTCTTATTCATCATGCAGGTTCCTCATTTCCTGGCTTACCCTTCTCCATATATCTCCTTTTTCCCTCCTAGTATTTTCCTCCCCCCAATATCGAGCTTGTTCTCCTCCACTTTATTCAATATCTATGTGTCGCTTGCATAGAATACTGTCTGTCGGTCGTATGGCTGTCTGATACAGATGTAGATTAGTTTTTTTGTTTTTTTGGGAAATGGTCTTCTTGGAGATGAGTCTCTTGTTTATTATTCCTGCCTATTCGCTTTCTCGAATTAACCTTGCTCCCTCATCACCATTGTCTTTGATAAGATAGACGTAACTGTTGACTTGCTCGAATTCAATTATCCTTTGTGTGTGTTATTCCACTCTAAGTTTCTTTTATTCTCATGCGTTTTAGGATACTTCATTTTAATTAACTTGGATTTATCCTCGGTTACTTTTCGGCTCGTTATTTGTGCCACTTCTATGAAAGCCTTGCTTGTACGCATGTACTTTTCAATTCCTTTCCACTTGTTGATAAAATATTCAAATCATCTCCATATGTTATCAACTATGTTGTTTTTCATTTTAGTGATTCCGTGGTGTTGATTCCGTTTCTTACTACTATCTATCTATCTACCTATCTATTCCAGTATCATGTTGAACAACATAGTAGATAGAAGATCTTTCCGTTTTAGTCCTCTATTTGTGTTAAAGCTATCTAAGAATTTCTTTTTTGTTTTAATTTTTGTTTAAGTGTTCTCGAGTGTCATTTTCGTGAGCTTCATCAGTTTTATCGGTACTTTCAGGTCTTTCATTATTTTATAAAAATATTGTCAGGTAACTATCACATATGCATTTTGAAAATCGGAGAAAATTACAAATTCAGCAAGTTATATTCGTACTCCAGTCTCTCTGTCTGCTTAAGGGTGAATATATGATCTGTTACGGATTTTTCAGTTCGAAATCCACACTAGCATTCTCCCAGCAGACTTTCTCTAGATACTTTGCCATTATTCTGTACACAGTATCCAAAAGTGCAATTTATTGCTCATTCACAGCACAATTATTGTGTTGTTTTAATCAATTGGTATATTTTGTTTGTTAGTGCGTCACCAATAATACTTTATAAGCTCCGAATAAATTGCGTTTTCCTCCGGGGCTTTTTCCGCTTTTTTAGTTTCGTATCATTTCGGCAACTTCTTCCTTAGTTGCTGCTGGTATTTTTTCTTCGTTTCCAGCCTCTCAAAGTTTCCTCTTCATCTGTTGCCTTGCATGCTTTTGATGAAAATTGTTTTTTGTTGCTCCATTCCTCTATTCTTTCAAATTCTTGGTAGAAATTCTTCATTTCTTTATTTACTAATCTATATTCAAACATTTTGTGTGAACATAAAACGGACATTCCCATAAAGTTCTTTTCTGGAAAGTAAATAAAAATCTTTAAATTGTAGGATTTCATGGAAATTAGGTCACGGGAAACAGTGCACAGATACCAAAAGAGCGAAAATTTCATTATAATGAAATCCACTCCAATTTTACATTCGAAGAATTTGCCAAATTGCTTTAACTAGCTTTTTCGCAGTGGTAGGATTAGTTTTGATATTTAATTCTCCATAATCCTATTTAATAAAATTAAAACAATAAATCAGAATTGGATATTACGTATATCTATCACTCTCTATATGTGAATACTTTAAACGGTGATCATTCCATAACACACTCGTATGAATACGCTCTAGTTTGCGCAAGAACATACTGATACTTTTAAAAAAATTAACACACCACATTAAATTTAGTAATTGTGTCTTGCGATTGCAGTCTATATTCATTTTACATAACAAAAGCTTTTCTCCCTGGCAAAAATGAAGCTCTCGCGCATTCATTATAGCTTGCATGCTGGACTATCTCTATTCAGAAACTATTAAATATTGACCTAGCAAAATAATTTAAAAAATAAGTAACCAACTAAAACAGCAACTGGGAATAATGCTGCAATCATAAACTCGAAACTTCGAGTAAAGAAATATACAAAATTATCATTTTTATGAAAACTTCAATTCATTTCATCATTGTGTCAACAAGACCATTTTTAATATAGGTAAGTTGGCTTAAATCAATTTAATTTTATACAAGGAGTTTGCAGGTTGTAATTCGAATGACTGGCCTACAATTTGAGAACATAACCAAAAAATTTATATACAAGTCAAAGGTTCAGATGTCATTTGCAAAAGACGCCGTTTAATGGAATTTCGAGCTTATCTACACCGAACGCGTTTTTGCAAAACGATGACTTCACTTTGAAAACTATGTTTCTGACACCGTCGTACTATGGCATTTTTTGCAATTTTAGGTTATGTTAGCTATGATTTTAACACCATGCACCTCTTTAGAGTGAAACAATCTCTCGCTTTAGCAAGAAAATTAGTCTTGAAAGAGCTTAATTAACGTGAAATTTTTAATATAAAGGGAAGGGGAATTTGTGTGTTTAAAACAGATGACTGATCGTTTTCAAGTGAAAAAGATATAAATATCAACAGGTATCATGGATTAAATAATAATATGGTATATATTTGGAAAAAGTACTTCTTACTGAATATAATCTTGTTGATCAATCTATTTTTGGAATTGTAATATATCATTCTACACATGAAAACAACCATTTCTGCTTGTGGTTACTTCTTTATATGGGTTCTTCCGATTCATTTCATTTTTCAACTTATACTTACTTAATAACAAAAATTATCATTTAAGGTGTGAAAATATTATGTTTCAAAACAAATTGCATATTTTTCATATCCTCTATCGACTGACGTGCGTTGGAATTATAATTTCCCTTTAATGGGTACATATCAGGAGAATATGGTGGTTGTCCAATGAGATTCATAGATATTCAGATTCAATTTGTTTATTGTGAACAAATGATCATTGAGAATAGAATTGATAAATTCGTAAAGCTGGAAAATTTCAGCATCACTCACTTATAGAGTAATTTGAAATCACCAAATCCTTTCCTTTATTTGTTGAAATGAACATTTAGCAAGCACATTTCCAGTCACAAACTACAATATCTGCGGAAATATTTTTTTATCCTCTATCCACCGACAATCGGTGCATTGAAGTTATAATTTCCCTTTAATGGGTACATATCAGGAGAATATGGTGGTTGTCCAATGAGATTCATAGATATTCAGATTCAATTTGTTTATTGTGAACAAATGATCATTGAGAATAGAATTGATAAATTCGTAAAGCTGGAAAATTTCAGCATCACTCACTTATAGAGTAATTTGAAATCACCAAATCCTTTCCTTTATTTGTTGAAATGAACATTTAGCAAGCACATTTCCAGTCACAGACTACAATATCTGCGGAAATATTTTTTTATCCTCTATCCACCGACAATCGGTGCATTAAAGTTATAATTTCCCTTTAATGGGTACATATCAGGAGAATATGGTGGTTGTCCAATGAGATTCATAGATATTCAGATTCAATTTGTTTATTGTGAACAAATGATCATTGAGAATAGAATTGATAAATTCGTAAAGCTGGAAAATTTCAGCATCACTCACTTATAGAGTAATTTGAAATCACCAAATCCTTTCCTTTATTTGTTGAAATGAACATTTAGCAAGCACATTTCCAGTCACAGACTACAATATCTGCGGAAATATTTTTTTATCCTCTATCCACCGACAATCGGTGCATTAAAGTTATAATTTCCCTTTAATGGGTACATATCAGGAGAATATGGTGGTTGTCCAATGAGATTCATAGATATTCAGATTCAATTTGTTTATTGTGAACAAATGATCATTGAGAATAGAATTGATAAATTCGTAAAGCTGGAAAATTTCAGCATCACTCACTTATAGAGTAATTTGAAATCACCAAATCCTTTCCTTTATTTGTTGAAATGAACATTTAGCAAGCACATTTCCAGTCACAAACTACAATATCTGCGGAAATATTTTTTTATCCTCTATCCACCGACAATCGGTGCATTAAAGTTATAATTTCCCTTTAATGGGTACATATCAGGAGATTATGGTGGTTGTCCAATGAGATTCATAGATATTCAGATTCAATTTGTTTATTGTGAACAAATGATCATTGAGAATAGAATTGATAAATTCGTAAAGCTGGAAAATTTCAGCATCACTCACTTATAGAGTAATTTGGAATCACCAAATCCTTTCCTTTATTTGTTGAAATGAACATTTAGCAAGCACATTTCCAGTCACAGACTACAATATCTGCGGCAATATTTTTTTTATCCTCTATCGACTGACAATCGGTGCGTTGAAGTTATAATTTCCCTTTAATGGGTACATATCAGGAGAATATGGTGGTTGTCCAATGAGATTCATAGATATTCAGATTCAATTTGTTTATTGTGAACAAATGATCATTGAGAATAGAATTGATAAATTCGTAAAGCTGGAAAATTTCAGCATCACTCACTTATAGAGTAATTTGGAATCACCAAATCCTTTCCTTTATTTGTTGAAACGAACATTTAGCAAGCACATTTCCAGTCACTAACTACAATATCTGCGGCAATATTTTTTTTATCCTCTATCGACTGACAATCGGTGCGTTGAAGTTATAATTTCCCTTTAATGGGTACATATCAGGAAAATATGGTGGTTGTCCAATGAGATTTATAGATATTCAGATTCAATTTGATGATTGTGGACAAATAATCATTGAGAATAGACTCAATTGTTTGGTTACGCTGGGAAATTTTAGCATCTACACCCAAGTCCTTTCCTTTCTTTGTTGAAATGAACACTTAGCACGCTTGTTTTCAGTCACCGACTCCAATATCTGTATCATCATTTTTTTATATTCTCTTTCGACTGATCATCAGTTGTCCAATGAGATTTATAGTTATTTCTAATCGCCGAGTCTTTTTTATTGTTGAATAGAATTTTCATAAATCACACTAACCAGAAACCGACTTTCAATATCTAAAGCAAATTCTTCTATATTGTCTCCGAATCATACGATTTTTTTATTATTTGTTTCGACAGTTTCAGGATCAAATAGAGGAAGGCAGGTTTTTCATCGCAATTGATTTTACTATACATGTTCACACTTTGATTGAACTAATTTCGGAGATAATTTAGATTATCTTCTATCAAATCTATAATAAAGTTATTTCTAAAGTATCAGAAAAATTTTTAAATAATTAACTTATGTTCCTACAATATGGTAGGCGGTTTGTAACATCACGCGTTTTTATACTTCGCTTCCCATGAAAGTTTCAAGTGCTCGCTACTAAACCGGTATTTGACTATCCTTTCAGTTAAAATGGGGGATAAGCGTATCCAGAGGGAAAACGATATTTAAAATGTTTCTTTTATAGGTCAAATACGGATGGTTATAAAGGATTTCGTGATCCATCTCAGTCGCATACAACTGATCCACATGGATCAGAACAATTTTATTGCCTATTGTGAAATATAAAGGGAAAATATAATTCCCATTGTTTCGCGATTTCATGAAGGCATATGATAATACGTGAGTTATTATATCGTTTAAAAGGATTCCTTTATGAAGACAGGTGGTATTATTTAATCTCATAATAGACAATGTTAACTTTCGAAACTTTCTAATTCATTCAAGGCAGAGAATAACGACAAAAGAGATTTTTGAAACAATTGACCATGGAGTTGAAACGCTAAGGTTTGAATATCGTGTCTATTATTTCATTCTAGTGCTACTATTTCATTCAGTTCAGCTACTGAATGCAGAATCTTTTTCGTTTCCATTGACAAATCTTTTCCATTCATTCTTTATGGTAATCATCTTGCTTGGAAATTATTTAAAATTTCAATTGATATGTCAACTAGTTTCGAAAAACTTCAGTTCTCTCTTAGCAAAAACTCTTAACTAGTCTCATCACTAGTTATGGACCGTAATTAGGGGGCGACTTTGAGTTTGAAGGGCGAATTTGATAGCTGTCCTCACCCGAAAGGTATAATGTCGTCATTAAGCCGCCATTTATTTTAAAATTTCGTTTGACCGTTCATTCGGCAGTTGCACGCCTACGGAAGTAGTGGTTAATACGTGGAGAGTTTTTTTGTAAGAAAACCGCCCAAAAATCTTCTGGATTTACGAATTCTCGCAAAGGCCTATTTGGATAGCTTCCGACGAGCTTTAACCAAATTTATGAATAACATTATAGGAAGAGATTGGGCTCTTAACCCTTTAAAACTACATATAACAGAAGCTGCTCAACGTCTAGCTGGTAATATAAATAAAAGCCGCGCTGCTATCTCCAGGAAAACGTTACAAATTTATTTTACAAACCTGCAGCAGACATGGATGGGGTGAGGCCCAAAAATACTTTTAATTATGATGAAACAAACGTCGACGATGATTCTGGAAAAGGCCGTGCCACATATCGAAGGGAAAAAAGTTTCAAATCTTTTTAAAAGCAACACTTTAGCATTTATCAGTTTCATTATACCACTACAAAAATGCCGATACCAATAAAAGACCTCTTATTATGTTTTATTGTCACACACATCAACATCAAAAAGACCAAAACCATTATTATCTCCAAAACATCCACCCATGTCTAGAAATTTAAATATCTGGAGTATTGGATAACAAAAGATATGGACCCAGATATAGAAATAAGATCAAGCATCGAGCAAGCAAGAAATATCTTTCTAAAAATGAGACAATTGTTTACATCTCGAGCACTCGACCTTAAAATCTGGTACCGGATGGTGAAATGCTATTATTATACGGAACGGAGGCTTGGACCTTTAAGGTGAACTCACTAAGGCGTTTAGGGAACTTATAGAATTAATAAGAACTTGAAAAACCTCGTATCTGCGACACATATATAGAAGAGGGCATCCAAAAAAGAAGATGTTATATATAAGAGCGAACACCTTTACAATACATGGAAAAAAGAAGGAATTAAAGGATACCCATGTAGTGACAAGCCGTGTTGTGCAACTGGATGCAGATTTAATAGAACGGATGGATAGACACAAATACGTTTCAAGGATTGTTTTGAAACTTGCTTCATGCCGCATGCGCGAAGATTAGAAAAACGTAATGTGCAAATTGGTGACAATTTAGTGTCACATTTTAGTGAATCCATAGTTAGCTCATGCTAATATTTGTTTCGTTTGTCTTGTGCTACATTCGACCCTTATATGTCAACCGTTGGACGTTTTTAAGTCATGGACCCAGCTCCGCCACAAACCAATATCAAGCCAGGATATCAAGAAGGATCTGCAATGAAGCAAAATCTGATTAACGGTTTCTATGCATGTAGTATACACCCATCCGACCCCATGAATGTCCTCGATAAAATCCCAGGCACATTAGAGAACGAAAACCATAACTATCCAAGGCCTATCGTTGAAGATGTTCTTTAAGAATTACTACGGAAAAATCGTTTTGGCGGCCAAAACACTCAAATAATCCAACGAAAAAGCCGGTAAAAACTGTTGCTACCATTGATAGCAGCAGTTCAGATGAAGCCGAAGACGCTTTTGACATGTCGGATCTAGATAATATACCGATACCAATGGTTCAGTTGTAGATAAGGTAGAATATATGTATCCACAAGTTTTAGTACCAGGATGTTTTGTTTTGGTTAATTTTATTGGGGGAAATCAAATATCTGTGTGAAATTCAAGAACACTTTTTTTATAAACTGATTATACAGTCTTTGGCTATAAGTCAAAAAACAAAGGAAAAATAACTTTTAAGACAGTGCCATTGTCATTTGTGCCTTGCTGCCTCCACCAGCAGATTTTGATGGAAACTCCAGTTTTTAAAGCTAATTTTAGGTTTTAATTCTACTTTTTATTATTTTTCTTTCTATAAAGCGGTATGTTTTTTGTAAATGTATTTTGTGTGCCTTTTGTAATTCTGTGTACTTTATTTTTATTAATAAAAATGCTGAAAAGTAAAATGTAGTTTAGTCATATCTATGAAATCAAATCAAAATATGCTATATCAAAAAAGCTACAACGAAACGAAGAGAATATGATCAGTAGGTACATGTTAAGTGCAGTTTAAACATATTTGCAAGGGGTTATCAAAGACGCCTCATATCGCGTATGAAGATTTTTTGAAATGTTTGTTTTCTAAGAAAAGATTCATACTTTACCTATATCTCCATCATTAGCCATTTTTCAATTTAAACTGCGTATAAAAAACAAACCAGATATTGATAAAATTAACTTTACAATGATCAACATATTATTTTGGAATATCTTCAATGAACTGATCTTAACATGAATCTGAAAAGCGGGCAGTATAATATATAACTTAACTGCTCGAAAACACTCAATGACGGATACCTTCCAAGACGACGCGATTTTCTCTAAAAAGTCAAAAGTTAACGCAATGATACACTAAGCTAATCAGTGATTCATTGAAAGTGATTCAAATATTTTTTCATCCCAAAAATCGAAAAAAAACTACGTACTCGTAATCTATTGCTTACAGAGTAGGAAAAAGTAATTTTCGTGAGAAATTCCAATTGTAGCCATAACTAAATAAGAGTTCAGAGAGAGAAAAAGGCTTGTCAAAAAACTGTTACAATTTGTAGACAAAATTTTGTGAAAACTAAATAAAAAAACATAAAAATAACTAAATAAATTTGAAACAAATAAAATAAAATTTCAAAATACACAATAAAACCACAATGAGTAACAAAACAAATTATAGCGGAATGCCGAAAAAGATGATATCGATTTGATGTCAATTGGCAAGTGATTGTGCATTTTTTGCATTGTAAAATATTTAGCCCTTAACTAATTCTGAACTTGGAGTAGGTAGATAGATACCCTTGCAACGATCTTTCTGAAATTGGAGAAGCGTGTTCACGAATTAGACAAACGGATTCAAAGATGAAGAAGGAAAGAGAAGTCAGAATTTTTAATTTTTGAAAGAAGTCCTTGCAGTTGATTCCGAGTAAATATCTAACAGCTCTCTTTTGTAGTTTGAAGATGAGACACACCACACGTACTCCAGAAGGGAATGGCATATTGGAGGCTCAATAAGAGCATAATAGACTGTTTTGAAATTGGAGAAGCGTGCTTACGAATTAGTTAAACGAATTCTAAGATAAATAAAAAAGAAAGAGTCAAAGCTTTTAATCTTTTGAACAAATCCCTGCTGTGAGCCCTGCTGTTTAGTCCGAGTAAAGATCTAACAGCTCCCTTTTGTAGTTTGAAAATTCGCTCAAATTGAGTCGCACCACGCGTACCCCAGAAGGAAAGGCATATCGGGGATGTGACTCCGGCATAATAGACTGTGGATAGGAAGTTTAGTTCTTTGGAAACTGATCTCAGCGCAAAACATGAGGAACTCAATTTTTAAATAAGGCAGCAAGGTTCAGTTCAAATGTGTTTGAATTGTTCTATTTTATTTTATGAAACATTGAAAAAATCTTACCAAATACACTTACCAATTACTCATTAATTACTTCTAGTAAATAACCATCTTTATATGTTTCTACCTCGATCTATTTTAGTAAATATTCAATAGAATTGTTTCTACCAATTTGATAACTACTCTTTTATCACGGAAAATTATCTTAGTCACTTCATTCGCAATCTTTACCGATATCTCTTTCATTTCATGAGAATAATTTGAATAATTTTTAGTAGTGTTTATCCTTCTTTCAATTTTATTCCAACAATTCTGATAGTAAGTTTTTCTTAAATTGATCATTCTAATACAACTTGAGAAACCAAACAAATTATGAAGATGATGGAAGCATCAATTTTCACTGATAGCTCCATAGCTGTGAACATAAAATTAAGAAAAATGTTTGTCTCCATCTCTCGATTTATATTTTCAAAATTATCCAAATACCTATGTTTTTCCATTCAATTCTAATCAATATATTTGTCTTTCCGCAATCCAATTGAATAATTAATTAATATTTGTGGAAATTTCATCAGACACTTTGAGTTTCAGCAAAAAGCTAATATGCCACACCTGCTACAAATCCATGATGATTTTTATTTATAAGAAGTGGTTTGAAATTCCTCAGGGATAAGATAGTTCATAGTTCGTTTTTTGTTATGTTGATGATGGATTAATTATTAATTTATCACAACAAATACACTACGAAAATAATAACAGAAACCTGATTGCCGTGGAAGAGCTTGTATAGTACGCATTTCAACCGCAAGACATTAGATAGTCCAACAGTATATTTTTACTGGCACTACTTTGTTCTTGTTTGGATTTCAATGACGTGAAATTTAAGTAAACAAGCTGTGATTTCATTTTTTACTTAGTAAAAACATAAAGATGACTTTATGGGAAAAACTCAAATGTACGAGTAGTTTGCATGGTTTAAAAATGAATATATGTCAATTACTGATAAACCTCGTTGTAGATGCCGATCAAATATTCGCACCAACGAAAAATCGAGATCTTGAGCTTACAAGAAGGGTTAAGGAAATTACTCAATAGTGTTCGTGAAAGAAGATTCCAGTTGCATGTGTTACAAAACTGGTTTTTCTACCATGACAATACACCTGCACACACAGTTTCCATTTAACTGCCCCACGCATCTTACTCACCTAACTTAGTCTCGTGTGATTTTTTCTTATTTCCACTCCTGAAAAGAGGCATGAAAGGATATCCCTAATATTGCAGAGGTCAAGAAAATATTGAGGAAGGAGATGCAGCTGTTTCTTCAGATACTAACATGGAAATTAACGTTGTTTTGTAAAAAAATTGAAATTGAATATTTTTTTCAATAATTTCGGTTAATTTCAGAACCTACTCACAATAAGGCTCACCTTTAGCTATATTTTATGTATCCATCACAAATTTTTCGGTCATTGTGATTACATAAATCCTGTTCATGTTAGTATAAATTACAATAGCGAAAAACTCAAGAAAACGTCTCAAGTCCCTCAAGTAAAGATAATACAAATAGTCTACTGGCTCGATGACTTCGTTTCAATATTGTTATACCTTGAAAATGTAGTAGTATCTTTAAAATTGTTTTTCTCGAAAATTGGGAAAAATATTTTTTCAACGCTATATTTTGGAAGAATATAGAACACAGAACAACCGCCAGAATCGTGATACCTCAAAAGTAGGGTACAAACTCAAAAATCGTTTTTTTTTTTCTTGATTTTCTTTGAAAGTTTCATTATTCGTTCTTGAACAAAGTAGAACAAACCTATAAGAACTTTCAAATTTCAACCTCCAAAGTGCGGTGCCGACTTCTTGGAAGTAAATATAGATGTGCTAAAAGGATATGATAATTATCTGTTAAATGAAAGAAATATGTAAGTTAGAAAACGCTTATTAACATGTCATAAACATCTAAGAGATAGTTCCAGATTTCATGCTACTCTTGCAGTTTTTTACGAATAGTAAACGAACTTCTTATACCAATCGAATTAAATTAGTCCATCCAATTATTCTAACTCTGTTGAAGATATTTTAAACGTAGCTTCAACTCTACTATCACAATTAAGTATGATATAAAAAATATTTCAGAAACAATATTATGAATCAATAACAAACAAAAATTTATAAAAATCGTGCAAGCAGTTTCCGAAATAATTAAGTTATTCCATATTTGGAAGTGTCTATTGCAGCTTACCATCAATTTTTGCAATCGATGCAACTATTTTCACGTTTGTTTCTTGTTCAATTATGTTTGATCGATTATCTGCACCCCTATGATATCGCTTTTTGTATTAGTGGAACTCTAATAAAGAAAAGAGATAGGTATGTATATTACATAAACTATTGTTTTATAGCTTGTCACTGAAACGGAATTTGTTAAGTATGATCTTTTCAAACTCTGCAAAGAGTACTTGGATATTTTTTTTATGTAAAATGCGAGGGTAAGCCCTATTACACTCGAATAGTTCGAGTGGTACCTGCGGTGTGGAGATGCCTGTGGATATCAATTTTCAATTTCTGTATGTTTCAGTGTTCGGAAAAAACGTGCCTTGATAGCTGAATCCACATGCTTGCTCTTCTCCAAAGAAATGAGAGATAAATTGAAGTTCTGTGTGTCTTCAAGCGAACTCGGTGTTATTGCAAAGACTGCTATAGGAGATGAACAGCCCGGAAGAGCATTTGCCGTGCAGGTATCGGTAAAACAAAGTCAGACCTTTCTCCTATGCTCTAAACTGTCCAAGTATCTTATCAACTTTAGATCGACTATAACTCGAACTGCTCTCTTTTGTGTTAAATTTAGCTCCAAACGTGCGATCAATATTCCAAAGATGGACGAATGTTGAGGAGTATATAGTATAATGCCACCAGTGTGCTATCGTCGGTGAAGCTATAGAGTAGATCGTTGATGTATAGGAGAAAGATAATAGGGGAAAAGAGGCATCCCTGTGGAATGCCAGCGTTGACCTCAAACCTTTCTAAGGTGTGTCTATTGCGACCTTGATGGATCGGAATCTCTAAAAAAGCTACTAAGCCAGTCGTTAAGTGAGGATGACAAACCGTACGATCTCAATTTATTTAGAAGGTTGGCTTGATTGATGAATACCCAAATGGAGGTAGCAGCGGGATCATCATTGAGCCTTCGGTCTCAGACTACAATTTTTCTTAGTGCCCAAAAAAAAGCATGGAGATTGTGCGTTATATGTTCAGATCTGTGAATAAAGCACTTATTGTGAATATCCTTTAAATCGTATCGATGATATTCTAGATCAGCTTGGTAGAGCCAAATGATTTTCAGTAATTGAATTTTTGTCCCGATGTCATTAAATTCGTTTAGATGAGTATTGTCGCCATATAGCATATTTTAGTGTAGATGGTGATAATATACCATTCAAATATTACACTTAATCAATTTGACATAACACCGCCACTGCAGGTAACTGTTTAAATATCAATACCATGATAACATTAATAAAATATGAAAGTTAAAAACACCCACATGGTTAGATTAAAAACAATCAACTAAATGAAAAGTATTTTTTAAATGGCTCGTTATAATTTCAGTTTAAGAAGAATGCAAAACTTAATTGATTCAATGATAATTATTAAGTTCAATTTTCCATATACGAAATCACCAAGTGAATAATAACTCATTATACGCGATTAGAATCTTCTCCTTCCGTGTATCAGGCGTAGTCACATTTTATTTTCGACATCCTTGCATCCTATCCCGCTTCTAGGTTGTCGCTCCACCTTTTTCTGGGTCGGCCGGTACTCCTTCAGCCCAATGGGGATTTATCATGCGCTATCTTGACCAGTCTGTTGTTATCCATACAACTTATATGCTCATTCAATTCTTTCTTTCTTAATAGAACCCATTCGTTGACGTCATCTATTTTGCACAATTTTCTGATGTTCTCACTTCCTGTCCATGTCCAGTAAGGTTTTTACGGCTATTTTGCATATTTTATTTCGCCATATTTTCAAGGGCGAGTAGAATAATATACTTAATTCACAACTATTAAATATTTTTGTTGAAACTCATTAAGGCCATTGTCGTTGACGTTATCTGTTACGAAATTAAAAACATTGAAATGCATTAGATTATTTATAGTTGCCGATTGACATCGCCGTCTGCCGTTTGTGACTTTCAACATAAAAGAATTTTATCTTTTCCTGGCGGCCGTTTGTATAAACTTTTGTAGCAATAGAAAAGAGCCAATCACATCAGTTTGCGTTTATCACGTGATTTTGCCTAATGCTCCCAGTAGAAAAAACTCCTCTTTATTCTCCTTAATATCGTCCGTAAATTCCAGATAACAAACATAAAAATATCACGAAAACAAAAAGAAATACACACGTCAAAAACAATAACAAACTTTTTAGGTTGACGGCAACAACGTCAATTTTATTCATAGGGTCAATAGGCGTCAAACGGCAAACGTCACCCGCAAACGACAACGAAAAACGGAAAATCAAGTTTATCAATCGGCCCTCACTCCTACAAGCACCCATTGCCCCCATTATTGAACCAACTATAAATCGCAGCTTGTAATTAAATAACTATGTGAAAAATTCACTTAATATTTTACCTTTGTTGCTAGGTATTATTTTAAATTAAATGCTTCAATCGAAAAGGTTGTCTCACTGCCAGTAAAATGTGGAAAGATGCCCCATAATGTTGAAAATATTTCGTAGAAACTCCAAATAGCCCTATCCTCTTAAACGACCATCAAAAAATTGTGGACCTACTAATTGGTCATTTATGACACCAATCCACACGTTAAGCGTACAACTTAACCTGGAATGACATTCTCGAATAGCATGGATGTTTTCTTCTGCCCACATATACGAGACATATTTTTCCTTCTCTTGTAAATTGGGATTCGTCTCTAAGAGTTGGTCGATGATTGTTAAACCAGATTCAAAATTTCAAACTATGGATTTCATCTCCAGGATGTAGTCGTTGAATCATTTGAAAATGATATGAGTACAGATGATTTTTTTGAGAACTTTACCCGCTTTTGAATTATAACATAGTTCTTGATTTACTTGTCTTCCTGCATGCCTCTTTGTTTTACCATTAGGAAAAGTGCCATCCTCTCGTAAATAATTGAAAATTGACCCAAATGTTGAATGGCTGGGAGCTTGATGATTAGGGAATATCCGGTGATATTCTCTATATAGCAACTCTACCATTACCATTAAAGAACCCATAAAGAAAAATTATGTCAGCATATTTTGTGGTCGAATCCTGAAGTGGCATTTTGAACGAAACTATCAAAAGCTCTACCAAAGATAACATATTAATACGTAAAGTAGATACACACAGAAGAATATATTCTTGTTCGGAATAATAACGCTTGACAATGATAATAATGATAATTGGTAAAAAATATAAGTTTTTAGAGTTGCTCGTTATTTTTATTCGGCGTAGTTGATCACCCCGAAGAAGAGGACTTGACACTCTTTAGTTGCCACATGATATCCTCCCTGAGAGACTCTACATGTGGTAGAAGTATGTAAAGTTCTTCATGACTCACCCTATATTACAAAAGTGGATTTGGATCGAAAAAGTTCAATTTCTCCTAAATTGTTAGATTAATCGCCTTCGAACAAATATACTTTCAAGGACAGTAGACATACAAAAAAACAATCGAATCTAAAAAAAAAAGGGAATTGGGCAGGGAATTCAATGATAAACAAAAACCATGTTTTCTATAAAACCACAACAAATTTGGAAAATAAGTGGGATAATTTAAAGATTCGATATAGAATCATATGAAGAATTTTAAAAAATTAGGTTCGATTCCTCCGTTTCATGTAAACTAGTTTAAACTATCCGCAGACAGCCGATAACATTTAAACTGAAGTTTTGCAGTAAACACCATCTATAAAACGTAAATTAAACAATATCCGTAGTTTAAACCGACGTTTAGGGTTTAAAATTCACTTATAAAATTGGGGATAAGTACGTAAAAGCTCAACTTAAAATTTTTTCCCAAGACTGCTGACTCATAAACAAACAATAATGCAGCAGAGTTTAAAAAAATGTAAAAACAAAATTATACCGTCAATTTATAAACTGAAACAGACACTTTAAATACTATTAAATAATGGTGTCAATTTCCTAACATTTTTCGCGTTGTTCATTTAATACAATTCAATATATGTAGTTTTTTGTATTGGTTATTTATAAATGGTTTATATAGAAAAAATTTTGAATAATTGTTCGAATATGTAATTTTGCAATAGTTACACATGTTTTTTGTATTTTGTTTATTTATTTGAAAACTGTCATCGTCTGTAGCTTTCAAAATAAGGGAGATAAGTTGACAAATCAATTCACAGAGTACTACTAAATTATGAAAGAAACTCATTCTTTCACGAATAATTTATTTTGAATCAAAAACTAGGAGAGTATCGATTTTACATTAAATGCACTACAATACTGAATTATAGAGCCCCAGTTAAAATTCCTAACAGTAATATAACCTCTAAACTTCCATCGCAAATATTTCTCTTTCATATGTGTTTAAAAAATTACTTTTTAAAGAGCACCCAACTTAGACAAATACGTTCACGATTATTTTCAAGAGACATACAGCACAACAATATTGGATCCACCATTTTACGAAAGTATCAGAAGAAACAACTACAATTTCTCAACAAATAGCCAAACCCCTTCACCATAATCGATTCTTATACCCCAAATTATATTAACCACAATATGTTAAACATATGGAATCTCCGATTAACAGTTTTTTTGGAAGAAATGAAAAAATACTTTAACAACTATATTATATTCACTGCCGCTTCTCTCGTTCTCACCCCAAATACATCCTTGAAATCCAATTTCAAAAGGGTAACTTCTACAGAATCGTGTCTCTCATATTGAGAGGTACGTTTAGCTCTTTCCAAACTATATCCAACACCCATAGGCAAAAATGCAATCGCCTTACTGCTCAAAGAAAAGTCGTATCGAAAAAATTTAAAACACAAATAAAAAATTCAATTCTCGTTATAAAAAACTTCAATTCATAATCGAAATCTAACAAAATTATAAAATTTCTTTCCTTGATATCATATCATGGTCAAAGTTCAAAGTAAAAATATCTATATAAGTAATTTCCATTTTTATAGATATTTTTACATTGTACTTTGACCATAATTTCAGTCCCTGATAATGAATACAAAGGTATTCAAAAGTTTGGAAATATTTTGGATATAGTACACTTTGATGTTTAATTTTGCCATAATCCCACTACGAAAATACGTATACCTTCTTCGTCTTCTTCGTCTCTAATTCGGTTTTATTGAATCCATAGATTTTTCGACTTATCCACATAAACCTTTCATTTCAAATAACCCTAGAGAAAAAATTTATAAATCTGATATTTAGAGATCTTGGAGGCCTCTATTATAGTCATGGTCTACCAATATACCTCCCAGAAAAACAATGCTTTGGAAACTCTTGATCATCACGTGTATAATTCGAAGAGGACTATATTACAGTAATCAGATTCTATCATGTGGTGAATTGGGATTGTTTCCGTTTAGAAACATATTTTTTCAGAAAATTAAAGATCAATAATAATTGTGCTATTAAGTATTTACATTACATAGATCCTAAAAAATGTCACAAAACTATATATAGCGATCAAGATAATCATTATTGGACTCTTGATATAACTGAATTTTGTACTGATCTCGTTTTCCAGAATACGGAATGCCAACAGTTGACGTATACTTGTTTATATTATTAGGATTATAGTCAATAATATATTTTCACGTTTTCTAATGCTTGTGCAACGTTTTGAATATTGTTAACGCCACTTTTTCTAAATATTTCCATAATTTTATTGACTTGCTTAAAGGATACGTCATTTCTTTACTTAAAGTAGCCATAATTTACCTCTAAATCATTTTTACTCGAAATATGATGTATTTGACAAAAAGTCGAAAGAGATTTTAACTTAATTTAATTTAAATTTAACTTTTTTTAATTGCAATATGAAGTTTAATAAATAACCTTTTTTAACATTCTCTAACTAAAAAATAAAATAATTTTTTTATTATTCTGTAGAAATACATTAATTTCTTTTATTATTTAACACCGCTCTGTATATTTGAAATCAACAGAAAAAAATTACAAAAAAATGGAAAAAATAAGTCTCAATTCAAATTATGAAGTTATAGTTAATATTTCGCCCTCCTGTTTATAATTTTTAAAGTGATTTTTAAAAAATTTAGCTGCTTTCATGTTTATTTATAAAAAAATTTTTATATCTATTTTGAACAAAATATGAATGGTTTAAATACCTTAAATAAACATACATTGTGAAACAAAACCATAATATTTAATATTTTCATTAAAATATATCTTATCAAAATTTTATTCTCTCAATATTTGGAAAAACTTTATTCACGTGTCTTTAAACCAACCAATTTCTATTAATTATGTATGTCGAATCAACTCGAAACGTATTTTCATATTCCAATAAAAATTCAAGAATAAAATCATCGTTTTTTGGTATTTTCAACAAACTTATTTTGCTGACTGTATTATAATTCCAAAAAATATAGACATTGATGACTCACCTCCACTGAGTATACCCAAACAGCAAGCAAAAAAACTAGAAATCGTATAAAAAAACACGAACGTTAAACTCATAATTCCCATGTCCTTCTAAAAAACTGTATAAAAAAACTTCATTATTAAAATGTTAGATACATCTCACTCAGAAACGTTCAAAATTACCACAAACATATTTTTATTAACCTTGTTAAGTTCATATTATATTAGTTTCTCAACTTTAGGTATCAATTTCTCTAATATTGAAATAATAAAAAAGAATCCCGCCAAAAATATCGTCGCGACGAAAAACGCGTGGCAGATTCCCGCTAGTTCCTAAAGCAGCGTGCGATGCTGTGCTTTCGTAATTCTGCACTGATCAGCCAAAAGCTCTCTACCATCGAGTAAGCCACGACTTCTGAAACAGTTGCACACTTTGCGGTTGGGAGTGAACGATTTGCATACTCTCTGACTGTCGACCACGTTGCCGCAATTAAGGGAGAAGTCTTTAATATAGGGATGTTATATTCAATATGGATTTCCTTAATAACGTAAAATGTTTATTGTAAATTTATAGATTCTTCAAATATTTGCATTTTATCATGAATAACAGCTTTTTTCAATAAAAGAGAGTTGAAATAGTTAAAAAATTGTTTACAATTCGTAGACAAGATCTTGTAAATAACTTTACAACAAAAACACAAATAACTAAATAAAAAATGCACCAAATAAGTTTGAAATATACAGTGAATACACAACTACAAATGAATAACCATATTTCTATTCAAAATGTACATGTGAAAATTTTTTTATGTAACTAGCTGACCCGACAAACGCTGTTCTGCGAAATATTTTTCTAGTTCAATTGAAATAACTAACATACTACGAGGATATATTAAAAAATTCTTAGCCTACTATAGAACCAAACAAAATTTCAATGTCAAAATATTCTATTGCTCAACATATTCTCCTTTTAATTCGATACTTTTGTTACAGCAAACCTGCAACGTCTCTAGACCTTTCAAAAAAAAAATGTTTCTTCTTTCTTTGCAAACCAGACCTTCACAGCTTTTATTACCTCTTCGTTAAAAGAAAATTTACGACCTTTTGTACTTTTTTCAGTTGAGGAAAGAGATGATAGTCGGACGGAGCCAAATCTGGTGAAAAAGGGGGTGTTCTAGTAATTCAAACCCTAAATCATAAAATTTTTGCAGGGCAACATGAGATTTGTGTGCAGGGACGTTGTCCTGCAAAAACAAAACACCGTTGGATAGCTTTCCGCGTCTTTTCTCTTCAATATTTTCCCGTAGAGTGGTCAGTAATGTCGAATAATAATCTCCAGTTATTGTTCCACCCTTATCCAAAAAATCAATCATGATTACTCCATGGCAATCCCATAAAACTGAAGCAAGAACTTTTCCAGCAGATTTTTGGATATTAAACTTCTAAGGTCTTGGAGAACCAGAGTGTCGCCATTCCATCGATTGTTGCTTTGTTTCTGGATGGTAGAAATGTGCCCAAGTCTCATCCATAGTAATAATTCGGATTAAGAAGTCTAAATCGTTTTCAAATCTACTACCCTTGTATGCTTTTGGTCAACATTCCAACATTTCGGGATCCATTTTGCGGCAATTTTTCTCTTGTCCAAATTGACGTGAACTATATGATGAACGCGTTCTTATGCAATATTCAGTGCCTCAGATATATCCATTTTAGCCCAATTCGACGGTCTGATAAAATCATGTCATGAACTGCATCGATATTTTCGCGGACTGACACAGAAACTGGCCTTCCCGATTGGTCATCATCTTCAATGGAAAATTTACATCTTTTGGAGCTTGCAATCCAAGTTTTCACGGTTTCATACGAAGGAAATTGATCACCAAGGGTATTAAGCATATCTTCGTAAATCTGCTTACCTCTTAACCCTTTTAGATACAGGTACTTGATGATGACTCAATACTCCAGTTTTTCGATTTTCACAATTTCGGTGGACATCTATTTTCTTTCAATTTATTTCGTAACTCTGGTTTACTTTTTTGACGTCAAACTTTACACTGACACTTCTAATAAGTTATTGTTCGTTGCTATGGTAATCCAATATTTTGTTTATGCATGGAACTGATCTAGGCTAACTAGATATCAATACATCTTCGTATATTACATGTATATGATATCAAAACTCAATCAGATAATGAAATTAAATATGCGGCAATCCTAAAATATTTGATAATTTGTTTTAATTATTAATTTCAACATTAATCCAGTGTGTGAAATGCTCAGAATTAAATATACATACAAGTCGTTTACAGCGTAGTCTCTTCGTAAATATGCCTTGCGAAAAGCCGGAAAAGATGTATTAGATTTGATTTCAATTGGCAAATGATTGTGCATTTTTTCGCATTGTATATTATTGAGCCCTCAACTAATTCTGAACCTGGAATTTTTGTGCTCCACGTTTCTAAGTGAATAGCTGTGTAGCGAACAGAAGAAGTGGAGTTCCTTGGGACCTGATCTTAGCGCAAAACAGACAGTACTCAATTTTATAGATAGAGCAGTGATATGTAATTCCCAATTAAAAGACTTGACCAAACAAGATCAAGTAGTTATTGACACAATTGTGTCACTTTAAAGTGTGCACGTCAGCATCAGGTACTCTATAAATACAAACAATATACAGGTCATAGACGATAGAGAATTCGAACAAAAAGATCGATTAATACATTAAAAAGTAAAAAGGCTACAGAACATTTGAAATAATTGTCGTCTAAGTTCTGTCTTTGGCTTGCATTGCACCCAACGTTGAATCTAGAAGTAGTTATATTTCTGGAAGGATTTTTCTCTATTGTGGCACTATTTTGATCAATTTATGAATATATAGGAATTTATAAGAAAACATCTATCACTAAAGAAAAATGACTGGCCATACACTAAGAAATTATATCGAACAAATAGACTTTTCTTATTAAAAATTCATTCAAAATATCTCATTGAAGAACTTGTCGGGAACAGACAAAAAGTGAAACTCACAAAAAGTTTTGGCGATCTGAAATTAATACTTCTAACTTCTCAGCCTCATTCGAATGCCAGGTGCAGCCCCCATTGGTTGAAAAACACTTCATCGTCCACTTCACAGTCCAGACTTATCACCATGTGAAACCAAACATCAATAGAAAACATTCAACTGCAACTAGTTAGCTACTCGTCCAATTTAATTATACGAAAATAGGATGAAAACATAATAACAAATTTGAGAAAAATTATAATCGAAAGAGAGAATTACATATAGTGTAATATTCGTCTTATTTATTCAAACAATTTCCAGCGACGAGGGGAATTCATACATACGGTATATCTTACTTACGTAATTTATTTATATTAGCCCTAGATACACTAAACTAGTCCCTATTCACTAAACTATCCAATAAGACTTATTACTAAACACTGATCTGATTTTTAACATACCAATTTATTTAGATAGGTACTCAATCTACTTTCCACTATCTAATGTGATCACTATGACAAAAGTAACTTACTCTGGCTGCTAAACTTGCGCCTATTTATATACAAAAGACTTCTAGATAATTCGGGTCTAGAATGTAAGCCCACAAAAAAGTGTTCAGAGAAATTGTCACTATAAATACCATCACAGCCTGATACAAATATTCTATGAAAACTTTACAAAGAATATCGCATCTTCTGCACGCGACCTCTAAACTTTAGATTCTATTAGCATAGTCGAACCGGAGCGGCTTCACGGTTCGACTATGTCAGTGGACAAGTTCATAACAAAAGAAAAAAAAATTGAAGGATTAAGGTTCGTTTCCAAAAAAGCGGTGTGGTCATAAAAGGAAGGTATGAAAATCCAAAAAGCAATAACAGTGGGTAGACTAACAATCATTTGTTTAACGGTTCCTTATAAATGGTTGAAAATATTCAGCAACAATACATTTACTCCAGCTTTTGAATATATTACGAAAAACATTCCTTAAAATGTCTCACAATGTTGCATACAAGCTCATTTGTGTTTAATCAATCCGCTAAAAACATGATTTTCACTTTGGATTTGCCGATTTTTGTAACTCCGAAGATTGCCTCTTCCTTTCCAGATCATATTCAAATATCCTCATTACTAAAAATAACCTTATCCATCAATTGGAAATCGAGGTTTTCTTGGTAAGCTTCAACGCGAGTTCTGAATCTCAGTGAATACTTTTTGTACCATCGAAGTATACACATTCAACATGCTGATATGGTTTGTGACAATATTAACATACCAGCTATTAAAAAATTATAAATTTGGGCTCAACAATTCTCTCGCACACGGCACATCATCGTTGTTATCGGTCCTCGACGTAGATCTCGTCCTGGTCTTTCCGTGCCATAGAAACACTTGCCGATCTAACGGGACTTATTCTTTCTAAGCTGATTCTTCCCAAGTTTCCCCAAAACTTTGAAGCAACTCTTTCTTCTAAGTAGCGCTTTATTATTACTTGTAATATACCAGTCTGAACCGGTTCAATCGCGTTCCAACGTGTAAACGCGTCGTAATATTTGACTAATTATATTTTTTAATGAACAAACCTTGTACCGTAAGTTGGCATCCAAAGTATTACATCAAATTTCTCTTTCATCATTTAGTTACTATGAAATAATAATATTTCGTATGTGTCGAATTTATTTTGATTTGGGTATTATGATTCACATAAAGGGATGTCCCCTTCTTCATATTACATGGAGAAAATCCAATTTACTATCATTTGAAAAATAGATGTAACCACAAAATCACTCCCTGTTGAAATATGCAAATTTCAATTCATTCTATATTTTTAAGCGAGATTTGAATTTGTATAATAAGCGAGAACGTGTCCCTAAGGATGACGTCAGCTGTGGTCAACCCCAAAGAGTTAACTCCCTACTGGGAGCCATAGGGTAATACCCTAACCTATATATATATATATATATATATATATATATATATATATATATATATATATATATATCAATTGGATATTGCTTTTTGAAATCAATAAATTCAATATTACAAAATTTATCTTAACGCTATTCTTAACTAATCAATTCCTAGACTGTGAATACATAAGTGTTCGTACAGTTAGTTAGTACACTTTTCCACAATCCCAAAACATACATAGCATCTGTCAATTGATTTTTTGACTTAGTTTTTGGCTATCATTTTCTGAAATGCAAGTTGTATACTTTGATCAATTTGATCGAAAATACTGTACATGGCGAAAGAAAGGTTTTTTGGCCAGGACCATGGGATGGAAACTTGGCAAAAATCCATCGTTAAGATTACGAATTGATCACTAATCTACTTCATACTTCTATTTGTGCCTCGAGTGATATATCTTGTGTCCAAATCTATGAAAATGGTTCAGCGTAATGAAATATGTTCCTAAGTTGAAATCGTTTCACAAGCAAATACCTATTTCAATAACATCAATATATTATTTTTCGAAAGAGAAAAAGTGATGAAAGATTGGAAGGAACGTTGAAAAGTAAAATGAATTTTTTCATACAAAAGTCAAAAGCTAAAGTGTTTTTTCAAAATATAAGAGAGTAGGTAATTGACTCGTCCCCGTACTTAGTCGAATAATCATCTATCCCGCCACTCGGGCAACAAGGGCAACAACAAGGTCGATTTGTTTGCTAGACTGTGATCAGCAGATCCACCAATGGTTCCAGAACCCTTTCTGGGTATATCCAAAAGTGTAGCTATAGCACTTTCCAGGAGTCTGCTGTGGAGATGGAAGGAAACATCTAGCCTGAGACAAACTAAGGTACATAATGATGAGCCTTCTACTTATTTTACTAAATAACTGCTCCAGTTAAATAGGCAAGAAATTTGAATGATCACTAGACTTCTAGCTGCATTTGACCATACCATGCTATGCTACTGGTGTTTGGTGGAGGAAGAAGCTGCAGAAACTCGTATATACCCAGCACTCGAAACTGCGAAGTTCAAACGCCCAGAGAAGCTTCTCACAGTTTGCCTAGTAACGTTAAAAGGCTCAAGACAAAGTGCCTAATTAGCTTCTCAAGAAAATATGGGCAACCAAGGGAGCCGTTAGTTTTTGATGAAGGATTCGTGATGAGCAAATTACGCGGAATATTTTAGTTTATAGCTCGTTAGGGCTCTTGACATAATTGTGCTGGGATCACAGAAGTACGTGAAGCACAGTGAATAAATGCATTATTACTCGTAAACTGTGTAATTGAAAGTATGGAAATTCAAATATTTGTCTGTAAGACGGTGTTATCAGTAAAGTCACTTTTTTGAGATATTCAATTGAAATGGTTTGGAATTCTAGGAATGACACAATATATAGATTTATTAAGAACCGGTAGTCAATGGCACGAATTCTTAAATCCCATAAAACGGGTCTTTACCGATTTGGAATCCTCCAGTAATTAATAGAATATAATTATGAGAAATGACTATAATTTTGGGAAAATATTGATTTTGTTTTCTAATAACTCTCTAGGTGTATGTTAAATTATGACAAAATTTTCGATACTGAGCGAAAAGTAATCCAAGTAAGTGAATAATTTGCTAATAAAATTACAAGACCAATTTTCCCTACCAAAACTCTCAATGGAAAACGATATCTGGAACTCTTACACAGAAAATTGGTGCTAATCCCTCGAATAGAGACATTGGATTTTAATAATATCGTACATCTGCTCATTTGTTAAAACTTGTTTGCGAGTATTTTGATGCTAAGTTTTCGTAATGATCACACTATTTACACTACCAATATAACAGAACTCACTCTGTCCGACGCGTGTTTCGATAAGCAAGTTATCATATTCAGAGCCTAAATTTCTGAAGACGATAACGTGGTTATCAACACGTGGGTCAGTTAGGGTACATAGTGTGTTCAGTATGAATGCAAATTTTGAGCTAAAAGTACGAATTAGAAATTAGTGTAGATTAAGTTTGGCCCAAGTTATTAGGTTTATTCACATTATATTTCGATTGCATTCAAAGTACGATGGTTTTTTTTTTAAGTTCAGATCTCACATTATGCAGTAGGTGATCGGAGTGCATAGCAGGCGACTGCGCATTTTCCTCGCTCAAACGATCTGTCAGCAGTGATTCTAACATATCATTCGAACTGCGGTCATACAAAGATGAATGTCGCTATTGATTCTCCTGCCAAGTGTGAATCGAGAGCAACATAAATTCATCTAAGAATGAGTCTAGTATATGGAGACACCTTTATGAGTGATGGCATTGTTCGTAAATTGTGTCTAAAATTTTAAGATATCCGAACTGATGTTTATGATAAAGGGAGTCAAGGATGCAAATTTGTTGCAACAGAAGACATTGTTCGGGTAATTGATCAAGTGATCATGGAACTCGAAGATTTACCATAAATGAATTACCGATGCAATTTCCGAAAATTTCAAGATCTGCCTCTATCGTTCCTAAACAGTTGCGTTACAGAAAAGTTTGTGATCGCCAACTATGTTGAATGATAACCACAAAACTCGCCAGATGGGTGCAGCTTTAAAGTTTCTTGACCGTTACTATACTAATGGAGGAGATTTTCTTAAATCTATTGTGACAGGTGATTCGACATGGATTCTTTATGACACGCCCGGAACGAAACATCAATCACAACAATGAATGCACACAATTTTTCAAACGAGAACCACAAAATTTTAATGAACTTCCAAAAGCCTTAAGATCACGGGAACTCTTTTTTGGAATCAAAAAGGTATGTTTCTTGTGGAGTTTATACAGCATGGAATAACAATTAATGCAGATTCTTTCTTACGCTTACGAAAAATTATACTAAATAAACTAAGAGGCCGTCCCGACATCCGAGTAATTTTCATCTTTTCTTGGAACTGGATCAGTGGGATGGAGGGACGCTAAGCTGACGTGGAGCTCAGAGAAACAGTCACAACTCACTTCCATTGTCGGCTACATATTATGAAAAGGATATATCAAAGTTCACAGATATGACAAATGCTTTTATCGTTAAGATAGAGAAATAAGCTGTGGTATACCTTACTTTCGGTTATGAAGTCTTTTTGGTATATTCACTTTCACTTTACAGCCCATTAGAGGTTAATAAAAACAATCCTCGTAGTATCATATACTTCATCATCTTCATCATCATCAAGCCTTTCAGTCCTTTGGATTATAGCTATCGCTTATAGCGCTTTAAAATAATTTTTTGAGGTGGATTACAATTCCTTTTTTGTATTTTTGTTTTCATTATAGTTTATCGTTTGTCTTGGCTGATTTTGTTATTATTTTACATTCCTTTCGGTTCCTGCATTTTTCCCTCTAGTTCTCTATATTAAGTGCTTTTATGTCCTCTATTTCATTTCTAAAAGTATTTCTCCATTGTCCATTGCGATATTCTTTTGCTCATTTCAGTTGGTTTTCATCTCATTATATGCTCAGCTCAGTTTAGTCTTTGTGCTTTTATGGATCTCACTCTATTTTCCTTCTCCAGCTCTTTCTGTATTTCTTCGTTGTTCTTTTCTCTCGTTTCTCCCTCTTGTGTTTTGCTTGGACCTGTTATAGCTCTCGTTATTTTTCTCTCGGTTCTTATTAGTTCTTCTTCTTCCTTTTTGTTTATTACTGTTGTTTCCATCGCATACGGGATACTGGTCTTATTAAGGTTTTGTACATTTTTATTTTATTTTGTTTTTTTTTCCTTCTTCCAAATGCTTAATAGCATTTTCGTATCCTTTCCTTTATCCTGTCTCTGGTTGTTTGTGCCAACATTATTCCTAAATAGTAATTTATACTTGTATTTGTTAGTTTTCGGTTGGTTTCATCTTCTCTCTGGTTTTCTCCCTATTTTCATATATTTTGTTTTCTTTTGTATTCATTTCCGGTTCGTAATTGCTTGCTTCTGGTTCTAATTTGTAGATCGCCTTTATTAATTCCCTCTATCCATTTACTTTGATAGTCACATCATCTGCGTATGCTACTATCTGTATTACGCCTATCAAATACTTAATTTGCAGCAGCATTTGCTTGGCAGAAATAATTAGACCCAATCATTCAAATACTGATTCGTCGTAACTAATTCTTATCTTGTAATTGTTAAGGAATGAAACTACAATATTTTTCAGTTATTTACAACTTTATAAGTCCTATAAAAAGAACTATCAAAAGATGTTATTATTTAATGGCGTCATATTTTTAAATTGGAATTTCCTATATACAAAAAATTTTATGTTAGAATTTTTGGATCGGAATATATCATATCATTTGAACTATTGAATTTAATACAAATTACAAGTCTCCCTGTGAAATTATCACCAGCCTGGCAGATGCTTTATAATATATTCTCACTTCACTACTGGTGCTCACATATTTATGTCTGTAGATTAAGCCTTTCGAGCATTATGATATTAACGACGCTTTTGTTCAGCTTCTCACTTCCCTCTTTAACTCTATATTATTTGTTGTACTTGCCCCCAAATATTCAAGATCCCTAACCTGTTCTATACCAGGATTAAGGATTACAAATTTGCATATCGGGAACTAACGTAACGTCATTGGTCTGACGGATTTGTATTGAATTGATTATGGTTGGAAGTAAAAATAAAGAGCTGAGGTGAAGAATATTTTATGTGTTTATAGAAACTATAACCACATTTTAGCTCGAATTCAAGTTTTGAGAGAACAGAATATTTTTTATCTGGAAAGATTATAAATCTTCTCAAATATAAAAGGAAGATATTGAGAAAGCATTCGAAGAATGATAACATGTGAATTTAGTAAAAATATTATTTGTGGAAGTCCAGAAAGGGTTTAAAAAATGAATAAATATGAAAATACTCGGAATTAAATAAGAACAACAATTTTGTTTTTCCTTGATATTTTGTCTCAAATTAAATTTCGGAACGCAACCATAATATTTGACATTTGACAACCAACTATTTGTAGATTTATGAATCTTAAGTTTTGTCACACATTTTATTTCTGGACGCAACAATAAAATTTGACATTTGACAACCTATAAGTAGATCGATGAATTGTAAGTTTTGTCACAAATTTTATTTCTGGAGGAATCAATAATATTTGAAATTTGACAACCAACTATTTGTAGATTTATGAATCTTAAGTTTTGTCACAAATTTTATTTCTGGACGCAACAATAATATTTGACATTTTACAACCAACTATAAGTAGATCGATGAATCTTAAGTTTTGTCACAAATTTTATTTCTGGATGCAACAATAATATTTTACATTTGACAACCAACTATATGTAGATTGATGAATTTTAAGTTTTGTCACAAATTTTATTTCTGGATGCAACAATAATATTTGACATTTGACAACCAACTATATATAGATTGATGAATTTTAAGTTTTGTCACAAATTAAATTCCTGAACGCAACCATAATATTTGACAGTTGACAAGCAACTAATATATCAATCTATCTCTATGTCGATCGATACCTCAGAAAGACATTAAATCCTTTTAACTTTGTGAGTGATAATTACCGCTACGTGTGCGAGAACTTTCTTTGCTTCGGTGATTATTTGTTATAGTGACACTTCACTGTTAACATGCGAGTATTTTGCAACAATTGTAAGTGTAGGTGTAGTGGTAGTGTAAACAGTGTTGTCAATACATAGAACATGGCCCATTCAAACAGCAATTTTTACTATTGACAACCCAATTCACTACATCGTGAATATCAAACCATATTTCATCTAAATAAATTATTTGTCTATTAGAACTTTGGTAGTTTTTTATCTGACGCGAATAATCTTGTCGCCATCTAACAATCCTTGACGATTCGGTTATTGCCATCCGTTCATACATTTTTTTTTTGAGTTTAAAACCACATGCTGACAAAACCTGACGCATTATTTTTAAACTGATATAATCGTATTCTGGCTAATCTGCTACCTTTTGCTGTATTACTTCTAATGTCGCAGCCCTGTTCTCCTTATGAAAACTATAAATTGTCCTACGTAGAAAATCTTGAGTAGGTTTGTCTACTGATTTCAGTTTTCCTTTACAAGTTTTTCGGTTCTGTGAATGATCCATAGCAACCCCTTTCGTGACTACTCGATATATGGAAAATTTATTTAATCTAGTTAATTAAGCAATTCTTATTATGATGGCGTTATCAGATTGCTGAATATTTTCCTTTTTTAAACATTCGGATATATTTAAAATAACTCGCAGTGTTTGTATATCTAAATCTTTATTAGTAAATTCAAACCTGTCTTCATTCTCATTATACTGTACAATTTCATTGCCTTCACTCGCCCATGGTCTAAATAACATTTCTATTTTTTGAAGAAATTTATGAATTAAATTAAAATCACCAAGCCACGCCGATGCTTATAGCAGACTTCCTGGCTGGAATATTTCGAAGAACTTGCATACATACGGCTTCGGCCAATAGAAATGCATTTATGTTTACGATTCGTGGTTTTCATTGGAAAACAATGTACATGATGAGTCCACGTGGACTGACGGTTTGTTAGATGTTTACCGAATTTTATACGGGGAGTAAACATTATTTTTCATTTCTCAATTTGGTATGAGTGTTGTGCGTATTTATTAAAATGTTGATTGTTCCTCGCATAACTGTCTTCTACAATTGATATTAGAAGAGCTCTACTTAATAAATTTTTCACTCACCAACTCATTAATCCTCAGACTTTTCTAGCATAGATGTAGAAGAAATATTTTTTCTTCATTTGGTTCCACATTTACTTCATGTTTAGCCTATCTCCAGTCCATTCCTTTCTTTTTTCAAGTTATTTGTCTGTTTCCGTACTTCATTTCCTTCTGAATCTGCATCTTCTTTTCCTGAGAATTTATTTCTGATTCTTGTACAATCTTATCTGTTCTGTCCATTCATTTTGGTCATTCTCACTATATGTTCCAACTAGATCAATTATTTTTGTTTGACTTTTTACACTGCACTCACTACATTTTTTGATGTCTAATGCTGTTCCTTATTTTATTGATATCTTCAGTATCTTCATTATAATCTGTTGATCAACACCCATGATTCGCAACCATAGAAAAGTACTACGTATGTGTATGTTGTCTTGTTTAAGTCAACTCAATTGTTCCTAGATACTTGTTAAGATCTTTTTTTATTCCAAAGAATGTCATGAAACTGTAATTTCTTCATTAAATTGCTTCGTAAACACAACTAAAAGCTTTTGTAGAAATCAAAAATTACTGATGCTGTGAAAAATTTACTGCTAAATATACTTCATTTGAAACTGAAAACACTGCGTTATTAGGTGAACTGTTAAAACTGGTTTGTTTTAGAAGAATCGACAAAAGGCGTCTTTTCATTAGCCTTTCAATGATTTGTGGGTGGCTTTTGAAGTAGGCGTGAGTGTGTGTGATTCTTGTATTTTAAGTTCAAATATTGCTACTACTCTCTAACGCTCTTTGATTATTAATTGTGGCTGAGTTGTTGTGGCTTCTCTTTCATCGTTTCATTTCTTCTATCCCTCCTCCGGATATTGCATCATTAGAATGTGCGTTTTCATGCATGTGATCATTTAATAAGAAGAGAAAATCATTACATCATGAAAAAAATATAATTAATACCCATATCGACCATTTTCACGAATGGTACAACTTTCACCATCGAATTTGAATATTCATGTTTGGATAAAACTGTTTTTTGACGTAATTGTTCAAAATTACTTAGCAAATACAATGTATCATTTAGATTAAGCCTGCATCGAAAGATGCTAATTTAGGATGGTAAAGGGATAAATAACTATTTGCGAACTTTTAATAATTTAGTTTAAGACTAGCAATCATGGAACTAAAGCAAATCCTTTGTCCGGTTGAAATATTTTCGTTCACCTTGATATACCTGGTAAGAACTTTATTATATATTAAAGTCATTAAGTTTCGCCCAGAATTAATACTAAGAACTGGAAGAAGAAAGTCATCTTAATTTTATCAAATCTATAATTTACAAGCAGGATGAATACAATATAAATAATGGAGCTTCAATCATTTTTTGTTTAATCTGTAAAATCTAAGCTTCTAAATTCAATACCATATATTCGACATCTGAACATTATCAGTCAAAACACTTATTATTTGCAGACATTTCAATCCGACGCTGCTTTTAACAGACGATTTTTCGATACAGTTTTCAATACCTGCAAATGTAGTAAGTATATTCAAATTACGTTTAGATGAATATTGAATTCTATCATAACTACACAGGATCATAGGAATGTCCGTTTGGTAAACGAAATTAACACAATACAACTTTTTAAGAAGAATACTTAACCAGTACTTTTTTGATTTGAGGGGCCGTTTGTACCAGTAAATTATCCAATTTCTACTATAGATTTAGGTCTGTTGACGAAACTACTAAGCGTATGAAGTTGTACAATAAATTTTTCCAAAGACCACATTGGAAACTTAAATACCAATCATTTTACGTCGTTCGTTTCCTTTTAGATTTTTCATACTTGAAACTGAAATTTTAGCAGAAACGGAATGTTTATACTTGTAACAACTGCCAAATTACAAGAAATAATTAATAACATTTTCAGTCAATGCCTACTTTACTCGCTAAACTGTCTACAAGTGTATGGATTTTTTGTCCCTACACCTATCAACCACGACAAACTATTATTTCGTTCAGGACTCGAAACCAAGGATATTCAGATTATAAAAAATCTGTATTGGAATCAAACAGCACATATCCGATTTGGAGACATGAAAAGTCAGGACATAGGCATTACTAGGAGAGTTAGGCAGGGTTGCAATCTATCGCCGCTGCTGTTCAACTTGTACACAGAGCAAATATTTATAGAGGCGCTGGAAGAATGTGATAAGGGCATCAAAATTAACAGTGTACCAATCAACAATCTCCGCTATGTGAATGATACTGTCTCATTGGCAGATAACGTCGAAGTTCTACAGATGCTTCTCAATAGAGTAACTACAATACAAAAGCTAGACTTAGGATCAACAGAAAAAAAACCAAATTTATCTTGTTTAGTAAGATAAAGAGACAAATACGCTTCAAATACTTAGGATACCCAATAAATTATGAATGGAACCTTGATTTAGACATTAAGATCAGAATTGAAATGGCAAGATCCACATTCATAAAAATGAGAAACCTGAGCATTGGTACCCGATGGCGAACCACGAAATGTTCCGTACTCTCTACGCTGCTTCGCGGTGTGGAAGGGTGGACACTAAAAGTAGCAGCAATGCAAAAATTAGAAGCTTTTGAAATGTGACTGTATAGACGCATTTTACGAACTGACAGAGTAACCAATACGAAGGTACTGAGAAGAATGGTTAAAAATTTAGAAGTGTTTGTAAGTATTAAGCGTCTTACAGGACATATATTTCGGAACGAAAAATGCTACAGTTTATCGTGGAAAGCAAGAAAACAGGTAGGAGAGGGTTAGATAGAAAGAAAAAATTCTGTCCGAAAAACCTACGCGAATGGTTCCAAATACCAGAAGCTTCGAATATAATTCACGCGGCGCAAAATAGAGTCCATCAAATGATCAATATGAAATTTTTGAATAAATGTTGTTTTCTTAATTTGTGATGATAACCTTTTTGATTCTCCTGTATATTGCTGAAAATGTTTGTAACGGTAATACTTATACATCCAAACAAGTTGTTATTGTTATTTGTAAAATACAATAATTTCACCTTTTATTGTTATTCTTGTAATTTTTAACCATTTCAATATTATCCTAGTGATATTTTATGTTTTATGAAATAATTAAATTTACTTGATTCGAGTTCTCATTTTATTACGGAAATATTCAAATAAATTACACTCGTACATCAAAATAGCCGCATATATATTTTTTCAATTGCAACCATTTGTTTCCAACCTCTTGTAATTATAAAATATATTCAAAAATTATTGATTATTTAGATACACCCGCGCAATTACTCGTCAAGACAAACAATTGGCGTGAATCTATAGCCTAGTTTCATAAAACAACGAAATAAATCCCGGCCAAAGTAAATATGAGATACATTCAAATAATAAAGGTAAATAAGTCTGTCGACTAATACAACAAACAAGAATAACTTTTCACAAATCTCCCTTATTTCATCATTTCTCTTCTAGTCAAATAATTAGGATCCCGCTATTGATCTCAGCGTTCGAATTTCAATAGTTCTTAAAAGCCACTTAGTTATGGTGTTCTCTGTTCTGGTCTCTATCGCGATGCCTTTGTTGTTTGAGCTTTCACTTCTTTCTTTACATTTCTATTACTTGTTATGTTCGCTCCTAGATTTTGAATGACATCATTTTTTCCACACTCTGATCGTATATCTCGGTTCTCTGGATACTAAAAAAGATTTGGCATTACCAGTCAAACGCCAACATAATAACATAACCAGTCATAGGTTCGTCATTGCAACATCTTCAATAGCTTAAGCAAGCTTATAATTAGTGGAGCAATCAATTTATTCCCCAGATTTCTCTCCAGCGATTACCGGCTGTTTCTTAAACTCAAAAACATTTGCGTGGTAAACGATTTTCTTTGGTAAATGAGAGAAGAATTAGAGTGAATTCGGGGAATAACAAAATGATTGGCCATTGTATATATACTAAGTTGGAATTAAGTTGGAATTTGTAGATATATGTTGATAGAGTCTATTAATGAGTTTGTTATTTTTCTGTTTTATTATTTGACACCAGTAATTTTTCTGCCGATTTATTATGGCTAATATGAAAGTATCGTCTGTAAAAGTTATTAAAATATCATTATCCAATTTAGGAAAGTCATTCGTACACAAGAGATGTAAAAGATATCTTAACACAGTGACACTCCAGCAATATTTTTTTTAAAATCAGTAGAATCTCTTTGTATTGAATACCATTTACGATAAGACATTTTATATTTTTGTTTTCTTTCTAACAACTTTTGTACCATTTTCATAAATCTGTGATCCTGATCGATGGTTGAATCTAAGAAAAAAACTCATATGATTATAAAAAGAAACTTTGTGTAAGGATTTTCCTGGTTTAGGAATACCACAGTATGCTACTTATCAGATGAAAAGTGTATATTTTTTCTTTGTTGTTGCCAGTGAAGAGATTAAATCTAGTGGCTTTTCTATTCATATTTTCTTCATACTCTTTCATAATTTCGTTAGAAGATTTGATTTCGATATCTGATTCTTTTTTGCTCTTCCAAGGTCAATATCAGCATTATCTTAATTTTGCTGGGAAATGTCCTGTAGCTGATACTGAACGCACTATTTGCACTACCACTACAACAAAGCTGACAATTACGCTGTCTGACACGCGTTTCGATGAGTTATCGTCTGAACGTAAACTTTTTTGATTTGTGTTGGTGTAAATAAGATTTTCGGCATGAACATCACCGATGGTTCCAAAATCTTTACACTTTTATAAAATTAGTTGAAATCTATGAATTACTCAGACTAAGAGACATGCATAAACCCAATATAAATGTACCTAAAAAATTAAAACTCGTACAGTTACGTAACATCGAATTATAAACCGAAACCGATGTTTTATTTCTGGCGTCTACTGAATAAATATTTCATCGTTCTAAATTTTTCAACTGTATCATTGTTCGTTTCCTCTCATACATTTTTTTTACGATGTTATTTCAGAATGCGGGGTTCCCAACAGAGAAGCACGTCTTGTGGGCGGTGAATATTTAACAGGCCATGAATTTCCTTGGACTGCTTCTATACAGGTAAACGTCGATGGTAATGCTTCTTCCCTACCAGCTACACTGATTACTCCCAAATATTTGCTCACTTCTGCCAACAACGTTATTGGGTATGTGTATTATTTTTTGTTACTTACATCACATACAGGGTGTTTCAAAAAAGGGATCCCGTCTCTAGAATAGACAGAAAACTGAGAAATATTTGGGGTTTGCTCAGTAAAAAATTATACATATTTTTTACGTTTTTACCGCAACTACTGGCAACATTGTGATGAAGTTTTATACGAATATGTTTTGGAAGCTGATACATCCAATGAATTTATTTTTATGTCTGACTCACATAGAGGGCGCTAGTTACACGGTTCGTACCAAGTAGTAATGAATATAACTTTTTAAATATCAGATTTAGTAATAAAAAAGTGTACCTAAACAAGATTTAATTTTACACCCCAAAGCTACTCTTGATATAATCGATACTGCATAGCGTTTTCGAAATATTTTGATTTGAAAATTATGAAGTAATAAAAGATGCTGGTATAAAGTATTGTAAAGTTATTAATTATTATTATTATTATTATTATTATTATTAATTATTTATTCGTTTCTTGTAACATTTCACAAAAATCCAGTCTAATTAGTATGAGATCTTGTCCAAGAGCTCTTGCTACACAATCTACCAGTTAAAGTGGATTTCTGTGAAAAATTACAAGGACAGCCCTCACTCCAAATTTTTTGAAATGTGTAACATTTACAGTCAAGGTTAAAGTTAAGTAACCATTTTTCGAATCGATGGATTGGTAGAGGTACAGAAGTTCTGATTCATTGGCCTCCTTGGTCATGCAATTTTAATCCCTTGGATTACATAGCTTGGTCGTATCTTGGAGAAAAAGTTTATGCTGCAGAGGTAAATTCACCTCAAGAATTCAACGTCACTTTAATGCCTTATAGCTGACTCCCAACCGTTTAGAAGATTAATGAATTCTTTAGAGAAAAGGATAGACTTGTATATTCGTAAAAACTGAGCATTTCGACCACCTTATCTAATTGAACTATTTAATTAATACATTTATCATAACTTCATACCAGCATCGGATAATTTTCAAATCAAAATATTCCGAAAACGGTACACAGTATCGAGTTTTATCAAAAGTACATTTTTGGTGTAAAATTGAACTATATTCAAGTTCATTCCAAATTTTGCTTAATAAATCCAATTTTGAAAATGTTATGTTCAATACTACTTGGTACGAAGCCTGGAATTAGCGCCCTCTATAAGAGTCAGATAAAAAAAATTCAATGGCTTTTAAAACATATTCGTTTAAAATGTCTATGGCGTTACGAATTTTTTTTTACTGAGCAAACCCCAAATATTTTTCAGTTCTCTATTTTTCCTAGAGACTTGATCATCTTGAAACACTCTCAAATAGAACTAACGTGAGAAGTTAGAAGATAAATAAATAATTATAAGGACAATAAGTATTCATAATTATATATTTTGCAATAATTTACAAACTTTATAAGAGATTATTTTGATCGGGACTACCGTATGGAAAAAATGTTAAAACAAAAGTTGTAGAGAATTTAATGTTTTACAATATTGATAAGAAATACAAATAGCATAAAACCTATAGGAAACGATTTATTTGCAAAAAATCGATTTTTTTCACTTTTGATCCCCGATTTTTGAAGTTGCTCACATCGAATTATATGTGAGTTTTGAGAGGAGTTTTAGAATGTCAAATGAACATTTTTTAACGACTTTAGAGCTGGGTATCTCGATTTTCCTTAAATGACTGGACTATATTTGGAAATTAAGCAATTGAAAATAAATATTCATGTGGATGTTCTTTTAGAAAAACACCCCTGCAAGTAAAAATAATAGTCGGACAAATAGACAAATGCTTTCCTGATATAACTTCATCAACTATGAGCGTCGATAGAATTGTTATTCATCCGGATTATAATCCAGCCTCAAAGGCTCATGATATCGCCCTTCTAAGGTTAAGCACACCTGTCGTAATAGATAGAAGAGTTTCACCAATTTGCTTACCATCGACGAGTAAGTATTAATAAATTATTATACCTGTAGGAGCCCAAATAAATTTTTTCACTTTCTTCAAGTCTACTAATTACTATAGTTTAACAACAGTCACTATGGGCACTAGCGGATTCCATGTTATATTATTACAGTGAGTTTATAAAGTAATGACTTGAGCTTTAATTTTTAAAACCAGAAGAATGTTTTTTATGCAGTACTAATTTGAATCCGGAAAATGGCACTCTACGGTATCTTTGTACTTAACAATACTCTTAAATTCTCCCTCTTATTTCTTACGCCAGTCGAGAAACATCGCATATTCTTTTTCGTAACTTTTCAAAGACTCAATTTGAATAATTTGCCCTTCTGCTCCCACACTTCTCTCGGCAATTTTATTTGAATTATCAGCCATTATTTCGGAAAATATTTTTTGTTTTCACAAAAATTCAATATGTCTGCCTCTGTTCACAATATTACATTAGTGACTGTAAATTTTTATTTTGGTAATTTATACTTTCGCGGTCCCCTCGTTTTTTGGCTCTAAAAAATCGTCCGATTTCGATTAATTTCTTTTTAAAATCTTCGGTTTTACGGCGGATTTACGAAAAAAATTATGGGAATAAAAATATGGAAACTTATAATATATAATAGCATATTTTGTTACTAGAAGTAGAAGGCACTGGCGAGGTTGTTTAAATTGGGCGAAACATATAATGGGTCTTTTGCTCCAAGTGACATATACCATTTTTTCTTCAAGCGTAAAAATAATAGGGTAGAGTACCATTTCTGTGGCGTCGCAATTTAACATTAATTATGCCAAAATGAGTCGAAAATGAAGAATGAAATTTTTTGATATCTCGCTTCGTTTTCGAGATATCGATATTTAAAGTTATAATCAAACGTTAGTTCAAAATTCGCTTTATTGAATAGATGGCGTTCAATACTTCGTTTCAAATGAATATTTTATCACTTCAAAATCAATATGAGTCTTGGACCTCAATAAACAAAAGATTTTTTATTTAATTTTTATATTATTTACCCTGATACTCCAAAATTATATTGGAAAAAACAGATTTTTATAGCAAAATGAGCCATTTTTGAAAACTTCCATCCCTCTGTAGCCCCCCATAAGAAAAAAAAATAATAATATAAAACTAAAATAATCCTCATGCGAAAAAAACTTTTTACACTAAAAGTGCACCACGAGAAGGTTAGGTTAGGTTGATATATACAAATATTAAATAAAAATAAATTTTTCCAACTTCAAGTATCGATATCTCCAAAACAAAGCGAGATATCGAAAAATTTTATTCCTCATTTTCGACTTATTTGGAGTCGATTTACAAAATGGGAAATCTAAGCGCCACGGAAATCGTACTCGTGCCAAATAATACATTTAAATTCTTCTATTCTTGAGATATTTTTAGAATACATTTTTCAAAACTGCCAAACATCAAATTAAATAAAAATTAAACGACATCTCCTGTCTACTTGGTTACAACGCCCATAATAAGACGTTGCTATTGTTTCTCATTATTTTGTTACTACTATAATAACGAGCGTTCATTATTTCACTAGTAAAACAATAGGTTATTTCTACGATCTGAGTTACCGTAAATAATATAGATATTATTATACGCTTGAAGAAAAAACTATTTTCCCTTTGATAACTAGTTAACACAATATAACGTTACTACAGATCTCTGGACCCTTCTATAATCAATTTGAATTGATTGTTAACTCTATTTCCAAAATAATACCCTTATTATGGTGATATTTGATTTAAATTCTATAACTTATAGCCTCAAATTTTCCTGAATAATTTCTGTATTGGAGGTGGCTCATTTGAAACTAAAACATTTTCCAATATTTGAAAGGAATTCCAATGTAAATTGAATGCTTTTTTAGATTACGAATATACAAGTCAAGTAGGAATTGTATATGGATGGTCAGACGCTGGCAACTCATCTTGTAGAGCAAGAAAATTAGCCCTGCCTATTTTGAAAGAGCAGGATTGTGTAAAAGGAGTTCGTGAGGCTCAATACATCACGAGCGATAAAGGATGCTTGGGAGTAATTGGATCTATCAATCCTATATGTGAAGTAAGAGTAATATGAAGTGTAATCAATGATATCGTGTACCTTTACTTGTTACAGAATGATTCTGGTACGGCGGTTATGCATAAATCGAAGACAGGAATTTACGATTTAGTAGGTAAGATACGTTTTCGTTTTCCTTGAAAGTGAAAATATTTATTCACCAAATCACTCGGGTGTATCGTTGGAGTGTTCTGGAGCACCTACTCCAATAGCTTAATATGTATAGCTCTTTTAGTGACAGATCCGTTATGTGGTCGTATTTTAGATAACAAAGCACTCAATAGTAGGAGGATGGTTCATATATAAACCGGAGCTTTTGAATAAACGCGCGAAAATTTTAGTATTGTAATATTGGCTGTACTGTTCAGTTACGAATCGTAGTATGGACCGCGTAACATCGCTTTTCAGTGTACTTACAGCCTTCAGCGAAAAGGTGGTACCAGTTGTGCAACGCATCATTCTTTTTTGGTCTAAGGTAGGTAATGTAAAATCCGCGGAAATTGCTGAAGGATTGGATATCAACGTAGTTAGTATTGAGTAAATAATTTATTACCGCGAAATGTCAACCAGATGGGTGCCAAGAATTCTGATTGACTTTAAGGAATCAAATACATCCATGAACGCAGCATATTAATCTAATTTGAGAAAAGGCTCGACAAAATCATTCGAGATGTGCGCCTGTTTCATGACAACGATCCAGTGCTTAGCTTTCAAAGGCTACTGTATGGGGATGGTTCCAGAAGTACCTGGCTCAACAAAGAAAACTCAGAAATTTTAGAAAAAAAAATGAATTAATTTCTCAACGTAATCTCCTTTTAGCTCCATATACTTTTCCCAGCGATGTTCAATGAGTTTGATACCCTTTTTATAATAAAAATTGTCAAATTCTTCAAAGTAGTCATTAACAGCTCTTTTGTTTCGGGTGTGAAGTGAGGAACCCACGTTTCATCCATGGTTATAAATCAGCGTTACATTGTGAGCAAACGTGGCACCTATCTTACGCACAGCTTTCTGATATCCAAATTTTCAGTTAATATGCGATGTACCGAACTTTCTGAAATGCCTAGCTCGCGTATTTTCAGTGGACGATCATCCAGTATCGCTTTGTGGATTTTCTTTTCTGCAGTCGTCACCTCATTTGGTCATCCACTGAGAAGCTGGTCTTCGCAGGTCGTATGGCCTCGTTTGAACTCTACTACTAACGCCTTTCAAATAAAAGTATTGTATCATATAACAATGACAATTTTTTCCATGTTTACAAATTCACTGAAAACGTTCATTATTGATGACTGCCAAACACTAAACAACGTGGCGTCTTCAAATTAGAAGCATATGCTGTATAGATTTCGTACTTTCTAGTACGCTGGTATTTTTCAAGCAGCTACCGCCATCTGCCATCTCTAGGTCAGGCCAGGTATACGAATGTGGCATAACAGAGATTGAATACCTATCATATAGCCCTAAATTTAACAGCGACGATGAAATTAATCAGGCAGGTTACGAACACTTCGACTATAAAGAACATATTTTTATAGTGGTATGGAAGCATTAGACAGACGTTCTGAAAAGTGTGTGGAAATAAAGGTAGAATATATTGAGAAATAATCACAGTCTTTTTTATTTTTGTCCTTTTTTCTACGTTAGACTAAGAATTGGTAGACCGCAATACGTATTTCCATATACAGTGCTTTTCAGATAAAAGTATCCACCTTTAATAACTTTTGTAATACTGGTATATAGAAAAAATCCAAAAACACGTCAATTTATGTTGGAAGGGGCAAGCATTATGGCTTATTTAAACTTACTGGAAAAGCCACCCCCTCACCCCTAGCAGCATCCCCTTTATTTTTTTAAATTACTTTTCATATTTTTTATGTAAAATTTAGATACTCCTCTTTGAGCTGATTTCAAAAATGTATAATACTTGTAGGTTAAAGTGGTTAGTTTATGAGATAAACAATTTTTCTTTTAAGAGCACAAATTTTATTTATTATTTACTTTCACCTTATTTGCCTGTACTAAAATGGGTTGTACAACAGTTCAAACTCTTTAATCTTTTTAACTGTGCTATTTATTATGAAGTTACAATAAGTGTTCAAAATGAGTACCATTCACTTCCATACAATGGTATAATCTATTTTGAAATGCCTCTCTGACATTGCTTAATACGGCTGGATTTAATTGTCGACATTCATTTTCTATCCTCTCTCGTAAATCATCCAGAGATTCTGGTTGGGTAGCATAAACTTTTGTTTTTAAATACCCCCATAAAAAGAAGTCTAGGGGTATTATATCCGGTGACCTAGGTGGCCACTCCATCATCTGCCCCCTTCTACCTATCCAACGAGCGGGGAATGTTTAAAAATTGTCGGACAGGCGTAGCATACTGTGGGAGAGCTCCGTCTTGTTGAAATACCAGTAAATCTTCGGAAAGGTTATCATCATTTTTTATTATTATTGTAATACGTGGGTCAACCCCTTCCCTGAGTAACTCAAGATATGATTCACCATTTAAATTTCCGTTGATGAAGAAAGGTCCGACAATGTGGTCACCTAGGATACCACACCAAACGTTTAACTTTTGGGGATGTTGTGTATGGAATTCACGCATAATATGTGGATCACTTTCAGCCCAATATCTACAATTATGCCTACTTACTAAGCCATTTAATGACCATGAGCATTCATCAGAAAAGCAAATATTGTTTAACAATTGTGGATTGTTATTGATAATTTGCGTCATTGATTCGCAAAACTCTAGACGACGATCAAAATCATCTTCATTCAACTCGTGCACCAACTTAACTTTGTATGGGTGGTACTCGAATTTATGTAGAACTCGGAAAACTGTAGAAGACGAAACACCGATCGGTCTACTTATTATTGACAACGATTGGGGTGGTTGAGCCTCTAAGCTGACTTGCCCTAAAATTGCCACTTGGATTGCTTCGTTATTTACGAGTCCCTCTCGCTTATGCACTTTATTGCAAACAGACCCTGTTGTGGTAAAGTTTTCCATCAGTTGAATTACATACTTATGAGTTACATGTCTTCCGTCATGTAATTCGTTAAATATTCTAGCAGCAGCTCTTGCACAATTATTATTTTGGTAGTATAAACCTACAATTTCAATTCTTTCTTGCAAAGAGTAAACCATTTCAGAGAAACAAAATAAATAATGTATCAAATTACACTATCAATATTGACTACAAATTCTAGATGACAATGTCAAACTTTAATAAAAAGTAGAGTTTTTTGTTGTTTGGATTTTTTAAGTAGAATAAATAGCACAGTTAAAAAGATTAAAGAGTTTGAACTGTTGTACAACCCATTTTAGTACAGGCAAATAAGGTGAAAGTAAATAATAAGTAAAATTTGTGCTCTTAAAAGAAAAATTGTTTATCTCATAAACTAACCACTTTAACCTACAAGTATTATACATTTTTGAAATCAGCTCAAAGAGGAGTATCCAAATTTTACATAAAAAATATGAAAAGTAATTTAAAAAAATAAAGGTGATGCTGCTAGGGGTGAGGGAGTGGCTTTTCCAGTAAGTTTAAATAAGCCATAATGCTTGCCCCTTCCAACATAAATTGACATGTTTTTGGATTTTCTCTAAATACCAGTATTACAAAAGTTATTAAAGGTGGATACTTTTATCTGAAAAGCACATAAGTGTGTGTGTGTGTGTGTGTGTGTGTGTGTGTGTATGTGTTTTTGATCAGTTAAGTGGTATTATGTATGCCGACCTTACTGTTTCACATTTTGTATTTTCTAGGTATTCTTGGAGACAAAAACGATTGCGAAGGTATTGGTGCTGCTCTATATGCAGACGTGAAAGCTAACTTGAATTGGATATTAGAAAATACGAAGGATTATTGTAATTGCAGAAAACTTAATTTGCCTGTATCTATAACGTCGTTACGATTATTTTAAAAATGATATCAATTGTTTCTTATTCACTTATATTATCTATTACTACTATAAGTTTATATTTCAATTATATATTTGTTCTAAATAAACGTTTAATAAACATTTTATGAAAAAGATAAATTTCATTATTGATAAATGAGGTTCAGGAATAGTAGTGATAAAACACACAATAAAAATGATTTAACAACTGAGGATACATAAAATACATAAATAAAAAATTTAACTGATGTTTTCTTTAAATCTAAATTAAGCAAGCGTTCCCAAGTACGAAGAAAAAGTTATTTCTATATAAAAGTTATATAAACTGGGACTTATAATAAGAATGAATTAATAATATGACCCCAAAAATACGAAATCATCCTCGTCGTCAGAATTCAAGCCCCAACATATTCATGAACTTGTTAGACTGTTTGTGGATTGTTTTTGGGGAGTCTTTTTGGCTTTACAACCACTTTACACCTATACTATAAAATATTTTGTACAAAACTCTACATCTTATTGTTCTGCTTCGAAAAGTACATGGACTCCTCCTAAAGAAGGCTATTTTTTGGGGGCTCTTGTGTCCCAGTTCCCTAAGTGTTAGTACTACCTCTTCAAAGTACTTGAGCCTTTTAGTGAAATGGGTAGAACAATCGCAAAGTAGATGCTCTGCTGTTTCCATGGCTTGCTCTCAGAATCTGCAATTATCATCCTCTGCTATGCCCATCGTCTTAAAATGGTATTTGACGAGGCAGTGACCTGTCAGAAGACCGACCACCAGTTTTATGTCATTTCTGATTAACATAAGAAGCTTTTCAAATTTAACTGATATGATTTGGATTGTGTTAGGTCTCCAGTAAGAGTCTATTAGATTATTTAGCCTTTCATTTAGTTTCTTATTGATTTGGAATCTTGTGAGGCCATAGAAGGGCTGTTGTCCAAGGTATGGAATCGTTACTTCTTTTTTGGCAAGGCTGTGTACTTCCTCATTTCCTAGTATACCCTGATAGCCTCTAAGCTACATTAGGGTTACTTTGCTTTTGTTAGCTAGTGCTTTTGAGAGTTTGTTTACACTATCACACTAGTTTAACTGTGCATTCAATAGCTTTCGGGACCTTCAAGGCTGCTTGACTATCTGAGAGAATGTAGATGTGCTTTTTAGAGAAGTAGTTTTTGATTTCATGCCGTGTGCATTCGGGCAGAGATTATACCTTCACGCTTGCGCATTACTAGCACTACTAGATCACCCGCGTAGCCTAGAACTGTAAATCCAGCGCTGTTGAGTATAGTGAGAATTTTGTCCACTAACAATGATCAGTAGAGGTGACAAGACTACGCCTTGCAGAGAGCCCTTGACAGTAGTAGCAGTGGAAGTTTCCATTTATTTCTGCCGTTACTATACAATGTGGTAGCATCGCCTTGATCTATTTTAGAATGGGGATTTCCACTTCCCATTCTTCTAACGCCATTTTGATGGACTGATCTGAGGTGTTATCTAAAGCTCCTTCTATATCGCTGAAGGCTACAGAGCAATATCTGTGCTGGCAATAGTTTTTCCTGTGTCTTCAGCTAAACCACTACTTACTTTCCTAACAATTATTAATTTCTTCCAGTTCCCCCACTTCTTTTTTCATTGATATGTTCACATCCAAGTTTATTAACGTACGACGAAGGATGCCGGCTTGCTTTTCAACAATCCTTTACGAGTCTTGAGAGTCTAGAAACTTCCTTTAGGTATCATTTTGCTGTTCATTTGTACATGAAAATACAAGAAGCAAACCATTCACAATGAGCTTGGTAGTGATGGCAAGAACGAAACCAGTTTATGAGAAGAAAGTTAAGAATTTCAACAAAACAAAATTCCGGAAATATTGAATGGAATGAAGAAATTTTTACAAACCGTGTGTAGTACCATATTTTATTCTCACGATATAACAATCTTTTCATTTAACAATAAAAAATATAGCACTCGAGCCAGGTACTGTCAAGGTGGAGGCCGAATTTCTAATTAAAGAAGAAGTAGGAAGAAATTTTTAACCTAAGTTATTTTGACGAAAATATTAAGTTCTTGTTTGCTCAATTTTTATTTAATAAAATTTGTTTATTCAGAAATCACTATGCAAGAAAAAGATAATTTAAGAGATGTCAGTAATCTAGTCAGTGATATCAAACATAAGTATGGATGATGTAATGTTTAATAACCATATGTAAAATGTTATATTTTTTTCAGAAAAATATTCACATCTGTTGATATCGCATTGAGGACAGAAAATCTACTAGAAAATCTTATTTCTCAGCAACAATGGAAAAGTGCAAAAGAACTAATGAACTTAGTAATTTTAAGAATACGATTCATTAGAGATGCTTTACCCACAGAAGCAACAGCTACTAATATTATGAGACATATTTTAAAAATTATCAGGGAAGAATATGAATCAGCATCAAAAGTAAATATATATTTTTTTAAAGATATATAATTCATTCCATCTTAATCTGTTTATACAATATAAATTGTCAATATACGACATGAATAATTAATGTTCACATTCCAGTGTCTATATTTTTCATCTACTACTTTTCCATAAAGTTTATAGATATTTAACACAACTAAAATTGAAATTTTCTTAAAATAATCTTTATCCAATTGAGATCTTTTAATTTAATAAGTTCATTTTGAATCTATCAATAGAATAGACTAGTATTTTGTATTTTTCAGAAATTTTTGAAAATACACAGTTCAGTTTTATATTTAGATATTTGTACGAAAACCTTTAATATCATATTTCCTATCCTTTGACTAGTACTGCATCCTTTTATATTTAGGATACAAATAGTATCAAACTTTTTTCATATCAATGCCGTCAATTTGATGAATGATTTAACATGTAATTTTATCCTGATATTTACATTACAGAAAAAAGGAGAAGGGCAGTCATTACATCAGTTAGTGACCTCCCAAAATAATGATAGATTGGATTATTCAGAGTCATTAAGTAGCTTAAAAGCGAATTTGCTAGATCACTTAGGAGAGTATAAAGTTGAAATAGAATCAAGGTATGTTTCAGTGCCATAACAAAAATACTGTAAAGTGAGGTGTCTTCTGACAATTTTTGAGTTTTTTTTAGATAACTACATTATTTATATTAAAAAAAACTGTAGTTGTATGTATTATCAATGGACATGATCCTATGATTTTTTATATTACCCTCCACCAGCAGTTGTTTTTAAAAAATTCCTTTTGAACTTCCATTTTTTAGGTGACTTCAGACAAGAATTAAAAATGGTGCAAATGTAATTTTAAACTCATATATAGACGAATTTTGACACTTGTAAGTTGTAAGTGCTAAATACATATATTTAGAGATATATACAGTAATTTTTTATTTGTACAGTTCATAATTAGTTTTGTACTCTATCACAGTATTTACATCCACGTTTGCAGACGATCTTAGGTTTCCTGGGATCATCAATGAAATTGGATTCATAGTAATTTACCATATTTTCAGCTGGCACACCTTCAACTGACTTCAGCTCTAAAAAATATTCATTGATAGTCGTGTGATTTACCGCAGCTCTACTTCTCTTAATATTTTGAGCTAATCTAACAGTAAGAAATAGATTTCAAAAGAGGAAATTATTGCCATATGTTGTTCTGAGCAGATTATATGGATAATAAAATAACTTTAACAAATTTCTTCTTTCGTGAGTGTTGTCTGCCCGCCATGTTTCTTTGGTTGAGAGTCCTTCATTAATTGTGGACTTTGGGATATTATAACGTTCCAATGCTTTTCTACAGCTCATTTGGCCATTTGTAACTTTCGAAAGAGCCAATTTTAATTTTTTCTTGTCATAATTTCGATAATTTTTAAACCCTAACGTCTCCACTTTGGTCGATTTTGCATTTAGAATCCTGTAAAAAAACTGAGATATTTTTTCACTTCCTATTCGCTGCAAAGATTATTAAAACATCGTGTTACAATACAACAAAGAGAATATTATCAGGTAAAACTTACAGTCATTACTTATGGCAACAAACTGCCACCTTACCTCTAACAACTATAAACAAAGATTCATTTTATACTCAGAATTAGATATTATAATTTGAACCGACGATTTAGTCGAAAATGTAGGACAACTACACAATGTCTGAAAGCACCCACACTGTCCAAAGACACCTCACTTTAGAGTACCGTTTACTTACTACTCAAATATAATTTTAGTTCTGAAAATATAGCAGCGCAGGCTTCTGAACATATTCACATGGATGAGATGATCATGACTGTTGGAAAATCCAATACTGTAAAAAAGTTTTTAAAAAATGCTGCTAAAGACAGAAATTTCAAAGTTGTAGTGGTCGAAGGGGCTCCATTCTATCATGTAAGAATATATAAACTTTTAATATTTAAATAGATTTAGCTTGCAAATTTGTTAACAATCAAATATTTTTTCACAATATCTCTAAGGCAATAATTGATATGAAGGCCATAATTACTGTAACCAATTTTTAGGGCCACACAATGGCTACAAGTTTAGCAAAGAGTGGCATTCAGACCATTGTGATACCAGATTCAGCAATTTTTGCCATGATGTCTAGGGTAAACAAAGTGATAATTGGTACCCACACAGTTTTGGCAAATGGTGGATTAAGAGCTGCTAGTGGTATACACGCTGTTGGTTTAGCAGCTAAACAATTTTCAGTTCCAGTAAGTTGAGTGCAATAATATCCCTCTATGTATAATATTAGTATTGTAATTTATATTTTTGATATTGTTACTAATACTTCTGGTGTAAAATTTCTAGCAACAACATTTTGTAATTTGAGTGTAATTAGTATAAAATGAAGATAACTGGAAAGACGAGATCCCAGTAAAAAATGAATGAATACAATTATTTTTCATAACATTAAAGTGTAGAACAATGAATTTATATATATAGTAGAGTGATTCATTTCCGATAATTTTTTTTTCAGTGCTCCAACCAAATATTAATCTACATATAGAAAAAAAAAATTCTCACCAAATTTGAACTCTTAATATGAATTTAAGTCCTAATATTCAAGTCAAAACAGATTATACTAATTATAGAAGTATTTATTCTTTTTCAAGTATTGTTTTTGTAATATTTTTCGAAAGGGATTATTTCTAACGGTTGAAAATTTGGGATGCAACTTATTTGAGTTGAACACAAACAGAGTCAATTCAACATAAGTAAGCTACCACAAAGTAATTAAATAAATTTTTTGTAATTTTATATTAACCGGGGGGGGGGCTTTATAAGGGATGAAATACATCAAGCAGGGTTGAAAAATTATAAATACTATATTAAACCATCAAACAACTTTTATTCAAACGTCAAAAGTATTTTTCTACTCATTAAACGCTTATAATTATAATTTTATGGATTTTTTGTAATAAAGGTTAGTTTTCACCCCTAAAAGTAATAAGCACATATCGACATAAGATGGATTTTGAAGATAAGGGTAATTTAAGCTCAATTCCAAATTTTAATGCAAATCGATCATGGTTCATGGAAATCAGAGATAATAATATAAGTGAAAGTTTTATGTTCAAAAAACAGTGTTTTCAAAATGTATATCTGTGTTTTCCTATTATTAGGCAAATCATTTGAAATATACTCCTTGGACTGCTTGACATAAAGCAAGACAATCTGCAATATAATACAAGATGCAACATATCCTGATCAAAAGCATGTGCAAATGAAGCTCAGCTGATCGATACCTGCAAGATCTCACAATTGCACCTTTATCAAATTCATCTTCTGCAATAAATTTCAACCTGATAATTTCATATATTTGTTTTAAATATTTATTTGTAAATGGATAGATAGTCCCATGTAGAAAGTAAGAAGCAAACAAAATTGTTACTTTGGGTTAGTGGCAGTATTGACACGAGCCTTGCATATTCTTCAATAACTTGCAGTTTAATCATACGTAAATCCTGAAGTAACAATAAAAAAATTGCAATTTTCATTGTTCTCTAGGTGATTTGTACTTGTCACTTATTCAATCCCTTTCAGTTACTTATTTCTGTCATATATGCTATTGTACTTTCAGGTTATGGTACTCTCCCATATGTACAAATTTACTCCAATGTATGTAGTATCTAATAACAATGATACTTTCAACATTTGTGCATCTCCAGCTGACATCATTCCACAATCGGCTGGAAAAATTCTTAACACTGTAGAAGTTTACAATCCAGTATTTGACTATGTTCCACCAGAATTGGTCACACTATTTATTTCTCATCAGTGAGTATTCTCAATAATTATATCATATATTTTTAGGTAGGTATATGGTTTGGTTTAACAACATTTAAAAATCTAAAATCAAATCACTAATAATGATAGAGAATATAACATAGAAAAGCTGATGTAGATAACAATTAAAAGATAGAGACAAAATATACTGAAAAAATAAAAGTGGAAAAACAGAATCATGATCAGGAAAAATTTAAAAAGCAGAATGTAATGGAAAAGATTGTAAAATGGAATAGAAAGAGAATTAATGAAAAGAAATGGTGTATTGCTGACTATTGGGAAATGTAGAAGTTACAGGCAGTAAAAAGAGTAACCAATTAAAATAAATATATAGAGAGAAAAGAGAATGCAAAAAAGTCACAAGAAACAGTAAAAATCTATAGCGAATTCAGGAAAAAATGTAAAAAGTAGAATGCGAGGAAAATATTGTAAAATGAAGTAGAAAGACAATTATTCAAAAGAAATAGTGGATCACTGACTATTGAGAAATATAGAAGTTAGGAGCAGTGAAAAAAGAGTGAACAGGTGAAATAAATATATAGACGGAAAAGAGAGTGCAAAAAAGTCACAAAAAACACTAAAAATCTTTAGCAGATCCAGAAAAGAATGTAAAAAGTAGAATGACAGGAAAAGATTGTTTATTGAAATATAAAGGGAATTATAAAATAAATATAACATAGTATGCTGTGGAAAATCATGAAGTAATATTATTACCATGATAAAAGATGAATATTGATAAAAAAGGGGGAGGAATACTACAAGAAAACTGAGTATAAAAAGGGGAGCAAAACCAAATCACAAACCAAAAAAGGTGATCCAAGAGTTACAATGGAATAGCTTTATTTAGTGAGCCATATAAAATCCTTCCATAGAGATTTGACAGATCAACAGTAGAACAGGTCTTTAAAATAAAAAGAATTTATGGAAAAAACTATGAACAAAATGTCAAATCAATTAAACTATTACTATTATAGGTATCGTTTTAGAAGTGTTACTCCCTCTGATGGGTCTTGGAGTAATAAAGTCATAAATTTCAGTTAAAATTTTGATAAATTTCCAAATTGGTCAAAATGTCAAAAGATATTTCTATCAAAAAAGCATAATTAATTGAAATAGGCCATGATTCAAGAATGATATATTCAAAAAATTGAAATAAACTTGAACTATGTTTATTTTTGTGTTTCAGGGGTGGAAATGCGCCATCATACGTTTATAGATTATTATCAGAATTGTACCATCAAGATGATTATGATATATGAAAATAAATGTACATTTTTTTTTAATTTTAATATGTTTTATTTCATAATTAATCTGTTTTTTTACTTTTTCTTCTTCCCCTCTTATTTTTTTAAAAACCACACAAAATTTAGAATATTTTGAAATATAAAACATTTTTAATTTTCTTAATTTTATAGATATAGAGGATGTCACGCATAAAAACCAAAAGCAGAGATGTATAAATTTTGTCTCAGACTGTCTGCTCCAAGAAATTTTGTTTCTCATTGTAGGCCTTCAAAATTCAGAATCAACTCGAAAGTCTTAGTCATGGAGTTCATTATTTTGGACCCAATTTCATAATGTAATGTTCTATGTCTATTCAAAGTATAAAGACAAGAAATTTATTTATACACTAACACTAAAGTATTCATTAACACTTCTACCAAGCACTATCGGTATCATAAAATTTTGTTTCAGATTGTCTGCTAATGAAATTCCTTCTCCGACTATTCATTTCCATAACATTTCGCTTCAAGCTGTTAGTCTTATATAATGTCTTCTCCGTATGTTCCTATCATAAAATTTGTCCCTTATTGTTTCCTTCAAGAAACTTTGTTTCTCATTTTATGCCCCCAAAATTGTACTTCGGCAGATTCAACTCTTACTTAACGGAATTTATTTATACTAACACTAAAGTATTCATTATCCCCTACCACTTACTACTAAACACTTATCTAATTTATCTGAATTCACTATTTGGTTTATTTTTCACTATTACGATATATTCATTATGGCAACAAATTATCTACTGTCTCCGACTGTTGGAGACTTATTTATATATACCCTAACTATGCGATTAGGAAACCTCCTCCGATGTTATTCCACAGTTTCCTTCGCAAAAACCTAACACAAATAGCATATCCAATGTTGGCTAAATCAGAACTTTCCATTGATTTAAAAAAATATGAGAATTTCATCACAAGAGTTGGATTGCAAATTTGATGTATATATTAATAACTAACTCTTGACTATTGTATAAATATCATTGATCAAAACAAGCCTTTGGTTATTTATATACACTGTCTCACTTTACATAATTTTTAATTTTCTATAAATAAACGAAAAGGCTTAAGAAATTGTCTCTATAAACAATACAAAGAAATTGCCGCCGTATAAAAAATCATTAGTTGAAGTAGTAAAAGATCCACAATAGTGGAAACAAGTATTAAATCAATCAATCTCTTAAATTTTGGCTGTCAATTATATTAGAGAATAATTCCACCCACAGCTATGGGAAAGTTGAAAACTGTAGTGTAAAAAATGAACGGTGTAGTTGTATTACTATAGTAGTAACAGTTGCTGCGAGTATAGTTGCATATTGTTTAACTTATAAATTAATTGTGCACAATACAATCTTTATTCGGGTACTACTAATAATATGAATTAATATAACGAATGCATCATGTACTTGAATCTATACAGGGTGTCCTACATAAGAACCGACACAGTGTTAGCACGTACAGAGGAGCCCCGAAAGGTTAACTACTTTCTCTTCTCGGTAATAATTTAAGGAAAAGTATTAGTAGTAGTAATAACGCATTTTTAGTAAAAAATGCGATAAAATTGTGAATAATACCTTTATTATTCAGTTTCATTGGCACCTGACTTATTAAGATATTTAGTGGAACGCCTCCTCAATGATTGCTAGAATGGTTATGGGCGTTAAATGGAACATACCCTTCGTATATGTGTAGAAATTTTCAAACTCGATTTTCCCGCGTTTTGTTATGTACATAAGATAAATGTTCAAGAGGTTATGTTGTTAAAACACGATTAACTTTTCAGTTATTCAAAAAATACACTTTTATTACTTGTAGTGCGAATAACAATAAATTCGTACATTCAGTTTTGTCATGCTTAATGGAAACTTATTGAAGACGATAAATATTACAAAAAACTTCAAGTTATGGAGTTCTACAATACCTTGGAAGATTCCTGAGTATCCCGAGCTTAATGAAGAATATCTTTGTAATCCTTGTAATTCAAATGCAATAGAAAAGAATATAAATAACAGAAAAGGTGTTGGTGATATTAAGTTGTTACACGAGTTGAAAAATAAACTAGAGAAAATTAATGGGCAATCACATGAATATGAAAGTATTAGGAGCCAATATTATAAAGAGTTGAATCAAATTCCCAATGACACTCATCCAAATATTTATACTAATGGCGATAAACCAAAAGTAATTAAAGTAGTTAATAATAAAAAATTGTTTCCTTTTAAATGTGAAGAATTTGGTGAAATAGCTAAAAAACTTAATTTGGTGAGAACAGAACAACTCGGTAATGTATCTGGAAATAGGAGCTATTATATTCTAGGTGAGTTTATTTAGCTTCAAAAATTTGATTTACTTGATATTTCAAGGTATCAATCAATATTTTAAATGTACTTAAGCATTCATTCGAACAGAGTTTATATGAAAAAAAGTATATCCATCATAAGAAATCAGTTTAGGAATAAATTCAAACAAAATCACTAGTTAATAATTAACAAAAATTTTGAAATAGTTTCTATTTCGATGTTTTTTTTTTGTCTACGGATAACTATATTTTTTTATTCGGACGAGATTGAGCTCGAACTTAATGTAGCACGATGTCTACCATTGTTCCATAAACCTTTTATTTTTTAAAACTTATTAAAAAGACTTCTGGGTCAGCTTAGAATTCAAACATGTGTTTGTATTTGTAGTTTGTCGTTAAAGGAAACTTTAACGTGCTAAAGTTAAATATTTTCAACTTTACGTTGAAGTTTAAATTAAAAGAACATTTGGCATTATGAAATTTAAATTTGAGGCTTTCTTAAAATGTCTTATGCAACTGGCAGTTGAACATGTGTAATTTACTTAGCACAATTCAAGCTTAACATATTATAGGTGAACTGGCTGAATTAGAGCAAGCACTGATTAATTACTTTGTTGAAAATTTAATAAATTCAGGATATGAACTTATATCTGTACCAGATATATTACCCAGATATATAATTGAAAGATGTGGGATGAATACTAGAGGAGAACGTAATCAAGTAAGATATTGAATATCAATCAGGTTACTTTGTGCTTAGTACTAATAAAAATTGCTTCAATAAGATTTTTTAAAGTATCAAATATTTCTTAAAATGTTTTTTCTATACAAACACTAGTTTGTGATAGTCCTTAAAACTTTAATAGTCTCCCGAACCAATTACCTTTTTATAGTTTTTAACGTCCATAAGTCAAACTTTAAAATCGTCAGTATGTAGTAGAATGGTACCCAATCTGTTAACTAAGTCTCCTAGATCCAGACAACAAAAAAAAAATAAAATTGAGCATACAACCTATCTGAAGGCAAAAGCGAACTTTATTGCCTTTGCCTTATTCCTCCTTTTATTTTAAAATTTGATGTTTATCTTGCAATTTGTGCTCTAGCCCTTACTAAATATCTGTTTTCATGTTTCAGGCCTATATTTTCTCTAGCTCTGCTCATATTTGTGTCATAACCACCATGACAAAGATTGATTTCATATTAATAAACACCAGAACTATTATATCATTGCTTACTATTTATCCTTGTTTACTAAATATCATGATATTGAGTTTGTTTTCCTTTTACGTAAATAGGCATCATTAGATTATTTCCCCATTCCCTTATTGTCAACGGTTTTGTCCCATATTCCTTTGAAAGTTTTACCCATCCAATCAATTGATCTTTTTTCCCCTATTTGACAAAAAGCTATTTCGTTTTTTTCATATAAGGATAATATTCTCTTTTTGTTATATTTCTACTTCTATTTTTGTATCTCCACTTCCTTGTCTTTTAAGGAATTGTTTTTTGTTACCTTTAATGCACTTTCTCTTGATCTTTTATCTCCCAATATACTCACAAACTCACTTTGCCATTACCTAGAGGTTTGGTTTAGACTACCTTATATAGTTCTTTTCTTTTCATTTTTTTAGGTGTATACTTTGGATTCAAAAATACATCCACCAGATATGTGCCTTTCTGGTACATCAGAAATGGCATTAGCAGGGTTCCTTGCTGGAGATATTTTATCAGAGGATGATTTACCTAAAAAGTTAGCTGCGGTTAGTAGATGCTATAGAGCTGAAACATCCAGTACAGCAGAAGAAAGAGGGATCTATAGGTATGAAATTGATGCTCAATCACAATAAAATTTTTTTTTGAAAATAACATTTAATGTTTTTTTAGAGTTCATGAATTCACTAAAGTGGAAATGTTTATGGTAACCACACCAGAAATGTCTGATAATGCTTTGGAAGAAATACGAAAATGGGAAGAGGAACAATTTAAATCTCTTGATTTGCATTTCCAAGTTTTAGATATGCCACCACATGAATTAGGAGCACAAGCTTATAGAAAATATGACATTGAGGCTTGGATGCCAGGTAGAAAAGTTTATGGAGAAATTTCCAGCTGCAGCAATTGTACAGATTATCAATCTAGAAGGTCAATATCACAATTTACATTGAATAATGTTTATTATCAAGCATTTTAAAATAATACTTTTAACAAAGTTGGGAGAATCAAGTCAGAATGGACAACATTGACGAAACAAAATACTAAATATAAATAGTTGATGTTGACCATCCCCTTTATTTCCAGTAAAGCATGGCATCACCTCATCTGATAAAGTTCAGAAGGGAAAAATATGGCGACCTTTTTTTCTAGTCAATACATTATCCACAAAGATTTTTTCCCGAGAGAACAACTATGATTATTGCATTAAAATTTTAAAATGTTTATATATAACAAGGTTCGTGATTTTTTTTCATGACAAGCTCGTCCTCATACATCATGAAATCAAACAGTTTCTGGCAAAACAATGGATAGTTCAAATAGAACATCCATCAAAGTTTCCAGATCTCAAAGATCCATATTTTTTCCTATTACCTGGACTCAAAATCATTTTGAAAAGAGATTTGAGATTGTTTCTGACAAAAAAAATGGGTGGTGCAAATTGAACATCTATCAAAGTTTCCAAATTTCAAACCTCCACTTTCTCACTATTACCAGGACTTGAAATTGTTGTGAAAAGAAAGAGATTTGAGTCTGTTTATGGCAAAAAAAATGGGTAGTGCAAATTGAATATCCTAGAAACCTATACCTCCTGGAAACCTATAAATTAAATATGACAAGATTTTATAATTCTATTCAGAAGAAGATTTCTCTCAAAGTTTACAGGACACTTGTTTGTTTAGCATTATCCACCAAACTACATTGTCATAGCTTGTATATCAACGATTATTCCTGGTTACAACCTATTAGAATAGTTTTGGAGAGAGAGAAAAATAGAGAAAGGGAACAGTGAAAGGAAAAAGAGAGATAAATATTTGTTCATAAAATATTGACAAGTTTTTTTATTTTAGGTTGAATATAAAGTACAAGACCAAAGAGGGAGAAACCAGATTCGTACATACATTGAATGGAACAGCATGCGCAATTCCAAGACTGCTGATATCTCTAATAGAAAATGAACAAAATGAGAAAGGGTTAATACACATACCGAAAGTATTACATAGATACATGCAAGATAAAACTTTTATAGGGAAACAAAAAGGGGTACCGGAATTGAGACTTGTGAAGAATAAAAAGAAATAATACAGTTCAAAAGAAAATTTATAATTTTTATTTACTTAACGCTAGTTCAAAGTTACTATATTATCACTATAGACACATTTTAAACATAACTCAATGTAAGTATGTTGTTAGAACTTCTTGTCTCACAACTGACTTGCTTATAAAATCACATAAAAGTGGCTATAGTAGCCACCTGAACAACCAGAACGGTTCTAAATTTGTCACAATTTGTCTCAACACAAATTAGTATGGGACATACAAATTTATTCACCTCTCAAACACATCAATTATTCCAAAACATTTGTTTTCCATACAATATGTGAAGCATCCAGATTATATTACTCAATACTTACATAATATATCTGTAAGTATGATGTACTTCATTAACTGACAGCGTGCAAAAAATGTAAAAATATTGTCTTTGAAAATGTATATTTTTACCAAAGAAAATATTGTCAACTTAGTTTAAGTGCACAGGAGCCTTACATGTATTTTATTTTAATTATTACTGGAGTGCCTCAAACTACGGAGAGAATGGTGCTTGCCAGTGGATCTGGACATTATCTTAAACAAGACCACAGTAACTCCATTTACCTGGAATGAGAAACTTTGAAATACCTGTGTCTAATCAAAAATTAAAGTCTGGAAATTTGATAACCCTAGGCGGTAAACTAGTATGGAAAACTATTTTTAAGTTACTGGTAGTAAATCATTTAAGGCATTGACGGTGAGCAGAAGCCTATCTGGTATAACCTAGAGCTATAATCCAGAAATACTGACATGTGAAAACAGTTCAGTACAGCCCAAGGAAAACAATATACACAAAAGAGGTTTATATACAACTAGGGCATTTGAGGTTAACACAGATCTTATACTTCTATATCTGGTGATATACAGATTATGGAAGATACCGGCGATAAGAGTATTGAAAATCGTGGAGTGTGTTGTTTCGTAACTAAGGGAAATAAGTATATTAGTCAAACCCATTGAACCATTGAAGACCCCAGTTCGAATGTACAGGCAGAAATACTTGCTATCTTGAAAAAAACTGAACAGAACTGGGCAAGAATAGAGTCTCTGCAATTAGAGTTCCTGGATATATATAAATCAATGAAGAGCCAAATATACTCGCCAGAAAAGAATATAAACATCTTTTATTTGCGAGGAGAATTTCTGCTGTGGAGGAAAAATGCTTCTATAAGGATAAAGTTTTGGAAGAAGGAAACCTAAAGAGCAGAAATCTAGAGGTATCTTTCTGGGCTAAATCACTACAAAAACTGTCTTCCTACCACTAGATCTAGAAAGTACTACTTTTCTGTGGTTTAGGAAAATGCTTCTATGAGAAACTTATTGATAAAGAGGATGAAACCCAAAGAGCAGCACTCTGGAGGTGTCTTCCATAGTATTTGTATATCAAGAATCTCAATATCATGAAAGGTAAAACTCTATACTAGCTTTCTAACAGGTCTCCCATGAGTGTTGATTCTGTGGGAAGGAGAAAGAAGCTCTAGTTCATCAGAATGCCTTGAGTTTGGGAGCTTATGCAAGAAATGCTTTGGACAATTAAGCTTCAACCCTCTTGAAGTTAACATAGATATTTGAGTTCATTTGAAGCGCGGTGTAGATGTTGAAAGGGGGTACAACAATCCCCGAATCTATACATTGGATCTGAGTATATATCTTTGATGGTTTTATGGTAATAAAATACTACTAAATTCAAATTTTCTTTATTGTTTTAACACCTTATACATAATGTAACTTACATTTAGAATAATTTAATGTGTAAACAGTAATAGGTAAATTTAATTCTAGATCTTACTTATTGGGAAAATAGACATAGTTTTATGGTATATTTACAGTTATGTACACATATAACATTAACTTATATATTTGTGCGATAACCGTGCTCATTGTTTTCTTTTGAAAATTATTCTACGTACCTACCTTTAAAAATGTTTTTCATAATAAAGCATTTGTTACTAAATACAAAGAGCGTCACGACAATTTTTAAAACTGATAGTATGTTTAAATATAGAAATCTCCCTATTTTTCTTATTATTGAATTATAGGAAAAATTTGACATAATATCAGCTCTATACATTCATGTACAAACTTCTGGACCATTCTATTTATAATTTTCAAGAAACCATCTTATGAACAACGTTTATCGTGAATAACTTTATTAGCCATCATATTTTGACTGATTGTACAATGTTATCAAATTATACATGTCTGTCAAAATGTTAATGAGCTAAAAAGTTATAATTTTTGACACATATAAATTCTTTGTGAATTGTGCTTACAAATAAAATGCCAAGTTATATTTCGGCTAATGAAAGTGCATGCTCTCACATCTATATATCAATAAACAAATAGAAAAAGTAGTAGGATTAATACACCATCTTTTTTGGTTCTGAAATTTTTATAAAAAAATGGATTCCGAACTGGTGACAAAATTTTCCTAGAATTAAAGATTTGTTAAAAAGATGGATGCCAAAGACAAAGCTGCATAGAATTGTTCAAAAAATATTAAAAAGTCTACAAAATAGTTGCTTGAGTGATTATTGAACGATTTCAGATATTAGGTACTTTCCATTTACATCAAAACTCAGATTATTCTCACTTGTGACATAATAACTCAGTTCAATGCACATTCCTTTTCAGTTTCACACGTGGGATCTAAGTGAGTTTTTACCAGTAATCGTAAAAACTTGAGACTGTGTGCTTTAGTGAGTTTTGTAAACTCAGATTGAAAGTGAAGTTGAGGACATCACGTTATCAGATCTTGTCATAAAAATAAGCAAGTAAGTACACAATGGGTGCATTCCGCTAAGCGTTCAAGGCTCCTGAAATATTCTTTTGGTCACGGCTAGAACGCCACTCATGACGTCACGACGACCCTTTTCAAGAGGTGGATCGAAGTAAGCGTTAAAAGAATTAGGGGTATTTTCAAAACTCAAGCTTAACGCAAACTGCAACCATGAGAATCTATCTCATTATTTGATGCGGTATGGGATATTATGAGTACTTTTGTGGCATTCTTGTGATGCACCACCAAATATTTTACTATCGCTACAAAAGAAATTTTGATTTTACTTTAATGTAAATCAATTAAACACTCCATTAAAAATTCAATGACTCACAAATTATAACATAACCTTTATTTAGCTCAATATGCCTCGTAATCCATTCCACTTGGGTTTAAGATTATAACGCTCTGGACTAAGTGGAATGGAAAAGATCATGGTCGTGAACGTCATTGTCGTGAGTGCTTAGTGGAATGCACCCAATACTAAATGGTGACTGTGAATTCAAGAGGGTTTAAGTGCCGCTTTCACAAAATTTTATATTCACTTGTTATGGGGTACAAAGATGCGCAGGGTCGAAGCTCCTCTAGTTGTACGTTAAAAGGGTCTAAGTTGGTAATGTACAAGCCGGTGGTATTGCAATAAAAAGTTAGTGGCTTGCAATATACAAATTTCTTATACCGGTGTAAAAAATCGCCTGAACGAGAGGCAAGCAGGAAGTTTTTCTTAAAATTGGAAAACCAGGTATACTTGCAGGTAACTTGTTACTGTAAGTATTCCTGCGCATCTTTATCATTCAACCAGAGAAAATCATTATTACAACAATATTATGATTCTGCAAATTACATTAAGCACAGTACTTTTCTTATGGGGCTGATTCAAGTTAAAAAAATACATCGCAGGAGACATGGTTCGTATGATAATCCAGAGGAAAGTCGTCGCAAATTCGACTACTTACACAGTGCCAAATGGTAGTGGAGAAAACATTCTTCTAATCTATTTGCGCTAAGCCACAAGAGAGTGCAAGTACTTGTCGAAAAAAGAAAATGGAAGCAACTTAGTACACACATAAACGTGGTAGAAACACCAAAGTAAAAAACTATTTTCCAGAACTGCGTCTGCATGTCAGAGGTCATATCCAGAGTTCTCATTGCGAGGAAAATCATTACAACCGGAACAAGTCAATAAAAGAATTCCTAAGTCCAGGTTTAAATGTCAATCGCATGTTTTTGGCGTACAAGGAAAAAAATTCAAATAGAGCAGTTACGTATTACTCACTAGTATTCTGAAAAAGACTTCCCAAATCTCAGATTCAGACGACCTAGGTTAGATTCATGTTCGAAGTGAGATCTTTATCAAAACATGATCAAATCTATTCTATCGACCAATCCAGAACGGAAATAAGAGACAAAAACTGGAAATGCACCATCGCAAGGCGGAAATGGCAAGATTCAAAATGAATATCGACATCGTAATCTTACAAAACATTGATAGTGACAATAACACTCTTTCAATTGATTTGGAACAAGTTTTTTTTATTCTGACATTGACTCATAAAGACATGTTTCCTTTTAAATCTGCCGCATTGTGCTACTACTAAGGTCTGTTTCATACCTATGTGATTCGGTTTGTTTTCAGTTGCAACGATACTAATAGAAACAGTACAACACCTAATACTCCCTCGACTCGGACAAGTTTTTATCAGGTTAAAGCTCGAATCTGGTGAACAAGACAATTGAAACGTTCACAATGTGTGGTTTATTTAGGTATCAACCAGATAGCCATTGGATCTAAAAGTAATTTCTGTTCAAGGTAAGTACCCATATTGTTATTACTATTTTAACTTACATTTGATTTTAACAAAATTATTATTAATAATGCTTTTAATGCTCAAGTATTTAGAAAATTCGTCTTCGTTTTCTTCCAAATTCTTACCGCAAAGTGATGAGAGGATGCACTCAATGGATTATTATATTTCTCTTTCCTTTTTTTTTTTTATTCTTCTATACAGAACGAACATGTACAAAGAACTTGCCTTCTTCACATGATTACTACACTTAACCTGAATAGATACGGGAAAAAATTGAACATTATACGAAATCCGTGTGAAATGTTTTCATTCATTTTCTGTTTCTATCGAAAACGAACGGACCCGGATTGAACTGCATACGTATGATACACGTGGTAAATCTGCCACTAGATTAGATCTGTCTAGAAACCGTTGTGAGGAAAAATTATTTTCAATGTTCAAAATAACTCAAAAACAAACTAATTACATTACTTTTCCTATAATTTTTCTATTCATTCAAAAATCGGGGACTAAAAAGCACCGTACTGCAACTTTGAGTATTCCATTACTGTAAAAATTACAGAGCACCTATTTTTGAAACTTGGCACCTAATTTTGACATTTCCTAAATACAATTCTCCGACTTTGCGTTACTGCCGTTGGAAAGAAAAATTATTTTCGGAGTTCAAAATAACTCAAAAACATAAACAGGCCTTACGCGGCCTGGTGGTGAATCTGCCACAAGATTAGATTCTCCAATCTGTCTAGAAACCGTTTTAAAGAAAAATTATTTTCAGAGTTCAAAATAACTCAAAACTAATTACATTTGCTACAACTTTTCCCATGATTTTTGTATTCATTCAAAAATCGGGGTGTAAAAATGAAATTTCGTTTTTTTAATATTTTGAAGGGTTATAACTCTCTAACTGCAAGTGTTCATCTTACAGATGTTTGTTCAGGTCTCAAAATGTAGCAATTTAACCTACTTTGGATACGAATCCATTACAACTCATATTTGGAAGAAGTGTGAAAATGTTTCCGTATTTTTCACGTGCCGATGTAATGAAAAAAATGTTCATTCACAGACTACAATAAAAAATATATACAAGATAATATTTGCTTCTATCATCTAGTGACGGTTTATGTAGGGTATCACAAGTAAATTTTGCACACCCAATATCTCGAGTTATATTCAGATTTGTAAAAAATACCATAATATTTCAATTGTAACTTGGAAGGGGCTTAATTTTCCGTCTTTCTAACCACCTCTTGGAAAGACTAAAGTGGCATTTTTATGCTGTTTCTATTATTTATTTTATTTTGAACTTTTTTTTTTTTAGAAAAAATCTTAGATTATCGTAGATTTAATTTTAAGGAAAGTACTTGTGGATGGTTTGGAAGAGGAGATTAAGGTGATGTAGCATATACTTTGAACTTCAAGTAGGCCTACAAAAACCCAGTATAAATAGGCTACGTAGCTGGCTATTTAATAGAATCTCTACGGCCTTTTATCCAGGAACAGGATACTGTCCTTAACACTTCACACCTTGAACACTGTCTCTTAATAATCACCTGTTATTTAAGTAATAGAAGATGATGAAAAATAGCATTAGTCAACATCGCCTTACGACTATCAAAATAAGTTTTTTGTATGAAACGGAGCCAGTTTCTAGAAATTTTCCATTTAAATCTGTAATATACTGAGGATTTACTTGTTGATCTACATGGTTTTATTTAAACTGGGAAACTCATTTTATGATAGTACAGTTTTGGTAATTCAACTATTTTCGGTACACAATAAACTATTTTAAAAGTTTATATTTGGATGATAACTAAATTGTTCACTCGATATAAACAATAATTTCACATTCGACAAAAATTTTTCATTACTTTTATTACCTGCCATTCACTGTTATATAAGGTTTCTCAAGGGTTAGTTCTGGTCTATAGAGGAATGAAAAACTACTATACAAATTTAGCCTTTTCTATTTGTGTATTGTTTTAAAAAATTTAATTTTGCTACAAATCGATGTCATGCCATATACCTATCGGATACTTTTGAGTAAGAAGTCTTGATAGGTGGAATCACAGCCGAATAACTACACAGCGTTATTCATAACGCTGTCAGCAGGCTGTTTGACTAGAAAAACCTGGTCGTATCTAACCTGTATTTGTCGTACAGCCATTTTTAATATTACCACGATTTAGCCCCTATTTAAAAATTCATTTGAAATCAAATGTACCATAATATATGAACTCAACTTTTATAGTTTATTCCACACTTACGAAAACTAATATTGTCAATTTTTTCAGTATAATCACCAAATGCTTTTTAGGTAAAAACTTTTTCTTCTTATTCTGAAAACACTAGTTGGGGTGTCATTGGATTCGGAAACGCATAAAAAAAGTGTTTTGGTTTCTTGCTTATTTCCCAAAAACTATTTGAATTATTTCAGATAGAACGGAAATTTCCGAAATAAAATTCCAGCTCCTGGTACTGTACGATTAAGGGGCTAAAAATATATCCGAAAAAAGGTTCTTGGGTTTGCCCAAGCCACGACCTCTTGGAACATTTAAACAAAAAATATTTGAACATGATAAATATGGAAACTAGTTTCTGAAAAAACTCTGGCACAGGATATATCAAGGAATGATAATCACCCGGCGTACAATTTGTAACGCCATTTTTCAATAAGTTATGCATTAAGCAGGATGCAATGAATGATTTCAACGTTAGCCGCTGGTATGATTGAACGCATCGTATGGTCGTAGTGCGCATATGATTCGACAAATGTTTTGCTTCCAACGTTAGCCATGGAAAATCGGTACTCCTTTGACCCGCGTCAAAGGAGTACCCAACATTTAAACGAAGTTAAAACCAACACATCATGTCCTACACCACACACACTTCTTGTCTTCTTGCGCATAGATGCTATGTGTCTTGTTGCCAGTAACATCCAATTTATTTCCGAAGAATTTCTGTTGTATGCTGTTCATCACTTTTTGCCACTTTTTCATTTCCTTAAATAAGTTTAGGTAAGGTTCCAGCCTTCGTCCAATGTTCAACCAACGTTGGAAGGTGAATTTTGGCGCAAACGTTGGACGCATTGTGTAGTACGTAGAACACGACAAACAATGGAGGCAAAGACACACTAGTACTCAATGAGGTACCCGATTTTATTCGAACGATTCAGGTTGCATCCTAATGTTTTGAGCTCAACATTCAACAGTTTCCCATTAAAAGTTGAATATTTGAAGCTCCTAGTCTAATAGCGGTCTATGTTACATTTATAAATATTTTCGCCGATCAAGATCTAAGTACGTCCAAGATCAAAAGATATTAGTTTCAATCGATATACTGGGAAAATCAATTTATAGCATAGATCACAGTTGCAGGGAAATAAATATTTATAGGCATGCTTTACCTAGATGCGGAGAAAGATGGAATAAGGATTTATGTGTTTCCAAGCGTCAGATGTCAATAAATTGAAATAAGGAGCAATGTAACAAAGTTTCGTTACTTTTATTCAAAGACTATTTATTTCAAGGTGATTTTAACTTGATGACTTTCGCATAGTTAAGTATATATGGATTGAAATAGCCATAATACCAAAAGAGCATATCTGGCATTGTGAACGTTTTGAGTTTAGTAAAGGTAGTAACGCAACAGCGATTAAAAACAGTTGCAATTGGACGTCGCTAGAGTGCACTGAAAAATAGTAAATCTTTGGCACACAGGCAAATACGACAAGAACTCAGTCTTTGAATTCAGCCTCAACTAGTCCCGACGCGTTCTTATCGTCAATAAATTCCTATCACTCCGTATTAAGTACCGATTATTTATTTTAAGAATTAAATAAATGAATATAATGGAAAGGAATGACAAATAAGTTATTTGTAATGAAATTTTGGAATAGAAGTCTATGTGCATCGCTCCGTGTCAGTGGTGCGCTACCGGTAAAATCCGTATTGAATTGCTTTTTCGGAAAAATATGGGATATTATATACAGACCCTACGCCTACTCTATTTGAAAATTTGGCACAATTTGTGGTATTTTTTAAATAGTGGCTAAACATTACTTTAAATGCAAAAACGTTTGTACCTTAAATTACTCATCATTTTAGTTATTCTCAATATTTACACAGGTGTTCTATTAACTAGAACATCTTCGTAAATTATGAGCATTATTATTTAGATGATAACTTGAAAACGTTTTTGAAGAAACGTGCTACTCCGAGTATAAATAATCTATTTTGATCCTAACATTCTATTTTACACGTTTCTTGACTTAAGCAAGCCTTGCAAGCATTAGGTAATAATAACGCTTCTCTGTTCTATAAACTTTTCTACAATTTTTCTGAGATATACTTGTTTTATGCAAAACATACCATAATCATCAAGTTTTTGTATGCCAAAATTATTTCAACTTTGAAGAATTTTAATAGCATTTCATTCGTCACCCAGAGAGTTAATATGAAAGATACTGGCCAAAGGAGGAGTTAATGTAAAAATTATGAAGATAATACAAAATATTGATGAAAACAAAGAGAATGAAATCATAAGAAATAACAAAATATCAAAGGTCTTCACTACAAATATGGGATTAAGACAATGAGGAGGTTTAAGTCCATTTCCATTCATCGTATTCATGAATTAGATCATAAATATCATAAAGACATTAATATCAGTGAAGAAGCATTTGCAGATGATGTCATGCTGATAGCAAAGAACGAAAAAGAGTAACAAGAAAATATTGACGTGTGAAACAAAGCAGAAGACCTTTGCAATAGATAATTTGTACACGAAATGCAAATGAACTTCCTCTGAAGCATCTATTTCAATATCTTTTTAGACAAACTACAGGTTCTAGAGGATTGCAAAGAACTTTCAATTGCAAATTATTGAAAAATTGCATCGATTTTGCCAAAAATTAGGGAAGTCGAATATGGTTCAAAATAAAAGTGAAACCTCCTTACAAAGATGGAACTATTCATTTGTAGGAAATCATCAAATATAATAGGTACCTCGGAAACCAGTATAAAGACATTGTTGATCAGTTATTCAAATGCGTTTTTAAAAGCTTAGAAAATATTTTTCTACCATAGCAACTGACTTTAGGGAACATATTAAAGAACTTGGGCTTAGAAGGATTATGGCGGTTGGATCGAGACCCAACGAAAGTGTTAGGTGCTGCGAAGAACCTCCTCTTTTATTGAATAAATTGGAATTATTGAAAATGTACTGCTTTGAACAGGAGATGTCCCAGGTTTTCCTGTCATTCTCAGTAGGTTAAGTTAGGTGAAGAGAAATGTCAAAATTGTCACCGAAGCCGCACTAGCTATATTAGGATATGAAGCTAGACATGGTTTTATGTTGGGAAAATTGAAATCTCGAAATATTATGTTGAAGTTTGAAACCAAATAGGACTATAAGATATAACACGTATGTTTTTTAAAGAGTGGGAGGTGGGTCGATACGCAGCCACCTCCTCGTGATGACTTCTAGTTAATATTTCGCTTATCAGGAAATATGAGCTAAGAGCTACGTTTTTAAAGTTCCTGTATTTCTTTTGCGACGCTCTCAAATATTGACACCGGAAAACGTACTATTTTGCACAGTGGCGTAGCGTGGACTAATATAGAAGTGGGTAAAATCGCTTCAGCTTCATTTTCGGTCCGCACTTTCCGCCCAAAAAATTTATTTCACCTAAAATGCATCGATACGATATGCCCACTCAAGATAGTGATAAAATATTAATGGGAGATTATTTGAAACGATATAGACTGGAAAAAGGTTTCATTAGTTTTTTTTAAACAGTGATTTCTCGGTTTTTGCTTCGATTGAGGGTATTGCTAAACCAGATAGTTGGTCCTGCTTAATTTTGTTGTTAATAATTTTGAACTTAAAAAACTTTTTTCTGTGGAAGCTGTACTTACAAGCAAAGACAACATAATTCTACTAGCAATTGAACATCAGGATAGATATCTCCCAGTTCATTTAATGGAGTTTGTTAGATTAGGCACTAAAAGTTGTAGTTCTTCGTAAAGCTCATAAGATTCTATATCTTTGTTTTCTCCATCATGAAGTACCAGATCCAAATCATCACAGTGCTTCAAAAGCTAGATATTTAGCAATGATTTCAAATTATTTGTGTTATACAAGAATCCAAACTTGTTATTTTCAGTGAGTACAGTAGATCTTGTGTGAATGTCTTGTATCACGGCGTCAATCATTTTAATAAAAAAATCCATTAGGTTCAATAGGCTCATCTATAGCTCCATATTTTGTTTGTGAAACCTTTTTTAGTTAAAAGTCATTGGAATCTGACAACTGCTATTTATTATGAATTCGTAGGCTTTTGCAGTACATTTATTAAAGCCTATTTCTCGGAATTTATGGATCCAGTTACAAAAATTGATCAAATTATCAATAGCGATTTTGGTTGCATCGCATTTAAAGAGTCCTCGTGATGGACCTTTAAGTGGGAGGCCGTGGGCGAGGGCCCACTCGCCACTGGTTTTGCATTGCATATTTAAGATATTAGTTTACACAACAAATATTAACTTCACTATTACAAGTCAAAAAAGAAAACTTTATTTTTTTTGTTATAATTAAGTTCGACCCTAATGTACAGTGGAATACGAAAATTAGTTCTTTTTCCTACTATCCTTACAGCTGAACATCTTGACAGGAGCCTTACTAAATGTCAAGTGGTCGGTATAACTTTGAGTAAAAATCTTATTTCAAAATGGATCCAGAAAATACTTATAATAATTTTCAAATTAGTATTTTTTCAACTAGTTAATAAAAAGACTATTACCCATTTCACTGTTTCAGTGGTTGAAGAAGTGTGTTCTTATTAACAGAAGAAGAACTGCAAAGGATTCATCACTTTTGCAGCTTTTTTACTCGTAGATAACTTCTTACGCATCTTCGTCTTACGCAATGTTGCATTAGAATCGAAAAAACATATGTGATTAAAACGCTTGCTAAAATTCTTAAAAGTTTCACCACATTACTGGACAACTTTTTCTAATCTTTTATCTAAAATGTCGAGGGAACGGAGAAGGCTTGGGGGGACGTAAAAAATTGAGCAACATCTATTAGCTACGTCATGACAAATATTAAATGTAGACAGTGTATATATCTTATAAAAAGAACGAATATCATAAGAAATATCTTTCCATTTAATGCCTCTCACTAAATCAAAAGAACAGCTTAATATAACTCAAGTGGTTTAAGTCAATAATTGTTTAAATAGAAAATGCCCAACTTATTATTTATTCCACAAAAATAAATTGTCTTGATTTTGGGTCTCTTTGACTACTCCTACGCCTAATCATCAAGATCCTAATATAATTGTAATTGTAATACGACTCTGTGATTTTCGAAAATTTCAAAATAAAGAAGAGAATAATTATACTTATATTGGAAGCTTGATGATGGAGGTTTGGATACGAAACAATAATTATGGCAGCAATAATTTGTTGTATTTTGAATATTAGTTCATATATTTGTTAACAAAGAAGATAGACATTTCATTGGGCATTTTTTATGATGTTATAGAATTCTCAGTCTAAAATGATATAGAATTAACATAATTGTTCTTTTGGCAGTTATTAAACCTAAAAAAATGGAATTACTTAAAAATTTGTGTCATAATCCGATCTTCTTCTTCCATTGTAACCACTATGGCTGCTACCGGGGTTGCCGTAATAAGCATTGTAGTAGTATCCATTCCATTCTGATCGCCAACTGTCATATAGGTTAGACATACTATTGTCATGGATTGATCCATTAGATCTCTGAAAGAATATATCATAACAATGTTGAAACGTGGTATTGCAGAGATACAAGCATAAATAATACAAATCAGTTCACCAAGCAGGGCTTTTCATATTTAATCCTCAATAGTTTCACTGTTTTAATAGCAGTATAATGAAAAAATAGTTCATTTCATAACAAATGTTCCTAATAGGAACTTTTGGATAAAACGCAAGCACCCGCTGGATTTGTTTAGAGAAACTAGGAGAAATATTACGTGAAAATTATCGTCCGATTAATACCAAATATGGAGATGTACCGTCACAAATACATAAACATAAACATGTTCAAAATTAAGACTACCACCAGTGGGATTGTGGCAAAATTGAACACCCAAGTGTACTAACTCTAATATATTTCCATGTTACTAATACTTATGTAATTTCTATAGAGCGTGAATTTGAATATTTATTTTTGAAATCTATGTTTTTTAAATTTTCAAAATTTCAATGTGAATGAACCCGTGAACCTAGTTCTTTGTCAACTAATTTCTGAGCGTTTTCTTAGTAGGATTGCGGTAAAATTGAACAAAAAGTGTACTATTTCTAATATCTTTCCAAAAAATTAATTAGTTTAGAATTGGGGCGTGTTGTTGATTTATATAACGGAGGGTATTTATTTTACACTCGAATTTGTGAACCGAAATATAAAACATAGTTATTTTTAAAAAAATCGAGAAAACTCAACATCAGATTAAAGATTTTACATCTTTAAAAGTATATGGATTACAATTAAGGAAATTTTTGAAACTTGTTGAATATATCTAACTCGTATTTCACTGTTTTAAGAACTTTTTGATGATCTTCAATTTGAAATAATCTGTATATAATTTATGGAGTTGGTAGTTGCAACATTCTTATTGTTAATTGTAACACATTATTACCTTTTGACTTAATTTTTTCTTATATCCACCAAATAAACAACTTGAAGTTTCCTTCTTTGGCCTTTTATGCAGTTATGAATAACCATGGTAAGTGAACATGTATTCATTCCCATCGCCACAGCGCTACACTCATAACTGCAAACGTCGAATCGTGCCGGCACGCTTTTGTTCGCCGAAATTCCGATAAGAATGAATGTTCTTGTCTTGTTAATATTGGGTGTCTTAAGTTATCAAGAAAAACTAAAATTTTGACGGAGTTGCGATTTATTTCTCAATATAGTCTCCTTTTAGATCGATACATACGACCCAGAGATGAAATAATTTTTTTCACCCTTCTAAAGTGTTCTCGAGGTCCGCAGACTGTGTCTCCGTGGCGACAATGGTTTCCTCGTGTAATTCAAATTTCTGCCTGGCGATTAAGTTATGGCATTTTGGAAATAAAGGAAAGTCGTACTGGACTAAATCTGGATAATATGGTGGATCGAGCAGCAGTTTGTAGCTCAGTTTGACCAATATTGCTGTGAGGAGAGCGGAGGTGTAAACTGGTGCGTTATCATGTTGGAAAAGCACTTTTTTCTTTGCCAAATGAGAGCGGAATTTCTCCAATTAATGGTAGAATCTCTTCTCTAAGTAGTCGATGTGAAGACAGTCTTCGCCGTCTTTGGAGCACGTTCGCCTGGTGAAATCCACTGTTCGATTCTTCCTATCTCTGTTATACACCAGCGCAGTGGAACCATGTTGAACAGAGAAAACACTGCTTTGAAATGGTCTCACAATTGCGTTGGTTGACTTCAGTGAGTGAACGTGTCACCTTTCGTCCAAAATTTCATGCAGAATATGACTGACATGAGTTTTTGGAATACCTAGTGTGCTATCTTTTGCGCAGCGTCAATTTTACAATACGTGGTATCCGTTGAAACTCGTTTAACCCATTCTTGACGATTACGATCGAAGAAGAGTCACCATAAATAGCATTCAAACGGTCCTTGAATTCGATGCATTATTTCGTATGTAAAAACAAGAATTGAACTACCGATCGATATGACACTTTCCGCGGACATACCCGCTTCCTCACACTGTAGCCGTCTCCAAAAATTTACTATAATAAATGTACTGGCATCGTCGAGCGGTGATGCTAAGTACCAAACGGACTGGCCTTGAATTTATGATATCAATATTTTTTGGAATAGTTATTATATCTATTTATGAAGTGATTTTAGTCCAGTCTTCTTGTCATAACGTATAATTCTTTTGTTTGAAGAACTTATTTGATTCTTTCTGTTGGTAAGTTTGATATTGATGCTTTTTTTTGCTTCACAGTCTACAAGTTCATTACCAGTACAGTTACAGTTACTGCAGAGAGTGGCATACAGCACTCGTCTACTATAGGGTCAGGGTGGTAGATGCTTTGATTCAATTTGAATAAGCTATTCTTTTATAATATTTTGGTATGGAGCTAGAAGCGTAGAGTATAGCAAAAATGACGGCGTTCCTATTACAAGGTCAGTTTCGGTAAATAAAAAGTGATATTTTTGAATTTCCTCCTTGTCTTGGTGACGACGATATCTAAGATGTGAAGCCATCCTGAACTTTCCACAAGGAGTAGGATCAATAAATCAGCTATATAACCCAATCATACATACGTGATGTGAAGCGGTAGCTAACGACGACCACGGGTCTTAGGTGGCGTTATAATCGTACCGGACAGTAAATTGAATGTGTCCAATGCAACTTTGTTGACCTTTACTACCTATCCAATGGTCACGATAAAATATGGGACTGTAATTGAAAATCTGTTTCGCACCACTGAAATACTCATAAGTATAAGAAAATATTTGTTGATATGAGTCTCAAAATAATGTAAATGAGTTGAGGTGAGCGCGGGCCAAATCCCAGTATTGTGGGAAATTGATTTTTTGTTGTTGGACAATCTTTCACAATACTACAAACAAATAAAAAGTGGATAAATGGATATAAAAACTTCTCAATTTATTACCTTTTTAGGCGGTTTTTGATCGTATCCTCTCTCGTTCCACACATCTTCCATGTTGTAAAGATCTTCTGCACCATAATTGTCAATACCTCCCATATGGTTTTTGTTCAATTCATTCAACATTCCTTCTGTTAGAGGTGTTGGAGCTTTCTTTTTGTTATTTTTCTGTCTATTAACCAACTAAAAATATAAATCGGGTAAATAGATGTACAAGATGAAAATTATATTTATTTTTCTAAGCTGTGTTTTGCTGTGTTTGGTGTATTAGTCAATAAAATCAGTTCATGATGCTCGATAAATATTTCAAAGCTCACATTATTGTTAATTAGAAGTTCTGAGGACTTCAGAAATATTACGAATAATTGAGAAAAAATTCAAATTCCTCCAACAATAGTGTGGGTGGAAAGTCGTTGATCGATTTCTATGTACTTAGGTGTTTGTAAGACAAAAAACAAATACTCAAAAAATTCGACAACCTCATAAATAATCACAGTTGGTACGCATACGTTGATTTAAGAATATTGAGTATGTTGTTTAGACGGCAATATAGGTTTACCAAATTCCCTTTCTTTTTGTGTCTAAAGGATAGTAAATATAGAACAAGTTACTGTACCAAAAAGTCTAGCCTTGCCTTGCCCGAGGCAGCTTAGAGCTGGCGAAAAGAACGTCCTGCAAGAAACTTTGGTGCTTCCTCACAAAGTTTTTTCACCGCTTCCCATAGATTTGGGAATGATAGAGCAATTTGTAAATTTTATGAGATGGAAATTGCTTCAAATAATTTAAATCAAATTTTTCAGGCCTCTAAAGAGCAAAGTTGAGAGAAGGTGTTTTTGTCGGACCAGGTATTAGATTAGCTTATGACTAACCTACCTAATCAGAGCCAAGACATCCCATTCGAAGTGGTAATTGATGGCCGCCAATCATGGACCAATAAAGGTCTTCCGAAAGCTCAAAATGCATCTCTCTAGTATACAGATGATTCGAAGCTAACGCCAGGAGCTTTGGACCAGAATGCAGGCTCCTTTTTATGTAAAACGCCAGCATAAGAGGATACACCCTATTAGACTTCAGTAGTTCGAGTGATGTTTGTGGGTATTGATCTTGAATTTCCGTAGGTTTTAGGAAATGCACTTCTTCAGTTCTGGGCGTCTGCAGATGAACTCGGTGTTCAAGAGCCATGTCTGCCTCTCGGAAGAGTATCTGCCGTAGTGGTATCGGTCAAACAAAGTCAAGTCTGCGACCTTTCTTCTATGCTATAAGCTGTTCAGGTTATTGGTTAATTCTGGATCGCCTACGAGTCGAATGGTTCTCTTTTGTATTGAGTCCAGCATCCTTAGGGTGTGCTTGGGAGCCGAGGTCGGCATGTACGAGCAATACTCCGAAGATGGACGAATCTGTGCTTTTTAGAGGATTACAAGCTGTTCCGGAATATATAGCAATTTGTTCTTAAAGGAGTTGCAAGTTTTTGTGAAGTTGCCTCAGTTAATTCGGCCAGGACTATGCCAGGTTATATTGCTCCCAAAATCAACACCCAACAATTCCATAACACTAGGAAAACCACTATTTTCCGTCGCTAGCAATGAACAAAAGTGCTCAGGAGTGTTTGGATAGAAACCTGTTTAGAAACCACATTCTCATTCTCTCCGATAGCCAACCAGCCTTGAAGGTCCTGAAGACTATTGAGTGTACGTTCAAGCTAGCATGAGAGTGAAAACAAACTCTGAAAGAAACAGATAACAGAAATAAAGTAACCCTAATGTGACTACCAGGTCATCAGGGTATATCAGGTAATGAGGAAGCAAACATCCGTGCCAAAAAGGGGCAACGACTCCATACTTTGGACCAGAGCTCTACTGTGGAATCTCACTATAGAGACACTCAAAGTCTAAGACAATCCAAGAGCTTCATAACCATATCAGCTGATCAGTCAAATACCACCTTAAGATAATTGACATGGCAGAAGGCGACAACTGTAGATTCCTTTAGCAAGCCATGGAAACTGCCGAGCATCTACACGAATGTTTGGTCCACTTCATAAAAAGATTGGTAAATTCATAATGGCGATCAAATATTAGTCTTTCGAAAGAAGTTTTTAATTCTAGTTGTAAGTTTCAAAGCACTTGTTAAGATTGATCAATAATTTTTTGTATTAGAAATTGAACTACAACATTTATGATATTAAATCGTTAGAGTGGGAAGTTCTGGGAGGCACAATGCACTCTCTACACTGCTACATTAGTTTTTATGTAAGTAACGCATCTAATTTGAAATTGAAATTATTTCTATGACCGACGAATGATATTTGATATCTGACAATGGTTTCTATTATGATCAACTTTTTTAGAAGTAAATGTTGACCTTTTCAAAAACAAAGATTCAAATTTTTAGTCAAAGCATCTATACAGCTTAAAACAATTGATATCTGATGATTGTATTTTGAATTTTAGATCGTGTAAAACTCGTACATATTGACTGATTTCAATGGAGAGGTTGCGATTTAATTGGACTCATGAACTCATTTTATGTATTTAAAATCTGTAAAAATACTCACCACTGTAACCCCAAAAATAATGACAAATAGAAGTGAAGCAAGTCCTATGACGATAACTGCAATTGCCCATTGGGGTAGAAGTACATCATTTTCTGCATAACCCACTGTAGGGTACACCTGTTTTGGTAACACTGAAAAAATAAATCTATTATACCTTGAAAGTTAAAATGATACAATTAGATAAGATGAATATGGTGGAGGAGTGTGGATGAGCTTTTAATCAGTATTAAGTAATTGTTGCATTTTCGTAAGTAACTTCTCATGCATAATATTGATAGCACTTCGATTGCAATCTTCATTGCCCTGGTTATTTTGCACTCTTTTATTTTTCTTTGACGTTGATCAAGTACAAAGGCACATATATGTTATTAACCAATTCTGAAGTAGTTACAAGAAGTACTGGTTCCGGACATTAATCATCATCCGTGTTTATATGGATACTTTTAAAAGCATAGAACCGATTTTATGATAATATTTACTTTACTTTTCCTCACATTCTTATATTATTTTTCCACGTAAAATATAAATTGAATCAACACACGAAATTCTTTTTTTTCATATTTATCCAACAACGAAAGCTAGTCAATAGACAATAGAGCGAGAAGTGTAATTCCGTGAAACGGTACAAGCAGTATTATTAAATTGAAGTGAGAATCAAGAAATTTAAGTGTCTTTGGATATGTACTCAATGCACGAAAAGTAAAATCTATTATTCACTCAATTCAATCACTTACCTAGAAAGTCTGTGTAAGCTGGATCCACTACAAAATTTCCCAAAGACAATTTTCCCTCTAATTTAATTGACTCATTAAGAGACTTTGCTTCTCTATTAGAACCTCCTAAAGTCGATAGGGCGTCATCTAAAGATTCATGGAATAATCTTTTTATTTCTTGAGTATCGACACGTCTTCCCAACTCATTTAGTTCTACGAGATAGTCAACCAGTACGCTACCTTCACTAAAATAATTAAAAAAATATCAACCCTAGTTTATATAAAAACAAAATATTTACCTAAAGCCGTCGATCCTAATTTTTTTGTACCATCTATTGAGTAGAGAAGATGAGCTGTAAACATAGTCAAGCTAAAAATAGAAAATAAAACTTTAGTTTTCATATCTGCATTTTTTTTTTGATAAAAAGTAAAATAAAATTAGTATATACGTTATTCATTATGTGTATGGCAGCCATCATTGAGAATGTTTTCAGTAAGTTGTAAAAATATTCAACCAGAATAGAAGTTAAACTGGATTCTAGTCTAAACGAGTCGATTGCAACAATAAGAGCAGTTTTACCATGGTTATATGGGCAATATGAATAGTAATGAGGTGAAAATATCAAAAATGGCCAATAAAATCCATGATACAGTACTGGATCGTGGACTGGAAATACGCGAACTAACAAATATAGAAGATATTTCAGAAAGTCCATTACTTTACATATTATCTGAGAATTTAATTAAGAGGAGGCTGTGTGCAAGATGGGTTTTGCCTTTGCTACCCAGCAAAAACAATATCATAACCATTGATACAACTTGGACCGATCATTCCAAACCCGATACAAACAATAATCGAAACATTGGACTGAAATTGGAACATCGGATCCAAAGGAGACGAAGCACATTTCATCTGCAGGAAAAGTCATAGAGTCGTTTTTTAGGATGCGAGTGGAATAATTTTCATTATATTGCAATATAACTGCCTCTCTAGTATACAGATGATTCTAAGCTAGCGCCAGGAGATGGATTGGGCAGCTTTGGACCAGAATGCAGGCTCTTTTTTATATAAAATGCCATCATAAGAGGATAGACCCTATTATACTTTAGTAGTTCGAGTGGTGCCAGCCATGTGGAGATGTCTGTGGGTGTTGATCTTGAACTTCTGTGGGTTGCAGGGAATGCACTTCTTCAGTTCTGAGCGTCTGCAGGTGAACTTGGCGATCAAGAGCAATGTCTGCCTATAAAGTAGGTTTTGCAAATACTGATATTATGTTGGTAATCTCGGAAGAGCTTCTGCCGTGGTGGTATCGGTAAAACAAAGTCAAGTCTGCGACCTTTTTTTGTATGCTATAAGCTGTTCAAGTTACTGGTATATTATCGATCGCCTATAAGTCGAATGGTTCTCTTCTGTTGGTCATAAATTCGTTTTTTTTGGGATGCGAGTGGAATAATTTTCATTATCTATTGTCAAAAACAGAAAACTGTAAACCGTGAGTATTATGCGATCTTATTAAAGAACTATTGGAAGAAATTGAGTAAAGACGACCGCGTTTGGCTAGGGAGATAGTGTCTTCTAGCCAAGAACATGAACTACTTATAAATAAGTTTTTTTTTAAGGGCTGAAATTGATGAATTGACGTTTTAATTGCTACACCATATATCCTAGTGGCCAGTTTAAGCTTAATCCCTACAAACGCCAATAATCCTAGATAGTATCTAATTACAACAAAATAGTACACTCCTGCAATAGTCACGTGATATCAGTAGGTTTAAAATCAGTATTTCACCGGGAGGTAGATTGGTGGATAAGGACCAATAAAACGATAAAATTTCATTTAATCAGACGATTTTCTCAGATTAGTAGTGGAACTGCAATAACGGATCTTATTGAAGCTTATCAGCGATATTTTGGATTTTTTATATAAGAAAAGGATAAAAGTTGGCTGTAATAGTCACTCATTACCGTTGAGAGCTTGGCTTTGAGAAAGTCACAAATGTATTCCAATGCTTTCAAACGAATCTCTGCATGACATCAATACGGTATTCAAACATCTGCAAAGAGATCAGTTTCTCGTGACTTTCCAATAAAAACGAGAAGATGGAAAATTTTTCTAGTGCACAACTTTGATCTAGTGTCTCTATGTATATTTTCGAATACTTTTCTAAAAATTTTTATTCAAATGTTCTTATTAGAGACTTAATTCTATACAAATCTAAGGCTTAATTGGTCGATTCAATATTAACAATAGAATTTCTTGAAAAATAAGAGATTGCGGCATTTTTACACAAAATATAGGTGATTCAATATATTATATTCATAATGCAGTGCTGTTACAAGTTTCCTAGTCTTCAAGTACCCATCAATTGCCATTTGCACATGTAATAGACATTAAAGAAAATTATGCAAATATGGAGGTATTAGAAACATTAAAATATTCTCAATATTTGTCGAATATTTGTAAAAGACTGTCAATACCCTATAACGAATTTTCCTCCAATCAATAACGGGAATATGAAAAGAGAAATTTGTATAGGTTGGCAAATACGAGAGCTTATGGCAGATGAAGCTTTCAATTCGAGCACAATAAAGGACTTGGGAGGCTTTAATAAAAGTGTGTCATAATTTCCTTGGTAATACAAAAGCTGGCAACTACCAACGAATTATTGGAGGACTTCCCTCAGATTTTGAAAGTTTAGGATTGGGGTGGCATCAAAATAAATTCTTGACTCATTTTTCTAATGTATAAGTATCAACACTATGAGAAAAGTTTGATGAAAAACAAAGAGTCTATAGTCATTTTGTATTAATATCAACAAATGAGAAAATAAAACTGGCATTAAACTATTTTATACTGGATACAATTGAATTTTTTCACATTAAAATCTACATACTTGGCTTTCAACTTCATTGGCAAGTACTTGCCACTCTTTGGTATTTCTATCTAATAATTCCGGTACCCACTTAACTCCAGCTATTAATTTAATTGTAGCGGCAAGATCACACTCATTGACGCATATTCCAGGAGTTGTGGGCTTAGGTGTTGTCGTTGTTGTAGTGGTGGTTGTTGTAGTTGTCGAAACTGTTGTTTCAATAGTACGCGTTGTACTAGAAGTAGCAGCTTTAGCGGCTTCGAGCAGCTTTTCAATTGAAATTGGAGTCGTTGATGGCGTCGGCCATCCCGTGAACTCAGTTGTCGCTCTAAAAAAAATTAGTTACTATTATTAACACGCGAAAAGAAAAAATATATTTATACCTCGACGGTAATCCTTTACGAATGGTAGGAGGAGTATTTTTTGGAGGTTCGTCGTATACTGGCTTATGTGTGGTGCGGCTGGACGATTTTCGAGTTCCACCTCCAGGTCTTGATGGAAATACAACTTTAACGCCTGATGGCTTGCTTGTTTTTGGCGATTCTGTTGATGAATTGAATCCTATGGGTAGAAGATTTATTGGAAGAGTATCGTTTTCCGATGGTTTGAATCCTGGTGGGAGGAGTGCAGATAAATCCACCGGCTTAAGATTCAAACCTACAAATTTAGATAAATAAATTCAGTTAAACCATTCTGAGTGAACAATAATCCTTAAGCCGAAATTATGAATATAAGAAAATACGTCTAAAATGCTATTTTCCAATTACCTTCAATTGTCGTTGCCTCTTTCGGATTCTCTGTAGAATACTTTGGTAACTTATAACCAGGAGGAAGAAACTTAGAAATATCATCCAGTTTTGTGTTTTTGAATATACTACTTTCCGTTGTTGATTTATATTTCGGTGCTTTGTAACCAGGTGGTAGAAATTTAGATATGTCATCGAGTTTAGTATTTTTGAATATACTGCTTTCGGTAGTTGATTTATCGTCAGATTTTGGTAATTTGTAGTCTGGAGGTAAAAATTTTGATATATCGTCAGATATAAATATGCCACTCTCGGTTGTTTTTTCACTATTTTCGGGTAATTTATAACCAGGAGGAAGGAAGTTAGCAATATCATCCAGCTTGGTATTTTTGAATATGCTACTTTCCGTTGTTGATTTGTATTTTGGTGCTTTGTACCCAGAAGGTAGAAACTTGGATATGTCGTCAGCTTTAGTATTTTCTTTGCTCTTTTCGGTAGTTGGTTTATCTTCAGTTTTAGGCAGTTTATAACCTGGAGGTAAAAATTTGGATATATCATCAACTTTAAAAATTGTAGTTTCGGTTGTTTTATCATCACTTTCAGGTAACTTATACCCAGGTGGTAGAAATTTAGACACGTCGTCAAGTATTGTTTGTTTTGATAAATTACTCGATGTCGTTGACGTCAACTGGATGGGAGCCGGTGGAGATAATTTAGTTATATTTTTATCTTTCGTGTTTTCAAAAATGTTACTTCCATTTTTGTCTCCAGTCTCATTACGTTGTTGAGTAATTGAACTAATATTCAATTTCTTTTCTGTCGTTTTAGCATACTTTGCCTTGCTCAGTATTTCTTCTAGCAACTTTGAGCTTCTTTCATCACTTGCGTTTAACTTATATCCTGGCGATAAAAATGCTACAATATCATCAGTCTTCTTCGGCTGATCTCCTTGCGGTTGGTTTATATCGAAAGGTTTCTTAGATTTCGTACTCGGTCTTGGTCTTGGTCGTCTTGTAGTCGTTCTCCTATTATTTGGTGAATATTTTCGAATATTTACTTGCGGATAAGGAGCTTTGGTTGTAGTTGAAGTACTTATATCCTCCAATTCAACTTTTTCAGGTACTTGTTCTTTGATGACTGCTATGTTGTTTCCCAAACCACCTGAAAATAAAGCAGATACGTATAGCAAACAATTTTTAAAAGTATAAGTATGTTTTACTAAGAACTTAGGTCTTGATTTAAAACTACTCTCACACATACAATATGTAAGGCTATTAGCAATTATATTTCCTAAAACCACGTCTATATCATCACGAAATTAGTTACGAAGTCTTATTACGGTCTGAAGATATAAACAATCTATTGTTTTTGTTTTGTGTTATATCGTCAAGACAAGTATTTTGAACAAAATTTGATGTTGAATGTTTGTTGCGCTTTTAGTCCGTGGTCGAAAATAACGCTTCTCACTGGTATTATTTAACTAAATGTTCTACTGTGAGCTCATACTTGCTTTTGCAATAATTCTAGACTATTGTAGAAACTTTCTAAAATGTCTAGCAGTAGACAATTCTGTCTAGAAACTTTTGCACACTAATTTCTTCCAAAAATATCTAGAATATATTTCATGTTTATACAATAATCGATTAAGCCATCCGCAATATTTTATAGTTTCCATTACATTAAATTTTGAGCGATATCGTTAGGAGTGCAGTTCTATAGCTTTCACACTATAGTGCCCACAAATTATGACCGGCATCGGAAAAATGCGTGGCAAAAAAATGGCAAACATCAAGCAAGATATGGAGAAGTAACTGTCTTATTGGATCAGGGCTATTCTACAGCTTTCCAGCTAGTCACCAAGCCATGGAAAAAGTTAGATCCTGACAAATGACCGATTGACGAAAATATGTTTCTTACTCAAGGATATGCTATAATTTGGTAGGTGTTTCCTGAAACTAGAATGGGTAATGAGTGGCACCTAAGAAAGTTTTAGATTTTACTGAAACTTTTCTGTCCGCATGGCAAACATTAGGAAGTTGTATAATAGATGAATTTATGAGATTTTTCTCATCGCTCATGCATTAATCTGAGTGAATAAAACATAACATTATTCGAATTGATCCTGTTTGAAGTCGTTAATTATGCTCAATTCGCAGATTATTAATACCAAATCCAGGTACTTCTAAGAATATTATAGAGTGAACTATTCATATATTTACCTGTCAATACTCCACTGGACAAATCTGATTGTACTCTGTCTAATATATCGTTAAGACTCTCAGTTGATGTTTTTAATTTAGATGGAGTGGGTGTGGTAATTTCTTCTGTGTTTGTAGTCAATTCCTCATATGAATCTTCTTCAGGTTGTGAAGGTTTTAGTGTAGTATGATGTTCTTCTTCCAAATGTTCATTTAAAAGTTTCACTCTTACATCTTGTTCAACTATTGAAGATGGTAAGTACCTAGGAGTTAAGATGTATTGTAATAAAAATAATAATCAATATAGTTTTACTTTAATTACCTTGCTCCTGAAACACTCCTGCTCGTTTGAACAGACGCCACGACGACCCAAGTGTCTGTCGTATTTTCCACCAAGAGTTCAGGATCGGTACTACTTTTTACTGGATTCGGAGTTACTGATGGTAATATAGTATTGTTAATGACCGTTTTACTTGTTACTACAGACGTAATTAGTTCCGGTTCATTTGTTTTGAATATTTCAACTGATGGAGGTGCAGCTTCAAAAATTGAACCTTTGGTAGCTTCAACGGAAGAAGATTCTTGCGAGGAGATTTTGGAACTCGTGGTAAGCTCTTCATCGTGCTAAAAATACAAAAATGAATATTAAATTAGGCACGTTGGACAGTGTAATTGTCAATTTGTTGATAAAAACCAAAATCTTGGAGTAACAATGTTGGTTTAGTCCATTACGAAGGGATCTAGCTGAAAGCAATAAAAGTAAGGATGGTATTCATGAACCATTTCTAGAAGACAGTATGATTAATATTTGTTTGCATAAGGCATGATTATTTAGATTTATTAGTAAGGAAACATGAATATGCAAATAACAAACCCAAAATATATGCATAAATATATAAATCATTTGGTCAAAATATACCCGAAAATTTTGAAAATAAGCCAAAAATTCTCATACATGAATTTATTTATTAACTTTAAAATAAACAGTAATTTCAATTTTTTTTACAATTGCACTAAAGTGAACCTACCTACGAGAGCTGCTAATCAAGTTTTGAGATATGACAAGACTGATGTGTTTCTTCAAGGGTATTTCTACTTTTTCCCTTGATCTCTTTTTTATGCAAAATATTTTCACTACGTTATTCAATAATGTAATGGCTCAGTAATTACATTTTCAGCTGTCTCCCTTCTCAGATATTGGTGATAAAATTCCCAATTGCCAGTCTTTGGAAGATGTTTCCATTATGATATTCATAAGATATTGTAAGTACTTCACAGCTATTTCATGATGCTTTTATCATCTCATTTATCACATTATCGTATCCTGGTGCCTTTCCTTTTTTGGCTTTACATATTGTCATTTGTATCTTTTATAATGTGGTTTCCTCTTTCAGATTTATTCTTTTTTGTAAATTTTTCTTTTTTTCCCCCTGTCGAATTGACTACTCAGGAACTCCTTGAAGTAATCTCGCCACCTTTCCATAATTATGTTTTCGCGCATAATTTCTTTTAGACATTAATAGTAGACTGATCATAAATATAGAAAATTATACATTTTTTTATGGTTAGTTTACTAACAAGAGATACAAAAATTGTTAGAGAATTCACTGTTACGGAAAATTTTTATATCATAATTAGGAATTATCCAAATCTTTGTACTATTTATGTATCGCAAACGTTAAATGATTGATTGAATTATAAAACTTCAGTAGAAGAAACATGTTAAAAAGAAAACAAATCAATTAAAGATAAATTATTGAAACATGTATTGGTAGATAGCTAGACACGGGCAACTCTCCATTCGAAAAAAAAGTTGTGATTCACAGAGAGGTTTTGAAACTTTTGCTCTATAGCTATGTAGCTCCAAAAACGAATATGTCCCAAAATTAACGCTAGATTCAAATTTGCCGTCATTTATGCAGTGAAGTTAATAGAAATGGCTTACGCTTCACACGATTTCATACTAAGTATGGTCGGAATAGTTTTTTAACTTCCTCTATTACTATGAAGAGTTTAATTGAAAAATTTGTAAAAACAGGATCCGTTGGAGATGCGAAAACACACTGATCGTTCAAAAACAAATCATTCAAATACCCATCCAGGAACCTCAATCCGGCGTCGTGGACAAAATTTGCAGATCTCAAGAAGCTCTTTACAGTATTTACTTAGTAAAGATCTGCGTCTCCCTGCTTACCAAATTCAATCAACACCACAACTGAGGTCTAATGACCATGCACAGAGAAGTTTGTTGAGTGGATTATTGAGCACCATCAAATGGGTGCTAATTTTTCGAGTAAAGGCATTCTAAGTAAAGAAGCAAATTTTCACTTTATTGGGTTTGGGTTTGGTGTGCATTTTGGCCTGGGGGCATAATTGGGCCATGCCTTTTCAAAAATGAGTCTAGTTAAGCAGTGACTACTACTGGTATTCGATATCGCGACATTATAACACAGTTCTTTTGCAGAATTTGGATGATATTAATATGTCCAATATGTGGTTCCAACATAACAGTGCCACATACCATACAGCCCATGGAGCACTTCAATTTCTGCTTGAGACATTTCCAGGTCAGGTATTCTCTCGTTTCAGTGATCAGAACTGGCCCCCTAGATCATGTGATTTAACACCATTAAATTTCTTTTTATGAAGTTATTCAAAATCACAGATCTAAGTCAACAAGCCTACCGCCAAGCGTGTATTAAAGGAGAGATTAAACGATTCAAGTAAGATGGTTTCAAAGGTGATAACTAGATTATAAACTTGTAGAATTTGGGTTAAAATAAAAATTTCTTAGACTAGGTGCATATCAAATTGGAACAAATACTTTTAATTATAAACAACGTTTTTGGTGTGAAATATTTTGATATTTTTAATCAAAAGATACTTTGAAAATTCATAATTCGTAAAAATAACTTTTATATTAATTGCAGGTTTGATCCGTAAAAGTTAAAATTCCAATCGAAAGGTTTATGGTTATAATAAAATAGTTACCTCTTTCAAAACTGACTCGTCTTCGAAGCTGTGATCATTACCATGAATATAGTTCCCGACATGACCTTCTTCACCTAAATCTTCATTGGAATACATTTCTTCTGAAAAGTATTCAGTACTATCAAACGGTTCGTTAGTATTAGTTTCGTAGGTACTTTCACGAGGATGAAGATATTCGTGAGATGTATTTGATGATTTTATTATTTCAACTTCGTCATCGTTATTACTACCATAATTATATTTTAGTGGTTCTTCTAAAAGCGGTTCCAAATCCACAGATTTCGGTCGTTTTGATACAGTTTTTTTCGTTTTGACTCTATTCACCGATCTTCGTTCCGAAGATGTGTGTGTCTGTGTCGTGGGAAAAGTTATTTCGGAATTAGCTGGAGTATAAACTTCCCCGTTGGTGTCTACGAAGTATTGATTTACGGATGCTTTGTTAGTTGGTTGATTAGCATCGGGGGCGACGATTCTCGATCTAGAATAGAAAATTATATTGAGAGTATCATTTTTCAGATTTATTTTGTCAAAAAAAAGAAAAACGTTGAATCATATTTTGAAATGAATTACGAATGCCTACTGAATATTCTTGATAATTTTAGAATTTTAAATCCTTATGATAGTGCGTAATAGATCGAAGCTTCATCAAAGTTTTTCAATATCTGTTTGAAAGTACCACTTTTTAGTCCAAGAAACCATCTTTCAAGCCACAGCTCACAAATTTTGATTTCAGTCCATCTATTAGTTAGTCTGTCACAATATTTTGAAATGAATAGGAAAAAAATTATTCATTACGTTATGTTGAACTAAAAAAATAAATCATAAGAACGAAAGGTTTGACTTGAAAAGTATTAGTGATACTTGCAACAATAACGTGGCAGTACTAGCACTGATGATGCTCAACGATTATTATTTCTTCTAATTATACTGGTGAACACTGTTTTTATCAGACGACATGTTAGTAAACACTTACTCAAAATACCTAATTATTTTGTTTTTGCAGTTTTTTGGGACAGCTATATATTTATCACTGACCTCAAATACGTGGCTTTTTTTAATAACTTTATTTCGACAATGCATTCAATTAACTTAGGTCTTAAATCGTAAACATGCCACCGACGTTTTTGTTATGTGCGCGGAGAATTAACAACTACCACATAAATATTGTGTACCTTATGTGAGACTGCAATCGGGTTAGGCTAAACAAGATCCCATACATATGCCATTCGCTACACCAATGATTTGGAACAAACCAAAGGATCATGTGAGTGATTTTTAGTTTTTCTTGACTTTAATAGAAGGCATTACCAACAAGTCTAAAGATACTACCCAGTCTTCAAATTTGTTTTCGGCCGATAGACCCATCCCAAATCGTGCCGAATTGCCTGTGTCAAAGCCTCCAAATCGATCAGAAAGTCAGGATTCTTTTCCGGAATCAATATTTTCTATCTATATTTTCGACATCGTGACGATGAGAAAGATACATAGAGATACGCTGGATAGAATTTGGTAGGATAAGGAAAATTTTAACGTGAGGAGGGTTTGTTGGAGTTGGCCCTGATATAGGAATTGCTCCTCTGCAGGGCTGGTGTTGTGGTGGTTGCGTGAGGTTGTGTTTGCTAACTTTACTAGAGAAGTAGAAGCGAAGATTTAGGATTTTTGAACAGAAGAAAATGAAAATAAAGCTTGCTTGAAATTTCTTGAAAATTTTTTTTGTCGATTTCAAATTTGGAAGGGGGCGGGAGGGTACAGCTGCGGCTGTGTTTTTCCCTATCGTTGATGATTTGGCTGGGGAACCTGTTCACCAGGTTGCAGGTTGCCTGTCGATAAAATAAAACTTGACTTTTCTGAAGCTGGTGTTTTAGTCTATTGTGATAGTTCCTGCCTTGAAGAATATATTTTGAATACGATCCACATCATTGACGATTATACATTGACTCTTGAAAGCATATACGTAGAATTCTTTACTACTGAATACATATAATTTTTTTATTGAAAAGTTGTGGTTGTGGTTCTACTATGTGGTGATTGGTAAATTGATATAAAGGGGTAGAGAAATATAACGGTGGAAGGAGTACGATACAAGAAACTGAAAGGAATACGGACAGAGATAGCTCTAACTTAACTTTCTTCGTTTTTCATTCTAATAATGGAACACGAATTTCATCGAACGAGCAGCTTACAATTACGATGTCTATACATGGAAGACTAGTTTGAAAGAAGTGTTGTTGCATAATGGAACTAAACTTCCATTGAAAGAGACTTGACTAAAATATGAGCTTTGAAAATTTGTGGCGATTTTGAAGTCATTTCACTTTTGCTTGGTGTCGAGTTTATTTTATATAATTTTCATTCGATTTTTGTATGATTTTTATTTCCAAGCAACACCCGCTGAAAAAAACCTGGTCAGCTGATGCAATAGATGTTTCTGCTTAACTCCTAAGTAATAACTTCCAAAGTCTCAGCTGACGGTTTTTCCACCGACATATATCCAACTGACTTATATATTTATTCACATCTACATATGAGCTATCATCAATAAAATTTTTGTTTCAGAGGAAATAAATGGAAATATAATTTTTTTTCATGTTCAAGGCGCCAACTGACATACAATACACTATAGTATAGTCAGCTGATTATTTTCTTTCCTCGAAATATTGGGAAAGTTATAGTTTCACAAATTTTTAGTTGGGAGGAAACGACTAAATTTATTTTTTTTTCTCATCTCATCCCACACAATTATCTCTTAAGAGGAACTTGTACGCGTATTTCTATTGCTGGCTCCCGGACTATAGTATGAGCTAGAGAATAATCTCATGATTTTCGTAGCTTTTTCAAACTGTTCTGTCAGAGCTCCTATGAATCTACTTAGAATAAAAATTTGGGTAAGATAATATTTTCATTTTCCAATGCAGTATCTTTCCAAATAGATTTTCCAGTATTTCTAATGCGCCTCCAAATAAAGATTCTCCAACTGCAAACTACCAGTTTACCCAATAATATAACTTTATTTTAAGAAAATCTTTTTCCAAATTTCTTTTTTAAACAAGATGTTTGGCGTTTCCACTCAATTTCAATTTTCACCAAAATATTATAATATTAAGGGTATTTATTACTCTTAAAGAAGAGTAATTTCCATTCAAAAATATATATTCTAATACAAATATTGACCTGTTTCAAGTAGAAAATGAATTTATCCTTCATTTTATGGTGAGGAACAAAATATAATTTGAGGAGATTCGAAGCATCTAAATTCAAATTTGTGCTTTGTTCCAAGAAAGCCTTTAGTGACATCGACATTGGTAATTGAATCATGGTCTTAATATTCTGACTTAACCTTAGAATAGAGAGTAAGGGGAAACGGACGCTGCCCATTTCGGTACATTAACTTTGAAGGACGGCAGCGGTTGGCCATTCATGACAATTTATGCTTCATTATATATGGTTGTTAGTAATGAAATATAATCTCCAGCAGAATTATCTAGTGATCTAATCACCTTTAAAACATGGTGCAGTGTAAATCCTCTGTGCCTCAACATTTCTACCTCTGTGTACCAATGTTTTTAAAACTGAAGTTTTATGTTATAAAAATACATTTATTACGCCTTTTTAAGTCGCATCTCCGATATGTCTTTCCCTTCTGAGATACGTGTTTTGAGGCTTAATTTGAGAGAACTGTTAGATATTTACTCAGACTAAGCAGTAGGACTCAACGACAGGACTTCTTTAGAAGATTTAAAATATTTATTCTTCCTTCCCTATTCATCTTTGAACCCATTTGCCTAAACTGTAAGTACGCGTCTCCTATTTTAGAGAGTTCCACGTAGAAACGCGGAGAACGATCTTTATTTACCTACTACACGTTCAAATTTAGTTGAGAGCTGGATACTATATAATGCGAACTAAATGCACCATCATTTGCCAATTGACATGAAATCAATAGCGTCTTTTCACGCTTTTTGCGGGAATTTTGTAGATATATTCACTGAAAAGTACCTTCTACGCTGTAAACAACTTGTATATTTAATTCTCAACATTTTATACACAGATAGAAAATTGACTACAACTTTTAAGCCATTAGACGTAATTATTTCGGACAAATTACAGTATCAGTATACAAATTCGACAATTAATCATAATTAATAGTAATTGAAAAAAACTATTTTGGTCAAGAAAAATTGAACATACCTATGATTCAAGAATGTTTTTCTTCCTCCTATCGAATTTCTATTGAGAAAATAAAATATATCTTTTAAAGACGATATGACGAGTGAAAAAGTGTGAATAAATATTCTTTAGCAATGACGGGTTGATGATCTAGTCTAAGGAACATACTGTTAATTAGGCGTCTCATCATATAATGTTGGAACTTGTCTCGAATAAGGTGTTAGGTAAGGAAAAAGAACTTTCTGCAACAGAAATCCATCATGAATCTTGTCCCGTAAAGGTGGCAAAATTATACGTGAAGATCAAAGAGCAAGAAAGATCTATAAAAAAGAAGAGTAATTTCCATTCAAAAATATATATTCTAATACAAATATTGACCTGTTTCAAGTAGAAAATGAATTTATCCTTCATTTTATGGTGAGGAACAAAATATAATTTGAGGAGATTCGAAGCATCTAAATTCAAATTTGTGCTTTGTTCCAAGAAAGCCTTTAGTGACATCGACATTGGTAATTGAATCATGGTCTTAATATTCTGACTTAACCTTAGAATAGAGAGTAAGGGGAAACGGACGCTGCCCATTTCGGTACATTAACTTTGAAGGACGGCAGCGGTTGGCCATTCATGACAATTTATGCTTCATTATATATGGTTGTTAGTAATGAAATATAATCTCCAGCAGAATTATCTAGTGATCTAATCACCTTTAAAATATGGTGCAGTGTAAATCCTCTGTGCCTCAACATTTCTACCTCTGTGTACCAATGTTTTTAAAACTGAAGTTTTATGTTATAAAAATACAATTATTACGCCTTATTAAGTCGCATCTCCGATATGTCTTTCCCTTCTGAGATACGTGTTTTGAGGCTTAATTTGAGAGAACTGTTAGATATTTACTCAGACTAAGCAGTAGGACTCAACGACAGGACTTCTTTAGAAGATTTAAAATATTTATTCTTCCTTCCCTATTCATCTTTGAACCCATTTGCCTAAACTGTAAGTACGCGTCTCCTATTTTAGAGAGTTCCACGTAGAAACGCGGAGAACGATCTTTATTTACCTACTACACGTTCAAATTTAGTTGAGAGCTGGATACTATATAATGCGAACTAAATGCACCATCATTTGCCAATTGACATGAAATCAATAGCGTCTTTTCACGCTTTTTGCGGGAATTTTGTAGATATATTCACTGAAAAGTACCTTCTACGCTGTAAACAACTTGTATATTTAATTCTCAACATTTTATACACAGATAGAAAATTGACTACAACTTTTAAGCCATTAGACGTAATTATTTCGGACAAATTACAGTATCAGTATACAAATTCGACAATTAATCATAATTAATAGTAATTGAAAAAAACTATTTTGGTCAAGAAAAATTGAACATACCTATGATTCAAGAATGTTTTTCTTCCTCCTATCGAATTTCCAACATTTTCCTGTAACTGGTCTTCCAATTCTTCTTCAGTTTTTTCTGGATAAGTTCTACTAGGTCTAAAATCATCGTAATGGACTGGTGGATCTACAGGACTTTGTATTGTAATTTCACCCAAAAACGTTTCCGTTTGCGATGGATCCCTATTATGAGTTTTCGAAAACAGGTGAGAATAATTTGGTCTCAGCGTTGTCGGTTTCAAGTTCGTAGAATCTTGGTATTGAATATTTTGAGGTGTCCGTTGTTGAAATGAAGATGCGGAACCAATTAATCTTTGTGAATTGATGTTTTGATTGTTGTTCTGGTAAGAGAACTGGTCGTATGGATTCGTTGGGTTATGTGGAAACTGTAACAGTGAAATTAGTGAATAATGGAACATTTTTCAGTCAGTAAATTTAGTATACCAAGTATATTTCCAATTACTCACAATAAACAATCAATTTAGAAAAAACATATACGGGCTACATTTTTCAAAATGGATAAAGAACTGAGACAGATTAAATATGGATCTATTGAGAAAATAAAATATATCTTTTAAAGACGATATGACGAGTGAAAAAGTGTGAATAAATATTCTTTAGCAATGACGGGTTGATGATCTAGTCTAAGGAACATACTGTTAATTAGGCGTCTCATCATATAATGTTGGAACTTGTCTCGAATAAGGTGTTAGGTAAGGAAAAAGAACTTTCTGCAACAGAAATCCATCATGAATCTTGTCCCGTAAAGGTGGCAAAATTATACGTGAAGATCAAAGAGCAAGAAAGATCTATAAAAAATCTGCGATGAGTGATAATCTCATTGAAGTAATTTGCTCCTTAATATCAAATTATTTGTAATCTTAGAACACTTTACAAATATTATCCAGTTTTGTATAACACGGACTAATAAGTTTCTGGATGCTCTGTGCTCGATAGGTATTGAAAATGCAAATCTGGTCGAATGGACGCTGTCCTAGGATTCATTAGAGAAGGAATAAAAATCTATCCTGAACTTTACTGTCGTGCTCTAGAGGAGCTATCTAGAACAAACATTGCAGCCTACTAATTTCTTAAGTTTTGTTTTCACACACCTTCACTTGAAACTTCTCTTTGAATTAGGTGTTCAGTTTTATGAACGGTTTCGTATATCCTGCCTCTTTCTGTGGATTCTTTCTAGTTGAAATCTAGAGTATTATATTCTACTAGTCTTAAGATTTGTTGTTTGGTGCTGTGCTTTCTCCTGAATCAAACTGTTCTACAGGTGGTGTGTCCAGAATTCTTGTTTGTTCGTCCAGTATTTTCAGTATCACTTTCTGTGCGATTTTACTCATGAAACAGCAAACTTCTCGGTCTATATTTTTGCGGAAAAGTGGAATCTTTTTCGGATTTTCTTGGAATGTCGGATTATGTCCATCGGGATGGTAAGTGTGCTTTTATACAATAATGCACGCTTACACTGCGCAAATTCAAATAAGTTTCAAAATTCTTTTTAGAGCTTGGACTTGATCTTCTGTGGCGATGGAAAATCAATTTGATACATTAGGTAAAACTGGAGGCGGCCACGTCATATAAAAAAGAATTGGTGATACGATAGGACTTGTGATTGAGAAATTAGATTGACTTTGATGAAAAATGTAATTGTTATGTAAAAACATTTTTGTTTCTTGTACTGGTTTTTTTTTTCATAGCGATTGGGTTTTTTACGAATTCTTCATTATAATTGCAGAAATTCATTATAGAAGAATCAATTAAATTAAATTGAAAACTGTGATGGAGAACCTTAAGACTCATCCAGAAATGACGCAAATAATGATAAAATGATTCTGACACCCAACCAATCAGAGTAATCACTACATGCGTTAGGGGAAGATGGATTATACTTACATTAATCACTTGCGTTCTAGGGGTGGAAGGAAATCTATACTGGGGTAAAGTCTGTCTTAGATGTACCGGCAGGTCCGATGTTTGTAGATCAGGATGTAAATAACTTCCGTGTTCAGGAGGGTCTAGTGGTTGAAATCCAGCCGGTGTCTGTCGGAAAGGGATAATTTCTGACGGGTTGATATACTGATTCTGGTTTTGTTGATAGGGAATAAACCCTCCCCTATTCTGATGTCCTGTATAAATATAGTCCTGGCCTGTAAATGAAAACCATTCTGTTAATGATAACATGTTTCATTTAGGAGGCGTGAAATTTGTTTTAAATTAGAGAGTAATTAGAGAGATGAAAAATCGTTTTTAGGGGTGGATACTCTTAACGAGATCGCTACGACGTGTGAACGATTTATTCTGGCATGCATATAGTGCGAGTGTTTCTTATGATTCGATAAAACGTATAGTTTAGTATAAACTATACTCGAGAGACTGAATAATTCAAGCCATCCATCATTTTTTTTCATCAGAAAATGGATTAATTTTTTAGAGATTGGAAATTACCGTTTGTTTGTAATCTTAGAGTTCAATAATAACAGCTGTCTTCAAATTTTTTCAAATCAGTCTGATATATTTGAATGAAACGCAAATAATTGGAAATTTGGTTCAACGCAGTTATAAATATACAACAACTGTGCAAGAGCTTTTAGTCAGGAGCCACTAACTTCGCACAGACTTTTGTCATGTGTCATTCCCCGTGTAAAATTTTTCTACCCATTTCTTTATCGGCGTTTACAGCCTCAGCAATCATCCGAATGCTCATTCAACGATCTGCACGCACAATTTGGTTGATTTTGGTCGCTGTTTGCGGAGTTGAAACAGTAAAAGAGCGACCTGGGAGCTGGTCATTTTCAGTGCTCTCTCGGCCCTCACTAAAGCGCTTACACCACCCAAAAACAAGCGTACGAGATAGAGAATTGTCCCCATAGACCTCTTTTAACTATTTATAGCACTCCCTTGTAGTTTTTTTCAATTTAACGAGAAATTTGAGATTGATACGTTGCTCCTAAAGTCGTACTAAATTTCAATCAGTTGTCAAATATTATTTTCAATTTTTGATATAATAAAAAATTTACAGTTGTCTGATTTCTTCTGTTTTAACATTAATTAATCATAATTCAAAATCAAATATTTATCTGTGAATTTTTGAATACGTTTTAGGAGTTATCCAACAGCTGCTTGTACTTGTTCTCCAGTAACTGCAATCACTTGCTTCTAGTGAGTCAATTCACGTCAAGTGGACTCCCCCTTCAGAATTTGACGATCGAAAACTGATTAAAATATAATTAATGGAAGTAACCATACTTAAAAATTATTCCACAAAACAAAAAATTTTCAATTTTACAATAATTTTCTACACTAGGAATTTTCGGTACCTCAAATTGAAAAAAGGTAAGAAATTTCTGGCGATCGTAATAAAATATCTTCTATATCATAGGAAATTCTTTTGCAAATTTCATTCGACTATTATCTTATTTTTTTTTACTTTCAAATGAAGAAATTGAAATTTTAATTACTCTGCACGACACACAAAGTTTGACATTCATAAAGGTGAACGTAGGCAGAGCGTGTTGGCATACGGGTGCTATTGGAGTTGTTCACAAATACTTGTAGCATTCATCTTGGTCAAAAATGTAATTTCTATGATTTTCGAAGTGAATTGAACCAACAGAAAGGTGTCGATCAACTCGCGTCGACTTTTGGTGATGAAACACCTTCTAGAGCCATCGTCATTCGCTAGTTTTCCAATTTCAATCGTGGTCGCACTTCACTACAGGCTCCATTTCTTGAGGGGAGTCCAAATCGGCTGTTGTAGCAGGAAACTGATATTTTAAGATCATCATTTGACATTTAGTGAGATTGAGAGATATTTGGGCATGAGTTCCATTCGCATACGTTAGTAATACACGAACATTTGGATGTCAAAAAGATTTCCTTACGTTGGATATCGCACCATAGGACAATCGCTTAAAAAAAAAGCTCGTGTCGATTATTGCAAAGAAATGCTGAAAAAAAATCAATCGCGGTGTTTCAAAATTTACCATAGCAGTCTTTGTAACTAATATCAGTATTTGATTTAAAATATACCAAAAAATTGGAAATTATATATTCGATTGAAGATTTTTAAATTGGGTTTATGGATCTATATGTTGATTCTACACAACATATCTGAATAACTTTTTATCGTATTTGCCACATGAAAGGTACTTTACTGTAGGGAAAAATTGGAAATTTCTAATTACTTCATTTACAAAAGTAAAACTATGTTACAAATTAGTTCTTAACCAATAAGGACTGCAATCATGATATTTCAAAATTTTATAAAACCGGTCATTTCACCTATCTGAGAACGCAGTATACATTATTTTCACGAACTTGTTCAATGATATAGACTCTGGAGCCGGTACTGTTCTATTATATTAATAGATAGTGAAGTTTGGTCAAATCGCTGATTATAAGGCGGAAATTACTTTGCATTGCTCTTATAAACTGTTCATATTGAGTTGGGCCGGTTTTTTTATGTAGAAAATTTCAAAGAAAGTCTCTACGACAAATTAGAAATTTCCAGGAAACCGAACATTCGAGAAAGTAAGATAGTGTATATAAAAGAGTCTCTAAAAGCCGAAGAGTCAGCGAATAATTTGAAGCCAAGGTGAACTGTTTGTCTAAAATCACCCCACCATTTTTTTCGATTTCCGATTTTCCGATTTCCTTATTTGAAATTTGTGAGGTATTCCACAAAAGCCCCTATAAAAAATATATTCTGGATGAACTTTATACATTCATGAATCCAAACTTGTCCTCAGGGGAACTGCGTTTAAGAAAAAAATATTTTGAAAAATCCAATAAGAGATGTCAGGATGTTTCTTTTCTCTATAGGGAAATTTTGTCACTCCGGAAACTGGAAATCTGATATTTTAATAGAATGGAAAAGATATCCTTGGAACAGAATTCAATTATCTGTACCCTCTAGCGAATCACAGTTGAAATTAATGACTTAAACGTTATAAAGTTATGGAATTAAATAATTGTCAAGAAAGGCATGGAATAATACAGTTAATTGATGGACCAAATACTTATTATTACCCAAATCCATTGAATGTGGCCTTGTAGTTCATCAATTCCTATTACAGGAAATTGAAATTCGAATTCTAAGATACACAAAGAGAACTGAATCTTTTAAAGGATAATAGAGTTTCATCAAGATTAGAGAGTAACTTCTTTAGGTTTCAATCTAAGGAATTTCTTTTCTATAGACGCTGAAGTAATAGGTGCATGGCGCTCATTTTACACTTGAAGACATTTTGTCAAGCGTAAAATCAATTCCCGTATTCGCTCAGCTCTATATACAGTAACCTCAATAAATTTGTGACTTTTATGTCACTAAAGAGTCTTCACAGTTAACGATCGAAAGGAGATCTAACATTCTATGTTATTTATTATATAGCGTTTAAGACGTTTTAAGAGAAATAATCTGTAACTAGTGAATAAATCTCGAAGAAATGCCCCTTGTTCGTCGTATCAAGAGGCAATAAATATAAATAGAAAGAAGCGTTGAAGCAAAAGCTTCGTAATGTCGTTCTGTTACATAAATTCAGTGACTAAACGCTCCATTTTATAGATTACAGTTAAAAGAAAGCACTGGAAAAGTTCAGTCATTATGATTATGTTTAGTAGTTAAGATAAGAAACAAAATTCCAATTTACTGGCACTTTATATACGATGATCGAATTCTTTAACAAATTCTGCGCAATTTTATTTCACAATTTTTGGTCTATCTTTCTAAATAATAGATGAGGGAGAGTGGCAACCTTGTTATTAAAAAATACCTGTAAGTCCACTTAGCCGATTTTGATAAACTTAATGTTATTTGAAAAAGCTCTGCTTTTGTCCTTTTCGTTTGGGCGAACCAGTATAATATAATAGACGGTTGAAAATTTATTGCTAGTCACACATTTCTCAAAATATCTCGGAACATGAGAAACATGTACAGCAATTCTTCTAGTATTTACGTTGCTAATTAAATTGCTTACGATTCAAAAATTTTGTATTGCTGGAACAAAGCTCTTCCAAACAACATCAATTTTATAGAAATCGGTTTAGAAAACCGGACTCATCGATATTTTTTCCCACTACTCACTACATTATTTGGAGAAATATACAGAAACTTGTGATAAAGAATGTGTAGAATTTGTTGAATTTGATTATCGTATACAAGGTGCGCTTTAGCCTGGTTTATAGTTTTATATCTTAAAATACGCCCTCTAGTGATGGATCTAAAATTCTGGAAATTATTTTTGTATATTTTTTGGTTCCACTTTTGCCATTTTTCCCCGAAGCTCTAATATAATCCGTTCCTGAGATATGGGCGAAAGACGTGTTTTGACATAATAATTTCCTGTTTAAAATTATCCAATTTTAAAAACATTGCACGAATGCAACCCAGACAATCTCTTGTGTGTAAATTGACACACCTCCTAATAGAAACCATTAGGATCTGTTAATAATCTGTTTGGGCGATACAAAGCGTTGTTTTACCCCCCAATAATGTATCGTCTCGAATTACCAAATTTTTCTCTTATATCATTGAGTGTGAAGAATTATTAATTTAGCTATCTAATTCGAGGATTGTTGTATTCATTAAGACTCATGATACATGATCCTAATGGGGACCCATATCATAGTTAATTGATTCCAAGTGTTCCCTAGAAACTCCATTAATGTATCAAATTACGTACTTTATTTTATATCGATATGTCTCTAACGACCATATATATAAATATTTATAGCCTTTTGTACAATAGGATTTTTGTATTTAAACAGATACGAGGTCTTTAATAGTCTGACATTCGTCGAGTATGGTTGTCATATTACCGAAACCGAGTTTATCCAATTATTTTATTGTGTAATAAAGTTTATTCTACAGTAATTTTAATACAAAAACTATGGTCTTATTTGTCCACCCAGTAAATAACTGTTGCCTCAAACTATTTCAAATTATTTTCAGTGAACAGTGACAAGTAGACGTTCAAATTAAAGACTCAATATTGGTACAAAAAAACAAAGAACTTACTTAGAGAATAATGTTTCATGTCAATAAAAACATATGACACGGTCTGAGACATAATAAACTGTATAAACTCAAAATGGAACTATTAATATGTAACCAGTTGTTTTTCTTATGATATCATACATCATTTGAGAGGATTTTGAATGAGTATTGCCTTCATAATAGAAATTTTAATGCAGTTTCCATCCCTAATAACAACAATAAAATTCTTAAATTGCAGTCTTCAGTGGCTGAAGTCAAAACGTAGTCAGTATCTTCCTAAAGTATTATTTTCTGAAGTATATCTAGTTTCTGTTAATTTCTTAAATGCCTATGATTAACACAAGATATTTTTATCGTCTACCATTTCAAAAGCAGTATTTTTTAAGCCTTCACTTAAACCTTTCGACTCGTAGCCATATCATTTCACGGGGTTCTTCTATTCACATGTACATAGCAAAATTGATAAACGAATGAATGAAAGTTGCGTACAAGGAAGTTCTTTCAAATTCTTATTCCCAAAACGTCTGTTCAAAAATACATAATCTTGTATCTTCGAGCTCCATTGAGATAGGGCTATTCAGTTGACGTTTGTAGGAAACAAAATGTAACTCTTATTATCAAATTAGCAAATTAGAAAAAGTGAAGAGAGTAGGAAAAAATCAAGTCTTTCCTCACTGAAGACTCAAGAGTAGTTATCGCCAATAGCCGATAACGATATATCACATGAAGGAAAAGAACCAGAAGTGGAAATTTTCACAAGTCAATCATCGTGTGTCCTATGAAGATGATCTCTTTAAATACTTTGACTAATTGTGGATGATCTCGTGAATTTCTTCATTACAGGTATATTTTGATTCAACAACCAGCTTATCCATTCAGCTCTCAATTAGTATCCTGTGGATATTTTCTAATAGTAGTCAGAGAATTGAATTATGGAAATATATTCATTTCTATGCAAATTTTAGATACAGAACTGCTATTGCTGTTTTCAATGGAAACCAATTTATTCAACATTTCCAATTTCAATCTGGCCATATATTCGTTCACGCATCGGATAATAGAAAAGTTTTATTGAAGAATATTGTTTTACAAAAAAAATCTTTATGGAATATGTAATTTTATTGGAAATTTTTCCTAATATTGTTACGTGATGTTATCTTGAAAAATGTACGTCAAAAAATATATGAAAAGAACTTAGTGGAATTTGTATCGAAGAATTCAAATATAAGTTTTTCAAATACGAATATTCACGAAAGGAATCATGTTATGCATACATAGCTGTCTGAGATAATATTTTAAATTCTGTATGAGTTCGATACGAAGAGATAATATAAAATTTACAGATCAGTTGCTTCTCAATTATTTAATAACATGCAACGCATATCACAAAAAAAGTTCTTCTGCAATCTGTATATTATATTATATCATATATCGTTTTGGCTTTACAGACACAGACGATATTTGGTACACGACTCCATATCTGATTGTTCTTAGTATACCTACTTAAATCTTTTAGCGACATTCGCAGAGTAGATGCTCTGCTGTTTCCATTTCTTGCTCGCAGAATCTGCAGTTGTCGTCTTCTTACATGCCCATCGTTTTAAGGTGGTATTTGAGGGGACAGTGACCCATCATAAGACCGACCACCAGTATCATGTAGTTTCTGGCCATCACGAGTTCTTCAGACTTTTTAGCTGACATGGTTATAAATCTCTGGGATTGTCTTAGGTCCGGAGTGTTTCTCCAATAAGACTCCAACTGATTCTTTAGCCATTTGTTCAGTTCGTTATTGATACGGCATCTCGTGAGGCCACAGTAGGGTTCTGGTCCAAGATATGGAGTCGTTTCCCATTTTTTGGTAAAGCTGTCCTGGTATTCCTGTTGGCCAGGAAGCCACATTAGAGTTACTTTGTTTTTGTTAGCTGTTGGATGTGCTCTCAGGACCTTCAAGGCCGCTTGGCTATCTGAGAGAATGTATATGTGCTTTTTAGAGAGGTTTTTATCCAAACACTCTTAAGCACATTTGTTGATTGCTGGCAACTCTATATGAAAAATGGTGAGTCATGTTCCTAGGTAGGTATGAAGAACTTGCATTTTGGTTCAGAAATGCCTAGCCCAGTTTTTATGTAAGCTTCGAACTGTTTGTGCACATTTGGAGCTTGCGTAAGATTTTTGTTGACTCATGATTGGCGCTCGTTACTCACCACTTCGAATGGGGTATCTATGTCCAATGCTATGCATTTGGTTCATTAGTTTGTCACAGCTATAGAATCAGATTTCCTGAGTTTAATTTTACTGCCTGAATTATCCTGTGGGCATCGCTAAACGCCTCGTTTTTCAATTTGAGGTGAAGAGGAGGTACATTCAGTAGCGCCTCGAGGGTGTAGTAGGGCAGGTTGGTACTACCTAGACAGATTAGCCTTTGAATCTTGTTTAATTTTTTCTGAGATGCCGTTTGTTTAGTTTTCGACCCCAAAACAAGCATTTGATATGTGATTATGGGTTTGATGACTGTTTGCTATATTCAGAATACCATTTAGGCTTTAGTCCCTATGTTTTGCCAATAAACTTGCGACCATAGTCCATATAGCTGCAGCGGCTTTCGCAATTACCTTGTCGAAGTGATTCTTCCAAGTAAGTATTTTATCTAAGATGACTCCTAGATATTTTTTTTCATTGAAAAGTATTAAGTTGGTTCCATTGAGGATAGGTGCGCTAATATTTGCCTTCCTCCTTCTTGTAAATGAGACTATTGATGTTTTGCTGGGATTGATCGCGAGTTGCTCTTCGATACCCCATTTTTTTGATCGTGTTTACGGCCATTTGCATCCGGGCCTTCATGCATGCCTCTTACTACTACTACTAGATCATATGTGTAGTCCTGAACTGTAAATCTGGCGCTGTTAAGTTCAGTGAGGATTTTCTTCTTTTGCAATCTACTATCTATATAATTATTCTCCTCCTTATATTGTAAACAGCGCATTTTGACGACGGGTTGTAAGTCATACACTCGCAATTATACTGTCTGACGCGCGTTTTGATAACCAAGTTATCGTCTTTAAAGACTGAAGGTGAACTGTTGGTGTAATGGTAGTCTCAACAGTGTGTTCAGTATGAATATCACCGACGGTTCCAGAAATTTCAGCTTAGGATTGTAAGTTACTTTATCACTCTTGGGTGGCAATATAAAACGTATTTTTGTGTGTGCTCCAACGGCTAAGGGTTATTAGCACTTAAACGTCCGTTATTCCTCTATAAATTACATAAGTTATTTCATCTCGACATTCACTACACATTATTTTACAATTTTATGACGTAAAAGTAATGTATTGTTGTTTATTTTTGTTTTAGTATTATTAAATTTGTGTTCACTTCATTGGAAATTTGTTTTTTTCTCACCTTCTGAAAAACATACGCTTTTACCGTATGTAGAGCCTCTCAGGGAGAATATCAAAGGCTACTGAAAAGTGTCATCTCTTCTTTTTGATAACTTTCTACCATATCAGCAATATACAAGCAGATTTTGTGCAATATATGTTTAAGGCAAGTTAACGACAGAATATTATAACAAGTATTTGAAAATTGGACATATGAACATATTTAGCGAATGAAAATTGAAGAGCACTATCAATCAAATGTATCGTAAGGAAGCTAAAAAAAGGCTTAAGTGTAATGTTTTTGGCATTTTGGAACTTGTAACGCAAAAAAAATTTGGAAACACAAATAACTCGAAAAGTAAGAGAAATTCGAAAAAAACTGTTCAATCAAAAAATGAAGAGTACACAATTTTCTACGAAAAAGGTTTTCAGTCATTTTCTCTTTGGAGCCACTATTTGTGAGTAAAACTCCGAAAGCCGGAGCATCCGCTCGCGAATTCCCGCAAGTGCGAATTCAACCCAATTTACGTTCCAGGTGCACATGGAATCTGATGTAACTCTTGGAAAACTACTTCGTTTTCAAAAAATAAAAATACATCATGATGATTACGATCTCTATTTTCTACTCGGGTATGTTAACATAATTTCCACCTTGGGAAATTTTCGAAAATCCTGCGTGTATACGAGGATGTATTGAAAAATTCTTAGCTTACTATAGAACCAAACAAAATTTCAATGTCAAAATATTTTATTACTCAACATATTCTCCAATTAAGAAATTGGATAAATTTATTACATCGAACCTGCAACGTCTCTAGAAAAAAATGTTTCTTCTTGCTCTGCAAACCAGACCTCTACAGCTTTTATAACCTCCTCGTTGGAAGAAAATTTACGACCTTGAACTTTTTTTCAGTTTAGGAAAGAGATGATAGTCGGACGGAGCCAAATCTGGTGAATAAGGTGGTGTTTTAGTAATTCAAACCCTAAATCACGAATTTTTTGCATGGCAATATGAGATGTATGTGCAGGGGCGTTGTTCTGCAAAAACAATTAATCGCCGCAAAGTCCATTGTATTCGACTTGCAGATAATATTGCGGTGGCTGCTAGGCAGAAAAAGGAATGAATGAAATTCTTGATACTGTAGTTGATGTTCTGAATGAATATAAGTTGAAGAAGTGGAACCATGTTAATTGAAGAAATAAATGGCGCTTCACACTTCAATTCCTCGAGGTCGTTATCAATATTGATAACAGAACTAAAAAGATACAAAAAATTGATTTAGTTTCAAATGAATAAGAGACAGGGAGAACTGCTTTGTGGTCAAAGAACTGTTAAAATTTGTAGAGAGAAGATTGTAAAACTAAAAAATAAACATAAAAATAACCCAATAAAGATACAAATAAAATAAAATTTTAATATACAGAAGAAAATCACAATGAATAACAAAATTATAGGTAATAGTAATAGGTAAATAATAAATAAGTCCATAGCAAAAATGAAACCAGAATGCAACATGCCCAAAATTAAATCTTATTATTAGAATTTACAGAGTAGAAGGCACTTTCCAATAAATATGCTCTCAAATTATTGCGAAATGCGGGAAGAAATGATATAGATTTGAGTTCATTTGGCAAGTGATTGTGCATTTCTTTGCATGGTAAAATATTGAGCCCTTAACTAATTCTGAACGTGGATAGCCGTGCAACGATCATTTAGAAACTGGAGAAGCGTGTTTACGAATTAGGGAAACGGATTCAGAGTTGAATAAGGAAGAAAGAGTCAGAATTTTTAATTTTTTATAGAAGTCCCGGCAGTGAGCTCTGCTGTTTAGTCCATATAAATATTGAACAGCTCTTTTTTGTAGTTTGAAGACTCGCTCAAATTGAGTCGTACCACATGTATCCCGGAAGGTCAGGGCATATCGGAGATGCGACTCAATAAGGAGATAATAAACTGGATAAGCTCAGTTCTCTGAGCTGAAACTGATCGCAGCGCAAAACAGGAGGAATTTGATCTTTTAGATAAGGCGGCAATATGTAAGGAATTTTCTACAACAAGCCCTAAGAATTTTACAGATTCAACGACGTCAAATGTGATGTTTTTAATTGAGTTGAGACACAGAAGATTGGGATCGCACCATTATTGAAAGGTGATTAGATCAATAGATATGGTCCTATGAAGTGCTGTGTGATCAGAGTTGCTTCAAGACAAACTGGTATCGTATGAATAATTTAGATCATATTTTTAAACTTTCTTATATATAATATTAAAACGTTATACTTTTAATTATAAAATATCATTCTCTGTAACTGATATCCGAGGTTTTTATCGTTTTAATTCCCCAGGTGGTCTACTAAATCTATATTTTTTTATATAAAAGAATTCTTAAATAAGTATTGTATTAATTATTGTGGAAAAAGAACTCTAGTTAAAATTTATAAATAAATAGAAGTTACAGTAAATTACTAGGACTTATATTCAAATTAGCAATCGTGTGTAGAATCCATATAGAAAAGCTGTTTGCAATTCAAATGGTTAAAAACATCCGAGGTGTGATTATATCGGACTGTGAATCCGCTATTTCATCAAAAGGAACAATTGGTAGGGATTAAATTGGGTAATTCTACGGGACATTAAAAAATTACGTTTGGATTTGGATGTGGATAAAGGGGAAACGAACGTACAAAAGAGAATGACAAGAGGGATCAATTAGCCAAACAGGCATTATGAATTAAAATTATCATTACAAATTCTGTGAAAAAAACGAATTCCGTACTTCCTTGAAATATACAGACCACTCAGTCACCATTATTTTTGACAGTGATATTTCGTTACATTTTCACGATTCAGACATCTCGCGGATATAGAGATAAAACTAAGTACGAGGGCCGATAGGCTACAAATAAAAGTTTTTATAAAACAATAATTTTATCACCAAAATATTGGTACACATACGGTTACTTTTCGACATTTGTCATATCTATGACAAGATTTTCAATACCCTCTTCAAAGAAAGTTGCCGCCAATGTAGCCTAACCTTTCAGTAACAATAGAGTACAAAACAGACCTTGAAAATTTTGGAAATTCCATAGACAAAGCAGTAATGATGAATCTGCGGTTTTCTTCAACCATTCTGGCAACTCGTTAAACCACGTCATCTGACACGACAGATTTACGTCCTTGGCTCCCTTCATAATGCACATCATTACGGCCACCTTTGAACTTTCGACACCATTCACGCACAACACCATAACTCATAAAGATTTCCTCATACACACGACTAATTTTCCGACGGATTTCTGCAGCACTATGACCTTCAGCCTGTAGAAAACGATTCACACTTCGTAATTCACATTTGGCGAGAGCATCAATAATAGCGGACATGTTTATGTGGCTGTAACACAACGCCGACTGACGCCTGAAAGTAAAAAATGGCGAAGTGTGTGGTATGAGAGCTTCTTCTGCCCGCGTATCGTCTGCACGGAGTGATCAGAAGATAAAAAAACACGGCCCTCGTAACTTGAATTTAGAGATATCAACATTAGTATATTGTTAAAGTATTCTTCCTTTTAATGCTAAAAGTGGATGATTCACAAACTTAGTTTAATGCTATTTATTGGTAAATGCTAAAACTAGACAATTAAAAGACGTAGAAATATTTTTTCTATTAACTAGGCAACTTAAGACACCACAAATTTTTCATCAAAATCAGAAACTAGGGGAGACAATTTATTGTACTAATTAGACAACTATAGCTACCTACTTTTTTAATTTAAATATCCATACAATCTAAGTAGAATTTAAAAAAAGGGATTCAAAAAGCAGGTAACTTTCTTTTTGAATTGAGTAATAGTGGTAGATTGAGTTACCTCTAGAAATATTCAGATATTATACTATAGAAGACATTGTGGTCTGTTAATTTGTTTGCATTAAATTCACAATCTTCGTTTGTATTGTTGTGTATATTACATATTTAGGACGAATTGCAAATAAAGTGAAAATGTATAGAAAAAAACTAATAGTAGATATGTGTCTTAAGGAATGCTGATAATATTCCATGTGAACATTCTCAATTCCTTTATCTTAATACCTATGTTAAGGGTGAATAAATACATGTATTTCCAAAATTCGAACTTCTAACACAAATTGTATATTAAATTTCTCATGAAGCCTTCGAAACCATGATACAAAGAATAAAGAACTAGAACCTAGGTTAAAAAACACTAATCACGAGAGCCGTTTTTTTCAAACTCTACGCGGGCAGAAGAAAGCTACATGCGCTGTAGGCGACTGCGAAGCTCTTACACTATACACTCCGCCATTGATGACATTCAGACATCCGTCGGCGTTGTTCTACAGCCCCGCCATTATTGATGCCCCCACCAAGTGTGATTCGTTTTTTACAGGCTAAAGGCCATAGTGCTGCAGAGATCCATCCGAGAATGAGTTGTGTGTATGAGGAAAACTTCATGAGTGATGGCGTTGTGCGTGAAAGTTGTGGAAAGTTTGAAGATGGCCGTAATGATGAGGGGTGCCAAGGACGCAAATCTGTCGTTTCACATGACCTGGTTCAACGAGTTGACAAAATGATTCAAGAAAACCGCAGATTCACAATTACTGCTTTGTCTATGGAATTTCCAAAAGTTTAAAGGTCTGTTTTGTACTCTATTGTTACTGAACGGTTAGGCTACATTGGTGGCAACTTTCTTTGAAGAGGGTATTGAGAAGCTTGTCCACGGATATGACAAATGTCTCCAACTCTTGGGTGATTATGCCGAAAAGTAATGGTAAATCTTTCTGTAATAAAACTATCGTTTCAAATGAACTGAAACTGAAAAAACGGCCCTCGTAATTAAAGAAAGGCTAAATAGTCTTGTGTCAACGTTGAACTTTTTTGTTATAGATTTCTCACCTGATGAGCCCCAGTCTCTGCCTAGTTAAGGGATTCAGTCAAATAACTCAGAAGAAGCCTCCCGAAAGCGAACAATTACAAAATTATCTTCTTCAAGTAATTTCACGCATCTACATACTCGAATGGCCTTTATCTGGTCGGTAATAACCGCTTCAATATTTTTCCAACTATGAAATTTTGTCCGTTTAGATGAATTTCTAATTCAGTAAAAAATCTAGAGGACTCACATTAGGTCAGTAAGGAGATTGGCGAGCCAAACGAATGTTTTTACTGATAAAAAATTTGTATATTGAAAAATGTGTAAATATTCTCGTCTCTAATTTATGAATCAAAATCTGATGATCAATGGTGTGACAAATTTTACTTGTTTTCAATTACTCTGAACATTTTCATTGGTTCTTGGAGATGCGCTCTTTTTCAGCATCGACCCTTCTAAAAATTCTTCTAATCATAGAATCACCTAGACTCTTGACAAAACAATTATCCTCAAATTTTGCAAGAGTTTCTTTTGCATTGTATCCAAATTTTAAGTAATATCCAGGAAAACTTCATTGCTAGAAATTTAATTATTTTTTTTTAAGACGCACTCAAAAACCAATGTATTACAGAGAGGGAGAGGTCAAAAGATATGTCATAAAAAAGGTTTTAAGCTCAAATACCACATACCAATGAAGAACACGATCAACAGAAAAGAGCAAAATAATTTATACGAAAAGAAGGTATTAATGAAAATGTTCTTTACCAAGAATTGAAAAGTCTGTATGAATATCTATCATTAACAAGTTTCATAAGAACTTAAAGAATTGGATGGTATGAGCATACTGAAAGGATGCCGCAACATGAATACACAAAAAGGGTAATTGAAGAAGGGTGGAAGAAGAGGATGGCCAAAAAATTGTTGTATGCAGTGCTGGAAGATATTAGAGAGGTAGAACCGAACTATGAAAAAGAATTGCAACAGCAGTTTAAGACCGATATATGTATATATTCACAAATTTGTTAATTTTATAGACAACATGTTGTTAGTTTTTAACACGTTGAGCACGGGTGCGGTTCATACGCCCGCAACTAAACTTTCCCTATAGCCCAGAGGGGTTCTATGGACCGAACGTCGTATTTTATTTCAAACATTCTCCACGGTCCAAGGGACCGTAATTAAATGTGTTTCATAATTTGGTTGGATCGTCTTGGATTCTTGGAACATTTCTCTACACTTGGTCCACTTGATTTTCTTCCATGATCTTCAATTTTATTTTAAAACAAAAAATCTAGGTTTTTATATCTTTTTTGTTTTCTTCAACATTGATATTTTCAATTTCATTTTATTTCAATGAAAGACATAACAAATTCAAACACTCGAAACTTATAATAAAATATTACAATATAAAAACAACAACAAAAAATATTTTTCCGCGAAACACGGAATGGCGTCTCTTAATCACCGTGGTTTCTTCTTTCAGTAGCTACTTTTTTATACTTATTTGGTTATCAGTAATTGGTCTATTCTTTTTTGTTATACTTTGTAGTGTTGTAGCTTGCCATTCAATCAGATGTATTTGTTACAGTAGACCACGGTTTGAGGCTTTACAACCACTGATAATCGTCTGTCAATGCTCTCATCAGCATGCTATGTAGAAAGCGTCACTCACTGGGGAAAGTTTTAGCGGTTTTACTGGGGCTCAGAGCGGGACATCATTTTTTCGCACTTTTTATTTCAAATAAGTTTTTTCTCCTTTTTATCTATCTACAATACCCCAAATGGAGTGTAAAAACACAAAAAAATTTTTTGTGTCCTGGAAAAAGATTATCAATTTTTGAGGCTCAACGTGTTAAGCCTTGAGATTCCCAATAAACTGACTTATCTCAACAACTCTTCCTATTCATACTCAGTCCAAAAAATTATTTAACACCACATTCCAATTTATTTGGAAGAACAGCATCAAATGATATACAAGGTGTTTCTATATTCGACAGACAACGCTCTACCACAAAGAGATCTCAATAAATGATTCGTTTTGGTATAGGAATACGAAAACTCACGGGAATTTGCTTCAATGGCGTAAAACATAGGGGGAAAAGTGACAATTAACCCTGACAGCGCGCCATTGGTTAAGTTTGCTACCAAATTTGGAAAAAAATTCAAAGGCGTTCATATCTCAGCAACTAGGCCCCTTAAGGGTTCGTATTCCTATATCAAAATGAATCATTGATTGAGATCTCTCTGTGGTAGAGCGTTGTCGGTCGAATATAGAAACACCCTGTATACAGATGAGTATGCTTATTATACATTATGAAACAGTCTTGTCAAGTTTTAGGCCCAAAATGAGGCCATCCTCAAATTGGGATCGTGGAGTCAAATGTAGAGTTACTGTTACATTTTAAAGCATTTCAGGATATATTAGTCTGAATTCATATATTATTCGTCGTCTAGATTTTTCTAATAAGTTCAGCTTCATAAATTTTGCTCCTGAATAAACCCCGCAAAAAGAAATTCAGGAGCGTCAGATCGTGGAATCTTTATCTATCTAATAAAATAAAGCTTTTTCTATTAATCAATTGCCTAGGATATCAATTAAATCGTTCCCTTACATTTTTTTCTAATATGGATTTGCGTCGTCTTGTTGAAAAATTGTAAGCCTAGAATTGTTAATGTTTCGAAATCGTATTCAAACTTCTCTTCTAAATTTCTTAGAATATAATAAACACTATTAATTATAGAGATGAACTGTTGTGCTGTGTGGTCTACTTTATATAAATACGTACAAAAAGATTTTAATATTTTTACATAATTGACAGTCGCAAAAATTTTATTTTCTATTACAATGTCAAACTTTGTACTGTGCTTATTCCATTATAAAACGTAGAACCCATTATAAACCTCATCTTATTTGATTGAAGTATCCTTCTGGTTTCTAAATAAAGAGAATAAATTAAGCCAATGATATTAGGAGAGTATTAGATCGAATTTCGATCAATTGGATGATCCTTTTTTTGTTTTACCCATAGATATGCACATCGTATAATAGTCATTGTATTTATGGCATGATTTGAAAAACAAACTTTGACACTCTTGGTCTAGCATCCTATAATTACCACTTGAACCACATGAATCATTTTGTTGTAGACGTAGACAACAAGGATGATCTTCATAGATGCTTGATCATAAAAGGAAAGGACAAGTTCAAAAAAACATTGGCATATTTCTACTCATTTGACGAAGTATTCTACTTATCGGAAGAATTGCGAGTGATTAAATATTAACATTTTTCACTTGACTGTACTGAAATAGATTTTTTGCCACCTCTTCATGTTAATTTGATGAAAATTTTATCTTGTTATAAAGTTCAAATGTTTCCTCAAATGACAGCCATCTACCTTCCAGTGGTAAGATTTAATACCGACAAAACATTTTCCTTTACCTCCACGCTCATAAATTTCATCGGGACAAGTGAATCTGGGCGCACTAAGCAGCATCCCTTCTTTCTCTTTAGAGAAATCTCTAGTTCTTATCACTAAAATATGCTAATCATGATCTACAATTTATGTGGATAAAATCAATTATTTTCAGTTCTGCTCTATTTCGCCTTTTTCATTCTTTCCAGATGGAGATACCTCATTTAACTCATTCACTATAGTTGTACTTGACATGTGGTAACAACCATTATCACGAAACTACTTATTAACCCCTTGCAACCCACAACCATAAATTTTAAAATAGACAAACAACCTTTCATGACTTATTTTTGAATATAATAAAACACGTATTTATTGAAAAATTAATATATTCATATATTTTGTTGAAAATTATTTTTATTATTTTATTGAAAAATAAAAGTATGATATATCTGTCACATCGATATAATATTTCTTTTTTTCTATGTGGCGTAGAAATCTAAGAAACAATTATTTTTTCGTGCAATTACACGCGAAGTCAGTATTTCGCGTTCTCAGCAAAGTTCACGAAATTTAATTTCGCGTTACCCTATAGCAACAGCCGCGAAACCAAACACCACTTACAAATTTGACATTTGTAAAATACTACAAAGACAAGGATCATTTTTTATTGAATACCAACAAATACATAAGTACTTATATTATTTAGGATCAATATTAATATCAATTTTACAGTTTGTATTATTAATGAACAATATTGATGGGTTAGGCCAGTTCCTTGCCAAAGGTAAAAAAAGGCAACAAGCTCACAGAACCGAAACTCTGCCCCAGAAATGGCGGATATAAAGATGACGAACCATACACGAAAAAGGAAAACGATTTGGAAAAAGAGAAATGTACTTCGCTTCGCTACCTGGAACATAAAAGCACTTAGCAACATGGAACAAAAAGCTGCTAAAGAGCTCGGGGATAACATCTGTGGGGACGAAATTAATAACGCCTTCTTTGATCGCAAAATGAACTACAAGTAGACGCTCAGTAATACCAGACAACAACAATCGACGATTGACTACATCGTAACTAACAGGTTGGTACACCACAAATACAGAACCCTAAACTCGGTTGATGTGGGCAGCGATCACAGATTACTACTAGGAAAAATTGAAATTGGGATAAAAGTGAAAAATAAGGAAAAACTAGAACCAGGGACACAAACGCTAAAAATAAACGTTGAATCACTTTTGTTATTACTATAAAAGAACTTACCAAAAGCAATTACAGGAGAAAGTTGACAAGAACCCAATAAGCGGAGCAGAAAGAGTGAAAGAAAGCTGGGATAAACTAAAACTGAACATAACAGAAGCCCTTGACACCCGAAAAATAAAACAACAAATCAGGGTCCCAATAAAACCCCATGGTTCTGCAACGAAGTCAAAGAACAATTATCAAAAAAAGAAAGGCTTATCTAAAACACATGACAACAAAAACTACTAAAGACTAAGATGATTATAAGAGGACTAGAAACGAAACCAATATAGTAGTAAGGCAAAAAAACAATATTGGGAAGCATTTTGAGAATAAATTGAAAATGACCTTCAAAAACAAAAGAAACTTGGCTCCAATATCTTGGAAAACTATATAAAAAAGAAGATACAGAAAGCATATCGGGCACTTCAGAAACCACAACTAACGAAGTAGCTGAAATAGAAGAAAGAGATACAGAAACCGTAAAAATGAAACTTAAGAACAAAAAAAGTCATGGCCCAGACGGCATTCCAAATGAACTTCTTAAATACGGCGGAAGAAGCCTGAAACAGCAACTAACAGCAGACAAAGAGATATCCCCAAACTACCGAGACATAAACCTTCTAAATACAACCTTGAAGCTAGTAACAAAGATCATGACAAACAAAATAAATGAACTCATCACATTGAGCGATGAACAGCAAGGATTCAGATCAGGAAGATTTTGTACATATGCGATATTTGTCTTGCGACAAATAACTGAATAATCCATTGAGTATAAAAAACCGGCGTTCATGTGTTTTATAGACCCGGAAAAGACGTTTGACCGAATACAACTGGAGGACGTGGTACACCTTCTATTCGACAAGGAGATTCTCTTAGCCCCGTATTGTTCAGCATCATAATGGACGAAGTAATAGAAGCCACTCGTAACCTAAAAGGGTACAAAATGGGGAAACAAAGACGTCAAGATCCTATGCTATGCCGATGATGCTGTTCTGATGGCAGAAAATGAAGATGACCTTCAAAGATTACTATTCAAATTCAACGCAAGGGCAAAAAGTTTAAAAATGAAGATATCTGAAGCAAAAATGAAATGCATGACCACCTCAGCTTATCTGAACTATACAATCTTCCGAAACAAACATATCGGAATAGAGACCAAATCCCGAATCTACAAGGCTGTCATTCGGCCTATTTTAATATACACAGCGGAAAACAGACCAGATACATAGAACACAAAGAGAATATTAGAAACCACCGAAATAAAAATAGTGCGCAGGATCGCTGGAAAAACACTTTTTAACAGGAAGAGAAGCGAGGACATTAGAAGAACATGTAAGATTGATAACATGAGCGGATAGATATTGGGAAGAAGACATAGATCGATTGAATGACGACAGATGGGTCAAAATAGTTAGAGAAAAGTCGTCCTTAGGGCGCCGAAGCGTTGGAAGACCCCGCAAGAGATATAGCGACAACCTCTCTAATAATCAAACTGAAGAGGATACGAGGGAAAACAAGCATTTTGTTTACATTAAATATAGTTTGTAAGTTTGTATTATTACTTATATTTTCTCCAGAAGTTGAAGCAACAATATCTAATGTTTCTGAAGAATGATTATTGCATACAATCAAACCAGATACTGTATTGCGAGAGACTGAGTTGGAAATTTGCTTCTTATTTTCGATACAGTACTTCCGCTACTGTCGTGAACTTCCATCCACCATGACGTTTAGAAATTGACATTTCAGGTATTAGCAAGCAGCGTGGCAGAACTTCTCCGAAAACAGGGACCCGTGTATGTTTCAGTATTTGGTAATCTGAGAAGTGGAAGGTACTGAAATATCGCTATCAGTATCAGACATTTTGCGTTTTGTCAAAAACTGTTAAAATATTTTATATATATTGGTATATCATCTCCATAGTACACAGTGACATTGTAAAATAAATTGAGCTGCTGTTGATTTTAGAGCAATAACTAGCTGACCCGGCAAACGTTGTTTTGCCATATAAATTATTTCTAGGGAATTTCTAGTGTAGAGAAAAAATAATTTATTGTGTGTAAGGATGTGATATATGAGTGAAAGAGGCATGGAGCGCTGTGAGCGATGAGCGAATATAAAAGTAACAAAACACCTAACTTTTTTATTTTATTTATCATAATTTATTCCTTAAAATTATATATATCATTAATTAATTACGACAATAACACTAACAATCAATATCAATCTCTTAATGCCATAGCGTGAACAATATTTTTTGTTAGTCCATCTTTAGCTAACACAAACAAACTGGATGGTTTACCCACTCGAGAGTATGTCACGTCCGTGTGAAAAACATGATGAGCTCAAATCTAAGCCATAAAGAGACATCGTTTGGCCTTGGGACTTATTGATAGTCATTGCAAATTCCAATCTAATCGGAAACTGAATACGTTTAAATTGAATTCGCCCATCTGTAGGTATAATAGGGATTCGTGGTATTTCACCAGATAGTACAGAAAATTAATAATGAATTTACTTGAGAATATAGTTAAGATGAGAGTTACAGTTACATTGAGATAGTAAAATGTTAATTTTAAACGTTACTACTACGTTTGATGCACGAACAATAATAATGGTCGAAAACTGTGGAGGGAGTGATAAAAGGCTTATTGTGTGAGAGAAACAGGAGACCGGTTTCGGTCCCATCCCTACTCCGTGCTGTTTACTGGGAAGTGACAGCGGTATAATCTGGCAAATGAGTGTTGATTCAGAAAAAGCGCAGAAAATTTAAAAAATCTAGCACTGGTAACACTAATTATAGCAGGAATAAAGGAATAAATATTACTAAATACTAATATTACCATGTAATAAGTTCCAATTAGACGTTAGGCCTAACATTTAATTGAGAGTGGGTTATCTCCGCCAGTGATAATTGATTAGTTATCGAGTGGGATGAAAAATTATTAAATCACTAAAATATAATAAAATATATAATAAAATAAAAATAAAAAATAGGGGTTCGTGATAGAGGGGTGAGAATCTAGGGTTGTATTTTCTTTATAATGGCAAATTATAAAAAAATTGAAAATTGAAATTTTGTTTAAAAAATAAAAATAAAATGTTAGGGATGGACAACCCTTATCACTTAGGAGTATGAAAAATGGATAGTAGTAGTAAGATATATTTGTTTACAATTATCTAGTTCAATAATTCTAACTATTGCACGAAAAATAGTGTGTATGCCATGGCCGTGAAACTTTTTAACGACCTCAAGATTATGTTGCCTCGGCCGCAAGTGGCCTCAGCGATAACTGTTCTTTCGGTATATTAAATAGGTATTTCGCGGCCTAAGCAAACAAATAACTATTTTTTGTTGGAGCAGAAAGCTACACCACATTTCTCACTTATGGTTTGGGATATTCCTGTACATTTTTCTGATCAAACTGGCCAGTGTCCTATTTGATCTTGATGTTATGCAGTAAAAGGAACTTGTTGTACATGACCCCTGGGCTTTTTAGCTTGAATATCACTTTCTAACGAATTACGGCTCTTGATTGGTTTTCTCTGTACACATTTGCACTAAGTTTCAGCTACCTTGAGTCTAAAATCTGTCGAAGACATGTCCTTTCCATTGTGATGCAATTATTACTGTCCGGTATAAAAGCTTCATTTTTGCCATTGTAGGATCTAATAGATGATAGAATACACGTACTTGCCATCTTATACTTAGCACTAAAATTTTATATTATCAAAACCCATGGATTGATCATATTTACTCCCTGTCTTGGGCAAATCAATGTTGGAGTATCTCTAAATTTTTTGTCATAACGTCGAATCTGGTGCTTGGAAATTTCACCTACGAAATTCGACACCATTGCAACTTTATTGTCGTTCCAAGCAATATTTGAAATTTGAATATCATCAATAATCCTTCAAAGTCATCGTTATCAAAATCCATCTTCACTGTCTTCACTAGTACGAAGTAATTCAATAATTTCATTTTCACGAAGGTGATAACGCCGTGAAAACATCCTAGAAAAAGTGATTTTGTATTAGCTATCCCATAAATATTTTTTACCCTTGCTTATCAATGTTACATAAATGGTACAAACAAATCAAATATCCAATTTTAAGTACTTACCCAATTATTTAAATAAAAACTGCGGCAATTTAGTACAACAAACTATTTATTTATGAATTTAAAGCTTTTTGCAAGTACCAGCCTGCAAAAAAAACGAACTATTGACATACATTTTCTAAAATATACTAGTAACGATATCTTTAAGTAAAATCGTTTATTATTTCTTTAGTATGATACCCATGTAACGTATGATTCTGTACGATCTTTTTTGGTTTGTTACAGAAATGTCACAGAGTATGTAAGGAGGTAAATTCACAAACATCAGAAAAAATTTTTTTTGTTCTTATGCTGAAAATTATTGTTTTAACAATAATGGAAGCTTTTTTATTATTTTTGAAAAAGACGAAGTAAAATCTGATAAAGAGTATCCAACATCTGACAAATACTCTCGAAACAGTTGAGCAGATCATCCTTATAATTAATCATGGATTTGTCACAAGTACAAATTTGTGTCATCAAATATAATCCAAATGGATACAAGGAAGGTGATTCAAGAGATTTACAAGGGTAGACGAAGGTAAAGTATAAATAGCATCTATCTTGATACTTGAATCCTCACAATTCACTAGGATAACATCGACAAATTTGATGATATTTGATTTGTAATGGTTTGGAGTACTTGTGATTGAAGTTGTTTCATTAGTTAATAATAAGATATACCAAGAAAGTCGTTTAGATTATGAACACACTTGTAGAATTTAAATGTTATTTACCGATCGTAGCAAATTTCTTCTCAAAATTGTAAATGATAAACCATAAAATTAGAGAATTATTAATAAAAAATTATACATTCAAACGGAATAATTTCAAATATTCGCAAAAATTGTTGTTAATTACAAAATAATGTTAATTGAAGTTCAAAATTTCCTATGCTAGCAGTTACAAAAAAACGCCCTGTTTCAATAGATGACAAAAGTGATTGAAATTTTTTTATATTTCAATTTAACGTGCAATGAAAAAAATGTAAAAATTGAATAAAGAATTGTGTCAAAAACTATTACAATACAGACGATGTCTGGTTATTAAATAACGAGACTACGCGCTCAGAGGGTTTCCTAGACGGGCGGTATCTAGATATCTTGTCCACGCATGTTCCAAAACACGTTTCTGTCACTATTATAGTGACAGAAACCATGTGTGACGAAAAAAAGAAGCAACGTATCAATATCAAATTTCTCGTTAATTTGAAAAAATCTCCGACTTAGTGCTATAAATTGTTGCGGAAAAGTTGCCGCGTATTATGCAATGAAAATTGGGATAAACATTTATAATATTGTTTGTAAATAGTTATCATTTGAAATATCATGACAATACACATCCCTATTTGTTTTTTTTTGTTGCAAAGGAATTAGCAGAGCTGCGTCATGATTTAATACTTAATCTGACATATCTACCTAATCTGGTTTTTTTTGATTATTTCCTATACACAAATTAAAAAAAATGGATTTCAGATAAATGAAGAGGTGATAGCAGAGACAAAGTTAAAAGAAGACAGTGTTGAGATTTGAAAAAATTTTTTGATGCAGTAAATTTTTCATTGGAAAATCACTTTTATGACATAGACTTCATATTACACAAATTGACGGATGAAGCTCTAAGCATTCACCAAAATTTGAAAAATTAATCTAATAGTGTTGTAGTTTGTTATTCAGGAGTTTATCTTAAATCTTGGTAAAATAGACATTATTATAAATATCAATAGATATTTTGCATACATTGGCAATATTTCCATCTAGTTCCTGGAAGAGTAGGTCGAAGAATCGTCGTCTTTCTTTGTAGAGTTTCAATTAGTTGCTATAATAACTGTCGGCGACTATATTTAAGTTGCCTGATTGTAAGTTATACAAAAATTTTAAGACATTATTTTAAAAAAAGTGACTGCCATTCAAGCTACTTTTATTATTCTCACCTCAGTTCAGCTCAGCAATGGCTTCAAAAGTATTAGGCTTTATCGAAAAAAATCATTTGTTATTGGTTTGCTGAATTAGAACGTGGTAGTACAGATACCTATGATGGTGAACATTCTGGTCGTCCAATTAAGGTGGTTACTCCAGAAAACAATAAAAAAGTACCCAAATTGGTTATATCTAGTCGTAAATTGAAATTTCGTGAGATAGATGAGGCCGTAAAGATATCAGAGAGCAAAGTGCTCACAATTATGCATAAACATCTAACTACAAGAAAGGTTTTTTCAAAGTGGGTGCCGCATTTACTCCCAATCAAAAAGAACAACGTGCTGATGATTCAGACCAGTGTTTGGCCATTCTTACATGAAATAAATCAGATTTTTTGCATTGATATGTGAGAATGGATGGAACACGAATGCATAACTTCTCTTCGGAATCAAACCGATCATAATCTAAGTGGACTGCAGCAGGTGAACCACGTCCGAAGCGTCCAAAGACACAACAGTCAGCTGGGAAGGTAATGGTTTCAGTATTTTGGTATTCGCATAGAATATTGTGGGAAGAGACAATCAACGGAGAAAATAACATTGAGTTGTTGCATCGTTTGAAAGCAAAAACGTCGAAGACAAAACCACTATTTTACCAAAACAATGCACCGATGCACAAGTCGATGGTAACGACGGTTAAAATGAACGAATTACACTGTCTATTTGCTGATCTCAAAATAATGTTTGCCGATGAAAAATTCAGCTAAAATGAAGGAGCAAATGCTAACACTGAAGCCTACTTTGAGGCAAAAGACAAACCCTTCTTATATCACGACATCGAGGAGTTAATAAAATCTATTTTTGGCAAAAAATGTGTTTTTCCAAGCTGGTCACTCCACATAGTGAGTGATGTATTCACTTTCGAATTAAAAAACTTGAAATCAGTGAATTTATGTTCATAAACAGTCAAAATCTATACTTGGCTGTGTCAAAAATTTGAATGGAATTCAGGTCAGGGGATTGAATTTTCACTGCAGCAATCTCTCTTATTTATTCTTAGTTATCTTTTTTCTTAGCAACAAAAGTAAATGACCATATTTCCTTAAAGGATGACTGGGTAGGATTACTTGGTAGTCTTTTATTATTTCATTAGCGGAGGCAATCTATTTAGGAGATATTCCAATCTCCAATATGATGATATCCAGAACTAGATACCAAATGCATCAGTTTCATTTGAAGCGTACTGTATCAAACAACACTTACGTTCCATTGGGTAGAACTATTCGTCTGCGGCAACATTTCCTCCTGGATAAAAGCCAACTATAACATGGGCAAGGGTTGACGTAAAAACATGAGCAGACTGTGGTTATATACCAGTCCGCATTGATTTTGGTCGCGACAAGGGTTGTCAACCATAGCTCTATTGTTAAGTGCAACTAGGTATGGAACCAGGTATCTATACGATACATCTACTATTAATATGAAATATTTATCGTCAACCCATCAGTTAAATTATGTTTGGGTTTACCATCTCAGATTCTCAGAAACAGATCAATTACGTTTCAATTGAAATTGTTTAAGTTTGTCGTAACAATAATACTTAATAAACAATAGTTGAAAAGAGGAAGTATTTTAACAAAATTTCACTTTTTCACTATTATTGCTTGATACTTAGTGTGGTCCATGAATTGTTGGCCTTATATAGTGAATACAATGCGTTATTAAAACTGTTTATGCATCTCAACATATTTCACACAAAATCTAACTTGCTACCTATATTTATTCCCTTATGATGGAGGTTTCAAATTGGATTTGCGCTGTTATGAAATATTTGACTAAAGAGGAATCAATACCAACACAACTCAAAAACAGAATGGAGGCTGTTTACGGTGACTTGTGTCCATTGTTTTCAACAGGTAAACATTAGAATGTGACCCATGTGCAGAAGGTATTGTGATAGTGACTGGTACTTAAAAAAAGGAGAAATTGCAATGCAGAAATGTTATTCCAAAAACAAAGATCCTACATGAGCATTTATATATGACCAAAAGATTTCTTAACGCAGTGCAAAAATAACGTGGATTAGAATGTGACTTATTTTTAGTGCCTTGTCGCGACGAACAAAAGAGTGTGATCCGATCAATTGTAATGAATAATGAAACTTAAGTCTTTTGCTACTACCTCTACATACCAAAAGAAATTCCATGGAATGACATCGGAAAAAGAGGCGTGCCGCAAAATGCAAAGTTCACAAGAAGCACCAAAAAAGTGATTACAACAATAGTCATAGCTCTGATCTAGCTCCATCCCACTATTTTTCGTTCGCAAAGCTGAAGGCTGAGTTAGAAGGTGAAATATTTAACGGCAACGATGAAATTCAACAGACATTGTAAGAACATTTTGACTCCAAACATGCATCATATTTTTATAAGGGCATGTAGTCAAATGTTCTGAAAAGTGTGTGGAAATATATTCATTCATTAAAAATATTCACAGCTTTTTAACGACATTTTTTCCTATGTTCCAAGAGAACTCATGAACCGCACTTCGTATGATTAACAAAAACACAAACATCTGTTACTTTTCTTTTTCCCTAAACTTGATTAACAACCACTATTAGTAAAAAACTAGCTCAAATAAATGTTTTATGAGAATATCAAAGTAAGTAATGAATATTTCTTGTTGAGATATCATTCCTCATTAGTACAAATACGGTATCCAACCCAAACATGGTATATATTATATCGAGGCTTCTTTAACAGTGGCCTGACACAACAACGCCTTATTGGCTACAACCATCACCTCATTAGTTGAAGATTTTAGATTAAGTAGCAAATAATGCCTCAATAGATTTTAAACTGACTCATAAACAACTTCATGTTAGCTCGTAACCGAGAAATTACCAAGAAATTGTACGAGCACAACGTGGTACGTTTTATTGTAATGCAGAGCTGGATTTCCACCGAATATGGAGTAGAACAAATTCAATTTAATTCAATTCGCTGTGATTAATCTGATACTTCAATTATCAATTATGTGACTTTGAATACGCAGAAATTTTGTTTGAATTCTTAATACTAAATATAAGTACACTGAAACCTACAATATCCTAAAAAACGAATATGAATTGATTGACTACACACCGTAATCACCACACCTGGTCCCCAGTAACTTTTTCCTGTTCTCTAGCCTAAAACTCAATTTTCAAAAGATATGTTTTCACCGGACTATGACGTTATAGCTATTTAAATGCCTATTTTGAGGAGAAACACGGCTATTGTTAATTGGAAGTGCTAAGTAGAATATGGGAAGAAGTGTCTTGTTTCTTTTCTAGGACGGAAACATTTTGGACAACCGTTATAGTAAAGAATGCCTCTGATATAAATAATTTGGGTGGGTCACGACATGAGAAAGATTTTACGGAATTTGTCACAAACCAACAGATTCCGTGTCCAGCTGGAGTTAAAATTTATATCAAAAATAGAGACTATGTTTTATAATGTGATGTTTTTAACATTTATTAACACTCTCTCTATTCGTGGGATAAATTAATAAACACTGACTCTTATGTTCTAAATTTATTCACACACTATATACTATTCATAATAATTCACTTATAAATATTACTCTACAAACTTCTAGAACAAAAAAACACCACAGATAAATAAATGGACTTTCTAGAAATTATTTGAAAGAAATACTGCAAATAAACCTCCTGCTACAATAAAAAGCGCACCCGCCATTTATAAAAAGTAGATGATAGGTGCCACGAGAATTGTCCCAATTAAAATTCCATCGTAGTTGGACAGGGCCGGCCGATGAACCGATTTCGCGAATTTGTTTGTAACCATAATAATCGATTTTCTTGACCCTGGTACATTTTATTACCAACAAAATTAATCCATGGAGGAACATTGTTTTTGTTGTGACTATGGTTTGTAGATATCATGGCTTTTAGCTCTCATTTAAATATACTTTTGATCAGGATCATTCACTAAGTGATTCACAGGCAACATTTCTACATTATACTGCACCAGTTTCTAGAATATATTATGTTAATAATATTCGAAGCGATTCTTTGAACTGTAGGTTCCCTAGTCCTTCTTATGGGTTACTTCATCAGGCTGAAGTTTGATACCTATCAAGAGGCTCTTGTTTAGAAAAATTTTCTGCTAATTTCAATTCTGTGCTTTTTGTATTTTTATATTTTTTTTCAATGTTGGTAATGGTATGTTCTAATAGTTATTTGCTATTTGCTATCGAACCAAAAATATTCAAAAGTGAAATTCATGAAATTTAGTGCAAAAGGAAGGTATCTAAGGGAAATGAATTCGAAATATATAATATTTATCACGTGTCAAAAGGTGAAGCATTATTTAGCTTCAAAAGTAGGTTTTACCTAAAAACTATTTTCACGTGGAAATTTTAATGCTGAATGTGATCAATTATTGTGACCAAATTGAACTTTTTCAATGGAAATAGAATAATAAGAACGAAAATTCCATTGATTTTAAGTCAGTATTACGAATTTCAAAACATTCAAACACATCAAAATTCGATTAAAAATTATATCGCCAGAATGCGGATTCCCTCACAACCAAAGAACGAAGACAAAGGAAGAAAATAATAAAAAAAGTTTCATATAAGTGACTACCTATGTTATATTGGTCCTAAATAAATATAATAGTGATATGAGGATAGAACCATGTTTTATGAAGTGATTGTAGAAAAAATAATGAATTTATCACGAATAAAAAGCGACATTGTTGTTTCCGAGTGATTATCGGTAATTGTTACTCTCGAGAAATAATGTATGACTTATCACTCCTAACACATCTATAATTATTTATAATATTTCATTGGTAATTATTAATTACTGAGAAAAATTGGAGAACATCATTTGAGCAGAGACAACGACCTAACAGAAATATTACGAAGACGGTTCACTCAAAAGTAAAAAAAAAATGAAAAACTGGACAGGTGAAGGGAATATTTCAATGAACTGCTGAATCATAAAACAGGAGGAAAGGAAAAAGATGAGGCTGAAGAAGAGGAGACAGTGAATGAACCGGTCTTTGTAGAGGGAACACCATTGAAAGCAGAAATATAGGAAATGATAAATAATATGAAGAATTGCATAAGTACCGTTGGGAATAAGATTCCAATAGAGATTTTAAAATATGGTGGTGAACCCTTGAGGAAGCGAATATTTAATTTGATTATAAATATATGGAAACAAGAGCAGACGCCAAACCAATGGTATAAGGCAATTATTTACCCAGTATATAGGAAGGAGGGTGTGGCAGACTGGGTGAATTCCTAGGTAGAATTATACGAAATAGATTAGGTAGATAATGACTGAACAAATGGGTGAGGTTTCAAAAATTTGAAGTCAACTAGTGATCAAATTTTCATTCCGATAGCAATACAAAACAATAGCTATGATCAAGAAATAAACCCGAAGCTTGTCTTTGTAGATTTCAAACAAGTGTATGATTCAGTAAGTGGAAAACATTTATTCCGAGCGCAAGTGATATTCGTTATACCTGAGAAAATACTACATTTGGTGAAAATGACACTCAATAACACCGATGATGAAGAACCTAGAAATGATCCCGATGATTTACAACAACAAAACACAAATCCTTGCCTATGCAGATGATGTGGTACGTATAAGTAGGACGAAAAAAGATCTAGAAAAAAGTTCTTACTCTTTTAAAAGAAAGGAAAAGAATATCGAATCCTCCTAAATAAGCAAAAGACCAAATATATGGAGGTGGGAAGGGATTTGAATAACTTCAATAGATGAAATTTGAGGTCGATCAAAGAACAAAACAGACGGAGGACTATTCAAATCAGAAGATATTTCAAGAGCGTCCAAGTTATGCATTAACAAGACAGTTACATAATTATAACTATATGGCACCATATTATACCATGAAAAGAAAAGAGAAAAAAATGAACACATGGGAGAAAAAGGTGCTAAGAAGGATTTTTGGAGAATCTGTGTTTGCGGTGAAAATTCCAGATTCTCTGTCTCTGTCTCTGGGAGAAAAGACAAATTCGGAACAATTGTTTTATGTCTGCTTTTTGCTTATTATCGACGATATACAGTGGAAAAATTTCAAGTTGTTTGTTAATATTTTTTTCCATCAAAAATTTCGATAAAAGTATTGAACAAGGTAATAATTGATAGGGTACTTGCATGGATTGAAAAAAAAAATAGTTTTGAATAGATCATAAACAACTTTTATTATAATTCTTTGATCAATATTTATAAAAAAAAATTATTGAAAATTTTGTTGGTAGTTTAAACATTTCAGTAAAGCCGCCATATTTCCAAATTATGTAGAGTTATTCCGAGGAAACATTTAGAAATAACTTCAAGTATTAAAAACTTAAGTCGTATATCATAAAAATTGACTAGTAATTGAATTTATAACGTCGTTTGGCTTTCACTGTCGCCGTGCCGTCTACAAAATCAGCCTACCTCGATGACGGCAAATCACAAATTACTCCTACGTCTACAACACAAGCTAAAAAAACACTAATGAGACTTCAGATTTCATCGGACCACTTTATATGGTAATTGAATTACACTAAAGGAAAATAAAAAAAAGGAAGGACAAAATTGACGATTTTCGATCTATAGAATAAGAATGAACTAACAATGATGTATAATACAATAAAATTACTCAAAACATGAATAATATTTATGGTAATTTGTTTACAAACCAATACTAATAGTTTCCTAATACTTTTTTTGTTCCATTTATATTCTGTGAATTTGAGATATTTAATTATTCTCAAATGAATATTTTGAAAATATTTTGACTTTTTTGACTTTTTTCCAAAATGACATGATATGATATCTCAGATCCCCTCAGCTAATTTATTCTCTATTACTTACCTATATCCTCAAGACTTTCCTCCAGTTAATTTTGTTCATAGTTGCTTCACAAGTTCTTTATTCCCATTATTTCTGGATCTTCACCTTTCCAGTCCTTTTCCTCTTAATAACGCTCTTCTAACCCAACCATTTTAGTCTATTTTGATTATATTTCACATCCAACGGAGTCTTATCGCTATGATCTCTTCATTCGTTCTTGTCCACTCGTGTTTTGAATACTTAAAGTTCTTTCTAAATGTTTCCTCGGAATAACTCTGCATAATTTGGAAATATGGTGGCTTTACTGAAATGTTTGAACTACCAACAAAATTTTCAATAGATTTTCTGTCTATAAATATTGATCAAAGAATTATAATAAATTATTATCTTGTTTAATACTTTTATCGAAATTTTTGATGGAAAAAAATATTAACAAACAACTTGAAATTTTTCCACTGTATATCGTCGATAATAAGCAAAAAGCAGACATAAAACAATTGTTCCGAATTCTTTTCTCCCAGAGACAGTTGTTCGAGAATCTGGAATTTTCACCGCAAACACAGAACCTAGTTCTATCGGATCTCATGAATAATGTTCGGGTCACGCCACCACCAAAGTAACACCCGCTCCTCTTCGGAGCAAATATGCAAGTTTTCTTCCGCATTTTTTGTTTTTCAACTTCGAAACATATGTTGAATCCTTGTATCGACAAAAAGTTTGCTCTAGAGAGAGGGGTAGTTAATTTCTTTCAAGTGTGCAGCTGTTAAATATATTTGTTCAATAATTCCCATAACTAAATAAAAATTCCTCATCGACATAATATGGATAATAGCGAATAAATTCGAATAGCGATAAATATAGCGATAAATAGAATAGCGATAAAAATATTAAAAAGTCAAAAAGTCATAGAGTTGGAAGAGCCAGATGATTAATATAAATTATAATGAACGTCAAATAGTCAAAAATTAAAGTATAAAATGATAATATTTTATGTGACCCATATGATATCTATCATCAAGAAGTACAAGACAAGAAGTACCCCAAAGTGATTTATTGGGCTTGTTATTTGTCCCAGAATCTTGTTCTCTTCTTTATCATTTTTAAGTTCATTGAAAGAAGAAGGAAATTAGATAGCTGATGATTGAAATTGGAATATACAGAATATATAAAGAATATTGATTTTTCAACATAGAAGTACTCTTTGTTGAACTCGATAAAATTTATAGTTTAGGAGATATATAGATTTTTAGATTGCTGTACATGTCAAGGAAACCGTTCGCCATAAAGAGACATTCCAAACAAAATTATCATAAATTTTATTTATTCATTGAAAATACTTACAGGAATTGCATACTGTCAAACATCGTGTTACTTTAATAATGAGAAAATTGAAATGTAGAAAAATTTAGTTGGTTAGCCTACAACTTAAATAAAAACTATAATAAATGTTCGAAATGGGTACTTTGCACTTTTATGCACTTCCGGAGTCTACGAAGGATATTGTAATGTTTACAAATGAGGCTGGTTGCACGGCCTTAATAATGAGCAGATAAAAGTCCTTATGGTTCAATTCAAACAAAGAATGAAGATCGATTTTGTATTAATATGTGAGCGGAAAGAATGGGTAATAATTTAGAAAGTCCATATTTTTTTGGTAGATACTTGAATGGTCAGCGATACTTGGAATTTCTCCAAAACTATTTCCCACGCATGTTATGTGATATTCCTTTAAATAATCGCAGAGATTTGTGGTTCATGCACAATGGAGCCCCTCTCCAATTCCTATATGATGTGAGAAATCATCTTAATAACATTTTTGTAATTTCTAATATAAGCTAAATTGGTCCATTCGTACGACGAGCACGCTTCCCTAAATTGAATACAATGGATTCATTTATTTGGGAATATATTAAAAGCTTGGTATATGCAAGACCGGTAATCACAAGGAACGAAATGATGGAATAAACTTCCATTGTGATATTATAAGACAGAATCTTGAAATGCCCTTCTTGTAGAAGTGCAAGATGCTCACTTTGAACATTCATTTTAGTTTTCTGCTGCTTTTATTTAGTTGTCAGCTAACTAACTCAATTTTTCTACATTTCAATTTTTTCCTTATATGTGTAATACGATATTCGACCGTATGCAGTTCAATTAGAAATGTTTGATTGTTTCAAATACTTCCTGTAAATATTAATTACAATTTTTTCAGAATGTCTCTTTATGGCGAACGGTATCCTTGGCATGTACAACGATCTAAAAATCTAGACTTCTCCAAAACTTTTATCTAGTTAAACAAAGAAAACCTTTTTATTAAGAAATCGATTGAAAAATTCATTTTTTGCTTTTTTTAGATTGTACCTGTAAAAGTTACGGAGTGTTAACTATTTGGCATAAGCCGCCCTTGAGCTTCAGGAATTTTTTGCATCAAGTCCCGGAGCACCTTGTATTATTTCATTCGTATTTCGTTGATGCAATTCAATGATTGCTAATGGGGATAAAATCGCCGAGAGTGGCAGTTTCGCGAGTTAGTCAAATAAAAAAGCCACTAAAATGCACTTAGTGATGATTTCAATTCAAATATGATGCTTTAGTTTATGGAAAATCCACATTCTATGAAAATTAAGAAACGATTCTGTCTGATGCCATTAGGCGCACGCTATTCACTTATATTACGTGCGCGGAATCTACAACAAAAACGTTCGTATGCTGCCTGTTATTTCTATATTCAACTTCAATATGTGCGCTACAAAATCCCGCTAGTCGTAATGTGCGGTTTTTCTTGTTTGTGAAGTATACGAAGAAGTGGATCGGGAAAAGGGTGCATTTAGTTTAATCATAGCCGAAAGAATCTTTAGGATGAGGAGAAAAGTGAATGTCCTAACATTTTTACCAATAAACTGGTGTCTAAAATTTCTCTGCTCTCAAGCATAGACTGAACAATAACTTGCAAATAGATTGTTTTTGTTATAGTTTTAGTTACGAATCTGAAAGCAAAAAGATAATAATATCTTCCCTAAGTCTCCTATCTTCTCTAAAGGCAATTCTGCCTGTTTCTTTCTTTTGTTGTGCTTTTAAGTTCTATTATCGCTCCATTATTTCCGACCGACACTTCTCCTCCCAGCCGGCGATTTGTCTCTTGCGATCTTTACATCTGTCCTTCTACTTATATGGTTGTTTCATTCTTTTTTCTATTCAATAACCACTCGTTAATCTTCACCATATTACATGTTGTCACAATGTAGTCGCTACTTACTCGATCTCTCAGTGTGTTCCGCGTGATCCTCCCCAGTATTCTCATCACAGCTGTTTCCAGCATTCTTTGTGTTTTGGACCAGTCCGGTCGCGTTTCTGCTGTGTATGTCATTATTAGTCTCATAATAGCTTTGTAAATTCTAGTCTTAGTTTCCGTTCTAATAAGCATCCTGGTGCTCTATTGGCTTTCTCTATTTGTTTTTTAACTTCTGATTCTACATCTCCTTAGCTTGATAGTGTGACGTCTAAGTAGTTAGTTTCCATAATTTGTTCAATGCTGGTACCGTCAATTTCTATCTTACATCTAATCGGTTCTTTGCTAATGACCAGTTTTTTTGTTTTTTAGGATGAAATTACCATGTTTAGCTTCTTGGCTACAATGTTAAACTTGTGGACCAATCTTTGTAGGTCGTCTTCACTTTCTGCTATGAGGATAGCATCATCTGCATAGCAGAGAATTTTTATTTCTCTATTTCCCATCTTATAGCTTTTCCTCCTTTTCACTGTCTCTATTATTTCTTCATTATAAGATTAAATAGTAGGAGGCAAAAGGAATCTCCCTGTCTTATACCCGTGCCTATGTTTATTTCCTCTGTGAGCTGTATTTTTTTGTCCTTATATATGTCTTCGATTGTTTTGATAATGTCTAACATTATATGTCTATTGTATAAAAGGTGACCCACATCTTTTAATCTAAATCTGCCAAAGGCTTTTGTCAAGTCAATTAAGCCGACGCCGGTCGATTATATTCTAGAGCTTTCTCTGTGATTTGTCTAGTTACAAATACTGCATCTGTACATGATCTCCCACTTCGAAAACGTTGTTGTTCGTCCTCAAAATATATTCTTAGATTTATTAGTTGGATTAAAATTTTGGTTGTCATTTTTAGAGTGATGTTTAAAAGATTGATTACTCTATAGTTTTCCAGAAAACTATTTTCTCCTAAGTGTTTATATAAAGTTAGTGATTTTGGAAGTTTCATGCTCAGTAGGTACTACTACTTCCATTTCATACGCACCCAGGTGTAGTACTCTAGAGTTTCTTAGTATCTCACACTTCGAGAGAATTTGGATAGAAATTCCGTACTCTGTGCAAAAAAGTCAGCACGCCATTATCTGCTAGGTCTTCGGGAGTTTGTTAAAGCGACAGTGCCTTACTTAGTTTAATACAATCAGTAATTTCATTTTTTTTTGCCCAGTTCATTTAATTTTTTCTATGCAATCTCAATATAGTTTGGATTTTATCATATTGTAGCTGAGAGCTATAATAGCTGCTTGACTATGTTTGACTAGATTCTTACTCGAAAAAGGCTTGGTATCCTGCTGAGGCTTTCAGAGTATTTGGTTCTGGGCTCGTACACTCCTAATCCACTTCCGTCTGCTGTTTTTAATTCATCCTTATACCATGGAATGACACTCCAGTTCATTGCTTGTTTGTTGTTTTGATCTCACTTGCATTTACAGTTAATTATTGAGGTGAAGTTTTCCTCGAAACTAAACTTTATCGATGCAGCATCCTGAGGCATGTCCTAGGTTTGGTGGTTATTTAGGAACAGGATTTCTTTGATGATTCCGTATCTGAACATTCTGATGTTTTATCTGCTACGCTTTCCAGTACTATGTGGAGAGATGAGAGGATTTAGAATCACTTCTAGTGCAGCTGTTGGGTAAGATTAAATAGCCCCAGTTGCACATAAGCAAACCAGTCTTTGTACCTTTGAGATAATTGAATAAATAAGAGACAGTGTTTATAAATTCACCTCACTAATGGAAATAATATGAATAAATAAGAAAAACATTACATTATGTTAGCATTTGATGATGAATTGACGAAATGAGATATATTTATCAATTAAAATATTTTTAAATCTTGATAAATCAAATATATGAGTTAAACGTATCATCTTTTTATTTCATTCCTATGATTCAAATATTTTATAGACATACTATATAGAAATATTTTTATGGAAATCAGATTTAGTAGACTATCCCTATCAGACGTTCAAGTAACCCATATCTAATGTGATCTTACTCGTTGAACTCATTACCGATTTACATATACAAAGCATATCGTATACAAATCGTATAAAATGCAGTAATCGAGTACTACTATAAATTTGCTATGGTCCCTTACACACCTTTCTAGGCATGGTGAAGTATATGTATATCCACCAAACAAAGGATTTTTCCAACTCCAGAGATCTCTCCGCATTCACTGGTATTCAAACGCCCACCACCAGAATTTTATCGCCGGTACAAGTATTCGAACTAGGTATTTTTTTTGTGAAGTATCTATCATGTGTACCAGAATGTAAGATGTTGTTACTTTTGTTGGGTTGTATGTGTGTGTAATGTTATATCATGCAGTAACTACACCGCCATATGCATTTACAAGAATATAAATATGGGTGTACTTTATGTGCGAGATATAGACAAGCTTTATGTGGAATATGAAACTGTTTATTAGCCGCCTGTGAAGCGAAATCTGTTAGTGTGAGGAAAATATAAATGGAAATATTAATGTATTTCGTTTGGTAGTTAGTTTTTTGGTATATTTTATAGCAATACTGTGAATACTCTCTTTTGCATGACAGATTATTCAATTCAAATATTAAGTATAAAATAAATAACGCATGACATCCTTAACAGATAAATGAACAGTACGAAAAATAAACTGGTTGCCTTTTTCTGAAATTCAAAGATGAGTTAACTGAATTGTATTATGAAGTTGATTAAAAATAAGTATCTCAAGCTTTGAATTGAGTTTTTGTTATTATTTATCTCAATTATTGGTCTCAACATCAATTTAGGGCAGAATAGATCGAAACGTCAAATTTTCAACTGTTATTTTAAACTGATTTTTTCCAACAAGACACCTAAAATCAAGGCAAACTTTCACGAAAAACATATAAAAATATTTAAGAAGTAGAAAGTTTAAGAAAGCTTCAAATTGATATAACGAAATTGTTTAACACGTTAAATGCCAGAGATGGATTATCTTGGTGTTTTCAATCATGAAATCAAACCAGAAAACGATCCTCATACATTTATTTACCATCTCCCTAACCCAACCAACACTTCCCACGTGCTCCAAAATCCCAAAAGCCACCAATAGATCCCCAACAGTGTTCTTGATGGTAAGCATATTTTTTTATTTTCTGTTTCAATCATTTTATATTTTTTTTTTGTTTGGAATCAACCAGTGAATAGGGGCGATTTGTTGGATGGATTAGGTAGATTGAGACAACGGAATAGGATCACTTCTTACCAATGAACGAATAACCACCCTATCCTCACTCTTCTCTTGATAATGGCTCCATAGTGGGAGCCGAAACTTTTTCAATTTTCAAAATTCCAACGCGGTTCTTTTGTTCTTGTTCTTAGTTTTGTTAATTTAAGATTTGTAGTAAACAATTATTGCTTTGTTGAATCATACACCTTATTTGTTTACGTGAAGTCCTAAATATACAAAAACTAGCTCTTACTTGTTTAACACTCTTATGGAAATAATTTTGGTTTCTATAAATCTTGTCCTCACGTCAATTTATATTGGTCTTCCTGAATTATAGTTAATAAGCACCATACTATGTGCACAACAATCCCTGACCGTACCCTAAACTAATTATAACTTTGAACTACAATTCATTCAAGTGTTTTAAGGTTTGCTATAATTGAATAATTTGATTTCGAGGGGAAAATGTCTTTTCGAAACAATGTTCGATTGATTATGTGTTTATGAATGTTCAATAACTTCATCACTTTACAAATAAATTATTTCATCTTAAATTCAATACTAAACCTGACCCAACTGTATATATTCAGTGACTTTATTTTCCGAAATGACATACTAAATAATTAAAATTTTTCAACTTTCTGTTGGTTGTTATTTTTGTTACAAAAACAAAGTTTGAACAGTCTATTTCCGGCCGCATTTATTGTGAGTTGCTATTACGGTTGCGAGCTTCGAAGTGTTAATAATACGTTCCATATTAATTATGAAGTAATTTTACGCTGAACAAGTGGAATAATGGCACCCGAATTATTAGAAATTGATTAATCTATCAATCACTTTAGTCCTCCAATCATTAAGTTTGAATAAATGAATTACGAATTAGAGTGGCGGAACTTTTGAGGTGTATTGTTTCAAAAATGCCAAAAATGCCAAACACAAAATTAAAAACATCATTTTCAGGCATAAAACTCTAAATTGGAAACAAACTTTGTTGTGCTGAACATTAGAAATGAGATAGGTACTCAAAACATTCAGTTTTATATCATTTCCTGGAGAATAACTTCCATCAATAAAAAACGACAATAGCAGAGCTTACTCGAGTGCCGTCTATTTGGCCAACTTAAAAGTTGAAAGAAAGTACTCGTATAATAGGTCTACTAATGTAGCTTTTTGGGAGTTGTCACTTCACAAGCAGAACAAGTCCTCGAATTTATAAGTAGATTGTGATTGAACCAGACGCTAATCGATTTAGATCTTATTCCCAGGTCCTATAAATGGCAGACCAGAATTTGTGAGATACAAGTTATGGACACCTACATAGTTTGTAAAGCGTAAGAGTCTTTATATATTGATATAAATATGTTTTGTGTGCTATTTTCCTATATATCTTTTCTATCACATTCAAAGAGGTGCAACTGAACACTACGTTGAGTCGAATCACCTCTTTACCTTCACATCTTGGACTTGGAGTATCCTGCTTTATACCATTTGTCTAGATGTACTTTGCTGTATACCAGTGGTCAGTAATAACCCCGATGGTAAGTTTTATTTGGTTTCTTTCGATTTAGATGAGAATGTCTCCCAGTACTTTGGATAGTCTTCTGGAGAATTTTTCGGTATTTTGTATACCGATTGTTTCCAGCTACATCTTCAGAAAGGTATTCCCAGTTCATCTATTCATAAAACATTTTATGAAACCTTCGGATACGAGAATTGTGATGATCAGTAGCGTACTTCTGACAGCATTTCTCGCTTACCTGTCTGCCATTTTATTTCCCGAACAAATCCTAAACATGAAAATGAGAAACGCCTGTACTAACCAAATGAATGAAGATTTTTTAAACGCAGATTATTTTTATAAATGAAATTAAAGTCAGTCGTACAGAAATTATATCAATGGGACACCTTGTAGAAGGTTTTTACATTGAAATTGTTTTTATTTCCCATAAAAAAAGTTTCTATAATTGAATACAAAAAAAAATAATAAAAGCGGACAATAAATAAATATCAAAATGCTCAAAGTTCACGGAAACTGTGATAGATTTTGATGCATGGAATGAGATCAGTGGATTTTCTGCTATAAAATATTTTGGAAAATAAGGAACTTTCGAACTGTATGTCGAAAAATTAATGAGTCTCTTTGAAAGGTTCGTATGTGAACATCGAAGAACACTCTATCCACAAGTATCTAGACTACATTACTAGCAATCTTGAATATCTAAATTAAGGATGAGTTATTCTTCCAGGGCCTTCGTACGATAGATAAACATTGTAAATGCTATTAAAATAAATATAAATATTTTCTTTACTGAAGCGGATACAGAAATTTCATTCACAGATTCTGAATAATTATTAAAGATCACATCAACTTCATATAACTTAACTCAATCATCAGAAATGTTATGCAGAGTAATATCAATGTCAGGTATAACCTTGTTAGGTAGAGGTAAAACAGAAGAATCGTGATATTGTGTATTTGTTGAATAAGACGGTTTTATCTTCTAAATTGTTGCCCATAGTTTGAAACCCATTGCCTACCATTCTGGAATCATATTTTTTGCCCAAGACGCCACAGTATTTTATTAGCGTTTAAAACCAATTGACTGCCATGCTGGAATTATATCTTTTTCCTGAGACGCCTCAGTATTTTTTACCGTTTATCTTAGTGTTGGTTATCGGTGACCACCCTGGTGCCTTAGTAACATTAACAGACGAGGAAATATTGGAACATGCCTTCAATTATTTTAAAATTTTGAATGAGAATGTTATTGCGGCATCAATATTAGAAAGCAACATTCAAATTGAAGCTTGATAAAAAAATTGAGGTTATTGATTTTGTTATAGAAATCGTTGTTAATGTCTATTTGTTAGATTACGAATGACATTGAATTTTTAAGGGTTAGATAAGGATATGTTGTTGTAAATGATGTTGATTATTGATTGGTTAGTTAACAAATGACATTAAATTTCAATAGGCTGGATCGTTATGATTGGAGCTGAATATTGGTTCGATTATGAATGACATTAAATTTTATAGGTTATGTCATCAAGAGTGAAGTTGAATTTCATAGGATAGGTAATTGAGTGTAGATGGTATTGAATTTCTTTCGAAGAATTTGTCTTTTGAAAATTTAAAAAATATTCGTAGATTACACTAAGGTTATTTAAATCAGTTTTCTATTCAAAACATTAATCATTTTGGACAATATATGTTGTTTCTAAATATAGACGACGTTTTTTGTAGTTTTTCTAAGTTGTGAAATCTTTTGTAGATTCATATTTCATATCATGTCCTTCGTAATAGACATGTGTCACTACTGAACACCTATCAGGATATAATCTGCTATTATATCGCTTTCGTGAGAGGTTATTCGATTGGTGAGTGACCTCTTCGATTGACTTTTTGTAACAATTTGAACGAGGAATTTGAGGGTTTGACTGTACGCTACTTTAACAAAGTATACCGTTAGATGCAAGATTTTTTTATTGATATTCTGATGAAAAATTTCAATATTCTATAAATCGGTTATATTAAAATACACTAACACTTGATTTTCATTTACAAACAAAAACAAAATAAAATGTTCTGGTTACCAATGACCACCGTGGTTTCATGGTAAAAACCATTGTACGAGCATATATGACCAACATAGTAGTCAAAGTGTTTCAACAATTGAACATTAGAATGTATTTTGGAATGTCTTCCTATATCATATTATACCTAGTTTATGAACACACAAGATTTTGTTTCACCTAAAAATGAAAAATATTTAACTCTGATATAAAAATACTAGCATGTGGCAAGCACAAATGAAATTTGGTTAAAATCAATTGATAAGACCACTGCCGAGTGAAAAAATCATTTTTCTGAATTTGAGCATTACGTGGAAACTTGCTTCGTCAGTATGGTTTTATAGTCACACTTAATAACACAAAAAACGATTCGATTCACTAATGCAAATTTGTTCCCAATTTATTTCGACTATTCCTATCAATCGAATTTATTTTTTCCACGTTTTGGAACAAATACGCATAATTCTCAATTAACAATCTCCAAAACACGTACACAGGTAAAACAGAAGCAAAATTTATTCAGAATGGGAATCGCGGAATTTTACTTTAAAGTAAAATAATGGGGTAGTGTTCCGGGATTGGAATGAAATGGGAAAGTTTTAGGGTGTAAAGGAAGCAATTGGAAAGTCGTCGTTGATTATTATTCAGCCAGTGTGGTTGTACAAATGAGCATCCTTGTAAATAGGATATAACCGAAACGACACGTACATTCTGAATGGATTTGGTTCTAAGAAAAATTGAAAATGGAAATTCCCTAGAGTACGTTCAAATTCAATTTGCAATTAATTGAAAATAGCACATTAAAAAATCCAATTCAGTACAAAGCGAAGGTCTCAAAAATCTTTTATTGGCCTTTTTTCTTATTTCTTATTCAGAGTGTATTCCAATGGTAATGTAAATATATTAACCATTTTCTTCTCCTTGCTTTTTTGAACATCTGGTCATTTTCAAACTAAATCTTTCCATACTCATGCGAATTTTGCGAATTTTTCTTAATTATTGGTTGTACATCATATACAAGGATAAATATTACCAAAAATGTGCAAAAATAGTGCCTTTGTCCTTTGATATCAAAGTTGATTTTTTCAAATGAAAAATTATATATCTATCTATATATATATATATATATATATATATATATCAGGGCCGGATTAAGATTTATAAGGCCCGGGGCTAAAATAATGACGGGGCCCCCTTAAGGAATTCGGAAACCCGGAAAAATTCACAAAATAGTATCAATACTTTGGATTTGTGGCATCAACACATTAAAAAATACAGAATGATTTCCAAATGATGGGGCCCTCTTGGACCTGGGGCCCGGGGCTATAGGTCCCCCAAGCCCCTAGCTTAATCCGGCCCTGATATATATATATATATATATATATATATATATATATATATACATATATATATTATTGCATATTTGGAATCAGTTTGGCTTACGATCTTTATGGAAAATTGGTTATAACTTCTTAAATACCCCATCGAACACATCAAAAACTTACATTATTGTGATGTAGATGTCAAGCTGATTCCAAATATGCAATAAAATATGAGGTGTGTCAACTTTATCATGCTAATCAATAACCCTGTAAATTAGCTGCTGATTTGAAATAGTTATTCACGTTATAAGTCCAGGAAGTGATTTAGTATGGTACGAGATAGATGTTTATGGACGAGGCGACGAAGGAGCCGAGTCAAGAATATCTAATCGAGTACCGTAATAGTAACTGTTATGCGGTTTTGAATAAAAAACAAAATTATATTGAGAGTCACTAAGGTAACATTGTAAAAAAAGACAATTTAATTTGTGGAAATATTGGGAGAATTTAAGCGTACAATTGTACTCTTAAGTACAATAGAGTACAATACTCCAGTTATATTCAGATCAATAATGGTATAATACAGCTGTAGGGTACAGTTGAAAAGTTGGAATATTACAATGGTTCTAGTTAAATTTATGGAATCATAAATAGTGCCCATAATAATTTGCTTGTGCGCACAAGGTACAATGTTTGATGCGTTTTAAACCGATGGAGCTAACAAGAAGGTTCAACCACACAATGACACATCTAGTGATATAGTATCAGATATAACCGCCTCTAATGAATTGTTATTATGAATATTATCCAATAAAGACATTTTCTTCGTGTTAATAAAACAAAAAGAGTTGAACAAATTGCGTAGAAGAGAGAATCAGAAGTAACACTTAGAGTGAAACTATTTTTCGAATCTCAAATAATATTCACATTTTATTGTATTATATGTACTAAATGATTGGTATTGATGGATTAAACTTATCGCTCTGGAGCAATATAGTGACGATATCGAATAAACTTCAACTTTCTATTGCCAGTGACTTATGAAGAAGCTTTCGCTATCAAGTCAGCTAGGCTTTTTCTAATGGACACACGTTGTATTGGAATACTGGTTGTTCCATTTAGATTTTACTATTGTACAATGTTGCGTTATACCCTATATCTCCGTAGATAATTCCGAATCGCCTGGTCCTCGTATAAACCTAGTAACTATTACGACGACTGCTACTTAAATTTGAAGATATGGCAACACATGTGTATCTGTCCAATTTGACATTTGACAAACTTTGACAAATTTAATGGTAAATGTGCTATTTGAGTTTTTTATAGATACTTGAAGCATTCATCTTGGCAGTATGCTGATCAACTCGCTTCGGCTTTTGGTGATGAAGCACCATCTCAAGCTAGAGTATTCCGATGGTTTGCTGAATTCAATCGTGGTTGCACTACACTACAAGATGAATTTCACGAAGGTTGTCCAAAATCGGCTGTTATGCTAAAAAATATCGATGCTGTGCGTAAACTGATATCTTAAGGTCGTCATGTGATATATCGTGAGATTGCGGTATACTTGGGCATTAGTTCCTCCCGCATACAATATTGTATGGACATTCGGCTATCAAAGAGATACGTTCGCGTTTGATACCTCATTATTTGACAATCGCTCAAAAACAAAGTGTGTGTCGATTTTTGCAAAGAAATGCTAAAAAAATTTAATCGCGGTGCTTCAAAAGACGTCTATAAGATCGTGAGAGGCGGCAAATCATGAATTCATGCATATTAACCCGAGTGAGTCTTTCAATACGAAACAAATCCATCAAAAGTTGTTTCGCGCACGAAATGGTCGCTTGTTTTTTCAGACAATGCGAGTTGTCACACATCAGTTCAAACAAAAACGTTTTTGAACAGTTAAAATATCGAATTGATGGGTCATCCGCCGTATAGTCCTTGTTTGGCATCCAACGATTTCTTCCTATTCATGTTTTGGAAGTACCTCAACGAAATGGAAAAAAAGGTTCGACAATTGATTCAAACGCATGCAAAAGTGAATTGATCTCAATGCAGAATATTTTGAAAAATAATGAAGCCATATCCAATTAAAAATATTTTTTTTTTTATTTGTCTATCTCAGAACTCAGATAATAACAGCAGTAGTATGCGTTAATAATATTTTGAAATATCGTTATTTTAAGTCCTTGGGGTTGTCCCGTCGGTTTATGTCCCGTTTTTTGCCAGTAATACGAAAATTTTAATTATTTAAGTTTTATGAAACAAGTAAAAACTGTTACTAGGTAATTTTTTATTAAACATTCGGTAAAGATCGAAACGGTAAGTTCCATGTTGATGGTCCGAGTGAATTTCGATCATTCTTGTGATAAATTTTCGACATGCTCATCAAAAAGTGTATTGAAAAAAATAAGCAGTTCCCAGAAGTACTTTTGAAACAAAGAAAAAGAAACTACACAACAATCAGGAAATTTAAGTGAAAATGTTGATTGAACTGTCACTGGTATACATGTTGATAAAACAAACTATTTAAGTGAAGCGTATTTCTTTTATTTTAGGAAAAACATTGTAAATACTTACTACTTAACTAAAATATATAAATATTTTACACTTATTGATATTTTGAAGGCTTTAAAATTTAAATGCAAAATAAATGTTGGAATTTTCAACATATTTGAGTTCTTTCTTGTACTATTGAATCCGTCTCCCTCTCATACGAGGAAGAAACATATTCCTTCTTTTAGTTTATCTTCATATCTCTCTCTCGTCAATGGAAAATATTGTTTACGCTTTACATTTCGCCAGCTACAATAAATTTTCCTGCTATAATATTCGCATAGTTTGTCGCACATTGTTTCAACGCTCATCCCGTTTTCCCTTTTTAAAATGAAAAATATAAAGACGTTTCTCACTCACAACTCTTTCCATCCAGTCACAAACATCACATTCTTTATTCATAAAATGTTCTCCAGTAAAATTTGTGTTTTCCTCCACATGCTACAAATACATGTATAAAACCGGCCATGTTATTATACCTGGCACTCCGTAGAATCACGTAAAGTGTTTCTCTGTAAGTTAAAGGCTTCTTTATTATGATCATACCACAATAACTTTTGACCTCGGCTAGTATTTATCGCTTTTCATATCAAAACCGACGAAACTGTTAAAGCTTTAGCAGTAATTGCATTACTTTGCCCTGAGAAGAAACTTTTGATAGCGATCATAAACTTATACTGAATGCGGAAAGGTACAATGTTTGGAATTATATAGTCGATAAAATTAATTAATAGAATGGTAGCGATAGCGATGAAAGTAGAAAGTTCCAATTAATAAAATTAACATTTTGTAATGATTTTTTTTAAAAGTTTGTTGTGAATACCATGTGGTGTTCGTATCAATTACTACAGGTTTTGCGGGTAATTTGAAGTACGTATCAAATTATTGTACCTTTCGGTGATCGATGTATGAACGTTTATTCTAATCCATTCCCAAGCATTCATAAAACAGCTTTATCGTTGTTTTTTTAAGAAGCTTTGAAACGTTAAAGTAATTTAATAGGTCCAAAAGTATTGTTGTTTGCATCGTTTATACAGACAAGTAGCTTTATGTTTAAGAGATCTAAGAGAAATTTTTTATTGCCTATATAAGTATTCTCATTAACGTAGTTATTGAAATTTGTTAATGTATTATTTTAGCTTTATTATATTTGTAATGTGACACTTCCATAACTTTCTTTCTAAATCAGTTTGTCGTTTCTTAATACGACATACGGCAATAAAATGAGCAGAATGTGATGTCATTGTAATATTGGTACGAATATTGATTATAGAATAAACTTATCTCAAATAAAAGTTGGTAATAGTGTCACTGAGAAAATTATAATCACCACTTTCGGGAAATTTATTATTGATACTAATTTTCTCTGTCTCGATGTTTCTAAACCCAAAGTTTTATCATATTAAAATACATTGCTGCTTTTTTTATTTAACACCAACACTATTGACGTCGTTGAATCTGTAAAATTCCTAGGACTTCTCGCATGGACGTAGCCAGGATTTAAAACAGGGGGGGGGGCAAAACATGATCATGGTCCATGGTCGTTCAAAATATAAAAGTTTAGGATAAAAAGAAAACGGAAATTGAAAACAAAACTTTGAGATTTTAATTATACTTAAATCAAAGTGGTAACATTATTTTTGGACTTGAACCAAATTTATCCAAAACTTTCTTCACTATGCAGTCCTGATTTTCATTCAAAAATTTTCGATGTACACTCATCAAACCCAACCCAGTAAGTCTATCATCACCCATTGTACTCCTGAGTCAGATTTTCACCCCTACTGAACGATCTTTCCACAGTAGCAGTAGTGGATTGGGAAGCACTTAGTATTAGCAGTGTTGCAGGGAAAAAACATTAGTTTCCTCCAAAAGTGCAGCCACTTCAATGTCCTTTAATTCGTCTTTTGCTAAATTCTTTTTCTTCCACATATTGTACCACAAATCTAATTCTGCAGAGAAATCACCCAACTCATAAAATGCCATGAAAGATTCTGCATTATCTTTTGGAGCCATTCTGAGGGTGCTTGAAGGATCAAGATAAATTGAAACAAAAGCAGGTGTATTTTCGTCAGAGAATTTGATTTAATCTAACACTTCTTTTCATCCAATTCTGGTGAGAGACAATTCTGGTGTGCAAAGTTGAAGCGAATTGATCACCATACTGCTGTTGGTTTAATCAACGTCGAAAGTCATAGAAAATCATCGCACGAAATGTTCACGATTTTATTCCACTTTTTGATCAAGAAGAATGTTTCAAGTATCTGTAAACTACTCAAATAGTCCTCGTATGTCAACATTTGAGTAGTAACCCTCGTATTTGTGTTTTCATTATCTCTATTTCTACATTCATCACTATGGTCAGTAATTGCAAGCATCTTTGCTCCACTCAACATATCAGATACCTTTTGCCCAGTTCTGATATGATTTCTTGTCTTGTTTTATGAAGCTTTTTTAATTTGAGGCTAGAAAATTTTGCATATTTTAGTGTACCTAGTAAAACCTTTTGAAAAATTAGGGTCTTCGAAGAAGCTGCTTCTCATGCATTTAAAAAGGACGTTATAATATAAATGCCATAAAATGTGATCTCTACTTGGTATCTTTATTACACCTATTATCGTTTTCTAGCGTCAAATATTCTTCTTCGTTGACACCTAATTTTTCCTCAATCTCAAGTTAGAAATTATAGTGTAGCATTAAAAATTATTTGCAAGCACCCCAAATTAACCCTATAATGTTACATTACTGTATATCTGCAGTCCCGTACATTTCCAACCGTAATCGAGTTGGTCATTTACTTGGGAACAAGTTCTACATAACGTTCACCTCTCCTTGTTTCCAGACACTTTCCAAACCACTTATTTTCAAGTAAGACCATTAGCTTCTCATGATAGTAACAATATTAAATTAACCCGAAAGTTTACCTTATCGCACTTGTAACCACCCTATAGCGTGAATCTGAAAGTTTTCAACGTTGAAACTCCGAATGCCACATTCTCATACCAAACGCTGTAAAATTAACTTGTCACTCAGAATAGGAACTTAGAAATTGTGAGGCTCTTCCGTTAAGCCATTTGCCGTCGTTTCAAAAGCCAAAGCAATTAATAGATTAGCCCTTTTCCTGGAGTTTATTAGACAAGCTAGAGTACACCGTTTACCAGAGTTAGAAATCTATATCCTTCCTGTTGAAACTTCAGTTTCTAGGGACCTTTCGAACTCTCGACAAGTTTTGTGTCTTTAGATGGCGATTGGAAAACAATTTCAATGTATACTTTAGTAAAACAGAGTTGGACTAACGTGTAATTAGAAAAACGGAACAGATAATGAAAAAAATGAATAAAACGAGAAGAAAAAAAAATTATTGAAATACTGCTAACACAACTGAAAATTTTGAGAGCGGTTGATAAAATTGATGAAGCTTGGACACATCAGTTGATTGGAATATAAGAAGAGGAAAGGCAATTGTTTGATTGTCGAATTGATGCATGCTAACATTAATCCAGGAAAAAATTCCACGCCTTCGCTAAAGTACTAGAATGGTCCCAGAAGTACCTGGCCCAACAATCGAAACACAAAAATTTTGGAAAAAAATATTTATTTTTCAATATAATCTCCTTTTAGCTCCACTTATTCCAGCGGTATTCAATAAGTTCGATACCCTTTTTGAAATCATCAAGCTCCTTAAAATAGCAATTAATTGCCAATATCACATCTTCATTGCTGGAAAATCTTTGACCACTGAACCACTTTTTCCAGTTTGGAAAGAGAAAATAATCCGAGAGGAGTAAATCTGGCGAATAGGCTGTATGAGATAACAATTCAAACTTCAATTCATTAATTTCAGCCATTGAAATAACGGATGTGTGAGCTGGTGCATTGTCTGAAATGAAACAACCTTTCTTCCTAGCCAAATGCGGCCGTTTTGCTTGGTTTCACCTCTCAAACTTTGCAATAAATTCGCATTATATTCGCCGTTGATAGTTTTTCCTTTATCAAGATAGTCAAAGAAAATTATTCTACGCACATCCCGACGCCTGACCTTGCCTGCAGATGGAACGGTTTTTGCCTTCTTTGGAGCAGGTTCTTCCTTTTCAATCCATTGTTTTCATTGTTTTTTTTTTGTTTCGGGTGTGACATGATGGACCTCCGCTACACTCATGGTTATGAAACGTAAATTTGGCTTTATTTTTGTGGAACATTGCCAAACCCTCGATGGAAACATCTTAACGATGATGTTTTTGATCCATTGTGAGCAAATGCGGCACCCCTCTTGTCCACAGCTATGTCATGTACAAATTTTCAGGTAATACGCGATGTATCGCCCTTCTTGGAATGCCTACTATGTCTGCTAGCTCGCGCACATTCAGTCGACAATTACCAGTACCGATTTGTGAATTTTCTTCAACATTTATGGAGTTTTCACCTCATTTGGACGATAAATGTGAAGCTGGTCTTCACAGGTCGTACGACCTAGTTTAAACTCTGCTCAATATTTTACAGTTGATGACGAAGGAGCAGTTTCACCCAATGTAGATTCTAATTTAGCTTTTATATTGGTTGGGCTAATGCCTTTTAAATAAAAATATTGTATAATTTAATTAAGACCAATTTTTTCCATGTTTACAAATTCACTGAAAATGTTCACTACTAATGACTGCCAAACAAATACTAAACATCGTGGCGTCTTCAAACTTGATACATATGCTTCGAACAATGTGTAATTTCTAATACAGTGGTATTTTTCAAGCAATTGCCGTCATTTTCGTATTAAGAATCGAAATGCTTGATTTGACAATGACGGCTTCGAGGTCCACACGAGTATGTGATTTAGAAACATTAATTCAGAAAAAAGGTGCGACTTTTTCTCTGTTGAACATATTCAGATATTTGTTTTTGTCTATTCATCACATTCCCAAGCATATTTATTCAATTTGAAGTATGAAAGTTTCTGAAGGCATTGTGTTCCAGCTATGTCTTGCTAATGTTCCCATATACTTTTAAATCTGATCTCTCCATTGACTTTTTCGAGAATTTTCCTCTATCCGTTCTCCATTCTGTGATTTTCATAATCTTTAATTAATTTAACGTACCCGTACCTGATTTAATTGCACTTACTATTTCCATATTTTCTACACTTGTGAGCAAAATAATCGACTCAGACCGACACCCCTGCAATTGCAAGTCACTGAACACGAAATTATATTTTTATTTTATTATAGTTTGTTCAAATTTGTACCTTATTATGGTTGTTCTATATTTGATAAGATTTGATCGTTCACTAAAAATTGAATAAAAATGCAACACCTTCATCGCATATGTCGTTTTCATTGGCTATTTTTGTAGTCAGAGAATTATTTATTATATTCACGAAAAATATTATACAAGGTACAAAATTCAATACGAATGTCTAAATCGATTTTTCCAAGGCCGGTCCAGGAATTTCCAAATTTAGCCAGTCGAATGCTCGATAGTAATTAAGGCATAATTAAAAAATGTTTAAAATCAAATAAAGCACTATATCCAGTTATGTTTTAAACACTTTCCATAGTTTGATTATACGGGGTTATTATATTTATGAGAAATTTCTACTTAACAGTACTATTTCAAATATATGTAGGTTGGGTTATGTAGCGAGTGGATTAACCTCCTACCTAATTATTGTTTTAAATTTACAGTTATTACAACATTCATAACAACAATATATTATTTTAAACATATTTCTATAATTAATAATAAGGCTTGGTGTTTTGAATCATCAACTTATTTCAAATTTAGAAGGATTTGAAATAAAGTCGACGAAATTAACTGAATAAATTAATATTGAGTTAACAGTTGAGTTATCTCTTTATAAAAATGCTTGGGTTGAATTAGTCATAATTTTGTATTGAATATGTTCGCATTTTATTACCGTTCACGTTTTACAATCCTCGTATATGTGGATGAAATTGATAGAATGATTCTGAAAGTGATCGAATTCTCGATGGTCTGTCTCTCCGATCATGAAGCAATGTTAACAAAATTTTCGGTAACATCCAATATTGAAAATGCCTCTCACAAACTATGCCGTATTTGTTCGGGAAAAATGTGTTCAAAAATTCAAGCGCTGATGTCCAACAATTGACTGGGATATTCTCTTTGGTAATGTGGACTGCGAATTTTTTATATCCATAAAAACACTAGCTTCTCCTTTGAGGCGTATTGAAAACAAGTAAAATAAACCCTGGTCCACTAAATGTTCAACGTTCATCTGCAAATAATCTGCAATCTTCATCTATCTCACTTTATGAAATTCTTGGGTAAATATATAATATATTCTTCTTCTTCTTCTTACCTTAGGACAAAGTACTGTATTTTCATCAAGGGTTCGCCAGGAGTAGTTGGGATACTGAAGACCAGCTTTCATACCACCTTATAGGTGGTCGTTCAGGAGGTCGAGTTGTGTCTGGTTTCTTTTCCTTTGCAATTTTTGCTAAGCGTTTATTTGGCATTCTGTCAAAATGGTCTCTCCATTCTCTTCTGCGGCTCCTTGCCCATCTTACTACATCCTGAATATCGCACATGTCCCTTATTTCTTCATTTCTCTTCCGATCGAGGAACGTATGTCCTGTTATTGATCTTAGAGTCCGCATTTCTGTTGTTCTTAGGAGCCGTTTAGTGGTTGTGTTCTCCGCTCTAATTTCTATTGCTATATAAGCTATATACTATAATAGGAGACTCGCCAATTTTTGTAATGTTGCGAAAGAAATGTGGTATATTGTGAATGATTTGAGCATAATATCTACTCCACCTGATAACCTCAATCGTTACTTTATAAATGTAACCAAAAATTTATCAAATTTTATAAGTCCTTCTCATGATCCGCTTCCATCTCTTCCTGATGCTAATGTGAATTTACTTCTTCTTCTTCCTTGTAGTTTTAGCAGAGCTTGGCAGTACAATGAAAGACATCAAATATAATTTCTTATGTTATCCAGTTTGCTGGAATCTTTTTTAAGAAATGAATCTTTTCCAAATTGCTTTAAGACAGCCATATTTATACCCCTGCATAAATCAGCAGATAAAGATCAAGCATAGAAAACTATTGCCCGATTGTTTTTATTGTTTCTGTTCAAACATAAAATATTTACTACCTATAAATTTGCAATTTTTAATTAGCAAAGGCTCAAATGATGCTATATTCTCCCTACCAAATAATCTTTAACACCCATCACTCCACTGCAACAACTTTCTGTGATTTTTCTAAGGCTTCCAATTATGTAAATCATATTTTAATTAATAAATTGCCGTCCTACGGTTTCAGGGAAACACGTCTCGCATATTTATAACTTTATTTAATTTATAACCAACAGAGCTCAGTTTGTAAGAGTTGATACAACTATGTCTTGTTGCAGGCCAATAGAATGTGGAGTGCCTAAGCCATATTTTTTTTCTGTTTTAAACATTTAACAACAACTCAAATTTTTAATCACCTTGATTATATAGAAAATGCATATGTTTTTTGGACTGTATATTTAGACAAATTTTACAAATAAATTCAATAGCATATTTATTGAAATTTATAGTTTTACTTGTCTATTTCTCCTAATTTTTGTACATATTTTGCGATTCATGGATATATAATGACATTCCACAGTTTACATTTATTTCTCATCATGAAGTTTATTGCATCAGATCACTTATTCTTATCGATCAGTTGTTGTAAACTTCGAGCTTCCCTAAAACTCATTAGTCCCATTACCTGCTAGTCCTAATTCACTCCTTAAGCAAGATGTGTTATGTTTATCTATTATCTATATTACCATAAGTTCCAAGTTTCAGGAAATGGAAGAAGCTTGTTGTTGTTGATAGTTTTGCAAAACGGTCAATCACTATATTGAGTATTTTTTATACATATCAGTAGACAGTGGGAATTGAAATTATTGGAATGGATTCGACGCAATCCGGAGTATTCTTCGCATGATGAATCTGTATAAACCCTGTAGTAGTTTAATAAGCGTCTTTTAACAAATAAAGAATATATTCTCTCCTCATTTTTCTCGTGAAATAACAATTTAATTGTTTGTTTTCGCAAAAGAGTTGAAACTGGAGAAAACAATTTTACTGTTGATAGATTCATTCAGGAAAATTTTACCAACATATTATTTTATTAATGCTTATCGATGCTGCTTCAATATGGTTCAAGAGAGAGCACATTTAAAAGTATTTATCCCAATTTGATTTACTGCACACGACATGTTCATGAAATCGATTAAATTGAATTGACTTTATTTTATTTCACATATTTCAATTAGATAATAAAGGTATGTGGGAAGTTTGAAGATAATTCAGGCACGGTAGTAGAGAAATCGAATTAGCCCTGATCCAAAATTACTCTACGATTTGAAAATGATCACAAAATAATTATTTAACAAATCTATACAAGAGAAAAGTGTAGTGAAGAAAATAGCCCAGGAAGCTATTGCTCAATTAATTTCAAAAGAATTAGAGAGAACGAAGACCTTTTTCAGCTAATACGTCAGAAATATAAAGTGTACAATTTTCATCAATAAATATTGAATATGTTTTAATGTCACCATTAATACGAGGATGAATTGATATCTAGTTATCCATATATAAACAAAATATTGCGTTACCATAGCAACAAACAATAACTTATTAGAAGTGTCAGTGTGAAGTTTGACGTCAAAAAAGTAAACTAGAGTTACGAAATAAATTAAAAGAAAAAAGATGGCCACCGAAATTGTGAATATCGAAAAATTGGAGTATCGAGCCATCATCAAGTGCCTATAACTTTGGTGATCAATGTCCTTCGTATGCGATCGTGAATAATTGGACTGCAAGCTTCAAAAGAGGTAAATTTTCCATTAAAGATGATGACCAATCAGGAAGGCCAGTTTCTGTGTTAGTTCCCGAAAATAACGATGCAGTTTATAACATGATTTTATCAGACCGTCGAAATGGGCTAAAAAGGATATCTGAAGCACTGATTATTTCATACGAACGCATTAATCATGTCTGTTCATGTCTCAATTTGGACATGAGAAAAATTGCTGCAAAATGGATCCCCAAAATGTTTGAATGTTGACCAAAAGCGTGCAAGGGTAGAAACATCGCGTTCGATCTGTTCTCGATTTGGAAACGATGTAGACTTCTTAAACCGAATTGTTACTATGGGTGAGACTTGGGTGCACTTCTAGGATTCAGAAACAAAGCAACAATCGATGGAATGGAGACACTCTGGTTCTCCAAAACCAAGTTTTGTGTTCAAACATCGCCTGGAAAAGTACTTGCTCCAGTTTTTTGGTATTGCCATGGAGACATTACTGACCACTCTACGTGAAAAAATTGCAGGACAACGCCCCTGCACACAAATTTCATGTTGCCATGCAAAAAATTCGTGATTTATGGTTTGAATTACCAGAACATCCCCTTTATTCACCAGATTTGGCTCCGTCCGACTATAAAATCTTTCCTGAACTGAAAAAAAGTTCAAAAGGTAATAAAAGCTGTGGGGGTCTGGTTTCCAGAGAAAGAAGAAACATTTTTTTTAAAGGTCGCTGTACTAAATGTATCCAATTAAGAGGAGAATATGTTGAGTAATAAAATATTTTGACATTGAAATTTTGTTTGGTTCTATAGTAGGCTAAGAATTTCTCAATATATCCTCGCATATGCATCGATTACGTCGTTTGACAATCTTTCAAAGTCGACATTACCTAATGTGTTTTTCGTTTTGAGATATGACAACAATGAGTTCAATATATCAAATCTACATTACCATCACAAAGTTTGACATTTTTAATGGTAAAAGTACTTAGAACGTGTTGTCATATGAGTGCTATTTGATTTTTTTACAGGTACTCGAAAAATTTTCTATGACTTGACGTGGGGTGGATTATCTTGCTCCGAGTTTTGGTGAAGAAGAACCATTTTCGTGTTTTACGAATTTTCCGAATTCAATCCTGGTCGCACTTAGTTTCAGGATGAAATAGAAATTGCAAGACCGTCATGTGACATAACATGAGATCAAGGCACACTTTGGTATATTAGTTCTACTCGCAATATTGCATGAGCATTTGGTGGTCAAAAAGATTTGTTATATTGGTTCAAACAAATTCTGAACAAATTCAATTACGTTTATCGGATGGTGGCAGACATGGATCTATACATATGAGCCCGACACAACAATCCACTGTATGGATCTTTCAAGACGAACTAAATCCAACGAAAGTTGTTGGCGCACGAAGCACTTCGAAGTAAATGGTTGTCTGTTCTTTCGATATAACTGGATGTGTCGCCACCGTTCAATTAGAACAACGTAGAAAGGTCAATCTGCATTTGATTGCCAGAATTGTTCAAATGCATTCAAAAGTGTTTTGACTTGGAGCATATATTGAAGAACAACTAGACTAACAATATATTTGTTTTCATCTGTCTTTCTAAAAACTTGAGTAGCAACCCTCGTAAATACATGTGAATTTTTGTATTTTAGTATGAATATTAGTCCATGAGTCCACTTTCTGATTTATATTTCCATCTAAGTGATTGCATATTTCGAGATTTCAGTGCATTTTATGAAATAATTTACTGCTTATCTATACTCATATTCTAAATAATTTCTTTGCATATAAACGCGGGTCTTACTTATTCTATCACGTGTTATAATGTAAATTGTGTATGGTCAGCAAACATATATGTTTTGGTTGACAGGGCATCAAAGGAGATGTTGTTGTTGATAGTTAATTATCAAGGGTTTTCGTGCTTTGATCATGTTTGTTTCAGTAAACTAAATCCAGTAATGTATCTCAGTTAATAGTCATGATGTATTTAGTTAACATTTAAATAAATCTCAGCGACGTCAAATTGGCTTTAATAATCAATAAAACCTCATGACATTGTGCAAACTTGAAATAATTAATACTATTAATTGTTGGACAAGACGAGAGGTGAAACTTCAAAGCAGAATTTTCGGAATGGTAGATATCTAAGTGACAACGATTCTGCATATAATCAGCTTGAAAAAAAATTGGTGGAAGGCTGGAAAATCCAAAGTACAAACAACAAGACCGTTCTCGTTTAGCGAGAGAAAAATTTTTAAGTTTAATTTACAAAGAAGCTCAATTATGAACATTTCCTCTATGAATATATCAAAGTCATGAACTTGTAATTAGTTTTGAACCAAATTGAATTTAAAAAAACCGTTTAATGTAACAGAATTTCGTTGATATCATTATCAAAAATTGGAAGGGGGGGGGTAATAGCAAAGTGGGCTTAAAAATATTAGAGATAAAGTTATTCCGTCGTTTTAAGTGCTTGTGAGGAGTTTTCAAGTTCCTACATCTATTTGGCAATAAATCAGTTCAGAATTACTGTAAGAAAAAAGAAAATAAAGAGAAAACGATTTTAGGCAGGAATTCTTTAATTTCGCTAGTAAGGTTGCAACAACTGAATTTCAAGATGCAAGGAAACCCTTAATTCAGTGATGGATTGGTAATTAATTATTTCGTTCGTTTCATTTCGTTCACTATGAGTTTGTTTAATAAACTAACTCTCACTGCTACGCAAGCTCGAATATATACCAGAAATAAACTTCTAGAATTCTAGAAAAGAAACAAATAAATAAATAAATAAATAAAAAGGCCTTCCTCATCTTATAAAAAATAATATGAGCAAATAGGTTCTATGATGAAAAATATATAAAAACAAACATCAAACAAACCGGCGTATTCGACAAATTATAACATAGGACTATCTTAACGGTCCCTGTCGTGGACGAGTTCGTAACAATACAAAGACTTCACAATCTACGTAGTGAATGTAGAAGATGGACATCCTGTATATGTTTAGACTAAAAATCGTTACAAATTCGTTTCAATAAATTTCTTTGTAGTCTGTTTATTATTAAGATCCAAGTTTTTTTGTATATTCATGTTTTTTTTTTCAGTTAATGCCTTATCCAAGCGCACTAAATCACTTTCCATTGGCTTATATTCCACCATGTTTAATAGCAATCTCGTAAAAAGCAATCTTATCCTTCAGATGAGATTTTCCGAACAAAATAGATTATCTTTCAATCAATAACCCTTATTATCCTTAACGATTATGCAAGCAGAGGTTCGTACATTTTCAAATCTATTGAAGAATGTGCTCCCATTTTTCGGCAATATTAATGAGACTTTTTGCCACTGAACCTACTATAAAATTTTCTCAGTATATACAAACAGTAAATTACATTGGAGGGAATAAGCGTAATTAAATTAATAATTACTACTAAAATAAACAAGGTTTATTTACGAAACGATATTGAATATTTTCTCTTACTTTGTTTGCCTGTTCAAATTATATATTTTGATATGAATTTCACAACATAAATATCTTGTTTCATAAATTGTTGTGATTCTTTCATTAATTACGAAACGGATGTACACGATGTTCTAGATCTTCTTTAAATTAAATTTTTGTAGAGAAAACAAATTGAAACATATATTTCGTAAGTTTTGACTACGTATAGATTAATAGAGAGCTGTGTGATGTGTCCCCCATAAACTGGTTAAACAACTGTACCTTGGCCAACCCCTTTGCTTATCCCGCCTCTGGCCAATTTATGAAACAAAACAGTTATCTATCATCACCTTACATTGTTACATAGTATAGAGAGTGTTTAAAAAAGAGTTGACTCGCCTCTCGGATAGGTAGGAATGGAGGCCATGTATTCATGGTAATAGGTGTTGAAGACAAAAAATTTTTTTTACGATTTAGCCGAAACTATTAGCCACATTGTGGTGAAATACTTAACAAATATGTATTGGAAGTTAAGGAAGGAAGGAAGTTAATACATCCCATAAATTTGTTCTTATATCTGACTCTTCAGAGGGCGCTAGTTACACGTTTCGCACCGAGTATTATTGATACATAACCTTTTTAGCGTTAGAGTTTTTGATAAAATTCAATACTGTGATACGTTAGGTCTGTTTCTCGTCACCTTGATAATGGAACTAGCATAGTTGAGACCAAAATTTTTATTTTCGAGCACCTTTTGGAGATTATTTTAATATCACGGTGCCTAGGAGTTGAAACCGAACTTGTTGACCAGTTTCTGGTAAAAAATGTTGTACACACGATTATTTGCGATGGAATAATCACTACAAATAATCAGTATCAACTAACACGCTACCAGCAGAATCTATATGTTGAATGGTCTCTGATGTTTGTAGACACTTGATTTGGGTATTCGGATCCTTAGTCATATTCTTCTAGAAGCTGAAGTCTTCAGTCTTTGGAAGGAGAGTTTCTCTAGTAAGTCATGTGTTTGAAGCCTCTTTGTGAATATGGATCTGATACCTATCGTGTAATGCAGTTTGTGACCATTGTTTGAGCTCCTCGATATCTAATATTAATTTGAATATAGATTCGGGGAAGGAGAAGTTTAGAGATTATCCGCCTTTTCCTATAAAATAATTCACGTAATTTCATTATTTGTCGAGAGGTTGACAATGTCAATCAACCTTCTTCCACTTCTTTTCGAGGTAATGCTGTTCTAATGGTGGATGTCTTCGGGTGGTGATTTTTCTCTCGATCATCATTATCCGTGTTAATATCTTGCTCTGATTTCGTCCATTTAAGTATTCCAAAAGGGTTAAGGTAATCAGGCGTAGGAGAAAGTCAATTTCTTCACAAAATCACGTTAAGTGATGAAAGCAAAACTCAGAGTATATGTTGCGTAAATTTGTTCTTTTGCAAAAGAACAACGTATCCAATCTCATCTTCCTAATCGCATTAGACCCAATAGCTCAATCGTGCTTTGGGTTAATTGCGTTTCTTCCATTTCTTCCAGATTTGTTTGGGAAATGTGGCTTGCAAAGATTGAACAATATTTCTTACAAGACGCATTAGAATTGCTAAAATATCAATAAGAATAACCCTAATGGAAACTGAATTATGAAATAAAAATGATATTTTAAACATTTTTAATCATTACTGTACCAAAACCAAAGCAAATGGATAATGTCACTTATTAATGATCCTAGTGGTAGTACAATGAACAAAGTGCAATTATGAATTGAGAAAATTGAGTCATCTGTAAAGCACATCTCCATTATATAAATGAATTTTGACAACCTTGTATGGTATATAGCGCAGCTAACTAATTAATGAGTGAAATAAGCTGATTACTTTTCTACAATATCGTCGATGCGATAAACACCTGTCTTCAATTTAACATAAGAATCTCAAGAACCTTGAAATTAAAACGAGTTTATTGGCATAACACAACATGTTCCAGTGTGTGAATGGTAACAATTATTTTGCAATATAATTGTCTTTGATTGGTTTAACCTATTCTATATCCATATACGAGGTCTGGCTATTAAAAACGAGACTACGTGTTTAGAGTAGTGGGTTGGATATCTAGATATCTTATCTATGCACATCCCAAAACAAGTTTCCGTCACTATTATAGTATGTGTGCAGTAGCGGTTTGGAAAGAACGCGCCGAAAACCATGTGTGACGAAAAACAGGAGCAACATATCAATCTCAAATTTATCATTAAATTGGAAAAAGCTCCGAATGAGTGCTACAAATTGTTGCAAGAGGCCTATGGGGACAATTCTTAATCTCGTGAACGTGTTTTCGAGTGGTGTAAGCGTTTTAGTGACGGCAGAGAGAGCAATGAAGATGACCAGCGCCAAGGTCGCCCTGTGACTGTTTCAACTCCGGAAACAGTGACCAAATTCAATCAAATTGTGCGTACAGATCGTGGAATGAGTATCTGGATGATTGTCTAGGCTGTAAACGTTGATAAAGAAACGGCTAGAAAAATTTTACACGAGTCAGAAAAATCTGACTTCTGACCGAAAGTTCTTACGTCCACGGGTCTACTCATATTTTCTTGAAAGCCTAGAAAGGTTAGAGAAAGACCTACTTTGAAAGGGACCCGATTTCAGTCGATGGAAGCGGTAAAGCAAAAAATGGCCGAGCTCCTAAAGGTTGTCACCAAAGAAGACTTCCAACACTGCTGAACTAGAAATGACCTTGTTAGGAAACTGTATGACAATAATTACATTTACTATATGATGGAAATATGTCATGGAGATTAAAATCATTCAAAATAGTATAATTATAGATAAAAAAAAATTGCTGGAATATAAGAAATAAAATGTGAAAATTTCTTAGTTTGAGTATTTTGGTGCAAATATCATTAGTACTACTGAGCATGTAGTAATAGACATTTCAGTTCATTAAGCTGTTCTCAAAATATTTAGAGAAGTTAGACTGTACGACACGCGTTTCGATAAAAAAGTTATTCCATTAAAAAAATTAAGGTAAACTAAAATAAGTTGACCTACCTGTACGCACTCCAAATAGTACAATTGTGAGTAATGGCACGGTAATTATTAATAGATATTTTATTTAGTATGAATATCAAAATAGGTTGCAGATATTCCTACTTAGTGGGTCCTTTATAACCAAATACCTACATTTTATCAATAGATCTTTCACGTGAAAAAGTATTTGAAAGAAAAAACATCTAATAATGAATCACCAGGATACTCTACTAACGAATTCATAAGAAACGTCATCAATGGAAAATAGATAGATCAAAAAGCTGGTGCTAAAAAGACGGAAAGCATCCGAAATGTAACATATTAATTATTTCTAATAGTCTGGCAAAGATATAAAAGCAGTAAACACCAGCATCATCGACTCAAATCTACCAAAAAAATTGATGAAACAGGCAATAACAAAAGATGATACAAAAATCAATCAAAATGAATGAATGAATGTATTTCTCAGAAAAGTAGAAAAAACTCATTTCTTTGAATCAAATTGATTCTGTATTTTAAGAAAATCTGTTACTATTAGTAAAGTTTCGGAAGATGGGAGAAACGAATATAAATGCACTTTGGATTTACTTTCCCGGGATCATCCCAAGAAGTTCATTCAAAACTGTAATGAGATTAGGTTTAGTAGAAAATGAAGATTGTAGATTCTAGATGCTACGGACAAGAAACCTGTGAGAACAACCATCTAGCCTCCTTAAAGCCAGCAAATACTCTGAGATAACCCCAAACCTACATCTACAATGCATACAATACACAATGTGGCAGTGGCATAACAATAAGGTGGCAGGGCGGGCAAAATACCACATATTCATATCCAATTAATATGAGTTACCTACCTCCATACAAAATTTAAACAAAAAATTTTATCAAAATATCGATAAATTTTTTGAAAAAGGTATCACTCAGTCAGTTCTAAAACATATCCAGTAGGGGCATAATAAAACACTCGCAGTGCTGGTGCTGCAATGCCTTAATAGATGCCGTCCTTACAAAAAGATAAGTAGTTGTAAATTTTTGAGTTTATATTAGTTTGAAATTATAAAAGGTTCAAATGTGTAGATAGATATAGTAAAGAATAATAAAAAAATATTTTTTGAACTATGCAACAAATTTATAATTATTTTGAACATACGGAAAGATGAAATATATTATCTAGCTTTTTATTTGATAGAGGGGAACCTGGGAAATCCTCAAATTATCAATATTAAAAACATTAAATCCATCTAAATGGACAGGCCGTTTCGATGTCATTCTTGCCTCAAAAGTTCTGTTTGCTGAAGTTCAAAGAACGTTAACAGAGACTATTTTATTAAATTGAAGAAATGAAGCTAATTTACCGAAGAAGGAGGCCGAAAACTACAACAATAACTATTATGTTAATGGTTTCCCATTGCAAAGCACTACAATATAAAGCCATCGATCTTTCAAATTTCTTAAAACGCTTGCAAGTCTGCCTGGAAGACCTTGAAAAGTATCCAAATGAGTTTGGAGATTCAAAAACGGAAGCAAATAATGTAAAACCTCATTTTGATGTACGTCTCCAAGATCCTGAAAGCTTTATTCAAATGAATATATTTATCGTGTATTAGACGTCATCATCAACCAACTAAGATTACGTTTCCTTGGAATGAATGAAATTTTTTTCATTTTTGGTGTCTTGCGATCTAATAGTTTGCAAAATTTAAATGACATTTTCAGTATTCGATCCGCTGTTAGAAGCGAAGCTTCAAGATTTCCTGAAGTGTACACTGGATTTCCGTTATTTCCAACAATTCCTGTGACTAGGGCTAGTGCCAAGTGATAATTTTCAAAACTGAAACTGATAAAAATTTGTGATTCTATGGGACAAGAAATGTTACGTAACTTCTATTCATTGAATATTCCATAGCCCCAATTTCGAGCTTTGATGATGTCATCAACACTTTTTATTTGAATGTTACTTTTGTACTAAAAGAAAAATTATGATTTCAATTGAGTACGCTCTTGAAGTTGAAAGTTACTAGTGAATTAATAAATATGATAGCGTTTTATATATCTCCTTTATATAGTGATTTATTATGAAACAAAGAAAAATTTATAATTGATTGAGCTTCTTTATTTTGCGAGGGAAAGGGCTCCATCCTATTAATTTGCCACGGACCTGGTATTAATGACAAGACTCACTGACATACAGCATGATTGAAAATTTGAAAATGAAATTTATATACATCGCAGGTTACTAATGACAATGAAGTTTTTTGTACAACTTTGAGCAAATTGATTAGGGAACTTATCCAGTTATTAAAATATATCTATCTTAAAAAATGCATCATCAAATCATACAAACACGTCAGTTTCGTATACTAGTAATCCCATATATAGAAAATACTTATTTGATGTTAAACAAAAATTCATGTATTTTAATTTTTGGTTATCTCTGTTGTCATCAATCAGTTCAAAGTACTCACCTACAAATATCTGGACGTCAGACTCACCTGGAAAAAAATTGAAAAAAAATTGTGAGAATGTTCTTTACTGAGAAATACATATGATGTTGATAGCTATCGCTAAGATCATCACGTCATGTTACGATACGTTTATCATTACGGTTGTGGTTATTATATATTGAAAAACAGCTTTTTATATGGATTGTTAATACAATATGATCATCTCAAATTAACAAATAATATGTTTACCACCGAGATAAACATGAAAAGATTGCCCGCAGAATGAGTACCGCGAAGATTGATAAATACATACTAACAAACTACGACTGAAGTTGTACAGACAAACCGATGATGTAAGCAGAGAAAAAGTGCAGAGTAAGTTATAGATCGTAAGTCATGATAACTATATTTTTGTAAGCTGAATGCATTAGAATTACTGCATAAAAGAGCCGCTTAGTACATTTATTCAGTTCCATAATTAGTTGAAGCAATAGAATCTTGTATCCGTATAACGCTCCTAGTCATAGTTCCGCCATTGTAACCGTCGCAATAACTCATGCAGGCTTCGAATTAGTTGAGCCAACTCATAATCTCAGATTTCGCCTCCCTCAATTACCGGCGTAAAGGGGTTATGATGGAACTACCGTAAATCTTATGGAAAATAATAGGGGAAAGCGCCAAAGTCCGTTCTGGTCATTTTTGACGCAATTTCATGTGTTATGATTGAAACAGTGAAAAACAATATGGCCGCCAACAGCTGATCTCACATCAAATTCTGCGTGCGCAGATAGAAATTGCATTAAAAATGACCATAACGGACCTCGGCGTTTTGTCCTGTTATTTTCCATGACTCCAATTCTCTCATAGCCCTTTCACGTGCCGGCTGCGACAATGATAATTTTCTATGGGTTTCTAGGAGTTCTTCACAATTGTTTGTTATGGACGTCTTCTTCTTCTTTTTCTAACCTATTTTGACTATGAAACATCACTATATTCTTTGATTGGTGCCTGCCATGTGGATATTGATTTTGGGAAAGGATTTGTAGCTGATTTCACTGGCTAGCACTTTTCCGAAGAAACGAGTTCCGATAAATAGACATTCTGGGTGACTGCAGGCAAACTCAGTGTTCTTGTCTGCCTATCGAGTAGATCTTACATATGCTGCTTTAGGTGGAACTATGTTCGACATCTTAGAAGAGCATCTGCCGTGTTAGTATCGGTGAAACATAGTTAAGTCAGCGAATTTGCGGTGATGACGATATTTTATATCCAGACGGACCAACTCTTGAGTCGCGGTTCCAGCCTTCCATGTAAAAACAGAAGCCTGGGTGTTTGCTATATTACACTTAGTCAGATAGTTCCCACCACACTCCAGAATGATTTCAAGATCTGTATTGATTGTGGTGATCTGTTACAACCTACGAAATGGATACAGTTGTTTCGCCAAAATAACAAATAACGCCAGGACATAGTTAAATTTAGTACTATTCAAATACCTTCCATTGAATATTGTTGGCATTTTTCTTAAGCATCTTCCACATTCTACATATCTTAGAAAAATTTCAGTTCTTATTCTAAATTATTAGACGTATTATCTTTATTTCGAAAAATTAATTTTACAAAAAAGCAGTAAAATATTAATAAAAATTATTTTCTCGCGATATAGACTAAAAGAGTAACAAAAAATTCAACTGTTTGGTATGGGCAATTATTTATTTTTTTATATTTTAGACATGGATATCAACCGTAAATCAAACTGATACATTATAGTTGTTCAAAATGATATATATCACCAAGTGGTTTTAATACCTTTCACTAGATTCGCGTGAATTTAATGTTAAATATATGTTATTTTTTTGAAGATATTGGAATAACTTTTGACATGAGGTATCAATCCAGACCCCTTTCAATAAAATTAATAAATACTTGGACTGTTTCTGGCAGAATTTATTCTCGGATTCACATCAATTCAATTGCATACTTTTTGCATGAAATTAAGGACAGACTGAACTGGTTTATATAAAATCATAAGTATTTTTATTTTATCGTCAAAGTCAATATGACAGATTATTTCCAAACATTGGGAGAAATCCAAATTATTGATTCGCATATAGATATAGGAGAATCAGTAAACATTGCTGCCAAAAAAATTGAGAAATAGGTATCAAAAAACGTATAAATACCTCAAGAAATACTGCCAAACAAAGACTGCCAGTGTAGTTTCAGAAACCGTGCTATTGGCGTACTTTCATAATAAATCTGCTGTACTAGAGTCTCTATTAAGATTATGGTTTGAATATTTCAGGTACAGGGCTGTTCAACGAAAAGTTTGCACCTAGCTTCTCTCTTTTTTTGTAAATAAATTCAAGAATGCTCAGACACGTCGATTTTGTTTTGGAGGGGGACACATTTTAAACATATTATTCAATCTGTGCCTTTAATCAGGGGTGAGTAACAACAATTTTGTACCGTGAAATTAAAATAACTTGAAAAGCTACCAAACTGAATCAATGAAGATACTAAAATAAAATGTGTAAATTGTTTTCCTACACGTTTCTGCAGTTTTTATTTCAACAAAAAAAACGCAAACGATTAGTGAGGACTTTAGTTCTGATAAATGATGTCGTGTTTTTGAAATCCCATTATCCTTTAAATTAAATAATTTGGAAATGATTGTCAATTTTCACTCGTAATACTTAAAACTTATTTGTATTTTTCAATCCAAAAAATAGGGTATCATTAGAAAGACAATTTTGTGCCCTTTCAAATAATATATCAGTCAACCTCTCTTTCCATTAAAAATTTTAGGGTTGTCACCCACCCTCGCTAGGGGGTAAAAGGTGCAGATCGAATAATATGTTTAAAATGTGTACCCTCAAAAGCGTCTAGCGCGATCGAAAATTTTTTGGTTATTGTTACTTTTATCTAGTCTCAAATTTATAGTTTATAATATATAGAGGAGAAAGAAATATGAATTCTGACATGACTTTTTCATCTTTATAAATTTTCTAAGGGAGCTGAAATATAGAGAATTGACACCTTGTATACATATGCTAATTATCCTCATATCTTACAATTTATTCATCGCATGTTAACAACACTGTAGTGACTAATAGTAGCTACGTAGGTAGTAAAATCAAAATGTAGAAGGCTGAATATTAAATTTTGATTAAATGAAGCTGCAGTTTGACATATTAATTACACAGTTCGATGCTCAGCGTGGATCTTGCAGAGGGTTGTAACAAAATTCATATACTGTATGCTTAGCTTGTAGTGAGAATGAATTCAATTTGCTAAACTGAAAATAAAATAATATTCTCCTTATTTTGATAAGTTCAAGTTTATTGTGCTTAACGTTTTAACGTGCTTGTGATAGCTACCAGAATGGATTGGTATCTAGTTAGCCTAGACCAGTCCCATGCATAAACAAAAATATTGCGTTGCCATAGCAACGAACAATAAATTATTAGAAGTGTCAGTGTTTGACGTCAAAATAGTGAACCAGAGTTACGCAATAAATTGAAAGAAAAAATATGTCCACCGAAATTGTGAAAATCGAGCCACCTCAAGTACCTATATTTAAAAGGGTTAAGAGGTAAGCAAATTTACGAGGATATGCTTAATACCCTCGGTGATCAATGTCCTTCGTATGCGACCATGAAAAATTGGACTGCAAGCTTCAAAAGAGGTAAATTTTCCATTGAAGATGATGACCGATGGGGAAAGCCAGTTTCTGTGTCAGTCTCCGAAAATATCGATGCATTTCATGACGTGATTTGATCAGACCGTCGAATTGGGCTATAACGGGTATCTGAAGTTCTCAATATTTTATATGAACACGTTCATCATATAGTTCACGTCAATTTGGACATGAAAAAAATTGCTGCAAAATGGATCCCCAAATGTTTGATTGTGTGCAAGGGTAGAAGCATCGCGTTTGATCTGTGCTGGATTTAAAAACGATGTAGACTTCCTAAGCCGAATTGTTACTATGGATGAGAAGTTTCTACGATCCAGAAACAAAGCAACAATGGATGGAATGGCGACACTCTGGTTCTCCAAGACCTAAGAAGTTTCATGTCCAAAAATCTATTGGAAAAATTCTTGCTTCAGTTCTTTGGGATTGCCATGGAGTAATCATGATTGATTTTTTGTAAATGGGTAGAACAATAACTGGAGATTACTATTCGACATTACTGACCATTCTACAACAACAAAAGTTTAAAAGGTCGTGAATTTCCTTTCAACGAGGAGGTAATAAAAGCTGTGGAGAGGTCTGGTTTGCAGAGCAAGAAGAAACATTTTTTTCAAAGGTCTAGAGACGTTGCAGGTTCGCTGCAATAAATGTATACAATTAAGAAGAGTTGAGCAATAAAATATTTTGACATTGAAATTTTGTTTGGATCTATAGTAGGTTAAGAATTTTTCAATATATTCTCGTATGGCACGAGTTACGGATATTAATATTATTATGATTGATACTAACATCTTCTAGAAATGCATGTTAATAGATCAGAAAAGAGATAGAAATGAATCAGGGAGAATTTATGGAAAAAAAGAAGAATATAAAGGAAAACAGACGCAATGTTTCAAATGTAACCCACAAAATTAAGTAGTAGATGTATCATTCAGGTAATTGATTGGAGGACTGATGTATTGATCAACAACAACCAGACCAGATATAACATTTTTAGTGTATTATTCAAGAAGATTTCAGATAAACCAACCATAGGATCTGGATCGCGATTTACAAGAAACAAAAGGGAAGAAATTAACTTTCTAAAAAAATAATAGCGAAGATGTAACGAATATTCAGACGCTGATTGAGCTACGGAAAAAACTGACAATAAGAGTGTAAGTGGATGTATGATACTCTATGGACAAAATCCAATGGTAGAATACGTGGCAGCGACTACTTCTGCTCAAGACCTCATAATATTGGAGGAATTTTAAATAGTTAATGAAACGATTATGACAATTAAAGTTCTATTTCAATGTCAAAAACTAACTAAAACTCTAAGAGAGCAAAACATTGATATAAAAAAATCATTACTCGAAAGACTTAGTTACCGAAAAGGCGTTGCTGATTGGGTATGTTTTAACTGATCAAAATATGGCAAAAACCTACGAGTTTTAGGAATAAGGCTCATATTATGTGGAGTGAATCTAATACGATTTACATATATGTGAAAAAAATTTATTATTTTTGAAACGTTTCAAGTCAGGAGGATTGTAAAGATATTACAGTTTTGTGCCAGACTGTATAAAAAGAAGATTCTAGCTTAGTATACTAAATTTTAGTTGTCAAGTTTTTGATAAAAAATATAAGAGTACGTTTTATCACTTTTCTCTTTGCTAGTAATAAGTCTGTAAGTTATATACTCGTACTTCAGTGCATAGAAATCGGCCCACTGTAAACTTTTGAATGTAACTATATATATTTTTTGAATTATACACCAGATAAAAAAATATGCTGTTCGAAAACAATTTAATAGAGTACAATAGCGATAACGTGAACAAAATAAAATCAGGGTTGTTCAAGGTACCGGAGGTCACTGAAATACAACATATTAATATACAGATTTATCATCTAACAAAACTAAAATACATTCTAATCGAAGATTCACAATGGTTGAAAAAATCGTGAGATCTTAGTTTGCACCTTTTTGGCAGAAACACTTTTCAAGGTGGCCTTCTCTTGTATAGATTTTAGTATTAAGATGTCGCTTATATCAACACCATCATGGTAACTATTTGATGGTTCTGGTTCTATCCCAACAATTTCAATGTCATCTGATATGCTATATTCATCACTCTCTTCGATGTGGTTGGAAAGTGTGTCCAGGTTTCAATTTATTGGGAAAAAATATCGATCTATAATTGACAGTGTATTAGTAGAGAAAAAATTAAATGTCAGAACAAAATACTTTACAATGTTTCTTATTATCTCATCTTTGCTTCAAAACACTCAACGGCAGGATATCTTCATTTGTATTTGGTTCGGCCATTATGTTATGCCAGCACTTGGATATCATATCTGCATCCAATAGGCTCATTGGTATTGAGACTTGAGCTAAGTAAACTATTGCGATAATATAGTTTCGTAAGTCTAAGAATATTTTGATCCATTGACTGAATAAGAGGAGTGGAGAGGATGTTTGGACGCATAAATATAACGAAAATTTTACCACTGTTAGCTCTCAATTCTTAGGCAGGTGGATAAGAGGGAGTATTGTCTAAAAGCAACACTGCCTCCTCTTCTAGTCCTTAGCCCTTTAAGAATGATCGAACCTAAAATTGAAAAAAGACGCTAAAATCATTTATAGAATTGGACAAAATGCTATGAAGTATGCACTCACCTCAGGAACAAACTCTTGAAAGAACCACTTTTTGAATAGATTAGGGGATTGACAAAATTTTTGGAACATCTGGGATTTTTAGCTTTTCCTATTACCAATGAAGTCAATTTATGCAGACCTGATGCATTTGCAGTTGCCAGTAGAGGCCAGTTTCGTCAGCATTGTACAGCTGATTTTCATTCAAATCAAATTTCTGAATTATCTGCATCAACTTTTGTTTGAATGGATCGACAAGCTTGGGCCGAGAAGGTAACTTTTCGCCTGTTATTTTCAAGAAACGAATTCCATGTCAAGTTTTGAATCGTTGCAACCAGCCATTACTCGCATTGAAATTTCTAATGTTCATAGCAATTTTCAGATTCAATGCTTTTTGTTCAATAATTTCTCCGGATAGAGGCATATTTTTTCCCTTTATGCTAAGAACCATCTATACAGTTTTCCATTTCTGGATATTTCGCACTTTTTAACGTACATTGTTTTGTCGGTTTTGATGTATATGCTAACTCTATCTAATATAAGCTTTTTTTATTTTTTATGGCACAAATTGTCTATTTTGCTACACCATATTTCTTTGACAGGAACGTAACACTCATACCGTTATTACAATTACTCTGGCCATGTAATGCAATAACAAACATTTTTTATTTTAGGCATATTGTATATCACACTAGTACTTCAGAACTCTTACTATTAATCACTGAATATAATTTATGCAAGGTCCGAAATACATACGTTGGACCAGGTATCGGACACGTTTCGACTAGAAAATTGAAAATTACGTCTTTTTAATATTCCATATCATCAATGGAGAATAGTTTTCACATTATCGGGGGCTCCAGATTTTTCATTGTTAACATAAGTAGGGTTATCGACCAATTAAAATTAACACTCGATTTCTTAATAATTGGTATGACCTCCTCTTGTACTTATAACATTTTTTATATAATTATGCATATGTCTAATCAAGTTAACTCTTGTTTCTTGTTTGATGTTTAGCTACTTTCCTTTAACTACCAAAATAAGCTCTGGAATCGAGTTTGGGGTAGGAATTATAGCTTGAATTGTTCAGCTCATCCCATAAATGTTCTATTAGACTGTATGTTGGCCACTCCATAACCTGAAAACCGACATGTAATCTGGCACGCTTCTGGAGGTATGCGGCCTTGAATTGTCATGCATAAAAGTAATCTCGTCTCTAATGTACTAGACGTACAAAGGTACCACATGAATTGCTAAAATTTACTATCAGCTATCAAAGTTCTTCACGGTCGCCCGTAACAATGAACACACGTTTCGTGTTCCTTAAGAAATTGCACCTGAAATAATGCAGGAACCATCTACATAAGTATCCCGCTCTTCAGTGCTGAAATCTGCAAATCGCTCTCTTGGTCTTTGGTACACTTTCCATCTTCGGTCGCTACCATGGAGGCATATTCTGGTTTCATCTGAAAACAGAACAGATTTTCATTGTTTCAACGTCAATTTCAGATGATCCTGTGCAAAAGGCAGGCGTGCTTGCCGATGAGCTTTGGATCAATCGCAAGTGTTTTAGGGGTGAGGTCATTTTACTGCAGTCTTCGTCTCACTGACCACTGACTAATAGTTACTCCTCGCACTTCTCGGAGCTGTCCTTGCACTTTAACGGTATTAAGGTGACGATTTCTCAATGTTGTTGATATAGGGTTGCTTATGAAAGAATCTTGTCTCCTAGCACACTCTTCGAACTATTGCGCGGGTCATAACCAATTGTCCAACAACAGCTCGTTGACCGAGCCTATTTTCGATTGAAGAAATAACTTGGGCGGCTTTTTGTGGTGTACGATGGATTAAGCTAACACACTTGAATACTATGGAGATAAGAAAAAAACGAATAATATGCTAATTTCTGTTGAAAACGCAGTAACTTTGATATTTGACAAATTTGTTATTTGCGTTACAATCACCACATAAACACTTTTCATTTTCATTCATTTCACGATAAGCCTTGCTGATGAATTTATACACATATCAATGCATATTAAATTGTTTGCAAATAGCATATTTCCTTATTTTAATCTGATGAATGATTAAAAAAAAAATATAGTTAAATTCAAAAGTTTACAGTGACCCGATTTCTATGCACGCAACTGTATAATTCACGAAAACAAAAATCTGTTTTAAGAATCGATCGTTTATTCTGAATATCAAGTTTTTCGATAGAGTCTCAATAATATCCTTAGGATATTGAAATTCCATTATAAATTCAATCATAATCGAACCAGTTTCGTAAAATTTAAAAAAAATCCTCATTCAACGTTTGAGATCCGCAAGCCTTTTACTGAGTATCGTTTTCTCTTATATTACAGACATGAACATAGTTTATATCCTGCTTCTAGTTATATTTTATTTTTGCTCTTTGAAGATACATTGTTCAGATCATCAAAGTTAAGTGAAAATTCAGAATAAATTTTCCTGCAACATTTCTCTCTACAAAATAAAATAGCCCGTTTAACCGTGGCGTTCGCTTCAGATGTAGCCATATTAAGTCATTAAATACGTAAACGAATTTTAGCGTGTATCCTACATGTTAATCATGCAACAAAGATAACGTAACATTTTATATCGTAAGTTTTTTCGGGAAAATTTCCACAATACAATGTTAGTTTGGTTTCATACCGAAACCGGAATTGAATATAATTAAAATTTGTTTTCGTAGTATATAATTGAGTTAGTTTTCCAGAATTTTGATAAATAAAAAGTTAACTAATTTATGATGACGCTTAAATCCTGATTAAGGTAATAGTTATTTACGTTATAAGTCCAGGAAGTGATTTAGTACACTACGAGATAGATGTTTATGGACGAGGCGACGAAGGAGCCGAGTCAAAATACGTATCTAGTACCGTAATAATAACTTTACGGATGTATATCGTAATATAGTTTTCTCCATACTGTTTTTGGTTTTAAATAAAAAGCAAAATTTGATTGATTATTCTCTTATAATTTAAAAAAATAAAAATTGTAACATTTTAAACAAACGCAGATATATTGTATTTTTGGAAAAACAAAAAAAAGGCCAATTATCTTCGAAAAGCTACGAAAAAGAATATGCGATGCTTTGCGTCTATCGAAATAAATACGAGGGAGAAGTTGAGAGTACTGTTAAGTACAAAGATACCGTAGAGTGCCATTTTTCGGACTCAAATTAGTACTGTAAAGTCGACTTCATAGTACAGAATGAAAAAATAGTTATTTGTATGTCAAGGACTGAAAGTGCTACTTTGTGAGACGAGCGAAGCGAGGCGAGCAACAGACGAGTCCAACAAAGTAGTACTTTAGCCGCGGCGTACACATCATTTTTTAGACGACGCATAAGATCTAAAACTTTTTCATTCACACTGAGGAAAGAAAATGAATCATGGAGAATTATAAAAATTTTATTTATTGAACAATATAGTGTACTTAATGATAGTTGCAATGTCAATATTGATTTATCAATTATTTGCAAAAATTAATGTTGATTGTACCTCCAGGACAATTATTAATATTTATTGGATTTGATGCAGATGGAATATGTATATGAATTTGTGGTCACTGCTAGAAATATTGCTGGTACCGATCTTGTTCACCTTCTCAAAAAGTATCGAAATATCAACCTTCTGCTGTGAAACACTACAGATTTCTTGTGCTATATTATAACGGGAAAATGTGACATACAACTCGTGGGCATGAAAAATTACCTGGTACCATGCTCAGTACCTGGATCTACCTAATGCTGAAGGATACTCAGGACAATGTTTCAGACGCTCATCAGCGTCTCTCTTGGCAGACTCAGATGAGAACATTCTGGAAATAAAGCAACAAAAAGGATGGAAATCCAAGTATAGAGGTAAGCTATACCGAGATTTCATTAGAAAATAAGAGAAGAATTTTAGAAAACATTCTGAATCAAGCTTTTTGCATACATGTATATTTAACAGCAAATGAAATTAACATTAAACAAGAAGTTCAATTGAATATTTTTCCAGAAAATTATGTTGTTTTCAATATTTATAAAGCTTAAATTGCTATTGAATTAAAATAATTGAATAAGGTTATTGTAAGAAATTAATAAAATATTCTTTGAAACTACTTTTCTTAACTGATATAGGAAGGTTATAAAAGTTGTTACATTTCCTATTGTCAATTAGTGACTTAAAGTATCACATTTGATAGCGGAATTATATAAACCATATTATTATATCTGAAACATAAATGTCGTATAAATTTAAACCATTTATTGACCATGTCTCCCACGATTGGTTATTGACCATATATTGAAGACTGTTCATACTATATTAGCAGCTGGCAAATTGAATCAGAAGCGGCCTTGAGAAAATCTCGAAAATTATTTTTAGTTAGGCTTCTGTTAGAAAGCGTGATTAATTTAAAATTTTTAAAAGCAGAATTTCGTATACTTAACCTAATCAAGGGATGGATAGCACCTTGAGTTCTTTGATGTTTTCAGTCTCTTATCAATTTAATGCAGAAAACAGTTAATTACATAGAAGATTCATTAATAATAAGTTACGGAATTCCATAACAAAGAGAATATTCTCACGATGCTATACTTCAAACGTAGTCATCAAGCAATTTCGATCCCTTCTCCTGAGTGAATGATTTCATGAACCAAGATGTCCTCTTCGATGTGCATCAAGCATGATGTCATCGTGTAGTAACTATGTCTCGTTGACGGAATCTAAAAATTTTACCTATTCTCTAGAAGATATGTGGACAGTGACTTCTACTTGCCTTGTGTGCAGAGACTTAAGCCCAATTCTACAAGTTACACCACCAGCAAAAGTCCTAGCCTATCGACTACAATTAATAAATAAATTCTAACTATAGTAAATTAAGAGTTCCATTTTATCATTTACATACCTTCGTCAACACTTAATATTAAGCACATATTGCTTCAGGTTGACATAATACTATACAAATCGAAGTGTTTATGGTTTATGTATGTAGTTTTGCAGTTTTGCGATATAGCAGCACTGATGTGAACATGTTAAATCTGACATTGACATCATGAAGTTCGACATTTTGAATGAACACGTTTGAATGAATGTGTTATGTCATACGAGTGCCATTTAAGACTTTTACAGATATGTGAAACATTCATCTTTCGACGTGGATTGAAGCAAAAGCAGTACGCCAATCAACTCGCTGTGTTTCGCTAGTTTTCTTAATTCAATCGAGGTCGCTCCAGGATGAATTTCGTAAAGTGCGTACAAAACAAACAAAAACAGCCAAAACATCGAATTTATGGATCATCATCCGTTCAATCATTGTTTGGCATCCAATGATTCCTTCCTGTTTCCGCAGATGAAAAATAAATTGTGAACCCAACGTTTCACTACACCTGAAGGAGCGGTTGATGCGTTCAAATCTCTTATTTTGGGGGCACCTCACTTGGAATGGGACAAATGCTTCGTTCACACGCATGCCCCTGTTCTAGTTTCTCGGATAGTATTCATTGACGGATACTTGCTATTTTTTCTGCTCTGCTATTTTTCAAGAGAAAGTATATGTTTTAGTTCCGGAATTTATTGGATCTTTACATTTTTCAGATCTTTTGCTCCTCCATTTATTTCAACGTTAATAATTCTGATTCTTTTTTTGGTTGATTCATTTTTGCTAGAAATTCTCTGTACCCCATTCACTCGTTCCAATTTTCTAGATTTGGAGTAGCAATCCTTGTATGTATGTAATTACGGTGTTATATACATTGCGACTCAAAGAATCGATTGTTGCTAATGCACTGGGGATTCTAAGTGTTGACAGCACTCTTTCTAGGAAAGTCTTTTATTTACGATACCAGATATAATGATCTGTTCCGTAGTTTCTCACACTACTAGAGATTGTGGAAAGAAGTTTCTTTCTCCACGTGACCGAATCCTCACGTTGCAAACTCTGCTAGACCTAGCGTCTTTTGGTGTCCATCGAAGCGAGAATGCCTCTTGTCAGTAATCGTACATTGTTCTTGCGAAGGCTTGCCTGTTTCAACAACATCTTGCCTCAAGATACCATATATTATGGTGGATGTGTTCGCGTTTATTTTTCAGTACAACTGTCGTTTAAGTGGTTCGCAAATACGAGTGTAATGGAAAGGATAAGATTTGTCGAAGATTCGTTGTTAGAGGCTAGAGTTGTGCTGCTTTAGCTATGATTCAGCCTACCGGTTTGGAAACTCATCAAAATTTGGTTGTATGAGACAAGTTACTTTATTAGATGTGTACCAAACATGATACCACTCTCCTTGGATGTTTTATTGGGCGAGATGTAAAAAACGGCACCACTCTTCGGAAGATAAAGATTGTTTACCTCGTACGCAAAGATTAAAAATTTCGATTCCACAACTTATACAACCAGCACCCCATCAAAGTGACAGAATTCCACAATCAATTATTTGAAATTTGAAAATTCTAATAATCGTAGGATGAATTTCCACAATGATCCCAGCTTTCATACATTCGGAAAGAGAAACATGTACAAACAATTGTCCTGTTCAAAAATAAATCTACGTGTAGTTTTGGAGTCCTAATTTTGAGGAGTTTCCATGTTCATCTCAACAAGTTTCAGATCCGGTGTTTCCAATAAAACTAATGAACAGTCTCTTTGGTGTGTATAAACCTGAAAGTCATATATAACAACATTAGAGAGTACCCGGGTACCTGGTAATTGAACGAAGGAGGTATCAAGTTTAATAGTTAAAAACTTCTTCCTCTTTGTCCCATAATAGGTCTAACGCCTGTTTCTTCTTTGATATCTTTAATCATCCTGGCGCTAGGTTCACTTCACCTCTTTGTTTATTTATAAATAGTTAACAATTGTTATTAGAAAATTGATTATGAGAAAAATCATCAGAAATTGGGCGTCACACTTTTTCAGTTTTGGAAATCAAGATAGTCATAAGATTTTTCGCGAAAAAGTTAATTAACTCTATATGCGAAACTTAAACTGTGTTTAACTGTAAATTTAACAGAGCAAATATTTCTAGAATTATATTTTACTCCTTTAATAACTAAAAAGAAAAGTATTGTAGAGGTTATGTCCGACGTCTTTAGAGTAGGACATTCTGTATAGTGCAGTTTTCCAAGGAAGTTAGTTAAAACGAAATATTCGCAGTTTCGTTAAGAAAATAATTCAAATCAAGAAATCCAAAATCTGCATTGCAAAACATTATACAAGTTACTTGCCTTGAATTTACCCACCACACCTTTTATTTCGAAAGAAACAGAACGCACCTATATATGTATTCTGGCCAATTTACCTTTTTCGGTGTATGTATACATGTAACTACATTACATGTACCCGCCAGATAACATTTTTATTTATATGTGCTCCGAAGTCTACACAGAAAAGACATTTTTGAAAAATAAAACCAATATTTCACGACTTCACGCCAGTTTATATTTGATTCTTAGTAGCAAAATTTGTTCATGTAATTTTCAATGAATACGAGTAATTGAATAAGAGAATTAGAGATCCTTTCATTATGTTTCAATTAAAATAATACAAATAATTACTCATATAAACTGGATTAAAGCAAATATTACAAGACAACGAAGAAATTGATAATGTTTGTCGTGGATAAGATTATTTAAATCTTGATTCTTTTAGAAAAAATATATAATAAAGGTAAAAAAAAGTCTTTGAATCACATTTTTCTGAGAAATACCTCCATTAATTTGAAATTGAAAAATAGTCCCGGACTGCAAAACACTTTGACAGTTTCACTTCGATGATTTTGCATAATCTTAAATTTTCAATTTTCTGAAATTATTCGTTTTATCCGAAGTTTAGTCTAAATTTATGAATAACAATGAATGTTGATGAAAAAGAAAACATCAGCGATGAAGAGTTACTCGAATCCACGCCACCTGATCTCACCGAAGAAAGCAATGCGTCCGTTCTTAATTCTTTGCCGGATAAATCTCGTGCAAGGTACGAAAAACAGTACGAACTATTTATGAAGTTGTGTCACCAGAAAAAATTATAAATAAAATGTTTATAATTCTTTTTCATTTATTTTCTTTTCTCAGTGTAATTGAAAAAGTTTTGGATCTTATGTGTTGTCTAACAAATGTTGGGTACGCCGCGGCTGAAATACTACTTTGTTGGACTCAGGAGTAGAAGTAGAAAGTAACACTTTCAGTCCTTGGCATACAAATAACTATTACATTAAAAATACTCAATGCTTTCAAAAGTTTGCAAGAATCTATTAGGCTCATTCAGATTCAGATTCACTCAGCAAATTTCGAGAAATCATTCTTTATTCAATTTGAAGAAATATGAACACTCATTATTCCGAAAAAATTTTTTTGAGTACCAAGTCTACGTTGCGAATACGCTATTTAAGTAATTCAACTGGTACACTCATTTCAAACGGTCACCATTATGGCCCAAATGAACCTAACGGGATCAGTTTCATTTAAAATGTGCGATATTTACTCTACTTTCAGCTAGTGTTCTCAGAATTGATATTGAATCAAAAATTTTCCGGAATAACTAAAAGATGACTTTTTTCCAAGAATCGATTTCTCAAAAACCCCATCCTTAATTTCTGTGAATTTTAGATGTTTTTCAGGAACCCCTAACCTACCTTTTTGCCAAACGGCAGTTAACCAAAATACCCCGTTCGGAAAATATGGCCCCGTAACGAAAATGTCGTTCTTGACCTATCCAAGCCTCAAAAAATTCATATTTAGTTTCTCCAGATTTCCCGGAAAATTTTTAATTTAATTTTAATTATGAGAACATCGGCTAAAAGTAAAGTAAATAACGCACATTTTTAAAAAAAAATTGATCCCGATACGTCAATTTGGGCCATAATGGCAGCCGTTTAAAATGAGCACTTGAAATGTTTAAATAGCGTATTCACCATATAGACTTCCACATATCGTCACAGGGCTCAAAAAACGTTTTTGAGAAAAAATGAAAGTGGCTATATTTCTCAGAATTGAATATAAAATGATATTCCAAAGTTTGAAAAAAAAGTTTACATTATTTATACTAATTTTTAGATTATTACTGTGGCTGAAGACAAAGTGTTAGCCAGTATCTATGCATTTGGCACGAGAGTTTCTGAACATACTGTAGTTAATTTATTAAATTCGAACATGAATTTGAAACTATGAAGTGTCGAAACGTCTCTACACGTCTACTGAATTTGTGGTTATGCTTCAATTTGATACTAAGGAGAACTTTCCAAAATATATTACAAAGTTTCAGAATTGAAGCGCGTAACTTTATCACCATTTGACACATTTTGATTCATCTCCAACATTTGAATAATGCCCCGAGCAAAATTTCACTTATAGTTGTAAGATTCGGAGGAATGCGTGAATTTTAAACTCCAAGTTAGAGAAGTTAGTTACAAGTTTAACATAGTTAAATAAATAATAGAATGAAATATCTCAAACAAAACCAAGTTCATTAAAGACTATTTACATTGAGAATGGTACTAAAATGTTGATGTATTTGTTACTGAAACGGATGTTTTTGGTACTCAATAGCGCGTTCTGCTTGTATGATCATATTAAAATATGAAATGATTTCAGTACTTGCTACATATTCTATTATGTGTCTTATTATAGTATTTTAGTCATATTAGAGAAAAATAAGGCTCAATCTCGAGATGTGAGGAAACAAACCAATATTTCGTATTAATTTAGGCATTTTAAAAGTTGCTTTGAGTTTTGTCGCTTGACTCCACGTCTTAAGATAATCTAGGACAAAGATCATGGGAGTCGATTTTTCACAAAAATATTGTTCGCATTGGTTCTATTGCTTTTTAAAATCCATGTGAATAATAATTAGAGGGGATAAAGCTGTTCACGACTTTTCATTAAAACACTGTCTTACAATAAATCATAAAATGATAATGTATGAAAATTTCCAAGCTTCCAGAAACTATATATTTCATATTAGCTGGAACGATACTCTCTGGGTTTCTGCAGGAGTGTAACGTCAAGAACTTGTGTGTAATAGCTGCAAGATCCAGCTCGTTTGGGTGCCTGGTCATTAGGGCATCAAGGGCAGAGCGACGAAGCGGACTAATTTGCTGAATTACGATCGGCACATTCACCAATGGTCCAGAACTCATTCTTAGTGCAGTCTAAATTCTTGCTATTTTGTCTTTCAACGGTCTGCTTGCAAGGCCATGCGGAGATGGATAGGTACACATAAATGGATCTTTTGACGTTTTACTACTAAACTAGGACGCCATCTCCATACTATGCGTGCTTTTACCCAATACGCTGCTTTTAATTCAATTACACATCCACAAATAGGAATTTTCAGGAAGGTTTTACAATTCTTGATTCAATTATTGTAAGGTTCTTATCTGAACTCTAGGAAAGAATCTTCTAAATGCTCTTGCTACCACTGCTATTCAAATATGTCTTCGAAATCATCATTTTATCCATCATTTATCAATCTACACTTTTTATACGACGATTTATTGACAGCTTTTTTATTGTTCCGAAAAGAATAATTTGAAATTTTTGTATAATCAAGTGAAAGTATTAATTTTCAAAAGCATATTATACTTCTACTGTGGTGGAATACTCACGGAAAATAACCGTAAATATACAGAATATATAACAGACAATCTTCTTAGTTCCATAAATTCCAATAGCTTAAGTTCTAACCAAACAGAATGTCTATTAAATATTAGTATGCATTACATTTATGATGTAGCAGAATTTACGGCAACTGGCTGTAATCCATTTTGAAGTAATTAATTACCAAAATTTCCATCATTGGCATTTGCGATGCGATTAGGAATCCGCAGAGACGAGAAATATAGGCTCATAAGCACAAAGCAATCATACTAATAGAATTTGGTTCATAATGATTGGATTTTAGAAAGTGTATACTTGAAAACAATATTTTGATTGGTATTTATCTATAGTATTATTCATCTGAACGATAATATTGAATTAGTTACATGATATTCACTTCACTTGTACAGTACTCTAGACCGAGCCAATGCAACGAACTTCAGTGAGTACCTAGCTCGTCAACACCAAACATGAAAGTTATCAACGGGCAATATAAGAAATTGAGTAATTCAAAAATTTCCTCACTCCGAACGTTTATTATTTATTAATTATAAGTAGTGTGGTATTTTGCATAGTAAACGAAACTTTTGATTTCTCTGGTTTGGAAATTTCAGTCTAACGGTATGGAAAATCGCAATTTCGAATATCTTGGAGTATCAATATCTTTTTTAGACGACGCCATCTGAAAGTTGTTTGTTCTGTATTCATTGAAAATTTAAGGTTATGCAAAATCATCGAAATGAAACTATCAACTGTCAACATTGAAGTGGCTAGAGTCACGTTTAAGGAAGTTAAAGTTGTCTACTCCAGAGCGTCCCGAAAGTGTTTTGCAGTACGGAACTTTCACTTTCACTACATGAAACACTCAAAACGCAACTTTCGGCATGTAAATGAATATAGAATGAACAACTTCCAGATGGCGACGTCTAAAATAGTAATTTATCCAGTTAATATAGATAAATAAGATTTCGGGTTGAAAATGTGTTGTAACATACTCACCAGAAAATGCAAGAATGCAAAAAAATCAGTTTCTAATGAGAGAATGTATTTTTTAATTTTACTTAGAATAGGGAAATACTTGGAAAGAAACGGTTCTCATTGAATGAAAGTTTATTTAATTCCCCACAAAAATATATTTTTGTGTATAATTAGTTTTCTCAAAAAATGCCATCTAAGCCAGGATATGAGATTGCCTTCTTATATTCTAGCCTGATCAGGATTGCTGCTGTACGGATAAACAACTTTGATTACTTTGTTGTCAATCATCGTGGAGATCAGCAACAAGATATGTTGTGTTTTTCAAGACTAATTATATTTCCAAATCAAAGTTTTTGGCAACGCCATCGTAGAATTCGTTTTTTATCAGTTTCAACTTTCAATTGTGTTCCATGTGCCTTCTTAAAATTGATGGAATATTTTATTAAGTTAAAATTCTAATAACAAATGACCATTTTCCGGAATGTTATCAACAAACTAAGATCAATTACGTGGCTCTCAGTTACCAGAAACATGGAAAAGTTTAATTTTACGCTAACGTGAACATAAAAAATGAGGAATTGGAATACAAATAGAATTTCAAAGAACGTAACATCTCCAAAAATACGTTATTTAATTTTTTTTATTTCGAGGCGTTTCATCAAAATTTTTGAGAACATTGCTCCAAAGTATATGAATTTATCTTTTTTTCCAAAGATAAACGGGTCACAAGATGAATGCAATTCTTTTGGACCTTTTTTCCGGTACACTACACTTCTTTATTTAAAACGAATAAAAACCCAGTTCCACGATAGCATTTCAAAAAAACTTTGATTGGAAAATAAACTGAAGATCTTGAGAAACACGACGTACTTTGATGCTTGCCTTTTAAAATAACTCTTAACAAAATTATTGAAGTTTGTTTGCCCGTACTTCAGCAAACACGATGTGATAGATAAATAAGAGGTCAATCTTACATCCTCGCTTTAAAATGCGTTTCGTTAGAAAACTAATTGTACACAAAAACTTCAAGAGGTCATTTTTGTGACAAGTTCATTGAAGAACAGATTTCTCCCAAATATTTTGGTATTTTTTTCTATTATATATTTATTGTCGTATCAACTACATAGCGACATATCTGTTCACAGTTTGTGATAAAATTGAATGTCATTTAGATACATGATAAAGTTTGTACGATATAACAATTAGTGTTAACTATAGAGATTATTTTGTTTGGGATGTTGTTAGCTAGTCTTTCGTTTTTGTACTTTCCTCAGCTCAAAAATAAATGTTTCATGTCTAGGTAATCATTAAAGGAAACACATATTGGTAAATTTTCTCTGTTAAATAAATATTAGTGTGTCACTTTAGTGTGCCCTAGCCTAGAGCTTTCCTTATCTTTTTCTTTAACCTGTGCTACGGTCCTTGGAGAACCAAGAGCCTTCTCAACAATCAACGACCAATCATTCCTGTCATGAGCATGGTACCTATAACATCGGATCAGGCCAACCTCAACGTCCTCCAATGATTTAGGTATAGGAAATTATACATGATTTCAACTTACTTTTCACATGGGTGATTCTATTTAAAAAAATGAAGAAATTTAATATTTACTAGATTAAAGTTTGAACACTTTTTATTCACACCCTGTATAAAATGAAGAATTTTGTAACATAGATTCAAATACTTCTGACCTCGCTTAAAACCACCGAACAGAAACCATTTTCGTATCTTCGTAGGTATCCCCGTAAAAAAATAATATATCAGGGTCTGCAACGGTCTTATTTTATTCAAAAAATCAATAACTCAAAAATGTATTAATATATGGGATGTTCCATTTGAAATAAAAAAGTTACAGTCGACTTCCTGTGGAAAATATTTGAAAATATTTTAGTTGAAAAGATCGTATCCGATAATTTTGTCATATACAGATATTATTAACTCGTCAGAGTCAGAGACACCCTGTATAAACTTTAAAAAACTCACTCAAAATGCCAAAATTTTGAGAAACGTCGTAATTTGCGTCACTGAAATTTATCTAGCAATGCAAGTTATTTAGTGAAATTGACTTTGTACATGAAGAATGAGTAATATTGACCGTTAACTAGAATTTCTCAGTTTAATTCGCTTTCCCGATAAATTTCCACTGAATTATTTAGCTGACAAACACAATTTCGATGCTCAATTATTGCTTGCCCCAACAGATTCGTATCGTCGACATTAACAATAACTTGGCAGTAATATATGGAATAAATTATTGAAACAATAAACCAAACATGCCTAATTACATCGGAACACGGTAATTGCTTCTGAAGTTGAACAAATTACATCTTTCATAAGGGGATTTGAAGGGAGTTCTCGATGATTTGTAGTTGAAAAAGTCTTTGGAAACTTTTGGAGTGTAAACTTATAACGACACGTGGTGGACTCGTTGAACTAGCATTTAGACAGCTGAAAGGAATTCCCTTGAGAATTTTTCTACAGAAGCGTAGCATTGCAGAAGGATAACGATAGAGATTGAAAACAATTTTTTATACGGAAACGATTTGGTCTCAAATGCGTTATTAATATTTTTAGATGTTGATATAATCTGTGGAATACAGAATCAAATCATAATTTTTGGTAATATAATATATAATAAACCGGATGTTTATAAGAATAAATTGAAATATTCTCAAATTGTATTGAATCCAATATAGGGGAAAGTAAATTCCGGATATTCTCAACCAAATATATTTATTATACTTTCAGTTATTGCAATAGTTCTCTCAGATATGTCATCCTCACGTACTGCACACACTTCTTTTCAATGGAAGTAAAGATAAACCTCTTTTCGATTACAGTTTCGTCAATTCCCATGAGTTGTTGTTCAGAAGATAAACCACAAAATTTAGTCGTAATTTTTCTGATATCTGCTTATTATTTTATTTTTCCTTCATATGGTTTCTCATAAACGAATGAGACATTAGAATGAAAATTTCTAGTATTCATTTTGAAATAATATTTATACAGAGTGAGTTTTATATATGGAACGCCTCAACTATGTCTGAAACGGCTTGTGCGATTTTAATTAATTTTCATATTTCTCCTCTTTTTCAGAAAAATAATGAACTTTGTTATTTCAAATAGATCACCCTGTATATTATGTGTTTTTCGAAATCCTTAAGAAATTTCATCTAATGTTCAATATAACTTAATGTCATAATTTCGGAGTTATAGCTACGTATATACTGAAAATGAATGAATTGATATTTCAATGATATTAGGATATGGTAATACGCGCAGAAATCTACAGGAAACGTATAATATCTTTAATAATTTATATCCTCACCGAAATCCCACAACAAGATCTATTCTCAGTAAATTAGTAAAAAAGTTTAACAAAGCTTCTTGAGTAAAAGATTTATCCAAATCAGTGTGCAGAAAAACTGCATCAAATGAAAACAAATCTTGTGAAGATGTTTGTGTCCTGTTAGAAGACGATCCGCACTTGAATACTAGACAAATATCCAAGGAACTTGATATTCAACAAATATCCGTAATGAAAATTTCACATGATAACAAATTCCATCCATACAAAGTAACGATGGTTCAAGAATTGTCAGATGACGATTTCGAATGACGTGAAGAGTTTGTAGAACTAATGATAGGAAAATGCTACAATCACAACGATCCAAATTTTTCGAGTAATGTTATGTTTTGCGATGAGGGCACTTTTTGTATTAATGGAAATGTGGATACTGGTCACGTAACAATCCTCGTTGGATACGTGAATCCCACACCTAGTATCCCGAAAAACTGCATGTATGGGCTGGAATAATAGGCGACGAAATAATTGGTCCCTTTATCATTGAGGGGAACTTAAATGGTCCAGCGTATTTAGATTTATTGGAAATTAGTTTACTCGAATATTTCCAAATCCAAGTAAGTATTTTCAATTACATTTAGAAAAAACTTCATTATTAGAAATTTTCAGATAGTGAAAATATTCCAAACTACAATATTTGGCCAAAACAAGATGGGCACCATCTCACTATGCGTGTGTGGCAAGGCAATACTTAAGTAATGTGTTTCCCAGAAGATTGATTGGCGTGGTTTTAACGAATAGCCCTCGCGATTATCAGACATGAATCTTTTAGACTATTTCCTGTGGGGTCTCTTAAAAAATATCGTTTATAAAACAAAATTTGCCAATATTCAGGAATTAAAAGATAAGATTACCACAGAAATACGAAGAATTGAGAATTCAGGGATATTGCAAAATGTGATGGAAAGTTTTAAAAATGTCTCATTGTATTGAAATAAATGGACAACATTTCGAGCATCTGCTGTAATCGCCTCTACTGTATGTTTTCTTAGATTCGTAATTTATCCACTTCACAAATGTCGATCTCCTTCTAGCATGACACAAACATTTAAATATTTGTCATCATAATAATATCGGCCGTATTACAAGACCCTTGTACATATACAAATTTATGAAAATCGTACAAACAAGCCGTTTCCCAGATACTTGAGACGTTCCATACATAGAACTCACTCTGTATAATAACTGAGTTAATAGTAGCTCTATATAATATTCAATAGAAATCTCTTGAGAGTCATTTCCAGTTTTTATAGCTACTATTTTCAAGTGACATAATTAGTATATGTCAAACTTCGCCGTTAGTGAAAATGTGGAACGCACAAATTTCAGGTTTACCATAGTTCTCGATGAAGAAACTCTTGTAAGCAAGAAAGAAGCAGAGCATAATTTTTATCGAACGCAAATCCTAACGATGCTTGTATTTCTATTAGTTGTTCTATGAATTGTTTGAGATAACTTCAAAGCCTAATTTGTAGACTGTAATAATACTCTCTATTTTAGACTCTCTGCCTTCTTACTCTGGTTTTCTCCATTCAAGCAGATGGAAGTTTGGGCATGACATATGACCATTCTTTTTAAATCGTGGTTGTCGAGTATACTGGGAATCTAAGAATTGCATACAAATCTTCCTCTTAAGCTTAATAGCTGCTGATCTATCGTTACATAGCCTGCAGGAGTTTAATTTTTTTCCAAAACAATCAATAAATATGTTTCATATCTCTTGACTTGAAGGAAAATTGGCGAGGCGAGTTTGTGGCATCATATATCAGAATATTACCCATTTGCTTCAAAAGTTTTAGACCATATCTTTATTAGAGATGATTGCAAAATATGAGAGACCTAAAACAGCTAGTAGTTCAGTAGCAATAATGTCTTGTATATAGCTCTACTCATTTGAAGACATACCATAAATCATTAATTTCAAGACAATGTCAATTAATCCTGTAGTTGTGAACTCTTTCCGAAATTATTTTATCCCGCAGACCTCGCTTCATATTTTAGTCCAAATGAATGGATAGTAATATTTTTTTCAGCGTTGTACCCTTTTTTCGATTGCAGTCATAACGACTAAAAACTGTTGAAGCACGTTTTGATTATGGTACAGTGATCAAATATGGTTCTCCGGTAATTTGTATCTCTCTGAATTTAATCGATTAGGAAGGCTCCAATTTTGATTCTACGATATAACTTTCTGATTTTATTATGTATTTTTGCTAGACAAAAATGTAACTGAAGAGGTGACATATGGAGAGATGAACTTGATTATTTAGAGAGTACAAGCGTGTTAGCGGCGAATTGCTATGACAGTGGACATCAAAACTCTAGAGAATTACACCAAGCAGATGTTCAATGATGTTAAAATGAACCAGTGGTCAGTAACACCATTTCTTAAAGCACATAAGATGCTTCCTTACAAATCTGTTCCATCTAGAAGATGATCTGATACACGACTGCGGGTTTATGAAGAAATTCTGCATTAACTGAACTCAAACAGCATTTTATTTTCCGCTGAAAGTAAGTGTATGTTAAATGTTGGAGAAAATACACAATATTCTGGAACAATACTCTTAATTGTATAAAATATTTGGGGTTAATGCCGCAACTTAACTCTCGCTTCTCAAACCTACAAATGATAACATCCGAGATGGAGAGATTTCCAACAAGTTGATGCATATCCCAATACCTATCTAGAGCTTCTCGATTGTTTGTTTTTAGGCAGACCTTTTGAATGTCCGTTCAGATCAGTTTCACACAACAACAGTATAAAATCGAAGTACCGTTATATCTCTTAATTGATACTTCATTATTTTGGATGAAATGTATTTTTAAAAGAACAAATAGTATCATAGAATCATCAAGTTAATTCCAAGCTACAGTTTTTCTGTATAATAATCAATACATGTAGAAAAATAAAGTTGACTAAATAGATTTTGTTTCATTCCTATTCGTCATTGTTAAATTTCCAAACATGTTCCTATCAATTTCAGGATTCATTCAGAGCCATTCATTTCAAGCCTGAAACTTGTGTGTGTATGTGACGCTGTCACTGTGCACAGTTGGTAACTTGAGAGGGTCTGCAAAATTATGAGTGAAGGGTCGTTCCTTCCATTATGTTGGGAACAATTTAGGTCGAACGGATTTCAAATATTTGACCAGAGCAGACTTCCAATTAATCTTGACTAATTCCTATTGGCACACAGAAAAAAATGTCACTTTTCGATATATATATATGTGAAGAAATTACAGTTATATTTTTGAATTATATCATGTCAAAATGATTAATGGAGTTTCATAGTATGCATCACATCAAAATCACTGTTATGTATGAGATATTAAACGACAAAGCAAGACTTTTATTTATTTATAGCTAGGAACAAAATGAATAGAAAAATAGATAGTTTTTTGTGTTTTACTTTTAACAACATATTAATCGGCTTTGAATCTCCATGGGAGAATAATATCCGCCGATGGTATTATTGGTTTGTGAAGGAAATGCGGATTGATCGAAAGTTCTTATCGTTAGCATTGTTTTAAGTACAGATCATGTTTGAAGCGAACTTCGGTAACGAAATGTTGTTCTATGGCGATTTATGTTCATTCATCTGCAATTGATTAATCGATAATGAACATGACTTATATTCTTAATGTATAGATATGAAGTTTAGACAATTCTCACACCATAATACAACTTAGATATTGTTTGTGCAAAATACCAGCGGTTAAAGTTAATACGTTTTCCTTTTTTGATATACTGCAGCTATGACTTCTACATCAGTCTTAAAATGACGATCAAGAAAACTTACATATCACATGATCGACTGAACTACATTTCACCCGACCGCTGGATTGATGATAAGACTTACATTCTTCTTCCTCGCAATGTCCATTGAGGATTGTGTTTATATTTCTTCATCATAGCTTATATATTTATTCGTTTTATAGTTCATATGAAGAAAAAAATTTTTGTACGTGGAAATACTGAAGAGGAACTAAAGAAAAGTTATATAAGTGTAATCCTAAATGTATTTTATCTCACGACGCACGATAAACTATAATGCCTAACTTCCGGAACCATCATTTGCCACTACTACTACTAAAAGTTTGATGAAGCCCACACCAAAGATAACCAGTTAAGTAAATATTTCAACTGAATAGGTAAGCGATATTTCGCTTGAAATTTAATATTTCAATAAGCAATTTGCGGAATCGGTTTAGAGATTGCTACATGCTAATTAAAAGCTCGCGTATATTAAAAAGTCATAATATTGTCTGGCGATAATGTCTAAGAGCGAAAAAAATCTTCAAATTATTTCAGAGACAATCAACTGAGAATGTGAAAATGTAGGACTCACTATAAATATTGAGAAAACTAAATTCATGGTTATAAGTAAAGATAAAGGTAAAGATATTAATATTAACCCTATTTTCACATGAAATGGGAAATAAATATAATGGGTGCAAGAATATAAATATCTTTTTTAAGTTACAAACGTTCAAATGGATCCAGGATTCATGGAATGTTATGTGTAGTCAGTAATGCTGTACGCAGTGGAAACTTGGCCCTTAAAAACTCGAATAATCAAAAAACTGGAGGCATTTGTGATGTGACTGTATAGATGCATCCTGAAGATACCCTGGACATATTAAAAAAGATACAACTCACGCAACTACAAATACCTACTGCTACAGAGCTACCTACTGCTAAAAAATTTAGAAGTAGATAAGCCGTGGCCTACCAAAAAGTTGAAACATGTAGCGATTTGAAAAATATAAGAACATAAACGGACAGGTACTACTTGCTTATTTAATTTTAAAAAATTGGAGGCGTCAACTTTGTAAACTACATATTCAATGTTGTGATCTGAACTAAATGTGCGTGAAAAAATTGATATCAAAAAGTACACTATGCATTTGAGTTGGCTGGAGAGACGGTAAGGAGGATGATACCATGCAAAAAATCGGAGATTTCGTCGGAGGAGGAGAAGGTGAAAAGATTAATGAAATAGGCGTGAGACTAAATACTTTCATTTGCTTATTCATATGTTCATAATTTATTATTAAATAAATCTCTTTCTTAGGTAGCAAGGATAATAAAGATTGCGGGAGCATGCAGGAAGGCTAAACTGAGTTTCCTACGAGAAGAAGACGTATTTGATGAAGACACTTTTCTCAAAATCACAATTTCAGAAAGCAAAACACATGTTATTGCCGAATTTGTGGTCACTGCTAGAAATATTGCTGGTATCGATCTTGTTGACCTCAAAAAGTATAGAAATATCAAACTCCTGCTATGAGGCACGATTGATTTTTTGTGCGATATTATATTGGAAAACGTGGCATACCACCCGTGGACATAAATACCATTGGAAAATTACCAGCAAAGATTTCTCTACCTAATATTGAAGGATACACAGGACGTCAGCGTCTCTCGTGGCAGACTCAGGAGCAGACATTCTGAAAATAAATCAACAGTGTAGTCGAAGGCTATGTTGAGGGGTCGTCATTCATTCAAAAAACTTTCTGTGCCAAGCCCCTGGTATACATGTAGATATCACAGGCTCAAATAAAATTAGCAATAAACACGAATTTCAAGAGAATATTCACTCAGAAAACGGACTTACTTCGAATAACTTTGTCTTTGATAATGTTGTTTTCAATGTGTATGAATCTTGAAATAATGAATTAGTGGTCAGTTTAAATAATGGAATAATTGTCAGTTTTTACAGTAAATAATGAATTATTCATTAAAACTTAAGCAGTTACGTAAAGATTTAACATAATTACTTTTCATAACTGATATATAACTGATTATTAAAAATGTGACATTTCCTATTGTACATGAGTGACTTGAGTGTATTTATATTGAAACGATTTTCGACGTGAATACCAAAAACCGATATTACCCTATAAACTTTTGAGATGCTACCCATAAAACGCACAACAGATTTGGTTCGAGTAACTTTGAGTGTTGCCTAGTTTAATCAATCATGGTAACTGAAAATACTTAATAATTACAAATGCCATTCGATTGTTGGCCATTCAAACCGATTGAAGAAGCATATTTCAATATGCTTGGAAAACGTAGTTCACCTCATTTAAAAATCTTGTTTATTGCACGGGAGTTATCAGACGTTAAATCCCTCTGGAAATTTTATAGTTAATTTCCTCATGTATCAGTATCTATCATTTTTATGTCTGTGATTTTATTTGCAGTTTAAGCTCAACTTCAGATATTTTATTTAAATACTATCACTAAATTGGTACTAAGAATAGAATCAAAGATAAAACAAAATAATATGGTGAAAGATGAGTAAGCCGATAGGCCTGCTTTACAGTGATAGCCGTAATAGAGCTTCTAGTGGATGTAATATGTTTTGCCTCTGGACAATTCACAATTGATGTATAGAAAAGAAATAATATCATAATTTCATTCAATACTCGTCTTGTTGTATCTCCTCTCGGCCTATAACACACCTATTTTAAAATCACGGCCTTCCATAATTAGATCTAGAGACAGAACTAATTTGTTGCTGGATATTCATTCATTTTATGTAACACCTTCGTTATTCGTTAATATAAGAATTTTAAACCAGCAATATCATAACATTGAAGTAAGAAACAGTTTGTTTTATACTTGTGTGTTCAGACAAGTCCAGACAAAACTTTACGTAGAATGTCGTATAATATTTAGAATGTATTTTTTCTACAACTGCTATGAAAAGTGATGTATTTCTCATAGCTAACTTAATTTAAAAACCACATATTGGTCACACTGTGAGAAATATTATTTCTCACGGCACTTTGCTCTCAGACTTCGGACGTTCTTCGGCAACAATTTTTGTGAATTCAAGAAGGGACATATTAACCTTAAAGCGCCATGGAGGATGGCAATACAGTACCGTGCCAGAAAGATACGTCGAAGATTCTATTAAAAATAAAATTAACGTTGCTAATAACTGCATGGAAAAACCACTCGAACCCTTAACAGAAATAGAAACAGAAAATCAATCCTGAACATCTAAAATTAACATTACGGAAAATTTAATAAAAAGAAATGACGATCCGGGTTTACAAAATTGTGAAGATTTTACAATTAACTACAATTTTAAATAATATTATTCAAAAGTTAAGAGGATACTTTAGTATTATTTTAGTTTTACTAATCATAAAAATAAACATTAAGTTCCATTATTTTTATACTTTCAACTTGTGCAGTTGTAGAAAAAGTATAGTGTGCAACATTTGGGAATATACTATTTCAACGTACTCGTACTCTATAATGTTTTACCACGGCATGACACTAGTCGATGAATTAGAGTCTCGTAAATTTTGGCGGTGTGGTTTAATTTTGTGCTTGTCGGTAGACTCAGATTTGCATATAATGCACTACCCAACCAGCTATTAGATCCCCAAGAAACCGAAAGGTTCTATTTTCTATTGCAAGATCCACTGTATTGGAAGTTTTATCTGCTGAAGCTATTACATAATGCGTTTTACTTCCATTGATTATGAGTTATTCGACCTCCTCAGCTTTCTCTTCTATGATCTCGATCAACGTGACCAATCCAGTTTTGCTTTGTGATATCAGTACAATATCATCAGAATAGGCAAAATAAAGTGTCGAGTAATTATGAAGTGTATTGCTGATAGTGAATAATTTTGTCTCACGTCTCTATTTATCTTGAATGGGTCACTTAGTTTAATTAGGTTATTTGAGCTTTTGAATCTCCAATAATATCAATTTCTCAGCTTCATGAGCACTTTCAGGTCTTCATCTCTTGATGTTATCAAACGCTTGCTCAAAGTCAATTAACAGTATGAGGTGGTTGATATCATGCTTATTACAATTCTCCATTATTTGTCAAACACAAAGATTCAGTTCGATTTACGTCTGCCTTGTCTGAACCCATACTGATATTTATAGATATATAGATCGCATTTGCTTTAATTATTAATTGTGTTATAAGCAAAAACAGAAGGTCAGCTATATTCACAACAAAAGAATGATTAAGCCGAGGAAGAGGATTAAACCCATTACTGTTTATCGAATTTATGAACCATAATTAAGTGGTGCAATGTAGATTTGATGATGTTATAGCATTAATAACAAGGAATGAAAAAGAATTACAACAAAATCTAATTAAATGGAAAGAAAGACAAAAAAGTAATGACTATAAACAACGGAGGCAACAAAATGTACATACATATAGAAGGCGAAGAAATAGAACAAGTAAACGAAGCGAAATATTTATGAGTTGCACTGGGAGCAGATGGAAATCTTTAGACAAAAATAAAAAGGAGAATTGAAAATGTCAATAAAGTATATGATCAATGAATTCATAAATAAGAGATTGTCCAGGAAAACTAAAATGGAAGTAATTCGAACTATATTTAGGCCCATAACAACATATAGCTGCGAATCATGGGTGCTAAATAATCAACACAAAATTAAAATACAAGCTACAGAGATGAAATATTTGAAAAAAGTAGGAGGAGTTACAAGAAAAGATAAAATTAGAAATGATAGTATTAGAGCAGAGACGCAAGTGATATGGAAGTGATACCAGACACAAAGTTCAGCTGGTGGGGTCATTTACAGGGAATAGGCAATAAAGGAGAAGCAAGAAAAGTTTCACAAGCCAAAGGACACCAAAAAAGCAGAGGAAGAACAGAAGAAACTTGGGGCGACGTGAAAAAGAGAGTTTTCAAGAAGTCAAAGCTGACATGGAATATTGAACATTGAACATTGAATATTTAAATGTGAATTTTTGTATCCCTACACCCTAAAGGCTAAGAGTAATAATATGAGTGATTTTTATTATTGTTATAGTTTTATATAGTACTTATTGTACTCTATTGGAGTTAGTATACTTTGGTGTTTAATTTTGCCACAATCCCACCACGAGTATGTTTATATATACTTATTTCGTGGACCTTTTGATACGTTCATGCTTATAAATGTTCTGTTTTAAAATTATTATTATTATTATTCAAGTCTTTATCAAAATATGATGTTTGCGTATTTCTATTGACCAATAGATCACCTACATCATGAACATTAAAATAAGAATAAAATCGAAGTAGAAATTTGTTCTAATGAAAAAAATTATTTTTTTCCTTACTCCTTACATCTGAAATATGTAGCGTTAAGCAATTAAATTATTTTTAGTTTTATTAGAATTTAAGAAATTGAACTATAAATTTCACTAAAATTATTCAGATCTTTTTTATTATTTATAGCTTTTTCGTTGTTATGAATGTGAAAAATTTCTAAAAATTCTCTTTTTCGTGTATTAGATTCCGTTTCAAGAATTTTTGAATCATTATAATTGAATTTATGTTTTTATTTGATATTTCATGGTTCTTTAATGTAGTTTTATATTTTTATCGTATTGATGAACTTTCAGTCTATTTTGTAAATACTAAGATGTCTGCCCTTGATATATAATATTACTTCTTTTGTTTTTTGTTGTTTTAGATTTAATTTAGTGAAATATTTGGCTAATGTATTATGTTCTTTATGACTTATACTAATATCATTCGATATATACAAATAATTCGATAGTTGTTGGGAAAGTCCCTTGTACATATGCTGAAGAAAAATGTTTCGTTTCTGTTTTCCCTTTTAATTGATTATAGTATCTGTTTATCCTTTTCTTGAATATGTTGTTCATAATTTTTTTGGGATAATTAATTTCTCCCAATGCAATTTCTGCTATTTGAAAGCTAAGCATCTGGATCTGATTGCTGGATAGATCTATCAGCCAAACTTATTATCACTGATCTTCTTTGTGACATAGGATGACACGAATTGAAGTTCAAATATCTTGGGGAGTAATATAAATACGCAAATTGTAATTGTAAATATAATATTTTGATAAAGACTTTAATAAATCGTAAGGTCTTTAAGAAATTATTGAAAAAAAAACTAATTTTAAAATAGAAAGAGACCTAATGATGATTGAAGTCGAAAATTAGGTCATTCATTAGAATATTTCATATTAAAAATGATCCACGATGGGTAAGTATTGTTTGTTAGTCATTATAAATTGGATTAACAAGACTTCCATTTTGAATTATTGGCCATCTAACCAATAATAAAATGCGTTAAGTACGTCGAAGTAACGCCGCTGATCAAAACAAACTTTAACTATTGTTAAGGCGTCAGTAAAATTTGTTTGCATAACTCCAAATATGGAACAAGCTGCTAACCACAAACGACTATACCTTAGCAAAAAATATGATGTTAATCGTTCAGCTTGTAATTTATATGTGCTTATTAGTTTTTTATTTGAGCTCTATAAACAAACTGACAACTTGTCCCAGACAATGCAAAAGAAAAACGAAAAGATTAATAAGGTATACTCATGTAAGTTATTCATATACAATGCACTCATAAAACAATGTTGCTGGGACAAATAGAAAAATTACTTACAAGGTCGAAGTTTCAACGTTAAATACTGGGTGTTGTTAGGAAAATTATAGACTGCAGATAACAACCAATCGCGAAATAAATAGAATAGTGTAAAATATTGCAAAATATGGACAGTGTTTATTAAAAAGGTATATTTATTAGCTGACTTACGAATCTACATTATTTTCTCGTATGTTATCTTTAGTTGAGATCGTTTATCATTATCATCATATCAATTGGCGTTGACGTTTAGAAAATTGAACATAATTCAGTTCAGTAGACTCTTCATAAATAATAATTTTTCATTCTTAAATTCATATTATTAAGTAATAATATCATAAGTCTATTTTTTCATATAATATTACTGAAAACTCTAAAATGGTTGATAAAATTCATATCCTTGTACATAGCGATGTACGCAATATTTTGCACGATAAACAGATGGTGCTGGGTTACTCGATGCCGATTTGAAGCTCACAAGCATTAAAAATTCAAAGGTATGTTTGGGCATTTTCAAATGTAAATTAAATGTATTCTCCCATCGATATGTCATATTAAATGAAACCACTGTACAATACACGTATATTGTTGCAGAAAAATTAGCTGAATTATGTTAGAATTTATAGCCTCAGCTACCATATTAACCTGATATGGAATTTTCTGATTACTTTCCATTCACAAACTTAAAAACAAGCTGACTATGCAAAAAAAAATGATATTTTCTCCACAATAAAATAACTATTTCATTAGAAATTGGAAGTATCCGATACTGAATCCGATTGCAAAAAAATTGTTAATAGAAAGTCGATATTTTTATTTATACTGATCGCACTGATGACAAAATTAATTGAAGGAGAATATAGATAAACTAGATATTGTACTGATACTAATTTATCTGCAAGACAATCAAGAACGAGTATACAGTTTACATTTGGTATGAGTACGTTGTCCTATTCACTATCCACGGCTAACCAGGACGAAGCATAAAGCTTTAAACATTGTTGAGTAATGGCCACTGTGTTGTATTGCTGGAATTTTTGACCTAATATCACTCAACACAAAAGTAACATTCAACTGAATACCGTCAACACCGAAGCTGTAAAAAAAAGGAAAAAAAGTTCTTAGCAATGTTTGAGTTGGGTTATAACCCAAACAATAGTGTCCAAGATTTTTCGGGAAACTTAACGGAGTCAGTAGCATATTCAGCATCGATTGTCGCAGAGGAATTCCATTCATTTTAAATGAGACACTGATAATTCAGAAAACTTTCGTTCAGCTTAGACTATATAAAGTCCGGTTTTACAAAGATGGTATGAAGACAATTTCAATCATATACGAGATGTTCTTCGCATCATAACTTCTAACCAATTTGTAATTATCAGGAAAATACTTGTTATAAGTCTTTGTTAACATGGTTAGATGACTGTCAATATTTATAAAAACAAATTTTCCGAACGGTCAGTTTTGCATATTTCTGCTCCGTAGCTTCAACTTTATACAAATAGGGGTAAGTAATTGCAATGGTAATCACTATATGTATTAACTCCCTAGATTGAATCCATTCTTATGAAGACGTTCTAGAAATCTCCCTCTTCGTAACTATCTGGTGTATTTTGATTTCTGTTGAAATTAGTTTGGAAACTAGACAACATTTGTCAACATAGTAGGTATAATGAATAATAATTACTCATCAGTTATTCATTTACAGAGTATTCAATACCAAACAAACTATGAACATTGTTTTCTTTCTATACGCCAGTTAAACAAACTTAAATCACCCTTTATATTGTAAGATAATGGGTGGATGGATCTGAGTTATTAAACAGAGTAATTCTTCTTATCGTTTATACATTTTCCTTCAAAATTGAAATATCAGGTTATAAGGTAATAAATATGAAGTAAAACTTGATTGCGCATTGTTTCGTTTTGTAGTCAGAAGAAAATTGACTACTCGCAAATTTAACGAGAAAGGTAGGAATCTGAATGAAATTGATCCTAAACAAATAATGTATACCCGTATAAAGCGTTGAATGTAAAAGCCTTGGTATCGAAAAAATATGTATTTGAAAACATTCATTTTTGACGTTGAAATTATGGTGCATATTTCAATTGATTATTGTGTCTTAGGTGAGCTTATTTCAAATGAGTGTCCAAGAGAATTTGAGTAGTTTTAGTACATCAGAATGTAAATCACACTCAAGTCACGAGAATGCGAGTTCACTCAGAAACCAATAAACATCGAAGCAAATTGAACTAAGACATAATAAAAATGGTTTATAGTGAAAATAAAAATGGAGGAAAATACACCGGTATCCAAAAAAAAACGTATACAATGGGTTACTATTGTTTTATAAAGTATTCTCCAATGAAATCTATAGTTTTTGCTTGCCTTTGAACCAATAGTCCAAGTATTTTCTCCATTCCGATTGAGGTACATCCAAAACATGTAATTTGAATGCAATAACCGCTTCTTCGTGTAGAAAAACGTTGACTTCGCAATATATTTTTGACCTGCCGGAATAAAAAGAAATCATTGGATAAGAAACAAGCACTGTACGGCGGATGACCCATCAATTCGATGTTTTGACTGTTCAAAAACGTTCTTGTTTGAACTGATGTCTGAGAGCTCGCATTGTCTTGGAGGAGGATGATTCGTCTTCAGCGATTGGTTTTCCTGAGTTTTTTCAACCCTTTTAGCAATCAAATGCTGATGTTCCATTCAGACTTTACTATTCTACGTTGCTATAATGGAACGGGGGGGGGGTCCAGATATTTTAAAATGTATGTATGTATGGATTTGGGGTCGCGTATACACTGTGACCCAAAGGATATATTATGTCATCCTTTCTTGCTGTGATACTGGAGAAGTGTTTGCAACTGTTAATTCCACTCCTTCCAGCAAGTCTAAAATGGGATGGCTTTAAATGGCAGATATATTTGTCTTTCAATTCATACGGTTCATACGGATAGAGGTTTCGTCCTCTTTGAACGCTGCATTATCTGCCATATCTCAAAACTTAAGTAGCAGCTCTCATATGCTTTATCACGCATTCACTCGCCTCGCTGTGGATGTGGTGTAACTTCCAGAGAAAAGGTCGTTGCCTCAATTTTATTGCAATAACTATTATTGATTGTGTGATTATTGTCATCCTTTATATCGATATCTTATTCAATGATTAGCTAAAATCTTTCTTCCATCAATTACTTCGAACAATTTATTATTTTGTAATGTATATTCTCAAAAATATTTCCACTGGTAGAATCATTTAATAAAACGAACGAAAAACACGAGAACTCATCGTTCAGGGACGAGGAATTAAACTCGACCTCATAAATTACGAGAGCGTACACAGAATTTACAGACGCAAACCGAGCATGTCGACTCTTTCAGAAACTTCTGTGACAGTTGAAATAAAACACGAGAGAGGATGTTTATTATCGAAAAAACGTCTGAATTTGTGCCAATAAATAGATTTTTTCTATTTCAAATGTAATTCTCTGTAATCACATCTGAACGTATATAAGAAGTTTTGTGATGGGAATAAGCGTTTCTCTGAAATAATGTGAAGTAAATTGAATTCATTTTTTTCTAGAATATAGAGTAATTCGAGTCGTATTTCCGATATGCCCTTACCTTCTGGGGTATATGTGGTGCGTTTCAATTTAAGCGAATCTTAAAACTACAAAAGAGAGCTGCTAGATATTTACCCAGACTAAACAGCAAGGACTTCTTTAAAAGATTAAAAATTCTGACTTTTCCTACCTTATACATCTTTGAATCCTTTTGCCTAATTCGTAAGCACGCTTCTCCAATTTCAGAAAGATCGTTGCACGGCTATCCACTTAGGAACGCGGAGCACGATCTTCTCCTACCTACTCCACGTTCAGAATTGGTTAAGGGCTCAATACTTAACAATGTAAAAAAATGCAAAATCATTTGCCAATTGAAAAAAAAATCGATATTATCTGGTGTGATTTTAGCTATGGATCACAATAATTGAGTATTATTCATGATTTTCATTTTGATGGATGACATCATGATCACCACAAAAATATAATAACCACAACGAAAGAGTTGTAAACCTCTGAAAAGTTACTTATTCCTTAACCGACAGTCAGTTCGAGAGATATGACAGATTTTTTTTGATATTCTTATCTGCTATTGACATCAAAGTGTGATCCGAATGAAAATCATTTGAAATGTCTATTCGGTCATTTTGAAAACGTGTAAAACACGTTCATGTTATAACAATCCACAAAAAGTTTCAGTTGCGGTTTTACGGGAAATTCTACTAACTATTAATTCGTTGCTGCGCTACTAAACATAACAGTTTCCACAAAAAAAACTCTGATGCGGATTAAGGTTGCGGTTATAATTTTTGTTTGCAGTAGGCACAGTATTTGTAGAAGTTCTAAAGTCGGGTTGTCACTTCACGAAACGAGTCTCGCCTTCGTATTCACCCTGAAACTTGTTTCGCGATTATTTTTCGAACTGACCAACGCCAATCGGTTTTCGATCGTGCATCAAAGTGTTTCGTCTTCCGTCTTGCACACAGTGCATGCGTGCACTATGTGTTTCGCACGAAAAATAGAGCACGCTGCACTCGGTGTCATTGTCTAGCACAAACTGGCGGCCCACGCTATTTTCGCCTGGAACTCGAAACGTTTCGTCCAGTCGACCGAATACATTTTCGCGAAACAGCTTTGCGAAACAGTTTCGGGAAACAGTTTCGCGACACAGTTTCGCTCAATGACAACCCGGCTTAATGGAATCAGACATCAGTTTCTAGCGTTAAACGATTGCGTATTTCTACAATAGCACTGCGAGTCTCGTTATTCAATAGCCATATCTCGTATGGATCTAAATTTTTATTTTAAATCAATGGAAAACGGTTTATATAAAGATACATATCCATTGCTCTTAATTCATCTGTAGGTATTTAACAAATGGTGTTATGTAATCGAAAACTAGTCATTAATTTACGAAAACTATTTGAAGATCGGGAATGTTTTTTAAATTTTTTCTACCAGTCTTTACTACAGTTTCAAAACAATGATGTCATATTGATATATTTTGATTAAGGTGTAGTTATTAATAATACGCTGTTTTTAATAAGTAACATGAAGACGTGAATTTGAAAGAGCGTTAATTACAGGTTTTGTGCTCGTAATTAGTTTTATGTTCATTTAACTGTCATTAGAGTAGACAGCTCCTCTCAACTCCAGCCTTTCAACTTACCGCTATATATTGTTTTTCATCTATTCAACAATTTAGGAAGGAAGCCGCTTACCTGAAAAAAAAAAAAAAGATGCATAAGAATCATTAATTTAAATTTTATGCTATTAAGTGAATTATATAATTTAAATGTATGAATGTTGATAATTAAAATGCAAAAATGAGATTTCTTATATTGCAAAATATATTGTTAATACGAGGTATACTTATAATATTCTTAACCAAATTTTTATTGCCTCATCTAATATACTTATAAAATGTAGTATTATTCTTCTTTTCTTTTAGCTTGTCTCTCCAATCATATTGTCAATCAAATCCGGCTTCTACAATTCTTTGTTCGGTTCTTGTAGTGTATCCAAATCAGCTCAGTTCTCCTCTACACCTAATGGTTTGTCTTCCCTCATTCCCTTCTTTGTCTTCCTCTTCTTCTTCTTTACTATATTCGATAAAGTCGCGTATATTTTGCCTACTTTTCCCTTGGGTCCTTATTTTGACAACATACCTTTTTATCCATTGATATTATTTAATGCATAAAATATATTGTTAGCTTAACAAATTATTTATTCTGTCTATCAATTATTCGTGATTATTAACTACGTTTAACTCACACTTCTTTCTAATTATTTTATTATATTCTTGTTTGTTAGAACGTCTTCTCTGAGTATCTCAACTGAAGAATGTTTATTGACCATACCAGTATTCCTATGCTCTATTGGCCTCACAAAAGCCTTTGACCGTATTAAAGTAGAAGATGTTAAGATGTTAAGAAGACGAAAGACCCGTTCAGTCTCATGTTATTTAACATATTAATGGATGAAATCATGAAAAAGGTGCGGTTAGGCGAAGGTTGCAGAACGGGTGACAGAGAAATCAAAATCCTGTGCCATACCGATGAATCTCACAAAAAAACCATATGCATGAAAACATTAAAATAGCCCATTAGATGAAAATCAGAGCAACAAGGTTAAATAATACAAGAGAAAATGGAATTGACATAACCAATTACAGAGTCGTAGAAGACGAGGCAAGAGGACAAGTAGCTAGAACAAATAAGGTGGCGTGATGTCTTCAGAACGTAGTATGGCGTAACAAACACGTGACAAGAAACAAAGGCACGAATTTATAAAGCGACAATCGGACCTATAATGACCTATACATCAGAAACAAGACCAAAAAAATATAAAAACAGAACACAACAGAGATCGCAAAGATGAAAATACCCAGACGGATCTCGGAAAAAACACTATAAAATTAGAAAGAAGTGAAAACAACAGACGATTAATTTAGGATGGATTAGGTTAGGTTAGGTTGAGTTAAAATTAATGTTGATACCATTATCGAATGGGTATTATAGCGAAAAAACAATGGAACCAACATATAAGTGGAATGGCAAAAACAGCAAGAGGTGAATCTCCAAGCACGGAGTAGGTGACCACGAAAGAGGTGGAGTGACAATCTAAAGCCTAAATGAGGAAAAATATCGAAAAAAGCACAAGCATTAGGCATATTATGGAAAAAAAGATGAAAAATAGGAAGAGAAACAATTATTTTCATTATAACATATAAATAACACCGGAATAAATTTTTAAACAGCATAATAAATATAATTCCTAACTTTATTAGAAAATGTATTGGTAATTATGTGAAACAAAGTAATTTTGGTCACAGTACAAGACATAAAATGAGGTTCCCAAAAAATTTTAACAATAAAAAACATGTTTATTCGCATTAAATGATACATATAGTTGGAAATCTTTGACTTCCCTTTATTTTTAGAAATAATAGCCGTTCAGATCAATGCATTTTTTGTAGAAAAACACGGCCGTGTCACGCCGTGTAGATAGCTTAAAACCTCTTCTTGCAGCTCTTTGGAGGTTGAGAATTGGGTCCATTCCAAGTGGTTTTTAAATTCAGAAAAGAGATGTTGATCACTGGAGAGTCGTTTTAATACATTGCCTATGGTTGTAACACGTCAGCATATTCAAGACCCATCTTACATAAACCTTGGCTGATCCTAAGTAGTCTCTCAAAATTTTGTAAATGCAGGACTTGCAGCCGTCAAGGATCATCTCGCTGAGATCCCAAACCGTCGTCCTTCGATTTTATTCTTCCACTTTGGCAATCACTTCGTCGTAAGACCATGGTTAATCAGAACGTTGTTCCATGATGTAAAGACTACAAGGTGTGCTATTGAGCACCAGCTGGGAATCAGCCAATGAGAATTCGCTCCCAAAACGACGCGCCAATTTGGGAGCGAATTCTCATTAGCTCTTGAAAGATGCGCAGAACGAGTCGAAAATGAACCCTCGGGAAGAGAACACCTTGTAGTCTTTACATCATGCGTTGTTGCACACTCATAAGTTTGTTCCCATACACCTCACCTAGTTGGGAATGAATTTTCACCGGGGGAAAGTTTTTTGCAATAAAAAAATGCTGCAAGTACATGATTTAAAATTATTTATCTTAATATTATTTACTGCACTTGTGAAGCGAATAGGATAGGCCAGGGAAAAAGGAAATCAGTTTCTACTGGATAGTGATGATTGACAACATGAAAATAATATATTGAGTAAAGCTCCTTGGAGGGTCCTAGCATAGACGGAACAACTTCCCTGCATATGAAGACAGTTGTGACGTGATGATGTACGTGTCTTCAAATACCTTTATTTTATTTAGAATCTTTCAATTAGATGAAAAAGTTATCTCAGATTTGATGACAATTCAGTGGTCGCAATTGAAGAAGCCGATTGAAATTTTCAAGTTCAAAATTAATCCAAAAGTTTTATTACCAATTCTTATAAAATAATTATTGAAACCATTTCCAAACTAGAAAAAAGTGAAGTTCCATTATTCGCTTTAATATAACTCATAGAAAATTCAAAGTCAACGGTTTATAAAACTCAAGAAGCTACTGCTCAATAAAAAAAATGGAAGATGTGCTATCAAAAAATTAAGTTTTATTACTTTGACTCATTTGTCAAAATTTTTGAGTGTAAATTTTTTACCAAAAATTGATATTTCACGTATATTATTATATATCCCGAGATTCTAGAGCATATTTTGCCAAAAAATCGTTCATATGCATGCATATAAATCTAAGCCTTTCTATAGAATACTGCAAAATATAGGGTTAAACACATCATTAATAATAGCATGGATTTTGTTCATAATATAACAACTGGTTCCATTAAGGTGCTTCAAAAATAACAATACAGAAATATACGAGACAATAGAGAGTGGCAATCCTTATAATAATCCTGAAAACCTAACTGCACATGCCTTATTTGCTTATTTGAGTTTGGTTCAATTTGATTTGAATATACTTGAATACGTCACTCATATCTCAAACAAAGTAACTTCAATTTTCTCAGTGAATAACCTGCAAGTTATTCAAGATGTACATTCTTATGTAGATTTCTGATGCTCATGTCATTTTTAAGAACTGGTCCGTTCAAAGATTCACGAATTTGGAGCAGATTTTCCTGTGAGCTTCATTAGTAGCAAAAGGTTGATTGATTGAGTGAGAAAGCGAACTGATGCATCTGTCGTTCTAGACATTCGTTATCTCTTCAGGAGGGGACTCAAACAAAGATCATTGACCAAGGAGTTTGCGAGAAACTGAGAAAAGTGAAAAATTATGGCTCTATGTTGTGTATAGAGAATCATTTTATTTTTCAGCATAGTAACCTTTCTTTACACTGTTTTCAATCAAGATTCCATCAATGCAATACATAATTTTTCGCCAAGATTTGGAAACAAGAAATATTCATAAGGGGTTGAGTTCAAAAAAAAAACGTTTATTGAGATAGCAATTCCCAACTTGTTACTACGCCAGAATAACCAAAAATTGGTGATAATCACCGAAATATACTATAAATTCGCCATATTGAAGGCTTTTGGCCGTTATTCAGTGAAAACTTACATACGTTAAATATCTCTTCTAAAATTCAAGTCCATTTTCAGATTTATCGAAGTTAAAAAGAGAATGTAATATGAAAATCATTTATGCCCCAAGGAACAGTGAAATAACTTCTTTTCTCTTACTTATTCTTAGTTCTCGAGGATTTCTCAAAATTGAATTAGAATTATACAAAACAAATACAAAAGCCTTCCAATTTTTCTCATTTCTTGGTGCTCGTAAATTATAAATTGGGAATTTGAACAAGAATCGCCGAAGAAAAGTTTTTGCTGACTTACACTCGATTTTTTAATAAAGCCCCATATTTTTGCAACACATTGAATAAACCAGTTTCATCTGAAGTTTTTGTTAGTCTTGACTCAACACTGATGAATTTATGTTACATAAGCGATAATTCAAGTTATATCATTATGAAGTAAAAAGGACTGGGTTGTAATTCATTAAGAATGTAATACTGATTTTTACATTATGATGATTTTCTTATTTATTCATACGATTTATATTGTGTGGTGTATAAGAAAACACTGTCTCTTACGTTATTAATTTATTTAAACATTATGCACTATACAAACTTATAATAATTCTCTTATCACTAACACACAACTAACTTAAATAATTTATTTAAATTCTTCGATTACTTTCTATTTCGGTCTGTTCACTACGAATATTTATTGTAAACTGCGCTGCACTACTCGTTATATATCTCAATAGAATTCTACAAACTTCTAGAATATGAAGAAATAAAACAAATGAACAAACGGATTCTGAAGCACCTGCGCCGAATTTTTGAATTCCTCTATATCTAAACAGGACCTGCTCAAGGACGGAGACGCCTTCGTAACAATATTATAATATTATACAATATATAATATATAATGTGGACATAAAACTTCGCATATCAAGATAATAGAAATTGAGGCTAAGTCACTCAGCTCTAACTAAATCGATTCAAAGTATTTTTGCACCATGTCAAGAAACGAGATTAGTTTCCCTATTCACTCACTGAGTTTTTCGATCTTTAACTTATTTCAATTATCGTTTTTGAATTTTTCCTAATAATTTTACTCATTATCTTTCATTTTTCCTGATTATGTATCAACTAGAAATAGATTTCCAAATGTCGTTCTTCTGAATTATCTCCACTTCCTCCATTGGCAAGTTCATATTTATCTCTATAAATTTTTATGTCTATACTAATATTATGAAGCTGAATAGTTTGTTTGAGCGCGTTTATTTCAGGCACTACTGGTTCGAATTTAAAAATTCTTTTTGTGTTGGATAGTCCATTTATGGAAGAAAGCTTTATGCTATATAATATCACGCTGCGACCAATAGTAGTGAAGTATCAATGAAAAACACAGGAAAAATATTATATATATAATTCTCTTGTTACAATGTCAGTTAGCATACTCCCCCGAAACGGTTTGACCGATTTTTATAAAATTTTATATGCATATTCAGAAGATCTGAGAATCTATTTATCCTCCCCAAATGTTAAGGGTAGTCCACTTTTCATTTTTTTTTTATTTTTTAGATGAACTTCGTTTTGAAAATTTAAAATACGTACAACTCCTAATTTTTATCCTTGAATTCCTTATGGAAGATTTATATTTTTATTCTTTCATGACTAACCTAATATAATCAATTTTGCATCCTTCTACGATTGATCACTATTTTTCTATCGCGATTTTTATTTTTTATTGTTTCAGTCACAGATCCGCAATAGCCTTGCAAGATGGGAATCTAATATAATAATTCTAGTACGACACTGAATTCGGTGTCGGTTGTGCAGTCACTACAAACTACGAACTCATAAGTTCTTTCCGCTTACCCTCGACGTGTTTACACTGGTAAACTATACAGTATCCTTCAAGCTTTCAAATATATTTCTCCTCCCCATAAACATACCGCCATATGTACTGACTCTCTTCCATCCGTATAGTCAATCACAACCATATTTACCGACCATCCAATAGTCAAAAACATTCATGACACCTACCAAACTCTCATTGCTCTTGATATAACAGTCTCTCTCATCTGGCTTTCATCGAACACTGTAATTGCTGGAAACGAATGTAGCGATCGCCATGTCAAAGAAGCCACAAAGAATCATCCCGAAATCCCAGTTCAGCTGACCAATGATCTGAAGATTAACTTCAAACACCTTATTAAAAAATCTTGGTGCGATACATGGAGCAAGAGTACTACAGCACTACATCACATCCACCCATCTACTTCTCACATTTCCCTAAACTTTTGGAATAGGGAGAAGCTGTGACAATAAGAATACTTCGCATCAACCACACGAAACTTACTCACGACTATTTGATGTCGTCAGAGAGTCGTCCTGTCTGCCAAAGTTGTCAAGTTCCTGTGACTGTTAAGCACATCCTCACCGACTGCAGAGGATATTCTACCGCATGTCAACAGTTTGATATGAAAACCAACCTCAAGGAGATACTTAACTGCCCGACGGAAATAAGAAAAAATCGTGGCGTTTCTTAAAGCCACCAAGCTGTGTAAAAAAATATAATTTAATTCATGCATTGTAATAGATTTTGTAACAGTCCTCTATATAACTTATGATTGTTTTTATGTGCCAATGACCAGCGCTGTCGAGGCACGTTAAACTGAAATAAAAAAAAAATTAAACAATCTATGAAACTGGAAAGACAGATTTTACTATCAGGTAAATGAGCACGTATTGTTAGCTGCCCCCAACAACGGCCATTACCGTACCTGTACATATTGTACTCAACATTTTTGTGAATAGTTTCAAATCAAAACGAGCTTGTACGTGTTTGATAAATATACGCGTTTTATTATTTTGAAAGGTAAATTTAATAATAAGCAAACGAATACAATATTAAGCTGATTTCACCAATAAGGGATTAATTTATAGGTTATATATAGAGTCAGCTATGTCAGCAAGACGCAACGGTACCAGTTTGAGTCGTCGAACAATCAAATCCAGAGTTATGCAAGATATAAGAGCACGAAGATTGGGCGAACACGTCCAACAAAATAATATAAGAAAAAATGTTCGTGTGAGCACGGCGCCGTAACATGAATCACAATCGCAAGAGGTACGAGATGAACGGAATCAACAAAAACAATCAAAACGAAGAGAAACGTGCACGTTCATAGTTAGAAGTAGAGGAATTGATAAACAACGCCAACAAGTTCTTTCAGCATTTTCATCAGATTTATTTCTTCGACTACCATTCCAATGTGAGCCTGATATTGAATATTGGGCAATTTTGATGTTAAGATAGCTGTCAAGAATTTTCATTTGACTTAAATATTCGTTACATTGATAAAGAATACTTTATTTACCCAAATAAAGCATATTTCCATTGTCTACAACGCTTCCGATTATGAGTAAATCCCTACACAATTAGTAGTTAGTAAGTTAGTAGAAGAATATTCCCTAGATATAATTTATATGACAAAGCAACGTTTTCTGGGTCAGCTAGTATATAATTTGTTTGTGTATTATCTTGCAATTGAACTTCCTCTAGACGTAAAGTTCCATCTACGAAAAAACAAACAATATTAAAATATTCTTCATTACCATCTTATAATTATTCGGAAAATTTCGTCCTTCGCTAGATATATTTTTTTAAACTGCTCATCATGAATGGCAACGTGTTTACCTCATGAGATTTATGTATTTCACTATCATGAAATTAACATCCCCAACAAGATTGATTCCAACTCACATTTGAGAGCAAGTTGACAGCCCAATTTTGAGCCGTTTCATTAATACCTTGTAGTTTTTGTTTTACGGCAATCAAAACCTTTATTACGTATGATTACACTTTGAATATCTTCACCACTTCTGAGCCCCAAATTCATTGAAAAATTTTAGTGTAAACATGAAAATAAAGTGCTTTTTTAACATACAAATTTTGAATAATCTTTCCAAAACGTTATAAGCTATAAATATTTTTCAAAGTTTCTGCGTGGAATGATGTCATTTTCAATCTTTTAGCCTTGCTTGTTAAACTGTTTTGCTGAGCCCTGGCTAACTCCAACTACTTGTGTAACCTTCTCCCGTATATTTACCAAATTAATTAATGTCTCACCACGTTGTGCCTCCAACGTCATAAATTTAAATACATTATGCACTATTTTAGAACTTTGAGCATTTAAACTCAACAAGCGACTGAACTTTCATAATAAAAATTCTTTTAAAAAATGTACTACTAGTTTGATAAGTGATGTTTACTCTAGGCGTTCTGTTAACGAATATCATCATCATAAACACTCTTGATTGATCCATTATTCTCGTATATGCCAAATTTCTCACATATTTAAAATTGTTATTCACTAGCTTTTACCCGCGGCTTCGCTCGCATCGAATCCATTAAATAAGTATCAGAAATCATTATAATAGAAAAGAACGAACTCTGTAGCTATATTAGAACCTGAGATATAGATCTTTGAATGTAGAAAAATTGCCAAAAACCTACAAAAATCCATAACTCCACATTGAATGTCCGCGCTTAGCTCCTCTCCAACTCAACCGATTTAAGTGTTCAACAACTCAAAACAAATAAGGTGTTTCAGCGAGTGTTCTTAAACTGAAACGAAGTCTCTATCTTGAATAGAACCTGAGATATTGAGGATAGAACGTGTGTATGTGAAAAACTCCCATAAGTAATGTACAGGATGAGATCGCATTTGAGTATAACTTGAGACTGGTGAAAATTAGATGAAATCCGATGGTTGATGGCTGATCTGTGCATCAATACCTTTCATTGAAAAAAAAAAAAAATTAAGCAAATCGGTTGGGTAGAACGCCTGAACGGACTCGGAATGGAAATCATCAATTTTTTTAATATATAAGATTAAAACCAACGATATGAGAGATTCAATTCCAAAATATGTGATTTTTAGAAAACAGAAGTTTTTCATGAAGATGTTTTATATATTTCTTTATACTACATTAGAAATTCATATCCCAGCTTTAACTCAAACATTAATACTAGTTCTTAACTGATAAAGATATTTTTTACACCTAATCGGTTTAAATAAATGTTTTTTATTTAATGGAAAAAAATGATTGGGCGTAGAAAAAGTATAGTACGTTACACGAGTTGTAAGCCCATTACGCATTCATAAAATTTTTCACTTCGTGCGTAATGGATTACTTACGTAGTATACTATAATAATCAGTTCTAGCAAGTTAACGAGGTATAATAATTATTTTATTCTGAGTTCCAAGTAGGACTACAATTAAGTGCATCTGTTTAAATAACAGCGTATAATGCCGTCCAATTTATAATAATTCGATTGCCTTTTAACAAATACTTTCTCGCATAAAATATACATACTTTAAAAAGTAGTATTAATAAATATATAATATAATATAATAAAAAATAATAAATTCATAAAATGAGGTATCTACACCTATGGTAGATCAAACAAAATTGTCGGCAAGAGTAATTAATGTTGATTTTGGAAGTATTAGAGCGCATAATTCCTCAATTTGTAAATAAAATAGAATAAGAAGCAAAAAAGGTCCAGACTTGTCAAAAATTGTAACATCAAAGTCTCTGAGGAAAACCCATTGAGACAAGGAATGGGTCAAGTCAATCCATTTTATTTAAACATAAAAGATTTTCAATGTTAATGTGGTCATTATAAAATTATGTTAAATTCGCAAATTACGACCGTCTTGGATTACATGAATCTCACAACTTTTTACGGTAGGCGAATTGAGTTGCGAGATTTGCTTTTTTGAAAATTTTGTTTTTGACGTTATACAATAATTACATAACTTCGTACCTTGTCCTTGACAGGTTCATAGAGTTTACCGATTTCTGTTATTTCTGAAACTGGAGTTAAATAATCTGACAAAGTATGTAATTGATAACAAAGTTAGACCAGCAAAAAATGTCGATAAGTCAATATAGCAATATGTGGAAGGAAGATTGTTTTTCTGATTGCAAGACTGAACGTTTTATCATATTATTACCAAATAAAAACTGGGATGAAAACACAACGAAATAAACCTATCCGTGAGTCGAAAGAATACGAGTAGTTATAGTCAAACATCACATGAAAACTACCTGATATTTATGATTTATTCTATCAATTACAGTTTACAACATTACTTAACACGCTTTTATAGTTAATGGAGCTAAAAAACAGAACATAATTCTTGATATAAGAATTAAATGATCCAGGTGAAAATTAATGTCACTACTCTAAGAGCGCAGGGTAGTTTGTGAGACTTTTTCTTCCAAAACTACCTCTGTATTTCGGATTAAAAAATGGCAAGAAATTATAACGATTAATTTTGAGCACCCTATTTAAAACAGTGACATTAATTTTCATGTCAGTCATTTTAATCTCACATTAATAATTATTTTTCACTTTTTAGTTTCATCAATATATTTTCTTCAGTTTATACAACACTTTCAAGTAATTCCGTCAGTTTTCTTTTTATTTATTTGTATGTTCAGATGAACTTTTCTAATAAAATTTGCACTTTCAATCAACGTATACTTACTTCCTCCTGATAAATATAAATAATCCAATAAAATGTGCTGAGTTATTTACCAATACTACTTGATTTAATTAACTTATTTTGAACAGAATGTTATAGGACTTTCGAATCAAACTTCAAAATATCACATTTAGATGGCGTTACAATAAACAAATGAGATTTATAATTTCACAAAAGATGGCATTACTATTTTCAAAGTGATATTTATTGAGAAAATAGCAGCCATAAAACAATTATTCAGAGAGTTCGTATTCGCATCATATGAGTCGGAATTTATTATTCTAATCTATTTAACCAAAAATGTGTTATTGACAATACTAACTGGGAAAATACTGGAAAATCTTGTTTTTAAAATTCCTCAGTAAGCTTCACCAGACTGAACTAATATAAATTTTGGGTATATAAATTATATACCCAAAATATACCAAAATCCGAGAAATTTGAGCTAAAAAAGCCCAGCAAGGTGGAAAAATATCGTGTAGTTACAAGAATTAGACAGTTGGTTCAGATTTTAATGCTGTCTCGAAAAATCACAGAAATATTATTATAGGTGTGCCTACATCAGTTAATTGGCATAACAGAACCAAGGTGGACGACTGCGGAGACATTCTAGACCTGCAAAGTAACAAGTATGTGTATAGCGCTATAAAAAAATTGCTCTCTATTTGCTGACCAAACATACATTTTCCTCTCTGGTCTTCTGCAGTTGCAAGTCGTACGCAACATCATAAGAGTACGTCGCGTGGGTATTTATGACTAGTGCTGCCAACATAGAGAAAAAGAAAGACAGTATTGAGTTATATGTTATTTTATTTCCCACGTTCAAGATTGGCTGAATAATACATTAGCAGCTACCGAATTCGACTGGAAGGCGAAAGGCGATTGCCTTTTCTCTTTGCCATCGGCGGACCCATCTGCGGATCAGTGCCTCCTCAGGACGGTTCACTGTGGATGCACAAATAGCTGTGAAATTAGCTGTGGTTGCAGCACGGGATGTGTGCGGTAATATGTGTACCCAATGCGCAGATTAGACTGTTTAAACCCGAGGAAAGTGACAGCAGAGGACGATGACAAAAATCTTAATGATTCCCTTCTCTCTAATTGATTTATTGCTATTCGTCAAGTTTGATAGCTCCCCACTGTTAATTGTTGTTTGTTGTGTTGTTGTTAGACTCAATCATTGTTGAGAAATCAAACCTAGTGAATAGGTTTTGAAGTTTAGAGTGCATGATTAAATATCTTGAGTATTAACTCACAGCGATGAATGCAGATCTCAGTCTCCCGAATATAAAAGATGAAATTTTAATGAGAACGATGCGAGAAATTTTTTTATTTTGTGTGGAAAATCTTTAACCCAGATACAAGAATATCTAGACGAACGTAGAAAAATTTATCAGAGGGATTAAACTCAAGTAAATGTAGGGCATATATAAAGAAAGTTTGACAAAACTTGAACATCGGAAATAGGACTGCAAGGGTAGTATGCTAATTATCACTGAAGTATCACTTATCTAGAAGATGACCTTCAAATGTTCGGATTAAATAATACAAGGAATTTCGTTAGAGAAATGTCTACTTATTTGTTTTTTGGTTAGTTAAAAATGATGATAAAATAATCTGAATCAATAGGATCATGGATAATGCTTTTTATCGGTGACGCTTTTCGCCTTAGCTCGTTAGGTTATAACGTCAAATTTTCATCTGTCTTCAAAAAATTAAAAAGAAAATAGTTTTAAATCAAGACGATCTAGAAACATGAACATATCGAAAGGTGAAAGATATTAAAGGAATTTAATAACACAATATATTGTTTTTTTCAAGATGACACTCTATTTGCAATTTATGACGTAGTTTCATTAAGCAAATTGGTTGGAATTTTTTTTCTTTTTTTTTCTTTCTATTTCCTCAATAAACAACATCTGAGAATAATAATGAACTTAGTATACATCTTTGCTTCACTCATTTTGTTGCTTCGAACCTATTTGATACCTCTTGCCTCACTCTGACATAGTTTTTATAAAGTCTCTCCGTTTAGTAATAGTTTTATATTTGAAATGTCAATTCTATGGACTCTGTAGAATGCTTTTTCAAGATCTATGCAGCACAGGTGTCTCCCTATGTGTCCTCTAATCACTTTTTCAGTTATTTGTCCTCTACAATTGCTACATTTTGTGGCTCCTTTCTTGTAAGAAGGCCGTAAGGAGGTTATAAGTAAAAGACAAGTTCATATAAAACAATAATTTTATTACCAAAAGATTGGTACACTTACGGTTACTTTTCGACGTAATCACCGAAGAGATTGAGATATTTGTCATATCTGTGAACAATATTTTTAATACCTTCTTCAAATAAAATTGCCACCAATGTAGCCTAACTGTTCAGAAACAATAGAGTGCAAACAGACCTTATGGAAATTCCGTAGACAAAGCAGTAATGGTGAATCTGCGGTTTTCTTTAACCATTCTGTCAACCATTTCCCATACACACGACTCATTCTCCGATAGATTTCTGCCGAACTATGGCGCCTGCCGGAAACTTGGCGGTAGCATGAATAACGGCTGTAGCACAACGCCGACTGACGCCTGAATGTAAACAGTAGATAGTGATCAGAGGTTGAAAAAAACAGGCCCTCTTATATTAATACCCACTCTCCAATCTTTTGATGCTTTTCCCTTGTCATATATTTTGTTAATTATGATTTTTAGTGTTTTTGCTATTTTCCTTTCTGACGCTTTTATCATGTCTGTCGTAATTTATTCTATTCCTGGTACCTTTATTAGTTTCTTCTGTTGTTTGCATTTCTGTTAATCCTTCTTGTCCTGTAGTCTCTTTGTTTTCTGTTTCATTCATACCCTTTCCTTCTAAGAAATCTCTAAAATATTGTCTCCATATCTGCATGATATCATCAATTATTCCTCACAATAGAATGTTAATTTGAAAATATATTGCAAATCAAACTTTTCTTATAAGTTTAATTGTTACTCGTTAAAATATTCTAGATGAGAATTTGAATTGATGTGAAACATAAATTTACTTTTCCTATAAACGAAGTAACTATCGTCAACATTATTGGAAAGTTTCGAACTTTTTTTGTGTTTAATTGTTCATCAAAATTCCTCACTTGTTCCTGTCGGCGTTGAAGAGTCAATTAAAAATCTGAGTCGAGCATGCTTGTCCATTATTCCAACGATTCTTCTGTTTTAAACTTTCTACAGAATATTTCAAATCGATCGGGGTATTAATTTTGATAATATCAAGACAAATTGTATTTTGGAATTAATTCATGACTATAAATCGAGAGGAAACGGAAGTTAGTTGGAAATATACCAAATAAATTTTGAATTTATTTTGAATTAAACCACAGAATATAACATAAACTCATTATAAACTAAATATATGAGCTTTTTAATGAGGTGTCATGTATTTGATACCAAATTAAAAGTGTTCATAATTTATAAGCCCTTAGATATTAGGCTTTCCACATTTTCAGAGTCCTTTAAGAGGTATGAATACATTTGTATGAAAATCGTGAATGAATTAACCTTATGCATCTCAATTCAAATTATTAAAGGGATACATTCGATTTAACTTAACAATTGAATTGTTAATATTTTATTTTCTGTAACGGGAAGGGTAGAAACTTCATTTCCCTTGTATAAATGGAAGAATGCCAAGTATTTTTAGTAACGGCTCTGTAACTATAATATAAATGATGATAAATCTTAATAAACCATTTAAGAAAACAAGTCACCAAAAGTGTAATAATTACTTTGAGACAGGAAACTTTATACACTAATATGGAAGTTTAGTGATCATCGGACTTATATCAACTCGGACGATAGAAAGATGTTAAACGATATGTTCTTCTAGCGAGTTGCGGTATACGCAAATTATACAGTTGTTGACTACTTTCCGAAGCTAACCGTAATATTAGAAAAAATGTTCTCGTTATCGACCGTTAACATCAATACAAGGTTGCAATTTAACAAAATTTCTTAGCAACTTTGAAAAATCGAAATGCTACTATAGTAATCTCCTGTCCTGTTTATTAGTCTCAAGAGTTTTATAAATGTCATTTTTCATGAGATGCCTAAGAAAGAAAAGTCTCGTCTTCGATTCATCTATTTTCGAATTTGGTATTGAAATAGCTGGGATATTATAGCTGTATATTAGCTGGAACTTTTTCTAATAAGATCAGCAGTGTGATCAGATTATTTGGTTAACAACTTAACAACAAACATTTAACATAGTGAAGAAGAGACCTAAACCTTGTCAAAACATTCAATTTAATTTATTTTGACTGAATTGACTGTCAACAGAAATATAGAAGGAATTTGAAAAAAAATTCAAACCACTTATTGAAAAATCCGAGGACTCCCTCATCTTTTACCACGACGTAGTATAAATTATAATTATTATTCCGATAAGCTATGGTTTCGCAAAGTGCTCCAACAGAATGACATGACAGTTGGAAACTTCCACCAACAAAACTTTCCTAAGAATATTCTGTTCATGACTTGAAAACTACAATTTTTTGTAATATTTTTTAAATTGAAGTTTGTAGAACTTCTTAAACATCGCCTGTGTATTTCAAAGTGACAGCTTCGGCTTCAGACTCCTATTTCCCATTACATTCTTCTTGAAAGTTTATAATGTGAAATATAATTTTTATTTGAAACTTCAGAATTATTTCATAAATATAATCGACTATAAGATACAATGAATGTACTTTCCAGAATCGAATGAATAGATCTTGTAAGTTGTCAATCGACCTCTTACGTTTTACGTCAACTAAATATCTATTTCTTCAGTTATTTATTGTGGTACAGAGAATAACTTCTGTTGTAGAGTCACTAACAATAATAAAAACAAAATATGTCATATTCCATAAAAGGTTTTCATGGTCTCTTGAATTGCTTCGCACTTCTTGTATCAATTTTTTTTTGGTATTCGATGACTTACATGTGGTACTGAAAAATTTCTCATAAAAAAGTTTTGGAGTAGGTTACATTTTTTCTTGTATTCACGACAATAAAAACTACGTGTAAGCCGAATTTAAACTTTGTTTCTAGCAATTTGAGCCAAAAACCCCAACCGACTGACTGTTCTATTTTCTTCTCTTCTCTTTCTCGGTCGACCAATACTTCTTCTGCCTATTGGAGATTTATCCTTTGCGATACGCACTAGTCTTTCGCTTGTCATTCTGCTAATGTGACTATTTCATTCTTGTTTTCGTTTTAGCTTTGAGAGAAGCTCCACCTCAATAATAAACTATAAAAAAGTAGGATCAAAACACCATACAAGAAATGAACAGAAATTCCATTAAATGGACCTGAAGTAGGAGTGCACGGGCACAGAATCAAACACTTTGAAAGCCTGGACAACACGCCAAGCATTTTTCAAACAGAAATATATGCAATTGGAAAATGTGTTCAGTTCAATCTAGAGAGGAGCTAGCGCAAATAGAAGATCATCATCCTGGCCAATAGTCAAACAGCCATTTGAACTCTTAGCTCCAATATAATAAAATAAAAACTCGTTTGAGATTGCATAGGAAAATTAAACGAACTAGGCAAGAAAAATAAAATTACCCTACAATGAATTCTGGACACACCGCGGAGTGAAGGGAAATAACATGAAAAAGCACTAGAAAAGAAGGCAGATATGAATGAAACTGATATTGGGGCAACCAACAGGGGCTGAGACAAACAAAAACTCTTCTGTGAAATTATACCTGAAGTAGATCTTGTGAATGAATCAACCTAAGTAAGAACAATCTACGAATACTAACAGGAGTTCTATCGGTGCAGTGTCGCTTCAACAAACACCTGAAGACGCTAGATCTAGAAGATAATGCGGTGTGCAGATTTTGTTGCACAGAGGACGAAACCTTTATCCACATTCTCTCGAAGTGTGAAACACTAAGGAACTCCAGAGCACTACATCTGGGAGTGCTTGAAACAGAAGACGAAGAACTCTGGCAATTGAAGCCATCCACATTCTAAACTCTTTAAAAAGAAAAAAAGCTCAGTCTAGTGTCTGCGAATCAGAACCTTTTTATAATGAAAAAGAAGGAAATGAAAGATTGATAAAGCGAAATACACCTTAGATACTTAGATGAAAGTGATAAGAGGAATGAATTATTCAAAGCAAATCAACATCGTTAAGTGTGGTATAGTACACTGTTACTCTTAAGGGCTTAAGCAGATTTAAATGGGCGATTACAAAGAAAACGAATGTTTACGCCAAATCAAGGAGATTATAGAATCTTACGACTGTAAATCGGATACGCAGACGATACAGTTGTACTGTGTGACGACTTGAATGGACTTGAATACCTTTTAAACGCCATTGACAGAGTAGGAAGAGATATGGGCATAAACATTAACTGTTCCAAAACAAAATATATGGTATTTAGTCGCTTAACGTACCATGACATACAGCTACAGGTAGGTAAACGGACAAACGATTCAAAAAGTTTCAAATATCTTGGTTGCTACATTACTAAACAACTGGATCCCGATATAGAAATAAAATGTACAAAATTTTTTAAAATGAGATCACTCTTCTCTAATGATAATTTGAAATTTCAACTCCGGAAACGGATGATCAAATGTTACATATGGTCAGTTGTTTTATATGGTGTCAAAGCATGGACTTTAAAAATATCTACCATTAATCGGTTAGAGGCTTTTGAAATGTGGTTATATAGACGCATGCTTAAGATACTGAGGAAAGCTATGCAAAGAAATGATGCAGTCCTTAACAGAGCAAATGCAATTCGTGAGTTGGTGGATAACATTAAATGTAGGAAAATAGCTTATTTGGGACACTAATGCGTGGTAACGGGTTTAATATCCTCCAGTTGATTATGATGAGTGAGGTTAAAGGTCGTAGAGGAACTGGAAGGAAACAAAACTCTTGGGTGAAGAATATTAGAGAATGGACTGGGATAAGAACAGCAGGACAATTATTTAGACAAGCTCAAGATAGAGAGTGTATTGCCATACTGATCACCAAAGTCAAGGGGACTTGATACGGCACGCTAAGAAGAAAATGACGAGAAATTGATTAACTTGGAGTGAGAATAGGAATAAAATTGATATTTAAGCTGTCAGAAGACTCATCCTTCCTTAAAGTACATAAAAATATAATATACACTGACACTTAATATAATTTTGAGAAACACGAAAACAAAGAACGGTAAGATAAGAAGAGGATCTTTCACAATAAAACGAAAAAATAGAGAGAGAGAGAACGGAATTTTCATACTGTTTTCAAGAATATGAGGTATTTTCCATTATCTTGATATGACACCAATTTCTTTGTTATCTAAGAAGCCATTTATTCGGAAGTATTCAGTTCAAATGATAATTTTTTTTCCATTTTTCAAATAATTGAAATATAGTAAAACGAATTACAGTGCGCTCATCTGCGGTGAGTGTCACTTGTAGGGGACACACGCACACACGCATTACATTTGAGATGTTACTTGATTTCAAATCACTTGATCTCTGAAAAACAACTTTTATTTACCTTTCATGAGTTTATAAACGTCTGGATATGTTCGAATAGTAATATCCTGCTCTTACCCAAATTATTTTCTTCTTATTAACTACTTTCTTGTTTAAAATTTGTCATAATTTGATACTTCATGAACATTATACTTGAACATCCATTATAATTCATCAGTTGCATGCTATGTAGAGAATATACCGTAGACAATCCTCAGAATTAGTCTTCTCAAGCATACATGTCTCAAAGTTAGAGCCGTTCCCTAATTTTCTTATGAATTAATAAGGAAACGTATATTATATTACAATACGTTACCAAGTTCAGTTTCATATAACATAATTCAAACAATTGGTTGTTCGCCGAGCCCCTGTATTGCATTCAACTCCGATAAGCATGTCCAAATTTGCGAGTTTCAGCAGAGTTTATGAAATATGTGAATTTGCAGCTACAACTACTAGTTAGCATGTTATTAATTCTAAGCTCCGAATTTTGAGTAAAAGGTGGAATGAATGCATTAAATTCCTCGAAAACAGATTGTAGGGTTTTTATAATTTTTGGTCTTGTTATATGACCGATATTATGATGCTTTTCACAACATTATTGTACAAAATTTTTGTTTTTCTAGGAATATGATGAATTTCGTTATGCCAAAGCTGCAGCTTTACTATTTTCATAATCCTCATAAAGGGGCACGACGGGCCTATCAGCTTATGTGCTTAACAGCCCACTATATTTTGTGAAGAATAAGTACGTCGAAATTGTGTTAAGAATATTAGGTCCATCTATAAAGGAATTTGAAAATATAAAATAAAAAAGCGGAATATTCACAAATTTCAGCAATTAAGTGTCACTTTGAAAACAATAATCGAATTCCTCAACATATTCTACGCTATTCTTTCCAAAAGGTTCAGAGACTATCTCTTGAAATAGGAGCTTTTTTACAGAAATACAAAATATACGAATTCTAAGCAATTTAATTTGCAGCGTGATTGCTATAGGGTGATATTTCGTATATTATAGATTTTGTGATCACTGGTATACTGATAAAAGTATAGGAAGTTTCAATAAATCTTGTCGAAATTAACTAAATTAACATTGAAGTAGCATATCGATATCTTTTTTCTATCCCGAGATATCTTAAGAAAAGTGTGAACAGCGAGAATTTTTGTACAAACGAAAGATGAAAATTATTATAGATGAAAAGTTCTTATATTGGAATACCTGAAGTGATTCGAATTGTTCTCAAAATAATTTTTTCTACGCCCATATCTGTAAACGTCACAAATCGCACTGTTAACATTCGTTGTAAATGACATTTAACAATAACATCCACGTGATGAGATCTCATAACGTACACGTGCGTTTTGAAAAAAAGAGCTCAAACTTCTTGGTTTAATTAAATCACAATAAAATTTTCATTTACGTAAGACTTTTTGGTCTATTTTCACAAATTTATTCAATTAAAAAACATGAAAACTTATAGCATTAGCGAGATATATTTGGGATTGAAAGAGTGCTGCACCAAAATGTAGACAGCACATTATGCAATTACTTAAAAAATAGAACACGTTTTCTTAAGTAGCATGCTATGAAAATAAATGTCATATCATTCATATTGTCAATTTCTTGAACAGAATATGATTGTATCTGAACATTTTCTCAATTTTATCTACGAATATAACTGATAGTAGTGAAAGTGATGAAATTATGAGACTTTTACCGGAGAATTCAGAAAAAGCTCAAGCTGCCTCACATAATTTCTTAGCGCTAAAATCCAAAGGAAGGTTACTTAATTACTAATCAAAAATTTATGGATTTGCGACACAAGCATAACATTAAATCGTTCCTTTATTTCTTACTTACAGAAATGGAAAATGTATAAAATAGGTTGTGAGTATGAACACAACCGGTAATTCACCATTTAAAATTGCCCAAATAATTAAAACGACTTGGTGGCTGGCAATCTTCTACAGTAGCGGAAGGCTATGTGAATAAATCTCTTAAAAATAAAAATGACAATGCATTACGAATATCGGAGGCAATTACCAATTATCAATCTTCGCCTTCTGATGTACCGAGCAGTACTACAATTATAAATAGCCGTTCATCATAAATAATAAGACACAATCGATTTACAATAATTGATCAATTCTTATTAACAACTATTATAATAAAGTTCAAATAATTGCGATGCTTTTTATATAATGGAAGAAAATGAATGGACGTAGAAAAAGTATAGTACGTTACACGAGTTGTAAGCCCATTGAGCACTCGTGAAATTTTTCACTTCGTGCGTAATGGGATACTTCAACTCTTTTTACGTAATATACTATTATGATTGCTGCTATATGGCGTTATCTAAATGTAAAGCTAATATTACTAACTATGAGAACAAATCAATAAATAAACAATGTAGCAAATCTAACAATTCATAAACTAGATAACAATCTATTTGTTAAGTGGCGCCATGGTATTCGAAATTTAAATTAGAATCAGTCTCTGACGAATGAAGAGAACAGAAGTTTAAATTTGTGCCATTAAAATACCTCGTATTGCCTGCAGTAGTATTTTAATCATATTATCTATTTTGATTCAGCCCCACAAATAAAAATCGAAGCAAGTTAAGTCTGGGTATCTGGGTGGCCAAATAAACAAAATTCCTTGTCCTATCTACGTAATGGGGTATGTTTGATATAAAAAATGCCAAATATATATGTAATAATGTGCCTGGCATGCTGTAAGAACATGACATGATGAATGACTGAGGATATGTCTTCTTAGTGAATTGACAATTCGTTTCTTAAAACGTTAGGCCCTAACCAAAACTGATAAACTTTCCCCCGGAATCAAATTTTTTTTGTGTTTCAACACTCAAAATGGGTTGTGGATCCAAAGAAAAATGAAGAAAAAATTTATTTGAAAGGGAAACTATGAGAAAATGATGTATTTTGTATACGGTCCCGGCTCCCTCTGGGACCGAGATAAAGTTTAGCGCTAAAACTTCCTCCAGGGCCCAGAGAGGTCCTATGGACCGTACACTAAAAATATCATTTTTGTACTTATAAATAAATAAATCTTTTGTTTACCTATATTTGTTTGAAGGTACATCCTACTTGCAGAATGAAAAAACAAAATTTTGTTTGCTTCTCCATCCTTTATTTATTATTTATTTATACTTTTATGTGAAGTATATGAAAATGTACTATATGTTTTGAAAAATATTACAAAGATAAAGGTAATGTAAAAGTAGCACAAATAAAAAATCTCGAACAAATATTATTTGAATTAAGTTAAAGAAAACAAAAAACTAAGCTGTTTTGTTTTACAAAGGAGTTAAAGATCATGGAAAAAAATTAAATGGACTAAGCGAAGGCGTAGGATAACGTTTCAAGGTCCCAGGACCGTCCAAATACGGTCCCTTGGGCCGTGGAATAGGTTTGGAATAAAATACGTGATACGATCTAAAGGACCGCTCTAGGCTTTTGGGGGCCTATGAACTGTACCGGGGCTCAACGTGTTAAAAGTCTAAATATCTTTTTCCATTAAGTCTCAAGAAAAAAATGGCCGAATTATTTGAGCACCCGGATTCCCACACCACATACTGCAAAAACTTTTTATAAAATTACCATTGCTTTGTGAAACATATGATTGATAAAATTTTGTGTGAATTGGAATTATAATACACTTTGAGTGATTTTCTTTGACTATTGAAAAAATTTACTGAAACGAGGTGTAATTTTGCGATTTTTGAATATAAATCTTACTTGGAAAGTAATCATAGTTAATTATTTATTATTTATCAATAATAATGTTTGCAAATTGGAAAAAAAAACTTAGATTTGGATTCACTATGTTTTATCGTACCAGAATAAATTGCAACTATATCATAATAGTTTGTCAAATGAAAATAGCTTGTTGTACTAGTAAATGAAAAAATATATTTTGTAAGTTTTTAAAACTGAGCTCAAGTTATTTGAGAGGTATAATTAGAGCACTGCATAGTAAATTTACTGAGTCTCCCTATAATAAATTTTTGATAAAAATTACATAATTATGTGGTAAATAACACCATGAGCAAAATTGAATCTCACTCGTAAGGAATCCAAGTAAAACTATAAGCATATTCAAAAATTTACAAATCTTTACTCGTGAAGACTAGATGAAGGATGTAGCATCTGAATGAGGTATTAGCTAAAATTCTATTGAAAAAAGCCGGAGGTAAAATTTGGTACTTGAAGTAATTAAAGTTATATATTTGATAAACAAGAAACAAAAGTGTAATCTTTTCGAAATAAAACGTGAAACACTGTCGCTTAAACCATATTACAGAACTTTTTCAAAACACATTTTCTTAAAATAGGAGATTTTGTACTACATTTCTGTAGTTTATAGAAAGTGTATTCGTTAATATGACTAGCATATATCTCAAACACCAACAAAAAGTAGTAACCTTGAGAAAAACTATTTGATTATATATCCCCCCATTTTATATGAATGTTGTTTTGAACGACAGCAATTCACTTGATCGGTTTTTAAAAACTTGTTTCAATAAAATGAATTATAGTAATTTTTTCTCTTCTCTTAAATAAAATCTTTTGATAAATTCTATCTGCAATAAAAAGAATATCTGGCACAATTCTTCCTAAATATCTATATTTATCTCACTTTGATGAGAAAGATTCCTTGAACCAACACTGATAACATTTCCAAATGACAGTATCTTAAAAGAGGGAACTACTTAGCAACAGCCATTTCTTTTGAGTAGAACTTTAACAGGAATAAATGAAACGGTAGTTGCTTTAGGCAGTTCTTTCCGCTTTTATTTGCCATGTTGCTGCTACTGTCGATTTTCATATTTTTTTTATTAAAATTTGTTTCCTGTTGCGGAAATTTGTTTGTTTAAGCAATAATCACTTATAATGTCACAAAGCTTCGAAAATATTCCTTTATTTTATGAGTAAGAAGACGTAGTCCGTAAAAAATCAACAAAGCGTAGCTGGAATTGTTTTTTAAGAACGTCCAGTGAAAAATAATAATTGATTACTGATGTTGTACCTTGGAATCTCACTTTAGTGTCACTCTTATTTAGTATTATTTCTATGAGTTTTCTCAATTTTTTTGGATATCCTTGTCTTTCAAATTCCTCTGTTATTTTCTCTCTTTTTATTGAGTCGAAAGGACTTCTGAAGTCAATAAAAACTATATGTATTTTTTTAAATTACTTATTACAATTAATAAAAATCTTTGGATACTATAGAAATTAATTTCTTATTCTCTTCTGCAAGTCAGATTTTTAATCTACTGTTAACTCAAGGAGACCGTTAGATAATCCTGTTGATTAAATAATTATAATATGGTTTCGCCCGGACTATCTTAGGGAGCAGGAAAAAGCTATATCTTTGAACGGAACTAAAAGGGAAGTGATTGCTGTGATTAAGATTGTTGCGAAAAAGCACATCAGTCCGATAACGGCTTTTTCTCAAAATAATTACATCACTTACGCTGATGGATGAAGCAGTGGTTTATTGGCTCAGTGGAATCAAATATATTGCTCAATCGGAAACACCATTATATTACATTGACGCCATTATACAACAACGATAAAAAGTAAAAATGCCGTGAAGCACTTTGCTTCTTTATTTTATCATATCTTGATGTTTAATTTGAGAGAGAGAGAGAGAGAAATCTTTTCTTGTTCAAAAAATTGTTACAATTTGTATATAAAAGCTTGTAAGATCTAAAAAATGAACATAAAAATAACTAAATGAAGATACAAATGAAATGAAATTTCAATATGCATAAGAAAACCACAATGAGTAACATATTTATAGGTAAAAGTAATAGGTCATAATTAGTATATAAGTCCATAGCAAAAATTATACCAGTATGCAGAAAACCCGGAATTAAATATTATTAGAATAGAAGGTACTTTCCAGTAAATATGCCCTCAAATTATTGCGGAATGCGAGAAAAGATGATATCGATTTGATTTCAATTGGCAAATGGTTGTGCATTATTTTGCATTTTAAAATGTTAAGCCCTTAACTAATTCTGAATATGAAGTGGGTAGGTTAAGGTCGTGCTTCGCGTTCCTAAGTTGAGAGTCGTCTAACAACCTTTAAGATGTTGTAGAAGCTTGCTTACGAATTATGCAAACGAATTCGAAGATGAATAAGGAAGAAAGAGTAAGAATTTTCAATCTTTTGAGGGAGTCTCCGCAGTGAGCCCTGCTGTTTAGTCTTAGTAAATATGTAACATATATCCTTTGTAATTTGAAAATTCACTTAAATTGAGTCGCGTCACATGTACCCCAGAAGGAAGGGACATATCGGAGATGCCACTCAAGAAGGGGATAAAAGACTGTTAAGGAGGTGCATAAGCTCAGTTCTTTGTAAAGTAATCTCAGTGCAGAACAGAAGAAACTTAATTTTTTAGATACGGCGGCAACACCCATTTCAAGGAATTGTCCACAACAAGCCTTAAGTATTTTACAGATTTAACGACGTCAATTGTGGTGTTATTTAATAAAAAAACTCTAATTTTATAAACGTTGAGACAGAAAAGATTGGAATCGTGTCATCATTTAAGGGCGATTAGATCACTAGATATAAACCTATGTGACTGCCGTGATATCAGGGTTGCTTCAAGAGAAATTAGTATCGTCTGCAAATAGACATATTTTACCCCTAATCTCTAGGCAGGCGGTGCCATTTATAAATAGAAGAAACAAAATAGGGCCTAGTACTGAGCATTGGGGTACTCCACATTCTATTGACTTGCAAGAAGAGAGGTGTTCCCCTGAAACAGCAGTACTGCAATTTATTAGGTACTTAAAATATTGTGTTTAACACAATCAACAGCATTAGAAAATTCACAAAAAGTTGTTGAAGTGGATTGATAAGGTGATTCAATGTGCAATCGGGCAGACTCGAAAATATTTTTACTGTAAGTCCGTCAATTCCAGATGAGTATTTTTGATGTCATTAATTGTACTGCGAAGCTCTGCTAACCCTTCAGGCATAAAGAAGAAACTGTGTAAGTTAGCATTAGCATCAGGGAGATATGGAAGCAGATCATGAGAAGGAGTTAATGTCACCTGTAATTAAGTGTTGTGTGAGACTATAGAGGGTGTGTCAGGTGTCAGGACGAACTATACATACTTTTACCATATGACGAGCCCCTCAGATAACAATATCATGAGGCTAATAAAAATTGTTATCTCTAGTCATTTGTGAACTTAACTATGAATTCTAGAGATACAGATATAGAAGGTGTCGATTTAGTGGGTAGGATACGATAGCTTCACATATCAATGAGCTCTCGTGGTGGAAACCGATCCTAGGATTCCTCATCTTCTTGAAAAAATCGAAGATACTCCAAGAATTCTTATACAAATAATGTATATGTTTGATAATGACAACATTGAGTATAAAATATAAAAAAAGATCAACGCTAATTTTGTTTTTAAAACATATTAGAGCTGCTCGTTATTTTTATTTGGTATAGTTGCTAAAATGAATTATTATCTGACCTAAACTTTTAATCATTCACAATTAAAATTCATTAGCACAACTTTTCAATCAATAATTTATTATTTATTACTCCAATGCAATTTTTCTTTGCAAATTCAAAATTGGAAAACAATTTATCTGCTTTTCCAGACAATACAAAGTGACAATAAAAATGTGGTTTAATATCTTCTTCTTCTTCCTACTCCATTCTAGGCAGATTGCCTGCTCATTCAGCATGCCTATTACCTCAATTGATGGTAAAATTATCACTCCATCTTTTTCGTGGTTTCCCATGCTTCTTCTCCCCAGAGGTGAGTTGTCTCGTGCTATCCTTACTATTCTTTCCTCGCTCATTCTACTTATGTGTTCGTTCTATTTGCGTTTTCTGCTCAGTACCCATTCGTTAATATTTTCCACTCTGCATTTTTGCCTTATGTTATCGCTACGTTCCCTGTCTAGGAGCGTTTTTCCAATATTTTTCGTAGGACTTTCATTTCGCTTGTTTCCAGGATCCTTTTTGTTTTGCTGTATCATGTCGAGTTTCTACTGTGTAAATCGTTATGGGTCTGATTACAGTTTTGTAAGTCCTTGACTTGGCCTCAATACTTATGTACTTGTTTTTCCATATAGTGTCATTCAGACATCCGGATACTCTTGCTGCTTTTATTATTTGCTGCCTTACCTCTGTCTCAATATCACCATATCCGGATAGTTCTATACCCAGATATTTGAATTTCATTTAATGCTGGATTATATTGTTTTGAAGGTAGAAACCATAATATTTAGAGATTTTGCTGTCCAATTAAAGCGTTGTAGCAGCCTTTGGAGGTCATCTTCGTTTTCTGCAACCAGCACAGCATCGTCAGCATAGTACAGGTTTGTAATATTGCGGTTACCCATTTTGTATCCGTTCAATCTGCGTACTTGCTTTATTATTTCATCAATAATTATGTTGAAAAGTAGTGGTTCAATGTATACATACATATCAGATGGTATTGTAGGTACTTATTCCAGTATTCTCGGAATTTTTCTAATTAATACGTTATTATGTGATACGTCTTTATGGTAATTCAATTTTTGGTAAAATTTGATCGTCCAGTAAAAATTGTATAAAAGTGTGACAGCATTTTTGCATGCTTCATTTTCATCGGTTATTATGAAATTCGAAGATCTTTTATTGGATTTGAAGAAAATATTATACACGGAATCCCGAAATCGATTTTTCCAAAGCCGGTTCTGGAATTTCAAATTTATGGTCAATTCCAAAAATCACTCTGTAAATTAATAAAAAAGAGAAGAAGACACTTTTTAGTAGTCGCATGATATTCTTCCTGAGTGGCTCTATGTACGATAAAAGTAAGTAAATTCCTCGTGACTCACATTGTATATGTGATCAAATATATTCGACCGACAACGCTCTACCATAGAGAGATCTCAAAAATGGTTCATTTTGATATACGAATACGAGCCCTTACGGGGGCTAGTTGTTGAGAAGTAGGGTTTTAAGGGGCATCTGTTCATTTTGCTGCAGCGACAAAAAATTACTTAAACAGACCTTCTAGAAAAAAATGTATTGGTCGGGGAATCCAAGATCACCTGACTCAAATCCAATCGATTCTTTTATATGGAGCTTTATGAAATCCTTTGTGTACGAAACAATCATCGCATCTGAACAAGATCTAATAACTAGAATCTAAGATACGGCAGAGATCATTCAATCCCATCCAGATCTATTCTCGAAGACACGTGGTTCAATGACAAAACGGTAATGTGTGTTGAAGTAAGCCACCAACAGTTCGAACAATTGAGATTATGAATAATTTTCATTTGTTTTGAATTACTTACGTTTAATCATCAACCAAATAAAATTTTGCTTTTGCTCCAGTGGCGTAAAAAATAGGGGGATGAAAGTGACAAGTTTGTTTATGTCAAAATATTGCATATTGGTCACCAAATTTGGAAAAAAAATTGAAAGCTGTCTTGATTTATGGCAAATTTTTTATTCTGATTTAGAATTTTGAAAACCCTATATCTCTATTAGGCAACTAGGAGCCATGTTCGTGTTCATATATCAAAATGAATCATTCATTGAGATCTCTCTGTGGTAGAGCATTGTCGGTCGAATATAGAAACACCCTGTATAACAGTGTGACAATATTAAATGATTATGTGATTGACGGAACAATTATTGATAGTTTAACACCCACATTAATCGTACTATTTTTAAAGAATTTTCATAAGAACGGATTTATGTACCGTTGTAAGACCAAAACTGACCCAGCACTCTTCTAAATTAAAACAGACTTTTTCCAAAACAGCGTTCGACAATGTGCGTTGTCAAAACTGGGTTAAGCTGTCAATTCTCTAAAATTCTAAAATGAGACTCTGTAAACACTTCCAGATCCTAATCCATATTGACTGAAATTTTATTTGAAAAAGCATTGAGTGAATTAGTACATCTTTCTAAACTTTTGATGAATTTAAACATTTTTCAAGAGAATATTCAACCTCGATCACAACTTTTGTGTTAATCAGATGAAGCTGCCGCGTTTCTTGATGGAAAAACTTCTGAGATGGATGAGAAGACGCATTTTTCTGAGTGTGAAACTTGAAATTGTAGTTTTATATTCGATTATCTGAGGAAAATAATGCTTCCAATTCCAAGTGAAATATTTCAAGAGGAAACTCAAGAAGTTTCTCACTTAAATAATTCTTTTGAAAGATATAATTGTTTATAAGAATTTATAAGAAACTAGTGTAATTGCTATGTTTAATGCTGGCATTGGGTTACATAGAAAAATAATAAGCACTTTCATTATAACCAGCTTTGGAAAAATCAATTTAAAGATTCATATTGAATATTTCACCCTGTGTAATATATTTTACATGCAACAAGTGACTTCCGAACTACACCAATAACCAATATAAATGACAATGCGAAAAAATTGACGTCTTTTATTTTCAATTTTTATGGAACGTACAGATATTATTGAACATAAGATAACCATAATAACCTATCTCATAATAAGGTATTGTATAGAGTTGGGCGATGATTGATAATTAATCTACAAAATTCTAACCTATGGATCTCATCCCCAAATTGTAGTCGCTGAACCATTTGAATATGATATGGGTACATAAACTCGTGGTCATGAATAACGCATCACCCTTTATATCAATATCAAAACCTAAAATGTTAATCTTTTGAGTCTCTTTTCTTTTCTATAACAAAAAGTTAAAGTATCTTTAATGTTAGCGATAAGATGTAACTAAATTTCTTATCAGCAAATTACTGTTTTTGTGGTTTTTAAAAATTTTAATTTGATGATGATATTTTAATGTTTCTTTTATTCTATTGTTGTACCAACTTTTGGACAGCAGTAATTTTAGTCAATCAAGGTGTGTTGAAGTCCAGACTAGTTAAACAAAACATAAATAGAGCTAGGCAGTTGAGTCAACGCGAAGCTGAAAGAATAGCCGAGTTAGTTGGAGAAGGACGTCCTTCAGTTTTAACTTCTCAAGTTGACCGTTTTTGCAATTAAATTCTTTAATAAATTGGTCAATGACAAGTGTCGATCTCAACAGCCTTTTACGAGATGTCCGAAATGTAAATATCTCTGATAGATCAATAAGATGACACCTTCATAATGCTGATCTACACAGCAGAAGAGCTCTCCAGGCACCTTTGCTAACCTGGGAGCATCGTGTTGCTAGACTAAGATTTGCAAGGCAACATTTCGATGAAAATTTAGAAAAATGGTGCTGAGTTCTATTTACTGATGGGACAAGAATCAGTCTAAGAGGTCCGGATGGTTATAATCATATTTGAAGACGGTGAGGAGAAAGATTTGCGCAGTCTTGTATCCTTCCCAGGAAGCCGTTCCGAGGAAGGTCTATCATGTTTTGGATAGGAATTTGTTTTGATGCCCGCACAGAATTAGTGTCCCTAGACCCGCCCTTAACGGAGCAAAATACATAACTGACATTCTTAAAAAACAAATCGTTCCATTTGGGTCATTTTTTGGTGATAATTTTCGTTCAATGCATGATAATGCTAGACTACTCGTTGCGGTAGACAGAATTACCTAAACGAAGTAGGAATTCATACCTTGAACTGGCCACCAAGTAGTCCAGATATGAATCCTATCGAACATGTCTGGGACATTTTAAAACGCCGCATTCGTCGGTGAAATCCATCTCCTAAAAATTTAAATGAGCTTGAGCAAGTGGCATTAGAGGAATGGGAGAACTTACCTCATGAAGTGATACAGCACCTAATTGAAACCATGACCAGGAAAATGTTAGCAACAATTACATCCAGAGGTGGAAATACACGCATTAGCGCGTTTTAAAAAGGAATATTATTGCTTAGAATGCAAGTTTTATTTTTAAGGAAATTTGGTTTTATTGCAATGTTTCTATTTTCTACTCATCAAAAATCACTCAAAATTACTACTATTATTGCGTCAAAATGATTGAAAAGAAGTTAAACAATACCAATATTGATTTAAATTTGTTAAACAAAGAAATATATTCAGAAATCCGGGTGGTGCACTATTTTTGACCAAGAATATATGATTTTTCTATAAGACTCTACTTAGTTTTGATTGCGTAATATTAAGTTGTCGCCTTACTTGTCTAGTGCTTATTGTAGGGCTCTTATTAACAGCGTCAATAATGTCATCTTTTTGCGCTCTATCTACATGTCGTTTTGTTCTTCCATTAGGAAAAGTGCCATTTTCCCGCAGATAATTGGAAACTGACCCAACAAAAACTTTACCAAAGCCAACAAAATAATATGTAACTGAAAAAACAAATGTTAACGCCATCTTACTCATCCGTATAACTTGTTATATTAAATAAGCTATTCAATCAACACCCTATTTATTCCATATCAATTCAAAGTTATCAATGCTGTTAAATAATATATGGAGTAATTCCCAGTTCATGAGCTTAATTGAGACAGTATATAACTCAAAGAGGCTCTTGATTCTTCTGCGCAAAATAGGAATTTGAGGATGACACAATAATTTTCCTGTACGTACTTCAAAGATGGAATAGTGTTTCTGGATAAGTATATCCAGACCATAGTTGAGCATCTACACGATTACATACGATACATACTACACATTTCAGTATCAGAAGAGTTTGATAGAAAATGTCTAGAAAACAAAAAAAGAAAGAAAACAGAGATAATGATAAATGGTATAAATCAGACAGGAATTGTTGATCTGTGAGAGTCTTCTTTATATTTATATATCACAATATCCCAAAAGGGTGGATCCAATGATGACATGTGAATTTTTCGATGAAATTAACGAAACAATTGTTTGGAATGAAACTTCCTATTATCTTAATAGTTTCTATCATATGCAAGTACCTGATGGTCAGTAACAGGCAACTTTGCAAGATCTGCAGGTGAAGAAGTGTATATTTCTTATTTCAGATGTATTCAAAGGCATGAGAATTAGCTGGCCAAACAGTTGGACGCATTTTCCCGATTAAAAGTATTGGAATACGTTTTAAAAACCTTCTAAAAAGTTACACTCTGAAAGCTTGTGTATCACACCAAGTATTTTTCGAGCAGAAATCTATGCAAATGAAACATGTGTTAAGTACAATCTAGAGAGGAACTGTCGCAAACAGGAGATCATTATCTTTATCGATAATCAAGCAGGAATTGGAGCTCTCAGCTCCAAACGATATGAAATAGCTGAGGCAGACAAGCCCTTCATGGGACCCTAACCCTGGTATCCTGTATGGTATACTGTGATATTAGCTACCAAACAATGGAAAAAACACTGGAAAAAAAGAGATAGGAGCAAAACCAATTATTGGTACAACCTAAAGGGGGTGAGACAGACGTTGACTCTTTTGGGAAACTATAACCAGAGTAGATCTGTTGAATGTATAAACCTGAGTAAGAACAATCTACGAATATTAACAGAAGTTCTATCGAAGCATTGCCAACAAATACCTGAAGACGCTAGACCTAGCAGATTTTCTTGCATAGAAGACGAAACCTCTATCCACATTTGGTTAAAGTGTGAAACATAAAGGAACTTCAGAGCACTACACCTGGGAGCGCTTGAAATAGAAGACGAAGATCTATGGCAGCTACAGCCATCTCACATTCTTCTACTTCCTAAAAACATGGATCAGCTGTAAACACTGGGATTTCAAAGATCAGCTATAGATTGAAAGAAAAATTAGGCAAACCACCTGACCTAGTTTCCTGCAATTTCTTTCTGTAAATTGAACATGATAAATGGATTAGTGACAAATAATTTCGAACAGCATCCATTTATACAGTAGACAAAACAGTCTAGTCATCGCGACTATCTGCAGGTACTTTCTAAAACAAGCTGCAAGTTGTTGTGTAGAAAATAATACGAACCTCAAAAGGTTGTATAAAATTGATCCTCGGTGAAGAGATGAAATCCATTTTTTCAAATTTTCAGTTGAAACTATAGTGAGATATTTTGTTTATGTTGTCAGATTATTTTCGTGCCGTACATTTTTTTTTCAAAGTATGGCAGTTCATCCCTTTCTAATGCAGGAATTTTGAAAGAGTTACTTTTTAATTAGAGTTTTAAACTTTGGCAGTAATTCCTAGATAATGAACATAAATTAGATTCAAGTTTTTAAAGTTAAGCCGTAACCCTTATTCTGCTAGGCTAATTAATTCTGAAAAGATTTCGAGTTTATAGGGAAGAGTTAACGCATCAACACGATTTGAAGTCGTGATGTCTCTTCTTGGAAGAACTTTTTGTTTATAATGTGTCGACTTATACTTCATCCTATAAACAGCTAGAGATATTTTCATTTATTACGAGGGTTGCTACTTAAGTTTTGAGATATGGTGGCACTCATGTGAATATGTTACATTACACATAGTTAAAAATATTTGTTCGTATTCGATGACAATCGCTCAGAAAAAACGTCGTTGATTGATGCAAAGAAATGCTAAAAAAATTCTTACAATTTGTAGATAAAAGCCTGTAGAAACTGTAATACAAACATAAAAAAACTAAATAATGATACAAATGAAATAAAATTTCAATATACAGAAGTCGTTCCCAGAGTAGAAGACACCTTCCAGTAAATATGCCCTCAAATCATTGCGGAATGCATGAAAAGATTATATCGATTTGATTTCAATTGGCAAGTGATTGTGCATTTTTTGCATTGTAAAATATTGAGCTCTTAACTGATTCTGAACGTAAAGTCGGTAATTTAAGGTTGTGCCCCGCGTTCTTAAGTGGATAACCGTCTAATAACCTTTCCGAAATTGGAGAAGCGTGCTTACGAATTAGGCAAACGAATTCAAAGATGAATAAGGAAGGAAGAGACAGAATTTACAATCTTTTGAAGAAGTTCCTCTCCTCTAGAGAGCCCTACTGTTAAGTCCGAGTAAAAAATATTTTAGGCACACTTACACCAAAAGGGAAGGGCATATCGGATATGAATGAAGGCATAATAAACTGTTAAGGAGGTGGAGAAGTTCAGTTCTTCTACGTCTACGTCTACAAGAACGTGACAGGCGATGAATCATGTATCTATGCATATAAATCCGAAACATGATGTATCAATTGGAATTTGAAACAAACAAATATAAAGAAAAATACTACTTAATTAACATTAAATTTTCCTAACAGAATCAAAGAAACGATAAATATGTTTTCCAAGTATATCAAGAGAAAATAATTCACTTTTTCCATATATTTATTATACGGACACAAATGCTGTGTTACACTTTTTTTATTAAGAAATTAATTCAATTCGATCTTTAGCTTCCATTACAAGGTTTCACCATGAAACCGCATCTGTGCCAGTTCCTTCACTATATTAGCGCTAACTATTGAGAAAGAGAGAAAAAAGTCTATTTGAACGTCACATTAAGCTTTTGCTACATGCTCTGTTACAGTAATGACGTGAGTTACATTTTCTGTTAGATCCTCGGCTTCCGGGCATTCCTTAGAGTTATACTGCCCAGTAACTTTATGGACCATTAAGCTGAGATAAAAAAGGTGATATTACATGTGGAATGGTCTAATTGTATCAAGGAAATGTATTTTTGATGAAACAAAAAAAAAACAGTTGCTCGAGTTAATCTTTCTTCCGACGTACCTACTCTATCCTAAATTTTTTGGAATTACAGGATGGTATAGGTACAGATGCATCGAATAATTTGAATTATATATAGGATATTCAAAAACGTAATGTCAAAGTGGTGACAATGGTGAAAACTAGAAAAAAAATTACATACAATTCTCTCCTAACTTTGAGTATTCAAAAAAGGAAAAACTCATTCTTGAACATCTAAATTATACATTAGAATGTGGAATAATCGAATGAATATTTGTTACGATTCCACAATAGGGGGTGGTTAAAGATTAATTGTTTTGAGACGCTTCCTAAAAAGCTTTTCAAAATATTTTAATTAGGTGTACAAACTGTTGAAACAATAGAAACTGTTATCAACCTATAAGAAGTAGCTCTTTTGTGAAACCTAGTATTATGCAGACGTAATGTCAGTTTGAAAAACAAACAATAGAATATTTCACATCTACTCAAAACATTTATTGACCACACAGTTATCCAGTACAACTCACGACATTTATCTTCTCTTAATAAATAATATAGATCAATGCACGTGCTTCACTTTCACCTTACGAAGCTCAAATTACAAATCGTGACATTATGCTGCGCTGAAATACTTTTACTATACCAACCAATATGAAACTTAGAAAAAAATATAATCAGTCGTTGTCGTATCGAAGCCCTGCTCATTTTCAATTTAATCGCAGAGCGAAACGTTATAGGAAGGTTTCTTGTAAATGATGTTTGTAACTAGTTTAACAGTTTTTTTATCATTAGAAAGTCATAAAATACGGTACTAATTTCGTATCAAATTTTAAAAAAGCTTAATACGTTGAGGAGTTCATGGGTATTTATAAATACATTACAATTCTCTTATAAATAAGTTTAACTATTATTACTTCCTTTTCATAAATTAGTGGCATGATTAAGTTTTCTCCACTTTCATTTACTGGAATGGTTACGAGCGTTTATTTATATATTTTTTTCTCTTAGGTAGAATCGAATTATCGCATAAAGTATAGAGAAAATACTATATCGTGTGTCTAGTAGTAAAAGCAACCCATTTTAGGACTGCAATGTAATTTAGATGCTAGGTAGCATTCAGTAACGGTTGATTTCTGACAATGTTATTCTAATATGGAGTAAACAAACTTGTTTTTGAATCACGATTTAATATGATAGTACAAGATCCACGTGAAAATTTGGTTAATTATTTTCTCTCGAACGACAATTGGTGAAACGCATCAGACGTCATGAATCCTCTTATGTTTAGCAAATGATTTGATTGATCTTTCTGAAGATATTGACCAAATTTTCGAAACTTTCGATAAACCTACTCAACCTGTTTATTTCAAGCCTTTACTTCTGTTATTTAACACACAATTGAACTGACAGATATTTTTGTGACTAGAATAAAGAAAGAAACACAATAAATGGGGTTTGCACAAATATGGATCAAATAATTGCATACACAACAATATTCATTGACGAAGCAGAAGCTTCGATGAAAGATTCATTGCTTGCATAATATAAATTGGAAAATCAGAGTGTTTACGACGAATTTGTTAATTGGAAAAGTCTGGGGAAACTGCATTATGGTTTGAAGGGGTGATATTGATTTATTTATTTGATTGAGTTGCAAAATTGCAAAATATGCTTCATTAATTATGTGGTTGAGTCAGTCATTTAATCACAATATCATTTTCACAATTGTAATATCCAAAATATCAATTTTAGGTTTACGTAGATCAAATATATGAGAAATATTACACATTTTTTAGTTATTGACAGGGCTCAAAACTGTGAGCCAGGATCAACCAGTGGGTTTTTTATATTTCGCGAAGTCACCTTTGGAACTTAGTTGACAGTTAAATCATGTAAAATTTCTTTAAAATATGTTAATTCTCCCAACTTATGTTGTTTTATTTGCGGTGAAGATAAACCTAAAAGCGAAAAAAGTCAATTAAACATTCAATTAAGAAGTGCTATCGCTATTTTAAGCGTTTAAGACAATATTCAGCAATGCCTATTGACATAAACTACTTTTTGGATTGGCCAATTTCAAAGATTTTTGAAATAAATCAAGGGTTGCAATAAAAAACACGCATATGTCTCCTATAACAGAACAATCTCTCATTCGAAAGATGTTTCTCTCTCTTCTCTAGTTTGTGGTATTGAAGAGAGCTTCAGCGCATTCAATCAATAAATTGGAACTTAATGTTCTAATAAAAGATTTAGATTTGCCTAATTAAGAAGCTGAAGTTTTAATTTCTAGACTGAAACAGTGGAATCGGCTTAGGACGGGAGTTAGCTACCATGTACTGGAAACGACATAGTTCATATACGAGTATTGATTTGTTTTCTGAAGAAAACGACTTGAGGGCTTGATGTTGAAACTGGGATATGAACATGAGTCAGAGGAAAGGAGACTTTAATTTTTCTTGAGCGAAAAAATATGAAAAATGAATCTTCAATCAACTTCAATCAACTCCGGAAAAATAGTATTATCACCTTTGCACAAAAAATTAGCGACAATGGACAAATATGGAACTGGTTTCAAATTTTCAAAACCAAAATTTCCTGCTTGAAGTAGTACAATGAATGAAGGTGTATTTGTTGAGCTCGACGTATAAAATTCATTGAAGATCTAGAATTCCTAGCCACCTTAAATGGAGAAGAAAGAAAAGTTTGGATGGTGTTTGTCAAAGTTACTGGAAACTTTTTTTGGTAACTAATGATCTCCTTAATATTCTGACCTCAGTAAGAAAAGGCTCGATGCATATTACAAATTGGGATGTAATATGTCCTTGAAAATACTTTTTACATTCTCATCTTCAGTTATTTCGGAAAATATGAGCACCTTATGTGAGAAGCGTAGAAAGTGCTTTTACAAGAAATCGCAACAATTGAAAAACACTACCAAAAAAAAATGGGAACCAGCAATGCTTGCAGACTAATTTTGGTGTCTAATTGGAGACACTCTGGACTCGGATTATAGGATACATGTGAAACGGCTCAAGAAAAAATTGTTTTTTAGTGCTGTTAATAAAATTGGAATTCCAAAAATAATTAAGCTTTTTAAAAACAATAATTTTTTTTCTCACAATAATGTGAAGTGATTCGAAATTTTCTTCACCTTTCTTGTGTATATTTCCTATAAGAATCACCAATCATCTCATCCACAGAGAGAAAATCAATAATTTTTTGTTAGCTAGTATAATTGGTGATAACGCTGCGCTACTCACATTGTCACAGAAAAGTGACAGTTTGAGACGTTACCAATAAAATGCACAACAGATTTGGTTCGAGTAACTTTGAGCAATGCCTAGTGTTATCTTTGAGCTGTGATTTTCCAATACAAACAAATCGCAAGTTGATTAATTACGTTGGTCGATAGAATTAATAAAAAATAATCATGTATAGAAAAAATACAATTCAAGTATGTTACAATAATTGTGTTTTTATTACATTTTGGGTCATCAAAGCGCAGAAAACACAGAAAACAGGTATCAATTGACTTATCTTTCACTGACAGGAAAGAATATAAATTCACGTTTATATACACTTTTGTTGTATTTGGATAGAATTGGCAATTATAAAAAGTTCAACTACTAGATACATTGACTCATTCATTCAGTCATGATTCATTGTCTGATAAACTCACCAACATCCTTGAAACTTTATTTTTGGAGAATATGCCAATTTCTCAACAACTGATGTTTGACGTGAAAAATAACGTCACACTCATATATCTCACAATAATGAAAGGAGTTTGTTATGTATTTTTCCAGCAGGTTCCATAGTATAGAGATGAAGGTTCAAAATACTTTTTTTCGGGGCTGTAGATAAATTCTTATCAGTATCAAACTGTTTAAGGCATCTTGACATGGTGCAAGATAACTTGCTAGAAATTGGACGCAATTCTCAAAAGTCAAAATATTTCATAGATTAATATTGTACGTCGTTTGACATTACCACTTTTCTAACAAAAATTTCATAAGTAAATCAAACAATCAAGCTAAATGAAATGGTCGAGAAAAAAGTGGCTAGTGAATAATTGGCAATAATTATATCGGAGCTGCCTCGCTTTTACAGCCTGATGAACAGGTTGGTTTGTACGCGAAAATTAACTAGACTTCTCTCTAGAATTTTAGCTTGCGCGCAATAAAAAATAGCATCAAATCGATGTTATTGAAAGTGCGAGGTTTTGTATGGAACAATCAGCTGAACTTCATTTGCGCTTGCTTTTGATGAAGAAATATTGCGTCTTGCATTGCATTGCACGTTTTATTGCATCATGTCAAGCGGCCTTTAATTCTTCTTAATCAACAATAAAGTTTTTTGTCATTTTGGTTTTTGGCCACAAACAATAAGACTGATTATTTATATTCTACACGTGTGAAGTTGTTGCCTCCAAAATCGTTAAAATATACCAAATAATAATAAAGTTTAAGAAATTTTTCCTGGATAATGCACCTAATTTTTTTGTTGGCACCCTTTCCATTATCGGTTCAAATACTTAAATAATTTGGAGGATTTACAAATATAAATATCATTATTCACAATTAACTCTTCTTTATCATTGAATATTCAGCTCACAGAAAGCTCCCACGGAGAAAGATGTACAGCTGGATAATAATTGGAGTATACCAACTAACACAGTTTCCTTCATGTTATCTACAGAATTTCCTGAGATTTGCTTCCAAAATTGGTGGTATTCTTTATTCTCTTATTGTCTTGGTAACAGTTTTTTCTTGCCTTTTCAGCGTTTCTTGCAGTTTTGTCAAAAATTTCAATTTCCAATAAAGTTCCATTTCAGATTTCTGACTCTCAAACATTAAAAAATTCAACGAAAACAACACATACACAAATATCACAGATGAAAATTGTAAATCAAATAAAATTGAGAAAGATATTCATTATTCAAAATGATTTGGTATGACGTAAATGTTTGTATGCTAATAAATATATCTCAGGCTATTTACGAATCCAGGGCTAGAGGTCCTCGTAAATAACCTTAAAAATTATTAAACTTCGGAATTGAGGAACAAATGAAACAAACTTTCAATTTATTGCATTTGCTATCGAAACGCAGAAGTGAAATGGATCGTATCAAATGGTTTACGAACATCTTTATGTTCATATTTACCATTTTTTCCATAAATATTAATATTCCATGATTATTCTATCTGATTCTGATAGACTCCATAGATCAAAATTCCTATTTTCAATGCAGATATTAATGCAAATAGAGTATGTGATTGGAGCTATTTCGAACAATTATATATATCTACCGGTTCAAGAAAAAAATCCTCTAGGACTCGTCATATCTAAATTGGCTAGTTCATTGCATAGAGTAAGCATTTTAATTATCGATTTTGATTTCGAGACCTGATGAGAAACTCATATATTCTCAAAATTTCTTATGTTTTCGAGCGAGTTCAATTTTGTATAATGGATTTTTTTCGGTTATTTAAATATAGGAAAGTCTGAACGAAAAGTGAATCTACCAGCGTATTAAATTTCGTTCACGAATATTGCTAATTTTCGAACGCTACGACGCAATATGGTTTCATAGTAAGTTTTAGATTACCCACCCGCTGAAAATTTTATGAGCAGAAATTTCAGAAATTGCCTGTTTAACGCGAGGCATACCTGTTGTCGTCGTCCCACGCTATAAGTGATTTTTGAGGTGTGTGGGTGGATTATTTTGTATCAAAATTAATATAGTATATCAAACTTTTTCATTATTAACATTCCTGTTAAACATTTTCGTATTCAAGAATATCCAGACGATGTAAAATAAGTTGAAATTTTATAATCAGCTTATTTTTACTCTCGTTTCACTAATGGAAGTCTATTCAACTTTAAAAAATATTTCTACATCATCAGAATTGATTAGAGATTAGGATGAGAAAGATATAGGGTTATTTAAATAGTGTTGTTTTTGAAGGAAATATTTCTTTACTAAAAATTTATGTAGTTGGGTACATGTACGTCTAGAGTTTGAGCTATTTTTTCAGTAGTTTCAAAATCCCCAAAATCATAGACAAAAGTATTAACTATAGCCATGAAAATAGTGAAGATAGAGATCGCGCATATGAGCCTGAAAGTGAATCCTGTAGTGCGGCGAGGGTGATCAGCATTCAGCATATTTCAGTTTTATTGATAGATCAAAACAATTGAAAATCCGAACTAGCTCAGAAAATTTTACAAATAAACATGGTTGGAAGATACGTCAGAAAGAGTAAACAATCCTGGGATTGAACAGCTTTGCAAATAGTTATAAAGGACGTTCGGATAATACCCAAATTTGTCCAAATGCGTCCGGTCTATACGATTGGTGCATTAGTCCGTTCCAATCAAACTCAGTCAATTTTTGATAAATCATCGAATATGTATAGTGTGACATTTTCGTGATAAAATTGAATCAACTTCGAATGGTTCTCCTGTATTTCCATCTAGAATCTGTTCAAGTTTATCACTGAATCGACTTTTCCACCAGACTTCAAAATTACATAGTATATGAGTACCGTCCAATTCAACAATACTTACAGGGGCTATCAAAATGGACTTTGCTCTCTTTTAAGTCACTTTATCATGTTTCAGCCAGGAAATTATGCATCTACCATTATTCTATATATTATTTTGAGAGAAAACTCCATTAAGTTGAATTTGAAACAGTATTGCAAATGTCTGTACGGTTTATATCAAGTAGTTCACTGTTGTGGCATCCAAACATCGAGTTTTTCTCTACTTCCAGCGTTTTGAATTCATTTTTAAAGGGTTATAGTTAATACCCAATGCATTATCAATGTCTTGATGTTGATTTATTCGATCAATTGCCAAATTATGCCATATATTTCCACCACTGAAACGTTCAGACAAATTACACAAAATATTATAATATCTGACTATCTTACTTTAATTCATGTACGAATGTGTTCCAAGACACCTCTTTTTAGATGCAAATTATCTCAACCAATCAATATCTCGAGGAGAGCCAGATTACTGATTTGTCCAAATGTTTTTAGATAATTAGGTTTTTAAAGTAACCTTTTTGTTCTAAAAAACTACTGGTGGTTCACCTCATTGATAAAAATAATAGAAAATACCGATAATAAAGCCTCTATAATTGCACAGAGTGTTTGTCTCCTATATATCTTCGAAAAGGGTGGGCAGATAAATTGAAGACCTCATCACTTTTATTTCAATTAACATTTATTTTTAGTAGAAAACTACTGCTTGTTGACCTCTTCATTATATAACAGAAAATAACTTCAATAAGGTAATCACGATTACACAGAATTTACAGAATTTCAAGCTCCCATCTTAACTTAAAGTTGCCACCACTTTTTGTTGTAGAGAAGACCCCATCACTTGCACTACAAGTAACATCTTCTTTTTCTATCTTTTCTATAGGCAATTTTGCTGTTTCTTTCTTCTGTTGTGCGTTCAAGTTATATTATCGCTCCATCTTTTCCGGGGTCGACCGACACTTCTCTTTATATGGTTGTTCCATTATTTTTTTCTATTCAATAACCACTCATAGTAGTCGCTACTCACTCGATCTCTCCGTATTTTCCCCGTGATTCTCCTCAGCATTCTCATCTCAGATGTTTCCAGCATTCTTCGTGTTTTGGACGTGTCCGGTCGCGTTTCTGCTGTGTATATCATTATTGGTCTTATACCAACTTTGTAAATTCTAGTTTTAGTTTCCGTTCTAATATGTTTGTTTCCCCATATTGTATTATTGAGGCATCCTACTGCTCTATTGGCTTTCTGTATTTGTTTTCTTACTTCTGATTCTACATCTCCATAGCTTGATAGTGTGATGCCTCAGAAGCTAGATTCCATAATCTGTTGAATGCCGGTACCGACAATTTCTATCTTACATCTAATCAGTTCCCTGCTAATGACCAGTGGTTTTGTTTTTTGGGATGAAATTACCATGTTCAGCTTCTTTGCTACTGTTTAACTTGTGGACCAACCTTTGTAAGTCATCTTCACTCTCTGCTTTGAGGATAGCATCATCTGCATATCAGAGAATTTTTATTTCTCTATTTCCCATCTTATAACCTTTCCATCTTTTCACTGCCTTTATTATTTCATCGATTATGGGATTAAAAAGTAGGGGGCTTTATTTCTTCTGTAAGTTGTCCGTCTATTCTAGCCTGTATTTTTTTGTCCTTATATATGTCTTGGATTGTTCTGATGATGTCTAACGGTATTTGTCTTTTGTATAAAAGGTGAATCACGTCTTTTAATCTAACTTTGTCAAAGACTTTTGTCAAGTCAATTAATCAAATGAATGTGATTTGTCTGGTTACAAATACTGCGTCTGTACATGATCTCCCACTTCTAAAACCTTGTTGTTCGTCCTCAATATTATTAGTTGGGTTGAAATTTTGGTTGTCATTTTTAGAGTAGTGTTTAAAAGATTGATTCCTCTGTAGTTTTCCTTTCTGTCACTTTTTTTAAACAGTGGAATTAGTATACTTGTTTTCCATTCTTCAGGTACTTTTTTGTATTTTAATTTTTTGTTAATGAACAGTGCCAACTGCTCAGTCATTGCTTTCCCACAATTTTTTAAAAGTTCATTTGCTATTTCATCACTGCCCGTAGCCTTTCGGTTTTTTAGTTTTCTCTGAGCTTCCTCCACTTCTTTTGTACTTATTCTGGTCTCCTCATCAGTTGTGATTTTTGGTGTTTCCGGTTCTTCTGTTGTGAGTTGATTTTGTAAGTACAATCTTTTTAGGTAGTCTATCGAGGTTTTTATTCCTATATGTTTTACTTCTACTATTTCTTTCGTTTCTTGCCTCTGTTCTCTGATAAATCTCGACATTTCCTTTTGTAATCCGTTACAAGTGACATATTTGATGAGAAAAATTGCTGCTGATTAACCCCTTCATTATATAACAAAAAATAACGTTAATAAGGCCTTTAAAACTGCACAGAATTTCAAGCTCCTATCCTTACTTAAAGTTGCCACCACTTTCTGAAGGTAATATCATCGAAAAGGGTTGGCAGATGAATTTTTGTTATAGAGAAGACTTATATGCCAAGTAACTTTGTATTTATAGAAAACTACTGCTGGTTGACCCCATTATTATGTAACAAAAAATACCTGTGATTAGGCTTTTACAATTGCACAAAATTTAGAGAGTTTCAAGGTTTTATCTTTACTTAACTTGCCACCACTTCATTATATAATAAAAAATACCGGTGTTAAAGCCTTCACGATTGCACAGAATTTACAGAATTCGTCGAAAAGGGTCAACATATGAACTTTTGTTGTAGAGAAAACTTGTATTAAATTGTATTCCCATTGAAATTATTTTTTTTAGAAAATTACTGCAGGTTGAGCCTATTATTATGTAACAAAAAATATCTGTTATTAGGCCTGTACGATTGTATAAAATTTAGAAAGTTTCAAGCTTTCATCTTTACTTAAATTTGCTACCAATTTGTGAAGGTCATATCTTTAAAAAGGGTGAGCCGAATTTGAATTACCTCATCCCTTCCTGAATTATATGGCATGAAATGGTGTGTCTCTAGCGCCCAATGAAGATGTATATCTACCCTGTGCCTCTTTATTCACTGATTATGTCGTGTAAATTTAGAAGAAACTCATCGGAGAAAAAGATTAGATCAACTCCAAAAGTAACAATGATAACTTCATAATTTTTTCTTGTACTATATATTCAATCAAGTTTTTATAACTTTACAATATGTTCTAAATTAAGTTATTTAAGAGTAATATGGAATTATCTCCACTTTTCTATCCAAGGAATTATTAATTTACTTTTCTATTAAGACATAATTTGTGAGATCGAATGGGTCCATTTAAGAAATAGCGCAGTAATAAACTAGAAGAGTTTGTAACATTTCCAGTTTGATTTAATTTCCAAATCCAATTTTGGAAATCTTTAATCGAATCATAATAAACGAGAAGTGCTTCATTCCCCGAATCGGAAATTCATCTTAAACAATATAGTAAAAATATTCCATCTATAGGCATCGTTATATTTTTTTTAAGAATACATAAAGACATACTGGCCCAATAATTAGGATTTAAAATTTATAGAGTACGCTTCCCCTTAACCTGAACTAAACGATATATAGCAGTCTCGTTTCGTTCGTAACGATAAAATATCTATTTTCAAAAACGAAAGGAAGAGCTGTCGGTTCATCAGAGCTGATTTATCAGAATGACTTCTAGCCGTCATAACCACCGATGTCACGTACAACGATGTAATTTTGTCCCTTGAATTTTTTATAAAACGTATATCGAGACTGAATACAAATTTAACATCCATCTGCACGCTTGTGAGCCTGTGAAGAAAGTGCGACTCGCATATGTGATGCGATGCTCGACGTGTCAGAGGGGTGTTTCTTTGACGCGTTCAAAGTTATCCTTGAATCTTAATTTTACTTCAGAATTGGGCGAGACATTTTTGGGGTTGAGATTTCGCATCTGATTACTGAAAGTTTCTCTTCCCTATTCATTAGATATTCTAAAGGATAATTGGACGCCTTTCTTGACAAATCGATTAGCACTTTAAGCAAAAAGCTGATAGAAATAATAAAATTGTTTTCAATATTCAATAACAACATATTTATAACGAGAAAACACCTTCAAACAGAAGTCAATCATTCAAATTCATAATAATATATTTTTGTTGAGTAGAAGGAGAAAAATGCATCATTAGACGCAGTAGAACTAACAAAAAAATAAAAGAAGTAGAAATAACTAGAAGAATAATTTGAGCCACAGCCATCTCGTGTCGTTATATTCATAAACGTCTTGTATGAATCGTCTCGTATTATAATCAGTTTTCTCGTCTCGGTTTAGTTATGTTCAAAAAAGTCTCGTATTAATTCGTTCTAGTTTGTCACCTCGGTCTTGAGAATTTTTAAAAAAATTCCTTCTAATCCTCTTTTCTCCGCATTGATAAATTAAAAAGAGTAATTCTCCTTTTAATCTCAATCTCGCCTCTATCAGTCTCATTTTAATACCGATTTCGTCTCGTACAAATTTTCTCGTCTCGTTTATCAATGAGAGATAAAGAGAAATTTCGTTTTAGTTTGAATCTCGTTTCGCAACCAGTTTTATCACACCGGTTTTGTGTAAATTTAGGAAAATCTCGTTTTAGTCATCTTGTAATCAGTTTTCTCATCTCGGTTTCGCATATCCCCAATATCGTCTCATATCAATTTCAATGAATATAGATACCGATCTTGACTCGCGACCAGTTTTCACATCTCGGTGTCATAATATTCGAAAAAGGAAGTTTCAATTTATCTTGATCTCTTCTATTGGGCAGTTTTCTTATCTCGGTGTTGAAAGTTGGAAAAAAAGTTTTCTCCTACGGATCTTAATATTTTCAAAAAAATGTCCATCTCGTCTGTCGAGCTTCTCGATCTAAATAAATGAAAGTTTCGTTTTTATTAAATATGTTTATAGTTTTTTAGCCATCGATTTCATTGTTTCGAGCGGAAACGGAATCAGAAAGAAATTGAATCAACCATTATTTATATTAATTATGGATAAGAAGTCAAAACTGAACAGCTAGAAACTATAATTGCGTAAAAGACTGAAACCAAGAGAAACGAATTAACTACTTCAAATATGAGGGGGTACTGGTAGCGAGTAATAAAAATGAGATGCAGAACCTAGTAAATATATTGACGAAAGAAATAGAAAATAAAAAAATGGATACTGATAAAACCAAAGGGATTATGACAAATTGTGAACAATAGGTGCGAATTTAAATGATAATCCTGGCAAAGGTAACTACGAATTGATATTGATATAGGAGTAACAAATAGTGAGTATATATTAACAAGATTGTTTCATAATCCAGGTCATCAAATAGCGAAAATTTCATCTTTACAGAAAGAAATGAGAATAGTTATCAACTTGTACAGATCCGCATTAGAATATTTAATTTTCGGAATTAGTGAAACAATTAAAAGTATAGTTAACCAACAAAACTACTCAAAAAATTGGTGTCTTGGAATTGCTACATAAAAAGAGCTACTAAATCAAATAATATTGAAAAAATAATGGACTTTTATAGGATATTATACATAATTCGAAATATTTTTTCTATTACTACTATATACTCTATTACTGTACTTTTAGTAAGGCTTACGGTTCACTGTGAGTAATTTGTTGTGAGTTATGCAAGGGTACGGCGTATTAATGTACAAATTATTATTAAATGAAACAATAAAATATATGACAACCATGGCTTAGGGAACAAGTCGATTTGCAAATTTGGTAAACGTCGTACTAGGGACTAGCACAGAGAGAGGCCAAGCAGTTGAAAAGATACGGCAACACCTATGAACCAATGCCCAAAAAGTTAGCTTAATTATTTTTTCCGACTGTTTGTAACAAATACTACACTCTACAAAATTGCAAAGTAAGGTGTGACAATGTTACATGTGGTTAGAAAAAATGTGATTAAGTGAAAAATATTTTGGGTTGAAATAAACTATTGAGGATTACATTTCAATACTTTATTTTAGTTTTTGTTTACAAGGATTATAAAATAATGTTTTAAAAGCCAGGAGGGTGCAACGGTTGCAACGAATTTGATTCAACCATTCCAGATCATAGACTTTCAAATCTGTTAATTGTGTGTAAGTAACCATGAACATAAAATAAAAACTCTGAAGAAAACAGAAATAAATAGTTAGGTATTGACTTTTGATCAAATCGCGGGTGCAACATTAAATTATCTTACCCGCAATAACCAAACTTTTGTGAACATAACGTCAATTTAACTAAGAACAAAATGAAGGATTGAACAATATTCATTATTGATAACTACACGTTATATGGTGTACTGTACACTTTATATACACAATACGTCAATATTTGCTGAAAATTCTATTATTTCCATTAGTTTTTTTTCTAGCGCAACCAATTTCGCGACATTTCAAATTGCACGTCAGGAGTTTGTTTAAAAATCTCAAAGGCCTATCGAATGCTCATGTGGATTTTCGTTTCGGTCTTGGACTTACTGTTTCAACTACATTTTTCATGCCAGGCATTTGCCTTATTATATATATATAATTTCTCACTATTTTTACACAATAACTCTATGATTTTGTTTCAAATTTCGCTTATATTTCTACGAACTGTTACTCTGTCATCTTCAGATATAGACAATACATACATAATAGCATACTCCATTACTCATATTCCAATGTAGATATAATCTACTTAGTTGAAATTTAAGAAGAATATCTTATCAGTTTCTTGAATTCCACAACTATGGGATGAGATAATATTACAATTGTAAATACACATATCTTCATGCATAATTATATCTCATTCTTAATGGTTTCGTACTTGCGTACTGATGCAAGAATCATAATCTTTAACCGATTAATTGAAACTCTTTTTTTGTGTAGAAAGCAAGCACAAAATGGTGAACTCCATCACATTCGAGAGAGAGAAATGCTTTATTGTCAAAAAACTTTTACAATTTGTGTGCAGAACCTAAAAATAACTAAATGAAAATACAAATAAAATGAAATTTCAATGTTCAGAAGAAAACCACAATGAGTAACAAAATTATAGGTGATTATTATTAGAATTTACAGAATAGAAGGCACCTTTCATTAAAAATGCTCTCAAATTATTGCGAAGTGTGGGTAAAGATGATATCGATTTGATCTCAACTGGCAAATGCTTGTGCATTTTGTGCATTGTAAAATATTGAGCCCTTCACTAATTCTGAACGTGGAGTAGGTAGGTAAAGGTTGTGTTCCGCATTCCTAAGTGGAAAGCCGTGCAACGACCTTTCTGAAATTGGAGAAGCATGCTCACGAATTAGGCAAACGGATTCAAATATAAATAAGGAATGTCTTGCAAATATTGCTCCTGGTGGGATTATGTTCAATAGCTCGAAACAGCATCTGCCGTGGTGTTATTAGTAGAACAGAGTCAGGTTAGAACGTAACTCCTTGTATAGTATTTGTATTAAGCAATGTACCAAACAAATAGTAGGTAAGTTCGCATCAATAATGGAAAGACCCTATTCTCTGGATTAATATCTTAACTTTTGATTATATATTTGTTTTCAAATATGATTTTTACAACGTTTGAAATGGTATAATACGAGTGAAACACTGATATTAATTAAGGCTCTTTGTAGGCTTTTGTTCCTCCTACTCGACGTGAAATATTGTTAAGGCAATAAAAGATGAAAGCGAAGCAGCTTTTCTTTTCAAAAGACCTGTTTTTCCTTGTTGAATTTCGTTGAGATTTGAATGATAAAAAGAATAAGTTGGATTTCATATTTATATCTGGAGTGTCTCTGATAACATTGAACGAAGGAAGAAACAAAAATAATATGAAACTTGACTGAAATAAGACAAAAGGAAATGGGGAAATTTGCTGTTATGTGGATAAATAATTCAATTATACGAAAAAATATCTTTCTTGTTGTCAGTGAATAGTTGAAAATAATTAGGTACTATTATGAATGTATTCATTTATTATAATGAATATTGCAACAATCTATATATCAGTTTAGTTAAAATACAAAACTCAAATCATCAGACCTTGTCAAATTTGAATTGTGATAAAATAATTTTTGTCTACCCCTCGCGGTTTGAGTTCTTTATCTTTTCTCCGGGACAAATAAGGATAACAATGAAAGAAGAGAAAGGATATAATTGAATCGCGACAAGGCCGAGGCTCCCTGGTGTCAGCGGGAATAATCTCTGGGCTTCTGCCCATAAATCACATTCTAACGTATGATGTTGCCCACAGTGTTGTTTGTTGCGTTGTATTCGAGATATACAGGAACCTTTCTGGATTTTTATTTTTCGTTTCAGGGCTGAGAGGGTCGAGAAAAGCAATCTTTTCATTGTTACCACACCATTATCTTGTAGAGAGAATTTTAGAAATAAAATAAAATTAGAATACTTCAAAATTTTATCATTGTCAATTTATACAATGTGGTCCATATGTAAAAACAACCTGAAACAGGTCGATTTTTATTCTTAAATTGATAATTTACTGTATGAATTATTAGCACCCCCTCGAAAATTTTAAATAATGAATCTGGGTCGTGTGGTACCTTTTTGAAAAGGGATTTCACCCCTCGGTTCAGCAATATGAAGATTTTCTGAGTTTGGTAAAGTCACAACTGAGAAAATTAATTTTTAAAATATAAAATTCTGATAATGTCTCTATCACAAAAAGTAGAATGAAGATAATAACGTAGCATAATATTAAGAACATATTTTTCAATGTACTTAACAATTAAATTATATGTTCAACATGACCACCATTCACTTCTTGACAATAACCAAGGCGATGTTGAAATACTCGTTTAGAATGACGTCAAGGGTTATTTTGTTAATTTCTTCCGTTATCTTAACTGTTAAATCAGCAATATTGTCTGGTATATTGAAATATATTTTAGATTTTGAATAACGCCATAAGAATTAATCGAGAGAAGTAAAATTGGGGGATATGGCCGACCATTCGCTCGTTCCAAGTTTCCAATCCACCTATCGGAAAAAACCTCGTTTAAATAATTTCTAGCTGTACGTGCATAATACGGTGGAGCTCCGTCTTGTTGGTAGCGAATGAATCGATCTATCTCATTGGGATGATCAACATCAGGAAAAAGTCTTTATAATGTCGGCACCAAGAAGTTAATAAAGAAATCTAGATAAACCTCACCATTGACTGTGCCTTAAAAAAAATTAGGGCCAATAATTTTATTGTTAATGATAGAAGTCCAAACGTTAACTTTTTGACGATATTGAGTGTGAGCCTCACACATCCAGTAAGGATTTTCTCTGATCCAATATCTTCAGTTTTTTTTGTTAACCGTTTCGTTTAAATGAAACGTCGCTACATCAGAAAAACCAATTTTATTGATGAATTGCAAATCTGCGTTCATTCTGTCCATCATCAATTCACAGAATTCTTGCCTTCTATGAGGACTATCCTCTTTTAATTCCTGAACCACCTGAAGTTTGTATCGATGGAATTTTTCTTTATGCAAAATCTCTAGAAATAAATTCATCCAACTTTTTTCATCAGTAGATTGAATATTTCTACCTGGTTTCACAATATTTTTTCATGATGTTCAGCAGAACAGATATGAAAATACCTGATTATATCTGAAGTATATTTTGATATACCAGACAATATTGCTGATTTAAAAGCTAGAATAATGAAAGAAATTAACAAAATAAGCCATGCTGCATACAAAATGTATGAGAATTCCAAAATCGGTGGAGTTTAAGCGAGGCGGAATAAACTGCGATGACCAGCATGGCAGTGGGCGTCCAAATGAAGTGACGACTCCAGAAATGTTGAAGAAAATACACCAAACGGTACTGGATGATCATCTACTGAAAGTGCGCAAGCTAAGCATTTCAAAAAGGGGATACATTGCATAATTTGATAACTGAAAATTTGGACATTTGAGAAGCCGTTCCTTTATTCGTATATATTGTCTGATGTCCTTTTGCGGCGAAGTGTACATAAGAAGCAAGAAGGAAGAACCTAGACAAAAGACAGCATGGATTTTTATGGGCGATACCCAGCGAATAATCACGATTATTATTTATTATTAATTCAACGCCATTTTCCAGCAGTAAATTTTATTACGTTGATTATTTATCCACTTCACCAGAACGGTATTCTCCAATAATCTGCACGTGTATTCGGAAGGAAAATGTTGGTCCTGATGATCGTAATAAAGGTATAAAAGTACAAAATTCAATTTATTCATTTTCTCTTTGCTCAAACTTCAAATATTGTTGCATCGTGGCAAAGATGATGATACGAATTTATGAAATTATTGTATTGTGAGTCGTCTTCAACAAATGATATCTTAGATTGTATGAAAATCGATTTCAAAGATTTCCTTGGACGCTTTTGTAGTGATCATGACAAAAATAATGGAAATTCATGGAATAATTGTATCATTAACCCATTCAATATTTTGAAAAATTTCAGCCACTCGAAAATCTAGTTGTAAATTTCGAAGTACATATATATCAAGCTAATAAAAGGATGGTAAAAAATTTATTACTTTCCTTCAGGATATCGTTTGATGTACTTTCAATGGCTCGTGATTAAGCAAATTACAACGATCCTTGACTGGTTCAGAGTTGTATTTAATTAGTTAAAAAACAGAAAACGTATTACAGGAAATCCTTGTTGGTTTGGAATTAATACGGAGGTATTATATACGGAAACTTTCTACACAGGCAATAACAGCTTAACATATTCTAAATACTTTTAAAAGAAGTTATTTTCTATAAAAATTTTCCTTTACAAGCCACTTCCTAAGATGAATAACATACACAAAACGTTCGCTCTACCACATACATAGTACATCGCTTGGGGTATTTATAGGGGATTTTAGTCATATTACGTGTAGCATATCACAAAAAGGCAATTTTTTCCAAGCTTTCCATCTTTTGTGTAACAAACCGTTCGTTACTAAATTATTCAAGTTTGAGAAAAGCTGTTATCAGAACATCATAAAGGGAACCGAATGAATTATGTATTTGAATTTATAATTCTATGAATTTTCGACACCGGTACATGAACGAACAAAGTGAGTATAAAATTTTTCATATAGTTCATAGGAAATAAAGTGGAATAACTAGTTTAGATTTCACAAATGAAACTTTTAGACCGAAAATAGTAGTTTACGTAACAAGTCCCGTAAGTGGTCTTTTACTGGACGAGCGGGCAAATTGCAGGGCGACCTGCAGGCGAAGAACTTGTCTTGATGTCACAATTTTTTTCCATCGATATATTATTGTTTGGTGGCCGTAGTATATTCAAATTTTGGTACAAGTTTCCGTGTGACAAAAATAAGTTTGAATTTTGTTGACCAGTGTATTTGGTAGGAAAATGTTTATTAGAAAATTTCTTCTTTTAGAAGTATTCAGAATATGTTAAGCTGTTATTGCCTGTGTAGAAAGTAATAATTGATTCCAATTTATTCCATACCAAGAAAGATTTTCTGTAATTTGATTATAGCTAATTGAATTCAACTTTGAACCAATTAATGATAATTATAATTCGCTTGATTAGGAGCTAAGAGTGTATTAAAATGTTTCCATTGAAAGTACATCATACGATATCCTGAAGAAAAGAAATAAATTTTTTTACCATGCTTTTATTGGCTTCATTTATATGTACTTCAAATTTTCCAACTAGATTTTCGAGTAGTTGAAATCGTCATCAAATGGGGTTTATGATAAGATAATTCCATAAATTTCTATTGTTTTTGTCATGATAACTACAATAGTGTCTACGGGAATCTTTGGAATAGATTTCCATACATTTTAAGTAATCAGTTGTTGAAAACGGCTCACAATACAATAATTTCATAAATTATTATCATCATCTTTGCCAGGATGCAACAATATTTGAACTTTGAACAAAGAGAAAATAAAAAGCTTGAGAAATCTGCTCTTATACCTTCATCAGGATCATCAGGACCAAAAACTGCTGGAAAATGACATTAAATTGATATTGACTAGTTAAAAATCGTGATATTGCGCTGGGTATGGACTGTCCACAAAAGCCTATGCTGTCTTTTATCTTAATATATTTTTCTTACTTCTTATGTGGTAAAGCTTCGCCGCATAAGGTCATCAAACAATATATACGAATAGAGGAGCTTTTTTGTTGGAAATTTACCGGCTTGTGAGGGTATAATGCATAATGCTAACTGATATTCTAGTGATGTAACAAATAATCACAGAGAAACACGCTTTGTTCTATTATATGAGCATGTTTGAAAATATAATTCATTGTATTTGAGGATAATCACAAAAAGGAAATGAAGAGCTACTATAAAGGCCGCTTGAACATAATACAAGAAATTGCATGCAATTTTACCAATTACTAGTTATCAAATGTCACGAAGTAACAACATACAATTTCCTAGCTTCAAATTTCATTAAGTATTTCATGACCGGCTTAAAAATGGAAATAATTTTCCCAACCATGTTAATAAGCTCGTCACTCTTTTTATAATACGAATCGTTAAGTCAAGTTCCTCAAAATAGCCATTAACTGCCGACATCACCTCTTTATTATTGAGAAAGCTACGAACAACGAACCATTTTTTCGAGTCTGGGAACAGCAAATAATCCGACGGGTCTAAATATGTCGAATAGGGCGCATGAGTAACAATTTTTTTATTAGAAAAATGCGGCCATTTTTGCTTGATTCCTTCGATCAAACGTTGCAATGAGTTCGCATAATTCTCGCCGTTAATTCCTAGATACATTTCAAGTTATTTTATAAATTGAAATGTTGTTTGGAAAAATATATCACTTCAAAAATTATGTTATCTAACTGAACTTTTAAATTTTACTCAATTCGTAGGAAATTTATCAACTTATACTCACTAATTAGTCGAATTGAGGATTACCTGAAACAAAATATGTTGCATTAGTGAAATTGTCGGTATAATACATTGTATCAACTAATTCGAATAAAAGAAATTCCCCTCAAAAAAAAACTCTACAACGTTCCACAATAATATTTTTATGTACCTACAAAGTGACGAGCTCTTTAACGGAAATTGCTCTATAACCAACAGGCGGGTAAGTTTTACGTTTTAATACCACGATTACTCATACGCCTACATTGTCATCAGCAGAATACTCGATGTATTGTTGAATTTCAAACGAGAAATTACCTTTCAGAAGATTGTTATACTTCGACATTGTAAAAGCTTCCATATAAATTACTGTCACCAATGTTTTAAATGAATTATGATTATTGTTATGTTTTTCTTATTTATTATATGATATCTATTCGTGGGGTTAATTAGTGAATACTGCCTCTTACGTTCGTAATTTATTTAAATACTATACACTACACTTAACTAACTTATAATACTTCACTTATCACTATCATTGTGTCTAGAAATGTATGTATGACTCTGGTAATTCTTCCGATGATGGAAATGGGATAAGGAACAGACAATACAGGTTCAGAATTGTCATTCTCATGTCTAGTAACGAATAATGTAGTTCTATACATTGATAGAAGATGTATATCAGATTGAAAGTGCATAATCATTAGCAAAGTTGGATTTAGGTGAAATATATGAAACAATTGATCATTATATGTATCAAGAATGGACTATTTTTCATAAAAATGATAGTATGAATGATTTCATTCATGACCGATAACAAAAATTGGTTGCAATAGATGATAACCTATGTAAATAATTAATTTTTACACAGCATTCCTTCCGATTGAATAGTGACAGGCTTAGATAGTAACTAATCATAAGAGTTTCTCACTGGCATCAAGTATGCAGTATAATAGTTAACCAAACCAGGAAACGTTTATTTTTTTTTTTTTAATAACTACCTAGATGTTGATAGAGTTGTTATCTAGAGTATGTTAATATTGCATGGCAGGACATTGCATGAACATGATCTCAACAAAGCGACTATGGTAGCAATATTATAAACCGGAATGAGTTTAAATAATTCTCTGAAATATTAATTGAAATACAATGTAAATAACTGCTGTTATGAAAACTAATTCACTTTATTTTTTTATCATATTCTTTCAATTGTGAAAATCCGTTCACAAATTATTTTTGGTGGTAACGGTTCTATACTTTAATCAAATTTGCTTGAAATGTTCAATTTTATCAGTCAGACTCTCAAAGACACACCCAGAACTTGTTTCAGCGAAGTTATCTAATTTCGTCACTATTTCTATAAAATCACACTTTTGATCTAATAAATTGAAGAAATGATTTTATTTTGAACTGTTATAGGAAAATTGATTGACTAATTTAAGCGATTATTAATAATGAATATATTCAATGACCAACATAATGGATGCTACGTAAACGCAACTGTTAACACAGTCATTCTCGAAGATCATTAATAATAGGTCTACTCGTCGCTACCAAACTGCTGAACGCCAATCAGAAAGATTACTTTCTAGTGAACTGATGATGGTTGGTATACAGATGACTCAATTCATACAATGCGAATTTTTGAAGTTATCATTTATTTTATATAAATAGACTATGTGGGCGTATCGCAGCTCGGAGATGAGAATTTGAATATGAAAAATGAGTTTACGGCAATAATGGACGAAACAATAAATGGACTTTTACTCATATTATTCCAATAGTTTGATTTACTTTGTATCTAATATTTGATGTTTTTCTTTTACTTTGATATAGCTCCAATGATAGAACCCACGGAACTTGAAAAATTGTTTAATAATATTTTACCAGAAAAATTAACCTCACACCAATTGTCTGAAAAAATCCATACCAATTAAATTTCCCAAAAATTAGCCTTTACTAAGCACTGAAGAACAATGGAATTGAAATAATAGAGTAGTAGAAAAATATTAAATATTTTTAACATGCAGTAGAAAAAACGGTGAATTAAAGTGATAATACAAAAAATAAATTGATCTGAGGAGGTAAATGAAAAAGTGTGAAACGAGAAATCGAATACGAATTACGAATAAATCATAGGTTATCCAAGTTTTTATTTTTATTTTTTATAGTGTTGGTGTTGGTATAATGAGTACTACTAGTGCAATTAAGTAAATTTGATTTATGTTTCACGTGTGCCATTTATAAGAGAGTTTTGAATACAACAAAATTTAGGATACTTTAGACAGGATGTTTCGAGACTTGGTGCAAAAAATTCAAAAGTGAGTAGATGACGTGAAAATATTCCCAATACGACGCCTCGTTTCTGAGTTATATGCATTTAAAGTTGTGAAATTAGAACTTATATTTAAGTATATTTTATAGAATATACATTTCAACATCATGAATTTTCAATGGATGATTCCGTATGTCCATGTAATGTGTTTGACGGAATAAATAAATCTACACTACTATATGAAGGTCTTGATCGGCTCTTGCCCAATGAATAATAATCCGTTATTTTCACAGGGACAATCCATACGATCTAAACACAGCATAAATTAATTTTTCAATCGATATTTCAACAAAAAGGTACTCTTTGTTAAACTCTATAGATTTTATGGTATGGAAGATATGTAGATTTTTAAATCGTTGTACATGCCATGGAAACCGTTTGTGATAAAGAGACTTTTTGAAAAAAATTATCATAAATTGTAATTTTTTATTGGAAATACTCACATGGGGTATTGAAACACAATCAAACATTTCTAATTGAATTGCATTATGTTGAACATAGTGTTACTCACGTGTGGAAAAAAATAAGATATAGAAAAATTTAGTTAACCTAAAATTTTATGGGTTAATGTATTGGCAGGAATAGTGGGTAGTTGGTAGGTCCATATCTTTTGATAATAACCTGAATGGTCAGAGATACTACTCCTGAATGATTTCCCACCCATATTATCTGATATTCCTCTAAGCATTCGCGGAAACATGTGGTTCATGCACGATGGAGTCATTCCCCATTTCCTAGAACACCTGAAAATAATATTAATAGGATATATGGCTTCCACTTTTGAATAGCTTTCCGCGTCTTTTCTCTTTAATTTTTTCCCGTAGAGTAGTCAGTAATGTCTAATTGTAATCTCCAGTTATTGTTCTACCCTTATCTTGAAAATCAATAATGATTACTCCATGGGAATCCCAAAAAACTGAAGCAAGAACTTTTCCAACAGATTTTTGGACACGAAACTTCTTAGGTCTTGGAGAACCAGAGTGTCGCCATTCCATGGATTGTTGCTTTGTTTCTCGATCGTAGAAATGTACCCAAGTCTCATCCATAGTAACAACTCGGCTTAAGAAGTCTACTACGTTTTCAAATCGAGCACAGATCGAACGCGATGCTTCTAACCTTACATGCTTCTGGTCAACTTTCAAACATGTGGGAATCCATTTTGCAGAAATTTTTCTCATGTCCAAATTGACGTGAACTATATGATGAACGCGTATGAAATATTTCCAATTCGACGGTCTGATAAAATCATGTCATGAACTGCATCGATATTTCCGGGGAATGACACAGAAACTATCCTTCCCAATCGGTCATCATCTTCAATGGAAAATTAACTTCTTTTGAAGTTTGCAATCCAATTTTTCATGGTCGCATACGAAGGACATTGATCATTTCAGGGTATTAAGCATATTTTCGTAAATCTGCTTACCTCTTAACCCTTTTAACTACAGATACTTGATGATGGCTCGATACTCCAATTTATCGATTTTCACAATTTCGGTGGACATCTTTTTTCTTTTAATTTATTGCGCAACTCTGGTTTACTTTTTTGACGTCAAACTTTACATTGACATTTCTAATAAGTTATTGTTGGTTGCTATGGTAACGCAATATTTTGTTTATGCATGCAACTGGTCTACGCTAACTTGATATAAATACATCCTCGAATATTGAGGTGGGAATAATATCTTGGAAATTTTTCATTAAAAAAGGGATTAGAGGCAGACAAAGGGGATCAGTCCTCAAAACAGACTAAGAAAAATTCATACCAATCCACATAATCTCACTTAAATTCAGTTCAACCTTCACAAATAAATTGCCAAATTGGTACTAGGCTAGTACTGAAGAAAAATTCTATTTATTCAATTTTTTTTCGTTCTTAACTAAATATTTTGAGGAAAAACTTCAAGATCGAGAAATGTTTTCGAGTGAACAGGTAATTCAGCTTCACTCATTTACAAAAAAAGGACAAAAACAGTTCTAACCACTACTGCTGTGGTGATAGCTTTTATAAATTTATGTCTAAATGAGTTGGCATAGATAATAGGATAAGATATTTAAACCGAATCTATGTAATAACAAGACAATATTCATGGTTCTAAAGCCCATAATCGTTCCTGTTACAACACTTTATCGACTAAATATATTTTCTTCGGTCCCTTGAAGGGATTATATTTCCAGCTAAGCTTTCACCTCCCCCGGGTATTAAAATACAATGTGGACACTGGTCACGGTCAATAATTCAGATCTGGTGAGTTGGGGATGTCTTCCACATCTGTGGAAGACGATGAAAAAGCCATGACACTGTCACTGGCACTAAAATACGGATATCGAATAGGGAATTTTTTCAGTATTCATGAACATAAGTGAAGGAAAAACAGTCACTCGTATTTTTTTCGTTGAAACTTGATGATCTGAGTGTAATCTGTGTAGTAATAGGAATAAATGAATAGTTGAATAATGAATTAGTATATAGCCATTTTGTGTTATTAAGCAGTTTAATAAATAAATTTTAGATAAACTATGCGACCACAATAACCGTCAAACAGATTGAAGGGTTACTACTTGGATATTGAGATATGGCAACACTAACATTTTTAATGGTTAAAAAATGGAAATAAATCGCAAACATTTTTGTGCGATTATTTTTCATAACTTTTGATGTGGATTAAACAGCAGTGCGTCGATCAACTCGCTAGAAATTTTGGTGATTAAGCACCATAACAATTCAATCGCAGACGAGCCAAATTGAAAAAAATTAAGAAAATCCAACTGCAGAAGACGAATGCGAGATCTCACACATCAATTGACCAAAAACGGTTTTGAACATTCAAAACATCAAATTGATGGGTCATACGTTGTCCAGTCTTTGTTTGGCACCCAATGATTTCCTCTTTTATACGCAGAGCGAAAATAAATCACATGTTTTGGAGGTACGTCAATCGGAATGAAAACAATGCTTCGACAATTGGTACAAACGCATATGAAAAATTATTGATCTCAATGGGAAATATTTTGAAATTCAATGAAGCCACATTCAATTATAAATATTTGTTTTTATTTACCTAATCGAAATTTAAAGTAGCAATCCTCCTCGCATCAATGATTCTGATTGATAGAAATAAGGTGAAACAATATAACACAAATATCACTGGTTATATTCCACTGAAAAATCAGAGATAATATTGATTATACGGGCGAAAGCGTTTTGAAAAAAATATTTCACAATAAAAAAGCATATTCAGTTTTCAAAGCGAGTTTTCAATTCTTTGACATCATTTAAAAAATAATCTTTTAGAAGTTTGTGTCTTTTATTACATCTTCAATTGTCTGAAATCGCTTCTACGAACTTATTTATGGGAAATAGAACGGTATCAAGGAAAGACAGATCATTTGAATTTAGCAATATATCGCAACACTTTTCAAGTAACATTTTTTCCTGTGGCTATGATTTCATTGTTCACATATAATTAGTTTATATTTTTTTTATGGGGGACGTACCCCAAAAGAAAACCATTATTTCCATTTTAATTTTGTTTCTAGAGTATAATATTGAATCCAAGTTCAAGATATGTCTTGGATTACATCTGAAAATATCCAAGTAATCGTCCCATTGTTCAATGTGAGGGAGCTCTTGATTAACATTACTCAACCATGACTCTTACCTTGCAGATTGTTTCATATATATTCTCTTATAAAAATCATTGTTTACTCATTCGAATCCAACATTTTTTTCTAAACAGCTACCTCATATACTGATAATAATGTGTCCTTAACACTAAAAATCATCGAAAACAGCTTTCCATCAATATTTAAACGAATTTATCTGCAGAATTTCGATGATATTAGATATGTAACATAAAAATTACTTCTCTATCAAACCGTTTCCGTCTATTCAGGTAGAATGGCGATTAATAAAATAATACGAAAATAGAGTACGTTAAAAAAAGATACGAACGGACAAGACGACAAGTTCCTTATATTACGAAATTTTTTGCTTTATTGATGAAGTATTTCTTTTGTGATTTCTTGTTCTTGTTAACTCAATTTTTTCACACCAAGTATGCTATTCTCTAAAAATTTCTTCTTCTTCTACTAGAAATATCTAATTCTGAGGCGATTCAGCGTCATCTAGCAGGGTCAAGTCAATTAAATGCGACATAAAGATTGTTGAAACATTATTGAAAAAATAATTAATCCAAAATAGATGTAGAAATGTGAATCTATTGATATATTTTTTACAAAATAGGACGGTTAGTGAAAGTATTTGTAATGTATTAGTTTCAGAAAATGATATGTGCGCTTTGCTCTTTTTCCAATCACACAAGAGCTTTCCTCGCAAATATCATATATAACAACTCTTGCAATGATATGCAAAAATTCAGCTTTAAAAAAGTTTTGTGCTCTGAAGTTTCCACAACTCTTTCATCTTTATCTCTAATCTTTTGCTTTTCCATCCATTTCATGAGCTTATCTTTTTCTTATCAATGACACTCATACCCGACAACAATCTTTTACTATATTTATAGTTCTATGTACCGTAGAAGCTATTTCTCTGAAGTAGGAGGAAAATTTTCTCACTCTAATAATAAATAAATCAGACCAGATATTTGCATAGTATTTTTCAATGATAAAAAAAAGAAAGTAGTGGTCGCAAATATTTCAATTGTCTTGTGTGAAACATGTCATATCTTCGCTCAAAAAATCAGAAAATTGTTTTTATTGTACTACCAGTGCTAGTGCTGGAAAATCTCATCTCAAATTATGTCACGTGAGTAGTTACCATGCAGTAGCTTTGTTAGTGTTTGAGTTATCACGAAAAGTGAAATCACGCTTATAGTTTTTTTTTTGACTTACGACACTATTTGAGCGAGGTGAAATATGGCAGCCAAGTACCACTCTGTAGATATGATTGAGAAACTTAGCGTTTCTCACGACTACTTCAGTGTTCATTGAATTTGTATCTGATGACCATTTTATCCATTCATACAGGGTGCTCTTCACAATGAAAGTTATCAGATATGATAATATAATATCAACATATTGAGTTTAACACACAAAAAAATTTGACTATGGTAATAATAAATAACTTTAACACTAAATTATTGATTGTACAGATGATATTTTATATCGTCATCCCAAGAAGTCATCAAGTTAATTAGGTAATTTTATAATGAAGAAACTGGGAATATTCCAGGTTACGTTCTAAGTTTCTACTAATTCAAAAGTTTTGAGCAAATAGAAAGAAAACTGATAAAGGGAAAATACTTTATAGTCTGTAAGACTCGAAAAATATTATTTTTGATGAGAGTTGGGACAACTTTATCCTAGAGAAACTCGGCCTCTAAAATTCAGGAGCGCCATAAAACTGTTTACGAGATCAGAACTCCAATTTTAACCAAAAAACGTGAAAAAATATCGAGAAGTTCCTATCATGCGAATACAAAGGAAAATGTAGTGTGGGAGGAAACGAAAACTTTTTGATAACTTAATTTTTCGCTATTCGTTGTGTGCTATGTTTCCTCGCTTTTTATCATGAATATCAAAATTTAAAATGCAACTATGATTTATCAATTATCGTATGAGTGCGTATACATAAAACAAACGGTAAGAGAGACATCCTTGATCCAAAAAAATTTCCCTAACTCACTTGGATTCTCCAATTTTCAATGACAACACTAACAAATCGAGTGAAAATTTAACTGCTTAAGCTAACTGAGACGCCTCTAGATCAAATGCAAGGAATAAAATTTTTTAAGCAAATTTATCACGAAATATTGACACCGCTCTCTCCACTTCTTTTTCTTCTTCTATAGATGCTGAAAAAACTGCGATATCTCCTTCGTGATGAATAATTTCCAAATATATTATAAGCTGCAAATTGACTAAATTGAAGAGTAAGACCCTCGATAGGGGGTCAATTTTTAAGCACAAACAGCTATTATTATGTCTACTGAGGAATACAAATCCCAATTGCGAAATTTTCAATTCTGCTCAGTCACCAGAAAGTGTTTAGGGACACCGAGGCATTTTCAAGAAGTTCCAAAAGATAGAAAGTAGTGACAAACTGTGATTAACCACCGCCAATCATGGGTCAATAACAATCTTTCGCAAACTCGAAATGTATCTCTCTGGTACACAGATGGTTCGAAGCTAGCGCAAGGAGCTGAATCGGGAATTTGTGGTCCAAATGCTCTTCATTCCACTAGAAACATAACCCACCCAAGGTCCTGAAAGTTATTGAGTACAAATCCAAATTAGCATTGAAGTTTAAACAAACTCAAAAGCACTAGCTAATAAAAATAAAGTAACCATAATGTGGCTATCAGGAAACCACGGTATAATAGGCGAAGAATAAGCAGATAGCCTTGCTAAGAAAGAAGCAATAACTCCATATCTAGGACGGTGAAAGTATCAGATGGAGAGAAACACTCTAGGCGCAAGACAATTAAAAACATTTATAACCAGATCAGATAAGAAGTCTGAAGAATTTCTCGTATCACCAGAAACGACATCAAATTGGTGATTGGTCTTCGGACAGATCACTGCTTCCTCAATCATTTCCTTAAGACAATAGGTATGTCAAAGGACAACAAATGCAGATTTTGCTCGCAAGCCACGGAAACAGCAGAGAATCAACTTTGCGAATGTCCTATTTTGCTAAAATGCCTAAGCCTGAAAATTGGGACACAAAAGCCCCAAAACTAGTATTCTTTGAAAGAACTCAACGTATTCTAGAAGCAGAGCAATGATATGTAGAGTCTTACAAAATATATTCAGGTACAGGTGCAGACTGTCTGTAAATCCAAAACGACTCCCCAAACAATTTAGCTACGAGGAAGATTAACCAAATTTGATTCAGTAATAGAATGGGGGAAAAAGATTCAAAGAACGTCTATTAGATACAAGACGACTTTCAACCGGGAGACAGCAGGCAATCAAGCATTCAGAGATTGGTCTTCACCAACGGACACTTGAACTGGAGAGCAGCTGATTGGGGTGAGGTCTTGTGCTGAAACAAGTCTAGATTTTGAGGTTCATTCCACAAATTCAAAATCCATATTTTACAGCTGAATACATAAAAAAGAGAGTATGGTTTGAGGAGAGATAAATTTAATTGGACACTCGACATGAGTATTATACATATTGTTTCAAATAATAGAAGGAAGTTAATTCATTCGCGATAGGCGATAATTCCAAATAAATGCTTGAGAATGTTTGTTCAGTTCTTTTAGAACAACGAAATTAATGTAATGGGTTGACCAGCAATGCTGGACCTGATCTTATAGCACACATGAGGGATACACACGGAAGAACCGTTAGAATAAGACTGAATCTACTGAAAACTTCATACAGTTGTATGGAGCTATGGGACTTGAATAATGAAATATTTGAAATTTTGGTGGTCAAGAATGGATATTCATTTCAACTTGATTTGATTATATACTCTTCCGATCACTATCCAATAATGGGCATTCTAACGTGAAATTTTAGGAAGTTTACTTTTATCAAGTGCAAATAAAATTTTGGAGTGTATTAATATTTATGATATGATAAATAATATTTATCATGAACAAAAAAATAGCGACGTTCCTACACAAGGTTAACCCAACGTAAAAGTACATTAAATTTCCATTTATACTTATTAATCTGCTTTTTTACCTCTTGTTCTGTGTTCCAAAGAGTAGGCAAGGATAATAACGATTTGAAACAAAGGATACAATTAAATCCCGACAACAAATCTGGTGTCACAACGAATAATTTGTGTCTACTTGTCCTTATTTATCACTCCTGGAAATTATATAACGTAGGTCTCGTCTAAGAGCATTCCTCGGTTCATACTAATTGAATGATTCTGCCTTGTAACCAGGCTCTAAGTACACAATCAGTTTAAACTGAAGTGTTACTATTTATCAATAGGGAGCACAAATAAAGGGCGTCGCATAATTCTTGTCTTTAATAGAGAATGAGAAATACAATATTCATACTTAAAATGTATAATTATGATTGGGAAAATTATAAATTGACTTTATTGGAGAACGGCAACAATTTCTTTAATCTCTTTTTTCCTAGAACTTTTTATATGTATTCGAAATTTCTTCTGTGCAAAAAATTTTGGATTACATTTAAATCTCTAATCAGCAATCGCCGCATCTTAGTTGCAGACAGCTTTTTCATAAGTGAGCTTTTATGTGAAATATGGCATACCTGTTCGGTTGAAATTTGTATTTTATTAGCTTTCTCATGTATTTTTATTAGTCGATCACTGAAGGTTCTATATCTCCAATAGTGAATGAAAGTTGTTCTGCATCATCTGTATACATCCTCCACTTTCAAAAGCAGACAACTAATCACAAATCATTTCATATGAAAACTTGTTGTATATCTGAGAATTCATTTTTCCCTCACAAATCCCTCGTATTGCTATACTTATTCAATATAAAATCGTTTTTACTATCACAGAAAAAATGTTTTTCTTGTCAACTAACACGACCTCGAGCTTGAAATTAATGCCTCTGTATAATAAACATATCATGTAGATGTGAAAGTTGTGTCATGTTATTTGATAGAAAAACTCAAAACCTTGACAGTTATTCGACTGATTCGCATCGATAAAAGTCGAAATCACTACTGAGTAGGAACCAGCACGACGTGACAAAATGTCAAGAAGTCGCATTCTAACTTGATTTTCCTCCTACAGGAAGCTGCCTTGAAAATGTTTGCACGCTGTTTATTAGGGAATTTTCATGTTGGGAAAACGATTTCTAGTGGATTGAGCTTTGGAAGCACACAATCTTTTTATAAATCTAAAATATTGGCGTGTTGAAAATGCAAATTGACTCGACATTTTTATATTCCCACACTACAAATCAATTTTGAAAACAATTGATAGATATACGTCCTTGATGAAATAAAATTATCAAATCGTGAAGAATGACATATGTACATTTATTTTTTGGTAATGTATGACTGTGGTTTAAAAAGTTTCCGGCCTCAACATAAAGATGTAAGAATCGGGTGGGTAACTAAGAACGGCTTCTCAGGAACGAATAATGTTCAGGGAAAAAAAGTAAAACAAAAATGACCCCGAGAAACACGTGGAAATTATTTTTATATCCACTACTAGATAGCGTTTGATATAAAATTTGAAAAGTTAACACTTCATATACGATACGAAATTGAAAATTAATTCAGGATGAAAAGTTCTTACATTACTGCCTACATGCAGTAATTTGAACTGTTCTAATAATAATCTTATTATAGCTGCTAGATGGCGTTATGTAAATGTAAAGATGTGAATATGATTCAAAACGGTCCTGTAATACTTGATTTTCGTGGACAAATGAGGCTGTATTTCATAGTAATGGTAGAGTAAATCGCCATAATAGACACTACTGGTCCGAAACGAATCTCTGTTAAATACAGAATATCCAACATCAGGGTCGTTGGCGGACAAATAATTTGGCAATTTTTTTAATGAGACAGTTAATGGAGAAAGATATTTAAGTTTTTCAAGAAACGAATTGTCACTTATTCTAGAAAACATACCACTAGCCAAAGGTTGGGTCATGTTTTTACAATATGATGGTCGTCCAGTACATTATTACAAATATGTTCGACATCAATCATAATCTGATAGCAGGAAAGGACGTGTAAGTTTATATATTGGACCATCCAGATCTCCAGATTTAACTTGCTTGTGATTTCATTTGTAGGCCCGAATAAAAGAATCCATTCACTCTAAGAGAACCACGACAAGAGATGACATGATCGAAAGAATATGAAAGGCAATACGAAGTATTTCAATGGCAGTAATTGGTCTCTCCACCCGTCGGCGACTGATTTCATGTATAGAAGATGATGGACGACATTTTAAATACCTAGGAAGTCACTAATCTCGTAAATGGTTATCTATTTTGTCAATTGCTAGATTTGTTACATGGTTTAATCCAAGATTTGTTCTTAGTATTGGTATTATTAGCTTCACAATTGAATAACGCCATCTACCAATAATAACATAGTTTGAATTACCAAATTTAGCGAATGTAGAAATTTTTCAGTTTTATTTTAAAAGACTCACTCAAACTTATAATTCTGCTCAAATTTACCAAGATTAATCAGAATATAACTGGAAAAAAGCTCCTCAAATCAACACTGAGTTTGTGGAAATCGACCAAACAGGACCGGACTTACAGACACCTTTCCATAACCACCTCTTATTTGAAGAGAAATATGAATTGAAAATACGTGAAGTTTGTTGAATAGTTCCATTATCATTTATAAAATGCCATTAAAATGGATAAATTTCTAGAAAAGTCGCTTTTTCAATTTTATATTTTCAAATACGCCCTCTAGTGGTGAATCTGACATTTTGAAAATAATTTCCGTGACCAAAATCAATCAAATTGTGCGTGCAGGTCATCAAATGAGCATCCGGATAATTTCCGAGGCTGTAAACGCCGATAAAGAAACGGTAAGAGAAATTTTACACGAGGAATTTCACATTACAAAAGTCTGTGCGAAGTTGGTCTCAAAAAATATGACTCCTGACCAAGAGCTCTTGCGTCAACGGGTCTGCTTAGATCTCTTTGAAAAGTTAGGAAGGTCAGAAAAAGGTCAGCTTTAAAAGGGACCCGATTTGAGTCGTTGGAAGCAGTAAAGCAAAAAACAGCTGAGCTTCTAAAAGCCCTCACCAAAGAAGGCTTCCAGCACTGCTTCGATCAATGGAAAAAACGTATGGAAAGGTGTATGGCGAGTGGAGGAGAGTATATTGAAGAAAAGCATTTGAATGTAGGATGATTTTTATAATTGTAATATATAATATACTGCTCCGATTGAGCAGTATATCCGTTGCATTGCGGGATGCAGTTCATTTTTATTGTCGATACGGCATTCTAAAATTAGCAGCAGATGAGATGAGAGTGTTGAGAGTGTGCAATACTCTTGTTCCGTAGACCTTGTTTTCCAAGTAGATTATACCTATCCAAAATGTGCGTTTCCTTGTATTCACCATCAATATTCCTCAATTTTATTCAGCTTTTTCTAAATACATTAGAATCGTTGTTACATCGCAACTAAAATTTCAAACATTTTCGAGTAAGACCGTCAAGATATTGTTTGAATCAAGACTGGCGATATTTGAGACAAGTTTAACCGAAAATCAGACATGAACCAAAAGCTTATATGATATGTGTGTTCAATCATACCGATCCAATTTCGGGAAACAAGCGGAACGGAGTCGGATCTGAAGTATGTATAATATATATGTCCCACTTTTCATTGCAACCGTTTAAGCAGAATTAATGAGATTTTTCTCGTCGATTCATATCCATTATTGACACCTATATCCATCACTACACTACACTAAAATAAGAAATTAGTCAATATAACAAATGGCGAACATGTTACAAATGAGGCAAAGAGGTTTCCATCAGCCGAAAAAGTGATAGCGATCGTATCTAAGATAGTCATATGAATGTGTTCATCTACTATTTTCAAGAAAGGAAGGAAATAACCGAAAAATATCACGCATCGTTGCTGGATAAGTTGAAGAAAGAAATTGTCTTATTTTGATAATCGTCATGACTAAAATTCTACGAATTGATTATAAACAATCATATCCACAAACTCTGGGTCCCAGCGAAGTTTTCCTGTTTTCTAGCCTCAAAGTTTCACGTGCAGCAAAGATATTTTCATCAGGTGCAAACGCAAATGCCTATTTCGAGGAGAAACACAGCAAATATTATTTGGAGGAATGAAAAAAGGAGAGAATCGCTGGAAAATTGTCAAAAGAAGATTATGTTGAAAAATAAAAATGATCATGGAGAAAACATTGGGGTTGGCTTATTAGGTGAAAAAAGTTTTAGACTGCTCTCGTAAATTGAACTACCATCAAAAAAATTTGAACTCACTTTAGATTTAATAATAATAGGAATGTCGTGTATTTTCAAGATATTTCAATTTTTGAGACGTCTAGTTAACAGAAATGTCTTGTAACGAACCTGAATTAAAATGACTATTGAAAAATTCTAACATCATCTCGACAGTCAAGTTGCTTATCAATACACTTTTTTGTTACATATCTAGGATATCCACTAACTTCAATATATTATTGTTTAATTTGTTAACCGAACCACAGTTTTTTCTAGGGCATTCCCCATACTTCACTACCAGGTCTGGTTATCAAATAACGAGACTGGTTACGGAAAAGGGATCAGCAACTCTTCTTGTAATGTATCTGTAATAACCGACGTCAACGTACTCTTTAATTAGGTACCAAAATCTTTTCCGCTGCCCATTTCAAGAGGATGCTCCTTTATTTCTCATAGCTTAAGATGTTACATCATCCGCTAGTAGAACAGTAATTGAGTGACTTCAAGAATAGCCAGGTTATTGGCAATTTCAATGCCACCGAGTTCTTTGAATTCAGGGATTTAGTGCAGCCCTACCCTCATTTTTCCAGCCAGATCATTGAGAGTTTTGAATTTCTTCAGAAACATCAATTCGATAGTTATATATTGCAATGCAAATTAGTGCCCCTGAACTCTTTGTGGAGATATACACACTAATGTTATTAATGGTACAAGCTATCCCGTAGTGGGTTAGGTCACTAGGTCGTTTTGTACAACAGAAGCCTGCCTTTCTAGAGGGAAAATCCATTCACATTTATATACTCTTCTTAAAGCTACGTGAACTTTGTTGAGACAAACCCAAAGGTGCATTAGTTAATTAAGGTTTGAGGAAGAGTAAGAAAATCTACCTCAGTCTTCCTGAAGGACCGAGGCTGAATCTGATGACTTGCCGTAGCAGCTACATGCCGAGAGCCCCGTGCAATCGGGGTGTATTTCCTATCCATCTTGTAGTATATTGTAAACACCACAATCCTAGAACTGAAAGTCTTTTTTTGCACCTAGCGTCTACTACTTCAGGAGCTTTTTTTAGTAATTTCTAGTAGGACGTTGCGAAAGGCTTCATGAATAAAAAGGAAGGTACAAATATAGAAATTGATAATAGATTAAAAGGGAGCTGCAAATATATAAACAATAGAGTAGGTAAGTACAACTAGAATTTTCTGTGAGAGAAGAAACATGAATAAATGGTTAGATATGGTTATTATGGAATTCGATACAATTGTAGTTCACTATCAGCTGCCGAATAAATCAACGATTACGAGGTCTCGCCATTACATGACGAGACTGGTTGCGAAAAGGGTTTTACCATAAAAATTATTAGACATTCGATGCTATCCTTCAATTTACTTCCTTTCCTTCGCCACATACCTTCCCATAAGTTTTTTCCATTGATCGTTGCAATGCTGGAAGTCTTTTAGGGGGCCTTTAGGAGTTTTGTCGTTTTTTGCTTTACCGCTCCCATCGACTCAAATCGCTTCCCTTTCAAAACAGATCTTTTTCTTAACTTTCTAACCTTTCAAGGAAATCTGAGCAGACCCGTTGACGTGAGAGCTTTTGGTTAAGAGTCAGATTTTTTGACACCCATTTCGCACAGACTTTTGTCATGTGTAATTCTTTGTGTAAAATTTTTCTAACCGTTTCTTCATCGGCGTTTACAGCCTTGGCAATCATCCAGATGCCCAATCAACGATCTACACGCACAATTTGGTTGATTTTGGTCACTGTTTCCGGAGTTGAAACAGTCACAGGGCGACCTGAACGCTGGTCATCTTCAGTACTCCCTCGGCCATTACTAAAGCGCTTACACCACTCAAAAACACGCGCACGATATTCTCTCCAACAATTTCTAGTACTCAGTCAGAGATTTTCTCAATTTAACGAGAAATTTGAGATTGATACGTTGCTCCGTTTTTTCGTCACACGTGGTTTTCGGCATGAGAAAAAAACAAGTTCGTTTCATACTGCTATCGCACAAATACCAGAATAGTGACGGAAACGTGTTCTGAGACGTATACAGACAAGATATTTAGATATCCAACCCAGCACTCGTTTTTTAACCCCAGACCTCGTATAACTGATGTGATTAGAATGTATTGAAACTGTCAATTAGTGATCCAATTTCCATGGCAACTAAGATGATTTCTATGGAAATAAAAATTTATTACTTACCCAATTGCGTGTTTCCATTCTAAATGAGTTACACTGTATGCAATAAGTTTATTTAATCAAGTGTCAATACTTATTAAATGCGATGTCTTCACTTAAAAATTGTTTTGTTATCACATTAATCTCTTAACTCTGCTCGATTGTATGTTAATTTGAGGTTTTTGTAAGCCCCAATTTCTTCTCGAGTTTTCCCAATGGATCTATTTTTTGTTCGTGATATTCTGTTATGATTCAAAAATATCACTTCATCCACAATAATAATAACTTAATTAAATTGAGCACTGATGTTTCCACGTGAAAAAAATAGATACTTTGGAAGCAAATATCATATGCTTACGATTAATTTTATTTTGAGAAGAATTTAATTTTAGGAACTAACGTATTAGAAGAAAAGAATGTTCGAAAATTCGTTTCCATACGGCGTTATTAAGAATATATATAAAACATCTAATTTGTATAACTTTATCAGAAAAACCTCGGTTACCAACAAATCTAGTAATTAGAGAAACAGGTTTGTAATAACAAGATTCCGTAGAGAGTTTAATATATAAATATCCTTGAGAGACTCAGAATTTCCTTTAAATGAAATGCCCGCACTAGGATTAACCAATGTAGTCGTTAATGTTTAACGAAAACAATGGTCAGTATCCTCTCGTGAGTTGTCGAAATTCAATGCAGCAATTTGTTTAAGTAACTTACCCAGTTTATTCATCCCAAATATTTGTTATATATATATATATATATATATATATATATATATATATATATATATATAGTTAGTCCATTTTGGTGTTTCATTGACACGTTCCCAATAAGAAATAAGTTAAAAAATCAAACCAAGTATGAAACTTGTATACTCGTATTTGAGAATATATCATGAAAATTGACTCAAGTTGAATTTGGCGTTGAATCCCTTGGTGTTATCATAACAAACTAAGCCATGATAGAAGTTGAGGTTTGTGAATGATGATCCACATTCAATATGTATGCTGTAATTTTTGTATTTGTTAAAAACTCATGACTATGTGGAAAATATTTGAAAATATGCAAATAAAAATGACATAAAATAATAATTTGTAAAAATATGCGCATTGGTTTAATTTTTTACTTTCATTCTCCATTATATTGTAGTATCTCTGATGATGGCAACACTTCCCGAAAGCTTGGATTCATAGTTTAATAAAGAGTTCTCATTTTCCACAATAGTCTACAATTTTCAATATATTGGCTTCTTGGCGGTATGTAGTGGGATTGTGGCAAAATTAAACTTTACGTAGAATCACTTAAGAACTTTTGTTCTTGCTACCTAAGCATTTTTTTCACACACACACACGATTCATTCAAGACTTAAACATTATTTCAGTTACATATTGTGTATAAATTCTATGTTCTTTTTTTATAACAATTCATTTTAGATAGTATTATTTTCTAGAATCATATTTTTGATATTGAATAGAAAGGTTTGACCAAAAGGACGTTAAATAAACGATCGGTTTTCAGATATTGTAAATTATAACCAACCTCTCTAAAAAATGACTTTTTCGATTGTTCGTTGAAATAAATCAAAGATATAAATTTATCTGTTGACACTTTTATTGAATATTTGGCTATGTGTACCGCTATGAATCATTTTTCAAGCATGAATTCAATACCGTTTAAATTCGATTTCATGACAATTTCCTTTCATATGTTTTATTTTCCCTTTTTCAATTTTTGTTATGGTGGTAGCATTTCTATATACCTAATCGTGATCTCCTCTAAAGACAAATGTGAAGAGAAAACTCAATATTATAATTATCGTATAGTTAACTTGTAGAACAATTCATTGCTGTTGCGGACCCAACTCATAGTTTTCTGCCAATAAATTTACACTGATTCGGATAATTTAACAATTTTTTTCAACTAGAACTAGTTTTTTGCAATCCATTGTACATTCATGTAAATTGTAGGTGAAAAAATTATTTGAGAATGAATATGGAAATTTTGTACTCAAAATTGGAATCAAATTAGTAGAATATTGACATATGATTATTTCTAAATCAACTAACATAAACAACTCTCTTATACATATTTCTTTACCACTTGTTCCAAAATCACGAACATTGAACATTGACCATGCACCATTTAGTGTATTAAAGAGTAAACGTGAATGTATTGCAAATTCATAATTGAATTTCCATTGTTGATACTAAGGTTATAAATAGAAATACTATACACAAATGGATTAAGATGAAGACCTAAGGGAATATAGAAAAATAATCGTTTCACCACTTCTTACCCAGAAGATGAGAACATCATCGCATTTGAAGCCGATTGAGCAATTAGTATTGTTCAAAATATAAACAAATAACGTTACTACGAAAAACGTGGAAAAAATTTCAATTAATTTATCTTGAACACAATAAACATTTGTCAAAAGTTCGTTAATACGAATTTAGTTTCTTTTTCATTCATTCCATCAGCCCTGTTGCCATTTTTTGCACTCAAATATCAATTTAAGTTCAGAATAATTGGTTAATACTTGAACGACTCATCTAAAGAGGTGTTCCCATTCCGTTTATCTCTGCACAATATTTCTGTATGACCAGAAATAACTAATGGAGCTTGATAAATATGCAAAATTGTGATAGTTAACTTGAATTGCATTAAGTAATGAGACTATAAACCAAGTAATATAAAGAAACTCTCAAGAACTCCTCTACATAAATGAAACACTCGCTTAAAGCCACGATTCTAACGACTGAAATGTCTCTTATTGCTATTTTTTCTACAACAAGATTACATTTTTCCATATCAATATTGCTTTATACGACATAAAGATAAAACCACTCAACTAAATGCCAAAAGGTTTTCCTTAAAACATAGCCGTAGATTATGCTTCAATTGAAGGGTTATGGAAATATCATGATGATATGGGTACTTTTTAATAATTATCTCTATGCCCAACAAAATTTTTACGTAACACATTATTTACTACAACAATCACACAATGATCATTGTTTACTATTTCCGAAGACAATAACTTGGTTATGGTTCCATTCCGGATCGACAAAATTTCTATTGAGTAAATTCGGAAGCAAAGAATTTCTGGATTTCTCTCTTCTTGTTATAATGTATGAGAGACTAATTTCTGCTAGTAGGTCGATTTTTGTGTTTCCTACATACAGAAATTCTTTTTCTCTGTTTCAGTACTGAGAACAACGTTATTCTCGCACGCATTTTCGTGTAAGAGTTGACTCCATTCTTTTTTTTTTTTTGGTAATTTTCTGTAGTGAGTTGGTGCCTTCGAATAACAGTTCCATTTTTACAGCTGACTGGACGATGTATTATTCGGTTATATGTGAGGGTGGTGTGAGGTTATTTCAATTTGATAGATACTATTTAGACTAAATTATAAAGAGTTTTTGAACAAAGTAAATGTAGTCATGAAATATGAACAAAACATATAAATCTACAGTGAAGAATTTTAGAATGAATGAATTAAGCAAACTTTTAAATTTAAATGATATTTTCAAAGTCAACTGTCAAACATGAATCAGTACTACCAACCGACAAGTCACGTTCAAGTATAATTTGGTTAATGTACATTATTAATAATTTTTCTATGAAAAAATAATGTGGCCGAAACTGAGAAAATAATATAAAACACTCGTAACAAAAGGACTATCCACCATTTGTTCCTCTTTCTGGAATGAAAAGCCTTCTGTTACTTACATTTTAATTAACTATTCTACCCAAATATTTTTACACTTGATACCTACCATCAAGTTTACGTGTTATCACTTAATAGCAATCATATTTTGGTTCATGATTGTTACTGATTATTATTTTGATTGTTTTGCGTTTGATGACTATACAGGGTGATTGATTAGTGTCATGAAATTCAGTACCTTTCTTGTTCTTTGCGATATCAATTTGAGGAATCATTGTTTTCATTGAAATTATTTAAAATCTTAGAGGGTGTTCCAGAATGCTGTGCTATATCAAAGTCATATTTGGAAATAAAACACCCTATATCCTATTATATATTTGGAATCAACTTGACTTCACAATAATATAGGGTTGAACTTTATAAACAATTTTTTCTATAAAACTCGTAAAACGTTTAATACCCTGTACAATGTGACAGAAATTCAAGAATGAAGATCTGTTACGGCCAGAGCATTCGAATAGTAGTGAAAATTCTCGAAAATTATTTATTTCGTTGATATTAATTGAATCTGATAAAGGGTGAATCAAAATACGAATATATTATTTTTCTGGTTTTTCCAAGTAAATCACCCTGTATTTCATATGAGTATCGTGACTAACATACTTCTCTTCTCATCAAGCATTCTCTATACCCAAAATTATCAGTTCTAGAGATATTTTTCTGTGCAAAATAATGAATATGTAACTATGTTTAACCACTTAAGAATCAATTGTGAGTTATGATTTATTTGTCAAAAATTGATATTTGACAATGGTGTGACATGACATGTCAAAAAGTAAATCATGATTTTTTGATTTAGCAGGTTGGTACATATTTTACTGTTTTGAAGAATTTTAACTAGGGAAAAAATGAACTTCACTAGTGATGAAAGGATTGATATGATCTGGATTTTGGAAGGATACAACAAAAACCCATACACAAGAATAAGGAGTATTTACAGCAAACAAGAGCTGAGCTACTACGGTGTGCTCAATGCCAAAAACGAAAAGCAACCTCACCACATTTACTTTTATTAGGAATTAACTGAAGTTGATTTTGGAAAAATGTTACATTTTTGTAGATGGGATTTACAAAAAGTTAATCATCAGAGGGATTTTTTCGACTATGTTCTATTTGGAAATGGAGCCAAGTTTTATGAAAATATTAGTATAAACAGGCAAAACTTTCACTATTATTCACCAACAAATCCATATCAAATACTGACACACAATCAAATTAGATAGTCGTTGAATGTATGGAGAGATATTGTTGGTGAATATGTAGTAGGACCGTATTTTTTTAAGGAACAATTTAATGCTGAGATGTATTTAGGTTTTCTACTAAACCAATTACTTCTGTTTATGGAAGAAATTCTACTTCGTACACGTTTGGATGACGTTGCGCAAGATCAAGCTAACCAAGTAAATAATGGTGAACTCAATGAACTATTTCCTGAAGGGTGGATCGGAAGAAATAGTCCAGGACAATGAGCACCAACGTTACCAGATTTCGATAAACTTCTGTGGCCACAGGCCACCACATTGGGAATGTGACCACAAATAATAACTAGGGATGACATGATGGAGAGAATATCAATATATTTCTATAGAAATGCTTTGTAATGTGAGTAATTTTTTTTAAGCATCGCTTACAAGCTTGCATGGATGTCTTTGAGGCTCATTTCGAACTTCTATTGTGATAATCAAGACGTGAACGTATACTGTAATAAATAGGACAGTTTTTCATTTCTTCGTTTTGAAATTTATTTGTAATATACTCGTTTTTCGTTTGTATTCGCATTTCAACCTTTACAGTATCAAAAAGCAATGATAAAATATTAGTTTTTAACAAATATATCATAGCCAATTCCCAATTGTTGAATAATATGTTAGAACAGATTTCTATTTTTATTTTGGTATTCATGATGTAGGAAATCTATTTATTGATATAAATACGCAAATTGTCAATTCAAGTCATATTTTGATAAAGACCGCAAAAAAAGTTAATTGCCAATCAGAAGATGCCCAAAATCAAGACGTTTCAGAAACATAAACATATTAAAAGGTCTAAGAAATTAAAAACTGAAGAAATTTGTTGAATGATTAGATACACGAAAAAAATCACCCTGTATTTAGGAAAAAAACTTTAGAAGTCATGAATACCTACAATAAAAAATTGTTAAACATCAATTGATCAAGAAATATCAAAAAATTGATTACTCCAATTTTTTATTTCTAGATTTTTTGATGTTTATGATTCTGAATGTTCTTGATTTTAGGCCTCTTCTAATTTAAAATTAGTTTCTTTCATAACTTTTTAAAGAGAGACGACACTTTTTTTTTCGTTTACATTTAAAATCAAGAACATTTAGAAGCATATGAATTGATAATTTGATACAAAGATTTCGGAAACAAACTCTAATAGATAGAAAGAAATAATGGTTTATGAATATAAAAATTTGAAACTATCAATAATAAAAAAAAAATTAAGCGGAGCTTATAATTATATTCTATTGAATTTAATTCAAGTACAAATGCTCTAAAATTGAGTGAGTAAAGAAAATTTAATTTGAATTGTTAATTGCCTCTTTTTAGTGTATTGGAAATAAAATTTCAACAATTAAATACATAGAAACCAATGTAATAATGTGTGTTTATACAAAAGAAGGTATTTAAATGAATTTGATAATCATTTTCTCACCCTCGCCGATTAAAATAGGTTAATTACTATATGTGGCTCATTGAAAAAAATATATCATCCGGAAACCCTTCTTAGGAACGCCCGAGTCGGGAACTCCTCTTTCTACGATGTAAATGAAAAGGCGAAGAACTTTTTCGTCTATTTCATTAAAGGCCTTTGCATCGTCGGATATTCGAGTGTTTTTTTATGTATTCAGTTCAACCCAAAAGCACTTTTAGCACGTCACCTACTGCTCTATCATTTCCATTAAATTCAAACCGCAAAAACAAAGAAAGATAACTACATTGGGAAGGGCGAGATAAACAAGAGTCTATTTTGAAAAAAAAGTGAGAAAAAAGCACCAAGATTTTTTTATTATTATATTTAACGTGCATGTGACAATCGTAGTTATTAATATGAGTAACAATGCATGGTTTAATTTTTTACAAGGAAATATTTAGATTAGGTTTAGTAATCATTGGATGAAATACAATCAATTAAAATCTAATGACTAGATATTATATTTCAGAAATAAATTATTCTTCTAGGAACTGTATCACTATATTGAGTTCATACCAAGAGTGACGTCTCATGGTATAATTTCGACATTCAGACAGAATAAGTTTTATTGTCAACTTGGTGTGGCATAGTTGGCAATTTAACGGAAGAGAAGCTGACTTTAGATAACAATGTATGAGGAAAGTATTGCCAACCAACAATAATTGTATCAATGATTCGCAATTCCTTCGCCCTAATGTTTTGCAACGTCTTCAAAATAAATGAATTCAATTTAATTAATATTAACAATTTCCTTTCATACTTTTTTTAAGAGAAGCATTATAAATATAATGATAATTCATGCTCTATAATACAAGTGAAATCCCGAAAGTATAGTTTAGATCCACATACATAACGATCCCTTCTTCTTCTTACGTTAGGACTAGGTCCTGTATTTTCATCAAGGGTTTGACAGGAGTAGTTGGGATGCTGAGGAGCAGCTTTCATACCACCTTATAGGTGGTCGTCCAGGAGGTCGAGTTGTGTCTGATTTCTTTTCCTTTACAATTTTTGCTAACCGTTCATTTGGCATTCTGTCAACATGGTCTCTCCATTCTTTTCTGCGGCTCCTTGCCCATCTTACTACATCCTGAATGTCCGCATTTTTGTTGTTCTTAGGAGCCGTTTAGTGGTTGTTTTCTCCGCTCTAGTTTCTATTGCATATGTCATGACCGGCCTTACGCAAGTTTTATATATTCTAATTTTACATTTTGTACTCATGTATTTATTTCGCCAAATTAAATCTCTAAGGTATCCTGATATTAATGCTGCCTTCGTTGTTTGTGCTTACTCAGGAGCAATTATCGAAAAAGTAGTGGTATGTCCCATAAGCTCTATAGTTCTTCCAAAAGAAGACAGTTATGCGAGGAACAATCAATATTTCATAAATACCCACAGCACTCATACCAAATTAAGAAAAGAAAAATAATATTTACTCTTCGTATAAAATTAGGTATACATCTTACAAACCGTCAGTCCTCATCATGTCCATTGTTTACCAATGAAAACATCGAATCGTAAACATAAATGTATTTCTATTGGCCAAAGCTGTCGGAAGGCGTATGTACACAATTTCTTCGAAATATTCCTGCTAGATACAGTCTGTGATAAGCAGTGGCGTGGCTAGGTGAGAATTATTTAATTCAAAAATTTCTTTGAATAAATAGAAATATGGCGTTCTTTAGACCATGGACGAATAAAGACGATGAAATTGCACAGTTTAGTGAGAATAAAGAGAGGTATGAATTTAATAATTGAGGTTTAGATATACAAACACAGTTATTTTGAATATATTCGAAAGTTTAAAAGAGGAAAATATTCAGCAATCTGATAATGCAATCATAAGAATTGCTGAGCTGACTAGAGTAAATAAATTTTCCATTTATCGAGTAGTCACGAATAAGGTTGCTGTGGATCATTCACAAAACCAAAAAAACCTCTGAGAAAAACTGAAATCATTTGACAAAGCTACTCAAGACTTTGTACGTAGAACAATTTATAGTTTATACATATAAAGAAACAAGGCTGCGACATTAGAAATAGAGACAGCAAAAGATTGAGAATTATCCGGAATACAATTACATATAACAGTTTAGAAACATTGCGTCAAGTTTTGTCAGCATGTGGTTTTAATCACAAATAACTGAATAAACGGATTGCAATAACTGAATCGCCAAGAAGAGTTCGATGACGACAAGCTTATTTGCCTCAGATAAAAGACTATCGAAGTTCTCATGGACACATAATTTATCTAGATGAAACATGGTTTGATAGTCACGAAGTAGTAAATTTTGGTTGTGTTGACAATAGTAAAAATTACTGTTTGAATGGGCCATGTTCTAAAGGGAAACGCATTATAATAGTACACGCTGGAAGCAAATACGGTATCGAGCCTAATGCTTTATTAATATCTGCTCAAAAAATTAGAAACTATGCAGCTGATTATCATGAAAATATGACCGCACAATTATTTGAAAAGTGGTTCAATGAACAGCTTTTACCTAGCATTCCACCACAGTCAGTAATCGTTATGGACAAAGCATCCTACCACTCGCGGCAAGACGTTAAGATACCAAATAATATTAGTAACAAAGCTCAAATTCGAGCATTTATTTCTGAAAAAAATATTCCGATTCCTGTCAGCGATCGTAAAAAAGGCCCAACAAACAAAGAATTGCTTATTGTTGTTAAAGGTCTAAAGTTAGAGAACATTTATTATATCGAAAAGGGTCATACTCTTCTCAGACTACCTCCTCACTATTGTATATTTAAGTTAATATGTTCAAACGTAAAATCAGAAGTAAAAAAAAGTAATCAGTCACCAGATCTGAGTAAAGAGGTTGTAGAACTCGTAAAGAAAGTTCTTGAAGCAGACCGCCAAGAGCTTTGGAAAAACTGGGTTGAACATGCTATCAAAGAAGAAAATGAGTATGTGCTATCACCTTCTTTACAACCCTTCATAATTCAATCAAATGATAACTCTAGTTCAGATGATTCTAACTACTTTATAGTTTTTGCTTAAAAATTTCGTTTTCCAGAAAAAAAACAAATGGCGTACAAAAAAGGCTCCGTTCAGGTCTGGTACCATGTTTAAGCCAAACGCCCTTACAGGTACATTCTACTCATCTATTCACGTTTCATGATTAAATATTCAGTAGTAACAAGTTAATGAGGTATAATAATGATTTTTTCTGAGTTCCAAGTAGGACTACAATTAAGTGCATCTGTCTAAATAACAGCGTATAATGCCGTCCAATTTATAATGATTCGATTGCCTTTTAACGAATACTTTCTCAACAAGGTTTAATATATTTTGTCAAATGAGAAATGGTCATGAGTGGGAACCCTGTTATGGAAAAAAGCCTGTATATCCAGTTCTGATTCTCATAAACTTTATGTTGTTAATAGAAATTTTGTCCAGCAGAAATCCAAAACATGAAAATTCTAAACAATTTTAGGAGAAGCGTCAACGCTAAAGGGCGTTTCTTATATTCCAGTTTAAATAAGTCTCAAATGTAAACTAAATCAACATTTGGCCGCAAGATGGCGTTACCTAAATATGGAGCTGATATTACCAACTGAGAACAAATCATACAATCAAACATGTAACAAATATAACAATTGACAACTTATACAACCAAACAAGTAATTACTACCTCCCTAGGTGTTCAAAATGTTGTCCATCAAGAGTACAGAAGATTCAATTTCTGCTAGTGAAATACTTCGTATTTCCTGTCGTATTCTTTCAGTCAGATTCTAGAAACATGTCCCGATGCATGGCTTACGGTATGTCTTCCAAAAGAAGTGGCAATTCGTTTCTCAAAAAGTCCTCTCTCCATTAAATAATGGTGATTTACTCTACCATTTCTATGAAACGTCATAGCCTCATCTGTCCACTTTTGTTTTCATTGTCAGTAAGAACAGCTTGACCTTTAGATCTATCCGTCTAGAGGCAGTAATAAGATTCTTATAAGAACATTTTGGATTACTGCAGGTAGGCCTATGTAAGAGACTTCCATTCAGAATAAATTTTAAATTTCCATTTAGGCAAACTAGATTACTAGATGTTTGAAGAAATATTCTCGCCGTTCACTCATTTCTTAAGATATATCGTGACAAAACATGCGATTTGCGCCATTTCATTGTTAACCTGGTTCACTTGTAAAAGATCTATTTTGATGTTGTTTTATGTTTCTTTTTAAATTGGTCAAGAAAATACACCCAAATATATGACACAACGCCCCCTCTCACCACCTCTCATTTAAAGATATAGACTAATCCTTGTGGAATAAAAAATGTGCCGAGTTTAATTATCATATATAAATTACCACTAAATGGGGTAGGTTTTGATAAACTCGCCCTCTAGTGGTGGATCTAAGACTCTGGAAATAATTTCCACATGTTATCCTTCTATTATATTCCGTTCTTGAGATATGGCCGACAGCCTTTCTTAGTTACCAACCCGGTACAAAAAAGCACAAATCAAGTCTTTACAACATTTGGATGATGATATCTTACTCGTAATCATTATATCATATTCCAACATGAAAGGGTCTAAGTGTAAAAAAATTATAGATTAAATTGGGATTTTTTCGGAGGCAATTTCAAATCCTGAGTTTCATAATGTATAAGTGAAAAATTATTTAAAAAAACCTTTCAAAAGAGGGAACTAGTTATAAGCTTAACACCGTATACTTTCCAAGTAAATTTATAGAATAACATCTTTCACTTTCACTTTTCCACGCCAAACAAATCAAGTAAAGCTCATCAGAATGTATAATGCGAACCGTACAAATGTAGACATTATCGTTAGTCATCCTTTGCAAATATTTCCAGTCGCCTGTTATCTAATTTCAACCAAATTCCGTTTTTTGTATTCATCAAGACACATCATATTTTTTTCACAAAGTAAAAAACGTAAATTTAAAATAATATATGGCTTATCCTGGATCCCACATTATATTTCTGAGAAAGGGGAAGGTTTTTTCACAAAGTTTCAGTAACATAGAGTTTTGAAATGACAATAAATCTCATCAGTGAGATTAATTACGTGAAAAGTTAGAACCTGCAAAATTACATTTCTAGACGTTCGGTATAGAAGCAACGGACAAAAATTTTGGTAAAGCGGATATTTTCCATTCGTGACAAGTGACAGTCCAATCGATTTGGTATTTTGGTAATAGTGTCGAAATGCGGGATTAGACCGTATAAAAAGCTACATGCCAAACTGTCGACGTTGATATATAAGCTTATAAGTTAATTTATTTGATTGACGCGTACGTAACGTGATGAAATATCAATATTTGAAGCATTTTTCAGCATTTATATTCCAATATGCAAAGAGATTACATTACATTATTCAAATAAATTTACCATCAATTTACCTCGGCCCAATTAAGATCATTACGAGAATAGTGAGACGCACTCTAGTACATAGTATTCATAATATTCAATGTTGTAGTTAAGACATTTTTATTGATAAAATTTTAAATCAAGATTGACGATTTAGAGTGCAAATAAATGGTGAAGAATGTAAATTTCGAAATCAATATTTTTAGCCAATAATTGTTATCAAATCAAGCAATAGACGCCGCCGGAAAAGCAGTGTACCAACGCCACCCCGGTGCTAAAATAGAATATTAACGCCACTTGACATGACGCAATACAACGTACCACGCAATGCAAGATGCAATATTTCTTGATCAAGAGTATACGTAGGTGAAATTCATGCAAGATCTCTCACTTGTATCATTATCTGTTTGCTGACATTTTTATTGCGTGCAAGCTGCAATTCTAGGCAGAAATAATTGTGATATTATGTCTCTTACCAAGGATTTCTCAGTCATCTTATGTTTTGTTTTTCTTGGGAGTTTGTCAAATGTTTCTTCATCAATTCTGAAACATAATTTTGTATGTTTTCTCGACTAATTATACAGCTGAATTTATGTTTTCCCTTATTTTATCTGGCCAAGGCTTGGCTCACCATCGTCTAGGTGTTCTTTTCTGCCCATTAGACTGCAAAAGTAGGGCAGCAACCTATAAACTGACCACAAAATATAAAATGAAATTTGGAGTTAGGAAATTGTCTACTTTCTCTTATGAAATTTTCATTGATGACAACCATGATGCAATAGAGATGTAGGCGTGATGTTAAGTAGCGTGCAATATTCGTCTATGCAATATTGTGCTCTTCCAAGAAATTGCATGCAATTTTGTGTTCCTATAAACACAATTTTACTTCGATCTAAATTTCAAAGAAACTTTAGGTTTATGAATTTCTGGGTACGCTGAAGAGTTGGGTTTCAGTGTAACATATTGCAGAAAGTTCATGGAAACTAGTGTCTAATCTCTCAAGATAACGGACATATCGAGTTGATATCAAGTAAACTTTCCAACAAACTCATTTTTAATGTTTGTAAATTTTTTTATTATGGATGTCATAACTCAATTAACATATCAAGTATTCTGTCTTGGATACTACTGTTTCAGTTAACACTACTTCTTATTGTGGTATTTCATTCAACAAATTGTAGTAATAAAATGCTAATTACCAGGTGTGGAATCATAACAATTGTGAGAAAGGTTGAAGTTGTAACCACACGTAATTGTTACGTGATTGTTTCTATATTCATGATGTAATATGGTATCATCAGGTATTTAATCATCACTTTGTTTGTTAATGTGTTGGTGTTTATTACTTTTCCTTTATAATTGATAGTTGCGATATAATATTCTGGTAGGGTGAAGACGTGTAAGAATATGTACTTAATAAAAATATGTGGAAATATTCTTACAAATGAAAACAAAAATATTAGTTGACGCTTATAGTGCCCGTATTTCAATAAAAAGTTTATTCAGATCCTGTACAACTCTATATATAGCTGACAGTTTTTAATCAAGTCATGTAAAAGATAAGGCCCGCGTGCCACTTCCGGCCCCTGGGCCGTATCAATAAGGCCCGCGAACGCAATGTGTCACAAAAAGAAGTATCATGTTTCCTAGACTTCATTCGATTCCTCTACGAATGCTTTAAATACTAGTAATTTCAAGTCTACGGATGTTTATAAGTTATTTCAAGGGCAGCGCGTGCCTAGATAAGCGAGAGAGAAAGACAGTAACGCCATCTCTTAGCAGCAAACGGAAATATCCTATTATTTTTGTCGAGAATGATATAATCTTTCACGCGCGTCGATTATAGAATAGAACCTTCCTTAACCATATAAATCGAGTGCGTGACGTGAATCAGTTGAGTCGAGTAATCAAAGCGATACTGCTGAAGGATTTTAATTGTACTGCGAAGTAGTGATTGTGAAGGTATTGTGCATTTGTTTGTGTCGTGCGCATGCGATATCCATAATTGTTGTGTCGAGTTCCATAATTGTTACGATTTTGGCATAATGTCACAAAAACATAACTACTTGATAGTGAGTGCAGAGTTTTTCAGTCTATATGGGAAATTGCATATTTTTTCATAGAATGGAAAGGTAAACCACTGTGTTTTATTTGTAGTAATAAATCAAAATTCGATTGTTGAAACGATTGTGAAAATACTGAAAAAATAAGACTCGACAATTGTTATCTTTAAAATCTAAACTTCAAGGTCAACCATCGATATTTATTGAAGCTAATACAGAGAGAGAAGATGCTCTGAAATCAAGTTTTATCAAAACCTTTCACTGATGGGAATTTATTGAAGACTGTATGTTGTATAGTCCTATGAAGTGCCGTGAGATCAGGGTTGCTCCAAGAGAAACTAGTCGGGCGGGGGAGTAGAATCGAAATCATTTTTAATGTAAGTCCATCAGTTCCAGATGAGTATTTATTTTTGATGTCATTGATTGCTCTGCGCAGCTCTGCTAAAACTACAGGCATAAATAAGAAACTGTGTAAGTTAGCATTAGCACTAGGTAGATATGAAAGCGGATCATAAGGAGTTATAGAATTTGATAAATTTTTGGCTACATTAGCAAAGTAATTATCGAGGTTATGAGGTGAAGTAGAGATTATGCTCGATGGAGAAGCCTTATTTCTTAGACCATTCAGTATGGACCGTGTTTCCTTAGAAACATCACAAGAATTGGCGAGTCTCCTATTATAATAAATATCTTGGCAGCTTTTATTGTCTTATGATGAATTTTTCTGTATAGTTTAATGTAATTTTTGAAAAAGACACTTTCCGAGAATTTCCTTAGGTGAAATACGCATGTTCATTCCAGATATACGTGAACTTTTAGTGGACCAGGGTTTATTTTTATTATTTTTAATACGCCCGAGGGGGAAATTTATGTGCTACTTCACTGTATATCTCACCCACACATCACCATTCGGTATTATGAAAAGAGCAAATATAAACAAATTATCATTCACAATGTCTTCATTATAACCGGTTCTTGATTTATCATATAGGGGCGACTGATTCTATATCTATGAGTTGTTTGTTGAGTGACCTATCATTGAATTTATTCACAATAATATAATTACATAGTTTGTAATAGTAAGAGATAAGTATTGAATTATATAAGGTGATGAAATTTGATGACAGTAAAAGCATTTGAGTGCCTTTTTACGACGATTTTATTAGTGTCACCTGTATGTTTGTTACTGACTTCTTAGCCTCGATTTTGCCCTTCTTTGAGGGATCTGATTCAATTTAAACTTGTGGATGTCAGAAGAGTGGTTTATATTGAAGTCTAGCATGTTTACAGTGCAACAAATAGTTACCTCCATATCTAACATTAAAATAAGTAGAATAGAATGGAATAGAATACTTGATAGAACACTTATTATGCATATAGAAAATATACATTAACTCAATTTTGATTTAAAAAATAAATATTCTAATGCCTGTTATGCCTCATACTAATTGAATTATTATAATTATCAATTATTCTTATTTTAAAATCGAAAGCACAAATATTCAATAGGTAAACTTTTCTATTTTTGTTATTGGGAGAACATTCGTTTTTTTTTTCATTTTCTGCAACAAGTCCGAGGTTTTTATGTATATCGTAAGTCAATAGAAAAGTTGTGATTTTAGCTAATATCCCAGGACAATAGGCTGAGGCACGCCTCGTATCATTCGTCAAAAAATGAGCAAGCGTTTATCTATTCTTCTGGGACTTTAGCTAAAATTCGGATAATAGAATATCTATTGAAAAAGGCCAAATTGTTCAATAGTAATCGCGATATATGGGATAAAGAACAGTTAGAGACAGAGAAGCTGGACCCAAAGCTTACAATACATACTTCCTATCATTATGTGAATAGCTATGAACTATTGCAAATCGAAAATGAATGTCACGTAATCGTAAAAAGAAAAAAAAACAGATACTGTTATTTACTGTGTACCTGTAGAAGAGAAAATTTTAGAAGCTCATGCTCAGACTGGGTAGGTTCTTCTTTCGTCCTATTTTTTCATCTTATTCTGTAAACCCAATAGTCTGTTATCCGAGTTTTAGTTAAAGTCCTAGGAAAATAGACAAACGCTTGATCATTTTTCGACGAATAATCTATTGTCCGGCATTTAGCTAAAATTCCGGGAGAATAGGTATCCGTCGCGTCATCAGCCAACTGCCTATCATCTTGAGATATTAGCTCGAATCCCAACTTGTCTATTGACCTACGACATGTATAAATCTCTTCAAAGGCTGCGACTTCCACAAATAATGAGGGAAATACTGAAGTCAGTGATATGAGATCTGATTTCTGATATATTAAATCATGTCACTGACTCTAAGAATGAGGTAGTTCCGATATAAAATTGTCACAACACTCTCACAATTTCCATTTTTTGCAATAATATAATATGTGATAAATTGATTGTCTTTTCTGAAATGTTGTATTTCATTGGACGGTCATAGAAGAAACATTTCATTGTATTCTTGTGAAAATTTTCCGATTTCCAGCACTTGTAAAACAAATAACAATCTTCGTAATCATGGGAAAATTCAATTAGATTCATTAGACAAGAAAGGTATCTAAGTCAAATCTAAAAGGATAAAGTGAGTTGAATAAAGATTTTTTATTATTTTGCCGCAACTACTGGCAACAATGAATTGAAATTTTATAAGAATATATTTTGAAAGTTGATACATCCAATGAATTTGTTCTAATGTCTGACTCTCATAGCGTATTGTATGTATCAGCTTCCAAAACATATTCGTATGAAATTTCATTCCAATGTTGCCAGTAGTTGCGGCAGAATCGTAAAAAATGTTTACAAAAAGTTTTTTCTTCAACGCCCTTTATCTTTAATGCGGATGGCGTTATGAAAATTTTTTACTGAACAAACCCCAAATATTTCCCAGTTCTCTATCTAGAGTTGGGATCACTTTTTCGAAACACTCTATATACTTACCATACCATTTTAACTGAGTATTTTGAATTATCAATTACCTCAAAATTCAAATCAAATTCGTGTCGCGACAAACAAATAATGAAGCAAAAATTTTCAAAGTACTGAGGACTCTGTTTTTAAGTAGCGATTGTAAACTTGATTAAGATTTTTAGCCCGTGCATCAATTGTAATTATTCACAAAACGGTTACCTTAAACGACGATTACAAATAAACTACTACTCTTATTCTTAAACTTTCACATTGTTACGATAAATTTCGAGTAGAGCTTTTTATTTCTTAATCTTATTTTTATTTAATGATCTTTATTTATATACCGCCCAAAGATTATCTTAAATAGACTTTAATTTCCAGTCAATTATTCCCATTTTAACCGAAAGCTCGTTCCATTTTTTTTTTTTCGATGCTGCTATGTAATTATCTCTTCTCCGCTACTGTTCAGAGTAAAAAGTAAATTGGAAGTCCACCTGACAGGACTTAAAAACGAAAGAGGAGACGATGGAAATAGAAATTCAATATAATTCTGAAGCTCTTGCGGCGTAGAGAATTTGTAACAGGTGTATGTGTCATTCCGAAAGTGAAATTCGAAAGATGACAATTTATTTTTTCAGATATTGGATTCTTTTGAATATTTTGACTTCGTTGGAATCACATTAAAATTAATTGCAAAGAATACGGATAGTAATATTCGATTCATTATTACTTTGAGTAGCTACTTATCAGTTTCAATTTATAAGAAGTAATTTATGATTTTGGTGATGATAAGTATTAGTCCAACTTAGTCGACTCCGTGTACGTTTCAGTTTCCTTAGTCAGTGTCGATATTAGCCATTGAAAGTTTCTAACCTATGGATATATACGAAGTCTGACTATTAAATAACGAGACTGGCTACGAAAAAGGATTTCATCATAAAAGTTATTCTACATTCGAATGCTCCCCTTCAATATAGTGCCCTCCTCTCGCCACACATCTTTCCATACGTTTTTTCCATTGATCGAAGCAGTGCTGGAAGTCTTCTTTGGTGAGTACCTTTAGAAGCTCTGTCGCTTCCAACGACTCAAATCGGATCCCTTTCAAGGAAATCTGATCAGACCCGTTCACGCAAGAACTTTTGGTCAGGAGTCAGATTTTTTCGCACCAACTTCGCACAGACTTTTGTCATGTGTAATTCCTCGTGTAAAATTTTTCTAGCCATTCTTTATCGGTATTTACAGCCTCGGCAATCATCCGGATGCTCATTTGATGATCTGCACGCACGAATGATTGATTTTGGTCACTGTTTCCGGAGTTGAAACAGTCACAGGGTGACCTGGGCGCTGGTCACTAAAGCGCCTAGACCACTCAAAAACACTCGCACGAGATAGAGAATTTTCATCATAGGCCTCTTGCAACAATCTATAGCACTCAGCTGGAGTTTTATTTCATTTTAACGAGAGATTTGAAATTGATACGTTGCTCCTGTTTTTCGTGACACATGCTTTTCGGCATGAGAAAGAAATACGTTCGTTTCAAACCGCTACTACGTCACTATAATAGTGACGGAAACCTATTCTGGGACGTGCATTGACAAGATATCTAGATACCCAACACACTATTCGTTTCATACCGTACCTGTCTAGGGCGCCCTTTAGGCGCGCAGTCTCGTTATATAACAGCGAGACCTCGTATTAGCATATACGCTATTGATACATCGTTGATGTATTGGGTATCAACCAGCACGCAGTTTGAGATCATTTGAAAAAGGGACATAAGTAAAGTTGAGTTGACTGCACGAAATCTGCGATAATTTATTGACGAACACACAATATAATTGTTGATGAAATGAGAGGATGAAATATGATTGTTGGTTGAAAAAAGAAAGAAACAATATAAATAATAATAATAATCATTTTCCAATATATCTTGTTTTAAGTCTATAACTTACTACAGGAACGCTTGAACCTTATTAACGTTTACTAGATATCGTTTTCTTCCTCAAATACGGCGTTTACGGATGCGATAATGTCTTCGATTGATGAAAAACTCTCGCCTGCAAGTGAAACTTTGAGATTGGAAAAGAGCAACTCGATGGTGGCCTTATCTGGTGAATATAGAGGATGGTCCGACCAATTCGAAGTGCTATTTGTAACTTTTAGTCAAGGCGATCACCGAATTGTGAGTAACATTTTTTATCTTTTGGACTGCTTCCACTTTTTGCAATTTTTCCCCCGACCTAATCATAAAATGATGCTTAATACTCTACTTTTTGAAGAGAACACAGCTCTACATAACAAAAATTTCCTTAAATTTGTTTCATTCCTCGATACAGTTGGTTTTTGTGGTAGTCATGATGATTAATTCTTTTTCTTGAGTTATAATAATGGAATTCAATATTCAATAGTCATGATGTTTGTGAAAATTCCGCAAAAAATTTAAGATCGCGTAACTGTCACACATCTACTGATATAACTTGAGTGATGGCAATTAATTGTTTTTCAGAAGACTCGAAGAGGTTAAAATGTCATCTAGAAAGTGTGGTACATCTATTAAGGTACGACATATAGTATTATTTATATGCGTGAGAACCCTACGAAGATTATTTTGAATGCCCTATTCGGAATTTATATAAACCGTGAGTTCCACAATCATGTTGCTTGTAGTGATTAAAAAAGATGCTTAGAAAAGGAAGAAAAAAAATTTCACATATAAATGAATTTTTATTTAGGCATATCGAGGTGAGAAAAGGAATATGTAATTCACAGTAGGTACCAAGAATTTCACGAGAGCTAGAAAACCATGTCGTGAGTATTATTTCTGCGTAGTTAATACTGCTAGAAGACGTAACTGCGAAAATGGAAAACTTATTGAATATCCTTATCTTATTTTGTCCACAGGTCCAGTTTCTCTAAGCTCACAACTCCCAGTACTCTCCAACTCCCTGTTATTTTCTTAATCAAACTCATCTCAGAGTTCAAATAAAAATATTGAAGATGAAGAATTTGTACTGTTAAAAGAACCACCAAAACCTCATTTTCTTAGTTCGGGTTTACCTTTGAAGCAATGGAATTTGCTTATTGATGTCAAAATAACAGACAATTGAAGTTCGCATACGTTTTCTGTTATTCACCAAAAAATATGAACTTTGTTATTGTAATGATATAACAGGATTTGTTTGAAGGAATTAGGGTGTCCTGTGTTACCAGAAGTGACGTAAATTTATTGATAGCTCTACGAAACGCTTGGAAGCAGTTTGATTATGTAAGGGGGAATAAATTTTCATCTTCACCAGCTCGTTCTCTACATTTGAAAGAAAACTATGAAAGAGTAAAATCTTCACTATAAACTTTTGAATATGAAAAGATCAAGTGGCAGTTCATTGTAGATTTGAAAATGGTAGGATTTTTGATGGGACTACAGAGTGCGTATCCAAAATATTCGTGTAGTCTCTATTTGTGGGATGGAAGATCGGATGCTGGATACTATATTAAACGATCATGGCCACTAAAAACATAATTTTATATTGAGGAAGAAAACGTTGAATGTGAACATATTGGTGAATCTAAAAATATATTAGTGCCACCGTTAGGTCTTATGAAACAATTTGTAAAAATGCTACATGAGAGATCTGGAATTTTTGTTGATCCACAAAAACTTTCTGCTAGTGAAGAATTCCCAAAATTACCAGCGTTTTTAGATTTTAGGGAATGAACAAATTGAGAATAATTGAAAAATAATTGATAACATATTGGGAGATATGTTAAAACTATGATCTGAAGAATGTCTCCAAAAGTATATATACCGCCGCATACTTATTTATATAAATCTTGAAACAACATGGGAGCGTTTTCAGACTAGCAGGGATAACGTTTTGATTAAGACATCAAGAACTTCGAACGCCATTATCAGGCCCAATACAAAGTAGTAAGATGGAGGACTACATTTAGAGTTTAGTGAGTTAAAAATATAAATGAAAATGTGATAAGGTTCACTTTTAAACTTTCTTTTAAACAAAAATTTGAAGTATGAGTTATCTAAATTGTTCAACCATTCTCCTGATACTTTTTCAGGCTATTGATATATTTTTTGTTTAAGTCATCGATAGATCTATGGATATTCCATATTGTCTTATAAAAGTCAAAATTCATGTCCCATGACTATAAAACAAACGGTTGCTATCACGGAGTCGATGCTAGTTTGTACTGCTACTGATTTTGAACTAGGGAGTTCAGGAACTTGGTAAAACTATCGATTCACTACCTATTGTCAACAATTGACTCTATGACAAGTTTAAATTGAAAAGGAGCGAACGGAGTTGATCAAAAGAACGGGCGTAGTGTCCCACAACGGTAAACCACACACATCTTCAATAACTCGCCAAAATTGACCAAACTTACTTGGGAAGTTTGAATGCACTCATTGTTTTGTTCGGATGTTGCAACGTCTGACAATTGTTTGCTTCGGTCTCTGCAAATTTTCTTCATGAATGAAAATATTAACAATAAAACAGACGACTCAAAACATGTCAGCATGTTTATATATCATAGAATTATAAAATATCCAAAACAATAGAGGAAGGTCAAGTCTTGTAAAGTGGCCAAATTAACTAGAATCGCGAAGTAATTTTTAGATATTTGTAAATTTGATTAGAAATTCTAATCTTTAAAGTAGCGCATGTCTTTACAAAGAACTTGATGTCGCAACTTATTAACATTGTACCTCTAACTTAGAAAGTGTTAATTTGTGCAATTCGAGTGAACAAAGCTTATTTAGTAATTCTCCTCATACCTGATAATAATTCAGTGATACATTTTCTGTATATTAATTTTTTGAGCATCTATACCACAAATTTGTTGTTTATTCATTTATAAATATTTGTATATAATTTTTTTTTAAATATTTTCCTATTTAATTCCAAATGTTTTCTACAGAAAAAGTTTTCAAGGTGTAAAGTCAATTGTTTTCTAGAAGTTAATTGGAGTTTTGAAGTTAATTATTCAGTGAAATGTGAATAGTTTAATTCATAAAACAAACTAGTTACACATTTCCAAGGCTTCTGAAACAAGCAAATGAGATGCCCTTCAATCTCGTTGAAATATTTTGAAAGTTTCCAAGAAATGTAGAAGGACAATTATTGTTACAATAATTATTATTGAAATTGAAACCTTAAGCCCAGCAAAGGAATGAGAAAATTAAATATCGCCTTCAAAAGTGTCTTACACACGATTTTAATCGAAATATTAATAGAGAAAAATTAACCCAAAAATAGACCATAGAAAGCTCCGATGACTACGATAATTCAGTTTTAGTTTAATCACCATACCGTTAAAATAGCTGCGTGGGTTATTAATTCCATAAAAGAATTTTTAAACTGGACACCTTCATGTCATAAAACATCTCATGAAAAATTTATGATTTTAGTAGTCAACTACATGGAAAGTCCCGTTGATATAGGAATATTAAACTTAAAAAACATGGGAATAGAAGAAAAGCTGAAATTTCTTTGTAGCTACTCTGTATGCGGTATTCATAATATTGAGTTTCAAACTAGATTTAACCTGGAGTAGATACTTAAATGTTTTTAACACTATGTGCATTATTGCTTGAATTGTATTGTACTGACGTAATTGTTGTGAATAACGGAAAATTTATCGGCAGATGTTTATATGTAGATGCTAGAATTATTTTGTACGTTAATTAACACACTTATGTCATTATTAAAGTAACTTAAGAAGGGAGAAGATTCCGATATCGACGATTATGACTCAGATGGTTACCCAATCAAGATCACCGGACAAAATTTGTACGAGGTTGATAATTAATCAACTGATAGCGTTAATGGTCACAAGCGACAAAATTATTCACTGTCACTAACAACACTACTTGGTTTCGAGCCCCAGGAATACAACATCTAACTAACGATTTGAAAAATTTTTAGACCAAGGGTTTGGCCACATAAATGTCAATTAGTTTTGTCAATAGACATCTTCATTGTACCAAAAAGTAAGTAATCGATTTAATATTTAGTTTGGGCACGTGGAGTGGAGCCCTGATCTACAATATATGGACAACTTATTTGCACTTTACAGAGTTGATTCACAGATTTACTCATACAAGGGATGCACCTAGTATATTTTAATGTCTTACGTCTGATGACTTCTACTAATTGGAAATAGGAAAGGAAATAAAACGTTGGATGCCAATCGCAACGAATTATCGTACACGATAAGAACTAAAATAAAAGCAAACTCAATCAGAGCATTAATAATATCTGTATTACTTACTATTTTGCTTTTTCTTCTATTTCAAAATATTTACTCACTATTAAAAAAGAAACGATACCTGAAACTTTTGCTGAACAACATTATTTCTCTCCGTGAGTCTTTCTAATAATGCGAAAACATTTATAATAAGACTTTGATTATTTATCGTAAATAGTTAAGTTGATAATAAATAATGATCTGGATCAAATGTCAAAATTATTTTTATGAATCGTTGTTATTCTGATCTGTCCTTGATGACAGATGTTGCAAAATGGCATAAAAATTTGACACTTGTGTGAATATTATTTAATCTGTTATAGAAGTAGAATAAAAATTACATTCAAACTATGTCTAATAGCGATTTTGATATAAATAACAAATGTTTATATTCACGTTGATAGTTCAATCCAATATATTCCCCCTACTAGCTCCTTAACTTCGACTCCATGCAAACTTTTGAAATTTTTTTATTGCATTTCCTTTATTTTTATAAATCGTTAAGAGTCGTGAAATCACTATATTTCTGAAACACCCCGTTTGGTTTTCTCATCAATACTGATATCTCGAATTTTTATTTTTTTGGAACTCTCTGTTTGGTTTTCCGATTACTACTAATATTCCCATACTTTTTCATTTAGTTTCCTAACTAACTCTCGTTTCGTTTTTTTCTTCGTTTTATAGTTTTTTCAACGATTATCACTTTATTTGATTATTTTCTTTTACGATGTTTGTTTTTTGTAATACACTGAGAGAGTACACTCTCCTTTTTATTTTTATAATTAGAAGGTTACAAAAATTGAAATTGTAAGACTCAATATTAATTTATAGATTACATATCATTACAGTTTGGCAAATACAGGAGTGAATGTACGAGAGGCACGTTAAAATGAGAAAGTATTCGGATGACAAAGTGGATAATATGCGGTTGGTGAATTAGTACGGTAAATAATCGAAGTATTAAATTTTGTACCGCAGAATAAAATATACATTTCAGGTATCCAGTAAAAGCAATGAAAGTAGGTACCCACGCAGTGGTCTTCACTATCTAAGAGACATATTAGAACTGACAATAGTAGTTAAGTATGCTTGAGGGATCGAACTAATCCTACTACCATGAACTAGTAACGCGCATTAACGGGTGTGGCTATTTCACACCATTCTTGTATTTGCAAAAGTGTACGTTATTATGAAATCTAATGTAGATTTCTTCATTTCATAATTAATTTCACGTACATATATAATCATTATTTAACATTATTATGAGGTTCTTCTCTCTATTAATTTTGCTGAAACAGTGTTCCAATTAGGTGAAGGATTCTCTCATTTTAGTGGTATTCCAGATTTTTAAATTTAAAGTATTGGAGAAATTCGCATTAAAAAGACAAAAATGGAACAACAAATGACCAACTGACCGCAAAATAACTCAATATACTGTCCAAAAATAAAACTTAAAAACAATTCCAAACTAAAAATAATGGAATAAGAGAACTGAGAAAAATAATACTGAGACAAAGTAGAAAAATGATGAGACTGAGAATGAAATGAAAGCAGATGAAAGTCTGTGTTCAATAGATAAGTCGAAAATTTGAAATATATCATTGGAAATAAAACGATAGCCGCTATTTTAAATGTATTCCATAGATTTATATTGGGTCTCACTTCGAGTAATTTTTATTACGAATAGAGTTATTGATTTTGCTCTAACTTTGTGATTTTTTCTTCAGCGGTACGCTTCAAATCACTAATAGCCATCGACTTGTTTTTCTGCTTCTTTATTACACTGGATCCATTGTTGTGGTGAGACATTCATATTTATTTGGAATTATAATAGTTGAAAAAGCTCTTTTTTCTAATTCAGTTGGAACGAGAAATATAATAGAATTGTTGAATTGAATTTAGTATTCATTGAGAGATTTTCAAAGTATTTACTATGTTCTAATTTCAAAGATTGCACAGAATAGTTGTATGTATCCGTAAACTTTTTAAAATAGTATAGGGAGATCCCTTGTCTCATTTTATTTGGTGCCTGAAGGTTTAATGGGAACACCATGAATTCATAAGAAACAAAAAGAGAACATGTTAATGGAATGAGATAAAATCTAGATAATGTTGCTTTTAGAACAGACAGTAAGATATGAAGATTCAAGAAAGTCAATAATTAACATTGAACTCGAGAAGACAGAAATCATACCAATAGCAAGCACCCAGCAATTTATTGAGAGTGAAACTAAATGTTCTTGATTTCAGGTCTCTTCTGTTTTAAAATTAGTTTTTTCAATAATTTTCGAAAGATTCAATTTCGACTTTTCTTTAAGTCTTCATCAAAATATTATATTGACACTAACAATTTGCGAATTTTTAATAATAAATAGATCACCTACATCATGAACATAAAAATAAAAATAAAATCAAAATAGAAAATGTTCTAATAAGAAAAAATTAATTTTTCGTTCCTTACATCTTAAATATGTAGCAGTACTTAATCAATCAAATTATTTGTAATTTTATTAGAATTTTAAAAATTTTCATCATTTATAGCTTTTTCGTTCTTATGGATGTAAATCATTTCTAAAAATTCTCTTTTGAGTGTATTAGATTCCGTTCCAAGAATTTTTGAATCTTTATAATTGAATTTATGTTTTTTTTTTATATTTCATGGTTCGTTTGCACAGTGTTTATTTTTTTAGCGTATTAATGACCTTTTAGTCTATTTTCTAAATATTGAGAAGTCTGCCCTATGTAGACAACGTCACAATTTAGTGAAATATTTGGATAACGTATTATAATATTTATTAAAATAATTTGATAGTTGTTGGGAAAGTCCTTGTACATATGATAAGGAAAAATGTTTTATGTTTTGATGTTTCGTTTCTGTTCTGTTTTTCAATTGATTGTAGTGTCTGTTTATCCTTTTCTTCAATAAGTTGTTCATCCTATTAACGTCAAATTTTTTCTTCCAAAAATTATTAAAGAAACTAATTTTAAAACAGAAGAGACCTAAAATCAAGAACATTTAGATGCATTAATATATCAAAAGTACTAAGAAATGAGAAATTAAAGAAATTCATAATGGTAATTAGACCGATAGTATTTTACGATTGGGAACCCTCTATACTCACAAGAAAGGCTGAAAACTGAATTGCAATATGGTGAGAGGAAAATTCTAAGAATAATATTTTGCAGCATAAAACTAGGAGTTGCTTATGGCCATCTGGGCATAACCGATCATATAAAGGCACAAAACATAAGGTTGCTGAGGTTTGTAAGCAGAAAGAGGTAGTAGATGTACATAAATAATATAATAATAATGTTTATCCATAAAACTATAAGTACATGTTTTAAATAAAAAATAGAATATAAATGAGTACAAGTTATAATATTTAGTTATTAAAGGGTTTTGTAAGAACAAAGAATATAATATTAAGTCAGGGACGAATAAACTTGGAATCCTACAGGAATATAAATTTTGGGTGTAGGGTTACCTATTCAATCGTTCATATTTAAATACATCAATAAACATTTTATAAGGTAGGATGGAAATACAGAAAAAATAGTACGAGAGAGAGTATAGTATGATGAAAGAGGGGAGTGCATATCCTATCAATTGTATTACATTTCAATTATTTCATGTCTTTGTCTATTTATAATTTTGATATATTATTTTTCATATTTTTTTAAATAGTTTCTTCAAGTTTGGAACAATAGTAGGTTTTTTAATTCAAAATTCAACGAGTTGTAAGCTCTGTGTTGTAATAAGTACAGCAGCGCTGGTTTTTCCTTTTTGTGGACTGGTTGGTCGTAGAAGTTAGATTTTGTTTTTGTCTAGTAATCACTTTCAAGAAAATTAAATTGATATCTGTTCTCGACAACGATATAGTAAACAAATAATTGCCTAAGATCAAGGCACCTTAACACTTTATAAGAAAGTTGTTCTGTCGAATACATACGTCCTTTATTGTTAATGATAATATTTGAAGATATGAGAAGTAAAAACTGACAGGACAGACCGAAGAAGTAGTTTTAGACAATGAATAACCATTTTTAAATATATTTTCTGTTCTATTTCTAATTTTACAGATTTAGTTCTTATACTGAATAAGTTGCTTGTCAACGTGCTAAATTTTGGATGCTTGTTCAATCTTACGTCGTGTTTCTATTCACCTGTGTTTCTAATTATTCCCAACCTTTTTAAAAATTATTGAAGCTATTAACGATAGTCGTATGTAAACGAACTAGACTAAATTCTCTGCAAATTTTATGATACGTGATGTCATCATTAGGTAATGAAGACATGCGAAGCTAAACTATGATGTTTAAATTATTTTTCTTTCTCTGAAAGTTGAAAAACTATGTGAAGGGATTATTTCCGTGCTCTATATATATATATATATATATATATATATATATATATATATATATATATATATGTATCATTTCTCAAACTATCTCAGATGTTTGTTCTGTTAAATTGTGATGATTTTAAATCTCTTCTAATGAGAAAATAGTTTTTAAAATAGGTAAAAAGTTGACGTATAATCATAGTTTGATAAAGGCCGTAATAATTACAATTTTTTACCTGGTTCAAAGCAAACTATTTCCAATTATGAAAAACAACAAAAAAATGTATTTCTATTGATTTCACCTCGAAATTAGCAGTTCTAAATGAGAAATTACTGGTTTGATTGCTGAATCATCAACTCCTACTCTCATTATGTCGACCTAGTGTTATCAGAGTGTTTATGTTATTCAAGTAGTGAACTATTACTGAAAATACAGATATAACACATTCAATTTCATCTCTTATTTTAACCTACTTTTAAAATTACCTGCAAATAAATTATATGTGTAGCTCTGTCTGCATCTGCTCATCCCCGAGGAGCATTTGACGTAATATATGAAAGTTCATACGACCGCAAATATTCACGATTCCCCAAGCTCTCATTAAAAAAATAGGTAGCCAATTATGCATAGTCAGCATCAAGGGTCCAATATTTCTTCCTTATACGGTTACAATAACTACCTATTGAGCCGAAGCTGTTTGGAGTAATGACTATGATCTTCGAGGTCGAAAAATTTTGAAAATCCCTTTCCCTTATCTCACGTCGTTCGCCTCTGTAATGTGATTCAATTTAGATTCACACGAGAGCTCTGTTGCCGTCTGATAAAGTATTTCTGTTATTTTTATAAAAATGAGAAATTTTAGGGCGGCTTTCAAATTGTTTCTATTTCTAGCAAATTTATTGTATACGAGGGCTGCTACTGAAGTTTTACGATAGACTCATCAATTCGATATTTCCACTGTTTTTGTTTAAACAGATGTGTGAACACCACATTGTGGATGATTCATCTTCTGCGATTGGTAGACGTGATTCTACCAAACAAATGTATGATTTAGAGTTGATCGTTATACGCTGCTCTGAGAGAACAGTGACATGTCCAGTTTCTCCTGAAAACCAGGCAACCATTTGCTTCGGCGTGTTTCGTGTGCGAATTTTCGTTGGACAAGGTTCATTTTGAAAAATCCAAATAGTCGATTGTTGTTTAGTTTCGGGTTCATATGCATTGTGAAGCATCTCGATTGGATTTTTTCAGCATGTCTTGGCACAAATAGACCCGACCTTTTTTTTGAGCGATTGTCAAATTATGTGGTATTTGACACGAACAGATCTTTTTGTGAGCTAAATGTTCATGCAATATTGAATGTGTGGGAGTGTATCTAATGCCCAAGTATACCACAATCTCATGGTATATCACATGAAGATCTTGCAATATCAGTTTATACACCCTTCACGACAGTCATGAAATTCATCTTGTAGCGAATTGCGACCACGATGGAATTCGGAAAACCAGCAGAACACTGTGGCTCGAGATCAAGCTTCATCACCAAAAATCGAAATGTGTTGAATAGCACATTGTTGTTTAATCCACGTCGAATATGATAGAAAAATATCGCACGTCTCGATTAATACCATTTTTGACCAAGATGAATGTTTCAAGTATTTATAAACAACTCAAATAATACTCGTATGACAACTTGTTCTGAGTACGTTCATCATAAAAAATGTCATGATGGCAATGTCAAATTTTACATATTCACATCAGTGTTGCCATATCTCAAAATTTCTGTAGCAAACCTCGTAATAAATGTTGAAGCCTCGCAATTTTAGTACAAATTTAATAAATAATTGAGAACACGTTGAAATATATCCTTATCTAGAAAAATGTTACTACTCAAGCAGTTTTTCGATTTCGATAAAATTTTTCCAGATTCAGATCTACCTAAATAAATATTCCAAATCGAGTGAGAAAAAGTTTTATTGGGTGATCTGATTATTCCACTACAGCATTTTGCTTGAACTGTTTTCTAAATAACTCCATAATTGTATACAGTTCTAGTTCTGAATCTTATCTACTTGGGTCTCCCTATGGATTCCAAACATTTTCCAAATTAACACATCAGAAGCTTGACCGATCAGTGCTTTCAATCAAAAACTTATGAAGCAACAACATATAACAGATATTCAAGATTCCTATTACATACGTTTTCTATTTTTTCTCAAGTTTGACAACGTTGTATAGAGAAATATCGAAGGGTCAGTTAGATGCGCTCAGTAATAACCTTTTGGCATTAGACAATCAAGAATAACGGAAATTTTCTACATAGAAATGACTTCCAATTTCGAATTGGAAAGAGAAGAGGTCATAAACTTGCGATAAGGGGCCACTGATAGGTTAGATGGGAAATGGAAATATAGAAAAGTGCCCAAAACCATTTTGAAATTTACGACTGATGACCTCGAAAAAACTCTTGTTAGAAAACTATTTCGATATGGTTTATCGTTACCTCTGATCAAATTATGTTATTTTCAAACCAGAGATGCCAGATATTAGTATTTTAAAAATCTGAGTTATTGAATGAATTAATTTGAGCTTTTTATTATTTGAAACCTTCGTCAGTGATGATGATTATGTAAACTATTAATATTCTGGTTAAGTGATTACTTATCACTTTGAACTAAACTGCAACATAATGAAAAATGGTTTGAATTCAATTGTTATTAAGCTGTAAACTAATTAAATTATGCATTATAAATGATGCTGTCCATGAACGCACGACGATGCGACGTTTATTTTGAATCTAACCTTTTGTAGCTCATATTGAGGCTATTTTCACCAGGTAACAAAATATATAGCTTGATATCACTATTTGACATGAGACTATTTAACACTTTTACACAAATTATTTCAATAATGGATATATCAAAAGCATAAAACATCATTCCTTAAGACCTGGTACTTCATGTATTAGACTATTTTCTTTTTAACAACGGCGGGCCATAGAGGTAACGCGTTTTACAACATTGGCAGTAGCGTCTAATGAAGGTCCATGTTTAATGAGTAAATATCTTGATTTTACATAAATATTTCATGTTTATGAGAAATAAGTCGATATTGAACCATTACTATTGATTCTAATTCCACTTTTATTTTAGATTATATAGTGTACACCAAAGCAACCAAGCATAAATTTCAATATCATAAGACGAAAGTATATACAATACAATTGAAGGGAAACACATCTCTTAGAATATTTGAAATAAGCGTAGTATAGGAAAAATTCATCCGCCTAATTAATCTACTCTTGGTAATTTTATACTTTCGCGGTAACCTCGTTTTTTGGCTGTAGAAAATCGAAAAGTCATCTGATTTCGAAGAATTTTTATTAAATCTCCATTTTTACAGCGGATTTATAAAAAAAATATGGGAAATATCTCATCTGGAGTTTTCAAATAGTTTTATGACTTTAAATGTGATCATAAACGCACTTCTTCGCATATAATCTTTCATAACTTTTTTACAAAGCATCAAACGCACTTCATATAATTTTTTTGTTAATCTTCACAAAAGAAAACGAACATTTTGGGAAAAAAATTGAAAAATGTTTGCTTATCCATTTTTTATCTTTACCAGTCAACCTTAGTAAGATACCATTTTTTTAATGGTGACAGAACAAGTATTCAATGAACTTTTATTTTTCACTAAAATGAGGCAAAATTGGGAAATTGCACAAAAACACAACAACAATTAGTGTTAAAATATTTGCTCACGTTTCATGAGATACACTAAGAAAAAAGTTTTTGGAGTAAATTAATGGAGCCCAATGCATAGAAATTTCAGTTTCTATAGAATGTGAAAATAAAACAAAAACGCAGCAACAGGTATGCGATAAGCTTGTTGTAAACTACCCAGATAGACAGTTCAGCCAATCAACGGTTAGAAATTTTAAAAAATCAGAGAAACCAACCATATTAAATAGATTCAAAACATTGGATGTATTTAGATAAAAAAAATGTAAAATTTGATATCGTTCAAGCGTAGAAGATAATGTACATATTTCTTATTTTGGAATACAGACAGTAAAATCATACTCAACACCCCGTCTGAAAATGAATATCTAGGCGCGAATAATCAATAACACAATTATAGCTACTTATTTTCTCTGAGAAAATTTCACAGGGTATGTGATTTGGAATATTTGTTAATAAAAGTTGGACCGTTACTTTCCAATACATTTCTAAATGTCACATTATAGACGTGATATTTTAAACCAATATTTTATAGGAAGGTGGAATGGTAGAAGTATGAGTATTGTGGCGGGCACACAGCCGGTCATAGTTTAATGTAGTGGTAACTACAGTGTGGTACACAGCCGCACGCAATTTATTGGTGAGCGTCATAATATAACGTACTGTAAACTATAAAAGATGATGGGTAGCTCCATCTATTATTTAGTAACTGTAGATCAAGAAGTTAGCCGTAACTAGGCAAAATTTCCAACTATTTTCTAGAATTATTGCAAAAGTATATAAATAAGGCAAGAGCTCACAGTAAACTGAAATATTGAGGTACATCCGATAATATACATGTAATCCGAGGGGTTAAGAAGTGCTGTTTTAGTATAGTGTTTGCAGAGTAGTGATCAGTGTGATGAATGAAGTAAGTGTGAAATGGACTTATGAAATTATGATATGGATCAATTGATCTACTTTTAATTTTATCTGTATAAGCATGAGTCAGTAAAATACAATATTACTGAATACATTATTGGAAGACATTAACGATTCATATTTAAATATCAGGAAATTAACGTCAAAATGTTTGCTCTGGACTTCGTCATTTCAGCACACAATCGAAAAATCGGCTTTCAAAATTAAAAGTCTAAAACAAATTGTTTGTAAGGTTATTAATTTGCTCCATAATTTAGCCTCGCTCTATATAAAATGAGAGCCTCAGACTAAGCACAAATAAATAGGTAGAACATATTCTTAAAATGACTTACTTATGAAGAGGAAAATATGTCAAGTTAGTTTCTTGCAAATCTTGCATTTGAGAGATGTTTAAATGAGTCTTCCAAATATTAAAACTGCCCAAGTGTTGAACTCACATACACAAAATTTTAGGCAAGGTTGAACAAGATACAGACTAAAAAAATGTATGACTACCCACTAGAAAAATGATCTATTATCGTAGTCAGCGAGGTTCGAATATCTTAAGCGGTATTGTGATAGCTAATAGTATAATAGTATGAGTTAAATATATTCTCAGCTGTTGTCAGATTTAGCGTCTGCTTTATGACGCCCACACCAAGAAATATGAATCAATTCAACGGAGGTTATTGAAAGTAATTTCCTTCGAATTGGATGCCTTCTATCCACCGATCGGAGTTCTTAATATTCCACTTTTAATGAGGCATTGTGTCAATAGCTTTTCGTTTTCGTTTTTTTTACTGATATTACTGTAATCGTAAATGACAGAAGCAGTGATTTCAAACACATTATACGAGGGTTGCTAATCAAGTTTTGAGAAATACGAATTAAAACAAATATGTTTACAATTGGATATGGCTTTATTGTTTGTCAGAATATCATGCATCAAGATCAATATACTTGTACATGCGTTTTATCATCGAATCATTTCTTCCATTCCTTCAACATATGTTGTTTGAACGCATTAACCGCTTCTTCAAGTATAGAAAAACATTGACCTTACAATTTATTTTTGATCTGCGGCAATAAGAAGAGAAGATTGGGTCTAAACAAGGACTGTAGGCGATTAAACCACTAATTCGATCCTGGTGGAGAATGATTAATTTAATTTTATAGAACACAAAAATACTGGTGAACCTACCATTCATAATTGATTTTACAATGTTGCTACAATGGAGCGGTGCTGACATGTCCAGCATTCCAAAAAAAAGTAACCGTTTACTTCTAACCGCGATTGAATATGCTCAGCATATCTTTAATCCCATTAACACCAACTTTTTTTAAAACTGTTGACCAATTATGCGGTTTCCAAATGACAGATGACGATATTGCAATAAAGTTTACGTATAGTCTCGATGTTTTCTGTAACAACAGCCGATTTTGATTGAACTTCACGAACTTTATCTTGTAGCGAAGTGCGACTACGATTGTAAAACCAGAAAAACGCGGTGACTCAAGATGGTGTTTCATCCCCAAAAGTCGAAGCGAGTTGGTCGGCAGACTGCTATTGTCTTAATCCACGTCAAAAGTCATAGGAAATCATTGCACGAAAATAGAGTTAATTCCATTTTTAGCATTCGTAAGAGACAACACGAGTACAGTCATAGTTGAAAATATCTTTATTATAGCAATATGAGATTTGACATATTCACATCAATGTCGGTATACCTCAAAACTTAAGTGGCATCCCTCGCACCTCAAACAAACAGCAACTTCACTTCAAGTTCAATATTCCCTTTTTCGGATATTCGGGGCTGAAGAAATCTTCTTTATTTGGAATTGTTATTTTTGAATAATGTATCTAAACTTTTATTCCATATTTTTGCTCACTATGAGCATGAATAGAGTAAATAAAATTCAAAATTCTGAACAAAAAATTTGAAACCATTATCTACAGATTATCGTTCTTACTTTGTAATTGCAAGCCATTGGAGTTATTTGTGCTAATAAAAAGTCCCATCTATTCCACGTTTTTCGAACCATATATAATTCAATATTCAGCGTGGTATGAAGACAAAAAAATTTGTTTTGATATTATTTTCGAAATAGAGATGGGACAGTGAAATCCACATATTTATTTTTACAATATTTAATCTTAATTGAAATACATTGTTATCTGCGGTTGCGAAAACTTAACAATTCAATTGGAGAAGACGTTCTTCACCATCTACTGATTAGAAGAATCAATTATTGTTGTCAATTTGGATAAGTTATTCCGAACTAGAGAGAATGTATTCTATTACATCTGATAGCTAACATAACTTGAATGAACAGAATTTTCATTGAAAAATTATTTTGCCATATATTCTGATAACGTGTTCATGCACCCCTTTAAAATATTTTCTCTACAGCACTGGTCACTACACTCGGAGAGAAGATTGTGATTTTCTGGATACGTAGCTATGGATTTCGAAAGTACTGTATCGGAAGTAGCTTCTTTTTTATTCCGATTCTGAACTTTTAAATACGAACTGCGAACTTCGTATCAGTTAAAATCCAGTCCGACTGGGAATAAAAGATTGTGCTCTGAAAGTATAAGCTAAGCATTCTCTATTTAAAAAAAGAATCGTCCGTCAGGAATAGTTGACGACTTCAGGAAGTGAGGATTGTGTTCAGTGAAGCAATGCCGTAGATTGTTAGTCGAACAAGGGTTAATCATTTCCTGATATCGAAATTCACTTAGAGGAAACAACATGTTTTTACAATTTTGTTGATAACAGATTAAATACAGGTAGTTCATTTATTTTAGATACCTTACAATACTAAATTGAATTGGTTTTAACGAATCTAGTAGTCATTAGATTATTTTATTGAATACTCATCAGTTTTCAAATGCTCATATGTTTTCATTTTCAAAATACTAAATGAAACAGTTCAATAAGCATTTGTAGACAAATTTTGTTTTCTACCTCAGCTGTCTCTCTTTTCATTAATAACATGTTTCTGTTTATTATATTGTGTTTTGTCTATGGCTATTTGATTTCCAAAATTCTCATTCATTCTCTCCCAAATATTTCATTTTGAAAATTAACAAATAAGGTGACTTTCGATTATCAGGTCGGTGATATTGTTAATAAATATCATGATCAGACTTGGACAACTCTGTCTTAAAAGACCTCTCTACTGACTGTTATAATCGTAGAAATTTTTTCGTTAGATCTGAAAAATTTTGATTTATATTCGATGTAAGATTTGATCCAATTTAGTGCCAGGAATATAAAATATACTTTTTTCATTAAAATCTGATGAAAAACACAGAAGAAATGACAAAGATTATTATTGAGTGATGAATATACTCATTAACAACTGAAAACATTAAGTAATTAGTATAATTATCAAGTAAAAAGTAAAACTTGTGTTATGGTAGGACATTTTGTTTCAGGACAAAGGACAAAAGACTTCATATTTATCGTCACTTATTTTCAAATGATTCATCAATTAGTAATGTCAATTAGTACATAAGGTAGGTAGGTAATTATCTGCTGATTTCGCAAATAATTTAAAATAACCACGGTTCCTTTAGGTGTGTTAACAGCTGTGAATATACATTTTAAAGAAATGTTTGCTTAGCAGGCTTTGATGAACAGCTGTGAGTCACAAAAGAAAGTTTAAAAGTTCAAGTTCCCACTGCTGGTGAAGTTTAGTTTCAGTCAACGGGGGTGAGCTTTATTTTGTTAAGAAGTTCACAGTGGATTTTACGAAAAATAATTTTAATTAGCAATCTGACTGAAGGATTCAGAAGTGTAATAAATTTGGCGAAACTGATTCATAGCCCAAAAAAAAGTGATATCTAAAATCAAAAAACCATATCTATGATTTCAGAAGAAGTTGAAATAGTTCTGGTTACCGAATCTACACGCGTATCAAAACCTATCTATAATTTACGACTTTTTAGTAGAACAAACATTAGCAAAGTTGATATTCAAATCTCTTATAAGAAGTTTTGCTGTTTGCTGATAGATTAATTTGTAAATTAGGAAAATTTTAGAAAATAAATGGAAATTTGTATTAGGAGTAATGTCATTATAATTCTACAGTACGCGTGTATGTCACTGAAAACCTCCTAAACGGCTGGACCGATTTGAATGAATATTTTTTATCCGTTTGGGTGGAGTCCTGGATGGTTTAGATTCAAAAATCAGCTTTTCAGATGGCGCTGCAGTCGGTATCTAGGTTATTTGTCTATACTGCAACTAAACGCTTGGATCGATTTGAATCAATTTTAGCGAATGCATTCAAGTGGGGGCTTCGATAGTTTAGTTTCACAAATCATTCCGTCAGATGACCATGGCATGATGGATAGATTAGATTTACAAATCAGCCTGTCAGATGGAACTGTAGTCGATATCTAGGTTATCCATTTATACTGCAACTAAACAGCTGGATCGACTTAAATGACTTTTGTGTATGCATTTAAGTGAGGGCCTGGAAAATTTCCATTCTCAAATTAGCACGGTAGGTGGCGTTAAATTTTTGTGTGCATACAAGTGAATCGGTTTTTGGATTGTTTATCTATGCTACTACCACCAAATGCAGTTGATATTGAATATTGTTGTATTCAATGACCATATCAAAAACTTGAAATTGTTTGACTACTTTAAGTTTAGTGTATATGGAATGTATCTCGTTAATTCTTTGACATTTTAATGTGAGTGTATTATATTGAATTTGTCAAGTTATTATGACATTTCAATTTTTTGTATGTTTTCATGTGGTCAATTGTATGTGACGTGTTCTGACGTTTGAAAACCGTCAAATTTATTCATTTAAACTCCTCAGGATTCGACTAAAAATATTGTTCATCAACTCACTTCATCAAGATAAAATTAAATAAACATTATTAATTCGAATGTATTGGGAAAAATTGATGTTATTTGGAAAGAAAAAATAATGAAATTAATATATTATTTGTCTTTCATTTCATACTTGAAATATCATGCGGGACATCGTCTTGCGGGTCATATTACTATCAATTCAAAAAATCTCTCTTCGCAAAAAATCAACTTTTGTTTTAGAAAAGGAATAAGAGAAAAATTGGAGTTTTCCGCTAATTGCCTATTTTTAATTCAAATATATTATTGCTCCGATCTGAGCAGAAATAATTTATTGCTTTCTGAAGTTCCTTCGTATCCAAGTTTACTCTCATTTATCAAGACCTATTGATTAAATCAACCCAAATTTGTGTACCTAATTCCCAAATTATTTACCGTTACAATAATCCAACCGACATATATCAAGTTATCAATACTCGCTATTTGTAGGTTATACCACTCTGATTTTTTTATTATATCTTTCATATACACATCGTGATAATCAATCTTAATGTAACAAGCGAAAGTGGATTCAATCCGCTTCCAATTAATTTGCATGGAAAAAATGTGGGCGGTGGATGTACAATGGGAGTTACCACCTTTTTCGTTGTAACAAACGAGACGCTGATATTTAGCTCATCTTTTTCTGCTAATAAATAATAATTCGGATTTAATTTTACGGTAACACTTTGTGAATCAGTGAACCAGCAATCAACTCGGACCTCCGGAGTTGTAGGATTTGGATTTTAAAAGAGATAAAATGCATTATCTGATTTTAATCAAGCTGATTGTAATTGGAATTAGCCCTTTAGCACTCGTGCCTGTTATTGTTGCGTCAGAACTCACGCGAAAGCATTTTTTTACTCACACATTCAGTTTTACCCCCTATTTACATTTTGCTATTGATATTCTTCATTAAACAAATATAAAAAAAACCAGCAAGGATTATCAGATTTCCAGATTTATTATGAAAAAGTTGGAATCGAAAAAATATGTATATCATTTGTCTCCTCGCAGTAAGCATGTAGCGAGCTCGGGTTTTTTGCATTTAATTCCTGTATAGTTATAGATGTGCCGAAGCGAAAGAAATTTTGAGCATTATTAACAAAAACTTGATTGAATTTACCACAATGTGGTTTTTCTCATACCTTTGCAAAATTAAGTTCTCAAAAAAAATTTTATTTATGAATCATGTTTTTCATTTCATAATTTCATCAATTATTATGAAAATTTTTTGCTCCGGTAGAAATCCACTGGAAAAACAGATCTCATGGGCTATTTGCACTGATTTATTTCGATATTGACGTTTCACATATACACATCTCCAAAAGTCTTGGACTCCCTTGTAAACTTTTAAGTTTGCTTATGTATAGAGCTCATTTATAAATTTAAAAATTTTTCGGCACCTTATTATAAAAATGAAAACTATATCGTAACAAAAAATTATTTTCGTCCGTAAATATATGAATTTTTGTAAAAGTAATCAGATTTAACGATTTAACTTGACAGCGATATCATTTAAATTCTGTTGAAAATGCCAGGTAATATGATTTCTGAGTCTCGAAGGGTTATTTGGAGCAAAGGGACCCTCCGGCTGTTTCTTTGCGTAAATTTCTAAGTTGCTGCAGTCAACTTGAGTCAACTAACACCTTCAATCTGATCCCAGACTGTGCTGGTTCTTTATACTAATGGAATTCACGTTGCACTATAAAGCTTTCCAGCATTTAATCCACTGTGTATTGATAACTTGATAATTATTCTCTTGTTTGGTAGCAAATTCCACAAAAATTTGAGAAATTATCTATACTTTTCCCATTTCAGTCATTTATGCCATCAAATTGAGCTTCTCCAATAAAAAATGCAGTATTTATGCAGGCATCGTTAATATAAAACATTCTATCATAATTTTGCCTCCATTTTTTCGCATGTAGGCATAGCCTCTTTTCTACCACTACCATATACAAAATTAGGTCATGGTCAAGGTATTTATTTGTGTTGATATAAAATACCATCACAAGATTACATTCTAGTCTACGTACCTTATTGCAAGCTGCGGGAGAATGAGCGTACCAGATAGTTTTATCATTACCAACAAAAGTAGGATCACAAATATCCGAAACGTTAATCAACTGGAAGCACTAGGAGTTAATTCCGTTTTGCTTTCTGATAAGTCAGAATTCGTATCATGGTTACTATGTTCGCTGGGTGCGTCACTTTTAGGATCTTAAGTATCGTCCATATTATAGAAAAATATTGTTTTCTAACTTGGTCCATCTAACTAGTCAGTTATATGCTCTAGTTCAATTGCCCCGGGTTTGGTAAGAAATATACATTTCAGTATAATCTAAAATTGGTTATATAGGTATATCAGAGAAGACTTTGTATAAAAATGAAAGAAATTGACCACTTAATGAATGTGTTTCATATCGCATTCAGAATTTTTTGAATGGAATGACTTTCATGAAACTAAGAATAAAATAGATGCGTATTTAGTTCCGAATAGGTTAGACACAATACGAAAACGTGTTTATAAAAGAGTGAGTTTTCTTTGGAAACATATGTGTTCATATGGACACTTTCGAAAACATTGAATAATTAAAAATTAATTTCATTGGACTAAGTACTTTCAGTATAATATTTACATTTCCTCGGTTTCTCTGATCGCTTTTCCACGTTAACAATGACATTCAAATGAATTCTTTTTCCTCTATATTCATACAACAAAAACAGTTTTCTGAATATTGGTAATAAAACTAATCAGATTATTGTGAAATTTTGACGTAAAACAATATATTCAGCGTATCAAAAGTGTTAAAAATGACTCTTTTGTAAATGTGAAGCTGCTTACGTAAGATGAGAAGGAATTGAATACCGAAAAAATTATTACTGTTCAACTTTTAACTTGAAAAACGATGAAGCATCTGAATTATTTCACATTGGACAGTTCTATTCCTATTGAGCTGTAATGATTGCAATACTTTGAATAATAAATAATAAATGGCTGAGAATAACAATGTCATGATTTTCAAAAATGGATCAGAATGAATTATTAGGAATATAATCTTATCAATATTCTACACGCTATTTGTCCTAATCATTATGATGAGAAAATATCATAACAGAAAAAATTTATATCAATGTTGGAAAGCAAAAAAACCTAATGTAAGTTTCTACTATCTGAAGAAAACAATAGAATGTATTTTAAGGATAAACTGTTAGTAAATTCACGGTGAAGATTAATTTGATCGACTGTAGTTCAATGATACACTTATATATATGACATTCAACTTGAAGGTTCCCGCATTATTGAGAGGTGAGGTTGAATATTTTATCATTCAGTGTTGCCTCTTTAAATTCGACTAGTCATTTATATGAGTATAAAAGCTGCACAATTTGCAGATCTGATGAAAAGAATTCTCATCGACTGAATATAATGATTCGACAATCGGAAATTTCATTCGAAGCTCCTGAGAAACATTAAAATAAATTTCGAATCAAAAGTGCAATCATCCGGTACAGATGAGCTTGCATTTTTGTAGAGAGTTGAACGGCTTTAGCTTCTTAATTCTCAAATTCTGATGGAAAATTTCACTTGTTGATCAATAGAACATTATTTAAAATGCTTTGAAATATGAGAAATATATTCTAAAATGTTCATAAACTGTATAAAATCCCGGGGTAGATCAAAATCAATCCATTAATTGACATAATTCCAAATGAAAGTGTAATCCCTACCTAGAAACCTCTTCGAATGTAAGGAAAAAATAAACAAAGGCGGCACCCATCTTGCACATAGCTTTCTCATATCCAAATTTTCAGTTAATATGCTAGCTTTCCCACTTTCATTGGACGATCTTCCAGTACAGCTCTGTCCATGTTCTTCAACATTTCTAGATTCGTCACCTTATTTGGTCGAACACTGCGATGGTGATGTTCGCAGGTCGCACAGCCTCGTTTAAACTCTGCTATCCAATATTTTACTGTCGATAACGAAGGAGCAGTCTCAACTAGAGTTATATCAGTGTTCAGCTTTTATATTGGTTGTGCTAGCGCCTTTGAAATAAAAATATTGTATCACACAACGATTACCAATTTATTCCATGTTTCAAACTTGAAACATATGCTGAATAGATTGTGTACTTTCAAATATACTGGTATTTTTCAAGCAACTACCGCTTTCTCTGGGTCAGGCCAGGTACTTCTGGGAACAACATAGTATGTCCCTCATAACTTTATTTATATATTTCCCAACTTTAAAGAGATCGGAAGCAATTTAAGAATAATGAAGATCTGATTGTACAGACGTGTTTTTCGCGGAATTTTTGGGAAGATTATTTATTAAATGGTTTGGAAAAGTTCGAAAGATTAACTTATTAATTGAAAAGTTACACTTCAAACAAATCACTTCCGATAAATTAAACTCGAACACGCTTACGAGTGGACAGGGTGAGTATCTAGCGGAAATTTCGTGCATAAAATTGGAATAAATAACAATAAGATACTGAAAAACAGTATTGAATTTTCTAGGAAAATACCTATAATTCATAGAAGTTTTGAATTTTGAAGTTTTGAATTGAGAAAATATGGAATACTGTTTACTGATTTAGAAGAAACTGAAAATCCCTAGTGAACAAAGAATAAATGATTACTGAAAAAATTAAAATGTATTGTGTTCACTGTTAACATCGAGTATTATAAAAAAAGTTCAACCACAATCATATTAATGTATTTGTTCATGTCTATCAGCCTTTTTGTTCACTTTCATTAAATTTCTCTAACAGAATTTACACGAACCGATTATATCTATATATTTCTAAAAACTGCGAAATAATTACCATCAAGAAATAAAGATTCCATATCTGTTAGAATTTCCACCCACCAATCAATCCTTCTAGAATTTGTAAAATCATCCTTTCTATAAAATGAGATTCGAAAATCCATTTTCCCAGCTCTATAAAATGAATACTATGAGCTACAGAACTGAAAATCCATTAGCATCGTACAAATTGTCCTAAAAAGATATGTTCGATATTCTCGTCGGTTTTGTTTCGCTGTTAAACCTTTTTACGTCATCAATCACGAGATGCAAGTTACTAAATGTCGTAAAATGTTGAATAATCGAAAAGAGTTTGGTGTGTTTGTATATGTATGTGTGTGCATCTCAACATTTTAGTTGAGGCACTGTAAAAATAAAACGGAAGGAACTTGAAACGGTTTATTCACAGATAACTTTGAATTATTCATTTATAGGAACCAAATCTTTTGTACTTTGAATAAACTGAAAATTAATGTAGTTATTTCGGATTTTCAAAGATCTGGTATCGGTATTACTCAAAAAATATATAATTAATTAAAGACACCAGTTAATCCAATCCAAGTATATCTATGATTTCTACATACACCGGGTGCCCAATTTAGATATACACTTCAGTTCACTGGAAAAGCATCCCCTAATGTTTTGTCATTGTTAGTGACAGATAATGCAATAAATAATTTGAGTTCAGTTGAAGTAAAAGTGTACTTAATGCCTCATCAGTTCACTGAAGTTTAGTAATCTGCCATTAATGTCAAATTGGAAGATAGTTGGTCTAGAAGGCCGGAAAGTTGGGTGTGAAGGAAGGAAATATCAAATGACGCACAAGATATTGCGTTGATTAATGCTGGCTTGTATATGCAACAAACTTTCCAGGATCTCGTCTCACAGCATGTAGACGAATTTAAGCTTCCTATTTGAAAAACTTTTCAAATGCTAGGAAAGCATAGCTTTTAAATTGGTGCTAGCAATCCAGAGTTGTGATTGCACTCAATTACATCGTGATCTGTACTTTTGGAAACGAATGGTCTACACAGATAAAAAATCATTCAACTAGTGCAATAACGGATGTATTCGCGTTTACCGACCAATAAATTCAAGATTTAAAGAGCAATATGTTGAAGGAAGTAATAATTTCGGCAAACTGGGCTTTGGGATTAGATGAGGATGAATGTCCCTGGAGTTTGTTAGAGACTTGGTACAAAGTTCAGCTTTAAAGTTTACATCAATATTCCAGACAACATTATGCTGCCATCGGTAAATTAAATTTATGAGGGAAACTATTTTATTCAGCGACATGATAATTATCCACACCGCCCGCATAATTCAACAAGGATTCTGTAAAAACAATTTTGAGACTTCACCCTGGCCGGCATATAAATTGAAACTTTATGGAGGTGGTTGATAAAAAAAATTCACAAAAGGAATTTTCGTCCCAGAGCTCAAGAAGAGTTATACGAAGTCATTGAAACAGCATGAAAAGACCTTAATGTCAATGGAAATATTTGTTGGAATGTAATTCCCTCCATGCCAAGAAGATTAAAAAAAATGATTGACAATAATGAAGCCCCAATTGATTACCAAAACATTTGATCTTATATTCATTTATTTATTGTGAAATATTTCGAAAATTGTATATGTTATCTAGTGTTTTATCATAATTATAAGTATGGTATAGTATAATTTTATTATAGATGAATCTTAATCCTTTTAGTACAGAAGACGGATCTATTCGCGAAATCATTGCCAGGGTCTTTACAAAAATCGGAACGTCCATATCAGCTCAAGCTCTTTTAGGTGGATTCAGAAAGATGAAGTAAAAAGAGTATTTGTTGTTATAAATAAAACGACAAAAAAATTTTTTTTTCTTTGTACTTTGTAACGAAAAAATGAATGGTAAGGATTTACCCGAATCGACTAGACTGAAAGAATAAATAATATGAGGGCTGCTTTTTTTCAGCCTTCGATAGGCTATAAATAAAACACAAGTTCATGTAAAACAATAATTTTATTACCGAAAAATTCCTTACGGTTACTTTTCGACATAATCACCGAAGAGTGTCATATCTGTGGACAAGCTTTTCAATACGCTCTTCAAAGAAAGTTGCCGCCAATGTAGCCTCACCGTACCAATAGAGTACAAAACAGACCTTGAAACATCTGGAAATTCCACAGACAAAGCAGTTATGGTGAAACTGCAGTTTTCTCTTATCATTCTGTCAACGCGTTGAACCAGGTCATTTGAAACGACAGATTTGCATCTTTGGCCCCATTCATCATGCACATCATTACGGCTACCTTTAAACTTCCCCATACACACGACTCATTTTCCTATGGATTTCTGCAGCAATATTGCCTTCAGCCTGTAGAAAACGATTCACACTTGGCGGGTGCAACAATAATGACGGGGCTGTAGCACAACGCCGACTGACACCTGAATGTCAACAATAGCGGAATGTGTAGTCTCCTACAGCGCATGCAGTTTTCTTCTGCCCGCGTTTGCACGGAGCAATCGGAGTTTGAAAAAGAAACGGAAATTTTTATGTAACCTCTTAGATAATAACTTAATATTGGTGAACATAAGAACAAATGTCACGTAAACTTACATAGGTAAAAAACTGCAAAATCTGTCCGAAGACTTGTACACTTTTTCAATGAACAGAAGTGTTTGCATCATTGTTTATTTGGTTGATGGATCAAAGGACAGATCTAAGTTTTTTCAAAATCTAATGAATTGTGTGGTACATTCTGTATAACATGGCTTTTAAATGAATTAAATAGAACTCAGCATCCTGGAACAAAATTTCTAAAAATAAATAAAACCAACAGTGATCCCGACGGATTCGACATATTTCTTGAAAAGTTCTCTTCTGCTGTATCAATTGGATTATATATACGATTGTAAACACACCGAATCAATATTTCAGAATATAGAGACCAAGACTCCGACTGAGGTTGTTGTGAAAATACCCAAAGGACTCAATTTTCTGAATAAATAAAGCTACCAGCAAGCGCGAATAAAAAATAAACATGTTAGATGGTTAGGGAATTTATTATTTTGATTTTGTATATAGATATTTTCTATTATACCTATATAAACTGCGTTGCACCCAAAAGAAATAATTTCTGGACAGTCATTTTGTGGAAACTTCCAGATAAAATTATGAGCAACTTTTGATAAGAATATTGTTATATCTTTTAGCAAAAATGAATGTTTTCTTATAATTTTTTTTAATTTTTCGTTTATTATATCTATTAGTTTTTTGAATCTTAAAAATTATTAATTGCATTATTTTTGAGCAGTTCTAAATATTTTTTTCTGTCTTACTGTTTTTCTATTTTGCTAATTGTTTCCTTGGATATAGTCGAGCAGTTTACATTTTTGTCAATATGTTATATTCTTATCTCCATAATCAATCATTTGAGGAATGGTTATTTTGTGCATTTCTATTAAATGTTAAAACGATTTTCCCGATATTATTATTCTTATGTATGGTTAAAGAAATTCAAACGACAATAGCACTGACACTGATCAATACTGCCGTAAAGGCAAACAACAAGTTGTTAAGGCTATAAGTTTTAAACGAAAATAATACTTTTGTATATTTTTAAATTAATATTAACTAATATTAAAAATATCATGCGGGAAGCCTAAATATTTTTATTTCATTCATATTACTCACGTATTCCACTGTGAACCAACGAACAAAAATCCCTAATGCTTTGGTTGAATTTGATTACCTGAAACAATTCAATATCGAAATTAATTTCCAGTAATTTTGTACGTCTTAAGTATAAAGCATATTTCTTTGGTTTTATTATGAAAAAAATCGGTTTAATGTTGTTATATCGATCTGCAGTTTTATGTTTTCTTTGATATAAACATCAAACATTTTGAAATGTAAATTTATGTAATGTAATACACTCACGTACACCTGAACAGACTTTTATATAAATGGTCGTAGTTGCATACTGAATTAAAAGCACATCAAAATAAAACGTTGTGGGATTGTGTAGAAATATTGACAATAGAATGAATACCGTTTCATACGTGAGAAAGTTTCAAAATTATTCAGCTATCATAACAGCCATTAGAAAATTTATTAATTTTTCAGGTATTTTCCAACAAAATACAGTTTGTTATCATATTATACTTGTATAATATGAAATTCTTATATATTTTTCAATGTCTGTCCTTGTTTATAGAGATGTCAATTTGGAGAAGTACTATCCTTGAAATTTTTACCATCAACTGAAACTCACAAATTAGCTGATTCTCCACACATTCATTGTTAAGAGCAGCTTTTTATAGGCTGATGCTCAACTGAATTTCGTAAACCCTCTACTGAGAGCTGGGCCAAATCCTAAAATATTAAATAGGAAAGGGATTGAACTCAAAGTAGAAAACAAAGCTATAAGGCCAAACAGAACACTGACAATAATAATAATTTTGGCGGGGATAACGCAAATGTAGCTATAACTCCGAAATTTTGGCATTTAGGTATAGGAAACATTCAATAAAAAATAATTAGTATTTCTTAAGTATCTTGTAAATACAAAGCGATATTTTCGGAATAAGGGAAAGATCTGAGAACAATGTGAGTACCACCATAATACTGGTGGTATATCATAAGACCTTTGTACACAAAAATTTATAAAAATCGTACAAGGCGTTTCCGAGATAATTGAGGCGTTCCACACATAAAACTCACTTTGTATACTTATTCACGTGTTTCTTCAAATTATTATAATAGAACTAATACAAAGCTAAAACTCCTCCATTAAAATGGTTAAAGTACATTTAATTTGAGAGTATTATCCAATAATACGGAGAAATGCGGTTCTAAAAATAGAAATACGAGTAGTTTAAATACTTAACTAGTCAAGTTACGATAACGGTGTCGCCTATTTTTTAATCCATTGTTGAAGAATTCACATAAACAAACCTCTGTGAGTAAAATACAAATGAGTTAACTATATAACAGCGCTATGGAAAATTATGCAACTGTGAATATAAATGATTTCGAGTAGAAAACTGCGAACAATACGTTAAACAAATGTATGAACATCAATTTTTCACAATATGCAGAATATATTTTTATGAGATATTCAATTTTATGTCGTATTTTGCTAGTTATTTTAAATAATTTGCTTCATATTTCACACAGAAAATGAACAAACTTTGAAACTTTCTATCTATTGTATATTCGCTTATCGAAATTTTACACAACGAGGGTTGCTTAAAAAAATGCTTTTTTCAATAATTATCTTCATTTTTCAATGTTCCTTCTCAAGTCCATACACTTAGTCTAGAATTGTAACTTTTTTAACCCTTTACTTGTACATTGACGTCGGCTTCTGATCAAAATATTTGTCCTGCAAGTGAAATTTGAAAGGAAAAAGTTGCTGGATTCCAGATCTTGTTGTTGGTTGACCAATTCGAAGTGCAATTCATGAATATTAGCCATGAAATCACCGAAATATGAGAAGGTGTGTCCTGATGGAAAAGCACATCGTTTTTTTGCAAATTTTCTTTTTTCTTTGTAATTTCTTCCTCAACCTTATCAAGCAATAATGCGTGATACTCTGGCTTTTTCAAGGTAACCACACAATCTCATGTGCTTGAAAACGGCCGATGAAACCGATTTGGCTTTTTCGGAGAAGATTCACCCTTTCCAATCCACCATCTCAATTATTTTCCGCTAATCACTGAACTAAGGAAAGGCTACCTAAATCTTATCCTGACAGTGCTCTATCTCTTGGACGTAAATTGTTATTCTCTGCAATTAATTTAGTAATGATTGGTGAAGAAGTACGAAAGTTAGCTAATTAAGTATATAATTAAAAATAAAGGTTCCGTAAGATTTTCCATTGAAAGCAAATTGCACTATTGTGGAATTTTCCCAAATTATTTTTGGATGATTTGCAAAAAGTGGAAACATTAGGAATTTGCTGGACTAAGGTCATGAATGTGAAAGTAAACATTTTTGGAACTACTACATACATAAAGAAAGAATAACAACGATCTACCGCTCAAAAATTGTAAACAATTTCTTACGCTTATTCCAAGGGGTTAAACTAGGGATACAAAGTTCATCTAAAGTTTTCCTTTTGGAAATAAAATTGGTATTATATGCTGTTAAAACTACTTTTTTTGTTTAATAAATTCAAATTAATATTGCTATTTTTCAACTTATTTTCAATCTTTTTGACGCAAAAATAAGAAATGTTCAGTAATTTTGAGTGATTTTAATGAGTAAAAAAATCAAAATGAAAACATTGCATTAAAACCAGGTTTTCTTAAAAATAAAACTTGCATTCTGAACAATAATGTTCCTTTTTTAAAAACGCTAATGCGTGCATTTCCGCCTGTGGATGTAATTGTTACTAACATTCTGCTGGGCATGCTTTCAATTAGGTGCTGTATCAGTTCTAGAGGTATGTTCTCCCATTCCTCTAATGCCGCTTGCTCAAGCATATTTAAATTTTGAGATGGATTTCGACGATGAATGCGGCGTTTCTTACTTCGTTTAGGTAATTCAGAACATCTGCTGCAACGTGTGGTCTAGCATTATCATGCATTAAACGAAAATTATCACCAATAAATTTCCTAATTGGAACGACGTTATTTGCAAGAATGTCAGTTATGTATCTTGTATTAAGGGAAGGTCTATAAAGAGACAGTAATTCTGAGCAGGCATCAAAACAAATTCCTCTCCCAAATATGATAGACCCTCTTTGGAACGACTCCCTAACCTAACCTAACCTTAGTTAAGCAATACGGTACTGCCTGGTTAGCAAAGGTGCCTGGTGAGCTCTTCTGCTGTGTAGACTAGCATTCTGAAGGTTGATCTATTGATATATCAGAGATATTTACATTTCTTCTCATAAAAGGCTGTTGAGCTCGACACTTGTCAAGGACCGAGGAGTTAAAACTGAAGGACGTCCTTGTCCAGGCCTCCTAGAATGTGAACCGGTCTCTCGAAATCTTTGCATTAATCTGCCAATGGTTGTGTGGTGTACGCCAAACAGATTTGCCACTTCACGATAACATTGTCCCTGTCCAACTAACTCGGCTATTCTTTCAGCTTCGCATTCACTTAACTGCCTAACTCCATCCATTTTTTGTTTAACTAGACTCGACTTTAACACACCTTGATTGACTTAAATTACTGCTGTCCACGGCTGTCCAACAGTTATTTGCTGATTTGCTACATTTTATCGCTATCATTTAAGATACTTCAACTTTTTGTGATAGAAAAAAAAAGAAATCCAAAAGATTAACATTTTAGGTTTTGATATTGAAATAAAGGGTGGTGCGTTATTTATGGCTACCAAATTATTATAAAATAAACAATCAATAAGAAAAAACTTCACGGAATCTAGACGTAGCAATGTAAACACTTTTTTAAACACGGGATTTCTACTCCACTTTACCAGAATTTTGCAAAATTGGTGATAACTCATATCAATTGATAATTTTTTATGTTCATTCAAATAAACATGGAATTATTTACAAAATGAAAAATATGCTTGCGTCTTACATTATTCTTAAGCGAAATGGTTTACGTTTTTGGAAATTACAAACAACCAAAAAAAGAAAAAAATAATTTCATCACTCGGATTGAGTTTTGAGGAATTTGGACACAAAATCAATACCTAAAAAAATTATTTCACTGACAATTTATAACAGATGAATTTGCTGTTTCTATACATCCGTCCATTCTCGACATGAGTTTCGAGATAGTAAACACTCAAAAATTCCTGTATACACTGAACAGCATGAAATCAACGTATTGCCGAAAATTTCTAGTGACAAATTCATTGAATTGATAAAAGTCTAACAGAAACGAAATTTATGTTTTTTTTTCACAGACCAGAATAAATCTTAAGAATTCTCTATCTTCTTACTTATTAACATTGAGAAGACAGCTATACCACTCTCAACAAAAGCAAAATTTAAAATCCGTTCTTCTACTAATCACATTCTTTGTTAATGTGATACGATCATCTGGCCTACTAGATAACCAGACTCATCTTCCAATGATTTGAAACAAAATATTTATTGACTTTTCTAAGAGATATTAACGGAATAAGATGGAAAGTAGTCCAAAATTGTAGTTAAGACATATTTGTGCCAAATATATTGACTATGTTCAGCCGGAAGAGATCGATTAACAAATCCTTCATTACTTAATTATGGATGAAGTTAAAATCTAGTACAACAGTAATATTCTATTAGAATTCACATTAATCGATTGTAAATAAATTTATTTATATTGAAATTCCTAAGTTTCCTAAAACCTTCTCTATCACTAAATATGATGTCATAATTGATAATCAATTGATTATCATAAATTTGGCTATCCATTCCAATTTAAAAATCCTGTTAAATAGAATTATGATTCCTCAAAATGTTACTTCACTGATCTTCAAACTTATTAAAACCGGAACATGAAACTAGAAGAGATTGGAAAATATCTCAACTGCCCATGGAGACTCGTTTTTAATCCTCTTGGGACTGTGTTTATATCTTTCAGGTATTCTAGAATATCTGGGGCATTCCAACATGAAATATAGTTCAACCTATTTATCAGTAAACAGAGATTTTGTTGGAGGATTATGTGTAATGAGAGTGAAAAGTAGTTCGCTAGTTCGTGAACGGAAAGATTTATGTTTATAGAACTATGATCCACATAGAATGAGTTGTTGACCATAGTCTTTTGGAAAATTAATAGGAACGTGGAAAGACTGTCAGGTCTACGTCACTTGCTCATTATTTGTTGAAAAAGTGCTTTTGGAATGATTGGTTATTTGTCTTAAGAGGCTATAAAAGTCATTCACTAGTGTGATCATCCCATGATTGTATAGAACTAGTTTGTGGTATATTCCAGTTAGTTTTTCCAATGTTTTGCTCAGTCTTCTGTTTAATTAAATCCATTGTTGATTCCCTCGGTGGGAAAATCACGAATATTCCAACCTCCGATGGGCTGTAAATAAAAAACATCTACAAAAAATATAATGTTAACAACAATTAGGTACAATACAGCTAATTTTCTACATAAGCACCTTGATGATTAAGGCATTTGTCATATCTGTTGAAAGCTTTGTGATAACCTCTTTATAAAATGTAGTAGCCAGTGATTGAAACTGAGTTATGGCGTTTTCTTTGAACTCCACGTTATTTGAGATGCGTTACGCTCTAAGTTTAGGGAGAACATGAAAATTACTTAGTGGTCCAGACTGTAAAGTGTGTATTTGAAAATGGGCCTTGTTTGTTTTGTATAGGTCTCTGTAAACGCAGCAAAATTCACAATAAGAAACTCTAGGAACAAAACATCTTTTTGTCCCCTAGATTCAGTTGCCATATCACGGCTGTTGAAGGTTTGTTTGAATTTTGTCGGTCTCGCTGGAGAATTTGTGTGCATCCATTGTTAGATGTTATTTCGGAATTATCGACAGAAATCATATCTTATCATATAGTTTAATGGATTTCCAGAATCTTCTCCACTAGCATTGTAACAGCGAAGAAATTCCAAAACTGCACCTATTCGGCGAGTTTTGTTGTTATGAGTTTACATCATTGGTACCCAGTAACGATATAGTATAGGGCAGATATTGAAACTCCAAAAAATTGCATCGATAACTCAATTATAGTGAACCTTCGAGTTTCTCTAACCGCTTGGTCAACGCGCCGAACAATGTCTTCAGTAGCGATAGACTTCCTCTTATGACCTCCTCCATTACGAAGATCAGATCGTCTATCTTTGAATTTTTGATACAATTCAAGAACAACACCATCACTCACATCACTCATGAAGATGTCTCCATATACTCGACTCAGTCATCGATGCATTTTCGCTGCACTGTTCCCTTCTGGCTCCAAGAAACTTAATAAAGAACTTCCAGTCGCTTTCAAAGCCAAGCTAAAGACGAAATTCTTTACTAGTTATAGATACCAATAAATATCTCTTATAGCTATAGTTTTTTGTATAACTTGTTGAAAATCCTCTTCTTGAATATCCAAAATCTTGCCCTTATCAATTCATGGCTTTTCCAAGCCTCGTTTTATATAAAGGGGTGAAGATAGAGAGAATGAACATTTGAACTAGGAGAAATTCGGTGAGTTCTACTTGGATTTTTCGAGACCTTATTCATTTAACAAGATGGGGATTCACTACATTTCCTTTTTTCAGTTAAACATTGACTGATTGATAGGTATCATGGGATATATTGGTAACTAGAAGAGGAGCAATAGAATGGCCATCTTTCCATAGTATCATCTAAAATAGTTGTTGATTGAACACATCCTCTACATTTGGTAGATTTGGGGATCAAAAATATTATAGACCAGATTATAGAATAATAGACGACATTCCATAAATTTTATTCCTCTACTTTGTATGAATTTTACGTATTATTTGAGTATCAGTCCTGTGTACTTCACAGAGGGGACTATAATTTGAGAATTTTGGAAATAAGTTATATTTTCAATCAAATGATGTTTGACTATACAATATAATAAATATACGTCTTACACCGGGTTAATTATTCGAAATGAAAATATGACGCAAACAGATTAAATCATCTCCTGATAACTTGGTAGGGTATCATTAGTAGGGTTTCCCTGAAAGCTCCATTAAGATAAAAACAATATCAAATTTCCCGTACGCTTTTATTCCTACATTACGTTAAAACGTGTAAAACCATTACGAAGAATCTCGTTATATAGATGAATCTCTTCTGTACCTATACTCGGATTTCGAATAATATTATTATAATTTTTATGAATTTTTTTGTATTTGGATGTGTTTGCACTCAAAACTACGTTGGATTGGAGTTAACAAAGTTTTTATTACCTAAATATAATAGATGAAACTACCGTCACTAACATTATCAGAAGTTTTTGCCCATCCCATAATCCATTCATCAATTTTCAAATTAATAATACCTTTTAATAAATATCTCGTTCATATTGTCGAGCTAAGGTCGAAACTGTGTCTGAGAAATTAAAAAACAGTAGTAGAAACTTGGCTAATTTGTTTATTTTATTTTAATCATTCAATCAAGAAATCATTCATTTCTTTGGTGTTTATGATTGTAGTTTAGTCCCAGTTAGCTCTGTGAGAGCAAGTTGCTGTGATTAATACTTTTTGGACCAAGACATCGTTTTGTGAATTTGTATACGAATTGTTTACTTTCCCACAAATTCATACTTATAAGTTTTAAAATGAGTTAAAACACAAACCCATAGGTCGAAATTCGTGCATTAATAGCAAGTGTTGATAGTCTAGGCACAAGTAACCGTACCATTGCTGCCGACTTTAAAATGTTTCGACTACAACGTGAAAAAATATGCAACTACTAGGAGCTTTGGCGATAGAAACCGTTAAGGGTAGCCTCGAAAAGCCAAAACCGATGAAAAGAAATGTATTGTATTATTCAATAAAAGTGTTCGAGGACTCACGGTCCCAGAGTTAGCAGCTCAGATCAATGAATCCAACGATCTACCTTTGAGTAATTCTACACTGGATAGAAGATTGTGAGAAACTGGCCTTTTTGGGAGGGTGACTTTGAAGAATCCTTTTTCAAACGTAAAAATAAAATCATGAATTGGCAATGGTTTATAGAATGATGAGTAAAATTTTGAGGATTTTAAGTCGAATGAAGAGTGTTTGTGCACAGGTCAAAGGAAGAGCGGTTGTTAAATCCATGTGTTATCACGACCTTAGAACAAGAGAGAGGCTCGATGATCGTTTAAGGATGTTTTAGAGGGGGCGCCTGAAGATATTGTGAAAATTTAAGGAAGAATGTTATAAAAATATTTAAAGGAAATTTAATATGTTTTGACCAGTACTTTGTCGGCTTGAAATTTATCTTACAATTTGACAATGATTTCAACAATTCCTCAAAATTGTACGCAGAATATTCAAGCATTAGAGAGAGAGAAAGGTTCGGTCATCACAGTCGCTCAACCTCAACTCGTTTGAGTTCCACTTCATATTCACATAATCAAATATACAGCCTAAATTAGTACACACAATAAAATTTTCAATGATGAATCGAATAGAATAAATAAATATAAGGACCAAAAAGAGATCTGATTCGAGTGAGTGTTTCAAGTTTGAAAAGGATTTCAGTCTTCGAAGTATCTCAATTCGAAGAAAAGAGAAGAATTTAATGAATAGAAGCGAGTAACGTCTTAGACAAAGTTATAAAAATTCTCTTGGGCATAGCTTGGACCTACTTATATGAGGACCAAAAAATAGATCTATTTGAGTGAGTATTGCAAGTTTGAAACGGATTCGAGTCTCAAAGTATCTCAATTCGGTGGAATGAGACAAATGTAATAAATAAAAGCAAAAGGTAATGTCTTAGACAACGTTACTTAAATTCTCTTTGGTATAGCTTGGATCTACTTATATGAGGACCAAAAAATAGATCTATTTGAGTGAGTATTGCAAGTTTGAAACGGATTCGAGTCTCAAAGTATCTCAATTCGGTGGAATGAGACAAATGTAATAAATAAAAGCAAAAGATAATGTCTTAGACAACGTTACTTAAATTCTCTTTGGTATAGCTTGGATCTACTTATATGAGGACCAAAAAATAGATCTATTTGAGTGAGTATTGCAAGTTTGAAACGGATTCGAGTCTCAAAGTATCTCAATTCGGTGGAATGAGACAAATGTAATAAATAAAAGCAAAAGGTAATGTCTTAGACAAAGTTACTTAAATTCTCTTTGGTATAGCTTGAATCTACTTATATGAGGACCAAAAAATAGATCTAATTGAGTGAGTGTTGCAAGTTTAAAAAGGATTTGAGTCTTCAAAGTATCCCAATTTGGAGAAAAGAACTGTTTCAGTTCAAAGTGCTTCTTTCATCTTGGTAGAGGATAGACGAGGACTTCTAAGTTGCGATAATTAGTAATATGTCTGTCCAATTTCATTTATGGAAATGCGGTAATTCTTCTTGGGACATTCTGTCAGAAATAGAAAGAAGATTTCCGTTTGCTCGGTTTTGTTGTAATTCTTGATCTCTTAAGCTCTTTACTGCAGTATTTCGCGTTATGAGTTTCCATGACTGCAATGACCTTGTCCTAGCTTGGCCGTCAAAGAGACATATATAGCCCTCTACTCCCTGTTTCAATAGGTGAGAAATAAATTCACAATTTACATTTGAATTTCAGTTAAGAAAATGAAATCATGTTTTTCCAAAACTTGTATTTTGCAGCTCTGACAATGTCAATAATGAAAATCAAATAACCAACATATTGTTAACACATAAACACTTGAAGAACCACCTCATAGCTAGTATAAGGAATTTGGAGCGGTAGTAAAAGTTTACCTTGAAGAATTCATATCCCATTGTTTTCTGATTTCCTTGAAAAATTGTCATGAAATGCATGACATCGTTCCCCAACAAATTCTCGAAAAACAAACTAGAAGTAATAATTGTCCGTTCATATCTTCCAATCATTTCTAAAATACTGTCAATTTTGACTATTGTTCCATTTTCCCAAAAATTGTGAGTCCAAGCAGATCTTTTGCTATTAAAGCTCGTTTGATAAATGCTTCTAGTACATCATTTTAACATAATGACAATAATGAGAATAATGAATGAGAAATTCATCAATGATAAGGAAAATTAGAGCAAAATTTATATTCCTTTTCTCAAAATTGCGAACTAACTAGAAAAATTTGATCAAATGATTCCTTCTTTTCCATAAGTTGAAATTTGACTTGTAACAATTAAGAATAAGGAGTAATTGTATTATTAATACAGATTTAATAACGAGTATATTGATGAGACAAATAAAAAATGCTTGTTTATAAAAAAACGAAATCTTATACAGAACCATTCGAAGTGAAGCTTTTAAAGGTATTAGGTATAGGAAATTCAATTGAATACTCTATATATAAAGGAAATATTCATTTAAATTTCGGTAGCACGTCAATGGATCACATCGATTGCAACTTTTATATGATCCGCATAAATTCCAAAAATAGTATATCTTGAAAAAACAACACGATCATCAAAGAATTCGATTTCACATGAACTCGGAATATGGCTAAACGTTATTGTACGTTTCGGGCGAAATACAAACAGATCTAACGAGTTTCCATCTAATCCACATGTAGTGCCTTTGAGGGATTTTCCTCGTTTTATCATATTCAAATTCCAGTATATCCAGATTTCAATGATTAGACAAATCCTCTCGACGCCCTTTGAAGTTTGGGAGTTTTGAAACCCTTTAATAACGGTTGCTTATCGGGAATAGGTGTAGCGATGCTGGTGTTGGAAGAGCGAAGTAAATTGACTAATTAGAAGATACAGATTCAAGTTAGAAACCACAAGATAATATTCATTGCTTAAACATTGTTTAGTTGTTTATTCAAGGTTTGGCGTTGTGTAAAATGTAATATCAGTTAATATATGATCAACCAAATGATTACTTCCCTAAATTTCACTTGGTTTGCAGATGAACTTGATGATACAAATCATACAAACAATCATAAATGTAGTATGTTATCATTTGCATCATAATAATGAACATTAAGAATAAGCTTCGGACTATTTTTGTAGTCAATTGTTCAATAAACTAGGGTAGAAGCCTTTGAAAATAATGAAAATTGGAAGAAATATAGGATAAAAGCCATTGGCAAATATAATAAAAATGAGAGGAAAAATGATTAACGATCAATTTGAGGTCGGAAGAGGAAAGGCAAAACTACAAGTCCTATGAAAAAAACTCAGAAAGAAAGAAAAGCTGTCGGTAATTAGAAGATCTAACTACAGTTTTTGTATTCACACTTTTTTCACATAACCTCAAAATTAATGTGAAAAATTGAAATAAGCAGGTTTTTGGTTTTTCATGTTCATCTTTCACAAAAAACAATTTTTTTTTCATAAAATTCAGAGAAAACTCAACTTTTTATGACCCATTTTGACTTGATATCGAAAAAACACGGCATATTTCAATCGAAAAGTTTTCCATCATAATATCAGCTTTTGTTAAAATTTCGTTTTTAGCTCATTGAAATCTCTACTTTCAAATGGTGTGAAAGAATATTACCATAACCATGGTAGATTTTCTTTGGAAAGAAGATAAACTTTCATCCGAATTTGTCTCAGTCATTATATCCAATTTTTATATATTTATCAAATTATTACACTCTAGTAACTTATGTTTATGAATGTTACATTGAATTTCATATTTTTCCTGTAATTAAAGTCTAAAATCTCAACAAATAACTAAAATTTGTACAAATGCTCTAAAAAAATTTCTGGATGCCAGGTTGTGTCAGGTTTTTGTCTTTTTGAAGAAATTTGCCACGATAGTGGTAACTTTTCTCACTCCATAAGGAAATAGAGATTTCAACGAGCAACAACTGAATTCAAAAAAGAAACAGGTATTTTGACAGGAGAATATTCGATTAAAAATTACCATGCTTTTTCAATATTTAGGCAAAATAATGTTAAAAAATAAATATTTCAAAACAACTGAATTATAGTGTTTTCGAGACATAGAAAGGTAGGTTTTCACAGAATTTCGTGGAAAAAAATGTTGTAAAAGAACAGAAAACCAAGAAGAAGGTTTTTTCAATTTTTCACATAAACTTTGAGGTTATGAAAAAAAAATTAGATGAAAAAGATGTTAATGTTTTTATTACCTATAGCTTTGTCGTTTAACTTGTTTCAATAGAATTTGTAGTTTTGCTGATAATCGAAACAGTTTCTCACCCTTAAAAACTCATCTCTTCTGCTTTCAAACCTCAGATCGCCCGTAAAGTATTGTTTCTTTCGTTTTTATCATACTTTTCACATATTCCAATGGGTTTCAACCTTCTTTTTTAATGAGTTTCATTCTACTATTATTTTTTTCTTCTTTCTTTAATGTAAGCAAAATGCTTGTTTTTCCTTGTATCTGTCGTAATTATTAGAGAGGTTTTTGTTGCTGGGTCTTCCAACGCTTCGGTGCCCTAAGGGCTACTTGTCTCTAGCTATTTTGACGTTCCACTTTCTCTTACTCTCCAATATCCATTCGTTTACGTTATCTACCTTACATGTTCTTCTAATGTCCTCATTTCTTTGTGTTCGATGTGTCTGGTCTGGTTGCAGCTGTGTATGTTAATATAGACTGGATAACAGCCTTGTAGATTCGGGATTAGGTCTCGATTCCGATATATTTGTTTCGGAAGATTGTATAGTTCAGATAAGCTGAGGTTCGTGCTGCTTTTGCCGCTTGGTTTCTTACCTCCGCTTTGATATCACCGTATCCTGATATTTCTATGTCTATTTACTTAAATTGTAACTTTTGTTGTATATATTTTTTTGTTTGAAAAATTAGCGACCCTCGTCTGTAATACCCTATTCACAATATGGTATATCAGATCCTAAAGGATACACCTTCAGTCTCTGAAGTCTGAAGATGATAACTTGATTATCAAAACGCGCGTCAGAAGTGTAATCGTGAGTGTTGGTGTAGTGAATAGCGCAAAGAGTGTGATTAGTACAATCCACTGATACTCTGGATAAATCTGATTTTTCACCAAGACTCTTTCATTACTCTAGGATTTACCTCATAAGTGCTTGTCAGCAAAGGATGTATATAGGTATTAGTTACTTCTTCCATCCCACAGCGACAGCAATCTGTATTAGCGGTCCTATATGAACAAATAATGTGATAAACATTGATAATAATATTGAAAATATTCATTAACGAACTTTAAGTTTATTTCTAAAACTAAATTAAGATTATAGGAACAGAGTTTACGCGTGTACAAGTGTGATTATGCCGCTTCCCTTTTACAGTGGCTGGGCTTGATTCTCTCGATTTCGCCTATCGTGATTTTCTAAGGGTGCTCAGTTTTCTATAATCTGAAGAATGCAGTGAAGCCGACATCCATCATATAATGAGTGCCGTTTACGGTTAATGCTGTATGAGTGATAATGGTGTGGGAAAATAACAATAGATCAAGCATCCATGGCGAAGCTGATTGAGGTCACAAGTCTATCTCTATCGTTAATCCGAGGAACAATCGAAGTAATGGATAGTCACGTCTTTCCACAAAATTCATATTAACTAAAAGGAGAACATTAGTTATAGTAATTTGGGGCGAAAAACTGTTCTTGTTGACTCCGAGGAACTAATCAAATAAATCTCGACGCTGCTTCCAGAGATAGATATGAAACAATAGAAGAAGCATGCTTTATTTGACGTGGTTAGGAATATGACAATGTACAACTAAAAGTGAAAGAAACCGTAAAGCTGGAGGTCTTTGACAAACTATATCCAAGTTTTTTTTTCTCTTTGAGTAAATGAAGCCGTGGTTATGTGAGCAACGGTTTTGATACCAACGAAGAGCTTTAAGACCCAACTCAGCTCACTGGTGGCAGACTTATTTGAAAAGAGCAGAGGAAATCTGATCTTTCGTATTGACAAATACTTGTTGGTGACTTTTTATAAAAAATCCCTTTCTAATAAATAGAGATACTGTTCATACAAAACTTATACTTATCAATTATTTACCCGATGGAATTTGTGGAGGTTTAACAATATATTAAATGCAAGTCAAGTTTTTAAATGCAAGATCGGATATAGTTACAGAGTTTTCCGTGTTAATTTGTCTTGATTTTATGTCTTTCCTCTATGAAAATTATCACGAAAAACATATAAAAAGGTCTAAGAAGTGGAAAGCTGAAGACAGTTACAAAGTTTTTAATAGTTCTTTCAAATAATACAAAAAGATCCATGTATTACAAACTAATATTTAAAATATTGTTATCGCCCTTATTAGGTTGAAAGAACAAATGAGTAATTTTATTTGGAAGTTTCAGGATTTTTTAACTGTATCCATAATTAGAAAAAAAAACCAATTTATCTTTTACTCTACAACTTCACTGTAGATGAAATCAATTTATTTTAAATATTTTTTAACTTAGAACAAGTCATTTTATCCTGTGCAACACGAACCATAATTTCCTGTTCAGACATGATTTGTCATAATAACCGACTTGGATCCCTAATTTGCTACACCGCATGCTGTTGCGTGTCACGTATAAGACAAACCAAAGTATTAGTTGAATTGCCTAACGCGGTCTTTCATCTTTCCCAAACTAGTCTTTAACAAAAAAATAGATTGATTCCAAAATTACATTATATTTTCGTATAGCATCTCGGTTGACTCCTTTAATAGTAGATTTCTTAATGCTATATACCGAGAGTGCCTTAACTGCATAAATTTTTAAAAACTTCACATTTTCTTACACTTTATTTCGGTACAACCTAACTGAGTACCTGACATGTTAATTCGTACATCGTAATTGAGAATAAGTTGAAACAGAAGTGACAGGAAGTTTTACTCTGCTGTATCAATCTTATATTATATTTGTACTGTAATGGAATTTTTGGAATAGAATTTTTAGAACTTCAAAACGTCGAATTTATTTGAAACTTTGCACACTTACTAAGGACTTTTGCCAATACAATAATTTCCCGTTTTAAAAATGGAGCACAGGAATAACTTATCAAGTTGACTGAAGAAATTTACCCATTTTTCACACTATGAATAGAAATAAATCAGTTCAAACAACAAACAATAGCAAACCAAAATGAAAAGGGCGATTGATAAAAGATATCGTTTCAATGTATTACATCAATCAATAAGTCGTGTAACTGACACACAGACAACGCTGCCATTGTCAAATCCATATGACGTTTTTGAAGTACCAACATTCAAAAGACTATGGGTAAAATTTCATTACATTTCGATAACCATTTAAGTAAAGCTACTATAGTTATTTCCAAAACAATGGATTTGAATGGATCTGGTGTGTTGATTTATCATTTCCTCTTCTAGAAAAAAAAAACAAATGCTGTACAACCACAATAATGGCTTCAAAAGTTTTATCAGAATTCTCCTACATCGAAAAGAACCAATTGTTATTGGTTTACCGATGATGGTGAACGTTTTTGTCGTCCAGTTGAGGTAGTTACTCCAGAAAACATCAAAAAAGTCCACGAATTGGTTATATCCATATTTGATAATCAGAAAGATTCTTTCAAAGAGGGTGCCGGGTTTACTCACAGTCAATCAAAAACAATGTGTTGATGATTCAGAGCAGTGGTTGGCAATGTTTACATGTAATAAATCAGATTTTGTACGTCGATATGTCACGATAGATGAATCATGACTCCATCTCTTCACTCCCTAAAACAAAACTATCATCATCCGAGTGGACTGCAGCCAGTGTAATGCGTTCGAAGCGTCCTAATGTGCAACTGTCAGCTGGGAAGGTTATGGTTTCAGTATTTTGGGAGGCACATAGAATATTGTTCATCCACTATTTCCAAAAGGAAGAGACAATTGATAGCGAATAATATATAGAGTTGTTGGATCGTTTGAATGCAAAAATCAAGGAAAAATAGCCTCATATGTCGAAGAAGGAGCCACTGTTTCACCAAGACAATGCGCCGATTCACAAGTCGATAGCAACGATGGTTAAATTGAATAAATTACACCTCGAATTACTTCCTCATCCATCGTATAGTCCAGATCGGACTCATGATCTCAAGAAAATGTTCAGCGGTAAGAAATTCAGCTCAAATGAAGAGGCAATTGCTGAAATTGAAGCCTATTTTGAGGCAAAAGACAAATTCTTCTACAAGCACGGCATCGAGAAGTGAGAGAAACGTTGGAATGATTGTATCTCTTGAAGGAGATTACATTGATGAATAATTATCAATATAATATAATATACTCGATATAGAGTTATCAATATAAAATATTAACATCAATGGACATCATTTAGCTTATACTTTCTTACATTAACGTGATATTTTTAATAAATCGCTCTACCCTTATTTGAATAGTTAACATTTCTAGTTCTGCTTCCTATTATAGCGTAATTCTTAAATTTTTGAAACCATTATTTTTTTGTTTGACTTTTGTTTTTTGTTGCTATATCGTCAATTAGCATTAACTATATTTTTTTGTATTTATTTATTTTCATTTATGTAGGTGTGAAGTGTGAAGGAACATAAAGAAGCATCAATATTGAGAAGGGAGGATGAAGTACGTAAGTTTTTTAGTAAGTCATCGAAATGATAAGGGACTACAACCCAAAATTCCATAATAAAATAGAGGAAATTAGAAACCGATAATCCAGAAACTATTATATTAATTTCCCGCAGAAAAATCATGTTACTCAACCAGACTTGGGCACAACTCTAGACCTAACTTGGAAGCCGTTATTGGCCCAGACTTGGTGGGACTTTGGGATGATAACAATGTCCTTCGTTTGATTTGCAGCCCTGGATCAGGCCTGGTTGCCTAAATAAACCCAAGACTGTTCTGCATCCCTGGGTCAGGCTAGTTGCTTGTAAAAATAGATTTTTAATATATTGTTATTAATATATAGATTTAGCACAACTTTCTATCAATGCACTCTACTAATTAATGTACATAAAAATATTAGTTAAATAATTAAATATATAAAGAAGTGATACTCTTCTTATTACTCTATTTTTTATTGTTCTTTATGCATAAAAGAATTTTATTCAAAAAAATTTATTAATTATACTGTTAAGATATCTATTATGGATAAGATATTAGAACAAAACTTTATATAGTTATTCAGAGGTTGAGTAACCCAGAGTTCAGCTAGTCTTGGGTGAATATGGGATGGTCGGGGCTAAGTTACCCAGACTTCAATCAGGCTTGGGCCATTATTGGTTTGTCAAGGCCGGGTTTCCCAGAGATGTCTTAAGCTAAGCCTCGTCGTCTGGGTGCTCCTACATGGGACAGCAGAAAATAACACCTCCCTTCATTCTGGAGTTTGTATGGTTTACTCGTTATTTGTATGTTATTATATTTTTATCTATTTAGTATTTGTTATGTGTTAGTATTACAATTGAAAATTTCTCTGTTTCCAATTATCTACAATCCTGAGTTCACCACATTGCTCAGAATAATGTTGCAACTCCTAGTGTTTTCTTCAGTGTCTCTTGTATCTTATTTTTTGTTGCTGTTTGTACTGAATAAACTGTTTATACCACCACTACAACAACTCTCACAATTACACTGTCTGAGGTGGGCTTTTAATAAAAAAGTTATCGTCTTCAGAGACTGAAGATAAATCAAAACCTAATTACTAGACTTACCTGTCTTATACTAAATTTTCTCACCAACCTTCTCTCGCGAAAATTAAGTCAAGCGGGGAAAAACTCCTTGGCGGGAATATTCATATTCATTCTTTGATTACCAAACTATAAAGTGGGCTGTAAGGAATTGGTCCTTTCTCCCTATTTAAGTTACTCTTATATATAGCAATTTCAATGCTTCCAAATGCATTATTATTGGATACATTTTTTAACAATTTCACATTAATAATCTTTATGTCATGATTGTGACTAGCAGAGTGATCGGAAATACCTGATTTTCCGGTCCGTACATATTTCAAATGAGCTGGCTGTATTCTTTAAACCGGACAATAACGGATCTCTTAGTCTACCCAATATACTTTCCGTCACAATCACCACAGCTTATTTAATGTAAACCACTCTGATCCAAACTTGGTATTTTATCCTTAGGATTGCCCAACAATTGTTTTAATGTATTGTTGGATTTATAAACCAATTTGAAGCCCACTCTGCTAAATATTCCTTCCAACCCTTTTGTATAAAGGAGATTGAAAGGTATCAGATCAAATTTTTCTTGTTTTTTACTTTGGGTTTGGAAAAAAGTGGTTTCACATAGAGATTTCTAAAACCTATGACGATTGATTAATCTATTTACAATTCTTTTTTTATAACCGTTGGGTACAGCTACATCCTCAATGAAGGACTCTTCCTAATTATATATCTCGATGGTAAGTGGAAAGTGGATTAACCGATATACCAGAAAATGGAGACTGGTCATCTTATGTTGGATACACTGAAAAGAATCAGCCGGGATATAATGAATAATAATCCAAAATGAATTCGTCTACGTTTGCCTTGTTCGTATTGAATATGACAAAATTATCATATCTGTACAATATCCTGGAAAATACTGAGACCCTTGACTGATTTGCTTTTCAAAATGACTCATGAACAGAACATGAAACGCGCGTCAGACAGTGTAATTCTGAGTGTTGGTGTAGTGATGGTAGTGTATTCAGTATGAATAGCGCCAACGGTTCCAGAAATGCCAACTTAGTTGCTGTTTGTGTTCCTATGTATTCAGGGACAATTTTTTATTTTTGTTTATGTTTTTCATTACATAAAGTCTATTTCCCTGGCTATTAATATTTCTTCTTCACCTCAGTTAACTGTGCTGTACGATTTTATAATATAGTTAAGATGCCGTTATCATATTTGACTTCTCAATGTAACTTCTTCTCATAATGCCTGTTTGTAACTTATTATTATTACTATTACTTTGTTGTTAAAATGTCCACGGTCAAAGCAATGCAAAGGAACAGAGGATACATCGTTGTTAATTATATATTTATACTATTTCAATCATTATTAGTTTTCTGTAAATATTCCCCATTCTCGTGGTTGATCCATTGTACTATTGTTACATGTTTTAACAAATCAGTTTCACGACTTATTCATCAGTCAACTATTACTATGGAAATAATCATAATTAACAAGAAATTTAATGTGTTTCTGCTGTTAGTAAAACAGATATGTATAACTCGTGTTATTAAAGATTTGATAGATCGTATTTCTGAAATTACAGCTCATGAAAGAATATTTTTTCATGCTTCATACTAAAACTTCTAGCAAGACATTTAAAATCAATTCTCAATTTAACAGTAAATCAATTTTTTCTCTGGAATAATTTCATCATCCAAGATGAATATTTCGTTACGGCTAATAATTTTCGTGTTTGTATAATATTAAATCGACAATAACAATTTCACGCTAACTAAATTAGATTAACTTTCCTATTATAACGATATTTTCATGGTTTCTCTTCGAGTTTAGATTGGTTCTACTAGCTCACGATACTCCAATGTCATATTTTTTGTATATTCCTCTTATATTGGAGAAGTAAATCTAATTACATTCAAGAAATTCCATATCCAAAAAAAATCAGTACATTACATTTGTACGAACAAGACATTAAGTGAAATTGTTTGTTCCATTCAAATATATCAAGTGTATTATTAAATAAAATTCCAGTACATGAACTTTTTCTAAAAATCTTAGAGAAAATTCGCTTTTTGTATGTTGTTATTCAAGTCCTCGTTTTTCTTTCGAATGAAAAATATGTTCATTTCATTAGATTCAAGTATATTCTACCATCTTCTTTATTACTTCAAGATATATGGTTCTGACAGAAATAAATAAGTGTTGAAGTGAGTTATCATGGAAATAAATTTACATTATCATATTATATTATTCCACAGAAACTTAAAAACAAATACAGTGTAGTCGTGTCCAATATTTGTCAAAGAATGAAATCAATCCAATCAGGCACAAGAAAAACACTCCGATACTTAGGAGGAGTACTCGTTCGAACTCAATCACGTCTATTTGTTTCTAAGAAAAACAGCACAAAATTATCAGTATTGCAGAAGAGTGTACAACATGTATTGAAAAATTGAACGCAACTTGTTCTGATATATAAAACATTTTCAAACACTATCGAATTAATGAATTGAATGTTATATCTGTTTCGGACCGTTGCGGAGCACCGCCTAGAAGCTCTCCGTCTCCGTGGAGGCAGCAGAAGTGCTACTCATCCCCACTTTCGATTTAATAAGTTATATGCTACGTCTACTACAAAATGGATGTGATTCAAGGATCGTTCATACTAGAAACAAATTGAATTACTTTTCTTTCTCTGATACCTCGTCATTTATAATGCTTTTCGATATTTCGACTCCTGTTTAACCAAAATACTCAAAAATATGTGAAAAACATTGTAATATCCATATTTCTGTATGTTACTTCAAATAAAGCTGAACTTCAATAACTACGTTAATTTATTTAATCCTACGAATCTTCTGAAGCTTATAGGTATATAGATGTAAAACTTCTTACAGATCTCTTGAGTAGCAAGCAATCTCTGTATGCGAAAAAATGTACTTGTGGAACTACAAATGACTAACGTTTTTCTTGGCGCTCCTAAAGAACAATAATGAAGTTGTTTGATGGAAGCTTGAGAATCAGGTAAAATAAAAGTTTATGAAACATACATCGATCACCTAAGGGTACAATAAGCTTGTAAGTACTCCAAATTGCCCTTAAAAACTTATAATGTTCCCTTCACAAGGCGATTATATGATATTTATAGAACAATTTGATAATTTAAACGTGAGCTGTGTGTTGCTTGGGTAGTTAACAAGAATCCGAATGGAATGCTTAGCGACAATTTGCAAAGACAGCTGTTTTCTAGGGCAGTGAAACCTCCAAGAATATGTTTAGGCGTTATTTCTTGTGTCAATGGGATGCGAATTTTATATTAAAACAGTTAAAAAATTATCAGCCGCCCTGAAATGTTAGAATTTCTGAAATTTTTGATGACATCCATACCGAACACAATGTTCATTACTACCGACATCAACACTCAAAATCACGCTGTCTAACGTGCGTTTCAATAACTAAATTCACGTCTTCAAAGACCGAAGTTTCAATTATGGGTGTTGGTATTATAGTAGCAATAAACAGTGTGTTCAGTATGTTCTGAAACGAATCGTAACTTGAGTTTAATTGCTCTAATTTTCAAAGTAACTTATTCATAATGATCTCAATGTTCGGAAACTAACCAGAACACATTCATTGTCGTTCGGAAACTGATCGAGTTAATCGAGTCATAGTTATAAGAAATGATCGTTTCTACCATGGTAGACCAGTGGGTAAATGCGATCAGCTACCCTTAAATGATTGTCTACTGTCACGAGGTTTGCAGTTTTCATACCTTCCAGTATTTCAACAAAAAAATAGCTTATTGTCATAAAACATATGAGTGGGTAAATCATTGATAACTGCTCAGTAACAATTATGAAACATCTAGAAACTATCATACAACTAAATAAATGTCATGAAAGAATTGATAGTTTGGAACTTTACTCCAACCTGCTCCAGAAAAACTCATTAACATTATTTTTTGTAATTGTGAAAAGGTTGTAGTGCCAAATGTGTATGTAAAAAAGTCAGATTGTTGTGTTCTCCAGATTGTACCAATTACCAAGTTCAAGACCAATGACTTAGCCACATTTCAACAATTCATGAACATCGAGCAGGAGGAAGAACTTGAAGAAGGTAGGACTGTTGAAGTAGACTTAAAAAAATCTGAATCTTATTAAAATATGTTAAGAAATTAAAACAGTAGTTGACCCAATAATCAATAGCAACATCAATATCAGAAAGTTGACGGCTATTTCTCCGTTAAATTATCCTAAAATTTTCATGACAGATAGTGGAGTAGGCCTAAAGGGAAAACCACGGTAATAAAACGCAGCTCACTACCTCACAGTTGGCGTGGAAACGTATACAAATAATGTGACTTAGATTCGCGAAATAGTAACACTAAGGAAAAAAATCATTGAAATCATTTTCGTAGACAATTTTAAAATCTACAGCTTTTGGTTCAAAGTTTATTTCCAAAAAACTTACCGTTCTCGAGAAAAATCAAAAAACCTCAAATTTTCACCAACAATAATTGGTTCGACGAGAATTTTTGTTATTCTTAATGTCAATATTGTCCGGACTATAAAGCACAAGAATATAATAATAGTAGAAAATAAATGAAAAAAGTTTTCAATATTATAAGAAATGAAGAAAAAAAATTTTCTCAAAACAAGAATCAAGGAAAATATGATTAACAATGTATACCAGCGGATACAAATGATGCACAAAACAAAGTTTTGGTTGATACGCCACGTGTATTTACATCTAAGACTAAAACTAAAATAGGTGGTTATACTAGCATATATATATAGTGATTGTAAATAAGAGGAAATTTTTGGTCTAATGGTCGATTTTCCATTACACGGTGGCTGTCAAAGTGTTAAATCTTGTTCTGGGTTAGGATCTGCAATTAGCTGATCCTAGGTGATCTACCTGAACCCGTGTTTCTAAAAAGCCCTCATATACTATGATCCAGCAATTCTGTAACTACGTATCAAAAATTATGTTCATTTGTCACACTTTCCTATTCAAAATCGCACAAAAATTGGCGAGTTAAAAATATATATGAATATTTTGAAATTGAACATTTCTAATAACAAGAATACATTTATAAGATTCACCTCCAACTATATAGAAACTTCTTCTATTATCCTTTTTTCCAATTTTAATCAGAGAATGATTCGAGGAATCTGGTATTTCTCGGAAAATTAATTTGATAGAGGCATTACGCTTCAGACAGACCAGAAACTTTTTTCATGAACTCTTTATAACGCTGGACTTTTTTTTCTCTTAGACGTTCTTTGGTTTGTTTATTTTATTTGCCTTTAACTGAAAGCTCAAAAGAAAGCCCTGAATTTATAACCCAGCTTGACATCAGAATTGTCCTTTTTCCAGTTCTAAATTGACTACAATGATTAAAAAAATGGGAACGAGCGATCTTAAACTGGAGATCAAATTTCGCCGCATCCTCTGCATCATTTCAATTATAGAACTGATTAGAAATAGATTTTCTTCAATTATAATTTACAATTATGTTACATATCGTAGAAAGTGAAGAATTGATTGATGGTAATATAAAAGACATAAAGATTCAAAATTTTATGTTGTGATAGGCACTACCTGTAGAATCAATTAACAAAAATCCATTTTGAAAATAATATTATGTGTTATCCAAAATAATCTTAAAATGGAATAGTTTTTGTTCTAGAAAATTATTATTTAGAACTTTTATTTCCGAATTATCTTCTTGAAAGAAGGCACTATTATATCTTGTGAAAAAAATTAGTACTAGAAATATTGTTCACTTTTAAATATTTGTCTATGAATATTTTAAAATCATCACAAAGTTTACGTATAGCAACACTTGTAGGTGGAATACCAGTTACCAAGTTAATATCCAGGATAAGTTCAGTTTTTGAAGTTTTGTCGTGAAATGGAATTAGATCAACGTGACTTCATTTCTTATGATTTTAAAAAATAAACTTCAGTGAAATATTTTGGACAGTTTTTTCGTCAAAAATCAATGGAATTTGAGAGGACAATGATGATATTGGAGAACGAATACCGTTCTGATATACCGGTTATCCAGGAAATCGAAAGTAGTTTACTATCGCATGATGAAATAGAAAAAACGGCACTTTTAAGATTACATTTGTTCACTAATGTAGTTAAATTTATGATACAAACAGTCGATTACGGACGTAAAACAAATGATATTAACATTGTTATGGATAATGAATAATAGTTGTATCCCTATGATCCTTAGAGGGAATTCATTGATTACATGATCAGTTTAGACTCCTCTTAGGCGATATCCAGTGAGATTTGTCTGGACCGCTTCTTCCCTCAAGTGAAATTGATGCTATTTATATTTTAAACCAATTTTTTTCATTATTCGGAAAAATAATAGACCGTTCAGTTATACCTAGTGAAATATATACCTCTCTTAACATTAAATTTTATAGGGCTTCAGTTTTTTGTGATTTTGCTAAGGTCTTCGATTGTGTTGATCATGAAATTCTGGTTAATAAACTTAAATTATTATTGTATCCGAGATGCCAAAAACAATGGTAAGAGCTAATGGCAAAGGTTGAAGTAAATTTATGGCAAAGGTTGAAGTAAATTTCCAACTAGAAGTTTTGGGGCGAGTTCTGTTTTAGTTATTCATTAATGATTTCATTTACGAATTAATGGTAAATTGACTGTATTCTGGAGTGGTCCACATATACAAACTTCACATTTCACCATACGCAAAGATCTCATTACTATTAAATCCTGGTCTGTCGCAAACCGTTTCTGTTTAAACAATTAGAAAACTTTAGTTTTATCCTATAAAGGAATTTCACAAGCTCTAAAACTGAACAGTCACTTAATACGATCCTCAAATTCGAACAAGTTTCTAAGTTTACATATTGACGGCGCCCTTCAATGGTCTTTACGCGTAGAAAATTATCCTCTGCCTGTTTTGCCATTAAATCTGTGTCTGAACAGCTCGATTCTCGTAATACTTCAACAAATTAATACTTGTTGTTTGAATCGCTATAGTTTGCCTTTCTGGGAGTCTTGTAGTTTGCACCTCTTCGAATCTATCTTCAAATTACAAAAAGAGCTATTGGTTATATTTTTGGTTTGAGCAGTAGAACGCATTGCATTTTCTACTTTAAAAAACACATTACTACCCCTGTCTTTTCATTCTAGAAATCCATTCATGTCTACCTTACTAGAAGAAAAATTTTGAACATTTACTTAACTATGTCCACTTCTGATCTGGTAAAAAATTCCATCATCTTCAGCGCCAAAAAATTATTCAATCAGTTACCTTCGGAATTTAAAATGGCAGATACATTTAATAAGCTCCGAAGATTGAGAAAGACATTTCTGCTTGAAAGACCTCATTCTTCTTTACCATAGACTCAATAGAATAGCATAATTAAATTTAGTGTGAAGTAAGATATCATATATATTATACTAATTCAAATTGTTATTTTATATTTTTATATTATCTAGTATGAAATTGTGTTGCCTTGTAGATAAAATTGTGAGCTTTTCTGATGACAATAAAGCTTATCTCTCTTCAATATGTTTAAATCATTTAAATTGAATAAAATTTGAAGTAAAAACAAATTTTTTTAAAATTTCCACTTAATCCATGGAGACTCGTGTACTTCTTCGATTGAAATAATTGAACACATGTTATCTGGGATTTTTCGTGGTGCTGGAAGACAGTCACATTAAATTTCTACGTTTTCTTTGTCTATCCATTCCAAACTTTCACCCACAACGCACAGCAGCTCTTTAGAAAGACGCTTGACCTCACGCATTGGCTGAATCCTGACTACAGTTTCTGATCGAACCGCATGAAGAGCTGATCTGTGTTTCTGCAGCTTTACACACCAAGCGAAATAAATGCCATATGTCTTACAACATCTAAAATAGTATCATTATTTTCTGTATTATTCTCATTTTAGTTGGCAAAATGAATTTCTTAATCAATTTTTCTTTAATATCTGTTTTTGAAGCTGACCTGCGATTTTCGATCATCCCCCTCGGATTGAATGAGATTTGGCCAGTTCCATTGAACCCCTAAGCCCCCCAGATTCGGAGTTCACGTAATTAATGGATGCCCTCTTAGACCAAAAAACAATGTAATTCTCTAAAAGGGAACTGAATACAGCAAAAATTCGATGCTTCTGCTGTGTTGAAAAAACTGATGTCTACGATCTTCTCGCAAAGATATATATTGAAAATAATAGTAATGGAAAATCAAACATATTGAGCACTAGCTAGTATATCACATTGCATGGTATTGACTGGCATTTTCATAATGATCATGCTAACACTGCTAAAAAACTGTCGATATGTATGAAAAGTAAATTTGACATATTTCAAAGTGCTGTTCAGAGGTTTTCGCTAAATGGCATATGAAATAAACACGTGTATAAAGTCTAATATAGAAAGTATTCAACACAATTTCTTGCATACTAACAAACTAGATTTACACTAAATGCAAATTTGCTAGATTGTGTCATGAAAATTTAGTATAACCAAAAAAATTTAAATTTTTTCATAACTTCACAATTCAGTTGTTAGTAAAATTTTAATTGGCTAAAAGGTCAAAACGTGACGTTATAGCATTGGATAATAGATAGCAACCCGACGGCAATTCAATAACCGAAGCTAAATGCGTATAAAGCTCCTCACAAAAGATTTTCTTTTCTTTGAGTGAATGTAATTTTCCAGTGTTAAAGATCTCTATTGAAACTTCAGTTACCATTTTGGCTGCTCTTGTCTTGTCTCTTGATCAAATATCCATTAAAGAAATGAAGTTCTAAAAGCAAGTTCCTCTGTAGATTTTATTATATAGCATCCTTTATATAACTGTGACCTAATCTCTAATTTGATTAATTAATATCCCTCAAGAATGCTTTATCGGATCGTATTTAGAAGATTTATCAATTCCAAATCCAGCTGTTTAGTTTTAGGAAAAAGTCGGAGACACATTTTATTGCTATTTGAAGATTGCCTTCTTGTATAATGTATATACTAGAATTAAATGTTGAAAAATTGGTTCAACTCGATGAAAATTGTGAACGAAAAGCACAGTATCAGATGCATGCTGTAATTTTACAATAAAATTCAGGTTCAGGATAAATATACTTCCATATGACTATGATGAATGATGCATCATTCGTAGTTCACAGAAACAGTTGCTTTTTCTCTCATCGGAGATTCCATAGATTTGCAATGAAAGAGTGACCAAAGCACATTTCTTATTTATGAAGGGATATGGTCTTCTGTTTATGAGATTGCAGCATTACAATATTGATCCAAAAATCAAACAATTTGCTACTCAAAAGTCTTCCCTTCTTTTTCTTCTTCTTCTTGGAGATCTGTCGATCTGTTAATTCTGAAGCTGCCTCTGCATCTTTTCCTGAGAGGTGGATTGCCACCTATCTTTTCACCTTTTAGGTGTTCTTCCGGGAGGCCTTGAGCCGGGCGGGTTGTTTTCTAGGACTATTCTCGGAAGTCTGTCCTCGTCCATCCGTCTTACATGGTTGTACCACTGCCTTTTACGCTGTCTTCTCCATCTCACAATGTCTTGTATTCCGCATTGCTCTTTGACATCTGTATTTCTTACTCTGTTTCTTCTTGTTTTCTCACTATTGTTCTCAGTGTTTTCATCTCGGCCACCCTCAGCATTTGTTTCGTCTTGTTGGTGTCCTCGCGGACTTCCGTGCCGTACGTCATGATGGGTCTGATACACAAGTCTTGTAGATTCTAATTTTGCTATCTTTGCGCATGTACGGGTTGGTGGTGGGTACTTGATATGTGTATGCCCAGATATCTGAATTGCATAACTTGTTCTACGGGATTGTCCTCCACCACCAGCTTACATCTGAGTGGATCCTTCGCGATTGTCATACATTTGGTTTTGCTGATAGAAATCTTCATATTGAGCTAGCGGCTTACCAAGAAGAACTGAAAGAGTTATCTCTGTAGGTCGTTTTCTGATTCGGCGATGATTGCTGCATCATCGGCGTAGCATACCATACCAACTCTTTTGTTGCCCATTCTGTATCCGAGGTTGAGACATGTTACTTTGTTTATAATTTTATCCATGAGAAGATTGAACACTGTCACTCCGTCTAATTTCTCCCGGTGTTGAGATATTTTCAGTGAATTGATCTCCTACCTTGACCTTTGTTACGTTATTGTTATGTAGGTTATGGATTATCTTCGTTATGTTTGCTGGTGCCTTATTTTCCATCAAAATATGCAAAATATCTCCCAACCGGACCCTATCAAACGCTTTTGTTAGGTCAATAAAGCAGATATACGCTGGCATATTGTAGCTTTTTCTTTTATATATTTTTTTATTAACACTGCGTCTGTTATTGACCGTCCCTTTGTAAAACCCTATTGTTCTTCAGTATTCTTAATTTATTTATTTATTCTTAATGAAAAAAAAATTAGTGTTAGTGTTTTTTTAGTGGTAATGAAAATGCAACGAAAATTCAAACTCAGTATGAAATTAATTGTCATTAAATATTTTGGAACAATTAATAATAGATCTGAAAATAGAATTTTCTATTCAAATCCATGATTTCGTAGATTCGTGAGACTTTCCACAGTTGTAAATATATAAAAAAATTTTTTTGTGAAAAAATCTTTGCAGCTTCTACTGTAGCTGATGTTTCGTTTCTATATGAGAACTTTCTATTGATTTCAAGTTTTTTCTCTTTTTAGAAATAGCATCATTAGTTTAATGCCTTTGTTTAATATTTAATACTAACACCCACGGCTTTTCGGTCAATCGTTTATTTCATTATCACTGAAAGATGAATATAAGATCAAAAAGTTTAAGAAGCGTCAGTATAGCAGGTAATTTTTCCATTATATTCCGAAACAACAATGCCATTTGGTTTATTTAGAATACTGTTTATCCGGACCGGTCCTGGTCACATCAAAACCGGATAAACGAGGTTCCAATGTATCTTGATTCAGCTTATGGTGTGTTTATTCTTGGGAATACATTCATATTTATCCCATTTATCAAATTTTTCACAGACTTAATAACATGATCATAATAACCAATTTACAGCTAGAATCAGATGCTCATGGAAAATATTTAAAATGATTTTTCATCCGTATAAATTGTCAGCAGACTATAATTTCATTTATAACATATTTGCGTTCACAATAGCGAGGCAAATATATGAGCGTAAAAATATAATGATAATACTTGTACCTTTTTTATGAGGATTTGAGAAAACTTTTTATTGAGTTTCATAAAATTCACGGCGATGTAAGCAGAAATCGATTTCGATCGAGAAATTGTTTGGAACACGTTCATTCGTATAGAAATCTTGTTCACTGGTTTAGATATTATTATAAAAGAGATATTATAAGTCACGCGAATGCTTTTCATTTCATTCACTTTCATACGGAATATTTTATTAATAGAGGTTTTTCCGAGCGAACAAGGATTTTTTTCGAATTATTCATACGACGAGATTAAAATTAATCGACTTCTGGAACATTTCAATTTTGTGTCCATTATTTGGAATAAATAGAAACACACAATAATTAAAACATTATACTACTAGTCAATACGAGGCAACACATTACAATAAACGAGGAAAGTCCCAGAAGTATCTGGCCTGACTTAAAAATGGCGATAGTAGCTTCAAAAATACCACTGTGCTAGTATCATAATTTGATTTATTGGCAGTTGTCTTTGTTTCCCTATATCTGTTATTTAGACGTTGCATGTTTCTCTTGGTCTGTTTCTTTACCTTCTTCCTTTAGTTCTTGCTTTCCATATTCGTTTTGTTAATCTATTTTGTTCCATCCTTGTCCCATATTTTTCTGTGATTTTTTCTCAATGTAAGCTGTTTCTTTCTTATTCTATCCATCCTAGTTTCTCCTTCTATTTTTCGTATGTATCTCATTTTGATTGCTTTTACTTTACTGTCTATTTTATTGTTAGTTACTTACGTTTCACTTCCATATTGTATTGGAACTGGTATTATATATGCCCAGTTTTGCCTTCTTTGATACTTTCTTTTTACTGAACACTATTTTATTTAATGCATGGTATAAATTTGTTCCTTTTTATTCTGTTTCTAGGCTCTGCCGTCATTTGTTATTAGATATTTTTCCATGATGTTCAAAAGTAATAACTTGTTTTATTTGCTCTTCTTTAGTCTGAGTTTGTTTCCATTTTTCTCGTTCATTATCATTGTTTTGCATTTTTCTATTATAATTTCCATTTAGAGTGTTTTTATCTCATCCATCCAAATTTTGGTTAGTGCTTCTTTATATGACTGTCTGTCATAATTATGATTTCGTCAGCATATAGTAAGCCTTCTGAGTTTACTGGTATCTTGTTGAAGTATCATTTTATGTTCGTTTATAAATGCCTGGTCCGTTTCTCTACATTCTGTAGAATTTTATCCATCGTTATTATAAACAATAGTAGGTTTAGACTGCCCGTTGTTCGATCCCTTTTTCTTTCATTGAGCTTTCTCACCTTTGTCCATTTATTTGTACTTTTTTTGATATTCTACATACGCTTTTTGTGATAGTTATAATTTTTTTTGGTATTACCAATATCTTCCTTACATTGTTTTTTTGATTTAGTCAAAAATATTATCTCTTTTTGTTTTTCTTTTCTGTATGCTGCTTATTCTTCTTTCCTTTCAATTTTTTGTCTACTCCTTCTCATAGTCTTCCATCCATTATCCTAGTGTATTTCTTGAGAAGTTAGGCATATTGGTCTGTAGTTTCCGCAATTTTTTTTTCTCCTTTTTCTCCCTTATATATTCGGACTAGGAAATTCTTCTTCCATTCTAGTGACATTTTTTCTTACCACCATGCTACCCTGATCTTCCATATCCATATCTTGCCGTCTTCTCCCAAATGTTTGAAAATTTTACAACTAAATTAACATCATTTTCCAAATTTCATAAGGGTTTATCCGTGAATTGAATAATTAATATTTTCCCAGTTACGATAGTTCGATTGTACGCAAGCGCAGCTCACAGAAAGAGTGAGCAGATCTTCCAAGAAATAACCGGCACATAAGCCAAACTTTAATAACAGGAATGGCTTCACGGTTTATATCAGTGGAGGAATCTGTAACACTATATTATCATCAAGTTCTATCCTTTAGATTTGTCTTAAAGACCAGATGGGTTTAATTTTTAAAAGCTGCTCTGTATGAAAAAGACGTTTTTCCACTCAATTTTCTTATTGTTAACGTACTTAAATCATAATTTTGGATATTTTAAGTGGAATCCCCTCAGATACATGCATCCGTATTATGCACCAATACAACGCACCACAAAAATATTATGAAATTTGTATTGATCTTTATTATAATGTTTATAATGAGCAAATTCACATTCATGCTACCGATTTTGATTATTATATCAGATTTTGTGAATTTTGAGGTATGGGGCAGTCTATTTTTGATTTTAGGGATTATACTTATGACACAAATCATACCTATGACACTTCGTTATTTACTAATACTATTTTATTAACGAGTGTATATTTAATGGTAAAATGTCAAAGTTCCAACCAATTGGTTACGTTGATAAAAAATGAGCATTGGACCATACAATTGATGAAAAGATCATTTCCCGAAAGCAAGTTGCTGACATATTGTGTATTTAGTAGTAGAAGCAATTTATTCTCGAATGACAAGGTAAATTGTGGGTCGAGGCAATCGGCATCAGCATTCTGTTGAATGAATACAATACATTTAGTTAATTCACCTCTTTTTTCAATTCAAACAATACAAATTTTGATTTGTAGCTTAACTGTATTTTACGAGGGTTGCTACTTAAGATTTGTTTTTACTGTTCTCCAAAATATACTCCATTAAACTAGATATACATTTTACATGTGTTTGAATCAACTATCGAAGCATTTTTTTCATCCCGGTTGAGGTATCTTCAAAATATTTAAACGCATCAACCGCTTCATTATGTGTAGAAAAACGTTGACCATATAATTTAGTTTTGATCTGTGGGAATAAGAAGAAATCATTGGGTTCACACATGAATTCTATGACGAATGACCCATCAATCGATGTTTTGACTGTTTAAAAACGTTTTGGTTTGAACTGTATAAGATTTCGCGTTGTAGTGGTGGAGAATGATTCGTCTTCTGCGGATTTCCTCATTTTTTGAATACTTTTGGCGAACAAATGCTTGGGTACCAATCAGAATTGACCGTTCTATGCTTCTTTAGTGGCGACAATGTTCAGTTTTTCCTGTACAGTAAATTGTGGTTGAAATCCAGATTCATGATTCGTCGTCTGTCACGATCTAATATACGCTTTTTGAAAAACAGCGAATGCTTAAGTATGCCGTATTTAGCACAAAAAATTGTTTTTTAAAGCCAAACGTTTATACAATATTGAATTTATGCAAATAGAACTGATGCCCAAGTATGCCTCAATCTTACGGTATGTCACATGTCGATCTTTAATTATCAGTTTAGGCACACCATCGATGTTTTTCGGCATAACATTCTATTTTGGCCGTCTTTCACGAAATTCATTCTGTAGCGAACTGTGACGAGATTGAATTCGGAAAACAGCAAAACTAGGTGGTTGCAGATGGTGCTTTATCACCAAATGTCGAAACAAGTTGTTGATATGTACATATCTATTGAATTATATTTGCGAATGAAAGAATTTGAAAAATTTAGTGGATTTTTTCATAATTTTGTTTTATATTACTCTGTAATTGTCGAAGACAATATAAATATGGCGGTAAATAATATTAATGACGTTTCCACATTTATTAACAAAATTGAGAGAGATTTGATGACATAACTGAGCATTGTTCAGGAAGGTCATACGAGTACATTCAACTAAAGTTTGCATTATATTTCTCAAGATTTTGAGAGAATCAGAGTATGTATCCTTGTTACAAAATATATAGATATCATCTTAACATTGAATTTCATTCTATTTGAAAACCTTCTACGTATGTCTATCGGAAGAATATATATGGCGTAACAACGAAAAGTTTTAATAACCCTTCTCTCAGAAACTAAAAGAAGAGTTTCTTGCGTGAAATAATTTATTGGAAGATAGAAGAATTAGACAAAATTGAATTTATTATAATATATATATATATACTGTGCTTTTCAGATAAAAGTATCCACCTTTAATAACTTTTGTAATACTGGTATTTAGAAAAAATCCAAAAACACGTCAATTTATGTTGGAAGGGGCAAGCATTACGGCTTATTAAAACTTACTGGAAAAGCCACCCCCTCACCCCTAGCAGCATCCCCTTTATTTTTTTAAATTACTTTTCATATTTTTTATGTAAAATTTGGATACTCCTCTTTGAGCTGATTTCAAAAATGTATAATACTTGTAGGTTAAAGTGGTTAGTTTATGAGATAAACAATTTTTCTTTTAAGAGCACAAATTTTACTTATTATTCACTTTCACCTTATTTGCCTGTACTAAAATGGGTTGTACAACAGTTCAAACTCTTTAATCTTTTTAACTGTGCTATTTATTCTACTTAAAAAATCCAAACAACAAAAAACTCTACTTTTTATTAAAGTTTGACATTGTCAACTAGAATTTGTAGTCACTATTGATAGTGTAATTTGATACATTATTTATTTTGTTTCTCTGAAATGATTTACTCTTTGCAAGAAAGAATTGAAATTGTAGGTTTAGACTACCAAAATAATAATTGTGCAAGAGCTGCTGCTAGAATATTTAACGAATTACATGACGGAAGACATGCAACTCATAAGTATGTAATTCAACTGATGGAGAAATTTACCACAACAGGGTCTGTTTGCAATAAAGTGCATAAGCGAGAGGGACTCGTAAATAACGAAGCAATCCAAGTGGCAATTTTAGGGCATGTCAGCTTAGAGGCTCAACAACCCCAATCGTTGTCAACAATAAGTAGAGCGATCGGTGTTTCATCTTCTACAGTTTTCCGAGTTCTACATAAATTCAAGTACCACCCATACAAAGTTAAGTTGGTGCACGAGTTGAATGAAGATGATTTTGATCGTCGTCTAGAGTTTTGCGAATCAATGACGCAAATTATCAATAACAATCCACAATAATAACAATAACAATATTTGCTTTTCTGATGAATGCTCATGGTCATTAAATGGCTTAGTAAGTAGGTATAATTGTAGATATTGGGCTGAAAGTGATCCACATATTATGCGTGAATTCCATACACAACATCCCCAAAAGTTAAACGTTTGGTGTGGTATCCTAGGTGACCACATTGTCGGACTTTTCTTCATCAACGGAAATTTAAATGGTGAATCATATCTTGAGTTACTCAGGGAAGGGGTTGACCCACGTATTACAACAATAATAGAAAATGATGATAACCTTTCCGAAGATTTACTGGTATTTCAACAAGACGGAGCTCCCCCACATTATGCTATGCCTGTCCGACAATTTTTAAACGAAACATTCCCCGCTCGTTGGGTAGGTAGAAGGAGTGGCCACCTAGGTCACCGGATTTAACACCCCTAGACTTCTTTTTATGGGGGTATTAAAAACAAAAGTTTATGCTACCCAACCAGAATCTCTGGATGATTTACGAGAGAGGATAGAAAATGAATGTCGACAATTAAATCCAGCCGTATTAAGCAATGTCAGAGAGGCATTTCAAAATAGATTATACCATTGTATGGAAGTGAATGGTACTAATTTTGAACACTTATTGTAACTTCATAATAAATAGCACAGTTAAAAAGATTAAAGAGTTTGAACTGTTGTACAACCCATTTTAGTACAGGCAAATAAGGTGAAAGTAAATAATAAGTAAAATTTGTGCTCTTGAAAGAAAAATTGTTTATCTCATAAACTAACCACTTTAACCTACAAGTATTATACATTTTTGAAATCAGCTCAAAGAGGAGTATCCAAATTTTACATAAAAAATATGAAAAGTAATTTAAAAAAATAAAGGGGATGCTGCTAGGGGTGAGGGGGTGGCTTTTCCAGTAAGTTTAAATAAGCCATAATGCTTACCCCTTCCAACATAAATTGACGTGTTTTTGGATTTTTTCTAAATACTAGTATTACAAAAGTTATTAAAGGTGGATACTTTTATCTGAAAAGCACTGTATATATATATATATATATATATATATATATATATATATATATATATATATATATATATATATATATATATATATATATATATATACTAGTTATTTTTAAAAAATGTATATGATGAAAGAAGACTTACATTTAAGGTAAATTAAATATTTCTAGGATCTGAACTAATTATATTTTACCAGAGAGTATCTAATAAGCATACCAATAACTCATTTAGCTACACTAAAAGATGTTTTGAATCCAGTTGGATTAGAATAGCGAAGCAATCTCTTTGATTATTTCAGATCCAACCTTTCAAGGTTTCACTTCATGTTCCTGTTCCCTTGTGGTTCATCCACTTTTTTATTCTCCTGAAGAAATAATTAAAATTGTTAATGTCCACCATAGAAATAATTAGAGTGTTGAGGCTATGGCAAGATGTTTTAGTAACAATAGATAAATTTAAACCAACAGATGATGTCGTCTAGTGCGAAATAAATCTATGGAAGGGAAGGTATTTGATCATTTACACATGAATAATCGATAGTGTATCAGCTCCAGGATCTGCAGTATTCCGAAGGATATCAGAAATACCATACATACGGTTCAGGCACAACAGAGAAGCCAAAAATAGTCACTGCTGAACCCGTCATCAAAAAAAAAGGAAGTATGACTTGGTAATTGGGGAAAAGACAGAAAAATGCACAAATTTTGCATGAAATGTTATCGATGTTTGTGCGGTGAGCATAAAAGAGTTATTTTATCAGACCGTCGAATTGGCTTAAAGCTAAAAATATTTGAAGCACTGAATATTTCATACGAACGCGTTCATCATATAGTTCACGTCAATTTGGACATGAGAAAAGTTGCTGTAAAATGGATCCGCAAATGTTTGAATGTTGACCAAAAGCGTGCAAGGGTAGAAGCATCGCGTTCGATCTGTGCTCGATTTGAAAACGATGTAGACTTCTTAAACTTAATTGTTACTGTGCATGAGACTTGGCTACATTTGTACGATCCAGAAACAAAACAACAAACGATGAAATGGCGCCACTCTGGTTCTCCAAGACCTAAGAAGTTTCGTGTCCAAAAATCTGCTGGAAAAGTTCTTGCTTCAGTTTTTTGGGATTGCCGTGGAGTAATCATAATTGATTTTTTGAATAAGGGTACAATAATAACTGTTAGGAGTTAAGGAGAAAAGACGCGGAAAGCTGTCCAAAAGTGTTTTGTTTTTGCAGGAAAACGTCCTTGCACACATGTTGCCATGCAAAAAATTCGTGATTCAAGGTTTGAATTACCAGAGCACCCTCCTTATTCATCAGATTTGGCTCCGTCCGACTATCCTCTTTTTCCTTAACTGAAAAAACAATACTATTGAAAATAACCATCAAAATAAGTTTAAACTTATTTCTGAAAGTAGTGGGTCAGATCCGACCGCACCTTACCATGTACAAGCCTGAAATACACCTTACCCACGGAGTGATATAATAAACAGTTATAATATGGATGTACACACTTGATAGTATTAATCAATACCACAAAAACCGCTCAGAAATATAGAGAAATAGAATCATAATTATTGAACCAATCATTTTGCCATCGGTTTCCATTGAAACAAAAGCAGTTCGTAGAATCTGTCATATAAACTGAAGAAGTTTATTTCAATATTTTATTAATTCTTTCATCTAGAGTCGTGGGCCGCCAGATATATATATATATGATCGATTATTACAGAAAAAAAGGAGAAATCAACAATTGGAAGAAGTTGATTCATTGCCTTCTTACCAATATTCATATAAATTTTTCAGTTGAGAAGTTATTCTACTTCTTGTAATTATCATCCAGTAACACTGGCACAAATAATATTAACCTATAAACTTTCTCAAATAATTATCTAAAGATTCCAATTCGAAATACCACAATAAATAACGGAAGTGTTATAACAGCTGAGATATCGCGGGATTGGCTGTAATATAAATTGTTATGCCATTACAACCAATGTGACCTTTGCGTAGTTAACGTTCACTTTCGAAGTCGTTCAAGGTTAACTGTATGTTATAATATTGAAAGCAAAACGTTTTGAACGGAATAGGTTTATAAATAGCGGATTTAAAGATGACAAATAACCCGTTGTAATGATCATTTCGATGCTTTTATCAACTACATTTTTTACTCATTCGATTTTTGTTTATTGAAAATATGTAAATTATCTACGAACAAGAAAAAATTTAATTTTAAAACGAGAGCTATAATCATATAAAAAATGCATTTAGGACATTACGATACGTTGAAAATTCATAAAATAATTCCTTTCGAATGAAAAGTGGAAAATATATAATCGTTCCATTGAATTGGAAAATGTAAATTCTCTTATAATGAGAAGCAACAAAGATTTCAAAAATTTTCTTAAAATTATATTGATCAAAAAGTTACACAGAAATTATAGATATATTATCCATTATTTATATAACATCACTCAATAAATAGTGTGATTAACTAAGAAAAATACATTTTTTAGGCAAAAATCGATTTTTTTCATCACTGTAATCTCCTTCAAGAGCGATACAATAATTTCAACGCTGCTCTGACTTCTCGATGACTTTCTTTTAGACGGATTTGTCTTTTGCCTTGAAGTGAGCTTCAGTTTCAGCAATTGCTTCTTAATTTTATCTAAGACTCTTACCAGCAAGCATTGGCTTAAGATCAGCGAATACCCAGTAGTCTTTAGGAACCAAATCTAGACTATACGGTAGATGAGAAACCAATTCAAAGTGTAGTTCATTCAATTTAACCATCGTTTTCATCGACTTGTGAATTGGTGCATTGTCTTGGTGAAGGTTTTTTCTTCGAGACATGACGACCAAACACTGGTCTGATTAAACAACACGTTGTTGTTCTGGATCGACTGTGAGTAAACGCGGCACCCACTTTCTCATGGTCAAATGTTCATGCATAATTGTAAACACACTGCCTTCTGATATCTTTATGGCCTCAGTTATCTCAAGTAATTTCAATTTACGATTAGATATAACCAATTTGTGAAATTTTTTGATGTTTTCTGGTGTAACCTCTCTATTGGACAACCAGAACGTTCACCATCATCGGTGTTTATACGACCCATAACAAAAGGTTCTTTTCGATAGAGCAGAGTTCGGATAACATTTTTGAAGCCATTGCTGAGCTTTTATACTTTTGTTCGGCAAGAAGCAATGATAGATTAATGTAAGAAATTGTTTTGAAAATAAAAAAAGTAGCTCCACTTAAATGGCTGTCACTTTTTTCTGACTAATCTAAACGTCATGAAATTTTAAACATGGTCGTTGGTTGGGTAAGTTGGTACTCCATAAACGTCGTATGGATTTGACTATGGCAGCACCATCTGTATGTCAGTCATACGACTTATTGAGAGATGTTATAACTAACCCTTTCAATACTATTTTTTATGTTGATAATTCATGTATTATTTATAGTGCAAAATATTTATTAGGTAATAAATAGTGATATTTAGCAAGATAATCATTGCAGAGCGCTATTGTGCACATTTGGCACGTAATATTTGTCCACTTTTCTTATTTGAAATCAGCACATCGTTTTCTTGAATTTCCCAAAATAGGGAGATGATTCCCAACATTATCCATAAATTTGATTCTATTTGAGGGACATTCTTTCTCCATTTTTTTCTTCTTGCCCAGTTATAACCTTACTCCACTATTTTGAGCTGTTTCTATCCGAATCATATTGTGATATCATTTGATCGGCGTGATCGACGCCTCCCATGAATTCATCATAAAACATAATTGAGTCGGGACAAGTAATTTCTTTTTTGCTTTCTTTTACTTTCTACAGATACTACCACTGTGAGAATTGCTTACTAACTAGAAATCTCTATTGTCTTGCCAACCTGTGCAAGTTATTTTGAATATATATGTTATTCCATACTGATGAGACACGTGTCTACTGTTTACTAGCTATATCTAGACTAACAAAATTTTATTGGAATGGAAAAAGCAGATAGCAAACAGTAACAAAGCAGACAGGTTTGGTCATGTTTACGATCCTATGATCGTAAAATACTAAAATTCTTTTAGTAATTATCTGGAATGATATGTCCCTAAGGTATTGAGAAGGCTAAATCTGAAACACTGTTACGCACAAGTCCACTATAGGTTATAATGGAACTCTTAAATTTGACGAATGTGGGGCGCCTTTGATATTGCTTTTGATCTATGTTTTTTTTTGAAAATGGCGAGTTGTTCATGTTATTTTGTTAACTAATTACCAGGTAGGTCATTGCATTTATTTATTTTGTTTGTTTACTTTCTAGACATCTAGAAATGTACATTCTGATATATATTAGAGCTTGTTCACAAGCGATAATTAGTTTATTTTGAAAAGTGATAGTGAACGAAACTAAATAGAAAAGTAATCAGTGAATTTAAGTTGATGTTTGAATAGATTAAGTGAGTAAAAGATAGTGTATGCATTCACCCCACTGTTGAAAAAGGGTCCAAATAAATTAGAAGATAAAAGAAAAACATTACGTTAGATAAGTTAGAAATCTATGAATTGAGAGAATCCTCCGCTGCATGCAAGTATATCCCAACTGATTCTGTCTGTGTTATCTAATATAAAGTGACTTTCATCTCAATTGATTTCCTCCTTAACATGCGATGCGATAAATGAAACAATTTGAAGATATAGCTTCTCTTAACGGTTATGATAGGAGAAATCTCTTCGAGGAACAACATTTTTCCAAACTAGAAATGAGAACAGGACAAATTCGACTACCTTTCAATATTATTTAGACAGAACTACGAAAGAATATTCTTATTAGTAGGTTTGAAATCACTTTACTTTAAAACCATTGTTAGGTAATTGGTAGAATGCTGGATTCTGGAAAGAGCTAACCGTAATGATTGTAATGGGAAATATGTTGGGGAAACTAAAAGGTCTGTTAATGTTTGGCTTGAGGAGCACCAATCACATTCAAAATATGGACGAATAGAGAAATGGAATTATTGAGAATCTAACATCTAGTAGAGGTATGAACAGAAAGAAACAGAATTTTCTTATAATCCACTTTATAATTTATTAAACAAAAAATTTCCCACAGAAGATTTTACATCTGGAATTGTTTCTAGTATATAATTTAATATACATATTGTAAAGAAGTCTTTGTCAGCTATATTATGAGCCTTTTCTTATTGGGAACGTGGCAAGGAAACACCAAAGTGGACTAACTTTAATATATTTTACGAGCTTTCGAACACTCATGTATTCATCGTCTGGGACTTAGATTATGGTCGAATACAATATAAGAAATATAAATGTATAACAATAATAAAATTTTACTTACAATAATCAATGAAGATTTCCGTTGATTTTTGATATTAATAATGCTTGTACCAATTTTTAAACTCATAGAATTCAAAATTCAATATTCAAATTGACGTTGATAGAAATATTGATTAGGTAATTAAAATATTGATTCTGGTTACTATACGAATATTTATTAATTTTTAATTGGTTAGATTATGAATGACGTTGAATTTTTATAGGTTAGATAAGGATAAGTTGTAGTGAATAATGTTCAATATTGATTGTAGATTTGAATTTTTTTCAGATGACAACTGAAAAAACCTACAAAAAACGTTTATTCTTAGAAACAACATATATTGGCCCAAAATGATAAATGCATCAATAGGAAAACTGAACTGATTAATTTGGAGGCGTTCTTGATTTATGGCAAATTTGTTATTTTGATTTAAAATTTTTGACACCCTATATCTCAGCAACTGTCCCCTAAAGCTTCGTATTCCTATATAAAAATGAATTATTTATTTGAATCTCTCTGTGGTAGAGCGTTGTCGGTCAAATATAGAAACAACCTATAGTAACCATATTATAAATTACTAATTCGAAATTCATCCACTGTTTTTATCTTTTGTCCATAAACAGAGTTTAGAATTTCATTCAGTATTGTAGCATTCTATTTTCAATATAACGATATTTTTTCCAGTATTTATCTGTATTTACCTCTCATCTCAACCCTATTCACAGAAAATCGTTCTTATTACATTCCATAGTATTCAATGAAGCAACTTTTATACGATTAAATACTTCTCAAATAGCTTTGGACCCAACAAAAAATACTCCAAACATTTAAACTGACGGTTTATTCACGGTTTCCTCGATCTCATTTCGAGTTCGGATGCTCTATCTACCAAAATTATTGTCAATAAAGGTCTGTTTGAGTATATTGTATTCTGTTTTTGCGGTCTTTCGCGTCTCTAAATTATTTCCCGTCATTTGTTTCTACAGGAGATTAAACCTATCGAACTGTTAAAAATTGTTTGTGATATCCTATCTCAAGAATATTTATACACATAAACGTAAATACACGGAAATATTACACTTTGATGAATTATAAATAATGTCAAATCCGCATAATTCTAGCTCCACTATAAAATTTCGGAGATTAAAATTAATTGATTCGTTCAAACTTCCTTTTAAAAAGAATGGTCCAATATATATGGTGCCGATAACTTTCAAAGGGAATTATTCCATGTACTCTCTTCCATCTAGGATTAGTTTCACACTGTAGGAGTGACGATTAACCATCCCGAAGCTTAATATAAACGCGACTTCATCGATCATCATCATCATCTTTGAATAATAATTCTTGTGCTAGAGTTGTAAGGAAGAAACTCTAACAATTTGAGAAATGGATTCTACGCTTTTATTATGTTTGAAAGCTGTTTAAAGGGTTTACCAGCAGCATTAGTTACTGTCTTTGATTGGTAAGTTCTTCTTCGAACAGTTTTATTTTCCTTCATACTGTAGATTTGGTATGATGTTGCGATTTGGTGAATATAAAACAAAAGATGATCTTATGGTCAAATTTATGATGCAATAGATTTTCAAAGTTTGAACTCTATAAAAATGTTGAGGTCAAGTTAATTTGGAATAACCGTACACTTTGCATATTTCAAATCTATGATAATGACCCGTATGAGCTTTTTAATTAATTTTCAGTTTGTGAGCCTAACAGACCTATCAAAATAGGAATATCTATTATGGCCATAACAATTTTAAAAACATTTTTATTTTTTCCGAATCACTGGCATCACTGCATCGATCACTGTCTTTGAAATTAATATTGTTAATTCATTCTTTTACGTTTTGTTGAACAACATGCAACGTCAACAACGTTGCTAACTTGAAAATCAAACTTAATATGTCAATGTATATTTATTTTAGTTTCAAATTAATTGACTTGTATTGCGTCTAAGTTGTACCAACGGAACCTTTCATTCTCTGAGGGGGCCCAATTTATTTTAGTTTCAAATTAATTGACTTGTATTGCGTCTAAGTTGTACCAATGGAACCTTTCATTCTCTGAGGTGGCCCACGTCGCTCACACGTAATGCTCTGAACTAACACAAAAATTTTACTATTTGTCTGCATCCATACAACTTACGAGGATGTATTGATATATAGTTAGCCTAGACCAGTTCCATGCATTAATAAAACATTGCGTTACCTTAGCAACGAACAATATCTTATTAGAAGTGTCAGTGTAAAGTTTGACGTCAAAAAAGTAAACCATAGTTACGCAATAAATTAAAAGAAAAAAGTTGTGGTAATCGAAAAATTGGAGTATCCAGCCATCGTCAACTACCTGTATTTGAAAGGGTTAAGAGGTGAGCAGATTTACGAAGATATGCTTAATACTTTTGGTGATCCATGTCCTTCGTATGCAATCGTGAATAATTGGACTGCAAGCTTCACAAGAGATAAATTTTCTATTAAAGATGATGACCAAGTTCTTGCTTCAGTTTTTTGGGATTGCCATGGAGTAATCATGATTGATTTTTAAGATAAGGGTAGAACAATAACTGGAGATTACAATTGGACATTACTGACCACTCTACGGGAAAAAATTTAAGAGAAAGTTTTGGTTTTGCAGGACAACGCCCCTGCACACAAATCTCATGTTGCCATGCAAAAATTTAGTGATTGACGGTTTGAGTTACTAGAACACCCCCATTATTCACTAGATTTGGGTCCGTCCGTTTATCACCTCTTTTCTCAACTGAAAAAAAGTTTGAAAGGTCGTAAATTTACTTTCAACGAGGAGATAATAAGAGTTGTGGAGGTCTGGTTTGCAGAGCAAGAAGAATCATTCTTTTTGAAAGGTCTAGAGACGTTGCAGGTTCGCTGTAATAAAAGAGGAGATTAAGAGGAGAATATGTTGAGTGATAAAATATTTTGACACTGAAATTTTGTTTGGTTCTATAGTAGGCTAAGAATTTTTCAATATATCAAACTATTTTTGAGGAGCTCCCATAGAAATCGTCACAAAGGAGACATGGGAGATCGATTATCGGAATTATGTGATGCGGTTGATAGAGTCCTAGTGACAGAATGAAGATGCTCTTTAGCACCTACCATAGAGAATTATGTGAATGCAGACAATTATAATATGACCAAATTACAGACAAAAATTGAATATAATTATCAGTATTCATACCAAGTGAGAGGCATTAAAAGAAACAATACAGAATTTGAAAAACATGACGAGAAACCTATTCACACAAATCCAGAGCAGAAACAAGAGCCGAAGCAAACAAAAGAATAACGAGGACGGATGAAATGGAAACGCTAAGAGCAATTGAGGCAAGGAGCTTCATAGATATATTGAGAAGCACATATATTTGAGTAGAATTAAAAATTCAGGATGTGGTGAGATGGGCTAGAGAAATATCAACAAAAAAATCAACAAAATGGACAAACCAGAAACTACACACATGGAGACCACTAAGCAGACTAATAAAAAGAAGATACAAGATCTGGAACTCAGCATCTTAAGAAAAGCTCAGGAATATTCAGAATTAAACGGGCCAGATACCTTTTGAAAGAAAACGATCACGAAGATGCTGATACAGTTCTATCTTTATCAATGCTGCACAATATTTTTTGTTCACTCCTTCTATTAATTCGATAGAAAAGCTGCTGTTTCTATTTTGACTGATGCTTTTCATTCAAGTATTGTGATTTCTATTGCACATTCGAACTTTTAACGTGTACAATGTTATATAAAATGATGAAAGTCTTCAAATCCACTTAAAAAGTATGCCAATCACTATGCGGTAGAATTTTCCTGGTCTAATTCAGGAATCTGCGGCGTTATTCCGCCTTGAAAGGGCACATACCCATCTACCTAATCGAGAGCTTTTGTGCTTTTGCTCATTTCCAGCAAATTGATAGTTGCTCTTTGAAGTGTTCGAATGTTTCAGTTTCCAATTTTGATAAAGGGCTATAACCAGAAAGATCAAACGATGCCATATTCGTAGTTAATAGTTGTGAACTTTGAGTATCGGACTTAATCTGATTATTTTCAGGAGTAAAGTGATCATATTCTGATATAAAGAGGCCTCGATACATAAAAATATTTCTCAAGTATATTTTATGTCCATATTACTTTGTATTTTTTATAGGAATATTGAGGTTTTATTCAGTGTATTTTATCCGTATAATCGGGGAAATTGGATAATGTTCCATAATCTTATTGAATAATTACCGGCGACTTGGAAACCCCTTCTTCATCCACTTCGCTCCAATACCACTAGGACCAACGATAACATTTCCTCTAAAACTCTTCAAAAACCTGATCTCCATATATTTATTACCCGTTCCGCCAATAATATACTTCTCACGTGCGCCAAAAACCCGTAGCCCGCCAATAGGTCTCCCATAATTACAAAGTCTGGGCGGCTACCTAACCAGTTAGCTGAAGACCAGCAGTGATTGTGTTAGTGTCAACAGCATTTAATTTTCTATTTTAACCATTTCATATTTTTTGTACTAACTTCTCATTTCTTCGGTGAAGTTCCAAGGAGTAGGCATATTGAGGCCTTGTAATCAACCAAGAAAATCGGTTATTCGTTGCGTGGAGATTGAGACTGCGAAATCAAATCATTTCTCACCAAAGGACGAATAAACACCCTATCCCTACCATTCTCTTGATAATGCATGTATACAATATAAAATTTTTTTCGAATACGGAAGCAAACACAAGACTGACAAAAGTAGTTGTTGCCAAAAAATGGAAAGGGCAATCCTCATAATGTGCAAACCAAGAGAAAAGATAGAAGAAAAAGGAAGCTGAACTCATTCTGATGCCGCTAAGGCTTTGGGAAAAATTCAAACCCCCTCACTTCAGGCACGTTAGCACCAAGAGAGAATAGTTATTTTCGATTATGTTATATCCAGATAACCAAGTCAAAAGTTAACTTGATGTACATTTGACAAATGGCATTCTTAGTTAAAATTTTATAAAGACATTTTTTCAATCATTGTTCATATTGGAAGTTGTAAACGTTTGGAAACCACTGGAATTTCTCAAGAAATTTGCTACATGCAGCATTTTAAATATAAAAAACGCTGTGCTGTGCTATTAATAGTGAGTTTGCTGTAACTTATCGTACTGTGTGTGTTTTGTCGCCAATACTGCTTAATATGTACTCTGCGCACGTATTTAACCAAGCAATAAGGGCTGACGAGGATGGATTAAAAATTATCGGCTGGACATTTAATAATATACGTTATGCAGACGACACCTTATCATTGCAGACAATCCAGAATTCGTTCAACGCCTAACAAAGTTGTAGAAGTGGGAGATCAACTAGGCATGAAAATTAATGTAATAAAACCAAAAGTAATGGCCATAACAAGACGTCCAAACCCACAACTGAACATTAACATCTATAACACCGCAATAGAGAAAGCGATGTCGAAGTAAAATCACGTATAGAACAAGCTAGTGCTATATTCCTAATGGTATAAAACATATTATGTAACGTAACCTTGAATTTAAACTTAAGATACCGTTTTGTAAAGACGTACGTGCAATCAGCAGTACACTCATATGTAGCAGAAACATAAACATTAAAAGTGGATACCATGAACAGACTCGAGGCTTTTAAAATGTGGATCTTCCGTAGACTACCAAAAATATCATTGACTCAACATATACCTAACGATGAAGTGCTTAGACGTATGGGAAAGGAAAGAGAGTTACTTATAATAATAAAGAGAAGAATGGTCGCTCAATTGGGGCACATATACCGTAACAACCAGTATGATATACTGAAATTAATAATAGAAGGAAAACATGGATCTAGTCGCAGACAACATACGCGATTGGACCGGTATGGTCATCATCTTTAATTCGCGCCACTCAGGACCGAAATAAGTACGTCGAAATTCTCCCCAGCCTTCATTAAATGGAGATGGCACCTGAAGAAGAAGAATCATCCTGTGTTTATTTTCCATCTAAGGAAGGGGTAATGTTACGAACAATTTCGCGAAATAAGTCTTTAAGCCGGCCCTGCTTGACTACAATGGAATTTTAAATATCGGCGAAGGCGCATATTTTTTATAGATAGTGGAATTCGTTTGAACTAAATTTTTTTAAAGCAAGCGGTTACTTTGTTATGAATAATTTCTAGGAAATTGATTTATTTGTTTTGTTTTCTATGTTCTGGAAGTTTCGAAAATTCTTTTAGGAAATTCTTTATTCATATATGTGGAGTTCAGTACAGCTTATAATAAATAGTGAACAGAACGAATTAGCACAGTAATCGAAGAATTTAAATAAATTATTCAAGTTAGTTAAGTCATAGTGATAAGTAAATTATTATAAGTTAGTTAAGTGTAGTGTATAGTATTTTAATAAATTAAGAACGTTAGAGACAATGTTTATAAAATAACTTCACGAATAGAAATCATATAAATAAATAAAAGAAACATACATATTAGTTCAATTAGAAAAAATATAGGAAATAATATAATACATTATCAGAATTTCTAATTAACCAATTTATATCCTTCATGGACCAATTTGGGGAGCAGGTTAAAAGGATTATGCAGGCAGTTCCTGGTTTAAATTCCCTGCGGTGATTTCTCAAAAAAACCAATAAATACTTGTAGGATTCATATATTAGAAATCGTTTGAAAACTATTCTTTTTTACTCATTCTATTGCTTGTATGCAACACATTACGCGACGGCCATAAATAATAGCTTAACATCTTTATTGTGAATATATTATTTATTACCTCACCCTCACCCTAATTTGAATCAAAATTAATTGTGTTAATTAACCAATGTAGACACTAGAGCAAACGAAATTGTTCCACGCCCAACTGTTCTTGAATTATTTCTTGCTAATTTACGTATTTTCCGATTAGATTATAATAGTGACGATTCCTCCATAGAATGTTTTTTTGTGTACTCACATATAGCTGAATAATTCCATTTCCAGTTTTTTAATTTTAATTATATTTGTCTACATTTACAGTAAAGGGCATACTAATGGACAGAAATCATTCCAGCACAAACATTCATTATATTCCTCCAGTAATTCTATGTATAAATATCATAATAGACATAAAAACGTAACTTATGATAGTTAATTATTCCCCTTCTAATTAATCCAGTTTCGTTTGTGGATTAAAGGTACAAAGAGGGATTGAAAAACGAAAAATTAGTTGAAAGCAGCAATTTTAGATCTCGTCGTCAGAACATGGAAAAACAAATGATTATTTGAGATCAAAAGAAATAAAACACAAAAAGTCCTATCATCTAAAGGGGATTGAAGTTCTCAACATTAGATCATATAAGCTGGGACATAACCTTTACGTAATAGCCTATTGTGTACCCCTAGCTATTCATCACTTTGTACCTGTCCAAGGAATATGTGATTTATCCCCAAAGAGATGTTCGGCTATTTCCTTTGTTTCGTTACAGAAACGACAGAAGGTCTCGAAAGTTTTTCCGATGTTTTTCAGATGATAATGAACTGGACAACGACAAACTAGCTTCTACTCAATTTGTCTAATAGAATAAATATATTTACATCTTGGTAGTACCATTATGTGCACAAATAATTCAATTCTTCCATCACAATTTCAAATAGCTACCTACATACATAAACTTTGCGGATCGTAGCTCAAGAATGAATCTATATAATTTTTTCAATATCTTTCGTTTTACTGATATCATGTACCTGTACATGGTTGAAATACTTACAGTTGAAAGCAACTAAAGAACTAATCACCACTTCTTTTTGTTCTTAACCCAATTTATTTGTGGAGCTAACATAATTTATCTTAAACGAGAAGGCAAAACTAAATAAGAGAAAGAGGTTAGCTTCTAAGCACAATTTCAGCATGAAAACGTTACTTTCAGACTGTAAGTGACCTCTTGTAACGTTATAGTACTCAATCTAGTGATGAATAAATCTAAAATATATTGTTGAATAGGAAAAAATTGCAATAGACATTTTGTAATATAGAAAGATACCTACGTTTATGAATTTTCACCCGGACACTACTTTTGAATCGTTTGAACAATTTGTGTCCTCAATTCAAAAACTGAACATAGATTTTTATGAACGGATTAGAGCTAATCGTTGATGATCCATGTCTTTGCAAATGCGGAAGTTATCGAACATAAATTAATTTTTTTTACAAGCTGGTAGAATTAAACTCCATTGAGACTATATATTGAGTGTATTGAAGGCAATGAAACTACTATCATAGGTGACAGGAAGTATCATGAGTCAAGTTATCTAATAACCACACAATGGAAGGAAACGATATCAATAATTTTATCTTCAAAAGGCGTAAAAAAATAGCCCAGTCGTTAGGTTTTTCATTATCTGATGGTGACGTGTTTAATTAAAGACCTTTTTATCTAGAAGTCAGAATTTTATAATATTTTTTAACGGAGACTGTCGAAGGTCTGGGACATCAACCAGTATTTCCCAATGGGCCAGAGAGAAAATAACCGCGGAGGATTAAGATGATATTACCCGTGTTAGTACTTGGCCTCCTAATGTGCTGAAGATAGGATTAGATGTTTTAAGTCCTCTGGGAGACAGTGCGAGTTTTAAATTGTCAAAGTTTTCGGGATAACTTGATAAACTTTTTATAATTTTCCTTGTAAGTTAGAAACTCATTTTTTTCTACTATACGTAAATAATATTGAGCTTAATAAAACAAAAAACATAATGTCGAACCAAATAATACAACACTATAGGTGACTGAATCCAATTATACACGTTTTATTTTAAAGTCCTCAGTACTTTCTAGAGTTTCTCTTGTGGCCTTTTGTGAAGTTCAATATTTAAAGAATTAATCCCAACAGATTGTCACAATTGCGACAATGTAAGCAAAATTTAACGATCACTGCAAGTAAGTTTATTAAGAAGATTGTTCATGGTAACACTACGAGGGCGGTCGGATTAGTATGTAATCTCACTGTTCACGTAGAAGTTTTTGTTGAAATTTCACCCGCATCAGGTACATACGAGGATGTTTTGATATCTAATTAGCCTAGACCAGTTCCATGCATAAACAAAATATTGCGTTACTATAGTAACGAACAATAACTTATTAGAAGTGTCAGTGTAAAGATTGACGTCAAAAAAGTAAACCAGAGTTACGCAATAAATTGAAGTATCGAGCCATCATCGAGTACCTGTATATACAAGGGTTAAGAGGTAAGCAGATTTACCAAGATATGCTTAATACCCTTGCTGATCAATGTCCTTAGTATGAGACCGTGAAAAATTGGACTGCAAGCTTCAAAAGAGGTAACTTCCCATTGAAGATGATGACCGATCGGAAAGGCCAGTTTCTGTGTCAGTCCCCGACAATTTCGATGCAGTTCATGACATGGTTTTTGTCAGACCGTCGAATTGGGCTAAAACTAAAAATATTTGAAGCACTGAGAATTTCATACGAATGTGTTCATCATATAGTTCACGTCAATTTGGACATGAGAAAAGTTGCTGTAAAATGGATCCGCAAATGTTTGAATGTTGACCAAAAGCGTGCAAGACTAGAAGCATCGCGTTCGATCTGTGTTCGATTTGAAAAAGATGTAGACTTAAACCGAATAGTTACTATGGATAAGACTTGGGTACATTTCTACAATCTAGAAAGAAAGCAACAATCGATTGAATGGCGACACTCTCCAAGACTTTTTGCTTCAGTTTTTTTGGAATGCCATGGAGTAATCATGATTTTTTGGATAAGGGTAGAACAATAACTGGAGATTACTATTCGACATTACGAAACACTCTATGGGAAAAAATTAAAGAGAAAAGATGCGGAAAGATATCCAAAGGTGTTTTGTTTTCGCAGGACAACTCCCCTGCACAAAAATCTCATTTTGTGATGCAAAAAATTCGTGATTTAGGGTTTGAATTACCAGAGCATCCCCCTTATTCACTATCATCTCTATCCTCAACTGAAAAAAAGTTCATAAAAGCTGTGGAGGTCTGGTTTGCAGAGCAAGAAGAAACATTTTTTTTTGAAATGTGTAGAGATGTTGCAGGTTCGCTGTAATAAATTTATCCAATTAAGAGGAGAATATGTTGAGTAATAAAATATTTTGACATTGAAATCTTGTTTGGTTCTATAATATATCGACATGCAAAAACAAGCGTGTTTGTCGATCTTCATAAAATGGAGAATAATCAATATTATTCGGTGATTAGATTTTTGTTTTTGGAAAGCAAATCGCACGGAGAAATCAAAATGCTGTTTATGGTGACTTTTGTTCTTCGAATTAGTTTACTGAGTTTTAACGTTTAAGTTTTAACGCTCAACAACTAATTGTCAAGTTCAAAACGTTTAAGCAAATTATTAAATACTGAACACACTGTTTACACTAACATTACAACAACACTCAAACTTACACTGGCTGACGCGCGTTTCGATAACAAAGTTGTCGTTGTCGAGACTGAAGGTAAACAGTTTATATCTTATCTAGAGGTGCGTTAGACATAGTGAGATTGTGAATGATGGTGTAGTGGTAGTGAAAACAGTGTGTTCAGTATGAATAACACCAACGGTTCTAAAAATTCCAACTTAGTTATTATTAAATAAGAAGTTGCATTATTTATTTATCTACCTACATATCTTCATGACTACAACTAGATATATTTTCTTCCATGCTCTCAGTTTTATTTATAATGAAATTAGTAGTAAATAATTTTTGTTTAAAGATACGCCTTGTTTTGTTTACGTAAATTCCTAGATATACAATAATCAATTCTTTATTGTTTATACATTTAACAAACATAATATGATTTCTATCAGCCTTGTCATCGGCCTGAGTTCATTTCATCAAAGAACAGTTGAAGCAAAGGGTTTCACTCAGATAACGTGCTTCAAAGAAGGCAAAGACTGCCCAATCCATCAGAAAAGTGATTGTCAGCATTTTCTGGGTTTTACAAGAAGTTATTGACATTGACTTCCTGGGAAATAGAAAAACGGTTACAGGGCTATGTCGTATCATTGGTTTGATCTTCACCCTGAAAACGCACGACTAGCAACCCCGTCCTCACTAATTGGTTAAGTTGGTCTGAGAACTACTGCCCCATCCACCATATTCTCCAGATTTGACTCTACGCGGCTTCTTTTTGTAAAAATTACTCAAATAGGAAAGTCCTCATGGCCACACGATTTAAAAGGACACTATATAGAAAATTGAATAGCGACTGATTCTCTTTTGCTTGATTATTATTAAACCACTCTACGTGTTGACATTATAGGCGTTATTATAAATGAATTTAATGACGATATAAACTTCTCATTGATATCAATACTGGAAAGATGGTATCATCTTTTTCTATTTAATCATTTGAACAATAAGATTCAGATAAGTTTCTCACTTTAGTTATTCGAACGTTATTCAGTTGATTAATTTAATAATGAATACCCTGCAATAAATACCCTACAATTAGAGTCCAACCGCATATTATAAACAAGTTACTATTGTAATTGTATGTAAATGAAGCTTCATACCTTTTTCAGTAGCTTTGATACCTTATCTTTTTGTTTCGCCTCCGCTCATCTTATCGTTTAGTTTACCCACAGCGACGGGTTCTTTTTCAAAATCAAAAAGGAATTGTTTTATCTTTATATGATCCAATTTTTTCACGTCTTTATATGGTAGACATTTTGAAAAGTTTACCAATTTCAAATGTCTCGTCTGTGTGAATGTCAGGATATTTACATAGTCTGTAAATTGTGTTTATAAAGCGACAACTTATGAATCTTGAAACTCTTTGAAAGTGACATGTTACATTATCCGAACAAAAAGTTTTTATCAATGATAAGACAAAAAAAAAACAGTAGCCAAGAGTGTCGAGTGAAGCGAATATATTCAACAAACGGCGAATAAAATATGCCGACAGATGTTGTATCATCAATTTCGAATTCCAGTCTCAGTAAATAGTTCGATAATAATTTTGCCACATAAATAGTGAAAATAAATTTTAGACGTCTGATTCAGTACTCATGTTCACTTTAAACTCGCTCTTATCAATAACAATTATAATAAATTTGATATTTCCATCATAAAGTTTGACATCTTTAATAATACAAGTGCTATTTAAGTTGTTTACAGATACTTGAAAGATTTATATTGGTCAAAAAATGGAATTGAATCGCGAAAATTTTCGTGCAATGATTTTCTATGAGCATAAGCAGTGTGCCGATGAACTTCGACTTTTAGTGATGAAGCACCATCTCGAGCTACCCTGGCTCGAGAAGGTCTTCCAAAATCAGCTGTTGTGCCAGAAAACATCGATGCTGTACCTAAACTGATAGACAGAAAAATGCTCGTGTCGATTCGTGCAACAAAATGCTAAAATAATTCAATCACGGTACTTAAAAATATTTGACAGACGACGAATCGTGGATCTATGCATAAGAACCCAAAACTAAGCAGTTGACTGTATGAGGCTTTCTAGACAAGTCAAATCCAATAAAAGTTGTTTGCGAATGAAGCAAATGGTTGCCTGTTTTTTTAGAATAATTGGACATGTCGTTACCATTGCATTAGAGCAATGTAGATCGGTCACTTTTGATTTATACGCGAGCATTTTTTCGCCAAATGTGTTCGAAAAAATCAGAAAAACCTATCGAAGATGTTTTATTCTCCATCACGATAATGCGAACTCTCACACATCAGTTCAAACAAAAACGTTTTTAAACAGACAAAACATTAAACTGATGGTTTATCCGATGGTGACAACAAACAGTTCTTGTTTGGCACTCAATGATTTCTTCTTTTTTTCCCAGATTGAGATTCTATACCAGAATTCCACATAAAAATAAATTATTTATATTCCTCTTTTGAAGGTTAGTTGAATTAATTAAATTAAAATAAAATTAATTAAAACATGCAAAATTATCCTGTAATAAATCCTGACATTTTCATCGGAAATAAGATTTAGATGATTTTAAATTTAGGTAATCATCAGACGTGCATTCTGAATTCTTCCTAAGCGTAAAAAAGTAATAGATATTGGAAAAATTCTGATGCAAATCCCCTACTGAACTCGACTGGTTTTCGGAGCGGCAATTTTTCCTAAGTGCGGTAGTTATTAGTTGTTTAGCACTTGCACTTTTTGCAGTTATGTAAATATATTTTTCTCTAGTTTCTGGTTGTTGCTTTTTCAGCTTACAGCAATTATTCATTTTTAATTGTTTTAAAACAACTGGACGCTGCTGACGGTTTCACAGGTTAACTTTCGAGAAATAGCTGAGAAAACATATTGAAACACTTCAATTTGATCTAAACTTTTTTCTGCTTTGGTGACAATACAAACCATTTATTTGTGATTACCAATTTGAAGGGATAAGACAAAAAAGTAATATTAGACTTTTTTAATCATTAATCCATAATGATATAAATATATATAATATATAATAAACTTTTTCCATTAATTTTATTTCATTAAATATCTGCATTGATTATTTGTCAAGATTTCGGACTACATAAAGAAAAATTTCACGTACACGCCACCAAACTCGCCTTGACAGTACTTCTTGTTGATTGATTTGAAGAGAGCTACTGGCTTTTGCGTTTTCAGTGTTTAAGCGATCAAAAAACGTTCTGAATGGTGCGCGGTTGAAGAAATACGTTATGGGGGACCCAAGAATGTGCTATACTAATTTTTTCAATCTGCTGTGAATATTCTAGGATGGTTAACGTTAACCACGACTGGTCACTAGTGTTTGAGATTTTCCCGATGTATTCACTTCACGTTGTCTAATTTTGTTGGTCGATGGTAATCAGAATCAAAATTTCCAGATATGAACTTAGAGAATAATATTTGGCATTTATGAATTTATGATCTACATTTTTAACATAAAGTAACATAGTTCAACAAAAAATTATTTAGAAACACTTAAGGCGGAGGAAATTTTTGCGGTAGGTTAATAGTTTTTAGTTTTCAAACAGATTAAGTAAGAAAAGAAATTAGATAAAAATTCAAAAACTAATCAAACGAGAACAGGAAAAAAACTGAGTAAAGTTTATATGAATGGCGCAGAAAAGAAAACCGTCAGCTTTAACAAAAAGTTGAGAGGAAATGGAACAAGAATTTAATCGCTAGCGTTTCATACTTTTTGTTGTTAATAGAACTAGTTTGAAAACTGAAAATTAACGTTGTTGTTTTGTGAACTGTCACCAACTGTTTTCAGGTTCTTTGTTAGAATGAACGTTAAATTATCCGGAAATTATAATACAAATCTCATCTTATTATGTTCTGTATTGAAAGTGAAAACCATATCTGTTATTAGTAAAGAATGAAAAAACCTTTCAAAAAAGTTTCACAACCATCGGCATCGTTAGTCGTATTTTAATCGTTTGGTTTCGCGGAAAAAAAACAATAAAAATCTAATTTTTAAATTCTAAAAATCATATCCACTAATCTATTTGATGATATTTGCTTCTGTAATGATAAAAAAGAGCACTATAAACAAGCTGATTGTCTAGAAGACAGTTTTTAATTCAGTTTGTTTTCTTCTTATTTCTCCCATAATATGTCTAATACATGTGCTTTCTTTGATATCTTCAGTAATCCTGGCTCTAGATTGTCACTCCTGCTCTATCGTGGTCAACCTCTACTCCACTGCTACACCAACTGTTCTAATTGGCGATTCATTCCTTGCTATTGTCACCAGTCTATCGTCTGTCATTCGAGTTGTATGTTGGTTCCATTTTTTTTTTAATCTGTGCGGTCAATGAAGCATAAGAATGCTTCCCAACCAGATGTCGTAGAATAAATACTGCATCCACGCAAGGATCTTTCTGATCTGAATACTTGCTACCTATTTTCTAGTGTAGTGATCGACTTAATTTTGTTGATATTACTTTTTTTTGTTTTATAAATTATTTGAATAATTTCTATTGATAAATTCTCAGTAAAATTATCATAATATATTTTTTTTAATTAATTTAGTAATAAAAATACCAGATAATGATGATGAGGTAGCCATTAATCCATTATTATCAGTAGCAGCTAATAGTCAATAGAATTGACCGGACTATGAAAATAGCACTCATATATTTTTATATATACTGGTAAACGACTAGTAAACTCAAAATCACATCAGCTTTTTATAGCCAATTTTTTACGTGTTTATACTCAACAATAACAGAAAATATATTAGGAAATGTTTGCATATACTTGTTTGACATCAAACTGTGACCCAAACGAATTACAAAGGACATTATTCTTCAGAATTCTATCAAGTATTCCCATTGGAAGCCTATATTTTGGGGAAAAGACCAATTTGTATTCTGTTTACAAAACATTCTACCTTTCAAGTTCTCCATTTCCAGCTTCTACTCATCGTTGACCGAAAACCACCATAAAAGTCGACATGTCATCGCTTTCACCGCCGCTCGCGTATTTTTATATCCAGTCAGGACCGTATTTCCAATATTAAAAGTTCATTTACCACATAAATCTCATTAAAAGAATATCCATGAATATCTGCTGAAATTACTCTACTTATATAGCAACCACACTATCAGACTTTCAACGTTTTAAGAAATATTTCCTATAAAATTTGATAATAAAAATTTGTGTGCGAATTTGAGATAACTTGTATATTCGTACAAAGTTTAAGAATTATTTCAATCTTAGAACCCCTCAAAATCTAATTTTAGAGTAGTATTCATACTAGTGTACTTTGTAGTAGCCTCTATACTTTCAAGCACATGTGGTGACTATGAGAAATTCAGGATCTAAGTAAAAGACTGGTCTAATAAAAAAAATCAGAGACCGAAGAACGTCATCGTATTTTAATCCCGCAACAATTGTTATAGACGATATTCGCTTTAGACCCAAATATGACCCAAAATATTATCCTTCCAAAAATAATTCTTTCAAGTTGTTGTACAGAAACAGCTTCGTTCATTATTCCAGTTAATGTGCTTTCGAAAATTAAAGTGAGTATAACATACTCGTATGTGGAAGGAGCCTACTGAATACACCACTATAAAAAATGCAGCCCTGATTTTACTTCAAAGTATGTGGTTTTCGGACGCCGTAACTATCGATTTCACGAAAAAATGTATGGATATAAATTGTTTCCCCTAGTTTGAATTTGTGATAAATATTTTTATAGTAAAGCGCGTCAAAAATAAGATAACATCAGAAAACTCCTTTTGGACGAAATTTTCCCAGTATTAAGATGAAGTGGTGAAAATACAAAATGGCAAAGTGAAAGTTCGAGAAAAGACTGTAAAACTATCAAATGACTGTACTATTTGAGCAGATGTACATTATAAAATGCCGGTGTGGAATAACGCAAAGATTTTTATACAATCCAGACATGGGAAATCTTTGATTGATTTTTCAATTCGGAATCTAACTGAAACATACATTTGTAGTACTAGAAACGTTTTATATCATGTGAAAAGTATATCTGTACCTCAGAGCAGAAGAGTATTGGGTCAAAAATTTCGATGTGCACTACAGAAGAGTATTAACTGCTTCTCACATGTCTTAAGTCCACAACATCACATACAATTACAGAGCAATTTCAAATCAACAAGTATCAAGTCCACTTTCACCAATTGCTTTGCGGTGCAGGCTCGTTTCCTTAAACCCAGTACTATCGTTAGATTTGTTTTGTTTACGTTTACATATTGATCTTTTTGTCGATCTGTTGAACACATTGTGAGTTGTGAATTAAACAAATTGTGGATTGTGTGTTATTATTAGTATTGAAAAAAGTTAGTGTGAGAAATAGAAAAATGGTTCAGGATTGTATTGAAAGGGAAATGAATGAAAACAAATTTACCCCAACGTCACCTGTGCAGATTTCAGATCCAGGTAAGTAGTTGATGTGATGGAAGTTTGGATGTAAATCAAATCATTATTAATTTTATTGTACGTAATTATTGTATTTTCATATTGTAGAGAGAATCAGCAAATCAAGCAAATGAGCCGTAAACTCCTCCTTCGTGGTCATATTAACATGGAGGTTGAAAGTATCCCAATTTAAAAAATACCCTAATTATAAAATATTGACTCAGTGGGACTGGATGCAGTTGGCTCATCTCTAGAGCGAAAACAAGGACTTCGTTGTTTTTGAAATGAATACCCCTGATTTCCAGGACTTCAACAAGCTCTACAATATTTCTAACGCCTCCTTTTAAAATTGCAAGAAAACAGAGGAGGGCGAAAAATTTTTGATTTCAAAAGTAGTTTTGTTGGAAGCCAGGCAGGGTATTTTAAAACTGATTTTGACCAGGATTTTTACAGCATAATTTTTAATAGAAGAGAAGGGCGAAAGCAACATTTTGACATTGATGCTTCAACTTTACTTCGCGAAAACTCTAACGTAATAAGCTCAAAAAAATATAACGACCTACAAAAGTGACTAAAGTGGCTTCTCAAGATATTTCCTATTTGCATTTACTAATATTTTTGTTTAACCATAATTTCCCAGTTTGTGATTTTTTGATTTTTTTTATAAATGATTTTCGAGTACAAAAACTCACATTATGTCACATTTTCCTTCAAAATCAATTCGATAGAATATATCAAATCTTTTTCATGCCTACCTATATCAGTACTTCTATACCACAGATTTAAGACGATATCGACTGTTTCAATTTCACAGGTATTGGCGTTAAATTTTTATCTATATTTGCACTTAATGGTGTGTAGAAGATAAAATGGTTTCTTCTCCGGAATTCTTGATTTATTGAATGTTCATTTGTTGCTCAAGATCCAAAATGTAGACTATTAATAAAAGTATCCCGTATTTCGGTTAGGTGGAAGTATCTATATTGGTATCATAACTTAAATAAAATGTATACGGTTCCTCGGCAAATATGTGAGTGATTAGAAAAAATATGAGGCCATTGAAGGGTATTTCTGGGGAAAAAGAAAGTTAACGGGAGAATTGTACAAAAGAAATCGAAGAGTTTTTTTTTATTTCTATCAAAATATATTATAAGGAACAAAGACTAATTCGATTTATTAGAGATTTTATTGGATATTATTGAGACGTGAAAATTTTATTTCATCGAACGAATCAATCCAATAAGTTTGATTATTACGTCGGAGCTTCGTTGCTATTAACAGTATCAGTAAATAAAATATTAAAGAATATACATTAATGCCTCCAAAATACGCAGGAGCAGGCGTTTCAAAGGCCAATTATCCATTAATACTAATAAAATTCAAAATTTTGTTGTTAGGGAAGATATGGAACGAACAAAATAAAAAAAACTTGACTTTATTAACGTGTATTCCCTCCTCTTGCATTGATGACTGCTTGAATTCGGCGCGGCATACTTTGAATTAAGTTGCGGATCACATTCTGGTCGATGTTATCCCAATCTTGCAACAGCAATCTTCTCAGCTCCTTGGCAGTTCTTGGTGCTGGTGTATGTCTGCGGATCAGTCGTCCCAATCCGTCTCAGACATGTTCTATGGGATTCATAGTATGGGCTGCGGGCTAGCCAGTCAAACCGTCTAATTTGAACCTCATCCAGATACTCCATGACAATTCTGGTTGTATGTGGTCTCGCATTATCTTGCATAAAAATGACACGTTCCCCCATAGTCACAATGAAAGGCATAACATGGTTTTCTAGCACCTCCGTAATGTACCTGTGAGAGGTTAGGGAGCCATTTTCTATGAAGACCAACTATCTATGAACTTGTGCAGTGATTTGCGCCGAAACCATAACTGACCTACCACCAAATGGAAGACGCTCGTCAATGCAAACTTCAGCATATCTTTCCGCAGGTCTTCTTCACACTCGTCGACGTCCATCTGACCCAGTGAGGCAAAAACGCGACTCATCTGAGAACAATACCAAGTTCCAATCATCATCATTCCAACCAACGTGATCTCTGGCAAATGACAATCTTGCAGTCCGATGCCAGCGTAGCAATGGGGGACCTGTAGCCATTCTTCTGCATGACAATCCAGCAGCATGAAGTCTTCTTCTAACAGTCCATTAACCATTAGTTACATTAGTCCACTAACGTTGACATTTCTCACAAATTTCAACTGATTTCGCAGTGAAACCGCAGTAGCAATACTATTCCGCAAACTTGTGGACAGCAAAAAACGGTCAACTCGTTAAGTGGTAACTCTTTTTCACCCAGACCCTGGTCTTCTAGTGATAAGGCAGTCTCCAGAAAGCGCTGGTATACCCTTTGCACACCACAAAGACTAGCATCAACAATTCTTGCAGTTTCACGTTGCCCCCGACCATCTTGTAACAGCGTAACAATTCTTGCCACAACAATCGGATCTAAAGGTATTATGAGCCTGTTAAATCACTACACTCTGCAATCGTTGGTTTTACACAAATAATCAACAGTAAACTGGAAAACAGGCAAGAGAAATGTGAATGTTCAATTAACGCAACGGCACATTTCTTATCAAAGTCGTATGCTAATACATCGAATGACAGCTAATGAAAGCTGTCAAGCCTCGGAAAAAATTTGTTTTTACGCCTACTAGATCCTTATCAATATTGACGCTAAAATTATTTGCAATTTCTGAAGAGTCCTCAATTTTTTGTCCTCCAGTGCTATAGATTTAACACTGAAGCTTTACATCTTAACTAATAAATCTTCCCGTTTGTATCATAATCCCAATTTTATGAATAAAATTAAATTAAATTTCAGTGGCATAATTATAATTAACATTTAGCACTTTTTCTTTCCTCTTGCTATTCAAATATATGTGAGGTGGGAAGTGAGAAAAAATATATAATTATAAACTCATAAAGTGTTATATTTCTCATAAGAATTACCTTATTTTTAGCCAATAATAAAAGCTTATTTTCAAAAAACCAATTTTATAGTTGGTAACTTGATGGGTATAACATCTCTTCTTGCAAATCTTACTAGACTTTATCGCTAAATGTATTTATCGCGTTATTGAAGTGATCAACGCTACTACGCTGCAAATTTCTCTGGTTAGTCTTTTTCTACCCCCTTGCTGTTAGTATGCGTTCCTCTGCGTTCCTGTTTGTGTTAACTGACTAGCTTGACTAAGTATTCTGATCCTTTAGAGTCTGGTAAAGTGTACTAATTTTTATTTTATGTTTGTTGTGTATGTATTCTATCGGTACCTTGCTTTCTCTGTATTTAGCTACTGCTAAACTTATTTATTCTAATCGTTGCCGCTTCTGGACATCGCTTTCATTAGCAATCTTAGCCCTCTCTAAACGTTGTTTTCTTTGTATAGAAGTTTTTTTGTCCATTTCGTTCCCACTAGTATAATAAAAAAAGGTCTATCCCCATAGGTCAATCGTAGAGGAATAAAGGCTTCAGTACAATAAGGTTCGCCCTAGTATCTGGACGCGCAGCTTTAACGATATGAAATGTGTACACATCTATACCATTCAGCACTTGGCACGTGCTCATCTTGGCATTGGGTCATCCCTTCAATCAATCAGACATAATCCACATAACTTTTTTCAAAATTTGTAGGAGTTGTATATTTATACCAACCAAGATACTCGTCAAAACGAATCAAACGATCCCAAACGAGCCCAAACTCGATGGGGTTGCGTCGCTTCATTATGGAGTTCCTACTAACTAAGTACTCGCCGAGACGAATTAAATGAGCCCAAACTCGATGGGGTAGGAGGCATCGTTTAATTACGCAGTTCCTCTTACCACCTCTTCCAGCTCAGTTGGTGTTTGTGGAACCGTTTGTGATATTCATACTGAATACATTGTTTACATCATCACTACACCAACACTCACAATTACACTGTCTGATATGTATTTCGATAACCAAGCTATCGTCTTCAGATACTGAAGGTGAATTGTTCACCTGGTTATCGAAACGAGCGTCAGACAGTGTAATTGTGAGTGTTAAGTAGTGGTGGTTCAGTATTTTCCAGCTCAATTATCAGCAGTATGTCATAATAATATTGCATTGTCATCCGATTTATACATGCATGTGAGGTTTCAGCTTAATTGGATCAAATTTAAATTGCAAGATTTGATTACAGATAAAGGTAAAACTGAATAAAAGCTTTTAATAAAATAGTGTATCTAAAGTCAAACAAAAGCGTTGTGCAGCGTTTGCAAAGTCTTTTCTTGTTTTTGATGATGAATTTTTTCAAAACCTACTTTTTGTGTCGTTGTACGAAATATGAACATTTATTTTTAGACCATAATAATAAATTAATAATATATCCGTATTACCTAATATAATTTTCTTGCGGAGATACACATGTTTCATTTATTCATATTCACTTTAAATGAGAAATTGTTTTCACTTTTTTAAGCATAAATTTTGTGAAATACGTGACTAACATCTAAGTTTATAATTTTTTTAGATACACCCCATGTTCTGTTCATTAAACAGTAAGTACTTCAGTTATAAGAAATGATGCAATAGTCCAGAGTTACTTAAAATCAACTAGAAATTGTGATGAAAAATAAAAGTATGTATCAATGGAACCTCTGAACCATGATACCGCAATAATTTCAGATATTTCCGAGTTTCAATATTGCACAATCCACTAATGCAGACGGTGGAGATCGACAAAACAAAAGTCAGATTAACGGAAATTACGAGGGCCACAATAATAACGCAGTTTCGGAAAGAAAGTCTAAAAGGGATGACTATAATGAAGTGGGTTTGTTGGATTTGGATTCCACAAAGACATAACAAATATGTGATGATAAATAATATGGTAACCTAAAAAATAGGAAGTTCAGTTGTTTAAAAATAGATGATGAAAAAATTAGGAAACGAAGAGAACTAGGACTATGTCATGTAAAGAAGCTAGATAGGAGCAAAACCAATTATTGGGACAACCTTCAGGAGCTGAGACAGGCAAAGACTCTTCTGGGAAACTATAACTGTAAATCTGCCGAATGTATCAACCTCAATAAGAACAGTCTACGAATACTAACAGGAGTTTTATCGGGGCACTGTTGCCTTAAAAAACACCCGAAGACGCTAGACCTAGCAGATAATGCGACTTGCAGATTTTATTGTAAAGAGGAGAAACTTTTATCCCCATTCTCTTGAATTGGAAAATACTGAGGAAATCCAGAGCCCTACACCTGGAAGCGTATGAAATAGAAGACGATGATCTCTGGCAATTGAAGCCATCCAATATTCTATCCTTTTTAAAAGGAGTGTGGTTAATGGATAAGCTTGGTTTAGCAGTTGGTTTGCCAGTATAGCAGCAAGAAAGGAGGAGATAATAGATCCTTTGGGTCACAGTGAATAAGAGACCCCTAATCTATATATACATATACACATTATGTATAATAATGCAAAGCATAAGGCAGAGAAATAGAAATTGGGACTATTTGGGGAGACGATCTGAAAAAATTAGGAAGTAGATGCAAAAACAAACCATCCTAGAATATCACAAGCTGAGCTAAGAGCAAAGATGTATGATATTTGAGTTTAATTGTTACATATGATTATAACAATATTTAAAATTGGTATTTCTAGTAAGTTCCAAAAAACAATTTTTTATTATAAATATGGGTGAATCCATTGTAAACTAAGAACATTATGAGAAATTTTTTTTCGCGGTATGGTAAATGAGTTCTACTGCTTTTTCTCCTAAAATTGTTGAGAGCTTAGTATTAGCATTTTCAAAAATAACATAGTTCAAAATCTGTCGAAATGGATATACATTTTTTTCTGGTTTCATCACTTTTCTGCCTCTTTTTAAGATAAAAAATTTATTTCGAAATGTGAACTAAAGAAAATGTCCTACAATTCATGTTCTGACAAACTTTTCGCAAAATTCAGCTGCAAATTTTTATTGCACACGTGTTTTCTTTGAATAAATTAATACACTATCTGGAGTAGTAAGCTGTTATTCATATACACATTTTTTTCATTTTTACGAAAAATATACAAAGTGTTGTAGACTCAGCTCTCTTTTCTATAAAACATTTCTAGGAAGATGGGGGAGATACCTAAGATACAAAATATGCAATATGCATTGCTTAATACTGTATACAAAATACTAAAAATATTAATAAATGATAGAATGAAAAAGGTAGTGGAACCAGAAATAGGGGAATATCAAAAAGGTTTTAGACAAGGAAAATCAACAGTAGATGTCATATATACTATAAAACAAGTGATCGGAAAAAGTTATGATCACAACATTAATATGCAAATGCTATTCATCGATTTCGAACAAGCATTCCACAGTCTGAAAATTAGGACGATTATGAAGGACATGGAGAAACTACAAGTACCCCAAAAGATGATACGATTGGTGAAAATGACTATGCTAAATTCTAGGGCAAAGGTAATAACAAAAAAACGGACCATCTGAGGAATTTGAAATAAATCCGGAGGTGAGGTAGTCTGACGGTATTGTTTAACATTGCAGTTGAAGGCATTATAAGGGAATGTGATATCGATGGAAGTATCATTAATAAATCAATACAAGTAATAGCATTTGCTGATAATTTATCTCTATAAGCAAGAGACCGAAGAGTCTAGAAAACACATTGGAAAAAATTTTAAGAGAGGCAGGAAAAAGAGGATTTAAAATGAATCAGAAGAAGACAAAATATATGGAAATTGAGATAAAGAAGGAATTTGGCAAACCAGAAACAGTGAGGATAAATAACCTCATCTTCAAAGTTCATCGAGACCTTTAAAAATTAAAATACTTTAGTCAATTAAAGAATATTTGAATACACTACACTAAGAGGAGAACAAAACTAAAAATTACATTGAAGTAAAGTGAATTAAAAACTATGAAGATTTAAGTTTTTACAAGTTTCTACAAATACTCTTAATATATATATATGAATTCACTAACCTTGAACCCTTAATTTGAAGCGTAGAATCCAATGGTGAAGAGAAAAATGGGGGTTTTTAGTTAGCGAAATTCGGCATTATTTTCTGAACACCCTATATAAATTTGTGTAAAGGTTTTTAAAGATTTTAAAAGCTGTAAGTGTTATTTGTCCAAATTCCAAAAATATCAGACCTGACTCAATTGAACTTAGAAATATAATTTTTTTAGTGGAGGGCTGGGCTGCACGTGTTCAAAAAATTCGAAAATGTGAAATAATTAAAAAATGGTGGACTTTAGGCATACTATGCCTCCTATGAAGTTATATTGAAATTTTGCGTAGATTCCAAAAATTTTATAAAAACCATAGCATTTTGTTCAAAATAACGAAGTTTGAGTCCACTTAGGGTTTAACTGGAAGTTTCAGAGAACTGAAATTATTTTAGCTAAAACGAGCATTTCGGAATACCCATGCAAGCAAATTTTCAGAACACTAGCCGCAGTACTTTCCCATATACATATCGATTCAGCTCGTCGTGAAGGACCCTGTACAAAATTATAAAGCACAGCAATAGAATTATCAGAGCAACCAAATTGATAGATGAAAAATTCACGAACCAATGAAAGTTGGAAATAATTAGTACAAACTATGTAATTAGGAACATATTAGAAAATGAGGATATAGTAAATACTCACAGCAAAAAGAATACAAAGTTAGGGACACATTAAAAGAATGGACAAACGGCAGGATATAAGGAAAATCACAGAATGGAAAGATCCGATTGTACAAGATAAGGGAAATCTGGGAATATGCGACTGGAACAAACAGATGCAGGACCAAGAGAAATGGAGAGCAATAATCGAGGCGGCAAATATATGATTAGCTGTAATTGAAAGGAAGACGTAATGAATTAGTGAGTGTGGAAGAAAATGGCTTGGAAGCAAATCCGTCAGCCACAAAATTTCTTAATGATTCTTCCAATATATTGATTCCATTTTTCCTCATGCCTCGAACGAAAGTACGTACTTTCGTCCCTAATATTGGAAACGCAAGTTTAACATCTATGCCCTTTCAGAAAGTACACACGTGCATTACTTTGGACAAAGGTATGTAGCTACTCGACCAAAAGTTGGATTTTTCGCGTTATGAATCAACTTTCAGCCTTGATGAATATTTGATGAAATTCAGGAATAGATATAAAGTTTGACGGTTATCCATGCTTCATAACCGACCAGTCTAACATCTGGTAGAACCACCCTCGTTAATAGATGGGAATGAGTGGACTTGGGAAAGTATTGTACCTTACACGAGTTGTGATCAAATTACGCTGCGCTGAAATTTTCTCACTTCGCACGTCATGGATAACGTACAAACCAGTCATTAGAATAATTTAAATGCATTGATTGATGTGCTTATCGCCCCGAATACGTTAACCTGATCGGTATTACATTTGCCGCTGAATTATCTTCGTTGGACTATAGTTCTGTCATTTAATCCGGTTGTGCCTCACAACAATTAAAAATGGAATCGACATACAGTTTTGTTATCGACTCTGTCAAATCAATCATGCTCCATTTCGTAATGTTAGTTTAGGTTTGTATATCAGATTAATTTCTCTGTCATGGTATATTAATTTCACCGTCTATATCGCATTACAGAAACAGTATCGATTTCTATTGGAAAATTGTTTGAATATATATGGAGTTGGTATTAATATATTCTGAATATCGAAGTTTGAACGCAAAAATGTACGAGCCTTTTTAGCTTCTATTGACCTGCATCATATATTTTGTGTTTAGTAATCATAAATATCACATAGTAATATAAAATATATTGGATTCAACTGATTTATTTTATTTAATATAAGTAATTACATGGAAATTATGTGTACGAAATCACCGCTGACCGCTGACCTCCATACAATAATACACTCATTTCTCATTTCTTCTAATTTAACTTTTGAATTGTGGAACAAACTAAAATTACACTTCCTCTTATATTAAAACATCTATTTATACTATAATGAAGGCGAGTAACATTATTTACTAGTAGAGAACGATTCTGAATTCTAACTACGAGTATATCGATAGAATTTATTCGTGGATTTCTAATAATTCAAATCAACTCTGTTAAAATTTCAATTCTGATCATTTTTCTATAGAATTCGACGTCATAAGATTATTTTGCGACGCCATCGACGAAGCGTTATTTACTATAATGATGGTGCGATCGTGTTGAAACAAAAGTTAAATGAAATGAGATTCTGCGAGAGAATGCGACATCATCAAAACTATAGAATACGCACTTTCTGTGCGTCGCAAACTGATGTTCTCGCAATCTATCACAAAATGTATTCTTTTCATTGGAACTTTCTTCAAATCTAATCGCAAAAGATGTGTGCTCCGGCCTTACCTTGGAGAACACTTTTGTCTCACTTTTTGTACGTTGCAAACAGCTTCGATGTTGTTGCATTCTATCAAGAAATGTCTTTTTTCATTAAACCTTTGTTTAAACACCATTGCAAAAAGTGTATGTTCTAGCGTTATCTTGGAGCACACTTTTGACTATTATTTGACTCACTTTGTGTACGTCGTAAACTATTTTGATGTTGTCGCATTCTATCACAAAAAGTCCGTGCTCCAGCGTTATCTTGGAGTTCACTATCATTATCGTAAATAACGTTGCCATAGAGACGTCGCAAAAGGATCTGTTATACTTTCATTATATCACAAAACGATTGCAAATTATCGCAATTAATATTTCTGGAATCTAAGAATGCTGTTCTCCAAAGAAATCCTAAATGTCTCCTTTCAATTTTTATTTGTTTGAATCCGATCACAAGGACTGTGTGCTCTAGCGTTACCTTGAAGCACACGTTTGACTATTATTTGCTGCAGTTTCTGTACGTCACAAACTGTTTTCATGTTGTCGCATTCTATCATAGAATGTCTCTTTTCATTTAACATTTGCTTAAGCCCCATCACAAAAGTGCGTGCTCCAGCGTTACTTTGGAGCTCACTATCATTATCGTTAATAACGCTGCAATTGCGACGTCACAAAAGATCTGTTGTCATCTTATTCTATCGCAAAACGATCGCAAACAATCGGAGTTAAGATCTCTTCATCCAAAGAGGACGTGCTTCAAGTTAAAGAAGTCCAAAATATCTCCTTTCAATCAACATTTGTGGTGCTCCAGCGTTACCTTTAAGAACACTTTTCACTATTATAAGACGCAGCTTCTATACATCGCAAACTGTTTTCATGTTGTCGCATTCTATCATAAAATGTGTCTTTTCATTTAACCTTTGTTTAAACACCATCGCAAAAAGTGTGTGCTCTAGCGTTACCTTGGAGCACACTATAATTATCGTGAATAGCGCCGCAACAGCGACGTCGCAAAACGATCTGTTGTACTTTCATTATTTCATTATAACCCAAAACGATCGCAATTAATATTTATGGAATCTCAGGATGCTGTGCTCCAAGTTAAAGAAGTCCTAAATGTGTTCTTTCAACATTTATTTGTTTGGTCCCGATTACATAGAGTGTGTGCTCTAGCGTTACCTTGCAGCACACTTTGGACTATTTTTTGACGCACTTTTTGTACGTCGCAGACTATCTCTTTTCATTTAACCTTTGTTTAAACCCTATCGCAAAAAGTGCGTGATATAGAGTTACCTTGGAGCACATCATCATTATCGTAAATAACGCTGCAATTGCGGCGTCGCAAAATGATTTGTTGTCGTCTTAATCTATCGCAAAACGATCGCAAACAATCGCAATCAAAATCTTTGAAATCGGAAGATGTCTTGCTCCAAGTTAAAGAAGTCCAATAGGTTTCTATTCAATTTTCATCTGTTTCAACCCGATGGCAAAAACTGTGTGCTCCAGCGATAACTTGGAGCACACTTTTGTAGCATTATAATTATCTCCAGGAATAGATTGGTGAATATTGTTAACAACAAATGTATACCAGATATAGAATATTATCAAAACACCACAAATCAGAAGAATAATTCAATGCTGTCGATTTTGAATTACAGCACTGAGTATTCAAATTCGAACTCTTCGACGATTATAGAGAGAACATCCCACAACGACAAATGCTAGATAAAAAGATGAACGTACCAACCTACGAATGATAAAATAACTAATATCCTGAAGATTTCTTGCATCTTTGTTATATATTACAATGATAGGGACTAATATAATAAGTCTCAATATAGAGCTTTCATAAGATTTTTTTGCTAGGTTCTTTGTTTAAATCGCCAGGAGCGGGGTATAAAATGCTATTTTTTGTTTTGGAGACATAATTATATACAAAATATACACGCTTCTTGGAAATATCTCTAAAAAAGTGGTTTTTTACTCGGAAAGGTGAATTTAATATTCCAATACTACCTTTTCTCTTTTGCATAATATAGTTTCCAACACAAATGATAATGTTCATAAAGTTTTAGTGAGTTAGACTCCACGGTTATTTTCGATTGAATATTATTAAATCTATCAGTGAGTCTATATTATCAAGTTATAAATATGAAACATGAGCATAAGTTGTTTTGAAAATTATGAAATGTAATTTTAGATATAGTAGTATTCTAATTTACCTTTTGTACTATGAGGAGCTCGATTTTTCTTACCTGAAAAATAAAAATAGAATCATAATTTTCTTGTTAATGGAACTTCAAACAAAAATTAATATAGGAGGCATATCCAAAAGAGTTAGATTCCATATTTACAGAACAAGAGCAAAATTTAGAAACATCTTTATTTGTAACAACAGATCTTTTCCATATAGCTCTGTGCACGTCCTCTTAACATTTCAATATGTAATAACTCTTATTTTACTAGGAAACTTTTTGTATATATATATATATATATATAAATTCCTTAGCCGCAACCATTATTGAATCTATATAATATATGTTACTGAAGATTGATTTTGTAGAAATTTATAGTATTTTTGATAGCAATACGATTGTGAAAATTAAGTTCTCTATACAAACGTAAAAATGTTTATAATCAACTGTATTAGAAAGTAATAAAAAACAGTTCCAATGTCCATAAAATATGAGAAAACATAAAACGCGAAATAGCCACATTTCGTCATAAAAAGGAGAATAATAAGCAAAAATGAAATCCGATATATTAAGAAATCGATAGTCTCGTAAAATATATAGCCAATAATTATAATTTCATTTTATATTTCATTCGTCCACGAAATAAGTAAAAAATAAAAAATAAAGTAATGGATATATTAGATAGTAACCTAGATTGATAATAAAGTGATACGATGACTGACATTTGAGTTGCAAGATATTTTTCATAATTTCGCACAATTTCGCATACCACAGATCAAACTGTAAGTTTGTATGTATTTATATAAGGCAGACATCTCAGTATTTAGAAAATAGGCTAAGAAGTCATCAATACGATGAAAAAAAAAAAGAACTGCATTAACGAACCATTAAATATCAAAAAAAAAACATAAACTCAATTATAAAGTTCCAAAAATTCCAAAAACGGAATCTAATACACGAAAAGGAGAATTTTTAGAAATGGTTTAGAAACATTATTTCGTAAATTCTAATAAAACAAATGATTTAATTGATTACTGCTATATCTTTAATAAGTAAGGACCAAAAAATTAAAATTAATTTTTTTTAGAACAAAGTTCTAAGTTGATTTTATTCTTATTTTCATATTCATTGATCAATATAAATACGCAAATTGATAGTGTCAATATCATAGTTTGATAAAGACTTAAAGAACGTCAATTTTATCTATCTTTCAAAAACTAATTTTAAAGCAGAAGAAACCTAAAATCAAGAAGATTTAAAAGCATATCAAAAGGTCTAAGAAATAAGAAATTAAAGAAATGTATTATATAGGTGCTAACTAGATGCCAAATTCAAAAATTAGATGCTCTGTAGTTTTCAAAGTAACGAAATACTCAAAGTTGTGGTGCTTGGAAAACGTGATGCAAGCAACGCAATGAAAATTATTACAATACATTAATTGTTGAGGTATTGAATTAAGACGACATATTATGTAGAGTAGAAGCCATCCGAGGTGTAACATATAATAGTTGTATGAGAATAGTAAGGAAGAAAGGTATTATGAAAGTAGAAGCAGTCCGAGGTGTAACATATGAGGAATATGTTACATATATTGGTAATAGAAAAAATTGGTTCGTTTATTAATTATTTGGGCACTTTCACGATATTTACTCTTCAGTACCTAATAAGCACCTTATTTTATTACTTCAACAATCGATGTATTATTTTCATTGCGTTGCTAGCATCACGTTTTAATAGTACCGAGTATTCCGTTACTGTGAGAATTACAGAGCTCCTAATCTCTGAACTGGGCACCTACTTAGCACTTGCTTGAAAGACGGAGCTAATAACACCATATTTCCATCAGCATTACGAAAACTGAAACTACTGATAGATCTTATAATGCTCAGCTGACTCAAGAATTTTCAATATCTTCCACATAGTCTGGCCACCAAATTTCTCGACATTTTCGATGATGCCACCATTTATATTGATAGACATGGGAGGATGGTTAAATGTTTTGGAGACAATCATAGTTTTGGTCTTTTCGATGTTGATGTTTAGGCAATAATTTTCCTTTTCCTATAATTTTTATGCGATCTAACAGTGCTTGGAGATACTGTTCACTGTCTGTAATGAAGACCGTATCAGCGTACCTTATATTATTAAGAATGTTTCCATTGATTTTAACACCTTCTCTTGCATCATCCAACGTTCAAGCAAATACTTCTTCTGAATATATATTAAAGAGTAGAGGAGACAATACGCATCCCTATCGCATGCCTTTTTTGATGCTGTATGGTTCTGTCCAGCTTATCGTGTCTTACTTTGTCGAAAGCCTTTCCATAATAAATAAGAAGAGGTCCTTTTGCTGGTGTCCGTATTTTTGTAGTAGTATAATGAAACTGATCAATGCTTCCCGTGCCCCAAATCCATTATGGAAATCAAACTGTTCATCGTTAATGTCTTGTTCACATTTCTGGTAGATGCGTTGATGAATAATTTTTAGAAATAGCTTTAACATATGCGACATTAAACTAATAAGTCTAAAATCACCACATTTTTTGGCTTCGTTTGTCTTTGGGCGGAGGATGAAAGCTGACGTCAGTCGTTATTAGAATGAAATCTATAATTTTGGATCGTTTGATCGCACTCACTACAACACTAATGAGTTGAGATCTGTCTTGAGAGTGTCAAAGGAAATCTACTTCTCCACTCTTATCCTCGGGGCTATTCGATACGAATTATAACTCATCCATCTAATATCCTAGCTTACAGAATATGTTTTCAATGAATATATTCTTCTCGGAGCTTTTCATCATTTGAATTGAATAGACGGAGTCAGGACAACCCACACAGGATATAAGGAGGTCGTTTCAGGTAAACCGTTGAATCCCCTGGTAAATCAGTTGAATGCTATTTAAACTTGTTAACTGTAATTTCTGCAGCAAGTTAGATCCAAATATCGCCAGTGACACAATATGGCTTCGGTAGGACAGGGGTGTTTCACATTGTGAAAATACCTCGATAAAACATTTGGAGAACATCGAATTAAACGACCAAAAAAGAGTTTAAGAAACAGTTAACAAATATGGATCTTCACGCAGATATACGGTGATATCTAAATTTTTATATTCGTTTCCAATATAAGCCGGCCACACTTCCACAGCTGGAAAAGTTCTTCACCTCGCCATGTTTACCAAATTTATGGAATATCTTACTAACAGTAATCTGTTGAATGTACTCTTCATAATATTTTGCATTTTGCACTTCTATTCTCAGTCCATACAATTTTTATTGGATAAAATGAAAGAGAAGGCACTCAAGACACAAATTGATGAACCGAGAATTTCAATTCATTCATATTAATTTAAAGTACACCACTCCACGATTGTTTAGGATTAAACTCATTTTAGTTTCAGTTGTTTCTAAATTAAAACTAATATTGATGGTAGATTGCCTTATCAGTTTTAAGCAAGAAAAGTCAATGAAATTTTTGATTGCCTTGTAATAAACGAAAACTAATTTAGAAAAATTATACTATTCGCCTCGATTTGATTCGTTCCAGCTGTAGTCGACGCCTGCCTTAACAATTTCTTGGAATTAACTGGAGTTCAAAAGCTTCCTTTCTCCGTTTGTAATTTAAATATTCAACCTCATTATAACAGACGTTTTATTCTGAAAATCAGAAACCTCCTGAATTGAAAAATAATTTGATTATCAAGGCAAACTTTTCACGCCCGCGCTTATAATCTGCCTAATGAATGTCTGTAAAATTTATAAATCGAAATTAGTTGATTCAAAGAGACAATCGCTTTAGCTACTTAGGTATTGAAATCACGTCTTCAATCTATTCAGGTAAGTGCAGTTTTATTTATAAAAAGAAAATTTTGAGAATCTCAATAAAGCTGAATGGTTCTTGCTGGAATTGATTTTCTTTCTAACTAGCGTAAAGGTTGAACACGGGTGTAATTCTTCATATTTATAATGGAATTCACGATTTAGCTGGAAGCTTAAGTGTTAAATAATATATGGAGAAGAGATCGTATATCTTCCATATTTCATTTTTAACCAAATCTTTTTTGTTAGTATCTTATCGGTTTTACCCTGGAAAGAAATCTATAAAAGAAAGACACGTGGGGAATGCTTCAACTAAAATGAAATTGAATGAGTTGAGTAAAACTAAAACACAATTTGACTCTACATAAATTCGTATGAACATTATTCTTTATTGTAGAATCTGGTTAAGAAGAATATAGGCTAGCTAATGAAGGTGCATAGAAACCCAGGTTCATCTCAATTAGCTCGAAATTGGTTTGCCGTATGTAGTAATGGGTGTCATTATAATGTTAAAGCTATGTACAATGTGATTCATAATTTTTCATCAAATTTTTCGACAACTTTGAGAAAAGCTGCCAAAAGTCATTTCAAGTGTCTAATTTTGACATCAGCTTTCTGAACTGGAAACCTGCATAAAGAAGACAGGGAATTTTAAAATGGTCAAGGACAAAATATTCCAAGTCGCTTAAATGGGCCAAAATTTTGTACAAAGAGGAGCGAAAAATTGTATTCTAAAATTCTAAAATTCAACGATGGCGGAATCCGTTTTAAGTTAGTTTTTCAACCGTTTTTATAGCAACCGGTTGCAATATATCTGGATAATTTCTTGGAAGGTCTACTTATTTATTTGTTTTGTTTCTTTGCTTTTTTAGAATTATAAGCGGGTTAGTTTAGCGCAGTTTAGTTCAGTTTATAATAAATAGTCATAGTTAACAGAACTAATTAGCAAAGTAATCGAAGAATTTAAATAAATTATTCAAGTTAGTTAAGTCATAGTGATAGATGAATTATTAAAAGTTAGTGTAGTAGGGTGTTTCAATTTTAATGGTAAAAAATAAAATAAAAAATTCTTGCTGATTTTGCTTTTGCCCTGAGTCTAGGTGATGTATAAGTTATCTGTGTGAAATTTGGAGATGATTGGATAATATTTGGAGGTTGCACACTTTGAACATTTGTGGGTAAGTATTTACAAAATACAAATTTTCAACTTAAATTGATTTTATTGCTGAAATTATAAATCACAAGCTTAAGATAATGATGGATATAAACAATAAGATAGTCCTTTAGTAAAAAAATCACATATTGTATCAATTATTCAACTATGTACGATGCAATAGCCTTTTTAGTTCGTTTAGTGACGGCTTTTCTGTGATGTTCGACGATCCTCAATAAGAATTGCTTTTTGATATGTTTGCACTATATTTGGGATGTCTTCACAATACGGCACTGGTTCAAATAATATATAGAGCTTAATGTTCAAATCGAGAATATCTTCAAGTGTAGGATAAAGTTTGCGTGATATTGTCAATTTTTTACCTCAGTAGCGATGATATTCGGTTTGGACAACGGAAAAAAATATTATTGTAACAATGCATCACGCGTTGGAAATGTGACATACGATTATTATAACATTCCAAAGAATCGTAGGAAATGATTTTGTAACCCAAATGTACACAATATATTTGTTAATAAAACTTTTTAACCTGTTCTCACTTCATATGATTTTGAAAGTTGTAGCGTTAAAAGTCTTTGAACACGAAGACTTCTTACGATAAATTATTATTATTGATTGGTGCAATGTTAGGGATTTTTAGAAGTTATGAAAACGTTGAACTTTTCTCAATATGCATAATTAGTTCGATAACTATTTCAACTGATTGCACAAAGTCCATCACACATCAAGGCCGTTCAAGGCGCAATGTAAGGTTAAGTCTTAAATTTCAAGTGAGCGAATTGTTTTTTATATTAGATCTACCTTTGCTATTGCGACAAAATATCTCGTGCAACTAAACTGTTCAGCATGTTTGTCAATTAGTGTCCGAGAACATTCAATAGATGGATTAAGTGAGAAAATTCAATCAGCCGAACATGTGAAATAACTTTTTCAATACCCCTATTTTGATATTTTATCACAAGTGCAAATATAATACCACTTTTTCTAATGTCGTAGAATGGCTACTTCGAACTTATACGTTTACAAGAGTAGTGAACTCCTTATAAATAAATATTAAACCGCCCCTGATTCATTTAAGAAGCAGTTATGGTAAAAAAACCAACATTGTAGGAAGAAAATGATCTGCCATCATGGACGTTTTAACTGTGACTGATAGTTTGCGTATACACATGAGACAGTCACGCTCACAAAATATGTTGTTTGATGTGTCATTAATGTCAATTCATAATAATTATTGACCACACACGTTACACAAAGAGCGACCACCAGCTGATAACGTCAGAAACTAATCAGGTAGTGAATTATGACCATGACGTTTAATCTACCCAATAATAGAGATTACACAGTACACAGTGAACCAATACATATTTACTAAAGTGATGAACTACGTCAATAATAGATGAATAGAAACATAGAAATCCGTATATACTAGACTGATTCGAAGACATCTACTATTTTTTTTTATTTTTAAATGTATCGAAAATATTGTTGGGAATGATGCGAACAAAATTCTGCATGACAACTTTCTCGTATGATCAACATGAGTTCAGAACCTTATAGCTCTTTGATGGTTTATTAGAAAAGGCCAGACCAACACTCATATAAAATTGAAAGACAAAAATATTCTGATTTAATTTTCCAACAAACCGACACGTTTCGAAGTTATTCAGCTTCAACTTCAAAATTTAATTTATAATAATGTTTTTGACGGAAATATCAAAAAGTTTTATCAAATTTTTTGTATTGTAAATAATTTTTGGTTTCACATATGCTTTTATTTAACGGTTAAATTCCTAACACTATCATCTTAATATCTCAATAAATAGATTACTTATTTTTTCAAATAAAAATTATTTTCATTCATTTTTTTTTTCTTAACTTTGTGACATTTATTAAATAAAAACATCTGTGAATGTGAAAGAAAATTCAAAATTTCACAAAATTTGAAAATGTAACAAATTTTTTTGGTAATTTCTTCAAAAAAATGGGAAAAAATAGCAAAGTTGGGTAATTTCGTAACACGTCGGTTTATCGAAAAATTATGAGAAAATATTTTTTCTAGAGCGTCCTATTTTATATGAGAAAGTCTAGCATTTTTGATAAACTATTAAAAAGTTATAAAATTCCCACGTTAATTATACGGTAAATTAAAATTTGTCATGCAAGATATCTTAATATTGTACTGTGGCTTTCACAAGATTTTTTTTTCGTCATTTCCAATAATATTATCGATATATGCAAGAAAAAAAATAGTTGATTCTTTTGAATCAGTCTAATGTATATTTGAGGCACGCTTCAATTATTTTTATAGTTTCTTCTAATTAAAACAGTTATGATGTTATAGTATATTTCATTCTAGGAATCTGAAAATTTCCATGCGCACGTGCCAAATTCTGAGAGAGTCATGCAACCACGGAAAAATCCATTTCTGAACATGTAGTCAAAAATATTTTTCTTTATACTCATTTGAAAACACCACAAAAAAGGATAAGAATTGAATTATGAACTTTTTTTTCATATCATACTTCCTAATAATGTATGATCAACATTTCCATTACAAAGATATATTTATTATCGGCATTGTTCTACACTCGGGGTCAAAAATAACGCGCCACCCCGATTTCTGAAAATATTTTTTTGTTTATTAAATTTAAATTGATATTGCTAATGTTTAACTTATTTTTAATCATTTTGTAGCGATTTTAATTGATTTTTCATGAGTATATAATGAGTATATAAGTATAAAATAAAAATGAAAACATTGCATTAAAACCAGATATTCTTAAAAATAAAACTTGTATTCTGAACAATAATGTTCCTTTTTTTAAAACGCTAGTATTTTCGCCTCTGGATGTAATTGTTGCTAACATTCTCCTGTATTATGTAAATTCTAAAGTAAATGTTGCCTTACAAATTTTGGTCTAGCAACACGATGCTGCCTGGTTAGCAAAGGTGCCTGAGAGCTTTTTTGCTGTTTAGACCAGCATTCTGAACGTGTCGTCTTATTGATCTATCAGAGATATTTACATTTCTGACTTCTCGTAAGAGGCTGTTGAGCTCGATACTTGTCATGGGCCGAGGAGTTAAGACTGAAGGACATCCTTGTCCAGGTCTCATAGAATGTGAACCGGTCTCTTGAAATCTTTACATCAATCTGCTAATGGTTGTGTGGTGTACGCAAAACAGATTTGCCACTTCAAGATAACTTTGTCCCTGTCCAACTAGCTCAGATATTCTTTTAGCTTCGCGTTCACTTAACTGCCTAACTCTATTCATTTTTTATTTAACTAGTCTCGACTTTAATACACCTTTATTGACTTAAATTACTGCTGTCCACAAGTTGGTACAACAATAAAATGAAAGAAACATTAAAATATGCATAAAATAAAAATTTTAAAAAACCACAAAAACAGTTATTTGATATTGAGATCAAGGATATTCTCTGTCAGTTCAATTCATGTTAGTTATAAAAAATGTACTCGGAAAAAATCCAAATATTCCTTAAACCATGAATGTGTGTGTGAATGAAAATGACTTGGAAGCAAGTACATTAGCCATAAAATTTTTCGATGATACTACTTAGATTTAATTTTAATATCCTTGATAAAATTTACTAACAGATCTTAAGATTGTCGGTTATCTATGCTTGAAAAGTGTGTGCGGTTTAGAGGTAACGAGTAGTTTTGTTTAACAAGTAACTGCAAAAAATTGTTTGTTTTATGAATGTCGTTGCTTTATCCGAAAAAAATGAGATTGAGATCAGCACAAGAATTATCATCGCAGGTCCAATTTGATGATTGTATAATACCCAGCCAAGCAAGATGAGCATCATATCTCCCATGACCAGTCTTCATTCTAAATATACTTGCTGAGTAGAATTTCGAAGTTGTTTATATGAAAATATAGTTCGGGGGTGAGGGTAAAGTAGGATAAATTTGAAAATAGGTGTTATTTGAGGATCGTGAGGCAGTTTCCCAGTACTTCTGTTAGGATACGTACATTTTAGTTTTTAATGAATTGACCGCATCTCTTCCTGTATATGTTACAAAAAACTCCATTCAGTACTGAATATTTTGCAAATCGATCAGATGTTTCATTACCATGTATTCCAGCATGTCCTTTAACCCAAGTGAATGTCATACTCAAATTTAATTATATGGTTTTGATGTCACATAAAATAGGACATTTCTTTCTTTCGAGATAAGTTTCTTTTATGGCACACAGTGCTAATCTATAGTCAGATAAAATCACACCCCCTTCTTTTTTAGTTGACTTCAACCAGGAAAGACCCTGTAAGATAGCATACAGCTCCGCAGTATATAAAGGAGAAATATCGGGTAATTTGATTCGTATAAATTGCTTTGTATTCTGAATGTATATTGCACATCCAACTCGTCTTAGATCCATCAGTGTATATTATGGTCTTGTCAGCAAACTCTGCTAGTATGGATTTCTACAGGATTGAATTAATGCAACTAGATTCCGTGTAATAAGGGATTTCACTTTGTGTACTTTAAATATAAGAACTAACGATACAAGCTAGTGCTGATTTGTTATCAGCAAAATCCAGATCGAGATATGAACACGAGTATCAACTTTTGATATTCTTCAAATTTATTTGCTCAAAAAAGTCAATAATGTGAAATCCTCCATCGTATGGAGTTCTTTAGCTATAAAAGAAATTTTTGTCAAAACAAAATATCCAAAAACTGTTTTTTGAAGCGTCAGGGTGCGGGATATATACCAAAAAAGTCCAGGGTACCAACGGCAGAACAAGTAACCACATTTTTATGCTAAGCTTTAGATGAACAATATCTTTATCGTAAGCGAATTACTGCTGCTCTTATCTTGATAAGCGCCTTCGGCTTATCTCCGTATTTATTTGCTAGTTTCTTATACAGGTTTGTCACATTTAACAATACCGATGGTTCATCCAGAATTTTACGCTGCATTCCCACTACTTAGCCTGACATCTGTTATAAGTCTACTAATTTTTCCCGTAGCCAGGGCTTAGCTTGGTTCGTGAAGATGATAGAAAGCCTAAATGAGTATATATTGAATGTACTGAATATAAATTGTAAGCTGAACTATATGTGAGCGCTTAGAATTAGGATTAATAAAATTAACAAACATAGGCACTAGCAAAAGGTTTAAGCAATTGTAATAAAGTCTTTGTAAATATTAACTAACTAGCTACGAGCCTACCTCCTTTTGTCACAGCCACGAAGGTGTTGTCATACAAGTGCTATTTGAGTTGTTTATACTTATTTCATAGATTCAACTTGATCAAAGATAGAATTAAATAGCGAACATCTTCGTGCGATGATTTTCTACAACTTTCGAGGTAGTTTAAATTAACAGCATTGTGCCGATCAACTCGCTTTGACTTTCAGTGATGAATCACCATCTCGAGCTACCGTTTCAGAATTCAATCGTAAAGAACGTCCAAAATAGGCTGTTGCTCCAGAAATTATCCATGAAATACGATGAGATTGAGGTAAAGCTTATGTCGATCAATCGCGGTGCTACAAAAGACTTATATAAGGCCTATATGAGCCTATATGAGCCTAGAATAAAACAACAATCGATTATATGGGTGTTTCAAGATGAACCAAATCCATCAAAAGTTGTTCGCGCCATAAAGCACATCGAAGCAAATGGTCGCCTGTATTGGATGTTTCATTAATTCTAAATGGTACACTAGCATTTGTTTGCCGGAAGTGGTCGAAAAAATCAAAGTAATTCTTCATTCTGGATCATTTCTCACTCATCAGTTCAAGCCAAAACGTTTTAGAACTGTCAATAATCGAGTTGACAGGTCATCCACCGTACAGTCGTTGTTTGGCACCCAAAGATTTCTTCTAATTTTCGCAGATCCAGAATATTGCGAGGTCAACGTTTTTTTACACTAGACAAAGCGGTTGATGTGTAATCACATGTTTTGGAGGTACCTCAATCGGAATGAAAATGAAGATTTGACATTTAGTTCAAATGCATGCAAGACTCTAATGATTTGAATGGAGAATATTTTGATAACAATAAAGTTATATCCAACTATAAATATTTTCATTTGTCTATCGCAAAACTTGAGTACCAATCCTCGTATAAAGTTATTCAACCTCTTTTTTTCAAGTATATACAGATTAGACTCCAGAAAACTAATTTCCATGATGATAAAAAATACTTTCAATGCGAGAAATTGAATTTAATTTGAGTTCATATTGTGGGTTCACTGAACTCCCATTCAATTTTGTAAAAATGAATGTGTTCGCGAGCCAGGTGTTTCTTCTGAAAAAGCCGATCATCCACCCCTGTTCAAACTGTCTGTATATTTCAGCTGAATTTCATCCTTCCCATAATTTTATTTTTATTTTGGATCACATCAAAAGATACGCGGACTCAAGCTTCAGCATTATTCAATCCATCATGTCCAGTCGTCTTCGATAAAAATTATAATCACGATGAGAGATCAGATCTTCATTCCACTTCGTTTTCAATTATATGCCGTTCATATAAAAAATTCAAGGGATACGACGTTTTTGATTTTGTACTACTAATTGAATAGGAAGAAATTCGCGATAGTAATAATATTAAAATGAATTTGTTAAGTGGAAAGTTCCATGAAAATCAAATATTTGACATAAGACAAATTTCTTCGAAATTTATCTAGTATATTTTTCAGAAAAGTGTAAATAGTGAACAAAATATTTCATAAGGGTGGAGGAAACTGTTAACCGGGATGAGAACGAGATTTTTGTCAAAGTTTATGATCATCGCGTTTCGTTTCGGATATTGCAAATTTAAACTTCTATAACACATTAGGGCGTGCGGGCATTAAGGTGTCAAAAACTGTTCTCAATTAACTTATTTTCAAAAAACAGAATATAAATTTCTGTTAATATTCCATTTTTTTTGTATCTATATTGAATTGGAGGTTCTAGAGATTCTACTGAATTTTCCACAGTAATGGTTGACTTATGGGTCTCGAGTTTCTGTAAAAAATTGCGTGGTCCAGATGAAACGCTTGCCAACATCCTTATAACCTGAGTTTTTGAGGAAGTGTTTTTGTCCAAATATACTTCAGTAACCGTGATAAACTTCCATCTACTAAGTCGTTTTGATGTATGTCATACTTTCTCTTGTCCATATTAGAGATAAATAATGATCAGAATAATTTTTAATATTGATCAAACCCAAATAGTTTCTTTTCACAAAGTAGCTTTGTTTTCTACCATTAGTTTTTTCGAAATGATTGATTCGTCAATGTCATTCGGAAGAAGTGTTCATGGTAAACAGGCTTTTTGCATATTTAATACAAGAATGAGAGAGTTTTATGAACAAAGCGACACAATTTTAAATTAGATAATATGAAACAACAATTTGGCTTGGTAATAATTATAATACAATATAAATATCTTACTCCAAACTAAATATTGAATTATGCAAGTCTATGGTAAATTGGAGAGTTCTTCCGTATAATAATAAGATTTTTCAAGCGGAAATGCCTTTTTCAATCTCCGTATCTCATTGAATGTATTTGCTACTTTTAATTCTGAAAGTAGATGATTGAATTTTTTGGCATTGAAAGTGATGGAATTTTTTACCAGATCCGAGGTAGGTATTGTTAAGTAGATGTCCAATTTTTCCTTCCAGTAGGCTAACTATGAATGGGTCTCTCAGTTAAATTGTGATTGTGTTTGTGAATCAAACACTCGGATTCTAAAATGAGCGGAGAGGACTAAAATTTTGTATTTTTTAAAATAGAATTCCCAATGCGTTCTACTACTCAAAACATAAATATAACGAATAGCTTGTTTTTGTAATTTGAGGATTCGAAACTCCCAGAAAGGCAAATCATAGCGAAGATACGATTCGAACAAGTAGTTGTTGTTGAAAGCAGTACGAGAATCGAGTTGTTTAGACATAGATTCAAAGGCAAAACAAACAGAGTATAATTTTTTCACCACTATCTACATGTACATCAAAAATAGAATTGGGCCAAAAACTGAATCCTGACGTACGTTCGTGTTATTTGTTTTCTACATTCGAGGTAAGGTACAAACCATATTGAAGGAATAATTCGGATGCCATAATAATCTAGTTTGTTAATCAGAATTTCATGATAAACAAAATCGAGCCTTATCGAAATTATAAAAAACCGAAACCGTAAGGAATTTGTGAAAGGGAAAGATAAACGCGTCCTAGAGAAAGTGACAGAAAAAGTCTTCTAAGATTATTTGAAACAAGAGTTGGTATGAAAATTATAGATATATATTAAAGCTGATAGTAGTAGAATTCACTAAATTTCAAATAAAATATGTTTATTTACGACCACCATTAAAAAACTCAAAACCTGCTTCCGGAAAAGTCAAGAAAAGTATACATAAAGTAATCTTCCGATTTTTTCGATTAGTGTAACAGTAAAAAAACCACAAATTACACGGGAAATATTTTTAGTGCATATTTTTGGGAGTAGTCAATCATCAACGTTATGTTCCAATTAGTCAATGCTAAAAACTACCATAAATTTAAATTTAAACTTCAATATAAGTAAATTTTCAAACAGTTATATGTTTATAAAACGACAATCAGAGATTCGTGAACGAAAAAAATCGTAAATGTTTACGAAGGAACAAATTTTGCATTTAATGAATGGAGTAAAAGATGATGAATTTCTTATGATAAAGATAGACAATAATTCAAACACAATTATCAATGAGAGAGGTTAAGTTAGCGTATAATATAATAACTAAAATTTGTATGTACCGGGTGTCCCAATAAAAATGGTTCTCAGCCATATCTCGGGAACCTGGAAATTATTTACAGAGTTGTAGGTTCACTGATAGAGGGCGTAATTAAATACCAAAAATTATAAAATGAATAATTTACAAATTTTACCTAATTGAGAAGCATTTAAATTATGATTATCGTATCCCTCAAGAAATTGAGCGTATATTTGATTTTACAAGTTTAGTCTATCTCTTTAAATAAGAGGTCCTGTAAGTCCAGTTCTACTTAACCTATCTATGCAAACTTAGTCTTTTTGAAGAGAGCTCCTTTCTACCAATGTAAGAGTTATAATTTCGAAACAACCTAATGAGTAACGTATACGTTAGAGGGCGCTATTTTTTTATTTTTTTAAATCTAGCTATCCTTGAAAAATGTTGAATGAAAACTTGCAGTTTTAATTAATTCCTCTAATTCCTCTAAACATAAATTACTCCGGGTTGACTGAACGGATTTTAACATTTTTTGACTCCTCAAAATTGTCTTTCCTTGTTCTATCAATAATATTTCCAATTATTATGTCAATATTACTCATGCTGTCACCGGGAAGTTAAAAGGGAAATATATAAAAAAAAGTAGTGTAGTCTTTTGTCAAATTGATAAACCTAGTAATTTGTACATTTACGTGTCATTGCGATTTGTGTGCATTAAATTCGATATAAAATTTACTTAAAAGTTATATCTAAGATGATTATTACAAACTAAGAAGCATTTGATATGATAGGCATTTACTTTGAATGAATGAAAATTGCAACTGGTAGCAGAGTTTTTCGTCGACTCATACACCGTTTAAGACCGACTGGAAATGTAAATCTTCCTGTATTTAGAAGACGAGGCGGAGGTCGTTCAGAGGAAAACACAATAAATGTTTTAGCATATGTGCAATTTAACCCGCATTTAAGTATTAGAGCAATAAGTAGAGACTTGGGAATAAGCAGAACCACCGTTCAACGTATTTTTACAGGACACAGGTAAATTATGATGTGAAAAGATATGTTTCATAAACAAAATATACCCGCATAATATTATTTGTGGGCATGATTATATGTTAACATAATAATTTATTTATCATTCCAGAAAGATATTTAATAGAAAATTATATTTCTTTTAGATTTCATCCATATCATATAGTACTGCATCAACAATTGGTTAAGTAGTGATGGTATGGTTATACGGCATAATAGGCACTATTGGTCACAGAATAATCCACGCTGGATGGAAGAAGTTCCGTATCAGGGGCGATGGTCGGTGAATGTATGGTGTGATATTGTAGATGGTCAGAAAATTGGACCTTTCATTTTTGACAACGCAATTAACGGAGAACGCATCCCAATTTTTATAAGGGATGAATTGCCAATTCTTCTAGAAGATATATCACTAGCAGCTCGTAGGTCTATGTCGTTTCAGCACGATAGTTGTTCGGCGCATTTCTCCAGACAAGTTAGAGCCAGGTCACCAGACTTAACCATATTAGATTTCTATCTCTGGGGCCGGATTAAAGACCTTGTTCATGCAATTAGATCCACTACTAGACATAACATGATCGAGAGAATAAGAAACGCCATTCAGAGTATTTCGAGAGCAGAAATTGAGACTGCTATTCAATCAACGCTTCAAAAAATAAACGCTTGTATCGAAAATAATGGGAAACAATTTGAACATTTATATCGTCACTTGCGAGGTACCTTAAGTTATATTTCCATTTTAACTTCTATAACGCAGTTTCCCGGTGACAGCATTTTTTGAGGAGTTAAAACATGTTAGAATCCGTTCAGTCAACACAGAGTAATTTATGTTTAGAGGAAAATGCTTAAAATTTACACATTTCTTGAGATATCTCGTAATACGAAAAAGATATCGACATGTGGTTTTCGCTATTCTGGTGCTAATTTGGTCTACTTTTATATTCCTTAATTAATGCTGCATGTTTCCATTTAACATTTTTCAAGGAGAGCTGGATTTAAAAAAATAAATAAATAGTGCCCTCTAGGAAATTATAACTCTTACATTTGTAGAAAGGAGCTTTCTTCAAAAAGACAAAAGTTTGCTTAGATAGGTTAAGTAGAACTGGACTTACAGGCGTTTTATCATAATAAAGTTCCCGCTTCCCCCCACATCTTATCTGGAGAGATAGACTGAAACTTGTAAAATCCAATATACGCTGAATTTCTTGAAGAAAACGATAATCATAATTTAAATGCATCTTAATTAGGTAAAATTTTTGGTATTTAATTACGCCCTCTGGCGGTGGACCTACAATTCATAATTTTTTTTCCGAAGCTGTACTATAAACGGTTCCTGAGATATGGCTGAGAGCCATTCTTATTGGGACACCCGATACATTGGGGTATACATTTATTGTAAAAATGCCTTTTGTTGTGTGTCATTGGATAAAAATACAAATCAAAGAATAGCGGCTCGAGCTCGCACGTCAACAAATGATAGCAGAGCTTCAATCACACCGTGGGATTCTGCTGGTGCAGGTCGCTAATATTCTAATAACACAACGTGAACCGCGGGTTTGAGGAAGTGTAGTGTTGATCTGTAACGATAGCATTCGGAATTCGACGCACCGAGCTTGGCGGCCTTTTTTGAATTTTTATCTTTTCTTATTAAGCTTAGTAGTAGTGATCTACCGGTTTTTCAATTTCTACTCATTTAGTTGGGTTAGCTTAGTAATTAAGGTTAAAAATTTGGCAACGCTAGATGCGGTTTTCCATTAATTTTCGCTCAATATAAAAATTAGAATTTATTATCCCTATATCTTGCATTTTATCTTTAGGTAATGATCATTCTTGGCATTGCTGGCGTTTGTCGACGTCAGGAGTTATTCGATCTGCTAACATATGACGTTGAAGGATCCGGAAATATTCTAATATTGAATATTGGAGAAAGTAAGAACAAAACTTCAAGAAGGTTCACTCTAATTGATAATGAAGATACTACTCCTAATTTCTAAGATATTTCTTTGACATCTCTTTAGAATAAATGTACCAAATGACCTGATGGTATTAAACAGATTAGAAAGATTTCATCCATTATAGCACAATATTTGAATTTACCCAGCCCCAAAGATATCTCTCTACTCATCGATTCGGGAGTAGATATAATATTAGCAGTTGAAGGACACGGCGCCCTCTGGGGAAAAAGGTCCTATACCTGGCAATAAATCAGAATAAATATATGCCAAAGTTGATTAAACCTTAACTGTATGAATTCTACAAAATCGCAAAAAAAAATTAAAAAATTCAGGGTAGCTGATCTGACTCATACTACATAAAAAGAGAAAATTGATTGAAAAAATCTGATTACATTTTTGTCATAATTAAAATAAAAAAAAAATGTTATCAAATATGATACATTATGCTTCGAGGGAAAATAAATATGGGACTAAAACTCAACAAAGTACTATTCAAAATTTATTTATGTTTCAAATAACACTGAGAAATAATCTCTCAGTTTTCACGATAGAACTCATAAAAACAGTTTCTCTTTTTGTTACAAAAATTCAGTCTACATTTTCTGCAGATGACATTGGTCAATGCTTTACAGCTATCATACTTGCATCTATTTCCTTTTTCTTCAAATTATGGCTGCGCTGGCAGGTCGAACACGTCTGGGAGTGTCACTTCTTCCAATTTCACACAGGGAATATGGTAAATCTTCGGGTGAAAATCTTCTACCGTCGAAGGCTACCTCGAAAATCTCAACAAAAAAAAATGTTTCAATACAGAAACCCAAGAATTTGAAGGTATACTCAGAGTAGAAACTGTACTCGATACTTGTCGATTTTCTAGATGCTGGGGCGTCTTCAACCTCAAAAATAGAAGAGAGGTTACAGTGGGAGAAAAAAAATGTCCAAATGTAATGATATTAATAATTGTCCAAATTCCACGCTAAATATAAATTTGAGTAATTGATATCTGTTTTATGTTATTATGAAATTATTGTGAAATTTTGGCACAAATATATGTTTATTTCTGTTTTCAGCAAAAGTAATTTTAATGTGGTTGTAGACAAAATATTGTATGATACTCGTGTGTGATATACTATTGCACACTTGTTCATAAATAACTATTCTGACTGAACACATTACATCTATTTAAATATACGCATCTGATTGCTTCCGGTCCTCTATTCAAAATACGCATCTACTTTGCTTTGAAGTGTATCAGATCAAAAGTTATTGATTCAAAGTTATATAACGAGACGAATAAAACGAAAAACATGCAAAGAAATTCAACGAAGTACTTCCGAAGTTTGAAAAGAAATTGAAATTGGTATGAAGGTTTCTAATCTGTACTTATTCAGTGGAATAATTTGAAAAATACGTGCTCTAAATTTTCATTTAGATGATATTAGTTGAGTTTGAGCGTTTGATAGGATACGCTTAACTGATGTTACAACTCTACTAAAAAAAAGGTACGTTCACCCCAATATAATAAGAGTTATCGAAAAACTTAACACCGATAATTATACCTTTGTGAGAACGGCAAACAAATTAGGCAATAAAATACCTGTGGCAACTGGTATCAGACAAGGGGATAGCCTAAGCCGAGTCCTGTTCAATATTATAATGGACGAAAGGTTACCGAATGGGAGACAAAGAGATAAAAATAATATGCTATGCTGATGACGCAGTAATCATCTCGGAAGACGAAGATAACCTACAGAACCTCCTAAATAAATTCCAACAAATAGCGAACACGTACAACATGCAAATATCCACAAAAAAAAACAAAATCTCTCACAATATTTAAAGAACCAAGAAGATGTAAACTAGCGATCTACGATCAGAGTATAGAACAAGTGATGTCCTTCAAATATCTAGGAACAAACAAAACAAGCGATAGAAATCTAAAGAAAGAAGTAAAAGCACAAACAACGAAGGCAGCATTAATATTAGGATACCTTAGAGATTTAAATTGGCGAAATAAATACATGAGCACAAAATGTAAAATTAGAATATATAAAACTTGCGTGAGACAGGTCATGACATATGCAATAGAAACTACAGCGGAGAACACAACCACTAAACGGCTTCTAAGAACAACAGAAATGCGAACTCTGAGATCAATAACAGGACATATGTTACTCGATCGGAAGAGAAATGAAGAAATAAGGGACATGTGCGATATTCAGGATGTAGTAAGATGGGCAAGGAGCCGCAGAAGAGAATGGAGAGACCATGTTGACAGAATGCCAAATGAACGGTTAGCAAAAATTGCAAAGGAAAAGAAAACAGACACAACTCGACCTCTTGGACGACTACCTATAAGGTGGTATGAAAGCTGGTCCTCAGCATCCCAACTACTCCTGGCGAACCCTTGATGAAAATACAGGACCTAGTCCTAAGGTAAGAAGAACAAGAAAAAGATAAAAAACAAGCATATTGAAATTAGATTATCTAGTGGATAATGTTATTGAACCAATCGCTATTCATTCTACTATTCCAATTATACATTTCCTGGTCTCATTGTAAGAAGGAAAGTCGTAATTTTCCACCCTAGGGAGGAAAGTGAATGTGTCATCATAGAATGACTCTAATTGTACTGACATTTAAAGAAAATATATCAGACACGTTTATTTGTCTGCTATAGAGCAGGAAAATATATCAATCAAATTGCTAGACAAAAAAACTATTACTAAAAAAATAGTAGAATTTACAAAACTGCCGTGAATTATACCGGGAGTAGTTTCAGAAGAACCTCGACTAATTTACTTGCAAATTCTGGTCGAGACATTCTGTGATTTCCAACGAGATCCAAGTGGACCAGCAGGGGTCCACGGGAGACTCAACGGGGGGTCTAAGCTGTGCGTGACAAAAAATGGGTCCACAATCGAAAATTGGAGTCTATTAAAATTTATATAGTGAAGAACTGAAATGTTGGCTTGACATCTTCTATCAATATCAATTGATGGATTTTATTAACAAATAATTAATTCCATCAAGCAATCAATTCGAACTTTTTTTTGTCAAAAACTGTTCCATAGATAGATCTCTTTTTTCAAAATTTGGAAATTGGTCTTAATATAGTTACAGGGTAGGTTCAGCGGATCCATCAAAATATTGGAAGTGGTCTGTGAAACAAAAATGAAATGCTTTATTGTCAAAAAATTGTTACAATTTGTAGACAAAAGCTTGTAAAACTGAAAAATAAACATAAAAATAACCAACAGAAGATAAAAATAATAAAAAAATTCAATCTACAGAAGAAAACTAAAATAAGTAACAAAATTATAGGTAATAGTAATAAGAAATATTAGTATATAAGTGCATAGTAAAATTAAACCAGTATGCAGCATGTCATGAATTAAATATAAGTATTAGAATAGAAGTCATTTACAGAGTAGAAGTCACTTTCCAGTAAATATGACCTCAAATTATTGCGGAATGCGGGAAAAGATGAAATCGATTTGATTTGAATTGGCAAGTGATTGTCCATTTTTTTACATTGTAAAATATTCAGCCTTCTAATTCTAATTCTGAACGTGAAGACCTTTCTGAAATTGGAGTAGCGTGCTTACGAATTAGGCAAACGGATTCAAAGATGAATAAGGAAGGAAGTGTCAGATTTTTTTAAAAAAGTCCCTGCAGTGAGGCTTGGTGTTTATCCCGAGTAAATATCTAACAGATCTCTTCTGTAATTTAAAGATTCGCTCGTACCCTAGAAGGGAAGGAGGTGGATAAGTTCAGTTCTTTGGTAACTAATCTCAGCAGAAAGCAGGAACTTAACTTTTTAGATAAGGCGGCAATATGTAACTCCCATTTCAAGGAATTATCCACAACAAGCCCTAAGAATTTTACATATTCAACGCCGTCAATTATGGCGTTATTTAATAAAAAAGGCAGCAATTCATTTTAATATATTAAGATAGAGAAGATTAGAATAGATATTTTGCTAATGCCTCAAAGCAACAAGGAGGTTGGAAGTCTACGAATATCGCTGAAGGGAGACACTGCAGATAATAAAAGTGTTGTAATCAGCCAAGTACGACTATTTCTAGGGGATACCACCTAGCTTCAGCTCTCATTTCCAGTGGTATTCAAATAACGGGTGCTTGATATTGCTTGTTTATCATTGGTTCAAATAATGAATCTATCACAAATTAAGAAATATGTGGGATGCAAGAATGAAAATAACGTGTCTGTGAGTTTTAATGTACCTACTTCTTAGTTTTACTTCTTCAATAAATTTTGTTTGTTAGTTTCATGAATAATTAATTTAAAAATCACTTATTATTTGAGGGAAGCAGAAAATCGTATGTATAACATGAGAGTAATGTGGTTTTTCGTCTCTTGAATGATTACTAACATTTTCGTCCCTTGTTATACAGGGCGGGCCAAAAAGTTTTGCGAATTAAATGATAATAATAATAGTAAATAAATAATAATAAAAAAAAATAAATATAATCCACATACAATTTTTATTTTATTTGAAATATACATCTGGGAAATTCATTTCTTAAAAAGAACATCATCCAGGTGTGCACCATCGCACTGCAAACATTCCTCGAATCTAGATCTCAAAATTGGCAAGAAATAGCTGCCACATTGCGCGGGGAATAGCTGCTATTTCTTCTCGGATGTTGGTATTCAACTGATTAAGCTGGATTATTGAAGAAGATTTTACTTTTCAGGTATTCTCACATAAAAAATCCGGTGGTGTTAGGTCCGGACTACTAGGCGGCGATACAATATCGCTTCGGCGAGATACCAGTTTCCTAACAAACATCTGGTTTACGACCGCTAAAGAGGCATTAGAAGTATCACATGTCTCGCCATCTTATTGAAACCATGTCGTACGATAGGTTTCAAATTGTTGCAGTTACGGAAAGAAAAAATCTCTTAACATGGTTATGTATCAGAATTTATAGTGACAGATTGTCCCTATTGATTCTGACCGCCCCAACAGTTACTTTCTGCAAATGCGGAGGCTTTTGATGTTTTGCACGTGGATTCTCTGCAGCCCAGTAACGGCAATTCTGTCTATTGACGACATGCCTATTTAAGTCAAAATGGTCTATTGTTGAAACTCTGGAAGCGTTCCATCATTATTCCAACAAGTGCTCGTCTTAAAATTAAATAATTTGGCTGTAATTTCTACACAAGTTGAATTTTATATCTTTCGACAAAATGCAACACAAAGATGTTCTGGATAAAACAAATTCGGCTGATCGCTTGCGAGTGGATTACGTTGAACTGAAGCTCTAACTTGTTGAATTGTATCTTCTGTTCTTATTGATCTTGGGCGTCTCGTAGGCCTCTGATTGAGAGTCGAACCAGTAACTTCGAACTTTCTTACCCACGATCGAATCACACTTTCTCTCGGACACTGATTTATGTCATGTAATCCAAACTCATGTCGAAACAAACGCCGAACAATAGCGCACGAATCCCCATTTTTGTAATAATGTTTTATGCAGAATGCACGTTGCTCTCCGGTAAAGTGATTCATCGCGACTAAATTTCCGAGAACCGAGCTACTCATCTCCACCACTGGAGCAGCTCCATCTCATAACGTTCAAACGCAAGAGTTTCGCGCCTTTCTGGCCCACCCTGTACAAATAGCTATTTCAAATTTTCACCAATGGTGATGTTCATGACAATATATCAAGAACTGATTTGATATTTGATTTATGCAAGATTCTCGGGTGGTATTTGAAATTACATTTATTTAAAAGAATTTTGTTAGCCTAACGAAATCTTCTATGTGAGGATTACAGTGAAGCTTAAAACGTGCAAAAAAACATGCAAATGAATATGTGCTTTTCACGGTGAGAATGCTATAAATGATCGTACCATGCGTAATTGGTTTAAACGTTTACAAGATAGAATGGTTTGAAAAATTTGCGTCGCTACAGCTGAACTCATACTGAAAAAAAACCGCTGAATATTTTAAAACTTATCGAGATGAATCGGTATATGAGCTATCAAAAATTTATTGCATAATGCATGGAAAATCAGCCGATAAAGGGTTTGAAATTGTTTGAAAGAGGGTGAATGCATAAGTCTATTTTTATAACGGACGATATAGGCCGGGTACCAGCGGTTTTCCAGTGGAACTATGATAATCAAGGTCGATCTTCTTGAAAATTGGTATGAAGGTATTCATAATCTTGTACAAAATCGACGTTGTGCCTAAGGATGCTTTTGCCCTATGAGTGAAAGCCACCCCTTCTTGGAGATGAAAATTAATTTTATGAAAATAATCTCGTAGATCAATAGACTAATTATAAGCAACTTTTACTCTACAAAGATTTTTCCAAAAGTTATTAACGATTGGAACTGATTATTTTTCATTGAAAAAACACAAATCTTTCTCATGAATAAGTTGAGAAGTTTTCATTTTATCAACAAAATCGCCATGAACAGAAAACAGCTACTAAAAAATCAAAGAGATATGTTTCTTGAAAATCTCTGTGAACTCAATAATTACTGAGTTATTGCTCGAGAAAGGATGGCTATTTTTAGGAAGCCCCGAAATTCGAAACCTTTAATCTCAAATTACCTGAAATTGATGAAATTTTTGGAAAAAACTCAGGAGATCTTTTTCAAAGCATTTGGAAAAACATTTGAAATGAGCATTGTCAAAAGTCTTTTATATAATATTTAACTGATTTAAAACAAAAATAAGCTTTCTCCATTTTCGTTTTTTAACAAAATGTGATGATTATAACCTCGCTATTACCACCCTAATTGACATTAATCATAACCCACTTGCAATTAACTCTATTTTTGTATTATTTATATGATCCCTGTGATTTGACCGACTGTGAAAGCTCCTTAAAAATAATTGATTAAATTGAACACTTCATTTCTGTAATCTAGAAAAAAAAAAGAATTTTCCTAAATAAACCGAAATCAAAAATTCAAAAAAGTTCAATTCAATTCAATCAAAGTCAAAAATTATTCATTAGTTCAAACTTTGCATCCGAGTACTAAATGTGACTTATGAAACCACTTAAGCTGCACTCTTTTTGAAACCAGGGGTTGAAAAAAATTTTCATTAAAGTACTTGAGATCCTCTACAAAATGATTTGTCAAAAAAGTTTCCAGCTTGAAAATTGAGCGAGTTATGATCGAAAAACCAACTACTTTTTTTTTCAAAATTTAGGAGCAAGAATTTTGGAGCATAGGAAAAAGATAAACGTGGAGTGTACAATCTAACGAACGAAAAGAGGAAGGAGATAACAGTGATGATAAAATATAATTAATCAAAATAGTTTTTAAATTATTTACTGAATAAAAAATCATTTTTTCTTTGAAAAAAATTTAACTATGATTTTGAAATTTTTGGTAATTGGAAAAGGGTTTCATAAGGATTAAAATATTTGAAAACACTTCTTAAAAATACTGACGAAATATTCTCAATTCAATATGGATACACTTTTGAATAATCTTTAATTACAAAAAGTATCGTTCCTCAGATGATGGTCTTTGGATAGGTTACATGAGACCTATTAATCATAAACTTGCTTGAGAACATCAACAAATCTACGAGTAATTCATTCAAACTGTATTTTACTAAAAGATATGCTAAAATCCAAGATTATTGAAGTTTTGACGATAAGGGTTAGTTTTCACCCCTCAAAAGTAGAAAGCACCTTTAGTCATCAGGTATATTTTCAATAAGTAGAGCTTGAATTTCAATTTTTATGAAAATCGACGTTGATTATCAAAATTCCACAGCTTTAACGTTTTTTAACGCTGGATCCTGACCTAAATAAAATATGAGAACGTTGATTGCCTTATGATGGTATCAGATATGTGTTGAGGTTGTGGTTTATAAGAAAAAGTGTGTTTTTTGTATTCCATAAAATTATTGCGAGAAGAAAATTTTAATTCCGCTTTTTTCTTCTATATTACTAACTTTTTGAAATACGTGATGTTACCATATGGTAACGATAAGCGTTTTGACTACTTACTTGTTGATACTTTCCAAAAAATACTTAGATATAGTTTTCGAATCTTGTTCTTTGATTTGAAATCGGAAAATTTAAATAATTCAGTAATGTGGATAAATCTCATTTTGTATGAGAAATAGGAAAACAATCTATATAGAGATTGACTTTGCCCAGCACAAAAACGCTTCTTATTATTATTTAGAACTTTTATTCATGCGCTATATTTCAAAACCAAAACGCTCTGGTCTCCCCTGAATATATAGCTCACAGCTCTGTTTTCTAAAGTATTCAATCAATATTTCGTCATAGAATAGGTGCTCTTTAGGCAGGAAGTAATTTGAAAAAATTATATTTTGCCCAACGATGGGCGTTATTCATAATTTCTTTCAAATAAATCTATGAATAAAACGAGAAATACTCAAGCGATCCCTGCGTATAGAATTAATAACAAATTCATTTTGCATATCTCGTTCACTGAAACACTAAAAATTAGTGTACTTATAAAACATCTAATTTCGTACATAAAAACTTTTGGGTAAGCGTTATATAGTTAACCCTCCAGCTCAATTTCACAAAAGAGGTCCTGGTACTATCGCATTTCTTCATTTCGCCAGTTAATTTAGATAAATTGATTCTGTTGAAATATCTTGGCAGAGAAAATTCAATTTTAGAGATTATTTTGATCTATGAACTAAGTATTAGGAACGAGAATTGTTGGCAAATAGTCTTTTGTTGGATTTAGCAAGTTTTGAAAGACCTATACAGTCGATTTTTATTTAGTCTCCGGTTCAGATGCATAGATTTATCCCCTATTATGTGACCTTGATTGAATTCGGATAACCAGCGGAACACGATAACTCGAGATGGTACTTTACCACCAAAAGTTGAAGTGAGTTGATCGATACACTGCTGTTTGTTAAATTCACGTTGAAAGCCATTGAAAATTTCACGAAAATATTTGTATTAAGTCCATTTTTTAATCAAGAGAATGTTCCAAGTACTTGTAAACATCTGAAATAGCACTCGTATTAGTACGCTCATCATTAAGAATATTAAACTTTATGATAGTTTTGTCAGATTTGACATATTTACATCAATGTTGCCATATCTCAAAACTACAAACTCTCGTATGCTAATTTGCTGGAACATTGTTATACTGAACTTGAGATATTATGACCGTATCAGTTGAAGGAAATAGTTCTGTTCCGATAGTCTGTGACTACCCGTTCATTCACCAATGTAAAAAAGTTATCTGAATGTTAATTTTGCATATTCTGGATCCTCCGATTACTTTTTGTTGTCAAACTTCTGAAAATGACTTTATGAAAAGCAATTTAAGACAAATGAAGACAAAACGCTAGACAAAACATGGATAATTAGGAGAGGAATATGTTTCAAATTTAATTTTCAGGGTAAAGTAACTTTTTAATTGAAATATTTGTCATGCTGCTCTTGTAAAACGTTTCTTACTGACCCTTGTACTTAACGTCCTTCCAATTCAAGAACAAAAATAAACATATTAGTATTCTAGAAAATTGTGTAGCACAAATACGTTATAATTGATTCGACAAAAAAAGGAACAATCTCACAACTCGCAGTATGAAAGAACTTATACACATTATATATCAAAAGAAATGGAAAGATAGAAAGGAGAATGTGAAGTTTTCCTTGTTGTCACCTGCATAATAAATCACTGTGATTACAGGGATGGTTGGAGAACATCCTTTGTCTTGTCCCTGCTATGTTGTCGGACATCTTTATGATTTATTTCCTAGGAAATTACATTTTTGTCAACTAATTTCAAGTTTGCGGAATTCGGGGATTGTGGTCTAGTGTTACAATTGGACTACAACAATTTCACATTTGATATAGAACAGAGATTCCACATCATTCCTCATAACGAAGAGAAATTATTTTGCTCATGAATAATTATTGTTTGATGGAATATGTTTCAAAATAGAATTAATCTAACTTCACTTTCTCCAGCATTAATCCAGTTCTTGCTAGTCGTTTTTTAAAATGTTGGTTATATAGGAATTTATGAAGTTTCCAACAGATGTTAGTAACCAACGACAGTTAACTTGCCAAAAATTGAGAATATGGTCAAAATACATTTGAAATATTCAATTTTTCACATCTTGTGATTAGCAGCACTCCGATGAGATAAAAATATAAAAAAAATATTTATCTGAAAAACATGTCGTTCGAATTACCACCCTACCTGAAAACTTAAACTAGATCTATTATACGTCATGTATCTTACTTAATACATATGATCCCACTGCGCATGTTTACTTCTGGAGCTATCAGGAAAAATAATCGCAGAAGACGAGTCATTTTCCACCACGAAAATTCGAGTTCTCATACATCAGTTCAAACAAAACATTGTTAAACAGTCGAAACATCGAATTGATGGGTCATCCGCCATACAGTCCTTGTTTGGCACCCAATGGTTTTTTTCTATTCCCGCAGATAAAAAATTAATTTCGAGCTCAACGTTTTTCTCCACCTGCAGAAGCGCTTGGTGAGTTATAATCACATGTTTTCGAAGTACAAATCGGAATCGACAATTGGTTAAAACGCATGCAGATGTGTATTGATGTTAATGGAGAATATTTTCGTAAACAATAAAACCACATTCAATTATAACTATTTTTGGATATATGCGCGTTGTATATCTAAAATATTTGTCGTTTTCCAAATAAAAAGAGATGTGACATACATATACAAGTATTATGGTGAAATTTGTTTACATTGAAATGAAGTTCGAGGTCTTCCACATTCATTTTAGAAATTGATCACCTCCGTAATTTCTCATTTTTGGTTGGAATAGTATGTATCTCACTATTTCGCCACCGATGTTAATACTTCCTCCATCTCATATGATTTATACGCCTTTCTACGTCTCCGGACCGACTTTAACCCACAAATCTCTTAGGTCAATTCGGATTCGAAATTTTTAGATCGTATCGTACATCACCAGGATCTTAATTTTCGCAAGCAAAGTAGTGGAAAATGTAACAAATGGGACAGCAAAGATTCTAGGGGATACGGGATACAGGATTATGTCTCGTTCGAGTGAAATGTTAGTGTTCTACTGCAGGGGTGTTAAAAATCCAAGCCGTATTACCCCATTCTTATTGGATTCGTCGTTAGCTAAAGACGACCCAAGCAATTATACGAAAAGTGATATATATTTTTGGATTTGTGTAATTACTGGAGTGGAAATTCTATTCATTAGAAGTATATTGAGCGAGAAAATCTCAGATAATTAATAAAATTTTTCCAATCGGTTTTCTATTTATTATCATCGGAAATAATTAATATTTGGAAAAATATATATTTGAATCTATATTAGATTGAGTCAGGCTCAAGATTTACTGCTTTAGAAGCTTTGCCTGTAAATACGTATTTCCATATGTACAGGAATATTTTTCCACTCCAATCAGATTGATTCAGATACAAAATCTATGAATTTGTGTCATTATTTTCGTTGAGGTCATCGGGTGTAACGGACCTTATCACTACTAGCTTTTAAATCTAATCTATGACTGATTCAATAGAACATCTAGTAAATCCTGAAGATGCAAACTGCAATTTGACGAAACGTGAGGCTGAAATAGTTATTTTCGACGACGCGAAGGCCACATATTTTTTCTTTAGGAAGAGATAATTTTTGTCCATTACAATGTACGCTGCTTCCATAATAAATAATCCAGCTTGTTTGTATTATTCTTCAATATTTTCAATATTTTTATCATCTCCATAGAGGAGAGTTGGGAATGTTTTAGCTATTTGTATGCAACAGCATTGAAGCTGTTTATAATATCCAATAGAATTTTGTTACCTATCCTCTGAATGTCTTTAAGCACCGAATCTTAGATGCCCACGAATCTTTATAAGTAATCCATATAATATATAATCATTTTTTCTAAAGTTTATACTCGGCTAGCAAACAGAATGGTTAGGTTGTCCAGAGTGGCTCGAGATAAGAAACACTATCGACGGGTCTTATTATAAATACGACGCACTTGTTTTTTGTTGTTTGCATTCCAAAACGAAAAACGAAAGGATAAATACAAGGATACATAGAACTGGAAAAGAATTGATAATATGCAATTGCCAAATGCTGCAGCCACGTACATGATCAATAAACGATGAAAGTGGAATTATAAATTACTAATAGTTGTATCAAAAATTAAATTATAAATTTGAGAAAAGTTTCGGAAACACTGATAACGCTAGAAATTGCGAAAAAGATACTTTGATAATAATAGGAAATATGATTGAAAGAGTAGGAAACAATGTAGAAGAAGAGAATAGAAGGAAAGTTCGAGGAAATAATAAAACCAGAAACGGCCAGATATAGCCGCGAGATGACCAGGAGAAACGAAAAATCTATCATTGACTTCTCCTGGTTGAAAGAAGCACAATAAAGATGTTGAAAGATATAATGTGAAGACTAGTATATAGGAAGTGATCATTTTCTTCTAAATATGCAAATTGAGGAGAAACACATGGTATACAAGACAAAACTAGGAAGAAAAGACATACACAATGGATAACAATAATCCTGAAATGAATCTTGAAGAACTTTGGAAAAACTATTCTCGGAAATGTAGTTACTGACGTATATAGAACATCTAAAACAAGAAATTAATATGGAGTGGGTCGTGAGAGGAGTTTGGATAAAAGGTAGAGAAAAACTCAAGTAGTACTGCCGAAATGCTGTTCACATACTGAAGAAAAATCCAATAAGCAACATTAAAACTACAAATAGTAGTATAAAAACTTAAGGAAATTGAATATGGACAGATGGAAGGAACACGTCGAGGAGTTACTAACATTGGGACATAAAGGAGCAGAAAGAGGGGAAGACCAAAGGATGAGAGGTATATTCAACACAAAAACAAGCGCGATACGAGAAGCACCAGGGCGGAGAATGTAAAAGAACGAGAAAATAAAGGCGAACTAAATAGAAGAAAGTACTAAAAATAGATGATATAAGGATGGAAATGCTAAAGTATTCAGGAAATAAGGGTACGGAATTATCACACAGAATATTATTTTAGATAGACTGAGACGGTAGACAAAACAAGATTAGATATTCACTTTGAGTCAAATCGAATAAAAAATAATAGACGCAGACAATGGAAATTGTGTTGCAGCAACTAATTCAGGAAAAAATTAAACACCTGAGTGTACTAACTTTAATATATTTCCAAGCTTTCCAATACTTATGTATTAATCGTCTGAAAATTGATTAGTTAAGAATTGCGGCGTTTCAATTCCAATCCAGAGAGAAAATGTTAGCGATTTATGATAATTAATTTTGTATTTATGAAGTAACAATCATGCTGGAAAGTAACACTGCGGATTATTATGGTGTTATGCCCACAAATCCAGTCGGTCACGACGAATTGCTTTACGTAGACGTCTCAAAATGGCCAACTAACTCTCTTTATCGACCTTTTGACTCTCTAAAGTCTCACCTTAGTTTCCATTCGAATTTGAATGGGTTTTTTTGACTAATTTTTTTATTTCCATTCGCTAGATTGTTGGCCAACTGCTTTGTCATAGTCACAAACCTACGTCTCGTTATCAAGCATATCTTCCACAATATCTACTTAACGTTTTTTTTTCGAAAAATTCTTAACCTACTATAGAACCAAACAAAATTTCAATATCAAAATATCTTATTACTCAACATATTCTCCTCTTAATTGTATACATTTGTTACAGCGAACCTGCAACGTCTCTAGACCTTTAAAAAAATGTTTCTTCTTGCTCTGCAAACCAGACCTCCACAGCTTTTATTACCTTCTCGTTGGAAGAAAATTTACGACCTTTTAAACTTTTCTCCAGTTGAGGAAAGAGATGATAGTCGGACGGAGCAAAATCTGGTGAATAAGGGGGTTATTCTAGTAATTCAAACCCTCAATCACGAATTTTTTGCATGGCAACATGAGACTTGTGTGTAGGGTCGTTAATCTACAAAAACAAAACACCTTTGGATAGCTTTCCGCGTCTTTTCTCCCAAAAACTTCACAAATCTAGCATCACACCCAAGTTATTTAGAAAACTGTGTTGTCTATCAATAAGACATTTTCAGACACGCTTATATTAGCTTCACCTGTATGTGTGTTTGAAAAAATAAATATAGTTTAAAAAACTATAAAACATGCTTTCAAAGCACATCAAATTAAAAAACTGTGAATAAGGCTTGAAATAATAATGAATGAAAAATTCTAGTATTATTTGGAAAAATAGTGGGACGTTTCGTTCCATATTTTTCTCACATCGAACGCCCAACGCTTTTTTTCAAAATAATACTACTATTTTTCATTCCTGATTATTCCAAGCTTATTTTCAAAGAAGTAGTTTTCTAGGGTGATTTGCTTTAAATGTGTGTTTTCTAGTTTTTTTTGAAATTTATTGCTGCTGTAGTCGTTACCAGGGGTGGATAAGTCAATCGTAAGAGGCATATTTTCGACGATTTCACAACCTTCACTGAATGCTTTGTGTCACTCAAACACTTGGGTTTACTATGGAGTACATTCCCCTAAACACTTGTTAAATAATTCTGTAGCCGTAGTTATATTTGAATAAAAAAATTTCAAACTCGTAAACAAACAGCTTATAATCACACACTCACGAAAATGAAAACAAAATATAACATATAGGAAATGAAAATTTCATTTATATAGACATCTGCTGTCTAAAAATTTTTCGTATCTGCTTGATATTGCCAAGTAATTCAACTACTTCTTATCGTATTTGAAAATGAAGTTTCTAAAATCGAGATACTCAATTTCAGTAACTGATTCTGCTTTTGATAGCAACTTGCGTTTAGAGACCGGACATTGAATTGTTTAGCAGAATATAAACAGCATCAGGGATCACATTAATTAAAATATGTTTTCTTTCTTACTTATTCTTTCCTGATTATCAATGATTATCCAATTTGTCTATTTAATCATAATTTATTATAAATAACTGAGCCTTAATGTGAACAAAAATTACCTACACCTAATATAGACAATTCTCGATAGATTACTCTGTATATACCTCCATTACATACATAGAGGGCTCCACTTCTTGTACCATTGATAGAATCTTATAATATCTCGTTAATTCCGAGTCCCTTTTTGATTGATATTGTGCCGAATTGTATGAATTTTTTCACTGGTCTGCTCTCATCTCCTGTCTATTATATATCACTCATTTGATAAATATGAATATTAAAACCTAAGGAGAAAATAAAAGTGAAAAGACGGCGCATGATAGCCAGGGTATCATCCATCACGAGATATTAATGTCAGAACATTTCTCATTCTTTGAAAAACTTAGTTACGTTGCTGATGATGTGTGAATTGTATTCAGTAAGTACATAATTCACGATACTTTTCACGTATCAATTTTGTAGTGATCGTTCTGGTAAACTGCAATAAATATTCCAATACTTATAAATATTTAGTGGCCCACATAAGCCGCCAGAAGGGAGTTAAATCTTTTTCTTAGAAAATCATATAGTCATGACGATACTTTCTTTATGATGATTATGTTGTTAGTTCTCGTTATATTTCTTCTGTAAACACATAATACTGACTGATTTGCTATGATGCTCATACAAAGAAAACTTTTTTCATTGTTGGATAAATATGAAGGAATAATAAATGTAAGAGATGATGGAACATTATTTCTTAGATCTAAAAACAATTGTAAAAACCAAGGAAATGTTAACGTAAATATTAGCTTGAAAATACGTTCTTTTGAAAGCTTTGTAATGTAGTTGATGGGTTTTCAGTAAGAGGAGGGGCAAACTAAGATATAACCGAATATCGTTTCTTATAGCCATGCGTTAAATGTTTCATTTCATTATCACCCTACTTACTAGGTACTAAATATCTTGAATTGGTATTTGTTAACTTCACTTACCATTCAATTTATGAGAAGAAAAAACTTTAAGGTCAGATTGGAATCTGAGAATCAAATTGTTTTGTATGAGAAAAACTGTGGGGTTGTGCATGAACGGACAGACATTATCCGGACAAGACGATGCTACGACTGATTTTACTACTTCATTATAGTATTGTTCAGTCTTTCTATTCCTTTTGGAATTTTATTATGTGGACAGACATTATCCGGACAAGACCATGCAACGACTGATTGTAGTACTTCATCACAATATTGTTCAACCCTTCAATTTCTTTTGGAATTTCATTATGTGGACTGACATTATACGAAAAAGACCATGCCACGACTGACTTTGTTACTTCATTACAATATTGTTCGACCTCTCAATTTCTTTTGGAATTTCATTATGTGGCAGACATTATCCGGACAAGACCATGCCACGACTGACTTTGTTACTTCATTACAATATTGTTCGACCTCTCAATTTCTTTTGGAATTTCATTATGTGGGCTGACATTATACGGACAAGTCCATGCCACGACTGACTTTGTTACTTTATTACAATATTGTTCGACCTCTCATTATGTGGCAGACATTATCCGGACAAGACCATGCAACGACTGATTGTAGTACTTCATTACAAAATTAGTCAACCTTTTAATTTCTTTTGGAATTTCATTATATGGACTGACATACGGACAAGACCATGTCACGACTGACTTTGTTACTTCATTACAATATTGTTCGACCTCTCAATTTCTTTTGGAATTTCATTATGTGGCAGACATTATCCGGACAAGACCATGCCCCGACTGACTTTGTTACTTCATTACAATATTGTTGGACCTCTCAATTTCTTTTGGAATTTCATTATGTGGACTGACATTATACGGACAAGTCCATGCCACGACTGACTTTTTTACTTCATTACAATATTGTTCGACCTCTCATTATGTGGCAGACATTATCCGGACAAGACCATGCAACGACTGATTGTAGTACTTCATTACAATATTGTTTAGTCTTTCGATTTCTTTTGAAATTTCATCATGTAGACAGACATTATCCGGACAAGACCATGCAACGACTGATTGTAGTACTTCATTACAATATTGGTCAACCTTTTAATTTCTTTTGGAATTTCATTATGTGGACTGACATACGGACAAGACCATGTCACGACTGACTTTGTTACTTCATTACAATATTGTTCGACCTCTCAATTTCTTTTGGAATTTCATTATGTGGCAGACATTATCCGGACAAGGCCATGACACGACTGACTTTACTACTTCATTACAATATTGTTCAACTTTTCAATTTCTTTTGGAATTTCATTATGTGAAATTATGAAAAGAAAAAACAAGCGTACATAGCATGTCTCTTCAAGTAGTGAATAATGAGGAATGAGTTTACCAAAAGTTGCAAAATCTTATGGTTTACCTGAATCGACATTACAAGCAAATTTGGAAGGACTAGTATCCAACAGTGGTCATTCATTAGAATTACCTATACGTATATAAAGTGTGTTGCTTAATTATAACGTCAAAATTCTTAAGAGATGTTTCCTAAAAAGAAATCTCCCTAGCCCACCCTTTTCTAAGATATCACTCTTAAATAGTGGTGACTAAAATTGAGATTTGCTTTTTCCTCAAAAATTTCAGCGGAGCTATAAACTTGAAATTCTGTTATTTACGTGCTCCCGTAAGGACTAACCAAAAGTATTGTGTCAATAATTCTGTTACATTATACGGGGGTAAAATTAATTTTATAACAAAAATTTTTCTCAAGATGTAGTTTTATGAAATAAAATTATAACTTTTAATTTGTCATTTTATTTAGAAATATTTTTTATAGTTCAATTTTTTTGTCAAAACCAATAGTAAAAAAATAAATTAACCATGATTTATAATTTTTTCAATGAATTGATTGGAAAAGTGAAGGTTGCTCATTTCACTCCCGTATACTGTAACAGGGATATTGAAAAAATAGTTTCTCTTTTGTAAATGCACGAAAATTACAAAATTATAATTTTTCGCTCTACTGAAATTCTAGAAAAAATAATGAGAACTCAATTTCAGTCTCAACCTTGGGGGTTTGATATCTCAGAAAGGCATGGGCTGAGGAAATTTTGTTGAAGGAATGACCCACCTCAATTTCATATGAGCAATTATCTCCTGAATTTTGTTCCATGAATTTAGAAACACCCTATCGCAAAGACAGTGATTGTATTGATAAACAGATTTCCTGCAAGCTTCCATTATTTTTATTGCTCCGTAGAATAGATATACTACGATTGCTTTTTTTATGTAATGATATTTTGATAAAGATGTTTTCCTATGTCAGCGTTGACGCGTTGAATATCAGCCCTACCTGGGACACAAAGATAATCGAAGAAATAAATGAAAATATTAAATGATTCATCCCTGAAATAGTTTTTCAAATGAATTGATTCTGTTCTTCATAGTCTTATTATTATTTTCCCGATTACAATATAACTAAAAAATTTGCCAATTGAATAGAATTAATTTAGCATAGACAAAATTTTATAATGTAAAAACATTGAGATAATTAATCTGCAGATACACATTCTGACATTGATTCTATCAAATCTGCTAAATGGTAATGGAGGTAATGCGGCATATCCAAAGCTATCCACACACTATTAAGTAACCGGTCGGAATACTACGACTCTGAATAAGACACACAACTTCGAAACGATCATCGGTCGCTGCCGCTGAGCTCTTCTTTTTCCTTTTGTTTTGTTTCTTAATAAATTTCCCATTTAAGTTCGAGAAGATGAAAAGGGGCGCTTCTCAAATAGATTTTAATCTTATTAAATAACAGGTTCAATTAACTTGATTGCTAATTTGATTAATTACTCTACTGGCCAACATCGACACGTCTAAGTGACTTAAAATGTGTACACTGAAAAAAAGTTAGAGAGATTTTCAATTGTTTTTGACTACACGAATTGTTTGAATGTACATTATATTTTCTATTCTTTTATGTATTTAGAACTAAAATAGGTGCAAACCTAGAGCATTTAAGATTGAAAATGGTAGTTATGGGCATAGCAGATATAACTACTAAATAAATAGGAAATCAGCATCATTATGGGTATAGAAACACATTCAAAATCAATCGCCAATCAAGTTCCACACATGTACTACAACTATTTTCAGAATTAGGGATTTGGTTTTATTTACAGGATGTTAGTTGGGTTCATTGAGATGGTTGATATAAACGACACCAGTGTTCAATCGGCAGTGAAACTTTAGATCAGGTTGGAAGATTTATCGAATAGATCATTGAAGTACAAGATGCATCTCTGGATAATACCAGCATTGACCTCACACTCTTCTAAAGTGTGCCTAACCTGGATGCATCCGTGAATGAATGAATTTGATATTAACCTTGATGAAGACGGAGACTATGTTGATCTAGATAAAGAAATTCCTAACGTTCTTCTGGGATCAATATTATTTCATCAAAAATATCTTGTACAAACTTCAGGAGGTGATTTCTCGTATAAAATTGAGATAAGTCTTTTCCATAATAACATTTCCTTAGCTCATCCGTTTCTGAGATATCACCCTTAGACGGTGGTTACTAGAATTTTGTTTTTTCAACTAAAGTTTCAGTGAAGCTAGAAACGTGAAGTTCCGTAAATTTCGTACACTCGAAAAAGGCTAAGGTGGTCTTTTCGTGTATTTATTATGAACTTTATTACAATTTACATCTTTTACTGTTTCCCTACCAATATTGAAGAAAACATAAATTATCGTATTTATTTTTTCCTTTTTCCTCTTCAGTTTTGAGAAAAAAATTAACAACAGAATATATTTTCAAATAAAGCGGGGTTTTCATTTCGTAAAACTTTATCTTGAAAAATAGTTTTGACATGAAATAATGTAAGGGTTGATAATTTCACCTGTGGTTAATCCAGTGAACAAAAATTACAGAATTTCAAGTTTGAAGTATTACTGAAATTTTAGAAAAAAATCAAAACTAAATTCTTGTCACCACCTTCTTTGGGTGATATCTCGAGAAGTGGTGGGTTGAAGAAATATTCTTATAAGAAAGACTCATCGTAATTATATATGAGCAATAACCTCCCGAATTTTGTTGGATGAATTTAGAAACCCCCTGCATATTTGAAAAAATGTACTTAATCTTCAAAATAATATATTAAGTTTCAGGAGATTTGGATACAACATGTATACAATACAATACTTAATCTCTGTTTATGAGCCAAAGCTTATTACCGAGTGATTCAAGAAAAACAAGCAATTGAAAAAAGTTTTGTGAAATCAAAGTATATCAACTGTACTGAGAAAAAAATAAAAAAACTTGTGTATGATGTTGATAAATAATAATATATTTTTTTCGAATATTATTTTTACATTTCTGAATCTCATTTAATATTATATTTTTTTATATAAGAGTTAAAAATCCAAATTTTGGATTATTAGAAAATCATATCTCAAAAAATATCAACTTTATCGCAAAAATTATTTTAAACTTCTATGCCATGAAAAAATTAGTCTGATATTATCCATTGTCAAGGCAAATAGTATGTGATCAGTTGGTCAATTCAAAGCAAACAGCGCCTGGACTAAACGTGTTTTAAACCGTACAAATTTATAATATTTCTGGATAAAACGGGGAAATTTACAGTATTATCTCGCCATGAATTAAACATTGATATTATGAAATAAAGTCCTCCGCTTGGTTTGCCTGTCTGTTTGCGATAAACTCAAAAACTACTAAACGGATTTTCGTGCGCTCCCCATCAGTATATAGAGTGAGTCAAGTAAGTGGCTTATGTGTATAATTTTGTATAATATTTATTATTTGCCATTTTTCCAAACTTCAGCTTTAATCGTTATATTTATTATAGGATACTAACACAAAATAAAGTATTTGGTGAATTATTTAGACGGATGAAGTATCAATCTTCATCCACTTATTTATGTTGATAACTTCACAAAATAAAAATCGAACGCATTTCCCACAATGATAACGCGATTCTTGATTTGATACTTCGAACAGAATATATTCATAATAAATCAGACAGAAGTTATAGATATTGTGAACAAAACAATTTACATATTTTTTCTAATACACATAATGAAATAGATTGAAATGTAAATTGCCACTCAAGTTTTGAGATATAGCAACATTGATGTGAAAATGTCAAATCTGGTATTGCTATCATTTTAATATTTTTGATGTTGAACGTACCCAGAACGTGTTGTCATACGAGTGCTGAGTTGTTTAGAGATACTTAAAACATTCAACTTGATAAAAAAGTGGAATTAGAACGCGAACATTTTCATGCGATGATTTTCTATAATTTTCCACATGGTTTAAACCATTAGAAATGTCCAGATCAACTTGCCTCGACTTTTATTGATAAAGTACCATCTCGAATTACCTTATTTTGCCGATTGAATTTTGTCAAGATCGTTCAAAATCGTCTGTTGTGCAAGAAAACATCGACGATGTACTTAAACTGATATTGCAAGATCGTTATGAAATATACCGTGAAATTGAGGCATACTTGAACATCATTTCCAATCGAATATATTCTATATTGCAGGAAAATTTGGCGGCTAAAAAGATTTGTTCGCGTTGGATACCACATAATGTGACAATCGCTCAAAATAAAGCTCGTATCGATTGATGCAAAGAAAAACTAGAAAATTGAATCGCGTTGCCTCAAAAGAAGTATAAAGACCGATATAGGCGACGAATCATGGATCTATGCATGTGAGTCTCAAGACGAGCCAAATTCAACAAAAGCTGTTCGCACATGAAACACTTCGAGCAATAGTCGACCTCTCACACATCAGTTTAAGCAAAAATGTTTTTGAACAGTCAATACATCGAATTAATAGATCATAAGTAGAAACCATCGTATCATTTGAAATTTAAATGACAAATTCGAGACTTTTAGGTGATGAGAACTCATGGCGGACAAAATATTCAAGCGTAATATTCTCTTTAACCCTTGCGATTTGCTAGAGAACATTAATTCAATTATTCCCAATACTATTAAGGTATTACAGTGATTTCTATTTCAAAGCGTGTCACATTCAAAGTGCACTTTATGGTGAGCTAACGTCAGGCATAATACATTTATTAAAATGCAGTCAGCACTTCGTAGGAAAATGTGTTGGCATCCTACTAAATTCTACTTATGATTTAATAAAGGATTGCATGGTATTAGTAGGGGTTGGGAGCAGTGAAATAAAATTAGAGCATGTTAATAGGCTACGTGGAAAGGGGAATAAAATATTATATATAGTACGTTATTATAGTTTTTTCCAAATTTCAAAACTAATTTGGTTTATGATTCAATCTTTAATATTCTTGAAATGTCAAATTTCACGAGAAAGTACACGTGGGCTCTGATATCTCGACTCAATTGAACTAGACAACTGGTATTCAGGACAAACACTTGATATTGAGTTCTTTGTCGTAAGCTTTTATCACTAGAACTACCTTTTAGTCCTTTGAGGGGTCAATTGTGCTTCACTTAGCTCCCAAACTTAGATCTGAACGACCTCGAACGACAGAATCGTCAGATCAAATTATTCTATGTAATTCAAATGGTTTCCATAATGATAGTTATAAGGATTTTTATTTTTCACCATTTTTTTCATAAAATGAGTCATTTGTGTCTTAACTCGAGCTGATTTTTTCTGTATTGAATTGAGCATCCTCAGGGTATGATTGGGAGCCGAGATCCAAATGTGCGAGCAATAGTCCAAGGATCGTCGAATATACTTAAGTTTCAAGAAATAACCTAAAGGGAAACTTTTTCAGAATTTTCATGGACTATTTCAATGCCAAAAAGAAAAACACTCTATACTTTGAAGACGGCGGTTTTCGCTAAGTTCCCTGCAACTAGTACGAGAAACGTTCAAGAACAAGGCTTATGATTTGGTAAAATGAAATCAAGTTTAATAGGATATTGATATTTCCGCATAAAATATCAAACATCATTACGGTCAACGGAAAACTTATCACCGAGGTGTAAATGGAACAGAAACCCAAACAAGACTGTACTGTTGACCTACTCTGAAAAACGACGCTGAAGGAATAATTGATTCATGTGATACTTGTAAGACCAGTAAAAACGAGAGAAATTCTTCAAAACCAAAATTTATGATAACACACACGCCCACGAAACCGGAAATCATTCACCTCGATACTTTTCAAGCAAATGGTAAAAAGATTCTAACAACAACAACAACTTAATTTATTTCTGAAATTTAAGTGATCTTTTACATTTTTAATATTGACAAAATACATTTTACTGACTCAATAGCATTTAATACATTATTTACCATCATAAATTCAGCATCACGCTATCATCATATTCCTACGGAGGAAAAGTCCGTATCAAAAACTGTTTTAATCACACCAGATTGAGTTTCTCAGAGTAACATTTGGCATAGCCTAGGCAAGAATTTGAAATTTCAAAATAATTCATTATTAGATACTAGATTAGCATACTTGAAAGTATATCAAGTTACTGAAAACGTTAAATAACTTAATTCACAACTTTGTGAAAAAGTATTTATTAATTCAAGACCATGGAAGGAAACTGTCTAAAAGTGGAGAAAAGTAGAAAACATAGTAAGCGATAGAAGTGTTCTTGCCTTTGTCGTCACTACGCACTCTCAAGTACAGTCAGTATTATTTGAAACAAGTTTTTGCTTCTAAAGCATGAGCTCATAAATAAAAAATACAAAAAATAAATTTGTACGCCTGTATGAATCGTAAAGACTTTCTGTATGTATGAAGAAAGTATACAGCGAAGCAAGTGGACTTTAACTAGAATAACTCGCTACCCTATACATAACCGATTTTTTTTCTTCGATTGATAACTGCCGCATATAATCTTCTGACACTTTTAGCATTTATCCCTGGCTTTGTTACCTTTGTACATTTTAATTTGAAATTCAACCCTATCTGCATCACAAAGAAAAGTGAATAGAGTTAAAAGGAAATCACGTTAAAAAATAAGAACATTTTTTCCAAAATTTTTGTGTTTTCTTTGTTGGGCCAGGTACTTCCCGGACAATCCTCGTACATAGAAATAGTTAAAACAGTTTTTTCAAAGGAAGCATAAGATGATCGATTTGGTAGAAAGCCGATGACGTCTGGAGGCATAGTGTGGTAATAACTCAGAGTAATTTAAGTGTTATTGTGAGCTTCGTCTACCAATATCGTCGTCGGATATACTGACATCAAATAATCATTTATGAGTCAATACGTAAACTTTCAATGACACTCGAATTTCGTTTGGATAAACTGAAACTTATAAATTTTTTAACCAATGAACCACTGAAGTTACTTCATTTTTTTACGAACATTTCATATTTGGTTTCAGGCACATAAAAGTAGTAAACAACAATGTTGTCTCGAATGCACTTGTATTTAATGGAAGAATTGAAAATATCTTTTCAGAATAATCAAGGAAAGCCTTATATTTGTCCTTTAACCTCCAATCCCATTATTGTTGTCGAAGATATCATCCGTGAACATCTAATGAGGTTCATTAGAGCGAAGAGAGAAAACCGATCCGCTGACGACTTGTCTTGCACACGAAGTTCATTTCCTAAGATGAAGAACGGATTTTCCCTAATCGAAGTAACTTATTTCTCTTGATAAAACAAACAATGGAGCTGCCTTCACGGATATCGAATAATTTAAGTATTTGGGAGGTAGCTTATATATATATGGATAAATTATATCGATTTACATCTGAAACGGAGTTGAATATTATCATGTATTATGTTTTCAATTGAATTCTGCTTCAACATATCTAGCGTTCATCACAATTCATTTTACAAATGGTATTTGGTATTTGGTAAATGCTTGAAATAAACTAGCGGTGAAAAGTTTTTGCCCACCTCATTCAATATAATCGGTTGTACATTCCAATAGGATTGTAAATCCAAGTTCCATTCATTTTTCTTTCTCAGACTAAAGTTCTTAGCATGTTTTTATATCGAATTTCTTAGTTTTCCCGTCCCTCGTAATTACATGTGATTTACACCCAGTCATCATCATTCTGGTGAGTTCTATTAATGTTTTTGGGACCTGCAATTTTGAAAAGTCTTTTAAGAGTATATCTCTTCTATCAGACTGTCGAAAGCTTGTTTGAAGTCTAGAAATAGAATAATTTGTTTATCTCCCGGGCCTAAATCTATATTGTCATTCTTCAAGCTGGGTTTCGGTATACTTTTTTAATCTAGTATGAACGAAGTGAAAATCTTGTAGAACTTATTTAGTATTACCCACTCTATAGTCCATGCATTAAATTTCAAAATAGTACACTTCAATAAATTTCTCTTTAATATTGTCAAGATAAGGTGGAACCGCTGTCTTAATAACCAAAAAAAAATAGTGTCCATTATTTGGTTACTTTATACGAGCGCATGTTTATATTTGGTCGATGAGCACGACAAGTTGCAACTTGCAACTACCGGCTCATTTGTTTATTATTCTTCAATGTTAAATAATTTCATCAGTGTTTATGATTGTAATTCAATCCCATTTAGCCTGAAGAAACGTGTTGTGATTTATATATTTTTGACTAAGACATATTTGGCATGCCAGTTGTTTTCGTTGTCGCAAATTGAGGCGTGTAAGTTTCAAACTGGAAAAACCAAGGAACTAACGGTTGAAACTTATGAAGTTATTGCAAATCTTCATAGTCTATGTAAAAGTAAACGTACCATGGACTAAAACGTAGAAGTCTTGAAGAAATATTATTATTCAAAATTTCAATATTTCTTATATTTTCCTTATGTATTCAGAATAAATTGCTCTATAGCTGGATAGTATAGTTTGATATTGGTAATTCCTTGTTGTCTTCTATTTTGTCAAATATATTGTTAAAATTTATATTTCTTCATCAAAATAAGAAGCTAGGTTGACATGTTCGTTTGTGTTCTATTAAGGCAGAAGCCATAACATTTTATTTTATGTAGAAATTTATATGGACTATGACACCCCTAATAAACTTTATTATCACTGCATGTACTATTCTGAAGCTCCATAATGACTGGATAGGTGCTGTTAGAAATTTATATTCACCATCAAAATTGCGTTTTAACAAAATGATTTCTCTCTCATTTTCCAATAGCGAAATTTTTGAGTTATCTTGAATAAATCTAAACAAATTTATCTCTAGTTCATTAGACTATAGCTGTATAAATAAATAAATACTGACTAATCTGAACTTTCCACTTTCCTCCTTACGATAGATCTATGCTTCAATGATCGGTTACATATTTTCACTTGATATCGCTGAAAGTATTTCATTGCGTCTAGAGATTTTTCACTTACAAAACGTTTCAGTCCAGCGAAATATTTGTTATTGTTGTATGAACAATTAATAGAAAATATTCATTCGAAAATGACAACCTACATCCATGCATGCTAGCGATTTATTGAAGAATAAAGTATATAATAATTGTTTCCAAATACTATTGTCAATTGAAAGAGAGAAATGTTTTATTGTCAAAAAATTGTTACAATTTGTAGACAAAGGCTTGTAAGAACTAAAAAACAAACATAAAGACACTAAAGGCACTGAAACTATTGCGGAATATGGGAAAAGATTATATCGATTTAATTTCAATTGGCAAGTGATTGTGCATTTTTTTGCATTGTGAAATGTTGAGCCCTCAACTAATTCTAAACTTGGATTAGATAGGTAAAGGTCTTGCTCCGCGGTTCTAAATGGATAGCCATGCAACGTTCTTTCTGAAATTGGAGAAGAATGCTTACGAATTAGGGAAACGGATTCAAAGATGAATAAAGAAGGAAGAGTCAAAATTTTTAATCTTTCAAAGAAGTTCGCGTAGTCAGCCCTGCTGCTTAGTCCGAGAAAATATGTAACAGATCTCTTTTGTAATTTGAAGATTCGCGCCACTTGTATCCTAGAAGGGAAGGGCATATCCGAAGCGCGTCAATAAGGGCATAATAAACTGTTAAGATGAATGAATTCAGTTATAAGATTAAGACAGAGAAAATTAGGATAGCACCATGATTTAAGGGTGATTAGGTCACTTGATATGGTCCTATGTGACTGCCGTGAGATCAGGGTTACTCCAGGAGAAACTAGTGTCGTCTGCAAATAGACACATTTCCCCACTGATGTCTAGATAGCCGATGTCGTTAATCGACATCTGTTGGTAAGTTGAGAGGTATTCCCCTGAAACCGTAGTACTGCAAGTAGTTAATTAAATTTAATTTGTATAACTTCACTGGTGGGTACATATGGAAATGAGTCAAAATGGGAAGCACTTCGTTTTATACCACAAACCGAGATGATGGTTTTGGAGACTTTTATTATAAAAAATACACATATAGACACATAATATCAGTTGGCATCAAATTGATTAGAAAAATGAACACTCATATAGTTTTAAATGGATACATCAAATCTTGTGATCAAATAGTCAGTCCATGTATTCAAACCCATCTCCAGCAATACCATGGTTTTTAAGTAGCTATTGGCACTTCATAGTGGCTGGAACAAATTGGAAAAGGTGAAGTTTGAATATTTGAATTGCTACGGAACGTAGGAGATAAGGTAATTTGGTAGATATTGGTTCGGAATTTTCTAAAATTTGTACATGTTGGGGCTGGGCTTTATTGGTATGCTCAAAAATTGTAATCAGTAAAAATACGTGAGTCTCATGTTGTCACATACATAACGAAATAACCGTCCTTTTCAGTAAATCCCCCACGCAAAGAAATACTTTTTCCGGAATTATCCAAAAACTATTGTGGATGATTTTTTATGACCATCAGCATGGTCCATTATCATGGACGAAAGAATATTTGACGTTGAAACTGCAAATGAAAGATACTCTAAAGAGTTCCAAGTTGTAGAAATCATCTGCTTCAACAAACTCTACTCCTGAAAGTGATAATCCGGAAGACCCACAGAAATGCTTGCTAAACAAATTTTAGAAGTAGTAAATCATGTGATGAGCTTTAACTACCTCGGAGTCCACTTAGCAACAAAAGTCCAGCAGAGAGTGGGAGCAGCCAGATGTGAAAGACAATATTTATGGGGCTCTTCAAGAGACAGCATCTGAAGGAATAAACATATGTCGATTCGTCGAGCAAAGTAAAAATTTATAGAATTTTTATAGATGTTTAAGAAACAAAGATCAAACACAATAGTCCGATAATGACAATTTTGCAAGGTGAAAAATTTTTTCAGATGATTCAGATGTAGAAGAGAAAACTGCATATCAAGTAATTTCCACCGATCAAAGTCAGACCACGAAAGAGATGGTATAAAAACTAGATTCGATGAATTAGCTAGCTTCAAAATAGACGTCGTGAAATATAGGAAAGAAAGAAGAAAGGTCAGATGTCTTTTTTTCTAGTATTGAACTCCAACAGAAGATACTTTCAACGCATTTGAAGTAGTCATACAAGCCCTTGCTATTATATACAATTAGCTAGAAAGGCGGATTATGAAAAGAAGAAGAATTTCTTACTAAAGTGGAGATTAAGATTCTGTATTTCTTCAGATATTTTATGAGATCATTTATTTTATGGAAAGCATGATCTGGTCAAAACAGAACATACTAGTTGAGAAACTGAATACAGTAGTTCGGACAGAAATCAGGTAATTCTCAGATTAGCTGCGTTAATTAGATCAGTTAGATGATAGCTAACTGGATTCCTTACATCAGGGTTATAGATATGGCAAGTTTCAGGTTGTTCGACGCGACATATCGTTTTAAAGGATTGGAATCAGTTTGATGGCGAACGTCTCTAACTAGCATTCGATTTAATTTATACACTTTGCCTCTACAGATATCGTTAATTGCCGTTTATCCCTGTACAATACTGCTTAGTAATACCAAAATTGGCTGTAGTAGTGAATTTTTTACCACAGACCCAGTAGATGAGTTCAAGGATTATGTTTATTATAATGAGAAACAATCTATAATTAGGTTCAAATGACACAATTAACGGATATGTTGAGATAGTGTGTTAATGACTACTCGAAAAAGGTTGTCCAGATTTTTGGAGACAAATTTCTCAAGTATGTCGTAAATGGTATAAGTATCCTAAAACTGCACAAAGAATTTATTCCGTTTGAAATCGTCAGTTCTTAACATGTCACGAATGATGAATAGATATTTCACGATACACAATACAAATAAAAAGGGAAACAGATGTAATATCATTTATATTGAATACATTGGAACAACAGTTTTTTTTTTTTCATTTTCTGATCCTCATGTTTTCTTGACGAAAAATTGCTGGTGTCAACTAAATCCCATAGACAAATTGTATACATCGTTATACGCTTTTCGCGATTGGTTTTAAATTTAAATGGAACCGATAGAACGAACATAAAATGCAATTGGATGTAACGAAATAAATTGCTTTATGCGAGTGGTAGTAGTAAATGTTGTTGCTTTGAATCTGGAAAGAGAATGTTTTGAGACTGTAAATTATTAGCAAATATGGCGTAAACTTTAAATTAATACAGTTAGTACATGCAGAAAGGAAAATTGTTCCTATATCTTCGATTTTATGAAACTCATGGTTTGTTTTGATCTTTTTCAGCTACTATTTAATTCGATTTATTTGGTTAACAAATCGTGAGCGGGAGAATTGACGTATAAAATAGTCGGTAACTGAAAATACTGAACTTTTCTTTCACAATCTGCTACGTTCTATGTGGACAAAAGGCGAGTGGAATGTAGTTAAAGCTTAGCGACTGTGTAAAGAGTATTTTATCGAATGTCTCGAAAAATAAGAAGCTCGCCTCATCTCGTATTTTGGTGAGTTACAAAAATGCCCAATGCGAAAATAGTTTCATTAAAACTAAACTTGTTTTTGATGTATGTAGAAAATAATTGATGCAGAAAATTTCATAATTTCTTGATTCTATGGAAAAAGCTGTCTTCAATTATTACTAGTAATTAAGAATATTTGGAGTTGTATAGGAGTACATTTCCTCATAGCTAACGTCTAGTAATTCCTAAAGTATATAAATCCATTATGTGACATATCGAACTTAATTTTAGAAAGGTTTTTGAACAGAATGTTCCTCGAAATTGCCGGCCAAACAATCTAATTGCGTCCGCGATTAACATTTTTCATGGTGTGTTCATAATGTTTTAGTACAAATGTTATTGTTTTCATCAAATTTGCTCGATAATCAGTTATCTTTTTAAATAATACAATATGCCTAGAAATCTCGCTTTGTTCTGGCCCAGCAAAAGTCTAAAGGAGAGTACGACTAAAACTCTGAGGGTGGTGTAGAAATAACGATGATTTTGAAATTGAAACAGAATGCAGATATTATCGGCTTACATCTGAAACATGGTATGTAGCTCTCATAATATCTGATATCTAATAATTGCACTTATTAAGATGCGTTTTAAGTTGTAGTCCCGGAAGTAGTTTATGCAATTTATGATATTGCTTCATACTAAACTCAACATCAGGAAATTCAATAAATTGGAAGCTTTGGCCCACACCAACCCTGCAAACTCATATCTCATTTAGCCTTTTACGCTTCTCAGAAAAATAATTTACTTGTTAAGTGATGTAATTGTATCATATTCAATAAAAGTTACAAGAACACAAAATAGAGGCTGCAAAATTACTCCTCATAAATTTTGTAACCACGCAGAAAAATTTATCAATATCGAAAAATATTATATTTTGTATTCTGGGTGAAAAGTTAAGGAATGAAGGATATCGATTGTCTGTCTAACGAACAGAGGATATACAAAAAAAATGTGTAGCAATAGAGCATTACGCACCTAGAGAGAAAAGTAGGGCATTCTTGTCCTGTCAAAAATCGTGGGCGAGGTTGCTTTTTGCCCTAGTTACGTATACTATTTTTTCTCTCGCCGTGTGAAACAAACTGTCATCGATATTTAATATTGCGATAAACAAGTCGTTGCTACGATACCGAGAGCAAAATAAAGTTTTTCTCGGGAGAGAATAGACCACTTTTGTCCTGCATACCTGGGACTAAAAGCGAATTTAATTACATCTTCAACACTGTATAGGTAAATCTGAGGACAATTTTAATCATAACTTTCAATTTAAGACTTAGAGAAAACCCTATTTTAATCGATAAAATGAACAAAAAAACTTGTTTCGGGATCTGGACCCATGGAAATAAATGACGAAACTAAGCTATAAGATTGGAAGCTGTTGGCACCTCCATTATTCAATAGAAATTTTTATTTCTCATACTCATAATTCACATAATGGATAACTTGGTTTGAATTGTTTCAACCAATAACCATCAAAATGACGAATTTGTATAGATTATTCGAAATAAAACTTATCTATACTAGTTGTTGGTTGTTATTCGAAATTTATTATGTATAAACAATTCAATATCTCTGACAACGACATCGAGTTTAAATTTTTATTTGATTGGGTAAGCTCGATTATTGTTGAACTAATATTTCTTAAAATGGACGTTTAGCATGGAGCAAATTCTACCCCTCGAGTGTTTTTTTAAGTAAAAAGTTCAACGAGCTGAGCTCTCCTGACCTGAACTAACTTCAAGCGTCTAATCTGCATTATGGAAACAATTGACTATGACCTCCTCTTGAATATTACATATTCTCCTTACTCTTCACGGCTGCCTCAAACTTTTGCTTCCAATAATGTTTCAAAAATACCTGAATTTCATATTTATCCCACTCTATTTATTATAAAAACTAAATACGTCGTCAATAAACAAAAAAAGGATGAATAAATGGGAGTAAAGCAATTGTACTCATCATACAATCACATACTAATCTAAACAAGAGACAATTGTTTAAATTGAGGTGTAGAAATTTTCACATTTTTGGAAACCGACATAAGAAATCTCCTTCAAAGATATCAATAATAATGAGAATGACGTTTATTTATAATAATTCGCTCAGTTATTGAGAAGGAATATATTATTTCCATGAGAATTGTTGATATATTAATAAGGAGACTGTTTCCATTGAAAGTTCGTAATAATTTTCATTTTTGAAGTGTCCTAGCAGCTTTCAATACGGTATGGCCCTTCCTACTTCCTACTTTGAGGTATCACTGCCAGTTTTCTCTTTTCCATATTTTTGTAAACATTGTTGCTACTACTATAACTTTTGATAATACAGGATAAAAAATAATTGAATTCACACCTCAAATCTATTAGTAAAATTTCGTTTTGTTATTAGAAACTTTTATTTTCCTTGAATTCCCAATATAAATCTCAACAAGATAAACTCCAAGAGAGTGTGAGGCTGCATATTCATTGGTCGCGGAATACGTAAATAACTGGAGAAAACAGAAAGCAGAGATCGCGCAAATTCAGTAGATTGTTCACAGATGGTGGAAAGTCATCGACATAATTAAATTCCGAGGACGTGAAGTATATTGTCACGAACAATTAAGCTATGGAACGGCCTGCGAAGTGAAGAGACTAACTACTGCACAAACGAAACAGAATGCAAATGGACGCTTGGGGATAATGTGTGTCCACTTTGAACTAATGATTAATTGATTGATTAAGGAATACTCATGCGATATCGTCGAACGATTATAGAAAAAATATACGAGGTTGATTGTTTTATGGATGTGCACAATTCATTATTAATTTTTTTGTGCTTTGATATTATTAAATCATTTTCCCAGTAAGATCAAAAAAGTTATCAATGCAATTGTTGAAACTGAGCTATCCAACTGACTGAGACATAGAACTTCTTGACACTTTTCACGATTATGAACCCGTTTCAGACCTCGTTAAATTCTCCTAATTTTCCCTTAATTTGGTTAATCCATATTTTTCGGGACATTCATTTTTAGTTTTCTGAGCTCTGCGAGCAATATGTCTCTCCTCTTTACCTGAGCTCGCTTCTCCCAAGAGGATAGTTAACAAAATTGTTCTCGGGTTTATTGTTCTATCTGCATAGTTTAAGACTACAAAAAATAAGTAAAAATGAAAAACTTCAATTTTTATAAACAAATGCATGTGGTAGCTAATAAATAATAGATAAAAACTTGATCTTAGATTTATCTGGAATTATTTGAATGTCCTTCATCGCATCTCTTATAGATAAAATAATTTTTTAATTGTCAGAAGAGTCAATTACCCGAGTATCGTATGATATGAGAAAATATTATGATATAATAAATATAATAAATTTTTTTTTACTTTTTTCTATAAAAATGAATTCACAATCTTTTTTCTGCTCAAGAAAAAAAAATATAACGTTGGTAAATATTTGCTTACAATTGATTGTTAAATTTATAAAAAAATAAATAATTAATGAAACACTTTTTTGTCAAAGTATTGAAAAGTTATTTCATAACTAATTATTTAAACATAATCGAATCGAAATATGAAAAATCTCTTTTTCAATTCATAATTCATAATATAGCAAAAGGAAATGTTTCAAACATATTGAATTTCTCTATTTGTAAGAAATTACGTGAAAAATTCATAAGCTATGTTAATTACTGCTATTATTAAATGGAAAAACAGATGTTTAATTTTGCAATAGTTATATAAAACCATAATTAACAAATCAAAACTTTTATGAATATGTATCATAGGATCTTATGAAGTACATATATCAAAAGGGCTCCACGATGTTCAATATTTATTGGCCAATTATTTATACCTTTCGTCCCATCATTATGAGAAGATACTAGAATTTTTTCCAATTTTTAAAAAGACATTTTATATTATAAAGAAAGTATTTTTTTTTTGATGAACTCTCATTAGGGGCGACGCGCGCATATTGTAGCAGCCCTATTTTCACCGTTAAATGAAAAGGAGGAATAGTTCTTCGTTTTCTCATCGGGAATTTCCTCCTCTTTAGCCAGCTTTTTTAAAAGTTGTCTCATTATTGATATTTTCCGAGTTATTTATGAAAAACTAAATATTATTTTGTCACTTTTTTTGTTAATAACAATTTCAATTTATTATCTGCGCCAAAATCCTGTGGAAACACATTCTTAGAACCTTTATCCCTATTTTTCATATTTTTGAACTTGTTGACTGGACTTTTCATTTATTCATGTTTGTTCGATATAGTTATTAACGTTAAGATCATTGTTTCACCGTTAACCCGTTAACCCCACCGAAGTTCCCTCTTACCCAGTTGAACCCTGTTACCTGAAGTACACAAATCACGCATTTCGTGGGAGGTTTAGTGGCATCTTCAAATTGGACCGGCGCTTTAACCAGTTATATAGAAGACCACGCAAATTATTATAATGGTATAAGAGCCTGTCTTTTCATTCAACTGGAAGAAATAACGGATCCTCGCAAATCACTACATTTGGGATAGAATCTAGAATATTATTTCTAGTGACAATTACTAGAGTGAAGAAAAAACCATGGGTTATCAGAATATTATAAGGCTTTTTATGGATCGACCAAATGTACTTTGAACAGTTTGTTGGGTATTGAACATGGATCTGTCGTTTCCGTAAAACGCTCATACGGTAAATCCGCAATCTCCACCGGTCCAAACTATAATGGTTACTGAAGTACGGTCACCAACGGAACAAAGAGAGGCTTTGCGACTTTCTATACCTACCAATGCCCAAGTTGTGACCCATAGCAACTGCTTAATCGGTTTTGTTAGAACTTTTATCGACTTTATTAAAATTTCAGAATCTTGATTAGCTAATTGATTTTCTTTTGCAATAAAGAGCCTGCTTTTCCAATCAACTGAAAGGAATCCCGGATCCTCGGAAATCACTAAATTTGCGATAAAAGCTAGAATATTATATCTCGTGACAATTACTAGAGTGAGGCAAAAACCATGAGTTATTATAGAATATTACCATATGTACTTTACAGAGTTTGTTGTGTATTGGTCATAAATCTGTTGATTCCGTAAAACGCTCATACAGTCCAAACCATGTTGGTTACTAAAATACGGTCACCAAAGGAAGAAAGACAGGCTTTGCGACTTTCTATACCTACCAATGCTCAAGTTGTGACCTCCAGAAACTGCTACAACTACCTTATTAAAAGTTTCAGAATGTTTTACAAGCTTTTGCCTACAAATTGTGAAAATTTTTTGACAATAAAGCATTTCTCTCTCTCGCTCTCTCTCCTATTGAGTACATAAAATGCCGCCTGCGTTTGGCACGCGGTGATCGAGGCTTGTCGCCACGCATTGCAGCGTTGAGAAACCGCTTAATTATCAATTGCGAGATAAGTACCAAACGCCGGCTCTGCAGTAATATTGAAGTATACTAATTTGTAGAGCAAGTTTCAAGGAATGAGTACGATTTTTCAATTCTAATAAATGTTCAGTTGGTCATAAGTTATTAACATCGAAAGTTAGTGATAATCATTGATTTTTCGGCTTTCAAAAATTATACGGAAAAATGACAGAAGACCTTATCTTCTAAAAATGGGCCATATTTGTACAAAAAAAATTGTTCTAACCGAAAAACATCATAATTTGCTTACACAATTGCGATTTAAGCAAAACGTACCAGTTTTTCGCAAAAACTCCGGGCATATTTGGATTCATCGGCCCTAAATACTTGAGAATACCACTGTCCTTGTCCCTATGATTGCACACGGCAGTATTGACCGCTCCCGAACTAGTATTGTACTTTAGCTAATAGATTTCTACGAGTTCTTTAGCATTTCTTCATTTTTTTCTCTTATGATAGTTGTTTATCAATTTTACTTCTAAGGAACATATTAGTGAAATTCACAACAAACTGATATTTCCTATTCCATGATTATGACGGATAAATGAACATGTAAAAAAATGACGTCGAAACAAGTTCTAGAATCAACCAAAAGGTTCGAGTGAAATTACACTACAAAATTTGTTGAAACTTTCTCCTAATTTTTATGGTTCGTAGATATTAGCAATTTTTCTTGTATAATGTCATGTAAAATTCATTAGTTGACCAGTTGTTATGTATCTAAGCCTTAATTCAAGTAAATTGTAGTTGAGATCGTTAAAAAGCTCTCAGCCTAATCTCTTAACAATAACGATATAAACAGACGTGCCACAAAAAAGAATTCTGCTTGGGTGTTTGTAGACGCGGTGACAGAGACGAATATTCACACAGCAAGGCAACTCGCTCCCTATTCAACACAAGTCTCTATGACAAAGCACATTTCTATTATGTGACAAAAACATTCACTGATGTTATTCAGAATTTGGAATAGATTACCAGCCAATTCAGGTTCCAAACTTGAACATGTATGATATTTTAGACAGTTAATATCTTTTACCAATTATTAAAATGAATTTTATGTTATTGAGTTTTAGTAAACATACAAAATGGGAAGAATTGTACACAAAGAGTTATAGAGAAATAAACTTCTTCTTTTAGGAATACACGTCCATCATCATTGTCATATTTTTTTCTTATGCACTATGTCTTCAAACATTGGTGCATATGTTACAAGGTCATCAATCTCTTGTGAACAAGAAAGGAAGTGATGAATGACATTTGAAATATGACACTGATCATAAATTCGTATGGTTCGTTTCACGATATAACGCAACAACAAAGAGAGGGCTTTTTTGGTAATTTAAAATATAAAAGGTGAGGTAAGGAGAACAATCTGTTTATATGAAAAATTTTCCGTCAAAATTTATTACATTAGCGTTGTATTAGCATTGGGGTGAATTTCAAAGGAAGCGCAAATATTATTCACGCACTACTTTTTTGCATTTGCATACAATGTAAGTTGTTGAAATTTTCAATAATGCACCATAATGAATTTGTTAATTCTGCTTACTTCAATTCATCTACAATTGCTGTATTCATATCATGTCCAGCGCCATGCTGAAAAAGATTTTGAACTTTTCTCCCATATGAGATACTTCTTCTTACCTCTACTCTCAATGAAAAGAGTTGCAGAGAGATAGAGAGAATGATACAGAGAAATGGATGAGTATATGTACCCAAACGAAAAATAAAAAGCCAAAGATGTAGAAAGCCAGGGAAGATGTACTGATTGACTATATACAGTTCATGAATATCGAGTAGATAATCTGGTAGATAGAAAGATGAATGGAGGGATACTTAGAGAAGGGAGTATAAGAAAAAAACAGCAAGAACAAAACACTCGAAAAAAAATGGGAGAGATAGTAATAGATGCGAAAAACAGATATGCAAGGAGACGTGAAAATAAAGAAGCAGATTAGAATATCCATCCAAATGGTAGTACAAGGTGTGGATAAATATTGTAACCTTATTTTCTCCAATATTTGCTCTGGAAATTGATTTATATCGGAAGAAAATGCTTTTTCATCGATAATTCTTCATCCAAATAAGAAAATTTTGTTTTGATAAGTTTACATTGGTAAGTACTTCATTTAATATCTTGTCCTCATAAAGATAAACGTTGTAACCCTTTGTGTAATGAAGATTCAAAAGCGAAAATTTTGATGTTAGTTATGATATAAGTGATATGGAAGATGTTCTTGATTTTGCATTGCTTGGCGACGATTTGAGTGAAATACGATTAGAAGATTATTTAGGGAAAGATAGTAACGTAAGGAAGAAGACGTACCACCTGTAGACAGCAATGCATGAGCTATATGACGGGAAACGACATTTTCTTAAATAAAATCAATTTTTCAATAGCAAATAAAGTACTAGGGCCACAAAGTTTCAGCATCGAATAACCACTACAATGTTTTAAGCTGTATTTCACGGAAGAGTAGACAAAATTGTTACGCGAAAAACAAATTCAGATATAAAACTCTTTCCAAAAATTTTATATGGCATTCATGGCCTTTATCAGTGTAATTTTGAATATGGGAACTATGGTTTTGCCTAATATACATGATTATTAGTCTTCTAGTGCCAATACCAAAATACTATTTTTTTCTAATGTGTTCATTAGAATAAGATTCAACCGATTAATTTGGATGTTACATTTATAAACAGTAAATCTGCAAAAACAGACATCAGAACACGGATTCAATGGTTCAGTAATTCTATGAATATACTACATTTTAAATCAGGACCTGATATATGTGTGGATAAATCAGTAATAAAATTCAAAGGTAAAATCAATTTCATAACCCACAACCCGAATAAGCTTACAAAATGAGGCATACGCATAAACGTTCTGGCTGACTCATGGACAGTGTGCAATAAAAATCATTCCCAAGGGCATAGCTGATCAAGGTCCTCAAATTCGTTAAAAATGAGTTAATCGATTTCAAAAAGGGTTTCCTATAATTTGATACAATCAGTAAGGAGAATTGTATATGTGGATCAAAAATACAGACATTTTGTGAAAACGATGTTTTTTTGAAAAGACAGTTCTGTAAAACGATTGTATATTTCCCGAATTAAATTAATACTCGAAATGACTGAATGGAGACATTAGAGACAAAATACCAACAAAATAAAATTGAAATTACTAAAAATATCGAGCAATATTTCGCTCATTTGTCATTACCATGATGTTTGATATAATGAAAGATTGACAGCTTATTGGGGCTGGAGACCCTTTTGGGCTGAGTTTTCTCTTATAAAAATATTATGTTATCGCATGATTTATCTTTGAATAGAGTGCTGTGTAGTATTTCCAATTCTTTGTGGAATTTAGCAATACTAAGTATTTATTATAGAAATTACATGAGGGTCATTTCGATCCGCTTGGTACAGTTAGAAGTAAACATAAACCTAATTAAGATATACTGGAATAATACGCCACTATTAAGTGGAATCTCTAAAACATACCGAAAAGTGCCATCTAAAGATTATAAAAAAATATACATCCATCTCTAGCGTCACCAATATTACCAAAACTACAAATTTCCAATACAACAATCCATCCAAATATTTATCATACCAATCATATTTCAATCAATAACAATTGAAAAGTATTATTGGTCATATTAGTATTACAGTTATACAGGGTGTTTCAAAAAAAGTGATCTCGTCTCTAGAACAGATAGAAAACTGGAAAATATTTGGGATTTACTCAGTAGAAAAGTTTCGTAACGCCATCCGTATTCAAAATGTCAAGGACGTTGTTGTATTGAAACTTTCTACGAGTGTTTTGGAAGCTTATACATCCAATGAGTTTGTTTCTGTCTCTCATAGATGGCGCTAGTTATAAGGTTCGTACCAAGTAGTATTGAACATAACTTTTTCAATATTGAATTTATTAAGCAGTGAACTTGGGCATCATTTAATTTTACACTGAAAAGGTACTCTATATTGTGTACCGTTTTTTATGTAATAACCGATACTGGTATGAAGTTTTGATAAAGCTACTAATTATCATTATTATTAATTAGTCAACATTATGTGAAATGAAAATTTGTTGTCGCGTAAATGAGACCCCGTCGGAGAAGCAGATACATTTGAAAAATTGGGATGAAGGCTTCCGTTTCTTGTAAAGATTGACAAAAATCCAGTCTAATCGGTATATGATCTTGTTTATAAGTAAAATAAGTAGGAGCACTGAGCTATTGGAGGCGTTGGTATAAAACAAACAAAAATTTGTTGTTTGTTTCATACTAAGGCCCCCAATAGCCGAGTACTCATAATTACTTAACCTAGAATTTTACACGGAAATAGCATTTTCTCTGAGTTTTCCATGGAAAAATGTTATTCATTGATAACTATGACGTTGAGTCAACAATTTGTTAATCCTTGTTATTTGTTAAATTAGATATTGTTAATCAAAATTTACTCAAATTTTGAATACACTGACATGTGATTAACCTTTAGTATTTAGTATTTAGAAAACTCCTTGAAGAAGCTTATTAAGTGAAAATACATTTGTTATTAACCTGCGTCTTCCAATTCTCCGTCTTTTGAAAACAATTTAATTCACCTGGAAACTATGGGGCTTCACGATATGACACATTTACACTTGGTGGATCTTTATCCTTATTTTTTTCAAAACGCGTAGTTCCGAGTACAGAGCTATTTCTAAACATCCTTAATTAATGAACGGTTTTATATTTCTATTCTGTTCTATATACTTCTGTTAGCAGCATATCGTGTTCTTTGACATTTACAGAACAAATTGACTTTGTCTCTTTGTTTTGTAGTTTCGAACATTGTTAAAGTTTGAAATTATATCTATCAAGACTCCTAGACCACAACAATATCTTCTTCTTCTTCTTCTTCACCGTACGTTAGGACTTAGTCCTGTGTTTGCTTCAATCGTTGCCTAGTTGAAGCTGGGATGATGAAGACCAGCTTTCATACCATTTTGTAGGTGGTTGTCCTGGTTTTAGGATGTATTCGGTTTTTCTTACTTTGCAATCTTTGCCAACCTGTCATCCAACATTCTGTCCACGTGGTCTCTCAATTCCCTTCGCCGATTTCTAGCCCATCTGGCTACATCCTGGATATCACATATCTCCTTTATTTTTTCATTTTTCTTGTGGTAAAATAATGTGTATTCCGCTATTGATTTCAGTGTTTGAATTCCAGTAGTTTTTAAAAGCCGCTTAGTTATAGTGTTCTCTGCTCTGGTCTCTATCGTGTGTGTCATTACTGGTCTCACACATGTCTTATATATTTGCTCCTGGTAGTCATATATTTATTCCTCCAAATTACATCTCTCGAGTACCCTGATATTAACAATGCTTTGGAATTCCCGAGAGCATTTAGAGGGAGCAATGGTAGACACTTTGGAAAACAAAATAGATATAGTAAAGTAGAAACGTTCCATCGAGATTCTTATTTCACAACTTGTTATGAGTTTGGGAAGATAAGTGATTTTTATTGGTTTGATTCATCGAATTATCTTGGAATTAATTATTAGTGAAGCTAATTCAATGAGATGAGGTTCAAGACGGGTAATAGTACGTTCTTGGTGAAAATATCTTGAAATGTGGAACATATTTAGCATGGAGTCCATCAAGAATTACGAAATGTCATATTGAGTCAATTTTAGTAGATTTCTAGCCTTAGCTCTCTGTAAACTTTGATATAGTTCCGAAACACAGGTTCTAAATATCCTTAACTTATGAACAGTTTTATATTTCGAGAATACTATCCCTCCAACAACGTATTTGGCAAAATATTTCGTATCCCTTAGATATATCAATCATCATGATGTGATAATTTTCGAAATTATCATTTATACAGGAAATACCATTAACAACATGCCATGTTCTTTTTCATTTACAGAACAAATTGACTTTGTATCGTTGTTTTGTAGTTGCGAACATTGTTAAAGTTTAAAACTAGATCTATAAAGAAACTTCTATTAACGAAACTAAACCACAACAATGTCTATTGAAACTTATTGTGTGCCCTGAAATTCCCGAGAGCGTTTAGTAGGAGAAATGGTAAAGACACTTTGGAATATAAAATAGATATAGCAAAGTAGAAACGTTCTATCGAGATTCTTATTTTCCAACTTGTTATGAGTTTGTGAAGTTAACTGATTTTTTATTGATCTGATTGGCCGTGGAACTATCTTAAAATTAATTATTGGTTAAGCTCAATTCAATGAGATGAGGTTCTAGCCGGTAAGAATACGTCCTTGATGTAAATATCTCGAAATATTCACAGAGAAAAAAATCTCAGTTATATCAGTTACATATCAATATTGAAAAGAGAAGAGAGGACTTTCCTGAAGAAGTGGCAGATATCGTAAAACACTGAGTATTCGGTATGAAATTGTGAAATACCAAGGGTTTTAGAGATTATACTGTTAAACCATACGGAATGTTACCGCTAGAGTGTTGTTGATTTCTTTTTCTTCTTCTTCTTCTTACGTTAGGACTAGGTCCTGTATTTTCATCAAGGGTTTGCCAGGAGTAGTTGGGATGCTGAGAACCAGCATTCATACCAACTTATAGGTGGTCCTCCGGGAGGTCAAGTTGATTTAATGTGATAAACATTATAGTTCCATTTTCATTCTTTGCAGAGACATTCACTTCCGATTATTCCGTAATAATAAATGGCAAGTGGAAAGATCCATATCAGAAGCCGAAAGTAATTTCTGCAGGAAGAAATGTTATAAACTTTATTCTACGAGATGACATGGTGTGAAAAAGACGACTCAAGGTGTTCCAGAGAAAAAAATTAAAAGAACACCTGGACCATGTGAGTCAAAGAAAAAAGCGAATAGACAAGAATCTGTTTTTACCAAAACCTAGATGGAGATCTTTGAAATGTTTGGTTAAGAAACAAGTTAACTCTCACATCAGCTCTCTCCAGCTATATAAGAAATTGATGCGGAAGAATAACAATAACCAACTGTCAAGCTCAAAACAGTTTTCATCCAAACAAGTACTATGTCTACAAGTTTGAATCAACATATTGCCAATAAACCAAACTCTGTCACAATGTAGTTGTCAGTGACAAATTATTTATTATTTGATTCAAGTTCGGTTGAAGTAAAGATGTACTTAATGCCTCCTCAGTTGACTCAAATTCAGAAAGTACTCTATTATTCTCGAACTGGGAGATTACTGGTCTATCAGGAGACTATCAACTCATCTAGTTCTTAATGCAAGTACACGATATGTACAAGACAAGGAAGAAGGAAAATTGATACCCAAGGAACACGTTTTTGATCATATCAAGTGAAGCTCGAAGGTCAATTTGGAAATATAGACTTTGATAAATCCTTGCCAATCAAACCTATTTGTTCGTTACAAGGTATGCTTGGAAATTACTGCGGACTATATTGTCTTCTTTTAAAGATTGCTAAAGTGCAATAAGTCCATTCATTTGGTGAGTAATTACTCACTCGAGGTATATGAATCTCTCTTGTTGGAGGTATATTGTATTTAGAATAGTTGACAAGTAGAGGGGAAGTATGTACCATGGCAGTGAATAATTAGGTATTGGATATATCTTACGGAAGCAATCTCCATACATATTACATATCTCCTTTATTGTGAGATGATTAGAGTGGAACTTAGTACTTGAGGGATATCACGATTCTATGAATGAGAAAGGGAGAGTTTACCAGATGGAATTGAATACTTAACAAAGGAAGAATAATACGAGAATATTGAATTATTTCCATAGAAACTTCATTACTCATGGCATCAATGATCAGTTTCTATAAATTTGAAATTGGTCAATTTTTTATGTCATAAAAGTCGACACAAAATACAGTCATTTTATTTGTTGTTGGTTAGTAGGTCGATGCAAGTTAATTAGAGATATGTGTGGCCCTCAAGAAATTTATTAACAGTCGGTGAATCCAACATAGTGAAGATGCCGTCATTAAGCAGAAGAAAAAAACTGCACCATACAAAATATTGAACAAGAAAGGGGATGATTTGAAACAAATTTATCGAAAGCTAAGCTCGTTAAATACCACAATTGTTGGAAGAAAAATCTTGTGATGAGTAATCCTTGGCATGGTTTTGTATTTAACAAGCTCTGAGTTTCTAGAAGCAAATATTGATATAAAGGTACACTGTTTCCACTGTTTTCTTTATTGGTTTCCAGATATTTCTGTAAACTATATTGAGGAGAAGGAAGACCTTTCTTATCAGGATCTAGAATTAGTGAAAGAGATACTTTAGGTTAGACCCTCACTTAATTGCATATTACTGCTAGTTTTGAAGAAGAGATTCTCCCTTCCTCCCTTTTTCTTATCGATGGTTTTCCAACGCAACCTCGTATCTTAAAAACTACTACTTTTCAGGAATAGCAAAAAAACATTTTATAATGAAATTGAAAATTTTATAAACAATTTTTTTTATTAATTTGAAAAATATTCACTCTCTTGATACATTTTCAAGATAAGTTTGGTATTTAAACCATTTAATCATTATTTTTCCTTTTATTTTCTGAGATATGTGTTAAGAGCAGAAAATAAATTTAACATACTTAATTGCATACTATTCTTTACAAATATAAGTACATGAAAAAGTTTTGAAAATTATTTTATTTTACTTTTTAAACTTTTTAAATCATTCTTAATCGAACAAAAGTGTCAAACTTTTGAATAATGAGAGTTCTTAATTACTACAATATATTATTCTTTTAAATCTAAATGAATTTTTTGTCTTAATTATAGTATTAGTATTGATATCACATAGTTTCAATTATACTTTTAATCACTTTCATCGACTTTTCGAATAGAATTATAAAATCAAATAATCATAAAATATTATTCTTTTCCATTGCCTATAGTACAGATAATAATTGCAGAATTTAAAAAATATCATTTTTAATTTTCATTATTCACGCATTTTGAGTTTTCACAAAAACAGTTTATGCGCCATATTGTATTTTGAGATACGAGGTTCGGCATGACACAGTTTTTTTGAATTGAGATACGAGATTGTATTTTTTTAAATAAAAAAAAATTGGATGAATACTTTTATTTATAACTTTACAGATCGATGCGATGATATTTACAGATTTATTTTCCGTTTAAATCCCAAAATCGTTAAAAATCGAGTTACGAGGTTGCGTTAAACTTGTGATGATAAATTTGTTTTCTCTCATGCTCCTGAATTCCATATTATATAAGGTAAGAGATAATTGACAAAAAAAAACAGAGTAAACTGTTCTTAAAATTTAGCATTGAGCATGAATTGAGGTCATGTGAAAAAGTACGATCAATTCAAAACTTTCCACCAATTCCTTTCCCATAAATTCACCAAACGCGATGAATTTTTTTGTTCACAAATCTACGGCAGCAAAGACTTCCTGACCTGAATATACAAAAACTTTAAAGAATGCTACCAGTAACGAACTATGAAAGAACGGATCAAATCGATATAATATTAAATCCTATCAAATGCCAGTGAACCCTAATAAACTCTTATCTTAATCACGCTGTGTGCTCACTGGATTGTCATTTACTTCCAATAATTGCAATATACTATAACAGAAGCCTGATATTAATGGACCACTAAATTAGATTGTGGTCTTCGTCCAGAAAAACGCTATAAACCGATTATTATCGGACGAAAAGTTCATTTTTATGTCACAGATATTGATCAATGATCGAATAGAAGGGTTGTTATTTCAAAAGTCATGGAAAGTTACCCCACGAAACTAAATCCCCTGCTGAATTATGGAATTCACTGTAGTGAAACTCTATTCGGTGTAACTTCCAAAGAGTGTACGAAAAAAATATTCAATTTTCTCCTAATGCCTGTTATAGAAAATCAGTATAAGATTCTCAGTAATATGTCAAAAATATAGTCAAATTATTATTGAGAAACATTTCATTAGAAATTTTATTCAATCTCCTTCATATGACTGCCTTTTTCTAGCAGTGCACTTATGGTAGAAACATCTGAAACACTCTTTATAGACTGGCGTTCATCAGCTCTGGCAGAAATAGTATCGAAACGGTTCTCTTTTCACGACAGATCCTGCAGTATATGCAAAAATCCAATCAATGATTACAAAAATAGAAAAAAATACGAACAAAAAACCGTAGTGTCCATGCTAGAAATAAATTGTATATCTTACTATCCGTCAGAGTGTAGAGATTTTCCTACGACTGCTAGCGAGATTTGCAAAAATGGGACTCCCCAGTACATTGTTTAAACTGAATATATTACTAGTGGAGCAATGCAAACCTAATACCTAAAATATTGAGTCTAAGAAAATGAGTTTTGAATGAATACTGGTCGGTATCTATTCAAATGATCTGAGAACGATCGACTGCAACCAACAGTATCCGATTGAAATACTAATGAAACAATATTTCAATTCAAACTTCTCTTTTCATGTCATTGTCATTTTTGGATAAATCGTTCCGATTATTTCATGCTCAATAATGGATGACTAGCTTTTCATGACCTAAAAAATTCCAACTGGAAATCCATCGTCAGCGCTTCAGCTTCTGTTTTCAATTTCTTGTTCATCAGATTTTTATTTAGATTTCCTTTTTTTCTATTGGACGTGGTAGAGGATGCTGGTGTATCATTTAGAATTGGCCGTAACTCTATTGGAAAGGTGCCACATGTTCAGTTATTCCAAAAAAACAAGCGACCATTTGCTTCCTAGGGCTTGTTTCGGATTTGGCTCGTCTTGAATGATCCACACAGTCGATTGTTGCTTAGTTTTGGATTCATATGCATCGATCCATGATTCGTCACCTGTCACGATCTTATAGACTTCTTTTGGAGCACTACTATTAAATTTTTTTTGCACTCATTTGTTTGTCAAATTATATGCTATCCAACGCGAACAAGTATTTCTAACAGCCAAATGTGTATGCAATATTATATAAATGCAAGTGGAACTGATGCTCACTTACACCTCAATCTCACGGTATGTCACAAGAAGATTTTGCAATACAAGCTGACGCACAGCATCGATGTTTTCTGGTGCAACAGCCGATTTTGGACAACCATCACGTAATTCATCTTGTATATTCCTCTTCAATCAATAACTGAAGTGAAGTATTTAACACCAATATTCAGAAGGAATTGATTTGTTGACTCTCAGTTCAGTTAGATTCTATTTGATAGACTTTAGTTTAATAATTATTTTCTTTTCACCGTCTACAGCCAAAAATGAATTAATCCTGCTGGTATAATTTTCCTTACCTTTACCTTTTGTATTTAGAGTCCATAATATGAGTATATTATGTTGTTGATTATTAGGAGTTTTTTTTTCAATCAAAGAATTGCTTTCAAGGAAATTTTATATATCCTCAGTTTTGGAAAATTTTTCAGTCGTAGATTTTAAGTATTAATTGTAAAGTAAAAGTAAACAAATAATTTAATTTGACAAAGCGACAATTGAGATCAAACATTGATCTCATATCTCTAGTACACATATTGCTTTTGAATTTCTTGAGAAACAGCTAGTAATTTCTTCTAATATATTTATATACTGTAGCAGCATTCTGGAAATATTACTCTGAATCATGACCACTTATTAACATCAATATTTAACTCGAAAAGTATGAAATGGACTTTTCACTCGACTACTTACGGGAAGTTTCCTTTTAGTATAATGCAATAATACAGTTATTTATGAACTTTTAAGCAGCTTAGGTCATTGTTTATATCATAGTCAACATGATACATAATAATGAAAAATCATATTATCCCATTTTCTATAAAAAGTAGGAGTATAACATTCCTCTATCGTCGAAAACTAGAAATATGACCTTACTAGATGTTGGTTCATCACATCCGCAATTAAATGTACTGCAATGACGATAATGCGTATGTATCGAGTCTGGACAGAAGAAGATTGAGCAACACGAAGAAGACCAGCTGGTCAAACGAAAGTGAAAATAGATGCTTCAGGCAACTCTCTGAGACCGTTATGTTCAACAATTGCTACTCAACGGTTTGATAAAGAGAAAAGCGATGCATTTGAGCCTTTGATCTGTTTCAATATCGTCTCAAAGACTGTAAACCATTGTCGTCAATGCTTGGGATAGTACTGAGAACAGTTAAGTGAAATGGTGCCCTGTTTGTAACCCAAGTCGGCACGGGTTCAAATCCGAGTACAGACAACATTGAAAATAAAAATTTCGCATTTTATGTATCTGAAGAAAGTGGCTAACCACCGATATTATATAATGCCTGGTACAGCCTTCCAAATTTAACGTTCGGATCCATTATTCTAACTATTGATTGATGATGACTATCGATTATCGTAGTCCACGACGATATGTTGATAATGTTTTGAAAACCACTTTACTGCCTAACTTTAAATCACCCAAGACAACGCCTATTTACATATTATACGATGAAATAGACAAGATATTTGGGTGAAGGTTTAGCCGTAGTCATCCAGATTACCAGATCTATATTTTATCGAATATGTGTGAAATATGATGGGGAGGCCATGAATTTGCATCACTCTTTACAGACTAAGTAGTTGAGAAAAAAATGTACCATAAATAGACATGATTTAACTCATAGTGTCAACGTCTCGACTTTTATAGGAGTGTATTCATCTACGGGATCGCCAATATCAATGTTCTTTTAAATGTTATAATTAATGGCATTTTTCGCAAATATTATCAATCCATTATCATCGAAAACTAGAATTGTGGACTAACTTAATGTTTGTTCATTACATCCAAAAATTTCTAATCATAAACTGTACTATGATGACAATAATTCGTATATATCGAGTCTGGTTAAAAGAAGATTCAGCAATACGAAGAAGACCAGCTGGTCAAGCGTGGCGTACCAACGAAAGTAAAAATAAACGCTTCAGGCAACTCTGTGAGTCCGTTATGCTCAAAAACTTTTACTCAACGGTTTGATTTATAGAGAATACTATGCGAAGAACTTATCTATGCATTCAAGCCTTCGATCTGTTCCAAAAAGGTGACACAGACTATAAACCACTGTCGTCAAAGCTTTGGCTAGTACTGAGAACAGTCCATGTGGAATGGTGCCATGTCGGTTAACCAAGTCGACACGGGTTCAAATCCGAGTACAGATAATATCTAGAAATGAAAATTTCGCGTTTTCTCCATATAAAATCAACGACATTATATAATGCCTGGTAGAGCCTCTCAATTTTTGACGTTCGGATAGATTCTGAAAATCTAGGACCAAACTGTTCTTAAAGTGACTATTGATTATGGTATCAAACGACACTTATAGGTGTGTTCATTCAAAGCAGTATGACAGCAGGGTGATATGTTTATGATGTTCTACAAACCACTTGTACTCACATCCACAAGACAACGCCCAAGTACATACTGTACGTTGAACTAGGTAGTTCTTGCAAGAAATTGTCGGTTTCGGCGTAGTCATCCGGCTTAGCAGATTTAAATTCTATCGAATATGTGTGAAATATAATAGAGAGGCCATCAATTTGTATCACTCTCTACAGACTAGGTAGTTGAGGTGAAAATGTACCATGAACAGACATGATTTATCTCATAGTGTCGACGCCTCGACGTATTCATCCACGGGATCGCCAATATTGATGTTCTTATTAATGTTGAAGAAATTTATCGTGAATATTATCATTTCATTATTGATGCTAGGTTGTTATATTTATTTATCAGAATCCCTATTTAATGATATTAATGAATTTCCCGATTCGTATATTTCTCTATCGGTGAAACGATTCATTTTTCCATCACGAAAATAAAATGAACATTTTCAAACTCATGCAATATACAAGTATGTTGATAGAATAAAATGTAGATCGGAAATTCCCATTAATTTGAAACAAAAATGCAAACTGAAATAAAACCGTAATGCAATTGGTTCGTAAACTGAAACTATTACTTGTAGTGCATATCATTATTTTATATTCGTTTTAGTAATTATACATTCAAAGTTGATATATTTCGAGGACTAATTAGTGAATCTACATCAAAATCATGGAATAATAATTATATTTGCGCTCTAAAATCTACGTATGTGTGTGTAGAAAATGTTTTACACGACATGAAAACTATGAAAATGAGCCATATACGCTGTTTGTGATGATGGGTACACACTCTGACTGTATTAATCGTGGAATACCAATGGTAGAGATGGTAAACATAACGAATACGTAGATACGTAGAAAAATAAGAATTAATGGAGACCACAAGTGTGACTAACTGAGGAAAACACACTTTATTTGCATTTGCATTTGTATTTGCGATTTCATTCATCAATGTAATCACCTTCAACGGCTACAATTATTCCAACGCTACTCTAACTTCTCTATTCCGTACTTCTAGAAGGATTTCTCTTCTGATTCTAACACGTTGTTGTTCTGGATCGACTGTGAATAAACTCGGCACTTACTTTGAAAAAAGCTTTCTGATGATCAAATGTTCATGCATAATTATATCTGCTATCTCAAGCAATTTCAATTTCTGATTAAATATAACCAATGTGTGGACTTTTTTATGTTTTTTGGAGTAACATGTGGACGACCAGAACCTTCGCCATCATCGGTGTCTGCACGACCAAGTTTAAATTCAGCAAACCAATAACAAATGGTTCTTTTCGATGGTACAGAGTCCGGAAGCCATTGCTGAGCTTATACAGCGATTTTTTTTTCATTAAGAGGCAATGCTAAATTAACACACGAAATTTTTTGGAATCCATTGTTTTGGAAATAATAAAAGTAGCTTCACCTAAATGACTGTCACATTTTTCTGACTAGTCTTCTGCAAGTTGGTACTTCATAAGCGTCATACGGATTTCACAATGGCAGCGCTATCTGTATGTCAGTCAGACTTATTGAGTGATGTACTATGCATAGAAATCCAAATGTCCAATACAAATGAATATTTCACAATTATTAGTCAACCAAAAAATATTATGAAGTATGAGAATAAATAGAATCCAAAAGTACAAAAGGTAAGATAGTGAGAGTAAAACTAAATGCTATAAATTGAAAAGAAGTCCAAATCTAAATCAAGAAGATAGGATGAAGGGAATAGGAAAAAATTAAATAAAATTTAAAAATGTATCCTCAAAGCTGCCCAAGAAACATGTGGAGTATCAAAAATATCAAATGAAAAAATAGAGAGTACATTGTGGTGAATGGATGAGATAAGAAAGTTAAAGAAAGGTAAGAAAGAAAAATAGATTAAATAGTTTGATATGAAACATAGAGAAGATTATGAGAAGTATAAAGCTGTAAGAAAAGAAGTATCAATCAAAAGAAGCCAAAGATGACTAAATGTATTAATGAAAGAACTTCGATACAAAATGACAGAAAACAATTGAGAAAGAGAATGAAATATAATATTATAAGAATAGAAAAGACAATGAAGAAAATATAATCACGGAAAAAGATGGAGTGTTAAAGAAATTGGGTTAGTATTAGAAAGAAATAATAAACGTAATTAAAAGATTTAGGCTGAGAAAAGCACCAGAACGAAACAATATAATTGCTGAAATGATGAAATATATAGATGAATAAATAAATCATCAGAATTACTTATGAGATAATGTAGTCGAACAAAAAACATGAGGATCGAAACCTAGGAATTATACTATCTATATATGAAAGTGACAAAAAAAGGACGTTTAGGAACTACGCAGCTATATCAATAGCAAGTAACCAGCGAAAAGAATAAGAAATAAGGTCGAAGACACTTTAAAGGACTCACAATGTGGCTTTAGAAGTGGAAGAAGCACAAATAACTTGACTTGATGTTTACAATTACATAATTATGTGAAACATTTTTGAAAAAAAAAATAAGAAAATTCATCAATGAAGGGGAAATTAACCACAAACATAGGTATTAACCAGGGATGTGTACCAAACCCACTACTTTGCACAATAGTAATGGATGGAACAATTGAAACAATAAAAAGAGCCAAGAAAAAATCTAGTACGGAGACTTTTAGGATAAAACTAACATAAATACCGGAATTAATATTCGATGATGATTTGCTATTGGTAGCGAAATGGGAAGAAGATTTACAATATAATCTGGATTTATTTAATACGGAAATGAATAAAATGAATATGAAATTAAATACAAATAAGACTAAGCATGATAAGCATGATAATATGAAGAGGATGTAAAGTATATTATTTAAATACAAGGAAAACAAATTGAAAAAGAAAAGAGATGTAAAATTTAGGTGCAATTATAGAAAGTAACGAAAGACTAAGTGCAATAATAGGAAGTAATGGCAAACCAGAGTAGTGAATAGAAATAGATGAAAAAATCGGAAAAGTGGATAAATTGAAATTAAATAGAATGAAAGCATCATTCTTTGGGAAAAAAGAATTACCAAAAAACATGATATATCATCGAAAACATGAAATGCATTTTCCTCATATCTATTTTTCACAATTTGATTCCATTATTCATCACATCACAGATGGAATTAACTTATTTTTAAATAGTTAAGCTGAAATCACATAATCTTCAAAAGGTGAGTAAAACTTTGGAAGTTCCGATTTAATACTTCATAATATCATAGAAAATCGTATCAATGAAAAAATGTATCAATTTGGAAATTTCCAAAAATATAATATCCCAAATAATATAAATAGAAGAGGCCGATTTCCTGCAATAAAAGCAAATGTAATCAGACCCGTTCACTGACGAAGTGAGATTAATGAGAAATGACACAATATACTGCCATAATTTACATTTATCAGTCGATGTTTATCCACAAGTTATGATTCCGAAACTGCAAAGGGTCGTAGTAAATGCTAGAGATTGAAAACTGTTAACCACATAGTTGGTCTATTCGTAATTCACGGTCGATTAACTCTATTTATATTTCCAAAATGCACAAATATAGGTTAGGTTATTTAGTTATATGAAATAAACGTTCAATTGGGAGTTTGGTCTTCAATTACTCTTTTGATAATTTTTCACAACCATAGTTTGATGTCAATTACAGAAAAAAAATATTTGGTTTGGAATATAGAGTTCAGAATAAAGTGAGTGCAAAAAATGAGAAAAACAGTTATGGAACTCTATTAAAGATTGTAGATCCCAAAATATTCTTGAGATGTGGATTTACTCCTATAAGTAGAACTCAGTTTTAGGATGAGAAATATGAGAAAGTTTTTATCATTTAGACATATATAATTTAGTTGAGTTTCTCAAACAGTGAGCAACGTTCACATAAGACTCCACAGGAGAATAGCTGAAATCTGTCAATATTTAAATAAGTTATAAATAACGAAAAGAATGAGAGACAAACGATAATTAGCCACAAAAATCTGAAATCAATAAAAAATATGGTAATTGTAAGGATACTAAAAATTCGACTCGGCCTCATTGTTCATTAAGCAAGATGATTAAATCTCCTTAAATTTCCAAAAAAATTAAAAAACGAAAAAAGCTCCACAAGGAGCAGCTCTGATCTCTCTCTAGCTCAGACTTGGAGCCTACTTTCAAAATAATGGTGCTAAAAGAGTAACTTTGGTAACAATGAAAATATCAATATGCTACTTTACGCTAATAATATAGTCTTGTTTGGAGATTCTCAATAGAGCTGCAAAGAAACCTCACGATTTTAGAGTCCTAGTGTGAAAAATTTAAGCTGAAAGTAAATCACAGCAAAACTTAAATAGTAGTTTTGCGTAGAAATTCTAATATAGATCGATAGCCACAATTTCATTGTAAATAAGCTACTATTGAGCTCTCGAATACCTATGAATATTTGGTAACCATCTTCACATTCAATGGACTATTTCTAAACAGCCTAAGACAGCAAGCAGAAAAGTGAGACTCACCCAAGGAGTTCCTCTTAGCAATATAAACTTAGCGGGTATATCATCTCTCAACTCAATAAAGACCCTGGATAATAGCGTTATACTACCTACTGTCATATGTGGAAACGGCATTTGGATGTTAAGATACTTGAAACAAACAGAAAAGACTCGGAATAGTTTCTGGAAGAACCTCCTATTTCTTCAAACACGAACAGTACCTTTTGTCATTAGAAGTGAAGTCAGACTCGATAAAATGAGCTACTTTATGAAAAAATAGGTCTTAGAACTCCTTCTAAGGATAAAGGATCAAAACCCCAAAAAGTACACTCATACAGCACTCCTTCGTTAGATCCAATTGAAGGTCCCCAGGCGATGAAAATTAGATCGTTCATAATCAATGGATAACGAAGTAAAAAAAAGACATTTATGTAAGAGTGTGTACATATATACCTGTATGCATTTTTTCATATGCAAAGTTTCAAAAATCTCATGGCATGTTGTATTGAAGTAAATGGACAACATTTTGAGCATCTGCTGTATAGGTGTAGAGAATATTACGTGAAAAATAATCAGTTTCTTAAGGATTTCTAAAAGCACAAAATATATAGGGTGATCCATTCGAAATGACCAAGTTCATTATTTTTCCAGAAAAAGGAAAGATGTTACAACATTGTAGATAACACCATAATACCGGTCGTATCACAAGACCCTTGCGCACAAATATTGATGAAAATAGAACTAGCCGTTTCCGATATAATTGAGGCGTTCCATACATAAAACTCACTCTGTATATGTATTTATATGTATGCCGGTATATATGTTTATACATTACTTGAAAAATACAATGTAGTCGTTCAATATACAAAACTTCTAAAAACGCTTCGTAAGCGAGTTATGGTGAGAGATGGATTTCGCCCGCATTCCTCATCCACCAATAATAGGAAATTGTCATGCAAATTTGTTTGGTCTATACATATTTTGACCTAAATAATTGAATAAAATAGGTCTCAGATCTGTAACTGTAACATGAAAAACATCGTTAAATGTAAGGAGTTTGATTTTCATTCAGTAAAATAAAGATATTTTCAACTTGCATTTACTTTTTATTGAAGTTGTACACATCATTCTCTTCAGAATTGAATTTTCTGTAAGTTTCATGTGAAAGTTTAATGCATTTATTAGACATTCATCGAAGTTATTTTACTCCAAACGTAAAAAAAGTGTATTTGGGAGTTAAGTTTTCTATATTTTACGTTAGTTAACGTAAAAACTATTACAGACACGCTTTTTGTAACGATCGGAGAACAAGTTAAGACTGCATCCTGAAACTTAAATGATACGCCTGCTATATCATCGAAAACATGAAATGCATTTTCCTCATATACATTTTTCATAATTTAATTCCATTATTCATCACATCACAGGTGGAATTAACTTATTTTTAAGTAATTGACCTGAAATCACCCAATTTACAAAAAGTTAGTGAAAGTTTGGAATCTCCGATTTGATACTTCATAATATCATAGAAAGTCGTTTCAATGAAAAAATGTATCAATTTCAAAATTTTCAAAAATATAATATCCAATATGAATTTGTATTCAAGAGACTGATTTCCTGAAATAAAAGCAAATGTAATGACCCGTTCACTGACGAAGTGAGATTAATGAGAAATGACACAATATACTGCCATAATTTACATTTGTCGGACGATGTTTATCCACAAGTTATGATTCAGAAACTGCAAAGGGTCGTAGTAAATGCTAGGGATTAAAAACTATTAACCACTCTCTATATTTTTTTTTATTTTGACCTGAAAAATTGAATAAAATAGGTCTCAAATCTGTAACATAGAACATCGTCGAATGTAAGGTCATTTACACAATTTATCCATTTTTGTTTTGATTTTCATTCAGTAAAATAAAGATATCTTTCATCTTGCATTCACTTTCTATTGAGATTATACACATTCCCTTCAGAATTAAATTATCTGTAAGTTTTATGTGAAAGTTTAATGCATTTATTAGGCATTTAACGAAGTTAATTCACTCCAAACGTAAAAAAATGTATTTGAATATTTTGTATTTTACGTTAGTTAACGTAAAAACGATTACAGTTATAGACCTAATACCTATTTTACGCAATTTTACAGGTCAAAATACGTATAGACCAAACAAATTACAAGATAATTTCAGACCGGAGACATTCAATATAGTTTGGTGGATGAGGAATCCGGGCGAAATCTATCGCTCACAATAACTAGCTTACGAAGTGTTTTTTGGAAGTTTTGTTATACCAACTTTTTCCTTATATATATATCTATATAATCATTTCCCTAGGGATTGGAGTGCTATTCAGAAACGCCCTGTATCACTTGATTATGTATGATAAATATTTACAAAGGAATAATAGAATATTATAATTAATTGTCAAATTATTGCATGTATCGCATCAAGAACATTTCATACGTTTTATTTAATGTCTATTGGAAATAATTGAATTAAATTATGCAGAATTATTCAGCCACATCACAAATTGTTTCTATATTAAATTTGAGGATTTTCGACATGAATATTTTTAAGAATTCTACTATAGAAGAAAACGTTGAAAAAATATGTAGCCTCGTTATACAAATCCTTGAACTCCTCCACAACGATAGTCCAAAAAGTTCGCTATCGAAAGGGTTTAATTTCATACGATATGGCTGTCACTGGAAGTGTTTGTGGCTTGACGTTAATTGTTCTCCGATTCCCCTTGAGCCCGCAAATATGCTCGCTTCACAATGACGTAAATGAATGTCACAAAAATATATTTCAAGTGGGTATTCAGCTAACGACAAGAAATCCAGTGATGGAATGAGCATTTTTAGAGACGAGCGAATTCATTCAGCATTCTTTATAATCCTAGTTCTCCGTGTGATAAAATGAAGATGGAAGAATAGAAAAAAAAACATTTCAGCAACCACTGTGCTCTATATAAATATCATTCATTCGGTTAAATTGTATTGTCAGTGAAGTAACGAACATAGTTTTATTTCAGCATCGTTATTGAAATGATATTGTGACATATTTATATACGTTGATTATTACTTCTGGATTAAAGAAGTTTTTAACTCGACAATCATTATTCGATCAACATATTTTCTCAATGGTATCTGTATATCTGTATCGTTTATTCCAAAAACACTATCAACAAATTTATCATGACCTCGAATATGGATCACAATATATCATCATAAGATGGTGATGGAGAATTCCAAAAAAGAAATTTTCAACATTGATAGTCATTCGAGCTAAGGGTCGACTCTGGAATAGTTCAAATATATAAAAAATGATGTTAAACTAACCTAAACAAGCTTTTCACTTACTAGACGACCAAGCTATTGAGTGGAGAACAGATGGAAGATATCTCTACCTTACTCTATATAGTAAACTCTTTTGAAACAGGAAAAGGAGATTACCACTGAAGCATCGAAAACTCTGATGGCGTGCCGAAACTTTGCAAGGAAAAATTGGGGTTGTGGACGCATACCGCAATAGTGAGTTCATTCAATAATTTCGTATGGAGCAGTGGTCTGGACACAAGTCTGAACATAGTGAATAAAATCAGTCAATGGAACAATTTATAGGGGTTGAGAGAGACGAAAATTACCTGGGACACCTGAAAACGCTAGTTTCATCAATGAGTGCAATATGCAGATTCCGATATGGAGATAACAAACCCTCTATCTACATTCTATCCAAATATGAGAGACAACGAAGATCAAAAGCATTGTACAAGAAACCATTATACCTTAATTATGAAAAACCATTAAGGAAAATATTCACCTAAAACGTGGAAATTCGACGCCTGAAATCCGAACAAAAGTGATGGAAAATAAATCATCAACTTTGGCGAAGGCCACTTGGCCGATATCATTGTATCATCTCAATGGAATAAATTCTAATTGATTGGATAAGAAACTTTCGCCAATAGAACCAAAGTATTTATTCCAAAATTACAGCAAAAGGACACTGTGTGATTATTTTTGCACCATCTCGTATTTGAGTCGACTTTGAATTGACAACTTTTTCATAATCAAGTTTGAATTTCTAGAACTCTGTCTCTGAATACGAAACCTTGATTATCAAAGCGCGCGTCTTACAGTGAAACTTTGAGGGGTAGTGTAAACAGTGTGATCAGTATTCTCGTAATATCAAAATTTACATAAAAAATTGTGAAAGTTTAAATATTTAGTTTTTGCTACCCTTGATCATTTATATAGCCCTTTCCAATAAAAATTTCAATACCACGCATTTCCAAATAAACTATAGCTAATTCTTTGACATATGTATGTTAATTTTTCCAACAACGTTAAAATCATCCTTAAGAACTATTAGCAACGCATGTTCTGGATCATATTTTCAATGAAGGTTCATCGATACAATGAGTCGCGAATCAGTGAATATCGTTATCTAGAACCTTCGTCAGGTACCTATGTGCTCTCATTGTCTGATTTTGGATAAATACTAACTCTTTATGACTTTTTGAATATAGGGTGTTTCAAAATTATCTTTACAACTTCAAAAATTCATAACTTCGATCATAAACAAGATATTTATATTATGTCTTTCGCATGTATTACTGCAACTGATAAAGATTTTTTTCAATAGACTGAAAAGTTATAAGTGAGGATGTGGAAACCACAACAGAAATCTCAATGCGTGTCATTGTTCATAGAGATGAAATCAGATAAACAGGTTCAACGGAGCTTCAGGACAAAATTCCAAAGAGACCCACCATCTAAACCCTCCATCCTTGCATGGTACACAAGCTTCCTGAGCACCAGATCAGTATTGCATAAAAATTGAGCCAGATAACCCAGAACAAGTCCAGAAAATGTGGAACGAAGACGGCAAATATTCCAGCATAATCCGAAAACTTCAATTCGTCAGGCTTCAAGGCAACTCCAAATGCCTACAACTACAATCCACAGAGTTCTTCATAAACAGCTGCGTCTGTATGCCTATAAGAAACTACAGCCACTGTTACCAACAGATCGACCAAAACGTGTGGAGTTTGCTGTAGACAACGTATCAAGCATTATGAAGATTTCTTCAAAAAGGTGTGTTTCAGTGATGAGGCCACGTTCCATGTGTCTGGTAAAATTAACCACCACAATGTACGGATTTGGGGTTCAGAAACCCCACATGCAGTGGTCGAGCTTCAACGAGACAGCCCAAAGGTTGATGTATGGTGTGGGCTTATGCACAACAAAATCAGTGGTCCTTTATTCTTAATAGAAACCACAGTTACTGGCTGTATGTACCTGGATATGCTTCAAAACTTTGCTCTTCCTCAGTTGGAAGAATTACAGCCGATTGTTTGCTTCCAACTGGATGGTGCACCACCACACTGGTTCACAGCAGTGCGAGAACACCTCAACGAAACTTTTCCCTTCCGATAGATTGGACGGGCCCAATTTCATGACCACCAAGGGCTCTGGACATAATACCCCTCGACTTCTTCTTGTGGAGTTATATGAAGAATATTGTTTACCGGACACCGGTTAATGACATTGATGATTTAAATCGCCGCATTACACATGTTACAGCTTACCTGGCTTGAAATTGATTACAGAAGTTAATGTTGAAGTGTACTAAAAAAACTTTATTAGTTGCAGTAATACATGCAAAAGACAGAATATAAATATCTTGTTTATTTTCGCTGTTGTGAATTTTTAAAGTTGTGAAGATAAATTTTAAATATCCTCATACCATGAGAAGATAAACTAGTTTAATGTAGTTGTCTTATCATTATCCACTTAGGTATAGTAACATTTTTTAAATACTGAAGATCATTTCAATGCTGAGGCCGTTTGATTTCTTACTTTTCTATCTGTCGTACTAATTCCTAATCCAGAATCCAAATTTGTCTCTTCGTTCTTCTGAAATACTTATTGTACAATAGAGAAACTCATATAAAGCTGAAAATAACGACTCTTGATAGTGAAGTAGGAAATATAAGTGAAGCAACAAGCAACTATTACATTATAAGCCTCAGTTTTTGAGGCGAATCTTGATTTAAGAAATAAAGAAAATCATGTGTCTTCCAAAAAATAGTGCGGTATTTGTTGAGAATTACGTGACATTAGGATATAGCAACTAGAAATAATGAGATTTTTTCGGAAAATATACTTTCTCTCAAAAGACTGAATATGTTCTCATATTATCCGTATAGGAAAATATGGAATTGAAAGCTTTCAAGTTTGAATAATAATAAAAGACATCTATTTAGAAAGGCCTCGTAGGCTCTAAGCAGGTATACGGCGTCTCTGCTATCTATTAATAATTAAACGTGAAAGGATGATTATTTCACAATTGACAGATCAAAAATTAAATGGAAAACTGGAGGCTGAATTCCAGAGCTTAGGACATTTTCCCTCATCATTGTTCGCGTTCGCTTTTCATGGATTAATATTTCAAGCCAAACTTCGAAGCGTCGCGGCAGCAAAACTGAAAATATTGTATATATATCGATTCAGGTAGATTAAGTCGAAAATCGGAGTTTTCCATCAGTTCCAGCATTTGAAAGGAAGTTGAAGTCATCGAAAAATCAATTAGCCATTATGTGATGATGTTTTTTTATAAGAATACTACTTTGTTTTAGAAGACCTCATCTTGACCATGTTTTCATGACCTGTTCTTACCTGAAACAAAAGAAACGAAGTATTAGTAAACGTTTATGACAATAAAACTGAATAACGAATGACAAAAGAAAAAGACCAGTTAAATTTAATTCTAAACTCCAATTTCAGAAAAAGATACTTTTATCTAATATTCTACATTCTGATCACTGCACTCTTCAATCGAGAGCTCCAGCTGCCAAATATATAACACCACATTTATCCCAATAATTCCACTTTTGTTAAATTCTCTGTGTTTTTAATTATTGTAGTGAAATGGAATAATTTTTTATCTGATAATGTGAGTCTGAGCTCAAAATCCGGCTCCGGGAAACATCGTAACATGAAAACTTGGCATGCAAAATGTCGGAGAACAATGAAAAACTACCAATAATACATAGTAAGTATCTGGTATTGCCTTTCTACGTGGATGTTAAGATCTGTTATTGAAGTTTAAGTTACTTTTAAATATAGTAAATGGGCAACATAACTAATGTGGAGGTTAAATCTGTTATTAGAGCTGCCTTGCTCAATTTTTAGGCATTAGTGAAGCAGTTCGAAGCTGTACAACCCTAGCAGTATCAAGTTGTTGAATAAAAAATATTTGGTCTCAATGTGACAGTTATATTTTTTAAGATGACAGAACGTTGATAAATTTAAATTTGAACCTAGGATAAAATACTTTTAGATTAAACTATGTGGACTACAAGGGCTGCTACTCAATTTTCGAGATATGCCAATACTGCTATGAATATGTCAAATCTGACGTTGCCATCATAAAGTTTGACATTTTTAATTGTGAACACACTCAAAACGTGTTGTCAAACTAGTCCTATTTGAGTTGTTGACATATATTCGAAACAATCATCTTGGTCAAAAAAAGGAATCATGTTAAGCGTTCCTATTATTTTCTACGTGGATTATACCAACAGCAGTGTACCGATCAAATCGCTTCGACAACTGGTGATGAAGCACAATCTTGATCATCGTGTTTCGCTAGTTATCCGAATTCAGTAGTAGTCGCACTTTACTACAGGATAAATTTCGTTAAGGTCGTCCAAAATCGGCTGTTGTGCCAGAAAACATCAATGTTGTATACCGTGAGATTAAGGCATACTTGGATATCAGCTCCACTCACATACATTCAATATTACATGAAAATTTGGCTGTCAAAATTATTTGGTCGCGTTGGATACCACATAAATTGACAATCGGTCAAAAAAAAGCTTGTGTCCATTTGTACAAAAAAATGCTGAAGAAATTCAATCACAGTTCTTCAAAAAAGACGTTTATGCGATTGTGACAAGTGACAAATCATGGATCTATGCATATGAACTTCATAATTAAACGACAATCATCTTATGGACCTTTTAAGACGCACCAAATCCAACAAAAGTTTTTCCAGCACGAAGTGATTCAAAGCAAGTTTTTTCGGAATGAATGGAAAGATCGCTTCGTTAGAGCAACGTGGAACGATCAATTTTGATTGGCACACCACATTTGCAGGAGTGTACGAAAAAATTCGAAAAAACTCCACCACTACAATTCGAGCTCTCACAAATCACTTCAAATAAAAACGTTTTCGAACAGTCAATATGTCGAATTGATGGGTCATCCACTGTACAGTTTGGCACCCAATAATTTTTCTTATTCCCGCGAGGTCAACGCTTTTCTATAACTGAAAGTGATATTTAACATTGTGAAATGTGACTCTAGTTATTACTTATGGTATATCTTTCAAAAAGTAGTAATAATATTGATGATACAATAAAGCAGAATCTCGGTTGATATAGCAAAATATCGGAGTATAGAAAAAACTACAAATTTATCTTGGGAAAGAAAAAGCTGAAGGTAACAGAGTTGCTCTTGCTTACACCTACAGAAGGGTCAGAAGTATATGGCATCGATTTTGCGGGTTATACATCAAATTATCTTCAAGGTTATTAAAGGAGTCGATGTAAAATCATTTATGGAAGTGCATGGCATTGATGAAGATAAGATGACGTAGCCAAAAACTCACATATATACACAGAGAAAACGATTTGGCGGATTAATACAACTGATATTTTTTTAAGGTGGTATCGTTGGCTATTACAGAAGATGTGAATTGAGCGGTTTAAGTTCACTTGACATTAGCGAAGTAATAAACGAATTGCTTATGTCTATCAGACCTTTAAATATAGTGAAGGGTCGATATTTTACGTTGCTGATAATGATGACTATACCATGCAGTACTCCAGAATGACATTATCATGAATAACTAAAAGTTTCGAAATAGTTCGATTGTTAAAAAAATTGATGGATCGTTAAATCACAAGCGGAAGTATATTTGAGTAACAAGCAGTGAAGATATTGAGAAAATTTGCCAGTGCAGTGGTGGGTGAGGCAAAAATGTTGTTAATTAGTCACATGAAAAAACAATACATATACAGACTTTAACAGATTAAAAAAGAATTTAATGAGGATCTAAAACTGAATAAACAACATACTTAATATATTACCAACTTAGAAAAGTCCTTATATTGATTAATAGCTCTGATTTATATACTTTTCACTTTGATTATGGATGATCGAGTTGATATTATAAAATAAATTGTTCGAGATTAGATAAAATGTTTTTCTGGGCTGTCTCAATTCAAACAAACTCTCTATGAGATTCCCACTACTTTTTATTGCCACTTCTCAATAATAAACGGAGCACTTTCAAGTATCTGCTAAAATTTTTTTGATACGTTCAATTTTCATTGTGTGGAAACATCACTTTTGCGTTAGAAGTGTTTAACAATTTAACGTGCTACGTATGAACAATTTAGGAACTGCAGAGTTCGATAATCTGAAATAACGATCAGTTGACTCTCACAGAATTTACCCAAACAATTAGAGCAAAGTTATCTACTTGAATAAACGGATTGTTACCGTGCTATTCAATACCTGGAATTAGTTAGAGTCTGAAGGGTTTGATGTCGTATAATTTGAATAATTGACTAATTATTGTCTAAAATGATGCCCTGAGCTTTGATTTGAAGCAATGATGTACCCTTTCTATATAGAATGAAGTTCTAGTCCGAAACTCCGGCTTATTTCATTATCCTCATACCCACTATGATTTAACAATTAGGTTATTCAAGAATATGGGGCCATTGTGAGAGCGTTATCGATCATAATACACCATGAAGGAGAGAATTAAGGAAAATCTCGATATTTTCCATCATCTATTCAACACTATACGGAATAAAATGAATGTGATTTACGAGGGGTGACAAAAAATACGATTAATTATTTCATTATAATGAAAGGAAATAAAAAGTATTGTAATTTTTTTAATTTATTCTATTTCTATCGGTAGGGTGAAATTAGAGATACTTTCTTTCACTTCATTTATTTGAATTTATTTGATTTATATTGATTTATTGATATTGATTTATATTTATTTGATTTATTTATTTGAACACCCGACAATACACTATCTTTATTTTGCTCTCCAATTATATTGCAATTCCTCTTAAGTTTAAGAAAACAATACCAAATCGTCGGCAAAAGCACATTCAGAGATTCCGACTACTTCCATTTTCCTATAACCTACTTATATTCGTTTCACTTTTCTTTTGACTTTTTCCAATAATTATCATTATGAATGCTCCTTTAGTCGCGGAATCTATGGATTGGTCATTTTTTTGCTAAACTGGTTCCTTGGTGCTTCTATATACTTTTGGTATTGTTTCTGAGTTCAAACTTCAAAGCTATTCATATGCACTCACAATATTTTCATCATTAGAATTTGCTATAAGTCGTCCAAAACTAAACCATTCCTTCCAAGTTATAAATGTAAGGATAAAATAATCCTTTTTTATTATCGTTTATTTGCACCCAATCACTAATACTTTCTCAATTTCGAGTGAACCTTTTTTGGTTAAATATATGCAATAAACCTGTTTTTAACTCATCTTTTTGGTTCTTCCAAGTTATGTATTGATGCCTACAATTGTCAAGAATTAATTCTGCTAAAATGAATTATTCCTACTTTTTTTCAATTCTTCTCAAACTGACTATTTTACTATAACCTTCAAATCTGCCACTTATTGACATACAACAACTCTTCATTGTCTTTATTTTGATTATTATGTATCAAAAATATATAGATATATGAAATATATTGACTCAATAAAACTATTATATAGTTTGAATCATAAAGCTTCAGATTATGGTCGCACAGTTTATTCAATTTACGAAAAGGATATTTCAATATATCGACACAATAATAAAAAATGGTTCGATGCACTTGCGTAACGAATTATTCTTCCATATTCAGTGTTACCAATTTCCTATTAATTTGAAATGCAATTTGAATAATTTAACGAAATATTTCAGCTTGGTGGATTTTTTCATGCAGAGTTATGTTCCAAATACATTTATTATATAGTAGCTCTCTATATTCACCAAGAGGAAATTGGAACCATGAAATGATTTGAGTGGAATAATTTAGCAAAGTAAATATCACAATAAATAGAAGGTTGACTTCTCTGAACCGATAAATGGGTGCGGTAATAAATGCAAAAGTAAGGTCACATTTGAAAGGTTGTTTTCAACTATAACGAGTATCACAACTAACAGAAAAAGGTACGATATCAAGTACAAAAATTAATATCTAAAATTATTATCATTATTAGAATATTATCATGGTTACTTGAACTTGTTTTTAGATCTATAATAATAAATTTTGTCATGAAAAATTATTCACGTTTGTACCTAATTTTGAAGTCTTCATTGAATACATCAAATGGGAGAATTTCTTCCTTAGACCGTATAATTACATGGACTGCTACTCCGCCTAATTTCCTCAGCCAATGGAAGTGACAAAACACTCATTAGGACTTTAGGACTAATGTCAACTAGTAAGGATTTTCGATTCGCTTTATTAGAAACGGAAATACAATTTTTCGAAAATAGATTCTAATTTACATATTCCTATTGTTTCTGCATCCTAATAAATCAAAAATCAATCCTCCTCATTTTTTGAATACAATATAAATAATTTATGATTCTTCCTGAAAATTCTAAATCTTTTTCGATTCTTACAAAAAAATCGAAAACAGTTCTCGAACAATAAAAGTTTGTTTCTCGATATTTTGGAGTCATTAGCAGAAGGAATATACAATCCTGTATCAGGATGGTTTTGACATTACTTTTAGCCACTTACTCAGCGAAAATAGCTGTTCATGTAACCATAGAGTGTAAGATCTTTTTCAATTAGTATTTCGCACGCCTCATGTATTCAGATAAGGTTTAACAAGTTTTAATCCATTCCTTTGTGTTAACCAAAGCTTCACTGCAATCTGATTCACAGCAGAATTGGAAGGTCGTCAAAACTATTTGTATTGGTAAGCTTCTACAGGTTGATTCCACAACTTGAATGAGTGGGTAGCGTATCTTTCTTCTCCTTAACTCGAATTTAATAATATAAAGGTAAATATATCTAAGAGCACTAAGTCTGAATCTCACGAAGAAATAAATAGCCAACAATTCGATACATCTAGTATAAAGAAAGAAAAAGATGAGAACAATATTTATTCAGTGTGAGTTACACTTTCTAGGTAGATGTACTATCTATCTATAAAGTTGGTATGTTAAGGTTCCGCCGGACTCTTGGATCTCAGACCAGATGATCCCGTGAATCAAGACAAAGATAGAAAATTGGCCAGTTTATTAACTTCAAGATAACTTCATGTTGAAAACGAATATCATGTGACAACTTGATTTACATGACTTATTCATCTGAAAGAACCTCTTGAACATTAGAAATATATAATGATAGTCAATCAATTGACTGATTATCTATTGTTGAATAATTTTTTCCATTCAAGAATTTCAACTTCTAGACTCAAATTGTACCATTCCAAGATCAAAAACGGTTCAACTGAAATATTGACTATCTAGATCATCGGAGTCGATCCTAACCATATCACCAACTTCTCTTGCACTAAATGTAGAATCGAATAATTTCACAACAAAGATGTCTCAAACTTTCACATAAAGGTCTCTGACCGTGTCATTTCTAGATTGAGCAGCTATCTTTCTGTTCTAATAATAATAATAATAATAATAATAATAATCCATCAAATGTATGTGAAAAGTCTTCTACTAAAGTGTCCACAATAAGACACGAATTTCAGCAAACCAAGTCCGTGGAAAATGTGAGATGAAATAGCCATAAACTCGCTGTTGGTCAGCAATTAAAAATGTTACTGACATAATTGATGTGAATGTTGAATTAACAACAAAGTTCAATTGACCTGATAGCTGGAGCGTACAAAGCATTTCAAGCGTCGTTAATACGCCAAACAGTTAAAAGTGACTATACTGAGAAATCATCTTGAACGATAAGACACATTTTCTCTTGAGTTGCTTATGCTCTAACAATGTCCAATCGCATTTTTTTCGAAATGAAGTTGTCCAAGCAGTTACCGTTATTGATGTTCACTATCATGAGATAGTAACAAAGTCTTTACAGCTAAAAATTGAGGACATTGAGCTGGATGATGTACAACTTTAGCATATGATGCCAACTTCTACATAACAACCGAAACAATAGCCGTTTTACTTGATCTATCGTCTTGTTATCTCACATCGTTAAAAATTTGCCGCAATGGTTATGCGATTTCACACACTTGTATTCCTTTTTTAGAGATGTTTCAAGGCAAAATTCTCATATCAATTAGCCAAGAACAATTTAAGAATTGAGTGATGAGATCAACATCCGTTAAAATTGAAATGGCATTTTTAGTAGCCTTCACTAATTTCGATGTTGCATACATCTGAATCATTTTACCAAAGTTATTCACAGTCAAGGATTCTAGGACTGAGAAAGCTCATCTTTCCATTGTTGGTGATTTCATTTGCTACAGCTTTCTCTTTCTCTCTTTTAGGATTCATTCAACTGATGCAAGAGGTGACGATTTAGAGAATCCAAAGAATGAGTTCTTCGCTCTAATCATAACTTTTTCACTTGACTCCGCATTAGCCATAATATGTACGCGATTCATCATTGTGATAGTGAGCTAATCTCTTGTTACCACTGGAATCTGTTCATTATAACAAATTTTTTTATTACTGATTTTATGATTTTTCTATCTTTTTTTCACTATACCTTCTTCATATGAGGACTCCAATATTTCTATTAACGTTCTTCTTCTGTATTTCTGTTCCTTAAAATCCAGTGGTCTTAGGATGATTTTAGTTATCCTATTTACATTTTTTGTCAACTTAACTTAAACAATTTTCGCCATAGTAAGGATTTTTGTTAAATAAATCGTTATTATTTTTCTATATATAGATTCATCCTTCTTATTTACTATGCTTTTCAATAGGTTTTTATTCGTTATGTACATCATATTTTTCCTTCTCATCTATTGCTTATCAGTATCTCCAGGCATTTAAATTTTGGTACTTCTCCGATATTTTCATTTAATGTATCTCATATTCTGTCCTGTTCTCCCAAATCTCATGATTCCACATTGGAAAAGATAACTAACGCAACTGATTGAAGTATCAGACCTTTAAAAAATGATGCTTTTTGAAGAAGGACATATATACACAGAGAAAACGATTTGGCGGATTAATACAACTGATATATTTTCAAGGTGGTATCGTTGGCTATTACAGAAGAAGTGAATTGAGCGGTTTAAGTTCACTTGACATTAGCGAAGTAATAAACGAATTGCTTATGTCTATCAGACCTTTAAATATAGTGAAGGGTCGATATTTTACGTTGCTGATAATGATGACTATACCATGCAGTACTCCAGAATGACATTATCATGAATAACTAAAAGTTTCGAAATAGTTCGATTGTTAAAAAAATTGATGGATCGTTAAATCACAAGCGGAAGTATATTTGAGTAACAAGCAGTGAAGATATTGAGAAAATTTGCCAGTGCAGTGGTGGGTGAGGCAAAAATGTTGTTAATTAGTCACATGAAAAAACAGTACATATACAGATTTTAACAGATTAAAAAAGAATTTAGTGAGGATCTAAAACTGGAAACTATTGACCCAAAATGAAATAAACAACATACTTAATATATTACCAACTTAGAAAAGTTCTTATATTGATTAGTAGCTCTGATTTATATACTTTTCACTTTGATTATTGATGATCGAGTTGATATTATAAAATAGTTTCTTAAAAATAAATTGTTCGAGATTAGATAAAATGTTTTTCTGGGCTGTCTCAATTCAAACAAACTCTCTATGAGATTCCCACTACTTTTTATTGCCACACTATGCGATATTTTCATTTAATGTATCTCATATTCTGTCCTGTTCTCCCAAATCTCATGATTCCACATTGGAAAAGATAACTAACGCAACTGATTGAAGTATCAACCTTTAAAAAATGATGCTTTTTGAAGAAGGACTTATCGGTGTAGAAAAATTTCTAGATAATAAAGAATGTTTTCTACGATCAAAGAATGAGGTAACGTGTTATATCAGCCGCTAAATAAAAGAATACTACTCTGATATTTTTAGGATTTTGTGATTAAATATTAAAGGGAAAAGTGAACTCCATTAAAAATATACATTTTGCGGTATAAACGGCCTCATAGTTTTCTACTGTCAATTTAGAAAATCCATTTTTTCACAGCTACAAGTAATTATAAACCTAAATTTCAACTCGATAGCTTCTCAAGATGGAAGTTATTGATGGAGGGACAAAAAAGCGATCTTATATGGCTACCATTTTATCCTTATGAGATACGGAATATTATACAATTCTCGATTGTTCTGGATAAGAAAATATTTGTTCCATTCCTCAAAAATGTTAGTGGAAATTAGAAAGACTTTCTGATATTGAGATAGACGGGTAATAATTCTGTTACTCAATAAAGTTAGATTGGCTTCTGCTGCTACCTCAACTTTTATACATATAGTTTGAGTACTAACTTGCGAAATATGCAATTTACGGCGGAACTGAATGCAATTTTATGATATTACGTAACTATATCATAGTTCAAAGCCTTAAACAGAACTTTTTCAACAAGCAAAAGTTTGTTATCGAATATGTAACTCATTTCAGTTACCGAAGCAACAAAAAGTAGAAATTTGTCGTTGAACAATATCGAAGTTAATATTTCCATTATTATTGCTTTCCATGTACAGAAATAGTTGTAGTTGTTTCTCATAACATATCAAACACCTACGCTTTTTATAAAACATGTTCATTGTTAATTTCTCCAATTCAATTTCATATAAGTAGACCTCCAAAACATGGACTGAATCCTAGGATCGAAACAGAAGAAATTGAATAATACAGAAGAATAATAATATCCACATACTTTTGTAATAAGTATTTTCAATGGAACTTTTCTTATTTGCCATAATTGACGCATTAGTAACTAACAAAGTTAATCATTTAAATTGAATAGAGGGGCCTATATTCCTCAACGAGACGTAATTTTCTGCAAACATCTCCCATTAGGTATTGAACGACTTCAATATATATTTCACGTCTTTTTTCTAGAAATTATGTGCCGTAATTGTGACTTGTCATCTTCCATCATACACTTTTCGAGATAAAAGTGTCAAAAATGTCCGATTCTAGGATCCACCAGGTAAATTAGGATGTTATTTTGTTTTAATACAAAAGGTATGTTATTTTGAAGTAGCCAATTTTGACACTTACATAAAAAAACGCTAAGTCCGGCCAAAATATTATATCATTTCTTGCGTACATAATCAATAAATTTAGTGACGTCGATGTTAATATACCTTTCAGAATCTAAAACTTTCTTACTCGACCCATAACGATTTGGATATCCCTCTTGTCTAAATCGCATATCAGACCAGAAATTTATCAGCGAATTTTGCTTTTCCTCCATATTATATATTTTCAGGGCATTATTCTATATTGTGTATATAAAACTCATCGTTTCCTTTAATTTCTGTGAAGTGTGAAGTATTTTTAATATCCTATAACAATGATTCTCTCATTCGCAAAATGTATACGCCTTAATTGACCACGGCATCTTTTATGTGATGTGTTGATTTAGGACCCAAAGGATCTGTTGTGTCTCCATTTCTTGCTGATACCTAAGAACCTAGTGTTTACAGCTGATCCATTATTTTTCATCAATATTTCATACGCACTCAGATGTAGTGCTTTGGAGTTTCGTAGTGTTTCACACTTCGAGAGAATGTGGATAGAGGTTTCGTCCTCTGTGTAACAAAATCTGCAAGCTGCATTATCTACTAGGTCTAGCATATCCAGGTGTTTGTTGAGGTGACTGTGCCCCGATAGAACTCCTGTTGTATTTGTAAATTGTTCTTACTTAAGTTGATACATTCAGCAGATCTACTCATAGTTTCCCAGAATAGTCTTTGCCTGTCTCAGCCCTTGTAGGTTGTCCCAATAATTGGTTTGACAGCATCTTGATTGCCGTGGTAATCGGTTCAGGATACATTCGGAGCAATTTCAAATTTTCCGGTATTTTTGACTATTTTTGAGGAGATTCAGATTTGGTAATCTTTTTTCAAATGGCTATTGCTTTTCGTCCACTAAACAGATGAATAAAATAACTTAATCGTCCAAATAACTTTAACTCACCCAACCTAGTTTATGAATATAGTTTACAGGGATTAACATAGTAAACAAAAACTAAATACTGTTGTGAATGGAAGATAATACTCAGCAAACAGTAAATAAATAATTGGGCTAATTAAATTATGAATATTTATTTTTCATTTTTCCTCTCTCTACAATCAGTGTACATCCAAAAAAAAATTTCAAATTCTCTTGCTGCCAGAAGTATTGACTAGGTCAATTAACAATCTGTAAACATTTTCGTCATAAGTGATTGCGAAAATTTTGATCCTTCAAAACCTTCTTCAAGCCACGACCACCGACAAGATGGTATGAAAGCTGGTCTTCATCATCCCAGCTGCAGCTAGGCAAGTATTGAAGCAAACTCAGGACCATGTCCTAGCGTACGATGGAGAAGAAAGAAGAAGAAGACTAACTCCGAAATCTTAAGCACTTTTTCAGATGTTTGAGAAGTACATCCACTACTATCCAACTACCATGGGAATTTTCAGATTGAGCATTAAAAAACTTATTGTTCTCTCTTTTAAAGGCGTATGCTTTGTTTGACAAATGCGTTTCAAGACTATTAGGCCTCATAGCATCATTGCCTAATACTTCAAAGTAAATAACATGGAAATAGAATCGTATATGTAATCATTATTTAATTTAACTATAACAGCACTGGATTGAACACTCACATAATACAACACCAGCAAACTCGGGAATCGCGGAAAGATCTGAACGGCTGTCGCTGGTCAATGGAATATGACAATGGTGAAATCGTGGAGGGGAAACAGCGAAAATTATATGGTACTCTCGGCTTCTGTTTCGTGTCAGAGCTCTTGCACTGTTAAAATGAAAATTCTTTAACGTAAATTTAGTTTTAATAAATTGTTTAATCACATTTTTACGTTTTTCACTAAATGAGAAATATGTAACTAGTATCGCGCCCCTTCTAATTCCTCCTACATCAACCTAAAGAATTCAAAAGCTATCAGTTTCAACTTTCTGTAACTGTTTTTCAATCAAAAATAGAAGTCAGTTGATTTTCATGTTTTATGTATGTATTAAAGAGTTATTTATGAAAATCATAGTGCAAAGAAATGTGAAAATTAAATTATATGATTCTAAGGAAGTTATCAACTGCCACCCTATTTTTCATGGTGTAAAATTTGATCGTTAACCGGGCGTTACATACGTGGGGTTTAATAAATTGCGGAAAAGTCTTTGAAAAAGAAACAAAATGTAAAGCTATGCGCGTATCTGTCCCTGTAGCTTTCCAAATATATATCCTCCCTCTCTTTTGGGTCTAAAGTTAGTACTTGGTTGGAACGCTCTGGGTTGTATTAAACCCCACCTATGTACTCGTGTAACTGATGCCGTAAAGTATTATTTTTTTATTTATTTTGAACTCTACGCACTGAAGTGGAGTATTCATCATAAAGTAAGTTTAAAGAAGTTACTTTAGTCACGTGGTAACTTTTTTTATTTAAGTTATTTTATACAGATCATGTCTTACGAGGGGAAACTGAAAAGACTCCTGTCACTATAAGCTGAGTCAAAAACTGATGATGACGTAGTGAGTTCAGGAAGCGAAAATAATATTGATTTGGTTTCTGAAAGTGAACCCAACTCCAGTACCGATTCTAAGCAGGATATAACAATGGAAGATCAAATTCCTAAAAATGACCCAGACAAAGAAACATCAAAAGGTGAAACTCGAAGTGATTTGGAAAATAAGAATGTTAGCCTTCTTCGAAAAAACATGTATGTTGGAAAAGATGGAACCAAGTGGAATGAATAACCTGAAAATGGACGTCTACGAACAAGAACATATAACATTATTACTCTTTTGCCTGGTGTTAAACAAATTGCGAAAGATGAAGACTTCTTTTCGATAATGAGATGACATAGTGCGTGTTACTAATATGAGAATTGAAGAATAATGTTGTAGATGTGGTCGATGAACTACCGTCAACTTACAATTTTCATGAAATTCACGTAGATGATCACTTACAATAGTTTCCTCTTTACTGAAAACTATTAATGCTCTTGTGATATACAGAGAAAACAATCATGATTACAAACTTTTAAGAAGGACACATTAATTATAGGAAGGATACCCTGAAATATTCGTCAGAAAATTGAAAAAATAACGTTGAAGTTCCACCGGCCAAGGTTTCAAAGTTTATAGGGAAGGTCTTCGGTATGCCCAAGAAGTCGATATCGCAAAACCAAATACTCCTGTGGACGCTGCCACTCATTATTAAGCATGGAGCTGCATGCAGTGCTGAGGTGTGAAATTGTGTTAATTCAGATAAGGAGGAATGACTTGCATGCAACTCTCAAATATATTTAAGAATTTCTTTTTTGCTCTCTTGTTGTTAGACTTTTGTTTTCCAAACATTTTACGGCTAGAATCTTTTATCTTTGTTTGACTGATTTTTATTTAAAAAGTGTAAGCATGACAAAATAGTCATGGTTCTTTTATTGAGTTTTTTTTTAAATAAATTTTTGATGAAGTATTTTTTTGTTATTTTGTTTTCCAGATAATGGCTTGAAAATGAAAGTATAAAATATTGGGAAATTTGAAGTCAAAGGAAATGTTAAAATTAGGAAAATGGGGTTTCACGGATCCCATATATGTACTGGTGTAAGAATTTTCCACCTATATATAACTAATTTTGATGAATATTTAGAAAATTCTGTTAAAAATTGGGAGGGATGAATATTTTCGGGAATTTCTATCGAAGTAGGATATCCTGAAATATTAAAATATTAATACTGTTTCAAAATCGAATTTTCTTTCTTACTATATTTCAAATGTTCGAGTAGTCCATTAATTATGAGGTTGCCGGAAGTGAATTCCATTGTTGAACAGCTAAAGATTTAGTAAATAGCTTTTCATTACTTTTCAAGTAACAAATTAAAATCTTTCAGTGATTCTTCCTACATTATAGATTACTTTTCATTTTTTCTATTTCGGTTTTCTGATACAGCGTGTTATCATAGTTTTTCAAACTACCATTTATTTAGTTTGGGAAAAATGTTAGATAACCACCCTTTGTTACGAAATCAATATGTTAGATATATCTAACCCATATATTTGACCTGAAAACTAACCCAAGGGATTGTTGGCCAAGTTATCAATTTCCGTTACCTAATACTCCATCATAATAAAGAACTTTATTGTTGATTTGATTTATGTCTTCATTAAGTGCAGTTTCCGAACATCGACGGAGCTCTTTATTGTTGATAATAAATTATGGGAAATACCTGTAATGACCATTTACCAATGACATTTGATAGTCGCCACTGGTTTGATAACATATATAAAAGCATCTGCAAAACATAAACTACAACCTCGTATTGACAGAAACGAAATTAGTCCGTATACATATATCACGTGACTAAGCTTGAAACGAGCCATAATAAATCAAATAGTTCCGGTCGGATCACTTTCACAATTCGAACATAAAATCTACAGATAATGTTTGGGGAAAACTCGAGTGCACCGAGAATGGCAATTTGTTTAAATATATGGTCGATTCGCCCGTCGAATTTCAAGATCTTTTCTATCCACAAGAAACAATTACCTTGTTTGTTCCGTTGAAATAGTGGGTCCTATGGAGGATAATAAAATTTTATACTCTTTTGAGAAGATTAATTTCATACTCGTATATTCAATACGACTATTGTTGGTGATACCACATCGCTATTCCTTTATTCTACTTTTTATTATATAGTACAAAGCTACTTCACGATATTACGACTATTATTATTATTAAGAATAAAGAGAATCGGTCGCTCCTAATTCCATGGGTAAAATTTTTGTAGTTCTCACAAATCCAAGAAGCACCCAGTCATTGGTGGCTTGGAAGCAAGGCTCTCCTATTTGATTATTTCCTTGTATTTCAGTATGTTGATAAGAGCTTGGAAGTTACTTAGGATGTGTAACGAAGTGAAGATCATCCGGATCAGCAACTCTTCTTGTAATGTATCTGTAATAACCGACGTCAACGTACTCTTTAATTAGGTACCAAAATCTTTTCCGCTGCCCATTTCAAGAGGATGCTCCTTCATTTCTCATAGCTTAAGATGTTACATCGTCCGCTAGTAGAACAGTAATTGAGTGACTTCAAGAATAGCCAGGTTATCGGCAATTTCAATGCCACCGGGTCTTTTGAATTCAGGGATTTAGTGCAGCTCTACCCTCATTTTGCCAGCCAGATCATTGCGAGTTTTGAATTTCTTCAGAAACATCAATTCGATAGTTATATATTGCAATGCAAATTAGTGCCTCTGAACTCTTTGTGCAGATGTACACACTAATGTTATTAATGATACAAGCTATCCCGTAGTGGGTTCTAGAGGGAAAATCCGTTTTTCACCATTCACATTTATATACTCTTCAAAGCTACGGACAAACCCAAAGGTGCATTAGTTAATTAAAGTTTGAGGAAGAGTAGTAATATCTACCTCAGTCTTCCTGAAGGACTGAGGCTGAATCTGATGACTTGCCGTAGCACCTATATGCCGTGAGCCCCGTGCATCTTCCTCCCAGATTGGATTTGCTATTTGCACTCCTTGATGTGTCGCTGTTTCAACCCTTATAGAATCGGGTTGTATTTCCTATCCCTCTTGTAGTATATTGTAAAATCCTAGAACTGAAACTCTTTTTTTGCACCTAGCGTCTACTACTGCAGGAGCTTTTTTTAGTAATTTCTAGTAGGACGTTGCGAAAGGCTTCATGAATAAAAAGGAAGCTGCAAATATAGAAATTGACAATAGATTAAAAGGGAGCTGCAAATATATAAACAAAGTAGTATAAAAAAGTAGGTAGGTACAACTGGAAATTTCTGTGAGAAAAGAAACAAGAATAAATTGTTAGCTATGGCTATTAAGGAATTCGATACAATTGTAGTTTACTATCAGCTGCCGAATAAATCAACGATTACGAGGTCTCGCTATTACATGACGAGATTGGTTACGAAAAGGGTTTTATTATAAAAATTATTCTACATTCCAGTACTCTCCTTCAATTTACCCTCCCTTCACCACACACCTTCCCATAAGTTTTTTCCATTGATCGTTGCAATGCTGGAAGTCTTTTTTGGTGAGGGCTTTTAGGAGTTTTGTCGTTTTTTGCTTCACCGCTTCCATCGACTCAAATCGCTTCCCTTTCAAAACAGATCTTTTTATCAACTTTCTAACCTTTCAAGGAAGTCTGAGTAGACCCGTTGACGTAAGAGCTTTTGTTCATGAGTCAGATTTTTTGGTACCAACTTCGCACAGACTTTTATCATGTGTAATTCCTCGTCTAAAATGTTTCTAACCGTTTCTTTATCGGCGTTTACAGCCTCGGCAATCATCAGGATGGTCATTCGACGATCTGTACACAAAATTTGGTTGATTTTGGTCACTGTTTCCGGAATTGAAACAGTCATAGGGTGACCTGGGCGCTGTTCATCTTCAGTGCTCTGTCGTCGGCCCACACTAAAGCGCTTACACCACTCAAAATCACGCACACGTGATACAGGATTGTCTCCATCGGCCTATAGCAACAATTTATTGCACTAAGTAAGAGTTTTTTTCCAATTTAATGAAACACGTTGCTCCTGTTTTTCGTCACACATGATTTTCGGCACGAGAAAAAAATAAGTTCGTTTCAAAGCGCTACTGCACAAATACTATAATAGTGACGGAAACATGTTTTGAGACATCCATAGATAAGATATCTAGATACGCAATGCATTACTCGTTTTTTACCTCACCCATCTAGGGCGCCCTCTAGGCGCGCAGTTATTTAATAACTAGACCTCGTATTCTAATACTCGTGTTCTGTCAACCGATGGTGGTTTCAATAAAAATTATTCTTCAATGTTTATCATTTATGGTAAACACCAACATTACAAGAACGAGTTGATCTGACATTCCCCTTTTTGAAACATTCTTAATTGGAATAAGAATTTTGGAATCGCAAACTCAAAATTAATTCGGAAAAACCAGATGATTTTTATTAATTTATAACACAAGCATGATGTAGAACCAAACAAATAAAAATTCAAAGCTCTAGTACTGCTCTGAAAATAAACCACTTTCAATGAAGCCAACTATTACGACTAGAAAGAATGACGCAATAATAATAATACTGACAAAATGTTTCCGCTTGAATAGCAATTTCAATAATACCTCAAAGGGCATAAAAATGCGTTAGCAATGAATGTCACTCACAATCATGTGTAATATATCGACTTCAGCGACATTTTCTTGATTTTCTTTTCTGATCTTTTTCCCATTTTTTCTTTGCAACTTTAGAAACTGTTAGCTTTCCTCATGTTTTTCAGAAAACTATAAACTAATTTTTCGGAAAATGAAATTTTACGTACACTTGAAAGTTATGTTTTTATTAGTGAACCGAACACTCATCATTTTTAACGGGATTTTATCATCTTTACCTGTGTGTGGATTTTTGTAGTTATGAGATTTTGAGTTTGGTTGTAACTCTCTTTTGAACTGAAAGCAAGTGGTTTATTACTGTTTGTATATCCCACCACTTTAATTGCGTTGGTTAGCCAAGAGGACTAACGTGTCAACCTCCCTGTAGTGGATTCAATCCCATTCATGCTGTAAAAAAATTGTTTTGGCATTTTTTTTAGAAATTTTCACTGCAACAATACTAATATTTTTCATCCACTACTGTTTTAAGCTTATTTTAAAAATTGTTTTCAACTGTTTAGTTTGATGTGCTTTAAAAGCGTATTTGTTCAATTTCTTTTAATCCTATTTATCTCCATATTGCTTTAATTGAACAAGAATAAAAAGGTAATTCATGCCCTTTTTTATTGTCAATATATTTTAGAAACAATCTGGAATTCGGAATTTCCTATCAGTCAATTGCAGTACTGGTGAATCCCTCTATGATGTTACAATTTAAACTTTACTCTGAATGATGCGAGACTTGTCACGTTGCATCGCTTTGAAAATTAGCCTTTTGTTTCGTTCTAACAAAGAGTATGAAATGAAGTTTTACCATTACAAGTCTATCACTAAAAATTCAACCTGAAAGAGAGACAGAGAAGTAACTGGAGGGATTTATTGGCGGTATAAATGAACAGAAAAATTAATTTCAGCATACGATTTTTGTTTTTCTGAAGCATTAATTCGCAAAATTGTCCTAGAAAAACCCAACAAAACGAAATTTTTTGAAAAAAAATGTTCAATGAGTTCGATACTCTTTTTATAATAAAAATCGTCAAGCTCCTCAAAATTGCCATTAACTGGTGATTTCACATCTTCATTGTTGGAAAGTTTTTGACCATTGAGCCTGGGAACAGAAAATAATACGAGAGGACTAAATCTAGCGAATGGGGTACATCAGGTAGCATTTCAAACTTTAATTCATTAATTTTGGCCATTGCAATAACGGATGTGTGACTTGGTGCATTTTCTTGATAATACAACACTTCCTTATTAGCCAAATGCGGCCGTTTTTACTCGATTTCTTCAATCAAACGCTGCAATAAATTTGCATATTATACAGTGTATCCTTTTTCAAGATTTTCAATGGAAACATCAGCACAAAAAACAAACGTCATGACCTGCCCGCACATGGAACAATATTTGCCTTCTTTGGAGGCAGTTTTACTTTTTCAGTTTATTGTTTTGATTGTTCTTTTGTTTCGGGTGTGAAGTAACAGACCCATGTTTTCACAATGGTTAGGAAATAGCGCAAAACTTCGGCTTTATTTCTGTAAAATCTTGCCGATTTAAACATATTCACGACGTTCATTTTTTTTACATACTGAGATGCCTCTTATATCTGCGCACTTTCAGTCGACGATAACTCAGTGCTACTTTGTAGATTTTATTCAACATTTCTAGAGTCGTTTTCTAATTTGGTCGACCACTACAATGCGGGACTTCGTAGGTCGTACTGCCTCGTTTAAACTCTGTTGCCCAATATTTTGCTGTTGATAACGAAGGAACAATCTCACCCAGAGTATAATCGAGTTCAGCTTTTATATTGGTTGGACTAATGCCCAATAAAAGTATTGTATCACATAACGATTTCCAATTTTTCAATATTTACAAATTCACTGAAAACGTGAAAACTATCGCCGTCTCTAGGTTAGACCAGATACTTATGGAACCATCATCTTATTTCAGATTTGGTACATTTTTACATTTATTCATGTCAACATACTAAATATACAGTACCCAGAGTGTCATTTGAGCCTTTGTGAATATTCTCGAAGTTAGAGCTATGAAATAATATATAAACGATTTCTTGACTATCTATTGGAATTTTAACGAACCACCTTTGATGATAGCGATGAAACTATATTTCACATCGAATTCCAAAGTGCCATTTGATGTGATAGTGATGATGTGATAGTGGTTAACAACCTATGTTTTCAATCTATGTAAGATATTTATTTCAAAATGAATCTTCTCCTACCTTTACCCTACTTTCATTTTTTAAGGATGTTGACTCAATCATCTCAAATTGTTTTTTGTTACATAGAACACAAACTGTCGTCTGTTACTTTCAGCGATTCAATGATTTTGCACCTATGAATAAATAAATACAAAGAAGAATACATTTAAGTAGGTATGTAAACTGTGATTTGGGGTCTGTAGCCCGAAACTGAGCCATGTGACGTTATTTCCGATAGTTAGACATCATATTCGTACCTCAGACACCCTACTAGAAGAATATTTTCTACAAGTTTAATATAATTTTCAGTATTTTTATTTCCGCGTCACAAAGACGGAAGTTGTCCAAGCGTTTAGATCTAGCTCAGACATAGATATTTAAATTGAGTATCTTCTATAAGTTGTCTAATTTGTGAGGCATAAAGCTTTTCCCATAGTGAACTGATAACATTTTTGGCACATTATGGAAAAGCATTTCCTGTCGTTATATGGTGGTTTAACAAACTGTTTCATGATGCCCAGTTTCATATGTAATTGTAAGATGATAATTTTGTAACGAGCTAATGATACATTCTGAACTATATTTCTATTCCCAGACTACTTATTTTCTCTCAAGAGCCAGGTTCTTATCAAATACTCTTGTTTAGCTCTACTATCCCTGTAGATATTTAGAACAGAAACTCAATGTAACTAGTTTGTTGGAGGAGAAGAATGTTCTTCATTTTCAAAAAGACACAAATTTGCCACACATGGTCATTGTCTTTCTTCATTAAATTTTGTATCATGGGTGATGCGTATTTATTTCCATTGTTTTATACCTCTAAATATAAATAAATATCGAGACCAAAAACTTCTAACTTTCAAAGATTTTCAACCACTTTCTGGTTTCTGATTTTGGACGATATTTTTTGTACTTTGAAGAAAATTCTTGGATTCTGCCACATAAGTTCACAATACAGCCTTATTCTCTACTCATTTTATAAAGTTGAATTGAACAAGCTTCGAAATGCCCTTCATTAAATCTGAACCTCCTTGATAATTACCTTTATTGAGGATATTGCTATTGAGATATCGGTCCACTAAACATACTACAAATTCAAATTGAATCTGAACTGTTTATTTTTCCGTACTCATTACGAATTAATCTTTGGACTACACGCGTCTGAATTTTTGTGTTTACCGTAGATCAATATACTACATGCTTTCGTGTATGGGTCCGTTGAAGGATAACGCTGTACGGTGTACGCCGAATTTTGTAATTAATGTAAATAAACACTCCAATCGGAAAAACAAGATGGAAATGAATAATGTTTTCGAAAACACTGGGTTATAATTACACAATAAATAACAATTTACGGTCAAGTTCATTACGTATAACCATATTAGGTACAACTATATCAACTATAAACATTATTACCTCATCAATCGGGAATACAGGATGGAAATCAATCATGTTTTCAATATCACTGGGTTATTATTACACAATAAATATACCAATTTACGGTCAAGTTCAATACGTACACACAAATTGGAAACAACTATATCAACTGTAAACATTTCTTACCATAAGACAAATAACTATCTGTATATATTGTTTTCATGTTCTCTATTTTGTTTATCTAACTTTGGTTGTGAACAAATCGAGCTTCGTGTAATTATACACCTTATTTTGTTTACGTGAATTCCTAAATAGACAATAACTAATTCTTGATTTTGAAAGCTATTAGGAACATAAATTTGGTTTCTATCAACCTTGTCCACGCGTTCAGTCAACTCAATTCATATTAGTCTTTCTTACCTCCAAGGTTAATAACCACCACAATGCTATACATAATCTCCCATCGTGATTTAAAAATTTTCATTTATATTTTTCAGAAATACATAAACAGAGCGTCGTATAATAAAAATTTATTGTGTAATTCGCTCTCAAAACTTTGGTACATTAGATCCAACACTTAGAAAATATAGTCAAGGAAGAGAAGGTATCGCAACATGAATAGTATGTAACAGGCTCATCAATTCTACACTATTTATTTCATTCGTTACGTTGTTGTGTGAAATATTAAAAAAAGAACATGTGACGACGCTTGTGACGAGATCTTTCAGTTTTAATCAATGCAATATTATATTGTAGGTGAATATCGTCAATAAAATTATAGTCAACTAACTAACTCTCGAAACTTTATCAAACCAGAATTACCACACAAATATCCAATTATAAAATCTGCTCCGATACTGTTAGCTTTTGCCTTGTATTCAGATTATAGAATGAGGTATCTACCATTTTTCTTATAGTTTCCACTAAATTAACTCATGACCGACACCGTCAGATGGCATGCGGTTGTGCTCCTGACACATTAATTTAAGTTGAATAGATACCATATTATGTCTGTATATGGTTTCATTTTGTTGGTATGAAATTGAGAGCTATTCTCCCAAGAACAGGAAACATATATTATATTTAGATGGTGCGGCCTCAACTTCTAAATATATAAAAATGTATTTGATTCATCTCAAACGGGAATATTGATATTTCGAAGCATAATTTCAACTAATTTTCTGATTTATCATTTCTCTCAAACGCAAATCCAGTTTCGTTTATTGGGGTATGAAATTATAGATCTTTAACAGTTGCCTTATTCCCCATTATCTTTTTCATCGTAAAATCAAATCGATAAATGAGTGAAGTAGAATCTTATAGAGCAACAACTTATTATTGAGTGTACATTTTCGTGTGTTTAGTGTTTTCTCAAATTTCACTAGACGTTTTATGAAAAGTAAAAAAATTATTTTTCAAATACAAGATCTCATGTCACTAATTAGATGATAATCCTACTTGTTCTTCATTTGCCTCAACTTTTTGAGAGACACTATATACAACATTTATCATAATGGCACGCTCAACTCACACACTTCAAAGTTGCCCTATAAATGAACTTATCTAATAAACTTCAGGAAAATTTTAAGGGTCACCTTTCAACAGGTCGTCTTTGGTATCCCATTTACCTCCGGAATACTTTACGTAACAATTAATTATAAGTTTGAGTAAACTATATACTTAGTTCAAATTAGCGAGGACCATAAATAAAGCCGTCGGTGTTTAAGTTTAAAACATAGAACGTGACTTGAAGTAATAATCAATTATATTTTACATTACCTCTGGGTACGTCGATACACATTATTATTGATTTCACTCACATGGAAAAGTAGAAGGTGAGATCATTTTTAATCGATGTAGGAAGAATTTTTGAAAATCAGAAATCAAAATAAGAATAGCTCAATTATATATATATATATATATATATATATATATATATATATATATATATATATATATATATATATATATATATATATATATCTAAATCCAACAATATATGTGTCTTGAAATAATTTTGTTTGTGTGTGTGACAGCTGGAACTGCTGAACTGTTTAAGTTTTGAGATATGGCAATACTGATGTAAATATATCAAAATCTGACATTGTCATAATAAAAATTGACATTGTTAATGGTAAACGTACTCAGAACGTATTGTCAAACGAATGCTACTTGAATTGTTCACAGATACTTAGAACATTTATGTGTAAAAAAATTGATTTAAATCGCGAACAATTTCATGCGATGATTTTCTATAACTTTTGACTGTAGATTAAATCAACAACAGTGTGCCGACCAACTCACTTCGATTTCTAGTGAGGAAGCTCAACCGTGTTTTGCTGGTTTTTTTAATTCAATCGTTGTCGCACTTCGCTACAGGATGAATTTCGTGAAGGTCGTCCAAGATCTGCAACTGAGCCAGAAAACATCAATGCTAAAGAAAACTAATATTGTGACATCGTCAAATGACATACCGTGAGATTAAAGCATACTTGGGCCTCAGTTCCACTCGCATACATTCAATATTGCATGAATACTTTGCTTCCAAAAAGATTTGACAATAGCTCAAAAAAGCTCGTGTCGATTAGTTCAAAGAAATAAGTATGTAACATCGCTCATAAAAAACATCGAGTTTTATGAACGATATATCCATAAATCGATGTTTCTTCGGAGGAAATAGACACAATTTTTAATATTTACTTTTCAAGAAAAATCATTATTTCAGTTTAATAGAAAACATGTATGTCTTCATTTTTTTAATAGAGAATTCAAAAATAATAATTTTGACAAATTGTAGCTCCAGCTTCAGAGAATAACCGCTCGCTGGGTACCGAAGTTACCACGATAGGCAAATAGATCATATCTAAATTATGAAGCTTAGGAAATAATGCCTTCATGTCATCCCATATCTCCAACGCATTTCCCTTTATTGGAGTAACAGTAGATGACATGAATATCAAAAATTCTGTTTTTCCTTTAGTTTTACCTTTCGTATTTTTTTTTTTTCATATTTTTGTGAGTCAATATTTTATGGTAGCTCCATATATCACTTTCATTATTATCGCCTTTTTCCGATTCGTTAGAAGACTCATTTGCGCTCATTCCCACCTACCTACCAACAACTAACAACACAATAGTCGTCAATACTCGTCAGTGTGGACAAGTAAGCAACTGCTTCGTGTTGCGCCTTAGAGCGAAGCTCGTTTGTAATGTTCGATCATGAAGAACGATGTAACATCGATGTTTTAGGTTTCGATATCGATGTTAAAACATCGATAATTATGAACGATATATCGATGTATCATTTGCATCCCTACAAAGAAATGCTGAAAAAATTCATTCGCGGTGCTTCAAAATGAGTCTATGTGATCGTGACCAGCTACGAATCATGAATGGAGTATTTTTATTTGAGAAATAGTAACAAGTAACAATAGTAACAATTTTATGTCTGATATGGTTTACCTTTGGAATGGACCTGATATAGGAAAACTCATCTGCAGAACTAGGATTATAGTGGTTTTTACGAAGGGCTTCTTGTGGTATGGGTTCAATTATTAGGCATCTGTCCACCTCCCAGCACGTGAGAGATAAAAAAGGGGATTGATTAACTAAATAGATTTTGGAGTTAATTGGGTGCGTCAATCGGATGCGTGCTGTCGCGTAGGGGAGGGTACAGCTGCAGATATATATTTCACCGGGTTACACTGGAACCTATGGAAACACGGAGATTGACGATGTAAGGTTTGAGAAAGAGCTTCACCTGATGACGATGAGTGAATTATCAATGCAAGGCTAGATGATTTTCCAGGAATTCTTAGTAGGTGAAGTGTAACATTTAACACTAAGCAGCCGTTCCATCTAAATACTATTTACAAGACGAAAATTTAGAGTACTTTTTGTTGAATTATATTTCCATCAAAGACATTCAGAATTAAATAAATGTTCCGTTTGACTCTTCCTTCCCCAAAGTAGATTTTTTTTATAGAATTTACATGCAAAACAATATTCAGCATAAAAAAGATTATCTATCTTTTAAACTATGCTGCAAATTCCTCCAAGTTCTGCTTATAAATGAATATTAGTTCTTTACAAAAATAAATCAAACTAATATTGTGCATCAGTGAAATTTCAATATCTCAACCGATTGCTGGAATAATGTTATCAATAAAGTTTTTATAAAGACTTAAAGAAAAATCGAATCGTCAACTTTATCTATTCAAAAATTATTTATAAAAACTAAGTTTCAAACAGAAGAGACTTAAAATCAAGAAGATTCAAAAACTTGAAGTTTTCTTTCTATATTCTAGAGAAGTGTTCTTTTTTCTTCACTATACAGTGTTCAATTCCAATTTACTTTCACTACTTGAATTATCGGTAGGTCGCTGTTATCAAAATATCGACAACATTTTGTATACTATTGTCATGAACTTAAGTGAACCCTGTCTGTTAGTGAAGAGATGACTAACTGTCACAATAATACACCATACCAAATGGGTTATTATCCTTAAGTTTGTAACTGTTTCCAACTACCTCCGGAGTGTTTGTATTTGGAAGTTATGTTCTTACTAAACGGCCACGTGGGACGTACGAAATATATGAAAACGATATAAAAGAGAATTAGTTGGAGAGTAATAACTTCGCGACACGGGACTTCCAGATAAAGGTGGGTTTAAAAAGTAGTTTTCTTTATAAATTTCAAGTTGATGTTATTGAACTTTAACTGTGGATTGTGATGTTTATCAATCGATTGAAACTTGTATGGTTATTTGCTATTATTTTAATATGAAATACAAATTACGATAAACCTAATTTTCAAAAATTATTAGATAATTCTTCATAATAGCAGATAAAACCGAATATATACTCTAAACTAACGCATAATTTTGTTGAATGTAGAGTTAAAAAAATTAAAAAATAAAAAGTAAGTTGTTATAAAACAAATATCGTTTTACTATTTTTTTGGTTCATTTAATTTTTCTAAAATCTATTTCTAAGACAAAATATCCAAAACTATTCTGAAAATTGATGCTTTATGGTTTGTATCACATTTGAAAAAACAGATTATAAAGATTGAATGATTATTTTACCGCCAGTTTCAACTAAGACACAACGGATTACAAGTGTTGCGTATCTGATGGTTCCCCAAAAATTTTTTGTAAATTCTTACAGATGTATAAAGAACAAAACCTACTCTAGTTCCTCCTTATGAAAGTGATGACAGTTGCCTTGATGATAGTAATGGACACTGATTATGATCCAGAATATGATAAATCAGTTATTTAATAATGAAAGTGAATCTTTTAATTAACGTGGTGAAGAAAATGAGAATAAAAATATGAAGAAACGAAATAAGGCAGCAAAATAAGGTAAAAATATGTAGAACAAAGAGAAGGAGGGGATAGCCACAAGGACACAGCCGGTTTGGTTACATAAAATGGAGGAAAGAGAAGTTGATATCACGTATTTTAAGGAACTCGTTGATGCTGATATTATGAATAATTTTGTGGTATACTCAGGTTTTTATACTATTTAAAAAATACAGAAAAAAAATATCCGTCATAATAACTGAGATGAGGCAATATCTAATTGTATTGGGCTCAAGTAACAAAGGTCGCACCAATTTCAGCAGATATAAATGACAGATTCAAAGAATTTGGATTGTCTTTTCAGAACTAGGCCTCTCATGGGTCCTTGTTGAGAAATATCAGCTACACCAATGCAACAACTTTTATGTGTTGATAAACAGATTGTCCCTTTCAAGGAAGAATCCCATCTTTGGCAGTACAACCCCGGAAAAAGGGGATATATGTGTTATGCGATGCCACAAGTTTGATTCATAATTTTGAATTTTACACAGGAAAAATTTAACCGAATTTTGTTTTCTAACTCCGAATATTGGAGTTACATCAAATGTAGTCCTAAAAATGATTCAGTTTGGCTTGAACTGAGCTTTACGATTCTGCCACTAAGTTAAGTTCATTATAGTTTAATTTAAAATTAGATGATGTGAAGAATTGCTTATCCACAGCCCTTTGACCCTTTATTAATGAATGGGGTGGTTCTTAAGGGTTGACATGGTATAGACAAGTGAAAATTACTTCAATTAGAGACAAGAAACTTCCATACCAAAAAGAATGCAAAATTTGAAACTTGGCAGTCATTGATAACCAATTGAATTTTATTAAAATGCTATGATTTTTTCACAGTAAAAATGAAATTGTAATGTTTTAAATCGTTAAAAGAAAGTAAACAAGAAATAAACAACGATAAGAATAGAAAATTATTTTAATAAATGAAATATAGGTAAAAAGTAGTTGTTAATGAACTTCTGACAACTTAAGCACATGAAAACATACAGTTCATTCAAAAAAATTTGGGCAGGAAAAACAACAAGTAGTCGAATGGAATATTTCCTGATAAATCCTATTTGGTGATGGTTGGCGTGTGAAGTTTGAAAAACGTGGATTAGTTTCATAATATACTAATATTAATAGGGAGAATAAGAACAATACGTTGATTACCAAAAGAGGTCATTTCATAGCTCACAGCTATATAATACGAAATATAACAACAAATCCTATTTTTTGCTCCCTTTGTAGAAGAAAAATTCATTTATTCAGTCTTGACTACATATTGAAAGGATCGTCTCAAATTTGATTCATGAAATATTCGATAGAATTGATTTCCATGCTACACCCAGTAGATAGAATTATGGTTTATCAATATTCATCTAACATATTTTCACCACATTTTATTCAACTTGCTCTTTTAATTTGTTTGGCTATGTCGATAAGATTTTCTAGTAAAATTTTCACTTACTTTTTATCAAGATTTTGATTTTAATCAATTTTCATATACTTTCCCGCTTTTTCAACCAATATATGATTCAATAAAAAATTTTGCTATACACTGGATTGAAGAAAAGTTGATTTAATTTGAATCGTCTACACTTTATAGTATTTCATGTTTATTAGCTTATTTCAATTTTATAAGTAAATCTCATTTTACGTTATTTACTAGTAGGTTCTTCAGATAAGTTAATATTTTTATATATGTGTAATAACATAACATATATGTAAAGAGGAAACACAAGAGGGTAAACTCGTTAACAGATGCCTATTGATATTGATCTGTAATTTCTGTAGGCTACAGTGCTCTGGAAAGACGTGTCTTGGTACTTCATTCCACAGGCTTGCACTTCTCCAAAGAAATGAGTCCCGATAAATTGAAGAACTGGGCATCCGCAGGTGAACTCGATGTTTATGAGCCACGTCTGCCTGTCGAGTGAGTCTTGGAAAAACTGCTCTAGGCAGAATTATATTCGACAGCTAGGAAAAGCATCTACCATGGTAGTATCGGTAAAACAGAATGAGGCCGGCAATCTTTCCTCTTTGCTCTGAGCTGTCCAAGTTACAAACAATATTCCAAAGATGGATGAATCTGAGTCTTGTACAGGATAAAGAACTATTGTGAGGTATATAGCTTTTTGATCTTAAAGAGAGCTCCAAGTTTTTGTGAAGTTGCCTTGGTTAAATCAGCCCCGTGTCATATTGCTTCCAACATCAATACCCAACAAATGAATTTGTGGTGGTGGTGATAGTTTATGTCCAGACAGGACAAAATCCTGAGATGCACTGCCAGCCTTATTTGAAAGAATAGCAGCTTGGGTCTTTGCTGCATTGAATTTAATCAGTTTACTTCCACCTCATTCCAGAATGTTTTTAAGATCGGTATTGATGGTTGTGATCAACAGATTTGTGTGTGCTATCGTCGGCGAAGCTATAAATCGGGTTGGAAGTACATTTCTACAAAATATACTTTTCCAACTTTGTTATCACTAGTATCTATTATTTGAATCATTCTTAGAGACCATTCGCACACAGATTATTGCCAAAAATTCAATTTCTCATTTTTAACTCCAATTAACTTGGAGTGGGGTTTAAAAAAAATCACATATCCAATTTTTCTCATTTTGAATACAACAAAAATTCAAGAAAATACTTTGAATGTCAAGAAATGAATATTTCTTCAACGATTTTTCTTTTATCGTCTCAAATTGGATTGAATCATTGGAATGAATGATGGATATTGATGACCTATATATCACCCCCATCCTACTTCAAATATTGACGGAAAATTGAGCTTCATTCAACATCGGTTGTTTTCTTTGATGTATAAACAAAAATTAGCTCACTTTCTTGAAACTCCAAGATAAAATATTAGAGAGAAATCATTCATTATCAACTGAATGACTATGTCAGATACATAGTCATTCATGTAAAATACTGTTACAAGCTTGTCCATGACATGGTTCGTGAAGCCGGTCCTCTCCGGTTATAATGGAACTTTGTTTTTTATAAACAGCGACGAGTAGTTAATGTCATTTTTATATAACTAATTTCTAGGAAGTTTTTTCATTTATTTGTTTTTCTTGCTTACTTTCTAGAATCCTCTGATATATTCGAGCTTGTTTGACAGCAAGAGTTACTTTATACTGAAAAGTTATAGAACAAAAATCAACCGGTGGATATAAATAAATTAAAAGAGTTAGTTCAGTCAAGTGTATAGTGTTTAAATAAATTAAGTGAGTAAGAGACTGACAGAAAAACATTACAATACGTAGGCATTTAGTTAACAAGATGAGTCCAGTTTCGTCTACAGCTGTTCAAATATGAGATTACTTTTTTTGATACATAACTCGATTTATCACTCCATTTTGTAGGTGGGACCTTGTCAGATGAAAGATTTTCCCTACACTACTCTAAAAATGCCACCCTCCACCGAGCTCACCAGCTGTCACTGATAGTAGAAATCTCTCCATTCAATTTTAGGATATATTACAATACATTTTTTTTAGAATCCATCATCTAAACCAACCAATCCAATTGATTCTTCAGTTGGAGACTTAAAAATTCAGAAATTGTGCTCTCTTTTCTTTTGTTTATGAGCACAATATAATCTTTGAATAAAATTAAAGCATAACAGTCAAATCTGGAATGCGATAGATTTCTCTTGATGAATGGAACTGCTCCTTTACTCGGTCAACAGGAACGAAAAGAAGTATTTTAGCTTCTATTATGGCATCCTACATTTAGTAACACAAAAACACAAATGTTGCTTCAATGGATATATTAATAAAATAATAATTGTTCTCAAAGTTTTCGATTTCTGCTTTCATTTCCATTTACTCTTAGATTATGACATTACGTGCTCCATTTACCCTACAACGTGTGAATAGAGACTACTAACCGTTCCCTTACGTTATACTAGGGAACAACTCAAGCGAGGACATTAAAGTGAGGTTAAGGTCGACTGAAATTTTACGACAATTCGCTTTGGCTTTTATCGAAAAACTATAAAAAACATACAAGTTCTAAGCTACATCTGAAGGAGATTCGATGTTAGAAGTACACGATGTAAATACAATATTATTCGATTCGATCTCTAAAAATCATCACAATTTTTTTGTTCTTTATCATATTTGTAACAATAAGTATAATCTTTAGGTCTGGAGAAACCGAGTCCCGTGCAGTTTCAATAAACACACCTGCTAGAACTTTCAATGTTACTCAAGATATATTTGAGGATTGGTCAATACGTTTTTTTTAGTTGAAAAATTGAAAGATATATACCTGGGTGGTCCGACCTTAATTTGAAGATGTCATCACCTATATCAATATATTTACAGATGCATTGATTGATCCTCTCACAAATTTCAGCCATTTTGGACGGAGACTCTGTACCATCATGTACCACCGTAAATTCATGGGTAGCAGAACTAAAATGTGGCTGTATACGTTTAACTGATGATGAATCTTCGGGATTACCAAAAATTGACACAACCAGTGCGATATCATTGGAAAAATTCATCGAATGGTTCTGGACTATTGTCAAATTGAGGTTAGAGAGATATATGAGGCTATTGGTATATCCAAAGAGAGCATTTACCACATACTGATTGAAGAATTAAGCAGGCGTAAATTATATTCACAAGTGGACAATACCCAGGGCTCATTGGCGTAAAACAATCGGATTTATTACGTCAAATAATAACACTAGAAAAAACCTGGATCCACAGCTACACTTTTGAAATGAAAAAACTGTTAAACAATGGATTGCAAATTTATGACTACCGTTTTTTTGAATGGTCTATATTCAAAAAGTTTGAACGATAACAGGAGACTGTTACGCATTCTTGTATAATAAGGTGGAGGAAGAAATTGCAAAAAGCGACCGCAAGTGATGGTGATGGCCATGGATAAGATACCACCCACGTATAATAAATATCAACTTCGAACAAATTATATTACATGATAACAAAATTCACTCATTTTCATTTTATTCATAATATATTCCTAATACATAAGAATTGAAAAAATCGAGAAAGCTACAGAAGATAATATCTTGGAACCTCCATAGATATATTGTTACTTTATATTGTAACTGAATATATGATTATTAGACGTTGTAGTGATAGAATTTCAAGGAAAAATGGCAATTAGTGAAACGATTTATGGATAAATTTGGTCAATCATCATAAAACTGTGGAATAGTAGGAATTATTATTCTGGATGGAAAGTTCCTAGACACATCAAGACTCAGTCTTCGAAATGTGATGGAATTCAGTCTCCTCAAAACCCTATAAAACAAACATATCACTCTTGTAACGGTAAAAACTTCGAAACGAATATTAAAACGCAATAGAGACTCTAATAATTCCCTATAGTCCAAAGAAAGTCAAAAATCAGATTGAAATGGATTATAAACCATAAAAATTGAGACTTCGAACTGTAGAGGCACATTTTAGAGTGCGTTAAGGTGAAAGAGTAGAGATCTCCAATAGAGAAATGAGAACTTACCACCAGAGTGCTTCAAATAATGGAGGTCAATATTAGACAAAGATGTCCGGTGGTAAAATCTACACAGGAAATCCTCTGTCAACTACATCAACTTCAAACGTCTGCTGACCTCACAATACCGTCAAAGACTAACAACCGTTTCCTGTTTTTACGTATTAGGTAGGTACATGATTTCAATGATAGCTTGGCCACTCTTTGATTTTGGGGTTCAGACATTAATGCAACTTGTTTGGTAATTTCGTTGCTACCGTAAGCAGACCACAATGACAACGGCAACCTATCGACGAGCACACATAGATCCTATACTGTTTATGGTTAACTGCTATAGGATTGAGTGTATTTAGCCCTGCTTTGAAGTTTGTAAAGACAGCAAATCAACAATATTATCTCCCTTATATTTGAATTTCGTTCACACAGTAGAGCAACGTCCTCATTTATGTCTGAATAGGACAGTTACAGTCGATGCGTCCGTGAATAACCAATACTATGCGATGCGATACCAAAGAATATAGATACTAAAAATCTCAATTTTCATATTTTTATCTAAATCATACCCTTGGGATGAGTTTCATAGAGTCCTGAATATAGCACTAAATTTATATTACCATTTATTGTAATCATACTTGTTATAGACTGGGTTTCAGCTAACGATACATAATTATATGTCAAACATTCCTTGAAATACTTCCAAGATGCCCCTAGGAAGCATATTCTACTAACTCCTCATGCATAAACAGTGAAGTGGCTTCTGTATTATACTAAATGAAAAGTTAAGACAGATAATAGTGAACCTTGTTCGAATGTTTCAAATTATCACATGGATACATAATAATTCTTTGTGAATTTGTGTACACTGTATTCAGATAGTCAATTATTTTGCAGTAGGTTCGCTAAGCAGAAGTGAAAAAGAAAAAAAAATGTATTCTATTCTAACTGCATAAAAATCTATTTTTTCTATAGCAAATTAGCTTTTATGTGGCAGAGACGACAAAAAGTTATTGAGGATAGCTGCTTAGAATCCATATTTGGATTCCTTCCTCGAAATCATCGGTCATGCATATTTTTTAATTTCATTTCACTAATCGAAGACAGGTACTGCCAATCACATTATAAATTTGTTAGAATGAACTGTCAAAAACTATTAGACTCTTGGACTAGTTGTCTAAATGAAATGTTAACATTAGGGGAGAAGTTTATGTGATTTAGTATCATGGAAGAAATAGTATTTCTTCTTCCCACAACTGTCGATATTGAAGCGAATGAACATGTATTTTGTTGTTAATGTAATGATAGCAGTTGTAGTTGCTCCACCTTCATATTCTTCTCCATACAACAGTTCAATCACCGTGTGTTGTGTTTGACTTGATCCATTTTAGGTTGGAATTTTTGGAACTCTTGTTGATATTCAAAATAACAATGCTTAACCACCACTACACTGTCATAGGTTTAAGAAATCTCTATATGAAGCCATCCTTTACCAAAATCAAAATGAAAAATAAGAAAAATTTGCACTAGTCCTTTCAATCCTATATATCCAGCTATACATTAGAACAATTGTTGGACAATCCTAAGGATAAAATACTGAATTTGGAAGAGAGTGGTATATATGAAATTAGGTGTAATAATTTAGACGGTAAGTGTGTTGGGCAGACGAAGAGAGATGGAGAGAAATGCTTTATTGTCAAAAAATGGTTCACAGCAAAAATTAAACCAATATGTAGCATGCCCGGAATTAGAATAGTTATTTACAGAGTAGAAGGCACTTTCCAGTAAATTTGCCCAAAAATTATTGCGGAATGCGGGAAAAGATGATTTCGATTTGATTCCAATTGGAAAATGATTGTGAATTTGTTCCTAAGTGGAAATCCGTGCAACAGCCTTTCTGAAATTGGAGAAGCGTGCTCACGAATTAGGCAAACAGATTCAAATATGAATAATGAAGTCCCTGCAGTGAGCCCTGCTGTTTAGTCCAAGTAAATATCTAACAGCTCTCTTTTGTAGTTTGAAGATTCGCTCAAATTGATTCTCACCACACATACCCCAGAAGGGAAGGGCATAACGTAGATGCGACTCAATAAGGGCATTATAGACTGTTAAGGAGGTGGATGTGTTCTTTGATAATTGATCTCAGCGCAAAGCAGAAGGAACTTAATTTTTTAGATAATGCGGCAATATGTAGCTGCCATTTCAAAGAATTGTCCACAACATTTTTACATAATCAACGACGTCAATGGTTGTGTTAATTGATAACGAAGGCTGCAATGTTCGGTTTGAAAAGCACATAAGCTGAAATTTGGACAAGCCGAAAAATCGAGTATTGTTGATTACGCTGCCAGTCATGTTCAAGGAATAAATATAAATTATATTAATATGTAAAATTGTTGAAAGTGTATCTAATAATAATTTGTTGAATACATTTGAAAGCAACGAGATAATTTAATATAAGAACAGTTTAAATAAGGACGAAGGGCCTATTTCTTAAAGTTTAGTAGTAGAGGAAGAAATGTACCCTCAGTAATTATTTTTCGCGGGAGGAGAGTAATTGGTGGAAACATTTAGTATAAAATGGGTAGATCAGGTTAATAGGTTTTAGTTTACCTTCAATCTCTAGAGACGATACCTTGGTTATCGAAACGCGCGTCAGACAGTGTAATTGTTCATGGGTATGTGGTGGAAGTGTAAGCAGTGTGTTTAGTTTGATTCATTTTGATAATAAGATGTTATTCTCTGGAATTCTGGCTTCTACTATAGTCATGACTCAATAGGCTCCGAGTTGTGAGTGGGCAGTATTTATTTAATTAGAGTGTGAGTCATCATATGCCACATAACTATTGACGTCACATTATTATTGTTCTGTACCTGTATATAGATGAATTTTAAAAAATCTCGGTACATGTATGGATTTATTCACGTATTCTATTGAAATTGATGCACAAAATTCAATTTATAATCAATCATCATCACTTATAGTTTGAAGTGAAAATGTTTTTCACGCGTTTCTAGCGTTTCAAAATAATTTGTGTGAATGAAATGTTATTAAACAATAAAATATTCGGAATTGACGACTAAAAGATAAACGTTGATTGTAGTGAATTCATATCGAATGGAAAATCAATTTCTCATTTGCGCTCTGGTATAAAATTTAATGAAACTGTATTTAACGTGTATGTATTTACAATCACGCCAGTGGATATACGAGCGCACTATTGTTTTTAATTGTAAAGGTATAGTATGTTCAACGTACCTTTGTTGTTCATTCGACAATCAGCATTGTATATGAAAGTATTAATTGGTTTTGCAATGCAGTGATATTATATTATGTGAGGTTATTCGTTAAGTTTAATGGGTTATTGATTATTAAGTGATTGTACCTTTTCGGAGATACTGAGTAAACACACACATCAAGCACACCAGCTATTTATTATTTTATACTATTCAATTTCATCACTCTAAGCCTCAAAAAACACGCACATATGACTCATGTGATCAATAATAGTCAATATTGCAAAATTTATCGTATGATACACGCCGGAAAAATTAGGCAAACGGACCAAATCCCAAAGAAATTTTCATCTCAATTTCTCTTGAACATATTTTAGATTCTAGTGATGTTTCTTGTTATGTTACAGTGGTGAATAAGAAAACTCGCAACTCTCAATAAGAAGAAGAAATGTTCAAAAAAGATGAGACGGCATCTGAGTATTCTTAAACATTATCGTCGCTTGAAGATTCACTCCATAGTGTATTTTGAATGAAATCTTACTTCTTACCCTTGTTGTTTACTCCTGTAGATATAACAAAATACAGAAGAATCGAGGAAGTAACCTAAACCTGATGAATAAAGCTAGAAGTCAAAACAGGAATTACTATAATTGATAAAGGACGCAAAAGAAAATGTACAACAAATTTTTTTGAGAGTTTATCCCTAATTTTACCGGTGTGTTCGTCAATTACATCTTCATCAATTGTGTGATTTTGTGGTTTCAATTTTTTTTTTCTATCATTCACTGTTGTACAATTTATCTATGGCTATAAGGACAATTTTCTCAGTTTGGTACTCAGTTAGGTACAATATTTCTGTTCTCTTTAGTCTAGAATCCTATACGACAATTTTATTTTTATCTGCTGTTATTGATCTGTTTGTATAAGAATCAACATTCTTTTTTCTTCTCATGTCCTTTCATAAGAAGTTTTGAAGCTTCAAATGAAGTTTTTTCTCATAAGCCGGACAAGACTACAGAAGAGATAGCTGAATATATGTTCACAAAGTTTCCACTACAATTTGTAGCAGTGTCAGATATTGTTAGGAGCTTTTGTATAATAAATTATGTAAAAAATTGTCACACTCATTTTTAGAATTTCAGCTACGAACTTTTGAAAACGTTTGTTTCTTAACTACATGTGTCAAATTCATTTACGATATTCACTTCATTATGATTCGAAGAAACGAAGCTAGAAATTTTCCAGAAACCATTATGCATCCAGTATATTTCAGTTTATATACAAGGACTATTCGGAGATTCAACAACGTTTCTGTTCAATCTAACTAGGCGCGTGCTGATCATGTATATTTTGGTGTTTGTCAGCGTAAAACTATCCGAAAAAATCGAAAAAACTTTTGGAAATTCATCGACAAATGTACAAAAAGTCCAAGATGGATGAGAGTGAGGAAGTGCATTCACGAACTTTGTTCATTGAAATTTTCGATCAAAACTGCCACAAATTTTTAGTCGAAAATTACTGAAATTGCTTCAAAAACACATTGAAGTTGAGCGAATGACATCTTCTTTTATATTTCTAGTGACGAAACGAAGATGAACTAATTCAATAGCGGGGGTACACAAATATTTCCATCACAAAACGAAAAAATGTTTGTTGCCAAGAAAGACTATGGCGAATAACTTTTTCTTTACTCACCTATAATCTTGATATCGCTAGCAATTCGGAATTTTAATGACGTTGACGTTGGATAGGTTGATATCGTGAATGTTATAATTGAATTCAAAATTTGATGTTGATTTTCATTTGTATTTTGCTTTACCTCACTTTCTGAATAACCTTCGTATTACTATAGAAATCAATAGCTAATTCTGACGACAATATATTTATGTTATATGAATCTACTAATGTCCTTTTCATATTTTTATTTACGTGATGGCCATTTTACTGCATTCCTAATAGTGAATGCTATGGTTATATTAGTCATATATATGAACCATTAATCATGTAACTTTGAATTAAAAGCTATAAAATTTATGACACAATGCGAATTGAATTTTTGTCTTTTCACGATAAATTGACAAAAAATTCATAATAACTACTGGGTGATTTAGGATATTAGTAAACATTACTAAGCATATTCGCGTGTTTGGATCCTTTTGATTATTTAGAAAAAAATAGCAGCTCATACATCGATTGGTGATATCAAATTTCATATTATTTGAAGGAAAATCCACGTATGTGTTTGGGGACCAAAAATCTGTACGAACTCTTTGTTTTAATTCAATTATTTACACTTTACTCTATGAAACAATGGTTACGGCTCTTTTTTCCAATTTTTTTTCTAAGTGCTGCATTGAATTATCAATACTCTTAGACTTGTCAATAAACGGAATATCCAACTCTGCAAAAGGTTTGACAACGTCCTTCACATAATCAGCAGTTGCCATATCGGGTCAAAACATGTTTTTCTCTATGAACTGCTTCAATCTAGATCTAACTCATTTTTTTTTTTCATATATTCTAGTGTTCATAAAATTTGAAAATAGACACATTTTTTTGCTATAGATAACACTAAAAATAAATAAGTTAACTAACGTGAAAATTTTTAAATCCTAAGGTTCTACTCATTAATATACCTTAGTGTCTAGTAATTTTAGCAACACTACCATTTACATGTTACTCCATATTAGCCCAATACTCTGCTTTCAACTAACACCGTCATTTAAACTAACTCAAACGTTTGATATTATTAAGCCTTCTCACTAAATTGGCATTGTCGAGGAATTGGATAACCTCAACGTTTCCATGCTGTAAGTATCCGTTGTTCATGATTACTGGTAAATTTGTTTATAATCTGGTTAACATTTTTTACCTTAAGATCACTGTTACCAAGGTGCATTAACGATATTCCTCAATGCTTTATTTTGGAAAAGTTGTATTACTTGAATATCACTTTTACTTACACAGCCCCAAAATTATACGCCCTATGTTTATATAGAAGTAGTTTGTTGTGTGTGGACAATTTGGAGTTCCTTCCTAGAAGCCAGTACATCGATAATGACAAATATATGTTGAATAACGACCACGAAAAGATTTCGCCAACCATACCAACACATTCAAGTTGAACTTTTCATAACTTTTAAAATATACTTTTGAATTCGCTTGTTACCCTTTCTGACAATGATAAATCTTTTCGTTCCACTTCCATCAACAGTAGAATATGACTCGTCGAAAATTATTTTCATTTTCAAACCCTAGCTAGCTAGTGAGCAAAAGTTCTGATTTTTGTTTCATTTGTTGCTTCTCAGATCATTTGGATACCGATTTTCTTGATTTTAAAACTACATTCTGTTCCATTAGACTACTGCTTATATATTTCTAATCGATTTTGAATTTTCTATCCCATTGTCGGAAACTCCCAATTTTCCGTGAGTCGTTTTAACCAAAGCTTATATATTTTATTGGCTTCTTCGCCTGATCTTGATGATATTTTATTGTCTCAACAGATATCGTAAATTTTTTATATAAAAATAAACGCTTTGCGACTATGTGTTTTATGGTCAATTTTTCAAGTTGACATATTTAGGTTAAGGTTTAGCATAGAATGATTATTAACGGGTCAGTCGCGTATGTCCTAGACGGAGATGCGTTAGAAGAACTATCTTAATTTGGTTATCTGGCTACTCTCATTCTTAAAAATTGATTAACCGTAAACGATTTCTTGAGATCTTGATTTCATTCATAAAACTTGCCAATCATTTGACATCGTTCGTTTACTCTTAGATTTTTCATACTAGAAACTAAACTTCTCACATTTGGAACCTTTGAAAACTGCCAAATTACGAGAAAGTCAACGTCTGCTTGCTAAGTTGTCCAAAATTGTATGGTTTGTCCCCACACCCTTATATTGAGTAAACATCAACATCAAATATAAGCCACACATGCGAAAAGAACAATGTTCACTTTCGGTGATGTTATTATTTCTAAGGTCCTGTATAACATTTAAAAAAGAATAAATCTGCTTATGATAGATATTTTGTACATAAAAGTCAGTGGCGTATTTAAATGTTTTTAGAGCACTGTTTAACGTAGAATTTTTGCAAATATCTCAACCTAATCTTCAATAAATTTCTTCAATTTCTTCTTCACATTTTGAATCATTATAACTAAGGTTTCGTGTTTTATAAGTATTCTATAATGTCGTACGAAAATAACAGGACAGACTGAACAAATTAATGATAGAATGTTTGAGCGAAGATGATGCAGACGAAATAGATAATGATTTGCATGATGACGATAATGAGGAAGATAATGTGGAAGAACAATTTGAGAATTCCGACACTGAACAAGAAATTTCAGATGATGGAGTGGAAACAATGGAAATAAGTAAGGAAGAATATCATACACAGATACCTTTATTCACTGAAAAAGATGGAACTAAATGGTTCAAACAAGTTCCTACTTCCACCAAAAATCGTTCAGAGAATCTGATTACACGTTTACCAGGCCCTAAAGCACCTGTAAAGAGTTTGAAAACCGCTGTTGACATTTGGAAATATTTTTTTGATGATACAATGCTAGCGAAAATTTTTGAATGTAAAAACCGACATATCGAGAGAAATCAAGAAAATTATGCCCGTGAAAGGAATGCGAAAGGAACGGATACGGCTGAAATGCAGGCATTGATTAGCTTATTCTATTTGGGAGGAGTTCAAATCAAGTCGTCCAAATATCAAAGAATTGTGGAACAACAATGGAACTGGTGTTGAACAATTCCGCCTTATAATGTCACTATTTCGGTTTAGCTTCCGACTTCAACATTCACGTTTTGATGATATAGATACACGGATGGAAAGAAAATCTACAGACAAATTGGCTTCAATCAGGGATATCTTCGATTCTTTTGTTGAAAAGTGTAAGTCTGCATACGCAATGTGACAATCGATGAAAGACTAGAGGCGTTTCGGGGAAGGTGCAGTTTTCGACAATTCATTCCCAGTAAGCCAAATAAATATGGATTGAAAATTTTTGAAATGGTGGATTTCAAAACTTTTTATACGAGCAATTTGGAGGTTTATATTGGCAAACAGCCGGATGGACCTTACTCTTTGGGCAATTCTTCCTTATCCCTTGTTCAAAGACTAGTTGAATCAATCAGACATTCTAAGAGAAATGTGAACTGGTTTACCAGTATCCCTCTAGTCCGTACTCTGTTTACAGATTTCACTCTCACATTTTTAGGTACTGTTAGAAGAAACAAGCGATAGTTAGATACCTTTAGAAATTTCGAATCCAACAAAAAGGCCAATAGGTTCAAGTATGTTTGCTTACGATAAAAATTTAACGTTGGTCTCTTATATCCCCAAGAAGAACAAAAATGTCTTACTAATATCAAGTTTTTATCATAATGATAAAATTAACGAGCTGACAGGAAAACCAGAAGTGATTATAGATTACAACAATTCCAAGGGTGGTGTAAATACTCTAGACAAATTGTGCGCATCATATGACTACGTTAGAAATATGAAACGATGGCCGATGGTAATTTTTTACTCATTACTCAATATAGCCGGAGTGAATTCTTTGGTACTTTTTCATTTACAAAACGTTGGCCAAAAAATAACAAGAAGACAGCTTTTGCATATGCTAATTTCTCAAATAGCCGAAAATTATCTTCGTAGTAGAGCAGTACAGACCAATATTCCCAAAACTTCAACGATTAGACTAAAGGAAATATTTGGAATACAAAATCTCCAAGCTGTAAATGATGCTGAAAATAGTCCTGGACGTTGTGCATACTGTGACCGAAAGATAAACCGACCTACGCGTTTTTCATGCCAGACTTGTGGCAAGTTCTGGGACATTTAACTTGTATTTGTAGCGAATGTAATTTACCTTAATTTTCAACTTTATATGCAATTATTTTTATCTATGATTTAAAATTTTTCAGAATCAAAATGTTTTATTTGTATTTTACATATTTTATGGTTTAATAAATATTAAAAAATTTTTATCGTTATTATTTTTTAATCTGATGAATATTGTATACAACATTCTTCGTGCGACAGAAACATATGCGGAGTCACAGTCCGCCGCCAGTGGCCGTGCCCAGAATCTGAGCGCCAGTTCCGGATGGTAATATGATCTGACGAATCCCATATATGCAGCAGCGGCATATTTAATAGACACAATACAACACATTGGTATCAAGAAAATTAATATATTACTTTTGATCGACAGCAACAAGGCTGATTTGGTTTTAGTGTTTCATGTTTTTTTGAGATAGTTTAACTGCCCAACGATACCTAAATATATTACAAAATGATATACCAGAGTTGCTGGAGAGCATACTTTTCCAGTAAGATGGAGCGCCCGTTCATAAATCAAGGGTAGTTAGAGAATATTTGAGTGCTCATTTTGGTAGACGTTGGATTGGCACACACGAGCCAATCAGATGGCCCCCGAGGTCACCTGACTCAATAATTATAGATTCCTCTGTATGGTCATACTTAAGAAATAAAATTCATGCAAATAGGCATAATTATATTGATGAACTCCGAGCCTCAACCGAAGAAGCATTCAGAGACTCACAAAGGCGACACTTTATGATTTTAAATGCAATAAGGCCAAGTGAAACTGTATGTGGTTTATGTATAAGACAAAATGGACGACAATTTTATTAGATTTATATGTTTTTTTTATTTTGTAATTCATTTTCTAATTTGATTCTTGTAATAACAATTTTCAATGTTGAACCGTTACCGATATATTTTTTTTGTTTTCAACATTTTCAAGTTAATTTCAAAGACTAATATTTTGAATTTTTGTTTAGAATAAACCTAATTAAATAAAAAGTTTCAAATTACCTTAAGTTTTGAAAAATTAATATTTGAACGCATATGTGAAAGAATTCACTATTGAATAAACAAACATAAATATGGATTTTTCTGATTTTTGAAGCTGAAATTTATTAAAGATTCGATTGTGATATATCAATGTATCTAGAAACATTTTACATCCAAATATGCTGGGTGTTCTTTTAAAAAAATACCAAATTCATGCCCAATCATAAAAACAATGCTATAAAAAATTTTTTAAATACGCCACAGACTTTTATCTTTTCACCTTGTAGTTCAGGAACAAAAGTAGTTGGAATATTTCTGTTTGTGGCTGTAAAAGTGATACAGGGTCGCGAGAACCGCATGTCTATATCATTAACCCTTAACCACAGTCAGGAGTCAAATTGACTCCATGTGCAATTTATAATCAAAATATTTTTTGTTTGCGCGCGCATCAGCGCTCAAGCTTCGAGGTACCCCCGAATCTAATATTCTTCAGTACGCTTGAAAGCTTGAAGTGATCAACAACATTGTTTTGTTTACGTTATTTGGTTTTAAAGTTTTGCGCGCATCTTTGGAGTCTAATTGACTCCCGTCTGTTGTTACGTGATAAATATTTAATATATAAACCGGTGAGTTTACAAGGTAAATAATAAAATATTTTTAATATTTTTAAAGAATTTATTGTATAGGGATTCTATATTCTCTCATTATTTATAGAAATATGGATTCTTGTTCGGGACCACGCAGAAAAAGGGTTCGAGTAACTGACAGAGATTTTGAGGAAACCCTAACAAGGTGGTGTGATGAAGTTGAGACGGATCACAACAATGATAGTGATGTCAGTGATTCTGAATACATTCTTAGACGGAAGACAAAAATAAATATATTTATGGTAAAGGAAAAAAAGGAGAATCTAAATTTCGTTGGTCTAAGACGCCATTAGTAAGTTCATATGTGAGAACACCAAAACATAATATAATAAGGCAACTTCCTGGATTGCGCCATCCTCTGTGCCAGCGAGACAAAATATCCGAAAAAGAATCGTGGACGTGCCTTCTAGACGTAAATATGTTAGAAGAAATTATTAAATGTTCGAATCAAAAGCTATCAAAAATGAGAGATTTATATAAGGATCCCACAAAATCGGATTTACGTGACTTGGACATGATTGAACTAAATGCCTTTTTAGGGTTACTTATATATACTGCGGCTTTCAAATCAAATGACGAGAATATCACTTCGTTGTTTTCAACGGATGGGACAGGCATAGATATTTTTCGCTGTGTTATGAACAGAAATCGATTTGCTATTTTATTACAATGCCTTAGATTTGATGATTTCTGCAATATTTGAGAAATTTGTTGCAAATTGTCAAGCTGCTTACACTATAGGACATTTGGCTTGTGTGGATGAAATGCTTATAAGTTTTAGAGGAAGATCCAAATTTAAAATGTATATACCTCAGAAACCATGCAAATATGGCCTGAAACTAATGGCACTAACTGATTAAAGAAATAATTATTTTTATAACGGATATCTCTATTGTGGGAAAAAAACTGATGGGAATACGCTTACTGAAACTGAAAAAAAATTGTTGATTCCAACACAAGCAGTACTATGTTTATCAATACCTATTCAAGGAAGCAATAGAAACATAACGGCTGATAACTGGTTTTCATCCATCGAATTGGTTAATGTTTTGAAGACCAAAACTTGACATACGTCGGTACTTTGAAAAAAAAATAAATCGGAAATACCTCCCGAGTTTCAGCCTAATAGGACGAGACAAATTGGAAGTTCCCTTTATGGTTTTTCGGAAAATGTCACTTTGTTATCACATGTACCAAAAAAACAGAAGGCTGTTTTACTCGTGTCATCAATGGATTCCTCCGCAGCTCAAGATCCTGATGTCGACAAACCAGAAATGATTCACTTCTATAATACTACGAGGTCTGGCGTTGACAGTCTAGATCAAAAATGTGCTTTATATTCTACTGGCCGTAGAACGCAAAGATGGCCTATGGCAATTTTCTTTAGAATATTAGATATATGTGCAGCAAATGCATATATTCTTTTTAAAAGTACCAAAATTGAAAGAAAAGATACAAGACTAGAGTTTATGAAAAATCTTGGAAAGCAGCTTATCACTGAAGAATTAGAGAGAAGACAGAGTAATTCACGTGTAAGACAGGAAATAAAAGTAGCTATTAGAAACATTTTGGGAAGAAAAGAAGAGCAACCAATAGAACCAGTAGGTGAACTCGCCATTAGAAAATACTGTTCAATTTGCCCCAAGAAACTAAAAAGGAAAACTTCTACATTATGCTCTAGATGCAGGCGTCCAGAATGCCTACAATGTTCATCTCCTATATGTTCAACATGCATTTAAATATATTTTTTTTTTTAATTTTTTAAATTTTAAAATAATTATTTACTCATTTTCTTAGAATGTTTTTTTATTTGTTTTTTATAATTATGATTTTTATAATAAACGGTTTTAAACTTAATAATTTTTAATTAGATAAATCTTCAAGTGTTTCATATTAATTCTAAAAAAAACCCATTTAAAATACAAAGAGTCAATTTGACTCCTGTCTGTTGTAATGTCAATCAAATTCATGTCTGTGGTTAAGGGTTAATAATAGCTGAGATATAATGCAGTCTCAACCAAAATGGGACACAGTGTACATGGTAAATTGTGATATACAATTATGAACGTCATGGATTCTGATATATGGTAATGGTAATTAACAAACTGATATTACTTACTGGTGAAAACTCCTTACTAGATAAAAAAACCAAAGTCATACACTCACAGATTTTTTGTTAATTCAGTGCTTATAATTTAATTTCCATTTCGTTATTGAGCACTACTTAAAAAAGCTACAATGTATTAATATACCGGTCTGTAACTCTGTAAGAAGGAGCACCACATTATAAACCCAAAAGTACTTGAAAATTTGTGAAAGAGAAGGCGAGAATCGTTAAAATGTCCAGAGATATTATCACACTGACTTGAGTAAATAATTTTCTTTTTATAGAAATACTATGTGTTGGTTATGTACATGAATCTTGTTAAATATGACATGAAATCACGAACAACGCTTGAAATTCAGTTGAATACACATTGTAAATTATAAATCACACCCCAATTGTAAATATTGATGTTTACATCTGTCATTCGAATGGATTGAATGAAGGCATCACATATCGACCTTAGAGGTTAAAACCAATTTATAATAAATTTCCGTTCCAAGTTGCAGAAAAAAATAACAAATGAAAGAAAATTTATTAGCGATGAGATGATATTCTGCATTTATCTATCTATCTATCTAGCTCGGTGTCTCAATGAAGGTCTAAACATAAATCTTTCAAAGACCACCCTTGTTCCATTTACTAGGGAGAACAAATACGTTGCCTCAGAATGAACTGGGTAGAAACTAGTCAAATATTAAATATCTCTAAGTGACCTTTAATCTGAGACTGATGTGGAGACAATACCTGTAAGCAGTAACCCATAACGCACGAATTGCTTTATACGACTGCTGCAGAATGGTCGGAGAAACATGAGGCTTGAAACTCAAAATGATGAACCAGATGTACAGATTCATTGTGCGACCTATCACAAGCTATCGAACCGCTGGATATTCTATTACCATGTATGATCTAGGTTCATCCTTTTCCCCAACCACCGTGTCAGGGGCCACTAGATGGAATGGCGTCCACCATCCGATCCAAAAAGTATCTCTGTGAGAAACACAAACAAATATGGAATCCATCCCTTAGGAATTAGTTCCCTGTGATTTAAAAAAAATGAACCCCACATTCTACAAGGAAGTTTTGAAACAGTTGTTACGATAATTCTAGAGTGTTTGGTCACAGTTGAGTAGGACTGGGCAATGGTTCTGCTGCAATCCGCAACTGTTTCATCATGCACCACTCTCTCCTGACCTAACATCGTGGACTTCCTTCTGCTTTTCTGCATAAATAAGGTCCTAAAAGGTGCACGTTTTGCGGAAATTCGTTCTGCGATCAGAGAGGTATTCTCTAACAGTTTTCAGAAGCTTTATGAACGTTGAAGTGTGTTTCGTACAATAACGATTACTTTAAAGGCTATTAAAGGTAATTTACTTGTTATTTCCCGATTTATTATTTTTTAATACCATTTAGGGAACTTGTTAAACACACCATGTATGTCACACCGCAAATTTTCAAAGGAAAACTTCACTGTAATATAACCTCAATCAACTCGAAAGCAATTCAATAGAATAAACAATTATGTCAAACTGTTCTGAAAGAACATTCGAAGGAATTGGAGAAATTTGAACCATTTGTCATATGAAGGAAAACTGAATTACATTATTAAAGTGCTTGTCATGTGGTATTTATATTATTATAGTTTGTTCGAACTAGTTGCAATGTTATTTATCACTGCCTGTCATGCTGTATTTGTATTGGTATATGAAATATTGATTATGATACATCCATTTGAATTGGAATAAATATAAAGAAATACAAAATTTAGTACAAAATATATTTGTAGAATGTCAGCCGAAAGAACTCGAACTGAAATGAGTAGAAAGGCAAAGGCTAGTTGAAGCTGCATAAGAGACAGAGAAAGAAGGTAAATATGAAGGACTGAAACGAAGTTTTACATCCTTATAAAGCATTGAAGTAGATTGTATCAACACAAGTATTTATAAAAAAGTACGGAGCATGACGAAATTATCGAGAATAAACATTATCGATGACGAAACGAAACGGCTTAAATCGGCAGCGACGCGTGGCACTGCCAGCCACAGATGTATATATTTTCGAAAACCCGAAGAAATTATTGCAACCGGTAGGGTTGAGAGCCTTAATTGTGACCCTCATTTTGTTTTCTTCTCTTGATTTGGTATTGGGGATACCCAGTGTTCGAAAGTGATCTATCAATTTCACTCAATTTTCTATTTCATACACACAAGATGTAATGCTCCCACATTTCGACGGAATATGGATGAAGATTTCGTCCTCCTCTATAGATCTTTTCTAGTATTTTTTCTATTGTTTTATAGAAAAGTTCAGGTCCTAGAAACGGTTCATCCTCCGCTATTTCATTAAGTCTATTTGATATATCATTTTTATCAGCCCCAATGGGTTCCAGATCCTATTGATTCCTCTCTATATGTCCATATCCTCAATATTTAATAGTATTCTATTAGTGACTCTCGTAAGAAATATGCTAGTAAGTAGAAGTGTATTGTCCTATTACGTATGTCACCCAGGAATACCTATAGTGTAACATTTTGTAGAAATTTCGAGAGCTATATTAAAATTCGACCTGAAGGAAACGGAACACATCTAAAATGATTCAGACAGCAAAAAAGTGGAAGTAGTAGTTGTGCTCACATAGGAAGTGTAGAAAACTAAAATGCATATAATTATTCATCCAATTTCAATGTTAATTATCTGAGGCTCCTCTTTGAAATGTTAAATCCGGTTTATATTTGAACCACCCTCGTATATAAATCAATCACTCTTAAAACTAAAAACTTCCCCAAAACGTCAACAAGATTTAGAAAAAGAACAACTGGTGAAACTAGTTGTCTAAAAGCAATTTTTGAGGTGTTATTTCCATGTAAATTCGCATGTCCACGATAATTTATTAATTAAGTGTTCATTAATTCATGTCGTAAGAACATACGAGGCTGTTTAACTGCATTACTGTTCTCCTATAAGTAATTTGAGCTTTTATTCTCTCAACATTTAGCGTTGGAAAATATTTTCTAGTTAATAGTTTGTTGTAATCTGGAAAATTTTGTCTGCCACTTCCTCTATTATTTTGTGTTTACTATGATAAGTTATCATTGTGTGTTTTCTTCTTTAGGATCATTGAAGTGAATGTTGAAAGTCAAAATAACGTTTTCTTGTTTTTCTTATTTTGCGAGACATCAAGGTTCCATCTGCAATCAAATATGGAACTGAAACTGTGTTTTATTTCTTTGGAAGCTTTAAGAATTTGCCCGTTAGTCTTGTTCAAGATTTCTACAACCGTTATTTCACAGATCAAACCAATTATCAGCTGTCATACTGCGACTTGATTTACCAAATGATGTTAGTAGTTCTCTTAATACGATAATATTCTTATCGCAGAGTTGGTAGGCTTGTTTCTGTTGTTTATCTGCATAAATTTTTGGATTGTAGGAATAATACATTTTCTAGATGAAAACGACAAATATTTCTCTGTCATATCAATATATAAATAATCACATATGTCTAAAGATTTCAAATTTTCAAGCAATTATTTGAACATACTGTATGGCAAGACTGACAATTCTTCACCAAACAACTGAGCAAATCACGAACAGGTATAGTCCAAATAATTCTGCTGTCATATTTTCATCATAATCAATTTTTAATATAATTGCATAATCAGATTGCAGAATATTCTCCTTTTTTAAACATTCTAATATATTCAAAATAATTTTCTGGGTTTGTAAATCTTATTCTTTATTATTTGAGTCATATCAGTCTCTATTCTCACTGCACTGTGCAATTTCATTGTCTTTATTGGCCCATGGTCTGAGGAACGCCCATATTTCTTTTCATTTGAAGAAATTTATGAATCAAATTTACCTCACCTAGCGACGCTATTGCTTATCGCAAGCTGTAGGCTTGAATATTTCGAAGAAATTGTGTTCATACGCCTGCCGACAGCTTTGGCCAATAGAAATACATTTATGTTTACGATTCGATGTTTTCATTGGTAAACAATGGACATGATAAGTCCGCGTAGACTGACGGTTTGTTTGTTTGTTTGGTGTGAACATTATTTCTCCTTTTTCAATTTGGTATGACTGCCGTGTGTATTTATGAAATATTGATTGTTCCACGCATAACTGCTTTCTGCAATTGATATTGTAAGAGCTATACAAGGCAATTATTTTCTTCCGCTACAGTTTAATTCTATTATTGTTAAATTTTTAATTTCCAAGTACAAATCACCATCGTAGAAGAGTCATGGTTGATATAAATATTTTTGTGCCGATGCTATCAATTGTCGCCGAAACGACTAAATTGATACCCATAGTTTTAATTTAATGATTTATGAACGATACATTTATATCTATCAAATAATTGTCGAAAAAACACATTCATGTATCCAGGCGAGTTATTCGCTTTACCTACTACACCTAAAAGGCTTGTTAATTAATTGCATCATCCAGTTTTCTTTTGATAAGTGCAAGGAAGTTCTTCACTAGATAATTTCATCATCTCTTTCAATATCGTTTGGATTATTCGAATCAAATATTTTTCACGGAATTTAGTTAGTTACTGGTTAATAAAAAGTATAATCAGCTGATAATATCAGAGTAAAATAAAAAAATGACGTCTGATCTGAACTTTCGTATGCTACAAAAAAGAACTTACCATCTTCTATATATGCCTGAAAGTAGCCGAACTGGAAATTAGACCGGCATATTTTGAAGTGTAGAGAAGAGCCGAGACCGCTTAACCTCCCTTTTTAGTGTACTTCTAGTAGCCATGAGCGACGGTTTTAACAATGAATGTTGCGTAATGCATTATTAATTGTTTTTTCTTTTTTTTTTTTGTGAAAGATAACGTGAAATCATCGAGAATTTATCTAAAATAACCCAAGCAATTCGATTATGAGTGTGTCTCCAGGACTCAAGTTGGTGCGGCGACCCAGAATAAGTGTTACAGATGAAAACGTCAAAGCTGTAGAAAAACTCATTTTGTAAGACCGACGCAGTACTGTACGCGATATGGCTGAAGAATTAGGCATCCACATAGTTAATATGAAGCTTGGTTTTCGCAAAATATTAGTTACAAAACTTTTGAATTTTGGTTATAAAGAGGAAAGAAAAAATTCATTGCACCGATCATCCACCCAGGACTACACTTGGGTACACGACTTCATTCCGGAAGTTAAACGCGCGTCTATAGAGTGGAGAAAAGAAGACAAAGGCGCACCAATTAAAGCTAAGGTTACACTGTTAGAGGGAAGGTGTTGTGTACCGTATTTCAGTTACAAGACTTTTGAATTTTGGTTATAAAGAGAAAGGAAAAAATTAATTGCACCGATCATCCACCCAGGACTACACTTGGGTACACGACTTCATTCCGGAAGTTAAACGCGCGTCTATAGAGTGGAGAAAAGAAGACAAAGGCGCACCAATTAAAGCTAAGGTTACACTGTTAGAGGGAAGGTGTTGTGTACCGTATTTCAGTTACAAGACTTTTGAATTTTGGTTATAAAGAGAAAGGAAAAAATTAATTGCACCGATCATCCACCCAGGATTACACTTGGGTACACGACTTCATTCCGGAAGTTAAACGCGCGTCTATAGAGTGGAGAAAAGAAGACAAAGGCGCGCCAATTAAAGGTAAGGTAACACCGCCAGGGAAGGTGTTGTGTACCGTATTTCGGGCCACGAGAGGAGTAATTGCGGATTTACTTACTTAAAAACGAACTGTCATTGCGCAGTGAAATTATAAAACGACGCAATATTCGTTCAATATTAATGTAAAATAACGGCAAACCACATATGACTTGACTTACGATGGAGACGTTGAACCAATTGAGTTGGGAAACGGTGAAACACCCTCCTTGTAGTACCGATTTGTCACCATGCTACTATTATTCATTGAAAGAAGTACTTGGCGGACTACGAGCATCCGAAAGCTTATGGAAAGATGGAAAAAGTGATTATTATGTGATACTTGTCAAAATTATCGAATGGAAATTACGAGTTCGTGCGATAATTTTCTATGTCCTTTGAATTGGATTAAGCAGTGTTTCGATTAACTCGCTTCGACTTTTAGTGATGAAGTAGCTTCTCGAGCCACCATGTTTCGCTGACTTTCCGACTTCAATCGTGGTCGCTACAGGATGAATTCCGTGAACCTTTAGCTGTAAAAAAAGATTTGTTCGCGTTTTACAATCACTCAAAAAAGTGTCGATTTTGGTGCAAAAATCAATTGTAGTGTTTTAAAAGGCGTCTATAAGTTCGTGACAGTTGATGAATCATAGAACTATCGAAACTAAGCAACAATCGCCTGTATGGGTCTTTCAAGACAAGCCATATCCAACGACGGTTGATGGTGCACCTAACCAGAATTTGTTTACCAGAAGTGTTCGAAATCAGGAAAACCAATCGCAGAAGATGAATATTTCTACACCACGGCAATGCGAGCTCTCACATTTGTGATTAATTAATTTCTTATTTTCGCAGATCAAAAATAAATTGCAAGGTTAACGTTTTTCTACACTTGAAGAAGATCATTGGTGTTGCAGATTTTTTGCGTTTTTCCTGTAACCTGGTGAATCAGATTACGAGTCAAATGGCCGACGATAGGGAATAATATCACCGTAGCTGTACCCACCCGCTCCCCATTTAAATTGAATTTTTCAAAAAACAAAAAAAAATCTCCAATCCGAGAAGGACCCTTTTAACTTACTAGAGCTCTTTTTTTGTTTTATTTCGACCAATAGTCGCAGCTTACCTTCTTTTCTAGCCAGGACAGCACCCATAACCCAACAGAATCTTTACAACCCCAGCCCTACAGAAGAGCAGTTCCTATATCAGGGCCAACTCCAACAAACCTTTCCTATACCCAATTTCCCTTATCTACCAAAAAGTTTTTCCAACAAATCTCTCTCTTACCTGTAGAAGGGATTGATGCATTCAAATAAAATGTTTTGGAGGTACCTCAATCGTTATCGAAAAAATTCTTCGAACAATTGATTCAAGCGCATGCATAAGTCTATTGATCACTTTCGTGATTATGACTATGGTTATAGCTAGTTACAAAATAATCGTTGAATTACAGTATTCAATACTGTCCCTAGGATCTCATAGATCTATCTTGATTATATTTGCCAAATTTCTGGGCAAAAATAACAGAAGAAATGTGTGTAGAAAATTTATAAATAAATAGTACCCTCCCGCTTTAAGAATTATTTTTGGTTGGTATACGACTCAACACAAATACAATTATTCTTCTAGTTCAACACTTCAACTAATCAAAGTTTATCAATAGATTCTTCTATAAAATTGATTATAAACATTACCGCACATAAGTTAGTTATTTCTGATTAAATTTCAGTGGAAAATTCGACACTGCCAACATTTTGTAATTTACGTTGAATTGAAAGAGCTTGTACCAAAGCAAAATACATTAGTTTGTATACTTAATGAAAAGTTTGAGCGTAGCACCTGGTGGAAACCTTGTTATCCTTACTAGAAACATTAATCAGAGTTTATTGCCCGTGTTCGCAATTTCGTTATAATGTAACATCGCATTCATCCTCCTAAAATGTATCACTTAGGTAGGGAAATTTTTTTTAATCCCATTAGAAGACAAATGAAAAATTGAGTGTGGTATGTCTAATTAAATTCCTTGGAATTAATAACAACCAAATACAAAGTAGATAGGCATACTTTTACATCGTAGTTTAGTTTGATTTGATAAGATTGAACGCTTAAGAAATATTTTTCATGAATATCACGTTAACAATTATTAAGACATAAAAAGATAATGTAAATTTAATTGAGATAATGAGAAGACAATAGAATGCAAAGTAACTGCATAAAACTAACTACACATCATCAAGTACAGTCTTCAAAAAGAATCAAACGTAAAATACATCGACCAGAAAGTACCTATTTCCCGGACGCTTTTCCTTTGAAAAATAACAACTTTTTCTCCTAAAATATGACATACATACTTACCGGACAAAGCCGGAAAGTTAAATACGTTGTTGTCATTGTATGTACCTAGTAACCACATATTATTTTGAAAATCTACATAGGCATTAGAAGTATGCAGTTCATCATTATCGTAGAAATGGAATAACAACTCACTAATTTGACATCTTAATAATTCAAGTTCTTTAGTTTAGATGGTTTTTGGTTGCGATTATTGCAAAACTCATGGAAAGCAGCAGTTAAAGTGAGATATTCGAAGAGTGGAAGTCGAGATGCGAAAGTATTTATAGTATATTCACGAAATATATGGATTCAAAGAAATTTGACTTATTTGTCACAAAAATCAGAAATCGTTAAACCTTCGACTATATGGAGTATCTACTCTATGCTGAAAAATACGATTTCAGTTGAAACAACACTTTCTCCTTAGCCAATGGGCGTTTCTGATGGATTTCTTCGTTACAACATTACAATAAGTTCGCATTAAACTATTCGTTGATAGTTTTTCCTGTTTCAAGATAGTCAATGAAAATTATCCTACGCGCATCCCAAAAAACCGACGCTACGACCTTGCCTACAGATGGAACGGTCCTTGTCTTCTTTGAAGCAGGTCCTCCCTTTCCCCCATTATTTTGATTGTTCTTTTGTTTCGGTTGTGAAATGAAGGATCCACGTTTCATCCATGAATATAAAACTTTGGCTTTTTTCTGTGAAACATCGAAAATTACTCGATAGAAACATCACGTCGCTGTGTTTTTTCCATTTTGAGCAAACATGGCACCCATCTTGCGCACCGCTCTCTTGTGCAAATTTCCAGTTAATATGCGATGTACCGCACTTTTTGAAATGCCTACTATGTCTGCTAGCTCGCGCTTTTTCAGTCGACGATCATCTAGTCATCACCTCATTTGTCGACCACAGCGATACTGGTCCTCGCAGGTCGTACGGCTCGTTTAAACTCTACAACCCAATATTTTACTGTTAATAACGAAGGAGCAGTCTCATCCAGAGTAGAGTCTAGTTCAGCTTTTATATTGTTTGGGCTAATACCTTTCAAACAAAACTATTGTATCACATAACGATGACCAATTTTTAAAGCAACTACTGCCATCTCTAGATCAGACCGGGTACTTCTGGGATCATCCCCGTCGAACGGCAGTACTGGGAGACAGAACAGTTGTATATAATAACTAAAACCAGTTTAAATGAACATTTCACAAACTTACAGTAGGTATTATCACATAATTTCGATTACTATAAGAATTATTGAAGACATTTCAAGTTTATTATTTAGGAAGAACATTATATCATTCATATACTTAAAATACCAATTCTTCATTTCTCAGGTAAGAGATGCAGGGTTTTTAGTTCAAATGAACATGTACTTTTTCCCGTATAAAATTCGGTAAGCTTCTAATAAACCGTCAGTCTACGTGAACTCATCATCTCCACTGTTTACCAATGAAAACATCGAATCGTAAAGATAAATGCATTTCTACTGCGATAAGCAGTAGCGTCGTTAGGTGAGATTCATTTAATTCATAAATTTCTTCAAATGGATAGAAATATGGAATTGTTTAAACCCTTGGCGAATGAAGACAATGAAATTGCACAATGTAGTGAGAAATAAGACAGATATGCATTTAATAATTAAGATATACAAACACAGCAAGTTATTTTGAATATATTCGGAAGGAAAATATTCAGAAATCTGATAATGCAATCATAGTAAGAGTTATTGAATTAAATGTAAAGTGAGTAATTGAATTCTCCATTTATCGAGTAGTAGATTGTCCAGAATACAATTATATCAAGTTAGACACATTATGTTAAGTTTTGTCAGCATGTGGATCGTTCAATGACGACAAGATTATTTGCGTCAGATAAAAGACTACCGAAGTTATAATAGACGAATGGGGTAAAAAAGGGCTCAGTTCACGTCTGGTACCCTATTTAAACCAAACTTCCTCACAGGCAGGTACATTTTAATCATCTATTCACGTTAGTTGTAGCAAGTTAATGAGGTATAATAATGATTTTTTTACAAATTTCAAGTAGGATTAGATTTGATTTGAGTGCATCTCTCTAAATAACGACGTATAATGTTGTCCAATCTATAATGATATACATATTTTCAAAAGTAATATTAATGATTAATGATAAATTCTTAAAATGAGATATCTACGCCTATGTTAGATCAAACAAAATTGTTGGCAACGGTTTTTATAATCTGCAGCTGATATAAATTAATATAAGATTGCTTTTGTTGCAGTCATAACCATCTCAATATTGGTGAAAATTTTGCTAATGTACATAGTTAAGACCCACATAAATTAAATATGGCAGTTGTGTGGAAAACTGAATGGAAAATATTCACCATTTATTGAGTATTTTGAAAAGAAAGAATCTAATAACTATTAACAACAAAAGTAATTATAATTTATACATTTACCTATCAATGAAAATACCACAATAATATTGGTGATATCGTAAAGTTATCGTTAATTAATTCAACTCACTCATTACAATTCCAAAATATACAACTTTATGTTCAACCTCCCTGTAAATGGATTGAGTATGTTTTTAGTGTGTTATCAGAGAAAAAGTATTTTCTGTGGTGTCTATTTTCCTCCAAATTTCCTAAAAGTACCCATTTTTTTCTTCTTTGACAACCAGTTAATGAACTTATCTAATTCTGTTTCAAGATGTAAAAAAAGTGTCGATTTGAATACTTAATTAAATTCGAACAAAGAAAACAGGGCTTTTTTTAGTCCAAAAAATTCTAGTTTCCAATTTCGTGGAAATAATTTGAATATTTTCTATCATGCCGTTTGATATGTAAATTTAAGTGTAATGTTCCCAAAATTCAACTGTAATGTTTCAATTAACCATTCCGCTACTAAGTCTGAGGAATTGTTAGCGAATCTCAGTCAAAATTTCAGAACGCATAAGAATTGTAAATGAAGGTAATGACTGTAACAAGAAATACATTTCCATTTCAAAGAGATTTGATACAACTGAAGACATCTTCATATATATATATATATATATATATATATATATATATATATATATATATATATATATATGAAAGTTGCCAATGTGTGGAGCAGTGGTGCTACCCATGCGACTCGCGTATTGCAATATCTCTTCATTTCTGTCAAATCATACAAAAGGAAGCATGTAGATTATGATTACGTATCATTTCTACTGATAAAAAAGTCGTTAGATCAATTTCTAAAAGCTGAAGTATCGTCAAAATAAAATTGACATGCACCCTATGTACCTTTATTTCTGCGGTGAGAATAATAACAATTAACTATGTAAATATTTAATTTATGACGATTGACTTATAGCAGTATCACCTTCAAAACAGAGCAATGTCGACTTATTCACTTTTATTCTCCAATATTTCTGGTTTTTCGTGCTCAAAAATCTCTTATACTAGTGTAAATATTTGAACATATTTTTACCTGAAGATTAACGGCTCGAAGCTGCAGCTTTCTTGTTTTTATTCTGCTTCACGTAAAGTAAAAAAAACAGCTTCTATGAAATACATGTTTGATAAAAATTACCACCACTTGAAAGCTGTAACTGAACTTGACAGGTGGACATTGAATTTCTGTAGTTGTCAAAATAACATAGAGAGACTACTACAAGCTGAAGATAATGAGAAAAATGTAGTGAATAATTTGAAAAAAAAATTACGTTAGAGTTAATAGATTTACTACTATGTATATTTGAAATAAAAATTATGTAGCTTTGGTGAGATAGTTTCTTTGTTTCTCTATCAAATTAACATGAAATATAGAGTAGTGCGGGGTTGATCATCTATGATTGTATTACATCGTTTAGATCTCATCCGTCAATCATGTAATTATCATTTTTCTTAATATAAACTCTATCAATTTTTTTATCAGTTTGACGACCATTTGATTCACTTTCATTATGTTTGTCCAATGTAAGCAGCATCCTAATTTTTTCAAGGAACAGTTGATGAAATTCACCCACATCGGACGTCTCCGTTTAAGACATAGTATGAAAATAAACAATGCTGTGTGTATATGGAGGACAGAGAATTTCGAGTGTCAATTAAATAGTATACTCAACGTTAAACAACGAATTAAGAAATAAAGTTATGTGAATATCATTCTTAAAATGCCCCATTTTGTTGAATTATTTGTAAATGGTATTCCACTTTTAATAGATATGAGAACGGATGATGGTGTACGTCCGGAACCGTTATATACGAGGACTGGCTATTAATTAACGAGATTTCGCGACTAGAGGGCGCCCTAGACCAATAGTGCGTTGAGTATCTAGATATCTTGTCTATGCACCTTCCAAAACAGGTTTTTGTCACTATTATAGTATTTGTGCAGTAGCAATTTGAATATTTCGTGCCAAAAACCATGTGTGTCGACAAACAGCAACGTATCAATCTCAAATCTCTCGTTAAATTGAGAAAAACTCCTACTGAGTAATATAAATTGTTGCAAGAGACTTATGGGGACAATTCTTTATCTCGTGCGCGTGTTTTAAAATGGAGTAAGTACTTTAGTGAGGCAATGTTGATGGTTTTTTTCGACATTAACGATATCGTGATGACTGAATTGGTTCTAGAGGGTCAAACTGTCAACCAGACTTACTATTTGTCAGTTTTGGCAACACTGCGAGAATGAGTTCGTAAAAAACGTCCCGACTTTGCACCAGAACGACGCACTTGCCCATAACGCGCTATTTGTGAAGCAGTATTTGGCCAGTAAGCTCACTCCAGTGCTTGAACACTCGCCGTACTCACCATATTTGGCACCGTGAGACTTTTTTTCTTTTCACTGCTTCGATCAATGGAAAAAGCGTAAATAATTTTTATAATGAAACCCTTTTCGCTTGCTTGTACTTAGCTATCACCAAATGAAAAGAAATGAGACGGCTAACGAAATAGATATCACAACCGAAAGGGTGCGCAATATTTTGAGTTATTTGATAAAATTGTCTTTAAGGTGATGTGGGATTCGCTTATGCTCATCCAAATCTCACTCGCATTGGAAATTCAAATAAATGTTATAATATGTTCCGTGAAAATGTCACAGTAGATGAAACACGGGTAAAGCATTATACCCATAAAACAAAAATATGTTCGGAGCAACGTACTGTATTTTTCGCTCAATAAGGTCGTTTATTGGACTTTCAAAGGTTCTTCCAATGTTTTCAATATTTGATACGTTATTAAGCCAACAAAGAACAATCGTATTTATGAGAAAAAAATTAGTCAACCATTTATCTAAGAAAATTAACCAAACAGCGTCATTATTTATATTTTTATCCTCCATAATTCATTCATTTTACCTGAAAAACCTTGAGAAAATAGTTTGACAGCGAATCAAAAAATAAAAAGTTGATGGGAAAGACAGATTCGTATATTGCGAAACATTGGATTATTTTCAGAATATATTGAAAAAATGAAAACTGACTGAATGCATAGTTGAAAAATTACGTTCAAAAACTTTTTTATTGTAAAATAACTTTTCCAATGAAAAGTCCATTAAGCTGTCTTCGTATGTCAGATATTCCTCACAATTTATGTAAAATCTATAATTAGATTATTCAATAGTCATTTTGTTGTTCTTCATATGGAAAAGTTAAAATTTTAAAAAAAGGCTAACATATCATACTCTGTCAATATTCCTTGGATAAACACAAATAGATAGAGAAATGACGAAAATTCATGTTATATTTTCATGAAATGTATTCTTTAATAGTATATTACACTACAAGGGCCGAAAGTTGAATTTTCGGCCCTCCTCGTCATGGTGAGCAGGATCGAGATTTTAACTTTTGGCCCGTGTAGTGTATACGATCTTTCTCCATAGCCAGTTGAAAGTACGTTATTAATTCCACTTTTTATGACATTAATAATTATTTATTAACGTTAGAGATAGCAGTACTAATGACAGCACTTAACAATTTGTCACAGCAACAGAATAAATAGTCTCTAGTTACGAGTGTAATTACGCATGAGAAATTTTTTCCTCCCGCTATTATGGAGGACGTGCGTGTACTTTCTACAGGGAGTAAATTTTGCTACTAGGAACGAAAGAACGTACTTTCGACCGAGGTATGAAGAAAAATTTTTTTTCTCATAATTTTTTCAGTGACAATCTCTTTTCAAAGACTAGTAGCAATCTGCAATCATGTGAAATTCTCACCAATTCTAATATACCTCCTCCATTACATCTAAATCCTGGTGGCAGCACTCTTCATATTTCCCATTATAGTTTTCTATTTTATCTGGAAATCTAACGAGATAACTTTGGAGGATCTTTAACTAAATACTCATATCTACTCATATTATATTGGATTCTGTCCACATGTTTTGCACAAATTATTTTTAAGTTTAAATAAATTTTCTTCATGAATCAATTGCCGTATTCAAGGATTATCGAGTGATCTCTTTCCCAACTTTGCCATACTAACAATAAGTTCAGGAAATTATCGTCAAATGTTCTTTAAAACTTCTTCTTAGTCCATCGCTCTGACTAATTCATTTTATTTTAACCAGCATTATATTTAAAGGCTGAAATATGATTTATTTTTCACTTAATAATGACTTTTTTATTAAGTTTGCTTAACTGATATTCAAGGAATTTCTGAAAGACACATTTCTTGTCCCAAATGCTTCACTCTATTATTCCAAAGACAAATCAATCCCCTCCTTCAATCAATTGGAAATTTGACATATACGAGTATCGAATCTACACAAAGCAACCATTGATGTTTCCAAGCAATCATTATTTCCTAATCACAAGAAGAACAGATAAACATTCATTTTTTGTAGAGCTTTAATCTACCTAAATGTCCTTTTCACGTTTATAAACTTGGTTACATTTATTCCTTGACTACTAAACCATAGAGTGGGCTATAAGGAATTGGCCCTTTATCGTGATTTTGACTCGCAATGTGATCGGCAATACTCGATTTTCCGGTCCGTTCAAATTTTAAATGAGCTGTGTGCTCTTTAAACCGGACAATAACGGATCTCTTAGTCTGCCCAATATACTTCCCGTAACAACAACAATTGTTTTAATGTATTAATGGATTTATATACCAATCAAAAAAATATTTAACAGAGTGGGTTTTGAATACGTTTACAAATCCATTAATACATTGGGTAATTCTAAGGATGGAATACCATTTTGTAAAAGAATGGTGTATATAAAATTAGCTGTAGAAATTATGACGAGAAGTTTATTGGCGAGACTAGACTAGACTAGAGATCCGTTTATGTACGGTTCAAAGAGCACAAAGCTCATTTAAAATATAGATGAACGGAAAAAAATAATAATGTAAAATTGATAGAAAATGTATCCAATAATAAATTGTTGGATGCATTTAAAAGCATTGAAATTGCTATATGTGTTAAAAGCTTTAATAGGACAAACGGCCCACTCCTTACAGCCCACTCCATAGGTTAGTAGTTCATGAAGTATATGTGAGGAATCTCGCCATGGAGGTTTTCCCGCTGGAATTAATTTTCGCGGGAGAAGGTTTATTGGTGGAAAAATTTAATATAAAAAAGGTAAGTCATTAGACTTTTGAAACGCACGTCATACAGTGTAATTATGAGTGTTGGTGAAGTGGTGATGTAAACAGTGTATTCAGTATTCATATTCTTATTTGAGGGACTTGTACAACAAGTGAATTCATCTACAACAATCACATATTCTACGGATTAGTCAAAGAATATTAACAAGTAATGACAAGTAATTAAAGTTCTTACTATTATCGATTAGACAAAATAATAGGTATGAGAATATAATTTATTCTTAATGTAAAAAGTCACGTCAATCTGCCAATGCATTCACTTGGCGTAAGAAGGTGGTGCAAAGACGCTACGGCGCCGGCGATGACATTTATTGTTACAAACATTAATCGTGCCATTCCGTACATGAATTTCTATTTTGACTTCTATTTATTATACGTACAAATACTCCGACTGATACTAGTGCTTTAATAAAGTCCAAACGCAGTTTTCCTCCTAAAATATTGGAGATAATTGTAAGCAAAACAAAAAATGTGCTACCTACAAATTAGTAGGTAAAGTATAATCAAACATAAAGGAAATTTTTGGATCAGTACAACATAAAAAAACACTTCTGTTTCGAAAAATATGTTACTTGGGTGTATTGCTAAGAAAAAGATGACTGGGAATATTCACTATAACATCAATTTAGAAAACGATAGAGATGTAAAAGTTCCTTAAACACCAGTCCAAAGGTACTTGAAGAATTGAGTCATCAAAAAGAAAATTAGAGATATTTTATCAGTATTTTGCACTAGTTGCATTGATCATGATTGTAATGAGAGTCTGTCGCGAGAACGAGTTACATTCCATGGAAATTGAAGTGATGGAATATCAGAAAGGAGTTCTTAAGTCAATATATCTGTTAGAAAAACAAAACATCTATCCAGATGAACTTTATGGAATTTGTAGAAAATAACTTTAACCCTGACTATACCATGTCACTTCAGCATCATTATTTTTTAATTACCAGAATGGTTAATACAGCAAACATTGCCATAAATAAATAATAATTCCATTCATTTCGTTGATTCTCGACAACAAATTATGTGAGCGGGTTTGGTAATTTCACAATTGTTATAAAACTAGAAGGTTGAACCCATCCACGCTTGCCAATGGTAACAACAACGAGAATATAAATAACAATTTAGACCTAGGAAAAAAATTGTGGAAGTGAATAACAAGAATAACTATTCCTTATGAATTTTTAACAATATTACCAATACAGGAAGTACTACTCATAATAAGAAGGGTGAAGATAATCTACCTTTCAATCTCAATTACTGTAGTATAGAATTATAATTATAATGTTTTGAGAAAATTTGTTTTTTCCTGAAAGTTATACATAAAAATATAGTATTCTATTCGTAAGTGATGAATATTGCTACACTCGTGGTGTGAAAATTATTCTCAACAGTGATAAATATCATTACTCGTTCATTGTATAATATATTATTGTTACGAACAAGCTCGCAAAGTGGTTCCCTAGATCGTCCAGCAACTACGGAATTTTAATAATAGGCGAATTCGCGCGGCTTCTTTCACATTTTGTATAAATTGAGGAAGTGCCTTTAATATTTCCTTTTAGAACTTTTCATTATAGCGAGCGGTTTATTTACAGTATTTTTTTTAATAATTCCTGGCGGTCTACTTATTTATTTCTTTTGCTTCTTTTTGCTCTAGAGTTTGTAGAATTCTATTTATATTAATATTTAAGTCATATTTATAAGTAAATTATTATATGTTAAGTATATTGTATAGTGTGTAAATAAATTGAGAATGTAAGAGGATTGATAAGTGTTTATCAATTCAACCCACGAATAGAAGGAATGTAAAGAAATACAAAAAACGTTATATTATAATTTACATAACCTACGTGTGAATTTTATTAAGAGAAATTTGTTGTGAATTCCAAATTTTTAACAAAGTTATAGCTGGCGATGTCGTTTAAGAGTTAAATTCACAAAATTCAATGCAGTTTGCTGCAAAATCAACAAACTAAATATGTCTGGCTATTGGAATAAACCACTATGTAAGCTCATTCATAAAGCTCATCGAGTCGCACTACGTGTTTCAACAGAATAATGCAAACAATTGGGAAAAGCAAACTACTGAAAAACCAGAGACGAATAGAATGAAGCTATTATTCTATCCAATATTTTGTATAACGAGTTTATCATATAGTGTGTTCATAAAATAATATACTTCTCTAATATTCTGATTACTACGAGGGTTCTTACTTACCTAAGTTTTGAGATAGACAAATAATGATTTTATTATTTTTCAAAATATTCTTCGTTAAGATCAATACACTTTTGCATGCGTTTGAACCAATTGTCGAACCTTTTTTTCCATTCCAATTGAAATGAAAAATGACTGCAATTTATTCTTGATCTGCGGGAATAAGAAGAAATCATTGGGGCCAAACAAGGACTGTAAGGCGTAAGACACATTAATTCGATGTTTTGTTATAATATAGCTCATTTTGTAATGTCGGAGAAGACGTCTTTTGAAGCATCGCGATTGAATTTATTCAGCATTTCTTTGCACCAATGGACACGAACTTTTTTTGAGCTAGTGCCAAATTATGTGGTATCTAGCCCACACCAATCTTTTTGACAGCAAAATGATCATGCAATATTTAATGGTTCCTAGTGTAACTAATGCCAAAGTATACTTCAATCTGACGGTATTTAACATGATGATCTGGCAATATCAGTTCACGCACATCATCTATGTTTTCCGGCACAACAGCGGACTTTGTGCACGATTGAATTCGGACAACCAATGAAACACGGTGTCTCGAGATGATGTTTCATCAGCAAAAGTCGAAGCAAGTTGATCGGCATACAACTGTTGGTTTAATCCATGTTAAACCAGTTTTATAAGGTTCCCGAATCAGTAGATGATTTTCTTCAACTTGAAAATACTAACTCATATACTGGTCATTTCAAATGTCGTCTTCTAAACTTTTAGATAAATCTGGAGGAGATTTGATGACCCTCAAGAAACATGCCGGTTGGAAGTCATCAACGTCGCTGAAGGGTATGTTGATGAATCGGTATCACACAAGACAGAAATAGCTAATAAAGTATTATGAGCCTGTGGTAGTGCAGAAATAATATCGGATTTGCGAAGTACATCAACGTGAGTTGTGATGACAGAACAAAAGTATAATTTCAACACAAAGTCCGACTGCTGTACAAAATAGTTGGAGGAATTGTCATTCATGCAATGCTCATTCCATAATTGTACTTTTGATATAAAGAAAATGTAACTTTGTTGTATAATAAAATATTCTAAAATCAAATATTTACCTTTGCTTATGTATTTATAGAATATCCAGGAGATATATAATATGACATTTTGTGATCTGTCAGAAATGGAATGTCAAACTGTTTTGTGAGTACTAATCTATGACTTATCGATCCCTTCATATATGTGATACTTCTATATGGATAGTTCCTATAAGTGGAAGGTGCTCCGTCAAAGTGAAACAAATAGAGTATCGTTTTCTCTCTCCTCCGAGCGCTTTAGTTAGTACTGCGCATCTTTTGCGGCGCGCATGACGCATGCGCAGTATAGATAAAGTGTCTCGAACGAGAGAAAAAATGAATATTGTTGGCACCGTAACGTAGGGACGTTATCCATATATTACATACATAGATTCCCTAACAGACCACAAACTGGGAAAGTACAAATATGATTTGATTGCTTCATTCAAATTAAGCAGTATAAACATCGACGAAAGAAAGTCTATGATAAAAACTATGAATTATTCTTGCAATTTTATTTAATTAGTAGATATCCAAATTCTCACTGTTTCGAATGACATTGATAGCTTTGGACTTCCGTAAAAAAGATAGTTTCCCACTTTTTTCAATCAACTTGAGCAAACTGTAGCGTAAGAAAATAGAAAGACTTGATTATTATATTGCTATCATTGCGAAAACCATTTCATTTTTTGAAATTTGCGTAGAAAATAATCAGATTTTTTGAAATAACAAACCTAATAGAGTTTTTTTCTCAAATATTCCTCGCAGTTAACACTCATCAAATTTGTACTAACCTGTAACAAAAAAAAATAATGAGAATATGGCACAATACGTTCTTGAAATACAGAAGTGGAATTACTGATGTTAACATGAAAATGAAATGAAAAGAGTTACTTTACTCACAAGTTTCATACAAAATTTTTGTCAATGGTCTCAAAAAGATTCGACAAAACTTATCAATTTTTATTTTGTAATAGGAATATTAGAAGTACAACTGTGAGCATTATTAATTTGAAGTGAAGAAGAAGTTATATCACTATTCGTGAATAGAGATCACTGAAAAAAATATTCAAGTTCATAGTAACAGTATTGACGAGAAAAGAGGAAAAGGATAGGGAGCATGAAAGGAGATAAGCAAGAAAGTAAGGGAGAGCCGATTTAAGAGGGTGTACCACATTCCGTCTCCTCCCTACGTAAATGAGGAGAGTGGTTTAGTGAGGTGAGACTCCCCCAACTCACAGCATTACACAGCTCGCTATGAGGAAGGTATAAGCTTCCACCCCACCTCAAGGTAGAAAAAAAGTATGTTCAATTCAAATAAATTGCCTACAGCGTCTATTCTTCTATTCTTTTGTTCCATTTGAACAATATTTCATCTATTTTATATGTTTCGTCATTCATATTCTTAATTGTTACTTCTAGTTGACCTGTTGAGTTTCTCGCATCTATGCTGAATGTTCTAGTAAACTCTTTCACTCCACATTCTATCATCTTCATATATCTTGTTCTCTTTGTGTGAAGTTTTGATCTAGTAATATCAGAATATACGATTATCTGATATGAGATTAATTTTTTAATGATAAAGTATCTCCCTGTTTCAATCCTTCTATTTGAATGGAACTTTTGGAAACCTCTCCTGCTACCAATACTTTTGATTGCTTTTCTATGTTTTTACATTTACGAATTTAAAAGCTCGCAAGTTAAGTAATTTAGAAACAGATTAATATATGCAGATCCCAACGGTATGATTGACCAAATCTACGGATTTTTATCTCGTTTGATGTACATTCAATTAATCTACTACTCTCAGCGGAAGTGAAAGTACGCTAATTGAATTGAAGAAAACTATATCTGTTATAAGAAGTAGATATAGCTCTCTCAAACTTTCATAATATTGTTGAAAAAATGTTAGAATTGTATTACCAACTACCTATCTCAAATTCCAAAGAATAAATTGAGGATATTATTGAATAGAAATTCTTATTAATTTTTATTCAATTAGTACATAGTAAAAAACTGGAATTATTGAAAAAACGAGAACGTGTTTAGTTTATAAGAGATTTCTTCTGCTTATCTAATCTCAGTAAACGCATAAATGCAGCAAAACTGTTTTAGAAGTCGTTTTTTGTGAAACTCGATTTTCAATTAGAAGCAGAGGTATTATTTGAAATTACTTTCGAAGCGGAGCGAATTTTCTACTATGCGATCATACATTTTTTTACAGCATTTATTTCTCGACAAACTCTACACAATGGAATGAGTTGAATGATTTCGTATTCAGTAATCAACAGCCTGAAAGGCATTTAGGATTGTAGTCAAGGATATTTTTGCCGATTTGTTATAAATATTCAATCTGTCATCGATGGACTATAATTTTATAACTATGTAGCTAATCAAAAGGGTGATATCAGAATGCATGAATAAAGTGAAAAGCTGAAACAAAAGTGAGAAAGTTTCAGTATACAACAGTAATCTCATGTTTTAATAGTAAAGAACTAGATTATTATAGAATTGAGAGAATATGGGTAATTCAAAAGAAATTAATAGAGTCGCAGTGACTACCGCAGTAACTTTTTATTATTTACATCACGGCAAAAACTTATTTAGCTTGATATGTAATAACTGATACACAGTACCAAAAATATTTATTCTACAATTTAACATAGATAAAGTGCTGTAGTTAGAAATACAATGCATTTTTTTTACTCAAAGCTTGTTTGAGATTTCTTCTAATCAAAATGCATTTGTTGAATCTAATATGGATAGAACATCATCTCGTAATTTAATCATAACATTATAACCTCACTTTCCCAGTAGGAGACTCGCCCTCAGGAAGTGGAGGAGCTAAAGCTATCATATACAATAAAAAAGCAACAACTAAATTTATTGAAAAAATAATAAAAAGCAGTTATAAATAAAAAACGACTCAGATTTGGATATTATTAAAAATAAGATTGGGATCAATCTATGGAATTCTGGGATAGTTGCTGGATTCCAGATGTTGGAATTTTATTTGTTGCTTGTGATGGTGCACCGGTTGAATCCTTTATTGTGGCTAAAACTTCCAACCTGGCAGCTGTAGAACAGCGAATATAAAGAATAATATCACCACAAATTCATTAAAACTTTGATATAAACTCTAGAGTGGGGATAGGTAGACGACGATTTCGAATACATTTCGAGGTTTTATTGCATTTCTCGAATCAAGTTGGCGTTCGATAACAAATTAAGTTGTTCAAAAATTCTAATGTTGGAATAGATAAATCAGAAGTGACTACTGTGCCACAATACGTGAAGAAAGGAATATTCAAAATGTTTAAAGGAAAAACGTAACATGATCAACAATACAGATTTCAATTTTACAATGTTTTTGATTCTCCATAGCACGCGCATATCTGCCTTCTTCTTCTGCATCTTCTTATCATTTCTGGTACCGTTTCATAAATTCAGGTATTTGTTTCTGGTTTGATATGTGTGATCTACTATATCGAATTTATGAGGCGTGTAACTATTGTAGTGGTTTTGTAGGTATATACTTGAACCTCAGCTTAGACATCATCAGATCTAGACACTTCTAAAACCGTTCATTTTATCTACATTGTTTGAAAATTTTCTTGTTAACATTCAATTTCAATAATTAATTCTATAATATTGTTTCGTGAAAATACGAGATTGTGGTGCAGCCATTTCCTAATTGATAAAGAATTACAAAAACTAGCCAACAAATGACTGGTAGCTGCTGATTTAATTTGGAATGAGAAATTTAAACGGAGGAGTGGAAAAAAATATCTTGGTTTATCTGTTTGGATAGTTAGTTGTTAGCTTTTGCAATGTTTCAGGTGTCATTTGTCAAAATTTCACATTATTTAGCTCTAATACCAATATGAAGAAAATAACTTTCTTTTAAATTGAATATTGGGATGAAGAATTTCGAATAACATTCCAACATAATACTTTTTTGAAAATGCTTAGTCTCATTGGAAGTTTTGTGAGCGGTCTCTGCTTTTAACATTGGTCGTACGAACACAAATGATGTTGAACGTCAACGACTGTCAATCATTGTAATATCTCCAAGACTGGTCGTTAAAGTCTATGGAATTTGAACGCTTCGTCGTTATGAAGAGTATCGAGCTGACATTGGATGTTTGTATTCGAAAGGAAATACGCCTACTATGAAAAAGGAGTTGGACTAGGTACGGAGATTCTGCACTATCAAAATACCGTAACATTTGAAGCAACTGAATTGAAACGTTTCCGTATCATCTTGACTCACGATGAGCTTTCTGGACGGCTACCAGCAGCAACCAGCGATAGCAACGAAAAAGTTCACCAAATGGTGCTGGACGACCGTCGGATTAAGGTTAGACAGATAAAAGAGGCTATCGGCAGAACACGTTTTCTCATATAATGACTTTGGTCCAGAATGTCATTAGAATAAACATTTCCCAGGCCTTATTGACGTGATTTAAGCAAATGAGCCGAAATTTTCGAGTGGACTTATAACTCTGGATCAACTAGGAGAAACAGTCAAAGCACTGGATTGCGAAGAGCAAAGACGGTTTCATCGGCCGGAAACGTGAGAGCCACCATTTTTTCGGATAGACATGGAATTGTGTTCATCGGCTATCGAGGAAGAACATTAACAGGAGGTATTACAGATCATTGCTTGTTGAGTTAAAAGAAAGCGTATGAATTTTAAAAAAAGAACGTGCTTCTTTTTCTGGATAACGCACTTTCTGACACTTTGGTGACCGACTAAAATTTAGGAATTGCACTCTGACTTGGTGGACCATCCACCGTATTAACCAGATCTGGTCCTCAGTGAGGAATTTCTTTTTCTTAGTTCAAATTTTCATTTTCAAGAAATAGATCAGACAACGACGTGTCGCATTGATGGAAAAACTCCAATGAAGTAGGAGGATTAATATATTTTGTTTCTTTTTCAGATCGAAAACTTTCCAGACAATACTCTTAGTTTGCGAACTAACGGATGCGTTAGCAGAATCTTGCATATAAAAACACTATCTCCATCGATATGTTATAAAAAATGAAACTTATTCTTCTGGAACTTAGCTATTTACGAAACAATGGTCTTTATCATGCTTCAAGAAAGTGTTGGCGTTCCAAAGGTTCAATCTTCGTTGCTTATTTGTAGAAATAGCAACCTACAAGTACTAATTAATGGAAACGATAACATTTGTTGGAAAGAAGAGTTTTTTTCTTCCGCTATTAAATGTCTGAGTATTCATGGTAAGTGGACCAATCGCTAGGCTATAATGCTTCCTTAGTATTTGTTGTGATGACAAGACGGTTTAGTGTGAATCATGTTAATATTCGTTAGAGTGAATTCACCTCGTATGTTTTGATAGGTGACTGTATCAAATAATGGTTCACTGTAGAATAAAACTATTTTTAAACAAAGGACAATATCGAACAAAGCACTAGCGAATAAATTTACTAATCGGCATGTAGGATTGTGTATCTTTCATTGAAAGTGAATGCAGATCTAGGTCAGTTCTAAGTTTAATCGAGATTTATTATGTTTCATTAGATAATTAATATAAAAGTAAAATCGATATGTTGTAACGACTTCGCTGGCGGTGTAGAACATTTAAATATTTATTGTTGAAAAATTTACGATTAAAATATTATTTAATGAAGGCAGTGACCTGAATATGTATTATGATGTGAAGCAATAACTGAAAACTGTCACCCTGGATTTATTGAGAGAGAGAGAGAGATGCTTTATTGTCAGAAAATTGTTACAAGTCGTAGACACAAGCTTGTTAAAACTGAGAAACAAACATATAGAGAACAAAGCCACAATAAGTAACAACAGTATAGGAAATAGTAATAGGTAATAATTATTAGTCCATAGTGAATTTAAACCAGTAGGCAGCATACCCGGAATTTGATGTTATTATTAGAATAGGAGTCGTTTACAGAGAAGAAAGTAATTTCCAGTTAATATGCCCTCAAATTATCGCATAATGCGGGAAAAGATTATATCGATTTGTATTCAATTGGCAAGTGATTGTGCATTCTTTTGCAATGTAAAATATTGACCTTAACTAATTCTGAACGTGAAGTAGGTAGGTAAATGTCCTGCTCGGTGTTCCTAAGTGAATAACCGTGCAACGATCTTTCTGAAATCGGAGAAGCGTACTTACGAATTAGGCAAACGGATTCGAAGATGAATAATGAAGTCTCTGCAGTGAGCCCTGCTGTTTGGTCTGAGTAAATATCTAACAGCTTTCTTTTGTAGTTTGAAGATTCGCTCAAATTGAGTCGCACCACACATACCCTAGAAGGTAAGGGCATATCGTAGATGAGATCAGTTCTTTGGAAACTAATCTTAGCGCAAAACAAGAGGAACTTAATTTTTTAGATAAAGCACCAATATGTAGCTCCCATTTCAAGGAATTGTCCACAACAATTCTTAAGAATTTCACAGATTCAATGAGGTCAATGGTGGTGTTATTACATAAAAAAGGCAGCAATGTATTTTTATATGATAATTTTAGAAACGTTGTGTTACAGAAGATTAGAATCGCACCATGATTTGAGGATGGTTGGGTCAATAGATGAAGTGCCGTGAGATCAGGGTTACTCCAAGAGAAATTAGTGTCGTCTGCAAATAGATATATTTTACCACTGATGTCTAGATAAGCGATGTCGTTTATAAACAGAAGAAACTAAATAGGGCCTTGTACTGAGCCTTGGGGCACTCCACATTCTATTGGCTTGCAAGAAAATATCGTTGTATCAACCCCCAATCTCTGTTGGTAAGGTATGACTTGAACCATGCGAGAAGTGTTTCCCTGAAACCGTAGTACTGCAATTTGTTGATTAAAATATTACGATTATCACAATCGAAACCCTTGGAAAAACCACAAAAAGTTGTTGCAGTGGAGTGATGGCTGTTTAGGTTAGAGTTGACATTATTAGCGAGGGAGAATATAGCATCATTTGTGCATTTGTTACTTAAAAACCCAAATTGATGGGTAGTAAGTATTTTATATTTAAAGCAATTGGGCGATAATTCGATGGTTTGATTTTATTATCTCCCTTTTTATGCTGAGGTATAATTATAGCCGTCTCAAGGCAACTGAATTAATGTTTTTTTCAAATGTATAAATTCTACAGATTATGGGGAACGGAATGAGTAATAGAATGAAACAGTTTAGTTATATTTTGGAAAAAAAATAGATTCAGGCTTTTCATCACAAGCTCCTTTTTATTCAAATCTGTTCTACCTACTTGTTCGATCATTTTTCAATTCCACAGCTGCCAGGCACCACAAAGAATTCAACCAATACACACACAATTCCTCAAAGTCAACTCCAACAAGGGGGAACTTGGTTGATTCAACCATCTTAGTTCCCATAGATGAATATCAGTCTTATCTTCAATACATACAAATTCGAGTTGTTTTCATCTTATAAATTCTTTTATTCGTTGTGCACTTTTGAATAGCAGTTGATTCAATCGATTATATATTTTTTAATGAATTTATTTGTTGCTTGAACCGTTTTTTTATTGTTTACAGTGATCAATCTTGTCCAACTTTTTTATTCACCCTTAACGTCGTTCGTTAAAAAGCTGATGGCGTCCAATTTAATATTAAGTACTAGTTGTTCATATACCTTAACTGAGACCGAATACCACTTCCTGATGAACAGTCTCCAGTCAGGGGAGTGAGGTTACAAAATAATCAAGATATAAACAATCCACCCAAAAATGAAGCGATGTTGGAACAAAATAATAACACCATGATTCTAATAACGCTTGATAAAATATAAAAAACTTTATTCGATTGATGTAATGATAATTGGTATGTGTAGTTTGTATTATTAATAATTTTATATGGTATTAGTTGAGTTCAAGGATTCATTTCTATATGTCCAATTAATAATTAATTATGAACCTGTGTAATTTCATGTTTCGATATAATCGAGTGAGTTAATTAATAATAAATATTTTTAATCAACATAATCTCAATTAAATTATATAATTTAATTATGAAATTGTGAATATAAAATTAGTACGAAAATTAAGCCTACATATTTGGGTATTTGCTCATTTACTTATTACAAAGATAATTTACTTTCTGTGTTATTATGGAACACAACTTGTGATGGTGCCAAATTCCTTCCAATGTTGGGTATTTCTTTGACGTGGCTGAAACGCCAACGTTCCAATACCAACGTTGTTAACAAAATATTCGTCGACTGATATGCGCACCACGATCACACGATTTGTCCAATGATACCAGCGTTCATCGTTGTAAGCATTATACGCAACACTTAAGTTTAGGTAGGGTTCGTCATCGTCCAATGTTCAGCCAACGTTGGAAGATGAATGTTGGCACAAATGTTGGACGCATAGTGCAGTTGCAGCACTGCACCCAGCCTTTCTTCCAATGTTCAGCCGTATGCTGGAGCGCGATGGTAGTGCAAAAGTTGGACTCATCGTTAAGTACCGCTTGTACGAGGATATATCGAGAAATTTTTAGCCTACTATAGAACCAAATAAAATTTCAGTTATTTTTCTACCCTTATCAAAAAAATTGAACATGATTACTCCATGGCAATCTCAAAAAACTGAAGCAAGAGCTTTTCCAGTAGATTCTTGGACAAGAAACTTCTTAGGTCTTGGAGAACGAGAGTGTCGCCATTCCATCGATTGTTGCTTTGTTTCTGAATCGTAGGAATGTACGCAAGTCAGATGTCAGCTATGATGGACTTCTCATAATAAGATTATTCTTACACAAGACTCTTAATATCAATTTTTCTTGTTATCAATTGAACTGTCCTCTATTGAATGAATTGAACAATAAAGAAATTATCCCAGTAATTTTTTGATACTTATTCAGAATAATAGTTTATAAATAGACATAAGCAAATGAAAACATAATACTAGATGAATTTAAAAAGAAAAGTACGCCAGTGTAGAACAACCAAAATTATTCGGAAGCCATTAGTCTACTTTTCACATTGGGTTAATCGCCACAAGACTTAACTATATAATCGACCTTTAACGAGCTCTGAAATGTACTAGATTATATTGTTTCTTTACAATTATATTGTAAGTTAACAATTTTATCTATTAGCGTGACGAAATCAGTTTAAAAGCTAAATGGTAGCTTTGATGCATTTAACAAAGACAAGATCAAAGTGTATTGTGATAAGTAAAACTGGAACCATATTAAATTGAACAGCACACAGCTTGTATTTGATTAAATATCTACGGGTATGATACCCCAAGGAAATATGAATAAACGGAATACGAATGTGTATGATAATGCTAGTCAAATAGATTTTACTGCATCGGGGCATAGCGAACGAAATTCACTTGTTGCTTTATGAGAAACTTTGTCAAAAGATTGGCTTAACTTCCTTTGTTTAGAACAATTTGTATTGTATATCACGTTTCGAGTACAATATGAACGAAATATTGAAGTTTTCATTTAATTATGATAAATAGAAGTTGGAATGTATAAGTTCCTTAAATTTCAGGCTTCCTTTCGAAAGAAATAGGTTTTTCTTTAGTAATAATACACTGAAATATCTAGCTGAACGTGCAAAATACAGTGAAACTCCGTCTTGTTGGTACTGAATAGATCGATCTATCTCATTTGTATAATTAACATCAGGAAAAAGTATTTGTAGTGTAGGCACCAAGAAGTTAGTGGAAAATCTAGATAAACCTCACCATTAACACACCCTCAAAACACTAAGTGTCAATAATTCTATTGTTAATGATACCAGTCCAAACGTTCACTTTTTTAGGATATTTTAGGATTTTCTCTGCTATAATATCTAGTTTTGTTTGTTAAACGTTCCGTTCAAATGACACGTAGCTTCATCAGAAAAGCCTATTTTATTGATGAATTGCAAATCTGCGTTCAATCTGTCCATCATCAATTCACAGAATTCTCGCCTTCTATCAGCATCATCTTCATTTAACTCCTGAACTAACTGAACTTTGTAAGGGTGGTATTTTTCTTTATACAAAACTCTCAAAATAGATGTTTTACTTACATCATTGTTGCGGCAAGTTCTCGAGTTGTCTTATGCGAAGTATATTTTAATAGACCAAGCAAAATTGCTGATTTGAAAGTTAGAATAACGAAAGAAGTGAATGGTATTCATTTTGAACATGTAATTCAATTCTCAAATACATTCACACATTCTACATAAAGTTTTGTGATAGAGATAATATAAAAATTTTACATCTTGAAAATTAATTTTCTCAATTATGATTGCACCAAATGTTTTTCATTTTTTGAGAGGTATAGGGTTTGATTCTGAAAAAAACGCAAAAAATCTAAAAAATTTGATGAAATATTTATTGGAATCAATAGAACGATCACTATAATTTGATGTTTGAAGATGATTTCATGCTGCTTTAGACAGCCCATGCACAATGTCCAATTTTGACACTCTCTCTTCACATATCGGCGAGTATTTCACAAATAAATACTTCAATATTGGCTTCTAGTGCATCAATCGTTGCTGGTTCATCTCTGTAGATATTAGTGTCAGCATGACCACACAATAAATAGTCCAAAGGCATTAAATCACAGATCTAGGTGACCAATTGATGAGCCCCAAACGTGAAATGAACTGTTCACCGAAAGCGATTCTCAATTTGGCCATTTTTTTTGCGTGCCGTGTGGCATGTGGTACCGTCTTGTAACGGTAGAAAAAATCGTCAATAATCACAAGGTAACGGTCGCCATTCGCAGTTACGTTCCGGCCATCGTCGCTTTTAAAGAAGTACGGCCCGATGATGCCACCATCCCATAATCTACACTAAACAGTGACTTTTTCGGGATGCATTGATAGCTCCTGTAATGCTTCTGGCTGGTCTTAACGCCATATGTGACAATTTTGATTGTCAACGTATCCATTAAATCGTAAATGAGCTTAGACGTGGAACACAATTTTCCAATAAAAAAGTGTATCTCCCTCCAACTTTGCCAGCGCCCATTCACCAAATGTTAGACGTTGTGAGAGATCGTGTGGCTTCAATTCTTGCACCGGCCGTATCTTATAAGATTTTATACCCAGTAACAGAGGCCTAATTACTGGGAACGGCGGCGAATCGACATTTCACGGTCCTCAGTAACACTAGCGAATACAGCCGCAATATTTTCTTCGGTCCTCAGTGTACGTTTGCTTGTTAGTGATTTAATGTCCAATAGTGTAAACTGGGTTCGAAATTTAGTCACAAGCTTCCAAATAGTTCCCTCAGTAGGCCGACTAAACTTTCCATAAATTGGAAAAACTACGCTCTTAATCGAGCATTAATTTTGATAGTGAAATTCAATAATTTGCAAGCGTTGTTCGTTCGTAAGTCGATTTATGATCAAATTATAGATCAAACTTAAACAAGATTAACACTGATACAAGACACGATTCACGAGGGATCTGTCAAAAACAGTGTTGCCAAAAAGATACCAGCAAAAAAATCACTCGTTACTAATATGTATTATCCAAAACTTATGTCAATTTCGATTCCTAAGTTCTATAATTCCACAATAACGATGATATTATTGTCATTGTGAACCCTGTATATTTTCTATTTAGTAGCTTTTGTCAGTAATGCAAGCAGATATGTAATAACCATTGAAATTTAAGCTGTAATGAAATCCAATTTAATTCGTTTTAATGTAATTCGTATCAATTCTTCAGCTTGTATATATTATGTTGTTGGGCAACACAAATAGACTGGAATAATCAACTCTCTGCAGGTATTGTGAGGCTAATTTATAGCTTTGCATTGGCATATTATCACTAATAAATATTCATAAGCCGGCCTAGCAATAAGACAATAAGAGTAAAAAGCTACTCCCTTAAGTAAAAAACAAACTACTTAATTGTCAAATGGATCAAGCTCATTCTGGTCTGTAACAAAAGTGGTCAGACAAAGAGTTGGGTCAATCACAGTGGCCGCAATAGAGAAGAGACGTGTTGGGTCGCATGTTTGTTTCGACTCAATCTTGATTAACAAGGAAAACTACTAACCAGCCCACCAGGAGTTGATTTATCTATGCCAGAAATAGTATTTCGATACCGAGATGTGGCAAAACTTCTCAAAGGTTTGGACATCAAAAAAGCCACTGGCCCAGATGAAATACCACTAATCGTATTGAAAAAATGCGCAGCTGAACTAACATTCCCGCTATGCAAACGTCTATCTTATGAAAGACGTCTCTTTCCTGTAGATAGGTAAATTGCTCGAATTCAACCCATACAAAAAAAGAGAGTCGTTAACCAGCAAATCTTGCGATACCTAACATCATCAGCAACCATCAATACGCCATCCGTACACGTAGATCAACAGGAGACCTCCTGTCTTATGTCAGCAATGTATGGACTGAAACTGTAGAGCCTAAACTTGTAGAGACTGGAGTCCAGAACAATCGCGCTGAACCTTTCGAAGGATTTTGACAGAGTTTTGCATGTCTAATTTCCAAATAAATTAAGATCGTACGGTTTGTAGTGCTTACTTATAGAAAAGCTTAGTAGTTTTCTCAAAGACAGATCCATCCAAGTCGCTATTGATAGACGCACTTTAGGAAAGTTTGAGGTGAACGCTGATTTTCCATAGGAATGCACCTTGTCACCTACTCCCTTTCTCTTGTAAATAAACGATCTAATAGAAAACTCTGATGTATAGCTTAGCTGAAAATAGTACGCTGGTGTCGCCTTTCAAACCAACCGCCCCAATAAACTCAAATCCGTAGGCAGTAATACATCATAATCATCAATAATAAACTTGGAAACATTCTGAGGTGGAAGTTATTTTTACAATAATTTTACCTGAAGATGCTCGACTCAATACGGACGAGTGCCGTTCGACTTTAGGCGATACAGAGTTGAGCAGAAATTTGGACAACCTTGAGCATAGACCTGACTCTGTTTTACCAATACTAACCCCGCCTACTCGACAGGCATACGTGTCTCATGAACACCGAGTTCGCCTGCAGACTCCCAGAATTTCAATTTATCGGGACTGAGGGAAGTGATAGATAGCCTAGAAACGTTTTTCCTACAGCCTTTAGAAGTTCCAAATGAGCATCTTCACACGACAAAAGAGAGCAATTCGGATTAAAGGCGATCCAGAGTTAACCAGAAACTCAAACATCTTAGAACACATAAGAAAGGTCGCCAACCTGACTTGGTTTGACCGATACAACTCGGGCAAATGCTTTTCCGAGTTGTCCGACCCTATCCCATTCAAAACAGTTTTTGCATGACCTACTCTATAGGCTGACGTAGCTCCTAAACACCTGCAGACGCTCAAAACGTTAATTTATCCTTTTTTGGGAGAGTTGCAAGTCTGTGTATAAGGGCTTAAACTTTTGTGACCGCTTTCTACATAAGAAGAAACAATTAAGTAGAAAATTGTGGAAATTAAAAAAAGTGTGTAGTACAACCTCATAAAATTCAATAAAAAAATATCCACAGGCTCTAGGATATTTTGAGGAACTGCATGTTTTGTGTGAACAGTTGTAATAAAGATTTCAGGGTAATCTGCTTCTTGTCCACGACAACAATTACTTTTTCGATTAAAAACTTCAGACAATTCTGAAGAAATAGCTCTATTTATATGTTACGGAGGCAAATTAAAATTTAGGATCTTCATTTATTTTGCAGATAAAAACATGAAACTATATATTCTCAATATGTGGTCAGTTGTTTAATAAAAGAACGATTATTCAACGTCATGTTTTTAAAAGAATAGTCTCATATATGACTGCATTTTTAACAAAGACAAAAGACAGAGAGTGTGCATGACGTACAGGATTATATCAAGTCATGTATAGTGACATCTCAAATATGTCCGCCCATTTATAAAGATTTTGTTGGCAAAAGGGATCAAATTATTACGGGAATATAGTGGTGTTATCATTTTTCCATTTTCGGCTATTCATTCATTTTTATGTAAAAGAAGTGACAATATTGTTAATAACTTGATTTATGAAATCTTTGATGATACATATAGAGTTCAGAGTAAATGTATGACTGTTTAATCAGCATTTTAAAAGAAAGCTAAAAAACGTGAATAGATTTTTTGTTGAAAAGAGTGCCTAAAAACTAAATTTTTCTCAACTTTTTAATAGAATTTCAAAATTTCATTGAACAATATAATATATTGTCTTCTCATACTGAGGGAATAATAAATATTTTTCGAATGGATGTTGAAAAATTCCTTTAGCGTAAATTCACATATTTGTGCGATGATTTTCTACGATTTTCGACGGCAGTATGCCGTACAACTAGCTTCGACTTTTGGTGATGAAGCACTATCTTGAATCACCGTCTTTCGCTGTTTTTTTTTAATTCAATCGTGGTAGCACTTCGCTATAAAAAGAATTTTTTGAAAGTCGTCCAAAATCGACTGTTGGGCCAGAAAACATCGATACTGTACCTATACTGATATTGCAAGATCATTATGTGAAATGTAACATACCATGTGAGATTGAGGCGCACTTGGGGATTAGTTCCACTCGCATTCATCCAATATTGCATGAAAATTTGGTTATCAATAAGATTTGTTTGCGTTGGATGCCGCTTGATTTTGCAAACGCTGAAAAGACAAGCTCGTGTTGCTTGGTGCAAAGAAATGCAGAAAGAGTTCAATCACGATGGTTCGATATACGTCTATAAGATCGTGACAAGCTTGACATGAATCCCAAATTGAACAACATTCGACTGTATAGGTCCATCAAGACGAGCCAACGACCAAATCCAACAAAAGCTGTTCACGCACGAAGCACACTTAATTTTATGAGCCTGAAATTCGCTTTGGGAAATGCGCTTTGACTCATTGAAGCCATACAGACTCATCCCTCAAAGTAGATAAATGCCACACCAGCCGAAGCTTACAGTAAGTGAGTAGAAAATTGGATTAAGCTCGCAAAAGTACCCTATTTTCAATGCTTTGTATTGATATACGTTTACTGAGAAAATATTCATTCCAACGGATGTTGAAGCAAAGCTCTGTTATAAGTTTCAAATATGGTACATTGATGTAATTAGTTGTTTTGACTCTCTGAATCATCTGTTTCTTCAAGACTAGAAGAAAGTTCACCGATATTAGGTTTTACCATAGTTTGGCTTATCATGAATAATGCAATGATCACATTTCCACTATAGTTTTCAATTTTAATAGGAATTAAGTAAAATTTAAAATTAAACTGCATAACAGAAAGTTTCTCAGCAACAAATAATAAATTTTTTTCATTGTGATTCTAGGGAATTGTATCATTCAGAACCGCAAAAATATTTCCTGAACTGTAGTTCAAAGTAACACCATTTTATTAAGAAAATTCCGAGCAGTTCTCAGCTGACTTTTCTCAGCTGGACTTTTGATACTGATCGATTTCTATACTAATGAATAAAGTAGTTTAAGAGTGGAACAGTTGAATTATAATAATTAATTACGTTTACATCGAAACTCCTATGCTCTATAAATTTTCTCCAATACTGTATATGTTTCTCATAGAGCAACATAGAGTGATTGTGGTTGACTGGATTATCTTACAGATAAAAAGATTCACGTGAATATGCGAATATTATATATTCATTTTGGAATGTCATTTATCTATATAAATCTTTTTTAGGCTACTACCATTCAAAGGCGTGGCATTTTGAAAGGGGTGTGTGAGTTTTTGGTTAAATTTATTATCGATACTTGATAGTTTTCGAAGAGATTTCGGCACTTCACCTGACGCAACTGGGTTTGGTACAGTTTTGTAATGTAAAAAACGTAATCAATTCTCAATGTAGGTGGTACAGATTGTCAAATTTTTCATTTCATATCTATCCGAGATTAGATAACAATGAAAAGAAAATTTATAATTAACTCAACGGAATGAAATAACTGCAGAGTTTGTTGAGTTTTTTTTTTAATTTCATTCTATGAATATTAACAGTGTTGGGAATAATAAATAATATTATGGCCCTATGTGGAAGGAAACAAAGAACTAAAATGCCTTGAAATTTATCATCATCATTAAAGATTCCTGTTAGATGATGCTTGATGTTAGTGCTTTGATTTTGTTTTGATCTATTAGAAGATCTGGATCGTTTTTCTTTCCTTTAACTTTATAACAACTTCCTGGGTAATCTTCTTATATCTTGACATTCTACTCAATTTTATATGAGCTTTTATTAGCTTCACCTGTATTTGAATTTATGAGCTTGTGAGTTTGTTTGCTAGTTTGCTACTAAGAGCAGTTGGCTTATTTAATAAAAATTAGGTTCGACATAGGACTCGAACCTCCGATCTAGCACTACGACAACCTTACCAACTACACCGTTATAGCTCGATACAATTTTTTATGAGATATAGATATATAAGCAGCGAATTTAATATACCAGGTTATATTTGGAACTAAAAATTGAGAAATTTCACGAAAAAAGTGTAATTTATTCCAATTGCAACCAATGTACTTGCAAGACGCATTACAAACTTTTATGTCAATTATAATCCCGAGCTTTGTGTTTTATTTGTGTTTTCGTTTTCTCTCTTCATTGTTTTCATATGTTCACTTATTCATAAAAACTAGTATTTTTTCTTAGCTTTGATATGAGACAGATTTGGTACATTTATGAGTACCTTAAAGATTTGAAATACTCCACGGAAAGTTATTATTACTAGCGAAAGTGAAAGATATATTCTAAAATATATCAAACTCCATTTCAAAGATAATTCATTGAAAGATTAATAGTCCTTTTTATTTACCACTAGCTAACCTGGCAGACCTCGTACTGCCTCAATCGATAAATAAAAAACCTACACTTATGTATAAAATAAACTTAAAACAAACAAAAGTGATTATTTTTTAATTATAACAAATAAAAAAAATGGTCGGTATGAATGGAGTTTTATTATTATTTCCGATTTATTACACATGATGTTGCTTACTTACAAAACAGACTTTTCCTGAAATTCAGACACACACTGATAATATACAGTCTGTTAATCAATTTGAAGCTTTTCAATAAACCATATTTTTTTTTTGTTTTGTGGTGCGTAAATAAACAAAGACGGTTTTCTGACACGTGAACAATCGACTTATAATTGTCTATGTAGAAACAAGGAAACTCCAAGTTGATTTCGTAAAATTCCAGCGACTGGCCTTGCGATTTATTTATGGTTATCGCAAAGGCCAGACGTACCCAAAATTGTAAATGTTCAAAATAGAATAGTGAAACTGTTGGCACTATATGTATAGGAAGGATCAAGATATCCTCTCCCTTGTACTTTCCTTTATGATTGTTGCCTCAATGACGTTATTCATCACTTTTTTCACAGTCTGTCTTGTTGTTACGCAACAGGTAATTCCAGTGAATTTGAAAACGTGGGATAGTTGGCTACTACTAAACCAACTGAAACTTCTGAATGGTCGCATTGAGATCCTCGACATCTTTTGCCGCCAATATTGTTCAATCACCCAGATAAATATGGTTATTGAACTGTTGCGCTATATCTGAGAAAACACATAGAGTAAGTTCCTCTTTTGAGTCTGTGATGTGACAGAAATCTGTGGGTAATGTGATCAATTTGGTCAAGGTGACCACTGTGATTTTATTAATATTGCATCCTTAGTCTATTTACTTCATTGTCACTAAGGAACGCAATTCTGAAATAGCAGGACGACTATTTTCTTGATCTGTCTCTCTCTGGTCATCAAAGTGAGAAAAGTTCTCGCACATTTAGCAGCAAATTGTCACTATCACAAAAGATCAACAAAAAAATAGCACATAACTTGAAATGTCGCGGTAATCATCACTCACAAAGACAAAAGGATGCACTTTTTGTCTGAGGTATCGATCGACATAAAGGATTTATAGACATACTAGTTGTCAAATGTTTAATAATATGGTTGCGTTCAGAAATTTGATTTGTGACAAAACTTGTGTTGCATCAAACTACATATAGTTGGTTGTCAGATGTCAAATATTATGGTTGCGTTCAGAAATTTGATTTGTGACAAAACATCAGGGAAAAACAAAATTTTTGTTCTCGAGTTTTAGCGGGAATAATAGCAATTCATTTTATACATATATAGATAGATTATAACCCACTTCACAATGTAGAGGTACTCATCATTAAATAAGCTAATACTAATATCTTTAAAGAATGATGGGAAACGAGGAAAAGGGTATTCTTGAATTGAATAAAGCATTCATATGATATTCCCAGATGGATAAGAAAAAACATACTTCAAAGTAAAGACTTCAAAGAATATAAAGAGAGAAATGCGTTGTGTAATTAAATACCTAACTTGACTTTAATGTCAGACAAAACTCATATTCACTGTAAATACATGCATAACAAAGAGATACATTTTATAATGTAATGGAGTTTCAGATCCTCCTTTTTTATATATAAATTTTCGGATAATATAAACGTGATTAGTCCGGGGATTCATCTTGCTACCACATAAGAGTAATTTTTCAAAAGTTTGGTAGCGCAAGAACGTTGATAGATTACATTAATTACACAGTGTATTGTCGCAGTCCAGCAAAAAGTTCAGGCAACTCCCATTAATCACAGCATCGTTTAATTTTAATCAATTAATCTAAATTAAAATATTTTTGCTGACAAGATATTACAATTTTCTTATTTTCTTATTATGGTCGACAAATTTGTTCACAGAAAAACAATTTTTTTAAATGCTTTTCATTTCACAAGAGCACAAAATAAAGTAACTATGTAAAATTTACTCTGACAATTATCCCATCAGAGATAACTTCCATATCTCGTACAACCTATTATATAACTAAACAAATCGTTGATTTTAATCCTATAACAACGAAATACAAATATTTGTAGTATTCCTAACCTATCAACTATTGTCTGTCTTCTGATATTCTTAATTCAGTTATTTCTTTTTTTCTTATTCTCAACGCCATTGTTCTAAATATTAGATTACATCAAATTCAGTTAGAAAAATGATACAAATTTATTTTGCTCAGCATCATAGGATAGTGAAGATCGTCAACCACTCACTCACTCCAACACCCCACAAGAATTGAGATGAAAACCAGTGCCAAGCGATACCATAAATTGGGAATTGAATTTCACATAATAGAAGTAGCATTTATCAATGCTGTGAAAGAATGTCAAGAGCTGTAGCATGCTTTCATATTTTTTTAAGTCGGTTCATATACGTTCTTAGTTTTTTACTTTAACTCATATCGTCGATGAGAATCAAACACTTATTTTTTCACACACATTCATAAATATGCTAGTGAAAGTTTAAGGATAATATGTTTAGTACTAAGAAATCAGAGTTACCAACATACGGTCATAATATGGTTAGGTAGCATGGATGGCACATATAGTGAGGCAGAAATAAAACAAGCGGAACCTTGAGACACCAATTGAAGCGTTGAATAACTTGGAAAGCATGGATAGATAGAACATACTATCGTTGTAGTCAAAAAACATAGGAAGGGAAAATACATGAACAGAGAAGCATAGAAGTAGCAAGGAATAAAATTCCAATGGAGGATTGAACGGCACAACTACGCAATTTATCCTTGAAAGCAAACTGAAATATTGTCGCATTAGTCTAAGGATCATGGCATCAAGAGAACAGCTAAAGAATAGAGATGTATGAGAAAAGTTAGAAGATGCCGATATCCAATAATTGATGAAAAAATTATAATGAGAAAAACTACTGAAATAATTACTTAGAGGGCACGATTTCACATAATCTTGTATCATTATAAATGAATTAACATATAAATACACGACATTGTCACTGTAGCTGAATCAATGAAAATAGTTGAAAATAGGAAGAGATTGGAAGAAGATAAATTATATCTCACACTGGATAAGATATTAGAAAAAAGAATAGAATGAAGATGTAAATAATTGCTTGAACGGTACAATTACGCATCATATAGTCAAGTCTAGTTTTGAGCAAACCAAAAGAAAATATCCTTGCAGTATTCACTGAACAACGTAAATCAAAGAAGAATGGAATCAGTTATAAACAGACTGTATCTAAAATTGAAATAAAGTGATGAAGAAGAAGAATTTCACATAATTGTTTGATAGTTACGCACCAATCTGTATGATTATAATTTTTGACGTTTAACTAACACCCATTTCTCTTATCATTATTTTTGTCCTAAATCATTCAAATCAACTATTTTCCTCGATAAAAATGAAAATTTAGAAATCGGACAAGTAATAGAGTCGATTATTGGAAATGTAATTGATGCATCAATAATAATTTTGATCTATCTTTCAAAAATCAATTTTATAACAGAAGAGACTTAAAAACAAAATAAATAATTCATATGTGTGTTCCTTTTAATGAAAAAGATACTATCAAGATAATAAATAAGTTTGTATAGGCTGAACATATGTTGGGTTCTAGATCGATTTTTGCCCTTTTTGACATAAAAGTCAATTTATGTTTCACTATTTCTATAGATAATTTGTGGATTATTTGAGATAATTCACTCTACATGGGAAAAGTCAACAATTACTTGAAGTATCAATAAAAGATGATTGCTTATAAACGGATTAACTTCGCCTCTTGTGATTTGATAAAAGTTGATTTTCGCGAGGATTCTTGAGTATTATTTAGACCAAGAATTTTACCTCAAAAACCACTGCAAAAAAAAACGTGTATTCACAAAATTACAGAGTTTTTTAATAATTTCATGCTTTTTCAGAGAATCACAAAACTAGAAAAATTTTTTTTTTCTAGAGCTGTCCTGTCAAAATTCAATTTTAAAGAAATTACCTTTTACAGTTAATTTTTACGGGTTATCATCAGTAGGTTAATTTACATCAGGTAGTTACCATTGCATAACCTAGATAAACGACTGCGACGGCGTTCCCGACCCCTAAAGCGACAGGTGAATGTTTTGTGGTCTTTTGAGTTTGCTGGCCAAACGGGCACATTTTTCTCACAGGTCTACTGTTGTTAGAGTGAACAACATTCAACATCATAAGAGCACAGGGCATGGGTATTTATTACTACGCATTATATTGGCATAATATCGAATATAAATGTCATGGAGACATGCTGAGGCTGTGGTATGTTCACTGACATTGAAGGAGGCATAAACGGAGGTGAAAAAAGAGTTGATTTCACAGAGCTCTCAGAGCTTACAAATATGTTTTTAAATCGTCCGTCACTTGTTACTATGTGTATGCTATATACGCAAGCTGTAACGCCAATCTTTATTCAATCATACTCATATACGTTTTTTGATCTCATTCCAGGCTAAGGATTAGCTTGGGTATACATAACCATAACCGAATTCTGCTGGGTGACGAAAAGCGATTACCTCATTCCTGTGCCATCAGTGGATCCACTTACACCTCAAGATGATTCGCTGTGGCTGCACAAAGGACTGTGAAACTGGCTGTGATTACCTTACGTAGAGTTTTACCTGCGATGATATATGTACCTACTTAAACCCGAAAAAATTGACAGCAGAAGACGATGACGGAAATCTCGATGACCCCCTACTCTCCAATTAATTTATTGCTATGCGTCAAGGATTGCCGCGTGAGAAAATAGTACCAATAAATAAAATTATCAAAGCAAACATTGTATACGATTCGTTTTTCAATTTTTCAAAACGATCAACTGTAATTTAAGGTACTTAGAACATATACATTTAGAATTCACGAAGCCCTATGCGATGCATAAAAGTTATGCCATGAACAGATAAAGCTTGGTTTGTGACAATTATAATTTGTCCTTAGTACTACTCCAATGTTATGTGCTTTTCATGAAACGTGTTGACAACACTAGTCATAAATACGCATGCATATTCTCCTGATGTTAGAGTCTACATACGCAAAATACCAGAGAAACAGATGTGCTACTTTGACCAGCAAACTCAAAACGGCACAATTTTCAATAATTCTGACGCTTTCTGGGTCAAAAACGCCCCTGTAGTCGTTCATCTTGGATCTGAACACCAACTACATGATGTACGGACACCTACAGATGATAGCCGATAAAAAGTGGTTGTAATAGAAAATTACCTGAAAATTGAATTTTGATAGCTCCAGAAAAAAATTCTGTTGTGCAATTTTTCTAGCTTTTTTATTTTCTGAGATTTTCTGTGAGATTTGCGATTACAGGATTGTTTTTCTATGTCATAATGTAATATATAATTCCTGTTCCAATTTGTTGAGCCTCACTATTTTTTAATTTTCCAACTATAACAAACGATTATCTGTTTGTTATTAATGAAGTTACATTGTCGAGTAAAATAATAAAATGACAGTTGATTTCACAGATTTAGTATTCTTATTAGCAATAATTGGTTAATGTCTTCTTCTTCCTCTTTTAATAGGACCAGGTCCTGTTCAATCCTGTACGTTTGGCCCCCTTCTTGGAACTCCAGCTCTCGTACCACCTCTTTGGTAGTCTGTCCACAGATCTGCGTGTGTTCGGTCTTAGCTCACTTTGCCCATCTGTCTTCTGGCATTCTTTCTACGTGATCACTCCAGAATCTTTTTCGTGCCCTGACCCATCTCTCCCCTTCTCTCCTTATTCGGTGACTCCCTTGATGCTTCGCAGTATTTTCATCTCTGTGGTTCTCATTATTCTTTTTGTTGTTGATGTCTTGGCTCTGGTTTCTGAGGCATATGTGAGAATAGGTTTCCCACATGTTTTATAGATTATGGTCTTGCTCTGTGAGCTTATCGCTATGTTTCTCCACACTATATCTCTTCCTAGGCTTCTTTCACTATATATATATATATATATATATATATATATATATATATATATATATATATATATATATATATATATATATATATATATATATATATATATATATATATATATATATTCACTCACACAGGTAATTGAATCTAGGATTTTTTCATATTACCATTGATTGTGTCTGGTTAACTGAGAAGCTCATATTAAATTTTTCGGCAGAAATTTTCATCTTATATCGTAGACGTTGTGAGTCTTCTTCATTTTCTGCTACGGCAATACCATGGTCTGCATAAAACAAAACCTTTAGGGAGCGGTGACCCATTCTGTATTCTGCATTGACTTTGTTAACATCCTCGATTATTTGATCCCTTAATTGGTTTAATGTGAGTTCTCAATTTTTCATCAAAATAGGTTCATCACTAAAGTCCACTTGTGAACAAGTAACCGATGCAGAAGATATCACTAAAAGGTTACAAATAAATGCAAAAATATCTCATACACCCTCTAAAACGCAAAAGGGAATTGTATTGTATTATTAGATATTTGTTAAAATGCTGACGAAAGTTATAAGGAAAATGATACAGATGTAGGCCGAAGGACTATGGGATAATTTGGAGTAGGCTCTAGATCCAATAGTTCACTGATTGATAACATTTTGTTTCTCAAATAGGGTGTATATAGAACACTAGAAATACCGACAACAATGAGAAGGCTAGTAAGGATGACATTAGAGGAAACAAAAGATGAAGTGCTCTTAAACGAATATAAATTCTAAAAATATAAGTTAACTACGTCAAAGTGAACCGCTTCTACTGTATTATTTAAGCGAGTTCCGTAGTCGTGATAGTGGGCCTTATTAAATATTAAATAGGAAGGGGACAATCTTTAATAATGAATACCAATATACAAATTTTCAGATTACATAAATCTGAATCGAAAAATCAAATTAAAAAGGTATGAGACATTGGGAAAAGTAGTAAAGGTTTTTTAATCGAAAGAAGATAAAATGGATGATAATGGGGAATACCTAAAGCGAAGTGATACCAATTTTGTAAATATAGGAACAGAAATGGAGTAGAACTTGTAGTCACTATAGCTAAAAGAGCACAAAAGTTTGGAAGCATAGTAGCACTCATTCAATACAGATTACACGGATATTGGAAAAGGCAGATGGATATGATCACCAAACAATTTGGGAAAGTTACCAAGGGGTAGATTAGTTTTGACACTCTTCTGCTGTAGCTTGCGATAATATCAGGCACTTAACTGCAACTCTTGGCAGAATCGAAACATTATGGTACTAACCTTGATTCATATAGTCGAAACAAGTAAAGTTAGAGGTCTTACTTTTGATATAAAAGGATATTGTGGGTGTTTAGTGCTTGATTTTAACTGCTCTAACAATATTACGCATATCACTCATGGTAGCAACAACTAAACTTAAAATTAAATATACTTTATTTAGGTAATGTCGTAAAATATGATCAAAATCCATAACTTTCTATTATGCTTCACTGAAAAGAGTCGACTCTCACTTGACCTTTACTCTTTTAGAAACATTCGTAGTCCGTAAATATGAATTTCAAATAATTTGAAATAAAGGTTGTCTATAGATATTGGCGAAATGATGTGGAAACTAAGAAAAAACGACTCTTAGCATTTTACTGAGCTTCGAGATGAAAGTATATGAGAAGTTTTATTGGAAAATATTTATTTTCAAAACACAATCTCATGATTTGTCACGTACCATTTAGTTTCCTATAACAGTCTAGTGGGTATTGTTCTTTATTGACCAAATTGGAAAAAATGGGAATAAACTATAATTCTATCTGAAAAACTTTTCTTGAAGAAATTTGTCTCTGTTCTCTTTGCGTCTATCTCATTTTAGTAGGCACATCTATATATTTAATAGAGAGTAACATTCTTAAAAAATTATTATCGTTTATTCACATTTTAGTGCAGTGCATAGTGGTGGTTTGCAAAATTGTTTTAAGTAATAATTTTTTCAAATGTCCGGAAGGTGTTCCTGATTATAAAAGTATAAGATGACACTTAATATCTTTTCATGTTATTGTTTATACAACGAAAAACTGAATAAGCCAGAAAAAATGCATTTCTTGCAATGAATTAATTTTTTTTTATATGCTTTACAATATTTCGAATGAAGTCCCTACACCTATTATCGTATCTCCAACCCATTAATTGTTACTAATATTTCAAAATCCAAAATCGCGGAATAAGCTAAATTTCCTAAATTAAATAATATATCTTAAAAATTGAAATGTTATAATTTTTAATTTTTTATCAAATATTTCAACTATCTTGAACAAATTAACCTGAATAGATTTGAAGAATTTCCCTACGCGCAGACACTTTCCAGGTCCATAGTCACCAATAAACAAGTGATAAATAACAGTCCTGACATTGTGGTGATTGATATAAGAGCCAATTCAGTCCTCTTCGTCGGCGTAGCCATAACATCCTCAACAAACACCAAAAGAAAAAGGTCAAATACGCGGAACAAAAGACGTCACAGGCGCCGAATCGCCGAATCATGGATGTTCACATATGAACCCGAAATTAAAAAACAATTGAGAATTTAGATCTTTTAAGACAAGCCAAAAGTTGTTCGTCAAGCAAATAGTCGCATATTTTTCGGAATAACTGTTCCATTAGAGCAACGTAGAATAGTCAGCTCTGAATGGTACGCCAGCATTTGTTTCCCAGAAGTACTCGAAAAAATCAGGGAAACCAATCGCAGAAAATATCAATTCGAGCTTCCACTCATCAGTTCATTTGTTCTTATTCAAACAAAACTGTTTTTCAACAGTCAAAACATTGAATCAATGCCGTAAGTCCTTGTTTAGCACCCAATGACTTGTGAGGTCAACGTTTTTCTACACCTGAAGAATCGTTTGATGCCTTCAAATGACATGTTTTGAAAGTACTTCAAACGGAATGGAAAAAAGGTTTCGGAAATACTTAAACGCACGCAAGTGTATTGATCATAATGGAGAATATTTTGAAAATTAATATAGCCATATGCAATTATAATTATTTGTTTTTATTTGCCTCCCTAAATATAACCGCTGAACATCTTTAATGGACATCGACCATCCATATGATAACGGATCCAGATTTTTCAATTACAAACGATCTAGATCTAGTGACTCATTTCTTAACGGAGAACTCTAATCCAACTATCATCTATACAGACATTAGAATAAGATCCATCAGTTCGATATATTGTATTCCACTGTTCAAGTGCATATTCCTATGGTCTCTGTTCCAGTTAAAAAAACTTTTGTTATTTGTTGAGATAAATGAAAAGTTTTCTTTGTTCCACATTAAACCAAACATGTTAACATTCCACCTTGTACGACTGTCAACTAATCTTTGTTAGATGTATCCTCCAGAGTACAATCAATCACCTATTTTGTTTTTATTTTTATTCATTTCAATATTGTTTGCAACATTCTATCAATATTCATATTCCACTTATATTTTTCAACGATTCTGAGTGTTATCATTTCATTTTTTAATTAAACCATTGAGCGTTGGTGCTTTTCAAACATGTTTTGAGTGAAATTTTAATTTGAGTAGGTGTGCCAATGAAAACTCGATGCGGCTCGTACGTATTGTTCTCACCAAGTTTCCCAATTTTGAGCAATAATGCATACGTATAAGTTGATTAATGTTAAGCATTACCGAGGATTTCCGGAAATGTTGAAGGTTAAAAGGAATTTATCGTTGATTATATAAAACCACAACCTTTAAAAGGTATGCTTGCTGTAATAAACCTAAACACATAACATAATGTGCGAGTTGAAAATTTTATGAACCAATATTAAAGAGCAGCTGTTATCCATTATTCCTAACAAACAAAGATAAATTGTGGGTTAATGTTGGGTTGTTTGCCTTTTAAAAACTTATAATGAAGACTCTTTTTCATATTAACAGATAACATGTACTTTTCAATATTTTATTATATAGAAAACAAAAATCATAATTATTCTACAAAAAAAGAAATATATTCCAAACGATTACGTGTAACAGGAAAAAGAAGTATGGCTGTTAATTAACGAAATGACAGCGCTACAGAACAAGTGCACTTCTGATATATGACAGAAACCGACAGCTGTACCGGGAAACCTTCCATTACGAATTGAGTGTTTCTCACAACTATCAACGATTTGTTATGAAAAACCCCCAGCTAAAACAAGAAACTGAAAAAAATATCAGTTGTCAAAACTTTGGCAGTTCATATGTGTTCTTCAGGATAGACATGAGTTGCTAATTAACATCTAACAGGATATAATCTGCTATCACTGGGAAGTTATCCGACTGATTAGTGACCTTTTCGACAGACCACTGTACTTATTGTCACAATTTAAACAAGTTATTCCATATAATATGTTGGGCAATTTATTTATTGATGTTATATCTTTTAATTTAGTGGAAATAGATTGAATATTAAGGGTTTGACTGTACGCTATTTTGATATTGTGTTGCTTAAAGATTCCAGAAAGCTTAGGAGTAACTGATTTTATATATGGTAGAGGTGTATAAATTCATGGAATAGAAATGTTAGAAATGACGTTTGAAAATGATGGTTCAATGTTTATGTCAATGTCAGATGTATTATACAAAATTCGTTTTAAAAGATATGGAGAATATAAGTTTTCATAAAAAGGTTTGTGAAGTATTTTAATTTTTTTTTATGAAAAATTGGATCAGAAATTATGAGGTTTCTATTTTTCATCCATTTGATTAAGTTCATTTTATTGTTACGTAGGTGATATAAATGATAATTGATTTATATTCCAGAATTTATTGGTTAGGTTAGGTCCTATACCAGGCAATTGCATTATCTTCGTATCTAGTATCAAGAAAATGTAACGATTTTTTGTAGAATTCAGCAGAAATACCGTAGTTTGTTAATTTTTTTGGGTTTCTTTGTCAATCTGTTTTTTGTTGAAAACTTTTTTCATAAATTTCTTACAATTATTAATTATCAATCGGATCCATATAAACCACATAGTGGTGTGTTTCCTAAGTTTTTTATTGTACTATATGAAAATTTTATGTATTTTTTTTTAATGCTGTTATTTTTGCTTCTCTTAACGTTGTGAATTTTTTCTCAAGTATAATACCAATTACTTTACCCACGTGGCTTTAGGTCTTTCTTTTTGTTGTTTTCCGTAACTTTGCTTCCCAATCTATCCGTATTTGTTACACCTTTCATACGCCTTAAATATTTCATCTCTGCAGCTTGCACTATATTTTTGGTCTATTAGTAAGAGTCAATGTTTTACAGCCTTACAGCCTTTAATTAAAATTGGTTTGTAAATTGTTTTATAAACATTTAGTTCCACATTTCTTGAGATTTCTCTAATGCTGTAATATGTGTTTGAAGTATTTTCAATTCTCTTGGCAATCTCTTCTTCTTCATTACCTAAATTCATCTATATTCATCTATAGCTATTGCTTTTCCTGTAAATTGTCCAGTATGGTTTTCTTAACTCTCATCATTTCTCGTATTGTGATGCTTAGAATATGTTGGAGTTTTGAAATGTCTGCTAATCGTCGTCCAAAAACCAATTCTAGAGATAGTCTTTGTATTATTCAAATATGCTCACCGTTTTAATCTTCTGTCCTTCTATTTCTATGTTTATTGTTTGAGTGTCATTACTGCACATTTATTTTCATACCTAGCTGCTTTAGTGTATTTTTCAAGATGTCAAAGTTTATTTTCCATTGAAGATAATGACCGATCAGAAAGGCCAGTTTCTGTGTTAGTCCCCGAAAATATCGATGCAGTTCATGACATGATTTTATCTGTAGCCCTAAATATTTCATTCAAATGCATTCAACATATAGTTCACGTCAATTCAGACAAGAGAAAAATTGCTGCAGAATAGATCCCCAAATGTTTGAATGTTGACCAAAAGCGTACAATGGTATTCTTAAATCGAATTTTTACTTGATGAGACTTGGGTATATATAAAAACAAAGCAACAATCGATGGAATGGCGACATTTCGGTTTTCCATGATTGATTTTTTGGATAGAACAATAGCTGGAGATTACTATTCGATATTACTGTCCCCTCTACGGGAAAAAATTAAAGAGAAAAGTCGCGGAAAAATATCCAATGGTGTTTTGTTTTTGCAGGACAACGCCCCTGCACACAAATTACCATGCAAAAAATTTGTGATTTATTTTATATTTATTTACGAGATTTGGCTCTGTCCGACTGTCATCTCTTTCCTCAACTTGAAAAGGTCGTAAATTTTCTTCCAACAAGGAGGTAATAGAAGCTGTGGAGGTCTGGTTCACAGAGCAAGATGAAACATTTTTTTTTAAAGGTCTAGAGACGTTGCAGGTTCGCTGTAATAAATATATCCAATTAAGAGGAATATATGTTGAGTAATAAAATATTTTGACATTGGAATTTTGTTTGGTTCCTTAGTAGGCTACGAATTTTTTAATATATCCTCATATTATTCACAACATTTCGAAACAACTGACTATAAAGAAATAAATGTGGATGATCCTTTGAGGATGAGGTAAATCGCTCTCGACTGTACACAAAAGTAAAAATAAAGAGAATCTTATTTCCATTAGAAGTGACAGACATAAAAACACATTCATTGGATGTATCAGCTTCCAAAACATATGCGTATAAAATGTCAATACAATGTTGTCAGTAGTTGCGGAAAAATCATAAAAAATGTGTATATTTTTTTTCTTCAACGCCCTTTATCTTTAATACGCATGACGTAACGAAAGTTTTTTCTGAGCAAACGAGTATTTTTCAGTTTCCTATCTATCCTAGAGACGGGATTACTATTTTTTTAAACCCCCTGTAAAGAAACAGGGAATAGTGTAAATTCCAGGACCATAGGTGAATACAGATTTCATAAGGAATTGAGGGATATATCCCATGAAAAAATTGACATCAATGCACTACTCAGAGGATAATTTCGAAAATGTCATACCGATTATTCTGTCAATGAACTTATGAACAAACAAAAATACAAAAATATCCAGCTACGAGGTGACGGTAATGCGCTGTGGCATTTATAATATAATATTAGACAAATATGACTAGGTTTAAGCAAACCACTAATAATGTGTAGTATCCTCATATTCTCAAAAGAACGTCATGTGATACCACACAAATTTATCTTTGGTTGTCTTGAACGAAACTTGATAGTTTTGTAAACTCTTGGAACATATCTTACCTAATGTATATATTACAACGTCGCAACTCAGTTATTTAATACCTGCATGATGTGAAAAAATGTATGTGCGTGGGAAATTTCTACTTCTGAGTTTGTTTTGGAAGAACTTTAATAAAAGCAAAGTTGTCAGCGGTAGCGGTTTCGCATTTCATTAAGGTACTGAGAATTATGGAAAAGAATATTTGTTTTCTTAAGAACTATAGAAATAACAAGGATAATTTCCAATATTTTCAACTTTTTGAAAATTGCCACCAAACAACCCAGTATAACAGAAGGTGGTTACAGGTGTCAGCCCAATTAAATGTCACTTTAAGACGATAGACATGGCCGAGAACAACTGTAGATTCTGCGAGCAATCTGTAGAGGCACTCGAGCATCTACTCTGCGAAAGTTTCACTTATTTCATCCGAAAATTCAGGTGCCTCGTAAGAGCAGTACTAGAACCTTGGAAAATGAGACATAGAAACTCCTGGAAAATCGCCGGATATGGAAGGAGTCTTGCAAAAAATATATTTCACGTATAGATTGACTAAAGATCCAAAACAAGTCCCTGATCAATCTGCAACAAATTCGGTTCATTTCTCATCTCACTAGGTTTAGTCTTTCTTTAAATAAGAGGTTGGTAAGATTGAAAAATGCCGGTAACTCCAGTTCTGCTCAGCCAATTTTTATATAGTTGATGATGTTTGAAGGAACTTTCGTTTAGCAATACAAAATATATGAATCAAAAGAAATTTAATTAGTAACTTGAAAACTGGAGGGCGTTGTTTCATATACTTAAATATCGTGATTCCTTTTTGAGAAATTTATATAGGAGCTAGAAAATGGAATAGTTTCTTTTTAAATTGGAATGAAGGAACATTAAGATATCAATATCTTTTTTTGTCCGGAGATATCTTAAGAGATGTGTAAACGGTGAGATTGCACCCATACCATATAGGCCCATACAAGTCTGAATGCTCAAGATTTTGATATCAGACTGGATTATTGCAGCTGGCTATAAAATATGACACACGACGAACCTGAGATACTTTCACGAATATATGACCAAACGAGGCTCCGTTTCATAGAAATGGTAAAGTAAATTACCATAATATGCATTACCGGCCCTAAATGAATCTTCCTTGGATACAGGAGATCCATCAACAGGATTGTTGGTCTGTAAATGTGTGGATAGAGATTCCAGGCAGACAAATATTTGGGCAAATTCTTCTAATAAGAGAGTTGATGGAGAAAGATAGTAATATTTTTAATGAAACGAAGTGCCACTTCTTCTGAAAGACATACCCTTAGCTATTTCTCGGGACATATTATCACAATATGATGGTTACCCAGCACATCATTCCATATATGTTTGGTATTTTTTTGATCACACACAACCTGAAAGGTGGATAGGACAGTTTATTTATTTGGCCAACCAGATCTCCACACCCAACTTGCTTAGTTTTTATTTGTGGGGCCGAAGGAAACCAACTCCAAATATATGATTACAAAGAAGACAACAGGAAATGCGCATTATTTGAATGGCACTTTTGAAAAACTTGAACATTCATGTTTATGTTTGAGTTTGTCAAGAGTAATCGCAATATATAAAATATATTGAACAACACACTCTAGCTCTCACTATACTAATTAGCTTTCTTATATTTCATATATTTTGTATTGCCGGACAAAAGTTATGAGTATTTATTTAACAGCCAGCAATAGCGAACTTTTTCAATGAATTTGTGAACATGGAAAAAATTGTTCATCGTTATGTGATGCAATGTTTTTATTTGAAAGACATTAGTCCAACCAATATAAAAGCTGAACTAGATACTACCCTATGTGAGACTGCTCCATCGTTATCAACAGTAAAATATTGGATAACAGCCATACAACCTGGGAAAACCGTCATAGTATTGCTCTACCAAATCAGGTGACGAGTCCAAAAATATTGATCCACGAATCCACGAAGCGGTACTGGATGATCGTCGAATGGAAGTACTTGAGCTAACAGACCCAGTAGACATTTTGAAAAGTGCTGTACATCGCATACTAACTGAAAATTTGTACATGAGAAAGTTATGCGCCAGATGGGTGCAACGTTTACTCACAATTTATCAACAACAGCGTCATGAAGATATTTCCATCAAGTTTTTGGCAATGTTCCACAGAAATAAAGCCCAATTTTCGCTCCGTTTTATAACCATGGATGAAACGTAGGTTCATCACTTCACACACGAAACAAAAAAACTGTCAAAAAAATGGAATGAAAAGGGAGAGCCGGCTCCAAAGAAGGAAAAGATCGTTCCATCTGGAGGCAAGGTCATGGCGTTGGTTTTTTGAGTATCGCGGGGTATAATTTCCTTTGACTATCTTGGAAAGGAAAAACGGCGAGTATTTATTTATTTATTTATATATTTTTTCTCATCAAGACAATGCACCACCTCACATCCGAAAAAATTGCTCGGTGGTCGAAGATTTTTTACCAATGTAGGGGCGATGTCGGCAATTAATAGCTATTTTGAGGAGCTTGACGATTCTTATTATAAAAAGGGTATCAAACTTATTCAACATCACTGGAAAAAGTATATGGGGCAAAAGGGATATTACGTTGAAAAATAAATATTTCCAGAATATTTGTGTTTTCCTGGTTGAGTCAGATACTCCTGGGATCATCCTCATATTTCATACTTTTTATATCTGCTTTTGGTCAGAAAAAGGTATTGAAAGAGCAAAAATACAAATTAAACAGTATGAAGTCGGTTATTGGAAACTTTAATACATCAAAATATTGGAGATGCTATAAGTAGATAACATTGTCATAATGGCAGAAGATGAGGAAATCTTGAACTATACTTAAAAATATACAATGACAGTCTACAGATAATGAATATGAAAATAAACGATCAAAAACTAAGTGCAAGCCAAAAAAGAAGACATATTATATGAAATTTGAATAATAAAACATAGACTAGGTCAAAAGCTTAAAATACTTTGGCATGCCATGAACACAAGATTGAAGATAGGAAAAAGAGATAAACGAGAAAACTGGAGCAGCTGGAATTTTATTAAATGCCATCAAAACACAGTTTCTGGTCGAAAACGAGATGCCAAAGGAAAAAGAAATACATAAAACCGTAGCCTTATGAATATACTGATCAGAAACATGGACATTCACAAAGAAATAAAAAAGCAAAATAAAAAGTACAAAATCAGAAGATTTTTAATAAAAATATATAATAAATCGAGATACAACAGAAGAAGGAATAACACTATAAAACACTATTTTAATTTGAATCAATTCACACCAAAATAGGAGAAGAACAATTAATACGGAAGAAAAATGGAGCGCGAGCTCACAAATAAAAAGGAAGGCTGAGGAAGAACTTGACAGAAGAAATTGAGATGGAAACGGAAAATCGAGGTATGAGATGGAAGGAAATGAAACAAAAGATTCAGGATAGGAAAGAATGGAAACTTCTGTGAAAAAGGGAGCCCACTTATTGACTCAATTCCAGCATGCCTTACACCTGGAAAGGTAAAAAGGCTTCAGGATAAAATGAGTCAATTTCCTATTGAGAGACAAATACTCAAATAGCTAGTGCCTATATACCATGTCCTAATAAAAATAATAAAAACTAGCTGGGATCGTTGAGACTTGATTTATCTAGTCATTCATAATTGAAGATGTGAAGAATCTACAAATAATATATTTGGACTAAATATTTATGGGGAAAAAATAATAACAGTGATTGTTTGATATTTTCTGCAAATCATTTATATGGATATCTCAGAAAAAACAACCAAACACCATCAATTCATCACTGTTTTGTTGAATTCCTACACCTGCAGTGACCCTCTTCTATCCTGCCTGTTGTGAACGATTAAAATCTTCACAACAAGAAAAGGTGTTATTTATATGTACTGTAAAACTAATAGCTCACATGATACTTTTCAAACCCTAATAAATTAAGCTTAGCGGTTTCTGTTAATCGCCATTAATTTACATAGACCTCCAAAAAAACCAAATGAAGGTTACTGATTGGAATAACAATAGTTATTTTCACAACAGATTTGTTTATAGAGAAATCACGAATCAACCAGCACGATTAACATGACTTAATTTATTCAGTTGTTTGTTTGAAATATTCCGTCCAGTCTACGGAAAATTTTTCGAAAGAAGAAACATTTTTAAAAGAAATAGCAAATTAGTTAACTGGCATTTAATGAAAATTTAAGCTGGATTTTCTGGAACCGTTCGTGGTAATCATGATAAGCATCATAATTACAAGGTGAGACGAAGCTTCTTAACAGACTACGAAGTGACGTAGCTATGCCTCCGCATTTGAAGGGGCCTCTTGAAGTCTCTCCAAATACGATGCCATCGGGCCTAGAATCCCAGTTTCCCTTTAAATATAGAACCTAAAAAATTATGTCAGTTGTATAACATTGATATATTTATAATAGTGAAGTAAAAATGAAAATATAATTTTTCTTGAAAAAATTTAAATGATAGTTTTGGAAAGTTGAGACAGAGAAGATTAGAATCGCACCATGATTTAAGGGTGATGTTCCGTGAAATCAGGTTTACTCCAAGAGAAACTAGTGTCGTCTGCAAATAGACATATTTTAGCACTGACGTCTAGATAGGCGACGTCGTTTATAAACAGAAGAAACAAAAACAAAAGAGGGCCCAGTCCACATTCTATTGGCTTGTGAAAAGACATCGTTGTATCAACTCATAGAAGCTGACTTCTGTTGATAAGGTATGACTTGAACCATGCGAGAGGTGTTCCCCTGAAACCGTAGAAATGCAAATATAGAATATATTAAGGAAAAGATGTTGATTTGGTACAGGCACGTGCAGAGAATAGGGGAGGTGAGATTGCCAAAAAAATAATGAAGGAGAACACAAAGAGGAGAAGACCTAGATCATCATGGATGAATGGAATAAAAATATCAATATTGTATGAAATCTGAAAGATGAGAAGGGGAAAGTGAATTTATAGATTATTATGAAAAACTACAACTTCCTTCAGCTCCTACTAGCTTCATTAGTGACTTTACTCAAACAATACAACAATCTAAGCAGATTTAGCACCAAAATTAATTAATATTAATCAAATAGCACACGCTACGTCGCTGGGTCTATGCTCAATTCATTACATTAAATAGTTGCATCGCTTCAAAACTCAATATATTAACACATATTGTATTCAAAATCATTTTTCTATGATGTAGAATAGAAAATGGAAAAAATGAAACAATATATCTCCGTGGAAAACGTTGCACACTTTGCGATGTCATTTCCTCACCATCCTAGTCCAGTTTATTAAATTAATCGTCATGTATTTAGAGTAGAAAGTTATACATCATGTCATGATAGTAGCAGTTACTGATGATTATATGAAAAAATTGATATAAAGATAAATAACCTGAACGTTGGCATATTCAACTGATAGAAAATTACTTTTAACATCCAGACTATGGAGCTCCTACCTAAGGTACCATCACATTTCATTGTAATAATCAAAAAATATCAATCATATTGTATTAAAAATCAAGAATATCTATGGAACTTCGAAACACTCCAGACGTCTCAAAGTCTAGAGTCTATTTAAGTGGTTAGAGACAAACATCTTTTAATTTATGTAGGTGATGGAGTAAAGATGAATTTTGTAAACAAATTGTTAGTTATTACTTCTTGAATTAATTATTGTTGAATTATTAATGATTCACTTAACAAGATGTTATTGAAGATTGTTGTGTTAACTGAGCTAGAAATTTGGAATAGTTTAACTATTCATTGATGGAACTTCTGGGACTCAAACATGTAGAGTCTTATTATATCAACTGAAGTAAGTATACGATGATGGATGTATCACCGAATGGATGTGGAAGTTGAGATATCAGCCAGATATTAAATAAATTTAAGGTAGTAAGTATTATGTACAGAATACTTGAATAAATCACTCGGAAACATTCAGAATATCACTCAACGTGCAAATAATGATTGTTATTATTCACATCTAAACGGGCTTGTATGATGAAGTTTATAACGATGTGAGTTATTATAATATACAGTACAGAAACCAAGTGCTGAGAAGATCAAAATTCCAACAAAATGTAGTATTGATCATAAATTAAGAAGTTGGTCGTTCAATAGATTCGAGAGGTTTCTATGTTGTGATAATACTAATAATGATAAATTATTTTTTTATGTAAAAATCAAGCACAAAAGGATGATCTCTACCACATTCGAGTAGCTCGAGTAGTATCTGCCGTGCGGAGGTGCTTGTAGATATTGATCTGGAACTTTTGAAGGTTGTGGTGCTCTTAAAAACGTCTCTAGGTTATTACTTCTCTCAGTCCCGAATAATTGAGGTTATGGGAGTCTGCAGGCAAACTTGATGTTCTTGAGCCATATCTGCCTGTCGAGTAGGGCTTGCAAAACTGCTCTTGGTGGGATTATGTTGGACAGCTCGGAAGTAGTATCGGTTAATCTGAATAAGGACGGTTGTTAGCTGTCTAAGTCTGGTCAAGTTTGGATCGCCTTTAAGTCGATCTGCTCTCTTCTGTACTGAGTCGAGCATCTTCAACATACGCAAGATTTTGTGAAGCTGCTTTGGCTAAATCGGCCACGTGACTATTCCAGGACATTGCTTCCAATACCCAACAAGCGAATTTGCGCCGATGGTAATATTTTATGTCCAGCAGGACCAAATTCTAAGCTGCAGTCCGAATTTTTGTTTGTAAAATCAAATTGCTTCCACCCCATTCCTGAATGTTTTCAAGATCGGTATTGATGTTTGTAATCTGTTTGTATCCACGGATTTGGGTAGTAGCCGAGTTTATTGAGGCGGCTATATATTGAATATATATTTGAACATATTTCTCAATTTACAAACAGGGGTTCGTTAAGCAAAAATGCATTTAAACTACTAGAAAATTGGAGTTTTTGATACTGTATGCATGAAATTATATACTCGTATATTTTACTAATTAACTGTATCTCCAATGTAGTAGTGCTCTCAATATTTTTCAAAAAACCAGAATGGCTTGAATATAAACAGAAATTTTTGAATAAACAAAACATAGAGAGAACATTCGGAACCCCGTAACCTCGTTTTTTAGTGTACTTATAGTCATGCACGAGAAAATGTACCAGTGTCTGCTGTACAATGCAACATTATTCGTTTTCTGATCAAAAATAATGTAAAATCGGTGGAAATTTAACGAAAATCACTCGATCTGTTCGAGGATGAGTGCTATCCCAAGTCTCAAGTGTATGATTGGTACTCCGCTTTCAGAACAAGTTTTAGTTTCTCATCGGCAAGATAAGTACATCAGCGCTATAGAAAAACTCATTTTGGGAGACCGGCGCAGTACTGTACGCGGTATGGCTGTAGAATTGGTCACGTAAATAGTTTTAAGGGAATAATTTATGAACGGCTCAGTTATCGCAAAATTTCAACCAGATGGCTACCAAGAGTTGAAGCAGAGGTTATTCTGTTTCCGGGGAGGGGGGGTTTGTTTTGTGTACCGTGTTTTGGAGCATGACAAGAATAATTTTTTCAATTTTCTTACTGAAAAACGAGTTGAGAAAGCGCAGTATCATAGTAACCTCCTAAAAAACACGGTTTCTCCTGTCCATAGATAAAAAGGATGCTATATTCCAATCCGTAGTGCAATATAGTTGCAAAACGAAACCAAACCACTTACGATGAAAACGTTGGACGAATTGAGAAATACTGGAACACCTATAGTTCTGATTTGTGACTATGCGACTATTATTATTTGGTCCATTGAAAGAGGTACTTAGCGGACTGCAATTTAAAAGCAATTTGGAGGTAGATTACTTCGGTAAGCGAATGGTTACGGGACAATCCGATATATTTTACGAACAAAGCTTCCAAAAGCTTCCAGAGGCAAAACTGTGACGAAGACTATCTAGAAAAACTGTAAAATATTTCGGCTATGAAACTTAATACTAAATAAAATTTTTTATAGCCAAATTTCGGTTCATTTTAAAACCTCCCTCGTACGTATGAATAATATTTTGTTTCGATACAAGATTCATTACGGCCCATCAGCGAATTCTAAATCCGCTCCAGCATCACTCTCCGAAATGAAACATTTTTTCACAGATAAGCTTCGGGGCACGATTTAAAATATTTCGCTACATGGGAGGGCTGGTCAACTATCGATAATTGGAACAGTGCATTAATTTCCAAAATGTCCATTAAGAGCAATGAGTAACATGAATTAGCCGATATAACTTTTGTTCTCAAAGTATTTCAAGTATATGCAGTTCGAGGTATCGGAGTTTACAATGTTATTTGGGTTTATTTGTTCTTGATTGAATTATGAAGACGTTAAATTCTTGTAATAACCGCTATGACTCACTTAAACATGTTTACTTTCCATTTATCATCTATAATCTTGAAATTTCAAATGAGGTTGAGGATTTCATAACATTATAAAGTGAAGAATTAAGACGAACTATGTGATATACATAATTAACATGTTGGAATAAAAACTGTCATTATCGGAAGTTAAGCAATAGTTATCGATTATTTCGAAAACTCACTGACTAAAAATGTGATTCACAATAGGATATAAGTTCTGATATAAAGTCAATACAGTGAATTATTTTATTACAAACAGAGTAAAAAGATGACCAAAGACTTAAATAATTTCCTTGTATTTTCCTGGAATCGTTTCCCGAAAGTTTGATAAAGTATAACTTCCATGTGCACTATCATAGTCTTTTCTACATCAGGAATTGAGACACTAACGGTTTCCATTGAGTTTAGTGTTTTGGTACTTAATTTTATTGGAAAGGCAAATGTGGACAGATTTTGCTAAAAAATGGCAAAACAGGAGTAATTATAGCACGCTTAGTGATTATGGAGAAAAACCTTAGGTTCAAGTTCAAATCCCTTTGTTTGCACATCGTTTTACAAACAATCAATAAATTCTGTATTTATAATTATTCCACAATTATTCCATTTGTATTCGAGGTCAATGGAATGTCCTGTGTTCCTAAACATGGGGAAAGTACGATTTCCGTGGCACCGCGATTTACCAGGATTTGGCTTAATTAGGCCAAAATAAATTTAAAATGAAGAATGAAACTTTTTAATATCTCGCTTCGTTCTCGAGATATCGATACTTAAAGTTATAATCAAAGGATAGTTCAACATTCGTTTTATTGAACAGATGGCGTTCAATACTTCGTTTCAAATGAATATTTTATTACTTCAAATTCAATATTTTGTAATTCAATAAACAAAAGATTTTTTATTTTATTTACTTTGGTACTCCAAAATTATATTTAGAAAAGACAGATTTTTATAGCAAAGTGAGCCATTTTTGACAACTTTTATCACTCTGCGATGAAACTTAACATACGATAAATACATGAATAGAATTGTTGGCTGTTTTTCATTATTTATAAAATAAAAAAAATATTTAATGATAGTTTGAAGATTTAATTAGTAATTTAATGTGAAAATATCCTCTTTCGAGCAAAAAGTACTTTCTGAATGATTTCAAAAATTATTTATTTTCGTTTGTTTTATAAGTAAAAAGCCAGACTACTGTAGTATTTCACAATTATCCTGAAAAAGTTCTCTATCAATTATTTTTGCATTATTTATCCTATTTTTAACGACAAAATCAACCAAACAAGAAAAATGACTAAAAAATCGTTCCAAATCTACCCGCTCCGAATTTATCTGCCCCCAATCTCTTCTTTCCAAACTCACCCGTTTCTTGCAGCGTGTGGTTTTTGGGCAGACCAGGGTCTGGGGCCCAGGGGCGGAGCCCCCCATAGGAAAAAGTAATAATAAAATAAAACTAACATAACCCTCACGCGAAAACAATCTTTTTTAGACTATTTTGATTGTAGAAAATTCACGATTTCTTTTTGCACTCAAAATGCACCACGGGAAGATTAGGTTAGGTTAGCTTAGGTTAGGTTGATATATACAAATACTAAATAAAAATAAATTTTCCCAACTTCAAGTATCGATATCTCGAAAGCAAAAAGAGATATCATAAAAATGTATTCTTAATTTTTGACTTATTTTGGGTCGATTTAGAAAATGGCATAGTCAGATTCCGGCGCCACGGAAATCGTACTCGTCCAAACAGTAACTAACTAGTTTCCACTTTCTAATAACTCATGCTTCTTATAAATAGTTAAACCTAAAAAGATATATTCAATATTCAAATGGTGAGTCCATTGTTGTTGTCTTGTGTTTGACTAAGTACGGGGTAGGTAGCTCCAACGATAGTTTCCAAATTTCGTTGCTGTGTGAACCAGACCGTCCACTCTCTTATGTTTCTCAGCCAAGACATTTACTTTCTCTCGACTCCCCGTTCACCATCTATCCTACCGTCAACTGGCCTTTTAGTATGTGATCCAAATAGGTTGTTTTTCTTGTTTTCATATTCAGTAGAATTTCTTCAACTTTTCCCATTCCTCATAGAATCTCTTCGTTTGTCACTTTTTCATTCAAATGTTTCCAATTTATTGATCTCTGATTTTTTAAGCGTCCATGATTCACATTCTCAGTCTAATTGCAGACCAACTCAATTATCACTCTGATTCTCTCTCATCCTCCAACTAACTTCCGAGTTACTTCTACCATATACAGATTTCTATATTTAACCATTTGTTGATACTTGTTGGAAAATTCGTCAATCGATCTCCACATTGCATGACAGACACTAAAGCAGCTTTAGTAGCAGATTGTCAAGATGGAGCGGATTCAAACTCATCACTGCTTATGTCAACATAGGAGAGTATGATAGAAACTAGTTGAAATTCAGCATTAGTCTTCGCTCCTATACACATATCTTTATCGTCATAAAACCAATTCAAAGATATCAGGAAATCATGTTTTCAATCATCAATTTACTTTAGATTTAGGGGGATTTGAAAAATAAAGTCGACAAAATTGAATTTATTAATAAGGATTTTGATTATAAAGTTAGTTGTAACTTGAACGTTATTAAATATTTGAACAGTTAAAGAGATCGTGTTCGTAGTTACTAGCTTCACTGTTTTACGAAGACTGACTAATTTTTTAATTTTTTTTATTTGTTATGATGTCTTACTAGGAAGGAATCAGGTCCGAGTATAAACGAAACTATACTAAATATTGGTAATTGTTGAAGAGTCAGCGTGAATTCAAAACCTCAGGAAGGAAAAACATACTCGAACTAACATTTGACAAAAATAGTGGTGATTAGAAAAACAAAGTGAGTTGAAAGAACCATCTTCTAGAATATTTCTTTGCATGGGAAAAACGTGGTAATGAAGCAACTCACTAAATTTGCTTAACAACGAAGATTTTTCAGAAGGGAATTGGAAAGGGGCCTGAGAATATTGAAACATGAGTTGAAATTGGAAAAATCCGATTCTCATTGCCCCTCAAGTATTAAAAAATGGTTAACTAGAATACTTTAGATGTGGGGGTATTATATATGGTGTTTCAAAAAAAGGTTATTTGAGGTTTGCCCTGTGAAGAATTTTCAAACTGATACATCCAATGAATTTTTTTTGTCTGACTCTCATAGAGGGCGCCCTTTACACGGTTCTCACCAAGTAGTATTAAACTTTTCCAATACTAGGTTCATTGAGCCAAATTCCAAGTAAACTTGAACATGATTTAATTTACCACCAAAAAGGTAATTTTGATAAAATAAAGATACTGTGTACTGTTTTCGGACAATTTTGATTTGAAAATTATGAAGTAAAAACCGATGCTGGTATGAAGTAATGACAAATGTATCAACTAAAGATTAAAATTAAAAAAAAAAATAGAATTCAATTGAGGTAGGTGTTCAAAATGTCTTTCGTTTTCACGAATAAACAAGTCTCCTATCCTCTTTTGGTTGGAAGTCAGCTATGAGGTCATCCAAGAGATTAAAATCGCATGACCGATGAGGCCAATGAATAGAAGCTAGAAAATGGTTACTCAACCAATTACGACATCTTCTATCAAAGCGCGATAGAGCTCCATCGTGTATAAAAATGAAGACCTTCGGTCGTTTAGCGTTGAATTTTCTAATTTCTCGCATAAATGATTTCTTAAGAAATCCAGGTACATATCACCATTTAAATTTCCATAATCTGATAATCTATTAATTTGTTAACTAAAGCTGCTACCCGAACATTAGCTTTAAATGAGTTTTGGTGATGTGATACCCTTTTGACATGTGGATTCTTATCACACCAGTAGTGTGCATTATGGGAGTTAAGCATACCTTTGGATTGAGGGATGTCCTTTCTTGTATTGTTTGACAAAAATCCACTCTAACCGATAGATCGTCTAGCATAAGCTCTTGAACTTGTCTGTAATGATGAGAATGTAGCTGTTGCTATCCTCCAAGTACTTGAAGAAGACTAATTTGTTTGTCTTGCTACATTCCATGGGCTAACTGTTCGATCAACTGAATTTAGAATCATATTCTCTTTATCGATGGCTCTTGTTGTTCTTGGCCTACCAGAATTAATTTTTTTTACGTCTCACATTCTCGACAACGTCGTTCAAAGCATAACGCGTAGCAGCTGCACTTCAGTTTCCCAACAACTCGCCTAAGGTTGATAACATTTCAGTGTATTCTTTCATTAACGCCCTTTATCTTGAATACGGATGGCGTTAAGAAAATTTGTCACTAAGCAAATCTCAAATATTTTTGTGTTTTCTATCTATCCTAGAGACGGGATCACCTTTTTTCGACACCCTTTATCAACTAAATATGAAATTAGTGCTATTACAAATTCAAATTATTTAACAAATAGAGTTGTACTTGTAAGATTTGAATTTATATGGCCACGTCGTTTGAATTATAACAGACTTTTACTGGTTCTTCTTTTTAGTGAGTTACTGACGCTTTTTGACAAAATTTTTGCGATTACCTTCAATAAACATGAGTGATAATGAGGTTGCTTGTCTTCATAAAACTGCCTCAATGAATTCGCTGACCCTTCTTGGACATTTTCGGCCTTGAAATACGGGAATTATCTCAGATTGTTATGTGACAGAATATAGAATTATTTATATAGAAAAAAGACTTTGATGTAATAAATAGCAACGATATTGAAAAAACAGTTTTCATATTAAATCAATAATTGATCACAGAAAAAAATGGCACGAGAGCAAACCACAGGCTTTCACTAGTTTACACTACGAAATTCGTTGTAGTTGTAGAATGCTTTCTAGAAATTGTTATCAAGAATCTAAGTCTTCATTCGAAATCACTCTATGCATTGTTAGAAGAATATTATCAGATAAAACGAAAATGATCGTATCAAACATGTCTCTGACATTATGAAGCTACTCAACTCAAAATTAACTGTTGGACATTATTCAAAATAATAATAATATATTGTGCGGGCATTGAAATTTATTAGTTTTATATTCTGTGACACGATTTGAGGTGTGCTTAGTGTACTATGTATTTTAAAATTCCATAGTGGTGATGAGATCAATCTTTTATTCATTTTGCAATCGCCGAACTTATGTAATTATTGTATACTTTGAAGAGTAGTTTCACCATTAAATAATGATATTACTTATGGGAAATTATTTCAGTTTTACGGTTTTAGGGCTATAGGTTGCAGTAATAGCTATAAAGTCTGCCGATCATATCTCGGAGTCTCGGGTAACGAGGTCTTTGATGATAATGAACAGAATCTGTATGACGAAGGCGGAATATTAACAAACAGCTAAATTTCACGCCTTCTTGTCGTAGATTATTCAATAGAAAGCGAATTAAAAAGAGAGAAGTGGTATAACCTTTAATACTGAACAAAGTGTTTCCAAGGATACTTATAAATAGACCAGTTATTTGAATATAAATATCCTATTAGAGATCTGCAAAATATTTTTCTAATTTTCAGGAAGAGTGAAAATGATTCGAAGCAATCGAATAGAGAAGTATGTGGAGAAGCTTTATCTATGATTGACGAAATATTACAGAAGCAAACAATATCAAAAGTGAACATAAAACGAATATATAACAATTTAGCAAATGGAAATATCTACGGGAAACATGCTGATGATGACTAAAATGAATTTCTGGAAAAGAGCAGCGGACAAAGCCAGGAATGACAGAATAAGGAAGATAATCGCAATCTGACATACATTAATCGATGTAATACAAACTAAACAACTAATCTGGTATTGATATGTACCGGGTGTCCCAATAAGAATGGCTCTCGGCCATACAGCTTCAGGAAAAAAAATATATATAACAAAAATGACCTCGAGTAAAACCTGGAAATTATTTACAGAGTTGTAGGTTCACCGCTAGAGGACGTAATTAAATACCAAAATTTATAAAATGAATAATTTACTAATTTTGTCTAATTAAGATTTTTATTATTATTAAACTATTAAACTATAAATTATGACATACTATTAAACTATGATTATCGTATTCTTCAAGAAATTCCATGTAAGAGTTATAATTTCGAAACAACCTATTGAGTAACGTATACGCTAGAGGGCGCTATTTATTTATTTTTTTAAATCTAGCTATTCTTGAAAAATGTTAATGGAAACATGCAGTTTTAATTGAGGAATATAAAAGCAGACCTAATAATTTGTTCATTTACGTGTCATTGCGATTTGTGTGCATCAAATTCGATATAAAATTTACTTAAAAGTTATATCTAAGATGATTCTTACAAACGAAGAAGCATTTGATATGATATGATAGGCGATAGTTTTTCGTCGACTCATACACCTTTTAAGACCGACTGGAAATGTAAATCTTCCTGTATTTAGAAGACGCGGCGGAAGTCGTTCAGAGAAAAACACAATAGATGTTTTGGAATATGTGCAATTTAACCCACATTTAAGTATTAGAGCAATAAGTAGAGACTTGGGAATAAGCAGAAGCACCGTTCAACGTGTTTTGACACGACACAGGTAAATTATGATGTAAAAAGAAATATTTCTTAAGTAAAATATACCCGCATAATATTATTTGTGGGCATGGTTATATGTTAACATAATAATTTATTTATCATTCCGGAAAGATATTTAACAGGACATTATATTTCAACAATTGTTTGATCGTAGTTACGACAGAAGGTTGGATTATTGCAACTGGTTACTACATATGGTATATGACGACCCTCAATTATTGTCACGTATTTTGTGGTCAGACAAAGCTACATTTAGTAGTAAAGGTACGGATAACCGGCATAATATGCACTATTGGTCACAGAATAATCAGTATCAGGGGCGATGGTCAGTGAATGGGACCTTTTATTTTTGACAACACAATTAACGGGGAACGCTACCTAAATTTTATAAGTGATGAATTACCACTTCTTCTAGAAGATATATCACTAGCAACTCGTAGGTCTATGTTGTTTCAGCACGATGGGTGTCCGGTACATTTCTCCAGACAAGCTAGAGAATTTTTAATTAATGCTTACCCAGATAGGTGAATAGGACGTGGAGGCCTATTTTTTTGGCCAGCTAGGTCACCGGACTTAACCATCTTAGATTTCTATCTCTGGGTCCGGATTAAAGACCTTGTTTGTGCAATTAGACTCACTACTAGAGATAACATGATCGAGAGAATACGAAACGCCATGTAGAGTATTTCAAGATCAGAAATCGAGAATGCTGTTCAATCTATTCTTCAAAGAATAAACGCTTGTATCGAAAATGACGGGTGACAATTTGAGTTATATTTCCATTTTAACTTCCATAATGCAGTTTCCCGGTCACAGCATAAGTAATATTGACATAATAATTCGAACTATCGTTAATAGAACAAGTAAAGACAATTTTGAGGAGTCAAAAAATGTTAAAATCCGTTCAGTCAAACCGGAGTAATTTATGTTTAAAGAAAAATGCTTAAAATTTACACATTTCTTGAGATATCTCGTAATACGAAAAAGATATCGACATGCGGTTTTCGCTATCCTATTGCTAATTTGATCTACTTCTATATTCTTCAATTAAAACTGCATGTTTCCATTCAAAATTTTTCTTGAAAAAAAAATTTAGTAGTGCCCTCTAGCGTATACGTTACTCATTAGGTTGTTTCGAAATTATAAATCTTACATTGATAGAAAGGAGCTCTCTTCAAAAAGACTAAGTTTTCATAGATAGGTTAAGTAGAACTGGACAGGCGTTTTTTTATAATAAAGTTTCCACTTACCACCCCCTATTTGAAGAGATAAACTAAAACTTGTGAAATCAAATTTTTGTCTGAATACGATAAACATAGTTTAAATGCATCTTAATTACCTACAACTCTGTAAATATTATGAAGGTTTTTCTCGAGGTCATATTTGTTATAAATTTTTTTCCCGAAACGGTTCCCGAGATATGGCCGAGAGCCATTCTTACTGGAACACCCGGTAGAGTTTGTCAGTTTGGCAAATACATAAGTGAATGTCGAGGAACGTACGAAAGGTACGAAGTTAAAATGAGGGAGTATTTGGATGACAAAGAGGGTAATATGCGCTTGGTCAATTAGTACGGTAAATAGTCAAAGTAGTAAATTCTGTACCATAGTATAAAATATAAAATATATCTCGGTATCCAGTAAAAACAATGAAAGTAGTGCTTTTCATTATCTAGCAGACACAACAGAACCGACAATAGTAGTCAAGTATACTTGCTTGAAGGACCGTACTAATCCCAACTACCATCATCTAGTAACACGCATTGACAGGCGTGGCTATTTTAAATTCATTCTTGTATTTATACAGAAGTATACAAAGAATGTCAGGCTAACCTAAACATGTCTTAAAGTGGACACCACAAGGTAAAACAAGAAGAGAAAGACCAGGAAGAAGCTAGAGAGAGGGCATAGTTAAAGAAATGAAGGAGACAGAACTGATAGAAGACCTGTGTCTGTGAAAGATGTGGATGACGGTTAGAAATCGAAAGACCTCGGAGAATGTTGTAAACCAAGATATATATGAAAATGAAGCGAATAATTCAATTATACAAACAATAAAGTATATCAAATCAAAAGTAGAGCAATTACAAATAATAAAGCCATAAATGCTCGTAAGTACTTATAAAAAGATTGATCAATTTTGTCTGCAACTTGTGGATAGTGTATTCAAAAAAAATTTATTATCATTGGCGAGTTGAAGTGTACAAGAATGCAAGAAAATTGTAGTTACATTAGGCGTAGAAATAATGACACTAACAAATGAGGACAAAGAACAACTCAGGATATATGAGAGGAGGATAATTATAAAAATTCAAGTGAAAGCTGAAAATAATGAGTATAGAGGACTTGGGCGCCAAGAAACTGGAAATACAATTGAAGGAAAAATAATACAATGGTATACGCATATTTTCGACTATACGCTCTTTGACTAAAAAGGCAACTTTTTGAAAAATCTATTTCATTCTGTTCCATATTTTTCATTGGGACAGCAGTCTTTTTTAGTTTGGGAAAATGACGAACTCCAAAATGATTACTTATATTAGGAGATTTTTCTTCATAGCAACTATTATCAAAGTGATCTGAGCAAATACGAGCTGTACAAAGTTTATGATGTTTTAATTTTCATAATAAAAACTGTCAAGACAAATCTCATATTTTTTTAACATTTTCTAGGTTAAGTTCTTCAACTCCACAAGCTTTTCTCCATATTTCACGTAACACAGAATCTTGTAGGAATCTGTGATAATGCACATTACTGTTTCTTGTGTTTTTGTTATGATTTTTACAGAACTTCACTGTACAAGATGGCATTTTATAGATATTACCATACATCAACACAAACGTAAACACTTAACACATGAATATTTTGCAGCAAAGGCCAAAGGTAATCGCACCGAAGTGAGCACGCGCCGAAAATAAGTATTTTAGTCTCCGAAAACCCATTATATCATGCGAAAACCCAGCTTTTGTAATAATTATTTTTCCAGGTACACGTACAATAGCGAAAACGTATGTTTATTCATTGCTTATTACAGACTTATACATTTATTCTAAATATAAAGATTGCCTCTGTTCCCATCTAGCTATAATCTTATTTATGGTGATCAAATTATTGATTTGCATTAGTTTTCACAATTTTCCTGTACTTCCAAATTTGGTAAAAAATTCATTTATAGAAGTATTCAATTCAAATGTTTCAAATTGGCGTGTCCTTTTGGGAGCGAATTATCATTGGCTGCTTCCCAGCTGGTGCGCAATAGCACACCTTGTAGTCTTTACATCATGGGCCATCTACTGCTTTATAGAGTAAAGAGAGAAATTGAAAAAGCCGTAACTGCATTTGAAGAATCAGAAAACAAATTCCCCTCAAGGACATCCCATCTTCCACCATTTCGATGATCACCATGTCTAGAATTCACGGATTGATTGACCACTTATACATTTCATCTTATACAAAAATGCTTATGCTGAGGAGAATAGGAACTGATATTTGGGTACGGTTAAAAAGATAAAAGCACCGCTGGCAAAAGGAGCAAAGAAAATTTGTTGAATAATAAGAATGATTATGGTAATTAATAACATTTTTCTTCAAATAAATGAGCAAGATGTTGCCTGTATACGATAGCTTAGGACAATCTGTATTAGAAGTATTCATTCACTGGTCTAAAGTAAATCCGTGCTCTGATATAAGACAATTCGTCGTTAATATATACAGTAACTTTAGTGAACAACAAAAAGCATTGTGACAGAGCTAAGTAGCTGGTAGAGTTACTACCGGGTAATACAGATTTATAATGTGTTGAATATTGAAGTAACTGGTTATTTAAAACGTGAATTTATTATCTTTTGCCATGTATTTATGCATATTACGAATAAATAGTTTATGAGATTGGGTGAACTGGTTCTACCAATAAAATCGAGTGGGTGGATGCACCTTTCAAAAATCGGTTTAATTAATTCTCTCCGTAAATACCTGAAGTCTATCTTGGTGATAAATACAGATCCCTTCTCCACTTTTCTTTTTTTTTTTCGTTGAAATCTCACTAATAATGATGTATCTATTCACAAGTTTATCCCTTCGTTACAAAATATAAAATACACATACATTAGCATTCTGATAACGCCGCTTTATATGTTAGTTATGTTAATAATTAGAAAAAAAAAAGCGAATGCTCAGAAAATCAAATAAAAACTATAGAGGAAGAATATGAAGAATAGGAAATTAAAAAGTTTTATAAAGATGTTAAACACATAAAGAAAACAAAACGAGAGTACTACCACATATATAAAAAGCAAAGTCACTTTGTAAGTGACGAAGAAGTAAAAATTAGAAAATGGTAAGAATATTTCGAAGAAATATTCAATGTTAAAAATGACAGAAGCGAAAATGCACTCGAAAAAATAGTAAAAGGAGAAAACCTTGAAAATCAGAAGAAGTTGAAGAAGTGATGAATAAGATGAAAAACAATAAAAGTCCCGGAGATAATGGAGTGGAAAAACAAATAAAACATGGCGGTGAACAGCTTGAAGAAGAAATTTCCAATTCACTTTGTCGGATTTGGAAAACCGAGAAAATGCCAGGAACATTGAGAGAAGCCATTATATCTCCCATTTACAAGAAGGAAGGCAAAACGTATGGAAATTACAGAGGAATAACCTTGCTAGACGTCACATACAAAAACTCACATCAATTTCGAGAAGAAAACTAGATATATACGCAGAAAAATTGTTCGAAAAGTACCAAGGACGGTTTAGAACAGCTGATTACTGGTTCTTATGAATATGAGATACTAACACAAATCCTTTTTGTTAATTTTAAAAGAGTTCATGCTAGTGTGGTCAAAAAAAATTGATCCAAATATTACGAGAACTAGAGATTCCGAACAAACTAATTCAAATAGTTAAAGTGACATTACAGGATACATCTAATATAGCAAAGATAATAACAATAAAATTGAACTTATCAAAACATAAGAAGATTAAAGACAAGGTGACCCCTTATCAACGGTACTATTTTATCTAGCTTTGGAAGGCATAATAAGAAAAACCAGTATTAACAGAACGGGTATGATATTTGATAAAAGTCACCAATTCTTAGCTAATGCCGATGACGTGATGAAGTTAGTAACAAGAAACAGAAGAAAGGTCTCTTCTGTGTTAAAATTAGTTTTTCCGTTTCGACTTAACTTCAGTCTTTATCTAATAATCTTTTTCTTATATATTAACTCGTTAATCAATATTTCTATCAACGTCACTTTGAATATTGAATTTTGAATCCTATGAACTTAAAATTTTTACAAGAATTTATACAACTCAGAGCCACTACAAATCTCAATTAATTATTTCTCAGAAGATGTAAACATGAGTAATCGAAAGCTCGAAAAATATATTAAAATGCAACAACGTATATATGAATTACAAAAAACAAAGAAGAAAGCTATACTTCAATAATGACAAAATAAAGTTTTTGGAAATAAAGATTAAACTTGGAAGCAATACAAAAAACAACTTAAAAGAGAAGAGAAAAGAGCTAAGAGAATTGTAGTGTACTACTAGATAATAAATGCCAAGAAGAAAAGGAAATCGAACTAAGAATTGCCAAAAGTAACAGCTGTGCAGAAAACTTTAGAAGAATATCTACATCGAAAGAGATATCCAGATCTACGAAAGTTCGAATTTTGAAACCCACCCTAACATGGATAATGATGAATAAAACTAAACAGAAACTAGACATGTGGGAAAAAGTACATAGAAGAATTTTTGGAGGAAAGCAAACAGAATTAGGATGGGAGAGAAAATCAAATAATGAAATTTACACCCTTTTCAATGAGTCACCAATCAGCGAGTTTAAAAAAAGAAAAAGTTAACAATGGCTAGCTCACTCCACGAATGGACGAGCACAGAATTTTGAAACGAATTACATGGAAGATACCAGTGGGCAAGAGGAAAAGAGTTAGACCAAAAACAAATGGTGGAGGTAAGTAGTGGAAAAAGATCTTGGAGAAAAAAACATCCAGAGCTAGAGAGGAAAAGCAAGGAACCGAATGAAGTGGAGAGAATTACGAGAATATGGACCTAAATGGTCTGCATATAAGCTTATATATTTATGAGACACTTATATTTATCTAGTCTTATCTCTTATTAAAATCTACAAAGTTTCAAATCTTGACCAAAAACAACTGTGAAGTATTAGGTTGTGATAGATAACAAACTATATTCATAACTATGCAGACTTTTGCAATTCGAAGAAATTAATTCAAACCAAGAAACCTGATTAATATGAAGCATGTCAGCAACAGAGACAAGACAACTGCTGCTTCAGATCGTCTAGTAAAACATCTTATCAAATATTTACTTGCGTGTTAAAGTTTCTTAAGGTTTCAAGATACAGATACAAAATCATTGTTTGAAAGGAAATTAACATCAATAACTTGACAAGATATCCTCTTGTGAATGTGATATGACTGATAGAATATTAGATCCACATACAACGGTTGATGCTGGTTTTCTATGGCTTTAGTACTAATAAGTTTTGATACTCCTACGAAGTTTTAATAAGCTATTGGTCGTTTTCAATCATGAAGTTCTCACTAGTTTATTGATATTGAATTTAAGTTTGGTCGACAACCGATGAATAAAATATTAATAGCGTAACAACCATGATGGTTAGGTAGTTCAGGAAAAGTTTAGTAGATCGAAGTAAATTCATTTAGCTCACGATAAAACAGCACGAGAAGAGGAATAGAGCGTCTAAGTTGAAAATGAATAAAATGAAATATCGAGGTTATTAAGAATATTAATTAGACTTGCTTATATTAACTTCCTTTTTTGAAAATATACGATTCATATTAAGTTAACTATCGGTCTTCAGAAATACGAGAAAAAGAATAATTCATTGTTAAAATTTTAACACGCTTCTAAAAATTTGTTCCCAGCTCTTGCCAATTTATATAATTTAAATATAAAGATTCTTTTGAGTCTTATATCCAATATGTAGATATAAAGAAGTGTTTTAATAATAATCTCTTCCAACACAAGCAGGAAATGATAGGAAGGACGCATATTTAGTTTCAATTAAAGGGAAAGAAAGTTCCGAGAAGTTTGAACTACCGACCCAAGACGTCAGTTTATCTATACATTTACTATTCGAACTTGGAAACTTGTACAATTGTTCTCCATGTTCAGTTCAGCGAACGAAAGCCATTAAACGTCCATGTTTGCACTTCCTAAGTGATAAATTTCATTTATTGCTTTTGAATGTGCAATTTCATCTGGTAAGCTGAAATAACAGTAACTTCCAAGTCCGCAAAATTGTGAACTGAAGCACTGAGATAAGTTTTTTTGAACCATGATGTATAACTATAAAGGACACTTCTATTATGGATCTAGAGGTAGTATTTTCTCAAGATTTATCGCTCTGCTTTCCATTTCCTTTAAGCACCAAAATTTTTAGATTATTTTATATAATATACATTTTTCATTCCTTAGATCTTTCCGTCATACACTTTGTTCTTGATTTAAAGTCCATTTCAATGAATAACGTTAAGGATTTCAACGTCTCGACATAATTTTGGTCTTTATCTAAAGCTTAGATGATATTGACAACTCCGGTATAGATAAATTTCTTCAATTTCTCATTTCTTAGAGCTTTTGATATGTTTATGTTTCTAAATGTTCTTGATTTTAGATCTCTTCTGTTTCAAAATTAGAACATTGTTCTAATGAGAAAAATTATTTTTTTCTTTGGTCCCTACATCTAAAATATGTATCAGTAATCAATTAACTTATTTGTAGTTTTATTAGAATTTACAAAATAGAGCTATAGATTTTAGTTAAATTATTTAGATCTTTCTTATCATTCATAGCTTTTTCGTTCTTATGAATGTGAATCATTTCTAAAAATTCCCTTTTCCGTGTATCAGATTCCGTTTCAAGTATTTTTGAATCTATAATTGAATTTATGTTTTTTTTATATTTCATGGTTCGTTAATGCAGTTCTATTTTTTTTTTATCGTATTGATGACCTTTAAGTCTATTATCTAAATATTGAGATGCCTGCCATATGTAGACAGCGTCACAATTAGTACAAGGCAGTTGATATATAATATTACTTCTTTTGTTTTTTGGTGTTTTAGATTTTAATTCAGTGAAATATTTGATACTAATGAAATATGACTTATACTTAGATTTATTGGAATAATTTAATGATTGTTGGGAGAGTCCTTGTACATATGTTAAGGAAAAATGTTTTATGTTTTGATGTTTCGTTTCTGTTTTGTTTTTCAATTGATTATGGTATCTGTTTATCTCTCTCTTGAATATATTATTTATCATTCTTTTCGGATAATAATTCTCTTTCAATGCAGCTTTTGCTTTTTGAATAGCTAAGCATCTATATTCAGGATCTGTTGGATAGATCTATCAGCCAAACTTATTATCACTGATATTTTTTGTGACATACCATGACACGAATTGAAGTTTAAATATCTCGAGGACCAATTTTTTTTTGGTATACGTTATTGTTAATTTCATATAATGTTATAATGTGACATCTAGACAATTGATTCTATTATTTTGCTCGACCTCGATTGTGAATTGAATTTTTTATTTATATTTCCAATTTGATTCTTTGGTACGGCAGTCATGCAATCATCTACATATCGGAAAAATGATGGAATATATATAACAAGTTTTCTTAGGACAGTTTCCTCAAGACCTTCCATTACCAATTATGCTATAACACTTGAAATGGAAGCAGCCATAGCACAACCATCAATATAAATACGCAAATTGTGAGTGTCAATATCATATTTTGATAAAGAGTCGGAAGTCAAAAAGTCAATTTTCATCTATCTTTTAAAAATTATCAAAAAAACTAAAATCTAAGACCTAAAATCAAGAACATTTAGATGTATTAATATATGAAAAAGTTTCAGAAATAGAAAATTAAAGAAATTTATATATATATATATATATATATATATATATATATATATATATATATATATATATATATATATATATGTTATGGTATTAATAGTGTGTAATGTTTATTTTTATAAATTTTATTTTAAATAAAATCAGATTTTACTTTGGGCGCCATTAATAATTATTTGAATTTCTTTATTTTATTATGTTATTATTATTTTTTTTATTCTCAGGGTATTATATTGTGAGGTCAAATTAAAAAATTTTATTGCGATAAATTGTTATGGTTATAAGGTCAGATTATAATAGTTTTAAGACCGAGTCTGTTCTTTATAATGAATAAAATATTCAAAATATACAATTTCTTAACTAGCTATTACAATTATTTTATTTTACAAACATTCATTCATTCATTCATACTCATAATTACATTCATAAAACTAAATTATATGGAAATGTGAACTCAAATATTATATACTAAAAGAAATACTTAAACTAAATAGAACAGTACCTTAAGTGTTTGTTATGTTGTATTTTTTAATTTTTTTTTTTTTAATTGGAAATTGTTACGGCCTTGCAGAATAAACAGATACTCCGCTGTAGTTCCACTCCTGTTCTTTTCCTTTTCACAACTTCTTTATCTTGGAAATTGTCCCTTTGTGAGTATTCTCACTTATTTCACTTTATTTAATTGTTTTCACTAATTTCTTATTACTACACTTATACAATTATTAATTATCAATCCTTTGAATATTTTATGCCTTTTTTATCAAGATTTTAATTTTTTTAAATTTCAATTAAAATTATTTTACTCTTTTTTCTCTTGCCAAAAAAAAAAATTTTTTTCTCGTTTAACCAATGATATTTATTTTAAAAGTTAGTTACTAAATTGTCATTTCTAAATTTTTAAATTATTGTGACTTTATTCAAATAATATTATTCTATAATTTCTTTGTTGTATTTATTTCATTCCTATGTTATTAATTTTATCATTGCAGTTGTCAAAATTTTTATATTTTATCATTTATAACCTTAAAATTTATGTTGGTATGTCACACAAATTTTTGAAGTTGGTGCTCCTGTTTTTATCTGTCAATTTATGGATTAAATTCTTTGATTATACAGGATTTGTCAAAATTAAATAATAATTTAGAATATAGTGTTGGCCAAAACTTAATATAAAGAATGTTATTTATTTTATTGTGATAAACTGCTCTAAATAACCGAATAACAGAACTGAACTTATTGCTTTATTTATATCTTATTATTGTTTAATAATTTATTTTGGATATATTTATACCATAACAATATATATATATATATATATATATATATATATATATATGTTAATAATTTTTGAAAGATTGATAAAAAATTGACGTTTCGACTTAACTTCAATCTTCATCTAAAGTTAGGTCGTCAATCAATATTTCTATCATCGTTACTTTAAATATTGAATTTCAAATCCTATGAATTTAACATTTTCATAAGAATTTATTCAACTTAAAGCCACCACAAATCTCGAATAATTATTTCCCTGAAGTTGAAAGCTCGGAAAATATATTAAAATGCTACAACGCATATATGAATTGCACAATAAGAACAATATAAATCCAATTTCATAAATAAATTCAATTGGTTATCATTATATATTATTATGAATATATGATCAAAAACAAAAATTGTTATCATTACAACCAATAGAATTCAATCTCTCACCTTGAGTTCTGATCAGCTTGAGATCGTCAACACCTGCAACCAAGCTGTACCACCTGGGTTGGAAATTTTTTCTTTGTATAGTCTAAAAATTGTTTATTGAGCTGGAAAGCCGGAGAGCTCTCACTATCTACCACTCACCAACTCAAAAATAATAATTGGGATACAAACTATTTGTTGGCAGAATAGACGTTTTTGTAGTGTAATAAATAACTAAATGCTTATTCAATATCAGATTTATTCATTGGTTCCTAGATCTGGTTTATATGATAGATCTCCAAGAATTTTATTTTGTTACAATTTCTTCCAATGTCTAGAAATTTTACGTTATAGAAATCTATCTGGTGGAACTCTTCTATTACTTGTTCGGATGATGCATATTTTGGTTTTTCTAACTTTTCTTCGCTCTTATATTAAGTACATGGTAATTTCAAATTTTGAGATGTCGTACCTACATATATCTTATAGCAATTCCTAATACCATAGATCACAATTTTTATGTTTGTTTCTTCTTTGAACTGCTTGCTAATTTTTTCAGAAAAAGTTTTAATGTATGGAATAGAACCAAAAAGTATCCTTTGGTTTGGGTATCATGGATGTTTTGTTCATTATCATCATTACCTACCTCAGCATGGGTGTTCTGGATCAATCATTTCGTATGGTTTAACGTACCAGTCAAGGATTATCTTGTTTCCATTGGTTATTATTAATTTTATGTGCAGGAAAGGTTTAGATCTGTTGGATGATTTCTCTACTGTAAATTGGATATGTTCATTGTAACCGTTGAGGGTTTCAAGAACAATATCAATCATACCGCTGTGATGATATCATCTACGTATTTTTTTAGGAAAAGAATATTGAATGGTAATCTCTCCACATTTTCCGATAGCAAATCATCCATGATGTACTGTGCAAAAATGGGGGGTGGGAAGCTCAGTATAACCATAAATAACCAAACGAGTGGATAGAAAAAGTGACAAAGAAAGAAACAGGATATATTGATTTTCGAATGATGCATGACTACATATAGAAAATTCTAATTGATAATAAGATAAGATTAGACAGTAGATATTACAAATTTGTCATGGTTACGGCGTATAGATAAGTTAATACGCTTGGCGTAGGGATTTTAACAGGAAAGTTTATCGGTGTGTAACAATATCTGTTGCGATAATAACTACCTATTGAATTTTTTCAAAAAAACTATAGATGTCTAAAATTACAGTAAATCACTTCGGAATAGTTATATGAAAATGTGCTTCTGATAGCGTTCAACGTGCAGAAATGTATTTTAGCCGTTCTTTGAAGCGAAAAGGGATGTCAATTTATAATTTGAATTTGATATATTGAAGATTTTTCATAAAAATGAATAAGAACTGAAATAATTAATTAATAGGAACGAAGACGAAGAGAATATCACTTCCATATCACATAGTGACATACAATCAAATTAGATAGTTACTGAATGTGTTGGGGTGTTTTGTGAATATCTGGTAGGACCATATCATTTTAAACATTTAAATGTATTCAAATTTTCGAGTAAACCAATTACCCCTTTTATTAGAAAACTTCCACTCCGTTCACGTCAAAGTATGTGGGTTTTGCATGATGACGTGTAGGGTAACTCTAATCAATTAATTAATGGTGAACTGTACGAACCATTTCCTGTGGGATGAATCAATAGAATTGGTCCGGTACATTGGTCACCATGATCACCAGATTTAAAAAAAATTGAATCATTTTTCTGAGGTAACATTGAGAATGAAATGTAGAAAATACTTCAATAACAATGACATGATGAAGAGAATACGGAATAAATTTTGAAATGTTTCAATAGAAAGTATTCTTAATGTGAGAAACTTTTTGAATTATCGCTTCAAGCATAGGTCATTTCGGACAACTATTATGATAATCGAGATGTTTACGTATACTGTAGTGAACATAAAATAGTTAATTTTTTGTAATATACTTGTTTTTCTTTGTTTTTGCAATTCAACCTCCACAGTACCAAACAGTAATAACAAAATATCAGTTTCGAATCAATAAGTCTTAGGCAACTAACAATTAATTGTTTAATCATTAGATATAGGTAAATAATTATTGTTTTTGCATAAACAAAATCAGAGAATCTCACCAACTAATAACTTTAGGTATAGAGTGATGCTTAATAGAAAAAAGTATGTTAGTAGTACTTTTCGATACTCATATAAAATGACAGACAATAATGTATCAGTATTTTGATTCACCCCGTATCTGATGCAATGAATACTAACGAAATACAAAATTTTTCAGAGTTTCTACTAATATTTAGATATTTTGGCCTATAATTTTTCAATTAACCTGTAGAACAAATCACAACCCTACAAGATTGTAATTAGTTGATTTCAAATATGCATTAAAATACAGGGTGTTTCATTTAAAAAAATTGACATGGAAAACTTTGTAAGATTGTAAATAATTTCAAAATGTGAAAACTGATCATGGTTATGATCCCGCAAATTTTCAAATTGATATCTCAATGGACAAAGGAGGCACGGAACTTTATCACACTACTCAATAACCCTGTATAGATATAAGGATTGAGTATCTAAATTTTGGCGGAGGACCGGTAGCTGAATGATGGGCTAGAACAGAAACCTCTTACCACCTCATCTGTTTTGTATTAAAAATTTCCCAAAAAAATGTTAATCCAAGCTCAAATCACGGCTTATAAGAAACATATGAGAGAATTTCGAATCATTATAGTTTGAAAAAAAAAAGGCAAAAAGTATGTGAACAACAATTTGTAGATTCTGCATACTATAAAACAACCGCTATAAAAATTTCATTAGCTACTAATATGAATTTCTGCATCAAGTTTTACTTGTACTCGTTATTTTTTATTGCCATGCTTTGTATACCGTGATAAATAAGATGTTTTAACAGTTACGACCAATATTTTTTTTAAATACATGCATTTAAAATCGTCAGTATATTTATGATAATAAAATTTTGTGAATAGTAATTTAAGTAATTTGAAAAATATTTAAAAAGGGAAATAAGGGTATAAGGTATATTTCAAACATGAGATCAATATAGGATTTTTCAACAAAAGGTGATTCCGTCTCTAGGATAGATAGAAAACTGGGAAATATTTGAGGTTTGCTCAGTAAAAATTTTGGTAACGCAATCCGTACTAAAGATAAAAGGCGTTGAAGAATAAAAAATTATACATATTTTTTACGATTTTGCCGCAACTACTCACAACATTGTTTTGAAATTTTATAAGAATATTTTTTTAAAGCTGATACATTCAATGAATTTGTTTTTATGTCTGACCCCATAGAAGGCGCAAGTTACACGGTTCGTACCAAGTAGTGTTGAACATAACTTTTTCAATATTAGATTTATTAAGCAAAATTTCAAATTAACTTGAACAACATTTACACTAAAAAGATACTCTTGATAAAACTCGATACCGTGTACCGAATATTCAAAAATTATGAAGTAATAACCGATTCTGATATGAAATATTAATAAATTTATTAATTCTCATTATTAATTGGTAAGCATTAAGTGAATTGAAATTTTTCTACGTAAATGAAACCCTGTCGATAAAAGGGATACATTCATATTAAAATTGGGACTGAGGGTTTCCGTTTCTTGTAATGTTTCACAAAAATCCAGTGTAGTGAATATAGGTTCTTGTTTTTTAAAGTTAAATAAGTATGGGCACTTTTTTTCCTTTAAGTTTTGGCGCTATCCGAAATTACGTCTGACGTTTCGAAGCACTCTATTAACCTGCAGCATCAATTTCTTGTTTTTTTTTTAATAAATCGCATCCTTCATATAACGCCAGGAGCATTAATATTATTTATTAATATGAGAAGTAGTATCTTTGGCAAATTTTCTCACACTCTTTGTTGGATCCTAATTAATCTGGTTTGGTGCTTCTGTCCCTTCATTGCTATCACTATTTCCATAGTTTTTTTCTTTCACAATGTTCTACAAAATCTTCGCACTGACGAGGTTGCTTGCCTTCATAAAGCAGATTAAATAAACCTATATTTGTTCTGAACTTAATTTTATATACGACACCCCATAAAATATGAGACTGCAGTAGTATCTGCCGGTACCTACTTGAATATTGCATATACCGAAGTACAAGGTTTCAATGAAGATGAAAAATTCGAAAATTAGGCAGAACTATTGAATTTGAAGTTTCCATCATCTCTCAAGATTTTGTGAACGATGGTAAAAAGTAAGGATTAATTTAAAATGGAAGAAAAGAAAATATACCAACTAGAGGAGTACAATCTTTTACGTTGAGTGTAGAAGCTAGATACATATTAATTGAAAAAAAATGGTTCGTTATATGTATGGTATATAAAAGAAGCTCATATCTATATATCAGTATTTTCTTCACCAACGTTCCCATTATACAATCGTAAAAAGGATTGTGAAAGGCAATTGGAGCTTGCTCCATCAAATAAAAAATTTAATTCGGCTACGTTTTGCTCCCATGTCCATTTACAAATACTGAACGTGTATCGAGGTAGAAAACATATATAACTTTATTTCATTCGAATCCAGAGAAAAATTATTGGTAAAGAATTTTGTACATATCAATTTGAAAAATTTACAATTCAAATAGTTCATTTTGTGGAGCTCAATAATAATGTAGAATGGAAATTTGGGAAATATTTTCCTTTCAAGACTAGTGATTTTTCTATGTCATTGTCCGAATTCAAATATTTAGGATAAAAATGTACGTATTAGATCCATAAGTTCTTAGTTTAACAAAGAAAGAAAGTGCATACATAGAAAAAATATATTGTATTTTCATTTCAACATACTATGCCACTATATAAATATGATGCATCTTTAGAGTCAAAATGGTCGCACACCGCATGTTCAATTTCATCATCGCTGTTAAATCTTTCACCCCTCAACTCAATCTTTAGCTTTGCGAACAAAATTTGTCGGACGGTGCCAGATCAAGGACATATGGTGGGTGTTCAATGTCTATGAAACCACATTCATGTACAGTATCCTTGGAAAGCGGCAAGCGTACACCTCGGCTGATTCTACGACGCCTTTATTCGATAATTTTTGACGAACTGCCTCAGTAATTCAGAGTAATATACCACTTCATGGTTGTATTTGATTGTAGCCATTGCTTTTTTGATGCTTTTCGTGACCGATGCCACTGGGAAGTCTTAAACGGGAGGTGTTAAACCAATGCGTCTTCCCAGTATTGACATATGGCTCGGAAACACTAATATTGACATAAAAAACTGCAAATGAAATAAAAATAGCCCAACAAATCATGGAAAGGTCTATGTTGGTCACACATTTAAAATGAAAGATAATAGATGGTCGAAGAGAATACTAGGATGGTATGGAGAATACAGAAACAGGGACAATACCCTACGTGATGGAAGGATAATTGAGAAAATCTAGCCAGCTGTCTTAGACCAAGTAAAATAGTCAAGGTTTAGTGAAACTTATGTCCGCATTGGACGAGATACGCAGCGAAATGATGATATGATATCGTCGTGATTGATAAATCTAACTAATGTGAATTTTTCCATGCGGTAGCACAAAAAACCTCGCAAATCATTATTGGAACCATGTTAATTGAAAATTTGAATGATGCCGCTGATTTAGTGTCTTCATTTAATTGGCTATAGTTTTACCGTTAAGTTAATTGATGAAATTATTAGAGACTGAAAAGCAATTTCTGTAACAAAGTCGGTCAATCCTAAACCGTCACAATTCTGGAAATGCGTCAAATCTGTCAAAGATTCTGCAATATCCATCGAATTTTCAATAATATATTCCTGAATGATATAGGATAGGATTTTACTTAAGATTCCTTGAGAATTTAGGATTTCTATATTTTTGCGCTACTAGAATCATGAAATATTCATCCTTTAACTGGTTATAGTAGTATTCAAATAGTTGAATTACCAATCAACCTATAATAATAATCCACTCATTGACATACTATGCAATTCTTCGAGTCTACGAGGTCTAGCTATTAAATAACGAGACGGGTAACGAAAAAGGGTTTTATTTTAAAAATTATTCTATATTCGTATGCTCCCCTTCAATATACTCCCCTCGCCTCGCCTCCCTTTATTACGCACCTTTCCATACGTTTTTTCCTCCGATAGAAGCAGTGCTGAAAATTTTCTTTGGTGGGTGCGTTTTTTGTTTTACCGCTTCCATTGACTCAAATCGGGTTCCTATCAAAGCAGATCTTTCTCTAACCTTTCTATCCTTTCAAGGGGATCTGAACAGATCCGTTAACGCAAGAGCTTTTGATCAGGAAGCAGATTTTTTGATACCGACTTCGCACAGACTTTTATCACGTGTAATTCTTCTGGTAAAATTTTTCTAACCGTTCCTTTATGGGCGTTTACAGCCTCGGCAAATAACCAGATGCTCATTCGACGATCTTCACTCATAATTCGGTTGATTTTGGTCACTGTTTTTGGAGTTGAAACTGTCACAGGGCGATCTCGGTGCTGGTCATCTTCAGTGCTCTCTCGGCCCTCGCTAGAGCGCTTACATCTCTCAAAAACACGCGCACGAGATAGAGAATTGTTTTTTTTTTTAATTTGAAGAGAAATTTGAGAAAAAAACACGTTCGTTTCAAACCGCTACTGCACAAATACTATAATAGTGACAAAATCATGTTTTGGGACGTGCATGGACAAGATATCTAGGTACCCAACGCACTACTAGTTTTATACCCCACCCATCTAGAGTGCCTAGGCAAGCAGTCTCGTTATTTAATAGCCAGACCTCGTATGCTATTGAGGAAATAGATATCTATTCCTACTGGTTTATCATATCTTTTTTTTTAATAAAACATTGATTTTGCCCATATTTCATACATATTTACACTAATTTTGTTAAAGCTGCGATATAATACAATATTTCTCAATTTAGAATTCAAAACTCATTTACTTCCAGCTGAAAAGTATTTTTCATATATTCCTCCTGAATAGCCCCAACACAATGCATAATTAACCAGAAGCTTCATTCCCCCTTGTCACTACAACACCCTTTCGTATATCCGATAGGTACGTACAACCCCCATCAAAATTAGATCTCGATAAAACAAACAAACCCTCAATTGGGCCGTCCTCTCACAAGAGGGTGCTTCGTAATCAAATAGTATATGGACCTTCATCCTGTAAACCAGATTACTTTAGGGTTGCGTTAAAATTGAATATGAAAATACGTGCGATGAGGAGAAAGACGGATGAAAAAAGCTGGAAACTAAATCAATTGGATTCTATAAGAGGTAATTCATAAAAATTTTTCAATCCGAGGTACCGTTTCGTTTCTCGTCTTTATTTTTGGAGACAAAAAACTTAAAAAACCCATAATCTCTAAATTACTGGAAAAAACACGTTCAACCAAGTATCGTTGAAAAGGATCGGCTATTTGTTATGAGAAAATGCAAAAACTATTTTGATGATGGAATAATATTTAAAATAAAGTATAAAGGCATCTTTAAATTCGTAATTTTTCATAATACGTCTCTCTAAATTCTTAATCCAAATGTTAATGTAGAACGATTTTATTTGCTTGTAGCCTATTCATTTCCTTTTTAAATTAATACTTCATTGTCTAATTGTCTTCATTGTCTTCATTCTGATAAAAATATGAAAATACGAAAGACAAAAATTAATCTAGACCACACAAATCTGCTCCCTATACATAGAAACAGGTCTAACAGATTTTTACACATCTTGTGTCTAGAGAAAACTGTATAAGTATATCTCTAGCCTGAAAGCAGAAAATAGTCATTCGATGATCAATCTGTAACTCCGAGTTTCCTATCTGAACTGTAGGAATAACTTCTAATGTACTCCAGTCGTTTAGATGAATCAGCTTTCCCGTAACTTTGTCAAATTGGCACAATAACGTTCTACGTTGATGATCTCCAAAGAATCAACTGAATATAGCAATCTCTTTACCGATACAATATTATAGTTCTATGTCGTTGATAATCTACGAGTAAGATCCTTGTTTTTCCATACTGCTTTTTTGCTTGTGGGAAAAAATAAGCAAGCCACCTTTTGTCCCCTGTAACGATGTGATTTAGAAAGTGCTGGTTAGGTACACTGCAGCATTATTTATTTGGTTTTGTACTCATTGGATAACGTGCAATTCAGCAACGACAGAATTTTGAGTATCACTACACGTCTGAAACGATATGTGAATCATCTCGTTAACTCATAATGTGTCGAAGAAGAACCTAGCTGGCCGCTTCCTGCCGTATTCTGTCCAGTATTCGTTCAAATGTGGTCGAATCATTGCATTTTCACTGTAATATCAGAAGCGATTATTTGTTTTTTGAATATTTCCTGAGTACCCTGCCATTCCAATAGCAATTTATGAGTTTTTACATTAGTTGCGAAAGGTCATCGGTGTTTCATATATTTGGGAGATTTTATGTGGGTTTCCAAGCATTTTTATTGCCGTTTACAAAAAAATTCATAACCACATATTACCTGATAATCTGATTGGCTCTGCTCGGTATCTTGTATTTTGTAATTAGATAGTCTGTTATCAATGTTGTTAAAAAACATTATCCTTCTCCCAATTATTAATTTTCAAATATTGAATCTTTTTTCTTCATCTAATGATATCTTACAACTTTCTAGTGTACTTTTATTGGCATTTAGTGGATAGGTTCGTTTTATTTCGTTATAAATTGAAATTAGCTATGTACTAACAGCACTTCAACAGGATAAATGTCATCAGTGGCTTAAGAACTAAGACTAGTTCATTCCATTGCAATTAATCCTATAATATTTTCGATTGATTAATCGTATTATGTCTATACAAAATTTATTTTGGAAACAGGTTCGGTTTTGGGAGTCAAATAATTGAATAGAAATTAGCTTCTGTTTCTTTATCAATTTTATTAGAATTCAGCAATATAAACCGTAATAGTCAAATCACCATTTTTGAATGTTTTAAACAAAAAAATCGTCATACTTGAATTTCCAGACAAGTGGATCTATTGTCATATTCAAGTTGATGAAACTTTTTATGAGTATCTTTTGAAATTGACACTTTCAAGGCTTATAATTATAAAAATCGAAATAGTTATTTGAAGGAACAATTATTTTAAACTCGGATGGAATAATTTTCCAACGTACCAGCAACACTTGAATATCTGGAAGTGTCTAGAAAGCTGAGAAACTTGATAATAACTTGAAAATTCTAAATCTTAAGTTAATATAAAAACCCGAGTGACCCATTCAAGATCTATAAAGAGTCGAGGCAAGGTAATGGACTATCAATAACAGTGTTTATACCTACTCTTCACTTTGTCATTAACCATGGTGAACATATTGTACAATATTTAACAAATCGGCAAAAATACGTGGTATCGCACTAATAGCAAGAAGTACAACTAGACTGATGGAGTTGAAATACATAGAAGAGAAAGCGAGAGAGGTCGGACTCATAATCAATGGAAGTAAAACACTGTATATGATCACTTCAGGGGATAAAATCTTTCAATTTAGTGCACCTTACTTACTGTAGAATAGAGCAGAACTCTTAAGAAAATAACAACGTTCAAGTACCATGATATAATAACAATTCAAATTGCTCAACATCCATCAAGGAGCAAATAAAAGCTGGACCCTACTGAAAAGCCAATATCTAAACCGCACCTTTGAAATGAAGATCTACAAATTGCTTTTTTTCCCAATAATCTCATACGGGGTTAAAATTTGTACGCTGATAGAGTGCGACAAAGAAAGATTGAATAAAATTCATCAGGAAAATTCATGGAAATAAGCAAAATCCTACAAAACCAAGACATTATTTGTTTTATTAAAGCTGAAAGAATCCAATGGGTTGCACATATTCATTCACGAATACCAAAAGTTTTGACTGTTGAAGTGTACCAGGAAAACAAAAAAAATTGCGGAGTACAGGATGGTGCTCCAAGTCAAGGGACTAATCAAACAGCAAATAAAACCTGAACCCTACTGAAAAGCCAATATCTAATCCGTACCTCCAAAATGCAGATCTACAAATTGTTTATTTTCCCAATAATCTCAAATTTAGATGTTGATAGAGTGCGACAAAGAAAGATTGAGAATATTTGAAGGAAAAACCAACAGAAAAATTTATGGAAAAAACGAAATCCTACAAAATCAAGATATTGGTTAGCACATATTCATTCACGACTGCCAAATAAATTTTGAATGTTAAAGTGAACCAGAAAAACAAAGAGGCTATGAATTAGATAGTTGGACAATGGCAGGTATGATATCCGAAATTTGTTAAGTACAGGATGGTGCTCCAAGTCAAGGAACTAATCAAAGAGCGAATAAAACCTTGGCCCTACTGAAAATCCAGAATCTAAACAGTACCTCTAAAATGCAAATCTACAAATTGTTTAGTTTCCCAATAATCTCATACGGTGTTGAAATTTGAACGCTGATAGAGTGCGACAGAGGAAGATTGAGGATATTCAATGACATCAGGATAATTGATGGAAATGAGCGAAATCCTACATAACCAAAACATTAATTGTTTAATCAAAGCTGAAAGAATCCAATGGGTTGCACATATTCATTTGCAAGTACCAGAAAGGTTGTGACTGTGTACCAGGGAAACAAAAAGGCTAAAAATGAGATAGTTGGACAATGTCACGTATAATATCCGCAACTTGTGAAGTACAGGATAGTGCGTCAAGTCAAGGGACTAAATTATATGAAGACTCATTGTTAATGCGCACGAGGTCCATTGTTGAGAAGCCCAAAGTCCAAACAGAGCTGCGTTGTTAGGTAATAGAAATAATTTTTAAATCGTTCAATAACTTAAACCTTCGAACCATTTGATTAGAGCCCCCACTAAGTTTCTAGTCAGAATAATGCGCCATTTGCATCATATTTGTTAATAACATATAAAACAGTGATGTATGCTGTCCCTAATTAAAAATTCCACTCGTCACTTTCAAATACATTAAAATGTTTATTAAATTCCGATTGAAAATAGATTTTAAACCATCAATTTCCAATAAATTAAGACACGAGAACTCTTATAACGTTTTTGACTTAACTATTATTTGCAAGGGAAATTCCATGATTTAACCGAGTTATAATTACAAACGATATAATAGCTCTGTTCGCGGTAGATATCCTGAACATGTTCTGTTGCCAGATTTATGCAGTGTTTGAAACTATGCGTTCGCGGTGGTAATACAACATGTTCAGGATTTAAAATCCTGTGTTCATGGAGCACAGATTTCTAATTCCGATCGCGTTCTGAATACGTCCAATGTATTCTCGGACAGTAATTTTTAATCTGTGACTTAACCTATGTGATTATTGTATTAAAAAAAACGTGGTAGTTGACTTACAAATATCAAAAATAAACCTTTCGCCAGTTAATTATATACCCTTTATTCTTCAAGATAGTTTTGAAATCAAATTATAATTTTAGATGTTCATATATCGTTCGTGGAGATATGTATGTTCAGAATATGTTCTTAACAAAGCATGCGCATTTGACACGTCCGGAAAATATTCAAAATATATTCGGAATGTGTGCAAATTATCTACCAATAGCGAAGCTAGTCATTATAATCTAGTACATTTGAATATTCATGAATATATTTTTTTCTCTTCTCTTCTCACTATCGACTCAATTCAAAGTTAATAATAACATTCCTAATAATAAAAACTAGAGATATTTCAATAGGAAAAATCAAACTTTTCAATTATCAATTCGAAAATATTAGTATCAAGAATAACATGGACAGTCTTTCATAAATGGTGAATGATAACTATTATTCTAATTATAGAGAACTCACCTTTTGCAGATCCGTAGCCTAAACAGATCCCTAGAAACATCAACAGTAGTCCCTTTATTGGCATTTTCACAGTCAATAACATATTAAGCACAATAAAAGTTATCAACACGGATATTCGCTATTATTCTCGATACGGTTATCACACATAACTCGCTAGTCGGTCAAAGGATGCAGCGTTTTCTTTATCTGAAAACAGAAATATATGTTAGTTTTTGGGGTGAAAGCATAGATCAATTCGTTGATATAAAGGATTACCGGAAAGTAATGTCGCTTCGCAATATAAAATTGAAACGAGTACATTTTATTACGTATTATTTAGTATGAGAGACCACGTCAATCTTGTAACACGAATTTCTTTATTGAATTTACTGATATCATAGTGTGTTGGTGTCATTTATTTTAAACCCATGTATTAAATCACCGTATGTTTCTCGAAACAGATCCATTTTGATACTGGTATGTGATTTTTTACATCATGGGTTACAGTGGGAAGTGAAAATAAATTGATTTGTAAATATGTCAGATGTGGAGTAAAAGGATCAGCTCCCCTAGTCATCAAACAAAGTTATGAAGTTAAACATAAATTATCGTTCACTCAACATACATTTTCTCATTTATATTACTTCAATCGTCTATTTTGTTTAAACGAACAGTTCATATTTATCGAATTTGCAATTTTTTCAATATAATATATTTTAATATCTTTGTTCCTTAGCTCAGTACATCTCAATTTTTTTCTCAATCGAAGTTTGATATATTGAGATGCACTTTCCATAAGGTAAGCAATAATCATTCCGTAGGACGTCGTTAATATCGATTCAAACAGATTCATTCGCAGATTGGTTACTTTGTACCATGTGCTTGAATGGCAAACGCTTTTAAAATATGAAGTGTTGCCTGCTCCTCCATTATATTGTTAGGGCGAATTTATGGAACTTTGCAACCGCTTTCACCGTTGTTTCTGCTTTCGAGTGCTTTCATGTTAGGTAAGTGAACCTGTGTATCAATACCAATGTAAAATGATTGACTTTCAGTTGGAATGCACGTTCCATCATATACAACGAGGAACATCGTATGAACTCTCACACGCAAAACGCTTTTTCTAGTAGCGTCGCTATTTTGCATACTGCGTGCTGCTTTCGGTATGCGTAGGTCAAGAAATATACGTGGGTACACGTTCTAAACCTGAAGGTTGTCGCTAGATATCGATATATCATTCACTACTCGTATTCTACCTATAATGCTATGTGGATAGTCCGAATTTATTTTAATTACACCGTATTCATCAGATCTTTTACTATCTATTAGTTTTTCCAACTTAATTTTCCATGGATTATGATTGCTTAAAGTCATGTGAATGCACTGATTCTCCAATTGATACCATAATTTGATCACGGTATATTATTTCTTATCTTGGGGATATTAATCTATTTCAAATATTTCATTGCCTATGTAAATGTCGAAAAGCTCAATATTTATCTTGTTAATTAATGTTTGTTCACTGTGTCAAACCTACTGCCAAATATTCCTTACCTATGTAAAACTACATTAAATTGATAGATAGGTTAACATATTTCTTGGTGTTTATATAAATAAAAAGTAAAGATAAATAAATTTTCCATATATAAGTTTTTGCAACTTTTGTCTTTAAATTTTGACAATTTTTTGACTATAAAGCATTTCTCTCTTTATAATATTAAGTATATTATATTTTCTCTATCTCTGCTGAGAAAATCGGTATTCATTCTATAGATACTATAGTCAGTTTTATGAAAAGGAGAGTAATAAAATAATCAAGCATTCGTCCATAGATGTATCACTTCCTTAAGTGAACAGTTGAAATATTTTTTATGTTATATCAAGGTTGGTTTACGGAAATTCCTCGAATGTATGACATGTCTCTGCTTCTACTTCTACTTCTACCACGTCTAAGCACGTTGTTGTCTAATATTGTTGCTCTTTCTAATATATAGGATTTAGAGAGATCGAAATTACCTATTCTGACCTACAGAACTTTCTTCTTTGGTATTAACGAACTAAATAAATATCGTGAAAATTCTTGGTCGCAACTCAACCCTTGCGAACCTTAGAAACTTACAGCATACGGATATTGTTTTTTGCTATTCATTTCACACTGAATTACAGATTATGTTTTATATACACTAGGTCCAATACTCAGGTTTTGAGATAGACAGATAAAATCAAAAATTTGTACTTGATATGGCTTTATTGTTTTCCAAAATATTAAAATCCTTACACTTTTGCATGCGTTTAAACCAATGTCCAAGCATTTGTTGCATTCCGATTGAGTTACCTCCAAAACATATGATTTGAACTCATTAACTGCTTCCTCAGGTGTGAAAAAACGCAAGCTATTTTTGATATGCGGGAACAAGAATTAATTGGGTGCGGCGGATGACCCATCAATTCGATGAATCAATGACTGTTCAAAAACGTTTTTGTTTGAACTGATGTGTCAAAGGACACATCTTACGCAAAGACAAATACCTACAGAACATAATGCAGGAACAGTAGATGGAAAGAAAAGCATCGGCAAGATGAAGAAATCCTGGCTCATAACATAAGAGAAAGGACAAATCTCAGCGTTGGAGAATTGTTTCATATTGCCAACCTTCAATAAGAAGATGGCATGAAAAGAAGAAGATGTTGTATTCTACGATTGGTTTTCTTGATTTTTTCGAACACTTCTGGCAAACAAATGATCGTGTAACATTTAGAATTCACAGTTCTATATTGCTCTAATACAACATCGGTTGGATTTTTCTCGTCTTGAAAGACCCATACAGACGACTGTTGTTAAGTTTCGAGTGTATATGCATAGATCCATGATTTATCGCGCTTATAGACTTCTTTAGAGGGGCCGCAATTGATTTTTTCAGCATTTATTCGTACAAATCGACACAAGTTGTTTTTGAACGATTGTCACAATTATGCGGTATCCAACGCGAACAAATCTTCTTGACAGCCAAATGTCGAGTATCAGTTTACGCACACCATCAATGTTTTCTGGCACAACAGTCGATTTTGGAGGATCTCCATGAAATTAATCCTGCTGCGAAGTGCGACCTCGATTGAATTTGGAAAACCAGCAAAACACGGTGACTTGAGGTGATGTGTCATCACCAACATTCGCAACCAGTTGATCAGCACATTGGTGTTGATTCAGTTCACGTCGAATATGATGGAAAAGCATCATAACAATAAGTTCGCGATTTATTTTCATTCCGTTACCAAGATAAACGTTTCAAGTATGTACAAATAATTCAAATAGCACACGTATGAGTAAGTTCTCCATTGAAAATATCAAAATTAATGATGGCAATATCAAATTTGACATATTCACATCATTGATGCCATATCTCGAAACTTAGTAGCAATACTCGTAATTGTGTAGAATTCACAATAATCTTCAAATATCTCGATCTAAAAGTTTGAAATAAACTCACAAATAACAATTGAATTATTAACATGAACCTCTGATTCCTCTTAACATTTCCATTGAATTCATAATTATATGAAATTGAAATTAACTATCATATAAATCTTCAATATTTCGTTAAAATCGAGAGATGAGTCCAATAATAACAAATCAACTAACTAAATTAAATACAGACATCGTCTCTGAGCAATGAAATATTTGTTTGAAATACTAAAACTTGATCCTGAAAGAAAGAGGAAACAAAAAGTTCCAATTCCAAATCTCGTGATTACATGTGAGTTCTCAAATTTCTAATAAAAATATTATGTAACGCATAATTAACTTGTTTAAATACATCGCTTACTCCTAGAGAGAGAAAAAAGTTTATATACAAGCAAAATTATTAGAGCATGAAGGTTTTACGGATAATAATACAGAACAAGTGTCATTATTCAGAAAAAGAGAGTGAAGAATTCTTGAATGAAAGAATAACTGTTTTTGTTGCAAACGTAAGCGACAGCGAAACAAGAATCTTCCATCCTAAAACAACACGTGGTTCTATTTCTGATAGCAGCTCTTGTACAATTACGTGAAATACATAGACATTATCCAAACACACAATCTATTCTTATTTTGAAATAAATCTGGATAGAAACTTATCTTTATTAAAGATAAAATTTTCTTGATAATTGAATTACACATTTATTGTTATTTTAAGCTCTTTATATCATTAATATTTTTTAAAGGTCTAGTTCTCATAACGCACAGTTTTTATTGGTTCCATTTTTAATATGAAATTGTTTCACTTTATTGCAATTGGTATGAGTACTATAATAAGAGAAATATCTAGTGAAATTCGACAAATATTTTCCTTTCAAGACATAAAAGCCATTCCCGCGAATTTACAGCGTTAATTGCATTGCAAGTTTATATTTTTGAATAACGTTTATTGTTGTCAAAGCTCAAAATCATGTCATGCTTTTGAAGAGAGAAAAAGTCAATCCTATCAAAAATATATATGTGAAATGAGAACCAAGTTATATTATGATATGCCTTGGTTGTTGACTTCAACGAGAAAAGAAGTGAGATCTAAATAGGTCAGTCCTTAAATTTATTTATAAAAACATAGAATATTATTTCTTCTTATAAATTAGGTTGATATATTGCAGCCTAAGGTTTGACTTGGCCAGTTCTCATATACGAATTATTATGTTCGATGGCTAGTTTCTACCTGCAAGTCAAATTTTCTGAATAATAAAATGAGAAACGATAAGAAACAGATTTAGAACTTGCGGAGGTTATAATATATGAGTGCTTAAGAGAGCTAAATATCAATACTAAATCCAAGTTAATAACGTATTAAATATAAAATTCAACTATACTCTTAGTTATAAGTACTAAAACGGAAATATTTGGATGAAAAAAATTAAGGTTTTTATTCAACTCTTTACAAATACACGTGAAGACCTTAAAATCCACAGAAAGACCAGCTGCCATAATTATTTATTGCTGTAACATAAGTAAAGTGTTACTAATAGAAACAATTAAGTTAAAAATTATAATAAAACGATAACAATTTACCAGTTTCTGATTTATTTCTTCCTATTAACCCAATTATCAAACTACATTCCAAATTTGAACTTTCTAGGTCATCTGGAACTACTTTAGAGTTTTGATGATGATGTTAGGTCAGTCAGTGATAAAAATTACGATTTTTGAACCTTAATCTCAAAATAACCGTTTGAGATGTGTTCATGAAATTTGGAACACATATGTCTCTCGCAAGTTTCAATATATTAACCAAATTCGACACGTTTCTGTAAAATAGTTTTCGAGAAATGAGTGGGTCAAAAGTGGCTCCAAATGGTTCGAGTAATATCCCACACGGTGCTGCTCGCCAGTTCTGTTACTTGAACTTAGCTTGACTTGTTACCGCGTGTCTTGATGTCTACAAAACTTTACAGGTCACTATGTGAAATAATTTTTTTCCAATGTCCCCTCATTTTGGCACTCCTAACAATCAAAATTGTCAATTACTATCCCATTGATTTAGATAATCAGTGACATCTTTTCGTAGATTACTGCATCAAACCACGACTATGTTTGGCGACAAATTCCTTGACGAAGTCGGAAGTAGAAATGAAAAAACGAAATGGTTAGGATCATACCGTACATTTTATATGGTATTGCTAAATTTTTGATGATAGAATGAATATGAATTACAATATTCTAAACCCATTCGGTGATACTCAGTTTGAATCATAATCATTCCCTGATACAAAAATGCTAAGTGGAAACAACTATACCAAAAATCGAAAAATTCTCAATTGTTCATGGAAATAGTAGATGATGTGCTAAAGAGGAACTGGATCAAGTGGGTTGGAAGACATGTGAATTAAAGCTAAATTAAGTAACCGTGATTAGTCCACACAATAAGAAAAATAGAAAAAAAAACATACTAGTTGGATGAAATTCGATGTATACATGGACTACTACTTAAGAGAGGTCGTATCATTAAACAAATCAAATCGAAAAACCATAGCTTACGAGCAAAGGAAAACGTTGAAGAACAAGAGTTGTAGTGGACACAATTCTAAAACAAGCCTAACAATCAGATGGATAAAAGTCATGAAAAAATTTTATTGTTAGAATTTCATCTTCAATATTTTAATTCCCTACGGTGAGTTCTCAATCAATATAGAAAATAATTAAATAAAGTTCACTCGAACATCGAAATAATCGGATAATTTGTTCTTCCAACGTGATTCTTTTCACAACTTTTGATCGCTGTTTCCCTATTTTCACGATGGTACGGAAATAAACTTTTGCAATTATATCAATAACATATTTTGTCCAGAAATTATCGGTAACTTTGAGGTTATGGTACGGTTATTCTTGAAAATATGAGTTATTGAAAACAAAATATGCATCAATCTAAACTAAAAATTCAGATTTGTGAAGGCATAAGCGTTGAAAATACATCATGCTGTTTGTCTGTTTGTTCATGTATCAATTTTCGGTTTCATGTTATCCATTTAAACCAATTACTATCAATCTGTCAGTAGAAAAAGTCTCTCGTAGTATAAAAAATATATTTCATTCAGACCTCTGTACTTTTTGTGTTAAATTCACTTACGTCAACATTTCTCGTATAATAACATAATATAATAATCAGTAGAAATATACCATCATCATATTTATCAAAATATAATAGTGATGAGCTGCTCAGAAATCTAGGAAAGAATAAAATTCTGTCTATTTCTAGGAAGAACAGTTGGTACTATATACATATCTATACCTTAAAGCAAAAATAAGCTATGTTCCTTTCTGATTACTTTTGCAAAACTGAAAATAAAGTTTTTATACGTACATAACTCTAGTAACGAAGCCAATGTCTTTTGATATTTAGGAATTTTATGGTCTGTATCCTTTGTAAAAATATCCTCATTCTTGAACCTGTTTTGGATTTATATAATAAGATATGTATGGAAAAAGCACCTTTGAGCTGAATTGGACATAGAACACAGTTAAGAACCTAATATTTATCTGCTTACTGAACTTTTTTGACTACTGTTAAAATATCTTCATTATTTTCTGTAACTCAACATTCCAAGGTAAAGAGAGGAAAAAATAAAACAAAATAGCTATATTGTACTTATTTATTAAAAAATAAACATAAGAGCAATTCCATTAATCGTTTTCCCGATCGTTGCTCCGTCGTCTGCAACGTCTCGAAAAAACACCCCTGCCAGATGGTAAGTTGTTATAAAATGCTACGTATTCTTGAGGTACAACATCTTTGCTTGAGTAAGCTTATAAAATCTCTCTTTTTGGCAATGGAGATTTCCTGGTGATTATTGTATTGACTGTTCAGAACTGTACTTCCCCAATGAATATCGGAGGGGTTTTTGAATTTTTTTGGAAGCTAAACTATTTTACCTATAGCCAAGTATGTTTCTCCCCAGTTTTTGATTTAGTCTTATTTCTTACAACAGTTTTGTTTAAGGATTCAATATCATGTAATTCATTATATATGAGGTGATGTACGGCAATGGTTTTTTCCTGCTTGGTTCAATTAAAAGTTTATAGTCACTAAGTGCCTGTATTATATAGATAGAAAAACAAACTCTTTCATAATTAGACTCCTTGTTTCCAACAATGACGAATGGCGTACTTGGTTATACAAGTGAGATGGTAGTGCCCCAAGTTTTCTGGATTATACTATCAAAACTAGGAGAAATAACAATAACTATGAAGCATCAAGATAAGAAGTAACAATTACATTCACACTACCTGTTAAAATTTTTCCCAACCCCATAATCCATTTATTAAATTTCTCTTTTATTTTGTCAAGTGAATGACGAAACAAAAATAATAGTGGCCGTTTGTTTTTACTTTATACAAGCTTATATTCATATTTTGTAGGAGAGTACAACAAGTTAAAACTTGTATGAACCGGCTGATTTGTTTATTGTTTTTTAATTGTGACTTAGCCCTGTGAGACGCAAGAACGTGCTGTGATTTATACATTTTGAACCAAATTATTTTTTGTTAAGTTCGTATGCACTTTGTTTTTGTTCTGGCAAATTTAAACTATATTGATGCTTTAATCACAAGTCTTCATAGTCTAGTCAAAAGTAACCATACTATTGCTGCCGAATTTAAAATACCTCGACGTACCGTTGACTACAACGGGAAAAAATATGCATTCACCTAGAGCTTTGACGATAGAAAACATTTGAAAGAGCACAGCCACTGAAGATAAACGTATTGTATTGATTGGAGTACGTTATCAGCGACTCACGAGTCCAGGGATAGTGACTCAGATCAATTAATCTAGGATTGTATCTTCAATAACTTCTACAGTGAAAAAGAACTGGCCTTTTTGGAATGGTGGCAGTGAAGAAACCTCTTTTAAGTCTTTTAAGGGTATTATGGAGTAATTAGTCAATTTTTGATGTTTATTGGTCTAATAGCACGTCAAAGGAAGAGAAAGAGCGGATGTGACTGTAAAACACGGCGGAGGCTTGCTAATGGCTTGGGAATATTTTAAAGAAGGAAAATTGAAAGGCCCCCAAGTATTCTCTGTGCTAAGAGTATTTGAAAGAATTGGAAAGGAAGAATCTACTGAAAGTAATGATTTGGACAGATAAGTCAGAAAGCAGTATCCTACATCCATTCTAAATCTTTTTAATATCCTGAAAATGGAATGGGACCGAGTAGTCGACGATAATTTATCGAAATTATTACAGAAAATTCAAAAATTTTGCACCGAAATATTAAGGGGGTTACATAGATGAATCAAAAATTCAAATATGTAAAAATTGAAGATTGTAATTTCATTATTCTTATCTATATATGACCTTTAAAAGGTAAATATCGAGATCAATCGTATTTTTTTTTCTTATTTTTAGTGTATCACGCATTTATAGGTAGAACGGTAGTCTACGTCAATAAGGAAATATAATAATAAGAACATTTAATTTGGGAGTTACTACTGCGCTAATGTCTTTGAAACATGTAGTATAACATAAGCAATTCAAAGTAAGGGTGTCATTCTTTTTTATGTTGTCTTCTCAAGTATAGGTGTCAACATTTATCTTTCATATTCTTTTCTTCAAAATTTTCCTTCTGATATGTTTGTATTTTTCCATAATTCAAAATCAAATCTACTGAAAATTTCACATATAGTGTTACATTTCACAAAATTTCAGTCGTCACACCTATGCATTCAACTATAGACTTGATATTATTTTGGCGTCGCGACGATCCCATTGAATATCCATTCAATGAGAATAATAGGGTAAACGTGGTATCAAGGCGACAAAATCGTATCATGTTGTTAAATACGACTCTACATTTTGTGTCCGGCAAAGCGACGCCTTCCTTATTTCGTCGACGCCTAGACGGCGTCGGCGAGTTTCGTCTAAACATGAATGGATGAAGTTGCTTAAATTGCACTTGACACAATTCTCACATTCTGCATACAATAAATAGTGAGATGAATATGTTCGTAACTACTATGAAGGGATATAAAACACATTGGGAATATGTTATTTGGAATATTATAGAAATCCAAAAAGTAAATTTACCATAAGATTTTCATAAATGAACTGCAATTTGTCGAAATCATTCAATTGTAGACACATCTTCCATAAATCATAATAACAAGAACCATAACTAAAATACTAAGGGTAAAAGTAGAATAGTAAGATATTGTCGGTCATAAAAGCCCGGGTAGCCCCGTTGTAGACGCCTCTGTCTCTCTATTATTTGCTAGCTTTGCTTCAAAGCCTCTCCACTAAGTCAAATCGAATCCTATTATTTTTCTCTCTGTGTTGATGAGAACATAACAGTTGTAGAAGATGTGTAACCTTTATTGTATTGAAAATAACCAGTACTGTCTGTGTTGTATCTATGATAATCGATTTTTGAATGCCTTGCGATTAGGGCTACAAGAATATTTACATCCCCGCTGCTTAGCTGCAATATTTCTGCCACTTAGCTGGAAAAGTTTGTCTCATTAAACGAGATCTATGCCTCTTTATTTTTCTTCTTTCCCACAGTTTCAATTATTACCCAATCTACGAGTAAGAGCTATGTCAGCCTTCAACCTTGGCCAGCTTCTCGGAAATTTCATTGCCCTTGATTCCCCTATATCCAAGGTTTCAAAATATCCCTACCACCCCATCTCTAGTTAGTTCATTAAGTGATTTGTGAAATTCCAGAATTAGCTTTGATTCGGTGGTCATGTTTTGTAATGTAATTAGTGCCACTGGGTTGTATTTACAGATATGTACAACAATGCAGTAGGCTGACCCGCGGTGAGTGTGACCACTAGCTCATTCTAGATAACAAGAGTGGAAATTATTCATAATGAACAAAGGAATGAAGCAAGAAAACTGCTTAAACCTATAGTTTATAATTAACATGGAAAATATAGCAAGAATTTTGGAAAGACAATGGATGTAGAGTAACATAAACATAAATATAATAAATTGAAAACGGAAATTGATATAAGTGAAACAAAAGTCATATAAGAAAATAAACTGGGAAAATACCAATATTATGAAGAAATGGAACATGAGGTCAATACTTGATGAAGAGTGTCGTTCATTAAAGTTGTATTAGAGGATTAGTACTTTAAGTTTGAGGATAAAGATACTAGAAACAAGGATCGAATGTATGGGTTTTTCAAGACGAGCCAAATCTAACAAAAGTTATACGCGCACGAAGCATATCGAAGCAAATGGTCGCCTGTCGGAATAACTGGGCATGTCGTCACCGTTCGATTAGAGCAATATGGAACGATCAACTCTGAATGATACATTATCATTCGTTTACCAGAAGTGTTCGAAAAAATCGGAGAAACCATTCGCAGAAGACGAATCATTCTCCACCACGACAATTCTAGCTCTCACACATCAGCTCAAACAAAAAACTGTTTTGGACAGTCAAAACATCGAATTGATGAGTCATCCACCGTTAGTCCTTGTTTGGCACCCAATGATTTCTTTTTATTCCGGAATATCAAAAAAAATACGAGGTCCACGTTTTTTTACAGCTGAAAAAGCGGTTGGTGCGTTCAAATCATATGCTTTGGAGGTAGCTTAATCGGAATAGAAAAAATGCTTCGAGAATCATTCAAACGATTAATCTTAATCTGAGAATGGAGAATATTTTTAAATATTTGTTTTCATTTGTCTATCTCAAGCTGTAGCGGCCCGCGTATACCGAATAAAACAAAAAATTTCGGGAGAAAGTATCAATATGGATGTCGAAATGATAAGAATAACAACTATAACTTATCGGATAATTAGAAGATGAGAAACAAAGGAATTTGAAAATTAAATAACCTAAATATAATATCGGTAAAAACTTAATGTGATAGGATAAAAAATAACGGACACTGAAACAACTGAAAATTGAGTTGAAGAAACGAATAGGTAGAAGTTGAAGGAAATAATTGACAAAGTCTGTTGGTGGGGGTTATTGTAAACTGAAACCAGTGATGAGTATTTACTTAGAAATATGAGGAATATCCACAAAGTGAGTTTCGTTGCCACCTGTCTTTGAAATTATATGGTAACATGTTTTTCGGCTCGTCGTCATCGTTGACCACCAAAGTAAAGAAGAGATGAAAGTTGTTACGGGCGAAGTCTAGGCTGTCCACACGAGGATCAAATACCTCCCAAATTCCTGTAGGAGTTTTTATTTTGTCACAGTCATACTTTCTGATAGTAATTATGGGCGCTTCTTCTGTATTTTGCGGCGCAATTTCAAGTGCCTTGATTATTTGGTCTTGTGGTGAGAAATCAATAATACATTTTCTGTTCCAACAAACGGTTTTTTAAGTGTCAAAATTTGCTTAGGCTCAATTATCGATTCAGTTTTTGAATTTGTGGTCAGAAAACTTCATGAAATGATCAGGTATCATTTCAACATTAATATAATATTAAAGATATGCGGAATGATTTCATTAAAAATACTTTCTTATTAAAAAATTCAATCGCTACACAGTTTCACTCTTATATTCGTGATTATAAGAAAAATAAATTTAGTAGATATTTGGAATTCTATAAATCATAAAGATATTGAAAGGAGATATAATCACTTCGTGAACCAATATATAACATAGATAATATCGAATTTCCATTTTAAATAATAATTAGGAAGGAAAATCAAGTTATACCTGAACAAATTCACTCATGAATGTGAAATTTGATCGTTGTTGGAATACAAAATATAATTTTAGCATCAAGCCGACAAACAATTACGAAATCGACCTGGTAAAGATCTATAACAATATGTTAACTCGGTAAAAATGTTGAAATGCGTCATTCTCAACAGTGCATTGAAAAGTAATAGTTCAACAAAGCGCGCAATATAAACATTATCATAATATGAATCTAGTAAAAGTGAAAGGAGACGAAAATATTATTTACGCAAAACCGTAACAAATTTCTTATTTATCTATTAGTATTAAGTTGAGCAATATCTCTTATTTTAGATTAATCCTTCCTCCTTTTGATTAGATCATATACTTACGTAGTAATATGAAACTTAGCCAGCGAGATAATCAGTTCAATAGATTATTTAAAAATGTCACAAAACATCATCATAACACTTAGAAGCATTAAGAGATTATATTTACAAAACAACGTGTCGAAAATATTTTTAATTGGTGTACAAAATATTTCTCAAAGCGATTCAAAATCATCATGTTGAATATTCAAATTAATAAACATTAACATAAATGCTACAATTAGAACAATTGTTGATATTATTACATTGTGATTGATAGATTTTGAGTTTTCGAGCTTCTAATTTCATCAATATTGGCAACAGTTAATGAAACGAGGTAAATGCTGCTGATTGCAGTCGAGATCATTTTTTCAGTCATTATCATTTTATGGATAATATATTAATCAATCAACTTCTGTTGTAGAATTTCATCCTCTGCGATTTCATATTTTCGTTATTTTTGATCCTGAATCTACCATCTAATAAGCGGAAGGCATTTTGTTAAACGTATTCATAGCAAATAGGCAGCAGGATCCGGAAATATTCCTATTGAGTTGGTGAAAATATGAAGAGGCTCACTTAGAAGCATTGTGATATTTACGAAATAACGTGTCGAAAATATTTTTAATTAGTGTACAGAAATGTCTCAAAGTATTTCAATAATCATGTTAACTATTCAATTTAATAAACATTAAGATAAATGCTACAATTAGAATAACAGTTGATATTATTACATTGTGATGTAATAGATTTTGAGTTTTCGAGTTACTAATTTCATCAATATTAGCAAACAGTTAATGAAACGAGGTAAATGGTGCTAATTGCAGTCGAGATCATTCTTTCAGTCATTATCATTTTATGGATAATATATTAATCAATCAACTTCTGTTGTAGAATTTCATCCTCTGCGATTTCATATTTTCGTTATTTTTGATCCTGAATCTACCATCTAATAAGCGGAAGGCATTTTGTTAAACGTATTCATAGCAAATAGGCAGCAGGATCCGGAAATATTCCTATTGAGTTGGTGAAAATATGAAGAGGCTCACTTAGAAGCATTGTGATATTTACGAAATAACGTGTCGAAAATATTTTTAATTAGTGTACAAAAATGTCTCAAAGTATTTCAATAATCATGTTAACTATTCAATTTAATAAATATTAAGATAAATGCTACAATTAGAATAACAGTTGATATTATTACATTGTGATGTAATAGATTTTGAGTTTTCGAGTTACTAATTTCATCAATATTAGCAAACAGTTAATGAAACGAGGTAAATGGTGCTAATTGCAGTCGAGATCATTCTTTCAGTCATTTTATGGATAATAGATTGATCAGTCAACTTCTGTTGTCGAATTTCACCTTCTGGGATTTTATATTTCCGTTATTTTTGATCCTAAATCTACCATCTGATAAACAGAAGACATTTTGTCAAACGTATCCAGAACAAATAGGCAGGAGAACCCGGAAATATTCTCATTGAGTTGAAACATGGACTGAAAATATACCACGAAATTATAACAAAGCTATTCAATAAGTGCCTGTTGAATGGGGACGAAATCCCAGAAGATTGTAAAATGGCATATATTACATCATAAACACACTGTGTCATTAAAAACGCTTTTTGATATATTGACGAATTCAGACCTCAACAATGTTTATGTCCGTGCTATTCAGAACATATACAGAAAGTCAAAATGTGAAATTGGGAAATACCCTATCAAAACCATTTTCGATTTCAAAAGGTTTGAGATATGGATGCAGTTTATCACCAAACTTATTTGACATACATTCAGGAAGCTCTGAGTAGTTGAAGACCTAAAATTGCGAGAATGGGAATTAAGATAGAGGATAAGTGCTTAACAACTCTGTTTTTCGCAAACGACGAAGTTATTATAGCTAGCGACGAGGACGATGCAGATTATATGATGAGAAAGTTGTAGGAATAATTTGCAAAATGAGGTTTGAATTTTAATATGTCAAAAACAGAATATCTGCCACTAGGTAGCATACAAGGAGACCCCGAATTACAAATAAAGAAGGTTAGACTATGTAGACAATTAGAATACCTAGGAAGCATAATTTCGGAAGATGAAATAAGAAAAGAAGAAGAAATAGAGTCGTAGTGGAACCTATTTTAACGCATGAATGTGAGTGCTGGCAACTAACAGATGGACAGGAGAAGAATGAATTAATGGAATGGAGGTTCGAGCAGGATATCCAGGACAGAGCATGAACGGATTAAAGATATACGACGATGAACGGGTATACACGACTTAAAAGAGAATTTAGACTAAGCAACTGCTTTGGTGCGGACATGTGATGAGGATAGAGCAGAACATGTCGCCGAAGAAAGCATTGGTGTATCAATAGCAGAATAGAAGGAGACGAGGAAGGAAGGGAAGGAAGGAAGGAATTGAACAAAATATTAAAGACAGAGCTATCGAGGAAAACGAGTGGATAGATGTGGGGTGTACGAAATGTCAGATGCGGTAAAGAAAGCTGTAAGACCCCCGCTGTATTCATATCAAATTAAGTCGCAGATTCATAATTATTTGACGACAAACAAAACAAATATGATCCATTAAAATATTGATCAAATCTTCACGTCAGCCAGCTCCATCTTTCTATCTATCTATATAATTAACCACATATGGCTAGTTTTGAACATAGGCCATCCCTTTCTTTCTACGTGCTTCTCAATATTGAGCGAGTTGGTCCATTAAGCTTTTTAAAATCGTCTAACTAACTCATGTTTGGTCTTGGGTTTTTTATTTGATATCATAATCTTATGAATAAGTTTTCTCGAAGAATTCACATCAACCCCATTTTTAATGAGTAAACCCATCATAGAAAATTTACTCTACAGTAAACGAGTTTCATAGTTTTGATATATCTTCATGATATAGCAAAATGGTTAGATATTTATATTCAATACCAGCAGAAACTTTCAACAAAAAGTTTACTGTAAGCAATACTGTACGTTGGTAAGGTGATTTAGCGTAATTTAACAGTAATTATTGAATAACCTTTTATCAAAATGATCAAAATAGAACAGTTATACAAAAAACTTTGTCTCATATCTGAGTTGAAAGTTTATCTTATGAAGCTCGTGATCCATTTGACTTAAAATTTTTTTTATTAAATGCAAATCTTTCAACGGGACTATTTTTTGCTGCTTTGACAAGAATTTCGTGTTGCTTCCTTTATTTTCTCTTTCATGTGAATTTCTTTTTCTGTAGATATAGGTTGTTATTTCTCTCATAAAATCACGATAACCTCCAAAATTGTTCAACTCTTCCACCATAGAGTTCCTTCCTATTTTCTACAATTGTTTTTGACAGATTTCTCTTACTCTTCCAATAAGAATTTTTTCCTTGCTTTGATTTGAATTTACTGTTACTTTCTCACTTATTCAGATTTTTTTCTTTTGTTGTTATAGCGATAACCTTCATATTTTTTTAATTATTCCATCAAAGAATACCTTTTACTTTACTTTAGTTTGTTTTAACACCTTGCTCTTCATTCACCCTTTTCCTTCCTGAAAGTATATTACTTTCAGTCTCACATACGAAAAATTTCTATTTCATAAATAGTGTGACACGCTAACCACTTCGAAAGACGGTCAATATAATTTCTTAAATAACGGTGAACCATTAATTTTTATTCTAACCAATCTTAGATGAATCCAAAAAATCGGTCAAAACGGCTGCGACTCTCACGAGAAACCGTATCTTCGATTTCTCTATTATTCACAGTAAAGTTTTTGTCAATCAGTAATGAACAAGCATTTCGGTATCTAACGATTCCGGAACCGCAATGATTTCATTTACCGGTAGATTAAAGAGCCAAAAGATTACCAAATTAAGTTACTGACAAAAAGTTTGTTTATTTATTTTTAGAAGCCGAACTTTATCAATCAATCCGTTAAACATAAAAAACCGTAACTTTTAAGTGATAAACTCACAATGTAACAAGAAAATTCAGTCATCAAATGAATGACATAAATAATACCGATCAATGAAGCTAGAAATTTGAACAATGAGTTACTCATTGTCTTCACTTTACTTTACCTTAATAGTCATGTTTTCGTATGTTTCTACTAGAGAGTTTAATTTTATTTAAACAGTTTTTCAGGACTTCTAAAAAATTAGAAAACTCGCAAAACCAATAAGGATAAAAGGATAAATTATTATTGTGATATTATTGTCTTTCCTAATATGAAGTTTCGAATGATGTTATGGATTGAGGACTCAAAATAAAACTGTTTAAAAGTTTGTTTAAATACCAACGTTTCCTTCCTTTACTTGATCTTTATCCAATCTTCAACATTCGAGATGTGAGCCATATGTGTTGTCAATAGATTTGAAAAACCTAGGTAAATATGTTAATCTTGATATTATTGTCTTTGCTATATGTTTGGGATAATTTTGTTGGAGATACCAACAAAATAATTGAAGAACGAAATTTAATGAATATAGTTATTGGACCAGTAATAAAAATACTTGTGAAGACAGCTCAGATTCCGATCCGAATGAACTCTGAAGCACTGTAATTTCACTGTTTTAGTCAAATATTCTGCTATAAACGTTAAACGAGAGTTAATGTACTAACGCTCCTAATGTAAATCGATTTATGAAGTGTAATTTTAATTTAGTTAAGAGGACACCCAGTTGATAGACTGAATATTATGTTACTTTTGTAAATTACATGCATATGTACCATTTAACTACTTATATATAAAATCCTAATCATCCTACAAAAATTAGTTCTTCGTTAATAATAGCTAATATTAATTTTGGATTTTGTAAATTATTCACCCAGTATATCGATATTTTTATAAAAATAGCTTTACTTAATATATTGGTGTTGACTATATAAATGAAATACAAAAAATGGGAACAGTTAAATTGCTTTTTTTATCACTAATTCTTAAAAGACCTTTGGAATATTAGTCATAACGATTATTTCTACAAGTTGACAGAAATTTTTAATTTGACTCATTTTGACACAATTTGACCTCCGTTGTTTTAATTATAAATAATATCAATATGAAAATTTTCAATTTATAACAAAATATAATAATGTTTTCCTCATATAAATCATTATATTTGAGCTTACAGGTGGATAGAATATTTTAAACACTTTTATGATGATATATGAGTATTTTCTGGAAAGCCGTGCCATCATTTTCCAACTAATAAGCTATATCTTCATCTTCATTCTTAGACCGCTTTTGAAATGTGATATGCACTTAACCAGAGAAATTTGGTAGCTTCTTTAAGGCCTCTCGACATGAGGCAAGACAACGTGGAAGAAATTGCATGCAATTTCTTGGAAGATCCAAATATTGCACAGGCGAATATTGTACGCCGCTTAACATTACGCAAGTCTCTTTCCATTGCATCATAGTTGCCACTAATCAAAATTTCCTAAGAAGAGGTAAACAATTTCCTAACCTCAAATTTAATTTTATATTTTGTGGTCAGTTTATAGGCTGCTGCCTTGTTTTGGAGTTTGTTGGGCAGAAAAGAGCACCTTGGCTGTGGTGGGTCAAGCTCTGGCCAGATAAAATAAGGGAAAACATAAATTCAGCTATAGAATTAGTCGAGAAAACATACATAAGATAACTAAGAAATCGTTGGGAAGAGACGTAATATCATCAGGTTAGAAACTCATTTCTTTCTAGAATCGCAACTTGCACGCAACCGATAATGTTGCAAGTAGGACACCTTGCATGAAACAGTCGGCTTTTAAGGCCGCTTGACATAATGCAAAACAACACCAAAGCATGTACAGATGAAGTTTAGCTGATTGTTTCATGCAAGATCTCGCATCAAACTTTATCGGATTGATGTTATTTTATTGCATGCAAGTTGCATGAGAAATCTAGTTACTTTTGGATCAACAGATCAGCTGACTTTCGTAAAACTTAATTTCATTCTTATTGTTAAGCTAAGCACAAAATATTAAATGAAATTTGAGGTTGAGATTTTTATTAATACTCTTTTCTGTCTATCACACTCCAAAAGCAAAGTAGCAAAAGTTATAATTAATGCTAGTGATACATTGACCACTTTTTTCTTGTTTACTTTATCTAGTTTTGTTATTGTTATATCGTTAACATTCATCTATGCAATATAGTGACCTGCAATAAATTGCATGCAATTTCTTGCACGTTGTCTGGCATCATGTCAAGCGGCCTTTAGTATAACCTAAAACATCTCACATATTTTTCAGATCCTGAATATGCTAGTCGTATATGCGTTAACTGGAAAAAAGTTATTTCCGTGGAAAAAATGGATAATTACATTTTCTCACGTCACTCGTATCTAATATCATGAACACCAAATTTGTTCAACCTCAATTTAGTTCTATAATACGTTCTGTAGCTATAAGTACCGTTAAAACAACCGAAAACAATTTCGAATCTAAGAGAAAGTTAACAAAACATTTATAATATTGTGAACGCAAACGGTTTTAATATTATTTCAAGTCTACGTAACGATATTATGACAAATGGAAGATAAACAAGAAAAAAAGTTCATGTTTTTAAATTGTTGACGTTTTTTATAGAAAAATATCTCCCAACTCCACTTTTTCTTTAATAGACAATTCCATTCCCTCTATTATACTCGTATATACGCAATTAGTACTTCTCCAGATTAGTAAATTATCGGTGAGAATATCATACGGCTAATAAAAATTGTCAACTTCTCTTCGTTATTAATTTACATGGTGATTGTGAAATTGGGCGTAAATTTTATTTGGCCACAGTGTTCACACAGCTCATTTGATTTTTTTAATTTTTTCATCATGAAGAAGCATTCGACTGGTATTAGCTAAACTTCTAGGACCGGCTTTGGAATAATCTATTTAGGGATGCGTATTGAATATTGCACCATGGATAATATTTTTCTGATTTTCTGATGCAATAAGTGATTTTTAGACTACATGAATAACCAATTTTTAGTGAACGATCAAATCTTAACAGAAATATAATGAAATATCATATACTAAACGTATTATTTCTAAGGGCAAAATAAATTGTTTTTAAATTTTTGAGTTTTGGACAAAAATAGCATAATGGTATTATTTTCGATGAATAATGAATTAAATTGATTGAAAACTCAAACTTCACGTATGCGTTAATGTGTGTTGATTGATTGATTTGTAAATGGTCAAAATTTTAATTCCGATAATAATACATTGTATCAAGTATACCAAATAAAAATAAGTAGCAAAAATAAAGATTATCCTGACCGTTCATCAGCAGTTATTTATGTGCATAAGAATACATATGTGTATCTACTTAACGTCATATTGTGTTAACTGTGGTTGAGCTTTTGTTAGTTCGTTTAAAATGCCTCATAAGTTTTAGCCACAGAATATGCTAACATTGTTTATAGGTTCTGTAATGGTTATGGTATAGCTGCTGCTATGGAATATCACAGGAGATTCCCTGATTTTTCATCTCCCAGTCAATCAAAATTTGAGTCAGGAACGCAGAAAGATAACCTTATTAACGTTGTTTCCATGAATTCTACAATAACCACTAGACAAGTAAGTCAAGAACTTAATGTTACTCAATCAAAAGTAAGTAGAGTCTGTAGTCTGTACCCATATTATATTCAAATGGTTCAGCAACTGTACGGAGAGAATATTATCCACCACTGATATATAGGATCATATCATATCATAATATACGAAGTATAGGGTGTATATATTCCTTCCCTTCTCATTAAAAATCGAAAATAAAATGTTCATTTATTGGGCCTTAATGTTGAATATCTCTCGTCCAATATTGATTATTTAGTAACCAGTGACGATTTAAGGTGTCATCATTGTATATATATCTGGTTATTGATTTATGACAGAGAGTTATTTTTATTGAGAGCTCCGCTATATTACTGGTGTGATGAAAATCAAAATAATATATCTTTAGTTAATGTTTTGTACTAGTTTCTTTGATTATTTATTGTTCAGTACTAACTATCTGATAAAGGCAAAATTTACTTCAATTATTTAGAAAACTATTTAAGATCGATAAGACCTAAAACTGAACGAGCAAATATATTTCTTCTATTGAGAATGGATAGATAGTGATATTGAGAGTCGTCATTGTGCAGTAACTATTTTTTCTCTTGGGAAGGAAGTACGATCAATTCGTTAAGAGTTTCATAATAGAATTGAAAGTCATTTTAATAATATTTTTCCTAAACAATTACTTGCGAAAGAGATGATGTTTGAATTTATAACTGAATACTTAACGGTCACTAATTGTATCTAGATTTTATACTAATTGTTGAAATAGTGGGAATCGTGATCTTTTTATTCTGATACAATTGATAACACTACTCAAGTATGTACTTCTACTTTTATCGTAGTTGATTTTAGGAATAGGTTCGATAATTCAGCCATTGTACGCTACTTTTGATAAAGTTCGAATAACCAACAACAATAAAAAACATATTTGTCGTCAGGTTAAAACGTGTACATTTAATTCAAGCAATATTACAAGCTACAAGTTCGTACTACTTCAATGAGTTATTATCAATATCACCACTCTATCATAGATTCATATTGCTCCTTATCTACGTTCATACTCAATATTGATCGTTAACAGAAACTAACAAAAGAAAAAAAAATACTGCCGATCGCAAAGAAATATGTGAAGTTAATGGTATAAAAATTTCCGTTTTGGAGATGTTTCCCTCAAAGATGAGCCTGATCGGGCTACTGAAGTTAATAACCAAATCAAAGTCATAATTAAAGAGGATCGTCATATAATTGTTCGAGAGGTTATTAAGAGGCTACATGTATCGCACACAATTGAAAAACACTTGAAATGTCTTGGACTAGTTAAAAAGCTCGATATTTGAGTATCTCACGAATTGGAAGAAATTCAATTAACAGAAACAATTAATATTTTAGATTTGCACCTTAAACGAAATAAAACTGACCCATTCTTCTTGAAAAGAATTATCATTGGTGATGAAAAATGGGTCCTGAACAGTAACAGTTTGGAAACGATCATGAAACAAACACGATTAACCAGCACAAACCACGGCGAAAACTGAAAAACAACAAAAAAGCTCATCTTGTCAGTTTGGTGGATTACAATAGTATTGTGTTTTTGACCTGCTTCCGAGGAACCAACCGATCAATTCTGATGTTTTACTATCAATAATGGATGAAACTGGTTGAAGTAATCTAAGAAAAATGGAAAGAATTTTCCAATCGGAAAGGTTTAGTGTTCCACCATGATAATGCAAAGCCTCACACATCTTTGGCAACTTGTGGGAAACTATTGGAGCTTGACAGGGAAGTGATGCCACATCCCCCATACAGATCTGGCACCATCTGATTACCATTTATTTCGAAGTTTGCAGAATTCTTTGAAATTATCAAACTTTCACAAATGACGATGATCTTCAATCACAACTGGTTCAGATTTTTGCTGAGAAGGACCAGAAATTTTATGAGCGTGGCATCATGAAGCCGAAAGAAAAATAGAAAAAGGTCATTGAGCTGAATGGAAAATATATAATTTAATAAAAACTTTTCTTTGTTATAAGAAAGTGTTTCATTTTATACTACAAAATCGAAATTAGTTTGTCGCCCAATAATAATTAATATATAATACTATGGATGTTTGAAACTGTCGATTGAACTCTAAATAAAATAGACGCTCGTAAAATTGATTCAAAGCACCTTTTCTCATCTTTATCTTGAAAATGAGAAAATGTTTCTATATAAAATCATTATTGCTAATGGTTATTCAGAAATTGTGGCACAAACAAATTATCGGTAATTGATCGATAGCTTCGAAATAATTATTTTCCACCTTGAAGACAAAGGAAATTAATATTTTCTATTGGTAGTCAAACTGACGATAATTAGTCACTACATTAGATCAATTGGACCATTGCATTAATTGAACACAGGAAACTAAATTAAACAAGTCACTAACTAATTCCAAATCTGTAATTATCACGAGAAGGTCGTTACGAAAATCAATAGAATCTTGAAATCGGGAAAACAAGCAATTAGTAGTGTTTATTTATATGTAAAGTCATTTATAATCATGGAATAACTAATCAATATAATAGTTAGACATGAACTAACATTGTGTCTTCAGTAGTAGCAAACGTGAGTGAGTAAGAACAAGAACGAGAAAACGCGAGCGATCCATATGGCTTTCAAGTTATAGCTACAGTAAAAGCAACTAATTTTGCGAAATATGCTATAAGAATATACATGATTGCGTTCCAAAGTAGATGTCAGATGTCGCTGCTACTAGGCGATGCATAAAATATATTTTAAATTGTAATGATCAATTTTCAACCAAAACAAAGAGGTGGTCAAGGAACGAAATATATAAAAGTAAAGTAAAACATTGCAACTTCCACTATTTGTGTAATTAACTGCGAAATTATCCATACCTATTTGAAAATTACAAAAGATCGTACATATACACTTTCCATTATTTTCTTGATTCAATTATAGATAATTTTTCGTACATTGTGTTGACACACTTCGGTGAACAATCTATGATAACGTTTAATAATCACACTCAGGTGAGAAACTGTTTATTTATAATTCATGTTCTAGTACGTTTAGTTTAGTTTAGATAATCTCATTACTAAATTTTCGTGATTGTTTCTAGCACAAGCTCCTGATTTGTTGTAATTGCAGTTTGGCAAGTAGATCTAGTTATTTGAAAAAAGGCGACTGAAGAATCGCCACCATCCACCAGTTGATTCAACATCCTACTTTTTAATTTCTAATTTCTATGTTTATTAGCTGTACGTGGACCCATAGTGACAGATGGTGTAATGATGTATTTGCAATAGTCTCCGTATAGTCCAAGGTATGTCCAAGGCCCTGTGTATTTTGATTTTCTGTGATGTCTTCAAGACTGTTCTCAATTTCAGTATTTGATTGAACCTCAATCGACATCAGAAAATATCAATCAACATGAAGTGACAATAGACCTCAATTTATTGGACTGTTAATCGACAATATCTGACAAAAGTAGATGCCAGTTTACCTGAATTGATGTGACAATCGACTAAAAGGGACTTCAATGCACTGATAATCGTCAATATATATATCATCATCAACATGAAGGAAAAATCGATCTCAATAAAATCCATGTCGTTTATACTTGCAGTTTCAAATGCAATCACGCATTGAAAATGCGTCCAATCGCATACAAAAACAATTCAAATTTCACTCGTGTGTGCTCGCAATCTGTCTTTGATCGATCGCTTTGTTTTTGATGCCAATGAAAATTGCAGGTGGGTAATTTTTTTGATAGGAAACAATTTCGTGTGTTAATTTATCATTGCTCCTTGATGAAAAAAAAATACTGTACAAGCTAAGCAATGGCTTCTCTCCATCAAAAAAAAAACATGTGTTATTGGTTTGCTGAATTTAAACGAGGTCGTACAGACACCGAGGATAGCGCGTTCTGATCGTCTAATTGAGGTGATTACTACAGAAAACAAAAATATCTAACCGGAAATTGAAATTGCGTGAGATAGCTGAGAACGTAAAGATATCAGAAGGTAGTGTGTTTACAATTATGCATGAACAGTTGACCATGAGTAAGCTGTTTCACCAGAATAATGCACCGATTTACTAGTCGAAGGCAACGAAGGTTAAATCGAACCCCCAGTGACTACTGGCTTTTCGCCGATCTCAAAAAAATGCTCACCGTTAAGAAATTCATCTCAAACGAAGTAGCAATTGCTGAAACTGATTTGAGTAAAAAGAAAAATTCTTCTACAAGCACAGCAACGAGAAGTTAGAGAAGCGTTGGAATGAATGTATTGCTTTTGAAGGATTGAAATTACACCGATGAATAAAATCGATTTTTGGTAAGAAAATGTGTTTTTGTAGTTAGTCACACGACTTAATGAGTGATGTGTTATAACCACAGAGAAATCACGGATCGCATTTGTGGGCAAGGTTTTAAAGAGAGATGCCTAGCAAACTTAAAAATCGAATCAATAATTCAGTGAGAAACAATATATTTACTAAAAAGAATTAGAATTGAGAAGAGTTATGAGTGTTTACCAACTGAATGTGATGATATTCTCTAACTGTATTTTCTGTATCTAATAACATCGTTTAAATAGTTCATCCTATTTAGATTAGAACCTTGAACTATAGGTTTTTAGAATATTTTTTAAATCCTTCATCCTATCAAGTCCTGCATTCAAATTGTCAATAATCAAACATTTGGATCACCTTCTCATTTAGGGCATAGAAATTCTCAGATGTTTTCAAGAAGTTGATTCATCACAATCTAATGAAAAAAATATTGTAGTGTTTTCATAACATGGATTCAGGGGAAGTAAAATATTGTGCAACCTCATTCAATCATAATTAGTATTTATTTTGAAATTTGCTGCTGTTTTCTTGAGAGGATAATTGACTTCAAATTCTCGCTATTAATAAATGTGTTAGTATTACAAAATTCAAGTAATAACATAATGATACAAAATTTGTTCGCAGCAAGGCTACCGAACAGCTGTTGAATTATACAAGTACTTCTGTTTTATTCATGTTATTTTTGATGTATTGATAAATATATTACTTATATTCGGCGATGGTGCTCATGAATAAACAATAGCTTTCAGAAACTTATAAATATACAACGTATCCGTAAGGTCTTCACATACACATACACATGCACCACATAGTTTTTATAACAAAATAAGACTATTTAAGTGAACTTATCTCGATTCAAAGTCGCTTAGTTTGGGCGCTTTGTTAAAATTTGAAATTTGGAAAAGTGTGGTATATATAGAATTACCAGTGGTGATTGTGATGAAGTATATTGGGCAGACTGAGAGATCCGTTATTGTCCGGTGTAAAGAGCACATAGCTCATTTATAATATGGACATACCGGAAAATCGAGTATCGCCAAACACGCCATAAATATTAATAATGTAAAATTGTCAAACAAAATAATAAACTGTTGGATGCATTTGAATGCATTGAAATTGCTAAATGTGAGAGTAATCTAAATAGAGACAATTACTTACAGCCCACTCTATAGTTTAGTAGTCAAGGAATATATAAAACAGGTAAGTCAAGTCTTTAAGTTTCATTTCACCTTCATTCTCTGAAGACGATAACTTGGTTAACGAAACGCGCGTCAAACAGTGTAATCGTGAGTGTTGATTGATTGACATTGATTTAGGAACCAAAGCAGAAGATGCATATACCAAAGAAGATATCTGAAACAGTGATAAACAGGAAAAGAAATACAAATAAGAATCGTGAAGAATTTTTTTGTATAAAAATTGATAAAATGATACCAAGAGAGCAGATAGTTTAGGTATTGAAGCTTTGAGATGGATAATGTGTGAAGAAAGCTGTTTATATTTTTTCCTACACTGAGTGTATCGATAGAAATACACAAGATGGAAGAAAGAATTATGATAAACCTATCAGAAAATATATATAATGTATATTTGTACGATAAAATCTACAAAACTGGTTATAGTATTTCATTATGTAACAGCTGGAAATATTTGTAGAGTGAGGCCAATTCAAACAGTACTAAGCCCAGCAAATATAGAATACAAACATTTCACACTCAAAATACGGACGTGTGTATGATGATAGCCAGATGGACCATTCCGAAATATTACTAGTTCAAATGCAATTGGAAAGATATTATGTGAACCTTTGAACAGTCCAGGCCGGGGATAAACGAAATTTTCCTATTGATATAAAAAGAGGAATCATTAAACACTGTTTTCATCCAATAACTGTAAGAAATTTGTTTGCCTTGTTACCAACACTTTTAAAATATTTAGTAGGATACAATTTGATGTAGGACAAATTAATTCATTTACTTTTGTTTGATTTTATCATGTTTGGATTGTACAAGCTCATTTAGTTTTAACTGATGTGTAATTTACTGTATTAAAAACTACTTTTTTATGTATGTCTCAACCCCTCTTCAAGTCGGTACCGTTTATTGACAAACCCGTTCATATGTTTCAGTTATTGAATCAATAATTGAAAGAATAATTTGATGTAAGTCATAAAAACGCAAATTCTACAAAAACCTAAGTAGTACTTCTTAGGAAGAGTTTCGTTTTTATGGTAAATAGGTTACTCTCGGACTCTCTAAAATCGTTAATTTACGTTATTTTACCGTCTTTATTTGATCATAAGATTTAGCTATAACATTTCACTAGATCTCTCATCTCCATCAAATGAAATTCTAGTACAGTCAGGAAAAATATTAATTTATTTAATAATAATAGTTTCTTAAAATTATATCAAAATATTTATCCAATAATGATAACTGAGCACTACAAATCTTATTAAAATTCCATAATCATTTCAAATCATGATAAAAAAGATTTGATAATCTTAACTTTCAAGCCTTATAACACGCAAACTAAGCGACTTAAGCGACGTTACTTAAATCGGATTATTTCAATCCAAAGAATATGTGGTAAAGTGTGTGAAGACCTTTCGAGGACACATTTTGAAAATCATCATACGAATACTAATATACAAAAGAGTTTGATTACTGCAGCTTTCTTTTTTCAATATTTAACGACAAAATAACAGACAGCACGGAAGTGTGTGAAACAAATCAATTATAAAGAGAGAAAAATTCAGACAAACCTTCAATTCAATGAATAGATAAATCATTATATAAAGGTTGCTACTTAAATTTTGAAATATATAAATAGAAACATATGTTTGTAATTATTTATTGTTTCTCAAAATATTCTCCATTGAGATCAATACATTGTATTGTATTGATTGTATAGGTTTGGATCAATTGTCGTTTCCATTCAGATTAAGGTACCTCCAAAACGTGATTTGAACGCATTAACCGGTTCTTCAGGTGTAGAAAAACCTTAAATTCGCAATTTATTTTTGGTCCACGCGTATAACAACAAATCATTGGGTTGCAAACAAGGACTACACGATGGATGATTCATCAATTTGATGTTTTTGTTTGAACTAATTTGTGAGAGCTAGCATTGTCGTAGTGGAGAATGATTTGTCTTCTGCGATTGGATTCCCTAATTTTCTCAAACACTTCTGGCAAATAAATGCTAGTGCACCATTCAGAATTGACCGTTCTACATTGCTCTAATGGAACTGTGGCGACATGTCCGATCAATTGCTTCAAGGTGCTTCGTATGCTAAGGAAATAGTCTTCTGTTGGATTTAGCTCGTCTTGCAAGACCTATACAGTCGACTACACTTTTGGATTTATATGCGTAGATCCATGATTAGTCACATGTTACGATCTTATAAGCATTGAATTTTTTCACCATTTCTTTGCACAAAACTACACGTAAACGAATCTTTTTGACTGCCAAATGTTCATGTAATATTGAATGTATACGACTCGAACTAGTGCCCGAGTATGTCTCAATCACACGGTATGTAACATGACGATCTTGCAATATCCAAAAGTCGACACACTGTTGTTGTCGTCGCAAATCATAAAAAATCACACATTAAACATTAAAATTGTCAAACTTCATGAATCAATGTTATATTTAACGTATTCACATCAGTATTGCCTTATCTCAAAACTTCAGTACCAACATATATTAAATTTTTATTGAATAAATACTAGTTGGAATTGATGAATATTTTTACTATATTTGCTTGATAATAAGTTTTTTGAAGTAGTGCATCGAATATAACAATTATTGTACACTGTAGCTAATTAAATGTAAATGCCATGTAACCACAAGATTTTGAATTTAATTTTCACATTGGTGCTTTCGCCTGCATTATCTGACACTCTACTTTATGATATTATGTTGATCCACATGCTCATAAATACTGGTAATGATGCAAAATATTCATAAACTCAGTCCATTAGAAATGTTATCACATTGTTAGAAATATACATAATATATATTTGGAATTACCTTAATGTCCAAGGTTTATTATAGGTATATACACCCGACATCTCCCATTCATCCTTCTATATACTATATAGACAGACAGACTCCCCAAAGACATAAATGAAGAAATAGCGATTTTCACAGAAATAGATTCTAGTCTATCAAGATGCTAGAGATTCGTCACCTCAACTGAAATGCAAAGAGGCTAATGCATGGTTGAGGAACACGAAGAAATCCTGCTGATCTACCATAATTCACCAATAGTTTTTAAAGCAAGATGGACTACTGAGTTCTGAGTTCTGAGTACTCCTATCGCCAACGTTTGAGCAATGTCGTATCCGATGAAGAATCACGATTCTATCTAGATGCGCATGACGGTCGAAGAAGGGTAAATTGCGACATAATATTGGATTTTTTGTAAAAGTATCTGCACAGGGTAATGGTTTTTCGAGGACTTTGTTCATGATAGTTCAAGAAAATCTTCAGAAATGCAATGCACGTTCATATATCACATTATTCCTTGTAAAACTTTCTCAAATTTCTCAAGAAGCTAGACATGATGCTTTTCTGTAGATCCTCATATCAACATAATCAAAATCAATTAAACACACACAGGAGAAATAATGTAGAGGAGATTCTCCCATTAACTCACGAAGTTGAAGGTGCATACTGTCTCAATATCTTTACAGGAAACTTTTCAGCCACGGGGTCGCCAAACAAATTATTTACTTTTTATTGGCGGAAATTCGAAATCGATAACTTTTAATGTCATTGTCATTATTATCAACGGCCAGTTTCTTAATCCTACTGTAACTGGCACTTTAACTGAGGGTTTCTTTTTATTAAAGGGCCGTTTAACTTAGTTGTTAAAGTGGAGTGGTGCCATAATCGATTTGTAATGGCTCCTTTAAGACGACCTTTTCCAATGGATGTCGATAGAAAAAGAAACAAGGTGAAATGTAGAAATAAGTGTTACTTTGTCTTGGTCTTTAATGACATGCTGTTGTGTTTCGTATTTGCCAATTTAATTTTTCAATTCAATTTTTTAGTTCAATTATTCGATTCAATAATTATTTTTATCATTTTTAATAGTAGGTATGGATGTTTTGAAAAGATTTATACACACTTTCCATTTTTACGACGTTCCTTGCTGTTATAATAGATTCATTGTATAAATTTCCAGCGTTTGTATTCACGTTTCACAATTTAGTCATGAGGTATCTTCGAATGCGATAGCACCCACTAAAATACGTCTTCCAAAGTGTTCTTCCTCATACTGCCTTCTCAAAGCACAATTATTGAATATTGTCTGATCGTGAACGGAGCCTGGCCAACGAGCTACAATGCTACGAATCCGGAATATTAAGCCGAGCATGGAAATTGGCTATTCGATTCATCCCGAATTTGATTCAATTAATGTCGCAAATTGGGCTTATTAATTCGAAATCGTTCCAAAAAATGCAAGTTGGTATATATCTCCAAATAATCGAACTGGCTATTATACCATAAAGGAACATATTAAAAAGACGCTTGGGTTAGCTCATGTTAGCATTTGACGTTTTCGTTAAAGGAGACTTCGATGTGATAAAGTGAAAAATTTCTGACTTTACCTTAAAGTTCAAATTAAATATTTAAACAAACATTTATGCAAAATGGCTATTATGATGCGCGCGACTTATTTACTTATTTTTCATGATTTTCAAAACACGTGAGCTGAATATACAAAAGTTTCATTTCCGAAAATTTCCAGTATGTGGCAAGGTGTGTTAGTTTCATGTTAGATTCGAACTTCTATACTGGACGGCTGCTCTAATCAGAATACTATCACAATCAACGTTCTTTGGTTGGAATTAGAAATAAAAAAATAAATAAATATAAATAACTGGAAATAAAGAGGATGGTCATGTGTATTCAAAACAAAATTTTCTGGTTTGAGTGATGAGATAAAAGTGAATGAGTTCTTGTGATCAACAATATCAGCAACACAAATGAGATTTTAATAGTTGAAGGTCTATAAATTCCAAAGACTTCGATCGCCATGTGCAGACGCTCCGCGGGCATAAGAAAGCGGGCATGCGCTGTAGGCGACTGCGAAGCTCCATTTTTGACATTCAAGCATCAGTCGGCGTTGTGCTACAGCCACGTAAACATGTCCACCATAATTGATCTTCCGCCAAGTGGAAATTGTGAGGTGAGATTCGTTTTTTACAGACTGAAGGCAATAGTGTTGCAGAAATCCATGGGAGAATGAGTCGTGTGTATCAGGAAAGCATGAGTGATGGTGTTGTGCCTAAACGGTGTCGAAAGTTTAAAGATGGCCTCAAATCTGTAGTTTCAGATGACCTGGGTCAACGAATTGACAGAATGGCTAAAGGAAACCGCAGATTCACTTTTACTGTTGTGTCTACGGAATTTCCAGAAGTTTCAAGGTATGTTTTGTACTCTACTTGAATTCATTCTTTAAAGAGAGTATTGAAAAGCTTGTCCAGAGATTTAACGAATGTCTCAATCCCTTCGGTGATTATTTCGAAAAGTAACCGTAAGTGTACTAATCTTTTAGTAGTAAAATTATTGTTTTATATGAACTTGTCTTTTATTTATAGCCTATCGGAGGTTGGAAAAGAAACGGTGCTCATATTTTCATGTCAATTCATAGCAAAGTCATTATTATACGAGGATATATTGAAAAATTCTCAGCCTACTATGGAACGAAACAAAATTTCAATGTCAAAATAATTTATTATTTAACATATTCTTCTCTTAATTGGATACATTTATTACAGCAAACGTCCCTAGACCTTTCAAAGAAATGTTTCTTCTTGCTCTGTAAACCAGACCTCCACAGCTTTTATTACCTCCTCGTGGGAAGAAAATTTACGACTTATTAAGCTTTTTGTCAGTTGAGGAAAGAGATTATAATCGGACGGAGCCAAATCTGGTGAATAAGGGGATTGTTCTAGTAATTCAAACCCTAAATCACAAATTTTTTGCACGGCAACATGAGATTTGTGCAGGGCGTTGTCTTGCCAAAAAACACCTTTGGATAGCATTCCGCGTCTTTTCTCTTCAATTCCATCGATTGTTGCTTTGTTTGTCATCCACAATTCGGTTTAAGAAGTCTACATCGTTTTTAAATCGAGCACAGATCGAACGCGATGCTTCTACCCTTGTACGCTTTTGGTCAGCAATCAAACATGTATATCCATTTTGCAGCAATTTTTCTCGTGTCCAAATTGACGTGAACTATATGATGAACGCGTTCGTATGAAATATTCATTGTTTCAGATATCCGTTTTAGCCCAATTCGACGGTCTGATAAAATCATGTCATGAACTGCATCGATATTTTCGGGGACTGATACAGAAACTGGCCTTCCCGATCGGTCATCATATTCAATGGAAAATTTACCTCTTTTGAAGGTTGCAGTCCAATTTTTCGTGGTCGCATACGAAGGAAATTGATCACCAAGGATATTAAGCATATCTTTGTAAATCTCCTTACCTCTTAACCCTTTTAAATATGGGTACACTTGATGATGGCTCGATACTCGTTACTTTTTTGACGTCAAACTTTACACATCCTTGTAGGTAAAAAAAATTTCTGGAACGAATTTTTATTGTTGAGATAATTGAAGTTTTTTAATTAAGGTATGAATCGATTCCATATATTCGTATGTATTATTCAGTCTAGGAATTGAAGGAAATCCGTACTCAACGGAAACATGGAATTATATCAATGACTTCAAATTATTTTGATAAAAGCGTGTGATTTGGAGAGTTTGGAGACATATAATTCATACATTTGTTAGTAAAATGTGATATGCCAATAAATATTATTATATTATTGACAATCACAAATTGGCAGCACTATTTATAAGATACAGGGTGACGCAATAGAACGTGCATATTGCATCACCTTTTTTCGCGAGGTAAATGATTGCGTGGGCGGAGGGAGCCTAGCATGATTGAATATTTGCACTCGTGGAGTTTTAGTAGAAATTAGTCGTTCATACGTCTTGATAAAGCTCCTGGTGCAAATTCAATTGAAAAATGGGTTAAGCGTTTTGAAGGGACCGGTTCCACGTTGATAGGGTGAAGGAGTCGGTACGAGAAAATCCGCATGTGTCTATTCAGAAGCGATCGGTGGGTTTAAGCTAGTCGCCACGAAGTTTACAGCGAATTTTGAAGTTGTATCTTGAACTATGTCTTTATAAGCTCCAGTTCACAAAGGAATCTAAAAATACCGACTTTGGAGCGACGTTGGCATTTGCTGAAGAAATGCTTGGTCGATTTTCCACTTTGACAACATCATTTGTTCAGATGAGGCTCATTTTCATTTAAATGGGTTCGTGAGCCGACAAGATTGTCGTTATTGGACAGAAAAAAATCCAAAATGTAACGGTATGGACAGCAATCTCAAGCAAAGGAATTATTGGCATTTTCTTTGAAGATTCACGAGAAAAATCACCGTTAACACTGACCGCTATGTTGCGATGTTAGAGGGATATTTGACTTCAGAGCTTGCGAGATAAAGAATAGCGAATACGAGAACTTGGTTTCAACAAGACGGAGCAACCTGTCACACATCAAATGACTATGACGGCTGTGAGACAGATATTTCCTGCACGATTAATATCCCTTGGCCTCCACGTAAGCCTTACTTGATTTTTTTTGTTGGAACTCCTCAAACATAAAGTCTTCATGAACAATCCGAGGGAATCAGTCAGCTAAAGGAAAATATCCGCCAGGAAATGACAGCAATCACCCCAGATTTCTCAAATTTGCGTTCGCGTTTAGAGGAGTGCCGTATTCAATAATAAACTTCATTTAATTACCTAATCACATATCTTTTATTTCAACAATACCATATGTATTTATTTCTTTAGCCTATATCTAATAAACGCACGTTCTATTGCGCCACACTGTATAACAAGTAGACAGAAAACTGTTAACTGAAGATCCAGTTATAATTATAAGAAGTGAAGAATTTCCTAATGACTTGCCTAAACGAGACGAAGTGCAAGAACATTTGACCACTACGCTACACTGTACTATGAATATGAATTAATATACGGAAAAATATCAATCATAATTACAATAGTTTTAATTCTCAATTGTTGGAATTGATTCTTGTACTATTTATAAAAAAATTTGAGCATGTTATGTTGAATTAATTGATTAGTTCTCAAAGACTCACGGCATTCTTCAAAATAAATGATCAAATTCATTTGCGGTAGGATAAAAGAAACAATACTAGGTGACGATGTTATTTTGAGAATGTTCACCCTTGTTAAACCATTTTAATGTATAATTCTAACAATCCTGAATTTATATATCCTAGTTTCTAGCGTATGGACGACTATTGATGAGATATAATACATTTTATTATAATCACTTCTATTTTAAATTTGTACATTCGATTTATAGTCACCTTACACGTTGCCATTTCTTGAAACTAATCACATGAAAATAATCATATTTACATAAATGGCAACATCGTTTTCATCTTTGTATTCTAATCGTATATCAAATAAATAAACAATTTTCTACTTTGATCTTTGACCCTATGCTAAGCATTCGAATATAAAGTTTCTAAAATACGATGTTGAACTTTAATTTGTTCAAATATCCAATTATAAATAGATATTATTGAGGTATTATTTTCAGTACACGAATTGTTAATAATTGTAAATATTGTATTTGGATGCGTCCCTTTTGCATTCCCTTGCATAATAAACCCATATAATTTGTCAACAAATATTATGCAAGAGACATTGTACGAAATAGAAAAATCTCACTTATATAAACCGCGATTTTGAAACGAATCTACGAATTATAGTAGTGTGGCTGAAAGTCATATATTTTTTTCTTTTTTTATCATGTTTCTATATATAGTATTGGAAAAATTAATCGGAACAGATTTAAATACTCTAACGAACAAACCACAGTACCTTATCTCATTATTACACATGGTATCTATACACTATGTCATGAAGATGTGAGTATGGAAGCCTTTGACGAACTAACTTAAATAAAAAATCTTCTCCCAGACCACTCAATAACACATCTTACAAAGCTAGATATTAAACAACACAACGGTAAAGGGAATGCTGAAAAACAAAATAAAAGACTTTCTTGGTAAAATGACATAACTAAATATAAAACCGTAAAGTGTACCTCCAGTATACTAATACGGGCCAAGTACTATTTCAACAAACAGTACCATGGGGATCTCTTTTTTTGAGTATTTACCCATGTAAGAGTTCCCAGACTTGAACGACGGGGCTTAGCTTGGGCCAACACTGAGAAACTCTGCCTTAGCAAATCAATCATAGCCAATCCTGGCTAAACTCTGGGTAACCCGACCTCGGCCATCCTATATTCACCCAAGCCTGGCTGAACTCTGGGTATCCTGACTTCAGCCATCCTTGAATCACTCAAGCCTGGTTGAACCGTGAGTAACCCAACTCTGGGTAACCCGACCACGGTCCTCCTACATTCACCCAGGCCTGCCTGAATTTTGTTATTTCATATAGATCACCCTATATATTTTGTGTTTTTAATAATCCTCAAGAAATACTGATTATTTTTCATTGTATATTCTCTATACCTACGAGTAAATGCCATAATTTCGGAGGTATGACTACTTTTACAGTATTTCCACCAAAGTTGCAATCAATATTGTACATTTAATTGACTACAATTGAATAAACTCGTTTAATTTGAAAATTTTAAATAATTTATGTGCTAATACAAATCTCGTAACAAGGTCCAGTGTTAGTGGGTTAGTAAAAAGTTTAACGAAACTGGTATTGTAAAATATTTATCCAAATCATAGCACAGAAAACTTACAGCAACTGAATATAAATCTTTAAATGTTTGTGTCAAGTTAGAAGAAGATCCACACTTGAATACTAGACAAATATCCAGGGAACTACGAATTTTAGAAAACATACAGTAAAGGCGATTACAGCAGATGGTGAAAATGTTGGAATTAATTTACTCACAGTACATCTTGTTATAGAATTTCGGTTAGAAAATAAATTATTAAAGATATTACACGTTTCTTCTTGACTTCTATGCCTATCACCATATCCTAATATTATTAAAATATCAATTCGCTCTTTTTCAGAATGATCCATTGTAACTTTCAATAAACTTCAACAATAATAACGTCAAATTTGTTGCAGCAGTCATAGTCACCTAAATGTATTATTTTAACGCAAATATGTCTATATTTATTATATTTATGGATTTAGGCAAAGGGTACATCAAATATAAAATAATGAGTATTTCTTCGAAAAGCAAAAAATATACAGGGTGATCCATTTGTAATAATCACTTATTTTCCTCATTTGGTGAACATCACGTGTCACTAGATGACGCTGAATTTGGCTTCTATAGCGGTGAACAACAATACAAACTGTAAGGGTTTTTGATGCTTTTTTTTCCAGTGATTTTGGTAGGATTTTCTTCATTTTTCTAATTTATGTAATTTGCTGAACAAAAAGTTGTGTTTAAGAATCGTTCCTTTTTAAACATCATGGAATATGTTGGAGCTAGAAGTAGACCACTAGAAAAGGGTGGAGCCGTTTTCAAAGCAGGACATATAGTATTATGTGCCCTAGAAGGAGCAAACTTAAAAACCATCAAAAGTTTATGCCTAGAGACGTCGGGTCTAACTTCCCAGCCTCATGAGTTAATAATTAATCTGAAGATGTAGTTAAATAATGGAAATGCATTTGTTCGTGGAGAAAGAGACTTGAATATCTACACAAAACTAACAAAAAGTCACACAAGAGTTTTATTGGCAACTAGAATAGGATTTTTATAATGACTACATTGTAACATTACAAATTTTACCACGTTTTTATTGTTTTCGAAGTATACTTTATGAATATCTGGTTGTTTTTCTCAGAAAAGCAATTTAAACAGGTATATTATTTTACTATTTAATCTAAAACTTCAAATAACACTTACTATTGTTTATAAAACAATAAAACTAATTCGTATTCTGGCTGTATTGTTCACATCTATTGAAGTTTGAAAGAAAATAACAGATGTTACCCTCTTCGTAATTTTATATATGTTTATATATTAGACAATTATTTCATTCCAAAATAATTATCGTTTCACTATTATTCCAGATAATTTTATTCTACGGTCTCGATAAAATACACTCCATGAAACAAATTAATGACGATTTCCTTTCTCTGAATTCTTCTTAGAAGCAAATAGTGCTCATAAAGGGCTTTTCTCACGATCAAAGTTACATCAATCTTATGCTGTCTATATATTTTTACTATGACTCACACCATAGCTGTTGGTTAGATTTCCAATTATCCAATTCCTTCACCTAAATATTTCGTGTGGTGCTTGAGAGGTAATGAGAATAAATTGTACATTTCCTAACTTCAGAGTTTTAAGATTTAAAATTCAATAGAATAATTTTCCTTCAATTTTGTAAAATCTGTTACTCTTTTTTATATAAGTTATCCATTTAATAATAACGATATATCATCGTCAAAATTATATTTGAAAACAGTAACTATTTACATAAATTTTTAAATTGAAATTATTTAAATTCATATACAGGTATTTCAAAACGAAAATTTCCCGTAAACATGTGTTATAAGTTTCGTCGTTAATGAGATACAGGGTGTTCAATTGCTTGTAATAAATGAGCTCGCTTCATTTTACTTTTTTACGCTACTAGAAGTAATAAAAATAAATGGCATTTGAAATCATATTTCCAAATATTGTATCAAATCTAAAAACGAATAAGAAATTTCTATCATACGGATTTTTTGTGTTAACAACGATGCCTGCAGTTATTTATACTGAAATGGCTAATATGCCTTTTTGTGTGTATTATCGAATGGGAATGCCTTAGAGGCTAGACGTATGTATGCCCAGCGTTATGAAATAATCCTTTACCATGTTCTGAAACGTTTTTCGCTAAAACAAAAATTATTATTGGACGACCCAAAAATGTGAGAAATTAGAATAGCAGATTCTTCAAATTATTGTTCAACATTTGCTACCTACTATTTAAATAAAATCGCAAACAATCCAAATTTTGGTGCCAATATTCAGTTTACGGATGAAGCCAAATTTTCAAGACATAGCATTATGAATTTCTATAATGACGAATGCAAACCCTCTTGCAACAGTTGTAGCACGGTTCCAACACTCAACTTCAGTTAATGTATGGCTTAGCATTATAAAAGATTATTCAATAGGGCCATTTTTCCTTCTTGCTGGTTCACTGGTCAGACTCATTTCCTATGAAATGATCTTCCAGTTCTTTTGTAAGATGTACCTCTTATTCTTAGAAGGCGCATGTGGTTCATACATGACGTTGCTCCGCCACATTTTGAAGTAATTATACTCAACTTTTCGAATAACGTTTTTCCACACCATTGGATCCGCCGAGCATCTTCACACAATTACCCCCCGGTCTCACCTGGACATAATCCTCTGGATTTTTGTATGTGGGGAAATCTAAAATCGTAGAGCGGATACCTACTTGTATTATGGTTGATATTGCACATATGGACGTAGGTTAAGCTAGCAGAGCGAATTTTCAAGAACTGTATTAGATATATTCAAAATTTTGTGCTCTTATAGATTTTCTAGAAAAACAACATGTGCTGCACATATATGACAAGTTAGCAGAGCATTATTCGAAACAGAACAGAAACAGAATTAGTAAAATTTTATTTATCATCAGATGAGGTACTTTTACTAACAATATAGAGGGTATTTTCGACTTTTGCACTTTTAAATTAGTTTCATTACATCTTAATATTAAATTTTTTCATCCTACTCAAGAAAAGTAACCGCTTTTTTTGGTTAGTGGAATAAATGTAGAAAGAAATGATATAACAAAACTAATATTACATAATAAAAATTGTGGGGCTGCTACATGGTCCCAGATGATTCAGCTATGAATAAACCTCTCTATATTCTCCCCCTTGGAAAATGAAAAAAATGTCAGGATATTTGCATTGAAGTATCTCTATTAGGTGAGTTACCAAATTTGTATAAGTTAAACTTTCCCCTTCGTACTTATAGATAAAGTGTACCGCTAGACTATATTGGGCAGTGCCTTCCTATTTGGAGTAACTGTATATTATGACAACGGTATTATTGTTACCAAATTCATTTCCCATGGATCTCCGAAAATGGAATCAAACGATAAAAAGTCTACAACTGTTCAATTCAATATATATAATAATATTTTATATAATACTACAATAAATTCTAATTAATATTGAAATAGATATATTTTGAAAATAACTAGCATTCTATTACCAATAAACAAATTTGACGGATGAAGATCACTATAAATCGAATTCCCAAATTTTCTCCACAACACGTCTATCTTTCGAGAACAGCATTCAAATTTTGAGATCATCATCACCAAAAGTTTTATTTGTACCACTTTCTTTAAAGTGAATAAAGCACTGAGTTTTTCCAATTAGTGGAAAGATAGGGATTCTATATGTTGAGTACGGCAACGGCTTGGCTTAGAAAATGGTGACTATTTTATCATAAACCTGTATGGGGAGTTTGAATATGACAAGCCCCCATGATACTCAACTATCAGTGCGACCGAAAGAGTTGAATACAGGCAACTAAAATTGGAAAAGATTGTATCGTTACGAACAAGTTAGCAGTTCCCTAGGCCGGTCCTGTCTAGGTACTATGGAATTTAGAGAATAAGGCTCATTCGCGCAGTGCTTTACGAGTGGCATCTTTCACATTTTATTGTTGAACTGTCAAAAGTACAAAAACTAAAGACTACCTAACAACTTCCCAAACATCATGGTCGCTCTGCTGAACAATAATTGTAATACTACCGACTAAATCGAATATCTAAAATACACTCAACTGTATGATAAATTTATTCATTATAACAGAAAAAGTATTTTCCATTAGAATCATAAAACAACATATTATGCTGCTAATCGAGATTTTTTTGAAAGACACAAGAGGAGGAGATGAGGTAAGTTTTACTACCCATATCTACGTGCAGAAAATTACACTTTAATTTTTGTTATAAAAAACAGCAATCAGCCTTTTACAAAGTAATCAAAAAACTTTTGAATAGAATGCAACATATTTCATTCTAGAATTTAGATATATTGTATAAATGTGGTCATTGTCAGAAAATATTTTATGAGTTTTAAAGACACATAAATCATTGTTTTGTATTAAAAATGAGATCTATATTATGAATATTGTTGGTTTTAAAAATAAGCTAATGCTTAGCTTATTAAAGCTTAGCTTAGCTAAAGTCATAGCTAAACATAATTAGAACTTAAAAACCTAAAATATATATTGAGCTCATAGTTTAAAGTACTTTTTGTTTTTTGTTATTAGAACAAAAATCATTAAAACATTTGTTATAGGAAGTAAATTATTAGTGGAGATTGTACCTTATGGAACTAAGCCCAATGTTTCATGTGCATAAAATACATTGGAGATTATAGATTTGCTATGAAATGGTGGTTCATTTCAAATCTAGGTTAAAAAATAAATCAGATGGGACATCTAAAAATTTTTATCAAAATATGGAGATTGTACACTTTCGAATTAGCCCCCTCATATGTATTCAAAGATGTAACCTACAATCGCTTATAATTGAATAAATTTTAATTGTCAGTTTGCCACTTCTGTATACATATTCATTCTTCCTTGAGTTAACCAATTCAAATTTTGTTCAAAGATGATATTTGTTGAGGTTTTAATATTGATTGTGTTGTTCACTTAACCGTGTAGGATAAAAAAGTCTTCTTAAAAGAATGCACAACGCAGTTAAACCTAAATTAAATATTAAGGGTGTCCACAGTGCTTTTTTGAATTCCCTGACTTGTCCGAGCAGATTAAAAAATTTCCTAACCATGTCAAGTTATGTGTTTATTTAGAAACAAAGTGATTGCTTTAAAATAATAATAATAATGAAAATATTACACTATAATATAAAGCGGAAATTATTCAGAATTTCTTCATTAATTAAATTATTGATGTTAAAATTTGGGGTACCCGGATTTACATCTCTGTTTATCAAAATATGTTCTAATATCATAAACTCTATCTCATCATCATTTCCGCCTACCAAAATGATTGCTTCCAATGCTTCTTCGATTATCAGGAATAAATAAATTCTAAAAAAAAGTAAACACTAATACAACACCTACATTTGTAGGTAAGAAATAAAAACAACCTTAAATGAGAGTGTCAATAACTCTCTATATGAAAAGCCCGTTACGGCTTAGCAGTATAATAATAAAGGATTTTCTTATTTACTGCTTGAACTATATCGCTGTTCAATAAGTCCCTAATAGGTACTTACTCGTAAGCATGTTGAAAACAGATCAATACTAACGGCCTACGCTAGTCGACGTTTCTAAGAAAGCGTAATTAACTAGTGTATTTTGATACCTAAAACAGAATACAGCGTAAATACTTTTCATTTCTATCAGAATATGAAAAACAATTTCTTTACTTGTTACATCTGGTAACATACATATTTATGTGATTTTTCTTAGTAAATATTCATATTAGAAATTCAAAGGAGCTTATCGCTACTGACATATTTCCAGAATAAGAAGATTGATCTGAGCCCAGCGTAAACGGAATTTCAGATTACGGATGAGCGGGTGATAATCAACGGCAACTTATGGCCCAAGAATGAGAAATTGCCCTTGAAACTGAGTGAGACAAAAAATCTACCAACAAATGGAAAATGTAAGCTTCCCGTGAAGATGGATATGTATTGGATTATTTATAAACTTATGACTGAAGTTTTTTCAACAGATATTCGGTAATTCAATGTAATAACAATGAATAATATATTACTCCATTCAACTTAATCTAATAATCTATTTAATATAATCTCATCACATTCGCATATCCCATAAAGATTTTACAATCTTACTCTAAATATAAATTAAACAGTAATCGCAAATCTAAAGAGTGAAGCAGTTATGACGTTTGCGTATGTAAATCTAGTTTATGCTTGTGTTAATGACAGTAATAGACATTATTTATAGCTCTACAAGCAACTAAATATCTTCACCACATCACTGAAGTTTTCTCAAATTACTTTTCAAATATGTTGCTTCATACCTTCTTAACGAACAGTTTGGTATAGTTGAGCAAAATATTTACGTAGTATTTACGTAAAATCATAATTACCAATAAACTGTCATTATTAAAATAATTGAAAATTCAATACATTCTTACTTTATTTCCACACTTTTCAAAACATCTGACTAAACTTTCTATGGCACTATAAAAATATTATGCGTGTTGGAGTCAAAAGGTTAGTATTCTGCCCGCTTAATTTTATCGTCGCTTCTAAAAAATAGTCAAACGAGGTCAGATCAGGACTATACGATGAAGCTACATTGGTGTACAGTTGCTTTCGGGAGTGCACCAGTGTAGAATGGAACTTTTTTTGTAAGTTAGAGTAATACGCCCTGTTCACGGTTGTATTTGACTCCTTGAATCTATCAAAAGCATAACCTTCCCACTATTATTATTCAGTGCTTTTTTGCACAACCTTTCCTTTCCAATAACACACTATGTCGGTTCATAGCAAAAAATCATAGTTTCATCACTCGTTTTAATAGATCGGAGTCTCTAACAACTAGAGGAACCCTCTTTGATCTAATCCCGGTAATGAAGGTACAGGCAATCTCGGGATCCCAGAATAACTCCATGATCACAAAACGAGTCAAAAATTATTGTTGTTTTACTTAAAAATCTCTTTTCTCATTTTGGCGAAATAATTGAGTAAATGTCTGTTAAATACGTCAAAAATCGTAGCACACAGAATATTGAACTTTAAATATCTTAACTCTTACCCCAATCTTGATCTTTTAGTAAGCAAAATGTTCCTCATTTTCCTATAAAAAAACTTGATGAAATTAGCTTTGTCTACCCACAGATCAATACGTGTCGTGGCGGTAATTGAAATGAGCGTGCATTACTTCTTTGAGTTGCGAAATAATGATGCGTCCAAAGTTTTCTCTCTAAGTTTGTTCCTCAGCTACCACTTAAGTCAAATTCCAATTTATTGTTAATTGTTATTTTTGACTCCTCAAGCAATGTAAAAATGTATAATATAGGAAGAAGAAAGATGACTATTTTCTTTTGAGGATGTGATGATTTTCTGATAGATGAAAATTAGAGAAAGAAATCATCTCTTTCTAAAGATTTTTTTAGTTAGGTTAGGAATATTCACTGAGTTCTCGTCTTAGTGAAACTCTCAATTTTGAATATTGAACATCTTTCTCTTCATTAACATTGAGTACTGACCTTAACAGCTGTATTTACTCCATAATATTGTGAGTTCTAGTTTTTTGGTTGTTGGAAAAATATACCAGAATCGTATCTTCGGAAACTGTAATAATTGGAATTCTTTCAACCTTGTCTTAAAAATGTCATATCCTTTTCCGAATCTCTCTTTCGAATTCAATACCATAAATTTCGCCTCTACAACAGACAATATAATCGATTATATCAATTCCCGATGTTGTTATAGAATTGAAATAAGCAAAAATAGGAAATACATCATCAATGATACCAAGCGTAAGTTTATTAGTTATGACCTTTAATATCCACTTGGAGTCTATAAACAGATCTTAAGAGGTAAAACGCGTTTGTTTCTTCCACTTCAAACTGTCCACGGGAGGAGGCACATCATTTTCCTCCTTTGGTATGTAAATATCTATTTGATATTTTTCGTCCATTTGGACTTTAATCGAGCTATTGACAACCTTGATACATGAATTTATAATCACTCAATAAATGAATATCAAAATAGATTCTGCTTCATTTCAATATTTATTATTCTTATTTGGTGGAATTTAAATTGATGTAGAAGGTATTATTATATATAGTTTCATTGAAATTGACAGAGTAGAATTATATGTGTTTTGTGGCTGTTTTATACGACGATTTGAAGGCAACTTCTCGAATTGCTATCGTATTCTAACTATACCCATTTTTTATAGCATGCTTGAAATGCAGTGCAACGTAGTATCACGTACAACTTTATACCTTTATGTATTCTATATACGTTAACGCTATGAGTTCCGTTATCTATTAATTATGAACAATTGAAAACAGAAAACATTCTACAAATGCGATTATTAGTCACACCCAGTCAACCTTCTCTATGAAATTAACCAATTTTATCATCGCAGTTCCACGAAAGTGTTTCAAAAAGTTATTCCACTAACCACTCTTATGCTCTTTATCATACTTGTCATCAACAGAAGCAAAAGTTTCTACTAGTTTTTGTCGTGTATAGTCCTATTCCGATCAAAATTCATTACCGGGTTTGTAAGTGCGATTGAATGACTCCATATCGAGCTCAAACTTTGTTACTCTCGTATATTCAAACTTATATAATGATAAAATCCGTAACAAGCTGATAATGGGAATTCAATATGACTAAAAAGTTCTAAGCATAAACCTTATGCAAACTCGACGAACTGCTGTCTGTCCAGTTAATATTTGTATTCGTAATTCTGTATAACATAAATATTAAAGGATAATGAGATGCAATTATATAGTATAGGTACGTCAAATTGACAAATCAATGAATTTTTTAACATCTTTGTCAATGAAGAAAGTGAACGACAAAACAAAACAAAATCATTATGTAGTGTTATGGTTTTTTGAAATGGTACGGACACTTAATGAAAAGTTTCGCAGTTTAAAAATTTCATACAAAATATGATCTTGGTACTGTTTTAACTTCTTCAATCGTGAATAGATTAATTATAAAATTCCGGCAGACAAAAACCTGTTGGAGATCCCAAACACACTAATTAATGGTTGTCCAAAAAAGAGTCGTCCAAATGTCAATATCTAAGCAGTGCGTGAGAGTATCAGTGACAATCCATGAGCTAAATTTCGCGTCGTGGAACCTGTTTAAAGTGTATACTCACTCAAGATCTGCGTCCCTATGCTTACAAAATCCAATTAGCACTGTAAGTGAAACCTAATGACCATGTATAGCGAAGAGAGTTTGTTGAATGGATTACTGAGCATCAACTTGTGGGTGCTAAACAAAATCATCCTAAGCGACGAAGCACATTTGTTAATCGCCTACATTATCGCTTTTGTGAGCCCGCATGTGATTTTCGAAAAACAAATGTATCCACAACGTGTCACTGTTTGGTGTGTATTTTCGACTGGAAACATGATTGGACCATACGTTTTTGAAAATTAGGCAGATCGAGCAGCCCTTTTTGTCGTAATTACATGATATTCATGTGGTGAATATCTGGTTTCAACAAGATGGTGCCACATGGCGTACAGCCAATGAAACACTCCAATTGTCCCATAAGATATTCCGAGGTTGTGAACTCTTTTGTTTCGGTGATCAGAATTGGCCCCCATATTGTGTGATTTGAGCTGCTTTAAGCAAATTTTCGTTTGAACAGCAATTTTTAAAATCGGAGAGAATATCACCAACGGTTCCAGACATTCTAACTTAGTTAATATATTTATCTGGTATTACTTTTTATGGGAACTTCTCGTACCACTCCCTGTATCTGATAATCATTATGTATATACCTTAAAAATTCATGAATATTAAAATGAAATGAAATTTAAGTCCGCGATACGCCGAGTAAATTATACATCAACAGGAAATGTGACGAGGAAATAATTCTTATACATTTCATTTCCGAGTGAATGGTAGAAAATATATTCTGATTCCTTCATCGCTTGGAGATTGATTTCAGTGTCATTGTGTCATCACCGTGATTTGAATCATTTCCTTATAATGAGGTTATTGGAAATGATCATGAATATTTGAAAATTATTAATTCAACTAAGTAATGTACCTAACTTTAATCAAACCATCATTCAAAAGATTGGTTGGAATGATTTCTTACGAAGGAAAACTTTTTTTTATACTGATTAAATTACTTATTGAATGTTAACATTTAGTAGAAACTATTTCATCTCTATAGAAGTACTTGTATACTAAAAAACATATTTAGAGCTGTTGATCTAGTTCATTTCATAATTTTTCATACGAACGAGTTTTGTTAAATAACTTAAAATAAACTTTCACTTCATTACGTTACTTTTATATCGTTTGCCGTTAACTGAACAAATGAAACTGAATTAATCATACGGCAACTTTATTTCTGTTGTGTAAAAATATAACAAATATTCAAATATACTGAAATATATTAATTAGCGGTAATATACTAGACAATTAGTAATGATTAGTAATTATGAAGGCAAATGGAGGTTATTTCAAGTTTCTAAATGTTAACCACTTTCCCCACGACAGTAAGATCTATACCAATACACGTGATATGAGAAAGTCTGTTATTTTGTTTATAATGAATTTGTGGGTTACGTAGATGAAAGCAGGTTACTATTTTCAATAACAATGTAAACTTTATCATATCCTATGGTATTTAACTATACACTATTTTTTTAGTTATATTTTTCTATCATTTAATCATACATTGCGCACCAAAACTAAGGCATAATTTCAAAAACTGTAGTAAATGAAATGTTTCGATTTTTGTGATGATATATCTATTTTCCTACATTGAGCTTGGTTACAACATTTGGATCATTGTCTTATATAGCAGTTTATAGCATAAATTTGGCAATTTACTAGATTTCTCCAGAGTAACTTCACAATTATTTTTCAAAATTCGAATAAATTCGTTATTCCACTAGTTTTCCTTGTAGCAGCTCGGCCGGTAGACTACGTCATGAACGCCGTTCGCATGTCTAGAAAATCAGTTTCACGTAGAACTTAATAATACTACGTATTTGCTGTTATATGTGTTTTTTGTACATGTAATCGGTTTTACTGTGATCTTGTAATAAGAATGAATTTGAAAGAACTGGAGGTTAATTTTTGAGATTATTAAAGACAAAACAGAACAATAGAATTGGTACTCTGATTTCTGTGAATATCAGTTTCCAGACTTTATATATTTTTTTGCAATATGCAAATAAATAGTATAGAATAATATGTTTCATTCAGATCTACTGTCTTAAAAACCCCCGCAATATCAAGATATTCCAATTTTCTCCTTCTATCCACTAACTAAAATTTTTGCAACAAGAATACTCTCAATCGGGGAAAAAAAAAGTTTTTCGTGCATTTTGTGCCACAATTGGAAAGCAGCTTATTCTATACTGAGTTCGTATACTCGATTATATGCATTACTATTCATATGGTTTGAAGAAAATCTTATAAAGAGATTAACATCAGATGCGTATTCACCTGTATTTTTAAACGAGTGAAATAATATGTGGATTGTTAGTTCAATAGTAATGAAAAGAACGCATAAGTAGACTTTTAAAAACTTAACAGTGGCACTAACTGAAGACAATGTTGATTTTGACCAATGAAAATTTACAGATATCAAAACTGGTTCTTTGCTTCGTTGATACATCCAAGATAAGAACGCAACAGCATGCTAACAGCCTCCGGTATTTGCAGCAAAATCGGGACATTGGACAGTTTGAACCGCAAATATGTTCTCGTTACAAATTTTAGTAAATTGAGAAGGTTTCTTACCAACCTCATGCTCCGATCTAATTCGGGGCTTCACTGTTCCTTCACCCTTCACTTCCCTCTTCAACTGAACTTACCTTATTGCATTATCGCCATAAGACAAAAAAGACGTATTATCATTATTATTAATAGTAAAAAAACGCCTTAAAAATAACTGATATACAGGTTGAGCTTGTATCCCTTGCTTGCTGATTTCAATTGAAATCGTTATTATTGGCAAAATAACTAGCCATTTTACGGGAATTTATTTGAGGCAAGTTATCTGAAGAAACACGAAAAAACTCCTACATTTTTATAAAATTTCAAGTCCCAAATCTTTTTGTTGTCAAAATAGCGACTAGTCACTCTAGCCAGTAGCACTTTGTAAAACAGACCGGAAGTTCTCCTAAACAATCTAAACTTTAGTTTGTTGATCCTATAAACTTGAAATAAACACCATTATCCTTGTAAAATAAAATTGTAATCAATTTCTTTAAAGTAGATATCCTTTTTTTTTAATCTCCATGTACATTATGAAGCTTTAATACTAAAACTGGAAAAAAACAGAGAAACAATGTGATGATATTCTTTATTTCAATTCAAATAGACTTAAATATTATCTCAAAAATCTTCCAAAACAGTTTTCAAGTTTATGGAGGGTTTTTCCTTATAATGAACAACCATCGAAATAATCAAAATTTTTCAAAACCTGACTGCATCACAACCTACACTCTTTGTGAAGAAAATTACACTTGCTGAATGAACTGTTTAATGTCACTCAGTTAAAGTATCTCAACATATTTTTGTGTCACCAAGAATAACTTAAAATAAGAACCGTAAAGCTTCAAATCTAGATTGGTCTCTGACACAAACGATTTTGATACTAAACGTAAATGAATTTTTGGTTGCTATACTAGATACAATATCACTGTGAAAAAACTTACTTGAAATTTGTTAGGAATCGGAGACGAAGCTCAATTACTGCAAATAGATCTTATTCAGTGCCTTTATGTTTATGACGCCAATTATTGTAACAAACATATTCAATTTATTAATTGAAAATTCTCGAATATATTAGTATTAGAAAATTATTGGTACCAAAGGATTTGGTTTTAAAACACCCTGTATGAAATATGAATAAGGTAGATATGTGGAGTTAACGGATGTTATTATTTCAATGGATCTTACAATTTGATATTGGAGTATCAAATTCAAAATAACGAATTTAATTATATATACGGAACTAACAAAATCATTGTAATATGAAAAATTTGGGGGTTGTATCGCCTAACATAATATATAGAAGGTTAATTGTGAAAACAAGAATATATAATCAAAATCAGTCGATCATTAGAACTTTTAGTAACTTTTAATGAACAAAATATAAATCAAATATAGTTTATATCAATTTAACAAATCAGTCCTTTGAATACAAGCAACATTTTGGTCCTTCGAGTCAGATTAAAACAGTTTACAAATTAAGTGAAATTATGCAGTGAAGCTTGTCTTTGTAAGAACTAATTAGAGAAGAAATATGAGTTACTAATTTTGAATTACCGCCGTCTTGTTGGCCATGAAGCTACTTAGCTGTTAATTTTGAAATAGGTGTTAGAAAAGTAGGTTTTTGACTTTGTGAATTTGAATAGAGTTCCAATGATTGATTGCCACTGGTTACACATTATCGTCTTTACAATAACCCTGACTTAGAGAGACCCCCTTTTTCTTATGGAGAGATACAACCTTCATTTTTCCTATAATACACTCTGCCTATACATAGGTTATGCTATATACGTATATGTTGAGATACAAGAAACCTACATGCCTTTTTAGGAAAATGATTTTATATATTTCTAAAGTAATCACCATCTACTTCAATAAACTTTTGTTACTGAAGCTTCCACAACTTAGAAATTTGATATAATGCTCTCAAAAAATTGATGAATGGCTTCATCTATTTCATCCTCTGGCATGAAATTTCGTCCACGTCCTCGTCCACGAAGATTGTTTCAATAAAAAATCACGCATATCTTAATAGTTTTTCATTACTCCCCTTGTGAAGGGTAGTTTCAAAAAATTTGTGAGGATATTACGTAGTTTCATAAACTTTTAGTATGTGAGTTTTGGAAAATCTTCTCTTAGAGTTTATTGCATGGCTGATACGAAATAAAGGCGTAACGATCGAGAACAATGAAGAAGTATAAATCATAATCACAATTAATACATTTGACAATTTTTAAATTGAGCGTTACACTTTTTGAACACTAAATTGGAAGATTTTAACTTCAAAAATATATCCTTCCATTTCCCTGCTCAACTTTTTGAGGATTGTATTTTGTGAAAACGTTGAAATGAATGATTTTGATTAACAGACTACCATTTTCCTCTCCTATCTAGGGGTGAAACCCTTTACGAGTGATTTTTTGTGGAAAATTAAGATCTAAAAGAAAATCTACTATCCAAATTTCAAGTTTTAGTAGTTTTCTCTGTGTGAAAATGAATCAGACGATCAGTTTTTATATTTAGAATCATACTGCGAAATTTTATGTCATCTTTTGGCAGGGATTTTCCTGGATGGAATCAAATAAAAAAGATGGGGGTGTAATATTATCTGACTCTACATCAGCACAATGTGCTATAAACTCATCACAAACAAATTGAATGTCCAATTTTATGTGATATCACATCAATATTGTTGAAATTGTCCATTACATTTATCTGTGTTAACGATTATATTGAAGTATAGTTCAGTGGAAAATCTGATTGGATAGCAAAAAATTATGTGTCGAATATAATTACACATATTTTCAATTCTAGCCTCACATTCAAATTGGATATTTTTGATCCAATCTTGCAAATCTGGGTATCATACAATCATCATGTAGCTGTAATGACAACTGATACGCTGATCCTATTGAAATTTGTTTGGATACAGTACGTTAACAAAAGAAACAGTTTACCAAATACAAAAGTACTTCTTCTCGTTAAACTTGACTAACCTTCTAAGCACAGCTAATCGTTATACATTCATAAATTTTAAACAAGAATCCTTCAAAAATATCTGTTTCGAATGATTTCGCTTCTTTATTTCTTTTACAACAATATAAAAGTTCCTCTCCAATACTTCTGTATGAAACGTATTTTCAATACAACTTCGGAATATACCATATAGTCCAGTTCCCAGAGATCAAAAATGGGGTTCACCTTACAAAAGATGGGGTAGAAGATTTAATTTTTTTATTTCGTTTTAATGGGTATAAAGAGTTAAACATAAAAAATGTGACCAAATCTGGGCTCGGCACAACTTTTAATAACCGAAAAACCTCAACATTTTCGGACATTTTTCGGATTTTTCGCAATATCTAGCGAAAAACAGTCCCTATACAAAGCATGTCATCCAAGTTTTGTTTCACTGTATTCATTTAGTTCTTGATGAAGCTTTAAAGCAATGCGAAAGCAGGGAGGGAATTTAATGCTCTACAACTTTGTATGGGAACTGTTTTGTGCTAGAACCACTCCTTTTCGAGATATTGCGAAAAAACCAAAAAATGTCCGAAAATTTCGAGGTTTTTCGGCTACCAAAAGATGTACCGAGCCCCGATTCAGTCACATTTTTGATATTTTACTTTTAAAACCATTGAAATGAAAAAAAAAATCTTGTGTAAGGTGAAATCCTCTGGGAACTGGACTAATTGTAGAAAGAAGGGAAACAACACAAGCAACCCACGCGCTAACAACCAAACCAAAGACCAAAGAAGCTATTCTTCATTAAGATTATTGGAATAATAAAGATGAAGGACGCATATTGTTCTCTGATGAATACATTTTTCATATGACAGGAGTTCATAGAATGCTACACTTAGTGTACATACTTGCAGTCTTTGAATGCTTGTCCCGGCAGTTCACAGCACGAATACAGAGTTCTAGAAGAGGATTGGCACTATTTATCGGAAAGAATGCTCTGTATTCTAAATTACGATCACAAATTGTTAAAATTGCCAATAATATCATTAAGAGGCTGGATTATTTGTCATAGTTTGACCTACTAGAATTCTTGATCTCGATCCAATAGAAAAGCGATAACCTAGCAAAGAATTTGGATAAACTATGTTTGAAGTAAATTCAATTTGCGTTAAATTGATATAAATTGAATAAGTATCTTCAATTTTAGGATAAGAGGCAGTTGTCAAGTACTATTAAATGACAGAGAAGTTATTTTCGTCGTACCGCTTTTGACGATATCACTGAAACTTATAACAATGTATTTCTCGTGAAAAAAAATCATTTGTAATAGATATAAAAGAGAAAAATAGGAAACCAAAGCAAAATACTGAGAAGAATATGTTCTGTTAAGGACCAAAGTACACGGAGATCATTTTCTTGGTGAATATTTTTAGAATGGAAATTGGGAAAGACTATTTTCCTCCAATGAGGTAAGGAACCCTTTTTTGTGATTATAGGAGAAACAGAGTATATAAAAGGTTACAAACAGTGTAAAATATTAGATACTGTGAGAGTAAACCCTATTGTACACGAGTAGTGCCAGTAGTACTTACCGTGTGGAGGTTCCTGTGAGCACAAACTTCTGTAGGCTATAGTGTTCGGAAAAGTGCCTCTGCAGCAGCTCGAATTTCTCCAAGGAAAAAATTTCAGGTAGTAACAGTAAAGCAGAGTCAATTGGACGACCTTTCTTTTATGCTCTAGGCTGTCCAAGCTTCTGATCAACTCTGCATCGCCTATAAGTCGCCAAATATAGACGAATCTTGGTCTTGTAGAAGGTTAGAATCTTTTGTATATAGTATTTTGGTCTTAAAGAGGGCTCCAAATATTTGCAAAGCTGCCTTAGCTCAATTGGCCATGTGATTATGCCAGGACATATTGTTTCCAACCCCAACACCCATTAGGCGAATTTGAGGAACTGCTAGTGATATTTTATGTCCAAACAGGACCAAATCCTGAGCCGTAGTGCCATCCTTCATTGCTAAAATTGCCTAAGGATGTGTGTGTTGGCCGAGTGTATTGATTTAAACGACGGCACCAGTGTGCTATCGTCGGTGAAGCTATAGATTGGATTTGCAGTTTTGTCGAGTAGATCATTGATGTACAGCAGAAAGAGAGTAGGTGACAAGGTGCATCCCTGGAGAACATCAGCGTTGGCCTCAAACCTTTTTTAGAAGGTTGGCATGCCAAACTCTGTCCAGTGCGATTGTACCAGATCATATTACACTATAAAATCAGTCCATACATTGGTGAAATAGGCCAGAAGGTTCCTGGTTCATCTATGTTTACTAAAGCCGAATTGATATTCACTGATATTGCTAGCAGACTCTAGGTATCTCAAGATTTGCCTGCTAACGACTTTCGCTCTCCACGACCTTGGCAATAGCTGGGAATAAAACGATCGTTTTGGGAACCGCTTTTTTTGCTATGGATTGCACACAAGCAGTTTTCCAATTAGCGGGGACAATTGGTTGATGACTATTTAGTAATGGTACCGAGTGGGATCAATTTAGATTATTGTCCTGGCAGATTGCAGCATAAAGATTCGTTACAGACTTTAAAACGGGATTATTGTTCATTATCGGTATTAGGTTGAGATGCTTGCCATAATTTGACCTCAAACCAATATAGGTTTGAACATCGTAAGGTGACAACTACCCACTGCAGTAACTATAGTGGAAAACCTGTTTTTTCGTAGATCAAGTTGATAAGGATTGAATAAGAACGATAAATAAGAGATCGTAGCAGAAAAAAAGGTTTTCCATGGTTATATTTTCCATAAGATAACTTAATTATTGCAATGATAAGAAACAACTTTCTTTTTTTAATAGAAACAAAAGATGAAAAAAGAAAGTTAGATCACGAGATGTAGACAGAGTGAGTTATTCCTTTTCTAACATATTGGAACAAAACAAAATGACAAAATACTCACGGGACCTCCCTCCGAGAACTATTATTTACGGAAGGAATATTGTGAAGCTGTTGATAGAAAACCCCATGACATGAGATCTCGTGTTCCCCGGAATAGGAGCAAGTGATCAGCGTAGCAACTGGGTTGATACTGGGTTTATTTAGAACAGAAATTGCAAATGATCATTATTAAAACAAGGGATTTGCGAGACTTGTATAGCCTCATCATTCTTTCTCTCATATTTAATTGGAAACTTAATCATTAATTCTCACATCATACTTGTAAAAACACTTTCAATTATTCAGTACTAGGATTCAGTATTCTAAAAGCGTACATTCATTCACAGACATTAAACATTTACTCAATTCTATAATCACGCATTATTGGAACTTGATATAAAACTAAGTTCACTATTTATTTCCAATCATAATATATTTAAAAAATCATTTGGACACATCAAAAACTGTCCGTTGTTACAACTGCCCGTTGTTATGCGATCCTCTCATTCTAATATTAAAATAGTTTTTCTATCTATATAATTATTTTCTCATTTAGCAGTTATTCATAAATTACAGTTTTATCACATTGTTAAAAGATTCTCAACGTATTTTTTTCATTCAGAAATACTGTGATAGTTTTAAGATATTCATTTAAATGTAGATTATCCTACTGAATGTTATCTAATAGTTATTAGTTCTCATACGAGGTCTGCTACTTGACTATTGAGATATGGCAATACTGATGCAAATATGCCATCATAGGTTTTGACATTTTGTAATGGTGAACGTACTTAGAACGTGTTGTCATTCAAGTGACATTTGAGTTGTTTACAGATACTTGAAACATTCAACCTTGCCAAAAAATTGAACTAAATCACGAAATGATTCGTGGGATGATTATGATATTGTAGGACTTTATCAACGTAGCGTGTTATTGAGGCTTAGTGGGGTATTAATTTCGCTTACATAGATCAAATGTTGCACGAACATTTGGCTATTGAAAAGATTTGGTTGCGTTGGATACCGTAATATTTGACAATTGCTAATAAAAAGCTTGTGACGATTGGTGCAAAAAAATGCTGAAAAATTCAATCAAGACGATTCAAAAGACGTTTAAATGATCGTGACATGTGACGAATCAAAGCCAAAACAAAAGTTGCTCGGGTAAAAAGCGGAATACGTTGACTTGTCGCCACCGTTCCATCAGAGCAACATGGAACGGTCAATTGTGAATGGTATACCACCATATGTTTGCCAGAAGTATTCGAAAATACGAGGATGTATTGATATCTAGTTAGCCTAGACCAGTTCCGTGCATAAACAAAATATTGCGTTACCATAGCAACGAACAATAACTTATTAGAAGTGTCAGTGTAAAGTTTGACGTCAAAAAAGTAAAACAGAGTTACACAATAAATTAAAAGAAAAAAGATGTCCACCGAAATTGTGAGAATCCAAAAATTGGAGTATCGAGCCATCATCAAGTACCTGTATTTAAAAGGGTTAAAAGGTAAACAGATTTACGAAGATATGCTTAATACCTTTGGTGATCAATGTCCTCCATATGCGACCGTGAAAAATTGAACTGCAAGCTTCAAAAGAGGTAAATTTTCCATTGAATATGATGACCGATCTAGAAGGCTAGTTTCTGTGTCAGTCGCCGAAAATAACGATGCTCTTCATGACATGATTTTATCAGACCGTAGAATTGGGCTAAAACAGATATATGAAGCACTGAATATTTCATACGAACGCGTTCACGTCAATTTGGAAATGAGAAAAATGTTCAAATGTTGACCAAAAGCGTGCCAGGGTATAAGCATCGCGTTCGATCTGTGCTCGATTTAAAAACGATGTAGACTTCTTAAACCGAATTGTTACTATGGATGAGACTTGGGTACATTTCTACGATTCAGAAACAAAGCAACAATCGATGGAATGGCAATACTCTGGTTCTCCAAGACCAAAGAAATTTCGTGTCCAAAAATGCTGGAAAAGTTCTTGCTTCAGTCTTTTAGGATTGCGATGGAATAATCATGATTGATTTTTTGGATAAGGGTGAAAAAATAACTGGAGATTACTATTCGACATTACTGACCATTCTACGTGAAAAAATTAAAGACAAATAACGCGGAAAGCTATCCAAAGGTGTTTTGTTTTTGCAGGACAACGCCCCTGCACACAAATCTCCCATGCAAAAAATTATTAATTTAGGGTTTGAATTACTAGAACACCCCCTTATTCACCAGATTTGTCTCCGTTCGACTATCATCTCTGCCTCAACTGAAAAAAGTTTAAAAGGTCGTAAATTTTCTTCCAACGAGGAGGTAATAAAAGCTGTGGATGTCTGGTTTGCAGAGCCAGAAGAAACATTTTTTCTGAAAGGCTAGAGACGCTGCAGATTCATTGTAATAAATGTATCCAATTAAGAGGAGAATATGTTGAGCAATAAAATATTTTGATATTGAAATTTTGTTTGGTTCTATAGTAGGCTAGAAGACGAAGCAATCTCCACCACGATACCGACAAATGAAATACATATTTGATGTTATAATAAGTTCACTTCACATCATTTTCACGGATTGTTACAGAAGTATTTCCGTTAAATCCTGAATCCACTGTTTCAATGTGTAAAAAATCTCTATATGATAACCCGAGTGCATAAACTATGAAATCAAAACACGAAAATTTAATATTCGATAATTATCATTGAAATACATTTACAAAACTGCTTGTTGAATATCATTTCCAACAAAAAAAACTAATAAACAAGAATTTCAACATTCCTACTTATGAATCACAACTCACAACTCAACTTATGTTTTTTTTTCTAAATTATACGTGAAAACTCATAATTCCTATTTTTTTTAAACAAAAAAAGTAAAGTGGTATAAATAAATAAATATTTGATAGAGTATTGGTTTTTTATCCATCCAGATAATCGTACTGTTTTCTAGAAATAATTATATATTTTTATCAAATATTTACGTATATTATTTTTGAAACCCTGGTGATTTAATATTTTCTAGTGAAAATACACTTTTACATTATTAATTTTCTTTTGAAACTCAGCTTTCCACAAAATAAAGAAACGTACAAATATATTTAATATCATACAAAATATTAAAAATTAAAACACAAATTCGTTTTAGAAATTTTATAGTAAATAGAGTTTGTTCTTCACATACAAAAATTGATTTCATTTTCAAATAACTTCTAGTCTTGCTTCTTATTTTTCACTATCTGTGCTATTTCAAGCTCTATGACTTTTTTACCACAAACAGGAACCTTGCAGGAGATTATTTTGTGTACTGCACATGCAATTATCATTAGCCTATATATGACATTTAGAATTTTTCATCTAATATTTAAAAATTCATTGATTCTAATATTTGGAAAAAGGATGGAAACTATTTAAACATGTCTTCTGAAAGTAGCAGAGATACAATGATGAGAAGAATAAAGAGGACTACCAAAAGAATGCTTTAATGGAAAATTCCAGTAAAAATAAATATGAAACAGAAAGAACTAAAATATTGAGATTGTTAGGAACAAACAACGTACATACAAAAAAATACCAGTAGACAAAAAAACGGGTAATTATTTAGTTTGCGTTACATACGCCCGATTTCTTTGAAATATTAGTATGTTGTGTAGAAAATTATGCTGCTGATTAATTTAATATATATATATATATATATATATATATATATATATATATATATGTATATATATATATATATATATATATATATATATAAATAGAAAGATAGGGCGCGGAAATAATACATGAAATTTTAGATAGGTTAGGTTAGGTTAGTTTTGGTTAGAATAGATTAGGTTGAACGATTTTGGCGAGATAATCGTAACTCGTTATGAAAGAACTAGATCTCATTATCGCCAGTATTTTGGGAAATTTCTTTTTCAAAGACATTAGTCATATTCAAATAGAATTGAAACATTTTTTGAAGAAATGTCCGAATGTATCTAACAGAAATTGTTGATTATTTGTACGTGTGATTCAATTATTTATAACAGATGCCCCTAATCCTCTCCAACATCAAGTATTTGCAAAATATCAACTAATCAACTATTCAAAATAGTGTGCATTTTCCGATGTTCAAACCATAAACACACGAAGGAATGTTTTCCGCGCCCAACATAATATACATCTTCTTTATCAGCATAAAAAACTGTACAACATACTAATATTTCAAGGAAATCGGGCGTATGTAACCATACCAAAAAACGCAATAAAAGAATGAACAAAAAGAGAATGAATTCATAAAAAATTGAGAAATATTAAGAATATTTACTAAGTAATAAATGAGGAAGAGAAATATAAAAGTAAGAGGAAAGTTAATTCAAGTAGACTTGGAAGAAGCATTTTCAACAGCTGCTAATATAAAATATAGATTGTCTATATGGATCTGAAAGAAATGAGGAAGAAATAATAGAGAAGCAACAAAAATGAGGTAAATGAATTGATGGTAAAAGCTGGGAAACACGTGGGTGGAATGTAACTGTTAAAGGGAGGCTGTAATGAATTGCTCAAACCAATAAATAAAAGATACCAATTTTTTGCCAGTTTCAAAAAATTCTTCACAACGACTCACTTATACGATTATCCAATAGAAGCCGGGCTTCCATAATAACTGAAATACCTGTGAAGCGTGCGCATATATCGATAAGTGCCAACATCTTCAAGTTGAAGAGGAAGCTTTTTAGAAAACCTTCGCGTGCCGTCAACTTACGTACATACACTGTATATAAAAGGTTTCCCTGTTCAAAAATGTACATTAGAAAATTAGATGTCATTAATATTTCGTCTCTCATTGTAGAACTTATTGGCAAAATAGGCAATGATATGTTAAAAATTCAACTTCAAAAACAAAAAAATATATATAAATTTATTTATTTTGATTGAGTGCTTGTTTCTTGTTTTATGATTCTTTTTGTTCCCATGTACAATTAAGTTATGAAATTTCTGTGATTATCTATCGTAATATGAATTTTACAAATATAGATGAAGAATTTATCAACAATGGATTCCACAGTGATATTTAAGACATTTGTGTTTACTGTAGATATAGATTGATCTTTGTTAGTGATTGGAAAGAATAATGTTTGCAGTTTTTATGAATGATTTTTTAACTCTAATAGAAAAATCTTATGATTCATTTGTCTATAACTTATTAGAAAAATGACTTACAATGAATAGAAAATTAATTACTCTTAAACTAACTATATTGGGAATGTTCCTAAAAAACATCTTGTTCGTATGATTTGAAACTTTGATACCCCACTTAAGCAAAGATAATCCTTATTTATTTTTCATTATTATAACATATATCATATATTCGGGAAAACACTTTCAGAACAAAAATAGTAACGAACGTTTTGTATCATTACACTGGCGGACAAGATTTTCGTAACACAGGCCAGACCTTTATTTTTAAAATGGAAATACCCGTCCAATAATAGAAAAAATATTTATTAAGCCCTAACACGTACCACTTTTCAATAGCTCAAATATCCCTGTTTAAATTAGTAGGTAGGTAATTTTATAAAGGGGCGGTTAGTATCGGTAAATTTTATGACCGAAAAAATATCTGAACTGTATTATTCATAATAATAAACATAAATATAACATTGAAAATTAGTATGGTGTTGAATTTCATAGTAAATGGTTCTCTGTTTATAGTGCAAAAATGTGAAAAAAGCCTATTTCAAATATTTTGTTACTTTAATTGGAGACCAATATAAGCAGTGGGGCCCCACGCGTGCTGTGTTAGTTGTAGAATGTCATTGGTGCAGTGGATGAATGGGAAGAAAAAAAGGATGCCTTTTGCAATTCCAATGGTATGGCGATTTTGACGATTGCTATTTTTGTCTAACAAACACTGAACGTTATTCTAAGAGAGAAAAGCACAAGATCGAGTATCCAAATTTGCCGTCTGTTATACGACCTGTTTCCCATAACGAAGATTTACCAGGACCGATTACTCCTTTAGATCCGCAAAATATTGATTTAAAAGATACTGGATACGGGCAGTAGATCTACACTATGAAAAAAAAAATTGTAAAGCAAGAAGTGAGTTTCAACCGGGATCTTAAAATGTTTAGTTTATACCCCTTGTAGATCCCAAAAATGTCCTTCTGCCCCCCTTCACATTAAACTTGGATCGATGAAAAAACTTTGTAAAGGCTATAAATAAAGAGGGTGATGGATTCAAATACCTTAGAGAAGTATTTCCTCAGTTGAGTGATGCCAAATTAAAGGAAGGTATTTTTATTGGGTCACAAATAAGAAAATTGCCGGACGATGAAAATTTTGCAAAAAAGCTCACCAGACAGGAACTTACAGCGTGGAAGGCTATTGTTAGTGTGAAGAGGGGATTTTTAGGCAACAATATGGATCCAAAATACCAACAATTATTTGATGAACTTCTGGACGCCTGCAAATCCCTTAGTGCTCGAATGTCATTGAAAATTCTTCTTCCCCATTCCGATATGGCATTTTTTCTCGAAAATTGGGGAGCTGTCAGTGATGAGTGAGGTGAAAGGTTCCGCTAAGATATCAGAATTCGGTATTAAGGACGATGGGATTCGACCATGATGGGTGATTTCTTTTGGTTTTTAAAAAGATAAAGTGCAACCCCTCATAACAGGAAAAAGTAGAGCTAATTGATATATGAAGTGATTTTTTTTTCAAATTATTCGCTTTTAATAGATGTGAGGCATGTTTATTAGATGTAAACTGTAAATATTGTCAAAATATACGAATTAAAAAACGTGAAATTATTTTTTTAATAAATATTGAATATTTTAACAATGAATATGGTTCTATAAATTTAACTTAAAAACCTTCCATGCTACAATTATTTTTTTCATATTTTCGTATTTGTATAGGTCTATTTTATCACAATACGGTATCCACTTTTGTGCTACCAAAAAAAATTTTTTTACCGACCATTATTCAATAAAATTTCAATTATCTGGTTGCTATTTTGTATTTCCAAGATATTTCTAACAAAAAAACCAGTTTCTATGAATTAGTACTTGGTTGAAAAATTTGTATGAATTTTTGATAATGTGTTCAACCACTAATAGATAAATTAAGTAATAGAGTGACTAAGAATAGAAAAATTTGAGAGAAACATTAGATGCGAATAAAAAAAATCTCATCAAAATAAATCGATAGTTCTACTTACTAAATGACTAATTCAAAATAATCCAAATGCAAGAAAAAAAGATCACAAAAAGAAAACAAACAAAATCACGTTTCACGAAAGTGATCCCAAAAAATAAACTAATTTTCATGCACTGCTTCTTTGGCTTACATTAAAAATTCACAAATCACCGTTCTCGTAAGCAAAAAGTCGACAAGCACACTTTCGTTTCAATGCAACTTTCGATTTTACGTAAACACAACAGCGTGACAATATAATCAGTATGGCCAAGAGACGCACAATCTACCTTTACTGCGATACAGTCGCGAAACAACTGACTGGCGCCTCGCCGTTACCTCGCAGGAGTGTGTGCTTTGCAGGAAAATGGTAGGGAGAGGATTGAACTGGACGAACGCCGGAGATCCTTGCTGCTACTGTATCCTGATCCTACCGATTCCGACGCGGTGCGCTGTGTGACGCGTGTAGACGTAAAAACTAGGGTTTTCCTAATAGGAGCACCATCACCATAATGTTCGGTTTCAAAAATTTTTTCTGCTTATTTCGATTTAATATGTGTGATATTATTATTAGACCATTTTACCTGAAGAAAAAAAGTTATACGATCATAGAATTGTGATTCCCACTATATAATTTCATTAAATTTTATTAAAATTTCGAATTAATTTTAATTTACCCTGTAGATCATTTTTAAAAAGTTATGCCCTTATGCCAGATAATTAAAAAAGTTGATAAAATACCTTGCATGAATTGAAATCAAGCTTTTATATGTAAAAACAGTATTGTTAGATATCGCGGAATATAATTTTTATGATATTTATCATATTTCAACCCCTATAAACCACCCTTAATGATAAAATTATGGATAAAAAGATTTTTTTCAACTTTAAGACGTCTTTTCAATGCTACATAATAACTAATAATCATTGTAATACTTAGTGGTCCCAATGTTCATTCATAATATATTAATATGTAAAACAACCGTTTTATCATGAGATTCATAAAAAAATGTATACCCTTTTTTAAGTTGTTCACTATATTTCTCAAAGATTGCAAAGAAAAATTAAAATTATGAATATAATGTTATTTTTTATTAAATAGAATGTATCATTATGTTTCATCGACACTTTCGATTTCTTCCTCTTTTTCGTCGTCATCATGTATGTGAGGTGGAGTTGACCAAAAGCGTGCAAGGGTACAAACGATGTAGACTCCTTAAACCGAATTGTTACTATGGATTAGACTTGGGTACATTTCTACGATTCAGAAACAAAGCAACAATCAATGAAAAGGCGACACTCTGGTTCTCCAAGAAGTTTCGTCTCAAAAAATCTACTGGAAAAGTTCTTGGTTCAGTTTTTTGGAATTGCCATGGAGTAATCATGATTGATTTTTTGGGTAAGGGTAGAACAATAATTGGAGATTACTATTCGACATCACTGACCACTCTACGAGAAAAAAAAAAGAAGAGAAAAGACACGGAAAGCTATCCAAAGGTGTTTTGTTTTTGAAGTACAATCCCCTGCACACAAATTTCATGTTTCTATGCAAAAAATTCGTGATTCGGGGTTTGAATTTCTAGAACACCCCCCTTAGACACCAGATCTGGCTCTGTCCGACTATCATCTTTTTCCTCAACTGTGAAAAAGTTTAAAAGGTCGTAAATTTTCTTCCAACGAGGAAGTAATAAAAGCAGTGGAGGTCTGGTTTGCACAGCAAAAAGAAACATTTTTTTGAAGGTCTAGGGACGTTGCAGATTCGCTGTAATGAATGTATCCAATTAAGTGGAGAATATGTTGAGTAATAAAATATTTTGACATTGAAATTTTGTTTGGTTCTATAGTAGGCTCAGAATTTTTCAATATATCCTCGTACAACCTCAGGGCCCTATTTATACGAGTATACATACTCCTATAATGTTGTGACAAGATAGCTTTAGTTTTCTGGCGATAATATTTTTGATTTTATAGCCATGAAATTGATCCAAAAACCATGTTAAAGGTTTAAAGTGCGATATCTTTTCTATTTTTCATCATACATCAACAAACAAAAGATCAAAATGTTAAATGAAAAAAGACCTAATCACTTCTATTTCTGATGTTTTTTTGTTACCGCTTTATTTATGGAGGTATTAACCAAAAATTAATTTTTTTTAAATTCGAAGCATTTTTTTTAATAGTGGATAAATTTGCAGAAATATTGATCACAGTTTTTTCAAGCATATTCAACATATAGTTAGTATCAAAAAATAATGTATATTATGGAGTGATTATCATTAATTTCTAATCTAATGGAAAATTCATTACTTTTTGTATAATTTTTTTTTTTTGAAAAATTTTGTTTTTGTTATATCTTTGTTAATTTTCATTCAAATGATATAAAATAAAAGTCAATGTTTTTTTAATTTCGTACAAACAAAGTTCAATTCCTTTTTTTTATAATATTTGATATTTGATTAGTTTTGAGATCGTAAATAGTTATTTTACAGTTGTGGGATGAAATTATCATTAACTAGCCATATCTCAGTTATTTTTGTACTTATTTAACTAAATTTAAGTTAAATTCATTCCTACCTTGGCTTCATCTTCACACATTTTTTTTTGGAAGTTATACATCTTCATATTTTCCTCCAACCGTCCACAAATGCTATTTTTTACACGAAAATCGAATATTTTCAACTACACATAAGAAATAATGGCTTAGCTAAATATTTTCATACATCATTTATTATAGAATTACTTCTTTTATCCATTCCTGTACTTATTTTCAAGGTTATATTTTCCACACCCTAAAAGTGGTGGTTTCAACCCCATAGACAACACCAGGTGTAAGCATATTTTTAAAATCTATTCTTACATTGATTTTGATATAAATTGGTTGCCGGGATCAAAAATCTTTGGAAAAACTCCTGATTAACTGGACTATATTAATTATTATCAAATTTACTTGGTAAATTGTTGGACCTACATTTGTATATTTGTTGTATGAATATTTACAGAAAATTATATTTAGTATCCATATTATTTATTGTCCATTCGATCATCTGACGTAGCTGTATAGCAGACTGAAAGCAATAACAGTAAGACGCCACTCTAAAACAAATGTATCCTAGTGCATACCGGTTTATATAGTGATACTAAAACTTGAGCACATTGTATTTTTCTACAAAAAGTCAAAGTCAAAATCTAGGTTCAGAAAAAGAATATTGAATAATAATGTGTATATTGTTTCTTCGACATTTTTGCAAAGGTTGTTATGTACAGGGTGATTGATTAGTGAGATAAAGTTCTTCTACTCCTTTGTACTTTAAAATATCAATTCGAAAATTTTAGGAATCATAGTTACTGTTAGCTATTGTTAGTCTCCACATTCAAAACTATTTTCAATATACAGTTTCTATATTCGACCGACAACGCTCTACCACAGAGATATCTCAATAAATTATTCACTTTGATCAAGGAAAACAAAACCTTACGGGACCTAGTTGCTGAGCTATAGGGTGTTATATTAAATACAAAATTTGCCATAAATCAAGAACGCTTTCAAATTTTTTTTCAAATTTGGTTATCAATATGCTCCTTAATAAAGTGATATTTTGACATAAACAAGACTATGGGGCATCTGTTCATTTTGCAGCAGCGGCAACAAATTGCCTAAGAAGACGTTTTAGAGAAAAGTAGATTGATCAGGGTGGACCCAATTGTTGGCCTCAAAGATCACCTGACTCAAATCCTATCGATTTAATTAATAAAAGCGTTCTCGATTTATGACAAATTTTTGATTTTGATTTAAAATTTTGAACTCCCTATATCTCAGCAACTAGGCCCCGTAAGGGTTCGTTTTCCTATACCAAAACGAATCATTTATTGAGATCTCTCTGTGGTAGAGCGTTGTCGGTCGAATATAGAAACACCTTTTAGAGTTGTGATGTGCTCTACGCGATTTTTAAACGTTATAACCAATTTTCCATAAAAATCATAACAAATTCAATACTTTGTACAATGTAGGAATTCAAGAAAGAAGATTTGCTGCGGTCAAAGCATTCGAATATATAGTAAAATATTCATTGAATCTAATACAGGGTGAATAAAAATATTAATTTATTATCTCTGTATTTTATTTTAGTATCGAAAAATTATTACATAATGAAATGTTCCACCACGTACAGAACATCAAACATATAGTTTATGTGGTTTATCGAAGTAAATATTTCAATTAACACATAAACACAATTCAATTAATTATACCACATATTTTTATGTCAATAAACAGTATATATCTTTTATAATGAATTTTGTTTTATGACAGAATGCCTAAAATTGTTTCCAAAAGAAGCATTCGTATTTTTAACGTTCTCAGGCACTAAGCCGCGATTTTGAGACGTTTTATGACGTATTAAAAATTTTTAAAAGGTAGTTATTCATTTTAGGACATACCGAAAAACGATGTGATTGAACGAATCATATAAATGATTATTATATGCCGTTACTATGAACAATTTGTAATTCAAATTGATTAATCTAATCAGTAGTAGTTGAGCACACAAATGGACTCAAAATACAAGAATTTGTGTATTTTGGATGAATGTCCAAAGTATATATCAGATTTACTGTGTGTACAATACTTCCGTTAAATGGGTTTTCAATCACAATAAATATTATCATAAGAAGAGAAAAGTTATACGAGTAATATTTTTTGAGTTCCAAAAAACTCACCACAATAAATAATAATAACAGATAGAGCTCCTGACAAAACTTATTTCATAGAATATTGATATAAACTATTGGAGCCTTTAGTTGAAAATTATTTTTCAACAGGACAGTTGTCATATCCATATCCATTTCAATAGAAGTATCAGTAGGACACCTTCAATTTCAATTATGTAGTGGTATTGTATAATAGATAACACGATAGGTATTGACGTCATTTCAAGCAATTTGCTATCGTTACCAGTTAGGAGATACGATGACTGTTATCGACACATCTCAAGTTATTTGTTGCTCATTTCAATGACAATCTGCATTGCTCAAGAGTATTCCAAATACGTGTACAATCATACAAATATTATTCATACCTTAACGTTAATACGAACACTTCATTAATTTTTCGATTCGAGAAAAGTTCAGTGATATCTTATTGTGAAACTCATTTAATTATCTTTTCAAAAAGAACAAATTTATCATATTACTCTTAGAGAAATCAACTAAAGCAGTAAAGATACACTGCGGTTGGTTTAATCTACGTCGAAAGTCATAGAAAATGACCACACAAAAATGTTGGCGATTTAATTCTTAATTTCTGGACTAAAATAAATGTATTACCATATCTTAAAACTCAAGTAGCAGCTCTCGTATAGCTTCAAACACGGTAGCTTGATACAAATGATGCTCAGAGCTTAATTCAGTTTGGCAAACAAATTGATTACAACATCTTCTCGTTCATCTTGTCTATCGTCCAATGTGGTGCACATTGATATGTGCACTCTGTTGTCTATAAGTACCAAAGTGTATTAGAAGGCGGCATTGCCGCGAGCTCGGGAATTTCAAGCATTACACTTCAGTTTTCTTTACTTCAATCACTTGAAATGATAAAATGAAATAAAACTGCAAAAATAGATTCTATGCTATTATTCTATTGCTTTATGCATGTTTTAAAGAAATTTCTCTATGGCACGCTTTTTTTACATACTTCAATATATACTTCGATATATTCAAATAATAAAAATCAGAAATTGATGCAAATTAAAAATAAATTAGTTATGATTTTCACGTGATCCTATTCTCATTTACCCCCAGAGACTGGAACTGAATAAAAAAGATAATAAGTATATTTATCAAGAGATATAACTTAGATTGGATTCTAGAATTACTTCTTCCAAGACTAATAAAGAATTTAACATTTCTGATGGAAAATTGTGAATGAAGCGAGATAAGAAGATATTGAAAATACAATTGGAATTCGACAAGAGGTTAAATCACATAAAATTCCGAGAAAGCAGTACATTAAGCCAGTTAAACGGTGCGATTTGCATAGTTATGTGTTTTTATTTGCAAATTATTGACAACAGAATTTGTTAATATGTATTATAAATGAAAATAGTAACAGAAAACAAACACCAGCTAATGTGTATAAAAAAAGAATAGGTTAATACATTTCAATGCAATACAAAAAGTTGATATGAACCAAAGTTATAAAAAAATTAATATGAAACTTGTTAAAGCACAAGAAATTACCGGTGACATCAATTCAAAACTCATAACAATATACAGATCAATTTTATGTTAATCTGTGAATATGAGCAAACGATAACGGAATAAAATATAAACAATGGAGATAAAGTATCTAGAGAGAATATATAGACTTCATATATTCACAGAAAGCTAAAATTGGGAATGTAAAGATGGAAAAACTTTTAGGTAAAATCAGTGTAAACTGAAACTGTGGCGAGATTAAGTACGAATTTGATGTACGGAACAAACTACATGACAAGTAGTCCAGCGAATGACGCTTTTCATCTCAGATTTCCATCAAGACCCAACGATTTGCTTGAAATTTTAACAGTAGATAGAGAATAGCTTGAAAAGCAAAGTTTTCCCTTGACTTATATGTGCTTTTACTCTGCGGTGAATACCAATACAACTAGGGGGTGGTAATTTTTTTGTTAAAACTAACCATGGAAATCGATAGAAAGAAGCATTCTAAGCACAAATTATTCTATGAAGATCTTTCGATAAATCTTTTTGATTTATTCAAGATTGAAATTTTAAAGTTCTGTTACAAAAAAACTATATTTCTAATCGAACTTTCACAAATAACCCAAAAACTCCATATTTTATTGACAAATTTTTAAGGAGGAATGTATGTTTTAAAAATTTTTCTGATTAAAACAAATTTATGAATTAAAGGTGGAACTTATTAAGTGAATCGACGATTTTGAAAAATTGAAAATTAAATTAGTGAAAAACGGTCATATTTACGAAAAAGAATTTATTTTTAAAAAGCTTTCATCCAAATGAAACTTTATTAAATTTTGCAATACATAAAATAAAGGAGTTATGACGAAAATAAGATAGAATCCCTTTATTTCATGGAAAAAACGTCATTTCTACTCTTGATATTGTCACCCTCATTGATTTGGACTATTATAAATTTTCAAATAACTTCAATTGATCACAAATAATAGGATCAAGAAGTTTTGCTGGTTTATAGAGTTTGATCCTGAAAAAATTATGGTTACAATGGAGACAACATTTTTTATTTTTTTTAAATTAACTTTTATTGAGATTAACTCGAAAAATATGAAGGATGCATCAAAGCTGCTAGAAAACGAAATCTGTTTATCAAATTTATGTGATATTTCTAAAGATAACATCATTAACATGGAGGAAGCGGATAATATCACTTTCGGTAAAAATTAAAACCGTCTTCTTATGCAGCGTTGTTATTAGACAGTACCCTAATATCTTGAGACAATCACATTTGAACTAAGATAAAAAATGAACAACAGACTGAGATTTGGATCCTGCAGAGTGTGCTGCATAGTAACGATAGAAGAAGACAAATCTATAAAAGATTATGTCCAATTATGTCCAACGTAAAATAAATTTTCGCGTTTTTTAAGTTACTACAATGATTCCCAAAATGGTCCAGGTGCACTCCCAGGGGTCCCCAGGAAGCTCTACAACAGGAGTGTACTTGAATTTCCATAGTACGATACGATTTGTTGACGAGTTGGTAATATGGTGTAAACGTAACAATCCAATCTCAGTTGCAGAAGACAGTTATCGAGGAACAATCAATATTTCATAAATACGCACGACACTCATACCAAATTGAGAAATGAAAAATAATGTTCACATCTGACAAACCGTCAGTCCACGCGGACTCATAATCTCCACTGTTTATCAATGAAAACAACGTAATCGTAAACATAAATGCATATCTATTGGCCGAAGCTGTGGGAAGGCGAATGTACACAATTTCTTTGAAATATTTTTTGCCAGAAACTCTGCAATAAGCATTGGCGTGGCTTGGTGAGATTGATTTAATTCATAAATTTCCTTAAATAAATAGAAATTTGGCGTTCTTTAGACCATGAGCGAATGGAGAAAAAGAAATTGCATAGTATAATGAGAATAAAGACAATTATGAATTTAACGATAAAGATTTTTTTTTAAACAAACACAAAGTTATTTTAAATATATTCGAGTATTTAAAAAATGCATCCTACCGCTCGTGGCAATTCCTTAAGATACCAAATAGTAATAGTGAAAGGATCAACAAACAAAGATTTGCTTACTTTTATTAGAGGTCTAAAGTTACAGAATATTTACTATATTGACAAGCTGTGTGTGCTTAGAACAGAGTCATACTCTTCTCATACTATCTCCTTGCTTATCTAATCCTATAGAGTTATATTAGGCTAATCAGAATTATAAAAATGTAATTAGTCTCCAGAAATGAGTAAAGAAGTTGTATAACTCGCAAAGAAAGTTCTATCAGCAGACCGCCAAGAACTTTGGAAAAACTGTGTTGAACATGTTATCAATGAAGAAGCATGTGGTATCACATTCTTCACAACAGGTCATAGTTAAATAAAATGATGACTCTAGTTCAGACGATTCTAACTAACATTAATATTTATTAAGATACTGAATTGAAAGTTTTTTTTTCTTTTGTTTCATTTGTAAAGAGTATATTTTCCTTTATGGTTTTTGTTTTGAAATTTCGTTTCTAAAAAAAACGAATAGGGTAAAAAAGGGCTCAATTCGCGCCTGATCCCTGTTTAAACCACACTCCCTTAGAGGCAGGTACATGTCACTTGTCTATTTACGTTTTATAATTTGATATTCAGTTGTAGCAAGTTAAAGAGGTATAAGAATGAATGAATTTTTTCTAAGTTCCAAGTAGGACCACAATTAAGTGCATCTGTCTAAATAACGACGTATAATGCCGTCCAATTTATAATGATTCGATTGCCTTTCAACGAATACTCGCATAAGAACTACATATTTTTAAAAGTATTCATAAAAATAATAAATTTATAAAATGAGGTATCTACGTCTATGGTAGACTAAACAAAATTGTCGGCAAGGTTTTTCATAATCCCCATTTTATATTGGAAGAAATACAATAAGTATTTTGAATGTAGTTTACGAAGTATAAAGTTTGGGAACTTCTGGGTTATTAGTTGACGATAGAAAATTTTATTCCTGATTTGCGAACAACCATAAGAAATTTTATCTACAACTTTTGTTTTATAATATACTCAACAGTTTCACGTATTATATACAGAATTGGAAAATGAGAAAACATTCTGTACTGTTTATGCAGCCTCCATAAACTTATCGTTGCGTAAAATAAATAATTCATTTGCTAGGTCATCTTACCTTCAAAAATTTGTTATAGTTACTTTGAATTCACCTTTAGAGCTTGTAAAAAAACAAAAACAACAACTACGTGAAAAGAATACGAGAAAAGTAACTGTTAATGATTTACATATATGCAAATTTGCACTAAAGTTGAGAGATGATGATATTTCTAAAAATAATTCACATTTATCTCTCAAACTACCCACATTTCAGGCTATAACACCATTAGAAACAACCCAAAATATAAATACGAGTTTTGCGACTGGAAAGGCACTTAATATTCTTTCAACCTCTAAGAAAACAAGAAATGGTATTATGTTTCTAGAAATCTGTTCCTATACCACAAAACAATTCGCATAAAGATAAAAGCATATAATTTTTTTTGTGTTTTATTCTTATAGATCTACGACTCGAGATAATTTCAGAGTTGGAGGATATTATTCTAAATGTAACAGTCATATGAGGTGAGTTAAGCTAGTTATCGATTCAAAGAAAAGGAGAACGAGCATCAACAACGCCTTTGATTGATCGTTTGCCAATCAACGCTAATGTACGAAATCTATCCTGTTATTCGGAAGAGGATTCCTTAAGTGAGAGAATTGACAGGATGAGTGAGGGGTAATTTTAATAAGAAAAGGTATCAATGAATCAAAATATTATCATGATATAATTAAAATAATATTTATATGAAGTGCGAGAATGATCACAAATAGCAATGGTACTTTTTGTATCTGGTAGTAAAAATATAAGATTCTAAGATATGGCAACACTGATGTGAATATGTCAAATAATAAATTGCCATCATAAAGTTTGACATTTCATCTTGATAAAAAAATAAAATTTAATAGTGAACATTTTCGTGCGATGATTTTCTACAATCAATGTGGATTATACCAACAACAGTTTATTGATGAAGCACCATCTAGAACCACCGTGCTTCGCTGGTGTTCAGAATTTAATCGGGGTCGCACGTCTCAACAGGATGAGTTTCAACCAAAATCCACTGTTGTGCTAGAAAACATCGATGCTGTACGTAAACTAATATTGCAACATCGTCATGTGACATATTTGAGATTGATGCATACTTGGGCATTAGTTCCACTCGAATACATTCAATATTGCATAAAAATTCGACTGTCAAAAATATTTGTTCGCGTTGGTTACCGCATAGTTTGCCAATCTCTCAAAAAAAGCTCGTGGCGATTGGTGCACCCGAAACTAAACAACAATCGATTGTATGGGTTTTTTAAGACGGCCAAATTCGCGCACAAAACACTTCAGAATAACTGGACTTGTCATCACTATTCCATTCGAGCAACGTAAAATGGTCAATTATGGATAGTACACTAGCATTTTTTTACTAGAAGTTGTGAAATATGAAGGGTTTTATGGGCCGGAAGAAAAGCAAACCTGCTCCGACAAGGGCTTAATCGGCCAGAAAAGTTTCTTGGGATAGTTATGAGATTGTGTTTATCGGCCATCTTCAAAAAGATGAAACTATAACAAAAGAATACGACGCATTATTTCTTAATGAGGTAGAGAGAGAAATTGCAAAAAGTGACTGCATTTGAATATGCTTTTCCATTAAGACAACGCACCTTCACAGACATAGCTTTCTAACCATAAAATTCCACCTGCAGCGTAGATATGTTATCAAACGAGGAAGCTATCTCATACGTAAACACCTATTTTGCAGAAAAATTCGGCAACTATAGAATAGTTTATAGACTCTAAAGCAGACTATATTGAAAAATTAAATCGACGAAACAAGAAAATGTCTTGTTTCATCGTTAGATTTCTTCATTACCAGATTTTTGTTGGTTGGTTAATTATTTATCATAATTTATTTATCATTTTTTTATGTATATAAATGAAACCAAATGTATGCTCACTCCAGTCCTAGCGTTATATATAATATATAAGAGTAAACTGAAATTTTCAATACAATTTATTATTTTTCCCGAACCTCCTGGACACATCTATAATTCATCTATAATTATCCAGGCATTACAGCCGTGATATATATTCCGCTCCTGACCAACTCATGATGAAAAATTGGAAAAGATATCAATTATATTTTTCTATAGGATTAACACATTCCCCATGCTCTATTATTTTTAACAAGTATCGGAAGAAATATTGTTCAACCTTTGCAAACCAAAGATTCACCGCCTGTTATCACCAAAAACTGAATCTGAAGATGACGGATGCTCTCCCGAAATTAAAGTGCTATAAAATTACACTTTTTTCATCCTAAAATATTGTTAACTTGTCTATCTCTACTGAATGTTGCATCTTGATGCTGAAAGCTGCATCTTCTTCTCATGCCGTCTTCTCATTGAAGGCTGGCGACAATGTTTTGAAATGCGTCTCTATCCCTCGCAACATGAAACAATTCTCCGACGCTGGAATTTGTCCATTCTCTTATGTTACGGACCCAGGATTTCTTCTTCCTACCGATACCTTTCTTTTCCTCTACTCTGCCCTGCATTATGTTCTGTAGCAGTAGGTATTTATAGTTGCATGAGATGTGTCCTATGTAAGATGTTTTTCTCATCTTAATAATTATCAACAGCTTTCTTTTGTGACCAATGCGTACTTCCTCATTGGTGATTCTGTCAGTCCAGGGTATCTTCAGGATGCATCTATAGAGCAGCATCTCAAATGATTCAAGTTTTTACATCATTCGAGCTTTCAAGTTTCCTACAGCAGAACTGACCACACATAACATTCCATGACTTCTATTCTGACGTGAAGGTTAAGATCTCTGCTGAAAATGTCTTTTCATGTTTTCTAGTGTACATCTACCAGCATTGTGAGTGATCCACCTGCATAGTCGCCTGTACACGACTGTCTATCTCACTTAAACTCACGAAAGCAACTTTTTACTATCTCAAAATGATTCTGCAAATTCCCACAATGTATGAACCAAATATTTATGATTTTACACTAAAGCCAATTCTTTTATCTATTATTCAATCATATTGCGTTGCTCGACATGATCAATTTTGATATCAAGATTTGATTCTCTCGAATACGGGCTTTCATTGTAGACACACACATCAACAATTTTATTTGTTAGTTTTTAGTGGGAGTCTGTATATAATAAATTAAAAAGTAAAGTGATAGAAAATTATTGTTCTGATAAGAATGTTTCAAAGATGGAGAAAGGGGATCAGCATAGGAACATAATGCCAAATTAATCATGCTTTGAAATAGGTTAATTCATTCGAACGAGGTTTACAACCGTCATTTTGCTTAATTAGGAACTATATAAAAAAGCTCTCAATAAAAACTCATTTCCTAGATTTAGGATATTATATATTCCGTCACTTAATCAAAGTCTGAAAGGATTTTCCAATTAAATTTTCACGTGTACCCTAAACAAATTCATGTGGTTCGAATATATGAACGTGCTTCTTCAAGATAAATATTTTTTTATTCTGCTACTCGTGGTGTTTTGCGTCTTTGGTGAATTATTGCTCTTGAAAGTATTCATTTGAAATACCTTTGATTATCGAATGAATGCTGTAATTTAAAAGACACGTGACTTATTTCGATATTGCCAGTGTAGGAAACACGAATGAGGAATAACGGCACATGTTACTGCCATTACTTCGTTTAATTCGAGATCTAGTTGATGTTAGGTGATCATGAATAACAGAGAAAATGTGTGAATGTAGGAGATTTTTCGGGCTGCACGTTGTCGTACGGTACATAATTTATAACGAGAACAATACGCGATGGTAAATTTGGTACGATTTTATTCTCGAGAATTTTTTTGTGAGTGATAAAGTTCAAGTCGTTGTGAAATAATTTGCTGGTCCTGCATGAGCTATCACTAACCATGGCTTCTTCGACATTGGTTTTCAAAACCCTTCGTTATCAGACTAAAGAATTTGATTAGTGTGAGAAGAAGAAACTTGTAACTATAATCCCACAATAATTAATAATGGTCCTACCTGGTACACAGACGGCTCTTGGATAAATGGCTTGACCAGAACAAGTTTCTATGAGGGCACACCAAAATAAGCGAAGTTTAATAATAGTAACTTCCAGTTTCTTGTTCTAACTTGCTATTTATGATGTCCTATATGAAACTACGGTTGATTTCCAGCAACACTCAGTGTTTTTACAGTTGTGATCCCACAAGTTGTTGATGATGGTGGACGAAATGAATGACTTGTGTAAAGCCTGGGATCTTTTACTCACTTGCGTCAAACTAATGGATCACAATATAATTCTGACGTGACTTTTATCAATGATCCTGTTATTAATAAAATCATAATATATTATTTTGGCGCGAGTAGGTGGTGTACATTTTGTGAATTTTTATTTGACTCTTATTTCGTGATTAAGATGAACACTACGACTAGTAAGATCGCATTTGAAGTCCGAAAACTTAACATTACTTCTTCAAGAAGTTAGTCGCGCTCATAACTGAAAATCAGTTCTTTACAAAATCGCAAAAGAGATATAATGTTGCTTACATGAATTAGATGGTCAGAAAATATTTTATTTTTCTGAAAATATGTTCTTCGTGTATTTTTCTGGAATAATCAAGTATCGTCACTCTGGGCTTTCAGCTACAAAAGTATTCACCAGGAAAATTGTGTGAGGCTTCAAGCATTTCTAAGACGCCAAACCGAATGTAAAGATCTTATACTCAATCAATTTATCGAAGAAGCCCCAGATCATTTATTAGTTTTCACCAAAGTAAATTTATTGAAAAAAAAAATTTGGAAATATAACATTTGTGTTTTGCACAAGTTGCATTAATTATGCGTTTAATGAGAGGCCGATGCAAGAACGAGTTACATTCCATCAGAACTGAAGATATACGAGAATATATTGAAAAATTCTTAACCTACTATAGAACCAAACAAAATTTCAATGTCAAAAGATTTTATAATTCAACATATTCTCCTCTTAATTGGATACGTTTATTACAGCGAACCTGCAACGTCTCTAGACCTTTCAAAAAAATGCAAACCAGACCTCCACAGCTTTCATTACCTCCTCGTTGGAAAAAAAGTTTACGACCTCTCAAACTTTTTTTCAGTTAAGGGAAGAGATGATAGTCGGACGGAGCCAGATCTGGTGAATAAGGGGGATGTTCTAGTAATTAAAACCCTAAATTACGAATTTTTTGCCAAGGCAACATGAGATTTGTGTGCAGGGGCGTTGTCCTGCAAAAACAAAACACCTTTGGATAGCTTTCCGTATTTTTTCTCTTCAATTTTTTCTCGTAGAATGGTCAGTAATTTCGATTAGTAATCTCCAGTTATTGGTCTTGCAGAACCAGAGTGTCGCCATTCCATCAATTGTTGCTTTGTTTCTGAATCGTAGAAATGTACCCAAGTCTCATCCACAGTAACAATTCGGTTTAAGAAGTCTACATCGTTTTCAAATCGAGCACAGATCGAACGCGATGCTTCTACCCTGGCACGCTTTTGGTCAACATTCTATGATGAACGCGTTCGTATGAAATATTCAGTGTTTCAAATATCCGTTTAAGCCCAATTCGACGGTCTGCTAAAAATTATGTCATGAACTGCATCGATATTTTCGGGGACTGACACAGAAACTGGCCTTCCCGATCTTTCATCATGTTCAATGAAAAATTTACCTCTTTTGCATATCTTCGTAAATCTATTACCACTTAACCTTTTTAAATGGAGGTACTTTTTTCTTTTAATTTATTGGGTAACTCTGATTTACTTTTTTCACGTCAAACTTTACACTGACACTTCTAATAAGTTATTGTTCGTTGCTATGGTAACACAATATTTTTTGCGAAATTTGTAGAAAATATATTTCACTGTAAATATTCTCCTTTTTTCAAGTTACCAGAATAGTTAATCCTCCATTCAGAAAGTTGGAATAAATAACTTGGCTGCTATGGCAAACAAATTGGTATATTTTTCAAAATGAAAGACCCTAAACTATACACGGGCTTTCGGCTTATGACTTATAAGTGGGTGGGGACATTGGAGCAATATTATAGAGGATAAAAATAACGAACACCTGGTACAGTCGATAGCATGAAGCGTTACACTTTGGAAGTCTTTGCATCGATGACGATTGTAATAAGAACGGTTCTAATATTGATTAAAATATAGCCTATGAAGATTTTTTACAAAACTTTCAAGCACTTTATTATTGAAATTATTCAGGTTTCTATTTATTATAGCTCTGTGTATATAGCAGCAGCTTCCTTTATAATTTCGTCTGTCACTTTTTCCGGATTTTCACGGTGGCTTATAACGGTGGCTTGACTACGTCTAAAGCTACAGATTGGACACAAATTATACAAAAGTAACGTGAATGCTGATGAACGGCTGTCATAGAAAAAAATGTAATGCACACACACCATATCTACTTACAGATTTTTACACTGTTTAATGACCTTCGTGATGTAAATGACGGCGATTTTAAAAACAGATGTCAAAATCTTAATGTCATTCTGAATATTTCAATACTTTCTACAATATACATTAAACCTTAATTTGTCATGAGATGCGGAATTTATTAATACTCGTAGGTAAGGAAGTCAATTGCTCGCACGGCCTTAGGACTTTGGTCGCTTTGCGGGTAGCTACATTTGATCTCTGATGGGGAGGCAACTCTGTCCCCCCCCCCCGGCGACGCCCTTGTGTGCTTTCATTTTGTCGATCATCAGCAACAATCTGTGTGAGCTCATATGGTGACATCACAGCTGTGGAAAAACTGAGAGGGTTAGAGTAGCAAGTTAGTATGAGAAACAAAATTTTGATAGTTATAGTAATTGTTATATTGTTAACACAAAGTGAAAAAATTTATGTACGGAGAGTCCATATATTTCATGAGTACGTAATGGGCTTCCAACTACGCCCTTTTATAGCATGCTACTTAAGAAAACGTGCCATATTTTCAAAGAAATTGCATAATGTGCTGCTTACATTTAAGTGCATCACTCTCTCAATCCTAAATATATCTCGCTAATGCTAAAAATTTTTATGTTTTTTAATTGAGTAAATTTGTATAAATAGACCAAATAAAGTCTTACGTAAATAAAAATTTGATTGTACTTCAATTAAAACAAGAAGCTTATGCTTTCTTCTCAAAACGCACGTGTATGTTATGAGATCTCATTACTTGCAAGTTATTGTTAATGTCATTTACAAGGAATATTAACAATTTACAGACATGGTCGTAGAAAAACAATATAACAAGCTACCATAGAGTATTCTATATTATTGTTATTAGGTATTTGAAAGATATCATCATCAAATTTCAATGGATATTCCAAGTTTTATTATGATAATATATATTATAGATTATAATTTATGAATATTAAGATAAATAGTGCACTGAGAACAATTCTTGATATCAATCAGAAGGGGAAAATGATAGTTTCACTAGATGCTTTGTTATTTGCGATGAAAAATTGATTTGCCTGAACAGCCTGAGGATAAACATCAGTAGTTAGACAAAGGGCATTTACCAGAATTCGTCACAAAGAGAGATCGGAAAGTTTTTTGTGTGTCGTGTGTAATTATGAAGGACTAGTGTATATCGAAATCATTCCAAATGGTATATAGTGGACAGTTTATACGAATGTAAGAGATTTCATGGGAGATATATCCAGATTTTGTTAACCGAAAGCGAGTTCTCTTTATACAAGTAAATTCTGAACCACATACTGCAAAGTTACGCAGGATAAGTTCAAAAAATTTGTTTTTATTGAGCTCTTGCCATATCCAGCATTTAATCCGGACCTTGGACCGCCAAATTACGATTTATTCAGATTCAGGGTGAAATTCTTACGTGAAAAAAATTTTGCATCCTAAGCAGATGTGGAAAATGTAATGCGGCAAATTTTTAAAGAGGTCTCAAAGAACTTTCTGATTGTTGGGTTAAAATAGTTCTCGTTCAGAATGATTCTTTCAATAATAATCATTGTGAACATAATTAATTGATAGATGTAGCTACTCATCCAATCACATAGACTTCTCCATGAGGCTACTAGGAAAGAAACAGTAGACAATCTAAAACAGGTCAGTATTGTAGATTGAATTGCATATTCCTTTCGCTGGGTTCAAAATCTCAGCAACCAAGAAGGGAATTTTCCCCAACATGCTTATACCAAATGGGCTTTATGTTTATTTACAATTTGAATACCTACAATGTATGATCAACAATCTAATATCATCATACTCCGAAAGTAGTTTCTCCATGACTTTTTTCTGCAATATTCACTCCTATGGCTGCTAGGAAAGAAGCAGAAGACAATCTAAAATAGGTCAGTATTTTAGATTGTATTGCATATTCCTTTCGATGGGGTTAAAATCTCAGCAACCAAGAAGGGAATTTTTTCCCAACATGGTTATACCAAATGGGCTTTTTTGTTTATTTAGAACTTGAATACCTACAATGTATGATCAACAATCTAATATCATCGATTAATAAATTGCATTACTCTTCAGTTCGATGGGCTCGATATATTCCGAAAATAGTAGCTACGAGGGTTGCTACCAAAGTTTTGAGATAGACAAATGAAAACAAATATTTATAATTGGATACGAGTACGTGAAAAAACGTTATCCTCGCATTTTATTTTGGATCTGCGAAAATAAGAAAAAATCGTAGGGTGTTAAATAAGGACAGTATGGAGGATCACCCAAGAATTCGATATTTTGACCGTTCATAAACATTTTTGTTTGAACCAATTTGAAGGAGCTTGCATTGTCCAGATATTCTGAAAAAGCATTTCCTTCGAAGTGCTTCGTGCGCAAACAACTTTTGATGGATTTGGCTCGTCTCGAAAGACCCATACAGTCCAATGTTGTTCAGTTTCGGGTTTATATACATAGTTGCATAATTCGTAGCCTGCCAAGACTTTATAGACGTCTTTAGAAGCACCGCGATTGAATTTTTCTATGCACCAATCGATACGAACTTTTTTTGAGCGATTGTTAAATTATAAGGTATACAACGGAAACAAATCTTTTTGACAGCCAAATGTTCATGCAATATTGAATGTATGTGAGTGGAACTAAGGCCCAAGTATGCCTAAATCTCACGGTATGTTTTCTGGTACATCAGTCGATTTTGGACCAACTTTCATCCTGTACCGGAGAGCGACCACGTTTGAAATCGGAAAACCAGCGAAGCACCGTCGAAGCGAGTTAGTCGGGACACTGTTGTTGATTTCATCCAAGTTGAAAGTCATAGAAAATCATCACTCGTCATTGTTCAGTTTTTTCGCCAAGATGAATATTTCAAGTGTGAACCACATACATAACCTCGTGATATTTGCTCACATTAAACCAATTTATTGCCAACGCACTCTATTTTATCATAGAAAACTTTCTCTACCAAATTGGCGAATTTCATCCGTTTGACTTCTTTACTAGATAACCAAAAAAGATGCTTTCCTCAAAGTTTTTCATTTTCCTCCACTTAACAAAATTAGAATATGCAATATCACACTAATGAGCCAATTTTCACGATTTCAGTTTAAATATAGCACGTGTTTCAGTTTCTATTAAATGGATAGGAAAACACAGTTATCACTATCATCCCTTATTAGGCGAAATGAATATTAACACAGGTAAGTACTTTCAATAAATAGGATGAACTTTGAACAATATTGTTTATTAGTAACAAAAGATAGTTCGTGAAATTTCTCTATTAACTTTGCTGTTTCCTCAAACTTTCTCACACACAAATTAATATATCGCTTTTAATACTTATTTCATAAATGGATGATTAACAATAATCGATAAATTCATCAAGTTGTTTCTCAAAATATAACAATTGTGTGATTTACTCCGCTATTCTCCATTAGTGATTGAAGCGTGACTGATAAAAAATTTGTGACGGTAGACCCAGTGAATCAATGATCGTTTCCGAAAGGTTTGTCTGAATAGACAATTGGACGGATTGTATTTGAAATGAGGGTAAATGAAACTTTACAAGCTTCAAAACAAGAGCAACGTGATCGGAAACCTATAAAATCCAACAAAGAAAACATTACTCAATATACCGTTAATTTTAGCATTCTTCGAAATAACGCATTGTTACTGCGTGGATGGAATCAGAGAAATACGAAAATATTCCTTAAATAAATAGTGAAAATTACAACAAAACTAGTTTAGTCATATTGAGATCAAGCTAGAGTTCATAGAAGAGAGAAAATATGTTTTGAGTATGAGATGTGAAATGGGTTTAGAGTACCTTCCTCATATTTGTAGAGATAGTTCCTTTTCTATAATATAGCGCTGCGTTATTTGTAGCTAAGAACCCAACTACGACCAACTCAATTTAGATTCTAGAGAAATAGTGAGAGATTAATAGAGGGATATATTGACACCAGGATTGATTTGGCTATGTACAAAAGCTTAGAACATCATACCTATTTAGCAGGTGGACGTTTAACCCGCCATAGGTCCCGCTGTTTATTCACTTGAGCAATTTCTTTTAAGAATTGATCAACCTTACTCATATTCAACTTAACTCTAAGAGTTGGCAACAAAATATTCCTGCAATATTGGCAAACTGAAAGAATGTGTGTCTTCTCTATTAATTATTGTTAGTTCTAATCTAAAACGCGACCTATCCCGTCATCTCAGTTAGAAAAAATCTAACGACGCGACCCAAGGCATTTGAGAATTCTTTTGTTGTGAGAAATTTGGGAATTGAAATAATTTTGGAAAGCTGCATATTTTATTTTTCTATTTTATGCATATAATAGGCTTTTAGTTTAATATTTTTTAATATAATAACAACATTGGAGAACAATTAAATGACGAAAAAATCCAATTCCGTTTCTTGTGGGGAAGTATTTTTACAGTTTACCATATTTGTCGATACAGATATATCACGAGCAGAGGTGCAATAGTTGCAGTGGTTTGAGGAAACTTCCTCCCATTACGATGATACTCTGATTTAGGCAACGATATCTCAGAACATAGTATACATGAGACAGACACCGAGCAATCAGCTGATGTCTCCAACAAAACACCTCAAGTTTTTGGGAAAGACGATGCTCTTTTGCCTAAAGTACACACTAAATTATTTCCATGTTGGAACCACTTGTTCATATCCTAATGCGAGGAATTAGATTTGATGACCAAAACAACAGACAAGAAAGGAGAGCAGTTGGAGGAAAGTAATTATATTTTCGGGCTAGTTATATTAAGCCCAAATGAAGAAGGCACAACATCTATATACGAATGAAGTGTGGGCTAGAGATAGAAGGGCGCTTAATTATTTCCAGACAACAATGTTGGAACCTAATCCTAATGCGAGTAATTAGATTTGAAGACCAAAACAGCAGACCAGAAAGGATATCAGTTGACAAATTAGCCCCAATTTGACAAATTTTTCAAAATTTTGTACACAAGTGTAAAAGAAGTGAAAGATGATACTTCTTGGCCTAAGATACACTCTAACAATTAATGAGACCAAAACAAGATGTCAAAATATAGTCTCCAAACTTCCTGTACTATTGAGAGAAACCAGAAATAAATTTGAAATTGTTGATTGCTAAAATATCTTTTTCTTGATGAACGTTCTTAAAGATATTGTAACATTCAATAATCAAAAGTTAGATCGAATACGAGTCGGTTATGAACGGTCACGTGATTGTTTACTCAAAAATCTGGAGGAAATAATGACATTTTAGGGCTTGTTATATTAAACCCAAATAAAAAGGCACAACATCTATATACGAACGAAGTGTGGGATATAGATGGAAGGGCGTCTAATTAGCAACAATGTTGGAAATACGAGGAATTAGATTTGATGTCCAAAACAGCAGAGAAGAAAGGATAGCAGTTGACAAACTAGCCCCAATTTGCCAGCTCAATACATTTATAAAATTCTGGAAGCTTTCAGGGGCCGTTGCCGATTTCGCCAATATATAAGCAACAAACCTGCTAAATATGGGAAAAAAAGATATTTGCCCTTACTGATGCCTGGTCATTCTACACGCCTAATATGGAGGTTCATGCAGGAAAACAAGGAGGTAGTTATAAATTACCAAATGACTCAGCAAATATATTTGAAACGCTTATACGTCCAATTGACAAAACAGGTAGAAATATAACTATTTCACATCTGTGCAACTTTTCAATGAATTATATCATAATAAAAAACTAACGCTCGTAGGCACAATAATAGAAGACAAGAGAGAATTTCCTCCAGAACTTCTTCAACATAGACCAGTTTGCATTTGGATATGGTGAAAATAAATGTATTTTCCCATCTTACATTCCGAGAAACCACAGAAATGTTCTTATGATTTCAACATTTCGTAATAATTTGAAAACAGATGCAGATTCTTCTCAGAGCAAGCTTGTGGTAATAACATTTTCCAATATTACCAAAGGCGACACTGACATCAACACAATATAAGAACCAGAAGCCAGGGTGTGGTTTTTGTGGATTAACCTATTTGAAATGTGAGAACTTGAACAATGAATGTGAATAAGCTAGACTTTTTTCTATTTGTATATTTTTCTATATAAAACTCTATACACACGACTTATATCATGATAAAAAGACACCCGATTTATGGCTTAGCGATTAGCGATCACCATCTCGACATTAATGCGAAAGTTTTTGGTTGGTTGGTTCGAAACAGTATCACGCAGGTTGGATAGGTAGAAAGATAGATGGATGGGCATTGCACCTTAACATAATAGGCAATTGAATAAATGTCCAACGAAGAGGTATTTCAAAAATAGTTCATTCTGAATAATATGGAATTTGATAAGAAAATGTCAAAAGAAGATAGTTGCACTTATGCAATGCACAGTCACATTTGCCACCCTACCAATGTGATAAAAACTCGATAGAATCAATTTGGTCACAAATTGGAAGTGATGTGATAAGGTGTGTGACGATGTCTAGAAAATTTCTGACCTAACAATTAAACAAGATTTTTTCCTATGATCACTCTCAATTTACCACATAGTATCAAATCAAGTCTATGCACTTTTCAATCCTTCCAAATAATAGTTACCGTCTTTGTGCCCAAAATAGGAGTATACGTATACTATGATGTCCTCGTCTGATGGAATTCTATCTTCTATAAGTGTAACTTTTAGGTGAGAAAATAGAAGAATGAAGCTGGAATTAAGATCTGTTGAATATGGTGGGTGGTCAACAAATTTGCACTGCAATTCATGAATTTTATGTTGTCTATGTTGTCATATTGAAAGGAAATTTTTCTCTTCGAATTCGGTCATTTTTTGGGAGATTCTCTCTTTGTCTTATCAAGCAATGATGCGTAATATTCCCCTGTTATTGTTCCACTATTTGATACTAGTTGATGAACACAATCTCATGACTGTCTGATAAAATGTCTTTTTTGAAGCAGGTTCGCACAGTTCACTGTCTGAACTATTTAGGCCTGAGAAATGCTCATTCGTGTGCGCTGTATTGTCGAATCAAATAAAGATTATTATTGATTGGTTGAATTTAAGTTATTATCAATTGATAAATAAGATATAAACAAGTGTGTACTGAATGATAAAATTTGTCCTCTTCACCTCCTATTCCAAAAAGAAGACCTTCACTATCGCCACTTGTGAAAGGCTTTCTACTACGGTTACTACTTGAGGCACCACTTATGTAAATATGATAAATCTGACATTACCATCATGAAGCTTGACATTTTTAATTGTAAACGTACTCAGAACGTGTTGTCTGTCATACAATTGCAGTTTGAGAAGATCACACTTACTTAAGTATTAAGCTGGTGAAGTTAAGGTCTGTACGAGTCTTTCAAGACGAAGCAAATGCAACGAAACTGCTCACGCATGGAACACTTTGAAGCAAATAGTTCTCTGTTTTCTCAGAATAACGTGACACCGTTCCATCAGAGTAATGTAGAACGGTAAATTCTGAATGCTACAACAGCATTTGTTTACCAGAAGTGTTCGACAAAATCAGGGAACAAATCGCAGGAGACGAATCATATCCACTACGACAATGCGAGCTCACACACATCATCTCAAACAAAATTATTTTTAATCAGTCAATTAGTCAAAACATCAAATTGATGGGACATTCACCGTACAGTCCTCGTTTGGCACCCGATGATTTGTTCTTTTTCCCGTAGATCAAAAATAAACTGCGATGTTAACCTTTTTTTCTACACCTATAAAAGTATTTGATTGTTCAAATCCCATGTTCTGGAAGTATCTCAAACGGAATGGAACAAATGCTTCGACAATTGGCTCAAACGCATGCAAAAGTTTATTGATTTTAATGGAGAATATTTTGAAAAACAAACAATAAAGCCGTATCCAATTATAAATGTTCGTTGTTATTAGGATATCTCGAAACTTAAGAAGGAACTTTCGTCAAACGAAATTTAACTTCTTCAAGCAATCTAAACAATTTATTTATGTAAATGGTAATGTTAAGATATCGTAATTACATTGTGGGAATAATTACAGTTGTCGAGACACTTTAATTCAAATAAAAAAAAATAATTGTTCATGAAAAATAAATCATATAGTTGCATTAACGAAGCTTTCTCCGAAACATAATGTATAATAAAATAAAACTAAAAAAAAGTACTCAAGGGCGTAGACAATATCCAGCAAATATCATCCAATTTTTTGAGTGGTATGCGAGTCAATGAACTATGAAAAATATTTGGAAAGTCTATCGATCTCAAAAACAAACGCAATTCAATAATTAGTACTGAAGCTAAAATTTTAGTCTAGTCTATAGTTATTCAGAGTTGTCTATGGAAAATCCGCGGCTAACCTCGCTAGTGCTTCTCAAACAGTCATTGTTTTCTTCGATTCTCAGATCATGAGGCGATTAGATTTTGTTTGAAGAACAGCTATCGGTTCCAAATTTCACAAGATAATGGTAATGATATTCGAAGGAAGACCTACGAAGTCATGTCTTTTTTCTTTATCATCAAAAGCTGCCGGGTCATAAGTTGCTTTTGATTCTCGAGTGTTTGGTATATTTGTCTTATTTACTAGATTAAGTACGATGCATATTCTCCTGAAATGAAAAATGTGCTAAAATTGAAACGTTTTGTCGCTAACATCAACATTAAGTAGGCCAACTCACAGCCAATGAAAGTCGTGCTGTGAGGAGTTTTCCAGAAATATTTTCGGAATTTATTGTAATGAGTATAATGCTAGTCAAGGAAATTATTTGGAAGTAATTTGATAAAGCAAATACTTTGTTTTCAATAAAATAATTCACTGTATGTTTTCATCACGTCTAGTCGCTTTTATATTAGGATATGTATTTATCAAATGTTTATTCAGCAGACACTTGACTGCAATAAATAGTGATGATAAAGTACTTTGATCCTGCAGATCTAGAAGCAGCAGCTACATACCTTAATAGAGATCTTTTAAGTATTCTTGATTATTCCACTGAACATAATCTGAAGCTGAATGCAAATAATACTAAGGTTTTACTATTGTGTTCTCATAGAGAAAATTTGCAGCAAAATTTAAAATTGTAATTCGATAATGAGATGTTGGTATTCGAACAATTTGCTAAGAACTTGCAACTAATTCTAGATGTGGATTTGAGGATTAATAAACATTTAAAAAGACTATTGCAGAGAATCTATGCTAAGATGAAACTCTTGTATATAAACAGGTCATTTCCTAATTTTGAAATGAGAAGCAAGATTTGTGAATCTCTGGTATTATTCACTTTTACCTACTGTAATGTTTATTATCCTTGTCTTGACATAGCATCGAAAAATCATATGCAATATGTACAAAACGTATGTTGTAGATTTATTTTCAAGCGAAGAAAGTATAACCCCATTTCAGCCAAATTAATGAATCAAATTGGTTGAAAATATTGAATACTGTGAACCTTAGTTTATTTGTTTTCTTCTTAAAACATGCGACACCTGAATATTTGAGAGAAAAGCTCTAGTTTTTCGTGCAAAAATACATAATGTACATGTGAGACATAAAAATCTGTTAACTTAACGTACCTTAAGTTGTGTAGTATAAATTATTTTAGACCTAAGTACAGAGCAATATTGTTAAGTAATCAAATATCTGATTAACTGTATCTATTTTGTTGTAACTATTTAATCAATTTATAGTTGAGACTATATGAAGTTCTTTCTTATATTTAAGCAGCTAGAAATTGATTAGGTGGAAAAATAACATAAATGTTAAATATCGTCACTTCTGTTGAATGATGTGTGTATGTATACTTTGTAAATTGTATTTTGTACACATATCAGACCAATAAAAACGATTTATGATTATTATTATATAAGTTATGATTCACGGTGTACCTGACCATTTTGTAATTTTTGTAACGTTAGCTACATTGTTAACATGTTTTTGAACATTTATATTTCTTTACAAACATTTTTATTTCACGAGACGAGTCTTCACGAATCGTAAAACTTCTCGTAAAATCAGTAATTATTCGTCATCTGGTCGGTTTGTGTAATTTACTTGAAAATTGTGATTATCTAGAAGATTTAGTATATAATTTCATTATTCTTGTTTCTTGAAGCTCAAGGATTCGATTTTTGAATGTTTATAATCTTATAACCAGATAAAACTGATGGGCAGTTGGTTTTAAGTATTTATGTCACGTTTTCAAGGATACAAAAACAAATTAATTTCAATAGTCAGATATTACGATGAACTGCATTACAGATAATATTTTTCCCGTTATTTGTCTGTATTTGAGATAAATAGGGAAAAGAAGAGCAGCACCATTTATTTTTCATAGGTTATGTACGCATTGAATTCGCTTAAAACACAGTCAAACTGCAATTAATTATCCTGTATAAATAAACTTTTAAAAAGTTGGAGTGAACATAAGAAAATTATTGAAGCTTCACTGAATCGAACAAATGAGCCAAATCATACTGTTTCCCAAGTAAATATGAAGCTGAAAACATTGGAATATATAGATAAAAATGTAGACCAAAACGAGAAAACAAGAAGATTACGTGAATATTATTAATTTGGAAAAGAAGTGGACGCGATTTTTGGACAGAATGAACCAATCCCGAAATACTCCTGACAGAGACTAGTGCATTGTGTGGACAAAAATATTCTTAAAGACGTCAGACAAGACTAGGACATAAGAATAAACAAGTAATTGCAAAAAGCATTTATCGAATTGTTAGAAAAAGAAGGAAGACTAAAAATGGCGCCCAAGAACAAATGAGAAAGGATAAACTCAAATATCGAAAAGAACAAATATCAATTGGCAATAAAGAACTTGCCATAGAAGAGGGATGAATAATATTGAAATAATATTCAGAAACAAAGAGAAAATTGACAAAATGTTTTATTATTATTAAGAATTTTTTATGTTTAGTTGAATTTTCATTATATTCAGTTTTATTTGATTTGTATTGAAAATTCAGTTTTGGTTATTTAAGATTTTTTATAATGTATAACAGTTCTTGGTATTAAATTCTGTAAATTAACATTAGAAATTATATTAGTTTTCATGTGAAATTGAAAAAATATATTTTCATCCGAATGCTTGATATGATATACGAGAATATATTTAAAAATTCTTAGCCTACTATAGAACCAAACAAAATTTCAATGTCAAAATATTTTATTACTCAACATATTCTCCTCTTAATTGGATACATTTATTACAATTAATCTGCAACGTCTCTAGACAGACAGACAGACAGACAGACATCCACAGCTTTTATTACCTCCTCGTTGGAAGAAAATTTACGACCTTTTAAACTTTTTTTCAGTTGAGTAAAGAGATTATAGTCGGACGGAGCCAAATCTGGTGAATAAGGTGAGTGTTCTAGTAACTACTCTTTCACGCTTTTGATCAACATTCAAACATTAGGGGATCCATTTTGTAGCAATTTTCCTCATGTCAAAATTGACGTGAACTATATGATGAACGCGTTCGTATAAAATATTCAGTGCTTCAGATATCCGTTTTAGCCCAATTCGACGGTCTGATAAAATCATGTCATGCATCGATATTTTCGGAGACTGATACAGAAACTAGCCTTCCCGATCGGTCATCATCTTCAATGGAAAATTTACCTCTTTTGAAGCTTGCAGTTCAATTTTTCACGGTTGCATACAAAGGACATTGATCACCAAGGGTATTAAACATATCTTCTTAAATCTGCTTACCTCTTAACCTTTTTAAGTTATTGTTCGTTGCTATGGTAACGCAACATTTTGTTTATGCATGGAAGTGGTCTAGGCTAACTCGATATCAATACATCCTCGTATTTATTAAAAAGAAAACAATTCTAGAGCCAGCATAGTCAGTAGATGAAACTCCATCTGGAGCATTCCTTTCTTTATCTCCATCGTCTATTGCAATATGGTTTACTGGCTTATCAATTTCCTGTTGTTTCACATAAAATTCGGTATTAATGACTAAATTGTAAGAGACAAAACATGCGCTAATAAAATGTGTTGTACTAGCTGTGCTTTCTATTTTACAATTATATATATATTATCTCAGCTGATCTCTCACTATTTGCCATTGATTTGAGTTTCCTGTATCCTTAAAAGGGGTTTCTACATATCGTGAGCATAATAGGTACTATGACCTAAAATTTAAAAAAAAATATTTTTTTGAAAGAGTTTAAATTCTTTTTAATAAACCTACAGAAGACTTCAAATTTTCTTTAATCATCGCATACAGTATAAACTCATACCGTACTTATTTTATATTATTATCTAATCTCCGAAATCAAATTTATCTCAATTGAGAAGAATTTCTTTCTATTATATTATGAATCTACAGTAGATTTATAAAATAGAATAGCCCATCAAGCCCATCAAGGCTATCAATTGTTCCAAGAATTTTTTCAACTATGAAAAGTCTTCCAAACATATTTTTTTTTATCATTTAGCCACTGAATTCTTTGGGCTATCCGAAATTACTGGTGAGTTTTATATTAAATCGGTCAGCTCAATCCCGAAAAGAAGGTGCTTCATGACTGGAAAGCAGAGAAAAATGTGAATGCATTGGCAGTGATCTTCCGTTCCGATAATTGAATGTATTAGCCCTGAAATGTACTCTGAATTCTTCATCACTGTATTGCTGGACTGTTTGCTGTATCATCATCATCATTCAGCAGCATGTCTCATCCACTGCCGGATATAAGCTTCTCTTAACCTATACCATTTTGCTCGATCTTGGATCCAAATGGAAATATCCCTTTCAAATCGTACGTCTATCGCATCGGCGGTCGTCGTCGTTTCCCTATCTAACTTTCATTTTTTGTCTTGCTCTGACCCAAATTCTTTAGTAATAAATAATTCTTCTCATAACGAAAACGTTTGTTTTTAATTTTACTTAACTATTTTCTCTCTATTTAAAAAATATCTCACAAATTGATGAAGTACTCATCATCTACATTCTAAAATGTTCCAAAATGTTTTCAATTCACTTTTGCTGCTATTGAAGTATTAATGGACAAGTTCAATGTGTTTCTGTAACGTGAAACTTTTTGTTCAGTAGTTGAATTTGATTAGAATTTTATGTTTAAATGCATGAGTTCAGTTTTAATTTGTGTAACGAAAAACCATCAAAGTGTTGCTGTATTACAAGACCACCCGTTTATGAGACCGTCAAATTAACGCTGAAAGCTCCAACAAGATTATTTTCAATCAAATTCCCTTATCTAACAATGTATTATAAATGCGGTGAATGAGGAGTTGAAAAAGTACCAAAAATCACAACAGGTTATGAATAGATCTATGGTGATGATAACCAGACTACTAACAATTGGTATGATCGATTTAAAAGTGAAAATAAAACAATGAACGATAATCCTTTGACCTTGGGAACAGTATTTTATTCATTCCAAGGTAAGCAACTACAAAATACAATTTCTTCTAAAAGATATTGGAATGTCTATGACTTTTGACTGTAGTGAGATTATTCTTAAAACTGGAAGAGGCCAGGACAAAGCAGATGAGATGTTTTCAGTCATGAATCAACGTTAGGATAACTGCATTTGATATCGAGGTCAACACTTAAAATAAGATTGGTTTTATATTACTTCTCCATTCTATTTCAAGTGAAATAGTATTTTTCAAATATTTTATAATTGTTTGTACTAGTTTCACGTCTTGATGTCTTGAATACGTTGTTGATATGATTCAGTCAATTTCAGCAGTTCATATTAATTTACACTGTCATACTAGTGGATACCTATTGAAAATTTGAATTTACTTTCATTTTTCATGAACAGATTTCCAACTTTTTGTGCGCTACCAAATTTCGGTTCGCTAAAAGCTGGTTGTAACCAAAATAACATTAATTGTTCTCCCCATTGCAATTTCAGTAATATATATATATATATATATATATATATATATATATATATATATATATATATATATATATATATATACAACTGATGCCAATTAACACTTCCTGAAAAAAATGTCGAAGCCAGGGGAGGTTACAAAATCCATTCATTGAAATTGATTGACCTTAAACGCAGAAAGGAAATTGGACTGAAATAACTTTTTGTGTTTGAACAAATGTATTGTTGAATATTTTCAATGATATTCGATAACTTCATTTCAACAATAGCCGTGAATATATAAATAAAAGTTGTTTCGAACCTATCAGGATATAATATTAAAAAAACTGAGAAGCTGATAGAAGTTGTAAAATGATTATAACCCTCCCCATGAAGCATGGAAGAATTCTCCGCATTCTGTGAATTTATTCGAATTTACTATACGAAATTCCCTCTTCGACCCTAATAACAGTCATTCCGTTGAGACAAAACTGGAAATAAACTGCCATAATCTAACGTAGACAAAATTACATTTCCAAACAAACCCCAAATACGTCTTGTCGTTAATTTCTCAAATTAGGCAGTCATTTAGCTAGGGAAATAATGCTACCATAAGTAACACGAGGAATGTCTAGATATATTTATGGAAACCATCTCATAAAGCCATCTCCAGTATTAATATAAGCTGAAACACTACAGCGGTGGAATTAAAATTGTTGGTAGTTTAATATATCAAATCAAATTGTGGAAATTATTTTCAAATATTTCAACTCTTCATTCATCGCATTTATAACACATTGTTAGATAAGGGAACTTAATTGAAAATAATCTTATTGCAGCGACAGTTTGATGGTTTTTCGTTACTGAAGTGCGGAAAGCGAAAAAATAATGAAAAACAGAGTGCCTAGCAAAAGAAGCACCAAACAAACACTTGGTTAAGTATTTGTTTTTGTAAAAAAGCTGGGAATCTCTTTATTAAAAATTAACATTAATTCAAATAGGTATCCACTAGTATAACCTTGTGAATTAATATAAACTGCTGAAATTGTCTGAATCATATCAACAACGCGTTCAAGAAGTAAAACTATTACAAACAATTATAAAATATTTGCAAAATACCATTCCACTTAAAATAGAATGGAGAGGTAACATAAAACCAATCTTATTTTAAGTATTGACCACGATATTAAATGCAGTTATCCTAACGTTGATTCATGACTGAAAACATTTCTGAAATGGCTCTCATCTGCTTTGTCTTGGCCCCTTCTAGTTTCAAGAATAGTCTCAATACAGTCAAAAGTCGCACTGTGCCAAATCTAGTGAGTGAGGCATATGAAATAGAGAGGTAAATTTTTAATCGCCAAAAATTCACAAATCCAAAGCGAAATGTGATTCACGATTTACTCTATGTTCAATATCTTTGCAGACATTCCAATATCTTTTAGTAGAAATTGTACTTTATAGTTGCTTACCTTGGAATGAATAAATTACTGTTTCCGGGGTCAAACGACTATCGTTCCTTGTTTTATTTTCACTTTGAAATAGATCATACCAATTGTTAGTAGTCTGGTTATCATCACCATAGGTCTATTCATAACCTGTTGTGATTTTTGGTACTTTTTTCAACTCTTCATTCACCGTATTTATAACACATCGTAAGATAAGGGAACTTGTTGCAGCTTTCAACAATAATTTGACGGTCTCATGATATTGTAAAGCGGTGGTCTTGTAGTAACAGCAATAGTTTGATGGTTTTTCGTTACTAAGCTCTGGAAAGCGAAAAAATAATAAGAAACGGAGTGCCTAACAAAGGAAAGAAAAAACAAATGGATAAACAGAGATAATGTTTTAACACAAATTAAAACTGAATTCATGCATTTAAACCTAAAATTCTAATCAAATTCAACTACTAGACAAGTTTCACGTTACAGAAACACATTGTATTAGATTTCGATACCAGCAAAAGTGATTTGAAAAGATTTTGGAACATTTTAGAATGTAGTATGTAAATAATGAGTACTTCATCAATTTGTTAGATATTTTTTAATTAGAGAGAAAATAGTTAAGTAAAATTAAAAACAAACGATTTCGTTATGAGAAGAATTATTTGTTACTAAAGAATTTGGGGCAAAGGAAGACAAAAAATGAAAGTTAGATATGGGAAACGACGACGAGAAAGTATGAAAGATATGCAAATAAATAAAAACAATATTCAAATAAGCCATTTTGATACCGGGAGACTGGGAATGTATTGTCTGACTTGGTTTTGCGTTTGCGCAGGCACCTTCATTACGAAGGGAACACCTCAGGAATATTCTAAAATTCGACAAATGACACAGTGCTTGATACCTCCAGATTTCTGACTGACTTATAATCAACGTCGTATGATAGCCGCATACGGGAAAGATTATACGTCAGACAAGTCAAAAAAAAGATATTAGAATAGGTAAACATAGCAATATCGGCTAAGCTCATGGACTAAGTAAACGATCTGACGAATAATGATCACAATGCGAATGTTCCCAGGGATTGTAAGGGCTAGCGATGAAATTGTAAATAAACGTGCACGACATTTTAGGCTATAATATATGTGCTGTCAGCTCTGAATAAACTCACTGAACAGTGGATCTGCCACTGCAACACCTGTTTCAATATCATGAAGACGTTGATTTCGTCAAAAAGATTGTTACTTTTCGAGAGCTGGTGCCATTACTTGAAACCAGTGACAAACCGACATAGCATGCAAAGGAACCATACGTCGTTGCTTCTCCTCACAAAATTCAATGCTACACCCTCAACATATCCTCAACATGTTATTCAACATTTTTCTCTACTGTGGGATACGTCGTGACCCACAGACATCCATCAAGAGCAATCAACAACTGCTCCACAAGAAAATGCATCGACACTTCTCCAGGGTCAAAAAAGAATGTAGTAGGAATCTCTAGACTTCATCTAACAGCCTACACATGTCACTTTGTGATTTCCATCTGCGTCCAAAAAATAACTAAAAAAGTAAGCATTTCAACTCGACCAATGAACTGAAGGATAGGCATATATTATAGAAGAACTAGCTCCTTTAACAGCCACAGGCAATTTGGGAACAGAATTTGGTTCGTTGAATATGCGATGATAATGGTACTTAAGCGGTACTTAAGTACTTTCGATTGAAAACCCACACTGCCGTCTCGTTCTTATCGTGTCACAAGGGCTGGGCTGCTACTTAAGTTTTGAGATAGACAATTAAAAACAAATATTAATAATTGGATATGGCTTGATTGGTTTTCAAAATATTTGAAAGCCTTTAAACCAATTTTTTTTAAGTATTATTTTCATTCCGATTGAGGTACCCCCAAAACATGTAATTTCAATCAATGAACCACTTCTGCAGGTGTAGAAAAACGTAGATCTCACAATTTATTTTCAATCTACGGGGAATAAGAAGGAATCATTGGATGCCAAACAAGGACTGTACAGCGAATGACCCATCAATTCAATGTTTTTCATGTTCAAAAACGTTTTTGTTTGAACTGATATGTGACAGCTCGCGGTGTCGTGGCGGGGATTGATTTATCTTCTGAGATTGGGCTTCCTAATTTTTTCTGGACAAAAAATGCTAGTGTATCATTCAGAATTGATCGTTCTGCGTTGTTCTAATGGAACCGTTATGACATCTCTAGTTACAAGAACAAGAAACAAGAGACCATTTGCTTTGAACTTCTTGTGTTGGATTTGACTGGTCTTGAACGACCCATACAGTAGTTTAGGGTTGATATACATACATCCAGGATTCGTAGCCTGTTACGATCTTTTGAAGCATAGCGATTGAACTTTTCAGCTTTTCTTTTCACCATCCGATACGAGCGTTCCTTTGGAGGGATTGTCAAATTATGCGGTTCCCAACGCGAACAAATCTGTTTGACAGCCAAATGTTCATGTGATATTGAATGTTTGCGAATGTAACTAATGTCCAGGTATGCCTCAATCTCACAGTATATCATTTGACGATCTTGCAATATCAGTTTACGTACAGCATCGATATTTTCTGACACAACTGCCGATTTTTGACGACGAGCACACGTTCTGAGTAAGTTCATAATTAGAAATGTCAAACTTTATGATGGGAATGTAGATTCACATTAGTGTTGCCATATCTAAAACTTAAGTTTTGGGTAAACGAGGACCAAAAAACATAAAGAGTGTCTGAACAAAAAGGGAAAACTTTTTCACAAAAATACGGCATGCAATAGTTATATGGTTGAATCTTAATTGTAATGCGTAGTTTCGACGAGAATGCCTAGGATTGATCATTTCAAAAATCTCGATGATCCTGAAAAAATTTCATATTTCCATAAGAGAAAAGAAACTGGGTTACGTAGACCCGGAAATGAGCTTTAAAATATATATTAGTTGATACCATTCTCATCACTATTTAAGGTTACTCAAGGGATAGTTCATGGCGATTGAGGGATAGAAAATGCAAATTTGAAACAACGATAAAAATTCATACCCAGTAGATTGAAATTTTAACAAAACATATGGAACTGCATTTTTTTGTTATGTTCCTTGATATTGAAAATTCATTCTACGTTCTATATACAAACTCAAAAACAATTCACAAAAAAATATTCTTGCCATAAAAGTTCAAATATTGGTACTGAGATTTCCGTGAAATTTAATAACGTTCTAAAGTGAAAATGTTTACAAGAGTTTTCACTTATTTCCTCTTCTGTTTGTTTACCATCGGCGTAGTGTCTATAAATAGATTTTCACGTTAAAAAACCAACGTTATATATCAAAAAGCGTATTTTGGTATAAGCCTAATCTAAGATAAATTTAATTTCCCTAATTTCCTTCAAATTTTTATTCTTCATAAAATCACATCAAAAAGTATTGCGGCTTTGATCATTAATTGCGGTAATATAAAATATTGAGTTTGATGTAAGTTCCAAAGTAGAGAATATTGGACCTGGAAATAAGAGTTTGGAAACGTTGGAAATAGTTTGAGAACTAATAAAAGGCACGTAATTTCAAACTGTGAAAATAAATTCTGGTTTCTTCGGATTAAGTGTACTACTGAAGTTAAAGAATTCCGTAGGTAATACACAGAATCTTATAAGTAGTCTGGAACACACATACGATAACAGAACAGTATAAATAGTAATTATAACAATAAGAAAAGAACATCACTACTCTATACCATACAAAATGCAGAATGAAATTATCACTGTTCAACCAATAACTTTCCTCTTTTCACTAGTGGTTATTAACAAATGATAGGAATTGAATTGTATGTACAAATCCACAAATTTAGTCGCAATTATCATTATTTTCTTATTTCTTAGACCTTTTGATATATTAATGCATCTAAATTTTCTTGATTCTAGATTTCTTATGTTTTAAAAAACGTCAAATTTTATCTTTCTTCCAAAAACTATTAAAAAAAATTAATTTTAAAACAGAAAAGACCTAAAACCAAGAACATTTAGATGCATTAATTATCATTATTATAACTTTTTCATACAAACCCAAATAGTCGACGGATGAAGATATTGGGTTTGTTGACGATATAAATCGAGATGCATTAGATTTGGAGATCCTGAATGCCATGCAATTGGACCACCAAAAAATAGTTTCTGTCACGTGTTGCGAGAAAACGAGAAAACGATGGGATGGTGTAATCTGAACGGAGCAAATATAAGTAAATGTGGAATAAATATTGTAATAATTCCAAACTAACGTTACGAGTGGAAGCACATTTACTCTGAATATTTATAGTCTAGGAGCTATCAATCTAAAAAGTCACACAGTGCATGTAATTTTATAGTTAATTATCAAAAAAAATGATAAATGTTTCTCTCTCATAGTATTAAATGGTTTGCCGAAAGTGTATTCGATAGAAAATTTCATTCTATTTAAGAAAAAAATTAGCCGGGAGATTCAGGCAAGAAAATGTGTGAGGAGTGATGAAATTTGTCCCTCGGTACGTTTTATTTTAATGTCTACTTTAAGATTATCTTTGTTTGCGGGCTCAGAAACGGCCGCAAAAAATCCAGTAAATCAGCTTAAAATCTATTGTATTATAGTCAATTAATATAATCTAGAATAAATGTTTCTCTGTGGAGATACAGTTGAACATCGTAAATCCGGACTATCTAAAATCCGGACTGATTCGTTCATATCGTAATTTTAAGCTTTTGTATTTGACACTAGTTGAAGATACCATACATAACGATAACGTGAAGAATATGTTCATAATGTAATCAATATTTTTTCTTATTATTTTATGAATGTGTTTTTGTGCAGTATTAAACGCGATTGTATTATATTTTATGTATACCTCTCCCTCTTTTCACATTATTATGTAAAGTGATATGATTTTTAGTTAGCGCCACCATAAATGCATTCAAATAGTCGTATGATCTGAAATGCCGAAAAATCTAAAATCCGGAACCAAATCTTTCCCGGCGATTCCGGATTCACGATATTGTACTGTACTATTGTTCCAAATTGATTATAATTTTGTATATTCTATTAATACTTTTTTTTGTTAAATAACTTTTACATATTTTCTTCATAAATTTAATGAAGCTGCTGTAGGGGTAAGCTTCTAGAGCTACGATGACTTCTATACCTTCGGTAGTCTTTATAACTGTAATAAATTTTTCCACTCGATTTTTACAAATTATTACAAATACAGAATGAGGTTTTTTATGTGTAATCCAACCACTAAAGAGAAGGTACTCACTTTTTTCTCTAAAAAAAGGAACTTTCAAGACATTAAACCACTAACACGCAAACGTACAGTGAGGACTGAAGAAAATATTGCGGCTGTATCCGCCAGTGTTTACGAAATGTCGATTCGCCGCAGTTTGCAGCTATTGGGCCTCTGTTACTCCACTAAGTGGAGAATTTTGCGAAAGGATTTGGGTTTAAAACCTTATAACATAGGGCTGGTGCAAGAATTGATGGTACACGATCTCCCACAACGTCTAACATTTGGTGAATGGGCGCTGGTAAAGTTGGAGGGAGATCCAATTGTGTTCGGCGACGAAGCTCATTTCTAGTTGGATAGATACGTCAACAAGCAAAATTGCCACATCTAGAGTGAAGACCAGCCAGAAGCATTGCAACCAAAAGTCACTGTTTGGTGTGGATTATGGGCCGGAGGCATCATCGGGCCGTACTTCTTCAAAAGCGACGATGGCCGGAGCGTTACTGTTAATGGCAAGCGCTACCGTGTTATGATTAACGATTTTTCATTCAAAATAGAAGAATTAGATATGCCTGACATGTGGTTTCAATAAGACGGTACCACATGCCACTCGGCAGGCAAAACAATGGCCAAATTGACAGCCGCCTTCGGTGAACAGTTCATCTCACGTTTGGGGCCCGTCAATTGGCCGCCTAGATAGTGTGATTTAACGCCTTTAGACTATTTATTGTGGGATCATGTTAAGACTGATGTCTATAAGGATAAACCAGCAACGATTGATGCACTGGAAGCCATTATTGAAGCATTTATTCGTGAAATACCGGCCGATATGTTGGAGATAGTGTATAATAAAAAATAAAATATATAAAATGAATAAATAAAACAAAATAAATAAAAAATCATGTTACGTAATGAAGGAGAAATTTTCTCCCTCATCACACACTTTAAAGAAAGGCTTGCCTGACTCTCTCGGCCAAAAAAATTGGTTTGCGTAAATTTTTATTAAAGAGAATGAAATTTTGTGTCGAATAGACTCTAGGCAAACCATTTCCTACTATGAGAGAAAAATATTTATATATTCCGTAGACTTAGAAACATTCGACAAAACTTTTATCAATTTTTATTTTGTAATAGTAATATTAAAAGTACAACTGACAGCATTATTAATTTGAAATGAAAAAGAAGTTACATTCCTCCTGGTACTTGAATTGGTAACATGTAACAAGTTCAAAGTAATTACATCATATATAGTTGTATTAGTACTTATTGGATTGTAGGATCGTAAGCGTTTACAATGTTGCTTGAAGTTGAAATAATTGTTCCCGTTAAAATTTTCACTATGGAATCCATTTCGTTTTTTATTGAGCCTTCTATTCAACCCTCCAAAACTGTGTTGGATTTCCACCCACCGCGCATCTTTAGTTGAATTATATCACCACTGGAATCTACTAATAGAGACCGAAGAGCGTCGAAATGTATGTGTAGTTTTATGGATTAGGTAAATTCACAAATATGTTGTGATTAGCGAGGGAATTTTTGAAAAGGTAATGATGCCTACAGCTTGAGTTTTGCATTCTTCATTTCTATAATGCAAAAAAGAATGATCTGTTTTGACATTTGTCGGTCGTTCGATTTATAGTCGCTGCAGTTGCCGATTCAACATCATCTTCTGATGTGCAGTTTAAACTTTCTTAACTATAACTTTTCGTCACTAATAATACATGAGAAAGAGAGAAAGCGTTCACATTCCACTATTTTGATAGAACAATTTTATAATTGCGTTAAAAAATGACACGTTACGGTACTTTTTCTCACGCTTTTTGACCGATTCAGAAATTACATTCTTTATAAATGCAAATACTCACACCCACACAAATCTTTTTATGTTTTAATGAAATAGTTTCAGTTATAACGGAATTTATCCTTTTAAGGTGAATCAGACTTCACCACAAAATGAGAGTGATGTAAAAATATTCGTCACACCTTTATATTGAATCCAAACAATTAAATCAAGGTTAACTTCCAATAAGTCACATAACTTGAGAAACATACGATTTTTCAAATTTTCCATAGAATTCATTCGTCATTAAAAATTAAATGGAAGTATGAGAGTTTAAAGAGGCTTTTTGTGAAAATACAACGTTGGGAAACACCAGAATTTAATATACCTGTGTATTGGGGTGGAGCGAAAAAAAATTTTTTTATTACCTTGCTGTAATAATTGCGTTTATGTTCAAATATTAATCGTAAAAAATATTGTTTTAATTTTAATTTACATACCTTCCATTCCGTGTAGATGTTGTTTATAGCAAATATCATACCAATATTGAATATATGAAGCGACTCTGCAAAAGTAGTAGTCTTGAAAACAACAAATATTCACCTTATTAATCGATCTAAATCTTGATCAAGTCCGTACCTTTCGTAAGGGAAGGAATGGAAGTGAACGGACACAAAATTTAGTTTGGTTCAGTATAAACAAAAGCAATTTATGTTCGGATGCTGCACAAAATCTTTGGAAACTCAAATGCATATTTTGCATATCCAGAAAACATTCTTCTTCCACAGACAGTGAAACGCTTGTAGCTGAGGCTTCTTCGTCGATAAATGAGCCCAGCAGAAGAGATGGCTTTATAAAAGTAAAGCTAAAGTCACGAACTCTAATGAGGTCTTTAGATGTTATAGTAGTAGGGCTATGAAGTGGAGGGTCTGAATAATAATCACTCACCTCTACGTGGTGACCTCTGGGTTACTTTATTTTAGACAAAGTAGGTTCGTAGGTTTAGCACGTGAAATAATTATTTTGTATGAGTTATGTTAACTCTTGCGGACCTTGTTTTTATAAGATGTGGCTATTGATAGGTCCGATGGATCAAGAAACAATTTTATTTTAAATTACTAAACCTCCTGTGATCCACAACAAAACTTTTTGTAACTATTAGAAATCTGAAGCAAAAGAAAATTTTTTGGACCCTAGCGTATATTGTGTACATCGTATATATTTTATCAATGAGTTATTTGCACAGGAAGGAAAAATCTATTAGTTAGAGTTATATTTGAAATTATCAGGGCTCCACTCGTGCAACTGTTTTTTATTTACTAGATTATTAAGACATTAGGAATCTTAAGATCATCCACACATCCACACCCTAAGGTCGTCTCTAACATTGAAAATTAGTAAATATAATCTAAATTAGGAGTAGATACGTCATTGTCCACGTACCTATCAAACACTTTTCTTCTTAGTAATAACAGTATATTCACAAAGTTACTCCAAGATCTCCGTATCACAAAAAGGAATAGATCCAAAAGTTTTAACAGTTGAAAGTGAACAAATAGTGACACCAGCTATTGGAAGTTAGATCTTTCTCGTGAGATCAAAAATACAGGTGTTTTTTTTTAGTCGCTAAATAAGATGCTTCCGAATCTAACATGCCAACGAGAAGATCAAGCTTATGAACTATTTTTTGTCAGGAATTTGGAACTAAACTTGCGCAAAAGAAGACATATCAGATAGCTCACTTGAGAATAAAAATAATAACAAAAATTATTTTGTCACAATAAAGTGAACCTCATATTTCAATGATTAATAAAAATGTCCTTTTGTTTTACCAACAAAATATGGTTATGGTTTAGTGGACAAAAGTGTAATCTACCGAATCTACTCTATTTACTCTTAAGATGCTGTTCTCTAAAGTCCTTAATATAATCCTCAAAATCAATGTAGGAACAATTTCGTTTTCCTAGAGCAAAAGGAAACTAAAGTTTCACCCTCATCGAATGCAAAGTATAACGATTTTTTGGAAATGTAAGCAGCCAGGAGTCTCCTTTATATCTTTTCTAAGGTTGCTGAACATAGTAAAGTTTTTTCTAATGGTTCATCAGCCAGCTCCATTGAGAATCGCACCAATTATCGAGGATAACATTTCTATTATTTCCATGATTTGTTTGAGTTAACTCTAAACCATATTTCATTAATTCCTGCAATACTACTCCTGGTTCTTCGTCCGTATCCTAATAAGGTAGAGCATTAGTTGTAAGGAATTTTTGGCATCAATATTTACATGTCGGAGCGTTAGACTTTAATAAACATCTTCCTCTTAAGCTGAATACCTGTTAATCTATTCTAACATTGTCTACAGAAATGTAGTTCTTTCAGTAACACTCATTATTTTCCAAATATCTCGTACTGGAGCATATTTATTGTTAGTTTTCCTTTGACTACGTACATTTTTATCATCGAAACGTAATCGATTCAATTTGAATTCGAAATGTTTTTTTGGAATCGTATTTTTGAGTATGACAATAACAAAATTTTTAAACTGAATATCTGCTAGAGATAAGTGAGCATGTTCCAAAAAGCGTGCAAAATATAATAGACCCTAAGCAGCTGATGAATAATTCAGTAAATTACATCCTGTAACCAACTCTGCTAAGTTGAATATGTTTCTCGTTGGAAAGCAATTATGATCAAAAACTGTTGATTCACTTGTTGACGATAATTTACCGGCAATTTCAAGCACGCTGCTTTCTCATTACTAATAATACATTCTATTCCATCATCCATATGTTAATCTTCTATAAAAGCATCTTCCTTTCCATTTTTAGTTTGTATTTCTATGTTTTCTTCATCAGAGTATTCATATAAACTTTCCCAAAGCTTAGCTTGGCCAGCGGTTTTGTTTTTATATTCATTTTGATGATTCTGGTGAAAGAGAGTGAATGGAAATAGAGAAAATGATATTCCTCAAACACCCACTGAAAAATTCATTATTAAGTAGCCGCACCAAACGAAACTATTGTTTATAAAATGTAACCGATCATCGCAAAACAATGATGATTTATGGAAGAACTCGAAAAAGTTCGCGCATGATTTGAACTACGGAGTCGTCGGCAACTCCTATTATCGATCATTAAAAAATTATTTTATAAATTACTGTCAAATCAACGTCGATTAAATTCCAACATTTCATTTTTCAATTATTTATTTTTGACTTGGAGTCAACTATTGTAGATAAAAATTTTGTTTCCTTTTTGAATTTTATTTCCAATAGAATATTCCAAGTGTCCTTCTACTGCAGTTGAAGGTTTCAATCCTTCATGTCGCTTCAAATCATATATATGGTAGACGATATTAGTGAAAAGTTTAACTAAGATCAAAATTTTGTTTACAACTGGTGGGAAAAATACTTTGGTTATGTCGGCTATTTTTTTAATATGGCTGCACCTCGTAAAAAAAAATATTTTCTCCATTATTGAAATATGACTTCACACAGTAGATTCGTAATTAATTGCTATACTAGTACTGACACTAAAATAGCTGGAGTTTCACAAAATTGGATAATCGGCTTATTATCTAGAGAGCTTATTTTGATTATTGATCGGGGTAAACCTCAAATCCTTTTAAACTTGCAAAGTTAATATCACGCCTTCCCTTTTAAGTAATCTTATTGACTTAGTAACCTTAAAATTCCATTTCACTTTCGAATATCTTCATTTAGTTTGTGTGAACCACAAATTTATTACTAGTGATTTCGAGCTTACACTTTTCAATAGATTTAAATAATGTGCAATTCAAGATTGCACGGGATCTAGGTCATTTTCTAATTTTTCTGTCAGTAATTCTATAAAAAGACAATTTTAGTTTATTGGAATCATATATTTTATAATAGATCCGCATTTCTACATTTAAGTGTTGTTTGTCAGCTCATTGTGTATTTCAAAGTCGGATCAAGGACATTCCAATATTATATTTTAATTAATAGACAACTAAATAGCGGACTTTTTTGCAAATGGTCACTCAAATCTTACCAGAAGAGCATATCAAGAGAACATAGCAAAAGCTCTCATATGACAACACGTTCTGAGTACGTTCACCATTAAAAATGTCAGTGTCAAATTTGACATATTCCCATCAATGTTGCCATAGCTCAAAACTGAAGTATTACTAATGCTGCCAATAATAACGAGATGCCTTAATAAAAATCAAACTCTTGCATTGATAAACAGTCTAAGAAAAATCTTGATATGAGAAAAAAATCAACGTAGATCTCAACCATATCGTTTAGTTTTAGAAATATTTTGATTTGAATTTGTTCACTGGCAGATTCGAATATTCTCGATATAATTGAATGAGGAACTTCTATTAAATAAATATTTGAAGAAAACTCAGTTTTTCTCCTTGGCCGGAGAAGCACTCTTGCCCCGATTTCGGATTTGCAAATTTGACCTTTCCCTCTCGAGTTATGTCTTGTATTGAAAATAAGTTGGATGGAAATAACGCTAAAAAGCGTATAGCTACAATTTTTGAGAGTATAAATATCAAATTTCCGATTTCATCTTAAAATATTTTATGTAAAAATGTATGTTCCAGTATAGGAGAAATAAATTTTTCATGAATTTTAAAAAATATATTTAATTAGATTATGGAGTTTTCCACTTAATCTTGTAATTTTCTTCCTTCGTACCTCATTAATACTTCCTCGCCTGAGTAGATGGTTTTAAGTTATAATGATGATGATGACTATTAAGTAACCCCTTTCGTATCACCCATAATTCAAAAACTCAGGTTCTTTCTGCGAGTTGTGATAAATATTAATTTGAGAGGAACAATTTAATCCTCAACAGAGTTTGCATTGAAATATATATTTAATTGATTTTCCTAATTGAATAATATTACTTTGGGAAACAGTGTTAATATCTTAATCAGTCACTCGAGTTCTCACAAGTACAAGAAACTGAATGGGATTTCTCTGCATAATAAATTCTAATTAGCTAAGTATCGTGATTTGGGAGAAAATGGGATGATCTTTGAGGGATTTCTGCGAATATATTTCTCAGAATCTACTAAAAAATGTATAATCTTGCTAATATATTTCAAAAACAGAAAAATTTTGAAAATTGAAAGTTTTACTTGGGTGAACATGAAATTTTTTACCTCCACATTTATGTTGAGCATAAGAGATTTGAGTGTTCTAGACTAATTTATTTAGACGGCCTAGCTAGCGCAATCTATCAAATTTTTTTGATACTAGAAAAATTAGTACCTTTGGAATTACATATATATATATATATATATATATATATATATATTTACGAACTCGCCCACAACATGGACCATGATGCCGATCCTGTTTGATTATGTTAATAGAATGGAAAGTAGCTTAATCACATGATTGTTTTTTATAGAATCAATTCCTAGGAAGGCCTTTCTGTTTGTTTGTAATAATTCTCAGTACATTTATTATATAGTGTATAAATAAATTGAGTAAGTATATAAGAAAAATTATGTATAAATTCCCCCATCGTTAAAAACTGTGACATAAAGGTCGGTTTTTCTACAAGACAGTCTCCAAGACATACAATAAACTTTCGTGTATTGCGGCCTACTGTGAACTTTTCACAAAAATATGCTGTTTGAAAGACAATTTAATATGCTTTACTGTAAGTATAAATTTATGAAAAACCAATTCAGTTCAAATAATCAAACGATATCGTCTACTATTTTTTGTTAGCGTCTACACAGGAAAATTATATGCAATCCTCCAAGCCTTGAACTCCTTATTCCTTGACGACAAGCAATCAGCTATATGCACAGACTCCCTCACATCAATAAACGATGTCTTCTTGCAAGCCAATATAATGTGGAGTACCCCAAGGCTCAGTACTAGGCCCTATTTTATTTCTTCTGTTTATAAACGACATCGCCTATCTAGACATCAATGGAAAAATATGTCTATTTGCAGATGACACTAGTTTCTCTTGGAGCAACCCTGATCTCACGGAACATCCTTAACAGTTTGTTATCCCCTCTTTCAGTCACATCTCTGATATGCCCTTCCCTTCTGGGATACGTGTGGTGCGACTCAATTTGAGCTAATCATTCTTATTCATCTTTGAATCCGTTTGCCTTATTCATAAACACGCTACTCCAATTACAGAAAGGTCGTTGCTCGGCTATTCACTTAAGAGCGCGGAGCTAACCTTTACCTATCTACTCCACGTTTAGAATTAGTTAAGGGCTCAATATTTTAAAATGCAAAAAAATGTACAATCACTTGCCAATTGAAATCGAACCGATATCATCTTTTCCCGCTTTCCGCAATAATTTGAGGGCATTTTTAATGGAAAGTGCCTTGTACTCTGTAAAAAGCTTCTATTCTAATAATAATATTAATTAATTTTGCTGTGGACTTATATACTAATTACTACCTACAATTTTGTTACTCATTGTGTTTTTTTTTCTGTATATTGAAATTTTATTTGATTTGTATCTTTATTTACTTATTGTTATGTTTGTTTTTTAGTTTCTACAAACTTTTGTCTATAAATTGTAACAATTTACTTCTGATTACTTCATAGTTCCATTAGCAACTAGATTAAATTCTTGTTGATTTAAATATTGTCTTTTGAAGCATATAAATTATGAAATGAAGCTAGAAACTTTCCAAATTGAATTTAAAATTGATATTTGTTATCATTTCCGCTTTCAATTCTTGTATGTACTTCTCAATTTCAATAGCTCACTTCTCCCTTTTATAAATGCTCTTCCTAATAATGAATACTTCAGAACGTGAGTAAATTTTTCATGATACAAATAAAGTAGCGTGAATTTATTTATATAAACATGAAAATGAAACATAAGCCTGGTGGAAACTAGACTATTTATCACGTAAAACAGTTTTCCTTCATTAAATGAATATTCATGAAAAGTTCGCACAGCATGTTTCTCTATTTTAGACTTGGCGGACGTGTCGGAAATTATTGAAAATTTACATGCGATTCAAATCACGGAGCACTTTTTTTCATCTCACCATTGAATGAGTTTATGTCTGCAATTCAAAATAACTACTAGCTGAATGCTAAGTGCAAAGTAGCAGCTATTTTATATGGATACAAAAATGATTTTATTTCAAAGCAAAATATTTTTTTATTGGAATAATTCATTTATTTACGAGATTTACAGTACATTACAAAGTTACTCTCCACAATGAGTTTCAGTATAGAAGACTTCGCAGTTATTGCATTAATTTTAGACGAAGAAGAAGAAGAACAGAAGAGAAGAAGACACTGGGTTTATCCCATATAAATGCTACGAGACGCGGAAAGAAGACTTTGTATAGAGGCTTGGTGGATGACGAATGTAAATTTTATGAATACTTTCGAATGAGCCAAAGCGCATTTCATGCTTTGTTCATGAAAATTGAGAAGTATATCATGAAATTCAGGAGAAATGCTATTTCTGCAAGTGAATAGCTCGCCGGGTGTTTAAGGTAAATATCTCAAACGAATTTATAGTGGCATATTTCCTATCAGACTTAAATAATATTTCTATAACGTTTTCTTCTGTGGTTGACTTTTTATTTTTATAAATAAGTTGCGTTACATATGTACAAGTGACTAAAGGAATTCAAATTTTTATTATATTCAAACAGGAATTGTAGGTTACAATATAAGTATACTTTGCAGCATCGAATCAGTGTTGTTGTCCACCAAAATCCTCCCAATCTTCTCTTTGCACTTCCTGTGGAAGAAGTATCATCAATTGTACGAGGCTGAAATGGTGTAGCATTTTTGTAAGGCTTATGTTGAATTGCCTGCCCCTGATGATTTTGCAGTATTTGAAGCTCGCACTTTTGGACTATTGTGAAAATCACGGACTTGGCTAAATGTTGCAAATAAGGATGCATAGATTTCAAAGTTGTCGAACAGGAAAAAGTGGATAAGGTTATCTGAAGTTAAGGTCGGTGTTTTGTTTTTACCTTGTTTCTTCTCGGTAACATACTTCATTAGTGCAGAAGATGCTGACTCATGTTGAGGTTTTTTCTTCCTACCAGTCACGGGAATAGGTCTAGCAAAGCAAGCTACAGAGGTGGAGGGTATATCGTTGCTAGTTGTAGGATTTTCTTCGAATGGTGGCCTAGATGAATGTGTAGGAGAAATAATGTTGGTTGTTACTGGAGTTTCTACTTCATTGTCATTGTTTAATTCTCCGTTTTCTGAGTCAGGATGCGATTCTAAGTTCCCCTTCGGTTCGCGTTCTTCCATGAATTTCAGTAAAAATTGTAGCTGGTTTTCAAATCTATACGGTTTTGATTTCTTAGCAGCTTGTCCACTTTTTATTTTCCTTTTATCCAAAGACTTGTTGAAGTAGGTGGTATTTGGGCACACTCTAACATCGTTACAGTTTTCGAATCAGGCAATTTCTCGGTACCTGGATCCGTACCTCTCCCGGTTGCAAGCATCGAATTACCACACGTTATAGTAGCTGATGGGGCTTTTCAGTTAAAACCGTATTTTATGCGTCCATATCCCGATCAGGAACTAAACGATCTAAAAAGGATATTCAATTATCGTTCGAGGCTAAAAGAAAAGAACTTGTTAGCTAGAACTAGCGTTCATATGTATAGGAAGAGAGAACAGCAATTTTCAAAGTATTTTGAACAAGAGGGTGATTTGGTGTACTGCTCAGACACTCCTGGTCTAATGAGTGAGTTTGGAATTGAGTACAAAAAAGAAGACTAGAGGCTGTTTATTAATTCATCCAAAAATAGTTTGAAGGCTGTTTTACTACACAACGGTAACGTGTATGCTTCTGTATCTGTCAGTCATTCTGTACATATGGAAGAGAGCTATGAAAATGTAGAAATGGTGTTAAATAAAATAGTTTATTCTGCACAAGGTTGGATGTTATGTGGTGATTTGAAAGTAACGTGCGTGCTCCTTGGTCAGGAAGGAAGGTGATTTTACCAAGTTTCCATATTTCCTATGTGAATGGGACAGTAGAGCTAAGTATCAACATTGGTGCAAAAATAACTGGACTGCTAGAGGAAAGTCTTTAAACCCTGGCGAAAAGAAAATTCTATGCAAAAACTTTGTAGACCCAAAAAACGTGCTCCTACCACCACTACATAATAAGTTAGGCCTTATGAAACAGTTTGTAAAGGCTTTGCCTAAAGCAATTTCCACACCTTTCAGAAGCTAAATTGAAAGAAGGCATCTTTACCGGACCTGATATTAGAAAAATGATGTTTGACGTTAACTTCGAATGCACAACGACCTCAAATGAAAAAGAAGTATGGGTATCCTTCAAGCAAGTTGTCACCAAGTTCTTGGAAAATGAAAAAGACCCAGAATAAAAGTCTATTGTTGCCAACATGCTAAAGAAGTTTGAAGAATTAGGATGTTTGATGAGCCTGAAAGTTCACTTTTTGCACAGCCACCTCGATTACTTCCCGGATAATTAGTTAGTGAGGAGCAAGGTGAGCGATTTCACCAGGATGTTAAAGTGATGAAAAAACGTTACCAGGGCAGCTGGAACATGATGGAGGATTACTGTTGCCACTTCACCGGGAAGTTCAGCAAGCGAATCATCGCAAAAAAGTTACCCAAGAAGTTTCAAAGAAAAAAGGGAAAGAAAATATAGACAAATTCCAGTTGACAAGTAAACCCTGTAATATCACACTACATTACCATGCTCTAAATACAAACCATTTTTATGATGTAACGTAGGGGTATTAGATTATAATAAAATACATATTGCTTTGAAACTACGGGTGATACAAAAAAACTAAGGCCAGATTTGGATTCAGCACATAAAAATCTTTAAAAACCAACTATTAAAATAGAAAAAGCTTTCAAACAAAAGGTTTTTGTTGACCTGTGTAATATAAGACCTCCAGTTCACACGATTTACTGTCTGAAAGGTGTCGCGACTAGAAACAGACCGCAGCTAACATCTAGTCGCTTTTTTATTTATTTGTGTTTTTATTGTATTGGCTAAACAGGAAAGTGCAAAAATTGTTTGTGAACTTTTAATTAATGAATTACAACGTTTGTTAAATGTTAAAAAAAAAGAAACGTGTGGGTCTGTGATTGGGTAAAAGAACGAAATACATTTGGTACCACTAAAAACATGTCAAGAACTATCTTTGGAAGATCAAAATGGCTACAAAAACTTTTTTAGAATGGATCCAAGTCTACATTTACATTTGCTCAGTAAAAGTAGGGATTAAAAAAGAAGACACCGATATGAGATTGGTGATTCCAGTAGAATCTAAACTTAATGTCACCTTAAGACCCGTGATTCATTCTCCAGTGATACAATTCAACAAATTGAATTGTTTGTTTTGTATTCTTTTTGTACACTGACATTTTGAATGCTGACGTAGGAAATGTTATTAATTATTATTATACATAAATAAAATGTATTAATTTATTTAATTAATAAATTATAGTAAATTTTATTATTTCACTTGTACAAAAATTGAAACAAATACGTGTATATACGCTAGAAACCCCACATTTGGTGGATGTTTCACGACTAAACCGGTCGTGTTCACTCCAACATGCCGGAATAATTACGACCGATCTATTTTTGGTCGCTGACGACTACCAGTTCACACCAGGTAGTGATCACGACTAACTCTCCTAATAGTAGTATTCTCGCCCAGTTTACGACTTCGTGTGAACTCGCCTTAAGGGATATCTGAGGCGGGTAAACGAAAGAAGCGCCGCGTTCACCCGACCGCGCAGTGGGATACCTAACGTCTTATACTAATAACTCAAAGAAAAATTTTTTGAGGACGCAATTTCCTACCATTTTAGCTGAAAAAAGATATTGAATTTTTGAAATGTTTACAGTGGTGTTACCCCTTAATTATAACTTTTCATTTTTTAATATTCCTTTTCGTTTGATATTTTATCTTTACCGAAAAAATAGCATTAAAGAGCTATGGCTTCGAGATGCTAAAATCAGAAAAACACGCTAGGATAAAAGCACCAATTGTTGATACTAATCCAAATGTTGATACTTCAATTTCAAAATGTAAAAATAAGGTAATGGGCCACTGTAGGTACTCGAAATTGACCTCATTCTGCTGATAAGAAAGTAGTTATTGTGGTCGGCCTCCTTCACTAGTTATAACATCCGAAATAAATCCTCTGGCTGATATTGAAGCCGATGATAGCTGTAGCAGATACTCCAGAGACACCAACCTTGTCTTTCAGCTTAGTGAGGTGAGTCAGAGTGAGACTGTATAACTGAGATATTGTAAGTAAAAATTACCATTTCATATTCTCTACTCGATGAATAATATAAGGAAGAATGCGTAAAGCATTCATATCCAACAATTCAATAGAAAACCATGGTAAAGTTAAGCGTACCTTCAAACAGTGTATTCAACCAGGCAAAACAGAGTCTACAACTCTGTCGCTCAGAAAACCACCACCGTTGAATAAATAGAACGTTTTGCCGTGACGAGAAAGAAGTTGGACGAATTAATAAAGGAGACATGTTTGTGGCTGAGTTGTCTACGAAAAACGCGAAACGAAATGCGTTTGCCTGATTGTCAAAATTGATCCTGGAGATAATGCTGAAGTAACGCCAGTTATGAGGACGGTTTTTAAGCCTTCGAGCAACGGGAATCATCTCTAATCGATCAGCAACGTACAAAACAAACTGCACATGCCAAGATATTACAGGGGCAATTCCAATAAATTTGTGTTACCTGTTTTTGTGTCTGTTCCTCTTTAATTTAATTTGATTAGGTAGGTATGCCAAAAATTCCCTTACTTTCTTTTTTGAAATGTCACATACCTTCTTGAAATATATTTTAACATGTTCCGAATATTTTTTGTTCGTTTAGGACTTGAGTAATAATTTGAAGAAAGGGAAGGATCAATATATAAATTGGTGTCAACGTTAGGAACTGCAAATGTCATCATATGGAATGTTAGCAGACAAATGCGTTAAGACCAATATTTGAAAAAATTCATTTGTGACAATAGAAAAACTATTTTGGCAAGTCCAATACGTGCAAACTGTTCACAATGATCTCACATTCATAATAACTGCCTAAAAGTTCAATTTTCTTGAACACTTTTGTAGAACGCGGAATTGAATGATTTGTCATCAATTGGTCCTTTTACCTTACGGATTTTTTGCTAGAGACTTTTGACTTGCGACTTGAATCAAAAAATTATCCTAGTTTCAGTCTAACTTACCTTCAGCACTCAATTCAGACTGGACTAAAAGTTGAAAGAAAAAGTCCTTTTTGCAACTAGAATTTATTACTTAAAAATACACATGTCTAAATTATATTCAATAGGTAGCAAAAGATATGGGATAACTATAAGTAGAAAAATATCAACAATTATTTTTTTTATTAATAATAAATATTTAATCGAAAAACGAGATGTCATCATCATCAGAATCTGATCCATTCATAAGACGATTCATGGCAACGTAATATTCAAGATCGTCCTTATCGTAATACTGGACGGCTATCAAAGGATCGTCTAATTCTAACTCAAACTCATCTTCACCATCTGATTCCAGTAAATCATCCTCGTCGTTAATCCAATATAACAGTTGTTGTAATATCTCTGATTCTCTCTCCACCGCTACAAAATAAAAGAGAAAAAATTATTTCACGAATTATTTGGGATATTTCGAACTACACTGCCGAGCAAAAAATCAGGGACACCGCGTGGTTGAAACTTAGCTTGCTGTTTGTTTAAATAAAAAAAGTTTATTGAAAGTGATGAAAAGTGGAGAATTTTAATTCGCTGTGATTTTCATTGAACCAACGGAAATTTTAAGAATTTCAGTAGCGAGTATTCCCTCCTCTGGCAGCGATATCAGCTTGCAAACGACGACGCATGTTTTAGATCACGTTGAAGACTGTCCCAGTCCTTTACTAGTATGATGTGAAGCTCTGTAGAATTTCTGATGCCGGCACATGCAATGCTGGAAGAAATTTGATCTGAAAAACTGCCTTTCTAACTATATAAAATGATCAAGAGTGTAAAAATTTAAACTTCAACTGCCAACATTGCTGCAAATGCGAATTGAATAGGATAATACAAAATCAAGTGGTTCGTAGATAGAGGAAATATTGGAGGAGAAGCTCCTAGAAGCATTTTGAAAATGAGGAAAATAATCCGTCTGTGGGTAAATATACACAACTTACCAGAATCTAGTCCATGTCTTCTTGCACTAGGAGGTCCTACATCTACTACAAGTCCATTTGGTAGAGAATGTAAATATAAACAGGTATTTCCAAATGGACATTTTCCTTTTCCCTTGCGGAAATATTTACAGTCTTGAGTTTTCATTCTTCTCCTGTGGTTATCGATGAAATTAACTTTTTCTTCTTTGGTTTCCAACCATACTTTCGAAGGATAAACGTAATCTTAAATAGAAATTGCATCATTTTATACAGTGTTTTTATAAAATACCGTAACTTGTTAATATCTTAATGTTATGTTAGGTTGTCCACCATTGAACATTCCAAATTTGGAATGTCTGTGTAGATAAAATTGAAAATTAATCAACGATACTAGCAAAATCTAATGTTGTTCTGAAGATAATGAAGCAGATGAAGACGACTTGGGTTATGGAATAAATATCTAATATGGTGCCCGTAATTGAAAAAAGCTACTCACAAGGAACGGATAATCTCTCAAGTTTTTTTCTTCTTGTCAGTAAAATATAGGATCGTAATATAGTTCAAATTCTTCGTTTAAGCCGTGAGGAAACTAATCACATAGCTAGTTTTTGAGTAATCAACCCTTTAACCGGCAACAACAATAACAATATTACGAATACATTCAGTTAATTGTAAATAATATTATGGTTTTCACCGAAACAGGAAAGATCGATTCACTGAAACGATTCAGTACAAGATTTATTTAATCCGAGGAATCGATTAATCGATTTCAGATTGCCACGTCTATTCGTTGTCATTATTCCGTCAAAACTGATCACGGAGATGATAGTATAAAATTTCTATCTTGTGGTGAAACTAATTTACGAAAATTAAATTGTACTGATGAAGATGGTAATTAATTGATCAACTAATTATAATTTTTTTCATATCGGAATCGTCAGATTATTGAAGGAGATTTTTTTAATTTCATTAAATATCTTCTTAAAAAATCTAACGTGCTCAATTAATTGTTTTTTTTTTTATTTTCAACTCTACGTACGTACGAGCATGCGCATACCTATATTATTACAAATACGTAAGACAGTGATACTGTGCAGACTCGAGAATCCGAACTAATAAAAACTAAGGCGATTCGGATTAACAAATAATTCGGTTTACCGAAGTAGTTGTTTTTTATCAAAATATTTATTATGAAACGCAAAAAAACAATAATTACGAATAATATATGAATAAAAAAAATATGTATAAAAAAGTAACAATATGGTATGTATTAATTTCTAAAGTAATTTTTAATTTTCGCTTGCTTTACACATCTTTGAGCAATGTATTTTAGGACCACTAATATCTTAGTATTATTTATTTTATAATAACATATTAGTCAGGTGTTGATTTAGTGGCCATAGAGTGTTATATCAATGATTATTCTTGTCAATCTGTCATAAAATTGTCAAAAGTCTTCAGGTCAAATTGATAGTGTGTTTAGACTGCTCAAAGGAATAAAATTCATTTTTAGATCGTATGCAAATTTTAAGGAACCAGTTGTACAAAGAAAAGCACTAAAATTGTTTTTAAAATAACTTTTCCACCTCCTCTCAATAATTTGACTTTTTTGTTTTATGGACAATGTCTCGTGTTTTCGTTTAGGGGGTATTTTTATTTTAAGCAAATATTAAAAGAAAAACCCACTTATATCACCTAAAATGGCATTACACACATCGCAGCAAAATATGTAAATATCACTGCTCTAAAGCTTACAAAAGCAGTGAAAATTTTACACACCTGTTTAATGTGCGAACCAGATATAAACAAAAGGGTAATTGGGGGCATCCCTAAACATCTAATCATAATTTCTATAGGAAAAAGGCCTAAAACTACAGATTCGAATTATCGAGTACTATGAAATTCGGATTAGAGAGTAAAATGCTTGTTCGGACTACTGAAGAATTCAGATTATCGAGTCTGCACTGTACTATTAATATCTGACACGCTCGAGTATGCTCATGCAACAGTTTTTTTATATTTTTGAAAATCTATAACCGCTTTCCCCAACGATGAAAAAATTTTTTCTTCTTATCATCTAAGCTTTGCAACGCAAAACCGTCTCTATGACGGTCGATTGAATCTCCATTTAGCGTCGAGGGCTCCCCTACTATTATATTAAAGATATATTTTACAACGTTTCAATTGTTATACTTTTATTTTTGAATTTAATAAGATGGTAACCACTGTTTTGGCATATTCTAGTAATTGTATGAAATGTATCGGGACTCAAAATACTTTATCGAACGACTATCATATCTTAAGAGACGAAACTCAACATGAAATTATTTATTTCTATTATTTTCGCAAACTAAATCCTAATCCCAGACAACCAAGTGATAAACAAATGGAAAATACATTCATTTATTTTTCAAAACTTCTTTTATTTGTTTGTCTAGAGCTTGAATTGAATGACTTGCTTTATCAGATATTAGTTTTCATTGTTCTTCTCAAGCTCTGAGCTTCATGAAGTTGTGATTATATTTTAGATTAGTCATCCTAAAGATGACATAATCTATTGTCATGTCTGTTTATTTCTTGCCCTTTTCATTTCACAAACTTTTCCCATTATTGTTCATTTATTTTTTGTATATCTTGCAAAAACAAAGCTATTAAGAAAAGTATCGGTGAAAGTTAATTTTATGTCAAAAATTTCATATTTGAATATATATATATATATATATATATATATATATATATATATATATATATATATACAAGGAAAGTGTTGGCTAATTCACTGGTCGACAAAAAAATGTAAGGTAATTGTAGTAACACAAGAATGAATAGCATATTGTGACAAAATTGATCTATATAAATATATATAAAAATAATTGTAACACGTAAGGTTTTTGTGTTACCTTTATAGAACCATATTCATTGGTAAAATATTTAATATTTATTAAAAAAATAATTTCACGTTTTTTAAATCGTATATGTTGAAAATATTTATAGTTTACATTTAATAAACATGTCTCACATCTATTAAAAACAAAAACTATAAAAAAAATCACTATCAATTAGTTACACTTTTCCTTTTAAGAGGGGTTGCACTTTCTTTTTTTAAAAACCAACAGTAATCACCCATCATGGTCAAATCCCATCGTTCTGGATACCGAATTTTCACTGTTATAATATCTTGGTGGAACCTTTGACCCTGCTCATCACTAACCGCTCCCAAATTTTCGGGAATAAATGTCAGATGGGAATGGAGGAAATGAATTTTCAATGACACGAGCACCAAGGGATTTGTAGGCGTCTAGCAGTTCATCAACTAACTGTTGGTAGTTTGGATCCACATTGTTGCCCAAAAATCCTCTCACTACACTAACAAATGCCTTCAAAGCTCTAAGTTCCTGTCTGGTGAGCTTTTTTGCAAAATTGTCATCGTCCGGCAATTTTCTTTTGTGACCCAATAAAAATACCTTCCCTTAATTTGGCATCACTCAACTGAGGATTTGAAGGTATTTGAATCCATCGCCCTCTTCATTTATAGCCTTTACAAAGTTTTTTCATCTATCCAAGTTTAATGTGAAGAGGGGCATAAGGATATTTTTGGGATCTGAAAGGGGTATAAACTTAACATTTTGAGATCCCGGTTGAAACTCACTTCTTGCTAGCCAATTGCTGATCTACTGCCCAACTGTCCTCTAGACAAAGAAATAGCAATGTTTCGTAAACCCTCCCTGAATTCCCATTAAAATTCCAATCATCTTCAGTTCCCCACATATCTGCCACTTATACTTGTAGTTAATTTTGTCTAAAAGCAAGCGAATAGTTTCATAAGTTCCTTTCATCTTCACAAAATGAGCAACTAGTATAGATGGTTTTAAATTTCCATTGTGTAATAACACTGCTTTTAAACTCTATTTAGACGAGTCAATAAATAGGCGCCACTTACTGGGATTATGCTCAATATTAAGTTATTTCATTAGACAATCAATATCCGTACACGCACACAACGAATTTTCCAAACTGTAGAATGCAGAAAATGTGGCATTTCTCTTTCTAAAGATCGTAATTTTTGTCTCTTTGGCCAACAAGTTCCATTCCTTAAGACTGAAAGCAAGAAGTTCAGACTGTTGCATTGATAACCCTAAATCATTAAACTCACTTTGAACAATTTGGATACTCGATTTTGTGCATTCCTTTCTTAGAATAATCTTCAGTCTTTTTACACCTAAATAGTAGTCGTCAAAATAGTAGAGTCCCGCCATACCATTGGAATAGCAAAAGGCATACTTTCTTTTCCTCCCATTCATCCACTGCACCAATGACACACTACAACTAACACAGCACGCGTGAGGGCCCACTGCTTGTCTTGGTCTCCAATTAAAATATCAAAATATTTGAAATAGGCTTTTTTCACATTTTCGGAAAGTGGGCTGGCTTGCGATTTCACTATAAATTCTTCATAAATATAGTAAAATTTGTCAGAAGTTTTGCAACTGCGGCGCGTTTGACATTTTCGTCTTTATAATCTCTTTTTGCACTATGTACTAAGAACCACTTAGTATGAAACTCAACAGAATACTAATTTTCAATGTTATTTTTATCTTTGTTATTCTGAATAATATAGTTCAGGTATTTTTTCGGCCATAAAATTTACCGATACTAACCTCCCCTTTATTTATAAAATTACCTACCTGCTAATGTAAACAGGGATAATTAAGCTATTGAAAAGTGGTACGTTTTAGGGCTTAATAAATATTTTTTATTGGACGGGTATTTCCATTTTAAAAATAAAGGTCTCTCCTATGTTACGAAAATATTGTCAGCCAGTGAATTATTATTTATCAGTTTACCAGTGAACGCGATTCGGGTTACTTTCCGACATTTCAAATAGTACTGAATATTCATAGATAAATTTAAGACGTACGACCGTTTGGCAGCCGACGTGTTGAAATAAATATCCATAAAAATGATCAAAGAAACTTTCAGAATACAAAGATAATTACAAGGATTTTAAAATCTCTCGCCAAAGTCATTAAAATATTTTAGAGTGAATCATAATATTACTTGGTGGTATTAGTGAAAAAATAAAAGATATCGGAAAAGAGTGTTTCATTTTAATTAAAGAAACACTTTCCTGAGGTACAACTCTTTGTGTTGCTCCAGTCGACTTTTCACATTTTTATAATAATTTGTAACGATGAAAGAAAAGCTTCGCTTCAATAGAGAAGTTGCATTTAAGTTGATTGATATGTGTATTGTATTAAAAAAAATCATGAGTATATCTAAACCATACAATTGTTTAAACAGTTTACCCTCAGAATCTGACGATAACTTGGTAAACGAAACGCGCGTCAGACTTGTAATTACGAGTTTGTATGTAGTGATAGTATATTAGTGTGTTTGATAGCGAATACCTCAGCTTGGAAGGCGGTAGCATGTTACCAAGCGAAAAAAAATTTGGGGTGTCTTCTCAAGAAACATGCTCCGGTCAATACATTCGTCGTGGAGCCATACATGTGCCAGGTGGCTCCATTATTTAGTATTGCAGGCTTATAGTCCCCTGTCCATTGTTCTGTCAGAGATGTGTGTCTCCAAGTCCTTCCAAGATGATGCAGAATTCTATTGACGTCTCCACCAGGATAGTTGATGGATATGTGGGACTCCCGTATACTACCCAATAAACCGCCATCTTCTGTCATCTCCTTTCAACCAGGGACTATTGTGATATTACTGCTGGTTGGTAGGTTTGTCCGTGTATGATGTTCTATTTGTTACTGTGACTATCTGCACCGGCATAATCAAGTAGGCAACATCATTTACCAAAAACAAGCCAACAAGTTCGGTCTTCTGAATACTAATACCGCATTTGTCGGATTGAGTATTTGGATTTTCAATCACATTCTTTTTGTAGTTGTTAGAATTGATAACTTGATCCTTGATAGCCACCATCAAGCCCTTGGTCTCTGGAAAGATAGTTCCGTTAGTAAGGCATCTATTTGAAGAGTCTTTGTCAATATACGGCTGGTTGAAATTGTGATGATACCGACGACCATGTAATTAATAACTTTTGTGACCATTGTTGGAGTGAGTAATCCTTATTCACTTTGGATATAATCCGATGTAGGGCTGAGGTTTCTGATTTCCTGTTAAAGAGTTCAAGTGGTATCATTACATGTCGAGTGTAGGTTAACAAGATCGATTAAGCTTCTCCCACCAACTTTTCGTGGTAAAGTTTTTCTAGTAGTGGATGACTTCGAGTGGTGGTTGTTCTTCGTCATCATGGTTCGTGTTAACCTCTGAATACCCTTTAGCTCTGTTTTCGACCACTTAAGGATTCCAAAAGAATACGTTAAAACAGTTGTGACATAGGTGTTCATTGCCTGAACTAAATTGCCTGCATTTAGTTCGAATTTTACTCTTTTGGTGTATTGATCCTGGCTTTTACGTTTCGCCTGCTTGGGGTCCAATAACTTAGCTTATTGAAATCCCAGGTATTTGTAGGTTTCCCCGTTTTCCATCGCTTGTACGATATCTCCGTTGGGCAGTTGCACATTTATTATTATTATTACTGCTAACACGACTGGCACTCGACTCGGCCAAGTGGGTGGACATCCTAGAAGCACTTAAAGACCGCTTCGGGATCTCAGACTACTTGACCCAAGTGGTGGAAGACACGAGACGTCAGAAGGACAGGTGACTAGACAAATTACTGCAAGGGTCGCTCAAGGATCTATAATTAGACCGGATCTATGGAATGGTCTATATGATAGTCTGTTTGCACTGGAATTGCCCCTTGGCGTGCTTCTCGTTTATTACGTCAATGATGTCATAGTTGTGATTACCGAACAATCTGCAGAATTAGCTCAGCTTAAACTGAACCAGGTAATGAGACGTGTAGAAGGATTGATGACAGATCACGGACTTCAACTCGCTATGGAAAAAACTAAGCTGATGTAAGCTCAAGGAAACGGATACAAACAAGACTGTCGATTGAGATCGGGGCAGACGAAATCGAGTCTAGGTGCGAAATAAATTATTTGGGAGTGACCTTTGATACAAAGATGTCTTTTTGGCCCCCCATACAGAAGACAGCGTAAAGGGCTGCCAAAATGACAGCTTAATGTCAAATATCCACGGACCACAGATGGAGAAACCAAGGCTGCTAATGGCGATAACTCACTCAACTCTTCTATATGGGGCGGAGGTCTGATCAGACGCTCTGAGAATAAAGAAATACTGCAAAGCGATGTCGATGGTACAGAGACATGGTGCACTCAAAATCGCCAAGTCCTACCAGTGGTAAGTAGGTAAGTATCGCCTGTGGTGGCGAGTATAATTCCCGTGGCTTTTGATCGTAATAAGATATACAGAAGCAGCTTATATATAACTCGAGAGAATGCGGTAACTGTCGAACGCACTCTGAGGCAAGGCGCGCACTAAAGTGATCAGCAAGTGACGTGGCAGTGGCGTGGTGACCAAGTGACAGGTGGAATCGGTAAAGCCTATGTAAACAAATGAAGACGCGCGCATCAAAACGGAGTAGCGGTGACGTGGTATTTTGCTAATACTAATAATACTAATCTCGAACATGTTTAATTTTCGACTGGCAAGCAGCTGGTGACGACGTGGGTTTTGCATTGCAACTACGTATTTTTGTTTACCCGGATGTAAAGTGAATAAAGTGTAATAAAGTTTATCTCAGCAAAATAGTTTGGAAAAAAACGATCATCGTAATCCAAAGCAAGGAAAACAAAAAAGAAATATATCCAGTCCGTCAGTACTCAGTGAAAATAAACCTAAAAGAAATAAAACCACTCACTATCAAATAAGTAACTTTGGAAGAAGTTAACAAATCTGCCTTTAAGTATTTTGAAAATAAGAAGCCATATAGACCACCTGCTTTAACTAATGATGATGCTGATATACAATTTTTGTTCAATCTATTGCCCGACTTAAAAAAAATGACGGACAAGCATAAAAGGAAATATAAAATGGGAGTCCTAAATCTTGGACGAGCCAGTAGTATCTCATACTTCAGCACCTCTTTTTCCCCAACGTCTAGTTATTCATCGCTTGTTGCAAACAGCATGCCTTCTAGCCGTTCCTCTACAGCATGTAGTAACTCTATTCCACCTCGATGTGAGACAAACATCTTATCAAGACATTTCGTTTTCGACAGTACATCCACACCCACACAAGATACATTTTTACCAAATATTCTGTATGGTTCACAAAATAATTTTTAGGAGATACAATTCACATTATTACCAAATAATGAATATGCTTTTCAACATAATGTTTTAAAATAAGTTTTTATTTGAATAATAAATATATGTCTATTAATATTTTTTATTATATACATACCGCAATGTTACTAGATAGAAGTCTTTCTTTGGGAGAAACACAATTCCTGAATTTTGTTCCCCTTTTTTGAAGCATAGTTCGTAATTTTGTAAGTAACTTGCAAAATGTCACCTTCTTCATTTGATATAAAAGTTTAAATTTCTGGTCATCCAAGTTCAAAGCCTTTTTATAAACGTTTAAAATTCCTAAATTTTTATTTTTCTGCCAGAGAGGATGAGCCCAAAAGTGTTTCATCTTCTCCTGATTTTTTGCATTTAGGTTAGCAAGCTGTACAAATTAAAATCATCTTCATCCTCTGAGGACATTCTGGACAGAAGTGATAAATCGGTGACACCATATGCTGTTTGCCACTGCAGTCACATTAAATCACTTTCATACGACCTCGCCGCTATTCCATCGCCACGCCATCTCTCTGCCACGTACCATTCCAATACCACTACCACACCATTTCAGTGCGCGCCTTGGTTAACAATAAGAACGTGATAACAATGATGGACAGAAGAGAAATTAGCTGAATGGACGCGACGACTAATAAAAGACCACTATTTTTATGTCTAAATTGACTGGACTAATATTACAATAGATCCCTTATCACCGATAGATAGGTGACGAGTAACCTGACATCGTGGTGATTGATAGAAGAGTCAAATCAGTTCTTCTGGTCAATGTAGCCAAACCGAACATTCATAAAATTATCATCAAACACTTGGAGAAACTGGTCTCATAATGGAGATTGAACAGATGTGACCCAGTTATTATGTCAGTAACTGGTGTCATGTGTAAGACCCTACATCGTAAAAATTGGGATTACCAAAAAACACTGACCTCCAGCCGACTGAAATGTGGGCTACATGCCGCACATTGTGCAAATATATTATGAAAACTGAGCCTAATCCTTTTGATACTTTGTATTTGAGATAGCTGAGTAGTGCATAAACCTTTCACATAATTATACTAATAATAAAATGACAGGATATTTGAGATTACTCTTTAAAAAAATTACCTTATGATAATAATCATATTTGTAATAAGTTTGTTGTTTTTCATTATGTATCTCACAGATACCACAAGGTAAATATGTTATAAAACACATATATATAATGTACAACTTACCTGAAGCAATTCTACATTCGGGGCATGCTTTTGAAACATCAAAATCAAATTCTTTACTCTGTCTCCATTTTCTAATGCAAGGGAAACAAAAACAATGATTACAGTTAGGAAGTATACCAAATGTTTGTTCGGATCTGCAAATAAATAAATAATCGATAAAAAAGCGTTTTCAGTATATTAAAACTAATCCTTAATTGTACATAATGATTTGTTATCTAAAGTTCTATTAAAATATCAATATACTTCTGTAGTATGTAAATTACCAAAAAGGATGTCATGTGACTACTAAAAAGTGTCAACTACTCTTCTTTATGAGGATGGTTGCAGAAGTACCTGGCCTGGCCTAGAGATGGCAGTATTTGCTTGAAAAATACCACTGTATTAGAAAGAACACAATCTCTACAGCATATATTTCAAGATTGGAGTCGCCATGTTGTTTAGTATTTGTTTGACAGCCATTAATAGTGAACATTTTCAGTGAATACTTTTATTTGAAGGGCATTACGACCTGAGAAAAAAATCCACAAACCGGTACTGGATGAACGTCGACTGAAAGTGCCCGAGCTAAGAGACATAATAGGCATTTCAAAAAGTGCGATTCATTGTATATTAACTGAAAATTTGGACTTGAGGAAGCTGTAGGCATGATGGGTGCCACATTTGCTGACAATTTAACAAAAATAGCGTCGTGAAGATGTTTCCATCAAATTTTTGGCAATTTTTCACAGAAATAAAGCCGAATTTTCATGCCGTTTCATGACCATGGATGAAACATAGGTCCTTCATTTCACACCCGAAACAAAAGAACAATCAAAACAATGGATTTAAAGAGAGAATCAGCACCCAAAAAAGGCTAAGAAGATGGCTCCATCTGCAGGCAAGGCGTCGGTTTTTTGGGATGTATGTGGGATAATTTTCATTTACTATCTTGAAAATGGAAAATCTATCAACATCTGGTATTATGTGGACTTATTGCAATATTTGAGCGAAGAAATTAAAGTTTGATTGCACCCTATTCGTCAGATTTAGTCCCCTTGGATTATTTTCTGTTGCCAGACTTGAAAAAATCGTTAGGTGGTAAAAGATTTTCCAACAATGAAGAAGTGATTCAAAGAAAAGTGTATGGAGCCAAATGGAGCTCACATTAAAAAAAAAAGTTCTTTAGAAAATTTTTGTGTTTTCTTTGTTTGGTCCAGGTACTTCTAGAATCTCATATTAATTTACAGGATAAGTTGTGAAAAGAACCATTTTAATTTGCAATTGGCTATAGTGTTTAAGTACACAGCTCATGTGATTTTTCACATTTTTTCAAGATGCAATACACTATTACCAACTATTTGACTGGTAGTATCTTAACTTAGAGATTCCAGGATCGACTTTGGAAAAATTTAGGTATGCATATTGAATATAGCACCCTGTATGATATTTTTTTAATGCAATAAGCAAGTTTAAAACTACATAAATAACCAATAAAACCCACATGTGTGACAAAGTAGTCACAATAAAAAGTATGGGGTGAAATTCATGTACTACTAAATCATTATTGATCAAGTCAAGTAAAGATGTTTTTACTCAAACAATTTTTTTGCATTTTTAAACTATAAATATATAAAGAAATAATTTTATACCTTTCAACTTTTTTCAAGATTGTATCAAAACAAATGCCACAAACTTTTTCTTCGGATTCACTAATCTTTACTAAAGTTATTGCTGCTTGTGCAGAAGATGTACTGGGCCCATAAATTTCTCTCAATGGTTCTTTTGGTCTTGTAGGAGATAGAGCTCGAGCACCATCTTCTTCCTTTGACTAAAAAAAAATATGACAATTGAATTATTTGTAATCTAAACAAAATGATGAATATATTTGAACAAGAAATATTATTTTGTAAATTAAGGATCTAACCTCAATATAGATCTTTGACTCCACCATTTCAGGAGTTTCGTGGAGATTCCAACATCTATTCCCAAATCTACATATTCCTCGAAGATTGAATTTACATATATCTCTATTCCCTCTAATTCCAATATTCATTTTGCTAATTAGTTTGCTCCTCTGAATATTCAGGATATAAATATGTTACATATATAATCTGGATTACTGGTGTGTCTATATTGACAGCTGAAGTTTCTATATATTAAATTCTTGTTATTTCCAGCTGTAAAAATAAATAAATCATATTACTTTATCTGTAAGTCTAGATCTTTTACTTTTTGTTGAGTATATTATAGTTAAACAATAGATATTATCAAATATCTTTGATATGAAGAAGGTGAACACAAAACATTTTTGAAGATTACAAAAATCATTGACATGAAATTTAACTAATATGTCATTAACAATGATAGTGATATAATTACAATATTTCAAGTTTATTTAGAAAAAAGCTAAACATGCATTGAAAGTTTCCTTATTGATAAATGATCCAAAAAAATACGTGAGTCAGTAATTAAAATTAAAGGGAAAAATTACATTATCTTTGAAAAACTCTTTATATACGTAATGATTACTCACCCAAAATAAATGGCTCTAAATTCCAACGTGGTTTTTGATTTGAACAACAGCCTTTTGTTATGGCATGACATACATTTTTTTAATTTTAGATAAATTGTTACAATATATAGGTATGTCAATACTTATATATTGTATTGCTAACCAAAACAACTTTAATTCAAAGAAGTTTTTTTATGAAATTTTCTAATCAAAACAGATGCTGGAAACTCTTTACCACCGGTAGATAGCTTGCTTTTAAACACAGCTGACAATACAAAAGCTAGAAGTACAATAGCGCAAACGCAAAACGAAATGTCATATGACAATTGAATAAAAAACCCTCTGGTTTCTTGATAGCGTGGAATCAGTGCTGTCACTACAAATTTTCGAACCGTAGATCATCGATGGCATATTTTAATCAAATCTATGAATGAAAATATTATGGAAAAACTTGTTTTTGTACAACTGCAATTAAAAGTGTCACTTTTAATGACGGTCAACAGTGTTAAAAATGATTGTTCACGTGGAAGCGTTTTATAGCATATTTTATTACACTGATTTGATAATACCCCGTTTTCATTTCGTGGCATACCGAAATCGTAGGTATTACGTCCAACATGTTGAATGCCATACCATCAGCGCTGTCCTAAAACTTGTTGCAAAATATCTGAAACTGAAAAATCCCGAAGAATATGGGACATGGACCAAGGCATTCTTAGGTAACCGTGTTGGAATTTGGGATCTTTGTAGCATGTCGTACATATGATTTGATACGTTTGAGTTTAGACAACGTGGAAGATAATGGGCTATTTATTTTTGTGTTTTTGCAAAATGGAAAAGATCATATATCTAGAAGTTTTGCCATTACCAATGAGGGATATACTTTCGAGCCCTGTCCACTTTACCGTACATATCCAGGTCTACGACCTAAAAATATGTACAAGCAACTATGTTGGTGGAAAACAGAGATGATTTGATCACTCTAAAAAGACGCGGAGGTCGGCATTCTTACTTGCAAAATACAAGTTCTACGACATTCCATCAGGAAAATCAAAATATCTGCGAACCGTCTGACCTGAACATATTTAATTCTAAAGAATGAAATACCGAAGGGACTAAACTGCAATAATACAAATTGTATAATAAATGTTACTATTAATGCCAACGATTTATAAATATAAAAATGATGTGTTCTTTTCTATAACTAATTTAAATTGTATCTTTTCCGTACGCTGTTCTGAAAATACTATTTTTACTTCTGTGTAAAGTTTCTTTAGAACGCGCATCGCTTTTTTTCACAGCTTCTACAGTCCCAAATATTGTTCTTTAGTGCAGATTTGATTCATCGCACGTTATTATTTCCTTTTCTAATAAGCTTAAGTCTCAAACAGGATTGTGATTCAAATGGAGTCAGTCCACCGCAGCGCGTAAAACGATGGTTAGGTGCCGAGCATTGAATAACAATACACTGTTCTAGAGCGTCTATGATTTTGTTCATTATAGTAATTATTTCTATTTTAATAAATATAGAGATTCTATAAATTTCCATAGTTAGAATTAAAAACGAAAGATTGGCTAAATATAATTGGTAGTAGGGGAAGAAGCTATACTGGAAAATTCACTCAATATATTTATGCCCATATTGATTGGATTTGTGGGTGTAATCAAAATAATGTATTATATTGTTTTCTCTGTTCACTTTTTCCTGGTGATAAAACTTGGACTGAAATAATCGATATAGAGCACTTAAGTTTGAAGATGAAAAGACACGAAATGTTCAAAAGCCACTTCTATAATTGCTCGGAACTTGCGTTATTAGGATCATAATATTATGGCTCAGTTCGATTTTAGTTATAGGTTAAATAAACCGAGGCATGATGAAAATGTGTCGAAGGATAGGTGTATATTGTCATTGAACTATGTGAGGCATTTGAATTAGTTAATAAGTCAATTTTAAAACATACCTCAGTTTAGTGAACAATCTCTCAACATGGTAAAGTTACTGGAAATGTTAAAACGACAAACCTTCTAGAAGGTATAGGTTTGCTTAAAAATATTACACAGCACCTAAAATGTTTACCACGAGCCGCCACTGCTCTGCCATAACCTCTTCATCAGTCTCGACTCACTTCCCAACATATCTTCTTCTATCCATTAACGCATGTTTGCGATCACATCTGGCCATTTTATATGGTTTCTGGTGGTATATTTCTCCTGTGGTTCTTATTCCCATCCAATTTTTGATATTGTGAAGCCACGACATCCTCTTTCTGCTTAATACGTTTCTTCAATCTATCTTTCCTTCTATCAAGAGCTGAAGCAAATGGTACCTCTCGTTCCGTATCACATGTCTCAGGTATGCTGCTTTCCTTCGTTTTATCGTGCCCAGCAATTCACGCTCTCTTCCTATCCTCCCCAGAATTTCTTCGGTGGTTTTACTTGCCCTCCAACTCTCAAAATTCTTCGCAAGATTCACATCTCAAATGCCTCCAATCTGTCCATGATGTTAACTTTCAGTGTCGAGCCTTCCACACTGCACAATAGCACGGATCATACGTAGCATTTTGTGAATCTTATTTTGAGGTTGAGATCAAAGTTGGAGTTCGTGAACACGTTTTTGAATTTCATTTAATGTATTTAAGGAAAACCCTGCTACGTGCAGAAATATCCCGGATAATTCTTTCTATTGTATCCAACATAAGATGCTCAGTCTCCAATTCTCGGTACATCGTTCAATTCATTGTCCACTTGATTTCGACAGATATAATAACGAAAGGACCTAAATTGAGGATGTAGATATTGTCAACGGTTATGATAAAAGAAATGTAAATAGGTTAATTAACCATCATAGGTTCAAGAAATATCTATATTTCTTTTCTCTAAATCAAAATGCAAAACAAGAAAAATTTGCTTTTGGTCAGGTAAGTCATGTTAATAGGTTTTAGTTTACCATCAGTCTCGGAAGACGATGACTTGGTTATCGAAACGCACGTCAGATAGTGTAATAGTGAGTGTTAGTGTAGTGGTGGTTTAAACAGTGTGTTCAATATAAATATCACCAAAAATTCCAATTTAGTCAACTTCTTATCTACTATCTACGTATTAGGCCAAAGTATAAAACAGTCACTAACTAACTTCTTCATTTAACCCTCTCTGGGGCGTTGGAAATGTATATATTATCCATTTATTTATTTCCTATATCTTGTCCTGTGTGTGTTAGTATCATCATTTGAATTATTGTTGGTTGCTTTTGTTTTTCTATATTTGCTATTTGTTCGTTCCATGTTTTTTTGGTCTGCCCTTTCCCCTTCTTTCAATATTTTTAGATTCTCATATTTGCTTTGTTATGCCCATTTCGCAGCAAGCCAGTCTAGGCCAGTCCAGTCAAGTCGGACACTTTTGAATTGGAAATATTAACAAATATGGTTTCATACTAAGCGCGTCCCGTCAAGTTCCAACGCGTCAAGACTTGCCAAGACTTATTGCCACTCAGCCGGCCGAAAATTTTAATAATCAATCAGTCGTGACAATTGCACGGAGAAAATTGATATAGAAACACTAATTGTATTAGTGCAAGCGAAAGAAGCAATATACGATCCTAAACACCCAAACAGAGATCGGGATTATATTGCTGCTGCATGGAGAAGCATAGCTATAGAATTGAACACAAACTGGTGAGTAACTAGGTTTTCATTACAGTATATTTTCGCGAAAAAGAGGTACAGATTTGTCTACAAAAAATCCCGACATTTCTCTTTTTGTCATGGTACAGAACCTTCTAGTGACATGAAATACTCTGTTAATTGTTCTCGGATCTGCATTGCCTTTGTATTTGCTCTGTGGATACTTGTAGGTCTCAAGGATTGAAGTTGAAGATCAATTGAATTTTGTTTCCAGAATCTTGTCACTTTTTCTTTTTGAACTTGTTGGACAAAATTGTGTAATATGCAAGTACTTTTAATATGCCAAATTTTTGTGTTAATATGCCAAAGGCACACTCTATGGTTCGCCTTGCTCTGGACAAACGATAATTAAATATTCTGCTGGGAAAATTTAACCGCCGACGAGCATAAGATCTACCATAAACTCCTACGTCGATTAAAATGAAATTATTGTTTGCATCAGCGATTGCCATTAAAACTACAGAATGAAAATGTTTGTAATTGTAAAACTGAGAATTAGCATTTGGTGGACACTTTATTCGGCAGTGTTTACCGTCGATGCTCCCGATGCAGTTCGGCATTTGGCAAATCCTATAAAATGATTGAGCAATGTCTTTCCATTTCTCTGCTGTAGGCACAGGCATATACAATTGTTGCAAAACAGTCCAAACCATCTCAGTCAGTTCTTTTACTATATAATGAATAGTACTAATTCCCATCCGGAACGTATAGCTTAGGTATGTAAACGATTCTCCTGTTGCTAGGTATCTAAAAAAAGAAACAGACGTCGTGTATTTAGGTACTTCATTCCCTTTTAAAAGTATGATAGATTTTGATTCTTTAAATTAATCAGTCCAAAAAATATCTTACTGTGGTTTCTGGATTCTACATTTCAACATAAAGCAACGTCAGGAAGCGTTCCAGAAACCTCAGTTCAATTTTCAAATATTAATGAAGGGAGTAACACTGAGTCTCGTTACGAGCTTCAAGAGGAAACCCAAGGTTTGCTCCAAGAATCGCCACGGAAGCTTGAAGACGACAACCAAACAGCAAGTTGCTCTACTTTTGGTGACTCAATCACTCACAAGAAGAGAAAATTTGGTACAAAGGAAGCGGAAAATAACATGCAAAACTCTCAACAAAAGTTTCAGAGAGAGGAGATGTATCAAGGCATTCGTTCGTCAAGTTCTACACGTTCTGATGAGTCGTTACTTCGGAGGACAAGACAAAAACAAAAAGCTGATATCGAAAAGGACATTGATAGGGACTATCTTAAACATCTTAACTCAATTGCAGATAAAACAAAAGATAAGAACGAGCATAATTTATTATTCCTCCGCAGTTTACTCCCATCGATAAAACAACTGGGACCTCTCCAAAATTTGGAGTTTAGAGGCGAAGTTATTCATTTGCTACAAAATAAGTTTAGAAGTTCTGATTCAAATCCACCATCAGTGACAACGTCCTGTGTGGCCAATAGAAGAGGGGAACAACGTTAACACGTTCGAGTCATATGTTCTTCAGAAGCTATAAATGGTTTTCTTTATTTATAATTATATTGTTTAAGTTACCTAAGTTAAAGTTAGGTTGAATTCAGTTACCTAAGTTGTACTGAGAATTTTGTTTCCTTTTTGTTGTTTCTTTGATAATATTATACATTTTCATAATAATTTCCTAGATGTTTTCTTACCTGAGGAAAACAGTTAGTCTTTCTTCTGGTGAAACGGCAGTTCTGTAGTTGGTATTTTCTTTTCGAATACGTTCGACAATCAAATTTCTTAGTTGAAGAAACAAATCTGGGCTCATGCGAAAATAGTTATCAAATAATTTTTTGGGGTCATCGGGAGTAGATCCGGAAAGAGGTGATTGAAAGAACCGAACACTGGTCTTCTTAAATGTATGGGATGAACCCAACAGAAATTTCGTCTTTTCTTCATCTTTCTACTTCTGTATAATCGGAGTAAAGTTATGGCTTGCAGATGAGCATCCATCTTGTCATAAATTCTTCACAACACTGACTGACTTAGACTCATCAAGCGACTTATTCAGTGCGAAAGCAAATTTTGACGTGACTTGACTGAACAAAACTTGACTAGACGCGAATGGACTGGACTGGCTTGGTGCGAAATGGGCCTTAATCTATCTTGTTCCATTCTTGTTAAATGTCCAAACCAGTTTGAGATTCTCTTATTTATTTTTCATTGATTATTTCTTGTGTAGTCGTATGTAGTTACTCCTTCTATCAGTAGTAGTTTTTTGTTATGACGGAAATGGGTTGAGCGGTACATTGAACCAATAAAATGTAAAGTTGAACTTTTGTACCACTTTAACTTTTTTCATTAATTACAATGCGGTTGAAATTATATTTTAATCAAAGGCACGGACTAATTGAATAATTTTCGTTGAAGCATTAATCAAGTAATCACCGCCATAACAAAGTTGCAGCTATTTCGAATAAACTTTTGTATACAAATGTCAACAATTTTGAAATTATGATTTCGTTTCCGTAGTAGTAGTAACATGAAAAATGTACTATTTCGTTGGGAGACGGCAATGGATTTTATTAAAGGGATAATGGCATGGAAGAGTCAAGTTTGGAAAGAGTCGTTTTCATTTACGCGTTAGGTATTAGGCAATCTAAGGAAACAGCTAATCTACGTCAAACTGGTGGGTGTGGAGTGAACAATTAATTTTTTCGTATGAACCCGTGTTAGCTTTTCTTAGTTTTCCCAGTAGTGAGAGTTATTTTGTATTGTTTTTTTATTTCGTGGTGTTAGAAAAACTCCACAGATACTTTTTATATGTGTTTCAATAAAGCTAATACAGCTGTAGCTGGGTATTTTTACAGTCTTTTTAGGCAATCTGCAACTAAACTTTTAAGCAATTTACAAAATTTGGGACACTTGTACTAATTTTGTGCTCAAATTACGGAAGTTTTCTCGACATAAGTGTTGACAGTTGCGTTCAATTTATCAAACATGAGTTAAGATTGCAAATTGATAACCCAGTGGCAGCTGAAAGGTATAAGGACAAACTTGAAGCTTTAGGTGGAGTTAACCACCATTCACTTGATGGAATTAGTTAGTCAGAGCCCTGCTCATTTTCCTCAAGTTTTCAATAAACTTTTTCTACCGCTTACGTACACTAAGCAAAGCACTGCAAAAATATGAGAAAGCCACGTTTATGGGAGGAAATTTTGCACTTTTCCAGTAGCAACTCCCTGAGGAGCAATTTAGCAATAACAATGGAAATAATAACGTCTAGAATCGAACAAATAAGCTCACAAACCACATATAAACTTATGGAAAAAGCAATTGCTTACCGGTAGAAATCTAGCGCAGTCGCCGATAATATAGATTTAGATGATAAATGAGGTGTGTAATAATGTCAAAACTAGTCAGTAATTACACCCTCTTCTTGCAATTTCGCGCCATTGGAGATGTTAATATCGACAAAAGGGTCAATTTACATCACGCTCTTTAGAGAAGTTGTAATTTAATATTCGTCGAGGCATTAGCCAGGAAAGTAGTTGTTTTCTCCTATGAAGAACGACGGAATACATTTTCGAAATTTTTTCAGAGGTGAATAGTAGAAAACCTTCGCTTTGATATATATATATATATATATATATATATATATATATATATATATGTATGAATTGTATCCTTTGCCAGCTATATTATGAGCGTTTTCTTATTAGGAACGTGGCAATGAAACACCCAGACGATGAAGTATATGAGAGCTCGGTAAAATATATTAAAGTCAGTCCACTTTGGTGTTTCATTGCCACGTTTCTATATTTCTTCAACCACTTGAGTATAAATTCATTTTTTTTCCTCTCTCTAATTTTTTGGATTCGTAGATTGTTTGGATAAAATAATAAACCTTCGATGAAATATCACATTTATATGTATAACTTAACGTTTCGTTCCTTCCTTGGGAGCATTTTCAAAAGAATAATTAATATATGATGATTAAAATATTTGTAGAATCGATAAAACATATTAGTAGATATCTTAAAAACATTATGAAATACATAGTATTAGAATAAGTGTATTTATCCCGAAATTTCAATAAAACGATATTATACCAGGTAGATTGAAATAAACTAATTGATCAAATTATGGTAAATTTGGCTGAGGTTTTTTATATCTTGTCTATCATTCACAGAACATTTATCTTGTTTTATGTGTATCATTTCTTTGATTAATAATTTGAAAATGCTCCCAATACATATAATTGTGATATTTCATCGAAGTGTAGATTTTAATACTAGTTCTATCAGTGGTAGCGTTGCGATCGCCATTATCAGATCGCTGCTGCAGACGTGTTCTTTGTAGTGTTTCTTTATGATGACAATTTTAATTAAAAATACCGCCGTTTGTGAGATCAGATTTATGATTCATTTTTCAAATGCCAAGAAAGTTGAAGCCAAATCTACGAGGTATACGGACAAAATGCTATGAGTGATTCAATGATTGGAATATGCGACAGACATTTCAATGAAGGATGGGATCAAATAGAAATAAAGAAAGATCGTTACTGACTTGTTGAATTATGGACAAGCTTACAGCTTGTGCAACACAAAAAACAACTTATGAGTAATGCTCTTCAGTTTTTGCAACGCCTATAATGAAGATGGTGATGATTTTCGTTCTCGGATAGTCACAGGAGATGAAAGTTGAAATCTTTCGACTCCTCAGATACTAAACGGCAAACAATCGGATGAAGGTACACTTCGTCCCCAAAGAATGTTAAACGTTAGCAAATCTTGACACCTTGAAGACTCGTCTGCACCGTTTTTTGGCATTTGATGATTGATTTCTTACCTCGAGGCGAAACAATCAATGCACATGTTCTCTGCGAGACTATCTAGAAATTGAGCTGCGACAGAACAAAAGCCGAGGGTTACTGTTAAAAGGTGTTGTTTTTTCCACGTTAATGCTTGACCTTACAATGCGAATGTAAAAAAAATACCCTACAGAAATTTTTCTATAAAAAATATGTTCATTGTTTTTTTATATAACCAAACGGAACTTTAATGGATATACCTGGTATCATTCCTTTTCGAATAAATTGTAGTTAGAAACATTTTCATAAACCTTACCGGTGAAATATTCCGTATCTCATTTATGTAACTAAATTTTGAGGCTTTATATAGTCAAGTATCTCTTATTTACCAACTTTTCGCCAAATTAGATAGGAGCTAATGAACTTAAAAAGCTTTAATCTTCCAAAATAACTTTGGACGTTTAATCGCCTATGGCTACAGCTTCTTTTTTATCGTTCGACACTGTTCCCAAGATTTAATTCAAAAACTTGGAATGAACACATAAGAAACGAACACTAGAGGAATATTAATTTTTGAATTTAATCAAATTTTCCACTTTAGACTTATAACAAAAATATATATCGGCAAACTCAAGTTTTAGGTTATTAAAAGTTGGGAGTTCCGGAATAAAGGATTCTCTGTTATAAGAAAAGGTTATTTTCCTTGTAGGGATTTGTTTTTATGGCCTCAATGGATCTTGACAAAACTTTTAGACGAGAGCGAGTTTTTAAACTTGTGGTTACATGTAAATGAGTGATGCGAGGAGAATATGAAAACGATTTATTTTCCAAAGTTGGTACTTCCTTAGATACTTTAATATTTGTAAGTGTTTATTGTAGAATGAACTTTCCGTTAACCAGATTCGATACGAAATCAGTCAACGAGAATATTTTTAATGATTAATAAAAATCGACTATTGTATAGTTGAAACGTTAAAGTAAAGTGGAATTAAAATTGAAGGTGGATAACGTCCTCGTCTGATGAAACTCAATTTTTGCGGTTTAAGTAACTCAAATAGTTGTTAAGAAATATAATTAAAATTTTCCCTTATAACAATAGATATCTCTCCGATTTTTTGTTTGTATTAAAATAAGAAACAACCGATTTGAAAGGCTTGAAAAGATTAATCTGAACGTTCAATGCGGATAGTTTAATCCCGAGTTATTGAATTCCAAACTCGATCAAATCTTCTTGGTAAATGAACAACAATTTATTAAAATTTTTATTTCTTAAATCTCCACATAGCTTAGAAAAAACACCACATTGGCTTCGATGTGATATAAAAGGATGGATCCATAATTTCTCATCGCATAATAAATAAGTGCTCTAACTACTCCATTTGGGGACATTAGATAACCAGAGGTAGCCGTAGCTATGTAACTGGAGACGTCGCCTTGGCGTCGAGTCCCAGTGAAGTAGGAGCAAAATCAGCGCGTTTCGTGGGTATGGCCAGTTCGAACTTTATAAAAAGTAATTTTTATGCTACTTGCTTTTACTTCATAAATTGTAAGTAATAGCGAATCTCAGTTCACAAAAAAGTGCCCATTTATTTTTAAGAGTTTTTAATATTCCAGGGCGTGGAATTGGATAATAAATTATTTCCAATATCGACATTATTCCAATTTCAAGTAGTAGTAGGTCCCATTTTTAAACAAGATTAGTTGGAAAATCTGAAATTAATTTAACGTAGAGGTATGGATTTAACAGCGTAATGGAAATATGATTGATTTATATTGTGAATAGGAATTATATTTATTTATAGGGACTATAAAAAGGAAATTGAAATTATTTAAAAACTAATTTAAATGATTGATTTATGAATAAACTTCACTCAGAGAAAAGTAATTTCACGTTATTTTTATAAATATATATTTATCAGAGCTATCAAGTTATGTCAGAAGAAATATAATTGATCTATTCTAAGTTCGAGGTTCGATTTTCATTAAATTCCAATGAGGTTACACGATTTTTTCCGGCGATAAATTGGACGCAAAAAATTGGTCCAAATCCACAATAGGCGTCTATTGTTTTTTTCTATTATAGTAGAGTGATCTTTTACGAATTTACCAGAGTTTTAAAATCGAAAATCACACGCGGATACTCATATAGGATTTTACGATGGGCCCAGTTAGGCCCAGACTTGTGCCAAGTATATACAACTTTGCCCCTAGCTTGGAAGCCGTTATTGGCCCAGATTTGGTGGGATTGTGGGATGATAATAATGTCCTTCGGAAAAAAGAGCCCGCGTAATGACTCAATTCCAGCATGCCTTACACCTGTAAAGGTAGAAAGTCTTTAGGATTAAGGAAGTAGGATGTTTATAGAAAAGATTAACTTATCGATTGTTCCATGGTACTTAATATTGTTAAATATTTTCTTAATTAGAATCTTGAAATACCGAAAATTGAATTAAATAGACTCGCTCACAAATACGAACCTGTTATTGATAGTCCGGGCGCTGGCAGGGGTTACCGTAGTCCTTATGGGTCGCAAGGAAAAAATGATTGATATCTATGTTTTTTTGTCAGTTTTTTGTTATTAACAATATAATTTAAAAGGTCATAATTTATTATTTACAATAGTTACGGAGTTTCTGATGAAACAGTCTGGTTGCAAATCTTCTAACAAATATTTCCGTTCTTGAATTTTGGAAAAATATTCATTAGAACCAAAGTAGTGTGAAAAAAATGCAAAAATGTGCTAATTTCTTTTTCAATCGGTAGTATTTCGGCCTAGGCCAATTCAATTGATACTTTTGAGGATTCATTTCAAAGAAAATACTTTTCTCTTCAAAACGAGTCCTCATACGTACATATCAAGCATTTGGAACAGTTTCATAGCACTTGGATGTTATGTGTTTTGGTCATCAGTTAAAATGGACAAATCTGAGTACATTTGATAATTTCGCAGTAGCTTTTTGTAATTTGATCTCTCATTTGTTAAAATATGTACATACGTAGAAAATTCAATAAAAATTGGAGAAAGACAACATAGATAACATAGATATAAGATCTGTAAGAAATAAATTCCACAGTTACTATTCCGAAAAACGACACCTTGTTTTGGGGTTCCAGTAAAAATAAAATTTTGCTTCGAAGTTTTCTTCGTGAATATATTTTTAAAAACGGTGAAATATGATGGCCAGGAATTGAAGTAATATGCAGTGTTGCTAATGGAATACCTTGCCATTCTAACATAGCAACTGATAACATTAATTTAAATATATTACAAGATCAGAACATAGAAAAAGCAGATTCAAAAATAATTTTACAAGTATTTCAAGCAAGCATTGAAGGCAAAAAGAAAATACTGGTTCTTTCGTCAGATAACGACGTCGTCGTTCCGTTATTGAACTAAATTTGAAGAAAAAAATCTGAAGGTAGAAATATTTTTAAATTATACAATAAATATTCATTTTACTTCAAGTAGTTGTAAAACAATTTTTTTAGAAACTTTGGATAAGAGTCGGTGCAGGATCAACAAGAAGATTTGTACCACTGCATGAATTATCTAAAATAATCGGATATGAAATCTGCTCAATATTGATAGCTCTACACCATCTTACCGGATCCGATTATACAAGCTAATTTGGCACAAACCATGCCACATTACAAGCTTTTCCAAGAAGTTTCTTCAAAGATTTGCCCGCAGTAACAATTTTTATAATTATTGATATTATATCACAAAAATCATCCGTTTATATTACATATATTTTGTTGATATCCTTTATTGCACTACAGATGTAACGGACGTCGAGATTGAAATATCTCGTATTAATGCGGAGCAATATCTGGCCCACGTACTAAAAAAAATCAATGACAACACTAATCACGTTTGATGAGATTCGCTACGAACAAAAATTTTATGAGAAAAAAACAATAATGGACCTCTTTCCCACTTCAAGTTCTATCAGACTATATATATTCATCATATCATCAGCATAAAACTGTGATGTGGGAAGTAAATAGACGAGTGTGTTTGGCCAAAGCTAACTAAAAATATTCTTGATAAATAATATTACAATATAATTGATTTTGTGACGAATAAATACTTACTTTATATAGATGTGAAATGCAATCGGTTAAGAAAATGTAGTAATAATTTGTGTAAGATGTTATTGAAAAATGCAAAAGCAGCTAACAAGTGTTATGTAATTGATATTTGTAAAATATTATTGCTACAAACTGCCAAAGAAAACGGTCGCTTAGATTGCAAGCTTCGTAGACTCACATGTAGCGCGGCGGTGCGACAAACATTTTTTGACAAATAAGAGATCAAATTACAAAAAACTACTGCAAAATCATCAAAGGTACTCATATTTGTCCAATTTAACTGGTGACAGAAACACATAACACGATCCGCATAGAACGGCAACCGGCCGTGGTCCGAAAATCGGCTGTAGTTTATTAACCAATAGTCATGGAATTTCAAATGAGGGCTTAAAAGTTGTCTTTTACTATGCGGAATAAAATGGGGCTGTTTTTTTTTCGAAAATGTTTAGTCTTCTTTGTACGAATGGCCTATAAACAAATAAAAGTGTCATTTTCCTATTAAAATTTTGTCTTCTAAGTGCTATAAAACTGTTCCAAAAGCTTGAAAATGTACGTATGAGGGCTCGTTTTGAAGGGAAAAGTAATTTCTTTGAAAAATAAATTAGCACATTTTTGCATTGTTTTACACTACTTTGGTTCTAATAAATATTTTTCCAAAATTCAAAATCGAAAATATTCGTTAGAAGTTTTACAACCAGACTGTTTTATCAGAAACCCCGTAACTATTGTAAATAATAAATTATGACCTTTTAAACAATTAAATTGTTAATAACAAAAAACTGACAAAAAAACATAGATATCAATCATTTTTTCGTGGTGACCCATAAAGGGCTACGGGAATCCCTGCCAGCGCCCGGACTATAAATATTCGGAACTTAATAAAGCGCTAACATTAATTTTGAAAATGCGCATGCAACTTATTCTCGAATTGAACATGCGAACGAAGGTTTGGTAAAGTTGATGATCAAACAGCATGGGAAATACTATAACATCAATGGGAAAAGTGGATACTATACTGAAAAAGGAAAATATCTTTGTCATTTTTATATTGTGAGTTGGTTAAGGTGGAGTAACAGGAGCAGCCCTCGTACAATCTAAGAAATCTGATTCAAGTCGAATTTATTTACGAAAAGTTTGCTCTAGTATATCAATAATAAATTTTATAATAGTCAGAGATTATTTATTATCCAAGTTTTCTGATGCAGTTTGCAAAAAAAATTATATTGATCTAATAAAAATAATACTCTGCTTTCAGAAATGAGCGATGCGGGAACTATTATTTGAACAAAAGTTACACCAGAGACCGACCAAGCATCTTTGTGAACAAAAAAATTCTTGATTGATATCGGAATATCTATCATAAAAGGAGGCACTTAACGTGAAGAAATGCTCCCGATGGCTGGAAGAATTGATGAAAAATCGTCTGCATTTGCCGGCCTTTTCCATAAATGATGATTTATTTATAAGTACAAAGATTTCCCGAGATGAACTGGCGTATTTTATAATATAAGAGATAATGCAGATACAGGATTTATAGATAATAATGGAAGAAAATTACTTCGAACAATTACAATATATTTATTCTCATTACCAGACAAATCTTCACTTTTAATGATAAAATATTGGTTATCGAATAAAATATCAAAACTAGTAATTTTTTTTCAACGTGCTGCTGATAAAAATACGGGAGTTGAACCCTACTTTGAGAGTGTTCTGGAAATTATATGGAATATTTCCGAATATCCCGTAATAAACCATAATACTTTTTTGTTTCTGGAACTTCCAGCCCATAATAAACGATAATATTTTGTTGTTTCTGGAACTAAAAACTTATTCGTGGATAGAATATAAATAATCACATTGCTATCAAAATCTTTAAGAAGTAGTTGATTTTTCTATAAGTTTCTTGAACGCAAAAGCTCCAGCTCTCATACTTTCAAAAGTACACGGGAAAAAATGATAATCTCTTTCATGGACGAGAAAAAAAACTCCAAGAAGCGGAGGCAGCAAAATGGTCCTTAAATGGAAATATACCAATATCTTCAGAGGTCTAGTAACTAGGTGACTAAGAAAAAATACGATTAGTCTTAGTACTTAGGATGTATTCGAATACTGTGCTAAGTAAGCGTGATTTCTCAACAATTATCATAATATTCATTTTCTAGTACTAAAATTGAGAATTGAAGGGATAAATCTTTTGTTTTTCAGCTGTATATTTTATCATCTCTACTATTATCGTGTTATGTCCAGGTGCCTCATTTTTGAGTCTTCGTATGCCTATTTTGATATGTTTTCAATGCTTCCTGTATCAAGTGGGTAGCTGAAGGTATCTCTCCCTACTTTTCGTATTTTATTTCTTAATATATACTTTTTCTTATATTTTTTGGAGTTTTGTAGAGGATTTTTTTCATTTTTCACCCAAAATCTTATAATGATTATTTTTGCTGTAATAACTAGTATTATTTTGTGTTTTTGCCCTTAGGTCTCTTTTGATTGATAAAGAATTCTTTATTAGACAATCTTTTTGATTGTTTTTAATTTTTTGTTCAATATTTTCCAAAATATAATAAGACATTAACCACTTATATAATGAGAGAATCATATTTATTCTTTTGAATTTTCTTGATTTTAAGTCTGTTTTAAAATTCGTTTTTAAAAGAAACTTAAAAATTGAAGCTTCAACTTATTTCAGTCTATTTCAAAATATGATATTGACACTGACAATTTGTATATTGATATTAATCAATAGATTACCCACATCATGAATATCAAAATAAGAGTAAAATCAAAATAAACAGAATAATCATATAAACAGAAAAAATTCATCTTCATCTGTAACATAACAAAAACGAAACGGCCCCCAATTCAAATTATTTACAGTTATATAATAAAATGATGAATTTTTTTCCAATTTTTTATCATTGATCGCTTTCTCGTTTCTATGTACGTGAACCATTTTTATAATCTTTTTCTTGTATTCCAGTTTTCGAATATTTATAATTATATGTATGCTTTTTATATTTCATGATTTTTTAATGCAGTTTTATCGTTAGTCGTATAGATGATTTGTTAATCTATTTACGAAATATTGAGATGTTTGTCTTCTGTAGCAAAATTATTATTACAACCTCTTCGACTTTTTATTGTCCGTTGAAATATAATTGAGTGCATAGAAATCGACCCACTGTAAACTTTTGACTTTAGCTATACTCGTATATATTTTTTTAATTATTCATCAGATCGAAAAAAATAGTACTGTTTAAAAGACAATTTAATATGCTTTAATGTGCGTATGAGTTTATAAAAACTTATTTCGAGTTCCTATTTTTGGAAGTTTTTTTATTATTAACATAAATAGGGTTATTGATAATTCAAAACTTACCTTTAATTTCATACGATTAGGCACAGATGTAATCAAATTAACTATTGTTTCTTGTGGGATGTTAAGCTACTTTTCTTTTCGGATCATGCCGTGAATATTCTATCGGATTTAAATCAGGAATGTATACTGGCCACTTTATAACCCGAAATGTCATGCATAAAAGTGTAATCAAATTAACTATTGTTTCTTGTGGGATGTTAAGCTACTTTTCTTTTCGGACCATGCCATGAATGTTCTATCGGATTTAAATCAGGAATGTATACTGGCCACTTTATAACCCGAAAACCGACTTCTGTAATGTAATCTTGCACGATACTGGTGATGTGCGGCCTTGCAATGTCATGCATAAAAGTAAATGGATTGCTAAACTTTTCTCGTTATACGAGGCAGTATCCAAAAGTAACCGGAATAGCATTGCTATGGGTGGAGCTTTTGTAGTACTGATTTCTGCCGCTAGGGCGTGCCTAGTGCAACTCGTCGCCAGTTCAGTGCCGCGCGGGCCGTTGACCTACCACGTTCTGTTCGTCACTACTGACCGTTTTGCTAGTGCTGTTTCACTGCTGCTTCGTTTTTTTTTTTTTTGATGACAAATTTAAATGAACAATGTGCCCCTGTGAAATTTTGTTTTCTACTCGGTAAAAACGTTGCTGAAACTGTTTTAATGTTGAAAACTGCTTACAAAGATGATACTATGGGGAAAACTCAAGTTTATGAGTGGATTTCTCGATTGCGACATGTCGATTGATGACAAACCTCGCTCTGCCCGAATCGATGAAAATATTGGAAGAATTCGAGAGCTCGTGCGTACAGACCGTCGACAGACAATTGATAAACTGTCTGAAATCAGTGGAATATCTTGGAGCTCTGGAGACTGGTTCTTCCACCATAACAACGAACCTGCACACTCAACCATCACTATTAGCCAGTTTTTGGTTGAAAATAATATGGTTCCGCTGCCCCACGCACCTTACTCGCCTGACCTAGCTCCGTGCGACTTTTTCTTGTTTCCACGCATGAAAAGGGGCCTGAAAGGACGGCGGTTTGAAAACATTGAAGACATCAAGTAAAGAACAGTAGACAGGAGCTTGCAGCCATCTCTAAAGATGAGTTTAAACAATGTTTCGAACAGTGGAAGCACCGCTGGGACAAATGTCTTACTTGTAATGGAGAGTATTCTGGAGGGGATAAGGTTGTATTATAAATATTTGTAAATATATAGCATTTAAAAAATAATTCCGGTTATTTTTGGGTACCTCCTCGTGTATATCAGCCGTTAAACCACTTCTTCCGTGGAAACGGTTGCCGTTACGAATAAAAACAGGGGCGGTTGGTGCTCTTTTATAAATTACACCCCAGTTCATTCAGGAACCACCTCCATAAGTACTTCGTTTTTCAAAGCAACAATCTGCAAAACGCTCTCTTGATCTTTGGTACAATTTCCTACCATGAAGGCATATTCTGGTCTCATCTGAGAACATCTGTTATTAAATAGTTCAGTTAAGAGTAGTATAGTATTCATCTGCTATGCAGTTGTGCAAACATTTTGAAGCAGACGTTTATTCAGGAATAATATGTTCAATCGACAGCCACAAAATGATTGCATGACTTCAAATAACTTTTTTGATTAATAAATTTTGATCAAAAAAGAAAAGAATGAAAAACACATTCAAAATATATAAAAAAATTATTACGCAACCGAAACCTTTTCAATATTTATACGAACATTCCAACTACGTTTCCAAATTTGTAGACATGTCATGTCCTTATTACTCGTTGTGTACTTGTTTATAAATTGTCGACTGACTGGTGGATACACCTGATGATCGTTTACATTAGCAAACTCGAGCCCACGGGCCAACTTTACAGATTCGAAGCATAAAATACAATCACGTATTCTACTGACTGCCGATGTTGGTGCAATATAAAGTAAATAGTGAGTGGTTGAACCATCTTACATGGTTTCTATGGTTGAATACCTTACTACCAATGGTTAAATAAGTAGAAATAATGAAAAATCACAATTGAAATTAGCTTCAATATTGTGTTTTGAAAAAAATGCTTGCAAAATACCGCTGTATTAGAAAGTACACAATCTATACAGTCCAAAACAAAAAAACACTCAAAACAATGGAGTGAACAGGAAGAATCGGCTCCATAGAAGGTAAAGACTGTTCCATCTGCAGGCAAGGTCATGGCGTCGGTTTTTTAGGATGCGCGTGGAATAATTTTCATTGACTATCTTGAAGAAGAAAAAACTATCCACAGAGACTATTTTACTTATTGCTACGTTTAAGCAACGAAATCAAGAAAAAACGGTTGCATTTGAATTTTTTTGTTTTTTTCATCAAGACAATGCACCATCTCACACATCCTTTTTTGTAATTGTCAAAATCAATGAAATAAAGTTTGAATTGCTACCTAATGCACGCTCTTCGTCAGATTTAGCCCTCTCGGATTATTTTTTCTTTCCAAACTTATAAAAATTACTCGGTTTTAAAAGATTTTCCAACAATCAAGATGTGATGTCGGCAGTTATGGGTATTTAGAGTAGCTTTACGAAATAAATATATATTTTTTTAACTTTTTGTGTTTTGTTTTTGGGGTCTGGAACTTCTAGGATCATACTCGTAGATCAACAAAAAACGTACAATTCTCTTTATTTCGGGACCTATATAACATTCAAAATTATGTACAACCACGTCATACCTATTTTTCAGGCTGGTTTTCAACTACATCATATCAACCTTCTTTAGAGATGTAAGAAATAAACAACTTGTGATATCATTTTAATTATTTAAAATGAAGAAAACTCGTATGATTGAATAGTAAATTTTTACTTCTAGTAATCAAAAAAATTATAGCTTATTCCTAAATTGAAAATCATTATTGGGAATAATTTTCATAAGAAATGTCGGTTTTCATATGTGAAAATTCCTACACCTCAATTTAAGCTTATCTTAACTTGACTTGTCTCTAATTCTATGGAGATAACTTTATTTTAATCATCCTTTCTTTGCTTATTGATGATGCTAGTTATGGACCTGAAACCGCTGATATTTCATAAAATAATCAATGTAAAATCAGCATTTATTTTATTGTATTTTAGATTTTGGTTTTGATTTAAGATTTTGATTGTGAGTTTGATGAAGATTTTGTAGCTTTTGTTGAGTTAATATTTTATGTTAATAAAGTTTGTTATTTGTTTTTAAAAGAATGTTTCATCGTGCATTACTTTTTTATAATATATCTTATTCTTTTTTTTCTATTTTGTTTCGGTTTTTCCACTTTTTTGTCATTTTCTATATTAATTGTTTTGTTATTGTATTTTCTTATTATTTGTTCTTGTTTTGCTTTTTCCTTTTTCTTTTCTAAGTTAATTGAATGTTCTATGCCTATATCTTCCTTATTTTTCTGTATTTTGCCATTTTCACCAGAAAAGAAAAAGATAAAAACAAAACAAGAACAAATAATGAGAAAATACAATAAACAGTCAACAAAATGACAATTAATATAGCAATATAGCAATAAGAAGAAGAAAAAAGTGAAAAAAACCATAATAAAAATCAAAAATATAAAAAAATAGACTAAGATATATCATAAAAACGTAATATGCATTACGTTATTTGAAAGTAAATATGCCCTGCAATTATTGCGGAATGGGGGAAAAGACATTAGATATTGTTAAGATATTATTGGCAACAAAAGTTTAAAGTAGTTTTGACAGCAAAGAAAATATGTGAAATTGATGAACGAATGGTACAGCGTTGGTTTGATCTTTTTAATAGTGGAGATTTGAGACTTGAAGATCGTTTGCACTCTGAAGTCAAATAGATTAAGAAAAACAAATAATATAGAAAATAACAAGAAAAAAGTGAAGAAACAAAAATCAAAAATAGAAAAAATAAAAAAAGATATATTATAGAATTATAATGCAATAAACAAACAGTCAAATTAGTATGAATGAGCTGTAAGAATGAAGTCAGATAGTTAAGGAAAAACAATTAATAGAGAAAACAATAAGAAAAAAGTGAAAATACCAAAACAAAAATCAAAAATAGAAAAAATAGACTACGATATATCATGAAAACGTAATATGCATTAGATTTTTGTAAAGTAAATATGCCTTCAAATTACTGCGGAATAGGGGATATGACATTAGACATTGTTAAGATTTTATTGACAACAAAAGTTTGAAGCAGCCTAGACAGCAAAGAAAATATGTTAAATTGAAGGAATGGACACAATTGATGAACGATAGAGCGTTGGTTTAATTTTTTTAATAGTAGAGATTTGAGGCTTGAAGATCGTTTGCACTACAGATGAAATTCCAAGTATTTTGAGTCTATTTTAATTTTCTAGGTATTTTCATGTACATAAAATTGAATGGACTTAACAATAATGTAGTAATCTCACCAAGACATCATTAGTTTGGAAATTAGCTAACATACTTTCAGCTTAATTGCTAAATGTTGAAATAATAATACAAATCATCTACTTCATATTACAAATTATACACTACTAATCATAGTATTTTTATTTAGTTCCAAAAATCTCCATTCAGATTTATTCATTTCCTTCACATTATAGAAAATACCTAATTATCACATTATATTTCCATAAATCACCGATATCTAAAATTGATATAACTCAGACCATTGGTGGAAATGTTGTCTGCCGTTTTCGAAGATATCGCGTAAATGTTCATCGACCCCAAATCGTCCATTGCCCAATAATACATAAAATATATCATGCCCACTACTTTTTTTTTTTTTTTATTTTATATGCGACAAACAGAGAGAACTTGATTTGGTTGGTTGGTAGTCGAAAAGGAGTCGTTGCCTTTTCCGCATTTTTATTACCAGCATCTTGACTTAATACGGACATATTGAGCTTTTATATAGAAATAATGGGTTTATTATTGAATTTGGTCAATTATTTTCACACTACTATGTGAGAGACTATTTTAGAGACACTCGCTCACCTAAAATTCCAAGAAATCGTTGGTTTTCGAGTTGTTAAATTTTTTGAGCTACTTTAGTTTGCTAAGCTATAATATCCGATAACTACCCAAATAGTCCATATGTCATAATGTCTACGCCACCCAGTTGTGCTTTTGGAATTTTTTTTTAATCTACAATAGAATTTAAGTAAGATTGGAAAATTTAAGGTGCTGCAGAATCGCGTGGATTCCAATCTGCCTAGAATCTGTTAACAAGGTACGAGGGTGGATCCAGAAGTACCTGGCTCAAAAAAGAAAACACAAAAATTTTGAAAAATGTACTCATTTCTCCACGTCACTACATACACTTTTACCAGCGATGTTCAAGAAGTTCGATACCCTTTTTGTAATAAGAATCGTCCAGCTCCTCAAAATAACCATTAACTGCCGACTTCATCTATTTATTGTTGGAAAATCTTTGACCACCGAGCCATTTTTTCAAGTCAGGGAACAGAAAATAGTCCGAGGGGGCTAAATCTGACGAATAGGTAGAAATTCATTGAGCATTATTTTGATAAAATAAACACGTTCTGATTAACCAAATGCGGCCTTTTGCTTGCTTTGTTCAAATGTAGCAATGAGTTCGCATAATACCCGCCGTTGATAGTTTTTCCTTTTTTAAGGTAGTCAATGAAAATTATCCCCCCCCGTATCCCAAAAAACCAACATCATTACTTTGCCTGCAGATGGAACGGTCTTTGTCTTCTTTGTAGCCGGTTCTTCCTTCTCAATCAATTGTTTTAGTTGTTCTTTTGTTTTTATTTCTGTGGAACGGCTTTATTTCTGTGAAACATTGATAAACCCTCGATGGAAACATCTGCACGACGCTATTTTTGTTCCATTGTGAGCAAACGCAGTACCAATCTTGTGCGCAGATTTTGCTTGTCCAAATGTTCAGTTAATAGTCGTTGCACCTCATTTTTTAAACTGCCTACTATGTCTGCTAGCTCGCTCACTTTCAGTCGACGATCATCCAGTATGGTTTCGTGAATTTTCTTCAACATTTCTGGACTTGTCACCTCATTTGGTCGACCACTGCGATGATAGTTTTCGCAGGTTGTATGGCCTCGTTCAATCTTTGCTTTCCAATATTTTACTGTTCATAATGAAGGAGCAGTACTCACCTAGAGTAGTATCTAGTTCAGGCTTTATATTGGTTGGACTAATGTCTTTCAAATAAAAGTACGAGTATATATGACCAATTTTTTACATGTTCACAAATAGCAATACAAAATAAATGAAATTTTTCAAGCAACTACTGCCGTCTCTATGTCTGGCAAGGTACTTCTGGGAACACCCACATAGTTGTAATCAACAATATGTTCATTACAAACATCACCAATAGAATTTCACTTTAGTACTAAGGACTATTAAAACTTTGATATGCTACGTAAATATAATGTAAAGTTAAAACTTGGTAAAAATCTACTTTCCCATGCATTACATCATCAAATTTTACAGAACCTTAGTTTCTAGTTCCCTCCTATAGAATTAAATAAATTCAAAAAGAGTATTCAAAGAAAAGGGAAAACAAATCAACTGTTTTTTCCTTTTTAAATGATTTAGCAGCCAAATGTTGAGACAAGATGATTTATTTCCCTTGTTCAAGAATTCCTAAGATAAACTCTTGAGTAAGTTCTCATGTTATGTCAAGAGTATTTGTTAAGGTCAACCGCCGATATCTCCGACTACATGCAAGTATCTACACATTATTTTTTGTTTTGCAAAATCTATCTACAAGTAAACATTCAGAAGAAGTATATTTTTTTAAAAATAAGCACGTTTGTTTATTTGAAGTGCAAAAAATATACAACAGGTGTTCTTAATGTTTAACATCAACATTGAAATATGGAATGTCCCATATTAAATTCCTAAGAATTTATTTTTTAGGCGGATATAAATAGTACAATTAATTTTGCGCAGATACAGGTAGGGTAGAGTGGGGTTATTTGATTTTGTTGTAATCAGTATAAGGTAGTTTCAAAGGTATAATGAAAAAAAGTTAATTTTAAACCAATCGTTTATTTATTGCACCACATTTTGAGATAAAAAGTATCAACAAATCCGTTGTTTACTATACTAAATTTACAAACATACGACCCCACATGAGGAATTACTAGGCCATTGGGTTATTATATAAATTTTATCACATTAAAACATAGAAACAAAAACATAACAACATCTTCGAAATTGAGGACAGAATTTACGTAAATTTTATTTTCTACGAGAAAAGTAATATTCAATTAATATCATTAGAGAAAAATTAAATTTTCCTTAGTTCTTACATCCGGCCAAAGCAAACAGTGTCCCGCTTGTCCAGACTTTGTTAGGCTTTTCATATTTCGCAAACGGACGAGCGCCGAGCGCAGACATGTCGACTGTCAGTCGTTCCGGCGGTTGGTAGTCCCGCCCGATAGCAAATGTTTTGATCAATTGCAGAACCTTAAAAGTTTCCTGAACAATAACAAAGAGAACGTCGATTTCACAAAACCGTTTAAATCGATGTCTAGTGAAGATTGCTTTTCAGATTTCCTTGTCAGTATTACTTTGCTTCTTCGGACACCTGTTCTGATCCATCCTCATCACATTCCGTACCACAGTAATAGTTTAGTCTGTATTTTCCCTGAAGTCGTGTATACTCGACCTGTTCTTCGTCGTATACCTTCATTTCTTATATACTCTATTCTAGATATCCTGCACAGACATCTCAAGTAGTCTATTTCCACAGCCTATATTGCTTTCTCTTTTTTATCCGTCAGTTGCCAGCTCCACTATTTGTATATTGTCATTTTTGTGTTTAAGTTTTTTCACCAAAGCAATGAGGTTAGAATTTGTGTAGCTTTTTACCCTTGTTGCACTTTATTTCTTCTTCTTTTGTTGTTCCATCTTCTAGGTATTCGCAGTTCGGGATTTCCTTGTGTGCTTTCTACCACACACATATTCATCTTCAAATCCCATTTTGCATATTCGTCGTCACAAGCTATAACAGCGAAAAAAAATTGTTAGGCACTTATCCTCTATCTCAATTCCCATTCTTGCAATTTTACTTCTTCAACTACTCAGAACTTCTTTAATGTATATTTTGAATAATTTTGTTGATAAACTGCACCGTTGTCTTAAACCTTTTGAATGCGAAAATGATGTTCTGAATAGCTCGAACATAAACATTGTTGAGGTCAGATTTCGTTAATATATTAAATAGGGTTTTCAACGAATGTATTGTAGGTCTTTTCGATATCGAAAATCACAGGTGAGAGGCCAATTCTCTGTCTTAACTCAATGGGAATGTTTCCGAGCCCTGTTGTCTTTCCATTTTTTGACAGTTGTACAGCTTTCCAAGCTTCGACTACTGTTAGAGCTTCTACTTTTTGGATATCAACTTGAATATTATTATACCGTAATTTAAATTGTGTTCTCTTTTCCATCAGCAGTTGTTCGACATGATACTTTCTCCTTATTTACCAACAAAAACATTTTTTTCAATTTGATTATTGAAACTAATTTATTTGTCATAAAACGTATAATTTAGACAAGTGACAAAAGACACATTACAAAAGCTAATAATATAGTGTTGGCAACTTATTTATCCATCTCTTATATCTTTTGTTAATAGTTTTTTAATTCTTTGCTTTTGAAATGTCTCATCACTTTGCAATGTACTCTGCGTGTACTTAATTTATTAGTTTCTAACAATTTAATACGATTCTTTCGTTGTAGTTTTATTCTCAATTTTTTTTATATTCTGCACTTAATCATCATGTCTATTATCTGCGTTTTTATCCCAATATATGCTGCATCTTTCTCATAATTTCACCAGTTGAAACCTTCATCTTCTTAATTTTTGTTATAGATTCACGCTATTCTTAAATATTCTTATATATTATCATCTCCGCCCTGGAGCCGGTCCTCCTTGGAAAAGGTAGAATCCTAAATTTCGGCGTCTTTGATGAAATACCCAGAATTAGTTTGATCGTTTTTATATCAGTTTTTATAGCAAGCAGTTTATTTACATTCTTTCTTTTGAATAATTTTTAGGAATGTCTATTTATTTATTTCTTTTATTTCTTTATTTTTCTAGAACTTTTGGAATTCTCTTGATATACATATGAGGAGTTTGTGCCGTGAAGTTTAGTTCAGTTTATAATAAATATTCGTAGTGAACATACCGAAATAGAAAGTAATTTAAGAATGTCAATAAATTATTTAAGTTAGTTAAGTGATAGTGATAAGCGAATTATTATACATTAGTTTAGTGTATAGTGTTTAAATCAATTAAGATCCCAAAAGACAGTGTCTATTTATTCACCCCATGAAAAAAATAGCGTAAATAAATACAAAAAAAATACAGTATTCTAGTATATTGTCAACCTTCCATATATCGACAACTTGATATTCATTGCCCGTGGGAACATATTTATTCATAGACAGGTAGTATCTCTTGATAAAAATTCCATCATATATACAAATATTTGTAAAACTTATTGTGTTCCGTAGGAAAAATAAATTTATATTTTAGAATTCTTTTCATATTCGCTTCCAATGACAACAGCTCAACATAACAGAGTCGTTTGTTTATTGTGCCTAGAAAGTTTTTCAGTTTTATCTCAATTGAACAGAGTGCTCTATAAAACTCGTAAATGTAATGTGATGATACGGGGAGTTAATTTTTTATACAAAAAGTCTTCGCCTTCATAGTTGACGGATCATTATACAGGACCGTGCTAGTATTAATTTATATTTGCCAAAAGCACAAGATAGATATTTTTAAAACGTAACGATGAGTAAACAATATTTATACTTATATAAAATTCAGTGTAGTGACTTTCCAAATATGAGTATAAAGTTATTTCTGTAATAAACGGTGATAAACAGTAAGGTTAACTGTTGGCCCTAATAAATCAATTAAGGTTCATTTCGACTCAATCAAAACACACGTACCATTAGAATATTACAAACATAATAATATAATAATATTCATATCTATATAACATTCATGTTAAGAATAATAATAATATTAATACAGGGTGTCTGAAAACGATCAAACTATTTCAAGAGTGAGTGAGTAGCAAACAAGGCGCGGAAGAGGGGCGGCGTGGGGGTCGTTTACTAGCGTGTTTCTTAAATTTTTAGTTGCCATCATACCATACATGGGAGGGCAACGCTCGTTTTTTTTTTTCGGAAGCACTCGATCACTTATTCGAGTTCAACGTTTGTATAGGTTACATTATCGACTGCGCAACATTGTGGAAGCTGCAAGAAATGCAACAATTTTAGCTTGGATCTAGACATTCAATACTTCTGGAAACACTATTGGCGAAATTCATCACGGCCGTCCAAAGACGCTAGAACGCCTGGAAACATTCAGTGAGTACCAGATTCTGTAAGTCGACAGCCTCGACTCTGCGTCAGAAAGCGCGAGTCTCAACTGGGATTATCAAGAGCAACAATTCACCAGACAATGAAATCTGATTTACACATAAATGCCTATAAAATTCAAACTGTGCTAACTCTACATGAAAATGATTACGTTATAAGATTGAAGTGTGGTGCGACTCAATTCAAGCGAATCTTCAACCTACAAAAGAGAGCTGTTAGATATTTATTCAGACCAAACAGCAGGACTCGCTGCAGGACTTCTTTAAAAGATTAGAAATTTGTAAGCACGTTTTTCTAATTTCAGAAAGAACGTCGAACGGCTATCCACTTAGGAACGCGGAGCACAACCTTCACTTACGTACTCCACTCCACGTTTAGAATTAGTTAAGGGCTCAATATTTTACAATGCAAAAAACTGCACAATCACTCGCCAATTGAAATTAAATCGATATCATCTTTTCCCTAATTCCGCAATAATTTCGGGGCATATTTACTGGAAAGTGCCTTCTACTCTGTAAACGACTTCTATTCTAATAATATTTTATTCCGAACATGCTGCATACTGGTTCAATTTTTTTTATGGACTTATATACTAATTATAACCTGTTACTATCCCCTATAATTTTGTTACTCATTGTGGTTTACTTCTGTATATTGAAATTTTATTTTATTTGTTTCATCTTCATTCAGTTATTCAGTTTTTAAAAGCTTTTGTAACAATTTTTTGACAATAAAGCATTTCTCTCTCATTTTCATTTGGATGGATACGTAAATCGCCAAAAACGGGAACAGAACAACAGAATGGGGCCACATCGTACACCACTAACAACTCTTTAGCTACATTGCACGAGCTCTCCCAAAAAAGTTGTTTTCAAGAGGTGATATTGAATAGCCACCTCAGAGCTCTGACTTGACCTGTCCATATTTTTCTTGTAAGGTTATCTTAAGAGCGTGGTCTACAAGAATAGAAACAATATTGAAGAAAAGATCAGGATTATTCCTATACAACTTCTTCAAACAGTTTTAGGAAATGTATGAAAATGGTTTGAGGATTGCCTTCATTTAAACAATGTCTTGTTTAAAAAGTCAAATTTTGTGTCTTATCTTTTATTCATACCAATGAATCCATATAAAAATGAGTATAATGTATTTTTTCCAACCAAAGTAGTTCGTTATCGGTGATGATGATGTCCTTGTAGTTTCAAGTTCCTACCCTAGACGTACCACTGTTAATTACACATTGCATCTGAACGAAACTGGAGGTTATAATTTCAGGTAGATGATCGCTCGACGTCTGTCCAACACTTTAGCATCTCTTCAATCCTCACACAGTCAATAAATTTTCAGAAATCGTTCTAGAAATAAAACGAGCCTAGCTAACTTTGAGCTCTCTGCAAACATCTTTTACGATAGATCGCAGTTTCCCATATTGGTATCTTGATTGTGTACCCTCATCATCTCTAAAAGTTCGTCATATTACACCATAAACATTCGAGAATTGTTGAAAAGTTATTATCATTATATCGCAACTCTAAAAATACTGAATAAAAAGCGCTTGTCTTCTTTTTAAAGAATGAACCCAAATACATCTGTAGCTTTTTTTCTTCTTTCGTTAGCGAAGTTAACGAAGAATAGCTAGTCTCTTAAGTCTTGGCAATTTCATATTTGCAAAATCATTGACTGACTATTGTATAATCATAACCTCACGCAATCTGGGCAATTATCCAGGTTTTCAGTACTGTCAATTTATCCAAATCCGGGCAAAACTTGTTGGTCTGGAGCATGTGTCCCTGGCCTAATTGTCCAGCAAATAGAAAAGTGTAAAAACGTTTCCACAATTTTCATTTTGTGCTACTGTGATGTGATGTTAGTTCCAGTTGTGCACAAATAATTCTCTTTCAAATTTACTTCATAAAATTTCACAAAAATAAAGAGTATAAAATGATATTAGATACTATATTCGGTTTTGTAGCTTAAATTTTTTTAATAAAGAATAGTTTTTAATCAATTTTATATTTTTCATTTTGCTCAATGACCTTTTGTCATATTTCGTTCAGTTTCCTAATTCCGCGCTCATAAAATTTCTGATCCTTATCAGCAAAAAATTGAATCAGGTGCGATTGAGGGTCATCGTCAAGTTTGACCATTCAAAGAATTCTGCAAACTTCGAAATAAATGGTAATCATATGGTGTCAGGCATCATTTCCCAGCCAGACTCCAGAAGTTTCCCACGAGCTACTAAAAATGTTTTAGGCCTTTCATTATCACGGTGAAACACTGAACCTTTCTGATTTGACAATTCCGGCTGTTTTTATTTGATTGCTTAATCCAATTCCATCAATTGTTAACAGTAAATATCAGAATTGATCGTTTGTTTCCTTGGAAACAGCTCAAAAAACACAACATTTTTGTAATCCCACAAAACTGACAGCATGAGCTTTTTTTGTTGTTTTTCATCTTTCGATGTGGTTTGTGCTAGTTCACTGTGTCTGTTCCATGATTGTTTTGGAACTATGTTACTGTACAGGACCCATTTTTCATCACCAGTGGTGATTCTTCTCAAGAAACGGTCGATTTCATTTCGTTTTAGGTGCGCAAATTTGGTTTGATTTGGTTATAATCAACTTCAGTAGGCCGACCAGTACGTTACTTATCTTTGAGGTAAAAATCCCCAGAACGGAATTTTTCATAAGAATTTTGACACGTAGGTTCTGTTAAGCAATCAGCACACCATAAACTTCACAGATTTCTTTGTGAGCCACAGCAACTTTCTTCCCTTCCGGAAATAAAAATGTAAAATATGCCGAAAATGTTCGTTTCTACACCCCATTCAAAATTAACCCACAACTAATAGCTTTATTAAAATTATGCACTACCTGTTTTTAAAGTTATGTCAACTAACTAACATAAGTTATTCAAAAAATAAAGCAACCCTCTCTATCAGTAAAAAGCCAAAGTAATTAGTTGCCAAGCTTATATATGATGAACCTTTGATTAAAAAATATTGAGTGTTTTTTAGAAAAGTTTAAAATCGTTCTCCTTAAAATCCAATCAATTTTGATTACCATTACTCAAATAACTCACAAGTTTGTTTTAAGAAGTTCCCAAACAAAAATTATGGAAACTAAAAGTTTCCTTGAAACTCATTAATCACAAATACAATCACAGGATTCCTTCCCTGGCAGTTAAAAGTTGAAACTCTTTAATTCAGGAGTTGTACTCGAGAATCGTTACCCGTTTTCTTCATTTACTTTACTAATAAACCGTTAGAATGAATAGAGCCCGAGGAAACTTGAAGGAACTTAATTTTCTTTCACATTAAAAAATAATTTGCATTCAAAAATTGAAATTGTGAATTGTTGAGTTTTTATTTTATATAAAAAAGATCGGAGAAGAATTCCCGTGAAATATTATTACAAGACTTGTGCCATTTTGCATTTAAATCATTTCCTAGAAATAACTGACAACAACAAAAATATCATCACTCATATATCTTGTACAAGGCTTGTTCAAAAAATATACGTTACGCATATACGTTTTTACAGCAATATGCTAAGTGATCATTGAACTCGATTTTTTGGTTGCTGTAATTAGTTTGTGATCTGATGTCCCGATTGGTGGATGTACAGTGCCGTTTGAACAATTATAATTCTTCCAATATCAATTGAAGATTATAAAAACCCTTGCCGACAATTTTGTTAGAAATACCAAAGACGTAGTTACTTCATTTTATAAATTTATTATTTTTATAAATACTTAAAAAAATATGTATATCTTTTGCGAGAAAGTATTCGTTAGAAAGCAATCGAAATATTATAAATTGGACGGCATTATAGACAGGTATATTTAGACAGATCTATGCACTTAATTGTAGTCTACTTGAAAAAATTCATTATTATATCTCGTTAACTTGCTACAACTGAATATCAAATTATAAAGCGTAAATTGACGAGTAGCATGTACCTACTTGTAAGGGAGTTTGGTTTAAATAGGATGCTAGACATGAACTGAGCCTTTTTTGTACCCCATTCGTCTATTAGACCTTCGGTAATCTTTTATCTGACGCGAATAATCTTGACGATTGACGTTTTTTGCCTTTAAAACCAGAAGCTGACAAAACTTGACCCTGTTCTCCTTATATAAACTATAAATTGTCCTACGTATGAAATCTTGAGTAGGTTTGTCAACTGATTTCAGTTTTTCTTTTCTTGTTTTTCGGTTCTGTGAATGATTCACAGCAACTCCTTTTGTAACTACTCGATAAATGGAAAATTTATTTACTTTAGTTAATTCAGCAATTCTTACTATGATTGCATTATCAGATTGCTGAATATTTTCTTTTTTCAAACATTTCAATATATTTAAAATAACTTGCTGTGTTTGTATATCTGAATCTTTATTATTAAATATATACCTGTCTTTATTTTCACTATACCATACTGTTCATTGTCTTCATTCGCCCATGGTGTAAAGGACGCCATATTTCTATTTATTTAAAGAAATTTATGAATTAAATGAATCTCACCACTGCTTATCGCAAACTGTCTGGTAGGAATATTTCGAAGAAATCGTGTACATACGCTTTCAGACAGCTTCAACAAATAAAAAATGCATTTATGTTTACAATTCGATGTTTTCATTGGTAAACAGTGGAGATGATGAGTCCACGTAGACAGACGGTTTGTTAGATGTTTACCGAATTTTATATATTTTTCATTTCTTCAATTGGTACGAGTGCCGTGCGTATTTATGAAACATTGATTGTTCCTCGCATAACTGTCTTTTGCAATTGATATTGGAAGAACTATAGATATGGTCGTATTCTGGGAAAATATTTTCGAGGTAGTATATTATACATAGATATAGCGTATTGAATTAGAAAGTTTCAATGGGGTGAAAAGGTATGAATAGGATCATGGACCAATAGATTCGTTGGAGTCTAAGCCGAACAGTAGTAATACAATGGGTTACATAACGGAGTAAGAATATTAATGTTAAGATCACTTACGATAGTTTCCTCGTAATCTTTAATTATTACTAATTGTGTAATAACAGTGAACATGATTAAATTCAACAATAAGTGGAAAATTTAACATTTGGTACTTATACAAAGAATGACAATTAAGTTAACTTCATTATAAATCTGGTTTTGGGGATACGTCTTTCAGTTTATTACGAAAGTCGAGCGTTTACGCACGTTTATCGCTTTCGTAAGAGCAACAGAAGCTGGATGAGTAATGCTATCATTAAAAAGTAACCTGCATATTTTCTTATATCCATTCTTCTAAACAGTTCCTGCTGACAGAAATTGTTATATTATGTAAGCTTCCTGAAGTGACTTAGAGGAGATTAAAGAAGCTGTAAGCGTGGTTCTGATCGAGCTAACTTGAAAACGATTACCAAGGATGCTTTTAATCATAGGATCAACATTAAAATCATGGTATAGATTCAATTGAAGATTATTTTGAACCTTGACGATCAAATTTTTTGTTAAACTTCATTAGTTAGATTGTTTTTTATTCATTCATAAACTCCCAAAACTTCATTGTCACACTGTACACATTCTATAAAAATAGTTTTAAAATTGTTTTTTGACAAAGTCTTTGAATTGAGACACTCTGCTTACATTGTTTTTTATATAAATAAATCGAGAATACTAATCGACAAATTCTTTTAATAAAATATTATTTGAACCGATAGATTTATTCCAAATTACAGATCAGCGTTGTCTAATTTGTTTACGAGATAGAAAAAAATTCAAAAACTATAAATGGATGTTAGTAATACCATAATCTATGAGGAAATTTGTTTACACAATAATATTAGATTATATATATTATTATATCAATAAATCATGTAATGAAAAGTTACATACGATAACAAATGAAAATTTATAATTGATATATCATTGTATTAATCAATATCATCTTGTATTCACTCTGCAAAATTAATTAAACATCCTATCGAGTGTATGCGAAAGTGGCAACCTAACTATGACTTCCCTAAAGCAACACCAATCAACTATATTACGAAGTTAATGTTATGCATGGAGTCTACAGGTAATAGATGTTCTATTAGTAAAATGAACACCAAACTTTACAGTATCATCAACAAAGTTTCCGTTACCAGTTAGCATTGTGATAAATGTAACAAGTGTTGTTTATTATATGCCACTTTCCAGCGTCGTACAAATTTTCTTACTAGAATAAAATAATAAAAAAAAAATCATCAAACTCATAATTGATTAGGTAACATTGCAAAATTATGCAAAAATATAAGCCACTTAGGATTAACTCCCTAATTAACCCAAACAAAATGAAAAATTATGAAATTTAGTAGACGATCAATAATATTCCCTTGATCTTGTATGTCCCGTTGTGGATGACTGCAAAATTTTATGTCTATCTATCTATTCTCGACTGAGTTCTCTTCACAAAATATACAGAGCCCTAATTTACTGAAAATCAAATCTCAAATATATATATCTGCCTCCAAATCAGACCTCTAACTCTTGAAAAGAAAGTAGTAGAGATAAGTGCGTTGATTGACCAATATTCTCTGATTCTCAAACTCATTCTCTTCGATAGGTTTCTATGACTTGGACGCAAAGATTTTTTCGGAGAAAACAAATTCATAGAAAGCATTTGATTTCTCGACGATTTTATTAACAAGGTTTTGACTAAAAAATAAGAGGAAAACATTAAAAGCTGAGAATTGATCTATGCTTACAAGTATCCTACTGTTTTAGGACTCGAAATCGTAAATAATTGAGGAAAGTTGTCGAGTCTTCCATTCAAAATTTGAACGCTTTGATTTGTTTGTTGGAATTTCTTCTTCCTTATGAGTTAATTCATGGCTTTCATGTGTAAAATCTCTTAGCAGCTCTTCCGTAGAAAATTCATACACTTCACTAGTAACAGCATTCGATTCCTCTAACACTAATCGAGGTTAAGTTGAAGGCTCTGGTTGAACGGTGTCATTAAAATCATCCTCAGAATTGTCGTCATCTTCACTGTCGCTTCTTGTCAAAATTTCGAGTAATTTCGAATCACATAGACGATAAATCCTTGGAGGCATTTTTTTCTTTCTTTTTTATTCTATATTCACTCACAAAATTTAAATAGTGAACTGAAGATACTTTTGCCTTTGAATTCGATATAAAGGAAGAGGAGTGGGAAGAAACTTAGAAAGTAAAGGAAATTTGAAAGATATAATCTATTTATTTATTTTTACTCATTGTAAGTTTTATTAGAGTGATGACTGATGAGTAACTAAAAAGATGAAGAGCTGAACAAGTCCGTATCTTCGAGAAAATCCTTATATCACCCAAAAAGTCGTGTGAAGGATGGCGTTGCTATCGTCAAATCGCCTTTTATGAAGTACCAACTTTTAAAAGACTATGTGTAAAAGTTCGTGATATTTCCATTAGTCAGAAGAAAGTAACAGATATTTAAGTGAAGCTACTTTTATTATTTTCAAAACAATTTCGTGTTAATTAATCATTGCTTATGGATGAAAAAAACTGTACAGTATCAGCAAGGAAATGACACAGTTTTCAGTTAAATAATTAGGTAAGTTCCTAAAATTAGATATTTGATAGTATGTTGTGTATTTTTTGTACATATTTGTATTCTAGAAAGATACCTACAAGTCATCGTGCCATTTATGTAACATTAAATAGCGGGAGTAAATAGTAATTTACGCAACAAATTTCTATTTTGTAATAGTAATATTAAAAGTACAACTGTGAGCATTATTAATTTGAAGTGAAGAAGAAGTTACATTACTCCTGGTACTTGAATTGGCAACATTTAACAAATTCAAAGAAATAACATCGTCTATAGTACTTATTGGATTGTGTTGGACTATAGAATCGTGAACATTTACAATGTTGCTTGAAGTCGAACTAATTGTTCCCGTTAAAAATTTTACTGCGAAATCCATTTTATTTTTTATTGAGTTGTCTACGTAACCCTCCACAACTGTGTTGGATTTTCACCCACCGTGCTTCTTTAGTTGAATTATATCACCACCGGGGATTCCACTTATAGAGACACCGAAGAGCGTCGAAATGTATGCCCAGTGTAGTTTTTTGGATGAGGTAAATTCATTTATGTTGCGATAAACGAGGGAAGTTTTGAAAATGTATCGATACCTACATCTTCTAGTTTGCAGTTGAAACTTTCTTCACTATTACTCTCCATTACTAATAATAATACTACACTCCTTTTAATTAGACATAAAACAGATTTTCTTGAACCAATATCAAGAAATAAAAGTAAAAACAGTGTATCGGAGGAAGATTGCGTTCACATCCCACTATTTTGATAAAACAATTTTATAATTGTGTTAAAAAATGACACGTTACGGTACTTACATTCTATGAATGCAAATTAATGAAAAAAACGTGATTATTATATCAGACGTAGAAAAAATTAATTTATTAACAGTTCATTATTTCCAAAACAATGTATTCAGGATTCCTCATGAAAAATTAGCATTTGTGTGCCAAATAAAATAATTTTCTTGAGCAAAATTTCATCTGAAAAAAACTAAACGGCTTTTGACATCATCTCGGATCGAATGAGCTTATGTATATAATTTTGGTAATACTATAATCTGGTTCTTATCAGGAGTGGTGAGATAATTTGTTTGAGACTTGAAATTCTGTCATTTTCGTGCACTTGCAAAGGATTAACCACAGGTATTTTTTTTATATTCCTTTCACATTATACGAGGGTGAAATTAGCAATACTGACTTTATTTCATATTAAAACTTTTTTCCAAGATGAACTTTTTTGAAATAATATAACTTAGGAACCTTATTTTATTTAAAAATATTTTTTATTGTAATTTTTTTTTCGAAAATCAATAGCTGCATCCAAAAAAATAATAATCATAATTTATAAATGTTTTAATGAATTGAGTGAAAAACAGTAAAGATGAAAAATCTGATACGATTCATAATAAATGCATAAAAGTAAGGATTGCTAATTTCACCCCCGTATAATGTAATAGGAATATTGAAAAAATAATTCTGATTAGTCCTTTACGAGTGCACGTCAAGTTTCTAGTTAAATTTTAGAAAAAACATAAAAACTCAATTTGTCACCACTTTTTAAAGGGTGAAATCTCGGAGAGGGATAAGCTGAGGAAATTTTGTTATAGGAAAGACCCATCTTCATTTCATATGAGCACTCCCCTCCTGAATTTTGTAGTATGCATTTAGACACACCCTGTATTTAGTACGTGGAGGAAGTTGGAGCAATATGTTAGTTGATTTGCCAATCTATCTTCAAAATTAAACTCTAAATAGGAAGAGGCTGGAAAGAAATTATCCAGCACATACTATAAAGACGTATTCAACCAGAGCACCGGAGATAATTATTTCTTATAAATAAGTCTTTCTGGTAAGCTGGAAATTCTGGAACCGGTGGCGATATTCAAACTGAATACTCTGTTTACACCACCACTACACCAACACTCACAATTACACGTTTCCAGATACTGAAGGTAAACTGATTACCTTCAGTCTCTGAAGACGATAACTGACGATCAAAAATGTGATTTGAAAATGGTAATGGAACCTAGAAACTCAGTTACTAAGGCAAGGATAGTTAAGTCTCTTAATTTAGGTTTCTATACCATTTTTGTAGTGCGGGAAAATGAAACTACAAAAAAGAATTCCAGTAGAAGGCGTAATTTGGAAGACAGTCAATTAGTGGATGCTTCGACTCTAAATAGTTCGTCTAAAACTCTGATACTGCCATTTAGATGGCATCAAAAACATACATGTACTTCTTCCTGGCTTTCTTACAAGGGAGATATCTGATAAAATTGAGGCAAGCCGCGAATAATGTATAAGGAAATTTGGATTTGATATACAAGTAAACGTGAGAATTTTAATAGGGAAGATGAGGCCATCTTCAAGCCAACGCCTTGAATTGTTAATCATACTATTTGTTCAGACATTATTAGTAAAAGTGTTATCTCAAAAATCGTTAATTAATATGTTCAACTAATTATTGGACATTCTGTAAACATATTGATTGATTTATATCAAGTAGTGATGCATCTTCTTGAATCTTTTTGACAATTTCACCATTTGCACATCAAAGACTTCATAATAATGGTTGTACTTATTATTATTTCTTAAAATTGATTACATCGCAATCAATGGGAACCCTTTCAAATGAAATATTTTCTGAAACATCCGAATTATAACTCCCTCTTGTGACTTCTATAAATTGAAAACTTAGAAAAAGTGAATTACAGAGTGGTGAGCGATCAAAAGATGAATGGAACGAAGAGATGAAAGTCTCTAAAAAATGATAAAAACGCGGACAAGACTAGAATATTATGGAATTGCACTGCAAGACGATAATACCAAATATCAGACGAACTTACCTTACCTAACTTACCTAACCAGGGCATAGTGGATTCAGTAGATGAAGGAAATAGGACTAAAAAAGATTAAAGCACTTTCTAGGGGTAGAAAATAATATAGCTGAGGAAATTCAGCATAAAAAATGGTCGCTTCCAAACAAGGTCATCATCTATTCAACACTTATAAAAGTACATTCGACAATCTTTCCCTGTAGAATCGTAAATCCTTTCGACACATACATTTTTAACGCAACTAATTAGTACATTTAGGTCAGAAAATCCACATCCAATATGTTCGTGTGCTGCAGATCCAGTTAGCACCTGGTATGAATTAAAAAAGAACGGAGTGAAACCTAGACCACATTGTTTGCAAATCCGAGCCAAATTGTTTAAAGATAAAAAAACTACGGTATACGAAACAAAAAGCTCAAATAATATACCAGACTTGTATTTTCCGATTAGGTAAATCTCTCGCGATTGTTTTTCGCTTTTGTTTTGTATCTGCCGACCGGAATTAGCTCCTAGGAAAAAGAATGGCCCTATTAATTAACTCCGATTCGGGGTTATTCGTCAGACCGGAAGCGGACAAGTTTGCACGGGTAACGACGTGCATTTATTCCAGAATGATTTACGGTTTACCGTGCTACCCCTTATTCGAAAATAGGGAAATTAAGCCCGCAGAGAAAATCTTATTCGGTGATTGGAAGTGAGAATTTTCAGACTGCTGGCTGGTCGGATTGAATGATTTACTACACAGACGGGAAATTTCAGTTCGTAAATTTGCTGAAACTTTTTTTATCTTTTTAAATGTATATAGATTCTGGTTCTGTTCGAAAGCATATTGTACAAAATTCAAATAGAATTATTAGTGAGTTTTGTGCAAAGTTTCATATATATGTCTACTATCGTTATAAACGGAAAAGGTGCTTTATAAAATCAAATATGGAACAATGTAAAGGCAGAAATTGTAATAGGGACCTCGCATATTTTTTTATATCTTAACTACGTTTAGTATATCGATCTTAATCACACACTATTTGTTAAATGGTATATTAGTTCATAAAAAAAATAAATTTAAATATCAAAATGACGCGCATAAACGCATTTGTTGTCACATGACTGAGTGTGACGTTGGGTGACGTAGAAAGTAAGTAAACAGACTTAAGTGAGCTTAGAAGTAAATACAGTATAAACAGAGTTATTGGGATTCTTTTAAAAAAACACTCGCACGGCTGTAAGTATTCAATTTTGTATCAGATGACGTTGGTGCATTGTACTAGAATGTACAAACACGACGAAAACAATGGTTTCAAACTATAAGAAGGATTTATGTGAGCGTCAAACCTGGCAGCCCATTATATGTTTGTGGAGACCATTCAAGTTTTATCTATTGGTATTTAAAAAATGTTAACTCATTGTTATTTTTGACTGTAGCTTGAAACAAATTTGATGATGCGGAAACTAAATCAATGCAAAAAAATTGTAAAAAACTGATGTTTCTATCAACCAACACCTCGTCTGTTGGCATTAAAACGACAAAAAACCGACATTATCGAAGTGCCTTAACTTCAGCTGGCTGTTCAAAAGATGTAGAAACATCATTGGATATCAATATTACAGAAGTTGCAAAAAGTGATTCTCCATCCAACCAAAACATAATCTTCAAAGCATCATCTTTATGACTATATTTTAATAGAGTTCAAACAAACAAAATGTAATAATGACGTTATCGTTATTATTAGCAAAGAACGTAGCAACCATGAATGCATTTACCTTAGGTAGATTGATATTAGGTTATTTAGGTCAAAAATGATATTCAGTTAGGCAAAATAATGAACGAGCTTCTAGGTTAAACCACTACTTGAAGTACAGTCATGACATTAATTGTTGTAGTAAATCATAGTAATGATCAAGTTGGAATTTTTGGAAGTGTTGGTGTTATTCATACAGTAGGGTATGGAATACTTGGGACGCCCCCCACCACTCCACCGCTCACTGCTGGTGCGATCCCTTGATAACCAAACGTTCAAAAATTATGAAGTGAAATAATTTCTTTATCACAAAACTGCAACAATATTTAGTTATTATGAGAAAACTAGGGTGACATAATCACTCAATGATTTGCGATTTTTTAATCAGTTTGGGTAATAAACCAAAGAATATTTTTTTATAAATTATTGTTTCAAAAAGAAATATATATATTTAAAGTTAAAAACTTCTAATACATCGATTTGATAATGTATCATCTCTCGGTAGTAGATGTTCTAGGCGGGTTCTGGGACGGAAGTGACGTAGTAGTATTCATATCAGGCGCCTAACCGCAGCATCCAAATACGGTATCCCATACCCTACTTCATACTGAACACACTATTTCCATTACCACTATACCAACACTCACCATTACACTGTCTGACTGTTTAAATAGTTTACCTTCGGTCTCTGAAGACGATAAATTGGCTATCGAACAGTATAATCGTGAATTTGGTGAAGTGACCATGTAGGGGTAGCAAGTATATACTCTTGTGTACTCACTTCCTCAACTAACCCTGTGGAGGTGTTCTCATGCATGCAGTGGGCAAATAGTCTATGTCATCTTCAACGACACAACTACGCTCTAGCAGCCAAGAGTCGAAATACAATCACGTCGTTTTTCTACCTTAAACTTTATGGCTTTGTGATACCATTAAACAATAAAACTCAATTACTCAACATTTTACAGTTACGTCATTGGAATAGCGATATGATCTGCAGTTGAGACAAGTGAGCGCTCCAAAACTTTTGACTGATCCACAAAATTGTTGCGGAAAATGAAAGTAACTATGATTCTCGAGATCAGGGCCTTATTGTTAATACATTGATATCCTTTGTTAAGAAATCCACGTTATGGATGAATTATGATTGAAACGAGGATAATACTCACTAATTATAACATACTATTGTTCAATGCAAAACTAAATTCTCATCGCTTTTATACATTAAACGTTTCCACTATAATTATTATTGACCATTCAAACTGCTGAAATACCCAATGGTCTTAATTCATTAATCAACATGATCATAGTTAAGTGAGAATGAAACGGAATAGCAAATAGAAAGTGGTGAATCGTAATATATTAGAATATAACCAATTCATGGATTTTATTGGCTACAAATGAATTAATATACTAAACTAACACTGAGTCCATTTCGGTAATGCCACTACGCATTGAACAACTGGTTGAATAAACTCGTAACTCCTATTTGTGTCCGTTTATAAACTAATGTTGATACGGTCCGTAATAGTAAACGAAGGCTTTTGCATGATAATCTGAGCATATAATCTTCTACTAATTGCATAAACACAATCAGAATCGATGCTTTTATACTAATCACATCAATAATATGAGATGGTTACCATTTCTACTACACCCATTGTTAATTACATCAACATTTCGATGCCTATAACTGCTTTGTTTTATACTAGATTACAAAGTATCATTTAAAAGGGAACTTGAGATCGCTATAACAAACTCAAATGCTTTAACTAACTAGAGGGATATAAACGAAAAAGGGACGCAACCACACAACTAAATGTTAACGATCCCTTTATTAATGAGCCTGAACTATTGAAGCGAATACTTTCATGAAAATACGCGAGTGGATTGTGATAATAGTGTGAACAAATTTTCTTTTTATGTAAATTTTATATAAATACAATTCACAAAGGAAAGCCAGAAACATAAAAGAAACTAGCAGAATCGTCTAAATTGTATATCTATAAATTTAAAATTATTCTAATAGTAGTGACTTTTCAGGGAAAGAGTTATTTCAATGTCAAAAAAATAGTTTATTTCTCAACACTTCATACTGAGTCTTTGTTTGTATATTTTCAGACAGTAGACGAGAACGAATATGGATAAATCCACTGTCATCATCCAAGTAAATCGCCCCTTTCGTGAAGGCACAATTATGGTATGGACACGATTTTGTTTTAATCGCCAAGTTGGATGGAAATGTGGCAAGACAAGTATATCGGATCAAGTGGTCGTCAACACACATTCACAAATCATGCCGCTATAGGCATCCAGCTCATTTTTCTTATTGATAATGTGAAATCACATCAAGAAAATCGAGGTTATTCTCTTCTACTTGCTACTTTCTTCTACTTAGGAATCTTCTTCCACATCTTTTTGCAGAAATTGCACAAAATATAATGGACAACTTTGTTGTAATCATGTTTTTTTACGTGCGCAAGCTTGCTGTTCATAATTTGACTATATATAATTTGGGAAACGTAGAAGTCAATTGTTACACCTGGGACGAAACTGAGAGAAAAAGAGGTGGTATTGAAATTTCTACATCTATTTTCAATTTTATTTTTGACCACCCTGAAGTAAAGTTCGCATGATGTCTGACAGTTGCGGAGGGCAGCAGAAAAATTTTAACTTTTCTTGCATGTGTCTGTATGCGTTACAAGTACACCCTCATGTTTATTTTGAGTCAGACCTCTCGCAAATGTAATGTGTCTTGGTGCACTCTAAGATTGATGCTAAAGCAAAAAATATACCAGCACACGTACCCTCTGACTGGGATCAATTGATCCGATTGGCGCGTAGAAAACCCAAAACTTACGATGTGACTAGGCTCTTATGAAGACAAATTGGTTCCAGAAACCACTGAGAAAAATAAAAACCCAAAAAGTTTCAATTCTTGTGTGTGGTTTCAATACCGGACATCTGAACTGAATAAAATTTTTGTCAAAAGTAATTTTGATGACATTGATTTCGATGTTTTGATCCGAAAACGAAAACGAGGGGAAAAATTCATTACTCCCAACCTTCTGGCAATAACTTGTTTCAATGAATTATAAGTTTTAGTTACAGTTTTTCTAAGTTTTATGTAAAATTTCACAACAATCTGTTGGTCTAGATTTAGGTCAATAATTTTTACGGAAAAACAAAGCAGTCTCTATACAAACGAAGGCGACGGCTATACTGGTTTGTCTCCAAACACAGTAGACATCGCATCCGAAAGAATAGTCTTCATGCTAAACAGCTGATAGCTGCTAACCTTTGGCGCATGCGTACTTTTTTTGAAGCAGCGCTACTAAAACATTTAAGTTTAAGAAATTTAAATTGTCACAACTCGTGATAATTTTCATACCCTTGTACATAAACTCTGCACGACTTTGCTTTCCAGCTCTCCACTTTATGTTTTATCGTTAATTAATCTTACCTACGTTAATATTTCCCAATATTGATGAAGCGTTGTTAGCTAGTATAGAAGTAACTTTTTCATAAAAACACATCATATTTGTTGGGTATATTTCGTGTTAAAATCAAACAAATACGCTTTACGTTTGTAATATGTAAGTTATATCTTCGTAACCAACAGCACTCTATGCCATTTTCAACTTTTATAAGATATATTGAAGTAGTCTGAAGTAGAAAATAAATAAACGTTGAAATACTCTTCTTTGAGATATCAGCTTGTTGAGTCGAAAAAGAAAGGCGACAGATGAACGAGTAAGGCCAAACAGTGAATCTTTTTATGCGTCAGTTGAAAATCAAAACCAGATAAAAATAACTTATAGAATTCCAGAATTTTTTAATTACATGGCCTCCAATTACTGTATATTTTTTTAATTTTCTATATATAGTGAAGTAAAATCGCTGTCCAATTATGAGTTCTAGTAATTCGGTATTACCAAATGAAACCTTTTTCATGTCGTAGAAGACACTCTAGGTTATAGGAAATCGAATTCTACAACTTTTTTAGTAGGAATGAACTTTGAAAATAGTTCTTAAAGGTCACTGAGCTCGAATTATAAAAACTACATTTTTTAAATGAATCACTGTATTATTTCAAGCTTTCAATTTCAATTTTTTGTACATTTGTAATTAAAGTGAGAACGCATCTAATAATATATTAAAAACTTGTTGTTTGATTGAATTTTATTAAATTATTAGGCAATTTTACACTTTCGCGGTCCCCTCGTTTTTTGGCTCTAGAAAATCAAAATATCATCCAATTACAATTGTTTTTTTAAATCTTCGTTTTTACGGCGGAGTTACGAGAAGAAATTATAGAAAAAAAATAAAAACTTATATATTATATTCAGGACTTTAAATGTTCATAAAAATGCACTAATTCGCGTATAATTGTTGATAACTTTTTTCCAAATAATCAAAGAAGTTGTTATATTTTTTTCATAATCTACGCAAAAAACCAAATAAATTGAAAAAACAATTTATCATGTTTTTACATTTTAAAATAAAAACAATTTCTCTTAAAATTGACCTTTTCTCACATATAATCGTTTGTACCATTTTTATTAAGTAATCATTGAAGTTATATGAACAAAAACATTCTTAAAATCAAGTGTATAATATTAAAAGTTAACTTTAAAAAATTGAAAATTTTCACCATTAAAAAAATGGTATCTTAGTAAGGTTGACTGTTGAAGAGAATTTATAGTCATAAAACCCTATAAAATCTTCAAGTGAGAGTGTTTCCGTTATGTTTTGAGATTTAATATTGACAGATTTGATTATACACAAAGTAGGAACTTAGATATACAGTGCTTTTCAGATAAAAGTATCCACCTTTAATAACTTTTGTAATACTGGTATTTAGAAAAAATCCAAAAACACGTCAATTTATGTTGGAAGGGGCAAGCATTATGGCTTATTTAAACTTACTGGAAAAGCCACCCCCTCACCCCTAGCAGCATCCCCTTTATTTTTTTAAATTACTTTTCATATTTTTTTATGTAAAATTTGGATACTCCTCTTTGAGCTGATTTCAAAAATGTATAATACTTGTAGGTTAAAGTGGTTAGTTTATGAGATAAACAATTTTTCTTTTAAGAGCACAAATTTTACTTATTATTTACTTTCACCTTATTTGCCTGTACTAAAATGGGTTGTACAATAGTTCAAACTCTTTAATCTTTTTAACTGTGCTATTTATTCTACTTAAAAAATCCAAACAACAAAAAACTCTACTTTTTATTAAAGTTTGACATTGTCAACTAGAATTTGTAGTCACTATTGATAGTGTAATTTGATACATTATTTATTTTGTTTCTCTGAAACGGTTTACTCTTTGCAAGAAAGAATTGAAATTGTAGGTTTAGACTACCAAAATAATAATTGTGCAAGAGCTGCTGCTAGAATATTTAACGAATTACACAACGGAAGACATGCAACTCATAAGTATGTAATTCAACTGAAGGAGAAATTTACCACCACAGGGTCTGTTTGCAATAAAGTGCATAAGCGAGAGGGACTCGTAAATAACGAAGCAATCCAAGTGGCAATTTTAGGGCAAGTCAGCTTAGAGGCTCAACAACCCCAATCGTTGTCAACAATAAGTAGAGCGATCGATGTTTCATCTTCTACAGTTTTCCGAGTTCTACATAAATTCAAGTACCACCCATACAAAGTTAAGTTGGTGCACGAGTTGAATGAAGATGATTTTGATCGTCGTCTAGAGTTTTGCGAATCAATGACGCAAATTATCAATAACAATCCACAATTGTTAAACAATATTTGCTTTTCTGATTAATGCTCATGGTCATTAAATGGATTAGTAAGTAGGCATAATTGTAGATATTGGGCTGAAAGTGATCCACATATTATGCGTGAATTCCATACACAACATCCCCAAAAGTTAAACGTTTGGTGTGGTATCCTAGGTGACCACATTGTCGGACCTTTCTTCATCAACGGAAATTTAAATGGTGAATCATATCTTGAGTTACTCAGAGAAGGGGTTGACCCACGTATTACAACAATAATAGAAAATGATGATAACCTTTCCGAAGATTTACTGGTATTTCAACAAGACGGAGCTCCCCCACACTATGCTATGCCTGTCCGACAATTTTTAAACGAAACATTCCCCGCTCCTTGGATAGGTAGAAGGGGGCAAATGATGGAGTGGCCACCTAGGTCACCGGATTTAACACCCCTAGACTTCTTTTTATGGGGGTATTTAAAAACAAAAGTTTATGCTACCCAACCAGAATCTCTGGATGATTTACGAGAGAGGATAGAAAATGAATGTCGACAATTAAATCCAGCCGTATTAAGCAATGTCAGAGAGGCATTTCAAAATAGATTATACCATTGTATGGAAGTGAATGGTACTCATTTTGAACACTTATTGTAACTTCATAATAAATAGCACAGTTAAAAAGATTAAAGAGTTTGAACTGTTGTACAACCCATTTTAGTACAGGCAAATAAGGTGAAAGTAAATAATAAGTAAAATTTGTGCTCTTAAAAGAAAAATTGTTTATCTCATAAACTAACCACTTTAACCTACAAGTATTATACATTTTTGAAATCAGCTCAAAGAGGAGTATCCAAATTTTACATAAAAAATATGAAAAGTAATTTAAAAAAATAAAGGGGATGCTGCTAGGGGTGAGGGGGTGGCTTTTCCAGTAAGTTTAAATAAGCCATAATGCTTGCCCCTTCCAACATAAATTGACGTGTTTTTGGATTTTTTCTAAATACCAGTATTACAAAAGTTATTAAAGGTGGATACTTTTATCTGAAAAGCACTGTATAAAATTTTTGTACATACTGTTGAGCTAGCAGTATAGAAATTGTTGTCTTGACTTTTGACAACTTGACAGCTGTCATAGAATATCTACCAATCCGATAGATATGTAAAATAGTCGATAGTTGAAAATGACATACTCAAGGTTTTGAAAATTGACAGCTGTCAGATGAAATGTAATTAACTGTTTAGAGGGTTTGAAAATAATGGATTCCATGAAATATTCATGAATCAAGTTGATGAAACGATTTGAAAAGTACTCGATGCCTGAAAATGTCTACATTTTTTTAATTGGCTGTCATGACAATACGAAATTAACAGTTTATGAATCTGATTGATAAAACGATTTGTACACTATTCTATTGCTAAAAATGACAATTTCAAGGTTTTCAAAATCGACAGCTATCAGATATGAAATGAAATAGAAGATAAACTTGCTAGAGGCTAAATAAACTCTTCATAGGACCTGAACCCTTCTATGGAATCTACTACAGCATAATAGAGGTAAATAGAGACAAAGAAATCTATTGAATGTACCAACCTAAGCAAACATTACTACGAATATTAACAGAAGTCTTGTCGGGGCCCTGCCGTTTCAGTAACACCAAAAAACGATAGGTTTAGTAGAGGATAGGAGTTGTAGATTCTACTCGTAGAGGACAAAACCCTATCCACATTTTCTCGATGTCTGAGAGTCATCCCACATCTTGAACTTTTTAAAAGTAATGGGGTTAATAGATCACCATCCCATAAAATGAAACATTATGATTTGATTAAACTTATTTGGTTTCATTGTAGATGTCTTGTCTTGAGCTGTATGTCTGTTTGAAAATAAAAATCCTCAAATGCCCACACTATATAAATTGAAACCCCACTATTTCCCTTAAAAGAATATACGTTATTAGTATTAAATCTCCTGTCAGTTCTAGATAATTAATTAATATAAGTTTTAAAATCTTTATACCTTCTTCCATTTCAAAAATAAAAGATAAAAGAATGATGAACTGACATCATTTAAGGCTCCCCGTAACTTTTACAATAATTTTAGCAACCGTCCAGAGCTCCAATTCAAGGAAGTGCATAAATGTATTCATAATTCAGCATGTGGTAAATCCCAGAGTATAACTTAAATTTTACGTAACCGAAAAGAACCCCTAGCGTGATTTGAATACATTAATATTTTGTTTTATTATTTTACCGATTTATATTTCATAACAACGGAAAGCACCTTAAAGGTTATCAACATCTTATACGTGGATTTTTTTTATTTCAAAGCTAATTTACAATCTACTTTCTTTAGCAAACAATAAGTAAATATGATCATAGATGTTGGGAGTGAGAAGTTGTCCACCGAAAACTCCCCCAAGTTTTTTTTAGGTCTAATAAATGATATGGTCGTTTACTCTACAGTGTTCTGCGTACTGGTAACTCTTTTACTGTGGGTATTTTTAAGTCATCGTGTCATCAATGTTTTATTGCTCCAAGTGGCGTTAAGAATGTTGAGGAGTATTTTTGAATGCATTCGTTATATCATATTTGAAGGCATTGAACAGCTCCACAGATGGATACCATAAGTCCAAATAGGCTTTATCGTGCATTTGTACAAAAGGACTTTATTTTCTAATTTGGGTTTGGAGTTTTTTTCATGAAGCTTCTGCATTTGTTTGAACTGTTTATGAGATTTCCATATCAACTTTCAGTCGAGATTTAAACTTAAGTACTTGAAATCGTTTTTTGTTAGGATTGGGAATTATTATACATTGTAAAAACGGAACCTTCAATAACTCTTGTAGTGAAGGCTATGTGGGCTGATATATTCTAGTTGACCTTCGACAGTTGGTAAACCATTTTTCCAGGATGTTGCGGTGTTTTTTGAAGTTTATTTGTGGCTACCTGAGGATTGCTGTCTTTCGCGAGGACAGCAGTGTCGTCTGCAAACATCGCAAAGGATGTAGTGTCCATTGTTGGGATGTCTGCCGTGAATGATAAGTATAGGTATGGGCACAAGACACTTCCCTATTTGCAGCCTGATTTGATAGTTGACAAAGGTTTCAAGTATAAATTTCGTTTGGAACTAGCGATCACTTAGTTTATTTCACGGTCGAATGGTTTCACCACGAAAAGCTGAAGTACCTACAAAATTTTTCTCCTGAATACTTTTATGACTTTACAACTATGTAGCATTGATAGTTGGTAAAATGTTATACCTAAAGCCAAATATATGTTATTTAATTTTACTTTACTTTTTTACAAATCTTTTGGTCGTAGGAGGAGATAAAAACTTGGTAGGTTATCCTGTTTTTTGAATAAGTATTATTTGAGCGAATTTTAGGGTTATGGGAAAGAAGGTGAATCGTAAAATGCTATTATATATCGTGGTAAGCAAGACGATTACTTTTTTGGCAGTTGTTTAAATATTTGCCCAGAGATGACATCGAACATCTCGTTGTAAGTACGTTCACCATTAATAATGTGAAACTTTAGGATCCTAATGTCAAATTTGACATCTTCACTTCAGTGTTGCCATGTCTCAAAACTGGAGAAGCATATTTAGGTTGGTAGTTGGTTGTGTATGTATTAGCTAGCCGGAGGTTGAGACTACACCTATGCAATGAAGTTTGTATTTGACTCTGCACAGGTTATGCTGTTCAACGTATTGTGTTTTCCAATGTAGGTACTGTTGCTTTTCAAATAGGCTCATGTACGACAGGTTTGGATTTATTTTTTATCGTTATTTACATTTCCTTTAAGTGAGTTTTCTTTCTCCTTCTGTTTCAAATTTTTTTTTTTACACAAAACAAAACGAAGCGGACTCGCTTACCAGATTGGAATCAGCGAATTCTGTGCTACTATTTCCAATACCATTTTTAAAATGATTGAAAATATTAACTATTATTAAGTAGACGGAAGTTGAAGACTTTGGTTGGACTAATCACGGGACACTCGGAAGTTGCTTTTCACACTACTGCTCCAGTAGAATAGAGGAAGTAACTATAATACATCTCATCGGTGGTGAAGTGCTTATTAGTATACGGAAAAAAATCCTTGGACTTGACCTAGAGAAAGAGCTTTGATTCCAAAATAGCGGCGCCCGTAGGATTCTTCAGGTTCCGTCAGAGGTAAACAAAGAAACTGAACAAGGAACAACCGGGTAATTAGAACCAACAAGGCCTTCCCATTCTTAATAAGTTGTAAGCCTTGGTGAAATAATCGATCCAAGAAATTATATCCATTCCTTCAAGTTTCAGGTTTTGGTAACGTACTATATTGTACGATAAAAAAATTACCATACAACATACCAGATTGCAATATAATTATTCTTAATAATTGCTTGATCATGTTATCTTTTATTTGAATATTTTTAAAATAAAACAATTCTTATTAATAAAAATGTATACTAAAAATGTGTATTACATATATACAAAAATTATTTACAAAAAATTTCAAAAAATATATAATCAACTAATTTTTCTCACTAAATTTTGTTGCTAACTTGTTCTTACATCATTATATATATAAAAATATCAAAAGCTATATCGAGTAAGCTCGACTATTTTGGGCAAGTATTTTTTAATCTAAATATTAAGTAATATTTTGAAAAAACATTTAATTCTTCGTTGCTAGATCTACGAGTACTTCGAATTAAAAAATAACGTGTTATAATGCTAAGCAAAAATATTTGTTTTCAACGCAACTGAGTTCATAGAATCACAAGCAAAATGGCTGGCGCATACCTTTTAGTATTACTCGTATTATATTGTTAACGAAAATTCATTATAGATTATATTAATTACAGACTTTCCAAAAATATTACAACATCCAACTAGGTCACAAAATATTACAATCTAAAAACTACTAGAATACCCAAAGATCTTTACTTTAACACAATTAAAGTGTTTAAAATTCTATCTACTCCAGTTATACTCCTTGTTCACATTTTTAAAAAAGTTTTTCACCACTCAAACTTCAATATCTCTAGCACTTCCTCCTGTTCAAAATATCTAAATCTTCTTTTCTAATTATCAGTTTTTATTTATTGTATAAATTTCAGTCTATGTTATTTATAGATATATGGAGCTTTCTAAATATTAAAACTCTTTGCTTTTTTAAACATATAAACAATCTTGACATATTTAATTCTCTATCAATCAACTCTTGTAGTTTAAAATTTTAACATCAAATAAATTTCTATATAATATGCTAAACCATTAATTAATAAATTCATATGAACTAATAATTATTATCAGTTATTTTTCACAAGAAATAATTTTATAGACCAGAGTCGATGAATGTTGAAACCAAAAGAAAATAATATTAGAATGAAACCCATTGAAAAAGAAAGGGAATGTAATAATACTTGGAGGAAAAATACTTTATGGGAAAAAGTTAAATAGCGAAGCTGTGAATAATAAAAAATCTGCAACTTTTTATTCACATATTTTTCACATAACCTCAAAATTTATCTGAAAAATAGAATAAAACAAGATTTTGTTTTTTTATTTTTATCTTTTCGGTGAAAACCTTTTTATGTCTCAAATATACTGTTATCTATTCAATTTGAAATATCTGTTTTTTCACCTTATTTTAACTTAATATCACAAAATCGCCCTAATTTTCAATCCAAAAATTTTCCTGTCACCATATCAGCTTTTTTAAAAAAATAAGTTAGTTTTTTGTTTTTTCAAATCTGTACTTTCCAATGGTGTAAAAAAATATTACCATCACCAAGGTAAATTGTCTCAGAAAAGATAAAAAACCGAAAAAACTGACTTCTTGGAAGAAAAAAATTGGACATTTACTTAACAATACCCACGTCTGATCTGGTAAAAAATTTCATCACCTTCAATGCCAAAAAAATATTCAATAAGCTACCTTCAGAATTAAAAATGGTGTTAAGAGTCCCGCTATTTAAAAATTAATAAAATCCAGGTTACTAGAATAATAGAAGGTTTGTGACATGCGCATGTTTTTGTAAACAAACGATCAGCTACTAGAACACCAGCTCCCAATAGACTTGCACTTTTTACAATGTACAAACACTTACATCTTGAAATTGATAACATAAATAAAAAAAAAATTTCTCAATTTTTCCTAGCAAATTATCCAAAAGAGCATTAATCAATCGTCTAGGATCTCTCGTAAAATTCGTTTAAATGATACATTATCAACATTGAAGAGAAATCAAATATCAATTTTCAATAAAATAAGAGAAACACAAACAATATTAAATGAATCTAGAAGTAATGTTAATCAATATATTAGAAATAAGAAATATTATAGATCAACTAAAATTTAATTTAGACCTAATTTTAATATTTTTAAGAGATATCGAAAACTCAATAGGTTTTTCTTTATTAAATGCCGTACAACCTAAGTTAATTTCTCCAGATCATTTTAGAGAAATTATAACAGATTTACACAGATTCCACAATAAAAATCAAATATTATTCCCAGCGGATGACTCCTTAAGAGATAGTGAAATCAAAAGTAGTTTATGCAAACAATAAGTTGATTTTCTATATAGATTTTCCTCTGGTCTACCCAGACTCCTTCGATCATTATCATCTCTATTCCGCTAAAAATATAAATCAGACTATTATTATTTCCCAAACACCCTTCCTTATAATGAGCAATAATTTGTACCAATACCAAGAAGAGGAATGTACCGATCTGCAATCAATATTTCTATGTGAAGAGAATCGAGTCCAGCCAACGAAGAAAACAGACTATGTGACACCTCTACTGTCACTCAGTGACATAAATAACTGCAAGCAAGTGCCTGTCCAGACGAACTTCCAACTCATAGAAGAGCTAAGAAATAGCCACTACATCGGTATTTTTCCAGAGCCAACGAAGATGCAACTGAATTGCAAAGATAGAGACATCGCAATTTTACATGGCACTTACCTTTTTATTATTCCACCCATCTGCCAAATTAAAACCTCTTCTGTATCATATTCGAACGAAAAGAGTACAATTACAGGGCACGCCCTAACATTACAAGAGATTACCGGAACCTCTTTCACAATTATGAAGATACAAAAATTGAAAATAGAAAAAGTTCACCTGCATAAACTTCCTCAAGTACTCCTTCAAGAAAAGGACGAAAATCCACTAGAAGAAATTCTAACCCACCAGAACATCTCCATATATGGCTTTAGTAGTATCACGATAATAATCTTAATCTTTTGCAGTATCTACATATTTATGAAGAAACACTTGATACTGAGTTTGTGAAAAAGAAAAGAAACTCCCAAGAGCCCCGACATCACTCAAGTTCTCCACCGCCCTTACGCCCTTGAGTTCCATTTGAGGAGGGAGGAGTTATGGAATGAAATTTACCTATAATTCGCAATATCATTGTTTTATTTGTACGAGGTCGTTGGTCTGCTGTGTCAGCAATACGACATTTCTTTATTGTTAATTATAATAAAATCTAAGAGAATGACTTTAGACTTCATTGTAGTGGCATAAAAATCTGTGTAAAATAAATTAAATGAAATTTTAAAAAATATATTTTGTGATTTCAAAAATATAAAGTTCTGTTGTTTATAGTTTACGTTGTGTCAATTTAGTCTGCATTTTTTAAACAACCTATTTGTACATAGTTTAATTTCTTTTCGACATAATTTACCTTCTCGACAGGTTTGTCTAATTTTAATTTGTAAAACCTAACCTAACCTAACCAAACAACAATTCCTATAACTTGTTGGCGTGTTCGGACTAGCGGGACTCAAGTGTACTTAAATAACGGACAGTTGCAGACATTAAAGAGACGTAAGCATAATAGATGTAGATGCTTAAGAGCAATAGGCGTTTTTATCGGTGATAAAAAACGATGCACCTTTTTTATCGCTGTCAAAATGACAAAACAGTCATATTTAAATGACACATTTTATATAGGAGTTAATTTATCGTTCAAAAAACAATTTATTAGTTTCTCTACTATCTTTTGTTCCTATTCGTGAACAAGTATTAACATCTAGGCCAACGTTATCGCCCTAAAGCCAGTTGACAATTTATATTTCTCTAAGAATTTAGTACGAATATTCCCCCTTGTCGCCTACAATTTAAAAAAAAATTCTAAAGAGAATTAAACATAAACATCCTGAGATTCTATTTTATTATACTGTACTTTTCTTGTAACGCTCTCGAAAATTGGACTCAAGCTACTTTTTACACTATCTTTTTTCAAATAAGCGTAAGCGCTCAGAAGAGTCAACAAAATAAAAACAAGTACTATTAATAGTACAGTTAACGCTTGAGAGATTTTGGCATTTTTAGATTCCGCCAATATTTTCAAATTCATTATATATTCAGTTCCATATTTTATTTGATGGCATTGTAACATTTCCAAATCTCTTACTTTCACGTTGGTTTTATGCAACCAATTGTAGAGATTATTTATAGCTTGGTCGCATCGGAAGGGATTGCCGTCAATATCTAGAGTAAGGTTTTGGGTTGTCCTATAAGGATAAGCCAATTTATCGAAATTTTCCAGGTCCTGATAAGAGAATTTCGTGATGTTGTTCTTTTCCAAATCTAAATAACGTAGTTTAGGTAAGCAGGTTATATTAAAATTCAGGCTAGGGATGTTGTTGTTACCTGAAATAAACGTATATATCAATACCACAATAAAAATTAAGCATTTAATAGTTATTTATGTAACAAATAGGTGAAGTAATACATTTTTTCACGAGTGGGACGGTTTGACGAATGAAAAAAAGTTACTTCACTCACGAGTTTCATATAAAAAATTTTCTACATCCGTAGACTTGAAATAATTGGACAAAACTTTTATCAATTTTTATTTTATAATAGTGATATTAAAAGTACAACTGTGAGCATTACTAATTTGAAGTGAACAAGAAGTTACATTACTCCTGGTACTTGAATTGGCAACATTTAACGAGTTCAAAGAAATAACATTGTCTATAGTTGTACTTATTGGATTGTTGGTAGGATCGTGAAAATTTACAATGTTGCTTGAAGTCGAACTAGTTGTTGCCGTTAAATTTTTCACTGCGGAATCCATTTTGTATTTTATTGAATCGTCTATTTAACCCTCCGCAACTGTGTTGGTTTTCCACCCACCGTGCTTCTTTAGTTGAATTATATCACCACCGGAATCCACTAATAGACACGCCGAAATGTATGCCCAGTAAATTCACAAATATGTTGCGATAAGCGAGGGAATTTTTGAAAAGGTATTGATACCTACAACTTGGGTTTTGTAATTTCATTTCTATACTGATGTAAGATCGTTAATCTCATTGAATTTTTCTTTCAAAATACTGTCCGATTGAAGATCTATCAACTCAATTTGCAAATGAACTGGTGCCTGTCAAGCTTCAAGATTGAATGGATTGTTGAAAACTGGAAATTCAATTTCATTCATTTTGTGAAAGTCTTCAAAACTATTGTCCCGTAATCAAATTTTGCAGGAGTTTTGAATATTCAATCATTTTTTTTTTTTCGTTCTCTGTGATTTTAAATGAGGGATATGGTCGAAAGTTTGACCTGAGTTTAACCTGATTTTCCCACACCCTCAACTTTGTTTCACAGGCTTGAATACATGAATGCATTTCAGTGACAATCAGATTTTTACCCTGTAACTTTATATTCAGATCAGACAAGTGAATTCATATCCACCAAAAAGGCAAAATCAGTCCACTAGTCATTGTCATAATCAATTGGTTTGCCTTTTTCTAGCACGAAATCTTAAATATGGTCACGTAATGGAACAAATCTTTCTGAAACTACTCCTCGACTAAACCTAGGAACTTCGGTGAAATAAGGAACATCAGAAATATTTTCGTCCAAATCTCTACTCCGTATAACATTTACAATTTTAATTATAGATGGCATGATATGGTCCATTTTTAAATGTTTGGATGCCAATGATTCCTGATGAATTATACAGTAAAATCCCACGAAATTCCCTGATGTTTTGTGTTTTAATTTAGTTACAACGCCCGAATGTTTGCCAGCCATGGCAGAAGCGCCATCCGTAGTTGTGCTGCTAAATATATTCCAGTCGAATTCATATTCTACTACCAAATGCTCAATTGCAGAATAAATATCATATGCTGTTGTAGTACCAGTCAATAGAACGCACTTTAATTCGCAATTCTTCAGTTATTTCAAAGTTACTGTTAATGCCTCCTATCAACAGTATCAGTGCTCTTGTCAAGTTAAATTTCTTCTTCTGTTGAAGAACCAAATTTTGACATAAATCATTTATTCTTGAAGCAACAATGTTTCTTGAGAGTGAAATATTTTGAATTATTGACTTTTGAGTTGGAAATGAGACATCGGCAACTTTTAACATACAGTTTTTAATAAAATCACCATGAGTGAAAGGTTTTGATCTTTACGCGATTTCTATTCAATAATAAAACTTGATTTCGGGACATCTTCGCTCTCTGTATTAGCTTTAGTAAACATCGTTTGTTGACCTTGAAGATGACAATGCGTCGATTCTAATTTTTTCAGTGTAACAATCGAATATTCACTTATGATTCGTATCATAATGTCTCTTAAAATTAAACTCCTTTCCATTCTATGAAAAAATATGCAATTTTCCATTTAGACTGAAAAACTCTGCACTCACTAACAACTTTACGTTTTTGTGACATTATGCCAAAATCGTAACAATTATAGATATCGCTCGCGCACGACACAAACAAATGCACAATGCCTTCACAATCACTACTTCGCAGTATAATTAAAATCCTTGTCCAACCGTATCGCTTCGATTACTCGACTCAACTGACTAACGTCGCACCGACGCACTCGTTTTGTATGGTTAAGGAAGGTTCTAGTCTACTCGAAGTTCCACTCGAAACGCGTGGAAGATTCTATCGTTCTCGACAAAAATAATAGGATATTTCCGCTTGCTGCTAAGAGATGTCGGTCTAGATTTGAGAGAACGAGTATTTAAAACATCCGTAGAGAAATCGAATGAAGTCTAAAAGCTCTAAAAAACATTATTCTTTTTGTGACACATTTCGATCGCGGGCCTTATTGATACGGCCCAGGGGCCAGAAGCGGCCCGCGGGCCGTATCATTGACATGACTGGGTTAGAGAGTATAAAGAGTATATTACTTAGTTTATCCACGAGAAACAATAAAATCTTTGTTCTTCATAATATTGTAGGTAATTTATAGGAAGGGAAACGTTTGAACTGACATTCCGTATATCTATAAATGCAAACTAAAAAACTTACCCAAATATATATCATGTATATTAGGCAAATCACAAAACACTCTATCGTCTTTAAAGTTTTTAATCTCGTTCTGCTCCAGATGTATTTTGTATAATTTCGTGAGATTACTGTTGACAAAAATGTCATGAAGATCGTCAGCTAATGCAGCTCCTGTATTATCTGCGAAAGCGTTAGTTAGATGTAATTCTTCTAAATTAATGAAATTGGAAAAAACTCTGGGGTGATGGAAGTTTTTATCGTATTGAGCAGATATTGAGATGTTGTTGTGATTAAGAATAAGACGCGTCACACCTATTACATGATGAAAAGCTTTTCCTTTAATATCTTGAATTCCATTGTTACTCATATCGATAATTCTGAAATAAACATCGATTAATAACAAAATGAATGAGAAAAACGATACTATTTCACAATAACAACTGCTGCAGCTGTTTTTAATTTTTAAATAAAGAGGATATTATTAAGTACTATGTCTCATAGCTTCAAGAAAAGCATTGAGAAGATTGTATCCGTTCCGACTATTACTGAACGATGTATTAACATTAAGTTTGATGTCAAGGTAAAAAAAGTGAGAAAGAAGATTACGTAATACTTAAATATCTCTATGGTAATATTGTAGTTAAGTAGGTAAATTTGTTAGTTCAAACGAAGAATTGACTTAATTAAGAACTAAAAATCTCGTGCGGGTTCGTTGAGTATTTTAACCCAGGAGCCCTCGCGCTTATTATTGTTGTGTCAGAGTTCACGCGTGAACATGCATTTTAACCTTAACATTTCGTAGACCTTTAATGTATAAGACGGCCCCTAGACCCTACAATAACATTGTACAATATATATGATTGTACAATGAGATTGAAAGGCGCTTGGAATCCAAACGATCAATTAAATTGTACAATAAAGGAACTGCTGCGCAATATTTTCGTGTTTAGTCGAAGAATAGTGTTGATCCCGTGTGCATTGTGCGTAAAGCAGCATGTCCGAACAAGATTTAGCTGCTGCTTTAGTAGTGTTGCTTGTGGCTAAACGTAAACGAACACGTCAGTGGTCGAAAGATTGGTACAAAAAAAGGCAGAAATACACTCACAAAAATCTTTTAAAAGATTTGATGATATCTGAGGAAACAGACTTGAAAAATTTTGTACGACTGAACCTGGAACCAATACCACCTTTTCAACGGCTTTCAATAACATTACGGTATCTAAGATTCTTAAATTGAGCCAACATGATAAAAAATATCATTAGATATCAAATTTAATGATAGTTGAAAAAGGAAAACACGAAGTATATTATTTGTAATTGAACTTTTATTCGTTTTGTAGTGATGCGCGTTATGGGAGAATAAATTCAGTATGCTTACTAAAAATTGCAAATCATACAACGCTTTTTGACTTGCTATTTTTCATTCTTGCGCAAAATGCTCAAAACTTTGTCTGGTATTTCAAATCTTCTTTGTTTAAAATTTGCTTGAATCATTGCTTGTGGTACATGCCGAATGGAAGCATGGGTAGTAAAAAAGTGCTTTTAGGAAAATTTAAAGATTTTGTACAAGGTCCTTCACGACGAGCGGAATCGATATGTATATGGGAAAGTACTGGGACTAGAGTTCGGAATGCTTTTCGAACTCTTTCTCCGAAAAAAACTCGAAACGCTACTCAGCACGGGTTTTTAAGAAGAATCCATAAATGTTTGGAAGTTGGGGGCAACCATTTCGAACATTTACTTTAGTTTAATTTTTAGCTTTGCTCTTCTCTTCTTAGTGTAGTGTTTTTAAATATTTTTTAATTGACTAAAGTATTTTAATTTTTGATACGTTAACTTTTGTTATTCGTTATTTTCTAACAAATTTCCCTTAATTTGAAGCGTAGAATCCAATGGTAAAGAGAACAATAGGGGATTGTCATTTGAAAAAATTAAGTTTTTAGATACCGAAATTCGGCACCATTTTCTGGACACCCTATATAAATTTTTGTCAAGGTTTTCACAGATTTTGAAAGCTGTAAGTGTTATTTGTCCAAATCTCAAAAATATGACCTGACTCACTTAAACTTAGAAATATAATTTTTTTAGTGGAGGGCTGCATGTGTCCAAAAATTTCGAAAATGTGAAATAATTAAAATGGTGGACTTGCGATAGATTCCAAAAATTTAATAAGAACTATAGCATTCAGCTTAAAATGACGAAGTTTGGGTCCACTCTCAGAAAACTGAAATTATTTTAGCTGAAACGAGCATTTTGGAAAATCCATGCAAGCAAATTTTTAGAACACTAGTCGCAGTACTTTCCCATATAGCGGGTTTTCCAATAAGAGGTGTTATTTTGATATTCAAAGAAAAATGCCATTTTTTGAGATAAATGATCGGATGTTTATTTCAATATAAAGAGGAAGGTATGGCGTTAATAATGGAACACAACATCAGCCAAATGGCCGCCACGACTGCGCTTACAGGACCATATCCTTTTCATGAAATTTTCCGTAACCAAATTGCAAAGCGGCTGCCCTATGTCCTCGATAGCCTCACGAATTCCATCTTTGAGGTCTTGAATCGATGCTGGACTGTTGGCGTAGACCTTATCTTTCACGTGACCCCAAAGAAAAAACTGGCAAGGTGTTAAATCACAAGATATCGGTGGCCAATTGTGATCACCTCTTCGAGAGATAACACGGTCCGGAAATTTTTCCCGTAAAAGATCGATGGTTTCGTTGCTTGTGTGGCACGTAGCGCCGTCTTGTTGAAAGTAAACGTTGTCCAAATCAATACCATCCAATTCCGGCCACAAAAAATCATTAATCATCTCTCGATAGCGCCATCCATTCGCCGTGTTGCTGTTGCTCCAGCCTCATTTTCGAAAAAGTAAGGTCCAATGACACCGCCAGACCATAAACGGCTCCAAACAGTCACGCGTTGAGGATGGAGAGGATTTTCAACAATAACTCTTGGGTTTTCCGAGATTCGACAATTTTGTTTATTGACGTAACCACCAAGGTGAAAATGGGCTTCATCAGTTAAGATGATTTTTCGATGAAATTCCGGATCATTTTCATGCATTTCAAGGACCCAATCAGCAAAGACACGACGTTATTGATGATGGGCCGCCTTGAGTTCTTGTGTTAATTGAACTTTATAGGCCTGAAGACCCAAGTCTTTATGTAAAATACGGTGTAATGACGTTTGTGGAATAGCTAATTCCAAAGAACGACGAGGAATGGACAAACCTGGGTTTTCTTCAACACTTTGGGCCACAGCAGCAATATTCTCAGTTATTCTTGAGCGACGTGCACGGGTTTTATTCTTCACATCACTAACATGTCCCAACAGCTCAAATTTTTCCAACAATTTCTGTATTGCGGTCCGAGAAGGTGCTTCACGTCGACCCAAAAATGTTTTAGTTTTACGAACCGTCTCTGCCCAAACTTTCACCATTTTTATAGTGAATTTTAATAATTTCAATGCGTTGTTGAAGCGTGTATCGTTCCATTTTCATTAATGGCGTAGTTTCTACTTGTCAAATGTCAAAAAATGACAGCTTTAAAAGTGACTTTTACCGAAATAGCGGGCTGTTCAAAATAACACCTCTTATTGGAAAACGCTTACATATCGAGTCGGCTTGTCGTGAAGGACCCTGTACATTTAAGCCTTCAAATCAATCTCCCTTTTTGGGAGAATTTCAACCAGCTTCTGATGGCAAATTTAATAGCGTAAACAGTGTCCATTTTATTATAACTGGAATTTGCGGCTTCTCTTTATTGTTTTATTAAAATTATTAAAATTTTTTTCAGACCTAATTCGAAAATTAACTAAGTGTATATATCTGCTTCATTATTATTTAGATTGGGTTGACATAGTAACTTATATAGTAATATCCATAGCAGTGTGATCAAGTTTCTTAATATGTGCCTCTATGAATAACGTAAAAGTGCAATTGTCACTTTTCACATTATATATAAACTCTGTTTTAAGAAATACCTCAAGTTAGTCATATTTCTGTTCTCCCCGAATACGTTACTAGGTAAAGTCCCCACATGATTTCCAGTAAAAATCAACATCTCCGTTTCATCAGGAAGTTCTCGTAGCATATCCGTATTAGTGAAACCCAGTCCAGCACATTCCACCACGAACATAGATCGGTTGTCATGAAATTGCAGGCCGCAGTAACATTGTTGTAAAAGGTTGTAGCCACATTTGTTAACTGTTCCAAAAACCAAATTGAGTTGTAAGAACAACAGAAGCAGCTCGTTTTTCATACTGAAACTTAAAAAGTTGATGGTTATTCTATATGTATATCAAATGAACAATTAATTTTATAGAAGAAATTGATAGAAACACTTAACATTAAAATTCCCTTATTACCTCTATGGATATGACGAAATTACTGCTCAGACTCCACTCAAAATCACATTTACACATCTTTCAACTTCTCAAACTTCCAAATACTCAGTGATATTCCCTCACTAGCGCGAGCAGTAGCCCAAGATCACCTTATAAGATGCTCGCGCGAACAAAATGAGCAGGTGCGCGCCATACCTATATGCACCAATACGCGCGTTCACATATAAGCGTGAGCATATACAATTATACATATTCAAAAGAATAAAAGCGCGCACAAATAGAGGAGTAAAACCATTCTTTAGATGTACTATTTGCACATACAAAGTATTACGAGGGTTCGAGGGTTGCTACTTAAGTTTTGAGATATGGCAACACTGAATATGTCAATATAGCTTAAGACTTTTAATGATGAACGTACTCAGACCGTGTTGTCAAACGAGTGCTATTTGAGTTGTATACAGATACTTGAAACGATGTGCTATGATTTTCTAAGACTTTCGACGTGGATTAAACCAGCAGCAGTGTACCGATCAACTCGCTTAGACTTTTGGTGATGAAGCACCATCTTGAGCAACCGTGTTTTCATGATTTCCCGAATTCAATCGTGGTCGCACTTAACTACGACATGAATTTCGAGAAAGTCGTTCAAAATCGGCTGTGGTGCCCGAAAAAATAGATACAGTGCGTAAACTGATATTGCAATATCATCATGTGACATACCGTGAGATTGAGACATACTTGGGCATTAGTTCCACTCGCATACATTCAATATTGCATGAACGTTTGACTATCGAAAAATTTGTTCGCGTTGGATACCGCATAATTAACAAATGCTCAAAATGGGTGCAAAGGAATGCTGAAAATTTCAATCGCGGTACTATAGATAGACGACTATAGTATATTGACAGACGACGAATCATGTATCTATGCATATAAATCCAAAACTAAACAACAATCGACTATATATGTCTTTAAAGACTAGCCAAAACAGAAGTTGTTTGCGCACGAAGTAATTCGAAACAAATGATCGCCCGTTTTTTCGGAATTACTGGATTCTTGCTACCGTTCCATTAGAACAACTTAGAACGATCAATTCTGAATGGTACAACAGCATTTGTTTGCCAGAAGTGTTCAATAAAATCAGGGAAACCAATCGCAGAAGACGAATCATTCTCCACAACAATGCGAGCTCTCACACATCAGATCAAACGTTTTTGAACATTTAAAACATTGAATTGATGGGTCATCTGCCGTACAGTCCTTGTTTGGCACCTGATGATTTCTTCTTATTCCCGCAGATCAAAATTAAATTGTGAGGTCAACATTTTTCTACACCTGAAGTAGCGGTTGATGCGTTCAAATCGCATTTTTTTGAGGTATATCAATGTAATGGATAAATTGCTCCTACAATTGGTTCAAACGCATATAAAAGTGTATTGATCTTGATGGAGAGTATTTTGAGAAACTATACAGCCATATCATGAATATTTGTTTATCTTAAAACTTAAGTAGCAACCCTCGTATTCGCGCATACAAACTCGAAAGAAATGCATGTAAAACACGCTAAGCTTCGTACGAAACGCATGCTTTACAATTGAGTACGACGCTTCAATTGATATTGATAAGAAACGAACCTAATTTAAAATTCAAACACACTGTATCTCGAAAGCCGATAACAGCATAACGAGACATATCAATTACATTTTATTAACGCGAGAATATAAATGTATTTGAGAAAACTATTTTTTTTTATTTCAGTTTAACGTGTCTCGACAGCGTTAGTCATTGTCTCACACAAACAATCATATTATAAGTTAAATAAGGGACTGTTAGAAAATCTATTACAATACGGAAATTATTTATATTTTGTCTCTTTGAGGTTGGTTTTTATATCAAACTGCTGGTATGCGGTAGAGTATTCTCTGCAGTCGGTGAGGAAGTGCCTAACAGACCCATGAACGTGACAACTTTGGCAGACAGGACGACTTTCTGACGACATCAAGATTTTTTAATGAGGTTCTTGAAGTTAGTCTTCAGATCATTGACAAGCTGAACTGGGATTCCAGGAGGATTAATGAATATTTTCTAAACACGACGGGTTGGATTTTTCTATTATTTTTTCTGGATAATTCCACCTAAATGATTAATAAAATAATAACCTAACCAATAATAACCATCAGCTGGGATATGAAAAGCGTGTTAACTAGTGTCATTATTCTATTTAAGAAGGTCATATTATCCTGAAAATCGCTTAGGAATCACAGTAGAAGTTCAGGTTAAAAATTCACAACGCATACTTAGAGATATAAAATTATTATCCAGACCCCGTCCGTTTTAAACAGAATTCGATGATCGGTTTGCAATGTGTGTAAAATTTTCAATTTCATATTCAAAAAGTGCAAGGTTAGTAACGCAATGACTCAACCTTGATACTTATTTTAAATCAATATTAGCTCTTAAGAATTCCAAAAAGTTTTTATTTCGCAATTTTTTGTTTATCTCAATGATAAATAAAAAATCATAAAACTGCAATTTCCTTTCAAGTGCAATTCTGGATCAATTTAGATACACAGATAGATATACTATTAATGAAAGAGCAAGTGCAATAAAAAATATTGTTAAGCAACATAAATGAATCTTATAATCACAATAGAAGACAAATTTTAAATGTTTGTGTCATGTTAGAAGTAGATCTACATTTGTGAAGTAGAAAAATTAGTTTTAGAAAACATACAGTAAAGGCGATTACAGCGGATGCTCAAAATTGTTGTCCATTTACTTCAATACAACAAGCGATGCGATTTTTAAAATTTTTCAATACATTTTGCAACATCCCTAACTGCTCAATTCTTCTAATCTCTTTTTTTAATCCTATCTTTTAATTCCTGAATATTGGCAGGTTTTGTTTTATGAACGATGTTTTTAAGTGATCCCACAGAAAATAGTCTAAAGGATTCGTATCGGGTGATCACGTGGGCCATTCGATAAAACCACGCCATCCAATCCATTTTCTTGGAAACACATACTTCAGGTATTGCCTCACCACACACGCATAGTGAGATGTGGCCAAATATTGTCGTTTGGTATATTGTTATTGTCTGAAAATGTCTAATAATGAAGTTTGTTTTAAATGTAATTGAAAATACTTATTTGGATTTTGAAATATCCGAGCCAACTCAGGTATAATACTATTTTCCAATAAATCTAAATACTCCGGACCATTTGAGTTACAGCCCATCCATTCGGTTTTTCGGGATATTGGGTGTGTGATTCACGCATCCCACGAGGATTGTTACGTGACCAGTATCTACAATTATGCTGATTTACGTTTCCATTAATACAAAAAATGGCCTCTTCGCGAAACATAACATTACTCTAAAAATTATAACATTTTTCCATCATTATGTCTGCAAACTCTTCACGTCTATCAAAATTGTCTTCCGACAACTCTTGAACCAACGTTACTTTGTATGGATGGAATTTATTATTACGTAAAATTTTCATTACGGATGTTTGCGAAATATCAAGTTTCCTGGATATTTGTCTAGTACTCAAGTGTGGATCGTCTTCTAACAGGACACGAACATCTAAAGATTTGTTTTCACTTGATGCAGGTGTTCTGCGCCCTGATTTGGATAAATATTTTACAGCACCAGTTTCGTTAAACTTGTTTACTAAATTACTGACATTAGATCTTGTTGTGGGATTTCGGGTAGTATATAAATTATTAAAGATATTATACGTTTCTTGTTGACTTCTACGCCTATCACCATACCCCAATATCATTAAAATTCAATCAATTGTGAATTTGAATAAACTTCAACAATAATAATTTATTGAAACGTGTTATTGTACCCGCCACCTAAATGTATTATTTTAACTTCGACGCAAATGTAGCTATAACTCCGAAATTATGGCATTTAGTTATATAACATTAGATGAAACATAATAAGTATTTCTTAAGGATTTCGAAAAGCAAAAAATATATAGGGTGATCCATTTGAAATAACAAAGTTCATTATTTTTCCGAAAAAAGGAAATATCTGACAACAATGTAAATACGTACAAGTTTGGGAGGTTACAGTGTTTACCAAGTTTGTTAATATTATTTCATAACAGATTTCAATTCAGCAACTAAATCATAATAATAATTACACACACTAGCATAAATAATGTCATATTATTATTATTAAAATGTAAAACAGATGCTTAAACTATGAGGTAAAGAATATATTTCAAACAATAAAACTACATGCCTCTTTGTTGAATTTATTGGAAGCAACGTTTTTTCTTTATTTGATTAAAAAATTCGCATATTGTCAAAAATTCACTTAGAACAAATTAAATATTTTTTCAATGCAACTCGAAGCTATAATAACGATGAAATTACTGGAAACCTAAAAATTTATTGACGTTATTATAGAAAATTCAAACTTTTTATGTATTCCATGAAATTAATTGGAAAACCCGAAGTTTTTACATGCAGTTATGTGACGAGTTTCGTGTTTACCTTATATGGATAAAACTCTATTTAAAAAATTATTAAATATATTGAGCGTCTATTCAATAAATAAAAAACTTTACCTTCTTTAAATGCGCAAATATATGTCCAATGGTCACTTAACTTTATAGAAATCTGAATAAAATATAAATTTGTACAGACGAAATGTAGCACAACCTTGGTTGAACATAAGATTTCTGCTTTGTATATACCTGTAAACCAGTCTTGAATCACGAAGATCAGGTAGGGGAAAAAGAATACAAGTGTGTTTAAAGAAGTATGAGTGTTGCCTACGTATTAGAGATGTAAAATTTTAAAATGATGATTTGAATTCAATGAGTGTATTCGAATTATATATATAATGTTTATGATAGATTACGCAACTTATATAATTTCTAATTACACATCATTTTAATTTGTTTTGTTCTCCTGTATTTCTGAAGGCATGCTTTATGTATCATTTAACACAGAATATTGAAAAGGATTGTGTGAAATATATATAAAAATTGGGTTTAATATAAACATAAACATTACAAATCATCATACTCTGATATATCATGAATAATGACATCTAAGGACGGCCATTGATATAATGTAATGATCTTCATTTTTTTAAATATCCCGCTTATATTTAATTGATTCAGTCATGTTTTACTTTGACTTAACGACAGATGGCGAAGCAGAAAATGGTAGCGTCACATTGTTTACGACCATGCAGGCATAGTCTTTCGATATATTATTGAAAAAGATATCAAGAAATTGAATTTATATAATATATACTGTGAGTATTTAGGTTTATTTTTATGGAATCTTAAAAAAAATCAATAGAAATGGCTGCTGTATTGTCTCACTTCCGTTAGCACAGGAAGAGGAAACCCCATCTTCTTGAAATTCAAGATGGTGATTTTCCTGTTGTCTATTGCCAACAAAAAATTCAAAAAATTGATTCTGTTGTTTACAATCTAACCTTACTAATTCATAACATAAACATAAAAATGATTTTGTCATATTTTTCAGGAAATGATGAAATTTGAAGGAGTCGTAGAAAACGGCCAAAATACTCAACGAGCCAAATATATTATATCCACAACTGTCCCAAACAATAACAATAGAGTATCTGAATTAATACCTGTAAGAAGCAATAGATATATATTTTAAAATTGTATATGTTCAGTAAAAAATTATACTGTTTCAGATTCATTGGGATGGAAGGTTAATTTCACAGCATTCAGTGCCAGTGAATGAATTGGGAAAACAACTTCTAAAAGCAGCATCAGACGGTAGTGTAGAAAAAGTGAAACAGTTATTAACTAAAGGGGCTCCATTTACTGCTGATTGGGTAAGATATTTTATCGTTTAAATAGTTACGTTTTTAAAATGAATTAGATAATGAATGATACAATAATAACTTATTTTTACTTTTAATATTAGTACATTGTCTTTTCTATTACTTTGAATCCATTCTATTATAATTATAGTTATAACTTTCATGGTATTGCTAATAGGAATAAGTAATAATAATGAAAATAAACCATTTTTGTAGTTAGGAACAAGTCCACTTCACTTATCTGCACAAAATAATCACTTCGAAATAACAGAAATACTGTTGAGAGCAGGAATTTCTAAAGATGCTCGTACAAAAGTTGATAGGACTCCTTTACATATGGCATGTTATGAAGGCCATATAAATATTGTGGAAATATTACTTGAGCATGGTGCAGATATCAACTGTAGAGATTTAGTAAGTATTTGTGCTGGTGAATACCTTTTTATATTGAATAAACAGTCAAGTTCACAATTGTTAATTATATTCCAGTTAGATATGACACCTCTCCATTGGGCAGTACAAAATAGTCATATTGATGTTGTAGCACATCTACTCAGGAATAATGCTTTAATTGAAGTTACAAATAAATTTGATGTGACACCAATAATGATAGCACAACAAACTGGTAGATCTGATATTGAACAACTTTTAGTTGGAGCCTTAAACGATTCTACATTAGCTGCTCAAAATTTAGTTTTACAGTATAATGCAAATGAATCTGAAAATGAAAATAATCAAATATATACTGATAATATGGAACTTGAGACAATAGGTAATGATGTCAACAATTTTACAGTATTTGCAGGTGAGTGCATTTTGATATGATTAACGGTATAGTATTAATAGAAATTATATTATATAACATGAAAGACAATATAAGATATATGGGAACACAACAGAAGAAATAAATATTAACAAAGGAGTCAAACAAGGCAACTCAATATCTCAAACTCTGATATGATTTAAGTAAACTTAATGAGAAAACCAAAATTAAATAATAAAAATATTATAACAGATCAAATACAAGTTGTAGCATACACATATATTGTAACAATATTGGCTAATACAAGAAAAGAACTAATAAAGGCAATAAAAAAACTGGAAACAAAAGCAAGAAAAGTTTGTCTAGAAATAAACCGAAAAAAAAAACAAATACATAAGATAGCAAGATAAGACAAAAAATGAATGGACTATGTAAACACACAGAAATACGTATTTGAAACTGTATCCTCATTTAGAGTGAAGTGAGAAAATACGGAAAAGATATCCTAACATTTGGAAAAAATAAAAAGTTACTCAAAACCAAGCATATTGGTAAAAATGAGCAAAAGACTAAACATATGGAGATTGGAAGAGATTTTAATAACTCCAACCAATTAAAAGTGACGACAGAGCACAAGAGGGTGTATAGATTTGATAAGGTCCTGTAGTTTGAATGGAGTGACAGTAGCAACCAAAGGACTATTAAGATCAAAAGATATTTCAAGAGTCGCCAAGTTATGCATTTACAAGACAGTTATACAACAAATGGTGCTATATCGCAACAAGTGTTGGATCATGAACGAAAAAGAAGGAAAGGTACTAAGAGAGATTTTCTGAGGAGTGCAGGAGCAAAAAGAGTGGAGGAGAAGAAAAACACAAAGATCAAAACACTTTATGGTCAAGTTGAATTGGGATATGTGGTCAGAGCAAAAACGTCCTTATTAATGATGTATGTAGAGAAGAACTAAAAACTAAAAGAAGAAAGAATAAAAACTAAAAAAGGCAATCAGCAAACTGGAAATAGAAGCAGAAAAACTGGGTCATCTAAGGATACATAAATATGTATTGGAAGTTGTATCCCCATACAAGTTCTCAAAAGCAAGAATATTAGTAAAAAGATCAAAATAAAAATATATAAAACATTAGTGATTGGTTACGCCATGGAAACAGCAGTTACAAATAAAAAGGAAAGAGATCTGAAGTTGATCGAGAGAAAAATACCAAGAACTATACAAGACTAAATAGAGGCAGAAACCAAGAAATACATGGAGAAACAAAATTGAAGAAGATACCAGAATCCTAGGAACAGTAGACTGAAAAGCAAAATGCAGAAACAGAAAAGAATAGAGAAAGTCGGGACCAATGATGAATGAATAATGATGATGAACAGTATATTAATTATTGACATTCAAATACAGAATATATGAAAAATGGTACCTTCATTCAATTTAATTTATAAATTGATAAAACTCATGATCATAATCAAACTGAGAAAATCAAAATGAATGATTAAGATGTGTAGTATACTCTGGCTATTAAGATATCCCTATTGAGCTGTGGTATACTTCCAATAAATGTTTTTAAGGATAAGATTTCTTTGACACAATATTCACCTTTCAATCAAGACATTCGGTTAAATTACTATGCATCTCCTTTGAAGATGATATAGAAGGTACATCGACATAAAGCACTAAAGAATTATATTATACTGTACTTTTGCAGAACAGACAAGCACAAATTTAATAGTGTTCACTAAAGCCAAGGTCACGAAGCATAAAACTAATTTATCTTAATGATGAGTTTATAGTCAATGATAATAGTTTATACAGGGTGTTTCTAAATTCAAGCAACAAAATTCAGGAGGTGATTGCTGCTATGAAATTAAGATATTCTTTCCTATAAAAATATTCCTCAGCCCTCCTTTATACGATAATTAAATCTAACACTAAATTAAAAAACATAAAGAACTTTTCCTGTTTTTAAAACCCTATTCCCAAGTTCATTAACTTCAAAGTCGCCCGTCATGCACTGTTTTTCACAAATCACTGTATAGTCACTTGGTTTAAAATTGTCTCTTCTTATAGCCACTAACCATTTATTCCTAAGGTCGGGGTCATAATCAGTTTTGATTGCAATGATTACAAAAGTTTAATTCCTATTGGGAGAAAAAGAATTATTACTGATGTTAACATTATTATTTGAAAAATGTTATTTAATTTTTATTCTGCATCTTCTATTCTTTCTAGCCACTTCCCAGTTCAAGCATACTTGAACTCAAAGAACCAAATATTTCTCAATAAAATCACTCAAAACGTCACTACAATCATCAATTTCTCAAAATAAAATGAGTGGCAGGTGATAATACACTAAGTGATAAAGGGCACTTAAACATTTTTTAGAACTCTAACCATATTTAACCATAAGCAATAAATAAACTCCAGCCTCCAGATATAAATTTCTATTATTTGTCCACTTTAGCTCCATCCTTCTTATGTTGTCTCTCTTGCACTGCGTTGGCATCGGCTTAAAATCATTTGAGCTAGTCCATAACTTTTAATAAGTCGATAGAAATAATCTTCTCTCCTATTGTGATGCTGCTGCATCCAGTAGCCAAATTTTTAATATTCTCAACTATTATTGTAAATCTCATATTTTCGTCACGTTACAAGTTTTCAATTCAAAAGTTGCAATATTGTTAAATTAACAAGAAATTTATTTTTAGAACCAATTCTAGTTGAAGGGGAATATCAAGATATAGATGGTGAAACCAGTCAGGAAATTACAGGTATTATTTTAAAATTATCTGTTTTATTAACAAGTTAATATGATATTAAACTTGAATGTAATTAATAAAATTTAACCCTATCAAAATGTTAGAAAAATATATTCTGTGGTTTTTAAAAAAAATTTACATTTCATTTGGATTACACATAAACACAAGGTGTAATAGGGAGTTGTAGGCACCAGTGGTCTATAAATCTTGATTTCTATTGGGCTTAATTCTTCACATCTTCTGAATGTTATCCATCAAGCTCTGCACATTGATTACTTTGTAAATATATGTGTAGTTAAACATAAGTTATAGTATAATCTTGTTAAGTTAGTGGCTTAATTTTTTAATTCTGCATCTCTTTCTATAATGTTTTCTTGCCATTATTGGATTTATTTCTATTTTACTCATAGTTTTTTCTTCGGTTTATTATCATAACCTTCATTTTATTAACGTTTACTCTCATTCTCATTATGTTTGTAGTTTATTGTTTGACTTTTTGTATCCTAGTATTCTATTTAGTTATATTCCTTCTTCTCTAACTTTTCTATCTAAGAATCAAAATAAATATCAAAGGGTTACATTGTTTCCCTGTCTTACTACATTTTTTCTAGTTATTCAAATGTATCTTCAGACCAAGATTACGTGAAACCTTGACATTACTACCATTTTTTATCCCCATTTTCGTGCTATATTCTCAATTGTTTCAACTTGCAAGTTCCTATATAATTTTTGAACAATTTGAAACTTCACTTATAATTGATAATCATGATAAAATTTTAGAAAAAAAAGACAAAAAACAAATTGTTGATTTAAAAACAAAATTATCAGTGAAAACTTTTTTATAAGGTCCGTCGACCTTTCCACTTTGATCCACTTCTGATTCTATTACCGTAGAGTGTTTTTTTACCTAATTGATTTCCATTTTTAAAATCTCGTCATTTATTTGATAAAGGGTTATTCCTTTAAATTCAGCCATCTCCATCCATGATAAAATGATAAAAGGTCCAAGAAGTCAAATAATAGGCTTGTACTAGGTTGGTATTCTCTTGCTTCCCTTGTACCTAAATATCACATGCAGGTGAACAACCTGAGCGCCCATTTATTATATAAACGCACTGTCACGTCAATAAACAATGTAGACTATTTGTACTTTTCATAAAATTAGGGACTAGTCTAAACAAGTAAAGACTTGTTTAAATGTAATAGTGTCCACAAATTATGCTTAATCGATTTTCCACCCTTCTCTCGATTACAATCGAAACAAGTTCGATTGAAGAAATGTCAGGAGATTGAAACAACCATTGCATGATTTTAAAAATATTTTTCTTGCTTAGAAATTCCTAGTTAGGTTTAGATGAAAATTCTGGATCATTATTCTTTTGAAAAATTGATTCTAGACTAATGAAATTGAATCCAAATGCTGTGAAAAATACAGAAGTACAGAAGAATTTTTAAATAGCCTCCCTTATTCAGTTATCTGCTCAAATATTAGGCACTCACTGTATGTGTCTGAAGTTGATCGGGTATATAAATACTGTGCATGGGATATGAATTTACTAGAATGACTAATTTTGATTTTTGTTAGTCTGTCACTATACATCTCTTGAAAGTTGTTTTTGAAATGGGACGTTTTTCTGGTATTATTCAGTATTCATTTCATTGTTTTATTTATACTCTATAGACTTTCTTTCGAAAAGTTCAATTGCGTGGTAGAAAACCTAAAGAATTGTTTTTCTTTCTCTAATTTCTAGGTTTTCTAATTTTCTTTTGCCTTTTCAAGTATCAGTTAAGAGCTTTGGTCCCTATTCTACTAACTTCTTCCATCATCTTTTTCCATCTTCCCCCTTCGAGGTTTTTTTATTTGTAATATTCCATTATCCCCCCTTTGTATTTTTTTTAAATTTTTCCCCTTAATCTATTTGATTTATTTCTTACCAATTTATTGATTCTTATTTATTTCTTCTTAGTTTTTATTTGCTACTTTTCTAATGAATTTCTTTATATTGCTTCTCTTAGTTTTCTCGCTATTCTTAGGTCTTTCACTTTCATTGTCTTTTTTCTCTGTTTGTAGTGGAACAAGAAGAACAGGAAACGGATCAAGAAAGAATAGAAAAAGAAAATGAACAACTCGTTCAACATGTTTCTGTTGATCCGGCGATACTAACTAGTTCTTTAAAAATACTTGAAGAACACGGGATCAGAATGTTGGAGAATGATGAAAATGATGATGGGCATATTCTAAATACTGTTATGGAAAGTGGACATTCTGTTGTTTTAACGGGTAAGAGGTGTAAAATGAACTTTTTAATAATGTTTATGCTGGAACTTATATACTATAATTTGTGTTGATTAAGTTTATCTCAATCCTCATGATCGAAATACCAAAGTGGCTGAATTATATGTTAGAATAATGAGTGATATTTTCGTTATAGATGTTGGAAAGGAAGTCTTGAATTCTGTGAAACAAAACGAACAGAAGAAAAAATCTCAAATTGTACATATGGATAAGAAAATAGTATCAGTGACGCCAGAACAATTTCTAGCAATGACACAAAATAGTAATAAAACTTTTAAACAATTGAAAGTAATACCCACAAAAGGTACATTCAAGAGAGTGGTTATGAAGAAAAATAAGCTTATACCAATTACCCCAGTGAGTATTATCGATATTCTAAATAATGTGCTAAAATAAAATATTTGAATAATATATATACAGAGGGTTTCTAAATCCATGCGACAAGATTCAGGAGGTGATTACTCGTATGAAATTATGATGGGTCTTTCTTATAACATTTCCTCAACGTACCCCTTTCCGAGAGATCATCCTTGAAATGTGGTGACCGAAATTGAGCTGTTTTCATTTTTTTTCTAAAATTCCAGTAAAGTTAGAAATTGGAAATGCTGTAATTTTCGTGATTTTGGTGCACCTGAAATTAGCAACCCTTACTTTTAAGCATTTATCATGAATTGTATTACATTTTTAGTAAAAAACTTTAACAATAAAAAATATTTTTAGATAAAACAAGGATTTTAAGTAATAATTTTATTTTATCAAACTTCATCTTAAAAAAAAGTTTTGATATGCAATAAAGTAAGGGTTACTAATTTCACTCCTGTATAAAGTAACAGGAATATTGAAAAAATACCTGTGGTTAGTCCTTTGCGAATGTACGAAAATTACAGAATTTCTAGTTTTATTGAAATTTTAGAAAATAAAAATGAACTCAATTTCAGTCATCACCTTTTAAGAGTAATATCTCGGAAAGGGGTGGGGTGAGGAAATTTTGTTATGGGAAAGACCCACCTTCATTTCATTGAGCAATCACCTCCTGAATTTTGTCGCATGAATTTAGAAACACCTTGTATATTCGTTGCTACAAATTCTAATGTTATACAACCTATATATACAAAGAAGGCATATGTCACAGCCTTCTAATTGAATAAATAAAGGGCTAAATACTTGCTCTACCCCACCACCAGGATTAAGTCAAATGGATTTACTGAAAGACATCTTAACCCTAGCCCTGCTGAGAAACAGTTTCTACATCAAAGCAACCAAACTATTGACTTTTGTTCTAGTGTTCAATTCACTCTCTAGCTCTCCTTTCAGGATTATATAAAATAAAATCTGCTTTTTGTCAAGTTCGTTTGGGCTATTAAAATTTCATTTTGATATTATTGTAATTTTTTTTATTCAAACTATTTATAACGGTGGGGTGAATTTATGAACACTGTCTCTTACTTAATTTATTTAAACACTTACACTATATTTAACTAACCTATATAATTTATTTTAATTTAACAGTTGCTTTTTACTATTTTGTTCTGTTCACTATGACTTTTAAATATAAACGAAATGCTTAGCTCATGAACAAACTGGTAACCAAAAAAGAATTTCTCAATAATTCTAGAAAGTAAACAATCAAACAAAAAACAGCTCTTCCTAGAATTTTGTTAAGAAAACAATAGAAACAAATCAACTTAACACATTTATATAAATTCAAAGCTAATCATTATTTATGCTATTATCTTCTGGTTTATGCAGTGGAAACATTACTTCAAAGACAGTTAACAACATTCAATACTTATAATAATTTTATCAATCCTGTTTCTAAAATAATCTATTATCTTATCCAGAAAATGAATTATTTTTCTACAGAAACAATCTCAAACCTGCTAAAACATTTTATTAACATTTAATAAGTATATTTGCTTAATATTTTTCCGGAATTTTTAAAATTCATATATTGTGAATTTTGTACAAAATTATGAGTGCCACATTTAACCCAAAACAGGTCTGTAGTTAAGATTTGTTATACATACATAAAATAATTAAAAATACAGACAATGTAAACATTAGTTTATGTCTGGTAGGTTGTTATTACTAATAGAGTGATCATCATTAAAAAGACTTATTTGATGATAAATTTCAATTCACAAACTTTATATCATCAAAGTAATGCGATAATTATTTCTTCCTTTCCTTCATTACATATTTAAAAGAGGGTAACAATTTTCAAAGTTTGAGCAATCTAAACTGTGTCTGCCAATTCCCATAGATTAATCATTTGTTTTTCTTATCTATTCTTGATTTGTTATTTTTATTACTGAAATTTTCCATGTGCAGTTTTTTTGAGTTTTCATTGAATGTTCTTGCACAATTAGTAAAAATCAATTATTCTGTTATAGGCCGTAGAAGATGTAATGTATACATTACCAAGTACCATTAACAAAGAAAACCCATCCAAAACCGATATGGAATTAATTATGAACCAATTAATTGAAGCTAGAAAAACCATTGAAGAATATAAAATCAAATTAAGAAAAAAAGAACAAGAAGCACAGAGGTATAAAATGCAATTAAAGTTACTAATGGAACCAGATTTGCCTTGATAAAAAATTCAGTGGAATTGATTTCACAATTTCCTGTTGATCCGAAGCTTTAATTAGTTTGTCTAAGTTTATATGTTCACCTTGACGTGGATTTCTGCTTCCTATATAACGATCTTTGTAAATGAGGTTACTTGAAGTTGCAAATAATTTTTCAATAATCATTAGTTGATCATTTCATGACGTTACTCTATTAGAGTCAATATTTATAACATAAAATGTCATTACTTTAAAAAATCAATCATTTTTATATTATTATTATAATGAGGAGGAATTTTATAAACTGAAACGTTACCCGACTTATTATTGGACTCAGTATTTAAAATAATATGATTTAAAAAAAAACGATATTTACTTTATTTCGTGTTCGTTGTATAGGACATCAGAATCTGCTATACATTTGTATACAGGGTATCCTAATGAAAAGGTAAAGCTGTTTTCATCCTTCTCGTGTAATGTATTCAAAAAACAAAACTTCTAGTTAACAAATATCTAATCGAAACAGTCAATTTTAGATGATATTATCAATTTCATCGTCACACACAAAATGATCCAGAATTATGTTAATGTTAATTTCAAGAGCTGATAGATCATCCCAAAATAAAGATAGGGGAAGAAGGGGAGCATTTGGCACTAAAACAATATTGTTTTTAACATTTTTGAAAATCAAAGAGAAAGCAAGAAAAAGTATCCTCCACATTTGGGTCGCTATTTGTTAGCCTACAAATAACGATGGAATATGAAATAAGATAATTTAAAGACAGAGAGAAGATTCATGAGTAATTGTTTGAAATTGCCGAAAGCTTCCATTCTTAGGGTGCATTCGATCTTATATCTGTACAATATCTTGTAGCTCCAGTCTTTGGAAGAGTTCTTAATTTTTTTATTAATTCATCGTTGGCAACGATGAACGAAAAGTAGTTTTCTGGCCCTTCCATCTTAAGAAATCATTTCCATCGACTCTTCTAAAATTTGCAAAATTTGGCTGACGAAATGTACCTTTTTGTTTTTAGCTATAAATCTCACTAAAACCAAATCCGCATTATTTAAGTCTGCTCCCTTAAGTTCTTCTATATCATCAAACTCGATAGTGTATCATTTTGACCAGCTGATGAATTTAAAACTTTTTTTTGTATCTTCACTTTCCTCTTCAATTTTTTCTGGCCTTTCTTCCTTCATTAACAGAATCCTCATCTGTGAGGACATAAGAATCAGGTGGCATCGCAAATATTTCATCAACTTGTTGGAGCAAGTCATCATCGTCATTTAACATATTCCAAGCTTGCAAAAGCGAAAAACTTCTTCTGGAATGATAGGAGTATTTTTGATTATCAAATTATGTTAAAGTCATTATTGTTCAAAAACGCCAAGTCACTGATACCATATGGTATCAGTGACTTTAGAAATATTAGAGAACCTCCTGTATTAGAAGTTTTCATATTAGTTATATGCAGTAATATTGTATCATTCATGAGCAATAAATACATATCCAATGTTTTGTACACAACAAAACCACTTGATATAGAAATAATAGAAAATTAGAAGCAACTGCTTACAAGGCGTGCAAAAGAAATCGTCGTAGAAGGGGGAGATTATTTGGGATACCATATGGAATCAGTAGGCGTTAATGGGTTAACACTCACAGTTACATTGACGCGCATTTCTATAATTAAGTCATTTTCTTCAGAGACTGAAAGATAACTGTAACCGTAGATCTCTGAAGACAGTATAATTTTGTGTTTATATGTAATTTAGGATTACCTAATCATCTATTATACAGTAATTTCTATTTTTCTTTGTGTTTTGTTGTTCGTATCTTATATCTTATAACAGAATAATATATATTTACCTTATCGTTTAGATATCCTGTATGTGCTATTGGGAGTTGATGTAAATATTTGTAATAAGTGAACTCCCAAGATTATTTTTAAGTAAAAACAAGTTAATTTTTGTATAAACAAAGAACTGAAGATAATTAGAAAACTCCCTTATACATGTCTTCCATTAATTAAATAAAAAAATTTGAATTCAGAAAGTAGCAAAGTCTCAATAAAACAAAATCATTGCTTAAGTCAATTTACTGTAGAAATTTTATTATTGTCTGTTTCGTACATTTTGAATTGAGAATAATTCTAATTAAAATAGAAGTCTTGTGTAGCTAAAGTATATTGAACACCCAATTCAAAAAATTTGATCCATTTGATCCATTAGGTTAACAAATAATATAAATATATCAAATTTAAATTACGAATGAATGTATTAGAATCAACATCAATAGAAATGTAGAAATTTCTTAATTCTCAAATTTTGATTAGGAGTAATCCATCATATCGTTCATGTCTTATGATTCAATTTCTGTCCCCTCTTTTTGTTATGTTGCTTAATAAATTTTCCGCTACAGATTAAGAAAAAGCTCAGTTTTACATTTTACTACAGTGTTACATGTCTTTAAGTGAATACAAATACCTCAATATTTTTTGGGATTATGTTTCAGATTCTGGTTGATACTCAAATTTCTCTTTTTGTTTATCGATGCTACTAAGGTATCTCTACTTGATAGGGTGATGATTCACTGAGATCTAAAAGATCTGTCATGTACAAGGTATCAATCCATGAGATTTTGTAGTGCCGTGTATTCAGTCATTACATAAATGTCTGTTGGTAGTAGTAACTATTATTATTATATTAAAAACACATCTTTTACCGGTTGTAAACACAATAGAATCAGCTGGTACATGGAGAATTTATTAAAGATACACATTTTATAGATATGGATTTTATTGATAAAAATCCATCGAGCTTTAGCAATGCAACATTTACTAATTATAATTTCTAAAAATTAGTCTTCTATGTCAAGGACAATTCCAGTGAAATTGCATTTCAGATTGAAAAAAACTTGATTAATATTTTTTTTAATTCTCAATATTTATAATTTGAATCAATGATGCATTTTCAATCAGCAATAGATTTTGTTTTCATGTAGAGTTTGTAATCAACATATGTGGAGTCATTATTATCTCCGCCACTATTCGCTGCCATATGTTAATTTTCCTGTACATACAATTGATGGCGTTGTTGTTATGGTTTTGTTACTTGAAAAGAATTTATAATTTACAAAAATAAGGATTACTTTTATCAAAGTTTCAAATTGAAATATAAAAAATTCGTCAATGCAATTAATCTTTTAGTTAATATAAAATAATTTCAATTTAATATAATTATCCATTCAATTTTGACATAAAAATGTATAATAAAACATTTTCTAGTTAATGCAAACATAAATTGGAATTTATGAAATTGCTGATGGTATTCATACTGAATTACTACTACTACATCATCTCACACAGTTATCTTTTCCAGATACTGCTAACTTTGTTTTCAAAACGTGCGTTACAAATTGTGAAAGTTGATGTAGTGGAAGTAGACAGAATATTCTGAAGGCAATTAATAGCTGGGACAAAACCGTTTGCTACCACTCCACAAACACAATTATACTGTCGAGCGTTACAAGAACGAAGTCTTAAGAAAGCGATAATAAACTTCTATTGCCTTCGGCCTCTGAGAACGATTTTGTTATTATGAACTATTATGGTTCATATGTTGTTGAGTTTTTCACGCGGGCATTGTTCCATATACTACATATGTAATTTGCTCGCTAAAATTCTTGTAGTAGATCACTCTTGCAAGATGGTAAGCTACTAGCATCTAAATTTCGCAACTTCGTTTAAATCTAATACCGTATATGAATCAATAAAAATTTACAACCTAGCAGCATCAACATTGTATCAATAGCCCATAATATTGGAAATACGATTTTGTTCTTCTTAATAAGCTTCCTAAAATTCTACTTATTTTTGTAATAATAATATCCATCCATTTAAATTTGCCTTATTTTTGTAAATTTGAATAATTATTATAAAGTATGGTTTATGCTTTTCCACTAGTTTGACCACATTTGATGTTATTTATTTTTATACTAATTGTATTTTTATACTAATTGAAACTAAGTTTTGTAAATATAAGTTTCAAAATAGATTTTTTTTCTATCTAATCCCCATGGCTTTCTATTTTACCATCAGTAATATCACATATTCATAGCGTCCTTTTTGCAAATGGTCTGATTTATTTCTGATGATATCAGCTCAATTTAATATGGTGGGTCAAATAGAATAACAACTAGGACATTCGATAAGTTCATTGTAATCTAACCCAAAATGCACTAGGCAATACAAAAGTAAAATAAAATAAATTCATAAATCTTAACTACGATATTAATCACTAGGAATCACTAATTTGAAAACAAGTAAATTTCTTTGATTTGTTAGACCTCTTGCTATGTTTATGCTTCTAAATGCGTGATTCAATTATTTGTAGTATTAGAATTTACAAAATATTATACTTAGCTTAAATCATACTTAAATTGTTTAGGTCTTATCATTTATAGCTTGTTCGTGATGTTGGTGATCTATTGATTAATGTCAGTGACTCTCTAAAGCACATGGTCTCAAGCTTGTGCATATTGCTGGTAAAAACTCAGTTAAGTTTCACTTGTGAGACTGAAAAGGAACGTGCATTGAATTATGACTCACTAAAGCACACTGTCTCAAGCATTGAAATTTGAAGGTATGAATTTGTAAAAAAATATGCAAATAAGTAAAAAATGTTTATATTTTGAATAAATAATATGTTAACAAAAATAAAATATGGAATATACAGAAAATATTAATAAACTATAAAAAAGTGGAGTATAGACCACAACCAGTTAATTCAATAGTTAGTGTGAATTTTATTTATATAAAAGCGGTTTGAGAGACGAGTGACTTTTCAGAGGTTAACAATACTTTGATTGCGATGATTGAATTGTTAGCTTCAGCCATGTGTCTAATTTCACATGTCAAAATTTTATATAAATCAGATTAGTTTTACTTCTCATATAAAGAAAATGTTTTCGTAGTTGAGTAAATATGGAGGGAAAAGAATCAAACATAAATCAAGTGGAAAAATAAATGAAGAAACGGAGGAACAGTTAGATAAATATTATCTTGAAAATCCCAGTGAATTGTTTTATAAGCAGTTTTCGTCTTTTAAAAGTGATCCTATGAACTTGGATGATTCGAAACGTCCGGACCGTTATTTACCGTTTTTATTGCAAGAATGGTTCGCGCAGTTTACTTAGTGATCGTCGAAAAAATATACGTGAGATAGCTAATGAAATAAATATTTCAATCTATCAGGTATGCGACATTTTGCTGGGTGGGTTCCATATGGAGAAGCTATCTGCAAGGAGGGTACCGCGATTTCTTAATGCTGAACAAAAACTGCCATTTTTATTGCGTGCAAGTTGCTATTTTAGGGAGAAATTTAGTTAATTTTGGCTCAACAATCAACCTGTCTTATCAGGCTCCAAAAACAAATCAGCAGCAGATATAATTATTGACAGTGATTCACTGACCACGTTTTCACTTCTATAAGTACTTAATTTTGTTATTCTCATTTACAAACCGGTCACAAAATATTAAACAAAATTTGAGGTTAGGAATTTGTATACATATACAAATATAATTTTTCTTAATGGCAGTCATAATACAAAGGCAAGAGACTTGAATTATGTCAAGCTATGTGCAATATTTTGATCTTGCATGCAATTTGTTGCACGTTGTCTTGCATCATGTCAAGCGGCCTAAATACAGATTTATGCAATGTCTAGCACGTGATCAAAGACCCTCCATCTCCAGTCAGTACGATAGCTTTATCAGCTCTTTTTGTTGAACATGATGTATACTGAACGTTGTACTTATATTTTAGTACAAAAATCGATAAACATATAGACTAGCAAAATGTTTTTTTGTAATTGTGATAGTTCTAAAAATATCTACAAAAATATTTCTAACTTAAGGTATTTATAAATCTTATAATGTCGAATTGAAACTTATTAATTTCATTTTCTGTAATTTTTTACAATAAATATTATCTATCCAATATTTTTCTATTATTTATATTTGAACACAGATATTTTGACATATTTCTTGTAAAAAAATTGTGATGAAACGGCCCGTTACAAGATTATCAGATATGTGATTGCAGTTTATTTAATAACGTTTAGAAAAAAAGTTGCATTTCTTGAGGAAACTTTTTGTAAAAGTTTCTCGCTCAGCTTCTTCGATAATTCATGCCAAACGCACTTGCCTATGATAGGTACTTCTTCTAATGGTGCTCGAAAAGCTACAAGTAGTGTCAAACACAAACCATCTTGATTTGTAGAGGCGTCATGCTCTACCTAAAAATGAAAAATAAACGTTATATTAGACATTACAGATACTATTGGTATGGACGAATATTCCAATGAGGGAAAGTGTTGAAGTACTCTACATAAATAGGATTGTCTATGTTTGTCCGTTTATTTTTGCCTTCAAGTACTCCAATATACATTTTGTTTAGGATTTGCCTAGATAACATTGAAATTTTCTTTTGTAAAATAAATTTCATCTGACTTACATAATGTCTTATATTAAATTAGTCCTTTTCTAGACCCGCACTTCGAAAAGTAGTTGTAACCAGAGCTGAGACAAATATTGTGTAACCAAGAGAGATATGGTCAGTTTCAGTTAATATTTTAAGGGGAAAATTAAGGCAGAAAGGAATTTTCTGGTTCAAAAAGCTTACAACTTGGTTTTCTCTGTCACAACAAGGAATATTTAGAGCAGCAGTAAGTAAAATCATGTAAGAGATTATGATGAGCAAATAGTGAAACCTATAGATAATTGAGAAGGAAATGTAATACAATGATGAATAAGAAGAAAAAGTAAAGTTTACAAAGCGAAATAAAAAATAATTTCATCAAAGAACAACTGGATGTAAGAATCGAAGTGGGCATATCATTACATATGAAAGAGAGGCATTGGAAATATGTACATAACATTTCAAAAATCTGCTAAACAGCAAATCTTGTAGACCTTACCAATAATAACGATGTCGATATACCAAAAAGTCAGAAGATTCGGGAAGCAATTGAGAAGAATAAAAATAACAAAGTGTCTGGTGAAGATGCAATAGTGGGAGAACTAATTAATTTTGGAGGAACAGCTTCAGAGTGAGCGATACATGAACTAATTAAAAAAATATTGGAAACAGAGAGTTAAAACATAGGAAATATTTGCCCAATACATAAGAAAGGAGATGAAGTCGACTGCGCCGACTATAGAGGGATCATTTCATTAGAAACCACTTACAAAATTCTGACTACTGTAATCAATCAAAGAATTAAAGAAATCGGTGAGTATCAATTTGGGTTTAGAGAATCACGTAGCATAACTGATCTATTATTTACAATACGGCAAATCATGGAAAGTTGCTACGAACATTATAATGATCCAAATAATCTAGCATAGATTTTAAACTTTTGATAGCTTACATCGTAGCAAAATGAAAGAAGCAATGTGTGGAATGGAAATACCCACTTAATTGATTAATTCGACCATGAAGACAATGCAAAAATTTTGTGCTCTGGTGTTAAACAAGTCTTTCAAGTACACTCTTTGTAATACTACTACACCAATCAATCCAGCAAATAGATCAGGGAGGTACTATATTTAATAAATCGACCAATATTTGTGCATGTGCAGATGATACTGCAACTATAGCCAGAATTAAAGAAGGCTGACAGAAGATATCTGCATCAGAAGATTGTAAGAGAGTGGAAGATTTAATAATAAATGGTGAATATTTCAAAGGTGTAAACAGATTTAAATATCTCGGAGAAAATATAAACAACCAAGCCATATAAGAAAGAATACAAAGTGGCAATAGAACTTATTTTGCGAATCTAAAGCTCTGAAAAAACAAAAATATTAAAAAGAAGAATAAAGTTAGAAATCTGTAGAACTCTAATAAGACCAATCGAAATTTATGGCAGTGAATATTGGGTAATGACCACAAAAGACCAAGAAAGATTTAGAATATTCGATAGAAAAATTATCAGAAGAATATATGGAGAAATTGCAATGAACGAATTCTGATTGGAAAATCCGAAATAATAGAGAAATTTATGAAATACAGGGTGGCACAATAGAACGTGCATATTGCATCATCTTTTTTCGCGAGGTAACCGGTGCGTGGGCGGGGGAGTTTTAGTAGCCGTGAGTCATTTCGACGGAAAGCGTCGCGCTTTTTGTGTTCGCACTTATTACGAGAACGATCGTTCATACGTCTTGACAAGGCGACTGTATCGTTCAGAATATGGATTAATGAAGTTCCGAGTGCAAATTTAATTAAAATATGGGTTAAGCGTTTTGACGAGACCGGTTACATGTTTAAATCACCAGCAAAGGGACGTCTAAGAACGTCTAGGACCACAGACAATATTGATAGGGTGAAGGAGTCAATACGAGAAATTTTTAAAGACCAGAAAAGAAAATTATGAATATAGATTTTACTTGAAATACGATTTTTACACAAACTAGGTATGAAAATTTTCACCAAAACTTATTCAAAAATATAGTAATAACAAAAGTTAATCTTGAACTAAATAAATTACCGATACTAATCCACAAGGTCTATGTGCTGGTACTTCTGCTCCGCAAAGTTCAATCATAAATCTTCTGAGAGTGGAATGTATACTTCTAGTAGGATGAATTTCACAAGTCGGTAAATGCCAAGCCGTTTTTTCGCTCAATAAAATATGTACATTATTATTAGCTTTCTTTTTAATTACAATCACCAATCGCAATAGTTGCTTTGAATAGGGTCTAAGAGCTGGCAATTGGTCTATGAACCATCCGGATTCATTGACTCTTCGAGCTTCTTTATACATTCTGAAAAAATTATTTCACATTTCAAATACTTCCACCTTGATATCAAGAGGGGATGATACATTTTACTATAATGAATGCGCAAGGGCGTCGCCAAGGGGAGGGATCAAATGTAACCAGCCGCAAGTCCTAGGCCGTGAGAGCAATTGACTTCTGTACCTATTAATAAATTTCGCATCGCATGACAAATTAAAGTTTAATGTATATTGTAGAAAGTATTGAAATATTCAAAATAAAATTAAGATTTTTACATCCGTTTTTGAAATTGCCGTCATTTTCATAACGAATTTGCAAAAACGCAAGTCCATTAGACAGTGTAAAATTATGTAGGTATGTATGGTGTGCGTTGTGCGGTATGTGTGTGCGTGTGTGTGCATTGCATTTTTTTCTATGACAGCCGTTCACCAGCATTCACGTTAGTTTTGTATAATTTGCGTCCAATCTGTAGCTTTGAACGTGGTCAAACCCTCGGAACACGTTAAAAGGATTTTACTTTTAATTATAAACCACCGTAAAAATCCGGAAAAAGTTACAGACGAAATTATACAGGAAACTGCTGTTGTTGCAGACAAAGTCGGACTGGAGGAGAACATTACATTGATGCCGCGTAATTACGGGGAAACAACGTCATAGAAGCAATCATCCACCAGAAAGCCCTTCAGAATACTGGAAGAGGTCTTTAGTAATACCATACTTGGATTCAATTATCACCTCCATTGAAGTACGTTTTGTACGTACGTATTATTCGCATTATCTAAGTTACCCCCAAAGCAGATGCAAAAAATGATAACATAAAGAATGAAATCAAACTTTGGCAGCAATTGTGACACGATAGACTAAATCTAACAAATATAAAAGTCGTTGAAGTCCTAAAAGAAGTAAATTCCTTCTTTCCCGAACCGGAAAAATCATTAAAAATTTTAATCCCTTTACCGTGCACTACCTGTACAGTAGAGCGATCCTTTAGCATCCTTAGAAGACTAAAAACATGACTAAGAAATACCATAGCAGAAGATCGCCTCAATGATCTGGCCATAATAAGTGTACACAGAGCTATAATATATAGAAACCTAAATAATTTTAATGATAAAGTGGTTGAAAGTTTCGCAAAAAATCCCCGCAGGTTATGTTTTAATTCAATATTATTTTTGTTAAAATAAATAATTCTTACTGTGTTTAAAAGTATGGTTTAGTTATTGTGCTGTCGAGGGCTTGTGAAGTTTTATATATTGATATTAGAACCGTTCTTATTACAATCGTCATCGATGCAAAGACTTCCAAAGTGCAACGCTTCATGCTCTCGACTGTAGCAGGCGTTCATATTTTTTATCCTCCATAATATTGCCCCATCGCCCCCCCCCCTTGGTCGTAAGCTGGCGACGCCCTTGTGTATGCGTATAAAATTTCAATTGCAAGTGGGATACGTTTGTTAAAATAACTTATTAAATTTAATCACATTAATTAATAGAATAACGAAATTACTAGGATGGTTCCAAATATCAACTAAAATTTTGCTATAAAAAGTATGGAGGAACTATGGTAGCCATAGATAATACAGTGTAGCTTACATTTCAAAAGATCATTCATGTATAAGAAATCTTTCTTGGTGCTTTTTTTTGGTAACGGTTCTCCTTTCCGATGCCATTCCATGGAATCTCTTTTGGATGACCATAGTTTTATCACATATCATAATTTATCGTACTACACTTTCTTAGTCCTGGTGGCAAAGCTCTAAAAATCGCTCGCAACATTCTACTTGACGCTACATTTACACTGTGCTGAGAATTGTAGCCACCCACCTTGCACTAATTTTTGTCATATTTAAATACTCAATTCTAGTACAGTACATAGTTTTATTTTTGTTACTTCGTTCAAAAAGTTCAAAAAGACTTATCCTACTTAGGTAGAACATTCTAAGTAAGTTATACATTTCATATCATTTTTTGCATAACAGGTTTTGAAAGTTTTGTCAAACGTCAATTAATAAAAAAACGGCGATTGAATCTAAAACTCAACTTCATACTGAAAGAATCGTCATTAGAAATAACTTGGTACAGATTCTAAAGTAACTAAAAAACACATTCCATAATTTTTATCACATAAATGAGTTTAAAAAGATTCCTACTTTGCGAAATTTACACGCTGCCACTAAATTGCACTTTCCTTTCGTCTCTCCGTCACTCTGGATGCTTTTTAAATGAATCCCTGACAATCCTATTGAATTTGTACTATTGGCGCTGTATAAAGATACAGGATGATTTCTCTAGGTTTGATCCAACCTGCTAGTCGGGACCGTACTTGGAACGGTTATCGGAATCATTTATAGATATTTTCTGCGCAATCTCCGGCTAAGCATGGTTCTTGTAACAGAACTTGCTATCTACCAAGTATCGAAAAGACCGTCCCGGAACGGTTCACAAACGATACCTAAGTTGGTTGGAACACAAATAAGAATCGTTCGTATAAGGGTAACCGCCCGGTTGGAACACGTAATTTGCGCATGCTTTTGGTCAAGAAATATTGCGTCTTACATTGCACGTTGTATTGCATCATGTCAAGCGGCCTTTACTTATGGAAGTTTTCTTAGGGACAGCCATCATGCAGTGGTAAGAGACTTGTCCAACATTAATCTATGAAATATTTTCACTTAAGGCCGCCTGACATGATGCAATAAAACATGCAATGCAAGACGCAATATTTCTTGATCAAAAGCATGCGGAAATGAGTTTCTAATCTGCTGAGATTACGTTTTATTTTGCTTAGGAGTTTCTTCATCCATTCACAACTAATGTTTTCTCGTCTAATTCTCTAGCTAATCTGTCCATCAGACTTCAAAAGCAAGGCAGAGGCAGATATAATTATTGCCAGTGATGCATTGGCCACTTTTTTTGTTATTTTCAATTTTAAACTGCCCACAAACTATTTAATAAAGTTTGAGGTTAGAAAATTGTTTACTTTTACTTTTGGAATTTTGATTAGTGGTAACCATGATGCAGACTTGCATAATGTCAAACAACATGCAATATTCATCATTCACATGCTAAAAAGCATGTGCAGATGAAGTGCAGCTGATTGTTTCATGTCATGCAAGATCTTGCACTTGCAATATTATCGGATTGGTGTTATTTTTATTTCGCGCAAGCTGCAATTCTAGCGAAACAAAACTTTTGACTGACAACAAATTTGAGGTTAGGAATTTGTTTACTTTTACTAATGGATTTTTCATTAATGGCAACCATGATGAAAATCGCAAAAGACCTGAATAATGTCAAGCGACGTGCAATATTTATTTATGCGATTTTTACAATTTATTGAACGTTATCTTGCACCATGTCAAGCGGCCTTTAAGGTATTTGAGACAACGTGCAAGAAATTGCATGCAATTCATTGTAAGGTCAATATATTGCATAGATGAATATTGCATTTTATTTAATATTTGTGTGCGGTTTAAAGATGAAAATAAAAAAACGATGTAAAGTAAACAAGAAAAAAGTGGTGAGTGCATCACTAGCATTAATTATAACTTTTGCTACTTAGCTTTTGGAGGGTGATAGACAGAAAAGAGTATTAATAAAAATCCTAACCTCAAATTTCATTTAATATTTTGTGACTAGCTTAACAATGAGAATAAAGCTAAGTGTTACGAAAGTCAGCTGATATGTTGAGCCAAAAGTAGCTAGACTTCTCTCTAGAATTGCAACTTATACGCAATAACATGACATCATACCGATAAAGTTGCATGAAACAATCAGCTGAACTTCATCTGCGCATGCTTCTGGTTGCATCATGTCAAGAGGCCTTTAGGAAAATTTTCGGGTTCTAAATGACCGAACGATACCAGATACGTTGCTAAATATGAGGATACCAGTCAAGGGAGAGAGTTTTAAAATTAATTCTTAAATTTTCCTTCATTTATTTTTATTAGAGCGTACATTTATTCTTAATGAATTATTTTGTAAATAATAATACGACGTAAACAATTTTTCCGTTCACCCTGTACTAATTTGGAATATTTATGTGTTCAAAAAACATGCCTAATTTATTCTGTTAGGTACAATAAAAAACAAATTAATCTGCATTGAAGCAAAACTTATTTTGGAAGCAAAAAAATTTAACAAAAACTAAAAACATTCATGTAAATATTTCTTAAAGACAAAAAAATCCGTTTTTAAAATTTTATGTCGCATTTGTAATTTATAATATTCTATAATTTGTTGAAGGTATATGTGCAATATTTGAAAAATGAGATATTACATGACTAAAAATTCTGTATTTTACGTAAGTATTTATTTTAATTAGAAAAATAAATCACTTACAAATTTTGAAAGAATATAACAATTTTCAAGCGGAACTTTCGGTTAGAATTACATATTATTGTAAGTATCATGTACAGGGCGATAAAACTAAATAAAACAAATTTCTACGACATATACGGTGAGAATCCACTTAGGTCCGCATTATATGGAAAACTTATTTTTAATATTGGGACTAAGTTATTTTGCATAAAAAGATCTGTATGATGTAAACACTAAATTGTGCGTGAGATTTTAAAATTTAGTCGTACTTTAAAAAATATCTTTATCAAACGTATTATCATTTCAATTTTTAATAAAAAAATAATTCATAAATTTTATTTACAAAAGTAAATAAATATCTAATAAATACTTGAGTCATTTGTTGCAATATTTTTTTTGTTTTGAAAAAACTAATACACACAACAATAGTTAAACAATCTACGAGGGTTGCTACTTCATTACTACTACTATATGAATATGTCAAATCTAACATTTCCATCATAAGTTTCTCTCCATCATCTTTGTGAAGTATTATCGTTTCGATTCCTCAGCTTACTATTATTATTGTTTTATTTCACTTAAGAAATTCATTATGAAGATCAGTAGGTATATTAACGTTTTTAAGAATTTTCTTTATTTGATTTGTTTAGATCATCTCATCATTCTCCACCACGACAATTCGAGCTCTCACACATGAGTTCAAACAAAAACGTTTTTGAACAGTCAAAACATCGAACTGATATGATGGTTTATCCGCCGTACAGTTCTTGTTTGTTACCCATTGATTTCTTTTTTTTTTTTGCAGATTAAAATTAAATTGCTACGTCAACGTATGTCTATACCTGAAGAGGTAAGGTACCTCAATCGGAATGGAAAAAATGCTTCGACAATATTTTGAAAAACAATAAATAATTATGAATATTTGTGTAACTCAGAACTTCAGTAACAACTCTCGTAGATATGTTCAATATTGTTAATCGCTATTTCAATTCACTCTGTTAGTTTGTTTGCATGGAAATTCCTTTTATTTTAATCAACATATTCACTTGATATTTCGCATGAATTAATAATTTTTTATATAAAACGGAATGTTATAGAACTCTTATATTGATGACGCTACACGTAACAAAAAATATTTAAGGAGGTAAAATCGATGGAAAAAAGTAATTATATTAACCGTTGGCTTTATATGAATTTTGTTTTTCGTAATAATTTGAATGATTTTAGGTCAGTTTAAAATAAATAAAATAGTGAAAACATATAAAAAGGTTTAAAAAGTAAATAGTTGATGAAAATTATGAAAGTTCCCTTGCTTTTTTTTATTTTTGTTAGTTTCTAGTAGTGTAACCATAATAAAATTTCACTAAATGTTACACTCCGTTTCTGTTTAAAAGACAACTTGGAACGACAATTCATTAGATATCTTTTGGGTTCTACTTATAGGCAACCTTGTATATGAGTGAGGAGGTCAAAGGTCAGGCGAATTGCTTATTATTCGTAATGGTCACAAAACATACTTAATAAGAAGGTTAATTTGCATGTAAATTTCGGCAACACAGATTTATTTTTGCCACTTACCAATCGCGGCACTAACGTAATAAAAACGTGTTATTACTGTCAATGTCAATTGTCAAGATGAATTAACATTATTTTCAATTTTCCAAACGTTTCCAAAGAATTTTGTAAAATTCAATACTCAACATCAAATTATCGCTGATTTTATAAGCAATGTTACCATTTTTATGAGTGATTCTTTGGCGGAGTAAATCAGTATTGTTTTTAACAAAATAATATGTTTATTCTTTCATGTTGAATAACCTACTTAAAGAACCAATGGCAATAAATGTTTAATTACAGTTACAGAGAGAAGCATGGGATGACATAAAAGAATATAAAGATAATTACAAAAAAGTAATTAAAGAAAGAGAAGAAAGTAGACTTCCGTTCCATCATGAGTCTCCTCAGGTATAGAATATTTTACAACTAATAGAAACATTTTCTATAACAATTACTTCAAAAATAAAATATTGATACAGTATAATGTCGGTCTTCAAATAGCGAAAACCCAATCTTTTCAAAAAAATATAAGAGACGTCTCACTGGGAACTGATTAGTAAACAACTTGTCCAGGTCCTAATTACAATATTTAATTTTCAGAATCAGTGAATCATTTAGAAGTATAAATGAACAACAATATTACATAAAACATTAATCACGGTAGTTACTTTTAGTGGGGTTTCCGGTCCAGTAGTTATTTGCGAGCAAGTGTGCAGTATATGAAAGGTCAAATTATTTTTAAATACAAGTTTTGTGAACAACAAAATATGTCGCAACCGTGTCTATAAGACCAACCATCAACACGGCTATTTGCAAATTCGGTTGTCCTACTTGAGCGTAGCACAGAGAGAGGTCAAACAGTTAAAAAGAAACAAAAACACGTTCAAAAAAAGATTTTAACCATTTTTAATCGACTTTGTAGTCGAGAAATTTCCAGAAGAGTCTTGTGCGATGATCTTCTATTGATTTCGACGTGGATTGGACCAATAAAGATTAGTTCGCGTTGAATAACGCATAATTTGACAATACAAAAAAAGCTCGTGTCAATTAGTGCAAAGAAATTCTAAAAAATTGAATCGCAGTTGACGCAGGTGACGAATCATGGATATATGCATATGAACCTGAAACTAAAAAGCAATCGACTGTATGTATCTTTGAAAACGATCCAAATCCAACCAAAGTTGTTCGCGCACGAAGCACTTTGAAGCAAATGGACGCCCGTTTTGTTGGAAAACCTGAACATAAGAAATCCGGTGAACCAGAAGACGAATAAAACTCTACAACTATTTTATTCCTTTCAAATCTTGCATAAAGGCTCTCTGTTGGAAGCAAGTGTAAGTCAATCCAGTACACTTGCGTAAATGTCCCTTTTTAGGGCAACTGATCCAAGTGGCGACAATAACCTTTTACATCACAAATTAGTTTTTCGATATAGAGTGAAAGCAGAAGATCTTTGAAGTCGTCAACGTACTCGACTGATTTAAATCCTATATTCAACATAAAAAATATTTATCAGAGATCTCTTCTTTTTCTTCTTCTTACTCAATTTTAGGCAGATTGCCTGTTCATTCTTCGCAGCATGCCTATTGCCTCAATTGATGGTAAGATTACCACTCCATCTTTTTCGTGGCCTTCCCATACTTCTTCTCCCCACTGGTGAGTTGTCTCGTGCTATCCTTACTATTCTTTCCTCGCTCATTCTACTTATGTGTTCGTCCCATTCGCGCTTTCTGTTTAGTACCCATTCGTTAATATTTTCCACTCTGCATTTTTGACTTATGTCGTCGCTACGTTCCCTGTCTAGGAGCGTTCTTCCAGTAATTTTTCGTGGGACATTCATTTCGCTTGTTTCCAGGAGCCGTTTTGTTTTTGCTATATCAGGTCGAGTTTCTGCTGTATACGTTGTCATTATGGGTTTAATTACAGTTTTGTAGGTTCTTCACTTGGTCTCAATACTTGTATGTATGTGTTTTTCCATATAGTGTCGTTCAGACATCCGGCTGCTCTTGCTGCTTTTATTGTTTGCTGCTTTACCTCTATCTCAATATCACAGATATTTGAATTTCATTTCTTGTTGGATTATTTTGTCGTCTACGACCAGCTATTTGTTTTGGAGGCAGAAACGATCATATTTAGAGATTTTTTTATCGGAGATGTTTTAAAAAATTTTTAAAATAGACACACCTTAATATCTATATTCATTTATTTATCAAAAGCATACAAAATCGCTATTCGATTTCAACGAATTTATTTTTTCAGTTTTCCTATAGACCTCATTTGGTCGATTATCTAAAAAAAATATGCATTGAAAAAAAATTAAGCCATTGCTGTTTACATTTAGCTGTTTATATACTGGATATCTTCATGGATAATCATTCAATAATCCCCGAAAAAATTCTGCTGGTTACAAATGTTTGCTTACTTTTAGCAGGTAAGAAAACCAAAACCTACTACTAACGTGACCTGTTTGTATAACTAAACAGAAACTGCGCTCGATCAGGAACGCAAATTAAACAAAATGCGTTGTTGGTATATGGTAAATAATGGATAGATGGTTTATTTTTAAAGAATTAATGGTGATATACTCTAATTCAAAACCTAGCAAATAACATATCGAAAAATGAGTATCCGGTCTGGTTATTTTGAGAATGAATTCCAACGTGTGTACAACTTTTTTATGATATTTTTACGTTTCGAGAATGAATTCCTCTTTTGACTGATATCGTTTCCTTGAAGAATATTTTTTAGATTTTAAAACATCTTGTAGTTACTACTTATTCAATTGTTTGTTCTTCAATTTACAGCAGACTCGTAATTTTTTTCTTTTTTCAAATAACCTACTAACACTACCGTGTGTATCTCAAAATACAGGTCATAACCTTGCGAGCAGATCATTGCTTTATTGCCTGGCTTTTGTTGGATCCAGAAATTTCCATAATACTTCTAAAGCATTTGTCGGCTCCAATATTGGGTCAACGATGAATGTAAAATTTCCAATCGAAGTGGTTTTTCCACTGGAATTGTTTATCGCGGGAAAATTTAGTATAAATAGGTAGGTCAAGTTAATAGGTTTACGTTCAATCTCTGATGATGATTTTTTGGTTATCGAAACAGTATGTAAGTGTGAATGTCACCAACGGTTCCAGAAATTCCAGCTTCATTGAAATGCTCATGCACGAATTGGCAGATGTAACTCGTGAATACCACAACACCTCGGCTACCAACTAAAAATTTAACTTTTCCTCATCGAGAGCCGCCCGGAACTCCTGCTCGAGTATTACTTTAGAATTGCCCTTTGTCGAATTATATTTAGTTAATTTTCCTTGGGTGTCCTCTAATCTTCTACTATTCCCTATTGACTTCCTTATCCTTGGATACCACCAGCACAAGCACATGTGTTTACAGCTCTTATTCCTTCCTTTCTTTTGATTATATTTCCGATTATCTTAGGAGTAAACCCTTCACTTGTAAAAAATTTCCCCACTTTAAACAATAGAAAAAAGTGTTCAATATTCTTCTCCTTCCAGCAACACGTACACTAGTCGTTTCTCGAATTTCTGATGATGAATACTAGTTGAAATAGAGTCTGCTATAAAAAGCATTCACCTGTGTATCAAAAATCAAAGTAGGATAACTTTTCTGTTAAAATATTAATTTGTAAAATGATCTTTGTAGCAAAATTTGAGGAAAATAGTATGACAATTCCAAAAATAGCAGAACTAAACAGAGCTATAAACAACCGATACCAAATAATTGACTATAAAGCATTAGAAATAGTCATGTTAAAATTTTTTTCTTGGTATATAATGTACCCTACAACAGCACATTATGTTTATTACTATATACAAACCGCTATAACCGAGGAAGACGTAAGAGATAAAGGAATCGGAATGAGAAGTGTATTTTACAATTTACACACATTTGTTGGAGAATACCTCGACCAAATTATAGAGAGTAAGTAAAATAGTTATTTACGTAACTATTTATGAAAAGAGCGATATTGTTCAATAACCGTAATATTTGCCAAAACGAGCGCCAGCGAGATTAACAACGCTTTTTTCACAACTTTTTACGTAGAAATTTTTATCTAATTCAGCGCTTATATAACATTTAATAGTATCTTCAATTACAATGACTATTTCCTTCGAAAAATTTAAGCCAACCAAAAAGCTGTAATATTTTATGTTTACCTAGCAACGATCAAATTTCAGCGATAATACTGCACTAGTGCAAATTATCGATAATTTGCACTAGTGCCAAATTTTTGTCTAGGATAAATAAACATCATTTGGTTTTAATTTTATATTTTAAGAAAAGAAACAATTATTGAAAATGCAATTAGAATATACAACTTTACTGGAGGCCGACGATGGTGTTTCTATGCTGCTTCCACCACTTCTTATTGTTACTTCGCTACTGTCATTTCGCATTAAGTTTATTTTAAAATTAAATTATCGACAATTTGACATGCACTCGGGACATTAATATTGAAAATATTATTGTGGAATCGAATGGTGTTATTGTTTCTATGGAGGCAGGTCTCGAAGTATTGTTATTATGGAAGCAGGTCCTGAAATGTTGTTACTATGGAGGCAGGTCTCGAAGTATTGTTATTATGGAAGCAGGTCTTGAAATGTTGTTACTATGGAGGCAGGTCTCGAGGTATTGTTATTATGGAAGCGGGTCTTGAAATGTTGTTACTATGGAAGCAGGTCTCGAAGTATTGTTATTATGGAAGCAGGTCTTGAAATGTTACTATGGAAGCAAGTCTCGAAAAATTGTTATTAAGGAAGCAAGTTTTGAAGTATTGTTATATCAATATCAATTGCAGATTATAAAAACCCTTGCCGACAATTTTGTTATAATTAATTTTTATCATTTTTATAAAAACTTTCAAAAACTGTATATCTTATGCGAGAAAGTATTTGTTAAAAGGCAATCGATTATAAAATGTAGTCCTACTTGGAAAAAAATCATTATTATATCATGTTTACTTGCTACAACTGAATATTAAATTTTAAAACGTAAATAGACGAGTAAAATGTACCTGCCAGTAAGGGAGTTTGGTTTAAACAGGGTACCAGACATGAACCTTTTTCTACCCCTTTCGTTTTTTTTTTTGAAAAACGAAACCTCAAAGCAAAAACCATAAAGGAAAATAAATTCTTTGCAAATAAAACAAAAGAAAAAAAATACATTTCAATTCCAAAGTTTCTTTATTAATAATAAAGGTAGTCAGAATCGTCTGAACTAGAATCGTCATTTGATTGAATTATGAAGGGTGGTAAAGAGGGTGATACCACGTACTCGTCTTCTTCTTTGATAACATGTTCCATCCAGTTTTTCCAAAGCTTTGGCGGTCTACTACTAAAACTTTCTTTACGAGTTCTAAAACCTCTTTACTCAGTTCTGGAGACTGATTACATTTTCGTAATTCTGATTTTACGTTTGCCCACATTAACTCTATACCGAACCGAACTATACCAATTTTTAATGTTTCCTTACTTGAAATTTTAATTAAAGCTGGAATAATAAAGACATTCTTCTCGATAAGCAATTATTTGTTTGTTGGATCTTTTTTTCGATCTCTGACGGAAAAAGAAATATTTTTTTCAGTCATAAATGCTAGAATTTAAACTTTGTTACTGCTACTATTTGGTATCTTAAGGACTTGCCGCAAGTGGTGGGATGCGTTATCCATAACGAGTACTGATTATGGTGGAATGTTAGGTGAAAGCTGGTGAAAGGTGAAAGTAAACCACTTTTCAAATAATTCTGCTGTCATATTTTCATGATAATCAGCTGCACAGTTTTTCATTTTTTAAGCAGATATTAATAAAGCATTAGGTACAAAAACGTATTTGGCTTCCAGCGTATACTATATAATGTGTCTATTAGAACTTCGGTAGTGTTTTATCTTGTCGCTATCGAACTATCTTTGACGATTCGGTTATTGCCGACGAATAAAATCTTAAGTAGCTTTGTCAACTGATTTCAGTTTTTCGGTTCTGTGAATGATAAAAAGAAAATTTATTTACCATAGTTAATTCAGCAATTCTTGATATGATTGCATTATCAGATTGCTGAAAATTTCCTTTTTTAAACATTCGAATATATTTAAAATAACTTGCTGTGTTTGTATATCTAAATCTTCATTATTAAATTCAAACCTGTCTTTATTCTCACTACACTATGCAATTGCATTGCCTTCATTCGCCCGTGGTCTAAAGAACACCCATATTTCTATTTATTTAAAGAAATTTATGAATTAAATAAATATCACCAAAGTAAGACACTGCTTATCGCAGACTGTGTCTGGTAGAAATATTTCAAAAAAAATGTGTACATACGCCTTCCGAGAGCTTCGGCCAATAAAAATGCATTTATGTTTACAATTCGCTGTTTTCATTGTAAAACAGTGTAGATGATGAGTCCACGTGGACTGACGGTTTGTTAGATATTTACCGAATATTATATATGGAGAGTAAACATTATTTTTCATTTCTTAATTTGATATGAGTGCCATGAGTATTTATTGATCGTTTCTCGCATAACTTTCTCCTGCAATTGACATTGAAAGAACTATACGTATATGTTGGAATCGAGCACTAGGGGCACAGCGGGAACTTATCAGGAGTAAACCGAAAAAATAATAGTCCTGTCTGGTCTGGCCATTCCTGCGCCCCCTAGAGTCTATACCCTGTGCCTGGGCACCGGTGACACCGCCCTATTTACGGCGCCCTAGCCTACCAAAACTTTGTTAAATGGTGCGATTTGAAAAATATAAAAAACATCAACGAAACTACTTGCTTATTTCGAAAATTTAAAAACATTAAAGACGTCGACTTTGTGGACTATATATTCAATGTTAAGATCTGAACTCACCGTGCGTAACAATGTCGATACCAAGAAGTACAACACTATGCTTTTGGCTTCACTGAAGAGACGGTCAGCTGGATACCAAGTAAAAAATCGGAGATTTTAACGAAGGAGAATGTAGAAGACGAAATATTTCTATTTGCAAAAGTACGACTTCATTTACGATATGTTTGTAATTTATTATTAAATAAATCTGTTCCTTAGATCGCAATGATAATAAGGATTCCGAGAGCCTGCGGGAGGGCTGAACTGACAACTACAACTACAAGGAGACGTATTTGATAAAAGCGTCTTTTTTAAAATTACAATTCCAAAAATCTGAACACAGTTATTCGAGATTTTGTGGTCACTGCTGGAAATATTGCTGGTGTCAATCTTGTTAACCTTCTCAAAAAGGATAGAAATATAGACCTCTTGCTGTAAAACACGACAGATTTTTTGTGCGATATAATAATGGAAAATGTGGCTACTATCCGTGGACATAAATACCATTGGAAAATTACCAGCAAAGATAACTCAGCACCTGGGTCTACCTAACGGTGGAGGATACACAAGACATTGTTCCAGACGCTCGTTGGTGTCTCTCCTGGCAGACTCAGGAGCGGCTATTTTGAAAATAAAGCAACACGGAGGATGGAATCCAACAATTTAACCGGAAGCAATGTTGAGAATTGATTAGAAAATAAGAGAAGAATTTTAGAAAACATTCTAGTCTAAGCCCCTGGCAAACATGTAGATATCACAGCTTCAAATGAAATTTAACATCAGATAAGAAGTTCAAGAGAATATTAAACCAGAAAATGAACTCACTTTTAATAACTGAGTCTTTAATAATGTTTTTTGATGAGTTAATTGTCAGTTTTAATAATGAAATAATTTTCAGTCCTTACAATAATTAATAAATTATTTTTTGAAACTTGAAACAGTTACATAAAGTATATGAAGGATATGAAAAACGTTACGTTTCCTAATGTCAATGATTGATTCAAAGTGTCACATTTGAGAATTAGATAAGAATATTTTTTTTTGCGCTCTAGTGTGGGAAAGTAAAATTATGCAAATTTTGACCTTATTAGATAGTTTTTTACTTCGGAGGTTATAACTATTGTTACTAAAGGTAAATAAATATTTTCGAAATAGTCCATCAAATAAAATTTAAACCTTTCCTAGCTTTTTGTAGCATTTTTAATTTTTTGAAAATATAAAATAATAAAGATATTTTTCATGTAACCATGTACATTCTTCAAAGGAGTATCACAAAACAACTATCAAACCACCCGGGTTTGATATCAGTTGTTATGACAACCCAGGCGTATAATTGTTACTAAAACATTAAAGTTGTTCTTGGAAGTGACCGAACAAGTACAATCTTTTTCTAAAATAAACCACATTAAACCGAATCCGATACAATAATATTAATGGATTCATCCGACGAAGAACTTCCCGAAGCCATTTTGAAGGCTGCAAATGAAGCTAATTCCGAGCTGTTACCTGCCAAATCCAGATTAAGTTATGAGAAGCAATACAACCATTTCGTTACATGGTCTAAGGAGAAAGGGGCCAAATCTTAAGAGCTAGGTATTTCTGGCGTATTTTTCAGACCTAAGTAAGGTTTTGAAATCTAATACATTATGGTCCCGCTATTCGATGGTAAAAAGTTTAGTATGAATAAAAAAAAATTTGGATATAGGAAACTTCCATAAGCTAAAGTCGTTTCTTGAACCAAAAAGTTTTCACCAAAGAAGATATATCCAGGGTTATGCTAGCTCCAGATGAGGTATAACTGATGATTAAAGTGAGTACCATTTTTGCACTGGCTGGCGCTCTCCGCAGATCCGAGCTAGTAAATATCACTGTCGACGACATTCAAGATAAAGGCAACCTAATTGTTGTGAAAATTTCTGATTCCAAAAATCATTCGTCACGATCATTTGTTTTATCTGAAGAAATAAATTATGGAACCTATTTGACGCTGTACAGAAAGTACGCAGATTTACGACCAACTACCACTCCACACCGCCGGTTTTTTATTCGTTATAAGAATGGAAAATGCTCAGTTCAATGCGTTGGCGTAAACATTTTTGGTAAGATGTCAGCAGAGATTGCTGCATATTTACGATCTAATCCGGAACGTTATACGGGACACAGTTTCAGACCTTCTTCGGCAACGTTCCTAGCAGACTCCGGCGAAGAAATAACCAACCTAAAGCCTACTACGGTCGCTGACGGCTATTTGGAGGACTCCGAGAATAAGAAGAAAAAAATATCAAATAAAATTCTCTGTACTACAAATGACTTAAAACCGTTGCAGTCATCGTCATCTTTATGCGACCTGCAACCGATGCCATCCTCATCGACGTCATCTACCTTCCAGTTGAAACCAAATAACTCCGCTGGACTGGCAATTCTTACTAGTCTACAGAATGCAACAAATTGTGTTTTCAATATTGATATTTATAATAATTAGTAGTTTTTAGTTAAAGTTTTGTATATTATTATGTTTGTTGGAATAAAATAATTTTTGAAAAGTGGGTCGTTGTATATACGGTCGTAGAAAAAATAATACGTAAAGGGTCTTTCCGCACTTGACCGCTTGCAGACAACTGCAGTCGCGTGCGGGAAAGTATCAGTTTCCGCACTTGTTAGGAAAATAACTATTTTCAACTTTTAGATAGTTGAAATATCAACAGCTGAATCAGAGAAGTCAATTTTAGTAGTCACTTATTCAAATATAAAAAAAGTTGCATCATAACCCTGTATATTTGCCAAGTGTCATAAATACTCACAACTTACATGGATGAAGAAATAAAAATCCATATCTTTATCTTTATATCCAATCCAAAAGTTTTTGTGAACTTTTCCAGAATATTCGTTATTTGCGTAATCACATAGGCAAAGTCCTACTTAGAGGGTGAAAGACCAACCCATCTTACCTCGTTACAAGATGTAAGAGTTAGTAGTTGATAAATATTTGAAGTAATTTATAAAACAAATACCATTAACTATCTTTAGTTATTGGTTCCCGCCTATAAGTACGATTTGAAATGAAAATTGCCTGTTGAATTGGGAAAAGTCACCTCTTAAATTACCACATATGAATCCTCTGGGTTTTCTTGTAACAAAAAGTCTATTTCAAAACCTGTTTAAGAGGACCAAAGAAGTTATAGATTGTATCCACATACATGTAATCAAAAACGGAGCTCTACATAAAAATGTTTTTGATTAATTTAAAAATATATGTTATGTTTTAGATATACATTACATGCAGTGTTATCCACCTTCTAAATTAGCTGCTGGAATAATAGCTGTAAGTAGATTGGATATCGGTTTGTCATGCTGGACTGAACAATTAGAAAACATAACTGATTACAAACGCGAGGAAATAGAAACACAAATATTTGTATTGCGAACAAAGTAAGAAGCTTTTATTACTACTAGGGTTGCTACTTAAGTTTTGAGATAGGCAAATATTGATAATTGTATATGACTGTTAACATACACTTTTGCATGTGTTTGAAGCATTTTTTCGATTCCGATTGAGGTACATCCAAAACATATGATTTGACCGCATCAACCGCTTCTTCTGATGTAGAAAAACGTTGACCTCGCAATTTATGTTTGATGCGCTGGAGTAAGAGTAAGTCATCGGGTGCCAAAATAGGACGACAGTACGGCGAATGACGCATCAATTCGATGTTTGGACTGTTCAAAAACGTTTTCGTTTAAACTGATGTTTCAGAGCTCCATTGTCGTGGTGGAGAATGATTCGTCTTCTACGATTGGTCTTCCTGATTTTTTCGAACACTTCTGGCAAACAAATGCTGTTATACCATTCAGAATTTACCATTCTACGTTGCTCTAATGGAACGGTGGTGGAATGTCCAGTTATTCCTACAAAAGAAGCGACCATTTGCTTCGAAGTGCTTAGTGCGCGAACAACCGAATGTTCATGCAATATGTTTCTGGACAACGGCCGATTTGGGATGACTTTCACTGAATTCATCCTGTAGCGAAGTGCAACCACGATTGACTTCAGAAAACCAGTCAAATACGATTGCTCGAGATGGTGCTTCTTTACCAAAAGTCAAAGCGAGTTGATCAGCTCACTGCTGTTGATGTAATCCACGTTTAAAGTCATAGAAAGTCATTGCACGAAAATGTTCGCGATTTAATTCCATTTTTAGATCAATATGAAATAGGATGAGATCAATCCAAACATGAATGTGAAGTACACAATGGAAAATTGATCCACATTTGTAAAAAGAATCTAAGTCTCAATTATTTGCGAAACTCTGTCACTTCCAAATAAAATAAACAAATCAAATAAAGGAAATACTTAAAAACGTTAATACACCTACTGATCTACATAATGGATGTCTCAAGTGAAATAAAAGTATGCTAAGGACCCGAAACGAAGATACTTAAGAAGAAGAGGAAGAGAAATTGAATATAAGGAAAAGAAAATTACAAATAGAATAAAATAAAAACTCCAAAAAAATATAGTCGTTGGAGCACTTACGGAAAAGCCATATTTTAGAAAAGCAAACCAAGAAAATCAGGTAGATCAAAGCGAAGACGCTAATCAAAATCATATCAAACTGTATATAGTTTTTTCATTTTGATTAAATATTTATTTTGGAAAATGTGTGACAACTACGTAATGATTCTGCTTACATTATTAGTTTAAATTATCAAATGTTTTTTCGTGAATTGTCGATTATACATTTGTTTCAGGTATCCTTTCATTAATTGTCCAAAATGCAAGATTCCAAATTAATCTGTGAAAGTCTTGGTTACTAATGTTAATATGAACCAACATTTATTTTCACAACATTAATACAGATGTTAAAATGATTTTTTTCTGTATATTAATAAATTGATTACCATAACCGTTATTTTTGTTTATAATTTTTCCCAAAATTTCCAACTGAAACGAATGGGAGTGTCAATATAAAAATTATGTAGTAAATATTTGTATATACTGCTAGAAATTACTGCAGGTTTGCATTCAACATTATTATGTCTTACTTGATATTATTGTCCATCCTAGTATGAAATTTCGAATGAGGTAGTGGGTTGAGGACTCGAAATAAAACTGTTAGTTTTTTTTTAAATGCCAACGTTTTGATCTTTTATTTGAAAATATGATAGTTAAGCAGTCGGGAATATCCTCGAATAGGACAATAATACTTAATTGTTTTGAAAATGTGAACTACGGCGTAAAGGAATCTATCCATCAAATACACACATCGTACTTGAAGGGAAACCGATATGTAAAAAAGAGCCCGGACGACCACCTAAGAGATGGATGGACATCTGACAGTCCACCTCCCAGAAACTGATACATAAGGAACCTACAAAACTAACAGAGATCATGAGATCTTAAAAATGAATAAGAAGATAATCTATCACAAATGGTATATGTGTCAGATCTCGGCAGTCCAAACTTATATTAAATGATGTTGTGAAAACTGACCAATATGCTTTATATGATACATTAATATGAAACTTTTCAAAAACATTTTATACATTGCTTTGACAGAAAGTATTTCTGGAAGGTATAATCTGATTTTTTTGTCTTGAGTAATATGATTGCTGAGCTTTAAATGACTGGATATGGTTTTTTATCAAATTTGCTGCAGGCCCCGGTATTTTCTTGTGCCTGTTATTATGCCTTCCTCTTCTATCGTGTAGTGATTTATCTTCAAGCAAAAGATTATTTTTTAGTTTTCGTCCTTTCCCTCTAGTAACACCAAATATGCTTAAAAACGCCTGGATATTCTTTGCCTTCCACTCTTATCTTGTAAGAAAACACTGCACTGTCACTAAAGGATTTCATTCTGTCATTTCCATCTTCCGCATTTCGATCTACGACGCAGTGGAGCACTTATGGGTATTAAGCCAAATAAATAAGAATCTTGTTCATCCTTTGTCGCCATGTTATTAAACAGAGTTATCAACGTCTGTCGATTATTCTCATTAATATTTTGAAGGCACTTTGAACGTTAACACCTAAAAACATAAGATCAATAATAACATGAATACTTGGAAATATATTCAGTTTTTGACATACCTACAATCAGCGCCAGTAACTCTAGCCGGAACTTGTTTCCCACGTACTTTATTTTCCTCTATAACTGTGTCTTTCGTTACACATTACATCACAAATATTGTTAGCACTCGCCATGCTTACTAATCAAACAGACCAGGACAATGGTGCTTTTTGCAGGAATTCGGTTCGACTATGGCTGTTTTTGTAGAACTATTTGATCTTTTGGCGGCTGTAAATTCGTACTATGGTTCTTTTTGTAGAATCTGACATTCTCGGTCAAACAGGTAGCCCCTTAAGTGTCAATTTAAACCGCGAAATCCGAATTTTAGGACTATGGTTGTTTTTGTAAGAAACGCCATAATTTATTTAATAACACGTGACGTAAAATGGCCCCTTCTATTATTTGAATATCTTTTTTAATGACACAAATGTTTTTGGGCTTTTTATTAAATGCTTAGCTACCAATTTCAATACAAATTTTTTATGATTTTCAGTTGTAGATGTTCACAGATATGAATATTTTAGCAAAATTTAATTACTCACCTAGCCCTATCAATCAAGTGAATAATATCATTGGCTCGTAACTCTACTTCTTCCAAATTTTTTACCCATTTAGCTTGCAAAGATTCTTTATCTGCTTCCGAAGGAGTCTTTAGACTGCCCCCTATAACATTTCCTGTTAAAACAAACCTCATCCAATTACCTCTTGCAGTTTCAACAACTAATAATGTTGTGCATTCTATTTCTAATCCCGTCTCCTCTAAAACCTCTCTTTTACATGCCGTTATGATGTTTTCACTTTTTTCCATATGACCAGCTGGTAAGTACCTTGAATATGAACAAAATTATTCCATCAATTGTTGGAATTACATATAATTAGCAATGGGACAAAATGAATTCTTATTAGTGTGGGCATCTACAGTTTGAAATTGGAAATAAATAAAATGCCACATGATGCAACAAAAAACGTCAGATTTAACTGAAAACATCTTGATTAAAAAGAATCATTCAAATCGGCGTCTCCCTCGTTACTGAGTAACATGCGAGTGTGGAGTCAATAAACCTTCTCGACGGTTCTCACGTTCTCGCGCTGTTCTCCATCTATACCGGAGAACAGCGCGAGAACTTGAGAAAAATACGCGAATCGGTTCCACATTCTTTAGAAAAAAGGAAATTAAAATGTTGAATGTACTTCCATGCAAATCTAACACATAATGTCAATATGTTAATCTTTAAAAATATTACAATGAATTTGAGCATAAAATAATTATATCGAGGTGAAATAAAGACTAATATAAAATCAATGCACTTTTCATTATTTAACAAAATACAGAGATTTCATAAAAATATACAATAATTTATGCAACAAGTGCGTAAAGTAATACTTTTTTCACGAGTAGGACGGTTTGAAAAGCATATAAAGAAGATGATTTAAACAACAAAATTTAAATTTCTAGCACAATGTTGAATTGTCCATATTCTTCTAAACAAATTAAAATATCTGATAAAATTGTGGAATCAACTCTTCAAAAAATTTCTAATCAGTTACTGATCAGCAGCAGCATGTAACATCTTCGGGAATTTATGTTTGAAGTAATTGTTCAAACTCCTTATCAATTATTTTTCTAATAAATGAAATTGTTTTGTGATGAATAATTTGAAATCTATTAAAAATAAATCATTCAAAAAATAATATTTCATGTTTATTTTGGCAGTAAAAAAAGGCATTTTCTTCTACCGTGTGTAAAGTACATAGTATAGACACACTTTCGAGTACGTTAAATTTTACTTAACGTAAAGTAAAGTAGTGAGTAAAGTAATACTTTTTTCACGAGTAGAACGGTTTGACGAGTGAAAAAAAGTTACTTTACTGAAGAGTTTCATACAAAAATTTTTCTACGTCCGTAGACTTAAAAAAATTCGACAAAACTTTTATCAACATTTATTTTGTAATAGTAATATTAAAAGTACAACTGTGAGCATTATTAATTGGCAACATTTAACGAGTTCAAAGAAATAACATCGATAGTGCTTATTGGATTGTTGGTAGGATCGTGAACACAATTTTCAATGCGGAATCCATTTTGTTTTTTATTGAGTCGTCTACGTAACCTCCTCAACTGTGATGGATTTCCACCCACGGTGCTTCTTTAGTTGAATAGCGTAGAAATGTATGCCCAGTGTAGTTTTTTATATTAGGTAAATTCACAAATATTGTGCGAGAAGCGAGGGAATTTTTAAAAAGGTATTGATACCAAAATCTTGGGTTTTGCATTTTCCATTTCTATACCGCAAAAAGAAATGATCTGTTTTTACATTTATGGGTTGTTGGTTTTTATATTTTTTATAAATGTTTACCAAGTCAGAATTTTACAAATAACAGTAAATCGACGTTGAGCATGTGTTTTTGTATCAGGTACTGTGATAATTAAAACATTTCCAATATTATTAATATCGTTACACTTATAATTATATAATTCCTCCCTCTGCAGAGCTCCTGCGATTCCGAAAGATGTTACAAATAATATCTAAGCTTACATTAGAATTTTCTGCTGTCATACCTTATGCATGAGATAATGATCGTCTGGAGCTTGCAATAGAAACTTATTAATTTCTTCATGAGAAAATGTTTTAGATCTTTTGGATCTATAGCCAAATGATTTATTTTTCAGATATTTAATGAGTTTCGAGTATTTACTGATGTCTATGTCGTTATTTATCATTAGGGTGCCTTTCAATTTTGAATAAGTCGACAAAACTGTTGAACACATTTTGGATTTAGTAGTAAGCTAGTAACACTCTTTCTGCAAAGCTGTTTATGCCTTTTTTAGTACGCAACTCCATAAAAGAATTATATTTCTTTAAATACTGTTTCCTTGATTTCTCATGGAGAGGTTCATAGTCGCTGCATTTGCCGATTCAACAACATCTTCTGGTGTGCAGTTTAAACTTTCTACACTCCTTTTAATTAGACACAAAACGGATTTTCTTGTACTAATATCAAGATATAAAAGTGTGACAGTGTATCTGAGAAATGAATTGACATGAGAAAGAAAACATTCACAGTCCACTATTTTGATAAAACAATTTCATAATTATGTTAAAAAATGACACGTTACGGCACTTTTTTTAACGCAAAATCAAATCGCTAGGTATTACTTTGGTTATAAAATAACATTTTCTTTTACCCCGTTTTACAATTTTTTATTCTAGAACATTTCATTTCAGAAATGTGTATCGATCAAAATAATGATTTGTTCTTTTATTACTAACCATTATTTCAACTTAGTTGGATTTCTGGAACCGTTGGCGATATTCATATTGAAAACACTATTCACATTACTACTACAACAACACTCACGATTACACTGTCTGACGCGCGTTTCGTTAACCAAGTTATCGTCTTCAGAGACTGAATATAAACTCTAAACCTAAGCGGCGGCTCAACACCGGCTTTTCTACCAGATTTTCTCTACAAGTACTTGGTATCACCCTTTAAAAATTAATATAGTTGAATATTTAAAATCAACTGACTAGAATTAATGACAATAATATTTAAAAACAATGAGTTATCGTTTATTCTTACAAGTAAGGCTCTGGTGACATTTTAACTTACACATGAGGCTTGACTTTTTACATTTTCATGTTTCTATCATCAATTTTAGAACGGTCTAGATCAGGAATTTTGTCCACTACATTATCACCTATATTAACAGCGAGATATTTTAGCGAAGATAGAGTTATCATTTTGTCTGTATGCTTTTTCAGATATTGTCAATTAATTTTCCGATGTCTCCAATATCTATTCTTTTTATCAATAGCAATTACCATTTCTTTGTCACTTTGCTTTATATTTGACGGATCTGCAACATTCCTTAGTTATCAGTTTTTCCTGTCAGCTAATTTGGTATTTTATTTAGCGAATCAATATTTAAAATTGTAGTATATATTTTTTCGCTTTATTAATCACAAGGTTTGTAATATTGGGGTCGGATTCCCCCTCCTCTAGTTTTCGTCTTCACTTAATATAGATTCTAGCACTTCTTCTGTAGACAGTTCAACTAGCGCATGTTTATGAAGACTATTTAATCCAATTTAACTTTACATTGCTTTGTAATGGCTACAATTCATCCCTGCATGATACGTTCTTTTGTTCATAAATTGAATAAAATGTAATAATTCAAACCATTTCTTCATCTTATTAGATTCTAGCCAAGTACAAAGCATCTTTTCTACATCTTGGTTGGCCCTTTGGCCTATGAACAGACTCTTGTGATTTGGAGTGTCAGGACTTGCCATGTATGATTTTTAATTCTGGCTACATCATACAGATTTCTATGACCACTTTGACTTTGACCCTCCCATTATTACTTTGCAAAATACTAGCCTTTCTGAATGTACTAAAAATGTCTAGTAAATGATTTGCTCACATGCTTTTTGAAGACATCAGCTGCACAAATTTTATGATGAATTTTTAGTCACCATCAGCTTGTCTATCAGATCTGCTTGTCACCTTGAAGTAAACTGGTTCCTGATACTGGGTTTTACAAGCCTTTTTTTGGCAAACTTTTTTCTTTTGACAAGATTGGTAAATTCAAATTCACTGTGAAGAGATCAGTAGTTACATTTTTATATCTTAATTTTAACTCTTTCATCATTTTGACTCTATCGCGGTGTCCAATACTACTGTAACAGTCATGGATTATTTTTAATGTTTCATCTAAATGAACATAGGACATATTGGAATCACATTCGATTTTCACTGGTACTGCCAGTTTTTCTGATGTTCCAATTTTGAATGCATTGTATCTTGCCAGCTACTATTAATCTTCAAGCATTTTCTTAGTAAAATTGTTCTTTGATATTTTTTACTTTCATAATTAAAGAAAAACACTGATCATTTGTTAGTAACTGATTATTTTTTGGCTCGCTAATATGAATAATATCTGGATAAAGTGATTAATTTATTATAATGTCTAGACAATTTTATTATTTTTTATAACTATTTAATCATATTGACTGTAACATATATACTTATAAAAAAATTTACACAAAAACTAAAGTTCTTTTATAAAAATTTTAAGCAATATAATGCAGAGATAGAAAGTCTTCAGGTACAAAATTAAATGATCTCTAGACAAGAAGCAATTGATTAATGTTTTATCTGTTGTTTCTCTTCTAAATGAATTTCTCTTTGATTTGATTTTATAGAAATACTTACCATTTTCCAGCACAAGACTTCTTAGCTTCCTGAATCATCAAAACTTCATTGTATTCATTTAAAATAACACACGCAACTATATACATCACTGTTTCAAAAATGACAGGTTTATATTTAGGATCAACACTAGGCTGAATACCCTGGGATTCCAAAGCCTCATTCTGTTCTTCTAAAGTAAAATCACATAATTCTGCTTCTTCGCCCTCTAATGGCAGTCCTTTTAAAACTTTACAAAGATCTTCTTCCACAGTATCTGGCATTTTCAACGTTTGTTCATCACTATTTTGAAGGTATTAAATAACATTTATCTTCTGTTATGTTGTCTGAAAAAAGGTCAAATCTGAGAGCAATGTAATTTATTGAGTCGAATAAATTTAATGAAAAAGATAAAAATCTTTAAATATAAAAAATAGAATTTTCATTTACAAAATACAATTATTTCAGAGATTGGCCAAAATAAGGTCAATCACACTGATATAAGTTAAATAATATTCATCATTCCATAAGATAAACATATGTAAATTTGAGAATTCATATATATAAATAGTAATCTGAAAAAATTGGAGAATTAAATATGTGATCTAATAGTGACGCCAATCATTCTATACATTTTCAAACAAGCATGTTTGCCTAAATTTAATTATTAGTAGACTGTGAATATTTGTCAAAGTAGCTCAAAAGAAAGTGAATAGAATTATTCAGGTCATACATTCCCATTGGGATGGTGATGTAATATGATATCTGATTAACAAGATAAATAAATATTTTTAAATAAGTACAGTATAAATGTTAAAGTTGATAATATATTTTCTACATAATCCTAATGTTAATAATTGCAAAATGATTTAGAAACAAGCACATTAATCTGTTGACCCTATTAATAAGCCGCTTTTCAATTAATTTTGTAAACTACTAAAATATTAAAATAAAGTATACCCAAATACAATTTTATGTTTCCACGTTAACAACAATATTTTCAATGTGATTATTAATTTAATATATTCCTTTCTGAAACACGTTTCTTCGTCATACCTGCTAAAGAATGTTAATTGAATGCATTACTCAAACACATACAATTTAAAAAATGTAAATAAATCAGTAATAAGAAAACACGGAACACTGTGCTCGAAGCTACTGGATGACAATTTGAAATTTGTGTATGATTGACAATCATTAGAAAACAATTTTTTTTATTATAGAATCAATACATGGAACACAAAAACTAAGTATTGGTTAAAGCTAGTAAATTTTTTAAATCTACCAATCACACCTTCATTTATCGCCATCATGAACACTTACTTAACATTGTATTCGATCGAATCACGATAGATGTAGGTTATTCCTAGTCTATCACATACTGAAATGAAATAAAAAATAAGACCTTCATCAACGAATACTACTTAAACGTCATTGTCACGATTGACATTAGCAACTGTTAAATAAAACGTATTTTATGCATAGTATTAAATTGAGTTTATTTTCAAAGATATTTTATGTTGCTTTATTCATTTTAGCAATTAACGCGTATTTTAATTGAGAAAACCATTTAAAATTTGAAGAAATTATAGTATTATCTGGAGTTGATATAATTGGGCAGACCGGTCACATGAAAAAGACTTTATACTAATGAGATAACCCAAAAAAATGGCAAACTGTCTTCCTTTTTCTAAAAATCAAAATATGACTTGTGAAGATGGTACAGTAACTTGGACAAATGAATTGGTTAATGAAAATCAATTAGAGTTTTCAAATACTGAAGGTATTTGTTTTATCAAGCAGTTTTGTGTCTTCTGAAGGCAATAAACCACCATTCTTTCCTTTATCAATCTCTTCACTCACAATTTTACAATAGTAATAATTTATTAATTCCACGGTTTTATCATAAGTGATAATAAGTAGTATAATTTATCATTATAAATATATCTGGTAGGATAGTTAAGGAAATTCCTTCTAAGAAATACTACATTGGTATTTCTTAAATATTAATTAAGTACATATATTTTTTATGTAACACCAATTTCAAAATTTATTAATATACTTATAATTAATATTGTTTCAATGCATTCATGCTATTAATTTTAAGCTTTTGTGCAATTCACAATCAATATTTATAATAATATCGTGATTACTTAAAAAGGTGTGGTATTCTTAAACTAATTGGTTGATAATATTAATGTTGAATCAATGTGTCTGCTTTCCATAAAAAATCAAATTAAGAACCTCTAATGTCTTATAAATTGTTTCAGTTAGCCTGAATGAAACATATGCCACTACAAGAGATGATGATGAAACACAGTACTTATCAGTTCTGCATTCTACTGATGACACTTTAGAAGATATCAACAATTTAACATTGGATAATGAGAAATTGATTGTTAATCATGATGTTGCTTCAAATATTGAGAATGACAATTTAGATTCAGCTGAAACTGAGCAAGTAGTCATTTTTAATGTTGGAGAATCACAAGAAGTGTATGGCATACAAATATCACATGATGAAGAAGGGAACACACACAGATATCAATTTCAATTCAGGTAAGCTGTCTCAAATGAAAATGGGTTCGTTGAATTATATGTTACTAGTCTTGAGCTGCCTCCTTCCCATGGCATAACATACATGCCAAGTGACAGAAAAATTAAATATTGTTATTTAGCTGCCTAATCATTTATCATGAATGAATTCTATGAAATTAACACATGATTTAAAATAATAATATAGCTTTCCACATCACCACTGAGGTTCTGTGTCATATGATGCATTCCTATTATTTTACATAGCTTGTTTTACCAAAGATACAACCTACTGTAAGAAGTTGTATCATATGGTTCACTTTTACATTGATAACCCTTGCTACGATGTAATGTTCGTTATGAAACTGTTGACCTTCACTGAAAAGATGCATTATCTTTAACTACTTAGGATTGCAGGTGAATGTTATGAATAAATCTGGCCATCCATAATGTCATACATCATTGCATCCTGAGTTCACTAATGCATATAACTGGGGCCTCTAGTAAAAGGCAACACAACCATTTTTGCGATTGTTGATAATTGTTGCAAATATAATTAAGTTCTTTCAACCTCAATTTTTGGGTAAATGTCAACTAAAATTTGATTTAAAAGATTGGAAGATTGCAATAAATAGCGCATTTCACTCTCATGCTCCATAACCCTAAAGTTGTAAAATTCTGAAGCAGCTGTCTTATTGATTTGAAGAAAAGGCTTCTGGTTAGGTTCCAATATCAAACTATTTTGTCATATTCCTTGAACTATAAAAATTGGCATAAAATTTCCTTCTCTTACCTCTTTGACTCCAAAAGATGTCATTTGGGAACATCCATTATTCTTATGGGGATTTGTCAAAAAATGTTCTGACAGTAGAGTCATTATGTTGTGTAAAGGCTCAGGATAGGGCTCAAGCTTAGAAAGCTAGACTTCACCACTACTACAGCACATTCTTTGGAGTCTCATTTTTCCATTTCAGAGCACGACATCTTTGGCAAGGAGAACAAGGACCAAGATTGACAATTTTATCATTCAAAGCAATTATTTTACTATTGAACTTAAAGCCCAACATATACATAGAAGTCTAGGGCAATAATTTAGATTTTCAGCTTTACTCAGTTGTTTAGTTCAGACTGTGCTAGAAAATCGTTTTCTTCCACTTTTTGTGTCAAAAGTTAATTCAGATAGAGATATTATTTGTAACTGGGTGAAATTTCATGAAATCCCTTCTTAACTGATCTCTTCTCAATGAAAGGAATGTTCCTATCAAATTTTAAGTCTTTATGCCTTTTGGCTCCAGAGATATTATGATAAATTAATATATAGATGTGTGTAAACCTAATTATATGCATATTTTTCAGAAAAACAGAAAATGGACAATTAGAAGCAATGCCAGAGACCATTCAACTGTTAGCCAATGAAGAAGATACAACACATGAATTTACAGAGGACCAAGTATCAGGGGACACCTTTGAACATCCAGTTCTTTTGCAAGAAGCTTTTGAACAAACAAATGAAGACTCTCATCATCAGTTAATAATGTCTGAAGAGACAAATGATATTCTTGAAAATCAAGATAGTGTAGATGGTAACATATATAATGATGAAGAAGGGGATATACCTACAACTGATAATTCTATTATATACATTAAAAATGAAAACATGTGTGATGAAATGTCATATGAGGATGATGAAGAACTGAATGAAGATTATGAAAGTAATTCTAATGAAGAAATAATAGATATAAAACCAGGTAATTTTTAATGTTTCATTAACAATAATCATATATACATATATAATATTATCTGCTGCCTAAAAAAATTTGTTGTTCCCTGTAGTATTTGCATATTTTAACATTATTTCCTGAAGTAAACTTTTCATAGGTAGTTGAATAATTTCAATGAAACTCATTTCACAATCATTATGCTGTTATCTATAATCCTTTTTCATTTAAAATAATTGAAGAATATGTAGAAATATAATAAAAAGTTCTATTGTATTGCCAGTGGCGTAGCACATGTTCCCAGTGCCTTCTTGCAAACTATTACTTTTATGAAAACAAACTTTATATTTTTCCACAAACGAATCCATCCCTTACAACATAAAGAAGCAAGTTAGGTATGATAATATCAAAAAACATGACGTTTAACATTAAAACCTTTATTCAATAACGTAATTAAATTAATTACATTATAAGAGTAGCTTACAGCAAAATGAATGCCTAGAAATTATTCACTCATTTTTATTATTTCATCAAACGACATTGAGATGTTGTATTTAAAATTATTTAAAAAAAAGGAGTAGCTTGGATTTCACAAATAATATCATCAAGAACACTTTTTAATGCCAATTCTATCATTTCATTCTGAATTTGAGGGAAAATATGTTTAAATGTTATCATTTTACAAGGGACTTTTCAGATGTGGATTATAGCTCAATAGCAAATCAAAATTTCCAGAAGTGCTAATAATTCTCTACAGTGACCTCGTATAATTCCTTTGATAGTGTCATGCCATCTTTCTCTATTTAGTGGTTAACAAGGAAAAATGTTTGGGAACTTCTGATTTAATCACATAAATGGTGTTTTTTGCAGTACAAATGTAATATGAATGTTTGTACGACTATTTATTTGTTTTGATGTATACTGCAAAAAAGTGAGTAGGATTGCCAGCATTCAATCCGAATACTCTTTGGATACAGTAATATGAAAGTTTTGAAGGAACTTTTTGGTGTTCCTAATTTCCAGAAGCCACCACTAGGGTGCTCCTGTTTCAGATTCCTTCTTTTTCTGCACCTCAGAAATATTTTAGGTTAATAATCAACATAATAATAAAATAATACATTTTTGCTCCTTTTTAGGTAATTGCCTGTTCATTATATTTGATTTCTATGCTCCCAATAAACTAGACTACTATTACAACAATTATTTTTCGATACTACATCGAGTTTTTTCTCTATAATGTCAGCTTTGACTTGATAGTATGGGAGCTCAATGCTTTAATAACAAATCATTATAGATGATAGAGATGTATCTATCATTTTATTTACAATACAATAATTATTGTAATGTTTATGATAAGAAAATCGTAGACAATTTAATGTTCACACCTGTTCTGTTGTTGAACCTTAATTCATATTTTTGTTGTAATATTCAGCATTAGATAGTTTTTATCTAATTTTCTAGGTCTTTCTTGTCAATTGGTGGTATTAGTGGTTTGTTTCAATTGTCAAATACGTTTTGCTGCTACTAGATTGATATCAATAGTTCCCATATTTTTTAGTTTTTGATATCATACCTTGTTAAAAAATATCTGGTCTCCTACTTTCGTTGCTATTAGTTATTTTATAACGCTATGACCTTTTGATGTGTTGTTAACAATCTTATCAAAGAATAATTACGAAAAAATATTTTATTTAGGGAAAGCTTCATCCATTCAACCAACCACCATCTTAGCAAAATATATTTTCAATACTAATCATCAATTTCAATTCCAGGAGTCGAAATTGTAAAACATGAAGTATTACATAAACAAAATGAAGTGTTTGTCAGTGAAAATCAGGAAACACAATCAGAAAATAGTGAAGAACTAATTGTGAAGGAAGATTATGCATCAGAAGGTTTGTAAATTATTGGTAAATAGTGAGGGTTTTAACCCAATAATAAAGGGTGGGTAGAAATGCTAAAGTTACCCCAAAAGGTTTTATGAAGTTTCATTGCATTTTTATATTGTCAATCAAAATATAATGTAAACATAATTGTACCCTTTATAACCTTTGAGTTAATGTCACTTTTTACTTTGTATTGTTCTGAGTACATCAGCGTAAAATTGTTCGGGTGCGAAAAGCTTCTCTTTATTGAAAAGATGGAAGAACTACTTACTATAGATTTGAAGCCAAGAAATGTTAACACTTTAGCTCTTTTATAGCTTTATTTAAATGTATAATGTCTTTTAATAGGTCTTTGTTGTGAAAATAGTTAAGGATTTTACATGAACCCTTGGTTTCCTAATTATAATGTTGCGATTCACTCGCTGGGGTACAAGTTATAATCAAAAATATTGAATTTCTCAAAATAAAAAAAAATCGAGAAAATAAAAAATACTATGCTGTAGGGTTTTTCTCGATAAAAAATCCCCTATACTTTTTTTTGTAAAAGCTATAGTACAGTTGCATTATTATGTAAAGATCACGCACGTTTAAGTAGGGAATGGAATATTGAAACCATGCATTGTGCAGCTAGAAACCTAAACTATTCGATGGATGTGTTTATTTTTTTATTCGGCTAAATTATTGAATTCTTTTAAAAACAGGACCAGTATTTTGATTAGTGTATCTATAACTCTGCTTAAACTTGATAAATTTAAATTATTTTTTTTAATGTTGAGAAAATGATAAACTTTAAGAATATATAATTGTAAAATCAATCGCTCGAGAAATTTTTCAGTACAAATAATTTTTCGAAAACAACAAGAAAATAGCTGTTTTTCTCGTTGTGAGGCTCGATCTCTATCATCACTCTATTATAAAATTCGGGTCTACCATAACATATACAAGGGGGTTCAGAGAATAGAATGTAAGTATTGTACAGGTGTAATGAGCCCGAATGGTAGTATAGAATTTGGTTGGGTTAGGAATATGTTCCTCAGCTTGTAAAACTTGTGACCCTGATAATTGTAAAAATTTTCCCCAACTCTCAAATAAGTCAAGTGACAATGAATCTGAGAGGGAAATATTATATAATAATAAGAAATTTTAATATCTATTAATTTTTTTCCATATTGACTACAACTAATTCAGAAAAAAAATTTATTTGAAAATTTTTCCAAATTTTCAATTGTTTACTTAAAAACAGAAATATTTATATGAAATATAAAAAGGTCTAAGAATAAAAAAGTTAAAAAAACAACACTTTTTTTATAGCTGATTCTTATAGTACAGTTGGAACTGAAAATCAAGGTGAAGAAACCATAATATCTTATCAACATGTGGAACCAAATGTTGAAGAGTATTATGAAGATAGCACAGAGGCTCATTTGGAACACCACGCAGCCACTCACTTTTTAGTTGAAGAAAATAATTTAGATCAATTCAACTATAATATAGAATTACACCAAGAAGAAAAAGAAGAAAATAATAAAAATAGTGCAAATGTACTTATAGTAGAAAAAAGTCCTGGAACAAACGATTCTGAAAATGAAGATTTTGAGTTTGAAGGTCTTCCGGTAACAGGTAAATATATTTGATAAATTTTATGGAAATAATGCACTTAATTTTTCTAGCTGAAGGAGAAATAAGTGAGGATACATCATCGAGCATTTACCAGGAAACTGAAGTATTATATTCTGAACCTGAAATATCTTTACGAACTTTATCTCCAAAAGTTAAATCACCTTCAAATATTCTTAAACAGCCCACCAATATTAACAAGGTGGCTAATAGTAGTAAAAAAACAATCCTCTATTATATGTTACCTAGTACTGATCAAAAGGAAAATCTCAATTCCATAACTTTGAAAGCAACAAATCCTCGTAGTGTATTGAAGAATAACATAGATTTGCATAAAATCAACAATGAACGTATAAAAACAATGCAAAGGGAAAAATTAATGGAAAAGAGATATGCTCGAAGTAAGGAAGTAATACAAGCCAAAATGTTTAATAATTTCATAAATAAAACAACTATTCCTCACGCGCCAGTAAGACAGGGTAGATTACCTAGAAAACAAGAAATCAAACCTGTAGATACAAGAACAAATGAAGAAATTATAGTGCAAGAAGTAATGGTGTCTTCCAAAGGATTTGTAGAAAATCTTACAGATCGATTGAAAAATTTGGATAAATTGGAGGTAAACTTTCCTTCAAATTATTATTAAAAAATGTTTCTAGATCTGTGTGTGATATTCAGCTAAATTAATTTTTATGTCATCGTCACATGTAATAAAGTCCTTGAAACATACCCCAGGCCCTACTGTATCCCATGCTTCAGGACGTTAAAGAGAAATATCTTCCAACTTTTTCTTCGATTAATGACGAAGATACTAAAACAGTTTTTTTTGTAGTAGCAGTTCCGTTTCATCAAACTTTTTCAGTCAATCGCATTGGTTGTACGGGAATCTTTTTTTTTTCATATTTAGCAACATATTCCTAACAACTTCTTTCCGGTATAATGACTTCAAATTTTTGATGATGTCCTTATCCATCAGTTACAATTTTGATGTGGTGTTAGGAGATAAAAACTGCACTTTTATTGATTTCATTGATGGTCTTTGAGGATCTTCTTTCTTTAGTCATTTTCTTATTAATGTCCATGTGACCATTTTCCGAAGATTTCTGAAGTCATTCATGCTTTACTATTTGCTTCATATTTCAATGTAGGACAGAAACCAGCAGTAAAAAACGTTAAAACTTTGGAATTTTGTTAATCAACGTCGAAGGGTGCTTTTATTTTTTAGGGGTGAAAACTACAAAAAATTTAAAAATCTTCGATTTTAGCATGTATTTGAGTAAAATATAGTTTAAATGAATTATTCCTAGATGTGTCGATTTTCTCAAACAAGTTTATGATTAATCGGACTCATGCAACCCTTCCAAAAATCTCTACCCTCTGAGGGTAGTAATATTGAAAGCTTTTTTTAAATACGCTTATAATCTCGATTTTCATAAAAATTTGAATTCAAGCTCTACTGCCGAACCGGTTTTTTTTTTATTTTGGTGGGTGTAAACTATCCCTTACTGCAAAAAAAATTAAGTTTAAATGTATTATTCGTAAATCTGTTGACATTCTCAAACACCTTTATAATCAATCAGATTCATGGAACTCCTCCAAATCATCCCCTAATTATATGAAAAGTTAAATCTCAACGATTCTTTTGTAGTTAATAATTATTAAAAAGTTTATTTATATTGAATTTAGAATATTTCGTCAGTATTTTTAAGAAGTGTTGCTTTTAAATACGAGGTCTGGCTATTAAATAATGAGACTGTGACTAGAGGGCGCCCTAGACGGGTGGGGTAGAAAACGAGTAGTGCGTTGGGTATCTAAATATCTTGTCTATGCACGTCCCGCTTCCGTCACTATTATAGTATTTGTGTAGTAACGGTTTAAAACAAACGCGCCTTTTCCTCGTGCCAAAAACCATGTTTGACGAAAAACAGGAGCAACGTGTCAATCTCAAAGTTCTCGTTAAATTGAAAAAAACTCCTACTGAGTGCCATAAACTATTGCAAGAGGCCTATGGGAACAATTCTCTATCACGTGCGCGTGTTTATGAGTGGAGTAAGCGCTTTAGTGAGTGCTGAGAGAGCAAATCAAAATACAAGGCAATGTTGATCGTTTTTTTCGACATTAACGGTATCGTGGTCACTGAATGAGTTCCAGAGGGTGAGACTGTCAACCGGACTTACTATTTCTCAGTTTTGGCAACACGAATGAGTTCGTAAAAAACGACCCAAGTTGTGGAAGAACAACTCGTAGATTTTGCACCAGGATAACGCACCTGCTCATAACGTGCTGTGAAGCAGTATTTGGCTAATAAGCGCACTCCAGTGCTCGAACACCCGCCATACTCACCAGATTTGGTACCGTGTGACTTTTTTTGTTTCTCAAGATAAAATCTGCTTTGAAAGAGGCCCGATTTGAATCAATGGAAGCGAGAAAGTAAAAAACGGCAGAGCTCCTAAATGCCTTCACCAAAGAAGACTTCCAGCACTGCTTCGATCAGAGGAAAAAACTTATGGAAAGGTGTGTGGCGAGAGGAGGGGAGTATATTGAAGAGGAGCATTCAAATGTAGAACAATTTTTTTCGTAACCACTCACATTATTTAATAGCCAGACCTTGTATTGCAACCCATATGAAAAATATTTTTAAAATCAATAAAATTTTTTACTTAGAAAATAATATAAAAAACAATTTTGAATCAATTTCTTCACGTGGAGGTCAAAATTGATCTGAATTGTGTACTGTAAAACCCAACTAAGTCTAAATTTTAAAATCGCCAACAGAAAACCTGACGTCAGCTTTAAATTTCAATACCATATCATAGAATTGATAATCCAAATGTATGGTAATAATTTTATATTCGGTTATGGAGGAAAAATATGTACAGAAGCAGCTTTTAGGGACTCACTAATTACTTCGACTTATAAGGAATTAAAATTTCGACCAAAGGAAGTTTTGGTGCTTGAAGGAGAAGGGGAAGAAATATTTCTTCGAGTTTGGGAGGTTTTCGACTTATGGAGGCTCCACTGACAAATGGAAAGAAATAAACTTTATTCGTATTCATAATTTACTTATACCTGAATTATTTTCTCTACGTTCGGGAATAACATAAACAAATCATCTATATAAACTGTCGAATTAAGTTTGGAGTTAGATTCGATTCTTCAATTAAACCTGTTGTAATTTTGCAGTAATTACTAAACGAGATCATAGTTTTCTTCTATCCTAAAAATGTCAAGTCTATGTTTAGAGGAGGCCAATTAAGTACTGGGATTTCTACATGTGCTAAATACATGCTTTCGTACAGGATCGTGCTTAAGCATGAAATTATCTCCTGTAAACGACATAAACGGTCTAAATTGTCTCTTATTTATCTATGGACTGTCTTAGATCTCCTGTCTGTTATAACCAAATCCATCCGAGTTTACAATTAATTGTCACCTCACACCATCACCAATCCGGTTCCATAACTTTAGGAGAAAAATAATTTCAAAAGAAACATTCACCAGGTTTCTGGTACATTTTTTCACGTCCATTCGATTACTCTAGACAAAAAATTGCATATTAATCCAAATGTCTTCAGGTATTCATCGATTATTAATACGTTAAAGAATTGAATAATAAAAATTTCACAATTTGCTGAATAGTAAAACTGATTTAAAATGAATTTTTGCAGGTTACTAGTATTGTAGAGCTGAGTGATTCGGACGAGGAATATGATCCAAAAAATAGTATGAAAAAGAAAAAGAAACACAAAAAAATTATACTTACAAACGCAGGAAGCTCTGATTCTGATACAAGTGTTATTGAAATACATTCTGATGGAGAAACGACTGTTAAAGAAAAATCTCAGACGCCGAATCAGGGTAGATCTAAAAAAGATTCTGAAAGTTCTGAAGGAAGTCTGAAAAGATCCCGAGGAAAGACATCTAAAAGTGGAAGTTCAAATGAAGACTCCCCCCAGAAAAAGAGTCGTACTGAAGAATCTAGTGAAGTGGAAAGTGATATAGATAAGAGAGAAATAAATTGCCCGCATTGTTCAAAGACTTTTCCCAACCAGAATAGCCTTAGTACTCATATACAGCATCACAATTTAGAGAATAGTTTACGTAACAGTAAAAAAATCCCCGCCTTCGAGTATAAACACAAATGTGAAGACTGCAAACAGACATTTAAAAATTCTATTTTGCTTAAAAGACATATTTGTAATAGTAGTAACAAGTCCAGACCTACTTATAAATGTACAACTTGTCCAAAAACATTTAGAGACATAGCGATTTTTAATATTCACAAAAAATCTCATATCAAAGAAAATTTAATCAAATCAACGTCAAATGTTACTATATCACCAAAAAAATTCACATCTGTACCTTCTACAGCCACCTACAAATGTAAGGAATGTTCAAAAGTATGTTCTTCGCAAAATATATTAACAGTTCATGAAAAAAGTCATAAAAAATTCAATTGTATCCGTTGTAACACTTCGTTTCCTTCAAAGTTACTGTTGGATCTGCATGTAAGGATAAAATGTGTTAAAACTTCCTCGCCAAAAGATAGAAGACTTTCGTTTAAAATTAAGAGGTCATTTGTAAATTCACCATGCAGAACAGTAACAAGAGGTAGAAGCATCAATCCGGTAAAGCCACTAATTAGTGGTACTTTAAATAAGAAAAGTTCAATTCCCACTACCAGTTGTAGAAAAACCATTAATGTTATTCAGAAGAATGTTGAACCAAGTTCCAATATTAGTAAAGATGCTGGGTCAAGCAAAAATTTTAATACAGTAACAAAAAAGAATATTAATCTCAAACCAAACAATACCTTAAATTTGAGTAAAAACATTAATTTTGATCAAAGAAAGAGTTCAAAGACTTTGTCAAGGACGAGGACTGAAAAAATGAAATCTAGCTCCTTGTTATTAGAAACCAGTAATGTAGAAACGAAATTTAATCCAGGATTAGATAATAGCAGTATGATGAGAAGATTGGATGTTGAAGCTCAATGCGATTCTTGCTCTTTGATGTTCAATAGTCTGACAGCTTTGTTCAAACATAAAGTGAAGGTAAGTAATATAATATACACTCGCTGTCAAAATAATTGTCTCCATCAAGCAGAAGATGTTCTTCGTGTGCCGCGACTGTTATCGATCGGCTATCATTTTGACTAATATCGCTGTATTTACTGCTACGCGGAATAATTCAGTTGTTCATTTCCCGAACCATGATTAAAATATTTTAATTTGCGACTCTTTATAGTGTTAATTATTTCTAAAGCTTTGTTTATGCATTCAAGAACCTCAGTGCTTATTTGCAACTCTATCGACCCATCTTTAAAATACGACGATAAATCGACGTTTGAGTAGATTTTTTATGAGCGTCCTTACCCCCATGACATATAAAAGCACAGGAAAGACATAACATCCTGCCATCCTTATACGCAGATCAAGTTTAAGATCTGGCTGTTCGTATCTCCACGCTTATTATAGTTACGAGGTACGTTAATTCTTCTACTTCCACGTTATTGCCCATTATTTCTCTGCTTCATTTTGTTGTTTAGTTATGATCATATATTTATATACAGTCACGTAATTGGTATCCTAGTGTGTTTTAACACCCATTTTAAAACACTAATTTTAAACAAAAGATCAGAAAATTGTCGTATTATTTTTATTTATCTTTGTTTGAACAGTAATAAAAGTAGCAGATTACAAGAAAATATAAAATAAACTTGAACACTAACCACTATAGCAATTTTGACTTGAAAAAATGTATTAATATTAATGATCTGATCTGACAACAAAATAACAGAGAATCCAAGATGCATTCCAATTTGATACTGTAACAGTATTATTTAGTTACTGCATCCTGTAACAAAAAAATTACGAGAGCCATTTTTTTTTAAACCTCCGATCATTTGTTGACATTCAGGCGTCAGTCGACGTTGTGCTACAGCCACGTAAACGTATCCGCCATTATTGATGCTCCCGCCACGTGTGATTCGTTTTCTACAGGCTGAAGGCCGTAGTGCTGCAGAAATCCACCGGAGAATGAGTGGTGTGTATGGGGACAACTTCATGAGTGATGGTATTTCTGTATTTCTTTGGTTTCTCCTCTCATTAGCATTTTCGCCAAGTACTTTAGAAATTGTTTGTTACCTAGAAAAATCTTTCTAGTCATTTAGAAGATTCTTTCCTAACGATATTGTAAAATTTCTTCGTGAGAATTTATTATCAACACAGCACTTCAGGCATTAACTGTTGAAATGTCAAGCATTGCATAGTACACCGCAAGAGGCCATCTACGAGTTCTACACAAACAAGAATAAGTAGTGCATTTCTGATCAAGTGAGTCCACTCCTGATTTAGTTGAATTATATAGTTCGATTATCTCTGGTTTGCAGCTCTCAGCAATAGTCCTGCTATGATGCATGGAAGTGACTAAAATTACTTTTCTATTTTTTTTAGATATGAATGAAACTAGCGTTAGGCTTCTAGTAAATCCAAATTCTGATGATCTTTCCGTTCTGTTCCTATTTGGCAAAAACTGGTGGGGTATTTCACCCGGATTTTTCGACATAAGTCTGTGTTCAGTATAGGTTGTGCCAGTCTTAGGACGCTAAGGATAGGTACAGATAATTTGGTAGGGTTTTGTTGTTGTGAGTCTTTCCTACGTATACGAGGCACATAATCATATTTACGAGGTTTACTCTTGATATTCTGCCTCAAAAACATACTAGCATCTCATCTACTTGCATATTCACTGCAAGTGTAATTTGCTTAATAATTATTCATAAACATGTTGGAGATACTGCAGCCATCTTATCTCCATCATGTATACGCTGTTCCTTACACTTTTGTTAATCGAGACGAATTGCTAATAATAAAAAGAGAAATATTTTTCACGTTCCATCTGCTACAAATATCCTCACAGCATCTTCGTATACTCCTCATAACAACAGGAGATCAAAAAATGCTTTTAGTTTGATTTTATAGGTGGCGGTATTACCATAATTTACACTTAATTCAGTGATTTTAGCGTTGGTGTACTCTAATATTATTTTATGAATATTGTCAGAAAATTACGTTACGTTTACTTCAGCTTCGATTAGGTTAGGTTTACTTTTTAGGTTACGCTGTTTTAATTGACCGATATCTCGAAAAAAATGTATTTTTCTATGGAATATTCTCATATCATCAAAAGGAACTGTTTCTTGTTATTCATTTATCCTGTTCAAAAAAAAAACAAATAGAAAGATAACCAATTCATTTATTTCCAATTTCTGGGAAATCGATAATTGGATTCTGCGACCGTTAAAACACCAAATCAGTCTGTTGTTTGTTTTTTTTGGGGGGGGGGAGGTTCCTGTTGAGTATTACTATACAGTGTTATCTATATATCTATTTTTCTGCAGTGAATATAATATTTCAATATATTTGATATAAATAACACCACCTAAGCAGTGTCGACTGTAAAAGTAATTCATAATTTTTAGGTACATGGTCTGAGCACTCCGGACAAACGTGTTTTAGAAACAAAGAAAAAATTATTGCACAAACCACTCCATTTACATGGTGGTATTCCTCCCAATCAAACGTTGAAAAAAGCTTTCCAAGAAATAAGGAAAAAGTTGATTAGTGCAAATGTGGATTTTTCTGATAATATGGATAATTCGAATAAACCTCAATTATCCACAGAAGTAGAAAAAGACGAGTTACCTAAAATAATTATATCTGAATCCACTTCAACTGATCAGTAGTATTTATGAAATCAGAACATTTTTAAGACAGTTATAGTTATAATATTAATATTTTTATGAAATTTGCATAGTTGGTTGGTACTTTGTTATATAGTGTGGTCGTAAAATTTGGATTACTCTGATTAAATTTTTGTTTATGTGAAAATGTTGAAAGTTTCAACTTTTTACAATCATATAATTTTACTACTATAATTTTACAATAATATAATTTTCCTATCGTAATTACTCTGGTGTACATTTTACTTATATTTGGTCAATTTAAAAGTGTCTTTAACTTGTTCATTCCCAGATTTTTAAAGCACTATTTTCAATACATAATTCCTAGCTATGAAAATATACAAAAATGCTAATTAATTTTTTCATGTAATAGACAATGACTCTCAGCAAACTGCGAATATTGAATAAATTTTATTTACGTTATCTGTACCTAAATCCCTCAAATTTATATATGAAACTAAAAGATATATCGTCTCTTACAACATCTGCAATATAAATGTGGGTATACAATTTATCTACTTCTACGAGTTTAAAATAATTCATATTTCATCCAAATAATAATTAAAACGTTCTGGTTATTTCAGTTGAAAGATTTTGATTAAAGAGATCTAAATTCAAATATAAATATATAGAAAAAGTGAAAATTTCGATAGAAAAGAAAAAAGTTGTTACAAATGCAAAACACACGAGGACTTATATAATGTTTTTTTGTAACAAAAACGTTGAGTTAACAAAAGTATTTTTATGAGAAAAAAATTATGTTTTTAAAGTCCTACTAAGTTGGAATTTCTGAATCCGTTGGTAATATTCATACTAATTAAATTTTTATTTTTTTAATGCTGCCTCTATGTAACAATATTATCATCAATAAAATCATCATGTCTTGTAATCGTTTTCCCTTTATGCAACATGTCCTTTTTTTAACTGGTATCATCAGTCAATAAAACTAACTTAGTCAGACTAAACTAACAGCACTTATTCACTCAATTTCGACTAATTTCTTGGTTTGGTTCATAGTAGGTTTATCGATTAATTGGTTATTTTGATTGGATAGACTATTCCAAGTAAGATAACTTTGGTGTTCCCTTGTATGAAAGTTTCAGTATCTAAGCATTTCGAACAACCATGGAAATTGGGTATTTTGAAGCTATGGAATTTGTACAAATAATGTTTCCAGTTTGTCCATGGCAGGTTTCCATGGGTAGTTTTTGTACAAGAATCTTACTTGGAGTGCGCCTGAAATATTTATTACTGTTCAAACTTCAAAAAAATTGTTTTATAAAGATTAGAAGGAACTTTTTATTAAAAATTTAATACAAAGGAACTTGTTATATATAATCCGAATAAAACGAACGACTAATTAAAATATTTGTGAAAATTTATATTATTTAATAGCTGACTCTGGGATTTAAGTGCTATATCTCTATGCTTTTATTCCGAAATTGCATATATTGTACTTCTTATACAATAAAGTCCCGATTATCCTCTAAATAGAGTGGTGCTAATAAGCGATTTAGTGTAATTAAGAGAAGAAACGAATAAATTATTCACACAATAGGTCTTTTTGCCGTTATTTTTCACAAAATTGAAAATACTAAACTACAAAATTCAAATGCAAATGTGACTTTCTGTAGGACACGTGTACACAGTTCAGTTAAAAAAATAAAATTTACGTAATTATAAGAAACAAAAGAAATACAACAAGGGGGGTACTCGTACATTGTTTATTAACCGATGTGCGCTTGCGTTAGCTACAGGTGTTTTGTGCACGTGACTTTAACATTTTCAAATTGACTTTATTCCTGTTAAGTAAAAAGAGTCCAAAAGTTATCGGATATCTCGGAAATAAGTTTATATCAAGGATGGGAATGGAGCTGGGATTTATTTTTTTTTCTGTGAGGGGAAAAAGTTTGGCATTTTATTTCTGTTGTCAGGTAACAAAATGTCACTTTTTATGAAATTTTCCGCGGGAAAAAATGAGTAATTTTATATCAAAAGTACAATTATTATATGTGCATTGTATGAATGACACATTCCTCAAAATATTAGGAACAACAGTCGAATTTTCTTATATTGAATTTATATTTCTCTCTGCCATCACAACTCCCGTTGAGTTGGTCGCAAATCCGGTGTTATTTCAGCACTACCACATGTTCTAAACACTTTATTAGCTATTTCTGCCCTGTGTGCTACCAATTCATTGACATACCCTTCAGCGACTGTTGACTTCAACCGGCATGACCTGTGTATGAGTTAGCATTTTCAAGTTGAAGAAAATTAGCCAATATTTCGGAAACCTTATGAAACTGGTTTTTAACCGCAACCTGATTGATAGATTTTCCATTGTGATATGCATAAAACATGCAGCGATCCTTTGCACCTGCTGACCGAAGGGCTATGTAAAATTTAAAAGATTTTTCAGTAACTACAAATCTCCTGTTTACATTATTATTTGTTTTCTTAAGATTGACAATTAATAACGTTTCCGAGTCTTCAATATCATTTAATATCATCTGTCTGATTTCACAAATTCGACAAGCTCCTGCAACCCAAATACAACAAACTTTACCATGAAATAAACTTCATCGAGAGTATTATTTCAAAATTCACTAATTTGGGTAATTGTAAAAATCGCAGCTTTCTTAGGCTTGTAACATTCCCCATTTTGTTTCCGAAATGTAATTAGCTTGAAATATTTTAAAATGTCTACAATATTATTGGTAACAGTTTTAATCATTGAATAATTCGGTCATACTTTTGATAGCTTTGTTATTGTGCTAATTTAGAAAAATAAGCCAATAACGTCTTCGATAAAGAACTACATGTTTTTTCATCTTCCATTCCACAAATCTAGAATACGCGGTTTTGTAAATTTTCCGCGGTTTAGCTGGCAATAATTTTTGTGACGGTACTTTGGCTACTTCCACTAATTCCGGTGGAGTCAAAGAAACTTCGGAAACAAATATTTTTTACTTTATAGTATTGAAAATAGATTTTAAACAACCACTAAGTTCACAATTAACAAAATTAAATTTACATCTATTTGATTACTTCCTTTCCTTAGCATCGCATGTCTAATTGTCGCTGTAAGTACAATATAGTCTACTAATTTCGAAATTCAAATTTCACATTGATAATTTTCTAACTCAAATATTGTAATAATATAGTTTTTCAAGATTGAATCATCGTTTTTCCCGCCACAGAAAAAAATTGTGTATGATAATAGATTCTAGCTTTCGGTTTTTTGTCTTTGACAATACAACCTCAAGCTATAATCTAGTACTTTTTTCCCTTTTATAATAAATAACTGTTTATATATCTTTTACTAAAAGACATAGACGATTTTTTAAAACAAACCTTGAAGGTAAAGGGTAGATGTGAGAATGTTGAGATTATGGTTTTTCTTTACTGGCAAATTTTAAAATAGCTAAAACTTTTATAGATTCTACTGAAATTTTATGAAATTGTAGAAGATTCTTATATTTATAAGCTAGACTCGCGGATAATTGGGAGTTTACTGTATAGGCATTACATTTAATGGACCTATTTTCTTACAACGTTTATATTTAATGAAACAAGCACTTTACGGTAACAAGTTATATCTAACCTTCGAAAGTAAAAGAGATTTCCTTATTTTTAAAATGTTACTTTAATTTGTCCCACTCTCAAAGTACCAAATATTTTGCTAAGAATCAAAATTGTAAAGTTAAAGCACTGATTTGTTATTTCCACATTGACTGTTCTAGTTTATTGTTTCTAAGAATAATGAATACAATTTACAAATGAATGAGATTGTAAGTCCATGTCTTTCAAAGTAAGGAATAAATTAAAAATCCTTATTCTTATTTAATGACTGGTTTAATCATAACAACTACTAAGAAATTAGCATCACTACCAGCATTTTCATAATATATTTTTTCCATTAAATAAAAAACTGAAAATATATTTTTTTAATGTTCAAAATGCCCAAATTTGTACCTTAGAAATAACAAAAATGTAAGTTTGTGTGTGAAAATATTTTGATTTTTATTATTATAAATATAAATTAGTATTGATAATATCTAAATTTATAATTTTATGGAATTTATTATATAATTTTGTGTAATTTTATTAATTGCCACATAAAATCTTTTATAAAACTAATTAATTTTGTAGTTGAAGATTCATGTTATATTTGTATTTTTAATAATAAAACATTTATGTTATAGTTTACAGTTCAAGATTATTATCAATAAAAGAAAAATAGCAAATGTAGCCCATTATTTAACAAATAGCAAAATACATTCACAGGAATAATTTGAACATCAAATAGAAATATTCTTAAAATTTCGACGTTTGCTGTTATAGCCGTTCCGATTATCTGGTCTTGAATATTCTCCAAGGTTCGGCCAGGATGTGGCTCATCAATGAGTTCAGCACAGCCAGAGCTGCCTTTGAATACCTTAAATTATTTGATCACTATATAATCACATAGGAAACGTTCAAGTGATCAAATGAAAAACCTATCCACCCTTAGTACAAAAAAATATGAAATAACTACACTACGGGTGAAAAGTTTTTACCCACCCTAAGTTTGATTGATACACAACAATTAAAAACATAACCATGGATTTTTTTATTTTACAAATCACTTCTATATATAGATAAGTATACAGTAATAGTAAGACTATAGTCTGTAATTAGTACATATTTGAATTTTTTATTAATTGATGTAACCCCCTTTTGCTTTTATCATTTCAGTGCACAATTTTAGCATTTGCCATAACAATTTCGACAAATTATCGTTGTCTATTTGGTTCTATTCGTTTTACAGGATATTGAAGTAGAAGAGGACACTACTTGTTGACTTCCCTATGCAATTTATCCCACAATTCAATCGGGTTCAGGTCGGACGACTGAGACGGCCAAAACATTACTTTCAGTACATTGCTCTTTTCCAGTTCTATAAAATATTCTTCAAACAGGTTAGAAAAATGCTTGGGATTGTTGTCATGCTGGAAGATATATTTTTTGACCAGAACGTACTACATATTCCTTTAATATTTTTTATAGTCCTCTTTTTTTTCAAAATCCCTCCAATTTTTACCAAGTCTCCAATCGCTCTCCTTCCAAGCTGTTCTTTACAGTCGTGAGCTAGCAATTCCTGTGATGACTAAACAGTTTATGGAGGCGCTTACAAATACGTCTTTATTGCAGGATCTAAAGACTACAAAGCATAGTTTGCGAGCTACATTGACTAAACTTTCAAGCTAACTGTTGGTCGAGAATCTGGTACTTCTTATCTTCATATTAACATTACTGCTCTTTCCTCAGTTAGCAAAAGATTGACCAAAGAACTTTATTTTCCAACAAGATGATGTGCATTCAGCTCATGACTTAACGAATTGGTCGTAAGGCGTTTAATGACAGAGGTTGTTTTCTGTGGATTCCACGGTCACACGATCTGACTTCTTTTGACTTCCGATCAATTTTTTACAAGTGCCCGCATATAGTCTTGATGTGTGGTAAATGGTGGTTATGTTGTAGGAGGAAAAAGCCAAAAAGGTTCAGAAAGCATAGTCTATTTCAACAACTATATCCCGTTCCTAATATATAAATTTGGTGAACTGAAAAAAGTACGTACTAATATTTACTGTCCCATAAATATTGTCTATGGAATATTATGATCAATGCTATCTCAAAAACTCTTCCACAAGGAATTTCTAGTCTGTGGAAAAGTGTGACACCGTTCGAGTAGCATAATCTAAGGGTTTTATCGTAAACGATACAACACATTATACAGTATCAAAGAGGATTTTTAATTTTCAAAAAAAGCCAAAAAGGTTCAGAAGACATAATCTATTTCTAGAACTATATCTCCTCCCTAATATATAAATATTTATTCTATCGATTTGATAAACTGAAAAAAGCACGCACTAAAATTCACTGTCCCATAAGTTTTGTCTATGGAATATTATGACCAGTGCTACCCCAAAAACTCTTCAATAATGAAATTTTGGTCTGTGGCAGAGTCCTTGGTGTTATCCATGGGAGTTTGTTGTCAATTTCATATCAATACGTCTTATGTCAAAACTTTTTCACGTCGTTGTGAGTGTTGTATACATTGTTTATGACCCATTGAGTTCACAGAATTGAAAAATGACCGATTTTAAAATATATATGTAGATATCTAAGTTTTATATGTAAAAAACTAATTCCAAAATAATGTTTAAATTAACTAGAATATCGATTCCTGTCCTAAAAGGAGTTAGAACAAAAACGGATAAGGCTGTTCTCGATGAAATAATACGAGTAGATCATGCTGGAGAATTAGGAGCAGATCGAATATATGCTGGTCAGATGTTCATTTTGGGTTCCACTTCTAAAGCACCTCTGATAAGACATATGTGGGAACAAGAAAAACACCATAAAGCTACATTTGAAGAACTTATTAACAAGTATCGGGTTAGACCAACTGTAATGACACCTATTTGGAACATAGCTGGATTTGCTTTAGGTATAAAACATTAATACGTTGAAATTTATATTAAAATGTTAAGCATGTTATATAATAATTTGAATGATTATTGTATGATATTTTTGCCTATTAATACTTAATTCTAAATTTTTCAATTTTTTAACATAAATTCATGATATTTAATATCTATAAAAGTATTGGTCAATTAAAGAATAAATCCAGTACTCTTATTTTTATTCATATTGAACCTTTATATAGATTTTAATTAGAACCTAATTCAAAACCGCAACATAATATTGATTATCTCAATCAATACCCTTCTTCAAAAGTAGGGACTAAGATGAAATAAACAAAAAGAAAATTAGTACAAACACCAATTTTATCTACCATACTTGCTTATTTTTTTCTAAAGTTATATTTAAATTTCTTTAATTTCTTACTTCTTAGACCTTTTTTATATGGTTTCGTTGATAAATTATCTTGATTTTAGGTCTCTTAATTAATTCCGTTTAAAGCATAAGAAAAATCTTGACATTTCGACCTATTGTCATATTTATCAAAATATAATTTGGCATTGACACTTTTCATAATTATATAAATCAATAGATCACCTACAACATTAATATAAAAAAATCTATTTTGAATTACATTAAAAAAAATTTTATTCTAAATTATTTGATCTCAAAATAAGTAGCAATATTCAATTAAATTATTCACAGTTATATTAAGATTTATAAAATAGAATTATAAATTTCACTTATGTCTTTTGTATCGTTGATAACTATTTTTTAATGTATGTGTAATGTCTAAAAAAATTCTCTTTTTCTTCTGTTCGACTGTTTCAAGAATTTTTGAATTTTCATAATTGAAATTTGATATCTCATGGTTTTGCAGCTTTACTTTGATGACTTTTTAATCTATTTTCCAAATATTGAGATGTCTGTTCTATGTAAACAGCATCACAGTCATTACAAGGTACTTGATACACTATTTCTTTTTATTTGGGTGTTTTAGTTATTAGTTTAGTGAAATATTTTGATAATGTTTGATATCATTTTGTGACTTGTTCTAAGATCAAATTTGTTGAAATAATTTGCTAGTTGTTGTGAAGGTCCTTGAAGGAAGAAAATATATGTTCTACATTTTGATGTTTAGATTCTGTTTTGTTCCTCAATTGATTATAGTATTTGTTTATCCTTCTTTTGGATATGTTATTTATCATTTTCTCACGATAATTTTTTCTCTTGTTGGATAGCTCTATCAGCCAAACTAATAATTACAGATCTCTTTTGTGACATAGGATGACATTTAGATGACCAAGTTGGTTTTGTATACCATTCTGTTTTTATGTTATTACTGATTTTTAATGTTTTATAATGTGACATCAAGAAAATTAATTTTATCATTTTGTTTTTTACAAAAAGCATTGAATGTTTTTATTACATTTTCAATTTCATTTTTCGATACCAAAATCTTCTACATAATGGAAGATAATTGGAATATTTATGTTTAGTTTGCTTAAGACAGTTTTCTCAAGATCTTCCATTACTAATTGTGCTATAACACTCGAAGTGGATGCCCTCATAGCATAAACATAAATTTGTTTATATATTTCATTCTTGATTTTAAATATTGAATAAAATATTCAGATTTATTTCTGAAACTTAATTTTTATTATTAAATATCTAAAATGTCTTTAGTTAACTAAAGTTTGCTAATCACTTATTATGAAGTGTTACTCCCTAACTTATGTTAGTCATACAAAAGATTGTTTTCAGATGATTGCTCAGAACTATTGAAATGTATTCAATAACTTTTTTAGGTGCAGGGTCTGCCTTACTTGGAGACAAAGCAGCTATGGCTTGCACTGTTGCAGTTGAGACAGTTATTGTAGAACATTATAATGACCAATTAAGAACACTCTTAGAAGACCCCGAATCTAATAAAGAGTTACTGGAAACTATAACTAAATTTAGAGATGAAGAACAGGAACATCATGACCACGGTATTGATCAAGGAGCTGAGCAAACTCCATTTTATGAAGTATTTTCTGATGTAATAAAAACAGGATGCAGACTTGCAATAGCCATCTCAAAAGTTGTTTAGGATGAATCACATGTGCTAGCGAGTTCTGAAAGACATTTGTAATAAAGTTAAATTTGGATAAGAGTGTTGCTCTAAAATTCGTGTATATAAAATTTAGTATGGAGTATCAAAAACCTCGATGTGGCCTCCCAAATTTGTGTTAGCTCAATAAATATAAAAACATCAAAGAACAGGCTTTTGATTATTACAAACAGTTAATTGGCATTACCTGTCATAATGGTAACAATTTGACTGGTGAAGTTACCAAAAAAACAATACCAATACTAATTTCAGAGGCTTCTTTACCTATTGTGTGGGGGGTGCAATGTCAGGCGCGTCCGAGCGCTACTCGCCCCCTGGCCCGGCAATTTCAATGAAAATGCGAGGTATAACCTAGCATAATAATTACTCCAGTTGTAGAACTGTTCATAAATAAATGTGTCTAGTTTTAGCAAAAAGAGGCGCGGCAAGCAAGAGCGGCTTTTACAATAGGAACTTTTGTTTAGCATTAAATGAATTTTAATTTATGTATATATATATATATATATATATATATATATATATATATTATGGTAATATAGTGAGTATCCCATCGCTACCGAAAGGAGCATATCAGCACCTGTTTTGATTTGTTTGAAAACAGTAATAAATAGAGTTTACATTGCCTTGCTCAACCCTAGCACACAGATGCCGAATGCATGAGTTCTTGGCAGAAATTGGGCCGAATTAAAACAAAATAAGCCGAATAAGTACGATAGTGCGGAATAAGTATGATAGTATTGTATGGGAACAAATGCAATCTGCCCTAACAAACACTCAGAAATGATGTGTCAAGGAAAGTATGAGTATAAACTAGTTAAAAACCACCCTAGTTCCATTCACTAGGAGGAACCAATGCTTCCCAAAAACCCTCAGAATGAACGGGGTCGAACTAACCCTTAGGTCGTACATTAAATATCTCGGAGTGACCTTCGATCAGAAGCTAACATGGAGAAAACATATTTAGGCAGTAAGCAATAAGGCACATAATGCTTTATACAACTGCCGCAGAATGGTCGGAGGAGCATGGGTCTTAAATTCCAAAATGATGAACTGGATATACAAATCCATTGTGGGACCTATCATAAGCTATGCAGCTTTCATATGGTGGCCAAGAACAAAAAGCGAATTTGGGGAAGTAAGCCTAGATAAGTTGCAATAACAGGCACGACACGATCATGTCCCGTGGCAGCACTAAAAGTTATTTTAGACTCCTATGAAGACCTCCATAGAAAGTGATGAAATAAGAGTATACAAGTAATAGAACACGAAGCTGCGGGACCTGACTGGACTTCATGTCTTCCAAACTATACTTTACCAAAAACTATGAAATTAGAATAACAAATCGACAGCAATGAACAAATGCATTGACATGTGGGGGCAAGAATACAAGGTATAGGAACCAAAGTCGATATCCCAATGGGCTAAGAATCTCTGCTTTTTTTCAGGCGGAAACATACGCAGCTCGCTGCGCACAACGTAACTACCGCAATGCAAAGATGTTCATCCTATCAGAAAGCAGAGCAGCCCTGCAAGTACTTGATTATTATAAAATTGAGTCAAAGCTAGTATGGAACTGCATCGAATCTTTGAAATCAATGGAAGCAAACAATAAAGCTATTCGTATATGGGTACCCGAAGTACACGGCAATGACCAGGCCGATAATCTGGCGAAACAAGTCATCAATTCATTGTAATAAAGAATTGGGAAAAACTAGACGAATTGAGAAACATGGAATAAGACCCCAAGCCTGAAACAATCGAGAAGATTTCTTTCCTATTCCACCAGCTGGTCTGAAAAGGCCCTTTCATTGAACAAAGACGAACTATCCTACTGGACACTCCCCGGTGAACTACCACCTGAAGAACATCGGAGAAACTCTCGACAACTCTTATCGCTTTTGTAAAGAACCAAAAAAACGCCGACAACCTCCTTTGTGAGTGCGAGGCAATCCATAAACAAAGATTACGGTATTTACATTCAAGCTGTTTAAATCCAGAAGAGGTAATCCGCATAGCCCCCAGACACGCAGCTCACTATACAAAGTCGCTGGTAAACAGTCCGGGGTACACAATAGATCAATAGGTCAAAGTGTTGGCGATCTAAATTCACAACCTTGCGCTCTAGCTCATCTAATAAATCCATCACTGAAGGATTTTTAAAAGTGAATGCTTCTGTAAGGAAAAATTGATACTTGATAGAACCAATGGCTCTTCAAAATAATTTTAAATTTACACTTGAGTGCAGAGATATCTGATCCTGTTGAAGAACAACTATGTTGTTTCTTTTGTCTTGATAAGGATAAATCTTTGTGTATATAGTTTGGACTAATTATCTTTATCTATACTTACATCAATTGTTCTATTTAAGTTTATTAGAATTTCATATTTCTCGCCTTACTAATTGACACTACATCTCGGTGTGCGCCTCAGCCTCCTCGACAATTCGCCTCTAAACTGGTTTGTTCTTCACCAACGTTCCCCATCCTTTCACATTTATTGTTTGTTAACTGTCCATCTGATACGGAGTCTACCTCTTTTCCCTTTGTATATTTGAGTATTCATGGCATCCACTTGTCCTCCATTCTTTGAATGTAGCCATACCATCTTAACTGGACTTTAATGAATCGATCGATGTTGCCTAGTATTTCATCAATTTCTCAATTATTTCGAATTCTCCAGTCTGCTTCGTTCATTCTTATTCCTCCATATATTCTTCTAATAATTTTTCTCTAGAATAATCTTGATGTTTCTTGGTCTTTTTGTCTCATCATCCAACATTCACTGCCATAATTTACGACTGGTCTTATTTAAGTCCTGTAGATTTTTAACTTCGTTTTTTTGTGACTAGTTTTTGGTTTTTTTTAAGTGCTCCACAGTTTCGCAAAATAAACTATTTTACCACTTGGTATTCTTACTTAGTGCTTGTTGTTTAAATATCCTCCGAGATATTTAAATCCATTTACACCTTTGAAAGTGAAATCTATTATTAAATCTTCCACTCTCCAACAATCTCCTGATTCCGGGATACAGTTTTAGATTCATTAGTAACTAGGCCACACACTTCACATTTTATTTCTACATCTTTGAAAAGTTCCACCAGTCTTTCTTTATTTCTGGTTATGATTGCAATATCATCTGCATATGCAGAAATCTAGGTCGATTTATTAATCATATCACTTTTCTGATTTATTTGCATAATTGCTTTGTGCAGTAGTATCATAAAGAATGCACTTGAAAGACTCTTTCTTTGTTTAACAACTATTTTTTCATTAAATTTTTGTCTAATTACTACAAATTTATGTAGCATCTTCTGTTTTTAACATTCAGTGTTCACTTTGAGATTGTAAGCTCATATTTATAATTTTCTGCTCCATATTACACATGGGGTGCATAACGGTTACCAAAACGCATGTCAGACAGTATAAGTGTTGGTGTATAGATAGTAAACAATGTTTTCGGTACTGTTTACTTTATTATAAGAGTCATTTTATATCAGTAGAATCTGACTGCTCACATTTTATTCACAAGTTTATCATTTTTTTATTTTAACTATGTGTACATGCAGCAATAAATAAAAATATAAAAGATTTCTTTATATTTTCCTAGCATGTATACAGATTTAGTATTTGAATTTTTCTATATAAATTACCTGTAAACTAATTTCAGAATAAATATTAAACATTTCACGCACTTTTTTTAAATATTCACCTTTTTGATATTAATATCCCTTAGCCTATCCTTATTGTCACATGCATGAATACTATTAGTCCGGTCAAATTAGACGAAAAAATAAGAGATACATAAATAAACAAGCTGAAAATGTGTAATAATATTTTCATAATTAAAAATAACATTTTAAATCTCCTCAATGTTTTGGTACTAGGAAACAAATTTACTCGAGGTCAAAGAAAAAAAATAGGTTTTTCCCCATTTTTATCTAAGTTTTATCATAAAACTACCACAGACAAAAATTGTAGATCAGAAAAATTATCTATAAGAAATGTATCAATACTTTGTTCCTTAGAGCCACCGTTTCTGAAATAAAACAACTCAAAAGCTTGTAATAATCAAAATATGGGAAAGTACGCCAAGTATATACATCTCTGAAGCTGTAATAGAAGTGAATTTTTTGCAGTGATAAATGTGGTTGCAAAAAGTTGACTGCTCTGTTCTGACTTTATTTGACTACAATAGAGGTTTGGTACTAACGAAGAAGCATGAGAGATGTGATAAATTGCTTTTTATGTAATTTACTTACATACAGGATGAAGAAGTATTTGAAGGTTATGAAGAAAACGAATATATTCCTATTTTGCTTCAATTTCCAACCCTTGTTAATATCCTTTATTATGTAATAGTTTCAAACTAAACAGAATCACCATAAATTTGTTAAATTACTAGGAAAACTATTGATGCATATCTTATAGATAATTTTATAATCTACAATTTACGTCTGAAGTCATTTTATGATAAAACCTTCCGTTTTGCTGAAAATCGCGAAGACCCCATTTTTTTAACCTTTGATCTCGAGTATTTTTTTAGGTACCGGAACGATAAGAAGTTTTGAAATGTTATTTTTAATTATATTTTAAATAATATCCCTCACTTACAGCTGAATTCATATATCTTTGATTGTCTAGATTGACCGTACTATATTATAAATGAAGTTAGTATACCGTGGGTTCTGTTCAAATGTAGACCGTGAACCGGTTTATTGCCTTTAGCGAGGTAGTAAAAATATTCTAGTGATCAGCCAGCTTTAAAAGTTGACTTTCAAAATCTTCACTACCAACTGATGACGCACACTAAGGCATGAATAAAACCTTTTCTTGTCTAAATCATAGATCCTATGGTGAGACGTTTAATATACATGAAGACTTTATCAAGACAAAATATATACCTGTTTTATCTATTTCAATAGTTTGAGGAGAAAATATTTTGTAGTTTAATATAAACCCGGTTTGACATTAAACTACATTACTTTTATTGTTAAATAAACTTTGCTGAGTACTTCTATGTCTTACTCATCATAAAAATTATTTTTAACTAAATTGTTCATTTCTTCATTAGCATAGTCTTTGTATAATTTATGAATGGTTTTACAATAATAATATTACGTGGTTTTTAATTAATTACAGCCGCTTTCAATATATATTTAGGATACACTAATAGTATTTTACATTTCTAACGCAATTCGCAAGCGAAGTGGCACGCACTTCAACATAAAATTGGTCCATTTCTAATGAACTTTGCGAAAAGTACTTGCATATGGGCCTTTGCACAAGTTTTTTTGTTTTTTGAGGTTAAATTTAATGGAGCCATCTTTTAATTTAATATGGATACAAAAATAACCAGTGTGTATAAAAAAATTGTTCAATTCGATCTACTGTGCATGTGTCATGTATGGCACGAAATGCAAAATTTGGAGCTTGCAATCTCTGTAGATCGTGTCAGCATGCTTTTTACCCTTGAATTTCATTAGAAATGCTAACATTGTTTCTCGTATGCCTCTTGTATGCTGTATTTCCACTTCTCTTGCGAATTGAATTTGAAATGTACCCCAAGAGTTTCGATAATTAAATTTTTTTAAAATTGGCAACCTTGAATTGACAGTTCTTTGAATCTTATTCTCTTCTTTCTTGTTTTACACATAAAGGTTATATATGTTTCTATTTTAGCGTTAGGTATTTTTACTTGTCAACACGTGTTTTGAGATACACAACAAATTAGTGATTTTTAATTAGAAATACAGTAGAAATGTCTGTTATACAACGTGTGGTGTAAGTGTATTCAATTTAAATATATATAAGTGCTTTATAACATATTTTTTAGTAAACCAACTACACGGAAAGGCAAGAAAGTGTTGTTAAAGAAAGAACCGCAACTTATCGAAGGACCTAAAAGAGCTCTATTTTTCCAAGGAAGGAAGTGCTCAGAGAAAATACAAAGTTTACTAAAGGATCTATACGACTTTAAGAAACCGGATGCTGTTAAATTGAATAGAAAAAATGATATCAACATATTTGAGAATTCAAAACCCGTTGAAGATCTCTGTAAAAAATATGAGACACCGCTATTTATGTTGGGATCAAGGAGTAAAAAAAGGCCAGATAACTTAGTAGTAGGGAGAATGTTTAATTATAATTTATTAGATATGATTGAGTTATATGTAGAGTCTTATGAAGGTTTAAAAGAATTTGCTGCATCTAAAATCACTGTTGGTACTAAACCATGTCTACTCTTCAATGGTGCCTTGTGGGAGCAAATGGATGAATTGAAGCAATTGAAATCATTGTTTATAGACTTTTTTCACAGAGAATGTGTAGAAAATATCAGGCTACAAGGTATAGAGCATAGTATAAGTTTCAATGCTACGCCTGATGGAAAAATACTGTTAAGATCTTACAAAATTTTGCTAAAAAAGTCTGGTGAGAGAATACCACGGGTGGAACTGGAAGAAATTGGTAAGTTTCCACTTTATAAAATAATCTAAGAAGACACTTAAAATTAATTGTGACTATCCCAAACCATAATGTAGCTAGAGTATTTAAGATTGTTTCAAATTTTTGAATATTTATCACAATCTTGACTTATGTTTTGATTCCTACAATTTTTCTAGACACTTCATCATATTATAATTTTTACTTTATTCATTAACAGCTAATCTGAATCCATCTATTATTTAATTACAATTTCAGCTACCTCAAAAAAATATAATTTCTAAAAAGACTTTGTTTGAGAAAATTATTTTTATATTTTAAATGAAATACAAATTAGTAGTACCTCGAAAAAAATAACTTGTTGTTTATGGGACAGTCAAGCTTTAGAAGTCAGCATTCATGTGAGTCAGCTATTCAGTATGTGTGTGCAAAGTGGCAAGAAAAAATAAACATTGGTGATTTAGTGATTGCTGTTTTGGTTGACCTTCAGTGCTTTAAGTTGGATTAATAACTATTTAGAAAACAGATTTCATAAAACAAAAATATCAGGCAGGGTATCTCAAAAGATGGAAAGTGTGCTGGGTGTATGCCAGGGAAGTGTCCTGGTACCACTTTTGTTTATAATATATATTAATGATCTTCATATGGCTTTAAAAAAGTGTTTCGTTACTTTATTTGCAGATGATACCCTTATATCAGTGTCTGGGCAAAACTACTTAGAAATTGTAAATATTTCAAATGATGAACTTAAGATATTGTATAAATGGTTGTGTCAGAATAGATTAAAATTAAACACCTCAAAAACAAAATGTATGGTGGTGGGCTCAACTATAAATTATAAAAAATTTTATAATCTAAATTTATCCATAAACAGTGTGTCTATAGAATTTTTAAACGAAATTAAATATTTGGGTGTCATTTTAGATCCAAAATTAAATTTTTCAATTCATTTTCAATTTTTCATTCATGTTAGAAATTAGGTAAAAAAATAGGGTTTTTTAGTAGAATATCTTATTGTGATTCTGAATGGACCAGAATGATGTTGTATAAAATCATACTTTTGCCTCACTTTACATATTATAGCACAGTATTAATTTTTTGCAACAAGGAAGAGGTGCGTAAATTACAAATACAACAGAATAAAATTATGCGTATTTTGTTAAATTGTAGTAAATATACACCACCTGATCACATGCTTGAAACTCTAAATTGGCTAACTGTTGAGCAAAACATTAAAAGAGCGAATCTCCTTTTAATATATAAAATTGAACATAACTTAATGCCAGAGTATTTAAATGCATACTTAAAGAAACGACTGCAGAATTATACTATATACTATATACATAATACTATAATCTTGACATTATATGAACCTCAACATTGTAAAAAACATCGTTTTATGAAGAGCTTCGCTCTTTTAATGAATTGAGTGATGATATTGAAATTGTAGCAAATATATATAAATTTAGTAAATGGCTGTTTATGTATTTGCACAATCAAAGTTAATTTTGTAATATTTCTAATTTGGTTATTAGTAAAGTGCTAAAATAAAGATATTTATTTATTTATCTAAGTCTATAAAAAAGTGTCCTTTTAAAGGGGGCAAATTAAGCAGACGCTTTTATTGTAAATTGAACTAATTATACTTCAAATTGCTCCTTCATCTAACATACAGTCCAAATCTGGACACCAGTGACTACTGGCTGTTCACTGATATCAAAAAAATGTTCGCCAGTAAGAAATTCAGCTGAAATGTAAAAGCAATTTCTGAAACTGAATCCTATTTTAAGGCAAAAGACAAATCCTTCTACAAGTATGGCATCGATAAGTTAGATTAGCATTGGAATGATTTTATTGCCCTTGAAGGAGATTACATTGATAAATAAAATCGATTTTTAGCAAAAACACGACTTATTGAGTGATGTGTTAAATCTATTGTATTGTATGATGTATTATGGACTCATGGATCTTGGTCATTTGGTTGTACCATTAAATGGTGTTTATAGTATTTATTTTATTTTTCAAATAACTGGCAAATGATTTGAAAGTTATAAAATATTTAATTAATTTCCGTCCCCGCCTAGCCAATCTCATATAAATACAGATTAATTTGGAAGTAGCTAAATAATATTATGTAATATTTTCACACAATTTTTTAATTATTTGGACAACCAATTATTGTTTCCTTCGACTTTTCTATGCCAAGATGCTCTTGTAATAAATATCACCATTTTCAATTGATTCAAACTCAAAGGTATAGATGTACCTAATAAATGTATTTTGCAATATATTAAGTAGATAATAAAGCATATTAACTGAATATTGAAGTAATAATTCACATTCAATAAATGATAAAATGATTCACAAAAAATTTTCAAAAGGTTGTCCCTTTTCTTGAATAATTAATCTTAGGATTCACAATTCAGCTCTGTAATGAGTTCAGTTATTTTATTATTCGGTTTTAGGGACAAGTGTACATAAAGATGTATATTTATTGTTGGTTTTTATTAGCTCTAGAAATTAATGTACATAATTTTGGACCAGCACCACAATTATTATTAGAATGTGGCACTACTTATAGACTATAACCAATAACAAAGTTGTTATGGCAAACATCAAATTCAATTTATTTATATCACAATCTGTATATGAATTTTTAGGACCCAGAATTGATTTCTCTCTAAGACGATCAAAATTACCTGATGAAGATTTGATGAAAGAAGCCTGCCGCAAACCCAAAGAGCTTAAAGTCACTAAAAAGAAAAATATCAGTACTGACAATTTGGGTAACAAACAAGGTCGTATACATCTTGGTAAACAAGAAATCAAAAACATACAAACTAGGAAAATGAAAGGTTTAAAGAAGACTGCAGCTGAAAGGAAAGCAGAAAAAGCAAAGATACTTAGAGCTGTAAACTCACAAGAACATCCAGTTGTAAATGGTCATAATGAGAGATAGTATCTAAAAGTAATGTTTATTTTTATGGGTCCTTTTCCATTTTTAAAGTGAATTCTACACTCCATGAGGGTATGAATAATACAAGTTATTCCAGTTTGTACTTTACTCTTGCTAAAATTTATTATTATTATGAATAAATTATGAAATGTAAATATATTGTATAAAGGTAGCACTCAAAATGGAATAAACTACTCTTAATTCTTCAACTGTTTGATAGTAATACATAAAAAGAGTAACTCTCGAAGTGGAATCATTTCATTGTTTTGATTAACTGCATAATTAAATTTTGTCATTCCATCAATTACAGTTTAAAATTTCTACAAGAACAAAACCAAAAACTTATTAAAAATTCGCGCAGGCGCTACATAGAAACACATCAAAGCAAAAAAATATTTCATAATTTTTATATTCTTAAAGGAATGAAGTGAGTCAATTTCCTCTAGACTATAAATTTTTACTTTATTACCCCGAAATTAAATTGTAGTAGTAAAAATACATTTTTTATTGTCAAAGCAATACTTATAGGTGTATAATGTATTGTTGTGTTTATGCATATTACATTATTACCATTTTTACATCTGGTAAAGCTGCTATTAGTTTTTTTTGACAGTCACTCATATTATTAGAGTACAATTAACTAAATTTTTTCTATAGTACTCGAAATAATTTATACATCACACGACTAAAGTGTTTTAATCCTCCACAAATTATTGTCCTCCTGATGGGATTTTTTGTCTCAATTAAATGTATCACTTTAGTCCCTAGGTGTACAATGTAAAATTTTTAACTAAAAACTTCACTTTTGGATTAATATATGTAGATTGATTTTTGCATTAAGTATACAATGATATTCTATGTGTTTCTATCAATATAAATTTTTTTAAATTTTCTTTCCAACTGTGACCTTTGTCGTAATTAAAAAAAAATTGTAATTGTATATAATTGAATTATTTCATTGTAAATTTATTTTTAGTTATGTTGGGATTTTACTTTATTTTTGAAAAGACATGTTTAAATATCTTATTACATTAATTAGTCTCTTCTATGATGAAACCTCACTACAGGTGACATAAACCTGTTGGAAGGAAGTTAATTTGGTCATAGCTTTTACATTAAAGCTTATCAGTTTCAGTTCGGGATTTGGAGAATGCCCTATAGCAGTTGTTAAATTCTACTACTGTATGTTGACAGTACACTGCAAGTGAAGTAATCCTGCTATTAACTGCGAACATAAGGTTCTAATTAGGTCTAAGCTTTCGACATAGTTTCTGTTACAGCTTAGCAGCTTCAGTTTGTGATAAAAGCTTGAATTGTAGAGGTGGTCATATCACACTATAGAAGATGGAATTGCACTGAAAACATACTGCTAGTGACATAATTCAATTTGTGATAAAAGTTTGCTTTGTAGTGGTGGTTGCATCACACTACAGAAGCAATTGCACTGAAACCATACTGCAAGTAACATAATGCTGTTATTAATCGCATTAATTAAATGGAAGTAACGGTGTACTGGTGGTTATATTAAACTACAAAAAATGCAATTATGTTGAAACTACACTACAAGTGATTTATTAATTGCAAATGGAAATAACTTTGGTTTGACAGAGCTGCCATAATTTTATTGAAAAATTTGTACACCCCCATGCGGACACTTCTGTTAAAAATTTTATTAGAAGAATTAGATTTGATTTTGTCATTCTAACCTAATTTATTTTGATCCAAAAGTTTTTTCAATGAGGCTAACAGCCTTAGAATATGAAGCTCTTATGTCATTTTCCAAGTATATCTTAAATTTTTGTGATTGCCAAGGTCTCAGAGACCATTTGACAAAGTACAAAAACTAACTAAAAGTTACAAATAATTCCAGTAGGAATTCAAATTTAGATAAATAAATAACGGATGCTAAGTAATATCAATATATTCAAACTTTTTATAAATGTTTTTCTGAATCGTCTTGATTTTAGGTCTCTTCTGTTTTTTTTATAATTTTTAAAAGATAAAATTTGACTTTTCGGCTACTTTCAGTTTTTCAGTTGTAAATGTACAGAAAAACAACAACAACAACTCGCTATATTATATAGTATGTATAAAATATGTATATAGAAAAAAATATGTTGAAACCTTAACCAATTGCAGATTTGCTTTCTCTATACATTAGACATTTTATTTTTTTTATTACCTATACCTAAGAAGAATAAAGCATTTTTATTCATTATCATTTTCTTTATTTATCATACATAATTATATTAAACAGAATTAAACAAATTTCTAGGAAATTGAATGAACTTTTGGTGAAAACGGAAAATTTATTATTATATATCATACCATATATATTATAAACCGAAATGAGGATTCCCTAAATGGCAGTCTTTCATTATAAAAGCACAAACTATAACAATCCTAATTACTGACGGTAAATTTTCTCAGAAAAGGCAAAAAACTCGTCCGAAAATTTTCTTTAATCATTATATACAATTTTTAAATGTTTATTAAAATTTAATGTATTTTGAGTGTAAAATTTCAATAAATAATTAAAAATAAAAATTTCGGATGAGACTTTTTTCGTTGTTTTTCTGCTTTTTCTGAAAAAACCATGATAGTAGTAATATTTTTTCATACCAACATAAAGTAGAGATGTCAACGAATAAAAACCTCACAGACTTATTAAAAAAAGATGATATTTTGACGGTTGAATTTTCGTTTGAAAATGTATGTGCTTTTTCATTATTAAGTTAAAATAACATTGAAAATAGATAAATTCCAATGAAATTTGAGACATGAAAAGGTAGATTTTCACCAAATTTCGTGAAAAATATTTTATTTATATATGTAATATTTTTTTCAAAAGATCAAATTGTTTTTTTTTGAATTTTTCACATAGATTTTGAGATTATGTGAAAAAAGTGTGAATACAAGGATTGTAGATTTTTTTAACCCATAACTTTGCCATTTAACTAGATATAAATCGTTTTTTACCCTTAAAAACTCCTTTTTCAATGGATTTCACCTTATTATTCTTTTCTTTCATTTCCAAAACTATCGACCCTGGTCTATTTGGAATTATGTGAAATTTAATTCGTCAAGAATAATTTGAAAACCTTTTTACTATCGGCTCACATTAATGTTCATGACAGAAGATTTTGATAGAACTCAATTTTATAAAGAAATGTTGAATAATAATATCCAATCCTATTCTAATATTTTCTCTGCTTTATGTGTCATGATAATCATTACTAATGAGAAAATTAATATTTCGATTTTTGGAAACTGTATCATTGAAATTTTTTTAATTGAAGATAATTAGAATGTCGATAATCATAACGTGTTCCCGGAATAATTTTTTTATGAAAACGATATTTTTCCGTTCAAAATGACCACACAGGAAAATATTTCCTTCGATATTCAAATTGTTACCCAAACAGAATATTTTTCCTGTTATCCCAAATATTTTTGTAGTTCCAAACAGCCTACTTTTCGAGAGTTAACCTCAAATACTTGTATAAGTTAATTTTATTGCTAGTAAATTATTCATTATGGATGTAAAATTCACTATCTAACTGGAATGATCATCTGTGCAAATATTTTATAATTATTCTGAAATAGAGGTAGGCTAAGTTTGTAAATAGTTTATTTACTAATACTGGTTAAATAAAAAATTTTTCAAAACACAACTTTTTTGTTAATTTTTCCAACAATTATACTCTTTTTGGGGCGAGAACCGTATTATTCTGCTACTACAGCCATGTTTGGAGTGTGTTGTGAAACAAGGTTTTTATCAATATTTTTTTATGTAAAAAGCAGGCACAAGAATCGTTTTCTTAGTCTGCTATAAGAATGTGGTAATTTTGAAATAATAAACTGGAATAAAAATTTAATATGTAAAAGAAAACAATAAAAATACAAATAAATACATAATTAAAGTAGATAAATAAAAATTATACTTTAAAATTACAGTCTTGGATATTCACGAAAAAAAATCTATTTCACGTTTCTTAATTTGAAATTCTTTTATTGATTGAATTTCAGACCGTTCTTTCATTCCAAGTTCAATTTCATTTGAGGTAACTTCACTGAACCCTTCCCTGCAAAAATTTAATAATAAAAATTAATAAACATTCACATTTTATTCATTTTAAATAATATAGTAGGAGAGCTCAAGAGGGAAAAATTTTATATACATTTCAATATTTACCTATAATCTTTCTTACAGACTAAATAATGGTGGGCTCTCCTAATTAAACCTTCCGCCAAACATTTCACAGCCTCTAGCATCATTCTTTCTGCACCATTCATAATCACACCATCTGAAATTTCTTCAGATCTCAACATCACTCCACAATCTAAGGCGGTTTCTTTAACGAATGCACATTGGTCCTTAAGAGAATTGTCAGATATGTCAATATAGGTTTTTTTCCGAACAGACGTAGATTTATCTAAAATAACATTAATTAAATAATAATTTATCAATTGAAATAATATCATTCATATTATATACTTTCTATTTTGAACAGCTCATAAAATGGACAATGCTATTCTTCTTGTCGAGCTGCTAAATTAATCATATATAAACTAACCTCCATCTGATTCGATGTCGACATTAACATCTATTTGAAATTGTTTATTAACATTGACTGCTCCTTTTTCTACTTCCGAAAAGCACTTATTAATCAGGCACAAATCTTCCGATTTGTTTTTAAAAAAATTACTGGAACTAATCACAGGTGAAAACTTATGAGATCGAGCATACATAAAAATGGCTCGTGTACTCCACTTTTTTAAAGATGGAAATCTTTCAGTTAAAATAGATTTAATTTCTTTAGCTCGATTCCACTAAAATAAAAACAATTAGTTTAAACAATTACTTCTCAAAATGGGCAGAACATCGAATTGGTGGCTTTATTATGACTTTTTATGTATATTTTCTGTTTATGTCAAAGGAAAATCTTGAGGAGGATACTTAAAGAAATAAATTTTATCCTTATAAATTACTCCATGCATATGAACACCCATAAAAGCATTTAGGATATTACAATCTAATAGAGTTTGAAATTTAAAACTAAGATATATTCATCAGCGTTCCTTGGGTTCTGTAGAATAGATTGCTCTAAAGTTTTATGGTACACCCACACTAAAAATACTGAAGTAACTCAAAGAGCTTGATCCTCTTAAGTCTTCTCTTCAACTCAGTACCAAGGAGCTTTCTTCATGACTCTTGGCTAATTTCTTAAGAGTCTGGTCAACATTTTCCATTTCCAGGTCTACCGAAAGGCATCTAATATATTCCTCAGGGCTTGAAATCTTTGGTTGATTGCTAAGTTGCTTGCTATGGTGCGTCCTCATAGTTGGATGTCATAGGTCCAAACAGACTTAAGTATCTGTTATAAAGCACAGTCTTATTATGTAGAGACAGAGTAGTTTCTACCAATTAGCCAATAAATTGTTCTATAGTAGAATCCAAGTTCTTCTCTTTCCTTTTTAACATGAATTTTCCATGGTAATACCTGATTGTTTTGCTGAGTTTGAATGTAGAATCAGGTTATTATTTATACTGACTGGAATATGATCTCTATCATTTTGTTTGTGAAGTTATTATGAACTAATTTAATTTCATTAAGGTTAATTTTCCATCTCTATTATTTTTCCATATTGCTAGAATGGCAGTATAGTCGGCGAAGGTAGATATGGTATTGTCTAACTCTGGAATATCATATGTGTACAGTAAGTACTGTCCTATACTTACTGTACACTGTCCTAGAACACTTCCTTGTGGTACTCGTTTTAATTTCTTTGTATGGAGAAACAGTACAATAATTAAAATTGCCCTTACCTCAGAATTCAATTTTTTACTAAAAGGCCACTTTTCAAATTCCTCTTGTGAAGATGCTATGTAGGGGTATAAAGATTTAAAATTACTATTTTTCACTTTATCATTCCATAGGGGAAATCTTTTAAGAAGATATGGCATAGCTTCCCCAATATTTTTAAATCGATTTTGCGGCAATAAAATACCAAACTTTAACCTCAAAATTTGTTTTTCATTTACAGTGTTATTCATTAAAAATACTCGCGAGGCTTCCGTTGGACGTAGTAACAAATTTTTAGGAACCTAAAATCAAAAAATATTTAGTTAAACATGAACATTATGAAAACTCCTTAGTTAATAAATTACCTCATCTGTCTTTCCCAAAATAAATTCTCTAAAAAAATGGCACCTCGGACTTTATGTCCCATTAAGCAATTTATTACACATTAAATATTCAGTAACTTGAATATAGCTGTGGATTATAATTGTTTTTATTACATGCAAGTTTGGAAGTTCATTTGGGATTATATCAAGTAAAAAAATGAACCGTCAACGAAATTTATCAATGGAGGAGGCGCAGTGCGAACATCGACTCTCCTGAATGAAGGATATTCAATGCGACATGTTGCTGGTTTGTTAGGAATACATCATTTCAGCATCAGTCGCGTATTGAGGCGACATAATGAAGCGGGTTGTTACCATCGAAAACCAGGACAAGGGCAAAAACGTTGCACTAATCAAATCGATGATCGTTTTTTGAGACAAGTGAGTTACCAGCAATCTGCTAAAAAATGAATTTTCATTTGTTCGAAATATCGTCTCGAACGGTTAGAAGTCGTTTACATGAAGCAGAGTTCAGCAACAGAAGACCAGCCAAAAAACCTTGCTTACCAGAGCAAACAGTTCAGAGATTAAATTTTGAAAAACTACATCAAAATTGAAGCATCAATAGTTCGAGATGGGATCTATTCTTTGATGAAACTAGAGTTAGCCTTAAAGCTGTCTGGTGAAGGCAAGGAGAAAGGTTTGCCAGCTTTAAATCTCTCTTAAAGTACCTTTTGTTAGAGGCTCTAAAATGTTTTGGGGAGAAATTTGCTTCGATACTCGTACAGAATTGGTTCCTATAAGTACAAGGTCTATGAATGCCCAATATGACTTGGGCAACATAATTGTCGAATTTGTAATGCCTTTTGCTCCATTTATTGAGCCTAATTTTTTATTCATGCAGGACAACGCTCATCCCCACGTGACTAGACAGGTTTTTGGCTACTTACATGATGTCAATATCCCTTTATTAGAGAGTACAAATATGAATCCTATCTCAAAAAGAGGATTTGAAGTCATAGTCGCTATTGAAGAATGGGAGAATATACCGCAAGTCGAAGAGGGCCTACACGGTATTAGGGTTGACCGATATGCATTTATTCTCTTTTGCCGATTTTTTTCTTTTTTTTCAATTTGGAGGTGTGGTAGCTTATTTATGCATTTCTAGCAAAAACAAACTTTTATGGAAAAAATATGGCAAATTAAAGTTATGTAAATGTCATATTCGACTAATTTGTAGGTGTTCATTGTTACTTCAATATAACTTAGTTTTATTTTAGATTAATTAAAGTGGTGCGTTAATTTTATCAAGGAGTTTAGTAAGCTTTCTATAAAATATAGATAAATGCCAAATTTTTTTTCCCATTGTGGATACTTTTGTCACCATTTAAAAGTATTATACATGTTTTCGGTACAAGTTTCCAAGTAGTTTGGCTTTTACTAAAATTTCCTTATGAATCCCCAAATAAAAACCGTTCAATAATTTTTGAGTTCATCTCGTGTAGACAGACAGTCGTGGCTAAGACCTTATTTTATAATACACCTCCATAACTTACCACATTATGAACAGTAGGAATAGATTCTTTCAGATAATTATCTCCCAAACCAAATATTAATTTGTTTCCGATTTCTCCGTTAATATTTACATTATGGCTTGTGACAGTATGTTGGTTTACTATCTCATTATCTGAATCTTCTGTTTTGCTAACAATAGAGTAGGAATGTTCGAGAAAAGCATTGTACAGTCGACTAACTTTCATTTCTATCTCATTATCTACAAATTGCTCTTCTATCACATCACAGTAATCATGTTCGAAGCTCATAGAGGCTGTATCAGAGCATCCATAAGCTGAATCAGATCTAGTGGATATTAAATCCACATTTGTTGTTGTTTGATCAGGAACTTCAGATTTAACAAGAATATAATCTTCATTCGGCGGTTCACATTCGATTAACGTTTGATCTAAAGGAGTATAGTCTGAATCAAATTCAGTTTTCTGGAAAAAAAGTGTAGATGTTTGATAATGAAATCTCAGAGCGCATTAAGGCATTTATTAATATCATTGTAAGATGATGCAGTATCACCACATCATATATTCACTTACCTCCTGTACCTGTGTATCAAAATTTTGAAATATACTATTAAATGAATTGTTAAGATTGTTGTTAATCATTTCTTCTGGAGGTTTTGTAATAGTAGCCGGTTTTTGTACTAAACTATTATCATGTAAATATACATCTACCAAAGTTTCATTACCTACAATAAAGAAACCAATGTGAGATAAAACGTATGTCATATTAGAATAGATATTGAATAGGGGGTGACGTCAAAACGCGGTCTCTAAAGTCTATGGTGTCTTTCACCACAGCTGCCCTCGTCGCTGGATTAACTACATATAGCACTCTAGTTGTAATGAACACCATCATCTGTGCTGGCTGCAATATTAATATTGCAGTATTAAAGTTCCGCCAGAGTATTTTCTTCTGCATTCTTCTTCCACCTAAAACGCTCTTATTGCTCTTACTCAAGTCATTTAGTTTCCTGGTATTCACAGCTCAGTTTTGAATCAATGTCATGGAATTCAATGCTTCGATATCAGCCTGATTTCAAACAGATAGCTTGAGTTCTATACAATTTTATTTCCATCTGAAAGGTACCTAATGATTATCCTAGTAATAGTTTGGTAACAGCTCTCGTTGTGTATTTTTAACTATTTGGATAGTATATTCTGAAGATATCTATAAACTTAACATTGTGGTGAAAGCCTGTTAGATGCTTATTGTCTTGATCATTACATTACTGAGATGATTCATTTATGAGATGTACTTTGTCAGATTTTAATTCTGTCAATTGAAATTCAAAAAATTAATTTTGTCCTATTAGTGACAAATAAACTTCGCTTTAATTACATCACAAGAACACTAACACCGAGAAATAATGGATGTGGAAAGTGTATATTACAGAATCAAACCTCAACTGCAAAGTAAATATACCAACATCCAGTGTTAGGAAGGTCCAAGTGAAAAATTCCAAAGGATGGAAAAATTATTATTTGAATGTTCGAATCAAAAAATAATCAGATACTACTGACAAATAATATTAACTAAAGCATAACCGAACCTGGTTTTGAAAAAACAGTTTAATAAATTATCGATTTAAATTGATGAACAAAGTTGCCTTTTCATCTCATGTTTATTTGAGATATCCTCATAACCCTCTTGTACAATATTGTGGGAATATTGAATTTAAAAATCCTTCTCTTTTTTATTTTAGGTTTACATAAAACGAGGTATAGGTTTATGTATAGAATGGATAATAAAATCCAAAACGTATTAAGATTAGAAAGTAGCTCAGTTGTCTCTGATCCTCAACATTATAGGACATACCTCTGAAACTCTATTAGAAGTAAAATAATCTTCCAATTGATAACGTATTCAGTTTTTTTTTCATAAATACACCGTTACTTTATCCATAATCCTAACAGATACTAACCTAATGTTTGGCGCCCCGTGAATGTTTTTTCTAGTTTAAGATTATGCACAATACTAACTGGTTTATTAAGTGGACATTTGAAGAATATTTGGACTCTTAGTGGAAATTCACCCCAGCCTCGTCTAGAAAGATGAAATGGAGATTCTCTGAAAGCAAATAAATAATTAATACCACTTCTATACACTTTAGGTTTATATAGTATTATAATTAAAGACACTAAAGTTAGCAGAGAAATATGAGCAGACAACAAAAACAATAAGCAGAAAATTAAATGCTAATGAAGTGCTATATTACGAAATTTTTTGCTATGCACGTTTTTGAGAAATTGGATGTTCTGCTAACTTTGGAACAAAGTGCAAAATCAAAAGGTAATTAAAGAAGAATGATTCCATAATTAAATGCTAATTAAATGCTCTTTTCTTCAATGATAATTTTTTTTTGTATTCTTGGACGTCACGAAGTCACAAAAGTCTATAATTCTTTACCAATGATTCTGTTCTGCTGAGAAAACTAGAAAATAGTAATTTTTTTGTGAAGTCACCAAAAAATTCATTTTTTCCGTAGCATTTAATTATCAATTAGTAAAAATTTTTTTGGATTCTTGGACGTCACGAAGTCACACGAGTCTATAATTTTTCGCCAATGATAGTGTTTTGCTGAAAAAACTCGAAACGACTGTAAGACCTATAATTACATATTAGTAGGGCAGTTCACAAAAACTTTGAGCCCTCTTAAATATCAAAAAGCTATATAGTCCGCAACAGCATGTAATCCAAGGCCAATATTGCTTCACACATTTGGAGTTCAGATCTTAAGCATACCATGAAGATACTCGACTTAATACAGAAGAGAGCAGTTCGACTTATATGCGATCCAGATTTGACCAAAAACTTGGACAGCTTAGAGGATAGAAGAAAAACCTAAAAATCTGAACTACAGCTGAGCAGTTAAGAGAGTAATTCTATACAGGGTGTTCCTTGACTTGTTCGGGAGTGAGTAGATTCGTAGCTTTTACATAGACAACCTGTACAATCTAAACATAGCAAAAATGAATTTTTCAATCGAGTCTTTAACAAAAAGGTACTCTTTGTTTAACTCGATAAAATTTATGGTTTATGAAATATGTAGATTTTTAGAGCATTGTACATGCCAAGGAAACCGTTCGACATCAAAAGACATTCTGAAGAATATTATCATAAATTGTAATTATTTATTGAAAATACTTACAGCAGGTACTAAGACAATAAAAAATTTCTAATTGAACTGCATACTGTCGAACTTAATTAGTATTTTCTTAGTGTAAAGTGCCCACACCAGATTAAGTTCACACAAGATGGTTTTATTAATTCCCATAATCTAAATTTATGGACAGATGAAAATCCTAATGGTACAATTCAAACAAAGAATCAACATTGATTTTGGGTTAATGTGTGGGCAAGAATAGTGGGTAATAATTTAGTAAAATTTTAAAAATAATTTTTTGATAATAACCTGAATGGACGGCTATACTTAGAATTTCTCCAAAATGATGTTAAACACACTACATGGACATATGTAATCATACATAAAAATTCATAATGTTCGAATGTATAATTTAGAAAATATACTTGAATATAGGTTCTGATTTTGCAACTTTAAAGGCATGAACTTTTCACGTCATCTACTAACTCCTGAACTTTTTGCATCTAGTCATGGAACACCCTCTATATTAAATTAGAATATTGTTTAATTGGAAGATATATTGTTTCCCTTCCTTCAATATACTAAATTATGATTGAATTAATTTTTGAAATTTCCTCTTCATTTCTTTTTATAGCCATTTCAATTCAATAAATTATCATTTTAAAATTTTGTAAACGTAGATTCCCCAGGTCTCATACTCATATCTTTCAAAGCTAATTTGCATCTTGTAATTACAAATTGAAATTCAGTGGCACAGTTAAATTTCTTATAATTTGTTGTGATTTTCTATTGAAATTTTCATTTATATATTGAAGTAATTTGGTTTAAGATTTTACATGAAAATTCCTAGATTCCTCAAAATACATTAACAATAAAATTTTAATGCACAACTCAAATAATTGTTTGTTCTGTTTACTTCTATATATTTAAAATGTATTAATCAACATATTAAATATAAAAATAGAGCTTACCGAACTTCAATGACATCATGAGGTTTATAAGATGGATGTAAATGAAAAATCACTTTATCCACAATATGTGATATATCAGGATTGTCTTTCTCTCCTCTTACATACATCATCCATTTATGGGTAGTGTTATCCTCTAGAGAAGGTACCCATTTTGAAACATTACCAATTATTAATCTATGCCTCGTCTTCTTTCTATTTTTTAATATAATTTGATCACTAGCTTGTGGATTCGGAACTTCAGATTTTATATCTAATTTAGGTTTTTTAACTTCAGATGGTACATCTTTAGGACCACTTTTATCACAGTTTTTGGAAGCAACTCTACGTTTGCCTTTCCCAGCACAGAAAATATCTAAACTTGGGTTATTTCCCAGTAATTTTCTAACGGCCGGATGGATTCTGTTTTGTTTATCAAATCCTAAATTAAAAGTATACTTAGAATAATTGAAATAAATAATGTTGATATTTCAAAACAATAATTCCCAATTGTTTAGTCAAATCTTAATTTACTATTGATTTTCAATTTTCGAGAATTATGACAGATAGGATTACATTCTGCTAATATGAACAAACATAATATAGTAAATATAGTATTCAATTTTCATGATATTTATTAATTTATTCTTTTATGAGCTATGGTAGCATCAATTCATTTTCCAGGCAATGCACATCTAAAAATCTCTCACAATCTTAACATTTTAATTTAAATACTAGAAAGCAAAACAATAATTCAAAGATTTAGTTTAAAAGGTTAACTGAATATCTACAATCCACTATTAACCTTCAAAATTTTTGAGCAAATTCTACAAAGATAAATATAATCATTTTATCAGAAGCCATTTATATTTCCAATAGATTGTGTATTAAAGAATTATTACTATATCCTTTTTAAAAAAAACCTTGAACTTTCCAAGTGAGTTAGTTTCTATATATAATTTTTGAGCTTGATCAATAATTTTAAAGCATATTGAAAAAGGCCCAACCTTAATGGAAACAATCCCTTCAAAAAATACTAACAGGCAAAAAAATTTAAAAAATTTTGCATAATAATAAGTTTTCAATGTACAGAAACAGGATATGACACAGCAAGAACTAGGAAGATTGGCGACGACAGAAAAAGAAAGGTTTGATGAAAGCTGCAAACAAGCATTAGAAAAAAGAAGCTAAGGAAAATGGAGTGTTGAAGACATAAAGGACAAAATAAAACAGAATGGGAAAGGAAAAAAGCAAAGAAAATGTGCAGTGAGAGGAAACGAAAGCATCTGGGGAACAAACTGAAAAAAATCAAAGAACATTATATTAACAAAAACCGTACAAATGTTTATCAGGAGGATTAAGAAGTAAGATACCAAACACAACCAGACAAAAATATTACAGAGACAAAGACAGCTCACTTACAATGGGAAAAACAGGACAGGTGGAAGGAATATGTCAATTAACTACTAAATGATGAAACAGGCGGGAGAGAGGAGAAAGAGTTTGAAGATGAGACAGTGATCCAATAGAGGTTATAAAGTATAGTGGTAAACCCTTGAGGGAGGGAATATATAATTTCAATAAAAATATAAAGGAAGAAGAACAGATGCCAAACCAATGTTATAAAGCAATTTTTTACAGTACATAAGAAGGGTAATGAGATAAGGTGTTTGAATTATAGGTATATCACTTTGTTGGATGTAGTATACAAAGTCCTAGCTAGAATCATAAAAAATAGATTAGTCAAATACTTGGCTGAACAAGTGGGGGAGTACCGGAGGTTTTTCGAAAAGGGGAAGTCAGCTATACCTAAGGATTAAACCTGAACCTCTTCTTTGTGGATTTAAGTAAGACTATGATTCAATAGGCAAAAAACATTTGTTCCAGGCCCTAGCCGCACTCGTAATATCTAAGAAAATACTACATTTGGTGAAAACAACAGTGAATAACACCAAGAATGAAGTAATTATCAAAAGAAATCTATTGGAAAATTTTTAAACAAAAAGATGATTACAGCCATGAAACCCACTATTAACAGTGTTGTTTAACCTTTTACTAGAAATTATCCTGATAAGTAGTGGCATCCCAACCCAGGGGATGATTTACAACATCAAAATACAAATCACTGTCTATGCAGAAAATGTGCTTATAAATAAAAAGGAGCTAGAGAAAATATTTGTGTTCTTTAAAAAAAATCAAAAAAATGTAGACTACTTTTAAATGAACAAAAATATGGAGATGGGAGGGAATTTGAATAAGTTCAATCAATTAAAAGTGACTACAAAGAAAAGCAGGGAGTATAGATTTGATGAAGTCCAGAAATGTGAATACCTGGAAGTGACAGTGATAAACAAAGGCCAAACTAAGGAAATTGACAAAAGACTAGTGAGAGGGAACAAAACAAATGGAGCTCTAGGAGCACTATTAAGACCAAAAGATATTTCAAGTGTTGGATCATGAATAAAAAAGAAGAAAACAAAATAAACATATGGGAGAGAAAGGTACTAAGAAGGATTTTCTGAGGAGTGCAGGAGTAAAATTAGTGAAGGAGAAGAACCAACATAGAGATCAAAGCAGAGTATGGTCATGCTGAGATGGGTTATGTAGCCAGAGCAAAAAGACTCCATTGAATGGGGCATATAGTCAGAATGGACGAAGATAGTGGGGTGAAAAGATCCTTATTAAGGAGAGAAAGAGCAAAAAGTAAAGGAATAGAAAACTGATGTGTAGCATCCATGAGCAAAATATATGAAAGAAAGCAGTAGAAATACTCCAAGCTTTTGGGCTATAAGGCCTGTTTAGCTGTTTTATATATAAAATGTCCACTACCTTTTTTCAAATTAGTATATCATTTTAGTAAGTGCTGGATTTTTAACTTACCTGGAGTGATAACTTCTTCATCCGGAGGTACTTCTAAATTGCTCTTCTTGTAATAAGATGTTATTAAGACATAACGCACTATATGTAGTAATTTCTGTGCCTTAAATATCTTTTCTTGTACCTCTTCTAATTGTTTTTCTCTTGTCGATAATTCCTCGTCAAATATTTCATTTAAAATTTGGATAAACTTTTCAGCACTCAATTTATTTTCTAGAACGAGTCAATGAGTCAGATGTGGATAATATATTTCAACATGTAATAATAAATGATAAGAAAAAGGTACAACAACTACAAATAAGTTGTGAAAAATAGCATATAAATGATTATTTAGTAATTAAATTGGTTTTAGTTGCCAAACTTTTGAAAATAAATTGTAAATTTTATCCAATAAATAACTTTGGTACATATGTATATGAAAAATTACTAGCTAGTAATTCTGAGTATAAAACAATTGTTTAAACATTTGACTGAAGTGAACCTACATATGTTCATTGATAGTAATTTTCATTTCATATTGTAAAGTTACCTAGATAGCATGAGGATAATGTATATAGTGCATTTATAAGTACTACTTACCTTGTTGGTCTTTAAGTTCTTTGATTTTTAATGCATTACTAGTTGCTATATACTCTGGATCAACTTCTATTTTTTCCTTTTTCTTTTCCATTTTAGAAATAATTAAATCGTATTCAACATTTTGCTTAACCTCAAAGTATGATATCAATTATTATTAAAATTTTGTCGTTTGCTCCGCTCAAAGAACTACCGGTTACCGTTCCTAACGACAGCGGTCTACTAAACTATTGGTCAGTAATAAACGCGTTTTAAACATAGATTTATCTGGTTTACAGTAAAATTTGCCAAAATTTGGGACTACTGAAATAGACAACCATTATTACACCCAGTATTTTTCTTTATTTTGAGGATAAATAAAATTATTTATGCAAAAATATAAATAAATGAATTATAATCTATTTATTTGAAAATTATCTATTCGCAAACCTGCAAGTATAGACATATATAAATTCATATTTATCTATGGTCGAAAACTCTGAGTTGAACAGAACCTACATATATTTTGACAAAATGTCTAGTTTTTCTCAAGTATTCAAATAAATATATTTTGCATTCCTTTCTAATACAAAATATTTGATATTTAGTTAAAAAGTGGAAATTAATTATTGAAAGTTCCCGGTTAATACAAATAACTCAAGGTCAAGTTAGTTTTTGATTGTTTGTCTCGAACCCTAGATGACTCTGTTTTAAACTTGTAATTGATTTAAGTTGACAATTCTATAGAATGATGCTGAGAAATCAGATTACAATCGATTGCACTTTTGGGACAGGATAGGCAAGCATGAAAACTACTGTTGAATCAAATATAAATGGGTTCACTTCGCGCTTTGGAGGATAATGGGAAGAGTAGGAGGAGCATATAGGAATAAAACATTGCATTTTAATATTTTGGATTAATTATTTGCACATATTGCATTTGACCAATTAGTAGATGGGATATTTGCCTTTTTAGTGGACAAAGGGCCTAATACTCTATTTTGTGCATGTTCAATGTTTATGTTCAACCGAACAAACATAAAATGTTTTTATTCCTTCTTAATACCATTGTCTACAGAATTACCTAATTCTTGTTTTTAATTAATTTGTCTGTGAAGGACCATAAATGCCTACAAGAATTTATAGTCTTTATGGTATACGCTAAGATTTAGTATTTAAGTCAGGTTGTACACTGACCACTCCTAATGGGAACCATTTAAGTCTGTTAATCATATAGTTAAGTGATACAAAGTGTCCCTTATTTAACCCTCCATTAATGTATCGTCTCGGATTACTTAATTTTCGTTTTATATTAATTTGACTGTGAAGGACCATGGATTCCGTTATTTACCAGAATTTATAGTTTTAATGTATACGATAAAATTTAGTTCTCGAGCTAGGTTGTATACTGACCATTGCTAATGGGAACTAACCTCATAGTTGAGTGATTTCAAATGTTCCATTTTCATAATTAATTGAAGCTTTTGTATACAATAAGATTTAGTATATAAAGCAACTTGTACACAGATACTTTTTATTAGTTTGAAATTCGTCGAGGACAGTAACCGGTTTAATGAAACCAGGTTTAATTAATTATTTTTTCGCCTAATAAATAGTATTTATAAAGTTGTGAATTGAGTCACTTAACTCAATGGATTTTGAATAATACTTACGAGGAATAGAATAAAATATGAACAATAGTATTTTTTTATTACATGACTAAAAATATACAATAAATGTATTGATCGAATTAATATTTTTTAATTGGTTTTATTTTCCAAGCTCCAATAGTGTATCGCAACCAAATTAGTCCTAAATCAACACCCATTTGTATCCAACTCCATACCGGAGTAACTTTCGAACCATCGATCTCAGTCCATTTAACGGCTACTTCGGAAATAGGAATTTTCAAACTTTGTGCAATATATAACATTTCTACGTCAAACGCCCTGTAACATATCTCCCATCAATCTAATTCTCAAGCACCTGGATGACAAGCAACCTATTTATTGACTAAAGTCGAATCATGTCAGAAAGTTTTTGAATAACTTTATGCAAGTTCAGCAATTCAATGAGTGAAATCAATGAAAACTTGTTGGATGATCTAACAAGCGGAGGAGCGGCTGCTAAACATCTTACGCCGAATATATGGATAAGTGTCCAAACAGAGCGTGTGGCGCAGCCGTACAAACACCGAGCTGTACCGGTCCTATACCCAGAAGTCAAGAGGGCCAGACTCAGATGGCTAGGCCACTTGAAGCGCAAACCTGAGGAGCGGGGAGTGCGCAAAGCGTATCGGCAGAAGCCAGAGACTGTGCAATCGATGGCCAGATGATGTCGAAGAGGATTTTCGGAAGCTAGGTGTGAGGGGGTGGAGACGCCGAGCGTTAGACCGTGATGACTGGAGAAATGTAGTAGACGAGGCCAAGGGTCTTTGTTGGCCGTAGTACCAGTAGTTGTTGTTTGTTATATATAATATATCCATCAACAAGACCAATGTAATATTTATTTTAGACTGAGCAATGAGTGTTGTTTACCCTTATTGATGAAGATTAACAAAATGGTTCTCAATTATGTTCATAAATTTTCAAGGCTGAGAATACATATAAAAATAGGGTGTTTATTTGTATAAACTTAATAACAAAATATAAAAAAAATATAAAAAACGGTTTTTATTACAAGTTTACATTTAATCGTAACGTTTAAATACCTTTCCAATGATGTGCCAAGCACTAAATATTCCCTATTAAAAAATTAAGGGTTAGAGAAGTGGAAAGGACATATGTCTGTATCCAGGAAGCTGTAGCCTACGGCGGCAAATTTCACTTCCAGTAGTAAAAACTTTTTTTTATTTCGATTTACAAAATATAAGAAAATAATTTGTTTGCACGGAGAAAATGAGTTTTAATGAGATTTGATCACCGTTGCTGATCATTATAAATCACTCTGTAAGTTTTTGCAGATGAAAGTATTTTCCCTTGAAGTTCCCAAATTCAGCGCATCACTAATTTCAGAACGACGTTCACCAGAGTATAATCTTCTAATCATTTGCATTTTAGTTTCCAGTGGAATATTTTTGCTGGTTACTTTCTTTTCTTGTTTTTTATTATCACCCTTGATAAAAACTAAAGATCATGATATTTGTCACTGCATTTATCGTTATAGTATTATATGAATTTATTCACTTACAATAATGTCAAATGATAAAAATGCGTCCGTACACCACCGCATCTACCTAATCAACACAACTACATACACTGTTTCAGATCTGTTATTTGGAAATTAAACGCCACAGAACATACCAAAAAGAAGGTCAACTTGTATGTGAACTTCGGCAACACAAATGTCATTCGTCCTAAAATTCTGAATTCCCGCCCTATTTCCTTCAGATTTCGGTACAAAGGTATGTGATAATTATGGATTCTTGTTGAAATTGGTTTGAATTGAGAATATATGTTTCTCAGCATACAGTCAGATTGTAATTTTATATTAATGAGAATTTGTTTAAGAGCCAGGTAAGAATCTTATTGAAAATAACTGAAAAATTAACAGCTAAGTATTTTTATCTGTAATTTTTCATTGAATATTTCAGAAAGGACTTGAAGGTAGGTGACAGAGTAATATTTAGATGTAAATTTCCAGGCTGCAATAGTCCCCACTCTGTGGGACATAGATAATAAAAAATCTTTCAAATTATCTATCTACTGACAATGTAACAATTCTCACGTTCTTGAAAACTAAAGTAAGAACGATGTATCCCCCTTTGGCCTGCCTCCTATTTAACTCAAAATGGAACACACATTCCACTACCCGTGCCAATGAGAACCAATATCGTAAATTGAATGAGCTTTCTGAATTCTACACAATTATTATTTTCCTCATTAACTCAAACACAGATTTTCCAAATTTTTGGAAGCAAACTGTAGAAATCCTAACAAAAAACATCTCTTTTCAGTTGCTATTCGTAAGGTTCAAATTAAAGTGATAATCAAAATTTGAAGATAAAAATTCTGATATTGAAACTTCTAATGTAACTATGTATCATTTGTGTAAAATTTTTTAAAATAAATCAAAATACTTGAAATTTTGACTGCAATTGCAAACAGCTACTATTGTTTCAAACTTACTACAGACTTCAATTTAAACTCACCATCTTTCAACATGCAAACTATCAAAGCAAATTCTTGAAGCTTCTCTGGTAAGCAATTTAAAACCACATTGTGTATCTTTCAATCCTCTTACTGTAAAAAGCCACACGAGGAAATGAAAACCATACATCAATATTGTTCTGAAAAAATTTCTTTTTGCTATGGCTTCTTTTTCAAGATGCGCCCTAGATCCAATAGAAATGGCTAATTTTTCCTCAACAATTGAGGGATTTTTTTGGTAATCATCTAAAAGATACGTTATTTCAATTAAATAGACATTTTTTATGGAATCGAAAATATTGTAAATACATTTTATTAATTTATAAAGTCCCTCTTCAACTTTGGCTAGATCGGAAAATTTGGTTGCTCCATCTGCATCTGCAAATAATAATACTGAGCCCCTTGCACTTTGCATACCCTGCAACAAAAATATTGGTAATAGAGTCAAGACACTTCACCACTTGATGATAGAAAACTTATTAAAATATAATTATTGAAAGAAGTCATACCTAACAATCATCCATCAAAATTTCATAAATATGAAATATATTATATTTTCGTCAAAGAAAAAAAATGTTTGTTAGTGTAGCATAAATTTATGATAAAAAACAAATTAATCTAAATAGCTGACGGTATTCACTTGTTTTATATTTATAAATAGCAAATGAAAACTGATGGTGAAGCTTATTTTCTTTTATCTGAAATTATTAGTCAGTTGGAAAAATAATTTTTAATACATACCTTGAAAATATGTTTTTATAAATATGTCTTAATTACTATGTGCAAATATTGTTAAAAATATGAACAAATATTAAAAAAATTGAATTGTAAAAATCATTTATTGAATAATTGTATAATTTGTAGTGATCTACAGCCTCAGTAGCCCGCAGCACTTGTACCGCTCGCCGTTGTGTGATATAAAAATTCATATTATATGAACTAATACCGGCCACTGAAATTTTATTTTGAAATAAAGAACTTAAGGTATCTTCAATAACTTTTTCAAAATTGTTCTAAAATCAAAATTTTCAAAAACTGTTTTGAAGGATATTTATAAATATAAGTATAACTCCTTTTTCTGAGGAATATTTTCGAGTTCAATATCTTGAATCTATTGTCCTTATGTCCAACCAAAATCTTTGAAATCTATATGGTTTGTTTAAATATTTAAAAAAGTCGCGATTTTTGTTCATATTGCTACCCATACTATTCCTACTATCCCAATACTGAATTTTATTTCTTTATTGACTCTCTTGTTTTTACAATCCATGAAGATTGAAGACAAATATTTAAAACAAAGAAACTGGAATTTATAGGGACAACATGGGGGACACAATAGATCTTTTGGTTCGCAGTGTATATGATACCCCAATATCTACATACATTATTAATTATTAATGGAAAGTAAACTGTAAGCCTTATATGTGGTTAATTTCTGAACCATTTCCGTTATGAGTCTAGTCTGGAGTCTAGAAAAGTTCAAGCTACATAAACTTAAATTATGATAATAAAGTCAACTAATTGCAATAAAGGTGATTCATTAATTTTGGTTCTTCAAAATAGCTATGGTTTTTTAAAAAAGGACATTTTCCATGGACGGTCGTTTTAATAAGATATCTTAAGTGGAAATTTTCTTTTGAATAATAATTCGAAATTTAAAATATTGGTCCTATGTCCACAAAATGCATAGGTTCCCTCCACTGTGCAACAGTTCGAAAAATGCTTAGTCACAAAGAAAAGTTAAAAAAGTAGATGGACTCAAAATTTACTTTACCAAAGAGAATATAAGGCAATAAGGTTAGTTTGATACATAATTTGATATTCTATACATTTGAAAGTTTCATCTTTCTGATACCTGAAATTCTTACCAATCTTACAGCTCCTCCTTTGCCCCTATTATTCTCAAGATCCAGCACTCTTAATTTATCTGTACTCAGTTTCTTGGCATACTCTTGTGCTATTTTCACAGTCTTATCAGTGCTGCCATCACTTACTACTATTATTTCATATTTAAAATCTGAATTTTTACACCTATTCTCTAAGAATTCTGTACATTCATCCAACATAGGAGGAACTAAAATAGATCAATTTCATAACAAATGTATTGGGATGAAAATAAAATTACTTCAAATACAATTTTTCCAACTAGCCACTAAATTATCAAATCTACGCTATTCATCTCTATTTGAAGACATTATTTTTATATAACTCACATATATTTTTACACTTACGATCTTTACTATATTCCTATATTACCTTTGAATTTCTAATGTCCTAAACAAAAAAATCCTCAACAAAAACGATATTTCAGAAATCATATTTTTCAAGTATGTTTCTTTGATTAATTACTTGTGGTAGCCTAAGTATTAAAATATTGTGTGATTATCGAACAATATTATTTTATTGTATAAATTATTGACTTAGTACTAGTTCCAAGAAATAATTATCCAAACATAGTAGATTAATAATTAGTAGAATTAAGAATCCTCCAAATTAAATTGTTGTGTATATATCCAGTGGCAATTTTTAATTAAAGTAACAAATCCACTGAAGGGTACTTACGTCTTGTTTCTTCATTATAAGCAGGTACTATAACACTAAGATGAACTGATGATTTCTCATTGTTAGTTGGAAATTGTATTTCTTTTCCACTAATAGGATCGATAAAATATTTTTCTTTTTTACTCCTAACGACTAAAGGATATGCCTTAGACGTAGCTATTAAAAGGATACAAACCTATGCAAAAACATTTTTATTTAGTTATAATGAAACAAAAAAAAACAGTTTATAATACTTACAGATATAATAACAGAAGTTAAAAAAGCTGTTCCTAAGAAAAATAAAACTTTCAAGTCCATTTCTTGTTATGCATATGTTTAGAATTTTTGATTAAGAGAAGTTTTAAGAAAAATTATCTTTCTATTTTCTGCATGGTTGGCAAACAAATTAGACGAGATTACTTACGTACACATGCTACGATTTGTTTCTTCTTCTCTTCTTATTGATCTTCAAAGTATAAAATAGACAGCTATATTTTATTTAATGAAATATATTATGTGAAATTTTATTGGGAAATATATTCAAACAAATCCGAAGAATATAATATATAAAATAGCAAGTTTCAAAGTACCTATTTTGGAAAATATTAACAAACTTCGAATAAACATTATCGGCGGTCTGGGGGTACTTTTACCTTCAGTTTAACATGAAACGAAGAATCCGAACCTAACTGTTTCATAATGTTTACATTTCTACAATATTATAAAGGATTTTAGTAGAATGGTTGAAGATTTGTAGTTTATATTTCATAAACTCGACGATGATAATGAAGAAATTATCAACATTGTTGACACGCCGAGAAAACAAAAAGTTATTCGTTCTACAGCGAATCTTAAATTATCTTTTATTGGATTCGACTGTTTCTTTGTATTTTTTCACCATGTTAACCAAAAGTATTACTTCATAGAAATTGTGGAATTCTTTTTGTTCGTACAACTTTCTCAAATAGAACAAATATCCGAAAAATTTTGGTTATATTTGTGTCAGAAAAATGTCTGTTTAACTGTGATCTTTGAAATAGATTAATCTTGGTTTAAACTAGTGTTCAAACCACAGTTTAAGCTTGTAAAATTGGCCCTTAATAAAGTATACTATAGGCATAAACCACCTATTTGATATCGGTGATCTCTGATGATAAGGCTTTTCGGAAACTATGACTCTCAACTGTTTTTTTTATATTTTCAGTATGATGTGCCTTAAAAGGCACACTTTTAGTTTCATATTCTATGATTTTTTCAAACTATATTAAGCTAATTTCAAAATGATTTGTTAAATTTAGAAAATCGCAGTAAAAGATGTCTTGTTTTAATAAAATCATTATGATTTTTATGTTATTTAATTGCCATAAATGTAAATATTTCATACAAATCAACACCATACCGAGATGAAATAATAAAAATCAATCCCCAAACCTTCAAGTTTATTTTAGTCTACATTTTAATTTGTACAAAATTTTTTTGAGAATTCAAACACATACAATTTTATATAGAAAAATCAAGATACATTTGTTGACTATATGATTCTTCGTAATGGGAAAGCCCCTGGAGAAGATGGAATAGAGGCTGATCGGTTAAAATACGGAGAACAAATGAAAAAACAAATTCATCAACTCATCGAGACCATCTGGTAACAAATCAAGATCTCAAAGGAATGGAATACTGGTGTTATTATACCAATACAATATAGATAAAGATTATTATTATACGTATACTGGGAGACTACCAAAATGGGTTCAGACCAGGGTGATCCACAATCAACGCAATCCACACAAAAGACCAAACAGTACAAAAAACATGGAAACAAAAATGGAGCTACACAGAATCTTCATAGATTTTAAAAGCGCGTTTGACTCAATAAATAGACAATGATAGAAGATTTATAAACACCTAAAAGTACTCAGAAAATTAAAGATATTAATGAAAGATGTATTACAAAGCACACAAGCCAAAGTAAGATATCTGGGAACATTAACAGAAGAAATGAAAATAAATAAAGGAGTCACACAAGACGATTCGATCTCTCCAACCCTGTTTAATATGATTTTAGAAAACGAAATAAGAAAATCAAAATTAAATAACAAAAATATCATAACGAATAATACAAGAGAAGAACTAATAAAGGTAATGAAAAAACTGGAAACAGGAGTAGGAAAAATCGGTCTAGAAATACATGAAGATAGCAAGACAAGACGAAAGAGGAATGGACCATCTAAGGAACATAAAAATACGTATTTAAAACTGTAACCTCGTTTAGTGGAATGAGAAAATACAAAAAGGATATCTAACATTTGGAAAAAATAAAAAGTTACTCAAAATCAAGAATATTGATAAAAAGAATATCTACTAAACATAAATGAACAAAAGACCAAATTTATAGAGATGGGAAGAGATTTGAATAACTCCAATTAAACTGACGACACAGCAAAACAGGGAAAGTAACAATCACAAACAAAGGAGGTAAAACCAGGAAAATCGATAAAAGACTGGATAAAGAAAATAAAACGTTTGGAGTTCTAGGAGGACTATTAAGATATTTCAAGAGCCGCCAAGTTATGCATATACATGAAGAAAACAAAATAAACATATGGTAGAGAAAGGTACTAAGAAGGATTTTCAGAGGAGTGGAGAAAAAAAAACGCAAAAGTCAAAGCACTGTACGTGGTCAGACCAAAAAGATCCTTATTAAGGGATAGAAGTATAAAGAGAAGATCTAAAATAAATAACTGGAATGACGTAGCCATGGACAAAACTAAATGGAGAAAAGCAGTAGACCGACTCCAAGCCTTGGACCTTCAAGGCCTGTTCAGTTGTACAAGTTGTTGCATATGCAGACGATGTAACAATATTAATTTGAAGAAATGTATGAAATAATAATCATATAAACACATTTTACAGTATATCATTCAATGGTTTTGGTTTCTTTCCAATATCGTTAAAAACGAATGGTCTTGAGAAGTAAAATAGGACGTTGTTAACGAATTAAGACAAAACTCCACATTACTTGAAATAACTGATAATCTAATAATATTTTTAATTACATGAGAGATTGATGGCTACCCTTTAATATTACAGATAACGTTACGAAATGATAAGTTGGTAGGTAGACTTTTGTTCAAATTATAAATCATTGCTTCATTTTATCATTATAGACAATATAAGCATTCCACTAAGCATTCACGACCACGATTTTCCTCGTTCCACTTAGTCCAAAGCGTGATAATAGTAAACCCAAGTGGAGTGGATTACGAGGCATTTTGATTCTTAAGATACCAAATAGTAGTAGTAACAAAGCTCAAATTTTAGCATTAAGCATACTTTGGAATTGAAATGTTTTTTTCCTTTTGTTTTATTTGCAAAGAATTTGTTTTCCTTTATGGTTTTTACTTTAAAATTTCCAAAAAAAAAACGAATGGGGTACAAAAAGGGATCAGTTCACGTCTAGTACCCTGTTTAAACTAAACTCCCTTACAGGCAGGTACATTTTACTTGTCTATTTACGTTTTATAATTTAATATTCAGTTGTAGCAAGTTAACGAGGTATAATAATGATTGACTGATAAATGGTGGATCAAACAAAATTGTCGTCAAGAGTTTCGAACCAGTTTTTATAATCTGCAATTGATATTGGAAGAATTATACTGCTTCTCTGTCCACGGGTTTGCAAGCCACTCAGACTCTTTCACCACTGGCATCCGAAGATCAGACGAAGAGGGTTTCGGAATTGTTAAAAATAACGAAAAAAAAAAATTAAAAAAAGATGATCTACAATACAGTCGAGAGATTCGCCGTAAAACATAAACGGTTACGGTTACCAACTTAGGAGAGCAAAAAAAATATGACGGACAATACAATCGAGAAATTCCCTTTTAACATTCATCCAGTAAATAACTAAAATATTGATAAAAAAGGAGAACTACCTACTACTGCCTTGAGAGTTACTGATTTTCCATATAAAGATCGATTTGTTAACATTTTGAATATGTGATATATTTAATAATGTACGGGATGTATTGATATCTAGTTAACCTAGACCAGTTTCGTGCATAAACAAAATATTGCGTGTTGAAAGGCGACACTCTGGTTCTCCGAGACCTAAGTTTCGTTTCCAAAAATCTGTTGGAAAAGTCCTTGCTTCAGTTTTTTGGGATTGCCATGGAGAAATCATGATTGATTTTTTGGATAAGGGTAGAGCAATAACTGGAGATACTATTCGAAATTAATGACCAGTCTACAGGAGAAAACTAAAGAGAAAAGACGCGGAAAGCTATCCAAAGATGTTTTGTTTTTACAGGATAACGCCCCTGTACACAAATCTCATGCTGCCATGCAAAAAACACCTCCCTTATTCACCAGATTTGGCTCCGTCCGACTATCAACTCTTTTCTCAACTGTAAAAAAGTTGAAAAGGTCGTAAATTTTCTTCCAACGAGGAGGTAATAAAAGCTGTAGAGATCTGATTTGCAGAGCAAGAAAAAACATTTTTTTGAAAGGTCGAGAGACGTTGCAGGTTCGCTGTAATAAATATATCCAATTAAGAGGAGAATATGTTGAGTAATTAAATATTTTGACATTAAAATTTTGTTTGGTTCTATAGTAGGCTAAGAATTTTTCAATATATCCTCGTACATCTTATACATAATTAATTTTATAACAATAAATACACAATAGGCACAAAAATTAATAAAAAAGGAATGAATGAATATCAATAACTGAATTAACATCAATTTTATAATGATTAATTAATAACATAATTATAAACATCAAGAAAATAAAGTAAATTCAAACAATAATTCATTTAAAAATGATTTGTGAATACTATATTTGGAAACTAGATCGCCACATTTTAATACTACCTATTTTTTTCAATAACTTGTTTCATGTTAGGTACATAGTGATTGTTTAAAACATCACTATAAATGTATCTAGCACTTTAATGTTAGTAGGATATTTGTATAAGTTGAATTGGTCTAGTATATTTATTTTATTTAAATCGGTGTTGATTTTGTTTTTTTCGATAACGATATTTTTTTGGTTGTGTCTAATAAGTGATCTTGTGTAATTAAAGTTCGCCATTACCAGTTTATTAAGACTCGTTGCCTGCCAATTTTCGTTATTATATTGTTCTGGTTTTACTCAAGTGATGCAATGCCCACTCATATCTTTCGTCGTCTTCTTGATCCAAATTTCCTGATGTTTTGATAACGCTTCCCAAACCGTTGTTTAAACCTCTTTTTATTAGTTTATATTGTTGGTAAATGCTCTGAAGTATCTTCTTAGCGGCGATTACAAGATACTGTAAGCTTTGATCAAAATTTTGTAGCTGATGGATTTCTGATGTGACTGTTTGATATTGCGTTTCTAGTGCATTTATTTCTTCAGCTAGTGGTCTCATGTGAAAATAGTAGATAAAATCGCATTTGCTAGTTACAGCTTGAGAGGACGAATATTCTGAGTTGTTCTTGAGATCTAGGATCTGTACTTCTTGAGCCATTATATCGGGTATTTCAAAACGTTCGCATGCGAGTTATATCACTGCATTAAGCGAAAAAAATTGCTCAAAAACCACCAAACAATCAATGCCTATAACGCAAAGTTCAAAAATGCGGCAGCAGCTAAATACTTTTATGGCTCTTTCGACCGCTCGATAGGGAGGAACTTAATCGTTCCACTATCTTTGATTGGTTAAACCTTATTGTTAATTTGCGATTAATCTATGCGTTATAGACATGAGATTGTTTTTCTGTAATATAGGATTTGTATTCGATTTCCATGGTTGGTTTTTCACATTTTTCTTGTGTACAGTTGTATTTTGAGTGTCAATGGTAACTTCGTTGTCTGTTGTGACCAGTTTAGGAGAGAATTTTGGTTAAAGTTTATAGAAGTTTTTCGTGACGCCTTCTTTTTACTATAACCCTTTCTTTGACGTCTTTAATTCTCTTGTTTATAGCTTTATATATTTCTTTAGTTTTATCTCTGACTTTGTGTATAGTTGTTCAGCAGAGCTCTATCGATATCTAAGTCAAATGGGTCTCACGCATCTAGATGGCCCTTTAAATTTGTTCCTTTTCAGCTTTGTTCTGAGAATTCTATGATGTTCAAATATTGTGGAATCGTTCGACTATTCTCCTTGATTGTGGGCCATTCGAAGATGTCAGCTACCATCATGTATTGTATTACATTGTGTGTTATATAGATGAGAACATTTAGAACATTGACAGAGTTAGATCCTTGTATTGAATAGGCTTGTCCGTATTTGGAAAATGCATCGACGACTGTTAGAAACTTCTGGCCATTTGCTTGAAAGGTATAGAGATGATTTCCAAGGATTTTGTGAGGATTGGTGTTATCGTGAATTTTCGTTTTGGAGGATTTCTGTTGTATTTACTGATCAGAAAAATATAGGGTTCGAATTTGAGTTTCTGTTCCACTTATGCCACTGTGGTTGGTTGTTCCTTGATAGTAATGATTTATGATATTTTTCTATCTTTGGAGATTTATTTATCAAATCATACGTCGAGTTCTTGAATGTTTCTTCTATTATGTTGGTAAATATCATCGTCTTCAAAGTATAGAGCGTATTTTATTGGATCGAGATAGCCCTTGAAGAATTTGAAAAAGTCATCGTTTAGGTGTTTCTTCCAAGTTGAGCACAAATTCTTTTCTTATTAGTAAAAGTAATTTCGGTGACTGGCGGAGCTGGGCTATGGTTAACGAGTCTGAATATCACTTGGTTTTTGTGTGATTTATTGGTCTGTCACTGATGGGAAATCCTAAGTTGAGATTTTCTTGGGCTGTGTGTCTTGTTACGTTTAAGTGATCTTATTTTAGTCGCCATCTTACTTATTTGGAGTTTAGATCCTTCAGTGAAAACAACCATTAACATTTCATTTATTACACAATTTTCATTTATATAAGAGGTTTGTTCTTGGTGGCTGCACTGGAACTGGATCAGTTCGATCGGATACAAAGAACGATATAGTGCAGAAAGCAATGGAGCATTTGTTGATTGTTGTATTTGAGGTTACTTGATGTGATTCGGGCCTTATAGTATTGAGAATAATGGAAAACGATTTAGTACTTTTTGATATTTTACATTCGTCCGATGACGAAGATGTAGTGCCACCGTTCCCAGATTATACTTATTGCACTGGCTGAACTGACTCTAGACCCAGTGCAAGCAGTACACTGAGCTGGGTGAACTAGTTCTCTTGCACTGCTACTAATAACAGTGAGACTAGCTTTGGTTCTGCTACGAAGAACGTTTCCTGAACTAGTTCTGCCAGTGCAGCTACTAAGAACAAGCCTAAGGTAGTTCATCATTCTATAAATCACTTACTAGTGCTAATAGTTTCTAAGAATAATTATACATTTTTATTATGTAAAAATAATATATAGTGATGAAAAACCTTGTATTTTGGTATATCAATATCAGAAATTTCCTACTAACATTCTAATATTAATCATCTAACTTTTGCATACAATGAAATAGTCATTTCAAGTTTATTTATCATAATAACTTCTGACTAATAGCTGTATATTCACAATCAATAAAGAGTAAATAATAGTCCAGTCAATTTCGACATAAAAATAGTGGTCAAATAACAAAAATTCCCGGAAAACCAAATATTTGTGGAGAGCTAGGGTTTACCATTATAAATAAAGTTTTAAAAATCCCCATCGAAACTATGAGTGCTACAAAAGTTAGTTGGAGTCAAAGGTCAAAATTTGAGGTTTTTTGGATAGAAAACGGTAAGTTTTATAAAAAAAAACCTTAAACCAAAGTTGTAGATCTTAAAATTCTCTACAAAAATGGACCCTATGATTTTTTCCCTTATAGTTACCATTCCTGAGATATCGCGATTCTAAGACTCACATTATACATGATATGCACATGTATATACATAATCAGGCACTTATTTGTGTTTCTTTTAGTCAGTCGCTAACTGAATCCCCTGTACCAAATTGTACCAATTGTAGTTGGTGAAGATGTTGATTTGTTAGTACTACTCACTGCAAGGACTCCATTGGATAAAATTATTTATTTTCTGAAACCCGGGAGGGCTCAACAGCGAACAGAAAAATATTTTTCAACAAGTTTATTTGCTTATCTCAAATGCCAAAACTCTATTTTATTTTTACATGCGAGAACCGGATGCGACACTTCGTCAGCAATGTACAGAAGGAGCAAAAGGTCAGTATTTAAATTATTCGAAACAAAAAAACGATTTGACTGAGTGCGCTAAAGTATTTACAGAAATTGATTCCACACCTCAAATAATAATTGCGGAAGGAATTCGCTTTCTCCTTGCGGTTTATAGAGCTGCAAAAAAAATGACAGTACCGATACTTAACTTTTGTAAAAAATACGCAAAACAAGAAACCAGTACAAACTATTATATCTTCCTCCAACATCGGCATCTGCTATTCGAGTAAACTATCAAGTTCAAACATGGCTAGGCATACAACTGAAGACTAGGGCTAGAAATTGATAGATAATACTCTGAAACCGATTGAAACTTTACTCCCACCAGAAACACTTTTCAAAACTATTTTGTGCAATTGCAAAAAAAGTTGTAGTGCCAAATCTGGCTGTAAAAAAGCCAGATTGCTATTATCTTCAGCGTGTACCAATTGTCAAGGTCAGTCCTGCTCAAATGTCCAGTTGAGTAGAATAGAGGAAGATTCCTGTGATTTTAATGAAGAGACCAATGAATCTGCTACATTGGAACAATTTATGAACATCCAGCTAGAAGAAGAGAAAGATGAAGAAATCGAAGAAGACATAACTATTGAAGCAGACTTTAATGAGTATGAATTTGATAACCCAATAATGAAAAGCCATATCAATAATAAGGTAGTATCTAGAGCTTGACGGGTATTATTCCCTTGAAACTACAGTGAAAACGCGCCTACCTGACAGATGGCGTGGAAATACGTGCATATCATGTATAATATGACTCTTAGAATCGCGAATCTCAGGAATGTTAATTCTTAGGAAAAAAATCAAAACAACCATTTTCGTAGAGAATTTTGATAGCTACAACTTTAGTTTGTTTTTTTTATAAAACTTACCGTTTTCGAGGAAAATCCAAAAACACACTTGATATCGATGCGGATTTTTAAAACTTGATTTGTAATGGTAAACCCCAGCTCTCCACCAATATCTGACTTTCCGGGAATTTTTGTTATTTCAAATGTCTATATTGACTGGACTAATAAAGGAAAACTGCAAAAAGAAATAAAGTTAAATAAGTAAATTCTTGCAATATTATCAGTAATACAAATACTATTATTTATAAGATTATTAAAATGATTTTTTGATTGACCATAAACAATTAGAAGATAAAGTGGCACATAAACAGAAGGAGGAAAGAAAGGATATATACTTGGAACATAAAGCAGAATCAGAAAATCAAACTGAAGAGATCAACAGAAGACAGCGTGAAGAATAAAAGGTATCCTCAATAACTAAGTCTTCAATAAGTGTATAATCCCTGTTCTTACATTCAAACTTGTACATTCGCAAAGGTAAAAATCAATAGAATAGAGAAAATCAGATCCAGGAAGAGACAAATTCAACTAAATACGTTGAGCACCAGTGTGGTCTGTACGCCCGCAACCCTTAAATGTATTTTACAGTTTGATTGGACCGTCCTGGGTCCTTGCAACATCATCCTAAGCTTAGTCTATTTGATTTTTTTTTTCATGATCTTAAATTCCATTGTTAAACAAAAAACTTTTCATAATTTTTTCAACATAATTCATATAACATTTGATGAAAATTTTCAATTTGTGCTACCTTTACATTACCTTGATCTCATATAATATTTTTCAAAACACAGCGTACATTTTTGTACACTTTACATAAAAGCATGTATCATCGTTCGAAGGATGGAAAATCAAACAAAATTTTGTTTTTCTATACTGCATGTATCTTCAAAGAAATATAATGAAAAAATTTAATTCGAATGAAAAGTGCAAAAAATTATGTCCTGGACCGCACACGAAAAACATTTTTTCGCACTTTTAATTTCAAATTAATGGGACCCACACCTCTTATGAAGTATAAAAACACAAAAAAAATTTTTTAGTCCGGGGTTGGTCAATTTTGGTTGGGGCTCAACATGTTAATAATAAACAAAAAACACAGATGGTTCGTTAAAAGAAGATGAATTAAAATATTGATTCTCTGGAAACTATTCTCAACTCAACAAAAGTAAAGGATGTGTGAATATGGAGATACAAGACGGTAAATGTGGTGACAAAATTTGAGGAAGTTTGTTGCATAAATGTGAATGTTCAAAATGGTATTTAAAAAATTTTCATGAAAAGATAACTTATTGAAATGTATTTTTAATATTGTAGATCTTATGGAAACATGCTGTATCATATTTTAATTACATCTTTAGAAAAACTAGCAAATTTCTTCTCGTTGTTTTAAACAGTAATGAATGAATTTTTGTTAGTTTTGATAATAAATTTTCATCACAATATGTATATAAAATAGTCAATCTCGATAAGTATTTTTATCCAAGCCAAGAATCTTCAAGTTTGTAATTAATATGTTCATACTATCACACTAAATAAATGCATTATTTGCTCCCTTTAAATATACAAGTTATTAAAACATATTTATCCTTATTTCTTTTTGTTCCTAAATAACAAATAAAATGCAGATGTTATTACAATAAAAATAAATCTTCAGTTTTATTTTGTTATTAAATAAATTGATTTGATAAACTGCATTTTAATAAGTTTTACTAAAAAAAAAATATCTAAAAACATCAAATTGACTAGTTAACAACTTATTTCCATAATTGTTTTAATGTTTTTTTGGAAGCAAGATATTTAGTAACATAACTTGCAATAATCAATCCACTTAAAACCAATACAATCATTATATAGTCAAAATCTTCCTTCAATACATCAAACGTTTTTGAAGGTGCTACTCTAGTATAAAACATATCTAAGCCATGTACTAATACATGACAGGTGCTTTCAAGCCTAGCTGGTGCAACTTCAATACCTTTAATAACACTTAAAGTCTGGTTATAATTTATCACAGCTTCTGTGGGCAAAGGAACTTCAGGCATATAAGGAATACAACTTTCTTCTGGACCACATGGTATGTCACTAAATCTCGGTTGTAATAAAAGCCACGGAATTTCTACAACAGCTCCAGTAGATAAAGCCAATAATAAAAATTTATTAGTTATTCCTTTTTCTGTCAGAGTAACAGTCATGTCGACAGGAGTTGCAGGTAATATGTAAGATTGGGTTTGTACGTGAGGTAAAACACTAATGGCATACGAACTAAAAACAGTACTATTACTTTGGACATGTCCTTCATATAACTCCGCAGATACCACTTCTGTTCTCCTGAATCTTTCACTGAAATAAGAATAAACAAGCCAATTTTCTGAATGTACCATATGAATTGGTCCTTTAGCTCTCTTGTGAGATGTTGAATACATAATGAAACCAGAAACACCATCAATTAAATAAATACTCAATACATGTTTATGAATAGGGTCATCACTTAATGTAGCCACACTGATTAAATTAGGATTCACATATTTATAATAAACTGATCTATCAGGTAAAACTCTTCCTTGGGAATGAACTCTCTCATTAGGATGCTTACTACTCACTGACACTAATTTAGAAGGATGAAATTTTATTTCCCAAGTTGGTGTAAGTCCACATTCATTATCATCACCATGATAAAAACTAAATCCCTTCACACTGTTGCTCTCACTATCTACTAAGTATATGTGATTGTGTTTTATATGAGTTTGTACTAGAGATTTGGCTGAAGGAGGATGTACTGCTATTTCATTATTAGATGACAACAACAAAATTGGTTTAAGCTTATTTTCATCTTCATATGGTAGAAGTACAGCTTGTAATATCCTATAATTCAATTTTTCAATTCCTTTTTGGGAATAACCTGTTATTGGATCAAACTGAAACAGTATGGTGTTGCCAGTCAACATATCTTCAGCGAGGAGAGTGCATTGTGCAGGTAACGGTGTATATCTAGCTGTTCTTTGTACGAACAAAAGCATCTTCTCATCTTCCAACAATTTAAAGGGTTTAATATTAGGCAATCTATAACTCCAAGCAATTGAACCAGTAAATGTGTCTATTGCAAATAATTTGCCAATTTTCGTTGCAACTACAATCAATTTATGGAACCCAAATTCATCTCTTACTAAACCACTTGCTGAAAGTAATTGGCTACCAAAAATAAAATTTGATAACTGTTTAATTTGTGTAGTTAATCTATGCATCAACATATTTATCACATTATTAGAATTGGTTTTGAACTCGTTCTCTATTGAAGCATCTGATTCAGACATGGGTAACTCAAAAAATTCTGTAGCAACTATATCACTAAGAGCTTCTTCATTGGTCCACTGAACTTTGCCTTCGGGCAATTTCACAACAAGTAAAGCGTTATCAGAAGTACTTAATAACAAAATAGTAGCAGGACCTTTTGAGTAGCTTGCTACTATTGTTGGTGCCCCCAATCCTATTGGGTAATCCAAGTCTATTGATAATATTTCTTGACCATTAGTATATTCTTTGCTTGTGACACTTATTATTTTTTCTGGAGAAGTACTAGCTTCAAACTGATAAAATATTATTTTACCTTCATTATCAGTTATGTGGATGTTTGAAGATATGTCAGTATCTTTGACTACAAGGTTTGACTGACTTATCTCAATTAGTTTAACTGATTTGTTGCAAATTAATAAGAATGCTGGAATATTTGATTTCAGTTGTCTAATATTTATTGGTCCTAAAACTCCATCTAATACACTCTGTACTGACTTTGTGTTAACACTGGCTTCTTTAGAAACGAAATCAATAAAGTATAATTGACCTAAATAATCATTACTTGAAAGACATACGAAATTAGATTTAACGATAATGCAATTTGCATAATCTGTTATCCATGAAGCTGATATTTTGGAGGTTTTACCAATTAATTCTCCAGTAGCAAGATTGTATGTTGTAATTTCCAAATGAGAACCTCTGATTGGGCTAATATTGACTAATTTTCCATCCAAGACAGTAAATTCCTGGGGCGATAATTTTTCTACTATAATTGGCCACTCTGTTATTAAAGAACCAGAATTAATATCCCAACTACGCACTATCCAATTATTTTGAGTTCCTGATACAGTATAAACGTCTCTATTTACATACAGTAACTTTATTTCGTGATTGAATGAATTTTCTAAAACTTGCCTCCATAAAATCTGACCATTTCTGAGACTTAAGCTGGCAAGTACGTTTTCTTCTGTTGCTATAATCACCTTTTTAGAATCAATTTCTGCATATTTAGTTCTTCCTATAAACGATCTCTTCCAATCAAATTTTCCAACTTGATCTTCATAAATTCCATACGATATATTAACAAAACTTATTAGTAAAATTACGTTTAAATAAATTAATCTTTCAATTTTTGCCATAATTCATGCATTAGATGTTAACATAACCTTAAACTTACTATTAAAACAGATGACAGATGTATTGAATGACAGATGATTAGGCCTAAATTTAAAACACTTTTACTTATAGTTTTTTCGACTATAGTCTGACTATAGTATTAAACAAATGAGGAGAATATATTTTACAAATTTTAAGGCATTATTATCACATTTTTGAAATTCTGTAATAACCTGGTTCATTCATAGATTTGTCATACAAAATATCTTTAAGAAGAGAAGAATAACCTATAGTAATGTAAACAAATGTGAAATCGATTGACAATTGACAATGGTCAGGGTGTGTCAAATGAAAAAGTAAAATGTTTAAAACAAAGAAAAGACTGAGAAACTATAAGTTTTAGTATATGAAAAATCCACATTAAACAGAAAAAAGTGATTCAATAGTGTCTTGCAACATTTAAAAAAATTAAGCAATTGTATTGGCCCAAAGATTATCTGTGACAATTATTAAAACAGCTGATTATTTAAATTGTCATAAAGCTGCCTTACCTACAGTCATATTTATTATTTTGATTTTATGCTTATGGCTTGTTTGAATTCGGTGTATGTTAAATCTATTTTCAGTATTGTCTCATACAGTATTGTTTAAAGAATGTTGTTAACAAATATATACATTTTGTAGGTCAAAAGGGGTCAAAAGTCGGAAAGTGTTGTAAATTTCTCAAATGACAGTCAAAAAGTCTAGTTTGTCAAAGTTTTTTTAAAATTATGGCAGGAATTAGTTGTGCAGGTTTTACCTTTTATAATGAATTTGATTCTGCTAATCTGGCAAAGGTAGAACAAGTTTTCAGCCAATCTAATGAAATCGGTAGGTTACAAACTGTTATGATGACAAGTATTAAAAATATTATTTTCAGTAGTGAAACATCTAAAAAATCCTTTATTACAAGAAATTATTGATGCTGAATTCAATATTTGGACAAAACCTGATTGCTGTGGTACTGAATTTGAAAATGGAAATAGGACATGGTTTTACTTTGGAATTAAAGGTACAAGATTTTCTTGAATCATAGTTTAATTATTGGTATTATTACTTCAATTTTGAAGTGATTTGTATAATTTTTTATAATGCACGCAAGCATTAATTATGTGAGTTAACTGTGTACCTCTTTGATTTTTACTGATTTAAAAGTTCCTACCCCAAGTTTTCTTATAATTTTCCACTTTCTTATTATCGAGCCTCTTTTTGATATCACATTAATTTGTTTTTCATCACATAAATGAAATGATTGATAATATTTCAGATATATTGAAAAAGTTACCTCTACTTATGCATTTAACTCATTCGCAGCCAAACTCTAAAATTAACTGTTTTTCATTATAAATTTTGGAGAAATAATAAAAAACCATTCTCAAAATTTAGTAGATCCGCAAGGACAAGAAAATTGTTCCAAATTTGGAATTTGGCTTAATAAGAGTCACATTATAAGAAAAAACTAAAAAAAAACATTATTAATAATTATTAGTGAAAGTAACACTAAAACTTCCATCTAGTCTTACAATTGTCCCTAGATACTTGAACCTGCTAACACTCTTCTTTTCCAGTTCTGTATTTGAACAATTATTTCTTCTGGTTTGTTTGATATTTTCATTATTTCTGCCCTTTGTATGTTTATCTGCAGTCCATATTGCTTCATCTCATTACTCCACTTCTGTATTCTGTTTTGCAGCCTTTCTTTTGTGTTAGGGATTATGAGTAAACCGTCCACATACATTACAATGTATGCATTGCAATGTCCATTTCCATCCTCAAGACCAATGTTTCCCAACTTGGGGCCCACGCCCTACAGGGGGGCAATTTGATTGCTTAGGAGTGTAATTCGATGTTAAAGTTCGTTGATTAAATAAATCAAGAATGGCAAGTATTCGATTCTATTTACTTCATTTTTAGAAGCATAATTTTCCAGAAAATTTTGTCGAAAGGAAAAATATATTATTTTGTGGTACCAGTGCATTGAATGTGTTTTTTAGTGATCTTCATAAAACCTGTCAATTAAATTACTCAATTGAACAATTCCGTTTTTTAATAGAGGGCATAGAAATTTTAAAAAGACTAAGGTGGGGCATGGCACTAAAAAGGTTGGGAAACACTGCTGTAGACTATGCAGAATGTTTTTAAGAAAATCCTAATAGAACTGCTAATTCCCTCTAAGATTTATAGCGTAAATGTAGGTATTACCAATTTTGGAACAATGCTGAAAACAGTTAAAAGAAATTGTAGATTCATGAATTAAATATTTCAGCCCCAGCTCCAGCATTACTAGTAAAATTTAATATTGTCGATTTAAATCGACAAGGAAAAATGTATAGTCAGGGCATGGCCCCAGTATATCGAATAATACCAGGAAAACCAAGATGGGACAGAATTTCTGATAAACCTACTCATAGTGTAAGTAGAAGTGTTGAGATTTGTGAAATAATGAAATTGAAATATATATTTATTTGAAAAATTTTTTAAGATAATGTTAAAACTTTTGAATATTGATAATTGTATTTGTTTTGTCTTTTTGGTACAATTAAAACACCAATAACAATATTAATTTAATTTTAACAAACTATTTTTGGTAATTTTTTCGTGTAATTAGAATTGTGTGATTAGATCAGCCCACAGTAGGCCTGATACACTGAAAACCTGGCCAAAAGTTCAAATTTGCAAGTGTTCAGGAATGCCGCAAAATTTGCTAATTATGGAAAAGGGATGTTGAATCTTTATCAGGGTGCAACAAACTATACCTTAAACGTCTACTTATTTCATCAGACGCTTGTTTGTGCAGTGTCTAACGGCGACGATCATCAAATCAGTTGCAACTGAAAGAAATGTGACAAGAGAAATATTGTACTACTGGAGATTTATTTGGAGAGCTCGTTTAGGGAATATTTCTTTAGCTGATACTACTTTAGTATCTTTGAATACTCTTTCAGTTTTAGTCTCAATCAGCATTCATAACCTGAAAACCATGGTTTCTGTTGTGTTGAGAAATAATACCATGTGGGGAAATACCGTGGTAAAAAGTGGATTTTTTATGAGATTCCCTAAATTGTAGTGGGCTTCTTTAGTATATTATCTTAAATAATGGCTTCTCAGGACAAGAAAAAGAAAGCAAAACACATCTCAGAGGGTGACAAGGCATTGTTTCTTAAAGTGATGAAACGTTATGTTGGTGTTATTGAATCAAAAAACATGTCAATAACATAATAAAAAAAAAAGAAATGCTTGGAATGATGTCCATACTGATTTTAATACTGACAGTCAATAAAACACAAGACCAGTTGAAGGTTTTATGGAAGAACTGTAAAGCAAAAGCAAAGAAAGCAATGTTTAGAGACAAAAGAGAAAAAATTAAAACACAAGAGACCAGTTGAAGGCTTTATGGAAGAACTGTAAAGCAAAAAGAGAAATAATTAAAACAGGTGGTGGAAATAAGAACTATGAAATTGATGGAATGACAAATCATTCCTCAATTTTTTGAAAATCCGCGAATTAGACTACTTCAGTCATGTAATGAGGGAACAACGATTCCAGAGATTGATTATGCAAGGAAAGATAGAGGGAAAGAGAGGTATAGGACGACGAAGAATATCATGGCTGCGAAACTTAAGGGAGTGGTATAACTGCACATCAAACCAATTGTTTAGAGGAGCTGTGAATAAAATACAAATAGTCATGATGGTTGCCAACTTTCGTCCGAAGGTGGCACTTTAAGAAGAAGATATACTTCCCTTTCAATGTTAATAATTTTATTAATTCTTCTTTCATTATATTTCCTGACTTAAACCGAGCAAAAACTGCTAATTTTGCATAATCATTTACATAATTACTCTCATTTAAAGCAATTAAATACATTTCAGCATAATTTAAGTCGCTATGTCAAGAATTAACCAAAAATAGTTTGAGTTTTAAGTTTAATTAAAACAAGTTTAATTTTTTATTCACACGGCCTCTACATTTAACTTCCCTCATAGTATACACATACTCACACGCTGTCGTTATGACGTTAGACATTGTCATAACTTTTTAATAAAAATTTTCATCTAAACGGTCTAGATAGTTGAAGCTTATACATACAAATTTGGAATTTTTGAATTTAAGATTTAAGGAGACAACGTTTGTCAGGTCCGCTAGTGAAATAATAAAACAGTTCGACACTTTCTATCTAATTAAATATAAGACTTAACACACATGTGTATAAGAACGTTTCCTCTTAAAATGGAGTGATGAAACGTCCACTACAATATTTTAGATTACTTAGGACAGACCATGTATTGTAAGGGAAAAACTTTTGCATTGATTCCTATAAATGTTTTAATTATTCATCATAAATATAAACATATGATTAATTTTTCAGCTGAATGATGACATATTTACCCTCAGTTTTAAATTTCGCACTCCAGAAAATTTGGATAGTATAGTTTATTTCGCTTTTACATATCCATTTTCTGTAACCGAGTTGGAAAAAATGTTGACCAATGTTGATACGAAGTATTTAAACATGAAACGTATTTCTGATGATGATATTTACTACGTTAGAGAAACAGTGTGCCATTCCTGTGACGGCAAACCAATAGATTTAATAACAATATCTTCTTATCACGGGATATCAAAAGAGAGAGAAGAGAAACTGAAAAATCTGTTTAACAGAAGTAATGTACCTAGACCTTTCAAATTTTCAGGTAAAAAAGTAAGTACAGGAGTGATGTTTGTCTATTTTTTAATAATTTACAAAGTAGATCATGTACTATAAGAATAACAATATAATGTTTCTATTTATCACAGATAAAAATGATTGTGGTGCTCAACCAAAAACACACCTGGTCTGAGAAAAAGAAAACACCAGAAATCTTCACTTTATTACAATCTTATAATCACTTACACATTGGACAGGAAGCATTTATGTCAGTCTTTGTTAGTGATTCTGCATTACACGTGTTTATATTGATCATTGCAAAATTTTCATCCATACAGGGTGTTTAGGGGTGTTTCAAATAAAAACAAAAAAAACTGTAATAATTGTTCCAAGTGGGTAACTTGTACTTCTACACACTTCCGGAGTGTAAGGGAGGATATTGCCTTGAACTTAGGAAGCATTCCAAGATTCCGCTTTATAGCGTCACAATGGAAGTTTATTCTATCGATCATTTCGTTCCTTGTGTTTACCTGTGTGGCATATAATAAGCTTTTAATATATCCTAAAATGAATCTATTGCATTTAATTCAGGGGAACTTGGTGGGTGTGCAAATGGACCTCCTCGACCAATCCACCTATTAGGAAACATTTTATTGAGATGACGTTTCTCATCGTACGTGAACCACATGTATCTGCGAATGTTTAGAGGAATATCACATAACATGGGCGGGGAATCATTTTTGGAAGAAATTCTAAGTATTGCTAATCATTCAGGTTATTATCAAAAAATATTGACCAAAATTATTACCCCTTCTATCTGCCCACATATCAATACAAAAACGTTGTTAATTTTTTGTTATATTTGAAATTCTGCTCAATTATGTGTGATAATATGGAACAGAATTTCGCAATTACAATTTACAAAATCAATTGTGATTGCGTAATTTAGGATAAATTGAATCATACATAAAATAATTATTATCAACATCAAATTTATAATAGATAAAAACACGGAATCAAACATTTGAAACAATAAAAAGACCACGACAAGGGGGAAGTTTGAGTTCCACTTTACGTATCATATCATAAATTTGAACAGAGTACCATTTGCTTCAACTCTTGATGGAGGGAAGAAGGGGATTGAGCAGGAAGAGAATGTTATGGCTCCACAATATCAAAAATTGGACAGGAATCAGAACTACAGGAGAATAATCCATACCACCAGAGATAAGATAAAATGGCCAGAATTGATCACAAACATCCATTAATGGATAGCAGAAAAAGAGATATTGGAAGCAGCGTTCATTGCAGAGCTTATAATTAGTAAATAAGAAAACCTACAACCGAATATGGTATTGTGGATCCATCCATTAATGAATAGCAGCAGAAGAATAGGTATTAGAAGCAGTATTCACTGCAGTGCTTATAACCAGTAAATAAGAAAATTTTGCTGAAGCCAAACTTGGTATGAATGAATGAATGAAATATTACACCACTAGGGACAGGATAAAATGGTCAGAAGTGATCTCAAACATCCATTAATGGATAGCAGAAGAAGAAGAGATATTGGAAGTATTAGTTACTGCAGAACTATAACCAGTAAATAGGAAAACCTACAACATAACTTAACATCGTGGAATGAAGTATTAGAATAATGCAGAATAAAAATAAATAAAAACCAAACCAAATTTATGACAATAGGAAATAAACAGTTGAATAGAAAAATCTAAATACATAAGTTGTATCCAACAGGGGAATATATTCCAATATTTGGGATTTAAAATGGACTCAAAAGGAAAACAATAAGTTAAAATAAACCCATGCATGGAGAAAAGAGAAACTTTGTTATATTATGAGTAGCACCCTTAATAACAAAAAATGAATTATCAATACAAATATTGGCTGTGATTGCAGGATATAATGTAGACAACATAATAAGATAGAAGCAGTGAAAATAAGTATCTAAGAAGAGTATTTGGCGCCATGATTACAATATAAATATTATTACAATATAGATAATAGATAACTGGAATTAAGAAAACGTTTAGAATTAGTGCAAATCATGGGCCAAAACAAAAAATTACGGTAAGGGAAAATAATAAAGAATAAAGGAAAGGGAAATCGGAAGGAAGCAATGGTCAAGATAGGAAGGGATACTAAATAAGATGGGAAGAAAGTAGAACAAAGATCGTAGTGAAAAATATTGAAGAGTGGAAAGGATTTATATGAAAATTGGCATTTTAAAGATTATTATTACACAATAGATTTAATATATGGGTTTATAAATATTTAAATGAGATTAAACAGTTTTTTAATTATAGGATTTTGCAGGAAAAGTTATTGAAAAAATAGGTAGACATTGCAAACATTTTGCAAATTTCTTCATCCTACATTAAAATATATATATTTTTTTAATAAGTGAGACAGCTTTATTCAAAAAATCATTTTCAACTAGATTTACATGTGTTGAGAAGTTTAATTATTTAGAAACTGTATTTGCAGGTTATATTTGTTTCTGCAAGAGTCCATCCTGGAGAAACTCCATCAAGTTTTGTTTTCAATGGTCTTTTAAGTCTTTTATTGAGTAAAGACGATTTAGTAGGACAATATTTACGTAAAATGTACGTATTTAAACTGATACCGTTTCTAAATCCTGACGGAGTATCAAGAGGCCATTACAGAACTGACAGCCGGGGTGTAAATTTGAATAGGGTATATCTTAATCCTAGTTTAAAGGATCATCCTTCCGTGTATGCAGCTAGAGCGTTGATAAGGTATTAATATCGTAATATATTCTATTAAAATGTATTGATAAAAAAATAGAAAATTATACCGGAAAAAAAAAACATGCAAAATAATAAAAAAAAAATAGAAAAAGCAGTCTGCTGTGGACTCGTAACATTATAGAGTCTTTTCATATAGCAATAATATTTTGCTCCTAAAAACAATCGTTTATCAATTTTGAGACACGTTTATGATTGATTTATGAATTTTTCAGACTTTTGTTTGTATAGAACATTTTTTTGTTAAACTCCAAACTAATAAAGTAATAATTTTATTTTTCTCTTTTATTTCTGGTTAGTATTTATTTACATATTACACTTTTCAATTTGTTTGTTAGAAAAATCTCTATTTTATTACTTCTTATCTTAAAAGTGATATTGTAATCATGTCCACTAATTTTCTTTCGTTTAGTTGAAAATGTATGTAAATTTTATTTCGTAAATAAACGTGTTCCAGTTCTAAGGTGTTTTTTATCGTGAATTCGTAAAATTGTATGGAAATGAATAACATAGAATACATTAGATATTCTTTGTTGTAAATTTAAATGAACCGCGAAAATAGATTAGTTCTGTCACCTACCATCGAGGGCTGTAACATCGAAAATCCGCCATGTTCTTTCCACTGAATAACAACTAAATTTGAATTAATTTTCATATGATTTTTATTTATATAGTGCCTATGTTATATTTTGTAAGTAAGTCACTGATAACAAATTATAATTTAAGATAAGATGCATAAAATTTAAATTCAAAAAGTATATGTTGGTTAGTTCCTAATTTCAACATTTCCATACTTTACCTATTACTTTCAAATTTTGGCGGGACGTTTTATTTACAATTCCATATAAATGAATCTATTTTTTTTGATGAAAAAATATTAATGTCATTATGTTTAAACGCATTTTATTTTATTTTCTAGATTCTATCATTTTGGATATGAAAAGGAAGATCACATACCCAAATGTGAAAATTGTAAAGCCGGTTTACCAGGAAATCAAAAAGATGGCTATCTATCAGAAGAAGAAATCAAAGATGATGCCATAAGAAAAAAAGTATCTCGAATATCTTTGAACGAAGATAGACCTTCTCAAAATTGGTGTACAAAATGTAAGAGTAATATATTTAAATTGGAAGATACTATGCCAGGCAAATCTACCATCATACCTACTTTCAAATTAAACTCTACGATAGGTAGGATTGAAAATATTTGAGTGTCGGTTATTGGTATTCATAATTGCACGAATTTTGTTGTAATTACTTCTAGTAGAGTGTGACGCTTCCATACCTGGATATACTATTAAAGCATTGATAGTTTTTGATGCGAAATATTGATTGTATTGAACACACTGTTAACGACTACTACACCAATTAATTTTATAATAGAAGAGACGATTTGGAAAAATAGTATCCGAATTTGATATAAAATTAAATATTTTTAATCAATTATGTATGTCAATGATAACTTGAGACACACCACATTAATTATCATATTTTAATTAATATCAGGGCAAGTATAGTTAATATAAACATTAAATTGCCTTTTTTCTGTCGTCGGGATGTAAAGTTTGCTTCTCGTGGTATGCGGGACAAAAGTGGCCCGGGAAGAACTTTCTTTTGCTCCCGGTATCATAGCAACGACTTGTTTATAGAAATTTTTAGTCTCAATATCAGTTTTCTTCACACGAAGGGTGGCCACCCTTCAGCTCGATGTCGCCAGTATCACGTGACAAACGGCAAAGTACAGCACTAACATAAGATATTGAAAAATAAAGCAACGCTGTCTATTAGTAAAAAGCAAAAGTACTTAGTTGCCAACCTTATATTATCATAGATTTACTTCTGGTATATAAGACTATAACTTAATAATAAAAATGTGCGATGGGTAAGTATAATTGGTGTAGTGGTAATAATTAATATGTTCAGTATTATTATAAACAAAGGTACCGAGAATTCCAACTTAGGTATCAATATAGCTTTGAAAATATACCCACGTATGTAAAAGTGTATTTTATATTATAAGAAATGTGTATTTTATATTATAAGAAATGTGTTATTAACAACTAAAAGTTGTTGGTCTAAATAGTTGGAACCATATGGAAAACTTGATATTAGTTTCAGTACCATTGTGGTTAGTTATCAGTACATTGTAACATGTCATTCGGCTTGTTACGTTTTACTTCAAACATTTTGATTAATTTTTTGATCACTTATTGTGGCACAGTAGTCACTTTGGATCTATTTATTCTAACATTCGAGTTTTTGAGGAAATCAATTTGTTATCGACTTCCCACTTAATTCGAGAGATTCAATAAAACATCGAAATTGATTCGTTCTGTTCCCCAAATAAATAGAAATACGAATTTATATGAAAACTATCATACAAAATTTACTTAAAAATAATAAGAAATACATAGAGACAACTGAAATTTTTTTGAACACTATAATAAAGAAACTTACCAGCAAATATTGAGAATAAAATCACAAATTTACTAAGATTTACTTTATTTTAAAGTGTAGGTAGATAGAGGATGATTTAGTATACATTCCGAGGTTTTATTGAATTTCTTGAATGAAGTGGGAGGTCGATAACAAATTCATTTCTCCATAAACTGGATAGGATACATAAATCAGAAGTAAACAAAGGAATACTCATAAAAACCGATTGACATGTTACAACGTGAATATTACCTTTCGTAATAAGAAAAAATTTGATTATCCAATGGGTCCCAGAATAGATGAAACGACTCTTGAAAAAGAGTTATTAGAACAAGTATAAGAGAAAATAGGCAAACATTGACACGTTTTTACTTAAATGTACATAATTTATTTTTTTTATCATGTAATGTAATACTGTAATTTTGATATAATGCGAAACAGAAACATTCAAAAAACAACCTAATAAAAAAATTATAACATGTTGTAAAAAACTTTGTGGATGTCAATGTTATGCCTATACCCTGTTTTTGAATTAAAAAACTATTTTAGGAAACCTGAATCATTAGAAATCAATGAAGCAATTACTAGATTTAAAGAAATAACACAAAATAATAGTCATACTAAATTTGTACAGTATTGAAATAATGAACCACAGACTAAATAATAATTAATCTAATAGTAGTATCCTCACGGTAAAAGAGCCTAATAAATATTATTGTGAACGAATAACAAAAAAAATTCAATGAATTGTAAACTTGATTCTATGAAGAATTTCAAGGTTGGTGACTACGTTTGTTAGAAGGTTAATAGCAGTTGTCAAATGTGGTAGCACAGAAAGTTTTTAAAAATGTTTTGAATTTATGAAACAAATTTCAAAACAATGACAAAATTTTACTCGTTTCTGATCAATTCCGAATTAAGGAACCTCAATAGTCGAAAAATACATTATTCAGAGAGCAAAGGGTTTGTTTTTCAAAAATTGAGCTAATGAAAATCAGTTGAATAAAAAATAGTATGAAATATAAGAAAATATTCCATTGCAAGTACAAGAACTTATTTGATTTAAAAATTGAAATACAGTAGAGCGACGATTATCCGGACTAATTGATGCATGTCAGTGTCCGGATAACTGATTTGGAATCGAATTTAATTTTATTCGCACTGTAATATGAATAAAATATTGTAACTTAATTCTTTTATCAATGTATACACCATAAACAAAGGATTGTTAAACAAAAAACAGCAAATATAATTTACAGAACACATTCAATTATACAAATTACAGCACTGTATCTTTAAGGATACTGACATAAGATAGATAAGATAGACATCAGATATTTTTTGCTCAAAACTACTACATACACTTTTCTGCAGCTAAATCTCTTTATCTTTTTAAGGACAAAAGCTAATAGTGTCACACTCGGTTTGACGCTCTAGTCACTTCTTAGCTTTTTCCAAACAAGTAGACACCTCATTGTGGGTTGGAACATCGTTTTCAGTGTCTTCTCCATCCTCCTTTTCCTCTACTACTTCTTGATTTTCCTTCTTTATCTCCTGTACAATTCCTTCATCAAAAAGAATCTGATAACCTGGATCGTCGATGAAGCAATTTAACCAATCGTTTACATTAGCATTCCTCAAAGCCTGGTGCTTTGACGCTTTCTCTTATTTCATTTGGGTCATTACTTTCTTGTAGTTCTTGAGGGTCATCTGGATGCTTATTCCATGCTTTTTCAAGTGTGGTGTCTTTTACGGCCCAAGCATTCGCCACAATGTATACGGCTTCTTTTGAATTCAATTTCTTGTAACTGCTTAGCACAGATTAGTCACCATTCTCCATCTAGAAGCAGTATTTGAAGCAATTGCTTTCTGTAGAAACTTTTAAATGTTTCTATCTCACCCTATTCCATTGATTGTAGGACTGACATCACATTTGACGGAAGAAACAACACATTGTATTTAACATTATATAAGATCAAAATAACGTCTGATGTGTGAGTTGGTGCATTATCTATGAGTAAGAGCACTTTGCCGGTTGAACCTGTTTTTTGTTAGTGTTTTATACATAGAATAGAAAAGTTCTAATACCCGTCACAAAAAATCTTTGTTTCCGACCAGGAAGTTTTTTTGATTTTTGTATACAACAGGGAGCTTGCTTATGCCCTCAAAACATCTAGGCTGTGGGAACCTTTGATCGCCAGTAGAGTTAACGCAAACCGTGGCTGTAGTGCGGGATTTGCTGGCTTAATACCCAGGCGCTGCAGCGTTCCTTTTAGAAACAAGGGACTTGGTTGGCAGCTTTTTCCAGTTGAGACCAATTTCGTCCGCATTGTTAATGTTCTTGGATTTAAAACCACCAGCTTTGGAAAATACATAAAATGTCTTTTTAAATTTTTTTGCCATATACTACATCAGCTGGCAGTCTCTCCCCTTATACGTCTAGCTCCTTTATCCTTTGCCTGGATTTAAAGCGTTGAAGCCAGCCAACTGTAGCTTTGAAATTAGGGTCACCATTCATCATTTGGTCTATCTGCAGTGATTTTTCACAATTTGGTTGTCCTTGACTTCTAATTTGCATAAACCATGTATACATTGCCAAGTCCGGCTCCTGATTGTCTGTTGTTTTCATTGATTTTCTTTTTTTACTCTCATCTTCAGTGGCTAGAAGCATTCTTTGATAGTTTGAAGCTGCTTCTTGATGTCCGAAATTAAAGAAGTACCTACATTGTTGACTAGCCTCACTTACACCACGATCTAGCTCTTCCAATAGTGTTTCTGCAATTGACACAGCTACAAGCTTACGTTTAGTCGACATTACTTACAACAACAACAACTTAATTTATCGGCAAATACAGTACAATATGTAAGTACAAAAACACAATAACAAATATCACAACTTAATCGACGAACGTGAGATTCTTGACTGACAAAATGACGATCTTTTGTTTTGACATGAGGCGCTTCAAGTGGCTAAATTCTGAACTGCAACGAACACTACACACGATGAAGCGAAAGTTAGAACATCAAGCGCCGAATTTCATCGAAACCTCGCACACGGGTAATTTTTTTTTTAACCTAATCAACGGACGGCCGGATGACCGGTATTTGGATAATTGATGCTCTACTGTAAATCATCAAAAATATTTGTATATAATACACTTTAACAGAATATTTAATAGCAAGATTAGGTACCTAAATGGAAAAGTAAATTTCCAAATGATATGAAAATGGGCCTATTTTCAATAGACAACCTATCTAATAATAGTTATTCCTCATTCTGAAGACAGTAATTTCAGTACTTGAAATCAGATGTGTAAAAAAATCATTGAACTATTTCCATAATTTTTTATTTGTAACAAAAAACATTTTACAGTATATCAGAACTATTGATTACATTGTCTATTATTTGTTAACTCAAGTAACACTAATTGAATTTATATAAAGATGTAAATAATTATTCACTGAGAATCTGTCTCACTGTCTTATCTACAGAAAGAAACGATTATCGATTCTATAAGATCATCCGCCTAAAAGCGTTGCTATCTCGTCTCTCAACAGTCTATTTGCAAGGCGGGCTCGGCAGAGATCAATAGAGACACCTGGCATGAGACAAGCGAAGGCACATACAGATGGACCTCGTTAGGGTGCCCGGTCACTCGGGTAACAAAGGCAACGATTAGGCCAACTCACTCGCCAGACTAAGAACGGTGAATACACCAATGAGCCCAGAACCCATTCTTGGTGTAGCTAAAAATGTGGCTATCGAACGTCTCAACGGTCTAATTGCAAGGCGGTCTCGGCAAAGATGGATAGAGAGACCTGGTATGAGACAAGCGAAGGCACATATAGATAGACCCCGTGCGACTAACACCAAATAACTGATCTAAATAAAAAGATCGGACTTCATACCGGACACTGCCATGTAAGACGCCACCTTCACACCATGGACATGGATAAAGGCGAAACCGCGTCATATGAGCGTGGTGTAAATACTTGAGCAAGCCTCACAACTTCTCTAATGACATAAAAGGGTTCAAGCCAAAGCACCTAATCGGCTTCTCGAAGGACATCGGCTTTGGTAACCTCAAGTGGGGCACGCCTATCTGAAAGCATATGTACTCAACGGCCCCTTGGCCATCCACAATTAACTATAAACTATAAAGATCATCTACAATCCTATTTAACTTGAAAATTTCTTTTTCTTTTATGACATATGTAATACAATTTTGCCATTGAATGTTAGTCACATTTTCCAAGGCTTGCATTACAATGTTTAAATATATAGTCGTTTATATCAGTGATTGATTGATTTAATAGCCGCTTTTGAATTATTTATTGTATCCAGAATTGATAACTGAATATAAATAATAATTTTATTTTCATTATAGGGCATAATTTCTGCAGGAATTGTGGAGCAAAATTGGAACATACACAAAGTAAAGAAGAAGTGCAATTCGAAAAAGTGGTCGTAGGGGCTCACGGTGATATAAATTCTAATGAATCTGGACTTTTTTTGTACATAGATTTACACGGACATGCTTCTAAAAAGGGTATATTTATGTATGGGAATCACTTTGATGATGTAGAAAGAAATGTAGAATGTATGTTATTACCTAAACTCATGAGTATTAATAACCACAACTTCCATTTTCACGCTTGTAATTTTACGGAAAGAAATATGTACTTGAAGTAAGTTTCATTCGTTTTAAGTTATTTATTATAGATTTCACAAGAAAAAAACTTGTTTATATAAAAATTTCAATTTATCATTTGGCGATGTTAACAAATGAGAATAAGTTCATTATAGTATTGCATTAAAACCATAAAGGCCGCTTGACATGGTGCAATACAACGCAATGCAATACAAGACGCAATATTTCTTGATAAAAAACATGCGCAGATGAAGTGCAGCTGAATATTTCATGCAAGATATCGCACTTGCAATATTATAGGTTTGGTATCATTTTTATTACGCGCAAGCTACAATTCTAGCTAAAAATCTAAAGAAACTTTTGACTTAACAACCAACCTGTCCGTAGGCTCCAAAAACAAGGCCAGTGACCTCAGATTTATTCTTATTTTGTTGGTTACAAAATGTTGAACAGAATTTGAGATTAGGAATTGTTTACTTTTACCAATGGAATTTTTTTTAATGGCAGTTACGATACAATGGCAAGAGACTTGAATTATGTCAAGCTATGTGCAATATTTTGATCTTGCATGGCTGCAATCGCAAAAGATTTGAATAATGTCAAGCGACGGGTAATATTTTACAATTTATTGAACGTTATCTTGCCCTATGTCAAGCGACCTTAACAGTTTTGATGCAATACCATATGAATGATGAATATTAATTTTAGAATAACACCCTTGACAGTCACTATCATTGGTAACTACGAGGGTGGTTCAAATATAAACCGGAATTTTGAATAAACGCGGGAAAAATTTAGTATCGTAAAAGTGGCTACACTGGATGTTAGACTGGTATTTTACGAATCATAGTAGGGACCACGTAACCTGCTTTTTTATATACTTGAAGCAGTGGTTTCCAAGTTGTGGGGCGCGCTCTTCTAAGGAAACGCGAGACTGTTGCAGCTGTTTCTATTTGTAACATCTTACCTATGTGAAACTGGTTTTTCTATCTCGCTTAGTGATTGAAAATGAGACTACGGTTTGAGAAAATTTGTGCTGAAAAACAAGCTTAACCGTCGCATTAAATTTTTATAATGTTGTATTCTATTCATACACTCTTTTTTTATTTTTGTAAAATTTTTTTATTACATTTAAAATTATTGTATATTATTTTGTAGTCCATTAAATAAATCATATCAGTTGAGTATTTATGAAATTAGATTGTTAGAAAAATTAAGAGGGCGCAACAATTTTTTTTAAGGGAAGCACAGGTACAAAAAGGCAGGAAATCACTGACTTGAAGACTTTAGCGACAAGGATGGACTAATGTATGTTGCCCAATGTATCTTTATTCACTTAGAGCACTACACCTGGGAGGGATTGAAATAAAAGACGAAGATATTTAGCAATTACAGCCATTCCACATTATAGACTTTTCAAAAGTCTTGATGGATCAGCTGTAAACACTGGGTACCCCAGTATCGCAGCAAGAAAGGCGGTCACAATAGATTCTTTGTGTCGCAGTATATAAGATACCCCAAAATCCATACATACATAAGTGCTTCCATAGTATTCTTATTTTATATTACAGTTAATCAAGTATCTTGCATCTAGGTTACGGTAACTAATAAACAAATAATTTGTGACACTTGACACAAAACTGAAGTTTGTTCCAAGTGATTCTTGTGTGCGTCGCACCCATGGTCTTCGTACACCAAGTGCTTATTAAATTGGAAAGCTACTATTGATGATGTATACTTATCAGTGCTCTGATTACCAATCAGACCGTAAATGACCGTGACCTTAGTTATTCAGTCATAATGTCATACATACAAATGACACGATTACGATTTCCAAGATGCCAATATTCGCTAGGTGTGTTTGTTTACATTACCACCCTAATTTGGATGTGCTATATACTCAATAGCCCTAAAGGCCATTTGGTTAACGTAAAGAATGTAAATGTGCTTTCTAGCGATGTATCAATCCTGTCTGAAAAGTAAAGGTATTAAAAAATGCCCAATCCAGATCCTTGCGTCAGCTTTGAATCTGTATATCCGTGAGATCCATTTCGAGCTTGCCAATATATTTATTGGTCGATCATTGGCGGTAATCGATTACCAAGGAGATGTCAGTGTGCACCATGCTATACATTGCTCCATTGATAGTTTTTTAGCTTTATCGATTCTAAAATCCTTGTCACCTGTCAGATTCTCTGACTTTAAATTTTCTGTCTGGATTAGCCTGTAGGAACTAAGAGGTGAAGAGGAGGTTGGTTTAGCAGCGCCTATAAGGCGGTAGTGGGGCGTGCTGGCATATCCCCTGTGATATCCAAACAGATCAAATAAAAAATAACTTATATTGAGTAGAATTTCTAGATAGTAGATCAATATGTAACCTACCTTGTGAATTAAAAATTTATTCTAATCTGATTAAATTTTTTTTAGAGATAAAAGGGATGGAATGAGTCGAGCAGGCTCTGGCAGAGTAGCTGTTTTGTCTCTTACCGGCATAATTAAAAGTTATACTCTCGAATGCAATTATAATACTGGCCGATTGGTGAATATTTTGCCACCAACTATTAGAGAACCTCATGGTAAAATGCATACTGTTCCTGTACCTCCTAAATATACCCCTCAAATATTTGAAGAGGTAAATACCATATTAAGATATATTTTTGTAGAAAATCTGTTTTTTGCTCTTGTGGTTGTCCAAAATGGAAGATGTTGCCATTAGACGTTTTTTTCTAAGAATTTCCTAAGATAGAAATAAGAAATTTTGTATTGAGACTTTGATTATTTTCGGTTTGACCGCTTTGGTTATACAAAACGTTTTAAATGAAACACCCGTAAATGTTTCACAACATTCTATTCAATTTTTTTTATAAATATTTTTGAATAAATTAGATAAAGACGAATTCATAATTGAAGAACACTTATAGCGTGTTCTCTTTGTGATCTAAACCTTCTTTTCAGGTTTTCGGTGCCTCTTTTATCGATTCCTTTCACTGTTTTTTGTCATCTTCGACAATTTCTTTCAATTGTTTCTCTTATTCCCGAGCTCTTTGATTGAGCTATCCGCCCCTTTCTTGGTCTTTTCATTTTTCAACAGTGTTACCAATCTTCATTATTATTTTTTTGAATATATATGTAATTTTCATACGAAGCTGTTTTTTTAACAAGAATTTCATCTTCTTCTCTTCCCTTCGAATGTGCAATTTTCGGTAACCTGGCTCTTGGGAATTCAGTCGCTATGGTGCCTTTCTCGAGAGCGAAGTGTGCGCGAGTTTCACAAAAACGGTAATTCGGCGTGTAGAAAATTCTGCAATTATCGTCACTCAAATGATGAGCCAGGCGCTCGACTGTTTGGAAAATGAATCTAAATGTTGGAAGAGATTGGTCTTCTAGAATGGTCAAAAACGCAGACAGTGTTTGTTCGCGAGGAGCCAGCTTGTCTATTCGAATTCCGGTGTTGCTTTAAACGTGCATAGATCGTCATTATTTCACTTTTTACATTAGAATTTAGTGTGGTACTTTTACAAAATTTAGAAGCCTCTGTCAGGTTTGACTTGTTAAACCAGATGATTGAGCGCTCTCTAACGTTTACCAACATCTAATGTTCGGATGAAGATCATTTTCATGTTGATGGCCACATCAACAAGCAAAATTTCTGCTACTGAAGTGAAACCAATCCAAAATACAAATCAGAAACCTTTACATTCGCCTAAAGTGATCATATGGGCTGCGACGACAATGCGAGGAATTATAGGCACTTGCTTTTTTGAAGATGAAAGAGGAAGCACGGTTACAATGAATTCAGAGCGTTATGTGCAAATGTTAGAAGACTTGTTCGTGTCTGAACTGTAAATTCTTTTTGTTTGAACTGTAAAACTTCAATGGTTATAACCAAAGAACATGGTGCCAGCAGTAAGGAGCAATTCCACACACGTTTAATTAAGCCGTGCCGGGTTGGCCGGAATAGTCCTGGATTTCCACCTCGCGTTCCGGATGCTTCTAGAAGCAATGCAGGTTTTTTTTGTCCCGGATTGTCCGGAATTTTTTCCCCCGAATATTTTCAATATTTTTTTTAATTATATTTCAACTAGAATCAAATATCTGAAAGTGATACGAGGATATATTGATATCTAGTTAGCCTAGACCAGTTCCATGCATAAACAAAATATTGCGTTACCATAGCAACTAACAATAACTTATTGGAAGTGTCAGTGTAAAGTTTGACGTCAAAAAAGAGCTACGCAATAAATTAAAAGAAAAAAGATGTCCACCGAAATTGTGAAAATCGAAAAATTGGAGTATCGAGCCATCATCAAGTACCTGTATTTGAAAGGGTTAAGAGGTAAGCAGATTTACGAAGATATGTCACATTGCAGATTCTTCTCCAAGCTTCTGTTGCTTCATCTTTATGAAGTATAAGGAATATTTAAGAATCTTTTAACACCCCGGAAAAAAAGTGACTTGTACAGTTAGCATAGCTCTTTCCAGTAAAATTTCACACATTAAATTGTCATTCCCATTCATTTCTCATAAAGGTTGTTGCAATTCAATGACTGTTATTCTAATTGTAAGCAGGAATCAACAAATTTTTGTCACATGAAAAGTGTGTAGGTTTGTGTGGTTGGTTTAAAAAATGTATTGTTATTTAATTTAGGTTTTATTATTGTAGGTAGGAAGATCGTTGGGAGCCTCAATATTAGATTTAACTGGTAACAATCCTTTTACGAGATTGGCAAATTCCGAATTCCATACATTAAATGGTCTCAGAGATTGGTTACGAAATATGGCAAGAGAACTGACAGAATCTCGACCGAGAAAAGGGAAACTTGGCAATAATCTCATTCAGGTAGGCATTCAAGCTACTTCAGATACTTTTGACAATAACATTTGTGATAGTGATATTCAATATAATGACGACATACCGGTTACTATCAGGAATTGTGTAATTTGTTAATGATTGAGTAAAAAACACTAACAATCCCTTTCAAAAAATATGTGATTCAAATCTAAACAACTCTTTTAATATGTTACTCGAACCAAATTCATTATACAGTTTATGGTTTCTTGTAGCAGTTGCGAAAATATGTATTTTCAACTTTCAGTTTCCAACTTTTACTGCCACGGGTTTCACATTCACATTTTCATCTGTTTTTATGTGTATTCATCTTGGAAATTCATGTATGTACCAACCGTAAACTGGTCTTAATATTTTATACACATTTTTTCAACCTTTATTCAACTTTCAAGCAAAATTTTATATAAATTCATTGATCCATTTCTTTTAACAAACAAAATTGCTGAGTTCGCAAAAATACTTTTAACCTTAAGGACTGTCACCAACAATGAATACAGCTCTTAGAACATAAAGTAGTCCTGTCATTTTAGGTAGATTTGTGTGTATTATAGAGCATTAAATTCTCTACAACTTTGTCTGAAAAATTTTTTCATATGGTGAATCGTTTCTGAGATAGAATAGATAGATTAGAACTGGTAGTCCTGATCAAAATAATCTCTTATAAAGTTTATAAATTATTGCTAAATATATAATTATAAATAATTTTCATTTTTTATTAACAATTACATTATATTTAAATATTTTTTCAGTCATGAACTTATCTATGAATTCAAAAATACTTATAATTTATTTCTGCCATATACAATCAGTTTATAATGCTCCAAAATCTGTGGACAGTATCGATCTGTATACTCTGCCCTCTATCTCAGAAACGATTCACCATATGAAAAAATTTTTCAAACAAAAGTTGTAGAGAATTCAATGCTTTATAATACTGGTAATAAATACAAATACCATAAAACCCATTGGAAACGAGTTATTTGCAAAAAATTGATTTTTTTAACTTTTGACCCCCGATTTTTAAAGTTGCTCACATCGAATTATATATGAGTTTTGAGTGGAGTTTTAGGATGTCAAATGAACAAGTTTAAACGACTTTCTAGCCGGATATCCCTATTTTTCTAACTACTACCTTAAATGACTGGATTAAAGTAGTAAGGGAGGATTCTTACATCAAGGACAGTTAACCGGGATGTTTGGCTGAAAATTTTTCGAGTGAATAATTTATCAAGAGATTATTTTAACCCTCTGACAGACGCATTATGATTCGTAACTTGACACAATTCATCAGAGAGATCAACACATTTATTACTATGGTTCCCTTAACCGAAAGGAAATTGATAGAAGTTTACATGACGGTAGGTCATTTAAACGTACCACACTTTGAAAGATCGTTCAGTCAGCGGAATTATTGTGGGTAAAGGATGTTTTAAAATCTTGAATACCAGGGATAATCGACGATGCAAATTTAAATATTTTGCTGTCAATAGAAGACAACGTAACAGAAATTGCCTTGCAATAAAATATTAGTTAATCGTTTGTAGTAAAGCCTTTGAAGAAATAAAAACTGTACCCGTACAAAGTTCCGCTTTTTATGAACTATTGGAAGAGGAATTTGTGAAATATTCATGAGGCATTGTGATGAAAATCCAAATTATCCAAATACCATAATATGTTAAGACGTTTTGTTCAAGTGGTACACTAAATCCACACAATTCTCCCTACTGGGCTTGGGAAAACCCCCACTGGATTCGATTAAAACACCCAGCGCCCCGAACAACTTTGTATGGCAGATCCAAATAATAGGGAAAACTTTCTAATCTAATTATTAACAAATGATTGGAGGAAATTTTATCTCTTATAATTGATAACGGGATGAAACCGTTTCACTCAATACCTGTCCTAACCTCTCAGTTCTTCTAAGGATTGCCGATCACTACTTAGTACCTCAGCCAGATAGAATAATCCGACAAATTCTTCTAATTCGGATACCTATGTAGACTTTGCGTCTCTAACTCTTAGGAAAGCGATTGGAAAGATAACTGGAAGGGTCTACTCTCTATTGTGGAACACAGAAACTTGGTAGACCATAACATATTTTACTCATTTTATAGATTAAATGCGCCCGACGAAAAGTAAAAGCATTACAGACATTAAAGTTGGTAATATGGAAATAAAAAACAATCAAACATTTAAATTTTTATTTACACTAACATTATTGACTCTTAAATGGAATGAGTGTTGGATAAACTTGTCTAATTTTGTTTTGTTAACGTTTTTAACACTTTTACTAATAAAATGTACCCGTGTATTTAAATATACTTACATATTTCATTCGAGTGACTTTAATCAAAGGTACGACATTTGTTAACAAGATTCATTAGACTCAAATTATCAATTTCACTGAATAAAGTGATATTTATAAATATAATTTTAATGAATATAATATAAAAATTAAAATTTAGTAGAATAGAAAATATTATAGGTGAAAAGTATACTATGAAATGATATAAAAGTTGGAAGCTCTATAAATAATAATTAAATGTTAAAATCAAATTTGATATATTTGGTTATAAACTAAAAAATAAAAATGGTACGCCCATGTCGAGTGAAAATTTAGGTTACTAACAACTATGATGTATTTTAATATTCACATATGTAGATCATAATCATTAAAATAATTTGTACTTACCGATGACAAATAATTTTTAAAGCGTCGTATTAAGCAGTTTTTGAACTTTCACAAGCATTACAACTAACCATTGCCTCGGAAACTCTATTTATATCACTGAGTGTATGTATAACGTAACTAAAAATCCAACTAACCTCAAAAAATACTATTATAAAGTAAAAATATCCAAGTAAGTAATCATCGGCAAAATATAACATAAAAACCAACTTTTCAACAGCGACTAAGCATACAATGAGTCATAAAATGATTATCCAAAATCCTTCCTTACTACTCTACGTTCTAAGATACACCTCAAGATTTTATTATACTTTATAAGCATGTATACCAACAAAGAAACAATAAAAAATGAAAATCGGACTCACTAAACCTGCGATATTTAAAAAATAATTTTTTGAACGCACTTCGTACAAGTAACTGCCTAAAATGTTTCAATTTCACCCTTAAAATCCTTAATTATTGCGATAATTGATGCTGAAGGAGTAAAATGAATTGATGCATTTCTGTATTCATTAACTAACTAACTAACTTAACCTAACCGTATTCCTATTCCATAAAATGTATTTTAAATAATGAATTTGGTCTAATTAATATCTTATATCAAATTTTATAGTATTTACTCGATCATAAAGTAATTTGTGGACCAACTAATCGTAAAAGTAAAGAAATGAACATCTTATTTGTAGTAAATGAGAATTCTATTGACTCTCCAAAATTCCTAAAATTATTTGTCATTATCTTGCCAGATATTTTAGTAACAGAAACTGTTTACTTTCTGCTATCTGTGATCATTTTATTTTTTTAAATTTATGTTTATAATGTAATTTGTATTGATATTGATAATTAATGATAATGGCAATAATAATGTAGAGACTGTATGCAATTGGCTGTTTTTAATTAAAATCTTTTAATTTTTTATTTCTTTACATTTTTTTGGTAACGAAAAGCTTTGAGTAGCAAACTTTTTTGGACGTTTTTATGTTTGTGTTCGCTTATTTTTGATGTTTTTTTTGTAATAGATCAGATGTCAGAAGTAATCCAAAATATAATGTAATTAATCAGCAATGTGAGGTGGCTTATATCTTTTTTTAAATAATTTATAAGAAATTTTTGGAAGTAATATTTCATATGTCAAAAAAATCATAATTGCTGGTTTGGTATATGCTACTTTTGTACCGACAATCTTAGTGAACAATTTTTAGATTTGTGTAAAAAATTAATTTTTTTTCTTAAAATTTATTTTTAATGATTGTTCAGTTATCTTAGATTTCAGAAACGTGTAATGCATCGAAGTTTTCTTGACTACCTTTTATTTGACTTAAATTTTGTTGGAACAGTAAGAAACAATTAACACCTCAGTCACAAAAAAAATAATTTATTAGTAAACTAAAATTCTCATTTTTTTAACTCTCCTTAACTCCTGGACGAAATTAACGCCCTACTTGATATTCTTTATTAAATTAATAACTTGCTGTACGACAACTAGCTATGGCCTAGTTGTCGTACAGTGACAGTGACAATTATTTTTCAAGGTAACTATAGTCTCACGTAATCTTATTTTGACAGTAATTCGTATGGAACCTCGTTTTAGACTAAAACATTTTCTTGAAAAGAGCTGGTTTAAGCAAAGTTTCTGTTAGAAGCAAGATGTTGATTGTAATTGTTTTCATTTCGTGTATGTGTGGAAGTTCATTTGGAAGTAAATCAAGTAAAAACAGAACCGCCAAAGAAATTTGTCAATGGAGAAGGCAGTACGAACATCGACTCTCCAGAATAAGGATATTCAATGCAACGTGTTTCTGGTTTGTTAGGAATACATCAGTCATATAGTGAGACGACATAATGAAACAAGTTCGTACCATCGAAGGCTAGGGCAAGGGCGAAAACGTTGCACTAATCAAATTGATGATCCAGACATTTCCATGAAGCAGGGCTAAGCAACAGAAAACCCTTGCTTACCAGAGATCACACAGTTCAGAGATTAAATTTTGAAAGACCACATCAGAATTGGACCATCAATGATTGGAAATCGGGTTCTGTTCTCTGATAAAACTAGAATTAGCTCCATATGGACTTGAACATGTCTGGCGAAGCTTGACAGCTGCAAATCTCTCCTAAAGTATCTTTTGGTGGTAGCTCTAAAATTGATCCCTATACGTACGAGGTATATGAATGCCCAATATTACTTACAACATTATTGTTGAACATGTGATGCCTTTTGCTCCGTTTGTTAGACCTAATTTTTTATTCAAGCAGGACAACGCTCGTTCCCACGTGACTAGACAGGTTATTGGCTACTCACATGATGTCAATATCCCTTTATTAGAGTGGCCACCTAACAGTCCGGATATGAATCCTATAGAACACCTAAGGGACATCATAGTCCCCCTGTTTCTAATCACTACCAACTCATAAATGTCGCTAATGAAGAATGGAAGAATGTACCTCAAGCCTTTGTTGAACGTTTAAAATCAAAGATGCGGCGACGGATGGATGCAGTGATAAGAAGTAGAGGAGGGCCTACGCAGTATTGGGGCTACCCCCTATGCATTTATTGTCTGTTACTGATTTTTTTTCTTTTTTTTTTTCAATTTAGACGTATGATAGCTTATTTATGTATTTCCAGCAAAAACAAACATCTATAGAAAAAAATGAAGCAAATTAAGGTTATGTTAAGGTCATATTTGACTAATTTGTAGATGTACATTATTTCAATATAACTTAGTTTTATTTTAGATTAATTAAAGTGGTAGGATGTTCTAAGATATTTAATTGTTTCCAAACTTTTTTCACTTTGAAAATATTGTTGGCTTCGGTGGACCCCAGCTGCTACATTTCCACCACATTCCATAATATAAAGAATTTGGAATATGTGGAGATAAAGATAAGAGAGATAGATAAAGGACGCTAGAGGAACATTATTATTGCATGGCTTTTAACTATCAACAGAAATAAATAGTTTCTTAATCAAAAGTAGATTGTCTTTGTTATAGTTATGAAACAGAGTTGGTCATAACGATTTTAAATTAAACTGAAGTGGGGAATAGACAAATTACAGTAGACCCTCTGTAATCCGGCACTGCGGTAGTACGGCTTTCATTTCACAGTTTCATTCAGACAGTTTCATTTTGATAATTGTTGTTTTTGTTCAATACGTTGCTTACATATTGTATCTTTACTATTCAAATTAGTGAGTGAAATGTTATCACAGTGTAATCATAAAACATTAATACTACTTAAAAAAAAAATAAATTTTAAAAAGACTCGATAAAGGCGATAAGTTGACTAACCTTGCTAAGGATGTCGGCCGTGCCCCGGTACATAATATAAGAAACAACAGTGAAAAGATTAAGTTGTTTTGCAAAAATATTGATTCCGTAAAAAGTGTAAGAAAAACTTTGAAAACTGGAGAGTTCCCTCAGGTTGAAGATAGCCTCCACGCTTGGCTTCTCAAAGAACTAAATCGTCACACGCCCATCTCGGGAGAAATCCTCAAAGAAAAAGCCAGGTTTCTCTACGAGAAAATAGTTTGAAAAAATGACTTCAAAGCCAGTGAGGGATGGCTGTAGAAATTCATAAAGTTTTTTGAAATCGTGTTTTGAGCATGACAGGCGAAAAACTCTCATGTGACAATGCAGCAGTCGACCCCTACAAAGAGAAATTTAAAAACGTTATTGACGAATTAGGCCTAACATTTGTCCATCGTCCTGAAGCAAGTGCCCCGGATCGAAAACTAACCAAAGACAGAATAACGTTTATGCCACGTTCAAATGCGAGTGGCACACACAAATTGAATCTATTGGTGATTGCCAAGGCCAAAAATCCAAGGCCTCTCAAAAATGTCAACCTACTGGTTGACTATAAAAACCAAAGGGAAGGTTGGATGTCTCAGGATGTTTTTAAGGAATGCTTTCATAGAATATTCGTACCATCAGTAAAAAAGTTTCTAAAACAAAAAAAAATGCGTATAAAAGCTCTGCTCATTTTGGATAACTGCCCTGGCCACTCGGATGAAGATATGTTGAAAAGTCCTGGTATCCGTGTCATGTACTTGCCACCGAATGTTACACCACTCTTACAACCCATGGACCAGCATGTGATTCAAGCTGTCAAAACGCAGTTTAAAAAAGCTTTGCTGTACAAAGTGTTGTCTAAGGAAGACAGTATAATCCAGTCGTGGAAAGATACAAACCTTAAGGATGTAGGTTTTTCACTCGCAAACGCTTACCAGAAAAAGTGATTGCTTATTCATGGCGTAACTTATGGCTCAACATGACGTTGTTAGAGCAGTACAAAAAGAAGAATAAACCAAAAGATTGCAAAGAGGAAATAGAAGTTTAGCTTCCTGATGATGAAATAATAGAGTTGCGTGACACAATTGTAAGAAAACTTATTGATAAAAGCGAAAGCCAAATCTTCACAACAGAAGATGTAGACAGCTGGCTAACCGGAGAGGAAGAAGAAAAAGGACAGATTATGATGGATGAAGATATAATCGAAGAAGCGATGAGTAGGGAAGAAGAAGGTGACGACAAACAAGATGAAGTTTCTGCTGTTCGCTCAGTTAACCACGACGTCGCGAAGGACGCATTCTCTACTTCAATGAAGTGAGCGGAGGAGAACGATGTGTCCGCGAGTGATATTCTTATGTGGAAAAGGCTCCAAGAAAAAGTATTAAAAACCTCTTTTCAAACGAAGAAACAAAAGAAAATTTTCAGTTTTTTCGCCCCAATAGAATAGACAATCATTACTGTAAATGTTAAAAATACAAAGTTGTATTAAAAACCTCTTTTAACAAATAACGATTACGCAAGTGTTAAATATTACTTCAGTTATTTTTTTTTTTACTCAAAATATAATTGGAATTGCAGTACTGTACTTTAATATTATTGTTTATTATTATGTTTTCTGTCGGATTAGCAAGAGTCTACTGTAGTTTCTTCTAGATATTGGAAGTGAATATACAACAGTAACTACTGCATTACAATAATCAATTGAGTAAATAGAAAAAGTATTTAACTAAAAGCGTAAAAAATTGAATGTCTTTTAATGATAAAACGAAGATAGTTTTGGTTTTAATTAAAACGTATCTTACTACCTCACAATTTTGGATTACTTTTGATAAAACCAAAAATCCAGTCATATTTATTGTGATATTTTTATATTTCATTATTTTTTTTGACAGCTACCGATTTAAGTTCAAATTTCCAAAATTTTCCCCCTGCGTAAGTAGTCACGTTAAAAAATTTGTGAATATTTGATCAGGCGTTTGTTATTGCTAATGAAGGGTAACTGTTTGAAATCAGAGCATCAAATAAAAATTTCAGATTCAGTTTGTCGAAATAATAGTGATATAACCCTTTGATTGTTATTATTTTTAAAAATGGTTTGCCTAAATAAAAAGAAAAGAACTAATATTGTTTTTGCATCATTTTTACCAGTATTAGGTACCACCTCATAAATGCCAGACTATAATATGAATATAAATCTACAAATTGTTCAAATGTATCGCAAAACCTACAAGAAAAATATTTTGTTTAAATCTATATTTACGTGACATAGAAAACCGACACCCTACTATTAATACTACTACTATGGCCACTCAAATCCAAGTTGGTTTTTGGCCTCGCCGACAAGTTGACTTAATTTTCTATCCTCAGCCATGTCTACTCCACTAAGTCCTATTATATCTTCATCTAATTGGTAATTTCAACTTGCTTTTGGTCTTCCTAGAGGGCGCCTCTCTTCTGGTTGACTTCTCCACACTCTTCTTATTGTTATCTCTTCATCCCTTCTTCTTAAGTAACCAAGCACCTAATTCTTCTGTTTCTTTTCACAGCCACAATATCTGGTCGTCTGTACTAGTCCCTGAGTTCTCTGTTTCTCAGTATTCTCCATACTTCTTCAAAAACTGGCCCATATATTTTCTTTAATATTTTATTTTCAAATGTTATTAGCTTCTTCTGGGTGTGTTTTAAGAGTTTCCACACCTAGCTCCATACAATAAAACTGGCTGTATTCTGACTGTGTGTATTCTTATTTTCGTATTTTTTTGAGAAAAGTTTACTTCTAAGTAATCTCGATAGGCTCCAACAACATTAACTGGCTGCATTTAACCTCATCCGTATTTCTTCTACTATTTTATTATTGCTGTTCAAAGTAAATCTTAGGTACTTTAATTCTTCAGTAATTTTAAAGCTGTATCCCATAACGTCCAGCGTTGAATGATTGCGTTTTGCAACCGTTCCCACTTTCATATATTCAGTCTTATCTTCATTTACCTCCAATCCTACTTTTCGAGCTTCGTCTAAATACTTGTGCCAATATTTTCAGGTCACTCTTACTGTCCGCTGTTAAAGCTACATCATTAGCATAAGCAAGGTATTTATTTTCCCTCTAATATTTGCTCCTCTTGGGATAGCTTCAGTTGCTTTCAAAGCTTTTTCTAGATCAAGGTTGAACAGAAGGGAGGACGACCCTTCTCTTTGTCTTACTCCTGTGGTGAAATCGAAGGTATCTGTGTATTCTTTTTCTAGTTTGACCTTTCCTTTTGATCCTTCATCACACATTTTTAAAAGTCTTTTCTGGCATGTTATTCTTCTTAAGCCTTCCTAAAGTCAATAAATAGTATATCTCTATCATATTGTAGTACTTTGAGTCCAGCTCTCCATATTTTCTTAATCTATTTAATATTACTTTAGACAAAATTTCATAAGTACAGTTCAGTAGAGATATCCCCCTGTAATTTGAGCATTCTAGTTTATCTCCTAACCCGAACACCCAGTAAATATTATTTTTTAAAAGCAAATTATCCACTAACGAGAAATTGCTGATGGTATAAACTGGCGTGTGGATAGTATTGACAAATAATGTCAAGCAAGTAACCAAGAAGGCCGAATACAAGTCACAGGCACGGGATGAGTGAGCAGAGCATAGTATGAGAAACTTTGCCTAGGTTATTAACACGAAGAGATTGTTCTTCATCGTCAACGGCAATAGTTACTCAGTAGTTTGCAAAATATGGATCTTTTCTTACTGACTTCGGGAAGATCGGGGAAATTGACTTAAATGTTGCCAAAAATGACTAGCCACCAATCACTAATCATATCGATCATCATCTGTTGCGCTACAGCATTACATAGGGACCTTGACTTTCTCTAGTCTTCTTTCTGGTCTCTTGCAAAGACCATTTAATTCGCTGTACCAATCTTTGTAGGATTTTCAGAGACCCCGTCTTTTTATCTTAGCCTTCGCCTACCTCTGTCTGTACTGCTCGTTGGTATGGCATGGCATAGTTATTCTTTTTTGTGAGCTCCCTGTGTCCTGTCACCATCTCAGCTTTCCAAAGTTTATAGTTGTTGTTTCTTGATCCTCTGTATAAATTTAGAGCCTAAAGTTATATCTACGTCTCCAGACGTTATTTCTTGCACAGCCTTATAAATTTTTCTCAATAACTTTTTCTCGAAGGTCGATAGTAACGTCTCATTTGTTTTTGTTTGGGTCCAGGTTTCCGTTAGATCCCATAAATTAAAACTGGTACAATTAACTTCTTTATACTTCTTGAGAGATTCGTTTTACGTAAGTATTTCGACAATTCGAAATAACTTCGATGGGCAAGCATTATACGTTTTTTTATCTCTAACGTCATTACTCGGGTTATATCATCCAATTGTAATATTTTGACCCGCATTTCCAATCACGCTCTCTGCCGTCGCAGCTTAGAACTTACGTTCAAAACTAGCTGACCCGGCAGATTTCGTACTGACTCAATCGATAAATGAAAGACCTAAACTTTTGTATCAAATAAATTTAAAACAAACAATCCTTTTTTCATTAAAACAAATATAAAGAATGCTCGGTATAAATGAAGTTTTATTATTATTTTCGATTAATTACACACAATGTTGCTTACTTACAAAACAGAGTTTTCCTGAAATACTGTCTATTTATAAGGTTTCAATTTGATTTTGACAGACACACACAGACGTACCGGAAATTGTCAACGTTTAAAATCGAATGATAATCAAGACATCCTCTCCTTTGTATTTTCCCTTTAGGATTGTTGATTCAATGACGTTATTTATCATCTTTTTCACAGCCAGTCTTGTTCCATTGCACAGTCGAGGTTGACTAATGCTATTTAACATGATGACAACTAATCCTACTGTTAACTGCAACTTGTGAGGTGGTAATCCAGGCAATTCCAATGAATTTAAAAACTCCGTGGGATAGTTGGCCACTACTAAACCAAGTGTCCCGGAAGGAAATTCTGAATGGTCATATTGAGATCCTCGACTTCTTTATTTTTCGCCGCCAATATTGCTCGTGCACCCAGCCAATTATGGTTATTAAACTGTTGCGCTATATCTGGAAAAACCCGCTGAATAAGCTCCTCTTTTGAGTCTGTGATGTAGCGTTAATAGCCACTCACACAGATAGAAGGATGCACTCATTGTCTGAGGTATCTATCGACATGGAGGATGGAACGACATATTAGTTGGTTGTCAAATGTCAAATATGGTTGCATTCAGAAGTTTAATTTGTGGCGAAACATCAAGGAAAAACAAAATTGTTGTTTTCATTTAATTCCGAGCATTTTCATATTTATTCACTTTTTAAGACCAAAATTAGCCAAATCGGTCCAGCCGGTCTATAGTTTTAGCGAGATTAACGAACGGCAATTCATTTATATGTAAATGAATTGTAACGAAGTTTTTGCCTGCTATATTATGAGCTTTTTCTTATTGGTAACGTGGCAATGAAACACTGAAGTAGACTAATTTTAACATGTTTTACCAGCTTTCAAATATTTATGTTTTCTTCGCCTGGGAAATAAATAATTGAGATTTGTAGTTTAAGTTGTATAAATTATTGTAAAAAGTTTAAATGTATAGGAATCAAAATTCAATATTCAATATTTCTATAGTCACTTTGAATATTGAATTTTGAATCTCATGAATTTAAAATTTTTACAAGAATTTATACAACTCAAAGCTACCACAAATCTCAATTAATTGATTCCCAGACGATGAATAGATAAGTATTCGAAAGCTCGGAAAATATATTGAAATTAGTCCACTTTGGTGTTTTATTGCCACGTTCCCAATAAGAAAACGCTTGTATATAGATTTTTAAAAAGAAGAAAAGTTACGGGCCATATAATTTTGAGATTAAGGTGTTAGTGTTGCCACAATTCACATTTAATTAATAATACATGTGTAATTCGATGATAATTATACTTTGCAGAAAAATTCCTAACCTAAATCCTTTAAAACAGAAGATGTTGATTCCGTTCAGAAATAATTTAAATTTAAATTAAAGTTGGTAAGATTTTTCTTGCTTCAGGGTAAAGTGGTTCGTCCGATGCTCAAGAATCGTTCTGTACTCCCCAAATCACTTCCGAAAAAAGTAAAAACGAGAAGTGCACCTATTCCATTAGACAGAAAAGAAAATTTAGCTCAATCCGCCTCATCAAAGACATCAATGAAAATCAGCAAATCACCATTTAAAGCGAAGACTAGAAAGGAATTGACTCTTAAATCGAAGAATTCCGCAGAAAAATTGAAACCTGTTGCGAAAGTTATTAAGAAACCTGTAAGTGTAGGTACCAGTAATCAATCCAACTTAAAACTAGAGAGCGTTCCTCAAGCGGCAGGTACAACGCAATCAGATAAATCTAAAGATGAAGGGGTCCATCTGAGAGAGATTTGTTTTATCAATAACAGCGAAGGTAAGGCGGTTATAGCGAAATACGAAAACACCGATAAATACGATGATAGTTTAGTTGTGGCCTGGGGAAAAAATTCCGCTCACCCACAATTATTTACGCGCAAAACTAGAGTTTTTTCAGCTCCCCCTTATCATCTTCCGAATAAATCTTACTCGGAACCGAGTACAAGCAAACAGGGAGGGGCATTTCGTGTGCACAATTTCGCAAAAACCAAAGCCAGAAAAAATTTGAGACGATTAGCAAGTGCCGCCGACATTTTGGGAAAAGCTGATAAAAAAAAGAAGAAAAAATTGAAGGCCAAATAAACACCTCATCGATTTAAATATATCTGACTGTCTTCAAACAAATTTTTTCTGTACTGTAAACAATAAATTAATGTCGCCATTTTTTTTGTACCTTATTGACTCAAATCGCAGAATTCAATCTTAAATTTTTATCATATATCGTATACAATTGTTTGAAGTTGCCTAGTGCATACTACTATTAGCAAAATGATTGCAATTTTGAAGTTAGTCCAGTCATTAAAGTCAAAAAAAGGAGTAACCTCGGAAGGAATAAGATAAACCTTTAATTTGTCATTCTGGTCTGGATATTAAATAACGAGATTGGTTACGAAAAAAGGTTTTATTATAAAAATTATTCTACATTCGAATGCTTCCTTCAATATACTCCACTCCTCTCGCCACGCAACATTCCATACGTTTTTTCCATTGATCAATGCAGTACTGGAAGTCTTTTCTGGTGAATTCTGCCGTTTTTTGCTTTACTGCTTCCATCGACTCAAATTGGGTCCCTTTCAAAGCAGATCTTTTTCTAACCTTTCGAAGATATCTAAGCAGATCCATTGACGCAAGAGCTTTTGGTCAGGAGTCAGATTTGTTGGCACCAATATCGCACAGACTTTTGTCATGTGTAATTCCTCGTGTAAAATTTTTCTAATCGTTTCTTTATCGGCGTTTACAGCCTCGGCTATCATCCAGATACTCAGTCGGAAATCTGCACGAACAATTTGGTTGATTTTAGTCAATGTTTTCGGAGTTGAAACAGTCACAAGGCGACCTGGGCGCCGGTCACTTTCAGTACTCTCTCGACCCTCACTAAAGCGCTTACACCACTCAAAACCACGTGCACGAGATAGAGAATTATCCCCATAGGGCTTTTGCAACATTTTTTAGCACTCAGCAGGAGTTTCTTTCAAGTTAACGAGAAATTTGAGATTGATACGTTGCTCCTGTTTTTCGGTAGAGAAAAAACACGTTCGTTTCAATCCGCTACTGCACAAATATTATAATAGTGACGGAAACGTATTTTGAGACGTGAGAAACAAACTACTCGTTTTTTACCCCACCCGTATAAGGCGCCCTCTAGGCGCGCAGTTTCGTTATTTAATAGCCAGACCTCGTATGAAAAACTATCTCAAAAGTATCATAAAATCTTGAGTCTTAAAATATTTGTGTCACAACAATCTTGTTTCATATAGACTATCGGTGAAAAGTTTTTGCCCACCCTATAGTTTGTGTGATTTACAACAAATAAAACAAAACGATCGATTTTGTTAATAATGTAAATATATAGACTGATAGGTATGCATAAAATAAAATAAAATCGAGTTAAATACTGCACAAAAACACATTTATAAAATAATACAAATAAAAAGATTTATTACTTTATAAACAGCAGTATGTAAACATTAATAAAAGTAATAATGAAGAAACGATAAATAAAAAAAATTATAACTGGAGAGGGGAAAAAATTCTGATTCTTCATGCTATTGTTATGTACAGTTTCGCCATCTAGTGTCATATACAGAAGCTAAAAATTACGATACGAACGAATCAGTCCGGATTTTAGATAGTCGGCGTTTTAGAAGTCCTGACTTAGGATGTTCAACTGTATTATTTTGGTGCACAAGTTTGAAATTATCTGTAACAATTTCCACAAACAATCGTCGTCTATTTGGTACTATTCCTTTTACAGAATATTGAAGGGGAAGTAGGATATTCGTTTCTGACTTTCCTGTCCAATTTGTCCCACAATAACTCAATCGTATTGAGGTCGGGTAACTGTGACGGGCAAATAATTACTTTCATTGCATTGTTCTTTTCCAATTCTATCAAATACGCTTTAAATAGCTTCGAAAATGCTTGGGATCGTTGTCATGAAGGAAGATGAACTTTCTGCCGATCAGACGCTGGTCACAACGTACTACATATTCCTTCAATATTTTTATAGACATCTTGTTTTAATATCCCTTCAATTCTTACCAGGTCTTCAATCGCCCTTCCTCCAAAAGATCTTTTTGTTCTGCAACCTCTTAATTTTATTTTGACGACTTCTTTCACTGTAGAGGCACTCAAAGGCAACACCTTAGACTCATTGATCTGAACTACTACCTCTGGATCATTGATTCGTCGATTTCGTTTACTGATCAATACAATAAGTTTACCTTCAGCGGTTGTGGTTTTACCTTAAGGTTTTCTATCGCCAAAGCTCCTGGTGGATGCATATTTTTTCAAGTGGTAGTTGTAAGTCGAGGTATTTTTTATTCGGCGACAATGGTAAGGTTACTTTTACCTAGCCTATCAACACTTGCGATTAAAGCAGGACACTTTTACCCGTTTTAAAGTGTCTGAATTTGCGAGAACGAAACCAATTCGTATACGAATATATCTCTGTGCAAAAAGTATAAACGCACGTTCTTGCGTTTTACTGGGCTAAGTTGGAATAAACTACAATTATAAACACCAACACACTGTTTACATTACCTCTAACACCAACCATCACAATTACACTGTCTGATGCGCGTTTCGAAAACCAATTATCGTCTTTAGAGACTGAACTGTAAACTCAGTTTACAGTTCAGTCTCTGAGGACGATAACTTGGTTATCGAAACGTGCGTCGGACAGTGAGTGTTGGTATAGGGGTAATGTAAACAGTGTGTTCAGTATGAATATCAGCAACGGTTCTAAAAGTTTCAACACCGAATAAACACCGTAGGAATAATTGACAGTTAAAGAATAATAACAAATCAGACAGTACTTGCAAGTTTTGACTTGTCGCACTCACCCACAAAATGCGCTCGTATAAAGTAAATAAATAACGGACACTATTATTTTTGGTTTCGATCTTCAATATGAAAGAGAAAGTGTATTATTTTGAAATTTAATGAATGGGTTATGTAGTGAGCAAAAACTTTTAGCCGGTAGTGTACTTCTAATGACATATATATTATAAAATTGTAGAGATTGAAATTTAAATATAAAATCTCATTTTCGGTGCTGTTAATTAAAAGTTACTGTCAAAAAAATAGTTTATTAAGATTGTAAAACGACATTATTAACAATTAAAATTAGTGTACAATATTGATTATTGATCGGTTTTATATACAGGGTGGAGTATTTTATTTGAAATATACATTTCGCAAATTCATTTCTTAAAAAGAACATCATCCAGGTGTGCACTGCAAACATCCCTCGAATCTAGATCTCAAATTGGTATAAACTCGCTGGCACATTGCGCGAGGAATAGCTGCTATTTCTTCTCGGATGTTGGTCTTCAATTGATTAAGCATGGCTGTGTTATTAGAGTAGACTCTACTTTTCAGGTATCCCCACATCAAAAAATCCGGTGCTGTTAGGTCCGGACTTCTAGGCGGCCATGCAATGTCACTTCGGCGAGATATCAGTTTCCCAACAAACATCTAGTTTATGACCGCCAAAGAGGCATTAGAAGTATGAAATATCTTGTTGAAACCATGTCGTAAGATTATAGGTTTCAAATTGTTGCAGTTGCGAAAAGAAAAAATCCCTTAACATGGCTATGTATCGTTCAGAATTTACAGTGACAGATTGCCCCTGTTGTGTTTGAAAGAAATAGGGTCCGATAATTTCGTGCGTTAGTATGGCCGTACAAACGGTTACTGCAGCACAGTAACGGCAATTCTGTCTATTGACTTCGTCGGAGAACAAAATATTGTTGAAACTATGAAAGCGTTCCAACCTTATTCCAACAAAAGCTCGTCTTAAAATTAAATCATTTTGCTGTAGTTTCTGCACAAGTTGAATTTTATACGGGTATAATTCCAGATCTCTCGACAAAATGTGTTGCAAAGATGTTCTAGATACCACAAGTTCGGCTGATCGCTTGCGAGTCGATAGACCAGGATTACGTTGAACTGAAGCTCTTCTTTTCTTGTTGATGTTCGGTGTCCCGTAGGCTTCTGATTGAGAGTCGAACCAGTAGTTTTGATCTTTCTGACCCAGGATCGAATCCTTGGAAACTGATTTATGTCATGTAATCCGAACAATAGCGCATGCGAGTGCATGATGATAAGAAAACCTCATTTAGAAAAACTCATCACTTGTAAAACGGTTCGTTGCGTCAACAGAATATACAGTATGTTTCATCAAAAATTCGAAACATGTTAATTGTTGTATCTCGAGCCTAAAATAATAAGATTTAACCTAAATAATTTAGAGGGAAGGGATTACTGTGTGTGCTTATTAGACGAATACACTGAGATAGATGGCGATCTCAAAGATCTATTGTGCTCATCCCTTTCTTAAAGTCTTCAGGTCTTCGTACAGTTCCAAAGTAGTGATGAATACTGTTATTGTGAGTCTTGGGGAGGTTAGTTCTTCACTTTCAATGCATTCAGCTATTGTGTGTTCCCTTATTTCACCATATTCCTCACAAAACTATCATCACCTATAGTTCTGCCTTTTTCAAATGTTTGTTTAGGGTAGTTTTTGAAGTGGGTTATCATTTTTTACTGTTGCTGTTGATTTCCCGAAATTAGTATGTATATGAAAATGAAACAACCCGCTCAATCCTTATGGAAATTCGGCAACGGCCAATTTTCCTGAAACTTGACCCAATGATAGTTTGAGGAAAGCTGATTAAAAGTCTCACTGGGTTGTCATTGGTGTAGATAAGTAACTCCATATACATTCATTAATCAATTAAGTCAAGCTCAAGCTCCTGGTCATTCAAGGCAATGTTGAAGAGACCCGGCTACTTACAACAAGGTATAGAAATCCAGTCAATTAAAGCAAGATTAAATAGTCCTGGCCACTAAAGGGAAGTCTAACCTTTCTTAAGCATTCGCATGTAATTAAGATGGATTGTAGATAGTAGAAAGTCATTTTGGCTTTACAGCCATTCTGCACCTATACCTAGATTATATTTTGTACAAGACTCTACATATTATTGTTCTACTTCTAAAATACATAGACTACTTCCAAAGAAGGCTATTTTTTAGGGTTCTTGTGTCCCTTTCATCTTTGAAATCTACCTCTTCAGTTTCTGCTGCATAAGCTATCCACATCTGATGTTTAATCCTACTCGAAAATCTTGATTAGAGACTGTTTGGTATCAATCCAGGTTCAAATTGATAACCGTCTTCTCCATTTCTTGTAATCTTGACTTGAACGTATGCTGCAGCCAATCCTCATTGAATCACGCCAACTGTAAGGTTATCTAAGATTTTTAATGTGAGGTGAGGAAAATTTGGAATTGCATCTTGATCTATCATTGTGTCAAGCTTCAGAACAACTGAACTCAACCAGTTGACTTCTTCCCAGGGTACCTTTGGACACTTCAGGGGTAGTTTCCATGGGTTTAGGGGGTTTCATGATTATTGAGACTTTAATCAGCTTGCTTAAATCTACCATTGGAGTCAGTTTAAGGAAAATTGGCTGAAATCCAATTTCCATAAGGATTGAGCGGAGTCTTTTGTCAAAAATTATTTATTTGGTTCATTTTGATTATGGAAACTAGAAGAAAAATACCTAGCTAGAGAAGTAAGACTAACGGTGATATATTTAAAAATATATCAATTTTGTATTACAAATAAAAATTATAAAAAATAATATCCCCTATATTCGTTTTATACATTTTTCTTTAATCACAACACTTATTAAGGTATTAAGAACTCTATTACATCCGCCAAAGGGAAAAATTGAAAATTACATCATGTTTTAAGTTTTCAAATAAATCAATTAAATTTACAGTAGGGGAAGTATGGAAAAAATGACATGTAATTATATTTATTTATTTGATGGTACTATCATCAATTATCATCGTGTTTTTCGTCATCTTATTCCGGATTTCCACCTAGCGGACGAACTGTACATTTGAACAGAAATTTCGAACAGTTTTGTTTTGAAAGTGTTTCAACACTGTTGGGTTCACAACGGACTGTGTGTTTACATCAGTCACGAACAGAAATCAATAAAAACTGTTCATCTAATTCCGCCATCAAATGTGACACAAAGTCACTTCACATTTCTCATAATCTTCATATAATATATAATTTGAGGAGGTTAACAAGATTGACACCAGCAATATTTCCAGCAGTGACCACAAATTCGCGAATAACGTGTATTTTGCTTTCTGGAATTGTAATTTTGAAAAAGATGCCTTCATCATATACGTTTTCTTCTGGTAGGAACGTCAGTTCAGCCTTCCTGCAGGCTCCCGTAATCCGTGATAACAAAAGGAAACAAGTGACACATTGTAACCAACATTCGCCGATCTTAGAACAAGAAAAGAGGTCATTGCAATAAATGCAAGCGCAATTACTATCGTCGCCTTCTGTTTCGCATAAGAAATCTTCACTTCCTGAACTATCATATCATCAAGCAGGAATATTCCACCTGTCTCTTCTTTTCTACTGGTGGATCCTTTGGTCTATGTTCAGCAATAGTTTCTTAAATATTTGGAGTAGAAGTTAAAAGCGAATCGTTTTTGTCAGGTGTCAATTTTCTTTTTCCTTGGCCATGAATGAGCTACCCCTGTGATGTAGGCTAAATCATCATAATGCTGCTCCAACTAACTCAACTGTATTAGACACCTCTACACATATTTCAAAATCAAGTTCATCACATCAGAAACAAACTCTAATGTAAGCATTGGTGGTGGCTTGCGTTGTGTTTTGTCATTTCTTGCTGATGGATTTAAAATAGATAAAACATCGTTACTCGGATCTTCTTGGATTGAAGAGGTGTTGATACCTTCGCTTGATGGCAAATGTGAACTGGGAAGTTTAGGTGTACTGTTTGCAATATCCTCCTGATTCAACAGAATAGTTGTGGTCTCTATCGATTCAAACATGTAGTCTGGAAAAATATCAGGACTAACAAACCAGTTGCCTGTCATTATTTGTATTATGAACAGTTGCGACTTTTCCATACGCTTCATTACCGATTTTTAATGGGTAACAACGCGCCCTGGACAATTTTTTAGCTACTTGATCGAAATAAATTTTTAGAGATCCATACATACAAATATCCAAGGGCTATTTTCTATGGGCCATCACAAATAAGTAGAACCAGATCGTCTTTGCTAGATTTCGTATACGTCTGAAAATGTTTTAACCATTTTACAAACACCTCACTGTTCATCCATCCGGATTCTTGTGCTAGTTCAAGCGTACCGGTGGGAGTTTCATTCAACTAGTTCGTTTTTCATGTTCTTTTTACGAAATATGATACAAGGAGAAATAAATGAACCGATGGCATTTTTACAACACACTACTGTCGTAGCACTGGCAAGACAGCCGATTTATTTCTTGCCTTTGGTGGCATGAATTTATTGTAGTTTCTGAACTGTAGTGAGGTTCCAAATTGTGAAACTTCATCATAAATACGGAAAAAATTAGCAACCTGTGGTTTATTAAATACTTGCGCTCTTGCAGCAAAAGTTGGTTCTGGGGCGCGCAAAGAAATGTTCTCATTAGTACTCAGGAAACCTTCAAGCTATTTTTGTCCAGCACGTTTCTTGTCTTTGTTTAAGGGTGATCGATACCATTGTTTTCGGCTAGTTCAAAAACAAGTTGTTGGAGTAATGGACGCGTCAAACCAAAAGGTCGTGTTTCCACAAACTTTTTGTTCTACTAACTCCAGCTCAATTTCAGTTGAATCTTCCTATCCCTTTAGAGTTAGGATTCAACGTTGTATTCATATTGAGTGCATGTTTTCTGAACGTCACCTGAGTATTTCGTAGCATATAACCCAAACAAAATGACATATCATGTCTTTTTAATCGGTGTATAAGTAAATTTAGTCCAAATGTAAATAAAAAACCATAATTCCATCAAACAATTAATAATTGCAATAAAGTTTATCGAAATCACTGGATTCATCGATTTTAATAGAAAAACTTACAAAAACAAATAACAACAAATAATTTAACAGAAAACACAGTCGCGGAGACGTAACTAAAACACGCCAATTTTTAAATAAAGTGACTATGTCATTTTGTCCATACATGTCATTTTGTTTTAATTATAAAATCGACGTTTTAAATTAAAACTATTAAAAAATTACTAAAACATTACCTTTAACAGAAAAAAGTATTCATCCTAACCATAACCCTTTGGTAGAAAATAAATTTCCCAATGCACATCTTTAACAAGTTGCATCGGGCCCATTTGCCATAATATTGTCTTAGTCCTCTCTCGCTTATTGATCTTTGTATTTTTTTCCATCCATGGTTTCCTTGGTCTTTCTCTTTTTCGATTTTCTGGTGGTATCCATCTCATTACTTTCTTTGGTAATCTTACTTTTGTCATTCTGTGAACATGGCCGTACCACACCAGTTGTTTACTTTCTGAACATGTTATAACTGTCTCTTCTACAACCGTTTATTCCTTCATTCTCTGATTAGTCACTCTTTCCAATCTTGATGTCCTAGATGCCCTTTTCATTGCGTCTAATTCTGTAGCTTCTATTTTCCTTCCTTTTAGTCACTACATCTCTGATCCATATATTAACGTGCTTTTAATCGTGGTATCATATATTCTCATTTTTCTTTATTTGCCTATCTCTGTACTCCATAGAATTTCATCAAGAGCTATTATTAACTGTTTTTTGTTGTAAATTCTCAATTTTATTTCGACGTCATCCGTCCCATCTTTATTAAAATTTACACCTAAATATGTATATCTATCACATTTTTTATTGTTTCATTTTTTTCCAAACAAGATCCGTGGTCTTCTCACTTCACCTCAGTCATCATTGTAATATTGATTTGAAGACCCGATTTTTCATCATACTCTTCTAGGAGTATAAAAGAGGGTTATACTTTTAAAAATTCTAAACTTCCTTTTGATTCATTTGATAAAATAGATATAGAAAATAAAATACCTACCTACATTATTCTTCCTTTGGTGGATAGAATAGATGAAAGTTTTCAGTGAATAGATATAATCGTGATGTGTATCAAATAAAATTGATGAACATGATCGAGTATTAGTTATTTGAGAAAGTTAACATTAGAAGTGATATTTTTTGTGATTTCAGTAGAAATGTTTTGTTGTATTTACTGGTGAGATAAATTTATATATATTAGTGAGTATATTTATTATTGCTTATGTCTTTCTAATTTGCCTATTTACTATTTTTTCTGTTTACATATTTTGTATTGAATTAATAGTTTATTTTCACCTTCTGTAAATAATATTTTTCTTGAATAATTTGAAAATGTGTTCATTAAAATTACATGAACTAGATTGTGTTCAAAAATTCGAATAAACTTATTTGAATGCCACATGTTTTATTTTTCTATTCCGTAATTGATCAATTTTACCTTGGAATAATTAATCATAATAAAGAAAAATAGATTGAATGAGTGAAACCAGAAGGAAAACTGGTTTATACTAAGAATAAAAAAACTTTTTACCGACTATGTAATCCACATATACAATTTTATGGTAAACGTCGTCTACATTGTAAATATGAATGGATAGCTCTGCTACTTATTTGGACGAATTGACCAATTAATTTATTTGGAATTACACATGTACAATATAAAAACTAATTACCCTCTAACAATTTTTCTCTCTCTTGCTCTATCTAACAATAAAAAAATTAAACGTCCAAATCCACGTTTTTCTTGTATCCTCTCTACTGATTAGCATTAACTTAATTTCAAAATAATTAAACAGGGGGTCGACTTCACGGAAGTGAGAGTGTTTAGGTGTGTAGGAGGTTTTGTGATTATTAGTCCTCCTGCGTAAATCTTATTCTAAGATGCTTTAAGGTAGTTGTTTTGTTTAGGTTATTCTGTGAAAATACTTCTTGAACATAAATTATTATTTGAATTAAAATATTCAAAACAGAACAAAGGGACTATACTATTCAATCGCAAAAAAGCTGTAATCCGCAGAATATGTTTAATTGTGACATTATGAGAGTCGACGAAAATACCTTGAACAAACAGACTATTTTATATATTTTTCAAACGATTAATGGCTTCGAAATAAAATGTTTATGGTATGGCGACTCTAACTTGTTTTCTCAGTATATTTCGAGTATATGATCTTGGATATATTTTGTTATACTTCACGTTAAATAACAGCTTTGTTCGCGGGTCTGCTTCCGAAGGTTTGCTCTTGGTGGCTGCACTGGAACTGGACCAATACAGGCTAGTTAATGAGAGTATAGAATTAGTTGTAGTGTACTTCTAACATAATATGTCAATTTCGGATTTGACATTTGATATAACCTCCAAATTATATTAATATGTAGGTGAATATCTTTGATACAAAAATAGTAATAGTGTTTTATTATTTTTAAAATGGAGAGTGAAGACGAATTTCTACATACGTATTTTACCCATGTTTCGCAGTTATGTTATGAAAAAGCAAGAGAACATTTAGTAAGTATAGAACTTTTATTAAAAAATAATACTCTCTTTCCTTATAACTTGTTATTGATTGATATATTTATTTTGCTTAGGAAAAGGAAAAGGGGCTTAAAGGGCCAGTTACACAATGGAGTGCTTTTCTAAATTTATTACAACAACTGGCTTTGGCAGAAAAAAGTTATATGGAAATTGGATTTTTGCAAAATAAACATAAAAGCTTTTTACGAAAAGACGTAAGTAATATTTGTTGTTCCTCATCATACTTTTAATTTGCATATATCTATCATTCACATTTATTCCTTGTATTGTTTATGTGAATATATATTTCATTATTCAAAGTTTGGTTGAAGCTACATTCTGTAACATACAATTACAAATAAAAACTTATCTATAATATATTTTTTGGATTGCTTATTCAGTTAGTTGATCTATAAAGTGGTATAAATTTTTCATAAACATATTTATATATCTTATATCTATCTATATAATTTCATCTAAGATACTTTTTACATTTATGGATTTGTTGCACTAGCACTAGTAAGTAGAAGAATAATTCATTTTAAAAATTGATAAATAGAATTTAAAATAAAATAACTTTTAACTCTCCTAAAGTTACAATTTTTCACATACAAATCAAATGAAATATGTTAATTTAAAAAGCAGGCTTGAAAAAGAAAACCTAAATCAAATAATACATAAAAATTAACCAACAAATCTATGTATTTACAGCAATGCAATTGGGTAAGTTATTTTATACATTACATTGTTTTATAGAACTCTTTGAGATCAGTCTATGATAATATGAAGAATGACTTGAAAAGATTGGAGGACAATAGTAAACAACCTTCTATTCACAGCAGTATTCAAAAAGGAATCAAAAATTTGACGCAATTTGTAACTGCAAGGATTAATTTAATTGATTTGTATCCTTTAGAAGAAATATTTGTTGTAGCAGATAAAAATTTGTTGTTTATAACTTAAGTCTAACAAACTAAAAAATAAATTAGCCAGCTACATTGTCAACACAACTTTACCACAGATGGATTGAAACTAGTGTTTATAATTTAACAGTATTTGAAATATTTATTATTTGGACAAGACATGGGTAAACACTGGACAGTGTTTAAAACTATGCGTTAACACAATCAGAAAAGCTATTCTTGAAAATGTATTGAAAGGTTTTCAATCACCAACAGCCAAAAGACAGTGGCTTAAAGAAATTATTGTGAGAAGTGACAGTGGATTTCTATAATAAAGTAGTATATATACAAAAATTGGTGACCTCAATTGAGGTTTGAATCTTCCAGCACTGTATAAAAAATCATTCTATTATTGTAATAGAGAAGACTTCATATCATAGTCGCCTCAAACAGTCAAAAATCTGAAATGCAACAATGGTTGTAAAAGGGAATTAGATGTGATGGTACCTACTGTACTTAAAACAGAGTTAAAGCAACTATCAAACTACATGGAGCCAATTATATTAAATACATTGTCAAAGTTCAAAACCATACACTGAATGCGGTCCTCACATTTTGCATACTTAACTCCATCCAGCGCCCAATCTAATAACCATAATTACATATGTTGTGATGGTTGTGGCTCAACAAAAAGATAAAAATTAATCAATTAACCTATGTGTAGGTGTGTTAAATTTTTTTAATTTTTCTTCAGTTTTTCTACAGAGAGTCTTTATTAAAGACGACATTTTTCAGCTTAAAAAATTTTGGAAACCATATTTATTTGTTGCTTTATTATTAATATTATTAGAATAACACTGACATTGGAATTTTTGTCCTTAAAGCTATTTACCAGATATGAAAAAATTTACAATTTGGGAGTTAGTAAACAAGTGCGTTATACTGAAATTTTATCTCAAATTCATTCTGTTATTGAAAGACACAGTGACGGTTTTATTGATATAAGCTTTATTCCAATAAAAGCAGTTTTTAGTTTAGAATGTGAAATTTTGGAACAACTCTTGGAAGCCTTGGTACAGTTACAAAAGTTGGAATTTTTGTCCCCATTGGCTTCAATTCACGGGGCACATACAAGACTCGCAGTGTGGGAAACTAAAATGCAATCACGTGAAGTGAGTACAAATTTTGAAATTTATAGTTTTTCGTTTCTATCAAAATTTTAACCAACAATTAGTGATAAATAACCTTTAAACATTGATGAATTATAATTTCTAACAAACTTTGATATGATTTTGGTCATTGATTAAAAAATATTGTGCTTTTTTGTAAAATGCTCCGCTCCCTATCAATAAGTGACAAACCTGGCATTTGCATCAGGATGATATACCAAAAAAATTAACCTTAATACTGTTATGAACGCGTCTCCGCCCTACCTGGATTTAGTAGAATCCTAAAATTCGGTGAATGTTTATTTTTTTATATAACTATTCTTCATAGCAGGCGGTTTACTTACATTGTTTCTTTTGAATAATTTATATATATATATATATATATATATATATATATATATATATGTATGTATATATTGAATACTGATAAATTGGCGTTAAAAAATGCATTTGTGATAAACAAATATAATTATTTTAGAGAAATTAATTTTCTGTTATTAGATATGGAAACTTGGAATATTTAAAAATAATCCCCTACCATCACTTTTCCAATGGCTTCAAAAGTTGAAGGGATCTATTTTAAGTAAATTTAGTTTGTATTTTCATGACATACTGGCTGAACAAACAACACCAAATGATATGAGAATACTTTGTTCAAAATTGTATAATGACCATTATCAAAAGTAAGTATTTGAATCATTCAAATGTAATTTATAGAAAATGGTTAGCTGTTCTCAAACTTTGACATTTTTTGCAATATTTTGATATGTCAAACCGTTTAAACTAGATCCAGTAGTATCCTAAAAAAATATGAAATGCTTGTTCTTATCAAAATATTAGATAAATTGGATCAATTGAAGGCAACAAGCCCATGCAATTGCTAAGAAGACATAATTAGATAGTTAAAGTCTCTAAGGGGTTGTGGAAGGACTTCCTTTCACATTAAAATAGTACTGAAAACGAGAACTTATTTACAGTAATGGTATAAAAATGTCTCTCAATGACTCAATAAGTCATTACTATAATCAGTTCTGATGAAATTATTATTTACCTACTGAATACATTAATTCACTACTATTTTTAAAGACAATTATTATTAGGTGTATATTAAATGAAAAAATTAGGTAAGTTCTCTGTTCTACTTATATTTATATTTTTCTATTTACTTATTTATAAATGTTATTTTTTAGAATTGTCAGTTTTCAAAAGAAATCTGATGCTGCTTATGTATTACTGATTCATGACATGACAAATGTTTCCGATCCAACACATAATAGAATAATAGTATCTTACCCACAAGTAAGTAGTTGGGATTCTTGGTTTTTTGTTGATATACATTCTGAACACATTGCTTACCACCGCAATGCTAATCCTCACAATTGCTGTCAAGAGAAACATTTGGTCTCTGAAGATTATAATATGGTTAATGAAACATATTAAACAGTGTATTTACAAGGGTTGATGTAATGGTAAACAGTGTTCAGCACAATTAACAATTCTTTAATAACATAATTGTGTTTCATAAGTATGCTACTGAAAGTTGGGTCAAAATGTTTGTTTAAATTGTTAGTTCAAGTAATAATTATTCAAATTCATGAGTTTTATCATCATGATTTTTTTTTCATTTTTTAGCGAATATTTTTAGAAACTGATATAATGTTAAAACTGATATCTGAAACTAACAATGAATTGCAAACTATAGATAAAATTATTTACAAGTTTGTGAGTCAGGTATGTGATTTTTAATTTGAATATTTTCACAAAAGTCCAAAATTTATATGTACATATAGCAAGGAACATCAACTGACATAATTTGAATCGACCTGTTCGTACAAAATCTATCTAGATATTTTTTTGAAAACTGGTATATGATGATATTCCGAGGAACTCGTTTTAGATAAATTGTTTTCAGTTTTACAAATAGCAACCACATTTCATCTTAGCTTACGACAAAGGGTCAACAAACAATAATTATTAATAATTTGACTTTGAAGCTCAATTATATCAAAAGCATTTATCATGTCTTGTTCTAGATTTAATAACAAGATTAATTGAATTTTTATATACATGGGTAGACGAACTCCCATCACGACAACCTGACGTGGTTCTTGAAAAAAGCAAAGCTGATGGCACTTATTTCAACTCTAAACTAATATGGGATTTTGTGTGTGTGTGTGTGTGTTTTATAAAGGTTTGGATAAAAAATAATGTTACATATCTTCAGAGCTTGGTATTCTGCCTTGTATATCGGACTCGGGACATTTCCCATACCGACTAAAATTGAACTAGAATTAACTGATAATCAATAGGGCAGAAAACCACTCATAATATTGCACCTATGAACAACTTTCTAGACTCGATGATGAAAATTGTTGAAATTGTCGATGGCCTCTCCTTTCGTCCGATATCACGGTTAAGTTTTGTTTTAAATAGTTTTAAAAAGAACAACAAAAGAAGATTGCCAAGAGGCAGTTAGTAATATATTTCGATCTTTTTCCTTGTAAGAACCTCATAGTGCCTCACATACCGGATTTTGAAAGATTCATATACAAAACAACCAGTTGAAATTTTTGTTATATTGTTTTCAATTTCTCATTCATTACTATGTATTTTACAGTTGTTTATAGTCATATTGTTCTGATTTTCAAATCTAATTTATGTTCTGAGCTAAATGTACATTTTTTGTTGTACCAATACTAATTAATTATTGTAATACCAAATAAAACATACAAATTTTTATTTTAGGAACAGTGTACATACATTCTTACTATGATAGAACCAATGATCTATCTCATTATTTTATTCGAAAATAAGAAGTCCGAAAAAGACGCTTTTATATCTAATTTTGTATTAGAGATTTGCCAAAATTTACGATGCACAAAATTATTCACATCTCTAAAGAATACGAATAAATGATTATTGTAAATTAAAAATATTCCAGTGTTTTTATTGTTATTCAAATCCTATTTTTATTGGCAATTTGACTTTACCAGTCTTGTTTGCATTAAAATCAACCCCACACGTTCAAACATCATAATAGTGCCAGAAATAAACTTGGTTTTAGAGACTCTTGCTAGATCTAATAAATACATCGACCTATGTATTCTCACATGATTTCTGACGGGACTCTGTCACTTACATGAACACCTTGAGATCATAAAAACATCACCATTGATTGCAGGTTTTGTGGAGAAGAGCGTAAAACACAGGAACTTCTGCAGGCTTGACTTAAATAATAGTATTTATACATGCTCTGACACTGTATGAAAAGTAACATAAATGTCCAGACTAGCTTTTGCAAAGTATAAATCGCTTGTTTTTCAATTTTTCATAATAACTTTACTCCTCGGTAGCTTGTAATGCCACTATGTGTAATCATTGCAGTTTCCATGCTCTTCAAATTACATCTTCATATTCCTCTTCAATGGTCACCTTTAATTCCTGGGAGGATTTTGGTACTTCAGGTCCTGGCTCTTCTCTTGATGTTCAGTGGGATTAGGGCTAGACTACTCCATAACAGAAATTCCAACCTCGTTCAGGTATTGGAAAAACTGATGCGATATCTACTTACGCTCTTATGAAACCGTTGGATGCATGTATTTTGGTAGCTCATGGATGTACCATAATACAGAAGATTGCATAAAGATCCAGCTACGAACTTAAGATCAGTTTGTGTTTCTAAAGAAATTCTGCCACTCAGAGTAAACGAATCTCCAAACTCAACTCGTTATTCAATATAAACCTGTACAAATTTTCTCTGACTTTGGTATACGTTTCCAAAAAGATTGATTTTATACTCATCCCTTTTCCAATCAACGTGAGTACGAGCAAATTGAAGTGACAGGGAGGGTTAATGTCTCCGATATAGGCATCTGATGAAAGTGTTCTGAAGACGTCTGGTCACGACGTTCTGATTCTAACCTGCCTGGATGAGCGGACTGGAATAATCAAATTTTGAATAAAAAATTATTTGTTCAACATCGCAGAGTAACAGATTAAGTTATTAAAAATGGTAAATGAGGGTGTCAGAAAAAATGCGTCATTATTATAAATTTCCTTTCTGGCCACATCATTTCTTTTGCTTGCTGTGGGACTAGGAACCCGGACTAAAGAAACTACTATTAATTATTATATTTCCAGGCTTATTGCACGCAACTTTCAATGGCAAGGGTTAAAAAATAGAAAAACATTATATTTTATTGGTAATTTATCTCAAATAAATCAAATTTCATAATGTATAAAGTAATAATTTGAACTATATATGTAGTTTTTCATTTAACTGTCAAAAAGGTAATGAAGAAAATGTTAACATTTTTTATATAATCATACTGTTTTTATTTGTTTTGCAAACAAAAATTACTCTCGCTGTTGAAGGGTTAAAAAATTACCATTAACATACGATTCAAATCATATCAAGTTATTAAGCTACCAGGAAGATACAATTTAGATAAAATTTTTGAATCTATTGAATAATTTTCTTATTTATCTTGTAAATGTAAACGATACCAAATAAATTATTTTTAACAAAAATATATACTGCTTTGATATGATGAAAAATAACACAATAAAGATGGCATAATAAGTTTTAAGTCAATATGGATGAACGAGTGATAAGAATACGAGAAAGAAATTTTTATAGCAGCAATTATGGTGCATCTACTTCAATCATATTGAACCAAACAGTGACAAGTTTGAATAGGTTTCAGCTCGTTAGACTGTTATTATAGCCGTTTTATTGACATCATGTTTAGACATTAATTTTGAACATTTTTTGATAAAGTGGAAAGAGTGCGAAAGAAACTCACTAAATGTTAAAATCTATTTAATGATAATATAGTATCTTGGAATACTGTTAACAAGTAGTATAGAGGTGGAAATTCGTCCCTTAACTAAACACAGTTGATAATTTGCAAAAAGTAGACAAATCTGTTTATGTGATTGACTATTCGAGAGCTCAGCTACGAATTAGCACTGAAAATGAGTTAACGACTTTATTGCACCATACTACTAGTTGTTTTGTATTCGCTAAAACTTTTCCTGTCTGTCTACATCTTTACCAAATATACCACTACGAGGGAGTACCCCAAAATAACCGGAATTATTTTTTAAATGCTATATATTTACAAAACAACCTCAACCCCTTCAAAATACTCTCCACTGCAAGTGATACATTTGTCGCAGAGGTGCTTCCACTGTACGAAACATTGTTTGAACTCATTTTTAGAGATGGCTACAAGCTCCTGTCTCGTTATTTTCTTGATGTCTTCAATGTTTTCAAATCGCCGTCCTTTAATGCCCCTTTTCAGGCGTGGAAGAATCAGTCACCTGTTTGCTGAACCAAGCTCCAAGAAATTCCACAGATTTCAGACAGTTGATCAATTGTCTGTCGACGGTCTGAGCGCACAAGCTCTCGCATTCTTTCAACATTTTCATCGATTCGGACAGTTGATGAACGTCCAGAGCGAGGTTTGTCATCAATTGACATGTCGCCATTTTTAAATCGAGAAAACCACCCATACACTTGCGTTTTCCCCATAGTATCATCTTTGTAAGCAGTTTTCAACATTAAAACAGTTTCAGCAGCGTTTTTCCCAAGTAGGAAACAAACATTTTACAGTGGCACGTTGTTTATATAAATTTGCCATCATAAAAAACGAAGCAGCAGTGAAACATTACTAACAAAAACGGTCACTAGTGATGAATAGAACGTGGCAGATCAACGGCCCGCGCGGCACTGAACTGTGGATGAATTGCGCTAGGCAGGCCCTAGCTGCAGAAATCAGTACTACAAAAGCTCCACCCATGGTAAAGCTATTCCGATTACTTTTGGGTACCGCCTCGTATGCGACTTTTGCTCTTCCCGGAAATCAAAAATAGATTAAAGGGAGAGAAACTAGCCTCCCCGAAAATATTTGGTCATGAATTCAACTTCAGGATAAGTGCATTGCTAATCAAGAGCAGTATTTTCAAGATTAAGTAGTGTTTGTTAATTTTTTACTTCCGTTTCACCGTATTTTTATCACACCTTGTATAAACAAGGCGGTCGAGACATGTACTTTGTATTAAAGACCTGCTAGTAAGTCCAAAAATAAATTAATTACTTTATGAAAACTTTTCCTTCAAACTATCATAAAGGAGGTACATCCCCAGGACACTGCTCTAATCATTTTTATACTATTTCAAAACTGATTAAAAAGGAAAGTTAAATGAGGACCTTAACTAAAGTTCATATTTGGGAAAGACTCACATTAAAATATGAACACCGTAATCCAAACCGTTGGGCAGATATTAGAAAAAACGTGAATTTGTGAATTACCCCTTCTCTTAATTGAAAGGGAAATATTGCCCCTGTCAAGATTTCGAAAAGCTGCGTCATTTAGTTTGTATTTGTAAAAAATATAGTTACATGAATTTCATACACCCTCGGAGAACGTTCCAGATCCCCAGTTGGGGTCTCAATTCCTGAAACAATTAAATTCACGTTTTGGTGGAAGCATTAGACATTTCACACATTTAGTAGTTTGAATTTCAAAAGACACTTAGCTTGCCTGGAAGGAGTACCGCGTCAATCCACTACAAACACAATCGTGTGACAATCTGGAGTGGATGAATTTTTGCGTCGTTCCACAATTGTGGACAAAGTGTGGATACCTCATAATACATCAGAGACTAAATAGCAGTTCAAACAATCGGTTTTTTTTGGAGTGAATTGGCCAACGTAGGTTTGTTAGTGATTGAGACTGTTTTTTTTGGGAAACCTGTATAATCAACATTGACTATTTTCCAAGAGTAAAAGAATCAATAGAGAATATTATGTTAAGTAACTAAATCAATGGCCCTGTAATGTTTTTTGGACTGGACATGTGAAAGTTCCATGTCAAAATCTATAAATTAGGCACATTTCCTAATTTCAGATAAAGCACTGAGTGTTTATTTCTCACGAACAAATACTTATTTTGATAACCGCAAAAAAACTCATTTTTAAGACAAAATAAAAAATGGAAAGAAAAGTTGGACAGAATGAAGAGATTTCAAAGAAGGCTACGTTTGAAAATATTATTTATAACGTTCATTCAAAAAGTTATGAACTTATCAATACATATTTTGCTTATTCAAATTAAAAAAAAATATGCAAAGAAGTACCATTTTTTTGAAAGTATTATCAGCTCTAGAAAATAATATAAACAATTCTGAACCATCCTGTATATATTATTCAAAATGGCTATTTCCTAAACTGCATCCACTCATAAAAGTATTTATACATAGAAAAATATCTTGTATTTAAAAGTTCCATTATATATAAAATCAGTACAATTATCTCAAACATCAAGTAAACCGTTATCTTGACAATATTTACTAAAATCTAACTTATGATCAGTCTTTATATATGATTCTAAACCAGGAATGAGATATTTCAAATGACATTTATTCTTAAATACATTATCTAACTGACTAATTAATGAACTTATACTGTCACAAGCCTTGTAGTTCTTTATAGCTTCGACAAAATCCTTAAAGGAAGAATCATCTAAACGTTTCCTAACCTAAAAGATAAAAGGCAATCAGCTTGTATTCCAGAATATAACTCCGTATACTGGCCAGTAGTAATGGCGTCATACTGATAAGCATGTTGACTTGACTTCATCAGAATTAATCGATGATATGCTCTCACGCCCATACTTCCTCATAAGTAAAATATGGTGTGGCATACATGAAGTCATTACCACTTAATAGTATACTTGATATATATTTTAGAATACAGACTAAAAATGTTGTAATCAATATAATCGATTATCAATTTCTGGAAGAATTCAAATATAAAACAAACATGATATATCTGATTTGTAGAACATACAGGAGTATTCCCTAATTCTTGTCTCGAACAATTGTGCAAATATTCCAAAAGATTTTTAAATTTTGTGCTATAATTTAGAACAATAAGTTTTCAGTTATCATCTTTCTAGTAAGTAACATACATTTGAATAATATACTATAGGGTGTCTGGCGGAAGATTTGTGTTTTTAAACAAAATTATTTTTAAAAATAATAAACTGTGCGGGGAGAGGAATTAGTATTCGTCCGATTTCTCAGTCACAATGTCGCAGTGATTCGGTGAACATCGCGCGTTTGCCATCGATACGTTGTTGTTCGTCGACAATTTTGTTCGCACTTCGGTATCGGAAAATTAATAGATGCACTAAGTATAAAATTAATTCGTTCCTGGGTATAGAGGATATGAACACTCCTCAATCCCATAAAAATTGAACTTCTCCACGACTTTCAATATGGAAAATGACAGCTTCATTTGGACTTCCATGGGCGATTATTAACTAAATTTCCAGATCTATCCTTTCAAAATCCAAATCTTCCAAAAGTTTAAACTTTGTTTTGCGAAAAAATTTTATTGGAGTAACAAGGCTAATTTCCATTTAAACAGCCACGTTAACAAGCACCATTATCTTTACTGGTCTCTACCAACCTTTGACTGAAACACCAAAGTCAATAGATTCCACTTATGAATTTTTGTATGGGGTGATCTCAAAGAAAAAGTTTATAGTAATAATCTGCGAATGATTGTTGTATTATTCATCATGAAATCAGCGCAATTCAATCGAGCCTACTGCAGAGTATAGAGCAAAACACGAGGCTCTGGTTCGAATGGTACATGCAACTGGAAGATATTTGGATGAAATAATTTTTAAGAATAAGTGAATTCCGCATCTCTACTTTTATTTCTGATATCTTTATTAAAACAATATATCAATGAGTTATTTATTTAATATTGAAAAGATAATTCTGCCACCAGACCCTACATATATGTGGTACATTCAACAATATGCTTAGTTCGATGTATATATCAGAAATGATGGATAATATTTTTCTAAACATCACCCTGTTTTTTATTGCACATATCTACTGAAATTTCAATATGTTTGAAACGTCTAAAGTATTCCAATATTTAGTTATTTCAATTTATTTGAAACCTGGCCAAAAATTACCGGAATTTGTCTTAATCATCATCTCCCTAAATCTTTAGAAATCCTTGAATAAATGATTCAAACAACTTATTGTGCCTCTTTTTTATAGGTTCTATTAAAGTTTAAATGTGAACGATTCAATTTACGTTGGATTATCAACAGTGTCTCGTTTTTATTTTTTTTTCCAACTTTTTTACAATTATAAATTATTGTAGAACTTATGATCTAAAAATCATTTTATATATCATATTGGCAGTAGTTTCAATCATAAGAACAATCAAGAATATTAACAGCAAGTCTACCGTGGCACTGTCGCATCAATGGACACCTTAAGACGCTAGACTTAGCAGATAATGCTGCGTGCAGAGTTTATTGCACAGAAGATGAAACCTCTATCCACCTTCTCTCTAAAGCTGAAACACTAAGGAACTTCAGAGCACTACACCTGGGAGCACTTTAAATAGAAGACGAAGATCTCTGGAAATTAAAGTCATCCCACAATCTAGACTTTTTAAAAGAAGTGGGATAACAGATCATAAACACTGATCCTTTGGGTCGCAGTGTATACCATATCCCAAAATCCATACATACATAGACATGGAATAATTATAATGCCCTCCTTCCATTTAGTAGGATTTTTCAAACAATAATTATAATTTTTTTGATGATTATTGATTAAGGGCTCTGATATATGTTTCAAATAAATTTGAATATTGAAATTCATCGTATATTTTAAAAATGCGATGAAAAAATAGGATATTCTGTTAAAAAAGAAAAATAGAACTCCTGTGTAACCAAAAGTAGTAAATAAATGAAAAAATTTTAACTAAAACAAGTTCTTTGGAAAGCATCCGTACACAAATATTCAGAAAAACATTGTTTTTATAATTTCTGACATACACGTTAGCTCATTATAGTATACCATCAATATTCATTAAAGCAATAAAAATATAATGTATATAATTTCTAAATTTTTGAAACTCACTTCGATAAAATATTAAGATATTGCAGTAAAATACCAAGTACGTCCTCAAATACATCTTCATAAATAATAGGGAAGTGTGATCATTTAAATTACTACAATTAAGTTTTAAATAATCTAAAAATCAATTAAGATGAACCTCAACTGCGAACACTCTATAATTCTCACCGAATATTAAATGAGAAAATGACTTGGAAACCAACCAGATAAATCGATAAATAAATCAGATGTATTTAAATATACTGCTAGTTTAAGAGAATTAAATTTTGTACAATTCATCACTACATTAGCATTCACCATCTCATAACTCAATTATTTTCCGATGACTAATTTCCTAAATACGTGAAAGTTTATTTTGGAACAAACACATCTACTTAACGAGACAGATAGAAAATATAATAAAAATAATAACTTATTAATGTGATAACTACCATAACTATATAATCTTTTGTCAAATCACTTTGGTTTGATGATTTTGATTCCTTCGAAGAGTTAGGCACAACTGACAGCTTAATTTTTTTTGAAGGATTTCCTGTCAATTCTTTTGTCTTTTTACTATGAATAATAACTTCTCCTGCATTTGAAGTATCTTCATTAATTTTATAACTAGAAGGTCCACCAAATTCAGCTGAAAGTGGTGTCAAAGATTTTTCTTCCAATACGCCCTTATACTAAAAACAAATAAAATTATTTAATAGCAAAAAACATACAATAAAATGTACGTTTATCTGCTGTTTCTCAGCACCTTTAACTGTACAATGTTAATTAGAACCAAACAGTGATAGCTTGAAAAATGTCAATACAGTCTAATTGCTAAATACAAATATAATTATTATTATTATTAAATTCAACATGCGTTTAAATACAATTATAATGTGATACCTTAGCATCAGCTGCTTTGAAAAATGATCTCAAATCTTTCATAAGCTCTCCAAAATTTCTTGATACTTTTATGCTATTTCTTATCCACAACGACATATGATTTTTGAGAACGGGATTATTAAAACGAGAATCAAGCAATAATATGGCACCATAATCATCTTTATGACGTATTACTCGTCCGATCGCTTGATTTACAGCACGAGTTGCTTCTAAGTTATACCAATCTTGTCCTTTTAAAAACTAAAAAAATAATTATCATCAATAGAATAAATATCAAAAAGTTTAATGTGAAATGATTTTGGCGGATCTGCAGACTTCCCTCAGAAGTCATGCAAACAAGGCTTATGGAAAATGTTTCTTTCGATCAATCAGAATAAAAAATATTTTGCTTGTTATGAGCCATGATTATCTTATATATCAAAACAGTATCATTTCCCGAATAACTCTAATCCTCAGTTAATAGAAGAATATTGGTCATTTATGAGAAAGGCGAGAAGTTATTATGAACAGCAGCAAAATTCACAAAGTTGTCTCAAACATTGTCCAAAAAAGATAAGATGTTAACAAAATTGAAAATCATGGTTCTCTATCAAGATAAATAAATAAATAAACTATTAATATTAAAGCTTAAATACGGAAGGCAAAAAAAAACTGAAAAACAATGAAAAGATTAATTTAAATCGGATATATTTTCTTCTCTGCCATAAAACCACATTTTATTAAGTTAATAAAGCTCATAAGGGACTATTAATTATAATCCAAAGAGGCAATTGGTCTGAGGTCAGGGTTATTAGCTAGCCATATTATTTACATTTCAATATCTTGCTATATTCGATTATATATGATAATAATCAGATATACATAGAAGGAATTTTCTTCAAAAACTGGAATTAAAGGTATGGCTTTGGTTCAAATACCTCAACATTGTACCTATTTCAATGATGTATATATTATAAGACTCTCTTTATTAATGGCACCGTAATCCTCCACCATACACATATAGTGGTGATATTCAGTATTTCCTAAAACTTTTGATTGTACTTCTGTTTACCAAAGCACATCAATTATTGCATAATATCGACACTTGTGATAACATTATATTCGACCACTTAGTCCGGTCAATATAGACAATCAAAGTTACATAAATTCCCACTAAGTTGAAAATCAGACAAATTGTTCAGAATATAATTAGGAACAAGATTTGAAAGTTCCCCATAATTCTCGTGTATGGAAAAAATTATATTAAAGATCAAAGGTCAAAAATTGGGGTTTTCGCGATTTTCAACAAAATTTTTATCATAAAAATACCTTAGATAAAAATTGTACATCATAAAATTATCTACAAAGAACGTATTAGACCCATTTTTTCTGAGATATGATTCAAAAAGTTGTACCGTCATAATTTGCACACGTTTCCACGCCACCTATGAGGTAGTAGACCTACCCCACTGGTCTGTTGTGAACATGTTTAATTTGAAACTATTGCATAATAATGAAAATTAGCAGAAAATGAAAAAATAAAAGCGATTTAAATTTAAAAAAAGTTGTGAAATTTAATCGTCCGAGTCGTAACTTTCAAATTCTTCTTCTTCTTCATTCTGAGTGCATGTAAATTGCGTCAAGAGTGAGGTATCGCATGTCGCCTCGTTGGAATCAAATGGATCCTCAACTGTTAGTTATTCAATATTAGAGCCTGACCGGCCTTGACAAGGTGTACATGCCAGAGAACAAAACAGTTGCAAAAAATTGTATTCAGCAGTTTTTCCGGTGCGGTGGGAGTAAAGTTTGAGCGGGTTCTAATGTATTGTTGACCAAACCTGCATATCGATACTAAGTAGGTAGTTTTTTATGAGCTCGGTACATAGAAAGAAGAAAGCGAATGCTGTTGGTAATAACTTCTTGTCGAGTTAAATTATTATTTTTAAAAACCTCACCACATTGAACTAAACTTGTTTTTTAAACTTTTTGAAAACTGTTATTTTATCCGTCCTGTAAAATGCAGATGTCGTGTCACAGCCAGTTATTGCGTGTAAAAATAGTACATGATTTTGACACTTTGCAAAAATAGATAAACTATTTGATTAATAGATTTCCGATTTATGTTGAGCTTTTACTGGTTTTAAGAGGAAAATGTTTTTTCAGTTAGAGTTCGAGCAGTGAGTTATACGAGTAATTCTACGTCTTCGCCAACAACAATAGTTGTATTTGTTAAATTGAATTGCTCTATTGCTGTTTCAATAATCAATATATCAGCATCATTATTAGCTTGTATTACCAATATATTTTCAGCTGTAAACTTTTCTTTCAACATTGACTTATTGTGCGTATTTGTAAGAAATTTCTATAGACTGGTTGGAACTGTTATAAGTTTATCAGATAAAATATCTAAAGTTCGACGACGTCGCTCTGCAGCTTTGGTATCATGCAATGCAAATACGACAGTAGCTCTGAAATCAAAATGTCGACGTATTTATCTAAGGTAACGTTGAATGTTACTTCGCTATCCCACACAACGCGGTGCAGTACCTCAGTATACTCTGTCAATGATGTATGTCGCATCTGTGTTGTTAATATCAAAATCTACCTTTTCAAAACAATCATAAATGGCAGACTTCTGTGCTGCAGTAATACTCATGCGTTGGAACAACAATACAGGGTCAACAGGGACTTTATCTCCATGAAATGTAGAAATTAAGGGACTAGGTTCCATTTTACCTGACATTCTTATAGTTATAAGTTATATTTATTTTATATTTTAATTGTAAGTTACAATGACCAATATTTTAACATATATTACAACTCTAAAGATGTATATACATGCGTACTAATGTATCTTACGACGATTACAACTTTTACAACTATGAATCGTTATATCTCAGAAACGGTGGCTCGTAAGAAAAAAAGTATAGATACGTTTTTTGTAGATAATTTTATGATGTACTATTTTTATCTAAGGTATTTTTATGATAAAAGTTTTGTTGAAAATCGCGAAAACCCCATTTTTCCATACACAGGAATGATAGGGAACTTTCAAATCTTATTCCTAATTGTATTTTGAACATTGTCTGAATCTTGTCGAAATGTGGTAACTAACTGTTGTCTTAACACTTGAAGTCTCAAACAATCTGTCCTGATTTGGATCACTTACACACCCATGGCACTAGTATTTTATTTTACCCGCCTTTTGGAACCATTTTAACGCTACTAGTACTTGGGAAAAGCCTCTCTTCAATGATTAGAATTTTAGAAAACGTTGGGTTTCATTTTTTATTTTTGATTAAGTTATGAGCTATATTCTGTACTTAATCAATTTTTTTTAATAAAAATATACTTACTGCTTTATCTTCTACATTACATCTATTTAAATACTCTTTTTTCAACACAACTTTCGGATCTTTGAATGGCGGGTATGGCAATCCAGTTATCAAAACAGCTCTTCCATTTGCATCCACAAAATCCAGACCTTCCGATACTTTTCCTCTACAAACCCCTATGAAAATAGCTCCTTTATTAGTTGGATCTTTTATCTTTGAATAATATTCAGACATAGCGCTGTTAAATGAATTCTTTTCCCTAGGTTCCACAAAAATTGCCTAAAAATGTGATAAATTATGCTTCAAAATTTGGTTTATTTCACAATTAACCGTCCTTCTGAAATTGTTAAAAGTAACGTTACAATATATTTACTTTTTGATTATTTAAACTACTCCAAATTCCACTTTCTTGCCATATCTGTTGACATTTCAACATGGTAGGGTACGAAGGAAAAAATATTAACATGCCGTCTGGTACCATTCGACTGATGTTTAATATTGCCATACCCAATGAATTTATGTACCTGGGATTATCCCTAAAAATATACTATAAATAAGACAAAAACAAAATAAAGAATCTGATGTTAATATATATATTATTTTAAAATATACTGTCGATTTCATTGTATACATGTATAAAAAAAAGTGATTTGAAAAATAGAATAAATCGCTCCATTGTTGGTGCCCAAAATGAACAAAACTGTTTCTCATTAATCAAGTCAACATTATCAGAGATTGGAGGTAAACTTTATGATTATCTTTGGTCTCTTTCAAGACAGCATAGTTACTGAGAGGTGCGTCAGTGAGTGTATGGAGTGTTGGCGTAAGGGTAGTAAACAGAGTTTTTAGTAACTATTCTTTGTTTAAAAAAGTGTTTTGTTTTATACTAAAAAACTGAAATAACTTCGTCGCCAACTCTATTACGACTTTATCTGTAACGCAGCGATTGCCGGTGTTTGAAAACAATTAATCGATATTAACAATAGAATGTGCAGGTGTACATTTCTTATATATGTAATTATGTTGTTTTAATATGGTCTTAAAACTTTTGGCCGGCAGTGTAAATTGGCCTACTAGAGGAACCTTTTCTCCAGAAACCAAATTCTTAATGAAAGCTAGCACATCAAGTAACACTAACAACTACAAGAAGTATGTGATTAAGAATTTCAAAATCTAATTTTAGGAATGCAGATAACGTGAACAAACATTAGAGACCATTCAGCGTATAATATCTATTTGTAATGTGTTAGCCAACTGATTATCTATACCAGCATAATAAATGTGTAAGATTATTCACCATAATCTTTTTAACATTTAAAAATTTAGTAACTAAAACATTCAACAATACATCTTCATTTGCAAGTATTATTCTTACCTATTTTGAAAGCTGCTATTTAAAGGTATGGAATCTGGACCGGTTGGTATAATTTTAACACAAAATTGATCATCTGATATTATATGAGGATTTTCTAGTCTGACTGTCACATTCAGTTCCAATTCTGATATCAGAGGATTTAATGGCGCTAAAGTACCACTCGTTAATATTAAAGTTCTTAAGCCAGATCTCACTAGCATATTCATTCTGAAAAACATGTAGTTTTATAATTCAAATACTAAAAATATGTCGACTCATCAAAGAAAAACTGTGACAATTTATTTCTAGGTATATATTGCAATTTCGAATTGTGTTGCCAGTTGAGGACTTAAAATAAAATGCTTTTGTTAGTATTGGAAAAGTTTGGAAGTATTCATTCACTGATAGATGTATCTTAACAGAATTATCTCTTCCTTTAATAATTTAGGAAAGGTTTACACAAGTTTTTACTTATATGTAAAGGTTTCTTTAAATAACTTTTTGATTGTTCTTCTGTTTTATACAACAATGTTCGTATTTGTTTGTTATATAGTTTGTCTTAGATACAATGTGTCATTTATATATACATGTATAGATATTTATATTGTTACACTATCTGATTACAGTTTTACTTATAATTTCATAATTTTATTGTCATTAATGTTTGAATATGGTCTACCATATATGTTTAGCCTTGATAAAGATCAAATAATAGATCGAAACGTTGGCATTTTAATAAACTCTTGGACAGCAACACCATTCGAAGTTAAATTTAATTATACTTATATTCTTTTTGGAAACTTTTATGCCCCCTTACCCAAATCCGGGACTGAAACACCAATAATTCAATATTTTCCCACCTGCCTTTGTAGATACCATTTTTGACAACCAATTATCTGGAGATTTCTTCTTGACCTGTTCCTCTTGTATGAAAACCTAAAAATGTCAAACAATATATTTCTATACCAAAAGGGCCATTCTCTATTTTTAACTATAGTTATATTTAGCAAAAAATACTCTCATGCTGTTTTTACCCTGTCAATGTGTTAAGAGTTAGTATTTATACTTTTTGTCAATTTTATGTACCTTGTAACACTTTTTGACTTTCTGTCTGAAATCATGAGAAATATCCGAAAAAACAACAGTCAACATCTCTTCAAAAATTTGTAAGCCATTTCCTCTTCTTGCAAAAGGACCCTCATTAAGGGTAGCCAAGAATTGAACAACTTGAGAAATTAACCTTTGTACCATGAAATAATTGTCGTTTCGAATCTAAAACAAAATATAACAATATATACAACTCAGATCTGGAACAATCACGAGTCAACAAAAAATTTTCGTTTTTTATCCTAAAGTTTATATTATGATTTTTCAGTCGAAAAGAAAATACATGTCTAGAAAATGTTAAAATGTCATCGTGAAAGTCTAAATATGATGCTGCTGCATTTTGTTTTATATGTGGTCAATTTATTAAAGTTTTGACCATAAAATATGAATTAAAGACATATCACGTTCTTTGTGAAGCCTACAAAGCATATTTTGATTGTCTTATTCAGAATCATGACAAGCCATAGGCACCACATGTTGCTTGTAGTTATTGTAAAAGATGTTTGGAAGGTGAGCAATTTTTATTCAAATCCTATAGACATATTTATTTTTTATTTCTTTATTTTAGATTGGTATCAAGTTGAGAAAAGATCTATGAAATTTGCAATACCAAGAATCTGGCGAGAACAGAAAGACCACATTCATGGCTTCTATTTTTGCATTGTAAGTCCGAGTAAAAGACTTGGAGGAAAAAATGCAAAACCTATCGAATATCCCGACCTTGAATTTTCTGATGAGGAATTTTCACATACACGGAACCACCAAAACACCATCTTATATCTACAGAAGATTTTAACGACTTAGATAAGAGATATGAGTTTGCCAGAAAATAAAGCAGAGCTTTTAGGCTCTCGTTTAAAACAGTGAAATTTACTTGTTGATGTTAATATCACAGATCAGCTAACTAGGCATGACACGTCTCAACGTTTTTTACAAAAGAAGATAGACTTTGTTTGGAATGGAATGTTTGGAAGAAATTAGCATACCTTGTATTCCTAGCGAATGGCGTTTATTCATTGACAGCTCTATAAAAAGCTTAAAAGCTATTTTATTACATAACGAAAATAAATTCCAATTGCTCATTCAGTACATTAAAAAGAAAATAATAAAAATGTTAAAAATTTTGCTTAAATTAATAAAGTATCATGAATATAACTGGAAGCTGATTGGATATTTCAAAATGGTCGGATTTTTGATGGGACTACAGGGCTGATATACAAAGTATCCATGTCACCTGTCCTTAGGGATAGCAGAGGGGATACTAAGCACCATATTCAACGGTCATGACCTGTAAGAAACAGAATTTTGTGTCGGAAAACAAAACATAGAATATGATTCGATTGTTGAAACGGAAACAATTTGTTAAAAAACTTAATCAAACCTCAGAAGCTTTTGAATACTTAAAAAAAGTAGCAAAGATTAAAGCAGGGCTTTTTGTTGGTCCGCAAATTGAACAAATTTTCGCCAATGAAGAAGTTACTGAATCATACTCAAAAAGCTAGTTGGAACAGATTTAAAGCAGTAGTTTCTGGATTTTTAAGAAACAACAAAGCTGAAAACTACTAAAAGTTAGTTGAAGATATGGTAAAAAATTTTAATGCCATGGGCTGCAGGATGTCATTGAAAGTTCCTACCCATTTAGATATTTAAAAACAATATGGGAGCGTATTCAGAAGAGCAAGGAGAACGTTTTCATCAGTACATTATGAGCTTTGAACAGCGTTATCAAGGCCAATACAAAAAAAACACGATGGGAGACTATATCTGGAGTTTATTGAGAGAAAGTACTTATGATCATAAAAGAAAAAGTGTACACTTTTAAAGTATTTTCATGTTTTTGCAAGCTATTTTGATAGTTGAGCTTAATAAACAATATCAACATATTTATTTGTATGGTTCTATCTTCAATTAAGCATTAAAACCAAAAATTTTTAAAAATATAGTTTAGTCAGTCTTCTAAATACAAAAACAAACTATTCTATGATATATAATTTCTTTTTCGTGTAATTACGACCTAAATTAACGAAATTTTATACACTAGAGTCAAAGTCAAATTTTGTGTTGACACAGGATCATAATTTCATTTGACTAAATCAGAGTAAAAATGCAGTTCATAGTATGCTACTATGAAACGCTTAGGCCTTTTGATGGCCCCATCGTGCCATACTTGACATTACTAAAGGCTTATGTGCTTTGATCATTTGGCTCGAACCTTTTCACGTCATTAGGCAAGCTGTGAAGTAGTAAAAATTCAGAAAAAATATTAAAAGATACATGTCTTCCATAAATTCAGTACTTCAATAATAACCAGGTTAGAATAAAAGCCTTTTATAAATTTAATCATCTATAGTTTCTTTCCGGCATTCCAACTGTAAATATTTATCGTGTTAAACAGTCAATTCATTTTTCTCTTTTTAGTTTTTATAACTAACATTTAGCACATTTGAAAAATATCTTAGATAAATAGATTACATTTTTCATAGTTATATTCATTTTTCATTCAGCAGGTAATGTTGTTCAGTTTTGACAAAAAAAGTCAGTTATGACAAGCTTGTATTTGGAGTCTTTATTTCCAAGATAGACCCAACAAAAACAAAAGCATACTCGTTTCCATTTGCACACAATGGCCAAAGCTAAATAATTGAACACGACTGCAGTTTATTATATAAGTGAGTTTTTTTGAAATGCTATACTGCATACAAGATGATATCTGCAAGTAAAAAATGTGGAATTTACAGATAATCGGTTTTTCTCATGATGAAGTACATATAAAATTTTCAGTCACAAGACAACTTCCTACATTATTTATATATAATATATGATTGAAATGGATTCTGTTTGCACTTGCAAAGTACTAATGTTAATATATAAAGAAATATTTCAATGAAAACATACACTCTATGCACATAATAAAAACAAAACTGTAAAAAAAATAACCATTCTGATGAGCTGAAAATTCTATCACTAACATCATTTTCTTCTACAATAATTAGTTTTTCTACATGCATTTCCATAATATTATATAGTTCACATACTCTACATCCAACCTTTTGCTTTAAATGTCATTTTTGCCACTTTGCATGATTAAAATTGTTAAAACGTCTGAAAACTTGAAGATTATATTGGGTTTGGGAAGAAAATTCTTTGCTTATGATCCCAACTCAACTATGATGTTGTTATCTTCAAAACTATTGCTAACTAACTCTTCATTCATTTTTTTTTGGTAATTATCTTTTTTGTTCAACACGAAAAAGTCTTTAACTCTATCTATACTACCAATTTGGCAGATTATCAGCTTCCTTTTCCTAAAAAAATATATAATAAGCCCCTGAGCTAACAATATAATATTAAGCTTAATGATTATTTAAGTAAATTACCTGCGGAGTTTCTCAATGCCATTGAAAGTCCATCTTCTTGATGACGTAACAGTTTAATTTCCCAAGTTTTTGTTGTTGACAATATCTGTTCTAAATAATATATTTTGCAATTCTCATTCATTATGTTTTTATCTCCATTATACAAATTTAAGATCTTATTACATCCACGTTTTTTGTGAACAAATTTGATCCGTTCTCAAAGTTTATAAAAAGTTATCAGTAATCATTAACAACTCTAAGATTTTTCTTTGAAGTTGGTATTTCATTCCTAAGAAAAATCAGGTGAATTTTCCTTTGTATTACATATTTTTCATTTTCATCTAGCGTTTCAATCATACTTAGTTTTAGTTGTTTTCGGTTTTGAAAATGAATGCAATTGTTACTCTCACTTTAAACACAAATAAATTACATGAGCCCATATTTTTGTGATCCTCTGTACAAGTTTTTTGGAAAAGTCAAAATGCTTAATCTTTTTTAGATGGGCTATGGTCATCATATATTTCATTCCATCTACTGTGTCTCTGCTAGACACAAATACAAAAGCACATTTGCACAAAGGTAAAACATTTTTAAAGCATTTACTTTTAAATTTACAGAGAAATATTCGTAGACATATATTTACTAATAATTGTAAAGGGCAATATTTTTAAACAAAACCTTATATTCATATTGTTAACTCAAAAAGTTAGTTTATACATTTAGTTACAATGACAAATAATAGCTAAAAGAAAAAATTTTGATTTAATTACTACACTTCAAGTACAAAACAAAAATATTAAATCAAATTAAACTTGTATACTAGGAGAAAAACAACAAATGTACACTTACTCCAGCTTTTTCAAGTAATTCAAATAGAAAAGTTCCATCCAGTGTTAACCCTTCACTTAATCCACTTTTTAAATCAATTGCATCTATCTCTTTTTCGAAATTCAAAAATGTTTCTTTCAAATTGCATAAATCGTTAGCATCAAAATCTTTAGGTGTATCCTCAAATTGTATAGTTTCCATTGACAACATTTTCATAATGGCTGTCACCTCTTCTATAGCTAAAGCGACGTCGGACGATTTTATCTGAAGGGAAGCAGACTCTTCGCAGATTCTTTCTACATTGTGTGCTTCATCTAATATAACTACTGTATTGGTTAAGTCAATTCCTACAAAATTTATAAAAAGGAATTTAATATAAATATTCTTAATTTAACAATATATAAAACCAACAATTCAATATAAACACAATGGTATACAAACACAATTTGGTACCCTAAAAAAGTTTTCCCATAGCACCACTACAGGTCGTTTGAAACTTACCGCCTTTGGAAGACCCTCATAGAAATAAAAGCAATATAGGCATACAAGGAACAGAATATGAAAACTGGCGACCTTACTGGGCATCTTAGCATTTTAAACAAATGTAAGGTGACCATAGATATGATCACTATAAAACTATAAAATTATAATAACAAGTTGACAGCAAAGGACAAATGCAGATTTGGCATTTCCACAGCTTATTAGTATTCTATACTGATGGCTTGAAAATTGAGAATGGACCAGTAGGGGCAGGAATATATGGGCCAGGAACCAAGCTCGCTCTTCTAATGAGCTCAGAATCTTTACCATGCGGAAACATTCGCTATCCTTACATGCAGAGCTTGTTCTGTACAACATAACTACAGTAAGTAGTACAGTATTTATCCTATGAGTCAAAGATGGTATAGGACCGCATCAATTCTTTGAACTCAGTGAGAGCAAACAATAAAGTTATTCTTGTGTGGGTACCTGGGCATACCAGAGTACACGCCTATGAAAAAACCGATGATTTGACGAAAAAGGCGGGACAATTCCTTTTATAGAATAACAACCTTTCATAGGTTTCCCAAAAAGCCATTAAGTCTGGTCATAAGAAAGAAGAATTCAGAAACATAGAATAAGACCATAGGTTTGAAACAATAAAGAAATTTATGTCCTATTCCACCAACTGGTCTCAAAAAGCCCTTTGATTGAACAAAGATGAGCTAACAACATCAGAGAAACTTCTGACAGCTCTTTCATATGTTTCAGTAAGGAACCAAAGGAAACTGAGAAACACCTCCTTTGTAAGTGAGAGGCAACCCATAACATCAAGACTACAGTAGTTACATTCAACCTTTTTAAATCCAGAAGAAATAAGCCGCACCCTCAGGCAGGTAGCTTATTTAACAAAGTTTTTTCTACCTGACTGGTAAACAGTCCAAGGTACACCATAGATCAACAGGTCAAAGTGTTAGCTAGGTAGATTCACGGTTTTTACGCCCTTTCGTAATCTAATCTATCATCCTAAAGAAATTAGTGATTATAGGGTTGGAGGGGCCACATGGAAGAACAATAAGCTTTTGTAAAAAATTTGATACAAAAGAAACCTATGAATTGGTAATGGTGGTTAGTGTCAGCTTATGAATTTATAAATAAAACAAAATATCATATGATAACAGCTAATATAAAATAACTTGTAAATAGTGGTACCAGTACCTCATGCGAATTAAAATTCTGTTTAGATAGTACAAACATCACTATATATGAAAAACAGGATAGTCATAAAATAATTAAAACATCATAACTAACCCAAAGTTTTTCTTATCGATGGATCCAATAAATAATTGTAGGGCATGAAAATTACATCAGAATCTTCCTTAAGCTCTTTTGCCATATAAAATGGACAAAAGCCATTGCATTTTCCAATTTTGACGAGATCTTCAATGTCCATTATATTAATTGTAGACACATTAGAGTTGAGCTTATTTTGTTCCACTTTATTGTAAAATTTACAAGATCTAGTTTTTACTTTCAATCGACACATCATCACCTAAAACAGATACTCCCGATAATAAGTGTTTTTTTCTCAATTGCACTAATTTTGTAATCATTTATTAGGAGTACCATAATCGAAATTGTTATTAATCAACTAATTATTTTTGTACAAATATTTGATGTAAGAATATTTTTTTTGTACCTTGAAATTCCGGTTATTTTCTTTTTCAATTTCAGGATGAATACACAGTTGATCTCTTGATCCTAATACAACTGCTTTCATGTGTCCATATGCTGTTCTTTTCATTTCTTTCATAGCTTGTGTTAATTGGGTATGTGTTCGACTAGCATAAATCACCACAGGTATACCAGACAAAGTACGTGAATTAACTTGTTTACCCACGGCATCATTTAATTTATTATTTATAGTGGCTAAAAAATCATTATCATTATTTGTTACTGTCCTTTGTGCTTTGATTTGAATTTTTTTCAATTCTAGCCATGCTAAAGTCGAACATAGTAAAGACAATGTTTTTCCTGTTCCTGTCGGAGATTCAAGTACACCATTAGTTTCATTTTGTAGACACTCTAAGACTTTTTCCATATATTCCGTTTGAATGGCATAGGGTTCAAAAGGAAACGAAACAGGGACTCCTCTTATGGTTACTGTTGTCATTTTATTTGAATATAATACTAACTTTCAACCAATACAAAAAACTTATTTCACTGCACTGAGCATAACATAGCGGAAAATTAATACGAATATCATTTATATTGTTTCAAATTACACGAATGATAAAGGTTAGAAAGAAAGGCGCTAAAATATTTATTATGATCTAAATTGACTGGAGCAGTGTTACCACCAGCAAAATAATCACTTATTATTAATAATAAAAATAACTAAGAATATATATAGCCCTTGCGACGAATTTTTTTTATTCATCCAAGATATACCCTTGATCTTTCTACTCGATGAATTGTTTGATATTTAGGGAATAGGGTAAAAATTCAAAAGATAGATTTTCTTTTTAATCAGTGCATTTTGTATAACATAAATATATTTATGACATCATGACTTCTATTGAGAAACTGGAGGATCAAAGCAACTAATCGAGTTGGAAAAGGCAAATCACCTTACTGCAGAAGCATCAAAAGGTTTTGGATGTCGTAAATGGTAAGTTGACATTGCCTGCTGATAGTTCCAATTAGGACAAGGACTCGCTTGCTCGGCTCTTTTTGATGAATACGCTGAATGCTACCAATGAGGAACTCACGTCTTCTTGTGAAACTGTGTATGAGTTAAGTTCAAGTCATAGATTAGATAGGCTACTGGAATCTTTCTTTTGGAATCACCAATGCTTGGTATGGAATTGTCAATCATGTTGCGCGCCTTCGGCGTGATTTCCATGAGCTCAATGTCGAATTGAAGAGGCTGCAGCAGGCCGAACTATCCGAATTAATATTGATGGGGCGGATCATGTAAACTGTCTCTCCCCCTTACTTTGAATTTAAAAGTTTCTGGGCTAGTGTTCTTATCCAAGAGAGATCGCTTAATAGCTCAACGGAACGTTTGGGACTAATTGAAATGCTTCTGCCGAGCAAGGAATCAATTGATGAAGTAGCACTTCTTGACAATCTGGCGCTGAAACAAAAAGGGAGAGGTAATGAAACTTCACGTGCTTCACAAAATAATGGCGATGGTGGTGTTAGCGGTGAGAAAACTTCTTACCAACAGCCAATGGGTCGTCGGTCCAAGTATTATAAGTGCCACCAGGAAGACCATTGGGCTCGCGATTGTCCTAACCGCCGGAAGAATAGAGCCGAGAAAGCCTATTGACAAGCTGTTGGAAGCTTATTCTATCTAACTATGACTACTCGTCCGGACTTATCATATGCTGTTAGTATAGTTTCAGAGGTGTTGGATCTTATAAAGGAATCTCTAAATACTTGAAGAGGACTTCACATTATGGTTTTGGAGTTAAAGTGCGTCACTAATTCCGATTATGCCAACGACCTTGGGACCCGACACTCAAGATCGGGATTTGTCACTACTTGAGGTGAAGATGCCGTTAGATGAATGAGTCGCAGGCAACAAATCGTGGCATTGAGCGAAACTAAAGCTGAATATGTGGCTGCAAGCCTACTTGTTGACAATACGAGTACTATAAGACTAATCAGGAGCCCAGAGTTTCATCTTCGGACTAATCACATAGAAGTGCGCTTCCACTTGAAAAAGTCATGAATGGGCAAATCGTTAGGAAATCTATTGGAGTCTTGTGTTTTGGGGGAAGGTGTTGGATGGAGCTACCTACCTCATACTTGGTCAAACACAAGACAACAACAATTGACTTACCGTCAAGGTATATATATATATATATATATATATATATATATATATATATATATATATATATATATATATATATATATATATATATATATATATATATATATATATATATATATATATATATATATATATATATATATATATATTTACATTTTTTACAATTACATTGTCAAAAGTTCTAGTCCTTTTTTAATTTGAAATTTAACCCAAGATAAAGGAGAGAAAGCAGCTAATAATTTGAGAGAATGGCAGAATTGTATAATCTTCAAAACCTGTTCAATATCCGAAAAAAATCATGAACATTTAATGTACAAAATTTTGTTAAATATCCAATTTAAAGGATCTTTAAATATTCAACATACATTTTAAATATTGCTACAAACCTAGAATCCAAATATAACGGCATAAACGTAACTAAATAAAAAGTATTTCGAGTTTCAACTTCGAGTGTAATTTCCTAATCCTACAAAAAGTGTATTTTGAACATTAAGTTGATGATATGTATAAATCTAACAGTTGGATGATGAATCAATAACATGGACAGTTACAAAGAGATACACACTCTTGCTTAAGAGTCAAACATATAATTACAAGATAGTAATAAAACAAAGATAGATTTCTGGTGTTTAGTTCTTCTCTGCTTTGTGGAATTTTTGGTTTCAATAACCCCCATCTCTATATTATATTCTTTAAATGCCTATTGAGCACTGGTTATTATTTATTTACAATTAACAATTACATCATGTGATACGTGATTTAGTCTTCAGAGACCGAAGATAAATGTTCCCGTAAATACTAGTGGAATGTATTACTATGTTTAATCAGAAGATACATGTTAAATGAAAGTCATTTTATATGGGAATATTGTAGGTTCTTTGAGATTCAAATAATCACACAAGCGTCACATTTCATGAATTTTTTAGCAGGTATCGGCCACAAGTAAATAAAGTCATTGAGGATATAATCAATGTTGGAATAATAAAATACAGTTTCTTCTTTTTCTTTTTTGGTACTTTCAAAACCTACAAACAAAGAGATCAAAATTAGTTAAACATTTAAATAGCTCAATGTTGTTGTAGACATTTTAAATGAAAATTATTGGTAAGCAGTTACCTACTAAAGTCTAGTTTCATTGAATACAGTCAATTTAGACTTTTGGATGAAAAGATGTTAATTTGACATAAAATGGAATATTAAAAACGGTTTGCATAATTATTGTATGTTGTAATATTAAATATATTGGTTATTGAATCTTGGTTATTTGGTAACCGAGATCCTGATCTATCCAGGGAGGAGATCAATACTTCACAATATTGATCATTCAAGGCCACGTGAAATATGACTGGGTCCTTAGGGTGTACAATTTGGTTGGCCAAACCCGATTTTACGACAAACTAGTTTTGCCTAGGCTAAACTAGTTCTTCCTATACACAATAGAATTAACTAGTATAGCCTAGTACAAACTAATTTGTCCTAAGCCTGATAGCGTAAACCAGTTTAGCCTAGGCCAAACTAATTACAAAACTCACACACACTCTAGAATAAACTAGTACAGTCTAATCAAAACCAATTTAGCAAAGTCGAAAGTAATTGAGCAAAAATGTCAGGACTTATAGATGCGGGAGTTAGATTTGTCGTTTTAAACGCATTTTGCGCCGTGCCTAAAGTATTTAGTTAATGACTGAAATTCCAAGTGCCACCAAAGCACAACATGTAAAAATAAATAACAATTTTAAAAATTGAGATATGATTATTGCTTTTATTGAATAAAACTTATTATTTGTATATTATAACGACGAATCATAATTGTTTTAAAAAAATGATTATTTTTCCAATTATGGAGTGTTTTTTCAGTTAATCTATTATTTTGACTTTCTAGATAAACTATAATGTTTAGACTAGGCCGTACTAGCTTTGGTGGCACTTGGAATTGTAGAATTTGCCTAACCTAACTTCATTGATAACAAATTGTAATGAGAAGACTTTCACTTTGCAAAATTTCTGTCAAAAACATTTCCCTCCGTTATTTTTGATCTGCTTGTCGACTTAACATAGGTTCATCCATATTAAATAGAAGATATATACTTTCAATTTTAAACTTCAGTCATTATTTAAATACGTTTCGTATGGCTGGCAACTGGACGTAAAATGCGTTTAAAACGACAAGTTCTGACATGTTTGCTCAATTACTTTTGACCTTGCTAAATTGGTTTAGACTAGGGTATATTAGTTTATTCTAGAGTGTGTATTTATATCAGGATCAATTGATTTAGCCTAGGCTAAACTGGTTTATCCTATAAGGCTTAGGGCAAATTAGTTTGAACTAGGCTGTACTAGTTGGATCCTATCGCGTATAGGAAGAACTAATTTAGCCTAGGCAAAACTTAGATTACATGTCAACCAGCTAACAGCTTTTTTAACATAGCGGATTATTCACACTGTTCTGTTACCATTAATATAAATAAAAATAAAAAAAATAAGATTTGCATGCCGATTTTAAAAAAATGATATTATTCAGCTGTATAAGCAATAACCTATTCTGCTCAATTCCAAATATTTACGCAAGTATTTTTGAATCTGGGCGATTTTGAAAAAAATATAATATATAACGATGCACTAAAGTCTCTTTTTGTCACTCGTCTGGTTATTTCAACTAATCAAACAGCCTTGTGACAAAAAATATGATTTTAATGCCTTAATACATAAATAACTATTATATTGCACAACATAAAATTAGATGTATTAGTAGTTTTCATTAGTTGCTACCTGAATCTTTTTAAAATTGATACTTTTCAATAATTTATTATTAATCTATACAAACCTTTCTTTCAAAAACATTTAAAGTTGATTCCATTGAACTTATATTGTTTTGTAAAGCTAGTACAGCTGGTGTTAATTGTATGTCACAAATATCTATATCCTCTCTTTTTAATATGTAAGTCAAATTTGCAAATTGCTTTTGAAGTTGTAGACAAATGTTTGTTAGAACCAGCAATGCATATGCTGTATCCCCTTTTGTATTAGATCTTTTCCTATAATAAATATTAAATAGAAGTCTAGTCAGATTTTCAAATACAGCAGTGTAGCTATTCAGTCGTTTTCAGAGAAATGTTTACAGTTTTAACTATTGTTATTTTTTCACATTATATATCATAGAAAGTTATTCCTCTCATAGTTCATAGTAGCATTGTAAGCAGCTAAGTGTTGTTAAGCACATATGTCTTCAGATAGGCCCAACTTGCCTCACTTGATGTTACCAAAGCCAATGTCTTTAAGGAAGCTGATCAAGTGTTTGGGTTTGAACTCTTTGATATCATTAGGCAAGCTGTGAGTGTTTAAACTGCGCTCATGTGGGTACTGGGCACTCACAGATAAATTATATAAGCAAATATCTTATTACAAATTTACTTGAAAGAAAAGATGAAACCTTTCAGGATTTTTCCATTCACTAAGAAATATAATGAAATGAATTCAGTATTGTTCAAGCCCCAAAAAGATCAATGTGATTTATGTTGCACTTATAAAATGAAGCAGATAGAAAAAGAGATAAAAGGAAAATCATATTATAGCTGAGGACTTAGCTGGGAAAGAAAAAGTTAATGATTAAATTGAAATTGAAAACTTTGATCATACTTATATTCTGAATTATAAAGACTCCAGAATTCAGAAATATTCATCTATTTAGCAGAGCAATCTGAAAGATGATGACAAAGGTAATGAACTTCAAGGTCTTAAGTATTTACTGAATTGCGAAATATTTTCTAAATTCCAATATGACATTTACCAAGAACTACCTTAAAGAAAAAGAATGATACATACAGACTTGTCATTAGAACTATTATTTACTAGTAGATTATTATTATCATCAAAAAAATGGTTAGATCTGCAAGACATGAAAAAACTTATCCCTAAAGATACACATTATTTTTATGATTTAATAGTATGTAGATGAAATTTAGAGTTCAAAGCAATGTCAGAAGAAAATCAGAAAAAATTAAATATATTACATTACTGTTGTTACAAATCAAATAAACCGCATTACATATGTAACAATATAACGACAATGATTGTTTTTCATCCAAATACGAATTCCTCTTCTGTACTATCCTTAAGTAATTTCTTGGATATCGTTAATTATAAATTTGAGGTGTTTTTAAATTTCAAAGGGTTGTAACCACCAAAAAAATTTGAAAATATTAAAATAGTGAGATTTGAATATATTATATCATTAATCTATTGTTCATAATAAATTGAAAGAGAAACAATTAGTAAGAATAATAAGAATAAAAATTAATTAACAAGTTTATCGTTCTCCTGCAAATTTACTTATTGTTAGTTACGCCTTATTAGAAATAAGATAACAATATAAATAATTATGTACTATAGTTACAATAAAGAAGAACCATGAAAATCTTACTCTGCGGGTATCTGTAAATTATTTATTAGTTTCATTAATTTTTGACGTTGAGTTTCATCCTCTATTCCTAACAATTCTAGATCTTGATCACTCAAAAGTTTTAAACTAAAAGAATCAATCTTATTTGCTCTAAAGTTTTCAACAAATTCTCCAAAGCCACCAGAACTTAAAACTGTTTCTAAAAGATCCATTTTAAATCATCTGTTGTTATTATTCACAATCAAAAATAACTGATGTAAAAAATGTTTACCATAGATAACCTTAGTTGCCCAAATAATTTGCAATTTATCTATGGCGGGTTAATAGTTCTGTGTTCAAGTGGCTTCAATTGTTATCCCAAAAGGCTAATGTGTTGATGTATAATTATACATATAATTATATGTTTTGAGAGAAATTGTAAATAGTATATAAATACTTTTGAATTTTAGTTAAATAAGGATAGCGCCACTTAAGCATCAGGGTATATTTTAAGGGAAGAGTCAAATATTATTTATACCCCACACAACTTTTTATACTTTTGTGTAACGTAAATCGTTGAAATTCACCATAATGAACTATTTTATTGAAGTTTTCAGCTCGGCATACTTCAATTTATTTACAATTGCTATATTCATATTATCCCCACAGAACATACCAAACTTTTATAGCTACTTGTGTAGAGTGTATATGAAGGAAACTTAATTCGAGTAAACTCTTTTTCAAGGTCAGAATTGCTTAAAAAAATAAAATTGTTAAATTATACATGTAAGCAATAAGAATAATTATACTTCTGTTTTAAATATATTATTACATGATGTTTATGTATAATTTTATAGAACTTTTATTGTTGATGTAACTCGTAGGTATTTGTAAAAACGATTTCGATGAGGTAATAATTTGATTGAAAATTTCATTATCGTCTAAATTAAAAAATAAAAATTGATTGTAAATTTTCATGTGTACGTTATAACAAATTTGTTTACTATAATATGCATTTAAATATGTCTCTAAGTGAAAACATTTGAATATTGTAACAGAAATCTTAAGTAATTGTATAAACGGAGTATACAATATTTTGCAATATTTCAATAGACATTAAGGAATTATTGTAAATCGTCGATTTTTGTTCTAATGGGAATAGATTTTCACGATACAAATGTCTGATAAAAAATTCTTGATATACCAATTTTACCGTTTTGACGAATCTTGAGAAAAGACACAGTTCAAATGTTTTGTTCCGCCACGCCGCTTGTAATAACGGCGAAACATAAAACTAAAAATTAGGAATGGAGCGAGACAGGGAAGAGTTCGAGAGTTGATCGGTGTTCGTAATCGTTCGTGTGATACAGACGCCATAAGTGAGAAGTAAATTTTGTGTTTTAGTATCAGATTATTATTTATTGCTATGGAAATAAGTGAGTAGAGTAATTTTAAAATGTTATGCACGTAAAGTTGAATATATTTAATAAGTCACGTGTAAGGCTTACTTAAAATAGTTTTTGTATATTTATTTTGAGTATTGCAGTAGATACCCCAAGCTGTTTGACCCGTAAACAATGTTCTGTTCATTTTTACTTATAGGCGGTATTTTTTTGATTATTTTTGTTGTTTGTTAAAAGGCAAAGTTGATCATGTGCTTACGTGTTTTAGTTTGTTTTTATTGTTATTGCTTAATAGGCGTGTGAAGGTGTGTGTATTTGAACCCCACCGGTAGTCAGGGATAGCCTAGGTGTTAAACTGGGTAGTTTTAATACATTTTTCAAATGGGAAACTATAATTTTAAAGTTTTTTTCACATCAAAATAATGTCAGTTTACTACTTCTTATGTTTGATGTTCTTATATACTCATTTCAAGGGCATTTTGTTAACTATTGTTAACCAATTAAAAGATTTTGTAGTTATTCGAATTTTTATTGAAGTAGTTTCCTCAATCATTATTTATTAATTTGAAAATAGCTAATTATAACTTCTTTCCGCTTGATGAATTAATGTTTGAAGTTTTTTCCATTACCTTACCATGTTGCCAAGTCGAAAAGGTAACATTCTCGGATTTTTGTTAGGAGTTGCTTTACTATTTCTCAATAATTTCCAAGGATTATATTTGCCCCAAAAATATGACTGTGTTATAATTTTTTTATAATTGATATTTTCAAATTGAGGTACTTTTGCTATACAGTGATAACCTAATATTTTACTGAAAGATGTTATTATCTGTATAAATAGATTATTACTTCTTCATTATTATGGCTAATACAAGATTAAAATATTGATTCTATTTATGATCTTAATTTCAGGCTTAGAAGTATTTTGTTTCTATTTTTAAAAGTATAAAACATTTAGTGTTAGGATAAATTTCTTGTATTCTTTCCAATGCTATATTTTATGCCAAGAATTCTCTTTTATTTCTTCTAAATTTGTTGTTGGCTGAACCCATACTAGTGAAATTTGGTTATTTTGTTGTATTGTGAAATCTGCGTTAGTTTTTTCCTTTTCATAAGCCTTAAGCAAAATTTTTTAGCACACATGAAATTTGCTTTGCATAATTAATGAGAGGTAATTTGTTCAAAATTTCTATCTATGTTCAAAATACTAAAGCAATTGTTATTAAATAGTATTTTCAATAAAAATCAAACTTATCTTAATGAGAACCTTTGCACTAAATTCAAGAGAAAATGATTTCAACAATCTCCTCAACAACAGGTTTATTAAATAATTCATGAAAAATATAGACTAGATATTGAACTCCCAAATACCGAAGAATATAAGTGTTTAAATCTAACAAAAATCTAACTATTTTGGGTATATAGGTATTTTGTTGGGAAATATGAAATCTTGATCTGTGAAGTGTAAAATTTCCCGCATCTCTGGTATCAAAGCTAAGGACCTTAGAGCAAGTGCTCAATCAATGAAATGTTTGATTGATAGTGTCCACAGTAAACATAGCAGTGGAAGATGTCTCAAGCCAAAGTTGTATTGTTCCAAAATACAAAAATGTTTATCAATTGGTTATGGAAAATACACAGTCTTATATTACCACATTTAACTCAATTCTCTGAAAGTAAATCTAAGCAGAATTTACTTGATATTTGTACTAAAAAATTTAAGTATCCACTTTTGAAATATGATTGTTATAACAAATCAGTTGATATTTGTCTTAGGAAATTATATTTTGTTTATGCTCATATATATGAAAGATCTCTACAATCCTTTTTGATAAAACACAATATAACCTAAATAAATATTAAAACAATATAATGAATGCATCTTGTTGTCCACTTCTTAACATGTATATGGCTACTATTTTTGCACATACCTATTATTTCTAGAACAAATATAACTGGAACAAAACTGAATCATAAATGGCACCACTACACTTGAAACAAATTTATAATTTTGATAATGCGATAAATGCTCTTTAATTGATTGTAATATTCAAATTCTTATAAGCCAAAGTAAAAGAGAATTACAGATTAAATTCTAATAACCTACCTCTAAAGACTGCCATTGAATCTGTTTTAGAATGCTTCCGATGTAGATCTATTTAATATGAAACTAATTTTTTCCAGGTTTCTGAGAACAAATGATGAACTCTACTTTAAAACCAGTATTGCCTACAACTCAGACAACTTCACCAACTCCTAATAAACCAATGCACCCTCAAGGAGCTCCGGTATCATATGGTCAGCCATCAGGTCCAATTCCCCAAAATCCTTTTCCAAACACCAACGTGGCTCACAATTCGGCATCTCAACAAAACCATTTTTCACTAAGTGGTAGTCCCCCTTTTAATATGGGCAGTATTCCTGCTAGCAATCATCCTGTAGCTATTAGCCAACCATCAAGTGGTCAAGTTTATAACCAACCCAAAAACGTGTCTTATTCCAGTGGTTTTCAAAATGCACAAAATGTAAGTTTTTGGTTTATATGTTTAATAATTAATGGTTATTCTAGAGTAAAGGCTTTAGTTTTGCTCTTATATTCATTAAATAGTTTAAAACCAGATGCGATTTTGAAAAAAATTTTATAGGATTTAACATACTTAATGAAAATATTTTTAAACAAATGGATGTATTTATGTTCCAAAATTTGACTAGGCAAATAACAAAAAAAAATATGATAAATAGATTTTCATGCTGTTATATTTTTACATAAGTGAAGCTATTTTGCTTTTGGATTGTGTCTGTTGAAAAAACTACAAACATTTTGTTATTGGTGACATGTACTGAAACTGAGATAATCTTACTTTCATAATTTTTTAACAATTTTTAAAGTATTAATAGAGTTAATTAATGTTTCTAGTAGTAGTAAATAGTCAAAATTTATAAGAATTTGAAATTTTCAGCAAAACACTTTACCTCCAGTCAGTCAGGCTTTGCCAGCAACTACTCCTCTGACAACTGCACCTAACCCCATACAAAATACATCTGCATCTATTTCTAATTCAACTACCCCAAGTACTGAATCTTCAGAGGAAAAATTACAACCTAATGGGACAACACAAGATGATCCAGCACCAGTAGTTGATAGACCTAATATTCAAGAGAACCATGTTACTCCAGAAATAGTTAGTACTGAAGAACCAAAACAAGATACCGTAAGTTTATATTAAAAGTATCAAATAAAAGTTACAATATTTCTTTGTACAATAAATATTTAATAAGGTACATTTCAAGTTTTGTTATGAATAGCAAACTTATGCTATCCAACAGAAGAGTTGATGGTGACAGCTGCATGTATAATTAGAGAACAAACTTTTATAGGTAAGGTTATGGTTAATAACTGATGTGTCTTATCTAAACTTATGTTTCAATCTATTTGTGTATGAGGAGTTGTCATGTAAGCTCGTCTTCCAATTATAATGATCTCCAATATCTAGGATGGCTTCTGGAAGGTCATGTCTTCATTCCAAATTCCTCTTACATGCATTTTCTGATTATTATCCAACAAAAAGGTCAGTAAAAGGCTTCGTGTGACTTGCTTGGTTTCCTAAAGCATACCATGATCTATTTTGCATCAATTTTATAACAGATTGACTGTTAGAATGGTTTGCTTTTCTCCATATTAATTTCCTTTACAAATATTTATATCTCACACAGGATCCAAACATTTGATGAACTTGCCGTATACTCCAACTTCAACTCTTGTCCTATGCTTTTTGAACCACATGTATAATTAAATGGTATTTACTATTGTTACGGACAATTACATTTCCGACATTTGTATGATCAGTTTTCACAGACCAAAAATCACCAATAGTTCTAGAAATTCCAATATTTTTTTGAATTCAGTAAAACTTATTAAAATTTTAAACATGTAGTCATATTGAATGCTTATAAATGCTAGTATGTAAGTTTTTGATTAATGAAATGAATTAATTTGTGATATCAGGCGTCTCCAAGTCCGTCACAAGAAAAGACACCAGAAGAGCCTTCATCAGAGCCTTTGAATAATATTAACGATGATGATGCTGAAACATCAAAGGAATCTGACAAGGAACATAATTCATTGGAACCTGCTCCGGTGCCTGAACCTAGTCCAAGTCCAGTACCAGTTTCAGCTTCGACAACCACAATAGTTTCTGTCCCGATAACTGCAGATGTACCTGAAACCTCATCAACGTCAGTTTCTGAGCCTGTTGAATCATCTACTCAAAAGGAAGACGAAACTGAAACAGTTCAAAATGATTCAGGTACAAAGTGATTTTATACCTAGAAAAAAATTATTATAATTATATTTATAAAAAATCAACTACTGTTTCCAATATGCAAATTCAATGATTTTTCATGAAATATTAGTGTAAAAATGGATATTGAATCATTTATTAAAAGTTCTATTGAAAAAAGTGCCAAAGATGCTCACGAAATATCTGTCTACGGTGATAATCAAAATTTATTTTATAGTTAAATTTGTCAAATGCATTAAATTATACTTGTTTTACTTAAACTCTAAATATAACTCACTTCATACAACTAAAAATTGTTACTAAACATATCATTGTCCATTATTATGTTGAAAAAATAGAGTAATAATTTACAATATTTGTTATAATTTTCACAGTATTTATTTTTCAATGTTAGTACCAATTTGAAATAATTATAATTCATAATTTTTAGTTTCATCCGATGTGGAAACTTCGAAGGAAACAATAGAGACTGATCCATTAGCAATAGAAACTCCATCAGACATGAAGCTTCCACATGACCAAGACAAAAATGTTCTGCTTACAGAAAGTAAAGATGAAGGAAGCGAAGGTAAATTAATTCATATTATAGTAGTATTTCACAAAATAGTAACACTCCCGCTTCTTTGTAAAGTAAGAACAAATACACCATCAATCAATAAGTGGGTGGTCTGCAAATCACATATTCATATTAGTATTATGGTGCCTTCACCAGGAAAATCAAATAATCAATTACTAGTATGTAGGGTTTAAAGGTGGCCATACAAGCACTGAAGACGCTCGAAACAATTGTTATGGAAAATAACACTGTGAAATTGAGAATCAGTTTTCAACATTGGGGTTATTTAAGCAAAATGTGTCAATAGGTGACTATGATTCACTATCACAAACACGTCTTAATAAATATAGTAGTCATCTGAGTTGACTGAGCCTGGCAAAAGCTTTCTAAGATGGCACCTGTATTTCAGGGCACTATAAGATGATAAAATTCAGTAAATTGAATTGCATTGTACCCACCCTATTCTCCATATTTGCTCCTCAGAGACTACTATTTGTTTTTAGACCTGAAAAATTTTTTTAATGAAAAATGTCTTATTAAAATGGAATAGAAAGGTTGGATTGATTGACTGATTATATTACTCAAATGAAACCATTGTTTTTTGTTAACTAAATATAAAACTTGTTGATTGATGGGTTACAGTAGAGGTTCTCAATTTTTAAATGACTTTAATATTTTTAAGATGAAGAACAATCTAGTGACGGTATAAGTGACTCTGAAAAATGTGAAAAAGATGAAGATCCATTGAGAAGAACCCCTAAAAGAAAAACGAAAGCCTCACCGCAGGAGCAGAAAATAGAAACCAAATCTCCAATGACCAAAACTCCCAGTATATCAGGACAAACAAAACGACAAAGAATAATGACTCAGCACTACCAAAGCCCCTTACCGGAAATTGAAATAATAACAAAAATTAGTTCGTCTACACCACGCACTAAAAATAATGACGATAAGTTGATTTATTTCTACAAAAACGAATTTTTGGCTGTAAGAAATACAGAGGGGGGTTTTTATTTGTGTCAAGCTGTACAAAATATTTATAAATCATCATCAAAAATTAAAATTCGTTGGCTTTCACAAGATAAAAGTGATAAGAGTGGAGAAATCTACACCCCAGATTTTTATGACTTAACTGACTTTGACTGTATTCTAACTAGTATAGATTTAACTAGAGTCGGCAAAGGAAGGTATAAATTGAAACCTAAGGAGAAAGAGAGAACAGATAGTATTTTAAAGAGATGTTTAGCTGTTGAAAAAGGAGAAATTTCTCAACCTTCAGTATCCGAGGAACATCCAGACGGTTGTGAGTATAAATTTCCAATTTATTTTAAATTTATTATTTTTTATATAATAAAGTTTAATATTTTGTATTTGTATAATGTTCTAGCTACTTTGGTATAAACATTGTGAGATTGAAGTAGTCACATGCATAACCTTTTTATAAAAAATTAGATTAATTTTGTGTAGCTAAGCTTTATCTAGTTTTTATTTATTTTCTCTTGTTGTTTGTTTTAGTGGATATATCTTTATACAAAGATGAAGAACAGTTAGTGAAAAATAAAAATCGTGGTACAAAACGTAAGAGTCAACCCAGAACGGAGTCACCTAAAAAACATGTTCCTATCAAAAAAACTCCTGAAACTCCTAAAGTCAGAAAAGTAGAAACAAAACCAACTAAAAATAGTGCATCAACAAAAAAAGTTACACCCGCCAAAAAGTCAACAGCTCCAGAACCTAAAAAAACACCAACCAGAGGGAAGAGAAAAAGTGATACAAAAACTAGTCCTGTTGTGGATCCAAAAAAGGCTAAAGTGTTAGCCAGAATTGGTAGGAAAACTGCAGTTACTGCTAGTAATAGTAAGCTTCAAGCTGCTAAAAGTAAGTTTCATTTTATCTAAATGTTTCTGCAATAGATTTATAAACTAGTACAGATCTCTTTAGTGACTTCCAAATAATGCCAACTTTTTTACAGTTGAATTACTATTAATGTTGAAAAAACTTGAAATAGACTCTCCTGAAGACTCATAATTATTAAATATAAATCAAATAAATATAAATAATATGTTGAAGTTATTTTTCATTGAATTTGAATTTATACAGATGTTTAAAAATTAAATAAAGCCATTCAAATTATTTAATATCAAAGAAATCTTAGACTAAAACCCGCTGAGTAAAAAAATTACAACAATTATGATTTTCTTTTGAAAAGCTTTGAAAATTGATATATAAATAATAATATAATAGAAATAAGAGACGCCCCACTGTGAACTGAATAGTAAACAACTTGTCCAGGTGCGCATTACTATATTAAATTTTCAGAATCAGAGAACTAATTGAAGGTATAGATAAAAGAGACGGCAACATCTATCATCAGATACTAAAAAGTGATTTCAACTGTTTTTAACAAATTCTTCTCAGACTACAGGTCTACAAAATTGCAAAACATATGAATATGAGACGAAAAATGAATGTTTCAGGAAATTTTTAAAAAATCAGCTAATAGGATAATTCCATTATAGCAAACAGTAATGGAAAGTAGTTTGATAAAGTGGAGGAACAACAAAAATTCGGGAGAGAAATGAAGACAAATCTATTACTTGGAAGAAACATTGCTTAACAGCCATGATACTGTTCGTAAAGCAACCCTTTCCAGAGGTAAATGCATGCTTATTACATTGCAGTGGGGAGCAAGGTTGGGTGAATGATGCATTATTATCAAGTTCAAAACATCATTAGATTACCACCAGGGAAGGGACTATTTTCAAGTCTTGATTAAAAAAACTGGTATCAGCACTACATGCAAACAGTGTATGCTATTGTATCATTGAAGACAAATTCAAAAAATTCCAACTAAATATTCACCCAAATCAAACATACAGGAGTTTCTACTTGAAAAAGATTATTATATCGAAGAGCATGATACAAAAAAATAACTCATAGAGGTTTTAGAATCAAAAGTTATTGCAAAGAATATACTGTAGATGAAATGGTCAAGAAGGATAGTCACACTGTTTTAAGATTACCTCCTGCTATGTTTTTAATCTAATGGAACTGATATGGTCCCAACTAAAAAGATAGACAAGAACTAATAACACTTCACCCAAAAATTCCAACTACGTTGTGTGATAATGAAAGAATATTCAAAACATTAGCACCGAGAATTCAAGAAATGCCATAAATCGCATAAAGAGTTGAAAATCAATATATGCAACCATGTACCAGTTTTAAATAGATTTGTAATTGATTTAATCGATACTGAAGTTAAAAAGTTATTCCCCAATATGATTTTACTGTTATAAAATATTTGCTGTATTTTATCTATATTATGCCAAAGATTCTTTAGCTCTATGAGTAACTTTCATCAAATAGTGCTATGTAACTTTTAATCTAGTTTTTAAGTTATAAATCGATCTTTGAAGAAACAATTTCATCTTTATATTTAATTTTACTGAAATAATCTTTGCTTGTTATATTAAGTGCAACTTAATATAACAAGCAAAGATTCTTCAATTCTTAATGATGGATCTCTTATCTATATTTTGGTTTTGCAAAGTGATAACATATGTAATAACATTTTCGCTATTTGATGACTAGCACTATATATTGATAACTTTGTTTATAATCTTACTACAGACTGTAAATTCTTTAATCTTCTCATTTTTTGGTTAGTGTAAGTTTTTGTAGAAGTAACTACAGAACTACCTTGGTTTTTGAACCAAAACATTACTAATAGATTAGCATGATCGGATCAAAACGAATTTCTAGTCAAGAACTGGGTCGCAGATTTGGGATCCTATATAGAACCGTCCATACAACCTTGTCAAGAAATGGCCGTGATCATGAGAAATATTTTGCACTGTCACATTCGGAAATGTGAAAGATGACATTATATTGTTGATATCAAAAACTGTTCAAACAAAGTAAAATTCAAAATATAAGCAAATTTGCTAACAAAGTTTTCGTCTGGTTTGCAATTTCAGAAGCTGGTGTTTCATAACCTTATGTTTGGACAATTACTAGAGGAATTATGGATAATGTGCTTTATACTTTGAAGTGTTTACTGAAAATGCCCATCATCATAATGACAAAATCTTATTCTGCTCAAATCTCACTCCATGCCATTTGGTCAGAAGGGTTAGATCAAAATAATGAATATCTCATAAACTTTATACACAGAAAAATTGTTGTCATTCATAGCTCTCCTTTTGTAAATGATCTGTTTATTTTTCAAATTGGGCTGATAATGTCAGCTCACCTGTTCCCACTGATATGGTAGGTAAAATGGAATGACAAAGTGAGACATTCATTCAGTTCATTGTATTCTAATCCAAAATGCACTTGTTAATAGAGAAGTAATATAAAAATAAATTCATAAGTCTTAACCACGATGTTAATCACTGGACACTAATTATAAAACAAGTAAATGTACCATCTAACTTTACTTCCATAAAACAAAAGTTGGTGCTGCATCAGTAAGGGGAGAGGCAGATATCTCAATTTATCTGATTTGAGTAAAGTTAAATGTAACATATAATTGAATGAGCTGCACTTAAATGAGTTCGAATTATCTGATATTTCATGCAAAAGGAACGCTACTATCATGGAGTCCAAAGTTTAGTTATCGCAAACGTCGTTCAAACAAAGAAGTTTTAACCAAATTGGATGCAGCTGTGAATATGTTAGTACTTCATTAAATAGAATTTTAAAATTAAATATAAATGTTATTATGACTTGAAGTTTTTTTGTCATAAAAAATGCATATATTTGAATGATTTTATTTTTCATGTTTTTACATATTTCATTATTTCAGGTGGAAAAGTATCAAAACCAACACCTTCTACTTCAAAAGTCACAAAAATAACACCAACGAGCTCTAAAACACCACCAAGAAAAGCAGCCAAGAGGTCCTCAAGAAAGTAAATAAATTATTTTTTCAGATTTATGTGTATATTTTTTTATTTTTATTTTAAAATTAATTTTTTATGGATTGATTAACCTTATAGAACAAGTAGATGCATATCATGAGGTTTTTTAAAAATTTATGATATGTGTTTTCAATGATGTTTTGAATCATGGACCTTTACAAAAATAATACTAAGAGTATTGATAGAAAAATTAGTATTTCAATAAAAGGCCTTATGATCTTCCTTAACGATTAGTTCAAATTTTAAATAAAACATATAAAAAGGTCCATCTTTCAAAACGTTGCGATGTTTATAGTTACATATACTTATACATATAATGGCCATTACACAGAGGGAAATCTATTTTGCGTTGTTTCAAATGTATTTATTAGATTCCTAAGTTTGTTTATTTTTGGTGATTTATCAATTTTCCAGTTGATTAATCTAGCGTTGTGAAAACCATCCAGTACATATTCAAACATTATTATATATTACACATTTAAATAATTGTAATAGAAACCTACAAGAAGTTATTTATTTATTAAAACAGATATTCAAGACATCAACATAATATATTGCAAATTTTACTCAATCTTTACAATGTGGGATGAGCTCAAAGGTTATTTTGACGAAGAACTCACGTATCATTTTACTCTTAAAATAGTGAAAAAAAGATATCCAAGCGTTAATATTGAATAACTGCTCAATCTTCAAGATCCTTAGACAAACAACGATATAAATTTTGAGACATGTCAAATTTCTAACAATTTCGTAGGAAGTCGTTTCTCATAATTTTTTTTAATTCGAAGCGCATGAGAAACAAATTCTGTAGCCAAATAGACAAGATTTGGTTGTCTTTTCAGTCCAAATGATCTCTAGCAAACTTTAGTCATGCTCGATGAAGTTTAATTGTAGACACTCCGAGCCTCAAGTCGAACTCTACTCGTCACACAAAATATTGGCAAAGTTGTAAGAAACACACACACGCCCAAGGCGTCCGATTTCTTTCCGTCTCATGAATTATCTTATGATCTAAAAGTCAAAAATGGTGCCACTTGTGAGAAGTTTTCTACAATCAACACAACAGTAGTAGTGTACGAGTAATGAATCTTGAAAAAATAACTTCATATCAGGTGAAAATATTGAACGACAACAAAATTCAATCCTTGAAAGAAACTTGCAGTTTTATCCAAGTTACATGTTAATTATGCATTGAAGAGTGGACTATATAAAATATAACGCAAATTCCTTGAATTTGCATATTTTAACCAAATTCCTTTGCTCTGATCTCTATTATGTGATCATCAAATCTTCTCATTTCACAAATTAAAAATGTCATAGTTTACAGCTAGATTTAGCACTGGAAAAAAATTGATATGTCAAATGAACGAGCACATTTCTATTTTGTGGGTATATTGTGTAATATAAATTTTTATAGTAAGTTCAAATATATATTTTCAATTTAGTAGATATTCCACAATTGCATAAAGATTTAAAGTTGAGTGGGAATATTTCATATTCTGGGATTTTTTTTTGTAAACCCGAACTTGGTGTAAAAATGATATTACACTTACATCAAATATACAAGGTGGTTCATAATTACAAACTAAAGTTGATAGTATGTCAAAAAATATGGGTATTCCTTCATGTACAATATTAAAATTTATTAATAAGGGAGATTGAAACCTTCAAAGGGTTGAATTGAGAATTTTTCTTTTTGAAATAGCAGTCGTATGGCTTTGATTCGGGAATTTCTATTTTAGTAGTGATGGATTTGGATGGTTTTTTTTATTTAAAAAATTTCCATACAAAGAAGGTGCGCTTGTTTAAACTATTTGTATTCACATAGTGGTGAGTGATTATACTCATAATCATTTACAAAATATGAATTCTAAAGTTAAACCCGTTTGGCAAATAGAAGATAGAAAAAATATTTTCCATTCGTCGCATAGGGATGCATAGAATAAAGAATATCAAGAGAAGTACTATTATTTTTGAATGTACTATTAGCTATTAGAAATTCTTGTACATAATTCTCCTTGTATATTTTGTTAGTTTTTTTTATTTTGTATTTTTAGTTGCAAATGATACAAAACGAAGTAATTCTAAATGAGATGCAAAGAGTACATATTTAATATTTTAATTTTATATCATATTTATTTTTGAATATTGACAATTTCATTGAAATGTTTATTAAGTTGTTAGTACTTTTTAAATATCGAATTGAATTTGTTATTATTGACTGTACTACTGATGAAAAGTTGGAAATATAAATAAATGTGACTTTGTCTTGTGTGCATTTGTTATTGCTTACAGAAAGGTATTGGAAATATAAATTTTTGATAGGTTTTTCTAAAATTAGAAAACATTTTTCTGGCATTTTTTTTTCAAAATAACATTGAAACTTCAAATCTTTATTGAGTTCAAAAGGCTATTTTTATAATAAACATATATAATACAAATTTAAATATCAATCTTATTTATATTGAACATAATTTTGATAGAATTTCCACACATTATACACCTACATTTTAATAATTTATATTTGTTCACCGATGTATTATATTTATTGTGTGATGTATTTATGTAATGTATTGATACATTGATACACAATCTGACAAGCATTTTGTTTTTGAAAAGTGTTTATCAAACATAAACTGTAGATTTTCCGGAGGTTCTGTGCTCAGTACTTTAGCCTCACTTTTTTTCTCAAATATTCAAATTTTTGTAGTAGTTATAACGTTTGTACAAAGACCATTTCCCTCTCTCGGTTTTTAATTTTTATTGGAATTTTGGATTTGATAGCGAACATGTATGTTGCAATAAATTTTTTTTAAATACGAAAAAGCCAAATTTTATTTGAGTTAAAACGCAAGGTAGAACTGACTAATCCTGTACATAGACCACCATGAGTTTGTTTCTTTGGGGTCATTTTTCAGGAGATATGGTTCAGATTGAATATGAATGTTGTTATTAAAATTAGGTTAAAAATTATATAAATATTCAAAAATACTTAATTAAAATTGATTTAACTATCCAATAATGCACATATTTTCATAAAATGCCAAGTCAAGTGACATATTGAGCTCTTATCTGAAAAAAACTATTGACTAAACTTTTATACTTGAAACCTGATTTTGCGCAAAAAATTACCTCCAAAATGACTTTCAACAGAACTATTACAGATTTTTTCGATGAATCTGACTAATTATTGGATTAGTGGTAATTATAGCCGTAATAAACTACTGTTCAATTATGCATTTTAAACAAACTTTGGTTGGATTCCAGAACCATTTTAATCTCATATATAGGTACTAAAACAGGCTTCATACTTTGTCAAAAGTAGACAAAAATTTATTTATTAAAAATTTTCTTAAAAATATCTACATGGTATAAATCCAGCCTAACCCAGGTATTCGTTAAAATTATTTACATATAAAAAGACTAATAATGCAATCAGTAATTTTTGAGAAGTTAATCACTAACAGAGTCAACCGTTGGAGTCATTGAAAAGACCTACATCATTTTTTTATCCTAAACAAACAACTTCACAAAAAGTAGATACATTTTACACATCGAGGATTCTCCATGACCATCAAGCTGAACAGCAAAACTTAATTTTTTTTAATTTGATTCCATGTGGATATTCGATATTTTAATTTTCTTAACTATTTATCCAGTGAAATTGTCAATAAAATACGTATATATGTATTTTTACGGGGTGGAAGAGGGAATATTTCATTAGGACATCTGAAACCCCTTCATTTCGCATTAGTATTATTATTTTTTTTTCGATAAGTACTCATTTTTTCAAATGTACATTAAACTACACGTAAGACAAAATGTAAAGTACGTATAAATATGAATAGATTGAAACTATCAACAAAAATTGTTTTAATATTTCTATTATTGAAGTCCAGGTACCAGAAAATTTTTAGATATATCAGCTGATATCTCGATAGACTTCTATAAAGATCTATCAAATTTTTCTATTTTTGAAACTGAACTGATGTACAGTATGTCATAGAATGTCGTATACAATATTTAAGCTTCCCTGTTATTTTGGGCAAAAATTTATAAATGTCATAGAAATATCTACATAGCCTAAAAGTTATGATGTAAATGAGGTATGTCAAAAAAAACCGATTTTGAACCAGATATATTGACTATGGGAAAATTTTAGTTTATGAAACTTTGTTATTACCTAAATGAATAAAATATTTAGATTCACTAAATATATAAACCACAAATTGCTGTTTACGGAAATTATATTAATTATATGCAACTGATAATTTTTATCAACAAGTAAAAATTTGAATACTAAAAAGCCTCAACATTGCTTCAGAAACAGGTGATTGTTCTTTGATTAAATTCTATCAAAACATTTCTAACCATACCTGGAGTTTTAGCTCCACATACTTCTCTAATTATTCTTTTAAAATGATAACAGATGTTATCTAAAGGCATGATTAAATAGCACCACAGGAAAAGTACTCCATCTTGTTAGTACCAATTGTTTTCTCTTTCATTTAAAAGTAGTTCATATGGTAATCGATTATTTGAAAATTTCTTGAAATTCTCCTCCAGGTTGTTCCAAAAAAATTTGGTCCAACAATTCTGCCCACCCTATAGTAAATATTAATTTTAAATGAATATTGATAGCTGGTTTCAACATGAAAATTTGGAATAATATCTCAACACCACTGACTATTTGGCACCATTAAATGTAAAAGTAGTTTTGACAGATAATTATTTGTTGTTTAGTAAATCTGTAATCTTTGAATTCTTATAAAGCTTAAATCTACATGATTCGATTTGTGTGTAAATTGGGGTTTATATGGTTTTAATTTGACTTTAAAATTGCAAAATTGCAATTGTACTTCGACTTGTGTTCATTAAATTTATCTTTTTTGAAGTAAATATTTCGGACTTTCCACTAGAGGGTAACATCATTTCTAATTTATTATTGTTGTATATATATATATATATATATATATATATATATATATATATATATATAATATATATATATATATATATATATATATATATATATATATATATATATATATATATATATATATCTGCTAGGTCCAGCGTCTTCAGATGTGTATTGAGGCGATAGTGCCCCGATAGAATTTCTGTTAGTATTCGTAGATTGTTCTTACTCAGATTGATACATTCAGCAAACCTACTTTGATTATAGTTTCCCAAAGGAGTCTTTGCCTGTCTCAGCCCCTATAGGTTGTTCCAATAATTGGTTTTGCTCCTATCTACTTCCGTTTCTAGTGTTTTTTCCATTGTTCTGTAGCTGATTCCACAGAAAGGTTCGGGTCTCATGAAGGGCTTGTCTGTCCCTGCTTTAACGAGCTTATCAGCTATTTCATTTCCCTTCGCTTTGGTGTGTTCCGGAATCCATTGTAGGGTAATTTTATTTTTCTTACCAATCCCAAACGATTTTGGATTTTATGATATTGTCAACTTGACAGTATGATGATATCCTGTTTGCGATAATTCCTCTCTAGATTGAACTGAACACATTTTTCAATTGCATAAATTTCTGTTTGAAAAATTGCTTGTTGCGAGGCCCAGGCATTCAGAGTGATTGGTTCTGGGCCATTACACTCTTATTCCAGTTCCGTCTGCTATTTTTGATCCGTCCTCATATCATTTAATGGCATTTCTCTTCATTTCTTGTATAGTGTTTTGATCCCAGTTGCTTTTACAGTTTATTATTGAGGTGACTTTTTTTCTCAAAGCTAAACTTTTTCGATGCAATGTTCTGAGGCATGTCCCAGAGTTAATCATTATTTAATAACGGGTTTTCTTTGATGATTCAGTCTCTGAACATTCTAAGTGATGTTTTTTCTGACTGACAGTACTATGTGAAGAGGTGGGAGATTTAGAATCACTTCCAGTGTAGCTGTTGGGCAAGATTTCATGGCCCCAGTTGCAAATAAGCAAGCCAGTCTTTGTACCTTTAAGAGATTGTTCATCGTGGTATTTAGACTAGTTCTAGTACTCCAAACCACTGCCCCATATGTGATAATTGGTCTCACAATTGCCATGTACATCCACTTTAGGGTCTTTGGGCTACAACCCCAATTCCTCTCTACAAAGTTTTTGCACACAATCAGAACTTTTGTTGCTTTGGTAATTATCTCTTTTTCATGTTTGTTCCCAAGAAGTTTACAATCTAGTGTGAGTCCCAGATATTACTTGCCCGTATAGCTTAATGGGCTTGAGGTTGAATTTTTTCTTCCTGCTTCCGAAATTTATCAATTGTTCTGTATTGATACATAACTTTTAAAAATTGTAAATCTAAATTTGGAGATAATGCTGCACGAGGCACCGCACAATAAAAAGGCACATAGATAAAAACTAGAAATAAACAAATATAGAAGTACGTAAATATACGGCCTATTGGAGTTACTCCATAATTGTATTGCAAATAAAAAGCTATATTAAATAAAGAATAGGAAAATTAAGAATTTAACTATGTATACAACTTTATCGTTGAATAACTTTTAAACGGTAAATTTTATCGGAAAAAGCATACAGATCTTTTTTGTAGAGTGTTAAATTTTCTACTAAAAATAATTCCAAGTACAGTGGACAAAAATTAACTGTAAAATATCCCTTGTTTTCTAAATGAGAAATATATAAAGATTTAGGTACGGGTTAATGTGAATATTAAGGGCTGGTTTGGGTCTGATTTTTTTTAGGTCATAACCTAAAAATTTGAGGGGCGTTTGCAGAACAAAATCCAAATTGGGAAATAACGTATACCTTACAGTACTACATTTTAAATACCTTCATTTAACTAAAAGTTGCAGTGTACTTTACACGTATAAGTCTCATAAAAGTAAAAGGGCGACTTAAGAGAAACTGCGTAAGTAAACAAAAATTCATTCGAATTTTCTTATAAAACCATTCAAGTGCTACCGATTTGATCTGATACAGGTCTGTAGTGAAAATTTATTAGATGTGACAATACAGGATTGCCATTAACATGTAAATAACAAGTTTATGGGGGGACTTACAGCGTTAAAAAAACTGATGGGTAGTTAATTGTGCCTTCAGTTGTTGTATATTGGATTTTCTTCAATTTTTATGGATGTTTCCACTTTTACTTTCTTAAAGTACGTTGCGTTGCAAATAAAACTTATCTATAAAACATTGGATTGGAAATTAGTCATTATTTTTCACATTTACTTTCAAATGTATCATTTTTGTTATCAAGCTATGTATACATGAATGCCATTTATAAAGTACAAAATGTTAAATACATACAATACTTACTACGCTAAGAGCAGAGTATTTTTTTGTTTCGTGGCAGTACTTTTATGTAATATGACTAATTTCTATGAGTAGAAAAGCAGAAACTCTGATGTTACATTAACATCGATGTTCTTATAGTTCATTAAATAAATTGGAAAAAAGGCTGGTATACCTAAAAATGGTAACATAACAATTATTTGGCACCTAGACTTTTACAAAAAAAGAAGATAAAGAGTTATATTGACCAAAATATATATTTCTTAATATTGAGAAAGTGATTGATGAGTAGGAGATTCGTTTTTTAATTTTGAAGTACAAAATAGTGTACGTGTTGTGCTTTAAAGGAGAAACGAGTTAGTTAGGAGTCATGTCGAATGAATGTTGTGTAGTCTTTGTCGAATTTTGATCTGAAACGTTAGATTCTGGAAATATTATTTATAATATGAATGGTTTTTGAATAAAATCTGAAAAGTCGTGCTTGTTTTATTACTCTTAAGATCTCAATGGGTTACTTGCATGGTTTGAGAAAAAAATACTTTTATTATATATTTTTTCAATTCTTTGATCAATATTTATAGAGAAAAATTAATTAATCTGAAAAATGGTGTATAAATCGTGTTTTGTGCCAGTAAAAATACCACCACTAAAACACCTGATAAACCTAACCTAACTCTATTATAAAAATCTTCAATACAAGAATTTTGCGGAGTAGTTTTACTATTTTATCGAAATCTTTAAAAGTTTAATAAATTCCTTGGGCATACATATAGTCAAGAAGGTACCCGGAATTGATGAAATGTTATGTTTATACGAGGACTATTCACAAAACAAGGAACGTTTCCGTCTGATCACGTATAATTTGGTGTCTGTGTGCGCCGCATCTCATTTGACGTTCAGCTATCTTAACGGGAACATTTTCTTCCCGTTCATTTTTTCGATAATGGAATTCAAAATATACTTTACATTGGAAAATCTTGAGCTAGTTGAGGAGTCCAGAATTACAATTTTTTGTTGATAAAGAACTTACGGGATGTATTTATGTTGGTGGTTCATCATTAATACTGAAAACACTGTTTACACTACCACTACACCAACACTCACAATTACACTGTCTGACGTGCGTTTCGATAACATAGTTACCGTCTTCAGAGACTGAAGGTAAACTGTTGAACCCTCTAATAAGCTCGGAAACGTATCCTGAAGAAAGTTGATAGCCAAATCGATCTTCAAATTTACAAAACGTGCATAAAATTATGGAAAACTATCCCGCTTTACTTCTACTTGTTACAATCAATTCATTTCCATCTCTACGATTTAATGATGTCCCGAAATTTTATAGGCAACCCGTATTTTCCTCGAGCTAGTATTGTGCCGCCAAACCGACCTTTATGGTATTCTAGTCAGAATTAGTGAGAATTTTGATATGGTATTTAAATAAAAAATAACTTAGTTGAAACAATTTATTCATTACAAAAACTTTGGGTATCTTAGAATACTATCAATTACAATCCTTGATTTTTCAACGTTTTATTCAATCCAAAATCCTAGGAAGAAATATATTAATGAGCGCCCCAATAAAGTGAGATTAGAAATGGATGGTTTAAAATCGTGCACTTTCTTTGGGTTTGTTTTATCCGGTTCTGTGTGAATACACTACAAGATCCAACGCGTTATGGAAATAGAGTCAAAGAGCAAGGGCCTGTGTCGGCACAGGGGACAATATCGAAAAAAACGTTGACTCTACGCCCTGATTTGTAAGGCAAATTGGAACGATTTTTCACATTTCTCAAAAGTAGTTCATTTTTATAATCATTATTTTGCATATACCGAATATGTCTACTTTACATATACGACCATTCATTCAATGTAAATATTTTGATATGATATGGACAAAGTGCTTTGTTCATCCAAAGCAATAATTGTTTTGTGAAAGAAGTTGAAATGTCAATGTACGTCTTAAATATATGAGTACTAGGAAAGCTTTTACTAAAATGACTTTGGCATCGGAGTTACCATCTTGATTGGGACCATGACCATATGCATAATTATAACTTCTGTAACTACAAATCTACAATCGTATTGGAGCTTTTCAATTAACTAAATACGGTATGTCAAATAGATAACGCTATCTGTGGAGTTCGTTCGATTGTAACTGGTCATAATCTTATTCAAAAAGATGGCACGCATGTTTCGAATCATCTCATAAAGATAGCGCAAATGCATTTTCCCAGTACTGATATAGGGTTACAGGGTGTCTAGGAGCCGTGAAAACCGGGAAAGACAGGAATTTTCAGTAGTTTTGAGTGAGCCAGCCAGGCATAGCAATTGGTGTTTGTATAGCTCCAAAACCTTCCAATATGTTGAACCTCCCTCGTAACTGCACTTTTACGAGCTCAGGTATCTATGGTTGGTTAACTTCAGAGCATGTAACAATTTGTTCAAAGACAGTCCTTCCAGACGAGGAGTATTCTTATTCATTACTGGTTGCTTTGAGTTCCTTCCGAAATGCTGTTTAGTAAGATGGTTAGAAAACATACATGATTCTCAAAAAAATTAATCACTATATCCGCTCATATCTTCTCTGCAAAACACGAATCAGAATCCATCATGTGAAAGTTTTAAAACCGTGGAAAAGTCTTTGGATAATAAACTACTATTGGCTGCAATAACTTTCTTTCAGTCCTTATCCTAAGAACTAGAGCCATTCCTTAAAAATATGTGTGATGTGATTGCCTCCATTTCTTTATGAAGAACCAATTTCGGTTCTGAATAACTCAACAGGCGATTTGTTACAGACTACTATTTTTAAAATAGACATTTTCATAAAACATGCCAATGGTTTATTTTGCAACCTCAAAAATGTGAAAGACATCGATTTAGGGTATGCCGCGAGAGCAGCTTCGAAAAGATGCATTGGGGACATGTTGATCTTTCGCAAGGATTGTACAAACTGGATATCGTTTATAACAACCTCGGTTATAACGACGTATCGGTTATAGCGACCATATTTTCCGGACCCGTGATTCTACAAGCCTTAGCAACGCATTTTTGATCGGAAATAACGACCTCGGTTATAACGACTGATCGGTTATAACAACTCATTTTGGTAAGACCCACCAAATTAAAAGATCGGTTTTAGCGACGCCGTTCCTGTAATTCATAAGGAGACATTGTCTACAAAAGCCTTTATTTTTCTAGGAAACCCCTTTTGATAGAAAATCAGGTTTTAAACTGGTGAGGACTTTTCTGGGTGTTTACCAGTAATTCATAAGGAGAAAATTGCGTACAAAAATCCCTAATTTTTCTAGGAAACCTTTTTCGATCGGGTTTTGAAGTGGTGGGGACTTTTCTGACTGTTCACTCTTTGCTTATGTAGTTTAACTTTAACATTCAAAGGTGTAACTCTGTGTGGTAACTTGTGAACATCATGTTTAAAAGAAAAACTTTTACGTTGGAGGAGAAATACCTCATTTGCTGCCGTCTAGAGAATGGAGAAACGAACGTCAGCCTAGCAAAAGAATTAGAGGTGAGTCACTCTACAATATCATCCATTTAGAAAAAAAGAGATGAGATAAAAGACATTGTTCAAAAAGGGGATTCATTAAAAAAAAAGAAACTCCGTAATTCCACTAACGAGAATGTGGATCAGTTACTTTTGAAATGGTTCAAAATCCAACGCAGTCGTAATACATATTCCGATCTCTGGCCCAAATCTGCTAGCAAAAGCGAATGATTTTTTAAAATCTATCCCCCGTAGTTCCAGGGAATCGGAAGAAATTATTTCCAGAAGTTGGGTCCAACGGTTTTGCGTTAGGCATGCCATTGTTTTTAAAAAATTTAGTGGGGAAGCCGCGGGAGTCCCATCGGCAACATCTGATGATTGGCTATCCAAAGTTTGGCCTACTATTCGAGAAGGCTACAGTGATAGTGACGTATTCAACGCTGATGAGACAGGTTTATTTTATAAACTTACGCCTGACCGTACCCTTCACTTCAAAGGAGAAAAATGTTCAAACGGGAAACTTTCGAAAGAAAGGATAACTGTTTTAGTTGCTGCAAACATGAGTGGATCAGAAAAACGTAAGCTTTTCGTGATAGGAAAGTCTAAGAACCCGCGTTGCTTCAAAAATGTAAAAAATTTGCCAGTCGATTATTACAATAACCAGAAAGCCTGGATGACAACCGATCTGTTCAATAAATTCCTTTTAGACTGGGACAAGGAATTGAAGAAAAAGCGCAGAAAGATTTTGCTACTCATCGATAATTGCCCTTCTCATATTAATTTGAGAGATTTTGAATTTATAAAGGTTGTATTTTTACCACCTAACACAACGTCCGTTCTCCAGCCAATGGACCAAGGGATAATACAGAAGATTAAAACCAATTTCAGAAAGCAGCTTGTTTTACGGTTTCTTCAAGATGTGGAGGAAAATCGGGAAACAAAAATTAGCATCCTTGATGCTATTATAATGGTCCACCAAGCTTGGGAAGATGTACCTGCGACAACAATCACAAATTGTTTCAAACATTCTGGTGTGCTGGGAAATCAAAATGAGGAACAACCGTCAGAACCAGCCGAAACTAACGCACTGGATGAACCTGAGTTTTTGCCGTGGTCCGAATCCTTAGAACTGCCAACCTTAATAAATAAAGATGTCTTAGCAGACTATGCAAAAATTGACGAGGGTCTCCACACGGAACAAGATATTAGTGATGAGGACCTTATCAATGAACTTGACGCCGATATTGAAACCGACAATGGAGAAGAGGATGAAGAAGAACAACTTGACATCCCACCGTTAACCGACGCATTGAGGGCGGCACAACTTTTGAAGAAATTTGTGATGTGTGACAATCAATTTTGTACTCAGAATATAAAATCTGGACTTGATGAAATCGAAAAAAAAATTTCGTTTTATCTAAAAAAATGTAAAAAACAAAAAGTTATTACCGATTACTTTTCAGCTCGAAATTGATTTTCCTTTTATTTATGTTAATTATTTTAAAAAATTAACTTTTATATCATTATCAATAAAAAATTCTATTATTATTATGTTGACAATGTGTAATTGATTTAACAAAATTCCTATTTCACATTTGCTTAATGTAGATGTCATGATCGGTTATAACGACGATCGGCTATAGCGACCAAATGTGCCTGGTCCATTGAAGGTCGTTATAAACGATATCCAGTGTATAATGTTTTCAAACTTTTCGAAAAATGCCCCTTAGCACCCAAATTAACTATAGCAACAAGTTTCTTTGATCCCAAAAAGACTGACAACGATCCAGAACAATCCGTACAACTGATGTCTGAATCATTTGACTACACAGATGCAACGCCACCACAAATAAAGATAGAATAGATGATTTTTGGTTGCAAATTATTGAAAACAGTAATTTAAAAAATGTGTTGCAACTTCTTTTAATAATTTCTCGCGGAAATGCGACAACAAAGAGAGGATTTTCTGTCAATAAGAATATTTTGGAAGAAAATATATAAAACTGGAAACAAAGAAGAAAAAAATCTTTAAGGACTCTCAAAAACAACTTGCAGCAGTGAAGCAAGAATTTTCTAAAATAAATATTAATCATCATAAAAGTGGAGCAAATTCACGAAATTTCAACCGGGAAAATGTGAAAATAAACCTGGAAAAATTGGGAGAAAGACAGGAATTTGATTTTCAATTTTTACTAGACACCCTGGTTTATTACACCAAACTATAAAACGTCAAAAAAACTCATTTTCTACAATTAATACATTAGTTAGTTCGCAGTGCCAAAGCATTTGACCTAACTCCAATAATTGAATGTAATAAAAATATCTTACATCTGTACACTTAAGGAAATATGGTGCAGTTTAATGTTGACGCTGAATTCAAGTGTCAAATGCGGTCACGACGTTGCAATTAGACCAGAACGCCATCAAATGTAAACAGCCTCTATTATACTCCATCTAAACAAGCACATGTATAATGTAAATCTTAATCTTAAAATTAATGGCTGGAAGCGATTAATATCAAATGTGGATTAATGAGTGTCACGAATAAATTCACCAAACTAATTGTAATTATCAGGCAAAAAATTAGTTACTTTTAGTTAACAAATTATCGTTAGAATAAAAAAAAAAACGTTTATAGATATATCTTATCTTCAACCCTTTTGGCTGTGACGATCACAAATGCAGCCATTATAAATTTTTAGGCCCCTTTCACACCAAACGAATCCGAATCAATGTGCATCACTCCGAATCAAGTTGAATCTGATTCGTCATCTCCACTCTTTCACACCAGCTGAATCAACCTGAATAATTCTTACCTGGAATGTTTAATTCTTCGCCAATTTTCCTCCACACAGAAGATATGAGATTTCTGTTGCTGTGATTTTTATCACTGGCGTCATCACAATATTTTCTTTAACTTTTAAAATTAATAACTCCACGTCCATCTCGTATGGTTGTTCATTCCAAACTGATCGGACAAGGAATCTGACAGGTCGAATCAAGTGCGACCTCGAATCAAACCTGATTGAACCAGATTCGTCCGGTCTGAAGGCGGGAAAAGAGTCCCTTTATATTTAAACGGAGCGCTCGAAGCCGAATCTTGGTCAATCAGATTCAACTTGATTCGGAGTGATTCTGATTCGTTTGGTGTGAAAGGGCCCTTAAACATAATTGTCTAGGAATCCAAACTTGCACCGTTGACTAATCTAAATACTGGAATCGTACTCGGCCTTTAGTCGAGAAGGAGTTGTATGAGAAAAGTGTAAATGTCCTTCAAGAGCAAGAGACGGAAGACAAATTTGCACCGTTGTTTACTAAGAATACGTGATTTTAAATACTGATAAACCGGACTCGTAGTGCCATCTATTAAAAAATAATCTTAATCAGTAATTTGTTTGTTAGAAATGACAGCAATTTGCCAAAATGGAAGAGGCAGTTGTACGTGAATAAATAATATTGTAGATCTTTTTCTAAGTACGGATTTTGTTTACATGGTCACTAATATGTACATTAGGTATCTGTACAGTAATGTATTACATAAAAAATTACATCTCTAAGGCCGTTAATACAAAAAAAAAGAAACAGGAATCGTACTCGGCACTTGATCGACAAGGGTTGTAAGAGTAAAGTGAAAATGTCCTTCAGGAGCTAGAGAGATAAATTTGATGTCGAGTTGTCAGAAACTGAAGATGAATTAGATTAATATCAACATTACACTAGGCAACGTGAAACTCAAAACAATATGAATGATCCTAATACAGAAGAACATAAGCAGATGCAGATGAAGACTATGACATAAAAGCAGATGAAGAGTATGATATAGAGTCAGATGAATTGTATGAGATACCTACAGATGAAGAGTGTGACATAAATGCAGATGAAGAGTATGACATAAAAGCAGATGAAGAGTATGACATAAAAGCAGATGAAGTGTATTACATAAATACAAATGAAGAGTAAAATATAGATCAGATGAAGAGTATGATATAGACGCAGATGAGGATTATGACATAGATGCAAATTCAGATGTTATAGAATAAGTTAAGAACGTAAAGCAGAACAGGAAGAAAAACGATAAACAAGCGAAGAAGCCGATTAAGAAATCCAGTAAGTATGAATGGAAAGCAACTGATTATACCCGTCCACCTATTGAAGCACAAGATGTGATAAACGAAGTAGATGAGACTACTGACTTACCTGATACATATTTATCTCTCAAAGAATATATACCAGATAACATTTAGAAGTAATGGCAAATAATAAAAATCTAGTTTCCATCAAAGAAAATTTCATCAGTGTTAACATCACGGCTAACGAAAAGGAAGTCTATGTATATTTTTATGGGAAGTTTCCTAGGTTGCGTCTTCACTGGAATTCCCACATAGGTATAACGTCAATAGATGAGACTATTTCAAGAAATAGATTCGAAAACATTATGAAATAATTTGCATTTTCTAACCGAGAAACCTAATAATTGTGGAAGGGACGTTAACTCTTGGATGTAGTTCGTGATCGTTGTAGGGAATTAGAGCTACAAGCAAATTTATGCATCGACGAGGAGATGATACCTTTCAAAGGTACTCGCAACATCGAACAATATATTAAAAATAATTCCACTAAATAGGACATGTTTTGTTCTCCGCCAGTTACGGACGTCTAGTTCTTTTAGGCCCTGTTCTACGTCATCATGTCATCTTATGCGACGTTGTCCTGGTAGTCTGCGGTCTTCCGGCTTTTGCCGGTATGCAAGTTTGACTCCTCGACCCTCCGGAATCCGTTCCATCTTAGTCTCGCACTCTTGCGTTCTCCATACATGGCGTAAGTCTCAGCGTTAGTGCGGATGCGCTATTCTATCTTTGGTCTTGATGGGGCCATAGAGTCACCGAAGTACTTTCCTCTCCCACGAGTTGAGTCTGAGTTCGTTTCTAACAGTCATTGGCCAGGTTTCAGAAGCATACATGATAACTGGACATGGTAAATTCTCCCCTTTATGCGCCTGATGAATAAGCGGGATTTCAGTATCTACTAGGCACCGTAATACGCTTTGTTTCAAGCTTTCACTATCACCTGTATCTCCAGTGCAGTCTTGTTGTTTTCAGTTATGAGAGAGCCAAGGTATTAGAAGTTGTTAACATGCTCGAAGGTGTAGTTATCTACCATAAACGTTGCCGTGTCTATGTGGTCTCGGCTGCTCGTTTTAGCTTGGTTTACACTGAGCCCTACTCGATTAGATTCCGCATTGAAGTCCTCTCGAAGCTCTATTTCCCTTCTGCTTAGAAGGTCAATATCGTCTGCGTAGGCTACCTTCTGGCCTTAATCGGTTGAGTAGGAACCCTATTACAGCCTTGTTAATAATATATTAAGAAAAACGACACCTATCAATGAACAGTACCAAAATGATGGAATAACAGTTGGAATAGTTCTTCAATTGTCAGAGCGAATTCCAGACTATATGAACTATTTCTTATATGTGCATAATTTTTTTTCTTCAATTAGTGTCGTACAGAAACCCAAAAGTAGAAAAACTTTGCATACTGCTACTATTAGAACAGACAGAAGTGGTAAATGGCCTGTAATCTTCAATATAAAAACAAAAAGAGGAGCCATCAAAAAATTGTAACTGGCAATAAAAATGTTGTTATAACCCAATGGAAAGACAATAAAATAGTAAATATTATTTGCAGTTATATCGGCAAGGGTTGTATTGATACAGCTAAAAATGGTTTACATCCGAAAAAAAAATTGTGTGGTTAAGTTAGACGCCCTTCTTCAATTATATTGTATATTAATTCGTTCAAAGAAATGAACTTTGTGCGTTATTTCCCATTTTGGGACATTGGCTATCACAAAGAGTTGGTTGGAGTATCAACTTTAAACAAAAAAGAAAGATGCCTTTCATTTACTATAAGTATTTGTGAATCATTAACTAAAGCGGACGTCAACCACAAGAACCAAGCTTGGAAAATATCAACCTTTCATACAAAGGACTTCATCTAGATTGATCCCAAGCCGATAATTGTTTTTATGCAATGGTTCATTGGCCTAGAATAAAACACTTCAGAGATCTAAAAAAAAGTTTTGTTCTTCTAGATTTAGATTTTATGGTGAAAAATATAATGTCAATATTTGTATATCGTCAGCAAATAATTGTTTTAAATTATTCCATGTAAAATAAATGTATGTATGTATTATCCTGCTAGCGATTTTACTTTTAAACCCCGTTGATCACTTATGTTGACCTCACATTAAAAAAAAATGAACCAATTTTTGCTAAACTTATAAGTATATGTTTAATTACCTCAATAAAGGTAAACTATACCAGAAAAAAAATTCTCTCACAATTTCAAATTCGGGACCGAAAGGGTTAAATCAAGATATTTACATGGTTAATTGGTCCTCGAATATGTAAAGAAAAACATTAATGATACCCGGTAGAAAATTTGAACAATGTTTAGACTTTGTGCTTGACGCCATATATATATTTCAGATGGCATTGTGGTCTAAGTCTTACTAGGTGAATGCATTTGACGCTAGATTAGAATAGAACGCCGTCTGAAATAGTTACAGCGTCAAATATTAAACGCAGGAAAAAAAATTAATATAAAGCATTCATTTGGTTACTCATTTTATCAATATATTCTCGCGAATAAGTTATTTTTCTTTTTATAATTTTGATTAATTTATAATAATAATAAATTTAATAAGGTCACAACTCAAAATGTCTACGTGTACTAGCAATAGTTAATATTAAAGATATAGAGAGCGTCATTTAAGTGAAATACCTCCCATACCTCGTTATCTCTACCTTTAATATCAACTCTATGGTAGTAGCTTCTTTTGAATAGAATAGAACTTCTAGTTGACCACATAAGAGACCAAGTTAACTTAGGTTAACTTCAATACAATATTAGGAATAAATTAGTAAGTGTTTCCCAATAATGCGCGTATCGGATAGATAGAATCATAAATCATATCGAACAAAACTTTTAGGGCCACAATGGCGTGTGTTTGGTGTTAATAATTCATTATTACATTTGGAACACCAATTAAGGAACTGCTAAAATAACTTCTTCGCTAAATGTATCGATTATTTTTTTATTATATTATTCAAAGTGATTTACGGTCAAAAACTTGACAATGTGTAACTTTGATATTCGACCCTTCGTGTATTTTAGATGGCGTTCTTGTATAGTTCGTACCCGTGACCGTATTTGACGTTCGAACCGAGATTCGAGCGCCGGCATGAAATTGCACTTTTATTCTTTAAATATTTTATGTTTAATAGAACTTTTGGCGTTTTAACTATATGTACAAATCGATTGCACAAGTTTTTTGTGAGATCAAAAATTAATGCAAATAATTAGTACAATCAATACAATACTTTGAACAGCGAAGCTATTAGAGAGCTGATAAAATAATATAATGAGTTTGTACTAGTTTCAACATGGCTTATTTAAAACTATAATAATGTTTTATTAATACTAAATTACCGATTAACGTGTTTAATTATTTGGTTCGAAATTCTCACAGCAGTCAATATGTATATCCAATTAAAAAACTGGGCACGTCGAAAATAAAATCTTATTTTTTTTGGTTTGCACAAGGGTTGTTGCAGATATCACCAGGCATCAACTATCAACAATTGATTCTGAAATTTAAGACTTAATGCGTTCGATAAAGGCGATGAAGACAATATGGAAAAAGGAATCTTTTTGTTTACCTGCCCGGCAAGGAAAAGGAAGACGACCTCCCAGAGATCCTAGTTAAAAAAAAATATCAACAAACTTAAAAGGTAATCCAGACATATTTGCAGTTAAGATGTTATTGGTTATATTCTTCTCGATATTTTTTGTAATTATGCAACAAAGCAGTCATCTGTTTTCTCAAAAAGCAAACATTCAACAAAGAAAACCTATCGCTGTTAGTGGACTTAGAGTATTTTTTGTTCTTTGAAAACCAAGACAGAACAAGACAGCTCCAAATAAGTTGGAGTTTCTGGAACCGTTGGTCATATTCATACCAAACACACTGTTTACACTACCACTACACCAACACTCACAATTACACTGTCTGACGCGCGTTTCTATAACCAGTTATCGTCTTCAAAGACTGAAGGTAAACTGTCTCTGAAGACAGTGTAATTGTGAGTGTTGGTGTAAATAGTGAATTAAATAAGACAGCTCCATTTGGAAATATTTAAATATCAGTTGGCAATGCTTCAAAATCCAAAGCAAGAAAAAGGAAATTCATCCAGAAAAACGATTAGTTATTAAGTACTTAGTAAAAATAAGCGGTACAAGAGAATTCAAAGTACATGTATGTCAAAATAAATATTCTTTAAGTTTCAAAGGATCGCATACAAAGAATTGATTGCAACTTTTCACGTACGGGCTTGACCACGAAAGAAAATCTAGGTGGATCGAAACAAAAGCCATTTTATGCTGAAAGGAAAATGATTATTGAAAGATTGAAATGATTCACACTGTTGTAGAGATCAAAGTAACAGACAATATCTCCTACTCATTTATATATCAAGAAGCTGCACTTTATGTTTAATGAGCAATTTTGAAAGTAAAAAAAAAAACTTTTTTAAGAAATATATTTTACTTGGAATATAACATCGGTTTGGGTTTGCATGCTGCTGATATTTGTTCGCGTTGCAGTTCCCTGACTAAGAAAAATAAAACAAGATAAGGGTAATAATAAACGCAGTCAACTTTAAATTGAAAAAAAAATTGTTTATAAGTTAAGACAAAAAAGCCAGAAATGATTGTTTTATCCTTTGACTGCCAAAAAAATTTAATGAATCCAAAAGTGCAAGATTTATTATCTACTATCTATCAACTACCAACTTCAAGAAAATATATTTATCTACATCTGGATGGAGCATAAATTTCACATGGATTCAATTGAAGTTGCCTCAGCAGTTTTTATGGCCTAAAAAGAGTCTTAATGATTTATCTATATGTATTAAAATAAGATTAAGTACCTACAGCTGTGAAAGACAGAATAGGAATTCGACAATTGTTGCCAATGTTTATTGATTTTATAGATAAGAATGCACCAACGCATATTAAAGAAATTAACATGGTATTTCCCATTAGAAGAATTCTTTTTCACCATCTGATCTGACTTTACTGACCTTCCTTTGTGGTTAGTCCAGAAAACTACGTCGAAATCGAGAAGACTTTAGAGATTGGATCCTCAATAAATTCTTAGATATTAGCAATGTTGCAAGGTGACTGGTTCATTAGTTAATTGATGCACATGAACAAATTAGAGTGGATTGGGTGAAATTCTATTATACGACTATATAAAGACGATTGCACTAGATAATCAAAGTAAATGTTCACTGGAATATCATAAAATGTGTACCAAGGGTTTTCAATAAAATTAAGAAATGACATCCCAAACAGATTCGTCTTTTATTGACTGGCATCATGACAATACTCCACCTCACATTGTTGCAAGAACTATGGATTTTTTCGCCAAGACAGGAATTAAATTGTTACCTTTCATGTCTATTCTCCAGATCTGTTTCCAAGTGATTCCAATCGTCATGGGTAAGATACATAATCGACGATTTAACAACTAAAATGAAGCATTGACTATTTGTTAAGAGGAAATTCAATATAACAGTCCTGTTCAGGTTTTGATAAATTTTATAAACAAATGTATAAAGTTTAACGGAGGATATATTGAAAACAATGCATCCTAATAAACTTTAGTGTTTGAATATCTAAAATTTTCAGTATGACTATTAAGCGAAATTTTCGATTATCACTAAAAATATTATTGCAAAAAAATTCATGGTAATATCTCAATACTAAGACCAAATTACACAATCATATGTTGGGAATGGATTAGAATCGGATCAAAGTATCATAGGAACGAAATGAAAAAAACACATTCATTCAATAATAGCACAAACACCTTAATCAACCTAAATAATGTTTTTCAATACTATTACAAAAGTAAAACAGCCTTTTTTATATACTACGAAAGTTTAAAAATTAGCAACTAATTGCAACGACATACCAACTATTCCACCGGAATAGTGGAAAATATTGTGTAAATGTTGTTGGGCCCTTATGAGAAAATCATACAAGAATCAAACAATTACAAGAGGCCTTGTATATATAAATAAAATACTCCTTTTGAGGTAAAAGATTTGCTAAAATAGATTATGAATATCTGCAAGAAAATGGATCATATAAATAAAGTAAAAGCTAAAGAGACTAGATTATAAAGAATTAGACAAACCAGTGGAGACAATAAGTAAATTTATTATATCATTAGTTGTGATTTTTTTTCTATGGAGTATTTAAGTTTGAAACTTGCAGACAGTAAATAAGCAATTAGCAAAGATATGACTAAAGACATGATGTTTATAGCTGAAAAAATCCAAGCAATATCGATAATTCTTGAAAAATCTTGAATACCAGCTATGAAAAAGAGAAAAAAAATGCAGCATTATATAAAATAGAGGGTAATCTAACTTAGGTAGAGAGATGGAAGCCAAAGTTTTTATGGAAAAAACATATCCAGAGAGAAAGTTGAAGGCCATCAATGCAGACATAAATTCTGAATCAAATCAAATAACAGTTAAGAATTTTCACTCATAACCACTGTTAGGTATTTAGGAGCTCTTGTATTTGGTGTGACATCTGGACATTCCTTACCTATTGTAAAGCATGACATTATGACGGGACGGAAAGATTTCCCTTTGAAGAATTTGCTTCAAAAAGTCCTATATTTACTTACATCAACCGGAAGGATCTGATAAGACAAAACAGTTAATGATAGCACAACTCCAATTTAGTTGAGGAGCTGAAAATCTTTCGACTCACAATACTATTCCGTAAAATTAAATAAACTGGCTATCCAACAAAGTTTTCAAATATATTAAAAAGAAAAGATCTACGAGCTTAGATCCCTTTTCGTACAAGCAAATCCAATGTTTCTTTTCATAAATCAATATAAAACGAAGGATGAAGTAATTTATTGATATCAGCACCATTTGACGAATAAAAAAACTGAATCCGCAATAACCCTTGTTTGTATTCTGCAGGAGTGATAGTGAATAATTTTCTTAATTGGAACAGTAATATATTAGTGCATACATTTGAACGGATCTTATGTACTACTGCTAATTGAGGCACTATTTCTTAAATTCTATAACCAAATTTATGCATACCAAAAAGTTAAGAAACATAAAGGTACAAATAGACATGCTCAAATCTAACAAATAAAGCAATCGACTATCGTGCGATTTCTAGGCATTCTTTGAATGCGCTTCTGAACGGGTTTGCTTATTAAGTATGCTAATATAGCAAATGTAGTACTTATTCTCGTACAGTTAACCAATCACGGGCCGAAAACTGTTATTTTCTTTCTTGATAACAGAAGTTCTTGGACACATTGTATAGCAAACAAAATTATATATTCAATTCTGTGAAGAGGATAACTTGTTTACCATTTTCTACCCTTTGTACTGGAATACTAACAGATGGGCAATTAAATGACATATATCTGACCGCACTAAGCACAAGAAAATGTATTTTAAGCATATTTTATGAGCAAGACTATCTGTACCTTAACTTTACATCGTTCATATACAGGGTGTATTACAACCATATGCCCTTAGTTGTCCTTGAAAAATAAAATTGCATCATTTTATATAAATATCCATAAATATTTTTTATCTATATATATCAAAATTAAGATTTAATTTACTTTTCATCACCGTAACGCTGTCTATTAAAAGTAACAAATGTACATTTTCTTATTTTGATACAATTAAATTCGTGCTAATTATTTGTTTGTTCTAATAGCCGTTTTTGTAGTTATTTTGTATAAATATAAAGAAACTATAATATAAGGAGAGCTAAGTTTATGAAGGTGAGAGATTCTGGTATACACGATTTGAAAATAGTAGTCATAAGTTCAACAGTGATCCAAAATTGACCATATTTTCTATGTTCGATCACAGTCTAAAAAGAAACGTGGATTTTTGAAATGTGATCCTGAAACTATCAACAAACTATGTTCAAAGCGACAAGAAATTGACTACAAATATCTTAAGTGTTGCATTTCAATATTCCAAGAGAATACATTTTTTGATAAACATCAATATATTCAAAACAGAAACAATATAAAATAAGAAGGGAATACGTCACCCAAACTTTCAAAAAGAAATATTATTAAATAGAAGTAGTAAAGTTTTGGTCTGATACCAACTCTCAGTAATGTGATATAGCGATCGATTCTGATCAAGTAATTATTAAAAAACTCCCATGTAATCGACTCAAAACTGAAGAAAACTCGAGAAAATGAGAAAAAATAACAAATCTCTTTAGTATGAGCTACTGGTCGTTATAAAGTTATTAAAGAAAATGAAGGAATCATGTAGGAATGTGCTTTTATCAGAAATAATTTCAGAATAGAAATACTCTAGCAGGATCACTGTAAAACTTCAACGTTGAGAAATTTTTTTACACATCAACCATGCAGGGTTATTAGCGAGATTTGAAACATTCAATCGTTAAATCTAGGTTTGATTACTTAGTTTGTAGTCTTTCAGGTAGTTCATAAGTTGAGTCTATTTGAAGTAGCTTTTCCAGTAAAAGTGGTAGTTGATTCATTTTTCGTTCGTTGTCATATTTTTAAGTCAATTAAGAGGTGTTTCACATTCACTATTGCACATCTCGCATATTGGTTTGTAATTTTCCGCTTGTTGGTAGTCATGTGTGATACGAGTATGTCCGATTCTTAGAGGGAGAGGATCACTTGTTCACTTCTATTTATATTGTTAGAGTTATAATCGTGATAATTTTTAACGGTTTCGTAAGGTTCGTGTTGGTTCTGATTTGCTATTCCTTGCGATTTTTCTTGGATTCTCTTCTTAAAGAATGCTTTGAAATCGGTATGTATTATATAGAACTTTCTTACCATGGTATTCTAAAAGTATTGGGATGTAAGCAATAACGTAGATATGTAGATACAGGAAGCAGAAATAAACTTCAGTTCACCTAGTTCCAGAATACCTCACCATATCAAGTAGATAGAAAAAATACATTAATAAGAAACTTGTAGGAGAGAAAATTTCACCTCCTTGAAACTAGTTTGAATTCCTTAAAATTCTGGAATTGGATGACAAGTTGTGGATGGAGAAAATTGCGCTAATTGTCACAATCTTAAACAAAACGTAGAATTTCAATATAGTTGAAATAAAGCAATCAGAACTAAAAAAAGCAAATGGTAAATATTTAAATTTAAATATAGATAAAAAGATAATAATGCATTGAAAGCTAAAAAAGCAAATGGCAAATGTCTAAACAAAATATGTGGATTTAATATAAGAAAACATCATCCAGTTTGAGAAATGTGTCCATTGCGTTATATTTTAATAACTAATAAATTTAAAAGAACAGTGATAACAATGAATTTTTAAAGGACCAATTGACCACCAATAATTTTTTTTCCGGGCTATAATGGGTTGTAGTCGTGATACACAATGTATATTTTACATTGCAACATATATAAACACAATTACTCTGTGTAAATATTACACAATCATAAATATCTAAATTAAAATCAATAAACTTTATCTTTGAGATTAATCTATTAAAACTATATTAAAATAGAAATTTATTTAATTTTATATCTAAACTATATAAATATATAAGATAAAACAATCCTAGCGGTATTAATCTTAATATAATAAAAAAAGAAAGAGAGAAAAAAGTAAGTCCACTTCAGATTTAATAGATGAACATGAAAAGATGAGAAAAAATTGTACTCAAAATGCTCTTTTCAAATAAAATAAACAGGTGATTCAGCATCATATCAACTGATTAAAATACAAACTAGGTATTAAAAAATCGTATGGATAAACATAATCATAGTGATGTAAATAGAGTTGATTAGATTTTGAAAATCACCCTATACATAACATTTACAAGTTAAAATGTACAAATCATCTTTAAATGTTAATACAAAACGATATATTTTCATAGAAACATATATTATAATTATGTCCAAAAATTACGCTGTTGTTAAAAATTTTAAATTATTGTCATATTTTAGTATGCATATATTTTGGACCTTGTAATTTTATTAAAAAATGCGATTAAACAATAATTCAAAACCTCATTAGATTCGCGAATATAAAAAAAAATACCTATTTCCATATTTCAAATGAATTGATGAAAATACCAGTTTAAAAAATAATCTCTACAGGAGTCAAAGAAGTTAATAAATATTGGATTTATATTGAAAATAATCAACTTGCTGAAAGTATCATTTAACAGTTTCTCTGTAGACATAAATCCACTGAAGTTGTGACAGAAAAACCTAAAAATGAGCAACCAAGAATTGCCGCTCTCGCCCAAGATCGTTTTATGATTATCTACCCGCATGAGACCATTGATTAGTTTTCAAATCATGCAACAGCATTTTCGAATGCTTCTGGCGACTTGGTTTCGATAAAAACAGTGTGTCTAATACTACATACAGTTAACTTATGATCACGATGACAATTGAGAAGAGTTTTTTCTACACAAATTGATGGGCTAATGAACAAGTGAATTTGTATGTTGAATTGAGCTCCTGTCCACAGTTCAGATATTGTATAGTTGCTGTTTAAGGAATCTCACAGAATTGTTGGTGCTTGATGGAAACATGACTGGACGGATTTCCGTACATGTTAAGCGTTTATTTCATACTGTTGTTGAACTAACTTTCCTCGATAATGCTCGACCATAGCGTGCAATAGTAGGCAGACTCTTTGAACATGCCTGGGACCATCCCACAGATACTGTAAGAACTTAAAACAGCTTTTACCAAAACAAATTGGTTAAGACTACTTTTATTTTCTATAATTGAAAACATTGATATACCAAGATTTGAGTAGATAGATATGATTTATTAATAACATTGGATTATTAATAATTGGAGCATTCTGAAATATAAAGTGCCTTTGGAATCTAATACAAATGCAGAAATAGAAAACATGATGCATGGTTTGGGGTAAGGTAGGTAAAAGTAGTATAATTATTGACATTAGTATCAATGATATTAAAAATTTTAAGCCTTTGCCTGTTACAACTCTTGCATTTTTGCATTTTGTAACACACATTAACATTTATAAACACATGTTAGACAAAAATCGTAATTTTATAAACACAATTATAGAATTATGAACTTTCTAAACTTTTGTAAAGCAGTTTGTATAAAGTTGACTTATTGCAACAATGCATTACAGGAAATTTTGTTTAAAAAGTATTAATGAAAAAAAGCATGTATAAGATACAACATAGTAGTTGACTAAATAATGTATAATCAGGTAAATTACATTCGATACATCTCTAATTTTGAATGAGATTTGCTATTGAAAACTACTCTAGCTGGTCATTATAAATTAAGGAAGTATCTAAAAGTGATTGTCAAAAGATTCTTAGAAATCCTAGCACACAATGTATGAGTTTTATTATTATAAATTTTGAAATAATTCTTTGATAGTTTGTAATAAAGAATAAATATATATATATATATATATATATATATATATATATATATATATATATATATATATATATATATATATATATATATTATTACCAAATGTCCAAATACTTTAAATAGCAATAAGATTTTGAATGATAGTTTAATTGGATTGTATCTAATTTGGGATAAAAAGACACTAGAGGGATCACTTCTAATTGTTAAAAGCTAAAATTTAACGTCGTTTATTAAAATGTGATCTCTAGAGCCATAGAGAAATTAACCATTGTCATATCGCCATAATTACTTAATAATTTATCAAAGAGAGCTTTTTTGCTTATTTAACAATTGTTGATAATTTTATTCTAGTTTCATAATTGAAATTTTTGAATTGTACATTTTTGTAATTTACATAGATATGTCCGAAAATATAAAAATTTTTTTTATAATATAAATGGAATATGAATAAAATCTACAATCTTAAAAAAATGACATGCACATAAATATATATATGATTTTATCAAAAATATTCCATTTACTTATGGGTGCATATTTTCTAATAATTATATATCAAAAATGACAACAGCACATTTAACTTTCTTAATAAACTTTTGGCAACAACAAGTATCTAACTTTGTTGCGATATCTATCCCATGCAGCTCCATACTTCTGTTTGCAATGGTGGTTATCTCTTAGTGAACGATGAACCAAAATCAATATCGTCAATATTATGGGAAGCGATGGTAATAATGAAAAAACAAAAGGTAACCAAGAAATATGCATGATTATATCACCCAAATAATTTGGATGTCTGACGATACCCCATAAACCTGATGCCAATAACTTTTTTCCTTGGGTTGTTGGTATCGTTTCCAAATCTAAAAGAAAAATAATATACTTATGATTTTCCTAGATATTTTATAGCTTTAGCTTTAATGTAAAAGCTTTATTAAATGTATGTACTTTAACTTGACGATCACAAATGGTATGTATACTATGCACTAACTACTTTCTTACATAACATCAAAACTCTTTTCACTGTGATGCAAATATACAATTGCTTAATTATGATATAAAGTACCGTCATATATTAAAGACTTCCAAAACACACACAGCTAGAGTATTTTTCATTTGAGACCCCCTGTGAATTTTTACAAGAGTGGTTTCTCCTATACTCACTTATGAAATAAAAGTATGGATCACAACAAAAAGTCAAAGAAATAAGATACATACAGGAAAAATCTAAGAACAAAATAGACACTTACATAGAAGACGTTACAAGAAGACAAAATTGTTAGAAGAGTTTACAATGCAAAAAACGCAAAGAAGAAACAAACAAAAAGACCAAGAAAAGTATAGAATGATGACAAAAAAATAAAAATCAAATGGAATGGGATAAGACAACAAAAAGTTATGGTCAGAAAAGAATGAGGGATAGTTTAGAAATATGATACAACACTGTAGCTTGACTCCACATGCGCCTTACATCCACAAAGGTAAAAAGACTTCTCAATCAATATTTACTTGAAGATTTTTTTTCAAAAAAAAAACCTTATGTAATCTCAGCCTGAGAACTATTTTTGCAATAGCTCATGCTGTTCGAGTAGCTTCTAAAAATAGAAAAATTATTCAACCTAATTTGAAAAGAGAACTTATGCAGCATAATAATGACTCCGATAAATTTTTCGCAGCTGAAAAAGTAAATTTGAACAACAGCCAAAAGATATCTGAAGAAATTCTAGTTTACTGCCCTAACTTTGAAGATTTAATAGCTATTGTTCAAGCTAAGCGAGAAATACCAAATACTCATTTGAAGTTCGGTATAGATGGAGGACGTGGTTTTTTGAAAGTATGTGTGACCATCAAGTGTTTAGAGATAAATGAATCAGTGGAAACGAACTCAACGTCAGAAGTATAGTGAAAGAATAACATCAAAAAAATATAAAGCTTCTGGTGTGAAGCAGTTATTCATCTTAGCTTTAGCAACGAGTACACAAGAAAATTACCCAAATACTTCGAAGTTGCGGTTAAAATTGTCGATCGATAACTTTGGTGGAATGGAACGATTACTACAGATCTAATGTTGGCAAATATTCTAGTCGGCATTATGACACAAGTTGCTATCTTTGTACGTGGTGTTAAGCTAAAAAAGGTGAACTAGGCCCTTATAGCCCAATTGAAGAAACGACAATAGATGATCTAGACTGGATTGAAGCAGAAACAGACAAAAAAAGCTCAGAAATGTAGGAATTGTATTCATCCACCAATATTTGATACTAATGACGATAGATTATTTCTCTACATCATTCCCTCGCTTGAGCTTCACCTACTTTTAGGTGTTGTGAATACATTAAAAAACACATACTTTGAGAGTTTGAAGCAGATGCTTTAGTGGGCAAGTGCATGTAGTGAGATAATACATGACTCTCCAGCTTTCAAGGGAAATTCATGCAAAGTGTTGCTTAATAAAATAGAAATATTGAAAAGAGACTCACTAAATTGTTTGAAATACGTGGAAGTATTTCAAAGTTTCAATAAAGTCGTTGATCCCTGTTTCAAAGTGAAATTAGATGAATGTAATTCATTTATATAATTATTAAATAAAAAATGTACAGAAGAATTTAAAAACAATTATTTAAAGTAGGAAGTGTGAGAGACTACATAACTTCACAGGCTTACTCCTGGGAACTTATGAAATAAAAGTTGAAGAAATTTCTAAGAGCAATTGGATTGATAGATCACCTATAAACACTGAGTATCTTTTGCCATAACAAGAAAAAGGGATACAATAGATCCTTTGGAGTACATGCCGAGTCTCAAGACATTACAAAAATGAAAATAATCTAAATTTTTCCAAGTGGAATGAAATGTCTCTGTTGTATGATGGTCTGCTTTCCATGTTTTCTGGTGTTTTGGTATTGTGATCGCATTATCGTTTCGTAAATATAAACCAACTAACAAATCTAGGGAATTATAGTTATTTATACAATTAAGAATAGCTGTAACTGTATCATTTCAACTTGTGTGTTTTTGAAAAATAGAATAAAAGATATTTCTAAAATGAAAAAAATTTATAGAATGTCACATTCAAAAATACATATTAACTGGATTCCAAAAAAAGCTACACAATTATGTAAGAATGTTATGTATTAATGTAAGAAATGCGATTTATGTATACTTACTTGCTATGAAAGGACTATAAGGATTTTTCCTGAAGGCATCTTTTTGATTATTGCTTTTTCTATACAAGAGTAATCCAGCAGCATATACCACAAGAGACAACAATAGCTTCCACCAGGCAAGTTCCACATTGTTTTCCACCACATATTTAATCAATAAAGCATTTAAGAATGGAGAGATGCAGTAAGACAGTACCAATAAATATCCAAAACCTTCTTGTTGATGAGTGAAAGAAGTCAACCACGAGGATTCAAAGATTAGGGAATCCAAAAAATAATAGACATGTAGAATAGTGAAAATAAGTAAAGTTGGTTGAATAGATGAAAGTTTTGGAGTGATTGTAAAAGTACTCTCCGAATTTACAATTCTATACTGAGGATCGAGATTATTGTAGACAAATGCTAGATCAAGAAGTACCTGAAAATTAAAATGTTTTACAATTATTAGTGAACAGTGTTTGTATAAACATACTTTTTATTTCATTTATATTATGTAATAATTGTAAATTAGAAATTTGCTTATTTATTTCATTTATAATACAGAACAATACAGACAAAAGCTGAATACATCACTAATAGGACGCATATCAATGTACTTAAAAGTATTTAAACAGTTTTAGATATAACATAGCATTATTGTTTCATGATTTTACAATATTTGAAGAATTCAAAAAAAGAGTTCTGACTAATCATTCACCAGAAAAAACAGTGTATAACTGCAGAGGACAACAGAAGACAAATTAGAAGACCCTCACATAAATAAAAAAATATTTAAAGCTAAAACTAACTATTGCAATTGCTAAATGAATGCTAACAGGTAACAAAGCTTATTTTGCAAATTAGAGTCTAGTAATGAAAAACAAGAAACTTGCTAAATAATTTAAACAGATAGTTATAAGAATTCATGGACCCATCAGACGTATTTCTAAATTATGTCATCAGGTGCTTTTACAGCCAATCTATTTCTCTGTAGAATGTTCTTTCAGGGTTTTCAAACAATAAATAGTTACAGGGGTAAGAACAACTATATAGTCAATGTGCATTAAGGTGGGATTCTACTTACACCACACATATTTCTCAATATTTTCCCAACAAAATTTTGAGGAATTTTTTCCTTTTGACTGCACGTCTTGAGGATAATATGAATCAATAATGGAGCCAAACACCATTATTACAATTTTCATAGTTCATTATTCATCATGGTACATAGCCTGAATACTAGTTGTTTTACCTCTAGAAAAATATTGATTTTAAACCATAAAGAGGTTACAAGTAAAATCCCACTTTAAATCATTGAATTAAACATGTATTAATTACATTTCAACTCTTTTAATTAGATTGTTATGACACTTACCGTACCAATAAGAGATGCTCTGAAGAATAACAATTTCAAATCAACAACAGAAAATAATCTAGGATTTATTTCTCTGCCGATAAAAAAACCATATAATCCATTTTTTCCAACTGCAAATGAATTGAGAGCACTAACTGGAACATAAAAACTTCTAATATAGGCTAAAACAGAAGCGCCAATACCAAGAATAATAGAACCAACTAAAAACTGAGAAACATGGTTAACCAAATAATTTGCAACATCAATTTTTTTAAACAGTAATGCAGCTGATATGATAAGTAATGTTAAGCAGCTAAGTAATCCATTCAAGCGGTATTCGAATTTGCCACTTTTATTTGGCGGTCCATTTACTTTGACACCACCAGCTGGTATAGCTGTTAAAATAGCCAGCAGTGTAAAATAAGCTACAATTCCAAGATATGATTTAGCATCAAAATAAGTCGTGTAAGATTTCAAAACATTCAATTTTGATAGATTGGAAAAAGAACAATCAGCCTGAGTACAAAAAGTGTACAACATTATCAGACTCAACGGTACTGCCGGGATTAAAAATAAGGCACCATATAATCCTCCACATTCGTCGAATTTTTTATTTCCTGTATATTCCTTCAATTCTCTTTGAGATTTTTTCTCATTCAGTTCATCCTCATCAGAAAATTCACCCAAACGTTTGATGACAGTTAGAGAATCGAAATGTTTGAGGTGCATCACCTTCTCAATTTCTCTGTTTTGTGATGATCTAGTAAATCGGCGAATAGTGCTAAGGGCATCAATAGACTCCGAATTACTGGATTTTTTCACATCCTGAAAATATAAAGCAACAAAAAAATTAACATTAGAAACTCAATAGTGATCAAAACAAATCTGATTTATGGTACACATACCTCAACTGCTGTACTTTCTATATCAATACGTCTAGTTCTACCACGAACCGCAGCTTTTGGCTTTTCTTTAATTTCAGGGACACTAGCATTGTCTGAATCGGTGTCTGTATCAATAATGATCTTCTGTTTTTTTGGTCGAACATCTTCAGTTCCTTAACAAATTGAAAAGGAATTGTTATTTAAATTCTTCATTAATTTTTAAGGATGTGAAATATGTAGAAAAAATTTTTGTCAACACAATAATAATGTATTATCCAAGATAAATGGACAAATGCAGAGATTGTATTCACATGAGGCTCATTAGTATTCTACACTGATGACTCGAAAACAGAGAATAGACCAGTAGGGACAGGAATATACAGCCCAGGAATCAAGCTCGCTATCCTAACTGCATAGAATATTTGTTACTCTTATGTTGGTACCTGGCCACACTGAAGTACACGGCAATGAATATCCTGATCATCTGGAGATAAAAGGCAGGATAATTCCTATCATAGGGCCACAATATTTTATAGGTTATTCGAAAAGCCATAAAGTCATGATCATAAAGAAGTAGGAAAACGAGAAGAAACCAGAAAGATGGAAAAAGACCCCTGGTATGAAACAATGGAAAAGATTTCTTTCCCATTCCACCAATTGGTCTGAAAAGGCCTTTTCATTAAAAAAAGACAAGCTAAGAAGAGTTATTAGTATGCTTCCTGGACACTGTCCATTGAAATACCACCTGAAGAAAATTGGAGAAATTCCCAACAGTTCATGTCGCACCTGTAAGAAACCAAAGAAAACCGCCGAATATCTCCTTTGTGAGTGCAAGGCCTTCGGTAAACAAAGAAAACGGTATTTACATTCAAGCTTTTTATAGCCAAAAGAGGTAAGCTTTATAGCTCCCAGACAAGTAGCTCACTTTGCAAAGTCGTTGCTGCCTGACTGGTGAACAGTCTGGGGTACACGATAGATAAATAGGCCAAAGTGTTAGCGACATAGATTCACGAACTTACTCTCTAGTTAACTAATTATCAAGAAATGGTGATATAGAAACTGATTAGCTAATTATATATTTTTATCTACATCATATGTGTAAATTTGAGCCTTTTTATTACATTATTTTCTTAACTTTGTTTCATTGTTTCAGTGAATCCCCAATCACACCACAAAATGTTGAGGTACTTAAAACACATCAAATCTTTTTCCATTTTAAAACACTTGATGTATTTTGTAATCCCAATTTTTTATTTTGATTAGAAAACTTCCCTTCGGCAGCAATAGTTGAAATATTACTATAATTTCCACGTGAAAATGAATTTTTTATCACAAGTACATACTTTTCAGGCTTGATTTAAAAGTTTTACATTTGACATTTAATATGTATCTTATATTTAGAATTTTTCTTACTTTGAGGCTCATTCATTTAATTGACATATTGAAAGAAAATAATGTTTGAAAATTCATTTTTATATAATGTTAGTGTGAAAGAAAGAAAAATTTCAGGAATCTGATTAACTAGAACTTTAAAAAGATGTTAATTACATATCCGATGCAAGGATACATTCAAATAGCTGGAGTAGACTGACAAAAATTAATTTACACACTGCTACTTTGGAATATTTACATTACGATAAATAAGTTTTCTTCCAACCCAAGTGAAAGTACACTTCTGTTCATTGAAATAGTATATAAGTTTTGGGACCTATTTTTGCAATTTTTTAGCTGTGTAAATTTATTTGACATTTGTTGTCATGTTTACAAATATTAAATTGTCAGGTAAGTATTTACAAAATATTTCAATTATACCATAATTATTAACTCTTTCAGTCCAACCGATTTGAGTAAATCCTTACCATTCAAAACTATTTGTGCATTACAAGTATGATTGAGAATTACAATACGTCCATCACTCACTAATAGTAAACACTCTTTTTTTGCCATTGTGTCTATAACAACAAATACTCCATCTTTATGAATCGACCTAGAGGAGCTTGAGTTGATATGGACACCTGGTCAAAAACTGTGTTCCTTGGGCATTAGGAAAAATGCTCATAGTGATCTACAATGAAACAAAGAAGGTAAAGGTCTTTCGATATTATTACCAAACAGGGATACAGAAACAAATGAAACAAATCGTATTGGTTAATGCTACAATGGCAAATTCAGTTGCTTTCTGATCTGATTTCAGTAAAGAACCTGGCAATGATTGGCAGATAGATCCGTCTCCTGTACTAGAAGGATTAAGAAAGCTTCCCACACCCTATTATATTATATAGGAAAACAAAGTTGTAATGAATTAGAGCCTCATTCTTTTCACTCACTTTTTCTAATCTTTTTAGCACGGAGTGAATTAAATTTCAACAAGTATTTCCATTTAAATTAAGGTCTTGCCATGCTATTTCAATTGCTTCCTATAGCTCTTCTTCATTTCTGGGACGAAAATTTCTTTGTAAACAACCCCCATAAATTTGCAGGCCACAGTAACGTCTCAATATCCTTTTGTTGAATCCATTGTTGTATTATATGTGGGCAGGACAATTTTCCTTCCTCCAGACCCAACCTTTCAGCTCAGTCTTATCTTGTTCCCATCGCTTCTTCACTCTGGCTACTGTACTCGCATTAAGATCTAGATGAGTTGTCAGTCTTCAAATAGATCATCCATCTTCAAGCTATCTGAATCTTGACTGAGAAAGCATTAAGTACACTTTCACTTTAACTGAACTCAAATTAATTATTGATGACACTAACAATGACCGTGACATTAGGTAAGAACTCTGATTTACACAGGCAAAATGTAAGTGTATGCTTTTTCAGTAAATATAAGTGTACATTGAAAATAATTGTGAATCTGATTTAAAATGTCAATCTTTGCTGCTGAAAATATCTTGTTAATCTTTTTTGGTTTCAGATATTAGAGACCAACAATATATAAATCAATTGAAACTATAGAAGAACTATAATAAATATTATAGAGCAAATGAGATCACAAATTTACTTTGCATTAAGGTACCAATCATTTAGTCACATGATGAGAATATTTGCTGTTTTATTTTAAAAATTACTTTATTTATGATCACCATATTGTATAATCATGATCAAATAAGCTTATCAATCTAATTGGTAAACATAAAATTACAAATGAAGGAATTTTCCTGTATTCCACAACTTTTAGTATTTCTAATTTAAAAAAGTCAATCAAAAAATACTTTAACAATCGATTTCAGCAAAAGGATAATATTTACTTAGAACAAAATAAATAAATGAAAATTTAAGATAAAGGTAATAAACAAATATCTTTTATATCCATAAAATAGAATGTGTTGCATAAATACCTTTTTCTTTATCTGTTTGTAATTCTATATTTTTTGTTGAACTTTTTACTGCTGTTTGAATTGGTGTTGAAGTTTTGGGTACTGAAGCACTTTTAACTCTTGCTGGGCTTCTTACTCTAGTTCTAGTTGGTGTAGGAGGTCTAGGTATGATCTCCGAATTAGTTCTAGCAGGACTTGATCTGGATGGATTCTTTTGTCTAGCTGGACTTTTTGTTCTTTCAGTACTTTTCGCCCTTCCTGGACTCCTTCTTAGAGTGGGACTTTTATTTCTTTCAGTACTTTTTCTTCTCCCTGGACTTTTTGGTTTATTGGGGCTTTTACTGCGATTGGAACTATTTTTTATAGTTGACTCTGTCGGCATTCTATCTGCAACAGGTTTTACAGCAGTCTTTCCTTTACCCACCATTCTAAAATTGAATGTTTAAAAAACTTTAATCACGTTTTACGATGTAAACAACAAACGCATACAAGGTTGTACCATAATGTTAGGCACGGACTGTTATTTTCAGAAATAGTTTGTCTACCATATTGCAACATATAAGAAAAATAATAATTTACTTACTTTGATTTATATTAAAAGATAATATAAAGTACTTCACAGCATTCAAATACTCTCCGTATTAAAGTGTTTGGTATTTCGTAATTGAACTCAAGCGACGCCGTTAAAGTGACGCTGAAAGGCTGAACTCTTGTCAAAATAATTGCTGGGATTGGTTGATAGGTACTATAATATCAAAGGCTTGCTAAGTTTTATAACCGAAAATTATTGAAACAATAATTTCAAATATCAGAAATTATTTGTAAAAACATACCACTAGAAGAAAGATTTTTTATTTTATTTTGTTATTTTTAGTTATTCTGATCCCCTACTTTGATCTGCTACGAATTTAAAAAAATGTGATATGTTTAAGTACGTTGATGTATGACAAAGTAACAGATTGCAAACTGCTCCTATTGGATGAAAACGACATCAGAGTATGCTTTCAAAACGCACCCACAAACAAAACCGTTGTGAAGTTGGAACTTGTCGAATGTCACCTAATTTTTATTTGTCAGGAATTTCTTAAATTTTCTTCAACAGAATTTGTATTTAATTTCACAATGTCTTTAATTTTCAGGTCTGCTATTAATCTATTATTTTTCGAATTAAATTAGTCTAATTCCTCTTTAATTGTTATATAACTTTCAGGTTAGCGAGACCAGGATATGGTAACCAGTTTTTAAAAAATACAAATGGAATGATTTCTTGGATGCGTCCAGTAACTTTAAAGGCAACAAGTATCACTCCACCCAAAGAAGAAGGTCATGATGAACGTAACATGAAATTAGGAAGACCCCAATCTCCTCATTTGACAATATATGCACCTCAACTTACTTCCCTCTTATCAATTACACATAGGGCTACAGGTAATATTTTATATTTTGGTATTTCGTTTACTAAATAAAGAATTGCAAAATTATGCTTTTATGGTCAAATTCTTGTGACTCCAGTTCTCAGTAACAAGTCATTAGAGTACTGGTCAAAGTTATTCATTACAAATGCTCAGCTAGTCATGACACTGAAGAGAGCAGATAGAAAAAACAAATAGCAGAATCATGTGCCATATTACCAAATTTCATGCAGTGCAAGTTTTTGAGAAATTGGCTGTTCAGCTAACTTTAATAATTGAGTTCTGCTGAGAAAACTTTGAAAAAGTCATTTCTTTTTAGACGTCTCTCACAATACACTCGGCAGTGATTGCTGCAATTCCTTTTCCACTAATATAAAAAAGTTATAAGATGCGATGCACATCTTGCATTTTAAAGGCTAGGACAATTTGACGACTTAAAGAAAATGTGCAGTTTGGAATATTTCACATGGACTGATAAAACTGCACTTTCACTGCAATGATAGATAGTTTCAGGATTGTGAAAAGTGTCCCAATCATTAAAGATGTTAAGTGAAATGTACCCTAAATTCATTGACTAATGTAATATCAAATGTCATTTGTGAAAAAAGACTTGAAGAAACAAAATAAGAACAAAAATGATAATAGTTATGTTATGTATTACTGTTGGTCTTCTGATACATACGTCCCAATAAAACTCATAATGTTCGAATGTATAGTTTAGAAAATATATTTAAATATAAGTTGTATTTTTGCAGCTTTAAAGGCATATAATTCAGAAACGAGGGGTCGTATGAGAACATTTTTTTGTCGCAGTATTATTTTCACACCCTGTATGAGGATACTTCATACTTACTAATTATCAGACTTTCGGATAACTTATTTTATATCATCCCATCTCATATAAATACCTCTTATAAGATTTCATAGGCAAAAAATGAATTATCTTAATGTCTTATAATCACTCTCATATGAATTCTCTAATCCAACTCGATAGGCAGATATTTAAAAAAAACAGAGTTCTCGCATTACCCTTCAAAGGGTTTATTTAGAGTATCATTTAGTTGAAAATTAGAAAGAACACATAAAGAAGTACCTTTATTTAACAACATACTAGTATCTCTAGAAATCAATATACATATCTGAACTATGTTGTATAAGGAAATCTCATTTTGTTATATTTTAATAAGAACGTTGACTCTATTTATTATATTTATGTGATGTATGTTGTACTTTATTTGATTATTTTTTATTTCTAGGCATGGCCTTAGCATTTTATACCATTGCTTTTGGTTTGACAGCTGCAGCCGCACCAGAATCCATATCTGAATATATTGATGCAGTCGAATGTATGGAATTAGGAAAACCAGTTTTAAGTGGGTTGAAATTTATGTTGGCATTTCCAATGACTTATCATTTCTGGAATGGTATTCGTCATCTGTTGTGGGATTCTGGAAGATTCCTCACTATTCGTGAAGTTTATGCCACCGGTTATATTATGCTGATATTAGCCATTGCCACAGCAGTCGGTCTTTCTGTAATGTAATTTTATTCATATGTTGTATAATTTTTTGTTACCATAAGAAGGTATTATATTAAATAATATTTATTAATTTATGTCGTTATTTTGTTGATTTTTAAATAAAATAAATGTATGAATACAACTTTGTTTTCTGTGGTTGAATATTTTACAAAACGCTTAACTCATTGATGAAATTTGTAGGTGCAACTTCGTGTTGACGGTCGATGTTATCTTAGTCACGTGGTACAATTTTGACTGGAAATGTCATCTTAAATTGATGCAGCGTCAAACTAAACATTGTTCAACTTTTTACTGTTTACTAGTGTTGTGAAAAGTGCAATGAACTACGAGCTCTGCTCACACACTAATCCATATATTCGGCATAAAATCTTTCGCTCCCACGGCTGCTCAAGACCCAGGACTCTATACTATATTCGGTAAACGTGAGTTTAGTAGTCGTTGGAGAACGAGGTATGCTTTATTCCTCGCTTTCACATGTTCTTTTATTTTCATCGAGTTGTCATTATTATAACCCTGTAATTTGTTCTTGACTCGTTAATGGTGAGCCTCGCTCTACAGGATTCCTCTTCCAGCTGCTTGAAGCTTTCCTTCAGCTCACGCTCCCTTCGACTGAGGAGATTAATGTCATCAGCGTAACCTGCACTATTCTGTTGAGTAGAGTTCCTCCTCTATTAACTTCGTAATTTCTGATGACTTGTTCCAGTGTCAGGTTGGAGAGGGTACACGAGAGGGTGTCTTCTTGCCTGAGACCTCGTCGTATTTGCAATTCTCGTGAAGTCTCCCTCGCTATCTTCACTTTGCTCTTGGTCTCAGCTACTGAGGCGAATAAGTTTGCTAAAAAGACGCAGGGTGTTGTAAGGTAAGATCGATCAACACTGTCGTAGGTTTGTAATCTATGATTAGCTGGTGTACGGAAATATTGTGCTCATAGCACTTTTCCAGCTGGCAACGAATGGTAAAGATTTGATCAGTTGTTGATCTCCCTCTCCTGAATCCGCACTGTTAATCTCCTGGGGCTATTTTGAAGAATGCTTCCAGTCTCTTTGCAATGACTTTAGCCAGTATCTTAAAGTCACAATGAGCAGTGATATACCCCTGTAATTTGCGCAGTCCTGGTTTGACCCCTTCTTATGTATAGGGCAGCTGCTGTCAAAATTATATTACGTGACTTCATTTGACGCTCTAACCCAACGTCACTTTCACGGTCAATATCCAACTGTGAATTAATTTATTGACTTTAAATTAACAACATTTACCAAATGAGAAATCCACGTAACGATTAATCTTTTAATGTCAATTAATTACTCCACTGTATCAAGACAGTTTCTATTTTAATCTTACAGATGGCGTGGTAGTATTTTATTCAAAAATTTCGTCTCATAGCGTGACAGCTTAGCTTATGGAGGGTAGTGGTAAGGAGGACCATCTCTTATGGGGACTTAGCTTAAAAACTAACCGTTTGTAGATGGTAAATAAATTATAATCCAAAATTGACCAGAATGGCACTCCTGTCGAACGAGATATCATATGAACTTAGTTATTTTAGATAGAGTGAAGTATGCAGTATTAGAAAATTTTATATTTCAAATTATTAGAGTCGTTAATTAAATATTGGTATACAAAATCTAAACTATTCACGTAGTACAAAATAATTTTGTAAATATAATCTAGAAAAACTACTGTGAGATAACGCTGAATGTTAATTAATTTTTGTGAATTTGTAAGAAAGTGTCAATTATCAATTCTTTCTTTCTCTGTTCTTATTCTTAAATTTCTACTATTTATTTAAAATTTACACTCATGCGATAGTAGCGCCTCCCTAATGTAAAGAATTTGATGGATACTTTCTGTAACACAGATATGGTTCTCCTTACCTCTACCCTTCATAGCATAGACAATTTTTTTTCTCGAATAATAGTCGTTTTCAATATAAATTTCTTTTTTCATCAATATTCAGTACTATTTTTCAAATATTACATAATGTCGCAAACAAAAAGGATAATTTACAATTTTGATGATTGCAGTCAATGTATGTTTTCACTATTATTTGAATGACTTGTCAAAATTAAACAAATTTGAATTGAGTACGGTCCTGTGTTATATTAAATAATATGGTTTATTTTTCGTGTCTAGCCATTGCGTACTATGTGTTGCCTATTACTAATAAAGAATCTTAAAAAATATTTTTGTCATTAATCATAACTTATCATAAAAGTTTTATCATGACATTCTCAATTTATCTGCAGTTATTTACAAATATATTCAGATATAAAATTAATTTGACAGCATTAAAGTATTGCGTCCGTTTGTTTATATTTTATGCACCTGCTTAAAGCTATTATTTGAAAGAAAGAGAGAGGTATGACGATTAATGAAAGAAGAAAAGAGAACAATGTTTTGTAGAGCAGGTGTTCTACATATTAATTAAACAAATCTGTTTTCTTCTATGTTAAAAAATATTTTTCTTATGTCAAAAATGTGAACTGAATGTAAATAAGTTTATAATAGTAGTCATAAAAGGCGTATATATTGAATTAGATTTTTAATTATTGACATTTACAAAAAAGTAAGTGTATTATTTTAGTGTACGCAGCGATATTTTGTCTAATTAAACTTTTTTTAGCTTCCTATAAACATGCAGAATGCCTTTTAAACTAAAACTAAAGAAGTCCCGACATTACAGTGTAGTTTCAAAGTCACTATTTGTTATATCTGTTGAAATACTTGATGGAACTACTGTGGAATGTACTCTGTCTTCAGAAAGTACTGGACAAGATTGCTTGGATGTAGTATGCCAAAAGCTAAGTTTAAATCAACCAAAATTCTTTGGACTTCAATATATTAGCAGAAACAGTGACAGTAACTTATGCTGGTTAGAATTAGATAGACCATTAAAAAGGCAATTGGATAAGTACGCTAAGGGCTTATGTGTTTGTTTACGAGTGATGTATTATGTTATATCTGGTGTGAGATTATTTAATGATGAGGTCACAAGGTATGTACTTGAACAACAATACTTACTAATTTTATTACCCCGTAAATATAGAAGAAAAAACTTATAACAATAGACATGTTATTAAATGTCTTTAATTTGAATAATTGATTTTATACTAAACCAGTAACAAATTCCTCTGCATGTTTAAAGTTTCTCATGCAAGATAAGTTTTGAGTTTTTCCAATCAATAAGAGTCAAGTTAATAATATAAGTAATTGGAGTCATCTATTATTTGGTTTCCTACAGTTCATTACACAATTATTCACCAATGTGAAGTTATCCATGGATTTTTACCATGAATATATTCATGGTATGAATTCATAAAGTTGAGAGCTGAAGTGCAAGGTTAATTTTGAAATTGAAGCCCAAAAATGACTTTTTGGAGTTAGAAAAAATATTTACGACACAATTTCTTGTTAATAGGTTTCTTATTGATTGTCCTTTGCAATAGTTGAAGAAAATATAAAAAAAATTTACGGCTTCGATTTCAAAACAAACGATGTGCATCATCGCTCAAACGTAAACTTTATGAATTTTTTGGCGTTGTAAAAAATACATGCATCACAATTTTTGATCAATTGTTTTCTAATTAGATGAACTTTGTAATAGTTAAAAAATTTCTCTTAATTTTTGGGCCTTTGGTTCAGAATCGTGAAATATGTACAAAAACATGTGTTTAAAAATGTTTTATCCATTTAAACTTCAATTTTCTACATTATTTAAAAACCCACTTTGTGTATTATTCTTTTATTAAGTTAAGGCATCATAGCTATTGCCTTTGGCATATCAAGTTACACATTGTTACAGTTTAGAAAGATATTGTCTTTAATAAATTGTATATCTGTTGGTTACTTCACTAGAAAACTTAACACCTCTTCAGCCTGTCATTATTATAGAACTAATAAATGATAAAAGAACATCTGCAGACAGGTTGAACCATTTTCAGAGGTAATTGACTATGAATCATTGAATTGTGGTCAAGCAGAGGATAGAATGAATTTGATGGTGTATTTTTATTTCTCCAATGATTTTTTTAGGATTTGTAGGTTTAGGCTTTGAATCAGTTATTTGAGTTGGATTGTAGTTGAATGGTAACCAGCTATGCAACTTCTCTGGCATATATATTTTGTTGTTGTTATTAGATAGAATTAAAAATTCGTATTAATTCTAACATGACATGTTACTTGTGATTAGAAGAAAAATCAAACTAATTTGGTTTTCAGATATCACTATTTCCTTCAATTGAAACAGGATGTAATTGAGGGGAGAATATCATGCACTCCTCAACAAGCTGTTGAATTAGCTAGTTATTCCATGCAAGCTGAATTTGGTAATTTTGATGCTGAACGACATACTGCACACTACTTGAAGGATTTTCAACTATTTCCAAAGGTTAGCTGAAAATTGGTATTTCTTAACGACTTCTTTTTTTTCTAAAAATTCTTTATCTTATGAAATTATAATATTTATATTATTCTTAGGGATGGGTTTTTATTTTTTTGTAGACTTTTACAGATTCTTCCCTCCTGGAAACCCTTACAGAGGCAGCCAGTAGACAACATGCTGCACTACATAATTTACCTCAAGGAACTGCTGAAGAGTATTATATTTGTGCCTGTCAACGTTTAGAAGGTTACGGACAAGAAATTTATGCTGTTAAAGATCAAGAAGGAAATGATATTTTGATAGGAATTTGTTTAACTGGTGTCTATGCTGGATATCCTGGAAAGGAAGGACGGCATTTCAGGTACAGACATTATTTTATAATTTGTTTCCAACTTTTTACAAAACTAAATATAGTTGTATAATACTATTTAGGAAGACTGCACATTTAATGATGTTCCCAAAAAATGTTTTTTATACTAAAAATTCATTATAATCAATCCAACATCCCTTTAGGAAAATGTTAGTACACATTAAGAATTTTTAAAGGTGTTTAATGTGTAACATATTTTTTTCTGGTGGGGAAATCTTCATATAGACACCATCTTCATAAAGATCTACTTATTCAACAATGAATGTTGAAGAAGTAAATCTTGTATAATAAATAAAAAATGATGTTATTTATATGAAATAGGTATTCAATGTATTCTCTGGGTGGTTTAGAAGATTAACCTCGAAATGAGAGAAACTAATTTTTGGTATACAATAAAAAACTTTCTTTTTGGTAGCAAATTATTGATTTTTAGAGCTACTATTATATTATTGTTGTTCTGGCAGAAGTCCAAAAAGACACTTTTGCAGCACAACAGTATGAAGGCTCTACCAGTATTAACAAACAATTATATGTAGAAATTAGTGAGTTTTGTCTGTCTACGGCTAATTTTAAATCAAATGTTATGAATATATGAAATAACTGAAAATTGAACTGCCAGAACAACGACGATATTTGTCATTCTGTCGTTTTTTACTTATCAGCAGGATGCTTTCGATTATTATTTTCTGTTGTTTTCGTTTTTTGAGTGTTAAGAAATTTTGAGAGTTTTGTGACAGAAATTAACCATGTGGTGATCTAAAAGATCCTGTGTCGTGGAACATTGCTCTCAGTTTATTACTACTATTTTTGAGTCTAATTGAAATATTATATAGAACAGATAAACTAATTTGTGATTGCGTGTAGTATGCTGAGTTTCTCATTTTGTACTATATCATATAATTTGATAAATTTTACAGGAGTTACGGACCTGGAAATTGTTAATCTTTTATAAAATAATCATTTGTAAACTCAGCATTTATTTTATTATATATACTTGTATTTTAGATTTTGATTTTGAGTCCAGATTTTAATGTAGATTTTGGGTTGAGGTTTTGATTGAGATTTTATAACTTTTGTTTAGTTAATATTTTATTGTATTTTTGTGTTGATAAAGTTGTTATTTGTTTTTTAGTAAAAGTGGTTCGTAATTCAGGTTTACTTTTTTTGTTTTAGTTGGTCAGACATAAGTAATGTTATTAATCATAAACGAGATTTCACAATCGAATCTGTTGGTGGTACTGAAAAAGTTGAATTTCAATTTAGTGATGTGGAAAGCGCCAAAAACGCTTGGCGTTTCTGTGTTCTCCAGCATATATTCTTCAGACAGTATGAAAACAATGTAGATAATGAGAAAGCACTACCTAAACCACCCGTTTTTCAACAAAATGAAGTAAGTAGATTGATAGTGGTGTAATTTAATTCTGCTTGAAAACAATTTTGATTTTCCTCTAAGTAGAGATTTCATTTTTCAAAATACTCTGAGAAGAAATCAAAACTTCGTTCAGAAAGTATTTTGGATGTAGGTATATACCTATAAATTTATGTTATCTGAAGCATGTTCATGTTCATGTTCATGTTGATCTAAATTGAAACTAACAAGTGCTGAAAAAATATCGATAAAAGACTTGAAATGTGATATTAGTTATTGAGGAATTTCTTTGCATTGACATTTCAATCAAGGTAAAATGTCCTCAAAATAGTATTATGGCATCTACATTTAATTGTTGATTAAACATCTATTGTAAAATGTCTAAAATTCCCATCAACAACAAATAGCTTTAAAGTACTGTTGTTTGCTTGATTCAAAGCTGATGGGAAGTGTTGAATAAAACTTGTTGAAATAGGCAAGAGTAGAGTAACCAAAATAATTGAAAAGGATAAAAAACCCACGAGTAAAAGAGTACAAATGTCTTTTATTGCCCTGGAGCTTTTCCTATAAGGTATATCTCTTCACTAGCTCCCTCAAAGCACCATCGTATCAGGAGCACCTGATGAAATTTGATCTAGCAGAATCAGTGTCTGTGAAGAGTATCAATAGATTTGTATCTATATGAGCGAAAATCTAACCTTGAAGCTAGTACAGATTCTGGTACTAATTAGAATTCTGAAACTGGAAGGTAAGCTGTAGATCCTGAAAACAGCTCTAGCTAGGGGCACAATAAACCTTAACGTAACCCCTAATCTGCATCTAGATTAAATATTAATTTTTCGAGGATACATTATTTCTAATTAATAATGAAACACTACAAATAAAGTTTTTCTAATAATTTTCATTTGGTAATATATTTTTTTAGGATAAGTTGAGACAAAAAGATAGCTATGAGGATGTAACAAATACTTCTTTACAATGGGACAGACCTGTCTCATCTTTGCAAAATTTAACACATCGTGCACAATCTACATCTTGTTTAGATCTCAATAAACAGACTGACGTTGATACACTCAGGAGTTTTCTTCCTTCATATCGTCCTGCTCCTGATTATGAAACTGCCATACAACAGAAGTACAGAAATTCATCAGGTAAAATTCTACCTTTTTCAACAAGTAAGTTTTAATACATTCACCCTTTTCTGGTCGTTTACCTTGTCAGCATTATACCTGAAAATCTTATTAGTAGAAAAACTATAACATTTTGTCTCTGCTGGATACTTTACCAGACCATCTGTTTTTTATGAATGATAATTGAGTGCTTTTTCTCTTTTTATTTTTGTCATACCTGAGTTGAACCTTGATCTCTTGGTTGAAATATTCTCAAACTTTCCGTATTGTCCATCCAGTTACTCTATTTCCAGAAATCTTTATTTATGGAATTCAAACTGTACTTTTATAATTTTTTATTAATATAGAAATTTTGGAAAGTATATTATCTGGGGTTGATGATGATAGTTTCGCTATCAAAATATACACAGTGTACTTGTTGAATATCGGCTTAGTGGTAGTAAACTAGTTATAAAAACTACAAGAGTTCAAAAGGTAAATGAGTTTCTAACAGATTTTAGAAAGGTACTTGTTGAAAAATCACTTGCGTTTTGAAATGTTTTGATTTTCATATCAAGTTACATACTGCTACTGAAATAATAATATATAGGATTATTTAGATGATTTGCTGTATTTTTTTAGTCATGGCACTCGTAAATGTGAATAGCTCATTTTTTTATTCGACACTAATAATTTTTATAATTCTAGGTGCCATAACTTCTCGGGGACCATTACGGAACACACATCCAATTTTATACAGTTCGCAACCAGAAATACATCAAAGTGATACATATCCTACACATCTCCACTATCCAGATGTGACACACAATAATATTGAACAGAAAAATTTGTTATGTAATAATGCATTTGGACAGTCACAGATTGTAGATAACATGGGTATGCTGCATGTATACAAATCCCCACCACCATACCCAACTAATAAGATAAGTTCCAATTCTACACCAGATTTGGCCGGAATGTCTCAACAAATCAAACCTCATACAGGATTTGTCAGTAATATTGTTAGTGGATCAAGTCCTGACTTAGTTTCAGGAGGGAATTTATATTTAAGACAGCTTTATCCTGGTCACTCTGCTCATCCCGTCCATAGGTATGTAATATGTGTTATAACGATGTCATTCCCCTCACACCAACTTATAGAATATGAAATAAAAATTCAAAGTTGAACAATTTAATATACATGTAATTATGAACAAAGTGTCTAGTAATCTTGATATATTTTGGCGAGTAGATTCTAATTTTACCTGGATAATACTTGTGGGTAATTAAAAAGCAATTTTTTTGAAAATATCGAACTAGAGCAGTAATATATTTCATTTATTGCAAATAAAATGCATTAACAATAACATGGAGATGAAGCCTCCTTAGTCAAAGTTAAGGAGAAGTAGCCAAAATGCTAAGTCTTTATTTTTGGTTGATTCACTTCAAATTGAAAAAATAATTTGGTACTAAATGTACACAGAAGCAAGATAAAAATCTGTAAGATAAAATTAAATGTGCTCGGAAGCTTCATCACCACCAACGGTATATACTAGTTCCACCCAGATAGCTGCCGGACATTTTACGTCAGGACTTGCATACTTCAAGGCTCTGGCCATTTCTACGATAGTTCTATTTTCACGCTCTTCCGCGCCATTTTGTTCCGGCGTATAGGGAGGTCGTCAGACGTTGTGGTGTATCTCCATATTCTTTCAGGATGGCCGAGGGTACAAGCTTTCCTAGTACTTCACGCAAAGCCTCTTTGACTGCAGATTTTTCCATTGCAACCAAAAATAGCAGTTCTTGAAAAATGGCTTTTTATTTCGATCAAATAGCGACGACCATTAAATGATGGATCGAATGGTCCGTATAAATCACCCGACCACAGCTCACCTGGGGCGGAGGCTTTTACTCAGGTTCCAAACGGTAACTGATGTGCCTTACCGAATTGGCATGGTTCACAAATTTCGTGATCAACAGGTACCTTGACATCTAGTTCAGAATCAAGTTTTGAACAGACATGGCGCTTGTCCATGTGACTTCAGCGCTCATGATACAGCTGAAGTGTCTTGTTGCCTTCATTCACATTAGCGCATACTTCTGCTGGCTCTACAGACTGAAAAAAGGGAAGATAAAGGGTTCCGCCCGTGTTACGGGAACCTCTAAAGATTGTCTATTCACAGATACTGAACCGACATTCAGTGTCAGTTGATTCAAATTTGCTATTCGGATTTCAATCGTGATCAGTAGAGACAGAGACGAGGTTTTGAAATATGTTGGGCACATACCATACATCATTAAGCGTGAATATTTTTAGCTTTCCACTGCCATAGTCGGCCACTTCAATTGTCGCACTGCCAAGAGCTTTGGTTAATTCCTTTCCTGCAGCTTTGACAGTAGCATTTGAAGTTACTGGAAAAGGCTTATAATCAGTGAACCAGTTTAAATTTGTGATAGCCATTTTGATGTCACTGCTAATCTAGACTAGAGCAATACGGGAATCAGTCACATTACCTTGTGAGCTCTTTTGTTCACTCCCGATAGAGGTCATTGTTGTAGTGCTAGTTACTCCTACTCTTTCTGGATATTTGGACTCCCCATCTGCTTCCCACTTAAAATTGACTAATTCAATGGTCTTCAGAATTATAGTTCTTGCATTTCGAGGTTTTCTTTTTCTGCTGTCCGCCATTGTTTGTAGCTCTCAAAATTAAAGCAGGCGAGAGATCTTCTACCAACTTATTTTCGCTTGCTTTCACCATTAGATAACTGGAATGATTCAAAACACTTAGGTAAAATATGCAGTACCTTTGGAGAAGGTACTCAAAAAAATCATCGACGGGCATATTCGTTATCATCCCATACTGAAAAAATTAACACTAACTAAACAACTGATCTTCAGCTTTGTTGTCAAACTGCTCAACCGGAATGTCCCATGTTTCCTTAGCTGACGACCTACCTCAATTCACCGGTGAAGATCGTCGCTAACGCACTGAGAAATTATTATTTTAGCAGACTTGTTGTACGCCTCGAGATCTGCCCTTTTAGCCTTACTTGGCGATTCGTATGAAAACTCAGGCTTCTTCCTGGTACCCTCAACGATTCCGACCGCATCATACAATTCCAACACGATTCTTCCATGTTGGTTAATCTTCAGCTCCTTTCAACGGTTTTATACCTTTTACGCAATCCATTTTAGAGCTGGACGAATTCAAACTGAGCGTTTGGGGTAATCACAAAGCACACACAGGTGAAAACCGGCACTTCAATGATCACGTGTAGGTTGCTTAGATCTCAGAACACAATACAACGCAGTTAGTCGAACTGGCACCCATAACTTGATGCGATTTTCGTGTTATAATCTAAACAAATTTTTTCAGTTTAGTTTTTAATTACTTGACAAAAGAAATTCAAATTACAAGTAAATTGGAATATATGAAGCAAAAATAAACGTTAAGAAGCAGGACCGTCAACCATTCATAATGATAAGCCGCAGTTTCCGCAGACAGCCGCTACAAAAATAACTGTAGAGTTGGGATTCTTCAACGTGCTTCAATACAAATAGAAGGTAGAAACTTTTTAGGTCTTGGAGAACCAGAGTGTCGCCATTCCATCGATTGTTGCTTTGTTCCTGGATTGTAGAAATGTACCCAAGTCTCATCCATAGTAACAGTTCGTCTTAAAAAATCTACATCGTTTTCAAATCGAGCACAGATTGAACGTCATGCTTCTACCCTTGCACGCTTTTGGTCAATACTTCAACAATCACCGTGTTTCAATACAAATAGAAGGCAGAAATAGAGACTCAGATCGGCTCAATATGAATATCTTGTTATATCATTGGAAATCTAAGCCCACATAAAGAAGTATGGGACCGAATAGAACATTTAAATGGCCAGGGTTGCTTTATGTGATGGGGACCTAGACAATCAAGGTTACCACAATTTCTTATTTACTGGAAGCTCTCAAAATGTGACTCCACCGCCAAAAACATTGGACAGAGGATTAACAAAATGGTGAAAGGCAAAAAACGTATATCTTCAGAGGCGTATTATGTTTGACAAAGTCAAAAGCTTTAAGGGGTGTAGGAAGAAAACAAGCTTCTTGGTCAAGAAATATTTGTGAATGGACAAATGCTGATAGAAATAGTTACACAATTGTATATATTTAAGCTGATTTTGTGAGTCTATATCAAGTTGAATTTGCTCAAAATATGTCAGAATTTGTAACATTAAATTTTAAGCTTTTATTTCACATTGTTTAGATTATAATTTTTTCAGGTGATTGTGTTTTATTGTTTTATAAAATGTTAATAATGCAGTGATCAATAATATGATTGTATTCTTTTTGTAAGAATAGATAGTTTACTTGTATAAATAGGCAACCCTGTAAAGTGAATGCGAATGGGAGACTAAAATAATTCAAAGAGGACTATTGGTGTTATCAAAGAATTCAGTAGATGACTTCTTATAGCAGCCATTACACACACTGGATCTATATAGCATCCAGTATGTCTCATATTCTTACCGGTAGAGACAAACAGTGACAAGTTTAGACGCGTTTCTGATTGTCATTCTCATGGTATTTACAGTATCTGTCATGAAACATGGATCTCCAATAACACATTAACATGAAGATTTCTTTCAAGTGAAGAAAGAAAAAAGTTTTTCAATTTGCATGAAATTGAAAAATTGTTTTCATGCAGATCTTGATTTCATTTCAAAATTTTTTTATTGGAGATGGAAGTTAGCTCTCATTGAATTACCAGTGATTCATCTTGCCCTAAGTATGTCCATCAACCAAAGTTAAATAACAAATTTGTGGTCAATGTTTTCTTCAATTGTGAGGGCATAGTACGATTATAGTTTTTTTAAACAATTGGTAATTACTAATTTCACAGGGGGTACCACTTTCTTCTTCATTATGAAAATGTGCCGTGTCATAAGTTATTTTTGAATCACGAATTTTTGTCGACTAAGTTTCCCAATTTGTTCACAACCACCTCACTTATCACAATTAGTACATGTTGTTTCTGGCTCTTTCCAAATAGAGCATACTTGTGTAAATACTGCTTGTAGTAAAACCCTTGTTTAACATTGTGATTTCTCCTAATCAAAAACATTGTGATAGAAAAAAGATTTAGCATGTCTCATGTACTGTCATCATTGAAATTTTTTCACTCGTCATTAAATGAATAATAGTATTAATCAACTTTCTGTAAGTTTTTTTATATATTTTGAAGCAATCCCAAATTATGCTGAAACATCATAAAGATATTTCTATAAAAACACATTATTCATTAAATTCGATACTAATAAAGGAAATTTTTTTATGAAATGTTCTTATTGATATAATGGTATAAGTAAGAAAATAAAAATAATGTCAAAAAGCACTTAACATATTATAACGATGAGATAATGATAATCCTTTTTTAAATTTATTGTAACACTTTCGATAAATGTGTTATTCATCCTTCAATTATCTCTACAAATATTATCAGTAATCAATATAATAGTAAATTTCCTAATAATAATGTTTTCAGTAATGATAAATCACTAGAGTAGACTACATATTTTGACGTTTATTAGATTTTTTTATAACAGATCACATAGTTATTTGCCACCCCAACACGGTACATATGAAAATTTAGCTTCCATATTTAACAATAATATGTTGGGTAGGCCCCAAGCAGTGATTGTAGAAAATCCGAATATTACGAAGCACATCAAAAAGGTCTACGATGAACATGGAAATATCATTTACTGTATGCCAGCTAATATGAAGCAGATATTACAAGAAAACCAACTACCAAGTACCGGTAAGTTTAATACCTATACTGTAAAGCTACAAATGTTTTGTGTTTTATTCACCATTATGTATCTTTTATGAGCTCTTCAGAAAACTTTTTGGTGTAAAAATATTAGAAACAACAGGTTCGTTTGAAAGTCAAAAACATTTTTTATACATTTACCGAGTTAAAGATATAAAACTGAGGATACAATATTTTTTTCATTTAGTACAATCAGCAATCGGAGTTACAATATTTATGAGTTAATCTGATGGATTGAGGAACTACTGTCCTACCTTGGCGTGATAAAATTTGGTCTATCAATGGATTCTACCTAAATTCCACTTATTATGACTTAGTTACTTTCAATGATGTCATATACGTTTCCGTTAAATCAGCTGACCACTTCTTTTGTAGTCTTTTAGTATTGTTGATCTTAAGTATTGGTTGTAATAGGACATTTGGGTGATTTTCTATTCTGTCGTGGTGCTTTGTAGTTGAGATATGGATGATATCTTTCACAAATGTTATCCCAAGATCTTCATGCAGTGTTCGGCTCAATAAATACCAAGATGTGTTATTGAGCATATTTGATTTGTTTGTGCATCCCGATATTTCTATTCCTTATTACCATATTAGTTGTTTGAAAGTTTCATAGGGTAGGGTCTTGTTTATTTATTTAATTTTAATTATATTTGGAGTTATTATTGATTTGTAGTACTTTCAAATTTTTAATTTTTTTGCTGTTTTATTATTAATATTATTCTTTTAGGTTTCGTTGTTACTAGAAATCAGAATGCAATGGTAGCTCATGATCATCATAATTCAACAGAACCCATTTACGAAAATATTCCTCTACCATGGCAAAACGACGGTGAAATGAGAGCTAGAACACAAAGTATTCATTCTGCTCCGGAAATAAGTCAAGTTGTGAATCATTCTGTAGTCAATGCAGTGCAGTCTCAATTACAGAAGCTGAATATAAACAATCAACGAGGTAATATATAAATAGAGAAAATTATAAACGAAACGTGGAAACCATTGGTCGAAGTGATGATGAATAATATCTAATCAATTAATTAATAAGTAATTATTGTTTCTGTAGAACTTACCTGTTATGTTAAATAATTCGAAAATTAGAATATTCACCATTTTTCCGTTAAAATTAATTAATTAAACAACTTGATATATAACGTGAGACTTAATTAAATTGATGACTAGATAAAGGAATCAATTTCAAAATGTTATTTTAAAGTTAAAGTAAGTTAATTTGATCTCTTTTCTGTCAACTTTGCTGTTAATTCATATTTCTAAAAGCTATGAAGAGAAAATAAGGGAAAATTGATCGAAATGGTGACAAATCAAAATAAGTGGTGAAAACGTTCATTAAAAGAAGACTAATCTATAAATAAATATTTTATTTTGTCAACTTTTTAGACCTTTTCATTTGTTTTTGTTGACACATCGTCTTGATTTTAGGTCTGTCTTTGATAGAAAATAAGATTTTAAAAAACAGGTCAAAAATTTACGGTCTTAACAAAATATGACCTGACATTAACAATTTGCATGATTACATAATTCAATAGATCACCCACAACATAAATATTCCAATAAAAATCTGTCTTAATCATAAAAGAATAATTTTTCCTTAGCTGTTATGTTTCAAAAATATGTAATAGCCAACATTTAAATTATCCGTAATTGCATTAAAGTTTATTAAATAGAACTCCCATTTTAGTTCTTTTTCGAACTATTATTATTGATTGTATGTTTTTTTATATTTCATTCTTTGTTAATGCAATTTTACTTTTTTTGTCGTATTGATGACCTTTTGATCTATTTTCCAAATACTGAAATGTTTGTCCTATGTAATCACAATCATTACAAGGTACTTGATATGCAATATTTTTTATTTATTATAATTTTATTAATGTCATATATAAAATTAACAATAACAAATAACCAATTTGGTCCTTAAGATACTTTGGCTGATAGAGCTATCCAACAATAAGATGCATTAAAAGAAAGTAATTATGTTAAAAAACAGTAATCATCAAAATATAAATCATTTCTCCTTACCGTATGTACAAGGACATTCCCAACAACTATTGAATTATTTCAATAAATATGATATTAACATAGCGCTCAATAAGTCGAGTGACTAACTAAGAAAAACATATTTTTTTCCAAAAATCGATTTTATTCATCAATGTTTTTCTTCGGTATATGAGGCTGTTTTTCCTTGATTTTTGCATTCAATCGATCCAACAACTCAACAACATAGTTGGATAGCAGTATTGTGTATTGAGAGTTTTTAGTTAAACTTCATTTGCAGACATGTATGAAGATACCATGAGGCTGAAATTGTATGAATGGTTCACAAATATTTTTGAATATACCCTGTATTATTTTTAGTACTTTATGAAAATAAAAGTGATTCTGTTGAAGTACAATTTGTTCGCGATTCTGTTATACTATCTTGTATTATCTATGCTATATCGGGTTACATATATTTAAACATATTAGGGATATCTGGATTGTAGTGTGTAACACTATCTATATTAGAGTGTTGTTTCACACACAACAATAGAATATTGTTTTAAAAACTAAAGTGTAAACAATCTATTTGGATATGATTAATGGGTTTGTACATTTTGCAATTGATTCTTAATATTTTGTAATTAAAGTTGATTAACCAACTCCGCTTGACTTAATCTTTGCTAAAAGCTTATGTGGTGAAAACCACAAAGATTTTCAATTAAGGTTTTTTTTTCGGGCACATCGTTAGTAGAGATTTGTAAAAATGGGTATGTATGTGTAGGAAACTATCAAAGTTTAATCAGAAAAAAATTTGTATATCTAGTTTCACACAACTGAACATTTAAATAGAAACAAATATGTGCACATTTGTTCTTATAAATCGTTCAATTCTATTTCTTTTTTATATAATTGAGAGAACCATAACAAATGACAAATTATATGGTGTCAAAGAGTTTTCTGTGGAGGTAATATTGAATAAGAGACCGGAATTATGTTGAGAAACGTTCTCAGTTTTTCTAATCCTACATCTACATCCTCAGTTTTTCCTACCTCTCACTCCTATACACCGAAGTGATCATCCGGGTGATGCAAATAATCGTTAAACTGGGATCTTGAATTGAATAACACTATACTTGAATCGAGAGTCTGTTTGGGCGTGTATAAACAAGACGGCTACATTTCGAAGACCACCAAGTGAATTTTTTGTTAGTTATTCCGTTTTCCCTATTCTCTACAGACTCTAGCGTTACTTTGACAAGCGATACAAATTGTCTGGGATGAATTATCTAAAGATTATTATCGAGTATCTTATTAGGAGTATGCCCTCGTTGCGTTCTAGGCTATCGTGGGGATCCAACACATTATTTAATTCTCCTTTTTTTTTCTTACTGTTGGATTTTTCTTATTTTAATGATTACTTACCTAAACGTAATACAAAGGTGTATAAAAAATCGTTATAAATTCGTTAATGCTTTATGATTTGTTTCCTATGTCATTTAATATATTAGGAGGACCATTTATAAATCAACTGCACGTGGGTGCCTTTTATAAGCTTTTTTGCCGTTATCAATAACTCAACGTCTAGCATATGATGCAACATATAGTAAAAATTGAAGAAAATGTCCCTTTAAGTATGATTTGCATTTTGTTTCTTGTTAACTATATGTTAAAAAAAAGAAGTTGCATAAATGAATTGCAAACATTATTTGGACAAGACACCTACAAACCAACATAGGATACCTCAATGTAATCCCAATAATTTTAGAAGGTTTAGTATATACAGTAATTATGGTAAAAAATAACAGAAAGAGGGAAGCACTAATCAAAATTTGGATAGAAGAGATAGTAAGAAGGAGATATCAAAGAAAGTTAAACTATACAATACATTAACAATTCCATCACTGACGTATGGAAGTGAAACGTGGCAACTAACAATAAAAGAGATAGTAGAGTAAACGAAATTGAGATGAAATACCTACGAAAAAAGAAGGAAAAATTAGGATGGATAGAATAATAACTGAAATTAAGAGAAACAACTTACAACAAGAAACATTCAAATAAAAAATAAATATGAGAATCTTAAACTGGTTTGGACATTGAACAGTGATGAAACAAGATGATTAACAAAACGAATATGGAAAGCAACAATTAAAGGAAGAAGGAGAACAGACAGAAGAGACCAAGAAAAATATGGAACGAACAAATAGCAGATATAGGGAAACAAAGGCCGCAGACAATAAATGATGATACTATCAAAGGACAGGAAGGGGTGGAGAAAATGGGTGAATGGAGAATAAATACATTTCCGACGCCCTAGAGAGGACAAAAAGGAAAAAAGAGAAGAATAAGAAGAAAACAGGTTGGAAAAGATTCGTTCTAATTTGCGCGGTTATGATTCATTACTCCACGCACTTTCCGAACTAAATAGTACCTAACTAAAAGTTAGGTAGGTTTATTGGTGTTTCAATATCTGGTTAACTGTATCTTCTTTTCAGGTAGCAGAGAAAATCTTTACGTAAATATCGACGGTCTTAAGTCTTCCTCAAAAACTGATCTAAATACTCACAATTCTAGTACTCATAATCTTAACGAGAGTGGTAGATCTGGTCAATTATTCGACAGCAGTCAAATGTCAAATATTCAAAATGTGAGCGATTCTTCCAAAGTCATCGATACATCGTACGTTAAACCTTCCTCGAGTTTAAACACAACGAGAACATCTTTTGAAACGAATAATAGTTTAGGGAATGATAATTTCAACGATAGTACGTCCACATCTAATACCAATTCGACTAAAACAAAAAAGAAGAGATGGGGTATCTTGATGGGAAGGAGTAAATCGGGAGAGAAAGTTAAGAGTGCCACTTTGGGTAGAGAGAAGAAGAAAAAAGACGAAGATCAAAATCAGGGTAACAATAAACATAGGTGGTCTACCGGATTACCCAGATTTAATCCATTACCGCCGTCTATAAGTAAGGAAACTATGGTAAGTATATTTGAGGCACCTAAAATCAAAATCCGCCAAGTCCATATCAAGAAATTTTCGGAAAAGTGGAAAAAACTATCACAAACAGACCAATCATAAGAAACTATTAATTTTTTTTAACCAAAAAAATCAATAGTTTTTACTTTATAACAGAGACAATGTATGATCGAGATCCCCAAAATAGTTTCATAAATATTTAGAAAAATTTAAAATCAATATTTGAAATTGGCGGATTTTGATACTAGATTTGCATTTGGTGGGATTTGAACAAAAATAAGCTTTGGATGCAAAGGGCTTGAGCTATAAAAGTTATACTAATTGTAATACCTGTACCAATTTCCTCATCAACAATAATGTTTTCATTTTCACTGTTGATATCTTCGGCTTCATTGTTGAGACCTTCGGCTTCTTGTCTAGTGGTTTCTCCACTCTTGTCCAAAGGGCTTTGTTAGCAATTTCTTATTGCCTTTGCAACTAAATCTCAATTCTGACCTCAAAATACACTAGGATGTGGCGGGATTTGCTACAAAATAACAGTTGCTTTTAATTCAGCATGGAAAAATCTATAAGAAACTGTGTATGTTTATCGAGAATTTCTTATGCTCACAGCAAATAGGTTGAATAACTAAGGGCCTGGGTTCTGGGCCTTAGCACTACGGGTTAAACAACAGACAATCGGTTATACGAACCCTCTGCTGGGGTTGCAACCATGACTTCACCTCTTGAAAAAAAGTCATAGGGTGCAGAAACAGGTGTGTATGGTGGATAACCCCTCAACTCCCCTTATTGGTTGAAGATTTAATTGTTTGAGCATCAGTATTAAAAATTCCATTGTCATTATGAATGGTTCGTTTCTTCTTTGACGTTTTCCGAATTTTTTCAACAAACAGTTGTGTATTATTTGAAGTTCACACCATTTTTCAGATTAATTAAAGTTAAGAGAGAGAGAATAACTATCGTATTTGCTTTGTAAAATATGTTCAGTATTTTATACCTATGACGTCACGCAATTTAGCGGCTTTACTACCTACAAAATTTTTGAATTTTCAATAATTTTTTTCTCTATAAATATGGATCAAAGAATTGAAAAAAATAATAATAAAAGTTGTATATAAACTATCCCAAATTATTTTTTTCTCAAACCATGCAAATACCCTCTTTAGCATATTCTATCTTGTTATACCATATTTAAATTGAGCTGAGTAGTCCTAGAGATTTGACAAAGTCAAGTGATGTTACTAATTTAATCAGAATGTTTCTCATTTTATTCGAGTATAAATATTTGTTATTAACAATTATTATTTTTAATGAACCAACTAGTGCCAACTTTTGGAAAATAAATTAGCAGATAGCCAATTATTTTTCGAATTTGATAAAATTCCGAAGAAAAAACAAAACGCCGAGTTTAAAACTGCTTTACTGCCTGAAAATGCAGCTTTCAACAGATTTAAGGATGTGCTACCTTATGAAGATAATCGGTTAAGGCTCATACCTACGAAAAATAATAAATATGGTTACATTAATGCTTCTCATATCACAGTAAGTATAATAAAATTTGTATTTTATATACATCTTTAAAATAAACATAACGATTAATTAAAAAAAACTGAAGAATTAAGATGAATTCATTCGTTGATCATCAAGGTTTGGTTTCTATTCTTTTGTTGTTTAATCTGTAGAGATTGAATTATTAATCACTCAATCGAAATAGTACATTGTACAGACTCTCAGTTTTACAGACCAAAGCCTTCATCTTTAGTAACTTGAATGAATCATCAAAGACTTAAACTCAAGCCAAATAAATTCATTCTTATCATTTTTATTCGACATCAATTTCTACCATGCCCAAATTAAAATAAATAATTCAGTATGTCAGTACTTATGCCATCTGGTGTAGGAGAGATTATACCGTAAACTCATTCTTACAATATCTATGGTAAGGTACAGATAGTGAGTTTATCAAAAATCAAGGAACCTGCTCTCTGTAACCAAGTACATCTTATGAATGAATTCTCCCAGAATTGGAATTATTAAGACAATAAACATCAAAAAGAACTTCAGACTGGTGCTAAGTAAGAAGGAAGACTATACCATGGAAGTTTTAGTTAGGAGCTAACGCTGGTATCAAATCGTCACCATCGCTGTATTTCTGTCTAAGCTTCGCATAGGGAGAAATATTTACTATCAAAAAGTAGGCGGAAATGGATTTAGAAAAAACTAGAAGAAATGAGAAGTATTAATTCATTCTGATATTCAAAAAATTATCAGAGAATTCATCGACTCAAAGTTGATATAGGAGTGCTAAAATAATTTTAGTTAGACTTACTTGTCGTACAGAAAGGAATCAAAAGAAATTAAGAAGGCCGATACCCTCGCCAGAGAGGAAGCACAAACACCTTTAATTGTTTTTTTGGTTGTGCAGGAATTTACGAAGAAGAAACGGATCTTTGAAATCGCTGAATCCAGAAAGTATTTGAATCTCTATAAAAATAAGCTAATATTTTTTTATTGAAAATGGGTTTTGGGAAAAATTTTATGTATTTATTTCTGCATGATAATTACCATGGTTCTTGATTCACACATTGAAATCTCATCGCTTCAGGACTTGGACCGCAGTAGACCAACTGTCTTGGCTTGACAGTCACCTCAAATATTCTTTGTATATTTTATGTTATTGTCATCGCAATTTTTTTTTACTCTAGGCCAGTGTAGGCAGCAAACAGAGATTCTATATAGCAGCTCAAGGCCCTACAAGACAGACCTTACCTCATTTCTGGCAATGTATTTGGGAAGCTGAAGTATATTTAATAGTACAGTTAACTGATCCTACTGAGGACTTGTCATATTTACCCGATGCTGGAGAGCGATGTATAGATGTTGATCAAGTATGTATATTGATATGTACTAATTTAGATTTCATCAATGATATTGTACTTATTTCAAGGATTACCAGATTTGGTGGGAGTTTTCACAGAAAACTGGACACTGCGTTACCAGTAAAGTGCGATTATGTCATGTAGCTTCAAGGAGGTACCGTACCATATGGCATCTACATTATACCGATTGGGGTGATCAAGGCTGTCCTAATTCGGTAGCTCATTTTTTGGGATTTCTAGAAGAAATGCAATCTGTCCACCAACATTCTATAGGAGAAATTCCACCAGGCCACAATAAAAATCCGCCTATTTTGGTACATTGTACGGCCGGTGTAGGAAGAACTGGTCTCACCATTTTATGTGATTTATTATTATATACTGTGGACCATAATCAAGTAAGTATTTGCTAGAAAGGTAACCAAAGATGTTCTGGATTATGTCTCAATCATTTAATTGTACTGAGAAATTAACTGGCCAATAACCATACCATGATGTTCTTGTTGTCTGGTTATAACTTGGTGAGTGCTTATGATCAGTTCTCTTGAAAATTATTATCATGTATTATCAAAAATGGTTATCCTACATAGGTCATTACGTTTTAATATCCATTTTTAAATTTTGGATTTATGACAAAAAGTCACGTAGACATAATTGTAGGTAAAGCGACTTGCAACAAAATATGTCTATACAAATTTTTTGTAAGATTGATAGGTTCAGAAATATCGCGAAAAACGTGCTTTAACCCTTTATTTCAAACCCCTTTCAAATTGGCGACTGGGGGATAAGGGCGGTTAATAAACTTTTGTTATCACTGGCAGTTGATAAGACCACTTAATAAATCTTGGGTTCTAGGTTTCTAGGATGATAAAATAAATCCAATGACCTAAACTTCAATCAGCAAACCGCATAATTATAAGCTCCGAATCGAAAAATAACTTGGCATCCTTTTGTAAAAACGATGCACAAATAAGTGTTATGAAATCATGTTTTACCAAGGTATAAACCAGTTATGTCAAAGATACGAGCCGCTTCCGGTTTCTGAGCCGTATCAATAAGGCCCGCGATCGCAATGTGTCACAGAAAGAAGAATCATGTTCTTTAGAGCTTTTAGACTTCATTCCCAGTTCGTTGGCTCAGTTGAGGAGTAGTTTTAGAAAGATTTTTTGCATTACTTGACCCTATTCAAGTTGCAGCACGCATTCTCTTCATGTTTGTTAGCACCTATTTATGTGAGCAAATGTTTTCCGTCATGAAAATAAATAAGAACAGACATCGCACAAGACTAAGAATGAACATCTCCAATCAATTCTTAAAATAACCACAAAGAATATGATACCTGACATCAATGAGCTTGTCAAAAGTCAAGTATCTGGATCCTCGAAATCTTTTATAACATCTACGAATTCAAAATTTAATATATGGTCCTCTACAAAATTGAGTTTGACACCTCTGGTAAAGACTTACAAGGCACTCATTGAATTCGTATTATGGCTTAATATATTTTTTTATATTTCAGGAGGTGTGTATACCGAGGGTTGTAGGTCTGTTACGCCAACAACGTGCCTATATGATACAAACGATAGCTCAGTATAGATTTGTTTATTCGTTATTAATACATTATCTCAAACAGACTAGGTTAATATAATTTTGTACTTTTTTTTGTGCAATTTTATGATATTTGTCGTGTGAGACAGGATGATCTTTTAGATGTAGGAATGAATTTTCGAAATGTGATACAATTACCTTGACATTATCAAAGATAAAATTAATAATAGATGTATGGGTTCACCAAAGATAATGTCAGAATAAAGATTATGTTATATTGTAACACAGAGTTTGTACAAATAGATTTTCAAATATAATAAATCGAGAAGTTATAAAAATTTCTTATACTTTTTCATTAAATATCAATTTCGGGGCATAAATTTTCAAAAAAATAGGCTTAGTCACACAAAAAAATGGAATTGAACCAATCTACAAAACTGTATTTCCCAATTTCGCACAATTTGTTTAAGACTTTGTTTTGGTCAAAATCTTGATTGCAGCTATTAATTATTTTGCTCCACGTTTCCATAAATCTTAACAAAAATTCTTTCATTTTCTTTTGGTACATAATTAATTTTTTTTTAATTCAACTAGGTACGAGTCATTTGGCATATGAATATGAAACTATACTTCCGGTGTTCTGATGATGGGTATTGATAAAATTAATAAAACCTTTTCTGTAATCACCTTCAAGTATTGACCCTAACATCAACAATTCTTTGCAAATCTACCCATATTAGTTAATTTCAGCTTCAGAAATCGCTCACACAACTAAAACTTACAATATCAATGGTATAAAATCCATTGTTAACTTTTTTTTCGAATGTGACAGTGACTATCTTATATAATCATGCGCTTTCTCACGAAATAGCTTCGTCCCAGAGCTCTACAACATTTTGTTATTTTTTCTAGCTTCACCTGAGTTTATTTAGGGACATTTACTTTTATTTCTATAAAATATACAATCTTTTTTAATATGCCATTCGGCTTGTTACGTTTTTCTTCAAACCTTTTGTTCACGTATTATTGCACAGTAATCACATCTGATTTATTTATTCCAACATTCCAGAAATTCAATTAAACCTCGGAATGTATTCGAAATCGTCCTCTACCTATCTACACTACACCTATCGAAGTAAATTTTAGTAAATATTCGCCGGTAAGTTTTTCTTTGCTTTTTTTATTGAGCTCAAAAAATTGTCAGTTATCTTTATGGATTTCCTTTTGTTTCAAGCAAATTTTGTATGAGTCGTATTTTCTATTTATTTGGGGAACAGAACGAATAGAATAGAACAGATTCCTATTTGGTTATATTTTAAAAAATATAAATTAAGTTTTCTATGAACTGTGTGAAAAAAATAAAATGACGGAGTAAACAAAACCAGATGGAAATTACTGAAGAAAGGAACGAGTAAGTAGAACAAATTTGGAGAAAAAGAGGCTTATGCTCTAACACATCCTCTAACACATCAAAAAACTTATTTATATATTTTTTAAATATAACCAAATAGGAATCTATCTATTCCATTTGTTCTGTTTCTCAAAAATTTTCTTGAAACAAAAGAAAATTGATGAAGATAACTGGAATTTTTTATGAGCATATGATTATAATGAAAAAGCACTTGAAAATATATTTGAAAAACTAACCACGATTCCACCATTAGTGTATTAGTCTGTATTGGCTCAAAACATGAAGATAACCTGTTTTGGGTAAGCCAAAGTAATATATACCCTCCTAGAAATCGTTTGGCACCCAATAGGTATATTGTTGCCTAACTAACATTTTGATCATTCAATAAGTTTGGGTAACCATTCAGTTGAGCATTAGATATTTTTGAGAATTTCCACCACATTTTAACCACAATAATATGTGCTTACCCCTCCAATCCAATATTATTTCAAGTTTTTCTATAATATCATGTTGTTGTCATATGTTATTAAAATTGAATTATATTTACATATACATCTTATAAATAATAATAAAAGATATATAATGTATTCTATTTTTGCAAACTCTTATAACATTATTATTGGTTACCTTCACGTTTAGTTGATTCAAATAACACCTACAATGAATTTTTGACAGATTTGCGAAAACAAGTCTAACTATTTTTATTTTCAGTACTCTCAATTATGGTATATTCATACATAAATATATAAAACAGTGAATGAATGTTGGAATAATAATGATTTTTCTGGAATGTTGATACTAGTGAATATTAAGTTTCATTATTTTTTTTTTCACTAGTTGTAATTATAAAGTCTTATAATGGTGTTTATACACCGTAAATCTATGTTATTATTATTAATGATTATTGAAGCTATAATATCAAAAGGAGTGTTCAATTACTTAACCCATACCTCTCCATTGAGATCTGTTTTTAAATAATTTTGCATATACAGTCAGGTTTTGTAAGAAAAAGATAACCAATAATTATGTATAAACTTAACCGAGGTGCCTTTAATGATCCTCTGTTTTAACAAGTAATTGAATTATTTAATTTAGGATTAAACGGGTGTAAATACATCTACTAAAATATTATTTTTATTAGTATTTAATTTCATTGGATTATGGATTTAAAGAGAATAGCGTTCAAAATGATACAATAATATTGATGAATCGGATGTATTTCCACTGAAATAGTTTTGTTCAAATAATTGTAAAACGTCAATGTGATTTTCTAACACCCAGATTATATAAAATAAATATAAGGTTGGCAACAAAGTAATTTCGGTTTGTATAAAATTCTTGATTCCGCGCTCATAAAATTTCTTATCTGGAAAAAACTGAACTAGGTGCGACATTTCTGAAAATTTGACCATTCAAAGAATTCTGCAAACTTCGAAATAAATGGTAATCAGATGATATCAGATCAGGGCTGTATGGGGGATGTGGCATCACTTCCCAGTCAAGCTCTAATGGTTTCCTACGAGTTTCCAAAGATGTGTGAGGCCTTGCATTATCATGGTGGAACACTAAACCTTTCTGATTTGATAATTCTGGTCGTTTTTCTTTGATTGCTTCATCCAGTTTCATTCATTGTTGACAGTAAATATCAGAATTGATCGTTTGGTTCCTTGAAAGCAGCTTAAAAAACAACACAAAGGTATTGACAGCATGAGCTTTTTTGTTGTTTTTCTGCTTTTGATGTGGATTGTGCAGGTTCATCGTGTTTGCTGCATCATCGTTTTCGAACTATGTGACTGTACAGGACCAATTTTTCATTACTAATGATGATTCTTTTCAAAAAAGAGTCGATTTCATTTCATTTAAGGTGCATATCGCAAATATTGATTCTTTTTGTCGAATGAATTTCTTTCAATTCGTGAGGTACCCAAATATCAAGCTTCTTAACTAGCCCAAGACATTTTAAGTTTTTCAATTGTGTGCAATACATATAGCCTCTTCGCAACCTCTCGAACAATTATATGATGATTATCACTTTAATTTGGTCATCATTAACTTCAGTAGGCGACCAGAACGTTGCTCTTCTTTGAGGGAAAAATCTCCAAAACGGAATTACGCACTACTTGCTTCTAAAGTTACGTCAACGTGACCAGTATCACGTGACAAACGGCAAAGTACAATACTAACATAAGTTAGTCAAAAAATAAAGCAACGCTCTCTATCAGTAAAAAGCTAAAGTACTTAGTTGCCAACCTTATATTTTGTAACATGGTCCGTAAAGTTTTTTATTGTTATTTTGAAACACAACTGAAACAGATATTAGATTATAAATAAACGCAGTGGATTTATTAGTATAACCATTTATTAAGTCAATTACAAGAATTATTGACAAATTAATACAAATAAAATTTTTCTTTTTCCTAAAATGAACCAAAGTCAGACCCCGATTTAAAGTCAACTGACTTTGTTCAAATATTTTACGTTGCTTTGTTCAAAGTTTACATTTATTTCCCAGTTTTGAAAGATTCAATGATATCTCATGTTAGAACTTTAATTTCTTGATGTTTACTTTTTCAATATTAAAATCTATAAAGGAACTCCTAAGTATTTTAATAATTAACAAAAAATGTATTATTTTCATATTAGATGAAGGCAGCTGTGTTTCGTAACCTTTTGTATTATTTTTTTTTAGATTTATTATATATTTTACAGTTAAAACGCATTTTTTGTCAGAACTTTGTTTTCTCAAGTTTGAACTAGTTTTTACTTATTGCCTTTGTTAAAACTAGAATTTATCACTGATATATTTGATTTTCAGATAAAACTAGTTGTCACATCGAGCTGTAGTTAAAACTTACCTCAAAAAAACTAATTTGGGATTGAAAACAAGATATAGTTTCAAATATATTTATTGAGAACCAAATAATCTAATACTAAAGACACATTTTAGGGAACGTCGACTTAAATTAGTTGCCAATATTAATTATCAGTAGGTAAATAAACTAATCAAATAAAACAACAGAACAGAACAATAAAATTTCAAAAAGAAACATTGCTAATGAACATTAAGTAACACTCAATAAAATCTAATCAGAGACATCTTTTTGACATACATCCTTTCTTACATATGTATGCAGCGCATAAATCCTTGGCCTGTTCCTATGGCTGCTTCCTTAGCAATAGTGCTTAAAGGTAAATTTCTATTTGGTACATCTTCACGCAAACATTTTTTCTTTAACTAGGTAGAACAAAGGGGTATAATTAAATTTGAAAAAACCATGAAGCAACACTTAGGTTCATATTTGCAATATAATTTGTCACGCGTTCCATACTTCATTCCTATCTTGTCAAAACCCTGATCATCCTTTTGAACAACCACTCCGACTATATTACGTAGATCTGCTTTTGCTCGGTCAACATTAGGGATTTGTATAATTACATTATCACCCGTTTCTACAGGAACGTTCTCTGGATGCCATTATTTTTCGATTCACATTGGTTACAATTTCGATGTCTTTGTTATGTGGTGGTATTATAAGAGGCTTTGCGGTTGTAGATGCTTCACCTTCAATCCTATATTCACTTGTTTCTGCTACATTTGTTGACTTCCTATTTATTTTGAACAAACTTTCTACTTCTTTTTGTTGGGCTCCAGTTATAATCAGATGCTGTCAACTGCAACTAGCTACATGCTCAGATTCTGCTTTTTCCGTCATATTTATTCTATTCAATGCATTTTCAAGATCATATTCATCTCGTGTATCCTCAATAAGGCAAAGTCAAAAAGCCCTACTTGTGGTTCTGTACCAAACATTGCTTTGTATGGTGACTGTTTAATACCAGAATGAAGTGTCAGATTTTTCATGAACTGTACAAACCGAATACCATTTGTGGTATCTTTATCTTACATCCATGAAGCCAACATTTCCTCCTCATCTTGGTTAGCCCTTTCAACAGATCCATACCAGTTTACACTCGGGCAAAAATGAAACGAGCTCATTTATGACAGATTTTATGCCGTTATCGGAATGTAAGATACAAGGAGCACCAAATGTCAAAAAATATAGTTGATACGCCATCTCGACGGTTCTCTTACTTTTCAGTGCACGTAACAAAACAAATTTTGACAAATTGTCCTGATATACCATTATAAACTCAAATCCCCGAACTTCTTGAGTTTGTAATGTCGATAAGATCGATTTGGCAACGACTATTCATTTCAGAATGTATTATGGGTTTTGAAACAAGTCCTTTAATCTTCATACTCTTTTTACGCTGACAGTTTTCGCACATAGAGAGAAAAATATTTATCATATAAGGGTTACGTTTGCATATTTTCGAGAAGTTTCATTTTTCAGTCTATCTCGACCACCATGTCCGACGGCCACATGAGCTACTTCAATTATGTAAAAAATTTCATCCACATACAAGTAGTACTTCACGACCTCCTGTTTAGTCACTAAGGCATACATTAAAAACTAGCTCTAACTGGGAATAACGAGTTCTATCTAAAAACTAGTTTTAACTGTAACATATACACCGTTTATTGTATTAACGAAAGTTTATTAACATTATTTATAATTGTGTGTTTTTATGTTGCATGTGTTTCATTATTTCATTTTATTATAATAGGATATCGTCGAATTTAATTATGTTGCTTAAAAATAGGGACTCGTGTATATTTCTCCCTTAATTCACACACTACATTCATTAATTTATTTCAACCACATTTTTGAAACTCATTACTAATCGCGGTTGTAATTTTTATGTAATTACATTCAAACATTTCGAAAACTAGTTCACAAAGCTCAACTATAACTTTAAAAATTAAAAAATTGTAAGTCTTGTTCACAATATGAGACCAGTAAAAAATAGAGATAAATCTTGTAAAAATGTATCGAATCCTTTTTCCGGCAAATATTGAAGCAATTTGTCTATGAGAGTTTGAGCTATATATCTTATGTTGCAAAATATGAATTAATTTGGGAATTCCTGGCATAGGTTATTAAATTAATTTATTTTCAACGGAATTCTTCAGTTGATAGCAGAAAAAAATTATTTTATACATCGTATTCGCTTCAGACGTTGCTTTTGCATCTCATATGCATTGTTCATAGTTAAGCCGTAGAGAGCAAATGTCTTCAGATAGGCTCGTCCTGCCCCACCACCCTACCAAACAGTTGGTAGGAGCAGTTGTTTGGTGTGAGACACACGAGGTCCATCTATATGTGCCTTCGCTTATCTCATGTGAGGTGTATCTATCCATCTTTACCGAGCCCTCCTTGTGAGTATATCCGTTGAGAGACGTAATAGCAACGCTTTTAATCACGCCAAGGGTGGCTTCTGGGCCTATCGGTGAGTTCGCCGATCCCAATCTGGCGAGTGAGTTGGCCTCATCGTTACCTTTGTTGCCCAAGTGACCTGGCCATCTTATATGTAGCGTTAAATTAAAATGAGATCGTGAGGTGGGACTTTTTATTTGAAATTTTCTCTTCTGTAGGAATCTTTTCTTTAAATTTCTTATTTATTTATTCGAAAAACTTTTTTTTATTTACTACAATCAGCATTTATCTGATGGCTCGAGGATTAATACTTCACATTGGTATAATAACATTCCGTCAATTGATGAATTCTTTCATTTGTTTCTAGTCGGTTATTTTCGAAGATAATCATCTACCCTTCAGTTAAGTAAGCTGGCCTCTTCTTTGGTAGTCTTTAGTATTATTTGGTTGACGTAGTGGTTTTAATACGACATTTAGTTAGGTTAGGTTCTGTCATGTGTTTTGTTTTGTACTTCGGATTTTGATGACATCTTTCACAAATGGTAACCCAATATCTTCATGTAGTGTTTGGTTTGATACATATCAGGATGCGTTGATGAGCATACTTTGAATTTCTGACTGGCTTCTTTGTATACTTGATTTGTTGTATACCAGACCGTATTGGTGCTTGAAATTCGCATTTACTGATTCTTGTTGTTGACTCTTTATCTTTTTTCTCTTGATTGATTGAACGTATTTCTTGATATATATTTACTTCACACAACAATATGAACATTGGAGGTTTATTTTACAATTATGCCAAGTCGGTTTAATGAGAAAATACCGGAAAGATATTGGAACGAGTGTTGTCACTTAAATTGATAAACTGCTAATGACGACCCAATATGGTTGGTTTTTTACCATTTACCCCTTCCACTTTACACTCTACGCACGCAAGACGCTGATTGGTTGGTGACGACCGCGTTTAAGAATTTGACTTTTCTATATTATAGGAAAGGAAACAAATCTTAATAGGTTTGATGATAATTTTATAGAGTAGAATCTTTCAAGGGTTAAGTTAGGTATTCTCCCTATTAGCCAATTTATCTCTTCAACTTTTAGATACATTTATTTTGTGTTCTTTCCATGTAAGTCTGATGTTTATGTGTAGACCGATGTATTTTGTACTGCTCTGGTTCCATTTTGACACTGTTGCTTTCTTAGTATATATCTACATCAGGAGATTCGCCAGCATTTATTTTGATTCCCCATTTTTCTAACCATTGTTTGTTTTGGTCAAGTTTTACAGGATCTTTGTAGCTGTTTCAGGATTTCCATGCCTTGATAGTATTACTTTATCATCAGCGAATATTTGACACTAGTACGTCAGCTGTATGAAGGACGTAGAGCACTGGTCACAGAACGCTACCCTCCTCATGTTATGGGAAATTTATTTGAGGTTTTAAAACTGAGAAGTATGAGTTTGATACTGAAATACACAGTAGGGTTATTTTGAATTTATGGAGAAATCCATGATACCTGGGAACCTGAAAACATTTTCTTCATTTATTTTGTTTAATATTTTTTAGTTTTAGTTTTAGCTCTATTTCTTACCTAAACTAATCTAGATTAATTCACAATTCCATCTAATCAAGTGGAACAGAATTATATCTTATATATTGTACAGAAAAGTAGTACAAAAGAGTGAGCAGTTCACAATAAGTAAAAATTTGTTCTTTTTAACGTTTCTCAATAAATTTAGTCTTTACTTAATTTGTATAATAAATCTATATACAGAACATAGAAGTCTCATGTCCACTTGTTGAAAATTAGTCTTTTTGGGACATTAAATTTTTAATCTGAAGCCAGTGATCAATTTCTTTTTCTATTTCTTGATTTCGTAAGTCTTGATAAGATGGAATCACTCAAGGTCAGCAAATGAAATAATAGAAATGATTTGATTCTGTAGTAGTTTTTGAAAGTTCATCATCAATTAATATTATATCAATAGTTATGTAGCAATTCAATTGAATTATGTTTTCATTTGATGTACTAACATCAGAACAAATTATGTACTTAAATAAGTTAGTTCGAAATCGCCTGTGAAGTGAAATAGCAAAATACGAAAAAAAATTTGTTTATATACAATTTTAGCATGAAATGATTGTACAATATCATTTAAATTTTAGAGTTAACAGTAAAACTGTTGACTTTATATTTTTATTCTTACTATTATGCTATGGGATTGTTATATTTTCTGAAACTGTTTTTGTGTGTTCATTTTTAAAATTATATTTAATCGCTTTGTTATCTTAGTCTTTGTTAGTTACCTCATTCTCTCATGTGTCTAAAGTTGAAATTATCTGGGTAATTCTCAAGAAATCTTGAAACTCCCGTCCTAGCAGTTTTTAGGATGCCTTTTTTTTTTCGAAAGAAAATCAAGGCTAAAAATGTTGGTAATAACTTTGGGATCGTATGGGCATTAGTGAGGAATACAAAATATATAATACTCTGAAAATCATTCCCAATATCCAAATTAAAACATTGTCTAATATTTTTATTAAGAAGTTTTTACAAAATCAGTTTGAAACTATGACTTGTCTATTGTAAATTCAATAATCTCTCAAAATTTCACTGAATTTAGGATCAAAGTCATTGAATAGTTGTCTAATGTTAACTCAATATTTGTCCCATGAAAAATAATCATTTCCTAATATTTAATAGTAATAATAGTTTTTGACAGTTGATATCAAGGTTACTTGTTCTGAATGGCGAATTAACTTCAAGTTTTTTACAGTAATTGTTGGAAAAATATTTCATTGTAATTTTTTAAGGATTTATTCAATCATTCCATCACAGTGAAGAATAAAATAGTTAATTATAATATTCCAATTTTGATGGTGTAGTTAAGTATGTCTTTAGAGGTAGAAAGCGTAGTAAAAAGCTAGCTGGTAACGAAAGGTTATGTTGCGAGGCATATAAGGTCATTAGGTATTTTTAGTTTTTAAAAATCTCTGAGTTATGAAACTAAATAATTCCTGGTATGTCGAAACGAGCCCACAAAACCTACGTATATAAGCCAAGTGGCAATATTAATTGAAACAATAAGGTGTAGTCTTTAGTTCTTATAGAAGAATGAAACGAAACTACAACGTACTGAGCTTTAATTTGGACAAGTCTACGCATTTGCAAGATATTCATAAATTCTAGTTGATCTGCAAACGGTTCCCATCATTTGTCGATTGATCCTCCGGCGCCAAAGATTTGAATAGGTCAAAACAGAATGGCCAAGAGGTCTTTCTTGGAGAGCCTCGGTTTTGTTTGTTTACAACGAAGTGAATAGAACAAAAGTGTACCATATTAATCGATTATTAACTTAACAGAGAAGTATTTTTAATATAAGGATTTATTGTGTTTAACAAATACTCAAATTTTAATCACCATATCTGAAAATAAAGGGTAGATTGCGACCAAGAAAGACTACAATCATACTCAGTATTCACTTTTCTAAATGTATACAAAGAGAAGCAACTTATATCTAGTCAAAATGTTTTCCATTCAATGCCCGTTCTGGAATATAGATCGAGGTTTACTAATCAGTTTCTATTTGGTTGAAACTCTTAACTGAGTAGTCTATTCTCTTATTATTCTATTAAATTTCAAACGTTTTTGCTGCTTCAAATTTTGTTCAGTCTCTCATTTGATAGTGTCACATTGTCGATGGTTGTAGAACATTTTTGCTTATTGAAACTTTTTAATTACCATTTTACTTTATTTCAAAATCTGTAAGTTAATATAACCTAGTCGAATTTTAAATATATTTAAAAAATAAATGATACGATTTCATAAAAAATCATTTCCTCACATTTAAAGCGTCTAAATTAATTTATTCCGGAGACCACAATGATATTTTTAACTTCTAGGATGATGAATAGTATAAATTTCAAAGCAAATAAAGATGAAATAATTTAAATATTTTTCATTTATTTATTGTTAGGTAATTTCAAGAGAATTACCCATTTATACTTTGATTAATGATTAATTATAAGGTGCTAGGTATTAAAAATTGCAGAAATGTTTTTGTACAATCGTGATAATATGATAATATATATATATATATATATATATATATATATATATATATATATATATATATATATATATATATATATATATATATATATATATATATATATACATTTTTTAAGTTCATTTATATGCAATACAATTTATTCGTGATATAAAATTAGAACTATTGTTCATTGAAATGAAAATTGTCGATTATATGTGCGATTTTTTGAGAAATAAAAGCAATTAAATCTATTTTTTCTAGTGTGGTCGTTCTGATATGGTACTGTTTACAAATAAAAAGAGGAAATTCTTTATAAGAGCTCATTCGATAATTAAAGACAGAATCAACTTTCTCTGTTGAAATGCATTCCGGTGTCACACTAGACAAGAAGCTTAATTGGAGAATCCACATTAGTAAGCAACAATCACTTTTTGGGCTTGCAGAAGATTAGTTGATGAAACTTTGGGACCTGAAATCCGTTATGTCAATAAGTTTATATGATTTGATTCCTTCAATCATTTACACAAAAGTCAAATAAATATAAAAGCCCTTGATAAGGTTCTATCGATTTGCGTTGCTCGGTATTACGGAAGAAATTAAAACTACCCTTACGCCAGCAATTGGGGCAAATCTAAACGTGAAGCCGTTGAATCTTTATGCAGAATATAAACTTCAGAACCAATTTTCAAGCAATCTTCCCCTATAGGCAGGACTAATTCCTCTAACCTGGAGGGGGTGCTTCCAGGACACAACTGGGAATAGGAGCAGATTTTCGTGTAACGACTGACCGAGAACAGTGAGACTATAAAGCTCGACCCTTCAGCTAAAATCCATCAACCAGATATATATTCATCCAACAAGAGAAGTTATCCACGAATAAATACGTCAAGCTTGTGTTGGCTCATGATTACTCTGGTAGACTTGAAAATGAAAGAGCAAACGAGTTTCTTCAATTACTGTCTTTGATTGGTTCCATATAAGTCTAATGAACAGAAGATCTGGAGACAGCTTTTTGAACAAGCAGCTGGAAACCACCAGAATGTGATACACCAAAACCCTCTTCAGCGCGCCATTTAAGTCTAGGAAATAGTCTAATGCGGCTCAAAAGAAATCAATTAAGGCTCGTTATCAGGTTGATTAGTGATATGGCAAAGCACCTCAAAATGGTGGACCTTAAATAAGGTCAAAAAAATCAAAGAAACAAATTTATGTGGGTTTTTCTTATTGACATATAAATCAGTGACTATAATCTGTATACCAACCCATGAATTATCCTTGATAGAGGCGCAGGCGCAATGGCAGAATTGTTGAGTACCCATCTCAATGAGAATCCAATTTTAAGACATGCATGAGTATTTTCAATTTTTCAATAGTGCGAAATGAACTACTGTTCGAATATGCATTTTAAAGACACCTAAAAATAGTAAAATTAAACATAAATGGAGTCACTCAGAAGAACTATAGTGAAAAACCTTGTTTTTGAATTTGAAAATACATTTTTCATAACCCAAATTTATTAATGTGGAAAGGAATCACCTCTCATTATAACTAGATAAACGAGTATTAATTTTTATTTTTTTCAACTTATTTTCAATTAAGTTATTAACGCTGCATTATTTTCATGTACATCTCACCTTAAGTCATATTATATCACCCAATAAGTCGTGTGACTAACACACAGATGGCACGAAGTACCAATTTTCAAGAGACTATGTGTGAAATTTAATGACATTTCGATTAGTCAGAAAAAAGTGACAACCATTTAAGTGCAGCTACTTTTTTTATTTTCAAAACAATTTCGTGTGTTAAATCATCATTGCTTTTTGATAAAAAAAATACTGTACACGCTGAACGATGGATTCAAAAGTATTATCGGGACCCTCCTCCATCGAAAAGAATGATGGTGAATATTCTGATCGTCCAATTAAGGTGGTTACTCCAGAAAACATCAAAAAAGTCTACAAATTGGTTATATCTAATCGTAAATTGAAATTGTGTGAGATAGCTGAGGCCGTAAAGATATCAGAAGGCAGTGTGTTTACAATTATGCATGAACGGTTGACCATGAGAAAGCTTTTTTCAAAGTGGTGCCGCGTTTACTCACAGTCGATCAAAAACAACGTCTTGGTGATTCAGAACAGTGTTTCATAATGTTTACACCTAATAAATCAGATTTTTTGCGTCGATATAACAATGTATGAAACATGAATCCATCACTTCACTCCAGAATCAGCTAGGAAGGATATGGCTTCAGTATTTTGGGATGCACATAGAATATTGTTTATTGAATAGCTCCAAAATGAAAAGACAATCAATAACAAAAACTACATAGAGTTGTTGGATCGTTTGAATGCAAAAAACAAGGTGAAACGACCTCATATTTCGAAGAAAAAAACACTGTTCCACCAAGACAATGCACCGATTCACAAGTCGATGACAACGATGGTTAAATTGAACGAATTACACTTCGAATTGCTTCCTCGTCCACTGTATAGTCCAGATTTGGCCCCCAAGGACTACTGGCTATTCGCTGACCTCAAAAAAATGCTCGCCAGTAAGAAATTCAGCTCAGTAGCATTTGCTGAAATTGTAACCTATTATGAAGCAAAAGACAAATACTTCTACAAGCACGGAATCGAGAAGTTAGAGAAGCGTTGGACTGATTGTGTTGTCGTTGAAGGAGATTTTGGCACAAAATGTGTTTTCCTTAGTAAGTCACACGACTTATTGAGTGATGAGGTACTTCTTTCAAAAAGACAACTCACATTCCATTGGTAGTGCTAATGAGAGACTTTTTATAACCACAAAGGGTAATGTGAAAATTTAATTTAAAGTTGAACCTAATCATAAATGGATGTAGGTAAAAACTCGAATTTATTGAAACAGTTCTAATTTTTCTCATTAATTCATCCGTAATTTCTTTCCAAATTTGACGGCGCACTCACTGTGGGTTGATGATAGTTCGAAAACTGTCATGTTTGTTTTAGTTTAGCCATCGTTTGTTCATTTTGAAAGGAAATAAAAGCAAATAATATGACTGATACATTTTTTATGATTTCTAATCTCATATTTACAAAATAAATAGATTATTTAACATTAGGAAATAATTGCAACTATTTGTTCATTTACAAAAATAAAATAAGTCTTACTGTTACACATTATTTACAAATTTCAATTCAACTACATAATTTGTTAATATGTATAGCAAAAGTTTTTCAGTTCAACTTCTAGACATGAAAATTTAGTGATTTAACAAATGCATACTATAACAATATGGATTTATCCAAGAAAAATGAAGTAACAATGTGGCTCATCCGATTTAACACAACAAGAATATATAATTTTATATTCGTTGGAAATAAAAGTTTTTACAAAAATATCTTCCATAGTGAGATCATTCAACTGGCGTTAGGCGGTCTCGTCTATGGGAAGTGTTTACAATATTAGCTAAGAAATGTTTGGGAGAAGGTGGTATTGTTTTTGTAGAAATTAAGTTTTCCGCAAGGAGTTATGGGTTACTTACTTATCTTGGGACATTTCTTTTCTGGAAGCAAAGTGATGCAGTTATGGCTCTTATTCATTAGTATAAGCTAATCCGCTATAAATGATACTGTAGAATTGATTATGTAATATAAAAAAAGAAAGTGAGCCAGAGCAAAAAGATCATTAAATCCACTGCAGTCATATATCAAATATTATTTTTAAAATAAATGAAAAATAAATTTCTAATTGTAACAAAATTCATAAGAAATTTTTAATAGTCATTTGTATATATACATCACCGTTTTGAAGGTATAAATTTATTAAAACCTTGGACAAATCCTTATTGAATATCCCATGTAATTTACAAACAAATTAATATCTCTGGACATATCTATTTTTTATGCACTGAATTAAAAACCTTAACATTTAGAAACTCTTGTAAACAATAATGAAATTAAATTTTTGAATAATAAACCTCACTGCTTAAAAATACTGTATGTTCAGAGATGAAGATATTTTGCTCCAATTTAGCTGTAGAAAGTGATAATTTAGAAATAAAAAAAAATAGATAACATTTTACATTTACATGATATTATAGAGTCATTGAATATAAAATTAAAATTAATTTCATAACTGACACAGTCATCTGCATTCTTTATTTAACCAAAAAACGTAATTCTGAAAAAACTATGTAGGGGGAGGATAGAATGGCCTATGCTGGGGTTGAGCTGGTGGAGGAGCGTTTGCTGGATAAAACGGAGGTGCTCCAGAAGATACAACAGGAGGTACAAATGGTGGAGGATGGTTAACATAAGGAAATACTGTTGGTGGTGGAGCAGTTATATGAGGTGGTGGTCCAGGTGGAGGACCTGTTAAATGGGGCGGGTGCGCGGCTGCCAATACAGGAGCTGAAGAAAATGCACTAACTGGTGTAGGATACATAGGTACTGGTGGAGGGCCCCCAGTAAAAGTCTGGTAAGGAAATTGAGGAATTTCTGATGGCGGTGGAATTTTGATGTTAACAGGAGCTGGTTGATCTGGAGAACATATTTTCTCATGGCCATTTGAAGTTCTATTAGACACAGGTAAAACAGCAGGGGCCCCTTTTTGTGAAGATGGTGGAGGGCTATCTGCTGCGTTTGTGTTATCTGCTTGGGAATATAAATCTAATACCTGAAATAAATGAGATAAGAAAAAAATTACATTATACATACAATATCTTATTCTAGTGATAGTGTCCTTTAGCTGTCATCAGGATGTCATACTTTGTAAATCAAATTAGAGGTTTTAAACTCACCTGATGGCAAATATCTTCTAATAAATCCAAAGTAACATCTTCAACAAACATATCCCACCATCGACAATGTTTTGAATTTCTTCCTATCCAATCAACTACCTCAAATTTACTAAGTTTACCAGCCAAATACATCAATGCCACTGCAATTATTTCAGGTTCCCATTGTAAGGCTAATGTTGTACATAAACTATCATTTACAAAAGTCCATGCCATTTGGACCATTTTCTGCAATTTGCTTTTGTCACCTTTAAGACATTTGGCATATTTTAACAGGTACTGGTAGGGGTGTTCAACTTGAAGATCAAATTTTATTGTTTGGAGTAAAATTCTTTCTAATGTCATTACCTAAGATCAGAATAGAAACTTTGAACAAAATATGGAAATTTATGCTAACATTGTAAAAAATTATGTGAAATAATAAGTACCTAAGATGTTCCAAATATAATGAACATTATATGAACAAGTAAAAAAGCTCAATATATTAAAACATTGACCCAAACTTTTCTATTAGGGAAATACCAATGAAAAATAATTTTGAAGAAAATCTTTTGAATGGGACCATTTTATATAAATTAGTTGCCCAATAACTAATTATCATCATCAATAAATTTCCCAGAAATGATGTTAATTTGAGGTAGCAAAAATTTTACTTCTTCGTGAGAACTCTTCATGCCATTTTGAGCGTCAGAGTATTGGAATTTTAGTTTTCATTCTCCTTTTATCTATTTTTTCCATTCTTTACCATCATTTACAACTTCATTCACTTGCTGTATTTTTCCCTTGTCTTTTCCCTTCCTGTGCTACTTGTTTTAGCCAAGTTTTCCTGTGTCTTCCTTTCCTTTTTCTCTTATATCTTTTTTGCTTCTATCACTTTTCTGATCAGGCTTGTGGTGTGCCACTCTTTATTTATCTATGCTAGTTTAAGCATCTTTTAACTATTTTATTTCCATTTGGTTCTTGTTTAGATTTTCTATATTTACCTCATTTCTTATTTTATCCATCTTCGTTTTTCCTGCTATATTTTTTAGTTGCTCCATCTTCTACTCTTTATTTTTTTGTTCATTACCCAAGATTCACATCCATGTATTAACCTAGTACAATTATTGAGTTGTATTTCAAATTACTCTAAGGAAAATTTTTGTGAAAAACACATGGCCGATTTCTTGTTTCTTTTTTGTTGCAGATTCTGTAGACAAAATTATTTAAATACTATTTTTGAAACCTGTGAGGCTAGCAAAATTTGAATCCAAGAATGAGTTAGAATAATAAAATTAATTTTGTAGCAACTAATAAACAAGAAAGTTTTAGTATAGGCAAATTCAAAATTATTTTTTAATATTTGCAATTATAATGATAAATTAGTCTTAATATTGTTTCTAATGATTCGACTAGAGCAATAAAAGTAACTCTTTAGCAAATAATTCATTCAATATTGCTGATGTCTCACCATTAGCTTTTTAAACCTGATATAAATCCATTTTGTGGTTCTTTTTAAGTGGAAAGTATGAATCAAATGCAGTTTGTTGTTATTTGTAAAATCATTATTTTTCAATAATTTCAAATTACAACTACTTACCTCCTCTTTTGGATCCTCTCCAAATGTAGCAAATTTCTGATCTGTGAGTAAGCTCCTTGCCGTTTTAATTATATCTTTGCATTTCTTTGGGGTTTCTTCTACTTTGCCGGCGAGGAATAAACAGCAGCATGCTGTAACATATCTTGGAAACTGTTTGAACGAGTGGAACATATAAAATCTGTGATAATAAACTACTCCAGTTGCCATTGTGTTGTATCCCAAGTCCATTTTGGAACCAGTGTTTATTATTAACCTGGCTCCTGTAAAATAAAAAATATTGAATGATCTAAAATTTGAATTGTTTTGAGAAATTTGACGGGCATCAATTTTAAAATATATATGTAAATAGTAAAGTTAATTCAATAGTGTTATTGAATGTGGGATAACATGAAATAGTTTACAAAAAATAGATAGCATTTTATTTTATATCCATTGGATTTTGTAAAATACAATGCAATTCAAAGTAAAAAGTACTCTGTCTATACAATTAATCCGCAACGTCAAGAGTGAGTAAAGTGTAATTTATATTGAGTAACCCTTTCTGTATTTATTAAAACTATTAAGTACACCAATATAATGTTCATATTCTAAAATTTGATAAAAAATAAGTTTTAAATTTGATTTACCTTCTTTACGATATCGCATTTCAGTCTTATAATCTATACCATCCTGAGCTGATGGTGTATTCCTTAGTTCTTTTTTATCAAAATACCACCCAGGCATTTCAATAGCTAAAAAATTTCAAATAAAATTAATTGTGTTAGATTTACAAAACAATTTGTAAACCACAATTATAACCTCATTTGTCAATCAGTTGTGCCAATGGTCGCGGAACAAATTATAAACCATAGAATAACTTTTTCTTTATATAATTTTAAAAATAGAGTCGTAAGACAAAAAAATATTGGAAATTCATTCTACCTTCATTTTTCACTTTTCGGATGATAACTCAAAAACTGCAATAGTAACTATTTTCATGACCTTATTTATAAAATTTCAATGGTACAATAAAATAGATTTTCTAATTTTTTGACTTAAGACTCTATTTGAGTGGAGTTGTAATACCTAGTTAACAATTTTTATTATAATAAACTTTTGATTTTATTTAATAGGACTGCTCTACGTATTAAAAACAATATATCTTCAAATGCACTTTTCACAGTGTGTACATCAGTTAAGGTTAGGTTAGGTTAGGCATAATATTAAAATTGTTATTTTCAATTTAAAATGTCTCAATTTGGAACGGTCAAACGGTTAAAATAAATATTAAAAAAAGGTGTACATTAAAATGTCTCGATTCGGTTTGCATATGGAAAACAAAAATGGTATTTTCCATTTCTGTGAGATCAAATTTATTCCAATGAGTTGAAAAGGTTGGTCGTCACATACCTGGTAGGGCCCTTAGGAAAGTGAATACATTATTATTACCAATATTGTCAACGAAGCTATGTACACATATACAATCAATTTTTTCAATATGTTTCAAAGGAAAAAGTCAGACTGGGTTAAATCTGGTGACCTGGGAGGCCATCATAAAAGAGAGAAATCATTATCACCAGCACGTCAAATATAATGAATTGGAACTGGAAGAAGAACATTGTCATTAAGATATCCGTAAAGGAAGCAGTCACACGTTGTCTTGTGTACATTATTAGAAATCAACATTGTCGATCGACTGATATAGAACTTGACAAGCAACCTCCTCAATGTTTCCCTATTGTATTAAATCTGGATAACTGGGTGGGAAAGCGAGTACATTAAAACAAATATATTGCTAACACATCGATGTAGAAGTACAGAAGGCAAAAATCACAAAACGTTAAATGCAATGCCTTGTAAGGCCTGGTTAAGAATGCGGTTGCATTATGACCAGCATCGCCCATTGAGGAATAAGTTTGTTTTTAACGTAAAATGCTTCGTTGATAAGGCAAATATTTGGCGTATCGGCTTCTAACAGAAAAAAATTCCTTATCTTACAAGACGCAGAAACTATTTTTTGGTTTTACCTTTATTTAGGATCAGACTTAACGGAACTAGCCAAGGATAACTGCCACGCTTCTTGATTTTAAAATTTTGAATATGTTAATCATTATTATATTTTGTATGAATCGAGATTTGAAATTGTTAAATCTTTTGTTGTATTTTAATGTGTGTTTTAATAACTTATCTTTTGCCACTTATTTCATTTTGTGTATAATATTAATGTTTATTATTCTTTATCAATTTTATTGAAAGGTTTAAGTATTGCGCAGGAAAATATCGAAGTTGACGATTGTATTGGTATGATGGGTTTTAACTAAGAAAGTGTTAAGATTATACGCCTATATTACACACATTACACCAATTAAATATAAAGTTTTTGTGATTCCGATCATTTTTCGTGACCATACTAACATTGAAATTTAGTGCTGTGATTAAAAAGATGGATTTTGATGAAAAAAATATCGAAATTCAAGGATTTTTGCAATACCGTAAGTTAAATAATTTTCCATTTAATAATAGTATATGTGATATGTGCAGATATACAGAGGGTTTTATATATGGAACGCCTCAATTATCTCGGAAACGGCTTGTACGATTTGTATAAATTTTTATCTACAAGAATCTTAGGTGATACGGCCGGTATTATGGTGGTATTTACATTGTTGACAGATCTTTCCTTTTTCCGGAAAAATAATGAACTTTGTTATTTCAAATGGATCATACTATATATTTTATTTTTCTAGAAATCCTTAAGAAATGTTGAATCTTTTTCATGTAATATTCTCTATACCTAAATGCCATAATTTTGTAGTTATAGCTACATTTACAGTATTTCCACAAAAGTTACAATATATATTGTACATTTTGATGACTGCGATTGAATAATCGAATATTCAAATAAAATGAAAATTCTTTAATAATTAATGTGCTAATACAAATCTCGAAACACGGTCCAGTGTCAATAAGTTAGTAAAAAGCTTAACGAAACCGGTTCAGTAAAATATTTATTCAAATCATGGCGCAGAAAACTTCAACGAATGAAGACAAGTCTTTAAATGTTTGTGTCATGTTAGAAGTAGATCTACATTTGTGATGTAGATAAATTACGAATTTTAGAAAACATACAGTAAAGACGATCACAGCAAATGCTCAAAATGTTGTCAATTTACTTCAATACAACAAGCCATGTGATTTTTAAAACTTTGCAATACATTTTGCAACATCCCTGACTGCTCAAGTCTTCTAATCTCTTTTTGTAAGAAATAGTCTAAAGGATTCATGTCGGGTGTCATTCGATAAAACCACGCCTTCCAATCCATCTTCTGGCAAACACATTATTTAGGTATTGCCTCACCGCACACGCATAGTGAGGTGAGGCACCATCTTGTTGTAGCCAAATATTGTCGTTTGGAATATTGTTATTGTCTGAAAATTTCTAATAATGAAGTGCTTTTAAAATAAAATCCATTTACTTGGATTTGGAAATATCCGAGCCAACTCAGGTATAAAACAATGAAAAGGGACTAATTATTTTGTCGCCTATTATTCCAGCCCATCCATTCAGTTTTTCGGGATAATGGATGTGGGACTCACGCATCCATCGAGGATTCTTACATGACTAGTATCTACAATTATACCATTTGCAAAATCTTTACGTCTATCAAAATCGTTATTTGACAACTCTTGAGCCAACGTTACTTGGTATGGATGCAATTATTATCACGTAAAATTTTCATTACTGATGTTTGCGAAATATCAAGTTCCTTGAATATTTGTCTAGTACTTAAGTGTGAATTCTCTTCTAACAGGACACAAACATCTAAAGAATTGTTTTCAGTTGAAGCACTTTTTTTGCGCCCTTATTTGAATTAATCTTTACTGAACCAGTTTCGTTAAACTTGTTTACTAAATTACTGACAGTAGATTTTGTTATGGGATTTCGGTTAGGATATAAATTATTAAAGATATTACACGTTTCTTGTTAACTTCTACGCCTATCACCATATCCTAATATCATTAAAATGTCATTTCGTTCTTTTTTTGATACACGATCCATAGTGACCTTCAATAAACTTCGACTATAACAATTTATTGAAACTTCAAATTCGTTATTGTAGCAGTCAGAGACCACTAAATGTATTATTTTAACTTCGAATGAGATAACGCAAATGTAACTATAACTTCAAAATTATGGCATTCAGGTATAGAGAATATTACATGAAAAATAATCAGTGTTTCTTAAGGATTTCTAAAAACACAAAATATATAGTGTGATCCATTTAAAGTAACAAAGTTCATTATTTTTCCGGTAAAAGGAAAGATCTGACAACAATGTAAATACCGCCGTATGACAAGACACAAAAATTTATAAAAATCGTACAAGCGGTTTCCGAAATAATTGAGGCGTTCTATACATAAAACTCACTCTGTATGGTTATATTAATTAATTCTTTATCTATATATCTTACTATTGAAGTTTATAAGTTTTAGTAACTTATTTAGAAAGTTTGTCAATTGCCATATGCTTTTTAATATAGGTATTGATTATTTTTTCCTGTACCCAATGTATTTTTCAATGTAAAATATATAAAAACCATACCAATCTATCAATCTAAGAGTCAATAGAACGTCACAATAAATTATAATGAACTTAATTGTTCCACTGAATTCCCACATCACTCAAACTGAGTATCCTACTTATCAGAATCGAAATCGATCATTATTAGAAGAAGAGCGAGGAGTTGTAAGTTGGGAATCACTCGAAATATTATCGTTACCGTTACTTTAAAGTACAAATAATGTTACGATGTCTGGTAATCAAGCTTCGAGAATTTAGTCATATTTCGAGAATTGGCAATAATTCGTCCATATGTGGGGCATTTTTTTTTTCCAGTTTTATTATAAGTCGATAACACTTTGATTTGTGTTTTACGCGTATTTTTCTGAATAAACTTCTCTAATGGTGTCGAGAAAATGAGTGATTCGTACTGATTTTTAATGTAATTCGGTGAACACCTTCTGAAAATCGGTAGAAAATAATCCAAAAGACGAAACCTTTAGAAACTCGACCATTTGGGCATGCTGATCTTAAATGACTGATAACTAATCATTATTGTGCTATTTTATGAGTCAACGAATAAGTAAGGTGATACACGAAGATTTAAACATGTTATATATTTGCGCTATGATGTTACCAAAATTTCTCATCCATCAACAAAAACAAACACGGAAAACGATTTGCAAGAATTTTTTTTGCGACGAGCGACGATATTAGCTTTATGAGTTAGGTAATTACTGTATTTAAGAGATGGATATTTGAGTAAGACCCTGAGAGCAGTAAACAAAATCAGCTATTAGTAGAAATGAACGAGGAACGTCTAACAAAACTGAAGACTACCAACTCGCGACAGATTTTTTTCTATTTTTCAATATATCAACAACATCGTTCATGGTGAAAGACCAAAGAGTGATTCTTAGCCAACTATAGAACCAAAAAAAATTTCAATGTCAAAATATTTTATTACTCCTCTTAATTGTTTCTTCCTGCTTTGCTAAACAGACTTCCACAGCTTTTATTTCCTTCTCATTGGAAGAAAATTTACGACATTTTAAACTTTTTTTCAGTTGAAGAAAGAGATGATAGTCGGACGGAACCAAATCTGGTGAATAAGGGGGGTGTTCTAGCAATTCAAACCCTAAATCACGAATTCTTTGCATGGCAACATGATATTTGTGTGCAGGGGCGTTATCTTGCAAAAAAAATCACCTTTGGATAGCTTTCCGCGTCTTTTCTTTTTAATTTTTTTCCCGTAGAGTAGCCAGTAATGTCGAATAGTAATCTCCAGTTCTACCCTTATTCAAAAAATCAATCATGATTACTCCATGGCAATCCCAAAAAACTGAAGCAAGAACTTTTCCACCAGATTTTTGGACACGAAACTTCTTAGGTCTTGGAGAAACAGAGTGTCTCCATTCCATCGATTGTTGCTTTGTTTTTGGATCGTAGAAATGTACCCAAGTCTCATCCATAGTAACAATTCGGTTTAAGAAGTCTACATCGTTTTCAAATCGAGCACAGATCGAACGTAATGCTTCTACCCTTGCACGCTTTTGGTCAACATTCAAACATTTGGAGCAATTTTTCTCATGTCCAAATTGGCGTGAAGTATATGATGAACGCGTTCGTATGAAATATTCAGTGCTTCTAATATTTTTAGTTTTAGCCCATTTCGACGGTTTGATAAAATCATATTATGAACTGCATCGATATTTTCGGGGAGTGACCCAAAAATTGGCCTTCCCAATCGGTCATCATCTTCAATGAAAAATTTACCTCTTTTGAAGCTTGCAATCCAATTTTTTACGGACGCATACAAAGGACATTGATCACCAAGGGTATTAAGCATATCTTCGTAAATCTGCTTAGCTCTTAACCCTTTTAAATACAGGTAATTGATGATGGCTCGATACTCCAATTATTCGATTTTCACAATTTCGGAATTTCGGTGGATATCTTTTTTTCTTTTAATTTATTGCCTAACACTAGTTTACTTTTTTGACGTCAAACTTTACACTGACACTTCTAATAAGTTATTGTTCGTTGCTATGGTAACGCAATATTTTGTTTATGCATGGAACTGGTCTAGGCTAACTAGAAATCAATACATCCTCGTTGATTGCACAAGAATTTTTGCTGAAAGAGGTATTCCAACTATAGCGCATTAGAGCTCATCATGTGGCGTAGAGGAGCTCAAGGAAGCTGTGACCGTAGTTCTAAACAGGTTAACTTCAGACGTTTATTCAGGTTGCTTTGAATCGTTGGAGTAGCATCGTCTGAACTTGAAGGAAGACTATTATGAATGTAGATGATAAAATTTTTAGTTTTGTTTATTGATTATAACGAAAATGCTACGAATCGAGGAAAAATTAAATGATTGGAATTTTCTGGAATCTTGATAGAAAATTAAATCAATTCTTCATTCTACGACTACATGTTTTGACAATAATGCGCTGACTTTTTTAGGCGTTGTAACACTTTTGGAAGTCTTTGGTTGTAAATCTTTGAGTGAAGCCTCATCACAGTTGTTTGATTTTGGAAACGAAAAATAAGTAAAAATATCTTCGACAAATTTTTGGGAATTTTTTTCAGCGTCGGTACTTGTTTTTGTGTATTTAATTGTAAATTATATTCGTGAGCAATGTCTTAAGTATCGATTTTAAAAAATTCATTTCACTTCTTTTTATATTTGGTGTGCAAAAAAAAGTTCTTAGTTATGGACTCTATATGCTTCTTTTTTTCAATTCTATCTAAGTTTCTTCTTCTAATATCGTTCGCAACCTCAACATATTCGAGCACCTAAAAATTATATGAACAATTATTTACCTGCTATTAAGTCAGTCTTGTAACTTTTTCTGATACAGACATATAAGAATATATTTCTATTTAAATTTGAATTTCTTCTTATCTCCATGTGAGGCTGTTCAAGGTACTAAGTTCAAAAATGTAAAAATACCTTGTCTCCTTTCGCTACAATAAAATGTCAGTACCATCCAACTTTTTATGAACAGACTTTACCGGCTCTGGCCACTACTTTGTATTTTACCAATTTGGTAGATTAACACAGTCGTTAAATTTGTTGTTTTTTGTTCAAATTGGACTTTTACTAACTCCACTCCACCATAAAATATATAAATAATAAACCTAATCTCCAGCGTAAGTGCCTAGCTATGAGATTGATTCATTTATTATCTTCTGCTAATTGCTACAATCTATAACCATTCACAAGCGTCATGTTCATCATATTGTGAACAGTATCATTCTGGACCAGTGGCGGACTAAGCCCGTGAGAGGCTCGGGGCGGCAAAGCTGAATGAGGCCCCCCAGCTTTAACAAATGTAGTTTTACAATCTTTTCATTCTGTTCACATTTGTATGTGTAAATAATTGTCTATTTTTATTTCGTTAAAATCTGGCAAGTGAACTTTAAATTCGACTTAAATTATTTATGCTAAATAAACATATATACCTACAATATGGAATGGCTATGGGTGAAGAAAATAAAATATGAATCGATCGACAAAGAAAATTAGTTAAAATAAATCAAAGATAGTTTTTTGTATTTTTTGTAGTGTGTTATGTGTGTTTTCGTGCCTTCAATTTACTGAAATACTCAATAACTTCTATGAAATCGATTTCTTTTGAAAATTTTCTTTCTATTGAAAGTATGGCTAGATTAGCCAGTCGCACTTGCCCCTTTGTAGATCGAAGATAATTTTTAATCAGTTTAAGTTTCGCAAAACTCCTCTCGCATGATGCAACCGAGATGTAAATGATCGAAAAGTATTGAATTACAACCGATATACAGGGTTTTCACTGAAGTCCCATTTTATTATAAATTGAAGGATTTCTTGGGCATTTGGCAGCAACGTCCATACTCGTATCGGTGGCTCTTGGAAACTTGCTCCTTGTCAATTTCACCACAAATTGGTATCAGATTGTCAATTACTACAGCCAGAGCGTCATCTGAAAACTGAAATGGTAGGCTCATATATCAAAAGTTAAAAAAGTCAAATTCTCTTTAGTATGCAATACAGAAAGCACAAGCCTCTCATAAATTCTAAAAATCCTAAGAATAATATCGTATTGAGGACAAATTATTCTCGGAAAATTCCTGGGTTTTTTATACTTCAGAAAAATGATAACCATTATGTTTCAAAATATTCCGAGCCGTTCTATTAGTTACATTAACTCATTTAGAAATTTTTGACAAATTTTGAATAGAACAACATTTTCAATATTTTTGACTAAACAATATGTTAAGACTTACCTGATGTCTCATCTGTTTGTGCAACTGCTGCGTCAAACTTTGAGGAGGCAAATAAGGCGGAGGTGGCGGCAACTGATTTGACATATAAATGAATTGTTATTCGTGGAGACTTTTGTTGATATTTTGCCCACCCATATCGTAAAGGGGAGGCATCGCAGCCGCGGCGGCAGCCCCGGCACTGCCCATATATGAAATACTGTTAGGATGAGTATCCACTTTGTTATTCACTACAATGGGGGATTTCCATTTCTGGTCATGTTGGTTCTAAACCACAAAATATATCATGTAATTAAAGCTCCGATCTATTTATTCATATTAATTCAAATTTGGTACAGTAGTACCTCTATGACTCTTTCCAAGTAGTCCCCCAACCTCTCAAGATGCAATTTTACTCAATAATTATAAAGAAATACTTGATTTATAATAAACTCTTACATTCAATGAAATTTTATGAAATATCTTTCAAAATATGTAATATAAATGCTCTATAAATCAGAAGAGATTAAATTTTGTATTACAATCAAATTATTGAAGCCCTACTGTACCTGAAATTATGATATGTGCTTATTTTACATTATGATTAAGTACTTACATTAACAATTCCTTCGTCTCCAGCCCATAGTTGCTGCTTTGGACTGAATGAAGGAAATTCCGGATCTGGTGGTCTTTGAAAAATGTAACCAACTGCAGCATCATCGATAGTCCAGTATCATGAGCTGATTCACCCGGCATGGTTCTTCCTCGTTTTTCGATGTTGATGTTTATGTCAAAAGTTATAGCATTGTCTACAATCGTGGTTCGTTCGGTCACTAAATACTCATTTAAGGCGTTTAGTTTGGTGATTCCTGTATCCAGAGTAATTTTTGGAGACTGCAAATATTCTTGAACTAAATTTACTTTCTTCAGTATAGAAAGCCAGAATTGTATATAGGTTAGAAAGATAAAATCACAAACAGCCGATGCAGGCTTCCTCCTGATTTGCTTTTGTTGGATCTTGAAAATGTTCCAAACTATTCACAATTGTCTTTATGTTTTCTTTTACTACTTTTACTGACTCTTAATGAGCACTCCAGCAAGTATCCGATAAACGTTTTAAATTTTTTCCAGGTTTTTCTTTCAGTAATTGCCATCTCTGTGTAGATGACTGAATGAATGAATTTTTATATTCTGCGCGACAGTGAACTGTTATTGTCAAGCGTCAGGCGAGCGATTTGTTCGTCTCGTCATCTATTTTCGACTCATAAACTTTTTTGTTGTGTTTTTACCCAATGGAAAAAATTATAGCTCATTTTATAGTCTTCAAAAGTGCGCTTCTTGAGGGCTCTTTTATTTTAAAATTTCGATGCACATTTTTAAAACCTTTTTTAGAATTTGATCAGGGGAACGCGGAGGCATTTGGGGCCCTCCAAGATTGGTGGTCCGTGGCGTCCGCCCCCTATCAGTCCGCCATTCTTCTGGACCTACCATCATTTTTTTGGACCACTTCAATTTTTGTAAACTGTCTAAACTTTCTAACAGTGGCATAACAACTATGTCCTATGTCACTAGTGCTGCAAGTTTTCATCTTCTTGGATCACGTTCCATTTTCAATTGGTATAGAAACATACCCATTATGTATTGCAAAAATATCCATGGTGTGAAGATTTTCTATGGAGGGCGACATTGTCAACAAGGTCGCTAATTTACTCGATTTATATTTTGACCTAGAGTTCAACTTATTATTTAACGTGACTTTTATTGATAATGTACTTCAACGTTTTTCAAGAATAACGCGTGTCTTTGTTTACAAAACTATCTTTTATAACACTGCTCGAATTGCTAAACCGACTATACGTTAAGAAAAAATATTCAATTACACTGTACCATTGGTAACCTCACATTGCCATCTTTAAATGTCCAGGATCCAATCAAAACTGCGTTTACATTTTTGAATTATTAGAGGCGATTGCATTTCTTATTGTTATATCATTTCAAAATTGAAAATACTTGGTGAGTTAATCAGATGGAAATAGCCATTTCAAGGCTAATTAATGTTAAATGTAAATCGAATTAAAATTAATATTTTGAGGTCAAGTTATATAAAAAGCTTTTGATTTTTTATAAATATTAGTCATATCTTTAACCTGTGAACTAAATTAAGTGTTGATCTGAATTTTGTATTCTTCTTACCAAAATTAAAAACATTAAAATGCATAAGCAGCGTCTGATTGAGAAATAGATCCAATATTACTTTTAAAATGATTGATCAAATAAGTAATTTTGCAGGGCCCCTACTTACTCAGGGCTCGGAGCTTCAGTACCCCTTAGACCCTCGCAAAATCCGACACTAGGCATAAGACCCTTCATAATTGACGTTTGCCGATCGGTTTGTCGTTGGTGACTTTCAACATAAACGAATTTCATCTTTTCCCGTTTGCCGTCCGTAGTAATAGAAAAGAGTCAATCATATCCGTTTGCGTTTGTTACGATTGTCTCAACAAAAAAACTCTTCGTTATTACTGGATTAGATACAAACACAAAAATATCACGACAACAAGAAGCAGTACATACGTGAAAATTAATAACAAAATTTTTATGTTAACTACAGCAAAGTTTATGAATAGAGGTCAAACATAAAACGTCATCCACGAACGGTAACGGCAAACGGAAAGTCACGTTAATGAATCGGAGTTAATGCAACGTAATTTTTAAAGAGATTGCGATAAAATAATAAAATTTTTGTTTACTGTCCCCATAAGGGGTCAGTAGGAAATAATGGGTCAATTTTCAGAAAAGTTGACGGATTTGATTATTGTAAAAAAGAAGTACAACTAATAGATACTTTTATTATTGTGTCCTGAATCAAACTGTATTCAAATTGTACTAAATCAACTTAAATTTTTGTAGTTTTAACATAGAAATAGTTGTACATGAATTCGAAATAAAAAGTTAAAAATATAATTTAACTACTAGATTTTCTTATAAGTAATTTGCGTCATAAAACGTAGCTACTGATTTTATCAAAACAAATCTAGTTCGTTTTGTTAGTTTAAAGTAATGGAATAGTTGTGGAACATACGTTGGTAAATTCCTCTTTCATTAATCAGATTGCATATTCTAATGTAGGAGTTTGGTTTCAAGTAAATACTTTTACAAACGATGACATTTGACATAGTTATTTCCAAATGAAAAATCGACTTTTTCTGATCTGCAGATCATGCAGTAGATAGGTTAAGAAGGGAGTAATAAACCCCAATTTTTTCATATTTAGTTCAACAGTTTTTTTTAACCACATAGGTACACAAATGTTGAGGAACCTTAGGTATAAAGAAGCTTTTACATTCTAATAATTAGTTGAAAAATCTGCAGGTGAAGTTAACATTTATTGCCATGGATACTAACGTATAATTTGATAAAGTGAAACTTATTGAATTTTCATGTATGAAAAAAGAGTTGAAGAATGAATTAACATAGTAATAACATAAAGTGTGGGTGTGTTAACTTCATTCTACTACTCCCTTTACTCTTTAACTATTTTTTCACACATTATAACAGTTTTTTAATAATTATTATCATTATCATTATCACACCCATGATACTCAGCTTTAACGTTAATCAAGAGCGGATTATTGGGTAATTATTAGAAAGTAATAGTTTCGATATGACAAATTTTCCTCTACATTTCTATACATCTCAACTTTGTCTTCATTACCATGTTTTATTCAAATTACTCTTAAAGACTAATTGTAACGAGATTTACGCCAAAAATTTCATTTTTTAGTGCTTTTTTATAATGCTAAGTAACAGTGTTATATTATTGAACGATTATGGTATTCTATATAACATTTTTAATTTTTCATTGTGCAAATTTACTGTCATTTACTATTTAAATCCGCTTAATTTTATATATGATTAACTTACCTTCACTTTATAGTGGAAAAGAGACAATTAGAGGCTCAATTAGGTTAAACGAGAACGACAAATTAGCCAGAAAATCTGACAGTTTAACTAAGAATACTACAATTGATAAAGCTACAAAGAAATGACAAACCAATGGATCAAATGCACAGAATGATGTACATAGACATTACATTCAAAATGGTAATGAATGACCGCCAATATTTGGTCAATAATGTATCTTTTTGGTGTACAGATGGTTCCAGGCTGGCACAAGGAGCTCTATTGTGCATTTTGGGCCAACATTGTCCATTCTACTGGGAAAATCACTCACTATTTTTCATGTCGTTCTGCTAACAATAAACATATGTGGTCAGAAGTGTTTGAATAGAACCCTTTCAAAAAGGTACATTCAATTCTCTTAGATCCTGAAATTTATTAAGTGGATTATCTAACAGAACGAAAGTAACCCTAATGTAGCGTTTAGCCCCCAAAGTATACTAGGTAAAGAGACAAGAAAAAAGGGATAGCGCCTCATGAGAAACCAAAACAATAACGAACTGAACGAATAGCTAAAGATGGATTCTAAATAGAGAACATTTCAGATATAGGATAATTTAAAAGATTCATAATCATATCAGCTATGAAGTCGGAGGAACTCCTCGACAAGAAACAGGTTACTGTCCCGTCCAATACTAATTTAAGCCTATGAGCATGGTACAAGATTACAACTGCAGATTCTGCGAAAAAGTCAAAGAGACAACAGAGCATCTATTTGGCTAATGTTTTGTCCATTTCATCAAAAAGTTTAGGTACCTCGAAAGAGTAGTACTCGTATAGTAGAGTCCAATAGCCTTCTTCAGGTGGAGTCAACGTATTTTGGAAGCAGAACAATAAGATGTAAAGATAAAATATTTTCAAGTTATAGGTGTAGAGGCGTTGAAAAACTAAAATGGCTTCCCAAACAATCTACAGTACCGAGGTGTAATTATGTTCATAATAATTAAGAATGGATAGTGACAGCGATAAAGGTATCAGTGGCACTACCCCTAAACTACGGGAATCGGCACTTTGAATTTTCTCCGCTGGAAATAACGAATTTTTTGAAAAACAATACAATGCTCTTTAGAGCTATTTATCTAGTAATGTTGGCAATAATAAAAAATTAACTCTATCGTTTATATGTTTAAATCCACAGCAACCATCGAGGAAAATATTGAAATATAAAATTTTCCGAAACCTATTAAATTAGATACATACTAATCTTTAGAATGAATAAAAGTGGAAAATATTTGGTTTTCAAATTGGTGCATATCTAGTCTTTTGTCTGTTTATTGCATAGCCCAGTTAATTGTTATTAATATTCTTGTATAGATAGATTTTAACGACACTTCCTAATTGGTTGATAATGCGCTTCATCATAATAAAGATTAGGATAATGCTTTTAACAAGTTTGATAATTTGTAAAATGATTTCAAAATTAGTAAATTGAATAAATATCAAGTATTCGTATATTTGGAATGATCTTTTCTCGGTTATTTTTTTTTGTTATAACCTATCCCTCTGTTTCTTCTTCTTATATATAATATAATTCATTATTCGAAGTTAAGCTTTATCGAAGTAGTTTTAAATATACAGTGGCATTATCGGAATGAACAACCTTCGCATTATATATCTAAGGTTAGGTTAAGACAGCCAACCACGACCAATCTTGGTCGAGGTTTAGTTGTAGGCCTGAGGTCAATTGTGTTATCCATTATTTTTAATAATCTGAAAACTTCGTAAACTACATAACCCCTTCCCCTCATTTTAGCTTGTTTTTTAACGTTTCAAACCTAGAATGAAGTTTTTTTACTTCTTTTTTATGTTTAATTGTGTGTGTGCTAATTCTTTAAGACAATCTACTATGTCATTTACCAGTATTTGATGTCGTTTTTCAGTCAAGGCAGGACACCGGCAAAGCAGATGCCCGATTTTCTACGTTACAGTCTTTGTAATAATTGTTCGTTGTCACACCCATTTCCTTTTTGCCAATAGGATAAGGTCTAGTGATATTCCAGTGGTCTTCTAGGTTGCGGGTTTCGTGAATTTCTCTATTAGGTAATTTTTTTATCAACAATGATACAAAGTATTTGTGCTGACCGTTTATTAAATAACTAATGACTAAGGGGACGAGGAAACAAAATATTTGGACCAATATACTTTTTGGTAACATTCACAATGATAATCAGCAAATTTCTCTGAGTCAGAGCTATATACTGAATGCGGTTCTTATACTTTCTCAACTCAATTCCAGTTGCCTTTTCTGTTTCGTATGACATTATTACTTGACGTTCTGTATGCCATTTGAAGTGGAGAGCTTTGAAGTAGAGATGTATAGAACTTCTAATAGTGTTGCTTCATCCAAAACACGGCGATTGTTCTTTTATCAACGAAATTAGTCCAATTAAACTTTGCAAATAAGTTCAGGATTATTTATGATTCGAATTACTATTCTTTCTGGTCGACAAAAAAATTTTTTTTGGTAAAATATTTATTATTTATTAAAAAAATAATTTCACATTTTTTAAATCGTATATATTGACAACACGAGGGATGTATTGATATCTAGTTAGCTTAGACCAGTTCCATGCATAAACAAAATATTGCGTTACCATAGCAACGAACAATAACTTATTAGAAGTGTCAGTGTAAAGTTTGCCGCCGTCAAAAAAATAAACCAGAGTTACGCAATAAATTAAAAGAAAAAAGATGTCCACCGAAATTGTGAAAATCGAAAAATTGGAGTATCGAGCCATCATCAAGTATCTATATTTAAAAGGGTTAATAGGTAAACAGATTTACGAAGATATGCTAAATACCCTTGGTGATCAATGTCCTTCTTATGCGATCGTGAAAAATTGGACTGCAAGCTTTAAAATAGGTAAATTTTCCATTGAAGATGATGACCGATCGGGAATGCCAGTTTCTGTGTCAGGCCCCGAAAATATCGATGCAGTTCATGACATGATTTTATCAGACCGTCGAATTGGGCTGAAACGGATCGCGTCCGATCTATGATCGATTTTAAAACGATGTAGACATCTTAAATCGAATTATTAATATGAATTAGACTTGGGTACATTCCTACGATCCAAAATCAAAGCAACAATCGATGGAATGGCGACACTCTGGTTCTCCAAGACCTAAGAAGTTTCGTGTCCAAAAATATACTGGAAAAGTTCCTCAGTTTTTTTGAGATTGCCATGGAGTGATCTTGATTAATTTTTTGGATAAGGGTAGAACAATAATTGGAGATTACTATTCGACATTATTCCCGATTGCTTTGTTTCTGGATCGTAGAAATGTACCCAAGTCTCATCCATAGTAACAATTCGGTTTAAGAAGAACTTCTACCTTTGCACGCTTTTGGTCAACATTCAAACATTTGCGGATACATTTTGCAGCAATTTTTCTCATATCCAAACTGACGTGAACTATATGATGAACGCGTTCGTATGAAATATTCAGTGCTTCAGATATCCGCTTTAGCCCAATTGGACGTCTGATAAAATCATGTCATGAACTGAATCGATATTTTCGGAGACTGACACAGAAACTGTCCTTCTCAATCAGTTATCATCTTTAATGGAAAGTTTACCTCTTTTGAAGCTTGCAGTCTAATTTTTCACGGTCGCATACGAAGGAATTAAATACCAAGGGTATTAAGCATATCTTCGTAAAACTGCTTACCCCTTAACCCTTTTAAATACGGGTACTTGTTGATGGCTCTATATTCCAATTTTTCGATTTTCACAATTTCGGTGGACATCTTTTTTCTTTTAATTTATTGCGTAACTCTGGTTCACTTTTTTGACGTCAAACTTTACACTGACACTTCTAATAATTTATTGTTCGTTGCTATGGTAACGCAATATTTTGTTTATACATGGAACTGGTCTAGCCTAACTAGATATCAATACATCCTCGTACACTACTGACCTAAATCCTATAGAACATTTGTGGGATGAGATAAAAAGAAGAATTAGAGCAAGAGTTCCTACTCCAAACTCGATCCCAGAGATTATTGTCGCAGTAGAAAAAGAGTGGCTTAACATTCCACAAGAAACAAACGAGAGATGTTATTAGGGAAAGAGGAGGTCATAGCAATTATTAAGAAATTAAGCGTTAAGTTTTAAATTTTTAATAACCCTATTTACGTAAATATTAAAAAAACTTAATTTGCTTAATGAATTAATTTCACTATGTTAAATATATATATGACGAAAAAGTTTTTATAAATTTATATTCACATAAAAGATAATTAAATTGTCTTTCAAACAGCATATTTTTTTGATCAGCCGAATAATTTTAAAAAATATGTATAGTTTTAGGCTGGAGTATATTCGTGGGTCAGAGGTTGACCACTCTGACCGACAAGCTTACAAAATGTACTTGGTGTTGTAAATTAAATTCTTTTTAATAAATTAAGCTTTTCTTTATTTGATTGGATATTAGAAATAAAAATTATTTTAATATATACATTTATGTAAAACACCTTTAGTTTCATTAATATTAATTCGCTTAAATAATATTCCAAAGTACTGTTGATGTCTAAAACTTGTTTTCGTTAGATCTCTAAAGAATTTCTAAAGAAAGTCAAGCCACTAGTATTTTTGTGAAGGTTGCTAAACAGCCTTTGAAATGAAGTATTTTTTTTCTTGCACCTTGTATTTTCTGGCCCTCAACTTGAAAATTAAATAGATACTTTACTTGTCAACATAAAATATGATTGTTTCGCATCTAGCTAAAAAACCGGTAACGGAAATTCCACATTAAATATAATTCTTCAGTAAGTGTCTTAGATTGTACAATCAATAAATATTTACCACGTACGTCTAGTTTCTTGTCATTTAAAAACACCCCGCTTTTTCCTCTGGCCCAATCTATATCATCATAAACAAGAGTAGTGTCTAGGTAAATAAAGCATGAATCCAATTATTTTTAACATTACAATAAACAATCTCTTCGACTGTGATGTACGACGTTGAATCGCGTTTAAATTGAGAGAACCTTCAAAAAGGGATTAACCGAACAGTTTTACGTACGTTAACGTGAATATCAATTATTTTATCTTCAGTTTTGTGTTCACATAACGTACAAAGTTTTATTTAGTACAAGAACTTCATTATTTCAACTTGTTTTATTTCTGTAGTGATCACGACCAGTTTGTTTTTGTGAATTACTTGTTTTAAGTCCAGTGCAATACTGATTTATTAAATCATGTCAGATTCAAGTGAGTATTTAGTTTCCATTTTCTTGAACAAGTTATATTAAATTATTTATAATTGCAGTATTATTTATACAATATAATTATACATTTCGTGTGAATAGGTCAGGTTTTTTATAATTAATAGATTCATCGTTTTATTTACGTTTTCTGAAATGGTTCATATCCATTTTTTTTCTTTAACAAATGAAACAAACAAAAAAGAAAACAATAGGTTGGTTAAAAAAACGCAAAGAAGAAGAACAAGAAGACAATGGAGATATATAGGTGGGTGGAAATAAAAAGAAAACTCTAGAAAAAATGAAATTACTTACTAGGGACAGAGAAACGGATGGAAGAGAACACAAAGTATAAACCCGACGTCATAAAAGACTGTTTCGAATTTGTAATGAAAAATGTTTGCTTATTAATGGTTTCCTGAAGCAGTTTTATTTTTTTTATCGTATTGATGACTTATAAATCTATTTTCGATATGGTGAGATATCTGTCCTATGTAGACATCACAATTATTACATGGAATCTCATAAATAATATCACGTTTTCTATTTTTCTAGGTTTTATATTTAAACTACAGAAAAATTTTGTGGATTAACATATACGTAGAGTGGTCCATGAGCTCTTAGCATAACATAGGAAGAAAGGTCATTAACTTAAAATTAAATTAAATTTAAAATTAAAAATTAAATCTTTTACCCCTAAGCCTTTAGCTTTGCCAACAAAAAATAGTCGGATACATCCAGTTAACGATTATATGGTAGGTGCTCAATCTCTGTGAAGCCATATTCGTGTATAGTAGCCTTGGAAATCACAGCAGAGTGGACTGGAGCTTTATTATGAAGCAAGTGCTTATCTCGGCTGGTTTTGCCGCGCCTTTTTTCGATAAACTTTTGACGCACATGCCTTAGAAATATGGCACGATCACGGTTGTATTTGATTCCTTGAAGTCAATCAAAAGGATACGTTTTTAGTTCCAAAATATTGTAGCTATTACTTTTTTGGTTCTTTCCGTGACCTTTGCTTTTTCGGCACGGGCTCCCTTTTCTTATGCCACTCTATGGACTCTCCTTTGGATATCGAATAATAGCAAAAGACCATAGTTTCATCACCCGTTACAATTGATTGTATCATCCTTTCTTGATCCTCGAGGCAAACTTTAAAAATCGCTCACAACAATCTACTCGACGCTGCTTTTGCACTGCGCAGATAATTCGATCATTTGTTTCGGAAATGCAGGTATGTGCTGCGTTTTTTTGTGTTTTTAGTCGCCGGTGACTTTCCACCAATTTAATATTTTGTGGAATAGTCACCGTCATAGGACCTCTCGCTCGTGGGTCATCTTCTTATGAAAATGATTAGCACAAGTCACCGTAAACAGCCTCCATTATGTTTTTTCTCTGTGTTGGTGTTAATACTTTTTTAATCAGAAATGTTTTAACATCGCGACACTCAATTTAAGACATTTTTCAAGACAACTTGACTGGGTGGTCGTTCCAGCTCTACCATAATAAAATTTATCTAAACAATAAGCTGAAACTTTTTGTAAAGCTTGTTGAGACTCGTGCATAAAGATGTTTGCGACCACACTCTATTTACTATATGAGGCCAAGAGCTCATGGACAGTATTTATTAAAATAATTTGATAATTTTTATACTGTTACGATAGACTTGGCATGGAATGACAACTACAGATTCTTCGAGCAAGCTATCAAAAGAGCAGAGCATCTACTCTGCTACTATCTTGCTCATTTCATCAAAAAGTTTAGATACTTTATATGAGCAATATTAACATTAATACCAAACATAAGTGGCACATAAAAACCTTTGGGAGGAGTCTACATTTTTATCTTCAAACAATCTACAAACCTCTCTTGTCTATAAAACTTGGTAGTTCTCAAAATATTTATTAGACTTCTACTCACGTCATTCTACCTCTCAAAATAGATCAGTGATTAGTTTGGCCGCTAAGGTATCCAACTATCAGTTCCTGTATTTTAATGCATAATTTTGGAAAAGTAGAACCTGTATCGAGAGAAAATTATTATCTCGAAAAAATGATGAATAACCTACTCAATAAAAGATAAATGCAAATAATAATCTCTTAATAAGCAGAACAGATACTAAACATGAAGATATAAAACATCTTTCCTTTCCTTGTCGTATAACTTTCTTCGTCAAATAATTATAATGAATATGAAATTAGAGAAAGTTATAAATGACATAATTTTATATCAACATGTATACTATACCTACGAATCCAATAAAAAATCTTTACACATTGTCAAATAGAATAAAAAAGGAATTTTTCGAAATATTTCATATAGGATAATTCCGGGGAAGATTAACTTTAAGACTCTATTGAATAAAACATTGAATTTATATGAAAAATTGAACTTGAATCAAAAACCAACGATAAATCACTTTAATGGATTAAAAATATATAATTTTAACCCTTTAAATAAAACTGGGACGAGCCATCTATTCCAGGGTATCCGGGAGTGGTGGCCATAGTGGTCTGGAAGATATGGCGAGTACTTTCCCTTTGCCCTTCAGATCTTTCAACTCGTTTTTTTTATTAGTGCAGTAAGAACACATGCCCTCAAACTCAGTGCAATTTTCATGCACTCAGAGGACTGTATCCAATATTCGATTAGTTTTGTCTTATAATAATATTATCACCATAAACTCTGCATTTATGTTTTTCTTTGTTTCCAGTTTCACTTTCAGAAGCATTGTTGAAAATGATGGTAATTTCATCGCAACTGCTATTAGACAACCTACAAATTACCTTCCGTTTTCTAGGAGTTTGTTTTTGCTGAACTATATCAGTCTTAATATCTCTCTTTATTTTTGATTTTTCTTTCTTTTTTTCCTTTCCATTTCTCAATATTCTTCAGATATTAAAAGAATGCTTAGTTGTTTGGCTTGTTTGCGGACTTGATTTAAATTTACAGGCAGTGGAGATACTTCGTTCAGTACACTTGTACGTGTTGGTTGGTCCACCGTCTGACTGGATGTACTTGGGCCTGGATCTGGAACAGATTGGGTCTGTACTGTATGTCCTATGTTTCTTTCAAATAGGTTGCTCAATGTTTTCACTAAAAGCAAATTCCAAAATGGCTCCTGGATTTAACGAGAAAACTTCTCCTTCTTTTATTCCTGATATTGCATTTCCACTTGTCGCTGATTTTCCCCAGGCTTGATTCAATAAGAAGCCAAATTTTTGCCTTTTAGACGGTGCGCTGGGAGCTGAGAGCTGGGAGTTTTAAGAGACTTGAAAACAGCAACAGAAACTTTGTAAAAAGCTTGTTGAGAATTGTTAATGACGCGTCCATAAAGATGTTTGCGAACCTTCCAGTGGCTGAAGATGATGGAATGTGTTTGATAGCATCGACAGTAAAATGATGTCATTATCATAAGCAAACTCCAGCATTTTAATTGAATTACACTTTGTAGAATGACCGTTCAGCAAAATAAGTAATTTGCAATCTGGTTTTCGAGGCAAAAAATTGGATTTTATTTATCATGTAGGCCAATTTTTGGGCATATAAATCAATGAGCCTGAAGGCAGTCTTCTAATTGAGGTTTTTTCTTTGTCCTCTCATAAAGCACGCGGGAGACATAAAATTACCTGCAGTATTACAACAACCAATTATCGTGATCTCGTTTTTATGTGGAGGTTGTCATAGGAACCTTTTTCAATCAAAATATGACCTGGTACAATATTTAATTACATCCCAAAGTCGACCATGTTATAAATATGACCTGGTTTATATATTAAGTAATTCTCACTGAGAGTTTTTCAAACATTCCAAAATAGGAGCTTTATTCATGCCTCAATTTTTAGCATATGACTGACACTGATATACTTGAATGCATTGCTAGTCAAAGGAAAACCTCGTTACACGATTACTCGGTATCTTTTACTTGCTTACTCATTTTTTTTAATTGTCTGCACCATTGATTGACTCGTGTATTATACTTCACAAACAAAAGATTTGAAGCTTTGTCTGTGCTCAATCTATTTCTTAATCAATCGTAGGCCAGCGCCACTAAAAAGTTGTTTGTAAACAACCGAGTCTGGTGGATAAGACAAATATTGGTGAGCAATTGATTGCAGGGGCTGGAATTTTGTATTTCCATTCACTTACTAACACAATAAGGGATTATCACTAATACTCGTACGTTTTTCTTTATTGTAATCATTTACTATACTTTTCTTAACAACAAATTTGTCAAGAACTACACGTTTTTCAGATGTGTAATTATCATCATGTTGACAATATTGAAACTTCGTTCACGTTTCTGGGTATACAAGTTTTTCACTTCTTCCCATCTGGAGCAGTGCATCGTCTTCCTCACTGGAGTAGATACATTTAAGAGTATCCGATTTCCACCTGGTATAAAGGTACCAGCGAAAGCATCCAAGGCATGTGAGTGCTTGTTTTAAGAATTCGTTAGTTTCTCCATGCTTCCTATTCAACCAGATTTCTATAATAGGATTGAGTCGGTAGGTCCATCCATATGTTCTGTTGTCCCATTTCACTTACTATCTCTGAATAAGATTTGTCCTTACATCAGCTTTCGACACTTCGTCATACCTGTTTTTTCTCTATTTTATTTGTAGCTCCATAGGACTGCGACTACCCCTATTCCTTTGGCTGATACAATCCGGTAGGCATTTAGGCAGAATCTACCATTTATTAGCAATAGGCTATAAATTAAGGTCTCTTATTGGATGTTGCTAATCGTTGGTACGTTTTGTACAAACATTGTTAATCGCGGGTAGATTTTGTCTCCTTGGAAATCCTATGCGCACTATTGCCAATAGGAGGTAGCATTTGCCTTGACGTTGCTAATCAGCGATATGTTTTATCTGAACATATGTGCACGTTCATTCATGTGCTTGCTGATAGAAAAGGAAATATATGGTAAAAGGATTAATACCGGCTGTATTATTTTATTATTTATACATTTTAAATTATTACAGTAAAGTTTTTATGTTTAGTGCGACTTCGCATTTGGTACATTTTTATTTACATCGAAAGCGAGATCTCTTTTTCTTTTTGAGTGTGTTTTTTACCAGTTGCTGGTCGACCTGCAGGTGGACGCTTACTGCCTCTAGTTACATCTGGTTTCCTTCTGGAGATGGACGTCGATTGAACTCTTATTGAAGCACCAGTTCGATTGCGTAGTCCAAAGGTACTACCGCAAGTACTTAAAAATGGATCCCATCTATTTTTTGTTTTAGCTTTATCCAGCCTTTTTAAACATCTGCTCAAAAGTACTTATATGTACCAAAACTTTGTATGTTGTTCTCGTAGTGCACATAGGAAATGTTCAAACTCATTATCATTAACATTTTTGCTTTCTGGGACTGACAGTGTTTCAGTATTTTCATTTATAACATCATAATTTTCATAATTTGAACCTATTTCATTTAAATCTGGATTATTTGAGCAGCTGATGGACTTACTTTCAACAAGCGGTGCATAAAAATCCCTTTCCTTGGCGTTATCTCCTAATGCCAAAACAGCCATCGAGAATCTATCATTAGCCTCAATTGCTATAGGATCAGTATAAAAAGAAAACACAGCAACCTGATGCTTACAGAGTTTTCCGAGGATTCCACTTGCACATGTGCATCTCCAGATGGATTGTGAAACATGAAAAGTACAGAATAAAAGTTTTGCTGAAGGAAATATTACACGGAGACCTTGTCTTTCTGCTTCACTATCATCTGTCATTATGGATTTTGGACAGACACCGCCAAAAGCATTGGCTCCAAGGGTTTCTTTTATACCACTTAACCCAGATATATAATCAGAAGATGTTTGATTTTGTGTTACGAAAACTTCCAAGGTACTGCTCCAGCAGACGTCATTGTTAAAACAAATGTTATGACGTGATTCGCAGTGTTGCATGAAGATGTAATGTCAATAAAAATAATGTCTTTTGTACATGGTAACTTGTGGGCTTTTCGCATTATTGGTGTTATTATTATCACAATAAATGGATCCTCCTTAATGTGCAATGAAACACCCAACGTTTCATAGTCCTTTCATACCTTTTCTTTTAAATTTCAAATCAGTATTAATATTGGAATGTATAATAATAATCAAGAGACACTGACTACACCACGCGAAAAATAAAACAGAAATGCACGACTCACAAAACAAGATGATGCAATAATACGTGTGTAGACCAAACATACCGCTGATTAGCAACGTCAAGGCAAATTCTACATCCTATTGGCAATGGTGCGCATAGGATTCCCAGGGAGACAAAATCTACCCGCGATTATCAATGTTTATACAAAACGTACCATCGATTAGCAACAACCAATTAAGAGACCTTAATTTATAGCCTATTGCTAATCAATGGTAGATTTTGCCTAAATGCATCTGGTAGGCGCTGCATATGCGTATAGTCTTCTACCTGTGTAGTCGTGTCAATTATGCAACCTAAAATCTACTAGAAAATAATGAAAATATTCACATAAACATCTCATATTGAAGGCTTTTTGAATTTTAAGCAAGCAATATGTTAATTATTACATTAAATATTTTTATGGTTTTATGGCAATAAGATTTCCGTACCTTAATGTATTACTTTTTATATTATTATATTTGATAGTTATTTTGAAAAAATAATCCACATTGATTCAATTAATCATTAGCAATGTTAATTTTAAACCTATACAACAAGTTGATAAATTATTTTAAAAAACTTATCCGAGTAATTAGGATAAAAATTACAGTTGTTGAACACGTGAAATGAGATATTTTTACATTAATGGTTACAAATAAAATGAGTGTGTTTCCAAAATAATCTGACATTTTATTGAGAGCGATTTCCACAATTTGACTTCGTTAAATAATATTTGATGACAAAAATTTCAAGTTCTTATGATTGTAATATCATCGGCTCTTAAGGAGGCTCTTGCGTCTAAAAAGTAGTCATATTGACATTAAAATTTATTGATTCTAAATTAACTAATAATTAACTTGAACAATGGATAAAAGCTGCTAAACTGAACATAAACATTTTATTAAACATAAATAGTCTCTCATTTGATTTTTTCAAATCAGCCAAAACAGACTTAAACGTCGAGTATTGTTACACATAATGAGTCAAAATAAAAGAGAAACTGCAAAAAAATGTGATTGAATTACGCGCGCTTTCCTTGAATGACAGAAACAATATGGCCGTTTTCCTAATTTCCGCTAAGTTACTGGATATGCATTGAATTATAACAATTTTTAGCTAGGTTAGGTTAGGTTAGCTAATAAATCTTATTTTTGTTCGCTAATCGCTATAACGATTGGCACCATTAGAAAGATTTATTTCTTACCAATCAAATCTATATTTCCATATATCGCGGCCATTCAGATTTAATTTGTAATCAAATAATCTAACTGTAACTCCCATAAGAGCTCATGTTAAGGAAGCGAACTTTGAAACTCAAATTCTTTTAGATTTTCATTGATAAAACATATAAAGAAGGGTACCGTTGGATTCTTCATACTCTAAACTATCAAAAAATATATATCTTGTTTTCTGACATTTCGCGCGGGAGCCTCCTTAAAAGTAGAAAACTTTTCAAATGAATTGGACGTTGGAGATATAGAAGTCTATCAAAACGACGTTAGAAGAATAGGAAATCCCCCTTCTTAAATGAACCGAGGAGCTGCTACAACATCTTATAGCAACAGCCGAAATAAACACTTCCACTGCTACTACAGTAGAAGGCTGTCGGCAAGTCGGAATCTTATCACCTCTACTGTGATCAGTGTGTCTTCAACTTTCCCATGAAGCAAAATATCTAGGAGTCATCCTTGGTATAACAGTTATTTGGAACAATCACCTCGACAAAGTAATTACAAAAGCCAAAGCGCAAGATAGTTGGCAAGACTTGGAGAATAAAGTCTAAAATGGTATTCTGGACATAACAAATATCGTACCCATGATAACTTATGCAGCGCTTGTTTGGTGGTCGAAAACTGAGGAAACAACAGCTTAAAAAAACAAAGGCTAATCTGTCTAGGTATTACACTTAGACTTAGATATTACCTTAGAGGCGCTTCTGAACCTGTCTCCACTTCGCCTCATGGTGAAGAAAGAGGCGTTTAATGATGCCCACGGGCTAATCCAGACAGTAAAACGAAAGCCAGGAAACCTGTTAGGTCACCTAAGGATTCTAGAGCTAAAACAGATAGAAAGCCGTAACAAGTCAATGGATTAAATTCAAAGCATGTTGGACAAAGATACTCCATTCGAAGTGGTAATTAACGACCGCTAATTATCGGTTAACAAAAATCTTCCGCCACCTCTAAAGTATATCTCTAGGACACAAATGGTTCGAAGTCAGCACAAGAAGCTGGACTGAACATTTCTGGACCAAAATGCAAGCTTTTCTTATCTCTAGGAACATCACTCACCATTTTTCAGGTAGAGTTACTACTAATAAATAAATGTGCTCAGGAGTGTTTGGATAGTAAACTCTCTAAAATATACATATACATTCTCTCAGTGAGAGTGTAAACAAACTCTAACAAAAATAAAGTCAACACTAATGTGGCTTCCAAGCCACCAGAGTTTACCAGGTAATAAGGAAGACAGTCAAAAAAGAGACAACGACTACATTCCTTGGAACAAAACCCTACTATGACCTCACGAGATGCCGCATCAATAACGAACTGATCGAATGACTAAAGAATCAGATGGAGTCTTATTGGAGAAACACTGCAGGTGTAAGACAATCCAAACCATATCAGCTAAGAAGTCTGAAGAGCTGATGACCAGAAACGACATAAAATTAGTAGTCGGTCTTCTGACAGGTCACTGCTCCAGCAAATACCACCTTGATACGATGGGTATGGCAGAGGACGACAACGGCGGGTACTAACACAAGTGGGGCACAAGAACCCCCCAAAAATTAGTATTTTTTGGGAGGAGTCTATGTATTTTGGAATGTATTTTGGAAGCAGAACAATGAGATGTAGAGCCTTGTACAAAATATCTAAATATCTAAGTGCAGAGAGCCAAAACGACTACCCAAAACAATCTAAAATCTACAAACCTAAAATTCTTTTACCAAAAGTCGTTACGACGAATATTTTCTAGTATACAGTACTTCGTATTCATATCTAACCTTACTGTACATACTACATATTTAAAAATATAATGGTTTAATAACCAATAGTGGGATGATAAAAAGTGCGGAAAATAATTATTTCATATTACATCTGCTAAATTGAACATACAACTCTAATTGCGCATCGTGACGCGTAGTTCCGTTTATAATCTAAGGCTTAGTTTGCGTTTATGATCAGCGAGCAAAAAATCATAGTTTGGAATTATTAATAATTTTATTGGAATATTGGCGCTAATAATTCAGTTCCGTATTATCCTCACAGTTCATTATTCAAACAACATAGGTAATAAATGTTTTCTTTTCAACTAAAATGTGTTTTTGTCACTTGAATCGGTGCTTCTCTTGGCAATTTCCACTAGAAAAGTAATGGATGGTGAAGATGCTTCCATTTCTGCGGCTATGATTTTGCGCCCTTCTTTTCTTCATCATAAATATAAAATCAAACTATTATTTTGATCTAGCTAAACTTACGCAGGTATTTCTTTGAGGTAACTATCTGATCAATTCCTTTTTAGCAATCTTCCCTCGGTCCCAAGAAGTCGGATCTTAGTCGAACAATTATTTAAACGTACAAAGGTAGATATTTTGATTTTAACATAGGCTACGTCTCGATGGCACGTCTAGTTTAATAGCCCAAGCAAAGTTTTTTAATGTACATACATTTGTTCATACTATGTCTCCCATTCATTTTCACACATCATGCAGCGTTAAGAATAAACGAACGTATATATTATTTTTATGACGCTAGTACACTTTAACATTCGTTCTGGCAGAAAAATTAATCGAATTGTGCTACAATTTATTGTTTCATCTCTTCCCCTAAATCTTTTCCAAACTGGAGAAAATGGCTTGGTGGGAAGCGATTTTAGACAAATGAAGAGGTGATGGCAGAGACAAAAGCGTAATTTGCGAAACTTTTTTGGATGGTCTGAGAAAACTTGGAACCCCTCCCCATCTAAATGTATAGAGATGTTTTATTATGGTGGAGTATTTTTTTAAACGGACAGGAGACTAGACGATCAACAAAAGCCTAATCGCTTGATCAGCCTCACTTCCTTTTTCTTAAAAACTATTTCAAATTGCAACGGTTATGTATCACCACACTGTTTTATAACACCGGCATTCTAACGAAAATCAACGAAAGAGCGTGCAGAGCACCTTCGTGAATATCAGATGAATAATAATACTGCTACAGCATGAAATGTAGGTGGGCTTCGTTTGCAGTTTTTCATTAAGGTATCAGAAGACCACTACGATTATTGAAAATTTTCTTTTCGGGCAGCTACCCTTTCATTGTCAAAGTTGATGGTTTGGCGCAACGAATTCAAGCAATTCCGTGATTGTGTTGTGAATCAAACGTGTGCTTTTGGTCCTCGCGTCACTGTGACTAATATCAACATTGTACGTATTCACTAGCTTAACTAACAGGATCGACGTTCACAGTGCTACAAATTTCGGATCAACTTGATCTCAGCTAAGAAAGTATCCGATTAATTATAAGAAAACAGTTAAGTTTCAAGGTTTCTGGATAATAATAAAAAAGCCGCATTTCTTAATTGCCTCGAACTCGTTTAAAAATGTTTTTCGTCAAAAAATAGTTATATGTTACGAGACATGGGTATGCCATGCACAAAGGATCTATTGTCTTCCCTTTCTTGCTGCGATACTGCAGAACCCTGTGTTTACAGCTGATCCATTAATCCCACTCCTTCTAAAAAGTCTAGAACGTCTAAAATGTTTAATTACCTTCGTCTTCTATTCCAAGCGCTACCAGGTGTAGTGCTCTGGAGTTCCTTAGTGTTTCACACTTCTAGAGAATGTGGATAGAGATTTCGTCCTCTGTCCAACAAAAATTGCACGCCGCATTATCTGCTATCTTCAGGTGTTTGTTGAGGCGACCGACAGTGCCCCGATAGGGCTCCTGTTAGTAACCGTAGATTTTTTCTTACTTAGGTTGCTACATTCAGCAGATCTTCTCTGGTTATAGTTTCCCAGGAGAGTTTTTTCTTATCTCAGCCTCTGTAGGTGGTCCCAATAATTGATTTTGCTTCCATCTATCTTCCTTTCCAGTGCTTTTTCCATTGTTCTGTAGCTGATACCACAGAAGGGTTCGGGTCCCATTATGGGCTTGTCTGCCCCGCTTTAACTAGCTTATCAGCTATTTCATCTCTTATTTTTCGTTCGTAGTTCGTTTAATTTCTCTAGGATGATGATCTCCTGTTTGCGGTAGTTCCTCTCTAGATTGCCTGAAAATTGCATGAGGCGCTTCCCAGGCTTTTAAAGTGCTCAAGCGTTTAGTATAAAATTGAAAGAAAAACGAAGAAAACCCTCTGAAAGCAAAATCTCGATTTATTGCGGCGAAAGTGTTAACGTTGAATTTTGATAAGACTATAGAATAGTATTTCATTGAGTTTTCAATTATTCAATAGGCAAGACTAAGAAATTTCATTATTTTTCAATATACTCTCAGTAATTAATAGATTATATGATAGTTATAAACTATTATAAGCTTGTTGTTTGTATCTAAGCATGAAAAGCGAGATGAATAAAGTATACAATAGGCTTTTCTTCGGTGGTTTTTACATAACATAAAACAGTTTAATTTCAAGGAAACTTGTACCGCTAATAGATATTTTAAGTGAATATTATATCGCTTTTAATGCTGCATATTTTTATTAATTCCTATTGTATACAGGTTTTATATTCGCTTGACCATTATTTAAAATTAATTAGGTTTAAACTTTAAAAATCTTTCAATTTTCTAACCAATTATTATCAATCGTGTAACTTTTTTGAGAATATATTATAAGGAGCCTGATAAAAAATAGTTAATAATTTTATTAAAAAAAAAAGATAAAGGAGAGTTTGAATAAGTAGTGCACTTGTATAGCAACGTACGCTCTCAACCTTATCAATTATAAGCAAAATTTGATACTCACTCGTTCATTTACCAACCAGATGGAAAAGAACAACTTCACCCAAGTACTATAAGTACTTCACTAAGCGCTCTCTCTTTCTGATATCAATATTTAAACAAACAAATTTGTCCAATATTTTTATCTTTTTAAAGATCGAAGAACGAGTAATTCTTGTCTTTAAGTACTACTTATTTTCGATGGTTTCTTTGGTGGAAATTTTTATTTTGGTTTGTATGGATTTGGATGACGTTGATATAGGATTGTGTGTGCGGCGTGCGAGTACAGTTCTATTGAGGCATGGGTCCTCTCACATACATTCAATATTGCAGGACTATTTGTCTTAAAAAAAAATTCGTTCGCGTTTGATATCGCATAATTTTTGAAAGTCGCTCAAAAAAGCTCGTGTCGATTGGTGCAAAGAAATGTTAAAAAAATTTAATCGCGGTGCTCCAAAATACGTCTATGAGATCGTGATAGGCGACAAATTATGGATCCATGCATATGAACCCGAAATTAAGCAACAAGCGACTGTATGGGTATTTCAAGACGAGCTAAATCCATCAAAATCCACCATTCCATTAGAGCAACGTAGAACATTCAATTCTGAATGGTACACCAGTATTTGTTTGCCAGAAGTGTTCGAGAAATCAGGGAAATCAATGGAAGAAAACGGATCATTTTTCACTACAACAATGCGAGCTTTCACACATCAGTTCAAACAAAAACGTTTTTGAGCAGTCAAAATATCGAATTGATGGGTCATCCGTATTACAGTGCTTATTTGGTATCCAAATGATTTCTTATTATTTCCACAGACCAAAAATAAATTGAGCAAATCACAAGTTTTTGAGGTATTACCTCAATTGGAATGGAAAAAATGCTTCGAAAATTGGTTCAAACGCATGCAAAAGTGTATTTATGTTGATGGAGAGAATATATTGAAAAACAATAACGCCAAATCCAATTACAAACTTTTGATTCTATTTGTCTATATTAAAACTTGAGTAGCAACCCTCGTATTAACCCTGCATCACCGACGAGCGTTATTAAGTAATCTGTTTCCACTTCTAAATCGTTAACATTTTTTTTTCTGTAGGCTTCTAAGTCCTTGACAGAATACTATATTATACACCATAAAACAATTTAAATATTTGAAAAGCTTCTTCGGTACTTTTAATTTAATTGAACTAAATCTATACCATGATATTTATGCAAACAAACACGATCTCGTTAAAGTGGATATAGTAGTAGACTAAGAAGCCGGAACGGGCTCATACTTAGCACTTATAGGCGATCCAGAGTTGACCTGCAACCTGGACAGTTCACAGCATAGAAGAAAGGTTGTCGATCTGACTCTGTTTTACCGATACTACCGCGGTAAATGCTTTTCCGAGGTGTCTAGCATAATTCCGCCTAGAGCAGTTTTTGCAAGACCTACTCGACAAGCAGACTTAGCTCATCCGCCTGTAGATGCCCAGAACAATTTATCGCAACTCATTTCTTCGGAGAAGGACAAGACTATGGAAGCATCCACCAAGGTACGTCTTTTCCGAGCACTACAACTTACAGAAGTTCAAGATTAATATCCACAGGAATCTCCACGCGGCAGGCACCCTCTTGTGTTTGCTTTTACATAAAAAAACTGTTTGTCTCAACAAAAGAGGGTATGAGAAATAGGTACTAGTTGATATAAATGCAATGTCAGTAATTGATGATATTAAAATTCATTAATTTTTGATCACACCTAATATGATTGAAAAGATAAATATTAGATTAGCCAACAGATCGGATGAAGTTGAGAATAATTAGTTTCAGGATCAATATGACTACAAAAATATACTATTCGAATAGAACAATTCATTTATATGATTCATGTCATCTTCCGAATTGTCGTTGGGGTCCAAAGAAAAAATATGAAGCCGTTCAGCTTTTCCTATCATGCTCGTACGAGAGCCATTCTGTATATATGGAGATACCATGAATCTAGGTTAGAGCACTGCGTTTTTAAAGACCACCATCCTTATATAGTAACCTCTAAATGCAGTTGAGTCGCTGCTATCATGGAGAAATTGATGCCATCAAAATTGAATGTTTTATTTATTTGTATTTCATTCAAATGAGCATTTGCCAGCTTTTATTGACACGGTTTAAAACCAAATGGGTCGGATCTTTTGCATCATTTCATAACTGTAAATGAAAGCTGGGTCCACGACTATACTTCTGGGCAAAAAAAAACAGTTAAGGTGATGGATTGCAATGGATCAACATGCTTCGAAAAAGGCAAAGATAACACACTTCGGTGATCGCACTAGCTAAAATTCACCAAGTGCATATCTAACTTTTTCACCATCCATATTATCCATCAGATCTGCCCTCCCAACAAGTTTTGCTTTTTTCCTAACTTTAAAGTTTAACTTGCAAAAAAGATATTTTTATCAGATGAAGAAGTTATCGCAAACATAAACGCTTATTTTGAAAAGAAAAGACGATAGGGTTAAACTATTGTTGGAAAAATTGGATCATGCTGAAAAATGAAAATTATTATAGAAAAAATGTCTTGTTTCTTTATTAGGTTGGAGACTTTTCAGACAACCCTCGTATAGCGTTACCCTTGTATTTTTCCAGGGGGTCGTTTCATCGACAGTTTATATACTTCACTCTATTAGACCACCTCATTGAAGTAGACAAGACGAAACAAATTACTTCTAAGTGGTTCAGATTATAAGATTAAATAATTATTCAAATATGAATAATCAAAATGTAGTATTATTAAAAATATGATTTTATATTACTTGAAAACAACCATCAAGTATTCAAGATTTTCTATATCGTTAACACTTTTATCGTTATTGGTAGTTAGAGTACATAAAGGATGCCATGGGGGATCACAGTCGATTTATCAATGCGGGAGTTTAACGTTCAGGTAGAGTGCTTTGTTTCTGTTTGAAAGACAGGCATAGAAAATCTGTTTTCGTTAAACAAAAATGAATAAGTTATCTCAAAGACACTGAAGTAGTACTGCCACGCCACCAGGTATACAAATTGATCTTGTTAGTATTTCATAGTTATTTTTAAATATCAATCATATTTGCAATGTTTTTTAATAAATCGACAATCTAGGCCACTCGATGTTTTATTTACAAATTCAAATAAAAACATTAGACCGTATCTAACTATAAACTTAAACAAAATATTGTTTAATTAGTTGCGTACTTGCGATAAAATTTGAAAATATTTGCCATAAACAAGAAGGAAATTATGATTCTGTTACGCAGATAAAACTAGGAAAGTAAAATCTCAAGGACATAAATTTATTAAAGTTGAAACATCCTCACCCCCCAACTAATACAAAGCAAATAGTTTCTAGTAATTAAATGTATTCACGAAGATGCAACAGAAAAGCGTATGATAGTAACAACATACATAAAATGAATTATTTGAGTGATTTCTGTCAACTATAATCCAGGTTGAGATATATCATTTATCAACTCATTGCAGATACTAACCCAGAACGAAATTATATCAGTCTCGTTACGTTTTCGGCGGACATTTCAAATTTAAATCTCAACCTTCAAACTCTTTTATTTTTATTACTTCGTGCGGTAATTTATAACTTAATAGTTTATTTGTTTATATATAATGCAATGGTGTCCGAAATCATCGCACTCTATAATATGAAAATGATGGACAAATTATTGAGTTATTTAATGGGAGTGGAAAGGAGTTTGAGAAATAGAAATGGAGAAATTGAAAAAGGAGATACAGGAAAGTGCGTTTTTTCGAAGAGACAATTATGAATAAAATGGAAACAGGAAATAGCTATTTTCCTAACAAGTGCGGAAAGTGATACTTTCCCGCACGCGACTGCAGTTGTCCCGAACGACACGGAGCGGAGTTCGGGAAAGCGGTCAAGTGCGGGAAAGACACTTTACGCATGAGTTAGGAACATTATTTTTTCTACGACAGTATATACATAAAAGCATACCAACCCTTTTTTCAAAAATTATTTTATTCTAACAAACATAATAATATTCAAAACTTTAACTAAATACTTCTAATTATTATAAATATTAATATTGAAAACACAAGTTTTTTGGTTTCAACTGGAAGGTAGATGACTTCGATGAGGATGGCATCGGTTGCAGGTCGCATAAAGATGACGATGACGGTGCGGCAACAGTTTTAAGTCATTTGTAGTACAGATAATTTTTTTTGATATTTTTTTCTTCTTATTCTCGGAGTCCTCCAACTAGCCCTCAGCGACAGTAGTAGACTTCCAGCCACCGAGACGCTTTATGTTGGTTATTTCTTCGCCGGAGTCTGGTAGGAACGTTGCCGAGGAACGTGATCGTAAATCTGCGTACTTTCAAATAGGTTCCATCATTTATTTCTTCAGATAAAACAAATGATCTTGACGAATGATTTTTGGAATCAGAAATTTTCACAACAATTAGGTTGCCTTTATCTTGAATGTCGTCGACAGTGGTATTTACAAGCTCGGATCTGCGGAGAGCGCCAGCCAGTGCAAAAATGGTACTCACTTTAATCATCAGGTATACCTCATCGGGAGCTAGCATAACCCTGCATATATCTTCTTTAGTAAAAACTAAAAACTTGCGCTTTCTGTACTCGAAAACCAATATTTTTTTGTTTAAGAAACGACGTTAGCTATATCTAAATTAAGTTTTATTTCTACTAAACTTTTTACCATCGAATAGCGGGACCATAATGTATTAGATTTCAAAACCTTACTTAGGTCTGAAAAATACGCCAGAAATACCTCTTCCTTATAAGTTTTGGCCCCTTTCTCCTTACACCATGTAAAGAAATGGTTGTATTGCTTCTCATAACTTAATCTGGATTTGGCAGGTAACAGCTCGGAATTAGCTTCATTTGCAGCCTTCAAAATGGCTTCGGGAAGTTCTTCGTCGGATGAATCCATTAATATTATTGTATCGGATTCGGTTTAATGTGGTTTATTTTAGAAAAAGATTGTACTTATTCGGTCACTTCCAAGACGTTTTGAACAACTTTGACGTTTTAGTAACAATTACACGCTTAGGTTGTCATAGCAATTGATATCAAACCCGGGTGGTTTGATAGTTGTTTCTCCTTTGAAGAATGTCACATTCCTGCACTCTACACTTTCAAAACTACATTGCGTGCGGGAAAGTGGGTTAAAACGCACGGTCGTAGAAAATAGAATTTTGGAAAACATGGAAATGCAGACAGAAATCATGCAATAGAGGATGAAAATTATAGAACTGAAGACAAAAACAATTGTTACGTTCAGTATGATGACAGATGAGAAAACTATGGAAATTTTGTAAAATTGAATAATCATGGACATCTGAAAATGTAAAAGGGGAAAAATATTTGTGTTAAAGATATTTTGATAAATATATAAATAAATATGGAAGTCAAAACTCGAAATATTTCAAAAATTAACAACATATATATGATTCTCTATCGTCTTTTTTGTCAAAAAATACATATTTGAAATAAAATAATCAGGGATCCTCGTTGTTCCTGATAATTACAAGGAAATTATTTATATTCAAACTAATATGTATAGGATAAATTCAATTGTAGCGTTATGTACTATGCAAAAAAACCTGTAACAGATCGATTTTTATTCTTAAATTGACAATTTACAGTATGAAAATATTATCCCCCTGCAGCACCCCTTCTGAATGGAATATGGAACCTTGTTGTAAAGGGATTTCAGTCCTCTGTTTAGCAATATAAAGTTTATTAAATTTAGTGCAATCATAACTGAGAAAATTGATTTTTAAGATGCAAAATCTTGAGAATGTTTTTATCACAAAACTTTACGTAAAATGAAGATAATAATGCCGCATAATATTTAGAATGTATTTTTCAATGTAATTTACAATTAAATTAAATAACTACCATTCACTTCTTGACAATAACCGAGGTGATTTTGGAATTATTGTATTCGATCGTTCCACATCTTCTTATTGGGAAAAACCTCGTTTAAATAATTTCTAACTGTACGTGCAAAATGTGGTGGACTCCGTCTTGTTAGTACTAAATAGATCTATCCACCCATTTGGATGATTAACATCATGAAAAAGTGTTTGTAATGTAGAAACTAAGAAGTTAATCAAAAAACTGTACCTTCAAAACAATAAGGGTCAATAATTTTATCGTTAATGATACCAGCCCAAACGTTTACTTTTTTAGGATATTGAGTGAGAGCCTCTCATATCCAGTGAGAATTTTCTCTGCTACAATATCTACAGTTCTATTTGTTAACCGTTCCGTTTGAATGAACGTCACAATTTTTTTTATGAACTGCAAAACTGCGTTCATTCTGTTCATCATTAATTCACAGAAGTCTTGCCCTCTATCAGAATCATCTTTATTAACTCCTAAACTAACTGAACTTTGTAAGGGTGCTATTTTCTTTATGCAAAACATAATAGATGATTTGCTTACATCATTGTCGGAGGCGAGTTGTCTTATGCCTCAATCTCTAGATGTACATCTAACTTTTTTTCATCAGAACATTTCTACCTGGTTTTTCAATATTTTTTACACGTCCAGTTTCACGAAACTTTTTTTAATTTTGCTAATTGTACATTGCGAAACGTGTTGAGTTCTCGCTTTATTATCAAAACCAATCGTAATTAAAATGTCTATTCTTTGAGTCTCGGACAAATGAGCCCTAATTAAATTCAATACGAGCACAAATATCATATTGCCGACTTTTAGTTCATATTAATTGTTTATTTGGATCTTTGACTAATATTTTCGTATCGTCCAAGATTTTTTCCTGATGTTTAGCAGAACAGATACTGAACTACCTGATTATTTCTAGAGTATATTTCAATAGACCAGACAATATTGCCGATTTAAAAGTTAGGATAACGGAAGAAATTAACAAAATAGCCCTTGGGGTCATACAAAATGTTGTACCTACGAGAATTCCAAAATCACCTCTGTTATTGTCAAGAAGTGAATGGTGGTCAGACATTATGAAAATTTTATTTCTTGAAAATTAATCTTCTCATTATGATTGCAACTTTAAAAAAACTTTATATTGCTGAATAGGGGACTGAAATTTCTTTCCAGCAATGTGCCACACGACCCCTTTATGATTTTCGAGAGGACGAGGGAGGGGGATAAAATTTTCATACTGTAAATTGTCAATTTAAGAATAAAAATCGACCTGTTTCAGGTTTTTTTCATTAAGTACATAATAACGCTAGAATTGAATTTATTCCATACATATGGACCGCATTATATATCTTTATTCCACTATGACACCTCAATAGAGAAAGTTGAGAAATTAAAATAAATGTAGTCCCTGACGTCGAAGTAAAATCACGTATAGAACAAGATAGAATCATATTCCTTAAGGTGAAAAACCTATTATGTATCGCAACATTGAACTTAAGATACAGTTTTGTAAAGGCGTACGTGCACTCAGTTCTCTTGTATGGATCGGAAACATGGACATTAAAGGTGGATACTATGAACAGACTCGAGGATTTTGAAACGTGGATCTTCCGTAGACTACTAAAAATATCATTGAATGGAAAGAGAGTTACTTGCAATAATAAAGAGAAGAAAGGCCGCTTATCTGGACCTCATATACCGTAACCAGTATTATATACTGAAATTAGTAATAGAAGGAAAAATCGAAGGAAACGTAGACCTAGTTGCAGACAACTTTCATGGTTAAAAAACATACGCGATAGGACTGGTATGGTCATCATCTTTAATTCGCACCAACACAGGACCGAAATAAGTATGCCGAAATTAATTGTCCCCAACCTTCATTAAATGGAGATGGCACCTGAAGATGAAGAAGTCCACCTAATAGGCTAATAAATTGAAAAATGGATCAATGCTTAAGTGACCGTCATTCTCCCTTCTTACCCTAAGCAAATAGAGATATACTGAAAGAAGACACCGAATTAGAATAAAAGAAAACAGAAAAAGGATCTTCTAGTTTATTAGGACATAATAATTCGGTTGCGTTATAGATTTTAGTTGTTTTAATAATAATTATTAAACATTTATATTTATGTACAGGGTCCTTCACGACGAGCTGAATCGATATGCATATGGGAAAGTACTGGGATTAGTGTTCTGAAAAAGTTGCTTGCATGGGTTTTCCGAAATGCTTGTTGCAGCGAAAATAGTTTAAGTTTTCTGAAAATTCGGACCCAAACTTCGTTATTTTTAATGGAATGCTATAGTTTTTATGAAATTTTTGAAGTCTACGCAAAATTTCAATATGATTTTATACTAGGCATTGTTTGCCTAAAGTCCATTTTTTAATTATTTCACAATTTCGAAATTTTTGGACACGTGCAGCCCTCCGCTAGAAAAATTATATTTCTTAGTTTAAGTGAGTCAGGTCAAATATTTTTGGGATTTGGACAAATAACACTTACAGCTTTCAAAATCTCTGAAAACCTTGACAAAAATTTATATAGAGTGTTCAGAAAATGGTGCTATCTAAGAACTTAATTTTTTCAAATGGAAACCCCCTTTTTCTCTTTACCATTCAATTCTATGTTTTAAATTAAGGGGACTTCGTTAGTAAATCTATATATATCAAATTAACGGTTTTTGAAGGCACTTGAAAAAACTGAAATTTTCATGGTTTCATTGTTTCATTATCGGTTGTCTGGAGCGACAAAAAAGCTATCATATCAACAAACAAACAAACAATTGCAAATTTAATTTTTGATACGTCAACTTTTATTATTCGTTGTTAACCATCGGCATGTAACAATTAAAAACCATGAAAATTTTTTCAAGTTTCTACAAGAACCGTTAATTTGAGATATATGAATTTATAACGAAGTCCCCTTAATTTAAAGCGTGGAATCCAATGGTAAAGAGAAAAATAGGGGTTGCTATTTGAAAAGTTTTCGAAGTTTTTAGATAGCGAAATTTGGCACCATTTTCTGAGCACCCTATATAAATTTTTGTCAAGGCTTTCACAGACTTTGAAAGCTGTAAGTGTTATTTACCAAAATCCTCCCCGAAAGGGAACCACGGTAAATACCCACGGGGACATGAGAAAAATTGCTGCAAAATGGATCCTCAAATGTTTGAATGTTGACGATAAGCGTGCAAGGGTGGAAGTATCGCGTTCGATTTAAAAAGGATGTAGACTTCTTAAACCGAATTGTTACTATGGATGAAACTTGGGTACATTTCTACGATCGAGAAACAAAACAACAATCGATGGAATGGCGACACTCTGGTTCTCCAAGACTTAAGAAGTTCCGTGTTCAAAAATCTGCTGGAAGTTCTTGCGTCAGTTTTTTCATAATACCATAGGGTAATCATGATTGATTTTTTGGATAAGGGTAGAACAATAACTGGAGATTACTCTTCAACATTACTGACCACTCTATGGAAAAAAATTAAAGAGAAAAGACGCGGAAAGCTATCCAAAGGTGTTTTGTTTTTGCAATACAACGCTCCTGCACACGAATCTCATGTTGCCATGCAAAAATTTCGTGATTGATGGTTTGAATTACTAGAGCACACCCCTCATTCACCAGATTTGGCTCCGTTCGACTATTATGTCTTTCCTCAACTGAAAAAAAGTTTAAAAAGTCTTAAATTTTCTTTCAACGAGGAGGTAATAAAAGCTGCAGAGGTCTGATTTGCAGAGCAAGAAAAAACATTTTTTTTTGAAACGTCTAGAGACGTTGCAGGTTCGCTGTAATAAATGTATCTAATTAAAAGGAGAATATGTTGAATAATAAAATATTTTGACATTGAAATTTTGTTTAGTAGTAGGCTAAGAATTTTTCAATATATTCTCAAATGCTGGCCACTCCATAATCCGAAAACCAACTTCTGCAATGTATTCTTGCACGCTTCTGGTCATGCATAAAGGTAAATTCGTCTTCAATATAGTGACGTAAAGTACCACATGAATTGGTAAAATCGCTAAAAACCTCTTCTTCCGTGAACTCGTGAATACATTGAAATTTTGTTTGGTTCTATAGTAGGGTAAGAATTTTCCAATATGTCCTCGTATATTTGTATTTGTGAATTATTATATTTAAATGATTATAGTGTAAACAGGTTATTATTACACAAAGTTGATAATTTAATATTTATAAACAAAACGAAGAACAAAGAGCTTATCTAATTAAGATGTATTATCAATATTTTCTAATATACAGCGTGTTGATGAATTAATGTAAATTGCTAATATTTCTATTTCGAAATGTTGAGAAAATGTTCTCTAAACCAGAGAAACTCTTTGAATTGATACGTAAAAGCACATTTTTCAGGCTCCGTTAGGAAGAGAATTCAATCAAGCTGTGATCTGATAATCGGGAGAACTATTAAGTTAAAATCCTCGCTGATTCCTGCAACTGTGAAGAATATAGACTAGCAGATTGTATCCAAAATTAATAAGGGATTATCTTCGAATCGAAGGAAACTCTTTGGATTCATACGTAACAGCTACATTTTCATCTTTTCCAGGCTTTACTAGGAAGATAACTTAAACAAGTGATTTTCTGGTGATTAGGAGGACTAGCAAGTCCACAAGTTTGCAAATCAATGCCACTATGAAGAACATAGACTTGCTGATTTCAATCACAATGATACTGACTGATTATCATCATCAGCCTTTAATTGTTACTGATGCCGCCGGTGTGAATTAGACGTCCACACACTTTCTTAGAAGATAAGGTTGATTAAGTTCAACAGTTGTAGTGGTGTTTGGTGTATTTGGATAGTCATCATTGCAGAAACGGGTACTATTAGATTTTTACTGCCTAGCTAACAAAAATAAATTATTTAAGTAAGACTAATGCTAATGAATCCAGCTGAAAGTAATGTTGAAACTATTCAGTGAATAATGCCTCGACAGTGCAATAATCTGGACAATAATGATAGCCTTCTACTCCTAGTAACATAACTTACTATTTTCGTGGAACACAAGTTGAAAATATACCAAAAATGTCCAAAATTTCGGTAGTTTTTTTTACCTTCTCATTATTTTGGTGCTTGATTCGGGACTTGCACAAGAATATTCTCTTGATTCATAGGGAATTTAGTTGAAAGTAAATCATGTTGGTAGTGCAAATAATTTAGAATAATCTATGAATCTCAATTGATATAATTTACTTAAATAAAAAGTAAGTAAAATCAAAAAATAAGTGATAGGTGTTCCTCTTAGCTTATGGTGTTGTTTAGTAGCTTTATTTTCACTTGTAAGCATCCTTTCATATATTAGTATCACTTTTATACTTTCCTATTAATTTTAGCAACTATACGTTTTATTTCGTTATTATTTATTATTAAAATATTTCTGTGTCAGTAGAATGGGAAAACCCAGAATAAAACCTTTTTTTAATTTTATTTTGTAAAAGTTGGACAATTAGCAGAAATAAATAAGTAGTAAATCAAAGTTTACATTATAATGTTTTTCTGTGGAATTGTGGGATTTCCGTTACGTACTTATTTATATGTGTTTCAATGTGACACGCAGCGAAAGTTCTGATCATTCTTTCAACTTTGTTAGTTTATTTAGATTACCATCATTTGCAATGAACTGACAAAATAGATTTTTATACAACTCAATATTTGGAAAGTTTGGGAAAACTGCGTTTTTCTAATTCTTTTGTTTCATTTCTCAATTAGATATTTTCGTTATGTTATAGTTTGTCACAGTTACGGCCATCGTCAGCGATAATGCCGCAAATATCTTATCTGCTGTTAGACTTAGTGAATGGCGATCTCTCTAATGTTTCATTCACACTCTAAATCTTGTTGTTCAAGAATCTACGAAAAAGATATGAGAAGTTTTGGGAAGAGTTAAAAATATTGTCAATTTTTTTAATCGTAGCACACGAGGCCGTTTTTGCTTGAAATCATCGCTGAAACGTTGCACTAAGCTTGCATAATACTCGCCGTTGATAGTTTTACCTGTTTCAAGATAGTCAATGAAAATTATCCCACGCGTATCTCAAAAAATCGGAGCCATGACCTTGCCTGCAGATGCACTGGTCTTTGCCTTCTTTGGTGCTGGTTCTTCCTTTTCAGTCCATTGTTTTGGTTGCTCTTTTGTTTTGAGTATGAAGTGATGGACATACGTTTCATACATGGCTAGGAAAAGTTTGAAAAATTCGGCTTTATTCCTGTTAAACATTGCGAAACACTGGATAGAAATATCTTCACGAAGCTGTTTTTGTTTCATTGCGAACAAGCGCGGCACCCATTTTGCGCATTGCTTACTCATGTCCAAAGTCAGATAATATGTGATGTATCGCACTTTTTGAAATGCCTACTTTCAATCGACGATCTACTGGATGATCGCTTTGTGGATTTCCTCCAACATTTCTGGAGTCGTCACTTCGTTTAAACTCTGCTACCCAATATTTTACTGTTGATAACGGAGGAGCATTCTCACATAACGGTCAATGATTAATTTTTTCCATGTTTACAAATCACTGAAAACATCCACTATTGATGGCGGTTAAACAATAATAAATGACGTGGCGTCTTCAAACTTGAAACATAAGCTGATAGATTGTGTATTTTCCAATACAGTGGGATTTGTCAAGCAACTACCGCCATTTCCAGATCAGGCAAGGTACTTCTGAGACCATTCATGTATATATTAAATAAAGAAAATTTTATGATTAAACAAGTATATATTTATAGCAAAATTCCACCTCTTTCCATTTATTTGAATATTATACCTACATTAATTCATCTAAAAGTTATATCTCAGCTTTCGTAATATTACATCATCACTCAATAAGTCATGTGACTGACACACAGGTGGCCCTGCCATTATCAAATCCTTATAACGTTTATGAAGTACCAACTTTCAAAAGACTATGTGTAAAATTTCATGACATTTCAATTAATCAGAAAAAAGTGACAGTTATTTAAGTGAAACTACTTTTGTTATTTTTAAAAAACTGGAATCAAAACAATTTCATGTATTGATTTATCATGAAAAAATTTTATACAAGCTCAGCAATGGCTTCAAAAACTATTTGTTATTGATTTGCTGAATTTAAACGTGATAGTACAGACACCGGTGATGGTGAACGTTCTGGTCGTCCAATTAAATTGGTTACTCCATAAAACATTCAAAAAGTTCACAAATTGGTTATATCAAATCTTAAATTGAAATGGCGTGAGATAGCTGAGGTTGTGAAGATATCAGAAGGCAGTACCTTTACCTCAAGTTATATTTCCATTTTAACTTCCATAACGCAATTTTATTTATTTTATTATATTAATTTTAACTAACATAATAATTGGAACTATTATTGATAGAAAAAGGAAAGACAATTTTGAGAATTCAAAAAATGTTAAAATCCGTTCAGTCAACCCGAAGTAATTTATGTTTAAAAGAAAGTGCTTAAAATTTAGGCTATCTGAGGATATCTCGTAATACGAAAAAGATATCGACATGCGGTTTTCGCTATTCTGCTGCTAATTTGGTCTACTTTTATATCCCTCAATTAAAACTGCATGTTTCCATTTAACATTTTTTAAGGATAGCTGGATTTAAAATAAATAATTAGCGCCCTCTAGGAAATTATAACTCTTACATTGGTAGGAAAGAGCTCTCTTCAAAAAGACTAAGTTTGCATAGATGGGTTAAGTAGAACTGGACTTACAGGAGTTTTTTCATAATAAAGTTCCCGCTTCCCCACCCCCTCTTATTTTAAGAGATAGACTAAAACTTGTCAAATCAAATATACGCTGAATTTCTTGAAGAATTCGATAATCATAGTTTAAATGCATCTTAATCAGGCAATTATTCATTTTATAATTTTTGGTATTTAATTACGCACTCTGGCGATGGACCTACAGCTCTGTAAATAATTTCCAGAGTTTTCTCGAAGTCACTTTTGTTATAAATTTTTTTTCCCGAAGCTGTACTATAAACGGTTCCCAAGATATGGCCGAAAGCCATTCTTATTGGGACACCCGGTACGTTATACTTAAATTTCGGTATAAACTATGACATACATTTCTTTAATTCCTCATTTGTTGGACCTTCTGATATGTTTATGTTTCTAAATCTTCTCGATTTTAGGTCTCTTTTGTTTCAAAATTAGTTTTTTTAATAATTTTTGAAAGATTAAAATAGATTAAATTGACATTTCGAATTAAGTCTTTATCAAAATATATATGAGATGGTATATTCTTAGCATATTGGGAATGCTATATGTTATATCTTGTGTTATCTGGGGTTCTAATCAAAGAAATTGTGAAATAAACGATTTATCTTTCTTATTGCTATGTGTAAACTGTTTCATTAATTGGTATAATTAGAGAACTTCCTTGGTTGTTCAATACTCTTTTATCTTAGTTCACTATCTTTTCAAAAATTGTGTTCAAAGTTCGATGTCTGTAAATAAAATCGATTCAAAATAATAATATACAGGGTTGATATGGAAATATACCACCCTCTTTATTTCGTTCATAGAAAATATGCAAAACACAATACGCTTATTTTAAAGCTTGGACGAATACAACTCCTACAATAACAAATGGAATTGGGGATGTGCGGATTAGTATTTTTAAGGGTTATTGAAATATCTGTTCAAAACTAACGAAAACCTGATCTTTTTTTTTAATATGTTCGGTAAACTTGACCATGAAGATATTTTATATGAAAACTGTTTTGCAATCATTCGATTCTTTTTATTATATTTTCGAACTAGGATCGTTTATTTTCCAAACTATTGCTGCCAGAAGTTTTCCACACACAGTTATTATTTTCCCCTCCAAACTTTCCTCTATGGAAGAAATGTTTTATGAACATAAAAAGAAACGTAGAGGTGTTACGTAAGACGATCGGGGTGGCCATTCTATTACTCTTCTTAGACAAATCTATTTATCACAAAAACTTTTCACAAATACCCTGAAAATATTGAAAAAATATTTGCACACATTTCGTTTTGATCATAAAGATATTAAATGATTCAATGTTTTTATACCATTTCGCCAGCAACAACCTTTCTTGGACAATATCAAAAGTATCAATCGTAGAAACAAACTTTTGACTCCGCAGGTCAACATAATTCCAACGAACTGCTTATCATTTGAAGTTTTTGTGACTTTTGTGACAGGCGTAGGGTTGCCATCTCTAAAATTTGAAAACCAGGACAAGACGCGTAAAAGCCCCTGGTTTTAGAGCCCAGAACACCAATTAAATTTTGAAATAAAAATTCTTAAAGTGACGAGACCATTTTAGTATCCAGCGTTATAATTTTTCAGGTAACTTTCAGGTAACTTTTATTTCAAAATGATAGATTCCACGTCCACTGGCAGTAAACATTCGCAGTGTCGTATGCCGTATCTTTTCCAGTTTTCAGAACTTCAAGTAAAGTTGTCAAACAACTGACTGGAACATGATCTCCTCTGGTGATGTGGACTTCGAAATTTCTAGATTCATAAAAACAATGACTAGTCTGGCATCCAATTTTTTCCCTCAGGCGTATAAAAAATAAGCAAAATAAACCCTGGTCTGCTAAAGAACATGCGATCTTTATCTTACATAAAGAAATTCTCTGATAGTGTTTTCTTCAAAAATTACGTGAAACTATACAGAAACATTTATCATAAGACAATAAACGCAGCCAATACTATAACAGGGCACTCTTCAAATCTCATAATGTTTCTAAAGAAACATGGTCCATTATGAATGATCTAAGAAATAAAGTTTCTTCAACAAGCATAATTAATAATTACTTTGTGAATGTAGGCAAAAATTTATCAAATTCTATAACTCCTTCTCATGATCCGCTTTCGTATATTCCTGATGCTAATGTTAACCTATAAAGTTTCTTCTTTATGCCCATAGCATTAGCAGAGCTTTGCAGTACAATTAATGACATCAAAAATAAATACTCATCTAGAACCGATGGACTTACATTGAAAATATTTTCGAGTCTGCCCGATGGCCCATCAAATCACCTTAAACTACTTTCATTAACGTTTTATATCAAAATGACACTATTCCCAATTGCCTTAAGACGGCTATAATTATACCTCTGCATAAAGGAGAAGATAAAAATCAAGCATCGAATTATCGCCCAATTGCACTCTTTCCGACGTTATCTAAGATCATAGAAAGATTGGACAACCAGAGGCTTTTATCATTTCTGTTTAAATATAAAATACTTACTACCCATCAATATCTCCTAAATAATGTCTAATTTAGCTAAACAGCCATCACTCCACTGCAACAACTTTTTTTCGGATGTGTTGATCATAATATTTTAGTATTGCAAATTGCAGTACTACGGCTTCAGAAGAACACCTCTCGCATGGTTCAAGTCATACCTTACCAACAGAAGTCAGCTTGTAAGGGTTGATACAACGATGTCTTCTACAAGCCAATAGAATGTGGAGTGCTCCAAGGCTCACTACTAGGCCCTATTTTGTTTCTTTTGTTTATAAACGACATCCAGTGACATAATCACCCTTAAATCATGGTGCGATTCTAATCTTGTCTGTCTCAACGTTTCTAAAACCATAGTTTTATCATATAAAATATATTTCAGCCTCTTTTATTGAATAACACTACCATTGGCGTCGTTGAATTTGTAAAATTCTTAGCGCTTGTTGTGGACAATTCCTTCAAATGGGAATTACATATTGTCGCCTTATCTAATATATGAAATTCATCCTGTTTTGCGCAGAGATCACTTTCTAAAGAACTGAATTTGTCCAACTCCTCAACAGTTTATTATGCTCTTATTGAGTCGCATCCCCGATATGCCCTTCCTTTCAGAGGTACGTGTGTGGCGATTCAATTTCAAACTAAGCAGTAGGACTCACTCCAGGGATTTCTTTAAAAGATTAAAAATTCTGACTCTTCCTTCCTTATTCATCTTTGAATCCGTTTGCCTAATTCGTAAGCACATTTCAGAGAAATCGTTGCACGGCTATCCACTTAGGAACCTACTCCACGTTCAGAATCATTTAAGGGCTCGATATTTACGAAGCAAAAAAATGCACAACCATTAGCCAATTGAAATCAAAATCGATATCATTTTTTCCCGCAATTTGCAATAATTTTAGGGTATATTTACTGCAAAGTGTCTTCTACTCTGTATTGTGAAAAATATTGTTGGTTCCATACTTTCCAAATTTTTAAACCAAGACTACGAACATAGCCCCGTTCGAGTGCTCTAGACTGTACAAAAAGAAAGCTTCTTTCTATTCACGTCACGTAGTCCTACATTTATTCTTTAACGTTATGATTTTAGTTCAACTATACTAAAAATAATATTTTTTCAGTACAAAATGGCAAAGAAAAAAGCAGTTCGATACATGCACAAGAACAACACGAAGACATCATTCAAAAATGTATAGGAGTGTTAGGAAAATGGCACTTATGGATATGTTTTATAATATTCCTAGTAAAATTTGGGGTTGCTTGGCACCAGCTTAGTATAGTATTTTTAGCACCTCCCGTGAGCTATAGCTGTGTCAATAACGAAACAGACGTATGTTCAAATAAATGTTCTCGTCACATTTACGATATGTAAGTAAATTAAATATATCTAGTGATTCATTGCAAGGGCGTTTGTATAATTTATTCATATAGAATTTTTTTATATAGAAGAGAGTAATGAAATCTTATTACTAAACTCTATTTGAAAAGAGCGTAAATAAATGCTCATTATAAATGCAAAACCCTGAAATTTTTAGTACGGTCATTTACGTCCAAAATTTGGAATATTTAAATATGCCAATGATAAATAAGTAACTGGACAGAGATCTATTTTCCCCATAATTGACCGTACTAAAATGTAAGCGGTTACCTAGATAATCCGAATGGCCATACTTTTCTTTTCAAAATTGAAGGATATCTTTATTTCTCTTTCTATTTTAATACTTCCACACCAACCTCTGAATCTGCCCAAAAGTAAGAAGACCCTTACCATCATAGCTGTTGCAATGGGTTTTTCGTAATTAATAGTATATTATTATTACTCTTCAATATATACACTTATATTTATTTAATTATTTACAAATTTAAGTATATACATGTAAGTATGAAAAATAAAAATACAAAATATACTAAACTATACATTACTATAATATATATATATACTATATACATACTTATATACTACACATTACTAGATTATTATATACAACAGTCTACAAATATTTCCTGTAACATATTTAAAGTATGTACATATTTGCAATATATGTATTTTATTTCGAAGAACCTATTTTAAATTAAATTGTTTTTCTCAACAAAAATTTAGTTCATGTAGAATTTGCCAAAGCTTATTTTTGCTGATTGTTGGCCATCCATCTTTCAAAAAGGACGCCAAAATTTTATCAATGGTAGGAATTTTCTTTTTAAAGTAAAATGAGTGGACTTTCCTAGGGATTGCATATTTGTAATCTTCATCGATGTAAGCCTTTCGCCTTCCTGACCGAGACTTTGGACCACTTAAACATCCACTTGTTTTCCTTTCCTTAAGAAGTTTGTAGACCGTTGGTTTTCCTAGACCTGTCATCTTCGAACACATACTTGTTAGATGGCTTTCTCGTTAACAGAGAGTGCATGCGTCTTCACTTTATGTATTGGAGTATAGTTTTCAAAGGTCGACATATTGAAAATTCACTAAAGTTTTGTAAATTTTTCTGTGACAAACACTGCGCTAGAAATGCAGTTGTGAATTTTCTTTTATAGGACTTTTTCTTAAACAACTGAAACTTTTCAATAACCATTTAAGTATACCTCATATTTTAATCTTTTATTGCCCTCTTGCAAAATGTACCTAATTATCGTTTTTCCCAGAAAACATTCTACAAATCGTTTTTAAATTAAGTGTCTGGTATAGGTATATACTACTAGCAAACCTGGCGAACTCCGGCGAAAATTTTTTTTGTTTTATATTTGAAAAGGAAAAATTTTATTTCATTTCACAACAGTAATGAATTCATTTCGATCACAAAAATGAAGTGTTATTTAGTTGAACTTCTCTAAGTAAATGAAAGTGAATCCAAAGTAAATACTGAATCGAAGCGTTATACGTGTCCGCAAATTATCCGTTTCATTGAAGTGCTCTTTGGTTAACCACATTTTTTGTTTTTTGGTCTGATGTTAACACAAACAAAGCGGATGGTTTCCCAACTCGTATAACTGCCCATGTGAAAAACAATGATTTTCTAAATTTATCCCGCAAACACTAAGCGATTGGCCTTGCTACTTATAATTGTCATTGCGAACGCAAGGCGAATTGGAAATTGAAATCGTTTGAATTCCAACGGAATCATTGGTATTCGAGGAATAAATACATTTTCACCTGCGTACTTTCCGTTAATAATGGTTGCCTCAATCAAATTCGGCTTAAGTCTTTTTACCGAAAGTCGAGTACCGTTGCAAAGTCGCGGTGCATTCAAATTACGCAATATCATAATAACTGTACCAACTTTGAGTTGCAAGTTATGTGGTGGAAATCCTGGTAACTCCAGAGAGTTCAAAAACTCCGTTGGATAATTTACTACATCATCGGGATTTGTTATGGAATCGACGGATTTGTATGTCACCAAATCGCCAGCAATTTTTGATTGAATGGTGAAATTCAGTGCGTGTACATCAGTATTCTTGGCGGCAAGAATTGCTCGTTGACTTAACCAAGTATAATTCTGATAATTCTCACTAATGTTTGGGAAAACATTTTCAATAAGAGCTAATTGAGAGTCTACAAATCGGTAAAAGTCGTTGGTAAGAGTAATTAATCCAGATGTCGCATCAACTGGGACTTTTCCATTTTCAACAGCTAACAATTGTTTGGAACATTGTGCAGCTCTTTGATCATTTTGAAGTTGAACTCTCATATTAGTGGTTAGCGATAATTTTTTTACGTTATTCCATAAAGGTGATGCTTTCAGGCAAGCATTCAATTCATTTGCAGGCGTTCCACGGGGAATTACTGGCATCGTCTGCCTGAAATCGCTTGCCAACAATATCATCAAGCCGCCAAAGATGTTGTTATTTTGCCTTCAGTGTGAAGTTAAGTGCTTCAAGTGATTTCTTATGTGCCATTGTGCACTCATCCCAAACAATGAGCTTGCATTGCATCAACAATTTTCCCATTACACTGGATCGGGAAATATTGCATGTTGGAGTATCAATTGTGTTTAAATTGAGTGGCAACTTAAGCGCAGAATGTGCTGTACGACCGCCATCTAGAAGAGTCGCCGCAATTCCAGATGATGCTAACGCCAAAGCTATGTCACATCTTGATCGACTTAAAATATTGGTTTGTAGTACATGCTATGTATCAGAGATGGCGTTGTATGTGGAAAAAGATTTTCCCGCTTTTTTGTTGAAATTTTTCCTGAATTTTTTTTGCTATAAACCTCACGGAGCCCGAGACGTTTCCAACGATTGCAAAACCGTGGAAATCGGTTCGTGCGTTCTGGAGTTATAGCGTGAGGAAGGAAAACCCGACTTATTTTTATATAGTAGATAAAGGGCGTAAAATATTTACCTGTCAACATTATTTCTTTCTTAAAATACCCCAAAGGAATTGTTTAGCCCGAAAAGTAAGCATAGTTGGAAATTTGAACTTGATGCAATAAATTTCTTAGGAAATAAATGCTAGATTCATTTGCTAATGTTTAATAAAATAAAATAATAAATTGTTTTTAAATGTGACTACGGCTATGGCGGCCAGGAGGGGGATTGATTTATCACACTACACTCTTTCTGAATGGAGTATAATTCAAAATGTTCATTTTAAATATTATTACAGAATAATTTAAATATTTCCTCAAATTTTCATAAATGTACCTGAGCTAAGACGGGCTATTATTGATCTTTTATAACTATAAGCTGTACAGAACAATAGAAAAAGGTTTCGCATGGTCAAAAGCCCCGTTTACATAGCCGGATCATAAGATTTATAAGTTACCTATTTGTCATTCTTCTTCTTACGACGCCGCCTCCCTACGGAGGTTGGCGATCAAAATGGCTATTGTCGCACGAGAAACCGAGCCATCTGCGCAAGTCTTTCAGCCATGAATTTTGTCTACGGTCGACCAACCGTTTTTCTTCGATCTTCCCATCTATTTCAGGGGGATAATCTCATATCGCTAGTCTTTAATTATATGTTTTAGGTACTGCAACTTTTTCTCCTTGATTGTCGTGAGAAGTTCTTTATGTTTACCCATTTGCTGTAAGATTTCTATATTTGTCTTATGTTTTGTCTAAGATATCTGCAGCATTAGTCTGTAGGCGTACATTTCGAACGCATCAATTTTCTTTACTGTGGCCGCATTCATGGTCCTACTTTCGCATCCGTACCGAGGAACGGGAAAGATGTAACAGCGAAGCTTTCTGGTCCGGAATTCCAGGCTGAGAATGCGGTTTGCCAGAAGTGTCTTCATGATAGTTTGGTTTTGAACGTATTCATATAAACGCCGAATTGTTCGCTATATTCTATAATAACGTCCATAAGAGATGGAAGTTCTGGTAGGCTACTGGCCACTACCACGGTATCATCTGCGTAACGAAGATTGTTTCCATTGATCTTTACACCTGCAATTGTATTCTCGAGAGCTTCGCTGAATACTGCCTCAAAGTAGATGTTAAACAGTAGGGGAGACAATACACATCCTTGTCGCACGCCTCTTCTTATCCATCTCTTCTGATGAGGACTGTTGCTGTTTGGTGCCAGTAAAGTCCGGTTATGATCTTTAGATCTTGTGCGTCGATGCCGGTTGATCATTTTTTAGTGTGATATACAGTCAAAACCTTTTTTATTGTCAATAAAGCATGCAAATACATCAGCATTCGTGACTCTACATCTCTGAGTCAACACATTCGAGGAGAAAAGAGCTTCCCAAGTTCCCATTCCGTATGCGAAGAATCAACCAGAATATCTTCAAGGCATGGAAGGGGAATTATTCATGCGGTATACGTCACATTGTGATGCATTGTTTTTCTTTGTCAAATTGTGTCAAAAGTGGATATTAGCCAGTCTGAGGGTATTTTTCTGACTCTGTGCATACGATTGAATATTGTAGTAATAAGATTTAGACCAACCCCGTCCTCCGCAGCTGCGAGTTCAAAGGTTTCCGCGAACACATTGTTAGGAGCAACAGCTCTTCCGTTCTTTTGAAGTTTAATTTCATGTTTAACTTCTTCTTCGGTAATTTCGTGGCTCATTTAATTGGTTTCGACTGGATCTGGGGGTAAGTCTGGTCTCATGTCTTTAAAAATGGGTTATAACTGGGTTGTAGTCACTGTTGATGTTTGTTCCAGGATAGGTTTTGACTGCTTCAATGAATTTTTTATATTCGTGTCTAATGAGAATGAAATCTATTTGATTTCTTACAATATGTCCTTCGCGATCAGCAGGTGAACGCCAAGTATATAACCGTCGCGTTTGGAGTGAAAAAAGTATTGGCAATGCTTAGTTTTAGTTTGGAGCAAAACTGTGCCAGTCGGTCGCCTCTTGTATTTCATTCTCCCAGACCATATTTTCGGACAAAGTCACCGTCATCGGTTCCCGATCCAATCTTTGCGTTAAAATATCTAAGAATCAGTACAATTTCATCATTTACGTTAATTTCATAGCTTCCTTCCTGGAGCCTCGCATAGAAGTCTTCATGTTATCTGTTTTATCGTTTGTTGGAGCGTACGACTGTATGAAGTTCATGACACGATGTGAGGTGTTCAACTTCAGTAGCATGTCTCGGTCTCCTAGTGGTATAAAGTCCACAACAGATTCTTCCAAATCGGACGTGATTATGATGACCACCCCATACCGGTGTTTGCGATCATCACCGCAAGAATAATATATGACACCATGTTTGATTTTTTGTGTTCCCGAGCCGGGCCATTTGACTTCGCTAAGACCTAATATTTTGACTTGTAGTCTATCCATCTCTGCATCAATGTTGACAAGCTTCCCGGTCATATATAGAATGCGCACGTTCCACGTGGCAATTCGTGTTGTTTTGTTGTATATTTGGTACTTGTTTGTGTTTGACGGGGGGATTCTTAGCACCCTTTCCCCATTTAAGGGGTGTCCCGGACTGAGGGCCGCGTTTGTTTTTGTATCAGCCAAAATAGCCTCACCAAAACCGGTGAGGCTATTTCAACTGCGCTTTTCGCGTCCGAAGTAACACCGTTTTAAGAAGCTGAACTTCCTACGCTATGCTTTGGAACTAATGAAAATGCTGCCTTTTATCAGGTGCTAGTTTTGGTCCGCCCTGAGTATTTCATTTCCTCAGTACTACCTATATCTAGAAGGCGCTCCCCTATCTGCCATCAGAGGAGGCGCCCGATGGAGAACTAGCAGTCCCACACGCCATTAAAAATTGAAATTTTCTTTTATTATAATTCCAAAAATCTTCTTATGCATTCATTTGACGTTTAATTAGCTATATAGATATTAGATTTCAAATGAAACAATACAATGCGCATGAATTACAAGAGTAGAGAAGAACGGTTCTTAATTTTTACGCTCTTCATAACAGAAGTTACACAAAAATGGCCCTCAATCTTCGTAGGATATACATATTTCGTGGAAAACCTCAAACATTTTAAATATTGTACTTAGTCGACTGCTTGCGAGTTCGTGTAAATTTCAGTGGTGGCTGGATTAGGGATGGTGAATGTTCCCAAAGAATTTTCTCTCGCTCGTCCCGCATACCAGGGACGAAAAGCGAATTTTTCATCCCGGCGAGAGAAAATGAATATTTTGTTGAAATCACCAAAAACTCAAAAGGTATCAAAAGATAATTACAGCTCACAGTTTTATAATACTTCAGGGGCATGGATCCCATGGATGGATAACAACTCACGTTATTTTTAGAGCACATCTCGATTAAAGAGTGTGCAGTGTTGAGTAATGTTGTATTTAATTATGTTTCTATTTTTAGGTCGGTGTTCACAAACACAATAACCTCGGAATGGGATCTAATATGCTCCAAATCGTACCTTGTCAGCTTGACTCAAACATTGACGATGTTAGGAATTTTAGTTGGAAATATGTTATTTGGATGTTTGTCAGATAAGTAAGTATTTCGTCAATATTATGCTCCTGTATTCTCTATAGAGTTTTTGATATCAATCGGTAATACTCAATCAATATTACATGTAGAAGCGATAGTAGTCAGTATAGTCCATTCATTTAACTTGAATGGAAATGGCAAAAATTAGGCTAATTTCCTCAAACCACCAATGATAATTTATTACAATCACTGGTTTCTGATAAGATTATTAAATGAAACCAGAGCCCATAATAGCTACAACTTAAATACAATATGTACTACTACGATTGTCTCAGAAGTACCTGGCACAACAAAGAAAACAAAACAAATTTTTGAAAAAATATATTTATTTAAACTTTTACCAGCGATGTTCAATAAGTTCGATACCCTTTTTATAATAAGAATCGTCAAGCTCCTCAAAATAGCCATTAACTGCTAACTTCACCTAACCACAGAGCAATTGTTTTAAGTTTGGAAACAGAAAATAATCCGAGGGGGTAACAATTCAAACTTTAATTTATTCATTTTGGCCATTCCAATAAACGATGTGTGAGCTGGTGCATTGTCTTGGTGAAACGACACTTTCTTTTTAGCCAAATGCGGCTGTTTTAAGTTGATTTCTTCACTCAAACGTTGCAATAGATTCCCAAAATACTCGGTGTTGATAGTTTTTCCTTTCTCAAGATATTTTATGAAAATTATCCCACGCTCATCCCAGGAAACCTACGCCATGACATCGCCTGCAAATAAAACGGTATTTTCCTTCTTTGGAGGTTCTCGCTTTCCGCTCCATTGTTTTGATTGTTCTTTCGTTTCGGGTATGAAGTTATGAACTATTATTTCAATTTCAATTAAAACTATTGTATCACATAATGATGACCAATTTTTTCCATGTTTACAAATTCACTGAAAACGTTCACTATTGATGGCTGCCAAACAAATACTAAGCAACAAGGCGTCTTGAAACTTGAAACATATGCTGTATAGATTATATACTTTCTGATACATTGGTATTGTTTGAGCAACTACCGTTATCTCTAGATTGGGCCAGGTACCTCTAGAGATATTCTTGGGTCAAGTAATCACATTTACTATTGAAACATCTACTATAAATAAAAACGTTGATTATTATTAGTTATTCATTATTCTTTTGAATATTGGAAATCAAACCACAATCCACACAAATATTTCAATATTCACCTTTTATCGAAAATATAATCTACTGTGAATGGACCTTGAAAAATGTACAATTTTTTGCATCAATTTTAAACCATCTTATATAATATATATAATAATATGTAATATAATATTATTGAAAAAGGAACAATATACCGTAAGAAACATATAAAATATAGTGGTTGTTCAGTTATGCTGAATTTTTTTAGTTTGTCTACTTTTTATTGAACTTGAAAAAGTTAAACAATATTTGAAAACCTGAGATCGCAATAATAAATTGAAAATGTATTGCCTACGACTACATGTTGTTGCATACTACTCGGGAAGAATTTTTTCTATTTTTCCAAAAATTTTCTTTTTCAAATTTGATATTATTTTATTATCTGAAATTTTCTCTATATTTTTGTCGAAGCTATTAAGTACCATCATGGTGAAATTTTTCAATAATGTTGGAGTTTTCAATGCACACTTATTTAAATATTAATTCTTATAGAATATAAGAAGCTCTTGTCCACTGTTTATGTCATCAGAAGCTTCTAAACTGATTTTACAATCTTTGCAATTGCAGCGATCTAAACATTTTTTAATTAAATAACCCCCAAAACTTATTTAAGAATAATCATTAGTGATGTTAGTTATTCGAGATAAAAGTGTGCTATATCGCTTAAATTAACTAATAATTATAATAAATAAGCATATCCTCATCAAAAACCTATATGTTTGCCTCGTGAAAGCACGAATTTGATATTTCATTCTCTGCTGGATAAAACAGAAGCATAATTTTCATGTATAACTTGAGAATGGAAGAAATTATAATTTTCTTCCTAATTGTTACTATTTTGTCAATCTGTTATGGCATAGAATATAGTATTACAATATGTGATAAAAAACAATCTATATACATTTGAACAGGTGAAATTTTTGCCTTATTGACAGGATAATTTCCAAATATAAACACACAGACTAAACACTTCCTTATTATTATGTGCTTAGTTCATAAACATAAAAAAATAACAAAAAACACTATTTCAATTTTTGTGAAATATTAAAGTTCAGTCCTTTGTATTCGGTTAGTTGTGTTTATGTTTAAAATATTTTCCAAAATGTTTTATTCTATTCTGTTTGTCTTTACTATAAAGGTGGCTTCTAAGTTTAAATTTAGGTACGATTCAAGTACTTTTGATAAGTTCGTAAGATTGAAGTAAATCTTTGTACTCGTACAATATGCAATGCGACCATAATACAAATAAAATCATTATCAGAAAAAACTATTGGACGAATTATCTTTTACTTGACGATAATTAAATACCTAAATGTTTAGTATTGAACATTTGTAAACAGTAATTTATTTACATTCACTATTTTTTATTCCTTTATGAAAAATAATTATCTTAAGAATAACTCACTCGAGTGTATGACTTTACAACACAGCTTAAGGGTTGAATATAATATTTTAAATAATTTTGGCGCCATCTGTTATTGGGGTAATTCGGCAACCAAAGCTAAGAAAAGACGTGCTGTGGACGCCTACTCTCCACTGCCATTTATTGGTGGCTTCTACCTTGTCAAATGATATCCTCATAAGGTTAACCTACTGTCCTATTCTTTATACAATGGTATTGACTTTGCCATTCTAAAGGTAAAAAATTCTTTGAACAAATTTTTCTATTCTAACACTCCCCTCGTGGTGATTTTATTTGCAAAATATTGTTTGACAGATGCCCAAAAAAGATCAATGGAGTTAAGACAGGGGCGATATGGTGGCAACCCCGAAGAGTTGTACATCATTATAATACAGAATTTTTCCAAAGTAATTTATTTATCACCACGTCGTGTTTCCAATCTTATGCTTAACGAATTTAAATTCATATTATAGACGGAGATCTGGCTACAAAAACAGGGTCGGTAAAGTGTGCGCCATTTCAGCTTGCAAACTGGCGGCCTCAACTTAGTACATCAAGAAACACCACTTTTTAAGACCAGCACAGGTCGGATATGAAAATTCCTGCCGGTTTTCTGGAACGAAAAAATTGGGTGAAAAACCTCATAACGGGCGCGCGTGAAACCTTTTGCAACGTGGGGTTTAAGCCTCAAATAAGAGCGGTGTAATAGCGCAAGAAGTTTTGAAGGCCGGAAAAACCTCGTAAGAAGTGATCGAAAGTTTTTGGGGTCGCAGCTAAGAGCAGTGTGATAGCGCAAAAAGTATAACTATTCCCAGAAGTTTTAAAAAAAAAATTCATCAAAAGCAATTGACAATTGGCGCAGTACATGAATTAAAAAAAATTAGAAGCCCGTTTTTTGCTTTGTCGGCGGCGGCTCGAGTAGGTGAAAAATGAGTGAGCGCTATAAAATCACGCGCGCGACAAAAAATGATTAGATTTCAGCGAGTTTTCATCGTATTCTGATAATTTTTTATTAATTTCGGGTAGCTCAAACAGACATTTTGGATGGAGACATCAAAAATAATTTTCCATAAAGCCGAATACGAAAAATTTTCATTTCAAATATACGCCGATTTTTGTCCATTTTTTCGGAGATTTTCCGGCCTGCAAAACTTCTTGCGCTATCACACTGCTCTTAGTTGAGACCACAAAAACCTTAAAAAAAAGTTCCGCTCGCCCACGTTACGAGGTTTTTCAGATGAGTTTTCCGGCACATTCGATCCCTTCTTACGAGGGTTTTCCGGCCTGCAAAACTTCTTGCACTATTACACCGCTCTTATTTGACGCTTAAACCGCACGTTACAAAAGGTTTCGTGTGCGTACTTTATGAGGTTTTTAAGATGAGATTTCCGGCACTTGGAAGTGGCGTTTGGTGATGTACTAAGTTGGGGCCGCCAGTTTACAAGCTGAAATGGCGCGCACCTTATCGACCCTGTTTTTTGTAGCCAGCTCTGGGACTATTAAGAGGTCTTTCACTGGATGTATAACTGATTTTATAAACTCATCGGCGAAATTAAAATAGACGTCTACTTCCTAGAAACAGTAGTGAACAATTTAATTACGAACCTCTAAGTTTTATCAAGAAAATAGGCATTAGCCACATTTAGTCTCGACTCTTTTAATATTTTCTTGGCCGAACGATGTAATACAATTTTGATACTAGAAATTATGTACTCTTTTAGGTATGGTAGAAAATCACCTCTTGTTTTTGCAGTAACCCTGCAAGGATTCGCAGGATTAGGTGCAGCTTTTTCTCCCTGGTTTTCTTTATTTCTAGTCATGAAGTTTTTATCTGCTGTTGCTACAGGCGGTACTATGATAACCAGTTTTGTTTTTGTCATGGAGATTATTGGTAAGAAAGAAATTGGATAATATGTTTTTTTTTTGAATATAAGTAACCGGTATAGTAGAGTTAAGAGTTATACAATAATTCCACCATAAAATTCTTGTTATAATTGTTAAACTCCTAGAAGAGCATCTTCGTCGAGGATATCTAATAGTACAAGTTAATGATTATTTGTTTTTTTAGATATACGAGTAATCACAAACATTAACTACAAACAATTGTAAAAACAGTTTTTGTTATGTTTGTAGTGTTTTTTAATATAAAAACAGAGACACGTTATAGATTCTAGGTTGAAAAGTTTAGCTATAATACTGTTGAACTGAATAAATCTTGGACGTTGTCGATTATTGCTGTTTTTTAGCGTTAATATCACTGATCAAAATTTTTAAAATGGCATACATAACAAGTTAAGTATGTTATTACCTCACCTCAATTCAGAACTATATAATTTGTATTTATGAAAATACTGATTATTTTTCAAGTAATATTCTCTATACCTAAATGCCATAAATTCGAAGTTATAGCTACATTTACAGTATCCCTACCAAAGTTACAATAAATATTGTACCTTTAGATAGCCACGATTGGAAAAACTCGTTTAATTTGAATATTCTTTAATAATTTATGTGCTAATACAAATCTCGTAACAAGGTCTAGTGTCAGTGAATTAGTAAACAAGTTTAACGAAACTGGTTCAGTAAAAGATTTATCCAAATCATGGCGCAGAAAACCTTCAACAACTGAAGACAAATTTGTGAAGTAGAAAAATTTCGAATTTTAGAAAACATACAATAAAGACGATTACAGCACATGCTCAAAATGTTGTCCATTTACTTCAATACAACAAGCCATGCGATTTTTAAGACTTTTCAATACATTTTGCAACATCCCTGACTGCTCAATTCTCCTAATCTCTGTGGTAATCCTATCTTTTAATACCTGAATATTGGCAGGTTTTGTTTTATAAACGATGGTTTTTATGTGACCCCACAGGAAATAGTCTAAAGGATTCATGTCGGGTGATCGCGGGGGGCAATTCGATAAAACCACGCCTTCCGATCCATCTTCTGGGAAAAACATTATTTAGGTATTGCCTTAGCACATACGCATGAGGTGGGACACCATCTTGTTGTAGCCAAATATTGTTATTGTCTGAAAATTTCTAATAATGAAGTTTCGTTTTAAATGTAAACGAAAATACTTATTTGGATTTGGAAATATCCGAACTAACTCAGGTATAATAGTATTTTCCAATAAATCTAAATACGCCTGACCATTTAAGTTGCCCTTAAAATAATTGCATCGTTTTGATTTTTCCATTTTTCCAATATTAGGTCTGCAAACTCCTCACGTCTATTAAAATCTTCAGACAACTCTTGAACCCATGTTACTTTGTATAGATAGAATTTATTATCACGTAAAATTTTTATAACGGATGTTTGCGAAATATCAAGTTTCCTGGATATTTGTCTAGTACTCAAGTGTGAATCGTCGTCTAACTTGACACATACAGATAAAGCTTTGTTTTCAGTTGAAGCAGTTTTTCTGCGCCCTTATTTGGATAAATCTTTTACTGGACCAGTTTCGTTAAACTTGTTTACTAATTTACTGACATTAGATATTGTTATAGGATTTCAGTTAGGATATAAATTATTAAAAATATTACACGTTTTTTGTTGATTTCTACGCCTATAATCATAACCTAATATCACTAAAATATTAATTCGTTCTTTTTAAGATAAACTATCCATTGTGATTTTCAATAAACCTCAACTCCAATAATTTCCATATCCACCTAAATGTATTATTTTATGGCATTTATGTATAAGAAACATCAGATGAAAAATAAATAATAAGTATTTCTTAAGGATTTCGAAAAGTGAAAAATATACAGGGTGATCCATTTGATATATAACGGTTGGTAATGACAATTGGTATAAAATATCAATTTGGCTCGATATAATTTATTGATTGAAAAAAAATTGTTAATATTGTTCTTTAACGTCTTAACAAGCTAATTTTAAAGTTTGAAGTTAGAAATGCTCTTTATTTTTATTTGATACAGTTGGTACGACAAAAAATTTTAATCATTTACCATCAACACACAGTAACACATACATGACCTTTGACTTTTCAATCAATCTAATTTACTATTTATGGAAAATAATGCCCACTTCCTTTTTTTTTCTGAAAATTCAAAATTTAAAAATAATTTACTTTAACCTTAGATATAATAGGAAGTGACAGCAAAGATATAGTTGAATTCCTAAGATTAGCTAATATCAGTCAAATGCTTAATGGTAGCTGCATAATGAAAAATTTTTAAAAATCAAATCAGTTCTATAATCACTATAGCCAATCAAAATTTATGGTCAATTTCACAAATTACCCTGTAAATTAATAAACAAGAAGAGTTGACACTTTTTATTAACCTAATGATATCCTACAAGTATGTAATGTTCCCTATGACTCATTCTGTATTATATTATTGTGTCTTGTACAGACTCTCAATGTAGACGAGATAATCTATCGTTACTTTAGATCCTTTTTATCTGTGGTAAATGGAGAGCACAACACTGAAGAAGTGAGAAATCGTCCACTTCCGATCGCATTTAGCATCCAGAAGTACTGTTAGCGTGATCTTCACTGTTAAAGGTTTCAGCTTGAAGCCTCAATGCTTCCACTCCTCACTCTGCATTTTGGTCTCTACATCATATTGATTGATTTGACATGACTCATCATGTCCTTAGACTTGTCTATACTGTATTAAAAGCAATTGTTCAAGTATTTTCGAGTTAGCTTGTGTAGATCTGTTAAAATTCCTAGTACCCATCGTGCAGACATTCACACAGTAAGTACCACATTATTTTGTAACACATGATCATCGACTTTTCTAACATATTCGTGTAAGGTAGCGGCTGTGGGTGTTCAACCTACCTGTTCGATTTTTTACCTCATTTAGAGTGAAGATACCATCACACTTTGTCATATGAAACTGCAGATTTCCCTAATGTTTCCACTAAAGCTCTGTGTTAAGGTCAACTTTTTTAAACGCAAGTGTTCAATCACCATACGTTTCTCCCTACAGGTTCAGGCTTAACATTTTCTAGCCCTAGTGTATATTGTTTACAATGTGATGTAATAATAAATAATTTCTATTTATAAATGAGTCAGAGTTGTAGCTCTGTTATCCAAAGTTTTTTTATGTCTATATTAACACGATAATATAATAATCTTCAATTTACTTTTTAGGTACCGAATGGAGGACAGTTCTGGGCATCTTGTACCAAATACCTTTTAATTGCGGTCATCTTTTAATGCCTTTGTTCAGTTATTACGTGAGAGATTGGAGGAATTTCCAAATAATTATATCAGCACCATCGCTACTTTTAATATCTTATTATTGGTTACTTCCCGAATCTCCAAGGTGGCAATTAGCTGTTGGAAAAGAAAATATTGCAATTACAACATTAACAAAAGCAGCCAAATGGAATAAATTACCTACCGAAAATATCGGACGAAACGTTAACCAATATTTAGCTCACAAGAACGTCGGTAGCAATGAAATTCATAAAGGAAACATTTTGGATTTGGTTCGAACACCTATTATGAGAATGTATACGATAGCTGTCGGATTTAACTGGTTCGTGTGCGGATTTTGTTTCTTTGGAGTATCTCAATTCATTGGTCAACTTGGAGGAAATATTTTTATTAACGTAGCAATATCGGCCATTATTCAAGTCCCTAGTACAATTTTCGCTTGTTACGCTACTAAAGCTTGGGGAAGAAAAAAAACTTTACTCATAGCTAATATCATTACTGGTATAGCTATATTCGTAATGGGTAAGTAGTGTATTCCTCTGATATAATTCACAAAAACATTTAAATTAAAATTAATATGAACATATGTTTCTTCTAGCACTAAAATTGTTTTTTAATGTTTAAATATACAATGCAGTCTATTTGTATGGAATAAATTCAATTTTAGCGTTATTATATATTATGGGAAAACAAACTGAAACAGGCTCAAACGCACGTCTGCATTGTTTTGTTCGCCTGATGTTCGTGCTCTTATATGCATGATATTTGATTGTTCGACGACTCAAATTGGTCCCTTTAAATCTTGCTGGCATTGCTGAATGTACATATAACCTATTAATAAATCAAGTTGTGAGAAACAGTGACTCAATATTGTATTCGTTTGCTTATTATTTGACTTGCCTTTCACAATTATAGAACACGTATATTTATTAAAAACGTATACGTTTCTGTTATGATTTGAAACTATTTTCAAAAAATGTTAAGTACAATATGTACAGGTACGATAATGGCCGTTGTTAGCGGAAGCTCACAAAACGTGTTTATTTACATGAGAGTAAAAACTGTTTTTTCAGTTATTAATTAATAATTATTGATAAATTAATGATAAATTTACTATGAGAGTAAAATTAATATGAGATCTGCACAGAAAAATCAAAATTATACGTATAACAGTCACTGCTACGATCGAAACAAAAAGGAAATTGAAATTATGAATAAGAATTTTTAGTACTATAATTATTATATTCCATTGCCATCTTGCAATCGTATTGCGGAACTGTGGAGAAAATAAAAAAATCGCAATGAAAAAAGAGGGGTTGATCGAAGAGGAGTGAAAAATTCAAAGTAATATAATATTTTTTATTCTAAAAAAATTAAAATCTTGCCAAAAAATTAAAGTTTGTAATTAACAAATAAAAAATCGTAGATGATTGAAAATGTAGGGTTGTATGTATTTTTTAATGCTGTATTATAAAAAAATAAAAATTTTATCTAAAAAATAAAAACAAAATTTACAGATGGACTATCCTTAACATTTAGGGGGATGAAAAATAGATGTTCGATTCTAAGACCTACCTACTCGCAAATATTCATGAGAATCGGTCAAGCCGTTTAGGGGAAGTTCAATTGCAAATACCGCGACACGAGAATTTTATATATTAGATTATAAGCAACCCCTAGAAAATTTTAAATGAGAAAGGGTGTAGCACCTTGTTGTAAAGAGATTTTAGTCCCCTGTTCAGCAATATGAAGTTTTTTTGAATCTGGTGCAATCATAACAGAGAAAATTAATTTTTAAGATGTAAAATTTTGATAGTTTCACAAAAATTTACGTAGAATGAAAATAAGAATGTTCCATAATATTTAGAATGTATTTTTCAATGTAATTTACAATTAAATTGAATGTTCAAATTGATCACCATTCACTTCTTGACAATAACCGAGACGATTTTGGAATTCTCGTAGGTACAACATTTTGTATGACCTCAGGGGTTATTTTGTTAATTTCTTCTGTTATTTTAACTTCTAAATCATGAATATTGTCTGGTCTATTGAAATATACTTCAAAATCTGAAGTATAAGCCCATAAGAAGTAATCGAGAGGAGTCAAATCGGGAGATCTAGCTGACCATTCGAACGTTCCACATCTTACAATCTACCTATTGGGAAAAACCTCGTTTAAATAATTCGTTTAAATGCACTGTATGTGCAAAATAGATCTATTCACCCATTTGGATGATTAACATCATGAACAAGTCTTTGTAATGTAGGAACTAAGAAGTCAATCGAACAATCTACCTCATCATTAACTGTGCCTTCAAAAAAATAAGGGCCAATAATTTTATTGTTGATGATACCAGTCCAAACGTTCACTTTTTTAGGATATTGAGTGTGAGGACAAACTATCTTGTTTATGAATTGCAAATCTGCGTCCATCATCAATTAACAGTATGAAAATATTATCCCCCTCCTGCACCACCTCTGAATTATAGGCACCCCGTCGAAAATTCTAAATAAGAAAGGGGGTCGTGTGGTACCTTGTTGGTCGGAAACGAATTTTAGTCCTTTGTTCAGCAATATAAAGTTCAGCTATCTAAAGTTTTTTTAAATTTAGTGCAATCATAACCGAGAAAATTCATTTTTAGGATGTAAAATTTTGATAATGTTTATATCACAAAACTTTATGTAGAATGAAGATAATAATGCCGCCTGTGTTAAAATTTAAACCATTGTTAACCTTGTGCTGCAAGTGGCCATAAGAATGCACCTGAAATCGTATTTTCGGTGAAATTTGTGGGGAAGAGATTCTTGGAATTAAAATAAAATACATTTTAAACTTTTATTAACAAATAGGTACTTAAAGATCTTATAATATTGCTATGTAATGTTTGATACACGGGTTCTGGCTATATCAGAACAGCCACAATGCGTTCTAGCAAACGCAAAGCGCACAGAATGCGTTGTGGTTTTTGAGCGTAGCACATATACCAACATCTTCAAAGTTGGAGCTTCTTCTAATTTTCCGCTCCAACGTTTTTTTACATCAATATCTATTGATGAAATTATATGGTTTTATAACGAATAAATTTTTCATTTTCAGGATTTGTACCTAGAGATCCAAGTTGGATTAAAACGACTTTATCATCAATAGGGATGTTTGGCCTGGCATTATCTTTTCCCACGGTATACATTTACTCGGGGGAACTATTCCCAACAATAGTAAGAAACATAGGTGTAGGCACAGCATCAATGTGTGCTAGAATAGGATCGATGATAGCACCTTTTGTAGCAGGTATAGTTGAGCCGTGGATTCCATCAGTCATATTTGGAATATTACCATTAATAGGAGCAGTTTTGTGTTTGAAGTTACCAGAAACCCTTGATTGCAAACTACCTGATGATATAGAAGAGGCTGAGGCACTAGCAGGAACATCTAAGAAAAATTCAAATACATTGGCGCTCTGATTGTTAGAACTAGTTAAATTATCGAAAAAAGCTTTAGATCAATCATTAAAATAAGAAATAAAATATTTATTGGGTAAAAACGGGTTATACTACGCACTTATTAAAGTAAAAAACGATATAGATATAGGTAATACAACATATTAAAGCAAATCAAAATCAAATTAAAAAATAGAACACGCAGTGCAGATGCAGAAAACTGCATATGTGCTATATTAGGTGCCCGAAAGGCAGAGTCTGCAAATGTATTACTAAGAGTGCGTATTCATGTGTTTTGTTAACTATTGGGTTTTCAGAAACTACGGTCGGATTAACACGATCATGACATGAATGTTCGGAAAGTAATCACTTTTAATTTGAAATTTGTACCTTTCCTCAACTGATAAAGATCTCATTTTGGCTGATATTGATCTACCTAATACAGGATCGTAGTTTCCGGAAAGCTCTTATATATTCCATATATAAATCAGTGTTTTAAATGAAGAGTTCATTTATATTGCATAAACCATATTTTGTATAATTAGATATTGAAATATATATTTTTCTTTTTAGTATATATTTGTTTGATTTCAAAATCAATGTTTCCCAATACTTTCATCATAATAATGCACACACACAGAGTCCAAACTCTCCCCTTCCACAATGCATTCTACAAAAAGACTCCAAGACGAGTTTTTTACCATCCTCTACACCATCCAATGGGGTCGTCAGTCTTTTTTTTGTTGCTCGCTCCCCTTCCTACTTTCATGGATTTTGTGGAAGTGCTTGTTTGTTCGTTTTGACGTTAGATAGTAGATGAAAAACTTGAAAAACAGTTCTTACTCGAGTCGTGCCAATCTTCACGAATTAGTAAACACTCTTGGTAGTCCATCGCCACACTTAAAATGCATACAGCATGAGAGGGATAATGATAGTCTTTATTAGGAAAGACTTCGTCTTCAATTAAAGCTTGGATCGCCTTCTGATGAGTCATACTCATCCTATTCACTAGGTAGTCCACGTGGATGTTGAACATCAGGAATTAGTCTAGTATAAATCCCGGATATTTGGTCTTGCGGTTCTGGGTGATTATTTCCCCCGCGATGTTCACGTAGTCTCTTGTTGATACTGCTTGGGTCTTCTCCGCTTATCTATCACATTATATACCATACATTGATTTGGTACATGGCTCTCTGAAGTCCTCACGAAATCATTTACTGGTGGAGATAGCAGCATCATCTGAAAATTATCAAGATATTTTAGGAATGTCTGCCATGCAGATGCTGTAGAGCACGAAAGGAGTAAATTTCTCCTTGTGGTACTCCTGTCTCTACCCATTCCATTTCGAATCTGATTCTGTTGGTCTTGAATTTTCATGTGGTCTATAAGAAGAAGATTTTAATGAAAAGGTTATTGTGAAATTCTTGGATGACGTTTTCTACCATCTTCAGGAGTGAATCTTAGGCGCTTTGTTGCTTCCTCAATGAGATCTTTTCTCCTCACAAATTTCCCATGGTTTGTGTTTTTTAAAAAAGTTTTCTGTATCTGGGAAGAATATTAATGAGTCTGTAGCTCTGCGAGCGCTTCGGACTGTTTTCACTCTTTCTAATCTTGATCATCTCCGCGTCTAGATAGTGCTTGGTACCGCTTCTCTTATCGGTGAGTCTTTTAGGATATTGTGGGTTAAGCCAGCTAGGTATCTCTAGTGCCTTGTTCGTTTGCGTGGTCCGCTTAGTAGTAATGCCCAGATTTCCTTCCTGAGTCCCTGGTATGAGAAGTACGTGTCTTCGGTTTTGTTCAAGGTAAATTTAAGCTCAATGGTTTGTCAGGCAGTTTCTGCTTTCTCTTCTTCCGTCTGGGCTAGTCCGTTGACTGTGTGCAGCAGTGTGATCAGTCTTCTTACTTGCCTCCAGATCTATGTTTATCCTACATATTGACCCGAGCTAGGTAGCTTAATATCAATAGCTGTCAAACTCAAATTAAACGACGCAATCAAATGACGGATGACTGTTGACAAGAGATGCAGCTTTGAAGTACGAATGAAATCATAGACAAAGTAATCCTAGACTGCGCTTTCAATAAAATTCATGTTCCGACTTTAGAATGACATACAAAGAAAGTTACGCTGTCTCTGTCAAGGGTTCCTTTTAAATATTTTGTACTGTACTCCTTCGTCCGTTATATTTCTCTAGATCTCTAACTAGCTCTACCTTAGACCAGAGGTTTTAGCAATCACCGCACAGTGGAAGAAAGATAGCTCTACCTTAGACCAGAGGCTGTTTCTTTCCAAAATGACACATTTTTTCAAAATAGAAATTATATATATTCAGCTGTCTAAATTTACTATGTCTATGAATGAAATATTTGCATCACGAGTGTTATGGCCACGACAACGATAAACGTTGGTAATAAAAGTATCAAACGTTGGTAGTGCGTCCACATATCTACGATATCTAAGTCTAAGATTATATACTCTGTGTCAATCGTCAATTCTCGGCAGAAACCAGAAACTCTGAAGAAAAACACGTCATTCGTGATGAAAGACGATGAAGTGTTTGCGCTAGCCTGGCTTGTTTTGTGCAAAAAGAAAATAAAATCACGAAGTGTGTGGTGTAAAGATTGATTTCTTAGAAGAAAGTCATTCTCTCACATAAATTTATTAAAGGAGTTGAAATTTTCCGCGAAAATTATTTGAAAATGAATTAAGAAACTTACACATCCTGTTCCTAGTTACACCGCTAATACAAAAAGCAATACCGTGATGAGAGAAGCAATAAGTCCTCATGCAAGATTATCTGCAACTCTGTAAGACGTTTTGGCTTTGTTGAGTTCTTTCTTGTAAGAAGTCCGCAGGTTATTTATTTTCTTTACTACCGTCTCCCTATTGGCATTAGGATCAATAGGTTTGTACTTAATACTTAGCCTGTAGTACGCAGCATGTTTTATTGGCCCGACTTCTGTACACACACTACGATAAAACTGTGCAAACGCGATCGACAACGATTTATCGAATAGATTTTGAACCTTGCTCCGATGGCTTGCACCAACCAATGCGCCGATTTTTGTACATACGTTCGATAGAACTATTTTAGTTGTCGTGTATACTGGTCATTAGAGACATCTGTGGAGGTATGATTTTACTAGAGAATGTATGTATTGACCCAAAGCCTCCTTAATTATATAAATCTAATGTAGTCGATGAAATACAATATGCAGAAAAACGTCTGATATATTTGAACGAATTCTACTACGGATACGACGTAGAAAGTTCCAATGTGATATTATATTTTACTTGTTTTCAAATATTTTGATACAAATTAAAGCCAGGTTGAATCGTCAAAAATAATTTCTATAAAAAATGCTTCAGTTTTCAATCTAATCTTTAGGTTTAGAGTTTATCTACAGATAAAAAAAGTATTTATAAATTTACATATCAGACAAGTATATTTCACATTTCTGTAAAAATTATTGAATCAGTTAAATTTGAGGATACTGGTTACTTAAAAGTAAAATAAGATTTCATTCACATTAATTCCTGAGTCAATCGGGACTAAGACAGCCCTGTATACACATTTCCTCATAATAATTTATGTAAGTATATTTACAGTTCTATGTTTGTTCATTACGCCATAAAATATGTTGATTTCAAACAATGATTTGACATCTAAAGTAAGTATTCATATAAAAAAAACAATTATATAATAGAGAAGAACCCATTAAAACGGAACCGAATTAATTTTTCGGTTTTCTTACGATTCTCAAAAAATTTTAATATATAGTATTTTTACTACACCTTAAATTATTTTAATCCAATTCTGTATATACGTTTCCTGACGTTCCCTACGTCAATGAATCTTCTTTTTTACAACATAGATCTCTGCTTTAGCTACGCATCTAGCCACACATTCTGATTAAAAAGTGGTATATTATTCAATGTATTGAAGTTTATACAAATATTTACATTACTTCTGTACGTTGTGATTGATTAAAAACTCATTAGGATCAAAAGTCTACACAATCGCTTCTGACCATCAAAATGTTTGCTGAGTATGCTATTATTACAAATAATAAATACCAATGTAATTACATGCAAAAATGTACAATACCGAATTTTGTCGCGTTTTAAATATATATAATGAAAAACTAGAATAATCATAATCAAAAATATTTATTATAATAAACATACTAGATTAGATAATTTTTGAATTTCCTTGATTTACCAGATAACACAAAGAGCATGCGCAAATACATAAACGCCAATTGAGAAATCATGGGGATTTTTTAACTCATCCTCCCACTCTGCACAAACCCCTCAGATATCCATAAACTTAGCTGGGGAATAACCCATTTCTGTGCAATTTTAACTATCTATCTTCGTCGTAGAAATACGTGTGTGTAAACTGTAGAACCAAATTTATTAGTTATATGATCTGTGAGGTGAGCAATTCAAGAGTGAATATTTTCAAAGTGAGATTAAGTGTTATTGTTTTTGTTCGTCATGCCAGCTGAACTCAATAATAGTGATTATATATTTCCCTTGCAAAAAAGTTGTGAGTGATATGCTAATATAAAACCCGCTTGATGAATATCGAGTATTTCGAAATAATTAGCAAGCTACGCAATTCAAATTCTTTCTGACAGCTTCTATTTAAAAATTTGTAAACACCTCCATTTTTCACAGAAAATGAATACATGTAAATATTTGTTCACTTTATTTTGAAAACTTAACCCCACATTTTTAGTTGTTCAAACTATATAATTTTTTATGAGAGTATATATATTTATTGTGATCGTTTATATTACACTCTATTATTATCAACAGTAATCGTTAATCTTGTACTTTATATGGTAGTAGTGCATTAATATGTACCTAAAAACTGCCTTTTGATACAACAATATAAAGTTTATTTCTCATTCTTCTTCTTTGTATATTTACATCAGTTGGTTTTTCCTACCTCAGTAACTATCTCTATAGTCATTTATTGAATAAAGTTACTGTTTTAGGCTTTTTCAAAAAGAATATTTACAAATACAAGATCATAAAAGTTGAATTATATTAAGTGGATCTAGAATTTTATATGGAACAGTCTACTGAATGAAATTTGTTCATTAGGACAAATAAGTGAAGATTTGCTTTATTTTGCAGTCAAAGGTTCTATTACATACTTAAAGTATTGATTTATCTTTGCTGATTTATAGATGTTTAGATAAATTCTTTCTAAGTTAACGAAGTAAGTCTTTCGTAAATGTACTCAACCATTATGTTTTTTTTTTCAGATAGCATGTCTTACCCCTTGACACCGCCTTCTAGTTCAGAAGATTCACCTCAATCTGCATATTATGTAGCGTCTCCAAATTCGACATTTGAATATGAAAATTATGATTATTCTTCTTCAGTACCATACATTATAGCAAAAGCTGGACCAGTTATTGATCCTAATTTGATAAAAATGGAGCAAGAACAAAGTAAGTATTAGATTAAATTATATTCATAGTAAGGTAGTTGTGAAGTTACGATTTGGTGCAGATTAAAGAAAAATTGCAAATGGTTTTTCCATTTAGAATATTCATAACAATTTTTATATGCACTTTATCCTTGAAACTGGCATAATATGATAATTCTTGGTAATTTACATATATTTCCTTTTGGGAGTATTTTTATTCATGTTTGTAAGTTCTGAGTCATTCTTTTACATGATATTTTTCTTCTGAAATTCAATATTTTATTTTTTTTCATCTGAGTAGAAAAATTCTTATATTTTATCGTTACCAAGTTCACACCGTTCAGATTTTTGCAAGTCCGATTTACTCTTCTTTGCATCATACATTTTTAATTTATTAGAAATTTATTTAACTATATTTTTGATTCATTTTTCTCTACAATCATCAGGTTTTGTGAATAAGAAAAATAATTAATACAGTGTATGAATTTAATAACATAACAACATAAAATCTGGCTAGGATAATAAGGTACAATGTAGTAACTTTAAAAACAGTTATAAGGGGTAGGAAAAATTTAAAAATGGTAATGAGACAGAAAGTATTAATTGGGACGGCTAAGACTTTGAGAAAAAAATTCAAAGTTCTTAATGGAAAACTGGTGGTTTGCCTCTCTCTACAAAGGTTCATCATTAAAAGTCAAAGTCATGGTTATTGTTTTATTCAATTGCGAGGGCATGGTGCAATAAGACTTTATTCCAATGAAAATAACAGTAAACTCTGACTGGAATGGGATGTTTGTAACATATTTTACCATAAGAGACCTGAAAATGTACCTATATCTTTTTTCTTCATTATGATATACATATCATCAAACGAGTTGAGTGTGTTGCATTAGTTTTTGGCTTCTTAAAGACTTCCACTTCTGCTATAATCACCAGTGTATTGTTAGCCAAGAGTGATGTGTTAAAGAACCTCTCGTATGTGGTAATTTGGTGAAAAATTTTATTATGACAAACATCTTCAAGTAAATACTTCTAATGTAAAAATTTTACTTTTGAATCTTTCAATTCACTCTTTGCATCAATTTATTTATTCAGTACTTTTTATATATCTTTAGATAAATGATATTTTTCAAACTAGCTAGGTACAGTTTTTTAATGTCTTTAGCTTATCTCATTTGAAGTCTAATTATTCCTATATACACTATGTCTCCCTTTCAAAGTATATATGTATATATATATATATATTAAGTTGTCTATTTGGCTAGTATTGTACCTTTGATATCTCCTTCCATTTCATCATTTCTTTTCATCCATCTGGTGTTTTCATAATTTTATCCATATTTTTTTGTAGTAGTCCATGTTTAGTATCTATAATGAAGACAGGGAGGGAGTTCACCTTCATTGTATTTTTTGTGGTCAAATAATATAAGCTTGTACTCAACTAGTATGCTTATTATACTTTTTATTGTTTTTTTTCCATTTCAGGAGCATCTTTACATTTTATAGAACAACCAACTGACAGATTTAGATTCAGATACAAATCAGAAATGGCAGGTACCCATGGCAGTTTGACAGGTATCAATTCAGACAAATCAAGGAAACCCACATATCCCACAGTTGAAGTTAAAAATTGTTCTGGAACAGTTATTGTTAGATGTTCAATTTATCAATCAAATGCCGTTGGAAAAGATTTTTTGCCACATGCACATAGGCTTATCATGAAAAAAGGCAGGGAAGAACACGACGATCCTCATGATATCACTGTTTGGCCGGAAAATGGATATAGGGCTGTGTAAGTAAACAAACGATTACAAACTGAATTGTATGTAATGAGTAAAATTCAAAATGAAACCACTAAGAGGTAGCAGAATTTCAATAAGTGCCAGTTAGCCAGGCAGGCGTCACCCTAAACCATATTTTTATATTTTTCCCTTGAAGTAACATGTTTGAAACGACAGCAATAAAATTTTGATCTCATTCCCTTTAATATTTTGTTGAAGTATTTTCCAAAATAAACAATGGAATAAAATAATTCTGTGTTTTTAAATGAAAAAAATACTGTTGGAATATAGGCTTAGCTGAAAAGTATTATGGTTATTCTTCCACAGAAAAATCTATTATTACTGACTGTTATGCAGAGTTTAATCTTGACATTTAATCAGGACGTTCAAAAGAGGTGGTTGCACTAGTTAAAAAGTCTTGAAATTTGTAATGGAAAACTGTTAATTGAAATTGGGAGAGTTAGTAGACACCATAAAGATATATGGCATAAAAATATCTTTTAGTTCTGTAGGTCACTGAAGATGAAACCAAGTTTCACCAATATAAATCTGAATTAAAATGGCAGTTATCTGACTGATTGGATCTTGTGAAACCTTTTGAAACAACTAAATTTGCTACAATTGGATGACAAGGTTATGGTTTCTGTATTTTGGAATATACACTGCATATGATTCATCAAATATTTGTAAAAGGGAAAAAATAATTGACAGTGAATATCACTGTATATTATTTGACTGATTTATGGAGGTAATTGCAAAGAAACTGCTCCATATAGAAGAGAAGAGAATTTTTCACCAAAATAATAAAACATGTTGCTAGTCAAGACTGTATAGATCTAAATTTAAGGAGTTTATATATAGATGGTGACCTAAAAGATCTATTTTGTCCTCTTTTGCTAAACCCAGAGTTATTTGTTATTTGAGTTGGTTTCAGGGCAGTTACTTCTTCTGAATATCTCAGGGATTGTTATCTCCTCTACAAAAACCTGCAATCACTAGTGTTTTTCATTCAGTAATTAAATGTTCTAGATTCCAAGGTATGGGAATAATACACACTGCAAAAAAAAATATTGTTACCGAGTTGTTAAGAAAGAAGGTGCAACTCAAAAAAGAATTCATTGCCAGAACAGAAGGAAAAATGAGGGAGTTAACTACAAAGGAATTGGCAGAGGTGAGTAAATGAAAAATTCAATGCTAAATTATGTTATGTATCTAAATTGCTGTTTGATTTGTGGATGATCTGTACTCAATTTGTTTCAATTGTGATTCTCATCTTGCATATAGTTTATCAACTGGTATATTTCAAAATGAAATTTAATTTTTTTATAATCTCTATTGAATGTTGATAAATTAACTATAAACTATAATACTTCATACATCTATAAATATCTTTCCTAAAAAGAAGTCACACATTTTTATCTCCATTATAAATATTAGTTGATCTGGTGTGTGATCAGTTTTCAAAAGAACGGGGTACAAAATAAAGAAAACTTTTCTTAAGGCAGGGATAGTTGATTGCCACTATACATGCGCATGTCTCACCTATACGCAGAGCTTTTCATACAATTGTAGCCTTATATTCAAATAAGAATATGACTTGCCCTTCTCCAACTGTCAATCAGTTCAAAGAAAAATTTTCAGATATAAGTAGTCTTCACTTCTTGGGCTAGGCTTCCACTTACAGGCACTAGCTTTCTAAGATTATTAGAAATATTGTATTGACTAGTGAGGTCTCGAAGTATAGCTAATTATTACACACATTCTAGTCAAGTGCAGTCAAAGATAATATCTATAATGCTGCAGTGTTGTATAGCTCTATTTTGGTACAAAAATGTGAGTTCCTTAGACCAACTACTGTTTCAAAGTAGTAATTAGTAGAGATTTGCTTGAACAACTATACCCTTTTAAAACATTTATGCATTTTTAAAAAACATTCCAATCTCGTAATTATTTATTACAGCGAATAAAGATAAAGTGGCATTTGACATAAGATTTTGTAGATTTCACACTACACATCTCAAGTTAGAAAGTAGTGACAAACCAACAGACTAAATGCATGACACATTGGGCAAAGATATTCTGTTCAAAGTTAATAAAAATCTTTCATAAGCCCAAAATGTATCTCTGTGGTACACAGATAGCTCAAGCTAGCGCAAGGAAATGGATTAAGTATTTGTAGACCAAAAAGCACATTTTCCATATTTCTAGGAACATTACTTAGCATTTTCAAGTAGAGTTGTTAGCAATGAATAGAAACTTCTCTAGATAGCACATTCACATTCTCTCAGATAGCCAAGTGGCCATGAAGTTATTCATGGCACGTCCCAACTGATGTGGGAGTGTAAACAAACCCTAAAAGGGGCAACGACTCTATACCTAGGGCTAGAGCCCTACTGTTTCTCATGAGATACCACATCAATAACTAACTGAGCAGATGGTTAAAGACACTTCAGACATGAGAAAATCCAAAAGATTCATAATCATATCAGCTAAAAAGTCTGAAGAATTTCTCAGGTTGACTAGAACCGACATGAAACTGGTAGTCGGTCTTCTGACATGGTCACTGCCTTGTTAAATACCACCTTAAGATAATGGGCATAGCAGAGGACGACAACTGCAGATTCTGTGAACAAGTCAAGGAAACAGCAGAGCATCTACTCTGCGTATGTCCTACCTAAAAGGTTCAAGTACTTTAAAGGAGCGGTACTAACACCTTTGGAAGTGGGACACTGAAACCGCTCAAAAATAACCTCCTTTGGGAGGAGTCTACATTTTTTGAAAGCAGAATAATGAGATGTACAGTCTTGTACATAATTTCTTTTACATATAGTTCTACATATAGCAAATTGGCTGTAAAGCATTCTACACTAGCGACTCTAGTAGGAAACTCAAATGCTGTAGCCTTTATTACACAATTACACTGTATAACCCGTACTCACATGACTTAGTTTTGGTTTCCATTTCATATCATCATGAATATGATCAATAACCCCAATTTGGTAGCAATTTTCAGTAAGTTATACCCGAAACTGATTTCCTTGAATCCAATATTTGCTTTTATCAAGCTATTGTTTAAGAGTCAGGCTACACTGAATTTATTCCATTCCCTGAGCATTTTTTAGATTCTTTGATGTACTAGACACGTTCTGTTTTATCAGGTAATATTGTGAGATAATGTGTACAGATCATTTTCAATTTTGTCGAAATATATGAAGATTTACTATATCATAAATTATACCGTGTCATTAAATAGGCTTGTGTTGTATCTCAACAGAAAGATTTTATTATTTACTTTACAGTTTTGTGCAGTGGCATTATATTAGGTCTAGTAATAATTAATATAATTTTTCTCATGTGTTTAAAATTTTAGAAATTCTTAAAAAACACAACACGAGATTTCAACGGTTAGTTAGTAAGTTATAAGTTTATAAGTTAGTAAAAGGGGACTAGAACTAAATGAAGGGAAGACTAAGTATATGGACTTAAAAAGAAAAAAAAAATGCGACTAACATAAGAATTTAGAAATAGGGAAAATATTAGAGGGGCTTAACAATTTTAAATACTTGAAAGTAAAAGTTAACAACCATAATGAACGAGGAGAAGAAATTGCTCAAAGAATACAAGCAGGCTACCGAACATATTATAAGTTAAATTTCAATTAAATTCCGGCTTCTAATGCTATGCAAAAAAATCAGTAGATGTACTAAAATGCAAATCTACAGAACAGCAATAAGGCTAACAGAAACATATGGAGGAGAAAGGTTAATTCTAACAAAAGCTGATGAAGAAAAATTTAACACCTTCAAAAGAAAAATGATACATAGAATATATGCACTAAAAAAGTTTAGTGATGTACAATATAGAATCCTTATAAATGCTGAAATTAGAGAAATTTTAAATGAAAAGAATATAATCATATTTATAAAATTGCAGCGAATAAGATGGCAAGGACACATAGGAAGGATAAAAAATAATAGTGGAGTTAAAAAAATAACAGAATGAAAACCCTTAGGAAACCGGCCCAAAGGAATAACAAAAAGTCAATGGGAAAAGTCAAGTAACAAGTGATCTGAACAAAATGGGAGTTCGTGGAAGACGGAGTAATATCCAGGTCAGGAAAAAAAATGGATAAAAATCGCGAAAAAAGACAAAACATGCAATGAATTTTAGCTTAAAAAAAGAAAATGGTTAGGAAGTAGATTGACTTACTACAAAATAAATGAGTCAAAGAGTTCTTGATTGAGTGATTACTACTTCTTTGATTCCAGTATTCTGTAGGACGTCCTTGACTGTAATATTTGCCTTTATCAAGCTGTTGTTTTAAGAGTCAGGCCGCACCCAATTTATTTCATCCCCTGAGCATTTTTTTTAGATTCTTTGATGTACTAGACATGTTCTGTTTTATCAGGTAATATTGTGAGATAATGCGTACAGATCCTTTTACATCTTGTCGTAATATATGAAGACTTACTTTATCATAAATTATACTGATTCATTAAGTAGGCTTGTGTTGTATCTTAACAGAAATACAGTTTTGTGCAATCCTTGAATAACACAACAAGATATTTCAACAGTTTTAAACTATTCCCATGTAATTTAAATAGGAAATCAAAAATCACAATGCGGCACCTCTAAATATTAAGAGCTAAAACTTTTTTCATCTTTGATGATAAATTTATAGTTTTTTTGGCCCACCCTAGTCGTTAGGATAGGTTCTATATATGGACTTAGATATGAGGACAAACCAAATATTTAAAACATTAGCTATTATGTTAGAGCTAGTACTAGATTATATCATATAAAATGACCATCAACATTATGACACAATTACTTTAAGATTGAAGGTTGATGTAATTTTGTTTGTGGTATCTCTATCAGGTTCAATCATTCATTATGTATAAGAAAAATTTTCACCATAAAGATGTACTGGAATATCTACTACGATACACCAAAAGAAAGAATACGTTTCCTTTTCTTTATTTTCTTATTTTAATTCGTGAACCCCCCCGAAATCGCGTCTGGAACTAGGACATAATTTTGAAAACTTTCTGATACCAACTAGGTGCCATCTGAAAGAAACATATGGGAATTTCAGGCACAAATATACATGCCTATTTTTCTATGATTTTCATCTACATTAACTTTATTTTTATTATAACTTTGTGATGATATTTCTTCATATATTTAGATTGCATTTTTTCGATTTATATTTATATGTTTTTGTTTAAATTATTTGAAAGCCAAACAATTTTATTTCTTATTATATTCCAAGTGTCAATGGTAAGATTTTTAACACTTAACATTGTAAATTCATAGACTACTGGTCCTATGAACTGTAAGAAACATCGTATTTCTCTGTAAATTTTTTAGCATTACAGTGATTTACGGTACTTTAAGTTGTATTATTTTTATTTATCTTTGTTTGAAGAGTATTAAAAGTAGCAGATTACAAGAAAAAATTAAACATCAACTTTAAATTTAAAAATAAACTTAAACAGTAACCACTATAGTAATTTTAACTTATAAAAAAATGTAGTAGTTATTAATGATCTAAAAACAAAATAACAGAATATCCATGATGCATTCTAATTTGATACCGTAACAGTATTATTTAGTTAATGTACCCCGTAACAAAAAAAATACGAGAGCCATTTTTTTTTCAACCTCCGATCGTTCCGTGCAGACGCTACGCAGGCAGAAGAAACCGAACATGTGCTGTAGGCGACTATGAAGCTCTCGCACTACACACTCCGCCATTGTTGATATTCAGGCGTCAGTCGGCGTTGTGCTAAAGCCACGTAAACATTGTCGATGCTCCCGCCAAGTACGAATGGCGGAGTGTGATTCGTTTTCTACAGAGTGAAGGCCATAGTACTGCAGAAATCCATCGAAGAATTACTCGTGTGTATGGGAAAAAATTTCATGAGTGATTGTGTTGTGCGTGAATGGTGTCGAAAGTTTAAAGATGGCCGTAATGATGTTCATGATGAAAGGAGCCAAGGATGCAAATCTGTCGTTTCGGATGACCTGGTTCAACGAGTTGTCAGAATGGTTAAAAAACGCTGCAGATTCACAATTACTGCTTTGTCTATGGAATTTTCAGAGGTTTAAAGGTCTGTTTGGTACTCTATTGTTACTGAACGGCTACATTGGCGGCAACTTTCTTTGAAAAGGGTATTGAAAAAGCTGCCTGTCGGCATCATTGAAAAGAAAAAGTGCTTTTTGGCGACGTAGCTTAATATAATCATCATTTTTCTATATATAAAATAGACTTTAACCTCGATATCAACAAACATCTCCATATTTAACAACTTACACTTACGAAAAAGTCGATTTGCAACTAATATATATATATATATATATATATATATATATATATATATATATATATATATATATACGTAGAATTTTTTTTATGTAAAAAGCAATAGGATAACCCTTGATAACTGATTCCACTTCTCTAAAGAAAGGAGTCCCTATAAACTGACGTTCTTAGCGTGTGCAGATGAACTCGGTGCTCATGGGCCACTTCTGCTTGTCGAGTAAGTCTTGCACATACTGCTCTAGGTGGGATTATGTTGGAAAGCATCTACCGTGCTAGTATCGGTAAAATAGTCTTCTTGTGTGCTCTAAGCTCTCCTGGTCAACTTTGGGTCACATATAAGTCGAATTGCTTTCTTCTGTATTGAGTATAGCATCCTAAGGGTGTACTTGGGAGCCGAGCTCCAAATGTGCGTGCAATACTCCAAAGTTGGACGAATCTGGGCCTTGTAGAAGATTAGCTGTTGTTGCGGAGTATATAACTATTTATTGTGAAACTGCCGTAGCTAATTCAGCCAAATGATTATGCTAGAACATATTGCTCCTAACCTTACCACCAATAATGCATATTGGCGCATATGGTGATATTTCATGTCTAGACAGGATTAAATTATGTCAGATTATTTCCACCTCACTCCGAATGTTGTCAAGATCGGTATTGATGGTGGTGATCTGTTGCTGCCTACGGATTTGGGTGTTACTCGAGTTTATTGGAGCGGCCGATTTGAACGACGACACCAGTGCACCAGAGAGTAGGTGCAGTGGTGCAAGACGCATCTCTAGGTAACACCATCGTTGACCTCTAACATTTCTGAGGTGTCCTTCGATAGCGACTAAGCCATTCGATGAGTGAGAACGTACGATCCTCATTTATTGAAGGTTGGTATGCCGAACCCTGTCAAAGCCCTCCGATATGTCCAGTCCGATTGCTCTGGGCTCCCTTTCTATAGCTTCAGCCCATACGTTGGTGACATAGGCCAGAAGGTCCTTGGTTGATCTATGTTTACGAACGCCGTATTCTCAATATTTGCTGATTAACGACTTTTCCTATGACCTTGACAATGGCTGCGACTAAATTTCTAAACGATAGCATTATTAATTGAGAAATGGAGACAATTTTATATCACAAGCTTGTAATTTTGGGTTGTACCTGTCATTCCAAGGATATTGAAGATAGCGATTATATTTTCACGTCGAAGAATATCATTTCATAATTTACAAAATTTAACGTTTTTATGATTATTCGCAAATATATTCAGTAACCAAAATAATGAATTTATTCCATTCAAGTTTTACACACTGTATATTTTCATCATAAATAATCAAAGTATACAATGAAGTAGTTAGCAAAATAAATTTCAACTTTTTAATCATTTCTAGGAAAATCTTAATAACCTGCAGTTGTGTTATCAATTTGAGATAAATTTAATAACTAGTGGTATTTTATTAGATTATTTTACGAACAAAATCTGCCACAAATAATAATGATTATTGTTATTAATAATAAAATTGCAAAATAAAGAGAACAATGAGGTAATCACGCATTTTCAAAATTTTTTTCCTCATCTTTATTCGGCTTTCTAACAAATTATGTCATTCTAATAACGGGTATTTTTCACTTTGCTACGGTAAATGTCTCAAACCCTGTCATGCATCGAAGAAATTAAAGTTTGGACGTATTCCACCGGCACAGCATCCCATTCTTCACAAAAAGTTGATTTAAGTCACTGTGAGGAGAATGATGATGTCTAAAACTTCTTAAATTATCCCACAAATGCTCTATAAGATTCATATCGGGAGATCGTGCAAGCCAATCCAGAAATGTGATTCCCATTTGCTCCAAGTGGGAATAAAATCTGAGTCTTATATAAATGGTCTACAAATACTGAAAGGAAAGTTGGAAAATTCTAGTTCAGTTTGCGTATGAATAGATTCAGATTATTAATGTATCAGCAGCTGGAAATGGTCTATATCTAGAATACATGAAATTGGGTGATCTTGACCCAATTTTTCATTTTGACTTACTATATTTTACTCAAAATTAAAAAAAACACTAAGCTAAGTTGGAATTTCGGAAACCGTTGGTGATATTTATACAAACTGCTTACACCAACACTCACAATTACACTGTCTGATACACGTTTCGACAACCAACCTATCGTCATCAGAGACTGAAGGTAAACTAAAACCTAAGAACTAGTTTTACACTAAGTTAACCTCCTTGGCGGGAATCTTCACATTTATTCCTTGACTAATAAACTATAGAGTGGTCTGTAAGGAATTGGCCCTTTCTCCCTATTTAAGCTATTCTTGCATTTAGGTTAGGTGAACCTAATGATGAAGTACCAAATTTGTAAAAGAGTGGTATATATGGAATTACCTATGGTGATTGTGATGGGAAGTATATTGGGCAAACCAAACTAAGAGATCCGTTAATGTCCGGTTTAAAGAGCACTTAATTCATTTAAAATATGGACAGACCGAAAAAACGAGTATTGTCGATGACGCTGCGAGTTATAATCATGACATACCAATACCAATAATGTAAAATTTATAAAAAATGTAACTAGTAATAAATTGAAAGCATTGAAATTGCTAAATGTAAGAACAGGTTAAATAGGGACAATGGGTTGTAGTCAATGAATAAATGTGAAGATTCCCGTCAAGAAGATTATCCCGATGAAATTCATTTTAAGATTGTATGTATAAGATTTTTATTTAAAGCAATAAGAGATTCTCTAACTAACGAGTGATTTTTTGGCTGGTATTTTTTGGCAACACTGTTTTTCACAGATCACGCGTGAATCGTTTCTTGTGTCATTGTCAAACTTGGTCAGTTTATAATTTAATCATGAATCGCCTCAGCTCAGCCTACTGTGGTTTCAACAGGATGGTGCCACATGCCACACGGCACGCGAAGCAATGGCCAAATTCATCAAACGTTTGGGACCCGTCAATTGGCCGCCTTGATAGTGTAATTTAACGCCTTTGGACTATTTCTCGTGGGGCCATGTTAAGGCTAATGTCTACAGGGATAAACCAGCAGCGATTGACGCTCTGGAAGTCAATATTGAAGCATTTATTCGTGAAATACCGGCCGATATGTTAGAGAGAGTGTGCCAGAATTGGACCTTGCGCATGGGTTATCTGAGGCATTTGCATGAAATCATCTTCAAACATTGAATTATACTGATCGTTCTATCGAATACAATAAAGTTTTCATCAATTTTTTCACATTTTTTGGGTTTTTTTCAAAATTAAATCCTATACCTCACTGATTACATAAATAACCAATGAAAACGACACATGCGACAAAGTTGTCGCATTTTTATTAAATTTTTAGTGAACATGGATTGAAGCTATTGTCATTTGATGTTGATCGATGTCTTATGACGTCAATTCTTGTCATTGAAGGTCCTTTGACCAATGGAATTACATTTTGGTTAATTTCATTAATTTTCATCTGATAATGCCCAAAATTCTTTTCGTTTCGGCACATCTACAGAAATTGAATACAAAAAACCGGAGCTCGTTACAATCTTCCCGTGAGGAGATATCGCTTCCACTGACTAACGGACAGACGGACGGACAAAACGCTAGTAATAGCGATTTATCTTTATAAACATTGCGCTAAAAAGAGGAAGTGAACTTTTATGTTGATTCAATCTAATAACTCTCAGATTCTTGGAATTCTTGTTATACAATTGCAAATGCTTTAAAATGGGTGGTTTCTGTACAAGAATTCTACTGTGCCTCCGCCAGACATGCTTATTGCACTTCAAACTTTCAAGGGAAAAAACTACAAAATTAGACAAATACCAGATGCAAACGTTCCCTTTAACATTCAGATTCATGAATAAGTAGTTGTCTTGTATGAAATTATTTTTCTAATTTCCTTTGTATCTTGTATTTATGTAATTTTGTAATTGATTTTTTTGCAAAAACTTTGAAGTACAACGAATATTTATATATTCTTTAGATGTAATAAGATTGTTTGGTTTTCAGATACCAGTAAAACTTATGTGATGAGAAAAATGCTTACATGTGTTATATTGTCATAAATATTTGCTATTTCATATGTTTTTAATTTAAAAATTCTCAAAATTGATGATGTGATGTGGAAATGGGAATGAATATACGAATGATAAACTTGAATATTAGCGAAAGTCCCCAATTTTTTTCAAAAAATTTTCAATAAACAGAATAGAAATATAAATTGATATATTTATATATTATTAAATACTGTGATTGTTTAGGTTACTTTTATGATTGCTAAATCAAGGATTTTCGAATTTTTATAATCAACTTTATTGTTTATTCACGCAGTTTAATGTTTTTATCCTATTGTTGAATTTTTGATCTATTTTCTAAATGTTGAGATGATTGTACTAAGTAAATGGCGTCATAGTTATTAGAAGTAACATCATATATAATATTTTTATTTTTGTTTGAGAATTTAGTATTCTGACCTTAATGATTTATCAGCGGCGGAATTAAAGATTTACCGCCCGTATGCTATTCATCTTTTGCCGCCTCTACTGCCCTCTGAAATTAGATACCTTAGTTCTCAATTATTCAAATTACATTTTTTATCAATTTATTTTATGAGAACTAAGATTCCGTGTAAGATACTTGATTATTTTCACTGTAAAGAATTATTTAACCAAAGCAAATAGGGATCGATCTACGCCATAGAAACATAATCTCAGTCTGCTCAAGTAGCAGTGCAGCTAACAAGACAAAACTGAGTATTCTAGGCTAGTGCTAGAGTGCAAGAGAGTCTTACAAAATTTGGTAAGTGATGGCTGCAAGATCCAACTCTTTTGGGTGCCGTCGACAACAAGGGCAACGACGAAACGGACTCGTTCGCCAGATATTTTTGATGTAGCCGAAAGTGTCGCTATCGCGTCTCTTAACCTTCTCACACTTCGGGGATCGTCATTGCCAAATTCACGAATTGCATTTCGAATTTGTTGACAATCCACCGTATTCGCAAAATCTGGCCCATAGTAACTTTTTCTTGTTTCTTTACCTTAAAATTTCACTTGCAGCAGAGAGTGTTTTATCAGACGAGGAAGAGGACGTTATCGTGAAAGTAAACTATATTGAAATATAAAAAGAATCATGTTTCTTTATTAGGTCGGAAACGTTTCAAACAACCCTCGTAAATGGTAAGTCACGAGCTCATCAAATTAAAGTATCAAAAATTTGGAATGTTTGTGTTTATTCACTTATAACATATTATCTCTTATAAATTATTATCCCATAGATAAGATAACCCTATATTATCTGACAGGGAATGAAAATAATCTGCATTTATCACCATATTTTTTTCAATCGGTGATGATTGAACGCTCGATCTGAAAATTACATGGGCGACTAGACTAGTGGAAGTTATCGTTGAAAGTCGTAGCTTTTCGTGATGAGTTGTTGATATACAATTTTCGAATAAAATATTTCACCAGTTGTTTGATGTAGTTGTTGCGTATTAAGTCGAGTTGTACGGTGATTTTATAATTTTATCAATTTTTAATATGACTCTTAAAAGAAAAAGAGGGTGAGTTGAGCTCGATAATTACATAATATTATTCTACGTATATGTATTCAATATATTTAATAAAACGAACATAGATAGGAGATTGGTGGACGAAACAAAACAATACCAAGACTAGAACAATTTTGGATTTGATTTTTCTTGTTCGGAATTGATTTTCAATGTAGGTCTGGCATTTTCACTTTTGGTTTCACTTAAGGCCGCTTGACATGATGCAAGACAACGTGCGTGCAATGCAAGATGCAATATTTTTGATCAAAAGCAGACGCAGATGAAGTTGATAATTGATTGTTTCATGCATGATCTCGCACTTGCAATTTTTTCGGTTTAGTGCCATTTTTATTGCGCGTAAGTTGCAATTCTAGAAAAAAATGAGTTTCTTCATACATTCTCAACTAATTTTTCTGTTTTCTCATCTAATTCTCTAACTAAACTGTCCATTAGTCTCCAAAAGCAAGAAAGATGCAGTTATAATTATTCTCAGTGATGCAACGACCACTTCTCTCTTGTTTACTTTATTTGGAAGCTTGACATGGTGCAAGAAAACGGGGAATGCAATGCAAGGCGCAATATTTCTTGATCAAAAGCAGCGTGGATGAAGTTCAGCTTATTGTTACTTGCAAGAGTTCGCACTTACAATATTATCGGTTTGATGGCATTTTTATTGCGTGCACGTTGCAATTCTTGGGAGAAATGAGTTTCTGATCTGCTGCTTATTTTCCTTATGGACTGTTTCTTTATCTATTCTCAACTAATTTTTGTATGTTTTCCCGTATTAATACACTTATGTTTTTCCTTGTTCTATTCAGACAGAGCCTGGCCCACCATCGTTTAGGTGTTCTTTTAAGTCTATCAGATTCCAGAAGCAAGTTAGAGAAGATATAATTATTGCTACTGATGCATTGACTCCTTTTTTTTCTTGTTTACTTCACCTAGCTCTGTTATGTTTATTTCTAATCTGCTCACAAATACTAAATTATATTGTTTACTTTTACCTATGGAATTTTGACTAATGGTAACCATGATATAATGGCAAGACTTGCATACTGTCAATGTGCAGTATTCATCAATGCAATATAATGACCTTGAAATAAATTGCATGCAATCCCTTGCATGTTTTCTTGCATCACAAGCGGCCTTTAGGTACTTGAACTGTTATTTTTTTTCATAATATTACCAAATATAATACAATATTGTTAGAAACCAATATTCATAACATTTTTCATCCCTTAAAAATCAGAAACAGCCAATAATAACTAGTAAATTTGGTTGGGACTTGGCAGCATTAGTTCTGATTAATATTTTTGGTACAAAAAATACCTTTTCCCTCCTTGCTTGATATTTACTAGTCTGGTCAACATCGTGAAAGAGACTTTATGTCTTTCTTCTAAAAATTCGAGTGATCGTTCATTGGATTCGGAATGATCTATATAAAAATGGTTTTTAAAGGATTCTATACATTTATTACAACGCATATAGATAGGATATTAATGGTAGACAAAATAATACCAAGACTAGAACAATTTTAGATTTTGTTTTGCGTGTTCGGAATTGAATTTGTTTAAAAACTGTTAATGCTGGTCTTGCATTTCCACTTTTGATTTCACTTAGGTACTTGAACTGTCAGTTTTTTGCATAATATTTCCAAATGCAATACAATATTGATAGGTTAGAAACTGAGTGAAATATTTATAACATTTTTCATCCCTTAAAAATCAGATAACAGCAAATAATAATTACTAATTTTGGTTGAGACTTTGCAGCGTTAGTTCTGATCAATATTTTTGATATAAAAACTACATTATTTCTTGCTTAATATTTACTAGTTTAGTCAACAAAGCGGAATAGACTTTATGTCTTTCTTCTAAAAAATTGAGCTATCGCTCATTGGATTCGGAATGATCTATATAAAAATGTTTTTGAAGGATTCTATAAGCTGAAATTGAATATTTCCAATTCCATCAATGGTATGATAAGGACGCTTCAAGTGAAAGGACCTCTATATTTCATTTAAGATTTATACGGAGTCGTCTTTCTGTGGTTGTATTAGAGGATTTTCATGTCCTAGCTGTTCATGATATTTGCTTTTATGCTTCTGGATTTCTTCTGTGATGTACGATCTTTATGGATCATTCGATACATACAAAGCTACATTTAACAAAGTTCTAAGGTTTTATCATAAATATTGTCCGTAATTAATTTAGATTTTCTTACTATTAACAAATGTAACTCTTTAAAGTATCAATAAATTTGTTTCCTCTTTCCAATTAAGCTTTGGATCCAGCTGTATTCCAAGATAAGACTACTATTATTACATTATTGATAGTGACTGTTGGACATTGGTTATTTTTCCACCTGAATGTTGTTAATGCGGATTTATTTTCTTTTATTTTTCACTTCCTGTATATGGCAAAATACTTATAGTAAAATCATGAAAATTTTTTACGTTTGGGTTTTCGGATACGAAATCCCAGACTTCTCCATGGATTCTGCTTCTGAACTCTCTGCTTAACAAGTTAAGACTTAAATAATTTACAATAAGATGGAAGGTAATGTTTTATTTTGAAAAGGAGGTCCTTCATACCACACTCTATCAAACGGATGACTTATGTCAGGAATACTGATAATCTTTTTTCTTTTCGGGGGATATGTTGATCGTATATACAATTCTGTGGCATTGCTGGGTGGCAGAGTGTAAATGGCCAAAACCAAATTATTGATGCGGGATTTTATTTAAAATGGGGTTCATTCTAAGTATTAGAAGTTTCTTAAGAATACCAATAAGCCTATAAGAAATTACATGATATGGGTTTTTACCTGGCTGGGGCATTGTTATAATGTCTGCTAATTTTAGATGTTTGAGCAATGACTCAACCATAGCATAAAACAAATAGGTTAGCATTACTTTACCTTATGTGGAGAGATCTCTCAGCGTTTTTGTACTTACTTTATCAGGTCCTGGCGACTCTTTGTTATTTAAACGAGATATTCCTCTGCTCTGTCAGCTCTACAGTGTCGGGGTTGTAAGCTTGGTATTCCATTATTTGCTGATCATCTATACTATCTTTAGGTGTAAAAGCTTCAGCAATCTGTCCTGCGAGTAAATACGCCTTCTCTTTGTTGCTCCTTTCCCATGGTCATGGGATAGGTGTTTGTTTTCGAAAGGGGGTTTGTTTGTAGTGGTTTATTTGTAGCTTTGATTGGATGCTATTCAATCAGATGAAAAAATAAGGTTTTTCGTTAATAACTAGGATTACTAATAAAATTTAAAAAAGAGAGCAGAAAATTTCCAAAAAGAAAATCTGTACTCCCGGATATTTATCTCCATTATTTATAATTGTGATTTAACGCTAAAAGCAGTGATCCGCGAAGCCATTAAATTGCAGAAGCATCGATGCAAATAAAATATTTTTTTTATAATAAACTTTCATTAAAAATCAGAATATTTATTCATAGCTTCGAGTTAATTTGCTCGCCATTGTTGAATAATCTAACATATATATATAGGTCTATTGGCCAATTTTTTTTCAGTCATTTTGCGTTTCTTGATCTTAACAATTCATCTAGTAGTGGCTATGGGTGGGTTTCTATAGTTTTGTGATGTTTGATGATCCTTTCTTGGATAACTTCTTGTTCAGGAGCCACTCTCACATTCACATGAATGGTGTGATTTGATACATACCATGGAGTATCTACTAGTTGACGGAGTATTTTCCATTGGGATCTCTGAATAATATTTATATTAGATTTGGAAGCGCAACCCGACACATCAATTACATATGTTAGACTTGTAGGTAAGGACTTTGTTTTCAAGTGAGAGATTTTCTCTCATTCAACCAATGTAGTTATCTTGATTTGATAAATTATTTTATCTTGATAAATTCAATTCCGTTTTTTTAACATGCTTTTATTAATTTTACTTGTATGTTTGTGGCCGACTCTTTTTACTTCGATTTTGGCCTACTTTGAGCGACCCGATTTCATTTAAATTTTTCACACTCATCAAAGATCGACGATAATACGATAATTCGATAAAAATATCCGTTTAACCAGATTAGATTTCTTAGAAAGAAAACAACGCTTTTATAATAGTGACATTAAATTTTTATCAAATTATTTTATTCTTATTCCAAGAATAATTTTTTACTTTTTAATTTTATTATTTCTAAAAGCGTGTTTTTTTAATTTTTTTATACTATATTTTATTGTACATTTTAGCCATTATATTTATTCATTATGAAATAAGTGGTAATTTAACTAGCATGTAGTATTTTCGAAATAGTAGTGAATAACTACTCTTGGACATTTTGAATTAGTCCACGGAAAGCTCTAACAAATTAATAGAATACTTTGCAACAAATTTAACTTTACTCATAAGTGAGAGAGAGAGAGAGAGATAGGACGGGTATTTTCGAATGGGATAAAGAAAAATTTTTTATATGAGGAAGGTGTTAGAGTTGGCGCTGATATAGGATTGTTTTTCTTTTCGTTTGTTAATTTAATTGGGGGGCGGGCGGTAACAGTTGCGGTTGCATCATTCCCTATTCTCGACCAATTGGCTGATGAACCGGTTCATCAGATTACAGGAAAACGGCGGAATAACTGCAACACTGACTATCGAAAAAGTGTGAGTGATAGTGTTTTAACTCATGCATTTGGGAGAATTGTATGCTAGATTTCAGGGAGGACTTCGTATGCTTTTGCTAGCAGCCGAAGGGGCGGATAGGGTCTCGTATGTGAGAAAAGTACTTTTTTCATATGTTGCACACTAAACTTTTTGTACAATTGCAAAAATTCAAAGGATAGTGAATTTTTTACAATTTTTTATAATTTAACCAGGGTCGTCGTTTCTCTTCAGTAAATTCTCCGCTATATTAATTGTAGAAGTTGAGGATTGATTCATATACGGTGCATTTTCTGTCTCCATTTTGTGATGATTTTATTACCAACGTAAATAATATTTTTAATTGATTCCCCGACGTAACCTTCTGGCATGGTACTAGATTGTCAACCTCCATTAAGCTTTGATGTTAACGTATCTCCTCCTGAATTTACGAAAATTGTTACCGAAGAAACTTTTTAATTTCAAAAAATTTGCAATTGTCTTTACCATACTACCAAATTTGTTAATGCCAACTACCTGTTTAGTACATTTTCCGTGCATGTAAAACGTTTTTTCTGACAAATCAATCGGTTGTAGAGTAGCATGTTTTTATAAATCTTATAAAAGTCTTCCAGTCCGGTAAACGTTCTCGCTTTTTGAGGGTCATCTTCAATATAACACCCACTTCGGACCTCTATGAAATTTCTTGTATATAACACATAAGAGAGTGCGTTAGTTATTGATAGAATTGATTTTTGTTAATAGCAGATATATAGGAAATACCTTTGTCTCTAGGTATTGATCATCTGGAGTTTTTGTGGTGAATTTATTTATTTCTTGTGGTTTCGAATTTCAATTTCAATAAATCGTGCGACTGACACCCACATGGTGCGGCCATTGTCAAATCCATATGACGTTTATGAAGCACCAACTTTCAAAAGATTTCGTCTAAAATTTCGATTAGTCACAAAAAACTGACAACCATTTAAGTGAAGCTAGTTTTGTCATTTTCAAAACAATATCTTGTGTTAATTTATCTTTGTTTCTTGATGGAAAAAAATATTGTACAAGCTCAGCAATAACCTCAAAAGTGTTATTTGGACTCTGTTCCATCGAAAAGAACCATTTGTCATTGATTTGCTGAATTTAAACGTGGTAGTAGACACCGGTGATGGTGATCGTTCGGGTCATCAAACTGAGGTGGTTACTCCAGAAAACAACAACGTGTTGATGATTTAGAGCAGTGTTTGGTCATGTTTACACGTAATAAATCAGATTTTTTGCGTCGATATGTAACGATGGATGAAAAATGAATCTAGCACTTCACTCCGGAATCAAAATGATCATCATCTGAGTGGACTACTGCCGGTGACCTCGTCCGAAGCGCCCAAAGACACAACAGTTAGCTTTGAAGGTTATAGCTTCAGTATTTTGGTATGCGCATGGAATATTGTTCATTGACTATCTTCAGAATGGAGAAGCAATCAATAGAAAATACTCCATAGAGTTGTTTTATCGTTTTGAATGCAAAAATCAAGGAAAAACGGCCTCATGTGCCGATGAAAAAAAATCACTGTTTCACCAAGAAAATGCACCGATTCACATGGTGGTTAATGGTTAAATTGAACGAATTACACTTCGATTTGATTCCTCATCCACCGTATAGTCCAGATCTGGCCCACCAGTGATTACAGATCTCAAAAAAATGATCGCCAATAAGAAATTCAGGTCAAATGAAGCAGAAATTGGTAAAACTGAAGTCTATTTTGAAGCAATAGACAAATTCTTCTACAAGCACGGCATCGAAAAGTTACAGAAGCATTGGAATGGTTGAATTGCTCTTGAAAGAGATTACATTGATGAATAAAATAGATTTTCGGTAAAAATATGTGTCTTTCTTAGTTAGTCACACGTTTTATTGAACGATGTGTTATTTCTCACTAATTCCTAAACTTTTTTGAAAACGCAAATTTCCAAGGAAGTCGTTGCTTGCAACCATTTTCCCAGACATATGTTTCGCATCGTAAACAAACAGCTGACAAACCCAAGTTAATTGAGATTGAGATCAAAGGACATCAAAAAACGTTATACCGTTTTAGGAAAAAAAAAGTTACCGATTCGATTTACGCGTGTAGTTTAAAAACACAGTCCGGTTCAAATATGATCAGGTCATGTATATGTTTTCTATTTTTGTACCTAATTTATTATTATTGTTTGACAATAGTAGGCGGTTAAAAAAACCGATGAATGTATTGTTTTATAAATTTAAACATGAAAGTTTTTCAGAATACTGTTCACACTTTTCAGTCTACTAAATGTAGTGAACAATTTGATTGTTTGTAGTTGAGTGTCCACATCAAGTCTGTTCTTGAAAATGTTTGTATTTGCAGCAGTCACTGCAAATACAACTTGCAGTTTCTTTCCTTAAAGCGACGTTCTCTGAGAGTGAGTAGGGCAAATATTCTTAGGCGTTCTTCATAGTAAAAAGAGAGGAGGTATTTTAGTAACCGTTCGCTGAACTCGTTCTAAAAGCTCGATATCCTTCACAAATGTATCATAATGTCATCCAAGAATTGCCTAATATTTTATTCGGTGAAAATCATACATTAATTATCTCGCCACTACTGATAGGAATCATTTAAGATCTGTTAACCATATATTATATTATTCCAAATATCTCTCTCTTATTTTATGCTCCATTAACGTATCTTATCGGATTACCTAATTTCTGTCTTATATTGATGTGACTTGAAGAATCATAATTATACCTATTTACCTTCTACCTCATATTGTATTCGTTAAGATTTATTGTAAACTGACCGTCCCCTGACGGGAGTTAACGTCTTACTTAAGCGGTTCCATATGTCCCTTAGACATTTGAAGTTCTATTAACTTATCAAATTATCTACCCTTATTATTGTACTGATGCGACTCTAACGATCATAAATATAATTTTTATAGCTTTTGTATACAATAGAATCAGTATTTAAGAGAGGATAAATACGAATAGAGTGTTTTTAATAGTATTGGCATCCAAAGTCATATTATTGAAATCGCTTTATTTTTATATATATTTATTTATATATGTTATATTTTATGTTTATGAATAATATTTACATAGATTTGAATTTAATTATTTAACTCATTACAGGAAAATGAGTCCATTTTATTTTCTTGTTATCAATTCCTTAGCATTACATAATTACTCTCATATTCATATCTCAATTTTTAGGACAGTAGGTAATTGAATAATTCGTAATTTCCCATTTCCATATCGAATTAATTGGTTTGTCCACTCATTTTATTTAATTTTGTCAATGACATCCATATTATTAGATTACGGAATGAAATTAACATGTAAAACACCTAACAGACGAGTCAAAATAAATATTTTCGCTCTTGGACGGAATTTCTAACCCAGTCCTAATGAACTCACCAAGATGTACGTAAATTTCTATGATTTTCACATTTTTTTGAGAAATATTTACATTTTATTGTCAAAATAATTACAAAAACTTATTATTTAACTCATTGTCGATATAATTACTTGTAAAATGGATATACATTTTTGGTGACTATAATTATATTATTTCTTAAATTTTACAGTAAAGATGTCGGTGTCCGTAAACGACGAAAAGGTATGCATTTTTCTCTCACAGTTTTTTACCTTGAAAATACATGTGGATATCATTTCGAAGAGCGGCAGTGTGGCCTATACCGGATGATATCTAAATGTGTTTCATTCGAAATTTTTTACTTATTTCAGATTAAAGGATTGGCTGAATCAGAAAGTAAATCAATTAATCTGAATATTGTTTGTCTAAGGTTCGATGCTTTTATAAAAGACAATGGTATTTTATACCCTATTTGCGATCCCATTTTCTCCCATAGTATCAACAATTTGAGTAAGTATTATTTTACAAAATTTAGCTTCAGTATCTCTTAGATATTACTTATTGTTTAATTATAAAAACTGTATATATATTGGGAATCTATTGAATCTAGTATTATTTTTAAATAATTAATATACAGATAAATATTCTGAGAAGTATTCATTTTTATATAGATACGTACGAAACTACTGAATTCACGTTTACCTCCCCCAACCCTCATGATAGGGTACTTGCATGGTTTGACAACAAAATAGTTGTGGATAGTTTTATTATAATTTCTTTTAATTCTTTGATCAATACTTATATAGAGAAAAAATTATTAAAAATTCAAACATTTTGTAGGTAGTTTAAACATTTAACATGTAATATGTAAGAACTTAACATATAAAAGGTTTATTCACTTCATTACTATATATATATAGAAAAATGTTCTATTTATACGTAACTAATAAACAAAAACTGTATTATAACGGGAAACGCTACGTTACCGGCAACGATAAACTCGTGATCCTTAGCAGACAACTGTTCAATGATTTTATTAAACCTATTACGTCACAACTGAAATCCAATGAGAATCGTTCTCTTGTGTAATTAAAAATATGAAATTTTACCGATTTTCAATTAAATATTCCACTTTCTGACATTAGTTCATATCAAGAACTTATAAAAATAAACAAAAAAATAAATACTTTAAAAAAAATGCAAGTACCCTATTGTACAATATGACGCTCATTTTAATAACCGATGAAAAGTTATGGGCTTCAGAGACTGATGGAATGTATGTTGTAATTTACTAGTTATGTTTATTGCGACCAAAGGATTCATTGTGTTTGTGTTTTCTATCAGTGGCACTGAGGACACTTAGTACTTCTAGCCGATCTATTAATTCCATTTCTTTTAGAAAGTTCAAAATGTGGGATGGTTCTAGCTCCTGAAGATCTTCATTTTCTATTTCATACGTTCTTCACGTTTTCAACCTCTGACAAGTTGCTCTTTCGTCAAACCGCCTTCGAAATTGTAAGCGTTTTGTTGTTGTAGTAAGCAATATGTTCAGTACTAATATCACGAACGGTTCCAGAAATTTGAATTCAGTAAATTTGTATACAATTACACTCGAACAGTTTGGTGGTAGGATGGTCACTTGATTTAAGTTCGTTTGGGTTGCCTATCAAGTACGAGTAAAGCTTTTATGGGGAGGCTGGATTTTCATAAACTTCTTGACTTCTGGGACAAAGTCTTTATGAAACCATTCGCTGAATACTTCTCTCGTGACTCAACTTCTAATTTGATTCTTGTAGCAGACTGGCAGACAAATGTTCTTGAAAGCTCTGGGATTTACCAATCACTAACAAATCCAATTTGTGCGTTCCAGTAGCATTTGGACACGACACGAATGTGATTTTAACTTTGCTCATTTTACAATCTAGTGCACTTGCTTCTTTAGAATGTTTTATTGAGCAACAATCTCCAGAACAGACCTCTTTTGTCTTCGTTATAGATTTGGTCAGGAAGAAGACCCAGTTCTTCTACAGTTTTAAAATGCTGGATAAATGGCAGTACTGCAGATTCATCGCTTGATAATTTCTCACCCGATATGGTTAGTAGACGGATACCAAATCGCTTTTTAAATTTATCCTACCGTCCATCGCTGGCAAGAAAATCATCTTTGGGGGTAATTTTTTTATAAAGTTCGATTGCTTTGGCGTTTAGAATTCCTCCAGATATAGGAGTGTGTTTAGAAAGTCGTTGTATGAACCACATGTAGAAAGCGTTTTCCATCTTTAGAAAAGCGCCAACTTTCAGAGTTTTACGCTTTCCTGGCCCCGATTCCATTGTCTTGACGTGGTCTACTATCTTTTGCCTTTTTTTCTTAAGATCGTATAGAGTAGCACACTCAACACCATATTCTTTTGCAATATCGCACATGTTTTCCCAAACTATCTAACTTCTTTAAAATCTCCATTTTATTATTCAAATCTAGTGTCGATAAGAGCGATAGAGACGTGGGCGGAGGGTGCCGGATTATTGGACGTGCCGATCTATTGAAGTGCCGGATTAGTTTGATTATACTGTACTTGATAATTTCACTAAAGTTAGCAGAGCACTATGAGCAGGCAGATAAAACAATAAAGTTCTAATTAAATGCCATATTAAGAAATTTTCCACTGTGCAAGTTTTTGAGAATTTGGCTGTTCTGCTTTAAATTGAAGTTTGGAGAGCAATGCAAGTTAAATATGCAAAATCAATAGATAATGGTGGAAATAGAATGGTTCCATAATTAAATGCTGCGTTGTTCTATGATAGAAAAAAATATTTTGTAAAAAAATCTGTTTCCGACAACAGACGAGTAATTAAATGCTGCAGACTAGATGAATTTATCGGAGATATGACGAAAAAAAGGACTTTTTCCAAGTTTTCTTGGCAGAATACTATCTGTAGTGAAGAATTATGTCTGGCCTCTTTAGGGCTTGACTAATTAATTGCTCGACTAATGCTAATTAGGACCTAGCAACGTCTCACTTGCCTATAATTTTTTAATAATGACAATGTTCTACTGAGAAAACTTGGAAATACTCATTTTTTCCTACATCTGCGACAAATTCATTTTCCGCAGCATTTAACTAGCCATTATGAGAGCAATTAATTATTCGTCGGTTGTATTCTTCGAAAACAAACTTGCCATTACCGTGTAAGAATAGGAATAGGGAGTGAGTTTTAAAGGTAAAAACGGTTTGTCTCGATTTTCGGAAAAACTACAAGTCTTATAGAAGAAAGTCACCAAGTAAAGGTAATAAAAAGATCTTCAACTCTTGCATTCACATTTTTTCACAACTACAAAATTTATGTGAAGAATTAAAAAAAATATTGTTTTTTATTTTTCTTTTGCAAAAAAAATTTTCCAACAATTTGGTGAAAACGTACTATATTATGTACCAAATTTGTTTTGATATATTTCAATTTTTTAACCTTATTTTGACATAATATCGAAAAAGCACCCTAATTTTCAAACAAATTTTTTTTAAAAAAATCTGTGATTTTTGTTCGTTGAAATATCTAGTTTCTGATGGTGTAAAAAAATGTTACCATAATCATGGTAAATTTCCTCATAAACGGCAAAAAAGCGAAAAAAAGTTACCATCTGAAATTTTTTCTCTATCATTTGTTCAATTTTTAGTTATTTATAAATATTTTACATGAAAAACGTGAAATTTTATGTTACTTTAAAAACATAAGTAAGTAAATATCCAAAAATTGTACATAATGATTTTAAAACATTTTTGGTTTTTTTTTCGTTTCTTTTTGCCTTTTCAGAGAACGACAAATAAAAAACTTGTTGGCTATTTCAAGAAAGCTGTTATTTTGACGGAAGAATTTTCGTTTGAATTTTAGGGTACTTTTTCGATATAAAGTCAAAATTAGGTGAAAAAAAATATTTGAAATTAAATAAATTACAGTGTGGTTGGAACATAAAAAGAAAAGCTCAGTAGTAAGTTCAAAAATACCTTTCAAAAAAGAAAAACAAAAAGAAAAAAATACTTCAGTTCAACCAGAGCGGTGCGCCACACCCTTTAAATACATCCATTTCGAATACATCATTATCGAGTCGTCATGGTGTAGTCAGTATACGAGCCGAGTTCGACCACGTAGATCGTTAATTCGAATCCCTCACGGGCCAACATTTTTATTATATAAAAAAAATCTACATTATTACATCACGATACGCCGCGCCACTGTGACGTCACTACTTCTTGTGATTGTCTCCAGAAGATTCACCACTTCTTCACCGGATGAGAACATAAATTGGATGACTACTGTCCATCTGCTCTAGAACTCTCATTGCCCTTACTACTAAGCTCTCACCAAATTTCATGAAAAAATAATGTTTTTTGTAAAAGATGAAAATAAAAAATTTTATTTTTAAAATTTTTCACATTATTTTAAGATTATGTGACAGAAAAGGGTAAAAACTAGAGTTGTAGATCTTCTTATTACTCACAATTTTGCTATTTTACTTTTTTTTTCATAAGTCTTGTAGACTTGAAATTGAGAAAGACCGTTTTTTACCCTTCAAAAAACTCACCCCGTTCCCGACCTCAGATCGTCCGTAAATCATATATTCTTTTTGTTTTATTATATCCCCCTCCTTTTTCAATGAGTTTCATTATTTTTTTTTCCACTATTTATCATGTTAAATGCTTCTATTCTGGTCTACTCAGCAATCGGACAAATAATTAGACGACGGTTTTTGTCGTGGAAGGGCCAACTGAACGTGAATCATCTTCAACATCTCGGCAATCTTGAAAACGCCAAAAAAAAGTTGACGCGAGAAACATTCATTGCCATACACTTGTTTCGATCAATTATACGAGGATATATTAAAAAATTCTTAGCCTACTGTACTAACTAGACAAAATTTCAATATCAAAATATTTTATTACTCAACCTTTCAAAAAAAAGTTTCTTCTTGCTCTGCAAACCAGACCTCCACAGCTTTTATTACCTCCTCGTTGAAAAAAAATTTACGACCTTTTAAACTTTTTTTCACTTGAGGAAAGAGATGATAGTCGGACTGAGCCAAATCTGGTGAATAAGAGGGGTGTTCTAGTCATTCAAACCCTCAATCACGAATTTTTTGCATGGAAACATGAGATTTGTGTGCAGGTGCGTTGTTCTACAAAAACAAAACACCTTTGAATAGCATTCCGTGATCAGTAATGTCGAATAGTAATCTCCAGTTATTACCCTTATCCAAAAAATCAATCATGATTACTCCATGGCAGTCCCAAAAAACTGAAGCAAGAACTTCAGTGTCGCCATTCCATCGATTGTGGCTTTGTTTCTGGATCGTAGAATTGTACCCAAGTCTCATCCATCGTAACAATTTGGTTTAAGAAGTCTACATCTTTTTCAAGTCGAACGCGATGCTTCTACCCTTGCACGCTTTAGGTCAACATTCAAACATTTGGGGATCCATTTTGCAGCAATTTTTCTCATGTCCAAATTGACTTGAACTATATGATGAATGCCTTTGTATGAAATATTCAGTGCTTCAGATATCCGTTTTAGCCCAATTCGACGATCTGATAAAATCATGTCATAAGCTGCATTGATATTTTAGGAGACTGACACAGAAACTGGCCTTCCCGATCGGTCATCATCTTCAATGGAAAATTTACCTCTTTTGAAGCTTGCAGCTCAATTTTTCACGGTCGCATACGAAGGATATTGATCACCAAGGGTATTAAGCATATCTTCGTAAATCTGCTTACCTCTTAACCCTTTTAAATACAGGTGCTTGATGATGGCTCGATACTCTAATTTTTCGATTTCCACAAATTCGGTGTTCTTTTAATTTATTGCGTAACTCTGGTTTACGTTTTTGACGTCAAACTTTACATTGACACTTCTAATAAGTTATTGTTCGTTGCTATGGTAACGCAATATTTTGTTTATGCTTGGAACTGGTCTAGGCTAACTAAGCGTAAGCTTAAGTTTTTCCATGTTTCATGGGAAATTACGCAACAATTCGTTGCTATATTGGAAAACAAAAAACAAAAAATTTGCTATTTCAGCGTCTTAAATCCTTCAATTTTATAACTATTTGGCATTTAAAAAAGATAAAGTGTCTGTTTTATGCTTCCTTGCATTTTCTCTCGGAGCGTATTTACAAACATATAAATTCTCAAGGCATGTTTAAGTTTTTATTCAATACGGCGATTCATTTCATACGTAAAATAGATGGCAGTGAACTTTACTGAAACAAAATAGTTATTACTACGGTACATTATATTACATTTACGAGGATTGTCCCAGAAGTACCTGACCCAACAAAGAAAACAAGAAAATTTTCTCAAAAAATATTTATTTTTCAACATAATCTCCTTTTAGCTCCATAAACTTTTCCCCGCGGTGTTCAATAAGTTCCATATCCTTTTTATAATAAGAATCATCAGGCACCCCTTCATTATTGGAAAATCTTTGACCACCGAGCCATTCTTTCTATTCTGGGAACAGAAAATGATTCGAGGGGGCTAAATCTGACAAAGAGGGTGCTTGAGGTAGCAATTCAAACTTTAAATCATTAATATTCGCCATTGCAATAAAGAATGTGTGAGCTGGTGGATTGCTTTATTTTCTCAGCCAAATTCTTCCGTTTTTGCTTGATTTCTTCACTTAATCGTTGTAAAAAGTTCGTATAATACTCGCCGTTAATAGTTTGTCCTTTTCCAAGATATTTAATGAAAATTATTCCACGCTCATCCCAAAAAACCTACGCCATGACTTCTTCGGAGCCGGTTCTCCCTTTTCAGCTCATTGTTTTGATTGTTCTTTTGTTTCGGCGCAAAAATTCGGTTTTATTTTTGTAAAAAATTGCCAAAAACTCGATGGAATAATCTTCACTACTCTGTTTTTGTTCCATTGTGAGAAATCACGACACCCTTCTAGCGCCCAGCTATCTTATGTTCAAATTATCAGTTATTATGCGATGTAAAGCATATTTTGATTAACTATTATGACTACTAACTTGCGCATTATCAATCGACGATGATTCAGTACCGCTTTGTGGATTTTCTTCAACATTTCTGTAGTCGTCACCTATATTTGATCGACTACTGCATTGCTTATCTTCGCAGATCGTAACCAATATTTTACTATTGATGACGAAGAAGCAGTCTTACCCCGAGCAGAATTAGTTACATAATACTAAAGTATATCTTGACATATATGAAAAACATTTGTCGATTGTTGTATCTAATGATTTATATTTTAATTTGATAGTGATATATTGTTACTATTTGATATTTTATATTCAGAATCAGCACTTACTGGAGACTTAAAAATTGTCAGATTAGATCACGTCGTCAGCCCAGCCAAAGGAAACAAAGAAGTATATATTTTAGTTGAACGGGTAACAAAAAGTAAGTATTTTCTTCTAAATTTATCAAACTATACTTTAGTCACATCAGAATACTCTTCGTAGTATAGTAGAACGGTGCTCTGTCTATTAACCAAGGGTTAGTTATTCAACATCGAACAATAAAAATTCGGCGTGTCACTCGTTGAAAGACAATGGCAAACCGACGATACTGTATGGTGCCCGGTATATAACCTCTCAAATTTGACCGTCTCAAGGAATGAAGTCTTTCGTCGTCTAAGGATACGTCGTTGAAGTGCAAATCCTTTGACTCTATGGTGAATCGACAACACAAAGCTGTCTGATAATTGATATTGTCAAGAACTTCGATGTTACATCCGGAAAGAATAATTTATCATCCTTAATTTACATCTAGAATGAAATGTTAATATGAGGATAGCTCAAATATAGATCGGATTTTTTGAATAAACCGCGCGAAAAACTTAGTGTCGTAAAAGTGGCTGCACTTAATGTAGTACTGGTCTGTTACGAAAGGTAAAGAATAGCTTTTTAGTTTACTAGCCACGGTCTAGAAGGATGTACCAGTGTCTGTTGCGCAGAGCATCATTATTAGTTTTTTGGTCAAAGTGCCTAGCCAAGACTCAAGTGTATGATTGGTGTTCCGTTTTCCGAAAAGGCCGAGAAGTGGCGGCAAACGTGCTACATGCGCGGCGGTCCAAAACAAGTGTTACCATTGAAAACGTCAACGCTGTAGAAAAACTCATTTTGGAAAATCGACGCAGAACTGTTACCGATGTGACTAAAAAAGTTGAGCATCAACGTAGGTAGTAGACAATCACACGCTGGGAAGTTTGCACGCGGTGTGAAAAGGAAGGAGAAAATTTATTGCACCTAATATTCACCAAAGACGAGACTTGATACACCATTATGTTCCCGAGAGTAAACGCGTCTCTATAGTATGAAAGAAAACAAAGGCGCGTCAGTTAAAGCAAAGATTACATTGTCATCGGGGAAGGTTTTGTGTACCTTGTTTTGGGACATTAGAGGAGTAATTGTAGTTGATTTTCTCACTGAATAATGAACTATGAACGCGCAGCATAATAGTAACCTCCTAAAAAACACGGTGAAACCTGACTATAGATCAAAACGACGCGATATGCCAATCCGTAGTGCGATATTGCTGCGAGGAAACTTTGAATTGGGTTTGGAAACACAGGAACACTCTCCTTATAATCCTGATTTGTCGCCCATACGAATACTATTTGGTCCATTGCAAGAGGCGGCCAGCGCTTCGAAAGTAGAATCCTTTGTGCGAGAATAGTTATGGGACAAGCCGAGAGATTTCTACGAAAAAGGCATCCGAAAGTGTAAAGAGTGGGACAGAAACTGTAAAAAATTACAGCTCTATAACTTGATAAAATTTTTTATAGCGAAACTCCGGTTTATATTTGTCATATGTAAGATAAATAAAGAATAAAAAACCTAACTTAACATATACTCTAAAAAAAATAATGTCCTTGAAGACCTTGAAGCTCAATACACGTCCAGGTATCGATGTCTCGTTATGGTACCACTTTCCAAGCGACTTTAACTCCGCGAAAGTGTTTGGAGAATTGTGCAAATGAGAAAGTTTCTTCCCAAACATGTTGATGGGATTCAAATTTGACCAGCTTGGCCACGGTAATACATTAACAGGATAGTTTAAAGTCATAGGAATTAGCGGGGCAAAAAAACTACACTAACCATGGATGAAATTGACATTACACTAATTACGATTCAGTTTTTATTGTTTAAATATTTTGTCAATTTTATTAATTTACAGAAAATTCGTATGTTACAGAAAATATTAAAATTCGCTTTTACGAAGTTGACGACGAAGACAATGTTGTTTGGGAGGATTGGGGAAAGTTTAATGATTTGGATGTTCATCATCAGTATGCGATAGTATTCAGGTAAAAATACACGTTTTTAATATGCTTCACCTGTCTCTGCCGAGCGGACTGAGACGTCAATCTCCCGATTCGCCGGTCGTGGGTTCAAGTCCCATTCATGCCAGGAAAAAAAATTGTTTTATCGGCAATTTTTTTTTAGAAATTATCGCTGCAAATTTTCGCAAATATCGCTCCTCTTTCGAAGATTTACTATACTACCTGCATCAGTATTACTATAGAATTTAATACCTTAAATAATAGTTCCATATCTCGCCAAGAGATGGCGACAGGTATTTCAATCGCACATGCAACTTGTAACAGTATGTTGAAGTATAAATTTTATTGTTAATGTTTATAAACAAAAATCTAGTCTACATTTCGATATAAAATGTGTTTAAGTTGTAAAATTATAATGTTTGAAATACGTTTCACTTTTTAATTTGATTCGTTAATCATTAAAGATAATCGAAAGGGTTTTGCTTTTAGAAAGTAAAATGTTATTCTCCAAGGAACCTTTCACATAAAATTCAAATCTAACGCTAATTATCTCGCCACTGCCCTATTTTTTGTTAGGCCTTGGATGTTTTATAAAATAGATATCACGATCCCATCCACTAATGCCGTTATTATAACCAATATCTTCTGAAACTAAAACATTCTTTGTTTCTAAATTAATTGGTGTATCAACAATTAATTTATCTGCATCACTTTCCGCTTGACTCTTAAAAATATTGTTAGCTAATTTAATTTTCGACTTTTACTATTGTTATTTGTCAAAAATTTATCTTGAGCGATTTTTAAAGGTACATATATCTTTATTGAAATCAATATCCTCACATGTAATTACTGTTGCTGTTTTGATTAATAATTTTCTATTTAAAATTTATTAAATTTAAAAACATTGCACGAATGTAACCCAGACAGATACAACCTCTTGTGTGTAAATTTACTCACCTCCTGATGGAAACCATTAGAATCTGTTAATCATCTGGTTAGCTACCTAACTTAATTAAGATATATGGTACACGATCCTAATGGGGACTCACATCATAGACACATGAAGTTTTATTAACGTATCAAATTCCTTACTTTATTTTATATCGATGTGAGCATACATATGATTATTTATAGCCTTTGGTACAATAGGATTTTAGTATTTAAAAGCGATCTGTAAACAGATACGGGATCTTTAATAGTCCGGCATTCGTCGAGTAGGGTCGTCGTATTATTGAAACCAAGTTCAATTAATTATTTTCTTGTTTTAATAAAGTTTATTCCAAACTGGTATTAATGTTTTAAAACAAAGAATATGGACAACCATCATTGGTTAGCACGAAGATGCATTATACATTTTTCCATGAATAACATTTTCAAAATGTTTTTAAATTAATTGATATTTCCGGGAATAACTCATAGAAAGAGGATTTTTTTTCTCTTTCGCATTTCGCTATCTTCAAATAGAGAAAGCGGAAATGGTGCAAGTTCGTCATTCATATAATTTTCAAGCGTTTCATCGGTTTTTTTAGAATACAAATGCGTTGCACTGCAGTAATGGATCAACAGGACTCACATCGTCATTAATTTTAATTTAATATTAATTACAGTTTTTTAATCAAATTACCTTATTACCACAAGAAAAAATAAAAAATCCCGAGCAGAAGTTCAACGACAAAAAAACGTTTCCAGTAAAACTTCCGTTGGAACATATAGTAAATTTTCGTCGCAATAATTACCTTTAAATAAATACAACAAGACGTAACTTCAACCTTCCCTTTAACTACCTCTCCAAGGTCTCTACGACTCTTCATAAACACTGCTATTTCCAAAAGATGATTTTCTATACCTATTCGAGTAAAATTCGACGTATACATAAAAAATTAAATTAAATTATATGCTGTAATATCAATTTTTTATCCTTTTTACAATTAAATAATGAAAAAAGTGAAAGCACAAAAAAATTTTTGGTAAACTTTGCAAGTTATAGTATAAAAAATAAAATGCCATCTCGATCAAAAAAACTCATTCATTGTAATTATTTTCCAAGGTCAAAATTCCTGGGCGGTACACTAATTGATAGTTGATTGATTTTAGGACACCCAAATACCGTGACGAGAATATAACAGCACCTGTAAATGTCTTCATTGAGTTGGTGCGCCCCACAGACAACGCCCGTTCGGAAGCTAGATCCTTCCGCTATATACCTAATAAACATACAGTTAAACCTGGCCAAAAACGTGCAAGATATGACTATAGTTATTCGAGTTGCGAAAGCTCCAATGCTGGAAGCGACGAACTACCTGTTGTTATTAGCAACCTTCATATCGAGCAAAACGCACAAACTGATATTAATTCAATTGGTAGTATTCCGAGTGGACTTAGCGAAGAACTGGTTAAAGCTATGAAGGACATTAATTCTGACGAATTCAAGAGAATTTTTGAAGAGTGTGGTCCTGAATATGAAAGTTTGATATTTGAGATTGACTCTCCACAGTCTGCAGCACCGTAAGTTTTTTTTAGTGCTCAAATATTTTTCAGATAGGATAAAAACAGGGTAAAAAGCCCTCGAACATGTCACTATTTACAAAGTATTCATTCCAATTAAATTCAGTTTGTTGTACAAAAACTTGCTTCATAGTTCTTACCAGGAAATTGTTCAAGAGCTTCTCCTCATAGAGTTAGTTTGTCAATGCTATAAGAAGTCACCGTGATGTGACAAAAATTATGAAGAATCGAAAGCAATCGCAGTGGACTTGTAGAAGGCTTTTGATAGGGTTTGGCATACTAATCTTCTGCTTAAGCTAAGATAATTCGGTTTGTCGACCTTACTCATCGAGTGGCTTGGTAGCTTTCTCAAAGACCGACCCATCCAGGTCTCTATCGATGGACATACCTCGGAGAGGTTTGAGATCAACGTTGGTGTTCCCTAGGGATGCATCTTGTCACCTACTCTCTTTCTCTTGTATATAAACGATCTACTAGACTTAACTGCAAGTCCGATATGAAGCTTCACCGACGATACTCGTTCATTTCAGCTGTCCTAATGAACACCCAAATCCGCAGGCAACAACAGACCAATACCACCAATACCGATCTTGTGACTATGTCATGTCACTATTTACAAGTAATATTCAATTTAAATTCAGTTTGTTGTACAAAAACTCGCTTCATAGTTCTTACCAGAAAATAATTGAAGAGCTTCTCCTCATATTTTTTTTACTCCTATTTTTCTTCTCGCGAACAAATAAGTCATCATAGTCCGGGAGCCGGCAATCTCAAAAGACCCGTGATCGCAGATTATATAAATCGGCAGCTATTAATTAGAAGAACAATGCGCTCGGTAAGCGTTGATTTATTTGGCAGAAAGTATGAAAAAAAAATAATTATTTAAAAAAAAGGAAAAACGTTTTCCCGTCATCGCGGATTTCGATAAAAATCTGTCATTGTCATTCATCTAAACTATCATCATCACAATTATAATGCTTTTCATTCTCTGATTCGTCACATTCTTCATTATTTTAATGTTGACTCGGAATTTTTTCATTTTTTAGTGGTGCCGCTGGCCCTTTATACCTCAATGGTTCGAGTTTACGACTTTCCGTGAATTGCCATCCACATTCGGTTGGATCATATGAACCATACAATTTATTGATACAAAGTTTTACTAATGAAATGTACAATGTACAAAATAGTGATGTAAATGCTGCAAGATTTGAATTATTTTTGAAGTTCTTTACAAGTACAAGTGACAAAGAAGAATTTTATGAAGACATGATGAATTTTAATTCTAGTAACATTCCGCCGTACTGGAAAGCCTTATCACAAAAAATTTTACCCACAATATTCTTAATAAAATGTGGCAAAATGTTACGGAAACCAAATGCATTTCATATGATCCAACCGAATGTGGAAGGCAATCATATACTCAAACCTTTGTAGTATAACGGCCCAGTGGCACCACTAAAAATTGAAGAATTAATAAATGGATTTATCCCCCAATCACATGCTTCAAATAGGTAAACTGGGCCCTTCCTTCTGTAAAAAATTGAAAAGCCGATTTTTTTCGTTATTTCACAAAATCTCCTATCCAATAGACTGTTTTTTATCGAAATGATGGGAAAACATTTTTTTAATAATTTTTTTTCATACTTTCGGTCAAATAAATCGACACTACCGAGTGCATTTTATTCCTCTAATTAATAGCTGTCGATTTATATAAAAATTTTGCAATTCTTAATTTCTTTATCCGTACAAGCTTCACCGCGCCAATTTAGAATCTAAGCTTGTTGAACGAGAGAGCGGCCGCAACTGAAGTAATTGAGTAAATAAAAATCTTCACATCCAAAATATTTTTAGTCCAAAGATAAGTCTATTTTGAATGATTTATTAAGCGCACTTAATACGATCATCAATGATTGGGGAAGTTATCATTAATAGAGTCAATAATTGAAAAGACTTATACCACCTATTTACATGCAATCAATTGTGAGAGGAGAATACAAGAAGTACTCAATTCTAGTAATAAGCTCACTCACTCACCTCACGTAGAAATATCAAAACAACAATATAGTGCTAAATATTATAAAGTAAGATTTTATTTCAGACCAACGTTACCTCTAAGGAAAAAAATGTCGTATGAAAGTGAGTTTGCCATTAAAATGGAAGTGACGAGAAAGGAACGTGTAATGACTAGTGCCGCAATCGAACAATTGCGTAATTTTATTAGGACTACTCATACTCCACAAGATGCTATCGATATTTTAACTCACTACTTTGGAGAAGATAAACAAACCAAGTAAGTATTATAATATACAGCGTGTTGTACTTAATGAAAAAGTTCTGCATCTGTAAAACCTAAAACGCATCCATCAATCATATATTAAAATTTATAAACTACTATCATCTAATAAACAGTGAACTAAATTGATATATGATGTAACTGTAAGTTCCTCAGATTATGTGTAAAAATATAGTATGTAATACTTTTTCTATTAAATCAATGTCTCGAAAACGTACCCACCAACCATATCAACAATATACCCGTTTTCAGTTTCCCTCTGTAATGTTCGGAAAGATTTTCTGTAAATACCGGAAAGTATCACTGTTTTTGTCAAAAGCCTTCACAACATTTTTCATTAGCCCCATTTTGATGTGTAAAGGGGGTAGAGTGATGTTTATGATATAAAATTGACAATCCGTCTTTCTAAATTTAGAAATTTCATTTATTATTCGTACATACTTCATAATATACAAATCTCTTCTGATTCATGTCGACACTTAAAATACTGTTGGTCTAACTGTATTACTTAGGTTTAGAGATATGGTAAATTTTATTTGAATCAGTAATTAGAGAAATACCTCAAATCTATTTTTAATAAAATTGAGTTAGGCATATTAATAAGTCAAAATTGTCAATGGAAAAGATACCCTCGCAGTCCCAAAATATTGTTGCCATCACTTCTTTGGTGCTTTTTGTGACCTTAGCTCTTTTTGGCAAGTGCCCTCTTTTCCCTAAGGAGTTAAATTATGGTTCAATTGGGTTTTTATTTAAAGACGGATTCATCTGAAACGATCATATTGTTTTTCTTTAATTATGAGATTAATTTTGTAAACGTTTCATGACCATCCGAAAATTTAATTAAATTCATTATGTTTGTTTAAAATTTCAGCCCTCTCCATGTTTCAATTTGTCAAAAAGATAACGAATCGGCAATACTTCTGCTAAAAATGATAGCATTTTACAAAATGTTCCATCTGTTAGAGAAAAGTAACGCCGATAAACTGACTCCACTTCATCTCGCAGTTCTTTGTCACAATGAACGTATGGTTAGTTCTCTTTTATTATGTAAAGCCAAAATAGCAACATTAGATAGCGATTTGAACACATCTCTGCATTTAGCAATAAAATCGAAAGTTTGTTTGGAAATATTAGAAATGTTGCTGAGAAATAACAGGGAGTGCGAAAAAGTTGAGGATTTCATAGATTGGGAAAACGCAGGTAATTATTTATTATTATTATGTAATTTATTTGTATTTGTGTAGTTAGAAATAACGGTGGAAAAATATATCGCACCAAAGCTAAAAGAGAGTCACAACTGGGAAAAAAACGCTATGAATGTATTTACTTGAATTACGATTTTAAATTTTCAGTGACCAAGGCAGATTTTTGTAAATTTTTTATTTTATTTTAAAATTTGTTTCCTAATTGGTTCAATTTCATAATATTTAATTTATATATATATATATAAATATATATATATATATATATATATATATATATATATATATATATATATAAAAAATTAAAGGGTTACAAATTTATTTTTACAACGGACACAAACAAAAGAATAATATAAAATACAAAAATAAAATAAAATCCTCGGTAAGTAAATTTAGAAATAGAAATAGAAATTATTGATTAAAAAAGTCTTCTGAGATAACCTCTTCCTTCGCTTGGACGATGCAATGTTGCGGTAAAGCTGTAGGGACAAGATGTCGTGTGGCGTACACTCTGCTTGTTGCTCTATAAAAGTAAGAGCAGCGTCGATGGCCTTTAGCCCGTCGGTGTATAATATTTTGAGAATTATCTCGTCCAGTTTGTTATCTTCATTTGTGTCCTTAGCACCAGTTACCATATCGATGATTTCCTCGTCGGTTATCTTCATCTAAACATTTTGATTGCACCAATGACGAATGTCTTCGCTGTTGATTTGATCTTTAACGGGTAACTAATTAGCTAGTTTTTGCATGATCCATCTATGCCAAATAAATTTTTCCACAACTTTTGAACGGTAGTTGTTTTTAACTCATCCCACGCTGACGCAATCCAGTTCGACACATCTTTTAATATCTGTTTTTTTTTGGAATCACAGGCTCGGTTAACCGAGACTCAGAAAACCGTGAGTTTACTTTACTTCCAGTACAGTCAATATAATTAATTTTTTTATCAATTTATTTAAGAAAATGAGCATCTTAATACAAGTATAGAACAACGTGCATTTATTGTTGCTCTTCACACTGAAAATTTTACTATTTAACTTCTAAAGCAGAGGATAAGTCCCTAATCATCATGTTCAAAATGAGTAGGAAGCTTACAGCACGGGAAATTCCAATACGGTTCAATGAAAGTCAGGATAAACAGATATCAGTCAGCGTAGTAGAGGAACGCTTACAAAAAGCTGGTGTAAATTGCAGAATTTCTACAAAGAAACCACTCTTGTGACATGGAAACAAGAAGATAGTAGTGAGTTTGAAATAACGAAATGGTCCCCATAGTCTCCTGATCTAAATCCAATAAAATTGTTGTGAGATGAACTGGATCATAAAGTTAGAGAATTGAATTCCACTTGTTTGGATGGCGCTTCAAACGCCTTGGAATGATATACCAAAAAGTGTATTAGAAAAAAGAATGCCACGTGTAGTTAAAAAATTAGTGGCTGTCAGAGGTGGTTTCTTTGATGAACAGAAAGTGTAGCAGTATAAAAAGGAAGAGACAAAATATGTTCATGGTTCTAATCGTAGAATGTTATCTTTTAATATTTTTAAAATAAATCCTGCTGCAGCTTGATTTATTTTACTTTTAATAATTGTTTAAATAATTATTTTTGTCCGGAAACTTCCAGTCATCAGTGTATATTATTCACATTTTCAATCTATCACTGGTTTCATATTTTTCAATCATTTTATAAAACCCTTCATCGACCGCAATTATCTTATGGTGAGGGTAATGGCGGTTTACTGTTGGGGTATTAACTGGTCGTTTTTTCAAATTATCTTTATTTTTTATAATGCTATCATAATTATCCAAAATATTTTTTAAATGTTCACCAAAACTAACAAACACATTAAAGACGGATAGAAACAGAGTTTTACTTAGTTTTCAAGTATGTATATTGTATTTATTTTTTATATTTTAACCAAAATAAACTCTTTTTTTTTCCTAATTGATCAAACACATTCCTATTTATCCAATGTTGTAGCGTACTGAAGGGTACGCCGAACTTCTTGGCTGTAGATCTTAAAGAATTTCCAGCTCTAACGACTTCAAGAGCTTTTACTAACAAACTCTTAAATTAATAATGAGACATTATTTTACAAACTAATAATATGTTTTACAATTGGATAAGGAATACCGGCCACTTACCAGTATTGCCCACTTAGAATGATTGCCCATAACCCCAAAATATGAAAACAGTTTCTTTTGTTTGTCACGAAAAATGTGAATAACTTTCCCATGATTTAAAAAGTAAATGTATAGTAATAAACTTCAAAAAATATTATCAGTGGTATAATTCACTTTTAGTTTCTTTAATTTCTTATTTCTTAGACCTTTTGATACGTTTAGGTTTCTAAACATTCTTGATTTTAGATCTATTCTGTTTCAAAATTAGTTTTTTTTTATAATTTTTATTTTTAAAAATTACCAAAAAAATCCTGATGACTTTCAACTTTTTACATTGTAAATTTTTTATCTATTTTTATAAATTTCAGACGGTAATACGGCTTTAATGATGGCGGTAGAAGAGAAAAAATTGGATATTATAAAATTACTTTGTAGGAAGAAGGCTGACGTGAATAAGGTTCATCCTAAAAATGGTTACGTACCTTTAAGATTGGCAATTGAAAAAGAATATGTAAACATCGTTAAATTCTTTTTGAATCTGAGCAATGTAAATCCATTGATCAAAGATTTTATGAACGTTTCACCTTTGTCTGCCGCCATTTCCAAAACATCCTGCCCCGAAATTGTAGAAGCGGCAAGGGATTACGTGGTAAGATTTTCTGAACATGTATAATTACAATCGTAAAGACATTTAATTTGGAATTTCTGAATAGTGATATTAAAACTGCAATAAACTGTTTACATTACCACTGCACCAACAATCACAATTACAGACGCTACGTTAACCAAGTTATCGTCTTCACAGACTGACACGATTCTATCTTCAAACTTTGAAGACGATAACTTGGTTATGGAAACGCTCGACACACAGAGTAATTGTTAGTGTTGGTGTAGTGATATTAAAGTGGACGGGGACATCCTACGTCAAAATCAGATGAATTTGTTTCAAAAGTGAACAAACATGTTGGGCGAAACAGACATTTGAGTGAGTGTCAATTTTGTAAAATATTCTCGATTTCATTGCCCGTATTGTTATGTATGTATGTATGTATGACCCTGACACTAAAATTCAGAGTTTTCAATAAAATACTAGTGTCTCGTCACTTAAAAAAGCCCGCTGATCGAATCGAACATGAACATGAACATTGTTTTCTTTGATCTGAGTTTGTTCCAAGGGGAATAACTCCAAACTTCACAAGGGTGTTCTAGAAATTTTTTGAAACAATGTGCAAAGAAGGAGACCTGAAAAATGAGCTCACGGTTTTTTTCTTTAGATTTTCTGACAGCTAAAAGCACTTCTGTCTATCCATATCCGCTTTAAGAATTAACCTAATGAGATTTATTTGTTTTCCTAAAACTGAAAAATGCTAAAAGGAAAACGTTTCCACACCATTCCTGTTATTTCGTAGACAATGACAAAGCTGCAAACTGTTAGTATACTCTCAAAAACGTTTACAGTCAGGGATTCACCGTTGAGATAATTATACTTTGCTTTTTTTACCTAATATGCAAAAATGAAGCATTTTTGTTTTTAAAAATGTTTAATTAAATATATCTATTCCAGTCAACTCATAATATAGTATTGGAAGTCAAGGATGAACCAGAAGATGAGTCTGAAGATGAAGTGGAAATGGATGTGGACAGTCAATCGCCTAATGAATTTAAGGTATTTTTACGAATATTTCCATCGAGATAGTTTTATTTGTTCAGTTTATTATAAACAAGCATCTATGAGCCATGAATCTTATGTTCAAAACGTAGTTTTTATATTCCTTATAAATTCATATCCTCATCATAGCCTTCAATAATGCTCTGGACTTAAATGAAGAACTGTAACACACAAACCTCTTAGATTTTAGTCTATCTCTGTTTATTTTGGCGTCTTGAAAATTAGTCTGGTGATTGAAGGGTCGCCATATATTGTAGAAGGACGAAGGCCTCTAATCAGTGGGAAACGTGCGTTTTGGTTGAGTCAAAATGCACGTTTATTGATTTATTGTGGTCTACAGTTATCCTTCCTATTTTTAATAACCTTCTCGTTTATCAACCATCACACTAGTCTATAAAACTGATAGCTGACTGTGTTCTTCAATCATTTTTTGGTCAACTTATTGTATGTGTTGTTTTTTGCTCCAAATAACTTCCAGTCTTGGAAATGAATACTGAGCATTTGGAATAAACACCTTTAAGTAAAATGTGCAGCATCCACAGTTTCTTCACAAACCCTCAATATAAGGCGTTGAAATCCAAGCCTGTTAAATCATACACCAGAATGAAATTGTGCTTTCAATTTAACTTTGTTTGGAAAGTTTTCAATATCAATGGTATAATTAAAATTGTTTCAAATCTCTGTAAAATCTAGGTTTCGTTGAACTGTGCTAGGGTGTATGAGAAACACTTCTATTTCTACTACTTCTATTTCTTGATAGATGGATTCTCTTGTATGATACTGCATATCAACGACTTTGTTTTCAATTAATCTATTTGTCCTATTTTAACTCAAATCACGAAGTATGCGAGCTTTTCATTATTCCTCCTCCCTTTTTTTTGAACAATTCCACTTGTAACATATCATAAATTGACAATTAATATCAATCTCTAATTTAACCATTGAATATAACTTTTTAAAGACATATAAACAATGTTTGTCCTGATTTCATCCTCATAACCCTGTAGATACCCAATTTTATCAAATTTTGTTCATTGCTGTTAAAGTAGTTCATAAGTAAACAAGTCTAACCATCTGTCTCTCTTATATGATAAGATAAAGTTGTTAGTCAACAACAATTTTATAATATTTGGAAACATGCTAAAATATTTTTGTTAGGATGAATAATTTTTTTTAATTTTAGGATGAAGTAAATGTAAAAGTTGAACTACCTAGTTTATCTCCAGAAGAATTGGAAATTCTCTACACAGACATTAAAATTTTTACACCACAGGCATTGGATGAAGTATCAGAAATTTTAGATAGAAGCGGTAATTGGAGGCAAATTGCGCATTTATTGGGTATTGAACACTTAATAGAAAGTGGAATTATTCAATCTGAGACCAGTATGAGCAAAGCTGTATTGAGGTATTCGACTGAGGTAAGATATTTAAATCTCTTTCTTATACTAAATACCTAATTTTCTTGAATTGAAAAGTCCTAGCTTCCTAAATAGGCTAATATACCTACTACCAATAATTTGAATCTGCACAGCTCATCGTAATTATTGTCTCAAAAAAACAGCAAAAACATATAATTAGCAATATTAATTAGCAACATTGTAAATGTTGTAGTAAAACAGTCAAACACCAAATTATGGGAGAACTGTTACTGTTTGTCCGGTTTCACTAAAGAATACTTACCTTACCCTTACCTTACCTTGGCCTCCCGGACAGCTGTCCTCCATTCGTCTCGATGTTGTACTTTTCTCCTCCATTTTCGGACGCCTAGTTCTTTTAGGTCCTGTTCTACGTCGTCCTGCCATCTTATGTGTGGACGTCCGGGTAGTCTGTGGCCGACTTTTGCCGGTTTGCAAGTTTGGCACATCGGATTATAATCCATATAGTCCATATATAAACGAAAAGTCCATATATAAACATTTTCTATATTTGCGAAGGGTGGCAATTGAGTTCCGGAAATATATTAATAAAAAACAAGTTTTACACAAAGTTTTATAATCGACCTTCACAATGATCTCAATTCATCCCTACACAACGATTCAAACGTTACTCCAACGATTCAAAGCATCGAGGATAAAGAAAACTGCTATTTCAATAGATTTTAATTCCATATATTTTTATATTATATATAAGTACTGGCTCTATTTTTATTTCAAATTGGAACTTATTTTAGGAACAAACTGGTATATCGTAATATAGATGTAAATACGTTTCCATAATAAATGTATATCTTTTTTTTTCAGACGAGTAACGATAATATATGGATTATTAGGAACTTTTTGGAAAACCTAGATGAACACAAAACAGTCGAAATACTTGATCGAATGGTGCGCAATATGAGACAAATGTGCTAAGATTAATCAAACTTTTCCATGTATATACTTTATTTTATATGAACCTTTATATTTTAATTTAGTATTACCTTTGTAAGAAATATTTTATTCCACCTCAACTGAGTAATTTATTTTACACCCAATATTATCTTTTTTCCTATCGCCTCTGCCAGTGGAATAACATATATAGAAATGTGAAAGATCCCTGACACTGCAAATATTGATTTGTCTGTAAAGTTAAAGTTGAAAGTGTCTCAAAGAACATTTCTATATTCTTATGTATACGTCATTGCATAACCCCGTAGGCCTATTGCAACGATTTATAACAATCAGTGGGAGTTTTTTCAATTTAACGAGAAATTTGAGACTGATAGTTGCTCGCACAAATACTATAATAGTGACGGAAACGTATTTTGGGACGTGCATAGACAAGATATCTAGGTACCCAACGCACTACTCGTTTGATACCCCACTCGTCTAGGGCGCCCTCTAGGCACGCAGTCTTGTTATTCAATTGGCAGACCTCGTATTTTCCAACAAAAATAAATCTCATGAAAATCTTCCATCTTAAATGAACCTCATAAAAGTTTTCAAACTAATAAATCTTATAACATGGATCTAAATCTAAGTAAAACTTCAAATTTGCACAATAATATTTCAAGAGTCTAGTTCTCTACAAAATAATGTATTCCCCATAGTTTATGTTATAATAATAGAATGATTAAAAATTCATTATTATCAACATGTATAAAAGCAGGGACAAGACTAATCCTTAAAATACTTCAAAGTAGTCAAATTTCTTATTGACGAATAAAAACGTAGGACTTAAATGTAGCACACAAACGAGTAATGCTAGGAAATAAAGAAATCGAATGAATCTCTAGAGTTGCTAAGTTTGTACAAATAAGTGGGCAATCTAGTTCAATGTACTATATGGTTGTAAATATTGGATTATCGACAGGAAGAAAAATAATTGATAGCTGGTAAAGTGTGCTTCATAATAGCTTTGGAAGTATGAAGGCAGAAGACGGAAAAGAAGAGCGAATGTAGAATTGCGGAAACTATTTTGGAAACCAGAAATTGGCTAGTACTTCGACTAAGTTTTGAAAATACCAAATAAAATATTGGCTAAAAATTTACAAAAGAGAGGAAGAGAGAGACTGGAAAGAAAGATACTAGCTTGTGAGGATGATAAGTATCGAGGAAATGAACTGTTACTGACAGAAAAATGTGGAGAACGTTATTGATGGAAGCTATGATTGTTAAGACAAGATGTGTTATGATAATCTGTACTAGAAGTACTTCATTCATCTGAAAATAATATAGAATCAACAAACCGTTTTATTCGATATTTGATCCAAATGAAAATAAATCCTTTTAATATTTACTTGTGGATTACGGATAGATTCCTTTGTATAAAAAAGAATTCAAATTAGTTGCACCTTTAATCAAGTTTCTGAGAATGTGAAGTATATATTCTTTTTTAAAATTAAGTTCGTTTTTTAGTGATTTAAAACTGTTAATTTGACAAATTATTGTCATTCAACTATTTCCTTGAAATTACATTCTTATCTTCGTTGATGTGATATAACTAATTCCTAGAGCTGTTCCACTTAGGATTACTTTTCTTAGGACTACTCTTGTTTGGTTTTGGTTAAAAGCAACTTTTGTATTTCACTTTCATTCTAATATTTAAACAACATAAATCCTGCTAAAAGTTCACGTTCTTACGTTTTTTACAGAAATAATCTGGTAAACACTTCTAGTTGAAGTAAAATTCGGCTGTCTTAGATTTGCGTACATTTTTATAGTCTTATCTAATGCGAAATATGATTTATTTTAATAATTATTTTTATCTTTTTATTTCTTCTTGAAGTCATTCCTATATCTATGTGATTAATGGCCTCCAAGTGAATTTATTTTTTTGGGGACGAATAAAAGTTTTCTAACTTTTTTCATGAATATCCAGTTAAACCTAGTAATTTTAAGTTCTAGATTTTCATCATTTATATTTTCAATATTTCCAATGAATGTTTTTTTAAAAGAAAATAGTTACATATTTTATATGTAACTCACATAGGTAAGATCTTTATTTTTAAAATAGAAATAATCGTGCAATAATAGAAAAAATATTTATTAAGCCCTAACACGTACCACTTTTCAATAGCTTAATTATCCCTTATTAGCAGGGAAGTAATTTTATAAAGGGGCGGTTAGTATCGGTAAATTTTATGGCCGAAAAAATACCTGAACTGTATTATTATTCAGAAACATAAAAATAACATTAAAAATTAGTATTTTGTTTAGTTTCAAAGCAAGAGGTTCTCTGTTCAAAGTGCAAAAAATGATTATAAAGACGAAAATGTCGAGTCAAACACGGCGCATTTGCAATCTTCTCTTGATAAATTTTGCTATATTTGTGGAGAATTTATGGTGAAATCACAAGCCAGGTCATTTTCCGAAAATGTGAAAAAAGCCTATTTCAAATATTTTGGTTCTTTAATTGGTGACCAAGACAAGCAGTGGGGTGTTAGTTGTAGCGTGTCATTGGTGCAGAAGATGAATGGGAACACAAACAACCATGCCTTTTGTAATTCCAATGGTATCGCGGAAACCTATTAACCATTTTGACGACTTTTGCTATTTTTCTCTAAAAAAGACTGAAGGTTATTCTAAGAAATGAAAACACAAGGTCGAGTATCCAAATTTGCCGTTCCTCATAACGAAGATTCACCAGTACTGATTGCGCCTTTAGATCCGCAAAATATTGTTTTAGAAGATACTGGAGGCAACTTATCATCAGGAAGCTCCGAAGAATAATGCACTGACCCTATTTTTATTTCAATTACCAGTTCCGTGAGCCACATTTGATTGTTCAAAGTGAGTTGAATGATTTAGCACATGATTTGGGGTTATTAAAGCAACTTTTTGCTTCCCGTCTTAAGACATGGAACTTGTTGACCAAAGAGACAAAAATTACGACCTTTAGAAAAAGAAATGTTACATTTTCTGCATTCTACAGTTTGAAAAATTCGTGATGTGGAAGGAACTTGATATTGAGCATAATCCCAGTGAGTGGCGCCTATTTATTGACTCATTTAAATATAGTTTACAAGCAATGTTATTACACATTGGAAATTTAAAACCGTCTATACCAGTTGCTCATTCTGTGAAGATGAAAGAAAATATTCGCTTTTATACAAAATTAACTACAAGTATAAGTGGCAGATATGTGGGGACCTGTAGGTGATGGGAATTTTAATGGGACTTCAGGGAGGGTTCACGAAACATTGCTATTTTTTTTGTCTACGGGACAGTCGAGCAGTAGATCGCTATGTAAAAAAAATTTGTGAGTAAGAAGTAAGTTTCAGCAGGGATCTCAAAATGTTAATTTTATACCCCTTGTAGATCCTGAAATGTCCTTCTGCCTCCCCTTCACATTAAATTTGTATTGATGAAAAACTTTGTAAATGGATGTGATGGATTCAAATACCTTAGGGAAGTCTTTCCCCAGTTGAGTGATGCCAAATTAAAGGAAGGTATTTTTATTGGGCCACAAATAAGAAAATTACTGGACCATGACAATTTTGCAAAAAAGCTCACCAGACAGGAGCTTAGAGCATGATAGGCATTTGTTAGTGTAGTGAAGGGTTTTTTGGGCAACAATATGAATTTAAACTACCAACAGTTAGTTGATGAACTTCTAGACGCCTACAAATCCCTTGGTGCTCAAATGTCATTGAAAATTCATGACTTTTTTTCCCGAAAATTTGGGAGCTCTCAGTGATGAGCAGGGTGAAGGGTTTCACCAAGATATTAGAACAATGGAAATTCGGGATCAAGGACCATGGAATTCGGCCGTGATGGGTGATTACTGTTTTTTCAAATTGAAAGTGCAACCCGTTATAAAAGAAAAAAGTAGAGCTAATTAATATTTAAAGTGATTTTTTTTAAAGTTTTTGTTTTTAATAGATGTGAGGCATGTTTATTAGATGTAAATATTTTCAACATATACGATTTAAAAAACGTGAAACTATTTTTTTAATTAATATTAAATATTTTACCATTGAATATGGCTCTATAAATATAACATAAAAACCTTACGTGTTATAATTATTTTTTTCATATTTTCGTATTTGTATAGGCCTATTTTATCACAATATGATATTCATTCTTGTGTTACTACAAAATTTTTCTAGAACAACTGACACTCTCCTTGTATAATAAATTAAAAATAATTATACTTTTGTGATTCAGTCAGGAAAACCCAACATTGTGTATTGCAATATTTGCAACGTAATTGTATGGAGTTCGCAGTGTAAATAGTGTGCGCAAATTGTTTATTTAATAATGGCACAAATATTCCAAAATAGTGAGTAAGAAATAAATACTATTATTCCTGTTTGTGTCAAGAAAATTTGAAAAGTGAAATTCAGTATTTATAGGTTATGTATGTTTATAATTTTAGATTATTATTAATCAATTACAGTTTTATTCCTATTAAATAATACGGGGTGGCCCATTAGTATGTGGAAGTGCAATAACTTACTTAAATTTTTTAAATAAAAGTTGTTATATTTGCACAGATACACATTTCTAAAATATCTTGAGGTAGGTAGGTTCAGTCTAAGCTTGACAACATGAAGTAAACTTTTTTTAAATAGTGAAAAGTAACTAAACTTGTTTGGTAAGTACGAAGGTAAAGGATGGCTGAAATGTCTGAACAGAGTAGAAGTTTCGTTTGGGATTCGGGGAGTTTTTTAGATAAGCATTAATTCAGAAGATTTCAATTAGCAAAAACTTGAAATGGAACCTTCAGTATATTATTTTACCGTCTTATAAAACTATTTTATCCTTTCAAATTATGTCTGGTAATGTACACTCTAAAATTGACTGTTTTAGTTTACAAGTATACACTGAATGTGACGTTTGAAATACTTCTAGTTTTTGTGATAAAATCAAACCAGTAATTTTATACCTTTAAAAACTGTAATAAAATGAATAGGGTATCTACAATTCTCAAAATAAACAAATTAAACAAAAATAATTAACCACAAATGAGAAAGAACTAAAAACTATTTAATTAAATGTTAAAAATGACCACCATTTAGTTCCATACAATAATGTATGCGATATTCAAAAATTCTACTAGCACGATGTAACATATTGACATCAGCAGTGCGGGAAACTCCTTACTTCTATTCTTTATGTCTTCCTTAGTAGCCGCGGGTGTTCTGTACACTTGTTCTTTCACGTAACCCCACCAAAAAAAAATCCATTTTTGTAAGGTCCGGTGAATGAGGTGGCCTTTTATGGGGTCCTTCTCTACCTATCCATCTTACGGGAAATTCATTAATTAAATGTGTATTGATCAGTTGGGTATGATGAACTGGTGCACCGTCATGTAGGTACCACATTCGCCGCCTATCATGAGCAGGTAATTGCTGAATTAGTTGGGGTAATTCGTTTTGTGAGAAATTTAAATAAACTTGCCCATTAAAAGTTCCGTCAAAGAAATATGGGCCTATGACCCTGTTTGACTTATAGTCCGTATAAAATGCGGTGGATCTGTTGCATAATAATGGAAAGTGATTTTTATGAAATTTTGCTTCACCGGCAAATAATACAAAATTGAAAAAATCTCTGTTTTGCTGAATTTGTTCTCGAGCCCACTCACAGAAGGTTAACCGCTTTTCATAATCATCATCCAATAGTTCCTGCATTCGCTGTATACGGTAAGGATGCATTTAGTTCTTAGATATAATTTTTGGAGGACAGTACGACGTATGTCTGTTTGTTTTGATATTTCCCGTAAATATTCAGTCGCAATGGGTACACTAGTTGACAAATAAATCAATTATCATTTAATAACCAGAATAAAATAATTGTTTAGATGATACTTATGTAAATAGCTATGTTCCAAATTTTATTATGAATAAATTCGAAAAAATATTGTCACCAATCTAGCTTATAGACCTAGTTCTATAGTTAGAATTACGTATCTCCAAAAAGAATAAAGCTGGATGTCATCCTGGACAGTAAACTCTACTGATAGTCCCATTTGCAGCGGCATCACGTCAACTCGGTGGTTGCTATGGCGCGAGGTAGGTGAAGCACCAGTTCTTCTATCATTACGTGCTAGAAAAGCTTAGAGGATTGTTGCTAAAGGGAATAGTAAAGCTGCTGCAGTCAGATGTGGAAAATCTTGATGGTCCGCAAGCACAGAACATTCAACTGGACCCACTAAAATGGGGCAGGTAAAGCATCACTGGCAGGACTATCGATAGGCGGAAACAGGAAAATAATTTAATGAGCTCGGGCAGGATCCAACCTCTTCCAAAGGGTGCAAAGCATGACCCCCGTATAAAAGCTGTTTCTGGGAGTCGCGAATCCTTAAATACTGGATAGCCTCAATAGGCTAATAAATATTATACTTGAACTATATAGCATAGAACTGACAGATATGATAATCACAAGTAATAACACCTTAAATTCAGACAGATACGAAACTTGCCATTGCAACATAGTTTTTGAATAATTTATTTAACCGTAAATTAGGAAGATTCGATTTAATTTTTACTTTTTCAGAAGCCTCACTTCAGTTAGTAGAAAATCCTATATCCCAATATAGATTTTTATACAGTTCTGAAGCGATAATGACCAGACGTCCAGCGTTGAAAGGTTTAAATTCTAATAATTTTGGAAATAAGACCCATCCTACAGTAGAAATTACAAATTGTTCAGGCAGTGTAATTATTAGATGTTCCATTTATCAGACAAATGCATTTGGTAAAGATTTTTTACCGCATGCTAATGAATTATTTATGAAAATTGGTCAGGATCTACACTACGATCCTCATCATATTTTTGTTGGACCTGAAAATGGCTATAGAGCTGTGTAAGTAGATTAATATCTGTGTTAATTCAAAACCATAAATAGCTGAAAATTCTATTTATACCTAATAATCATAAAGAAACGCAGAGAATCGAGATTTTATAAAAATAAAAACTGTGTATATGTAGCATCACCAGTCTTGCTCTGTGAGAAGTTATTCTGATCTTTTCTAATTAAGTTATAGGCTTAATCGAGTCTATGTTTAAGCTTAAGTTTTTCTCATCAATTTTGTAATTTTTCATAATGTATACCCACTTTTAACTTATCAACTAATCTTTTTTGCTTTCATATTCTAGTTTCTATTCTTTTTTTACTCCAACACTTCTCAATATCAATATATATATATATATATATATATATATATATATATATATATATATATATATATATATATATATATATATATATATATATAACTTCTTTCGTATCATTATTAACCATGACTTCTTCTATAGATTGCTTACACATAGTAACTGGGTAAACTAAAAGATTTAACCTACAGCAGTTAAATAAAATATTCCTTCTTATTGAAATTCAGAGTGTTTCATAACAAATATTATCAATGATTTTAACCTATCTTTTTAATAAGTTGCGTGCAGATTTTGTTGCATAGGGGACGAGAAACCTCTATCCATATTCTTTCGAAGCGTAAAAGATTCCGGAACTTTCTGAGCACTGCACCTGGAAGCGCTTGAAATAGATGACGAAGATCTCTGGCAATTAAAGCCATCCCGCATTCTAGACTTTTTAAAAGGAGTGGGATTAACAGATCAGCTGTAAACACTGGGTTCCCCAGTACCGCAGCACGAAAGGGGGGCACAATAGATCCTTTGGGTCGCAGTATATAAGAATATTTTTTGTTCAAATTACTAGAAGTGTGGAGTAGTCACTGACCTCAATTTTTTATTCAAGTGCTTTAATTAAAATCTCTAATTACAATGAGGACAATTCTTGATGAATAAGCCTCAACATTTTCTATTTTCGCTTCTACTCGTCTATATTTTATATATCTTTTTTCTCGTTTTAATTAACTTACAGCTAATTGTTTCATTGAGCTATTTTCATTCTTATCTCCATACTAACATATCCATACATGCTGTATTTATGGAAACGCACAGACATATTATGCGAAACCATAACATTTAAAAGCATCCTAAGCCCTACAGAGGAAATAAATCTAATATCAGTACCGTTCGAAATCAATCCAATTCGATATTGAGAATTCCTTCCCAAAAAGCATCAAACCCAAAGTGGTTCTCTATATCTTATTGCTAAAACATCATCAACTAGCAATTATGCTGCAAAATTGACTTTTGAGATCAAAGATGTCTTTCTATAATTTCGAGGATTGTTTTTTATACTACTAAATTGTGTTTCAGGTTTAGTAATCTGCTGATAACAATGACTAAAACAAAAGATGTTGTATCAAGTTTGGTAAGAAAAAAAAGTCAACTGAAGAAAGAACATATCGCAAGAACAGAAGGGTTCATTAGAGAACTGAACGCCAAGGAGTTGGAGGAGGTGTGTAATAAGTTATGAATGATATAAAAGAAAGAAAATCTGAAACAAAGAACAGGTAGAATTATATCAACAATGATTTCAATTCCTCATCTATTTTGTTTCAAAATTGTATTTTAGTGCCTTACTATGTAATTTTCGATAAATAGCCACTAGAATCCGTTTGATATGGTGAAAGACAGCTTCAAATGTAATAAAATAATGATCAAGAACTTGCGAAGATAAAGCTGATCTGATCGACTCATCCAAGTACACCTTGTGTATATTTTCATATATTTTCAATTTTTCATGATCTACAACGGCTGCTACTTAAGTTTTGAGATATTGCAACACTGATATGAATATGTTAACTCTGACTTTGAATCATAAAGTTTAACATTTTTTATGATTAACGTATTCAGAACGTGTTGTCATACGAGTGATTTTTGAGTTGCTTATAGATACTTAACCAACAGCAGTGTGCAGCAACTCGCTGCGACTTTTGCTGATTTTCCAAATTCAATCGTGGTCGCACTTCGGTACAGAATGAATTCCTTGACGGTCGTCTACAATCAGCTGTTGGGCCAGAACAAATCGATGCTGTGCGTGAACTGATATTACAAGATTGTCATGTGACATACCGCGATATTGAGGCATACTTCGACGTTAGTTCCATTCGCATACATTCAATATTGCATGAACATTTGTTCGCGTTGGATACCGCAAAATTTGATCATCGCTCAACAGAATGCTCGTGTCGATTGGTGCATGAAAATTCAATCGCGGTGCTTAAAAAGACATCTATAACTGATCAAAATAGAAGAATTCTTTTTGGCGACATGTCAAAATGGCAAACTTGTCATGTCATATGGGGCTAGTAAGAGTAATCGTTTCAAACCTCGTTAAGAAATGGTGTCATACACCCCTCAACAGCACATGCAACTCGCAAAAATACATTAATATCTTTTTTCTCAGTTATTTAATAAATCTAAAATTTTAGCAAAACAATTGTTAGTCAACTCTTTAGGAAAATTATTAATATATCTGTTTCAGATACAAGAATTAGCTGAGATAGAAAGTAAACATATTAATAGTCACGTAATATGTTTACGATTCGATGCTTTTAGCGAAAAAAATGGAATTTTATATCCCATCTGTGAACCCCTTTTTTCAGAACCTGTTTTCAATATCTGTAAGTATCTTATTAACATTTTATAAATTTTGGGAAACCCATAAAAAATACAACAACCTTTATAAAATAAACGTTGTTTGAAACAGAATGGCGTCAAGAGTGATAGATCTCCAAAAATAATTATTGGATTGAACAAATAAATTTTATAAAAAATATAATTCAATATTTTAAGCATCTTATATACAGTGCAGAGCTCGAAATAAAAAAATTAATATCTTAATCTTAATATTTTTTTTTTGAAAATATGTAAAATTGTAAATTTCGGGGAAAATATTTCGATGAAATTCTTAACCGTTCTACTTCTTTCTATGCTTCATTGTCAAATCCATATGATGTTTATGAAGTACCAACTTTCAAAAGCTTATGTGTAAAATTTCATGACATTTCGATTAGTCCGAAAAAAATGACAGCCATTTAAATGAAGCTACTTTTGTTATTTCAAAATCAATGGATTCAAAACAATTTCGTGTGTTAATTTATCATTGCTTCTTGATGAGAAGAAATACTGTACGAGCTCATGGTTTCAAAAGTGTTATCCGGACTCTGCTCTATCGAAAAGAACCATTTGTTATTGGTTTGTTGTACGTTGGTGTACAGTCGTTACTCCAGAAAACATAAAAAAACACTGTCTTACAGGAATTACAAGAATACAAAGATGGTTAAATTTAACGAATTACACTCTGAATTGCTTCCTCATCCAGCGTATAGTCCAGATGTTACCCCTAATGACTACTGGCTATTCCCTGATCTCAAAAAATACTCGCTGGTGTGAAGTAATTGCTGAAACTGAAACCTATTTTGAAGCAAAAGATAAATCCTTCTACAAGCACGACATCGAGAAGTTAGAGAAGCGTGGGAATGATTGAATTGCTCTTGAAGGAGATTACATTGATGAAAAAAATCATTTTTTGGCAAAAAATTTGCTTTTCTTAGTTGGTCACACGACTTGTTGAGTGATGTGTTATAAGATACAACCGCGGCCACCAGAAAATCGGTCGTAAGTCGCAGTTGGTCCAACTGCCAATCTGTAGCAAGCTTGAAAATAAAAAGTGGCCTCTGTACGATCGGTTTTACAGTCTCATTAAATTCTTTCTTTCGTTTTGCTTCATTGTTTGTTTGTTTGTGAGTGACATAATTTTGAGGTATATAAACTTCGTAAATCCCTTTCAAACTTAAAACACTTGCTTAAAAATTATATATTGATTTTAAATCTGACATTAACCCCAACAATTCATTAAACTAAGCACTTCCAAGCGAAAAGGAATATTCTTTGCACGAATATATATTTTTGAGGATTCATATCAATCCTTTTACATTCGACACTTTGTATGTGTCATATGTCTAGAATTGATTCTACTTTGACGCCATAATTTTTCACTAAATTTTCTTTTGACTACGAAAAATCTTTCGCAATAAGCAAAAATATGCAGCAATGCAGCTTTTTCATGTCCGATTATCAAAAGTGCTGCCAGCTTTTGCTATCAATGCGAATCTTCTCAGGTCGTTATTAAAACTAAATTTAGGTTCATAAATATTCAGTATATAATTTAATCATCGATTAGAGGCAAATACCATTGTAAAATTTATTGAAAATATTTGCAATTTCGATAATACAGAATCATCAATAATTTTCTAACAATGTAATATAATTTATTTATTTTTTTGCCTCAACTGCATAAGACTGTTGCAGTCATGATGATTGTATTCAGAACATTTTGAGCTAAATTAGTTCTTCTTTGCATTTTTTTTCTGAATATTTTAACATTCAAATGTTTAAATAGATTTGTACTTGTGCATACATGAACATTGGTAAGAATCGTTTACTTTTGGAACCACACCTGACTGATTCTGAAGTAGATGATTCAAACAATGTATGGAACAATTCAGTGAGCTACATAGAGCATAACATTTAAAATATTTTTTCTATTTTTTAGACATGGTAAGGAATATTTCAAGACTAACAGAAGATAATACAACTGCATTGGCCTTTCTCAAGTTTAGAAATCAAGAACTCATTAGAGGTACGTTTATCGTATAGGTTGAGTGGCTTACAGACAGCTTTAAATCAAACCGGTTTCTTTCGTTTTCGCTTTTATGTTATTGATATTTGTGGCATCTAAGTCTTCTGAAATTTTTATCATTATATCTGCCTGGGTCGTTATGTTTTTTTCTAGTTTCTTTCTATTAATCTTCCACTTGACCGAAATCTCACGGATTTATATCCGGACTACTGTAAATATCTTTTTTCTTTATTGATTCTTATCTTTCTTCTCAGTTGAGTCGGTCATATATTTTATCCTCCCTTGATTAAGTACCCATTTTTGACAAACATACCTTGATTCTAATTACTGTAGTATATATCTTTATTTTTTTTACTTTTTTGATCTCATTAATATGTTTAGAGTAGTCCATATGTTTATTACCTTTTGCTATTTTAGTATGAATTTCTTATTTTCTAGAAACTAGCACAGGGTTGCACGGTAAAATTTTTCAAATTTGAATATTCAAAAACAATCGTGTGATAATTTTGAAAAATAAGTATGAACATATTGGAACTTCCTCTGCTCAATAAGGGCGATTTCCAAGAACTACTTGGAAAAGTCTGCTTTCTGTATTTATTCATGTTAAGTAGTTATTCAGTAATTCACATTTTATGTTAATTTTGCTTGTTTAGGTATTACTCCTGAAAATGATTCGAAAATATACATGTTGAGTCGTGTCAACAGCCGCGCCAAGGGAAAGGCCAATGTAACTTTATTAGTTAATTTGGATATGGAAGGTAAGTCCCATCAATCTAATTCTATATTTGTTATTCCAAAAAGAAATTAGTAATCTTTATCTACAGCTCCAATAAATTTTATGGATCACCAAGAAAATATTGACAAATAATGACGAACAGGACTTTCACCAATTGTTAATTAGAATCATAATGCATTATTTTGGCGCAAGTAGACATTGAGTGTACGGTGGCTGCTATAGCATTGTACCATTTTGTGTATTTTACGATTTTTCATCTTGAGTTTTGTTCATTTTTCGTACAAGATAAATACTACAACTAATCCAATTCTTTTTAATTAAGTCGAAATGCGTTTCAGTATAAGAATCAGGGAAGTATGCAAGAATTTTATGGACTGGCAGACAACGCAAAAACACTTCTTTTTTCGAAAATATGTTATTCTTGTGTTTTATTTAATATAAAACGTACTAATCGTTGTCACTATGTGAGGACGATGCTACTCAATGCTAAAAAGTACCCCTAATATTCACCACAAAAAGCCAAAGAAAAAAATCTTGATTCATTCCTGGCTGATGACATGTTACAGTCTTCCAAGTCGAAGTATTGGCTATGATGTGATAAGGACTAACAATACTTAATCGATGCCATAGAAAAACAGTGAACTCAATCTGCTCGAATAGCAGAGGTGCTATAAAAACCTCCACGGCTGAAAGGGTGTATTTGTTCCATTGTGAGCAAACCGCGCATCCATCTTGCGGTTTTTCTCATGTCCAAATTTTCAGTTAATATGGATGTATCGCACTTTTCGAATAACTACTATGTTTGCTAGTCTATTTGGTCGATCACTGCGCTGCTGGTCTTCGCAGGTCGTACGGCATCGTTTAAACTCTGCTGCCCAATATTTTACTGTTGATAACGAAGGAACAATCTCACCAAAAGTATAATCTAGCTCAGCTTTTATATTGGTTGGGCTTAGGCCTTTCAAACAAAAGTATTGTATCACATAACGATGACCAATGTTTTCCATGCTTACAAATTCACTGAAAACGTTTACTATTGAGGACTCCCAAACAAATACTGAACAACGTGGCATCTTCAAACTTGGAACATATATTGTACAGATTGTCTACTTTCTAATACAGAGGTATTTTTAAAGCAACAACCGCCATCTCTAGGTCATGCCAGGTACTTTTCGGAGCATCCTCTTATGACATTACTTTCAAGATAAGTGTACCTATTGTTACTATTCATTCCTACTATAAATAGTTTATAAAACTTATGTTGATTGTTATTTTTTCCACGGTTGCATCTGCACTATCTACTCATTTGATGTACAGATTTGTTATGATTTCATAATCGTGAATATTTTTAGATCAAAATATCTTCATCTCATTTTAAGGTAAAACTTGATTCCTCGAAAAAACAAGTATATCTATGACGGCCTCTCATTTGGTAACAAAGTTCAATCTTCCTCCATTATAACACAAATAGTTTTTTAGATAATACTAGTAACATCAAAGTTCGCTTCTTTGAACTGGACAATGAAGGTAATTTAGTTTGGGAGGATTGGGGAAGAGAAGTGAATGTATTTCATCATGGAATTGTGATTAAGTAAGTATGTTTTCTGTTATACGAAGTATGCGAGAAAAATAATGAGTCTGGCAACACTGCGGGGAATATTCCTTCGTTGTTTTAGTAGTGTAATAGAGGCATTTAGAGCAAATGGTACTTTTTCTCGAATTTGAGATTCAGACTTTTAAAAAATAGAAACGATTTCTAGAGAGCATAATTTTCAAGCTAACACCAATCATTTTTGGAAGGTCAAGAAGACTTCAAAGATCAACTTCGTTTAGAGAGACCTCTAACTTAAAAACATTACACAAAACTTAGAACGATTTGTGCCAAAAACTTCACAATTGAATAGAATGCCAATCGGTTAAAGGTGTTCTAGAGCTTGTTGTCTGATTTTTTCCTTTTCGCGAAATTGGAATATGTTCTGAATGAACGTCAATTTTGAAAATATGGAAAATATTCTGACCGATTGATATTGAAAACTTGCTATCAATAATACTACTACTACATCGTAAGCTGTTCAAGGGGGGTAAATCAGAGACAGTCTCATTACTTTCCACACACACCTCCTATCACCATAGATCATTAGATTATATAGATCTAGCCCAGTGGGAGGTTAAAATATCTGAAAAAATCAATAAATAAAATTTTTCCCATAATAATAAACCATAATCCTCTTTCTACAATTTTCAAACATTAATAGTTTTTTGCATAACCATTTAAAAAAAAATCAAACTTTCCTCAACATCCCTCAATCTGATGAGTAATAATTCAAACTTTTTTAGCAAGTGAAGATGATGCATTTTAGACATCTATCGATTCTGTATAGCATAAAATATAGTCATGTTGCTCTATATACATAAAATTGTTGACATTTTGACCATGATGAAGCGTTGGATTTCTACCTTTAGCTTAGGGATAGAAATTGGTCGGCGCTTTTTTCGTAGAGACCTGAAATTTGTAAAAAACATAAAAGAAATAGATCGCACGGCTCATTCAGCAAGGTCACAAGAAATCCATTATCAAGTTTCTGGATCTTGAAGTCGAGTCGTACAATCTTATCTGGATCTTTGTTCCTGATCAGTAACTGATTATGAATTTTATTTATATTTCTGAAATATAGTGAGTCATTCAATGCTTATTTATTTTTAAGGTTGCTCACTCCGGAATACTACAATCAAGATATTACCACACCTGTCAATGCTTTTATTGAATTAGTACGTCCAATGAGATACATTAGTCCGCAATCAAAATCTTTTCGCTATATTCCCAATGCTACTATCTCGCGCAAATATGTACACGAGAGGCGAAAATATCTAGCAGAGAAACGAAAACTGGCCCGTACTAAAGTTTGTAGCGACAACGACAAAATTCATAGCAGGTTATCTGCGGCGATTAGCAATTTACAAATAGATCAATTTACTAATAATGCATGTACTTCAAGAGGATTCAGTGAAGATCTACCAATAGCTGTCAAAAATTTCAATTCTGTTGAGTTCAAGACAATGTATTCAGAGTATCAACAAAAATTTGCACCCCATTTTAAAAAATTAGAACTTGATAATTCGGAGTCTCATGGTATTTCACAGTCTACAAGTCAGTAAGTTATTGAACTTAAATAAAATATCGAAGCAGTTCTCATGATTTTCTGTGGACACTGTAGAATCAAGGTCTCAAAATCAATCATTAATAATTATACGTATATTAAGGTCCATTCAAAAGATCCCTAATTTCTTCCTGGTCTGTTATCTTTATCATGTGATGGTCATGCTGTAGATTTTTAGATATTAAATCACTGAAATATTATTTTGAAAAATAATATTAAATTATACACTTGTTCATTCGGTAAAACCATTAAAACAATGCTTCATTGTCGTTGTTAAATCGTCGACGACGTAATTTTTTTAACGGTCAAGAATTAAAAACAAAAAAATTACTCACCAAACCAGCATGTGGTAAACAGTGTAACTCGCTGTTTGGTGAAATTAACAGCACTATGAGCTGGAGAATTATGTTATGATGTTAATTAATCTCACGTATACTCGTTTCTGGAGGACACCTAGCAGAGTGCAACCACTAGTTTTTATCCAAACGTCGAACGTCGAATTTTTGTAGGTGGCAGGTCCCCTTCTAATACTAAACCCTTGTAGACACCCTGAATGTTTTTGCTACATCCGTTATCATCATCCTGGCCGCTTTTTGCGTATCACTTAGTGATGAAATTAAGCGTAGGTGATCTATATTTATGTGGCCGATCCCATCCATAGGTCTTCTCGACTTTGTCATAAGTCACTCGCTTTTTCACAGCTTCAAAGTTTTCTGAGTTAACGGTAATGGGCCAGGACGAGGTTCATCTCTCTCTCTAATTCTCTAATTCCGGATTCTGGATTAAACATTATTGCTCGTTAAAGCAAGGACTGGCCAAATCATTCCACTTAAGATTGATGAAATTCCTCTAGTAGTCCTTTTTTAAAATAAATATTAGCGTTCAAATCACGATGAGCAGGTACCAACTTCTACTGAACTGATCAAGCCTTATCCGGATCATAATCACAACAAATGCCAAGAATTCCATCGAGACTGTTTTAGAAGGCAGTGTAGCCTCTAGTATGTCTAAAAATTACTAATACAATTTTCGTACATAATCCTCCCGTACAATCTTCATAGAAAACACTAAATTATATGAACAGTTTCTATCTGGGATTTATGTATTTTCTTATTCAAAAGTCTTCCAAATCGTCTATCATTCTTTTCAGTAGTTCGTCAAATGAAGAATATAGAACTTTTCGGAACTATGATCGGGTTAAGTCGATTATGATCAGAATGTTCGGAAACTAACCAAGATCAAGTTTATTGTCGGTCGGAAACTGATCGAGTTGTAGTTATATGATATGATCCTTTCTATCCTGATAGACCGGTGGGTAAATACGATTAGCTGACGAGTTTGTCCATTGTTTTTTGAACTTCAAAGCATCGTAAATGACTGTCTACTATTAATTAATTGATATTAATTCTCATGAGCAGCGCGATTGATTGCGACTTTTGTAGTGTTCGGTATTTTAGCATAAAAATAACTTATTAGTTTTGTACTTTTATGCAAAATCCGTGTGAAGTTGTAAATCGATCATAACTGCTCGATGACAATTATTAAACATCTAGAATTTATCATACAAAAAAAATTAAATATCATGGAAGAATTAATACACAAAAATATAAAGTTCTTGTATATCATAACGTTCTGGGCTAGGATCCGCTAATAGTTGATTTACCTAAGCCCGGGTTATGATTTTCGAAAAGTCCTCATGATATACGAAAATTATTGAAAAATTTTATATCATTTTTTTGTATTTACCCCATTAAAATGTGAAGTGAATTCGAAATATGTATTTGATTCACAACAGGCTGGATTCAATACTGTTTTTTTAATTTATGCTTTTTTTGAGACCAACATGAATATACGAGGGTCAATTTTCAATTAAGAACCGCTTTGTAATGGTATAAGACAAAATTTCAACTATGAATGCGTCAAAAACAAAAATATGAACATGTTTCACTTTTCAACATATTCACCATGATACTAAATGAATTTTTTTCATTATATAACTAACGTAGACGATTTTATAAAGCTGTGATATTAACTTCTGGATCCCATTATCGAAGAACTGTATAAACAAACAGGTAAAATAGTTACTTCAACTTTTCCCCATTTTCCAAGCGGTTTTCTCAAAGAAATTCTTAAAGATTTGGAAACAAATAAAAGTCTAATGATGCTAAGTCAAAATGCAGGTTGATTAAAAATTTCGCAATGAAAATTACGTATTTATTTTGGTCGCAAAGTGAGGCCACAGAATTATCGTGAAGCGAAACGTGCCTACTTTAAAACAGCCATTTTGGATAACACTTATAAGGTTCTCGATAGATATTGTCAGAAGAAGAATACATTGAGGGTCTTGCAAAAAACCGAGTCCATAATTTTTTATATCGAAGTTTCTAGTTTGAATTTTGTGGTCGGATCATGAGAATTTGAGTGATGTACTTTATAGATTGACGTTCACTTTCTGAAGTGTAGTACGCAATCCACATTCCATCAGCGATTACAATGTGGATAAAAAACTCGTCACCATGCTTGTGATAGTGTTCCAAAAAGGTCAAAGAAAGGACCATTCGCTTGGTATTCTGTTGATATTTTTTGCAACCATTTCGCATATTTTGTAGTGAAGTTTATCAATAAAAATGTGATAAATCACTGTTAAAAATTTCCGATGAAGCTCGTCAAAAGTAGGCCGTCCAAATCGATCTTCATCATGACCATATGTCATTCCTGCGCTGTAAAGCCCCACATCATTTACGCATATTTCCATTAACATTCACCATAAACTTCAACAAGCTACTGATGAATTTCTGTGAGACGAACTTTGTTTGCTTTAAAAAATCGAATTATTGAGCGAACTATGCAAGATTGCTGATTGGAATGGGCACAAAAAAAACAGTTCCACCATACATCCAAAGCCAGAAACTTGAAACGTAATGGTGATCTAGTGAGCCATTGGAGAAGAATGATATATTATAAACTGACATCACTGGACAGTACGCAATCGGTTCTTACTTTAAAAATGACTCTCTTATGTCCATATTATAAGTTTATATTACAGTTATTTTTAAGATTATCTTGGCAACTTATCTCACTTAATGAAGATTATATCGCAGTCACTGCTGATGAAGAGTTAATGGCAGTTACAGTAGTAGAAGAAGTGATACATTTCATTAGCAGTGTACATACACCACAACAAGCTGTTCAAATGCTAACTCGCCTTTTAGGAAAGAATTACGTTAAAAAGTGAGTATTTTTCACTATCAAATTTAAAAATTCCATGAATATACGTAAAAGTACAGAGTGAGTTTTATGTACGGAACGCTTCAATTATCTCGGAAGAGATTTGTACGATTTTTATAAATTTTTGAGCGCAAAGGGTCTTGTGGTACGGACGGTATTATGGTGGTATTTACATTGTTGTCAGATTTCAGAGTATATTTATATTTAAAGTATCTCCGCCAAAGTTATAAGAAATATTGTACATTTAGATGGTTACGATTGAATAAACTCGTTTATTTCAATTCTTTAATAATTTATGTGTCAATATAAATTATCGTAACAATGTCTAGTGTCAGTAAATTAGTAAAAAGTTTAACGAAACTATTGCTGTAAAATATTTATCCAAATCATGGCGCAGAAAACCTACAACCGAAGACAAATCTTTAAATGTTTGTTCATGTTTGAAGTAGATCCACACTTGAGTACTAGACAAATATCCAAGGAAGTAGAAAAATTACCCCTTTTAGAGAACATATAGTAAAGACTTCAATACAACAAGCCATCTTTTAATTCCTGAATATTGGTAGGTTTTGTTTTTTAAACGATCGTATTTAAGTGACCTCACAGGAAATAGTCTAAAGGATTCATGTCGGATGATCGCGGGGGCCATTTGATAAAACCACGCCTTCCAATTCATATTCTGGGAAACACATTATTTAGGTATTGCCTCACCACAAATGCATAGTGGGGTGGGGCACCAACTTGTTGTAGTCAAATATTGTCGTTTGGGATATTGTTATTGTCTGAAAATTTCTAATAATGAAGTTTTTTTTAAATGTAATTGAAATACATACGGAAAACATCGGAGGAACTCCCGCCAGATTTTCTCACTTCTAAAAGGAACCAAAAGAAACCTGCTAGAGTACTAGGTTATCCACAGAAAAAGGAAACGGTACCCACATTTAAACTTTTTAATGGCAGAAGAGGTGAGCCATATGGCGCCATACAAGTAATTATACTACCCTATACGAATTTGGAATGCGTCAAATATGTGCAGATCCTTTTCTGAATTTTAACTAATGCTATACATCCAATTTGTTTGATTGTAGATAGTAGAAGTTTGATTTCTGATAGATATTTTTATTTAAACACCATTTTTCAAAAACTTGAATCAATCTACACAAATGGGAACTTGGGTTACAAATTATCTTATTTTTATATTTCAGTGCCTTGAAGGTTTTCATTTGCATGAATAAAAATCAAATAGCTTTATTTTTCATAAAAATTATAGCTTTTTATAAAGCATTTCATTTATTGGAGAGAGAACATAATCAAGGACAAACACCGTTACACACCGCTATTATTTGTCGTAATGAATCAATAATTAGTTCCTTGTTATTATGCGGTGCCAAAATTTCATCAGTAGATGATCATTTAAATACGTCTCTACATTTAGCGGCTAAGGTAAATCCATCCATACAAATTTTGAAAATGCTTTTGAGGGATGATAGCGAGCACGAGAAAATAAGCGATATCTTAGATATGGAAAATTCAGGTAAGTGATTCTTGAAGATTTACCATATACAATAATCTATCAAAGTAAAACTACATAAAAATTAACATGATAGCTAGGAAGAGAGTTTTGAAGCCAGAAGAGTGGTTAAACAGTCTATCTCCCATCATATTTAATTTAGTAATGGAAAGCATACCAATAAAGGTAAATTTATACAACAAAAATATGGCAGTATATCAATTACAAGATATAACATGTGCAAGGATAAAGATAGACTAATGATCACATCATAAAATTTGGTTTATATATAAGAGAAGGTGCGGGATACAACAGCCTGTCTTATCTGGCTTTCATCGCACACGGGAAGAAAATAGCATGCCAAAAAAGCTTCTAACTATCCTTCAGCAATTCTAGTCCAGTTCCTTAGAGTAACAGTACGGCAGTACTGCTATTGTTCACATCTGCCTTAAGTTTTTAAGTAATAGAGAATCGATAGGAATCAAAAGAATTTGTATTTGCTACACCAAACTTACACACGGTTAATTGATGTCTTCAGAGAGTCGTACAGACAGTGATGCTACTATGACTGCCAAGGATATATTCAACGACTGTTGCCTTAACCTTAAGGAAACATTTACCTATCCCACAGATATAGCAAAGGAAGCTTTAGAGCTCTACCAATCTCTATCACAAAATATAATAAAATGTTGTTGCAGACGCAGAATAGACAAAACAAATAAAATTGTCTTAGAGCAATGGGTGAGTGATGGATCTAACACTGTGGAGACCGTGAGTAAAAAGTGAAAACATCAATGACCAACATAGCCTGAAAAATACAACCTTTTGCAGACAGGGAATTCTAAAAATATTTTGGGATGCTCATGGCGTAATTTTCGTAGATTACCTGCGAAAGGGAACAATAATTATAGTTATTAAGCCAATTTAGTTCTAATGTAGATAAAGTGACGTATCTAGTCACAGGTCCGCCATTGCATCAGCCGTAATAGCTCAAGCAGGCTTGGAATTATTTGAGCTTTAACGATATTCTTCAGATGTTTCCTTCAGCGATTATCGGCCGTATTCAAAATTGTGTGGTACATTTTTTTGTTTCGTATGAAGAAGTGAATTAGTGGTTTGCGCAAAGGTTTAATAATCTTTTGGAAGTAATTCTGGCTGGTATGGAACCTATATTTCTTACTCCTTCAAGGGCTTTGCCGACAACAATCCATGGTTTGACACAAAATGCACTGCACACACTGCAGTCAACAATAAAATTTCTGCTTATCTGCTTACGGCTTTTGTAAGGCAAATATTTCACCATTGACAGGAGAAGATGGATCAATTGCGGTGACCGCGGTGTGTTGGGCCGCACGTTTGCTTCAAATTCTTCGCGGGGAAAACTACCACCCAGCCTGCCTGGAGTTGGTACATATATGCCAGAAATAGGATTTCGACACCAAGATGTAGGAAAACTTCTCAAAGGCTTGAACATGAATAAAGCGACAGGCCCAGATGGAATACCACTAAACGTATTAAAGAATTGAGCGGCTGAGCTATGCTATGCAAACTCTTTCATATAAAAGCGGTCTTCTCCCTACAGATGAAAAATTGCTCGGGTTCAATCCATACCAAAAAAAAGCCATTACCAAGGTCATGGAGAAAGTTGTTAACCAGTAAATCTTGAGATATCTTGAGTCTGCTAACATAATCAGCAACCATCAATACGACTTTCGTAAACATAGATCAACCGAGGACCTTCTGGCCTATGTCACCAACGTATGGACTAAAGCTATAGAGAATTATGGGGAATCCAGACCAATCCCACTGGATATATAAAAGGCTTTTAACAGGGCTTGGCATAACAACCTTCTGAATAAATTAAGATCGTATGGTTTGTCGTCCTCACTTTTCGACTGGATTAGTCGCTTTCTCAAGATGGACACATATCAGGAAGGTTTGAGGTCAACGCTGATGTTCCTCAAGAATGAATCTTGTCACCTACTCTCTTTCTCCTGTACATCAACAATCTACTCGACAAAATCTAGCTTCGCCGATGATAGCTCGTCGTTGAAATCGACCGCTACAGTAAACTCTCATAACAATCAAATCCGTAGCCATCACCACCATCAATACCGATCTTGAAAACATTTTGGAATGGGGTGGAAGCAATCTGATTGAGTTCAATGCAGCAAAGACCCGGGCTGCTATTTTTATAAAGTAGGCTGGCACTGCAGCTCAGGATTTAATCCTGTCTGGACATAAAATATCCCCATCACCGCAAATAAGATATGAGGTTCAAAGCATAGTCACATGGCTTGTTGCCTTCTTCAAGACCAAAAAGCTTTATACTCCGTAACAGCTTCTAATCCGTATTATCAGTGATTCATCCATCTTTGGAATATTGCTCGCACATTCAGAGCTAAGCTCCCAAACATATCCTGGAGATGCTGGAGATGCTCGAATACAAGACTTATAGGTAATCCAGAGTTGCTCAGAAACTCGGACAGCTTAAAACAAAGACGAAAAGTCGCTGACCTGACTGTTTTACCGTTACTAACAAGGCAAATGCTCCTTCGAGCATTCTTTCGCCTAGAGAAGTTTTTACTAGACCTACTCGACAAGCGGACTCGATCTACTCGATTGTAATAGGGTTTATTTTTTCATGTGTTTTCTGCGTTAGATTTGTTTGATTGTATTTTTTTTGTTATGTATGTATTTTATATTATAGATACCTAGCAGCAATATATTTTTTGATTCACTAATATACTTTGCAATTGATTTTTGTTCAAAATTACTAAAAAATACTATTGGATCAATATGATCCAGCGCGACCATAGTTGGCCGGGTGCAACTACTCCAGGGCTAGAGATTCATATTAATAATACTTTTAATACTATTAATAATTTGCTTGCTTCAATAATTACCAATATAATTCCAGATGGTGATACCGTTTTGACGATTATGATCAAAGAAATAAAAAATTTGGAAGCCGTTAAGTTACTTTGTCAGAAAAGCGCAGATATTAACAAGATATGTCCGAAGAATGGTTATGTTCCTATAAGAATGGCTATTAATGGTCAAACAGTAGATATATTTGAGTATTTTTTAACTTTAGAAAATATAAATCTAAACATTAAAGATTTTATTGGTATACCACCTTTGACTGCGGCACTTGTTTCAACTAATTCGGAAATAAGATCTGCAGCTCAAAAATACATGGTGAGTAAAATACTATTTTTATTCATATATAGTCATCACAAAATTATTAGAATAGCGTATCAGTTAAGTTCAATAAAATCTCCTAGTTTCTAGCTTGTTTTTTATGGTTTCATCTGTATCTTTGGCTACTTTCATATTGCAAGAAATACAAATAGTACTAAAAGGCAACAAAATATTGAGCAAACAATGAGAGATAGTAGAAAACAACATGAAACCACAAAATATGTATAAAAGGTAACAAAGGACAACAAAGAGCCCCAAAAGATATCAGAAGACAACAAAAAACAATAAAAAAGAACAAATGACCACAAACGGTAACGAAAGAAACAAAAATTCTTTAGATGAGAACCAAAAACAATATAAAAAAAGAGAACGGAATACAGTACTGAAAAAAAAATCTTCGTTTGTACGGATATGAATGCTACCAATTGAACTTTTTTGTTTATAATAAGAAGTGAATAAAATATTGTCCAGAGACTGCGGAGCAATGGCACACATGATTATCAGGTCTTCTAAATCCATGCCAGATGCTAGGTACCACAGACAATCTATGACTTGAAGGAACCGCCTCACGTATTTTCGTGTTCTTCTTCTCGGTGTCTTGGTGGACTAAATCGAGTAGGTTATCGAAACTTTCTTGGTTCATGCTTAGAAAGTTCCTATAATTCTCTGGTTCCGAACCACTCAGAAAGTTAAGGAGATGTTGATGAGTGAAGCGGTTCCTCACTTTATACCATCCTTAGACCACCGTCTTTTTTTCTTTTTGTGGTTTCTCTCCTTCACAGCAACCAATGTTAAGACCAGGAAGCTCAAATCTACATTTGACACCATTATATGCTCCTCACACCTCCACTTCTCAGCCTCGACTGAGAGTTTTGATGAAAAGATTGAAGTGTTTTGAAGCAAACTTGAAGCTCCCATCAATCGGAGCCTCAAGCATTTCATCAAGCCGCTTGATAGTGTAGGGCCTCCTTTATATATTTATAATGTGTGTCTTCCTACAAATGATTTTTTCACCTGGACATCACGAAAATCCTGATTATAGGCAATTATCAGTCGTATAAAGCAAATCATGAGAACAAGTGATTGTTATTCTTCACAAATCTATCCGCTTTAAAAATACATAAAGCTAATTTTTTTTGATACTTTCAGGAAGAAAAAAATCGACAAATCGAAGAATTAGATGCTCTTTATAATGATGTTAGTGTTTTTACACCAGAATCTTGGGATACTTTGTCAACGATTTTTGATTGAATTATAAGCCGGACAGTACCCTGGATTTTCTTCCATAAGCGATAAGCAAAGTGTATAAATAGTTTATACTGATTAAAATTCTAAACCTGATACTATTTTTATTTATGTTTTCAAAACCAAAACAATGATGTACTGCTTGAGTAAAGAAATACATTACATATCCCATACATCCCGATCTTTAAGTTTGTAACCAGGAACCTCGAATTGTATTTGACTCTCATTGTATTGTTAGATGATAAAATCTGTTCTTCAGCTTATTCTATTTACCCGAACTTCTTTTGGAAGACGAATACAGGATGTTTTCTACCAATGAATAATCTATCCCAGTATCTTCATATGCACCTATAAATTCTTATAATGCAGGGGGACCCTCATCTAACCTAACCTGCAAAAGCACTTTATTTTTTCATCAATTCTCAGCGACAGTAGCTTTCACACGGGATCGCAAGCTCTAGCAGTTTTTGAAATACTAAATTACCAGCAGTATAATATTTAAAACAATCCTTTTCGAAATATATGATGTGCTATTTATCGGTGAAACCCGTTACTGACTTGCTGGCAAACTTCCTTAACTTCCGGTAGACTGCCGTGTAACTCAGTATTTCACCCACTCTTCTTCTTGGAATAATTAGCTGATTTTCTTCTTTCTATTGCCGTTTCATCTTCATGTGAGGATCACTTTCTAGATCTCCAATCCTGATGGATGATCATTTTTCATCGTCTACTGTAGCTCTTGAAACCGCAGAAATGGCAACGCAGAAAGTCGTAGAAAATCATCGTACGAAAATATTCCAAATTTAATTTCATTTTTTTACCAAGATGAATGTTTCAAGTATCTGGAAACAACTCAAATATGAGGATATATTGAAAAGTTCTTAGCCTACTATAGAACCAAACAAAATTTCAATGTCAAAATATTTTATTTTTCAACATATTCTCCTCTTAATTGGATACATTTATATCAGCGAACCTGCAAAGTCTCTAGACCTTTCAAAAAAAATGTTTCTTCTTGCAATGCAAACCAGACCTCCACAGCTTTAATTACCTCTTCGTTGGTAGAAAATTTACGACCTTTTACACTTTTTTTCAATTGAGGAAAGAGATGACAGTCGGACGGAGCCAAATCTGGTGAATAATGAGGGTGTTCTAGTAATTCAAACCCTAAGTTACGAATTTTTTGCATGGCAACATGAGATTTGTGTGTAGGGGCGTTGTCCTACAAAAAAAACACCTTTGTATAGTTTTCCGCGTCTTTCCTCTTTAATTTTTTCCCGTAGAGTGATCAGTAATGTCGAATAGTATTGTTCCAGCTATTGTTCTACCCTTATCAAAAAAATCAATCATGATTAGTCCATCGCAATCCCAAAAAACTGAAACAAGAACTTTTCCAGCAGATTTTTGGATACGAAACTACTTAGATCTTGGAGAACCAGAGTGTCGCCATTCCATCTATTGTTTCTTTGTTTCTGGATCGTAGAAATGTACCCAAGTCTCCTACATAGTAACAATTCGGCTTAAGAAGTCTACATCGTTTTTAAATCACAGATCAAACTGGCCTTCCCAATCGGTCATCATCTTCAATGGAAAATTTACTTCTTTTGAAGCTTGCAGTTCAATTTTTCATGGTCGCATACGAAGGACATTGATCACCAAGGGTATTAAGCATATCTTCGTAAATCTGCTTACCTCTTAACCCTTTTAAATACAGGTACTTGATGATGACACGATACTCCAATTTTTCTATTTTCACAATTTCGGTGGACATCTTTTTTCTTTTAATTTATTGTGTAGCTCTAGTTCACTTTTTTGACTTTACACTGACACTTCTAATAAGTTATTGTTCGCTGCTATGGTAACGCAATAATAATTTTGTTTATGCATGGAACTGGTCTAGGTTAACTAGATATCAATACATCCACGTAATACTCGTATGAAAACACGTTTAGAGTACGTTCACCATTAAAAATGTCAAAATTCACAATGGCAACGTCAGATTTGAAATCTTTAAAACAGTGTTGCCGCATCTCAAAATATTAGGCACCTAACAAATAACGTCAGGGTGAAGATAATTGGATATTTCTACTAAAATCAACAAGAAGCTTATCAAATACTAGAAAATATTTAACTAAGCTTTTTGAGCGATGAAGTATGTTCGATCTGGAGCCCTTCTCAATTGTCTAGAGCATTCATTTATCAGTAATTTCTTATTTAGATCAAAATTTCATCTTTTCTCAAGTTGAAAATTCCATTGTACCCTTTTTTCATATCAATATTTAATGTTTGTATACCAAAGATATCAAATGGTTATTGCTCAGTCCAATTAAACATCGTCTTCTATGGGAAATCATATAGTTACCTGATCTATACGAATGTAATCCGATCTTTTGCAAAAACAATACATTTATTTTAACGGGACGACTGTGAAGATTTTTTCAATTGTAATTAACTTACTGTATACGCGGTTCTCGACGTTAATTTAACGTTATGTTTCTTAGAACTTCTAAGCAACGATAAAAATTCTCTTTTCTTCAAGTTTTTCTTCGCTCATTTCAAATTCTCAATAGTTAATTATCGTGTTATTTTCTCATTTCTAAGTACACATAGTCGTATTATACTATACTTGCACGTACTGTTAGAATGTCTATTGTTTTTTAAGGACAATGGCAGCTTCAAATGGGTAGTAAATAACACTCTAGAGAATTTTTGAGAAATTGTGAATGGGGTTGTTCTATTTGCGGAAAATATATTACGCTTTTATTGGTACTTCGATGAGACATATGTCAGTAATTATTCAGAAATATGAGATATACAGTGGCCGCTCGCCATTGAAAAAGGGCTCACAGTTAAATAATTTGTTACAATAAAATACTATCCAGCTTCAAGGTAATTGGTGTACTGAAATGAAGTAAAATCAAAATAAATCCCTCTTCTATTGAAAATCACCGACTTGTGTTGTGTTTTTAATTTGATGGAGGAATTATTGCCGATTTATTAGAATATTTGCATTTGCAGTTACGGTAAAAATTATTTTTCTACTTTTCTTATTGTAATCAATGCATTTTGAGAATGTTTTGAAGGTCGCAAATAACAAGTACTAAGAAGGTATCGAATGCCCTCGATAATGGAATGTAAGTTAACTTACCACCCTTGGGCCATATAAAACATGTCACTTATTTAATTAAAAAAACTTGCTATATTCATTAAGTTTCAACTACAAACATAAGAAATACTTTTAGTTTTTTTATTTTATCAACAACCTCTAACTAACAATGATCAATAAGAAATGATAATATTAAGTGATATGAATATTAATAGTAAAATAATACTGATCAACAAAATTAAAACTTTTTTTGTCAAAAGAAGCTTATATCAAATTTTGAATATACTGTGGCCACCAAACATTAATATATCAATGAAAAAAATCTACGCACAGGTTTCTTTGAGACATTAAGACATATATTTTTATAAAAAGTACAAAAATCTCTAACACCATAATACAAAAATATTCTTTAATGTACAATAAATAGCTATGATTTTCGTGAATGTTTGGCTTCAGGTAGGTCTTTTCAAGTCTCCAATAGTAATTTGCTAGGATTCCTAGACTTTTGTCCCCTTGATAGCGCTTTTCTGTTAAGGATATATGCTGATGAAATATTTCATCTTGTTCGTCATTCGCAACACCCAAATTCCCAGGAAAGAAATCCGGATGAAAATGCAGGATATGTATTTTCAAAGAAATATCACATTTCAAAACTTTGTATCAAATTATAAGCTCATTGATTAAGTCCTAAGTCATAAGTAATTTTCCACTTTTTGGTTTACATGGAAATTTTTAACAACATTCACAAAACATTTCCAGGCGACTTTTTCCATATCATTCAGCTTTCCTTTATTAGTTACCGTATTTGTGGACCAATAAATATTGCCTCGCTGAGTTTGGAGAAGTATAAGAATCCACTGCCATCTTTAGGCAATGCTTTTACCTGCTTTTAATGATTTTTCATCACGCCCAGGTTTATATGCAACAGTGGCAAAAGTATGTAATCAGAGTTCACTAAAGGATCATTTTTAACATTCTTTTGCCGTGGAGTAAGTGATCCAAACTTGGGCCATACTTTTGTATAGTAACTTTTCTGCCTCTCCACGAATTTCCCAAACATGTTTACTGTATTCAATTTTTTCAGGAAGGAACTTGAAGTTCTTGTAAGTGTCTATCATATCAGAAACATGGACAACCGGCACTGAAAGACATTGTTTCCATTGTTTGGTGACAATGTTTTCAAGCTAGTTTTTGAGGAGACAATCGCCAGTGACTTACACTTACACAAATGTTATTCGAATAGACTAAATAATCTCATTAAGAAAAGTAAGGTTTCATTCCATCATTACGATGTTAGAAATAAAAAGTTTTTTTACAAGAAGAAAATAGATTCCAGTCGTTTAATGTAGGCCCCAAAAGCCCAGCTTGTTTTTTAGACAAATTCAAATCACGTACCGTACTGAATAGTTTAAATCACTTTGTATCAATACCTAGGTCACTCGGGTTGACTAAGAACAAATTCCTGACTAGAAACAGAATCCTGATTTTCTGGTTGATTCGGAGGCTTTGGGACAGGCAGTTCGGCACTATGTAGGATTGGTCTATTGGCCGATGACAAGTTTGGGTACTGGAAGTGTGTTTGGACTTGGTTCTGCTAAAATATTTGATACATATACCAAAAGGCAAATGTCTAGATTCTTGCTTAGCCCAATCTAAAAGGAGTCTCACATACGCTACACAACTTACATGTGAAACCCAGGATTTATCTTGGAGGCTTACGGGAAAACGAAAATAGGCTAAAAAGCACTTTTCGATTAGTGGCGCTGAGATGTATAGGTATAGGTATAACAAAAACTGTTATTAGAACACTTTCGCGGCATATTAACAATGTAACAAACGTAACTTAGTATTTGCTCCATTGAAGAGACAGCTATATGCTGAGCTCTATTTAAGAATGTTCTCCTTATTGATTAGGTTAAGTGAGGCTAGATTAGGTTGGGTTTGGATAAGTTTTGGACTTTGAATGCCCATCTAGTCTCATTTATTGCCTCCTATCGTGTGTTCTATCGCTTCGTGACGCACCTTATCGGTTGCTCGTATCGTCATCAGAAAAGAAACCCCTTTTCTGCATCGACCCTTCCTCATCATCTCCTTCCTCTAGTAAAAAACTTCCATATCTTCGAACCTAGGTGTTTTCGCCGAACCGAATTTGTCCAATATGTTCCACATTTCATTTGCATTATTAAATATGTGAAATTTCATCAGGTAAACTTAATAGAACTCTCTCAAAGGTACAAAGACTTGCTTGCTTATTTGCAAGTGGGGTCATGAAATCTTGTCCAACAGCTACACTACTCGTAGAAGTGATTCCTACCTATCCACATACTAGTACTTAGAACGGAATCATCAAAGAAAACCCGTTCCTAAATAATGACCAGCCCTGGGACATGCCTCAGGACTTTATACGTCGCCCGAATTGAGATTGTAGAGCTGGTAAAGAAAGGTCTAGCAGCAGACCACCAAGAGCTTTGGAAAAAGTGCTGAACATTTTATCAAAGCAGAAGATTAGTATGTCGTATCACCCTTCATAATTCAATCAAATGATGACTCTAGACGATTCTGTTTACCATTATTATTTATAAAGGTACTTTGGAATTTGAAACTTTTGCTTTTGTTTTGTTAAATTCGGAAAAAATTTATTTTCCTTCATAGTTTTTGCTTTGAAATTTTGTTTCCAGAAAAAAAAACGAATGGGGTACATAAAGGGCTCAGTTCACGTCTGGTACTCTGTTTAAACCAAACACCCTTACAGGCAGGTAAATTTTATTCGTCTATTTACGTTTTATAGGTTAATTTTATTTTGTAGTAAGTTAAAAAGGTATAATAATGATTTTTTTAAGTTCCACGTAGGACTACAATTTATAATGTTTCGATTGCCTTTTAACGAATATTTTCTGGAATAAGATATACATTTATAAAAATCATAAATTAATAAAATTAAGTATCTACGCCTATGGTAGATCAAACAAAAGTGTCGGTAAAGGTTTTTATAATCTGCAATTGATATTGGAAATACTATAACACATTTGGTATTAAAAAAACTGACTCGATGTAGACTCAATCGTGAAATTTAACAATATGAATTCCTTGGTGTTCTCACTAGCATTGTTGTGACAAATAGACGGGACACTTAATAGCCACAACCAGGTTAAGACAGTTGTGTTATGTTACCTTCTTGAAATTAAATATACTTTAATTCTCCATATTCTAGGAGGTATTTTATAAATTTCATGATTCAAAAGAATGCATGCTGATGTCTAATGGCAGAGCACATCAGTAAAACAGCCCCGTCCCCCCCTCTCATCCCTTTATTACATTTACTATGTACGCGTCAACAATTTGCATAAATATGTACTTTGTTAAAAAAGTAAAAACAGAGAAAAATAGTCGTTCTTCGGCTATGGCAACAGAGGCTCGAAAGACCGGCTCCTCGCATCCGTCTACTTTTTGATTAACCAACACAAGAAACAAAACTGGATCTCACATCGCCACCTTCCATAAGGGTCGGAATCAGCCATCTACATCAAAATAATGATTGACTCATTTATATTTAATTAAAAACGAACCAAATAAAATTTTTTCCCAGCAATATTGTTTGGGGTAAAACAAACATTCAAATACTAGAATTAAGTTTCCCCCTTGTTTTTTTTATTGTTGAATCAAAGTTATCGACCATACAGAGAAAATGCTGGAATTTCTAGCTTATTTATTAAATTTCATTTATGTTTGCCCGATCAATTGATTAAGTTGGCTAAAAGTTGAGAACCAAACATTTGTATAAATGGATTAACCAAGCAATCCGGGGATACAGGTTTTCAAAGTTTCTTCAATTTCTCCAACTTTGTAATTTCATTATCATAACTACATCTCTATTACATCCTATACTTAGTATTTGCTTGCATGTACCTGTCTCCACTTATTTTTTCCCAACCATTTCAGAAATTTAGATACCATCGTAATACAAAAGTCGGATACTGGATGAAAAATTACTCATAAAAAGCCAAATCAGTGTGATGCGCGGTTTGATAACTAAGTTTTATGGTTTTATTTTTTTTTTTTCGCTAGGTTTTAAAAAAAAAGTTGTTCTGTTTGCAAGCTGGCAACTTGTATTCATATATTATATCAAATAACTTCCTACATGCTTGCTACATGTATTATGTTTTCATGGCTATTTGAGTCAATTTGCGATACATCTCTTACCTCTATTCAAGAATGATTCCCAATTTTTAAAATAGTTACTTTTGTATTACGAATGATTTTTTAATGAAATATTAGCTTGTTAACTTTTCGGCAACTAAAAAATCTCTCCAATATGCTATGAAAACACAAATTTTATAAGCGAAATACAAACAGTATTTTTTTACAACAACAATAAATTCTTGTTAAGTTATCGCTAAGTTTAAATAACAAAATTGAGATTTCTCGTACAATGTTGAATTGTCCATACTCTTCTAAACAAATTAAAATATCTGATAAAATTGTGGAATCAACTCTTCAAAAAATTTCTGATCAGTTTCTAATCAGCAGCAGCATGGAACATCTTTGAGAATATATATAATTGTTCAAACTTAACTATCAATTATTTTTCTTATAAATGAAATTGTTTTATGATGAATAATTGAATGTGAAATCTATTAAAAATGAATCATTCAAAAAATGATATTTCCTGTTTATTTTTTGAATTATTTTGGCAGTAAAAAAGACATTTTTCTACTATCGTTTGTAAAGTACATACTATAGACACACTTTCGAGTGCGTAAAACTTTACTTTACGTAAAGAAGCATACTTTAAGCAGTAGTGCGTAAGAAAACGTATTATTAAGGTCTCCGTAGTTTAGTGGCTAGAGTACGAGGCTCACATGCGGAAGGTCCCAGGTTCAAGTCGCACTGATACCATTTTTTAATTATCTATTTATAGTAATAAATATTTTTAGGTGATAATATTCAGATTCGTCGAGAAAAGGCTAATTCATACGCTTGTTTCAGGAATAACATGTTTTTAAGTTAAAATTTAGAACAAACGATAATATTTATGAATAATAAATGGGATAACATAATCCCGTACATTATATTTAAAAATTGGAGCTAAACTTTCACGTTGAATAGTTAATTTATAACTCGATCTCGAAATACTTTGGAATTTAGCGTAATTATGGACACTAATAAAATTATTCCATTCGGTTTTTCCTCACTGTATAATAAGCTCTTACCCTCAATAATAACAATTTGCCAGTCCACCACTGTCTTTTTATATATTTCTCTTTGAGTTTATCTTCTTTTCTTCTGGTGGTAATTACTGTTGATGCACACACACGCAGCAAGCGACGCAAGCAGGCGCATTGCCTTGCATTTTTGAAAAGCTAGACGAAGAAGCCAAAGAAGTCAGCTTCTAAAGGTCTATGACCTTGGAAACAACTTACGGGTCATTAATATGGATCCCACATTAATAAGAACGTTAAAAAAAAATTTGAAGAGAAATATTTTTACTTTTAAAGTCTCAAATAACATGATTTTAAAACAATTAATAAAAAAAGCATAGCATATAATGATGAGGTGTGAAAAAAAATTAAATTATTTTTTTGTAATACCAGATATTTACGCTGTATTCATTTCAACTACTATGTCTGATACTTCCAGATTGTAAATCTGCTACTAACTGTGGTTTAGTCAGATTGTATTTGTATCTGTCAGGAAACATGAATATTGAACAAAACTTTACTATTCAGTTTCAGTTGAAAAAAGTACCAAAGACCCAGTAAAATGTTAAATCTGTGTATATAATGAGTCTGTTTAAAAGTGGTATAAGCTGAATCAGTTAAAGTCATGATCTCTTTCGACCACAAGAATCTATGAAAATAAGCACAAAGTGGACAAATTTGTTTGATTAAACGGGTGATGGACTAGAGCTTAAGCGGGTTCTCAAACCAAATTTTTTCATAAGTTTTCTACTGAGGAATCTGGGTCAATGGCTATAATCCAATATATAGGGAGTTCTTAATGGAAATTGAGCTACTCATTTTGCCCTAAAACGCTTAATTCAAGTCCAAAATAAATGTTACATTCATTGTCTAGATTATGCTAAAATGGAAACGTTTTTATTCTATTTCTGACATTTGGAAGATAATTTGTTAAGAAGGCTTTTCAGTCATGCATTTAATGTTCACTATCTTGTCTTTTGTCAACCTATTGGTCATATATAAACCGCCAATAGTAAAATAGTTTTCAAGAAAATAATTTTTCGTTTTAGATAATTTTCTTTTAACCTGTTTTTACGTCTCTGCTAACACCAATTACGTCACCGAATGGGAACCACGTCTCTTATCATAATAAAAACTTAATTCAAGGAAAGAAGCAGCTGTAGTTTAACGAATATTCTCTGATGTTTTATCTCCACTATAAGACGTCATATCTGTATCCATGGTTATATTATGTAAGAAAATTAACAGAGTATTAAATTGAAAATGTTTGCTTCTAAAAGTAAATTTTGTAGTGGCAGGAAATGCTCCTGCACGTTGTACGATTGCGTCGCTTTTATACTACAAAGCTGCTAGTGTTGGTTTCGATGACTTTGTCGTTGCTGAGCTAAGGTTGAATGACTATAACCGATAAAATTGATGCTTCTGCTAATTATAACTTCACAAGCTGAAGCATTCAGTGCTGCTGAAATTTATCTCATGTAGTCTAGGCTTAAGAAAATGTTGTACAAAACTTGTCGAAGGTCGAAGAGGCGTTCATGACAAAGTTGACCGACGACGCAAGTCTGTCGCTATTACATGTTCAGTTGTCAGAGATAACCAAGTGATCTGGGTGTATACTTTCAGAATATCCCTGTATAAAATTGTGACCACGATTCTAGAATAACGAGCACTGGGGTATCCGTTGTGATCAAGAAATGATAAGTGAGAGCTACAAAATGAAATGTCAGTCTATTATTTCTCGCACGGTATATTACTGAGAAAAAAAGTTCTTTGAATACTAAATTTACTGGAAATTCTCCTAGAAATTGAAATATTCACACAAAGCCAAAACAAACGTAGAAATATGCTTTCATCTGGCGCGTCTCTGATCCATGACAATGCAAGATCAAATGTGAAAAAAAAATAAAAAATCCAAAAATTCAAGTGAGGAATCTTTGACCAGCCGCATCACAATTATGATCTAGTACTCACCTCTTTCAAGAAATAGAGACTTAGTTGAATGAAAAACGTTTGCTACCAACGAAAAACTTCAAAATACAAAGAGGAACCTTCATGGGATAACTGGCGGCAGACTTCTTTACAGAGGATAGATACATGAAAGCCGGTCTCTTCTTATTATTTAACTTTCATGGTAACTTTGTAGACAAATAATAATTGTACTAATATTTTGATAATACGTTTATTATTCATGGTCCATCGCAAATTTAGAAGCAAAACTCGCATTCATCTTTTATAGAGCGAGTGTTCTATCATTAGGTAGTATTAAATGCAATGTCAAAATCTGGTGAAAGTATCGAACCAAAAGTTTGGAGAGAAATTTGAGACAGAGTTTCCGGAACTGTTGGCGATATTCATACTGGACACACTGTTTACTCCACCACTACCCCAATACTCACAATTACACTGTCTGACGCTCGTTTCGATAACCAAGTTATCGTCTATTGAACGTAAACTGTGAGTGTTGGTGTAGTGGTGGTGTAAATAGTGTAGACAGTACGCAAAAAAGATCACGTGGAAAATGAGAAGGTAACAAAAAAGATCTGGAGTTAATTCTTTAGAGAACTGAAAAGTCGTTTCGAAGATAAAATAATATCTGAAATGTTGGAAAAGATGGGCGAACAAGGGGTACAGGTGCTATTGCAAATTTATAACAAAGCTTGGGATGTAAAAGGAATACCAAATGATTGGAGAATGCAACTATTGTAATAACTATAGAGGAATAAATTTGATAAGTATAATGATGAGCAGATTCACAAAGTGGGCTTCG